>NC_052068.1:58914382-61410632 GCF_015852505.1 Tachyglossus aculeatus | reverse complement strand
ACATATAATAATAATAATGATGGTATTTAAGCGCTTACTAGGCCAAGCACTGTTCTGTACACACACATATAATAATAATAATAATGATATTTGTTAAGCACTTACTAGGTGCCAAGCACTGTTTTGAGTACACACACACACATATAATAATAATAACAATAATGATATTTGTTAAACGCTTACTAGGTGCCAAGCACTGTTCTGTATATGCACACACATATAATAATAATAATGGTATTTAAGCGCTTACTATGTGCCAAGCACTGTTCTGTACACACACACACACACACATACACACACACACATATAATAATAACAATAATGATATTTGTTAAGCACTTACTAGGTGCCAAGCACTGTTCGGTACACACACACATATAATAATAATAATGATGGTATTTAAGCGCTTACTAGGCCAAGCACTGTTCTGTACACACACATATAATAATAATAATAATGATATTTGTTAAGTGCTTACTAGGTGCCAAGCACTGTTCTGTACACACACATATAATAATAATAATAATGATATTTGTTAAGCACTTACTAGGTGCCAAGCACTGTTCTGTAGACACACATATAATAATAATAATAATAATAATAATGATATTTGTTAAGCACTTACTAGGTGCCAAGCACTGTTCTGTACACACACATATAATAATAATAATAATAATGATATTTGTTAAGCGCTTACTAGGTGCCAAGCACTGTTCTGTGTACACACACACACACACACACACACATATATAATTATAATAATAATGATATTTGTTAAGCACTTACTAGGTGCCAAGCACTGTTCTGTACACACACATATAATAATAATAATAATAATGATATTTGTTAAGCACTTACTAGGTGCCAAGCACTGTTCTGTACACACACATATAATAATAATAATAATGATATTTGTTAAGCGCTTACTAGGTGCCAAGCACTGTTCTGTACACACACATATAATAATAATAATAATAATGATATTTGTTAAGCGCTGACTAGGTGCCAAGCACTGTTCTGTACACACACATATAATAATAATAATAATAATAATGATATTTGTTAAGCACTTACTAGGTGCCAAGCACTGTTCTGTACACACACATATAATAATAATAATAATAATGATATTTGTTAAGCGCTTACTAGGTGCCAAGCACTGTTCTGCATACACACCCACACATACGTGTGACTGTGGGCAAGTCACCTCCCTTCTCTGGGCCTCAGTTCCCTCGTCTGTCAAATGGGGATGAAGACTGTGAGCCCCCCACCCCCCACAACCTGATCACCCTGTAACCTCCCCAGCTCTTAGAACAGTGCTTTGCACATAGTAAGCGCTTCATAAATGCCATCATCATTATTATTATTATATACAGAGAAGGAGGAAGGCGGGGGGGGGGGGCGGACCTAGCCCAACTAAGAAGGGGCTAAACTCTGCAAGGTGTTGTGCATTTTGACTTTATAAGGCAAGGCTTGTGTGTGCACGCGAGTGTGAGTGTGAGTGTGCGAGTGCGTGTGCGTACGTGTAGCCGGCCATCCATCCATCCATCCATCCGGGAGTTGGAGGGAGGAGGTTATGTGAGGACAAGGCGGCAGGCCGGCCTCATTCCTCGGGAAACCACACCTCTTTGCAGCAGGCGCTCTGCCCGGCCAAGCGCCCCGTCTGATGCCAACCTCCCAGGGGGGCACCCCCAGCTCCCGGCAGGAAGGCCTGCGGGGTGGGGGGCACCTTCCCGCCCCGGGAGGGAGAGGGGCTGGGGGGCTCGGGGCGCCGTCATCGTCAGCAGCAGCAGCGTTGTGGTGTTTGTTAAGCGCTTACGATGTGCCAAGCGCTGTTCCGAGCGCTGGGGGGGATACAGGGTCATCAGGTGGGCCCACATGGGGGGCTCACTGCCTTCGTCCCCATTTTACAGAGGAGGGAACCGAGGCCCAGAGAAGTGGGGTGACTTGCCCAAGGTCACACAGCTGACAAGTGGAGGAGCCCGGATTAGAACCCGTGACCTCTGACTCCCATGCCTGGGCTCTTTCCACTGAGCCACACTGCTTCTACACACACATGCTACACACAGACACACACATCACCCTGCCATCAGGTATATGTGGTATATGTTGCCAACTTGTACTTCCCAAGCGCTTAGTACAGTGCTCTGCACACAGTAAGTGCTCAATAAATACAATTGATTGATTGACTGATTGACTGATCAGGGGTGACAAGTCCTGGTTCCTTTTCAAGGAGGAATTTGGGGTGATGCTACACAAACACACACACCCTGCCATCTGGGGTGACAAGTCCTGGTTCCTTTTCAAGGAGGAATTTGCGTTGATGCTACACACACACACACACACACACACACACACACACACACACACACACACACACACACACACACACACACACACACACACACACACACACACACACACACACACACACACACACCCAAAAAAAAAATCACCCCTGCCAGCCGGGAAGACAGTTCCGCATTCATTCATTCATTCATTCATTCATTCATTCAATCGTATTTATTGAGCACTTACTGTGTGCAGAGCCCTGTACTAAGCGCTTGGGAAGTACAAGTCGTCTGCATACAGAGACGGTCCCTACCCAACAATTTGGGGTGATGCTACACACACACACACACACACACACACACACACCCTGCCATCCGGGGTGACAGGTCCTGATTCCTTTCCAAGGAGGAATCTGGGGTGACCTTTCATTTTCAGACAGATCTCCCCCTCCCCCCCCACAATTTGGAGGCAATGCACTGCTCCTACTAAGGCCCTGCCCCGTCTCTCCCTCCACCTTTTCCCCCAGCGCTTAGAACAGTGCTTTGCACATAGTAAGCGCTTAACAAATGTCATCATCACCTTCTTCCCCCCCCAAAAAATGAATAATCCTTCCTGCAGGTGGGAAATCGTCCCCCGGTGCTTCCAGGGCCCGGCTGGGAGGTAGGTCCTCAGGGTGGGAGGGGTCTTGGGTCTGCATCCCCCCCGCCTCACCTCCTACCCTTCCCCACAGCACCTGTATATATGTATATATGTTTGTATGTATTTATTACTCTATTTATTTTATTTGTGCATATTTATTCTATTTATTTTATTCTGTTAATTTGTTTTGTTGTCTGTCTCCCCCTTCCAGCCTGTGAGCCCGCTGTTGGGTAGGGACCGTCTCTAGATGTTGCCAACTTGTACTTCCCAAGCGCGTAGTACGGTGCTCTGCACACAGTAAGCGCTCAATAAATACGATTGAATGAATGAATGAATGAATGAATGCATCCCCGGGTTTACCAGACACCTCCAGACCCGGGTGGACTGTAGTGGACCCCTCTCTCTTCGGGTCTCTCTTGGGGCCAAGGGAGGGAGCAGGGGGGTCCAGCCCGGACCAGGCGGACGATTCCATTCGATGAGCACCAACTGCGTGCAAAGCACTGTACTAAGCGCTTGGGAGAGTGGAGCATAACAGCGCCTCTTGGCCAAGGACCCTGCCTGGGGGTCAAGAGTGGGAGCTCCTCCTCCCCATCCCCCCCGGCCCTACCTCCTTCCCCTCCCCACAGCCCCTGTATATATGTTTGAACAGATTTATTACTCTATTTATTTTACTTGTGCATACTGACTATTCTATTTATTTTGTTAATGATTTGCATCTAGCTCTAATTCTATTTGTTCTGATGACTTGACACCCGTCCACTTCCCCTTCTATCAATCAATCAATCAATCGTATTTATTGAGCGCTTACTCTGTGCAGAGCACTGTACTAAGCGCTTGGGAAGTACAAGTTGGCAACATAACATTCTAGACTGAATTTTACTTGTTCTGATGACATGACACCTGCCCACGTGTTTTGTTTTGTTGTCTGTCTCCCCCTCCTAGCCTGTTGTTGGGTAGGGACCGTCTCTATATGTTGCCTACTTGTACCTCCCAAGCGCTTAGTACGGTGCTCTGCACCCAGTAAGCGCTCAATAAATACGATCGAATGAATGAATGGACACCTCCAGACCCAGGTGGACTGGAGCGGACCCCTCCCTCTTCGGGTCTCTCTTGGGGCCGATGGAGGGAACACGGGGTCCGGCCCGGCCCAGGCGGACGATTCCATTCGATGAGCGCCAACTGCATGCAAAGCACTGTACTAAGCGCTTGGGAGAGTGGAGCGTAACAACGCCTCTTGGCCAAGGACCCTGCTTGGGGGTCAACAGTGGGAGCTATCCAAGCTACGGGGACCGCAAACAAGACACCCCAAATCCGGACCTGGTGGAAGCCCACCCCCTGCAAAAAAAACCTGCTCCCTCTGACCAGTCCTGGGGGCCCTGGATGTCCTGGGAAACCCTGGGAGCTGGAAAATCCCAGAAGTGGGGCCTTCTAGGACGCTCGCCCCCAATGCAAATGCAGTTTTCCTTTGTCTGGAGCCCCTTGTACCCCTGGTTTCAGGCGCACAAACGCAAAACACATTTGACAATGGGGAGGGGGAGGGAGGGAGCATACATTTTCACCCCGCAATAAAACACATGTAATAAAACAGACACACGCTAGGCTAACCACAACGACATTGGCGACCGACTGCAACCACAGCAAAGCTGAAACCATTTCTAAACAACAGAAGCCGCCCTGTGAGCTGAGGGCCTGCTCTGTAACCCTCTCTATTGCAGGGTCCAATACGTGCATCGGGGTGGGGGAATTACGAGGGCTGAATCTACAATCTGATTTTATTTTGTTAATATGTTTCGTTGTCTATCTCCCCCTTCTAGACTGTGAGCCCGCTGTTGGGTAGGGACCGTCTCTATATGTTGCCAACTTCTACTTCCCAAGCGCTTAGTACAATGATCTGCACACAGTAAGCGCTCAATAAATACGACTGAATGAATGAATGAACCAACATATTTTTTTTAAAATCGGAGGGGTGGTTTTAGGGGGGTTGTTTTTTATTGATTCATTCATTCATTCAATCGTATTTATTGAGCGCTTACTGTGTGCAGAGCACTGTACTAACGCAACCAGGCCTCTACAACACTTAGCTGTTTAAAATATTTCACAAGTTGTTATCTAAATTGTTTTTAGTTTGTATCCAGAGAGAGCTAAGGGATGGTAATTTGTTGCACCGTCGTCTCCAACTCCTATTTTTTTTACATATAAAATGAGGGACCAGGAGACTGTAAGAAAATGAAAATGCAGTTCCCGAAAACCTCTAAACAAAAGTCCACGGGTTTTTTTTTTTTTCCACCTCGCAGTGGTGCCCGACCTGAAATGACATCTGGCAGTGTAAAGTGATCCTGCAAGTCTGTGCGCATTGTTCTGTAAAACGAGTCAAATAAATAGCGTCTCAACTCATTCTTGGTAGAGGCGAGAGTTAATCAAAGTGACCAGAATGGACGTTAGCTCCAAATGTCCAGCTGATTCCGCATCTCAAAGATGTGAACTTGTTTGAACGTAGAACAGATTGGTAGTGGCTGATGGTTCGGACCATCTGTTCCGAGGCCTTTATCTAGCGCTGTCACAGTCTCAGTTCAATGCTTGGGCAACAAGGAGTCTAAAGATGGAGGTAATAAACATGAAAAACAAGAGTGGATTCCCTTTCGGGCATCTGGCAGCGAGACGTGATGGGTCCCGTTGTTGGCCGGCTTCTCGTTTGGGGCTGAGACAGCCAGGATGGGCCAGTACCAGCCTTAGAACGTATTACCCAACTAAAAATCTATTTTCAACTTGCGGTATGAATTTGGGAAAATCCTTTAAACAGGTCCCTCCTCCCGCCCCCCGCATTTTTTTTAATGCTATTTGGTAGGCGCTTACTATGGGCCACATACTGTACTAAATTCTGGGGTAGAGATACAAGCTGATCAGGTTGGATAGAGTCCCTGTCCCACATATCGCACGGGGGGGCTCACACTCAATCCCCATTTTACAGACGAGGTAACTGAGGCCCAGGGGAGTGAAGTGATTCGCCCAAAGTCACACAGCAGACAAGGGGCAGAGCCGGAATTAGAACCCAGGTCCTCCGACTCTCGGGTCCGTGCTCTTTCCATTAGGCGACGCTGCTTCCGCTAAGAGTTGCAAATTGAAGTTACAACCACAAGAAACACCCCTTAAATTCCCTTAAAATATCCATAACTTTTTTTTTTCGAAAGCCAGGGCTGTAAATTCACTGTGGACAGGGAACGCGTCTGCTAATTCTGTTGCACTCTGCCAAACGCTTAGTACGGTGCTCTGCCCATAGAAAGCGCTCAATAAATACCATCGATTGACTGACTGGGATTGCCACAACTAGCAAACATTCACATGAGCTCCCACAGCCCAAATCACCACACACCTCAGCGGTGGATACGCGAGTTTCAGGCCCGGAGACAGCTATCACGTCAACCCTTTAGCTTTCCTATAGTTTCTCAATCGAACGGGACAATGCCTCGTTAGGTCATTGGGGAAAATGCCATTTAAAAAAAAAATCATCCTTCCTCTACCACAGAGTGGTGAGGATCTTCAAAATTCTTTTTCCATCTTGGATCCCAAATACCCTGCTTCCACAACCACACCGGGAAAGTGGAGGTCCTCTGATATGCATCTCCGTCTCAACTCGTCGCGAGCCAAATCGGAGTGGGGATCGACCAAAACGCGGCTTCCTTAAATCACCACCTCTTCCTTCTCCTCCCCCTCTCCAATTCCTACATCCCTCGGTTCTCTCAGAACTCTTCACTGACATTCTTCTCCTTCTCACCTCTTTTGGGGCTCCCAAAACTGTACGAGCGGTAACCTGGAAGAAATGATTCCGGCTGTCATATTTTCCGAACCGTTAATGAGCACAGAAAGCGCTCCATGTGTCTCCTAATAGTTCGGGGTTGGTTTTGTTTTTGTTTTCATTTCTGCAAAGCCTAGGGCACCACAGGTTCACAAGGGGAGAAGCTCTTTCCTGACTCAGGGGCCGAGCAACAGTCTGGGCACGCAGAGAGGCCTCTGAGTTCTAATTCTGTCTTTGCCCCTGACCTGCTGGGTGACCTCGGACAAAACATTTCACCTCAGTTTCTTCAAGTGTGAAAGAGACCAGCCAAGCAGGCTTCGTTGCACACTTGGCCAACTTAAGACCCTGGGAAATGAATGATGAATTTGGCTTCTTTGTCTCCGTTGAGCTAATGGATGGGAATCACATACACTTCTTGGCAGGGATTTGAAGAGGCCACGGGGTGAGAGTGGCTGGTTTAAGTCAATACCAAGACCTAACACACAGCACAGACAGATGCACCCCGTCCTGGCGACAAGAAAGAAAGTACTCAGGGCAGATGAAAAATAAGGCTAAAGGAGGAAATCGTGCTTGGTATCAAGGGAGGGTACAAAAAGTGCTGAACAAAGGGAAAACTGAAGCAAACTGCGATTAGTTTGGTTGAGAAAGGAGAGCAGGAGCAGTGCCAAATTCTTCCTCTCCTTCACTGAAATACAGAGAGTAATTAACCGTTATTTCCCCGAAGGTGATCAAACGGCCCTGGAACTGTGGAGGGGCGGGGGTGCCTCTCACAGATTCCTTGGACGCGTTAAGACTAAAAAGCTAGAGAGGATCCATCCCCCAGCTCAGGTGGGCCCTGAACAGCCAGAGGGACCTGCCTTCCAGCAGGCAGCCCCCTTCCTCTCCAATTTCTTCGTAGGACCGTGCGGACTAGGACCTTTTTATCAGCAAGACCTAGGTAAGGAAACTCCGGCCTCGCGCGTGGATGTGCATATAGCTTTAATTCTATTTGTCCTGACAATTTTGACACCCGTCTACATGTTTTGTTTTGTTGTCTGTCTCCCCCTTCTAGACTGTAAGCCCGTTGTCGGGTGGGGACCGTCTCTATCTGTTGCCGACTTGTACTTCCCAAGCGCTTGGTACAGTGCTCTGCACACAGTAAGCGCTCGATAAATACGATTGAATGAATGAATGAATGAATGTTCACCCATTTTTCACTCCTCCCTCGACCCTCCCAGAGTTGCTTAACTTCTCTGGGTCTCCTTTACCTCTTCTGTAAAATGGTGATTAAGAGTGTGAGCCTTATGTGGGATGGGGACAGTGTCCTACCTGATTAACTTGTTTCTATCCCAACGATTAGAATGGTGTTTGGCACACGGTAAATGCTTAAAGTGCCACAATTATTATTATTACTCAGGTACAAAGCCCTAATTTATTCACTTCTATAAATGTCTCTATCCTCCTCAAGTTTGTAGGCTCGTTGTGGGCAGGGAATGTGTCTACAAACTCTGTCGCACTCTTAATTAATCAATCGATCCATCATATTTCTTGAGCATGTACTGTGTGCAGAACACTATAATGGGCCTTGGGAGAGTACAATATAATAATGTAACAGACACATTCCCTGCCCACAACAAGCTCTCCCGAGCACTCAGGACAGGGCACCACACACTGTAAGCGCTCAATAAATACCACTGATTGACTGATCGATTAGAAAGCCCTAAGCTTTCTGTACTTCACGTCTGCTTATAAAAAACCAACACATATAAAATGGGAGAATGGGGCCCAGAAAGAGTAGAGAATTGGAAAACCCAGAAATGGGCACATCACAACATCAGACAGTCCCGGAAGATTTTGAGGCCACAGGGAGGAAGAAAGACTTGGAGGCTTTCCAAGAGTAGAAACGTGCGACGTCATGGGTATGAGAAAACTCAGTTGACAGCTCCAACTAGGTGGGATGGAAACTTTCCTAGACAGTCTAAAAAGAACAAAGTCCTTGGTTTGGCTCTCACAGTTATAACAAGTCCTTCTTTAGGTTCCTCTCAATCGAGAATTATCGTGATTACCATTACGTAGTTCTTGAGAGTCCATTACTGCCCTGGTCATTTATAAATTAGAGGACTGTCTCTCTTTATTGCTGCAGTGCACTTTCCAAGCGCTTAGTACGGCGCTCTGCACACAGTGAGAGCTCAATAAATGATTGAATGGATGAATGAATGAATGAATGAAACTAAGGAACTTCACCTCGTATTGGGTTCCACCTGTCATTCTGGCCCCGGGCCCTTCTCCCATCACCTGCCCTCGCTTTTATCAGTTATCACTGAACCTAGTCTAACAAGGGTAGCGTGCTGCCCTTCTAAATGTGCCCTATTAAATCACATTAATAATTCAAGCTCCTAACATCTTTAAGAGAACGGAAAATCAGCGCTTTTCTACGCTTAAAAAACTAGACGTTCGGTTCAACACGAAACTCAAATCAGACCACCACTCTCCCCCCCCACCCCAACACCCTTATTCTTATTCTGTCTGCTGCCCAGACCGAGTTCAGAATGACTGTGGCACGTGGAGTGAGCTGGAGGTGGGCGATGTGCCCAATGAGCTCTTTAAATTACTTATCTTGAAAGCCCTAATTTTTTTTTTTTAAGTTGCCTTAAATAGAACATGGAAAGCCTTTCACTATGCCAAGTAGTTACTGCCTCCGGGATACAACAAAATGAAAAACCGCCACTGAATGGATTTTGTTTTCCCAAACACCTGGCAAGTCTGACACTTGTGCTCAGGTCGACATGACGAGGAGGTCAACTTAGTGCAGACTGAAACTCCGTTTCCTCGTCCGCAAAAGTTAAGTCTCCAAAATTGTGTAGCCAGTGTAGTCCCATTACGGGATGAGGCATAACACGGAGCCACTGAAACAGAAATATCCTTTGAAGGGGAAGGATCTAGAAAAATTTGGTTTCAGTGGCTCCGTGTTATGCCTCATCCCGTATTTTCTAGATCCTTCCCCTTCAAACAGGGCCTACCTGTGGCTCCAGCCAGCAGATCAGACTTCACAATGAATGATGATGGTATTTGTTAAGCGCTTAGTATGTGCCAAGCACTGTTCTAAGCACTGGGGTCGATACAAGGTAACCAGGTTGTCCCACGTGGGGCTCACAGTCTTCATCCCCATTTTACAGATGAGGGAACTGAAATGTAAAGAATAATAATAATAATGTTGGTATTTGTTAAGCGCTTACTATGTGCCAAGCACTGTTCTAAGCGCTGGGGTAGATACAAGGTGATCAAGTTGTCATCATCATCATCAATCGTATATATTGAGCGCTTACTATGTGCAGAGCACTGTACTAAGCGCTTGGGAAGTACAAATTGGCAACATATAGAGACAGTCCCTACCCAACAGTGGGTTCACAGTCTAAAAGGGGAAGACAGAGAACAAAACCAAACATACTAAGTTGTCCCACGTGGGGCTCACAGTCTTAATCCCCATTTTACAGATGAGGGAACTGAGGAACAGAGAAGCGAAGTGACTTGCCCAAGGTCACACACTGACAAGTGGCGGAGCTGGGATTAGAACCCACATCCAGGGACTCCCAAGCCCGTGTTCCTTCCACTAAGCCATGCTGCTCCCACAATGAATGCCCATTGCAAGTATTTCCCGAGAAAATAAAGGAAAAGTTTCCCCCCAAGGCAGGCAGGGTAGCCTAGTGGAAAGTAGCCAGGACCGGCAGGCCAGGTTTCTAAAACTGGCTCCACCACTCACCTGCCGTGCAACCTCGGGCGGGTCGGTGCCTCCGCTTCCTCATCCGTAAAATGGGTGTAAAACACCGGTCTCCCTTCCCCTTGGACTGAATCCAGAGGGAACTGGGACTGTGTCTGGTCTGACTGTATTCAATCAATCAATCAATCAATCGTATTTATTGAGCGCTTACTATGTGCAGAGCACTGTACTAAGCGCTTGGGAAGTACAAATGGGCAACACATAGAGACAGTCCCTACCCAACAGTGGGCTCACAGTCTAAAAGGGGGAGACAGAGAACAGAACCAAACATACCAACAAAATAAAATAAATAGGATAGAAATGTACAAGTAAAATAAATAAATAAATAAATAGAGTAATAAATATGTACAACCATAAATAAATATGTACAACCATACATTCATTCATTCGATCGTATGTTCGATCGTATGATCGTACAGTTCCGATCCCACATCGAGCTCACAGTCTTAATGCCCATTTTACAGATGAGGGAACCGAGGCCCTGTGAAGTGACTTGCCCAAGGTCACCCAGCAGATAATAATAATAATAATGATGTTGGTGTTGGTTAAGGGCTTACTATGTGCCAAGCACTGTACTAAGCGCTTGGGAAGTACAAGTCGGCAACATATAGAGACGGTCCCTTCTTGACTTAAGTGGTTACAAGGTTAGCCCCCCCCCCCCCCCCCCCCGTGGGACAACCTGATCATCATCATCAATCGTATTTATTGAGCGCTTACTATGTGCAGAGCACTGTACTAAGCGCTTGGGAAGTACAAATTGGCAACATATAGAGACAGTCCCTACCCAACAGTGGGCTCACAGTCTAAAAGAACCTGATCTCCTTGTACCCTCCCCAGCGCTTAGAACAGTGCTTCGCCCATAGTAAGCGCTTAGCAAATGCCATCATTATTATTATTTATTATTAAATATGTGGCCTGACCCGACTAACCGGGGGATCCGGAAGCCCGGGGTGATGGAGGTGATGGGAAAGTGCCCTTAAGGTATTTTCCTCTCCGCCCTGAAACCGAACAGGTACTGTCTCCTTGGGTCGGGGGGCGGCCCACTGAAATCCTTTCAGACTTCATGTGTAAGCTGTGCACTTAAGGTTAGGGAAAGAATTATAAAGATTGTATCAGTAGGGAATACGGCTAGGAAAAAATGGACTTTGGAGTCAGAGGTCACGGGTTCAAATCCCGGCTCTGCCAATTGCCAGCTGTGTGACTTTGGGCAAGTCACTTAACTTCTCTGTGCCTCAGTTACTTCATCTGTAAAATGGGGATGAAGACTGTGAGCCCCATGCGGGACAACCTGATCACCTTGTATCCTCCCCAGCGCTTAGAACAGTGCTTTGCACATAGTAAGCGCTTAATAAATGCCATCTAAAAAAAAAAAATTGTAACGTGAGTATGGCAGGCCTGGGATATGAGCCAAAGGATGCACAAGTTGGGACTCTACAAGGCTTGAGTCCAGGTGGCATTAGTTTTGTGAATCATACTGGGCTATGAAAGGAGCGAACACCACCGATCGAGACTGTGAACCCGTTGTTGGGTAGGGACCGTCGCTCTATGTTGCCGACTTGTACTTCCCAAGCGCTTAGTACAGTGCTCTGCACATAGTGAGCGCTCAATAAATACGATTGATGATGATGATGATGATAGTACAGTGCTCTGCACCCAGTAAGCGCTCAATAAATACGACTGAGTGAAATGAATCATCTGCAGTGTGGCTTAGTGGAAAGAGCACAGGCTCGGGAGTCAGAGGTCGTGGGTTCTAATCCCAGCTCTGTCACTCGTCGGTTGCGTGACTTTGGGCGAGCCACTTAACTTCTCTGTGCCTCAGTTACCTCATCTGTCAAATGGGGATTAAGACTGTGAGCCCCATGTGGGACAAACTGATTACCTTGCATATACCCCAGCGCTTAGAACAGTGCTTGGCACATAGTAAGCGCTTAACAAACACCAACATCATTATTATTATTATCTGCTGGGTGACCTTGGGCAAGTCACTTCACAGGGCCTCGGTTCCCTCATCTGTAAAATGGGCATTAAGATTGTGAGCCCGATGTGGGATAGGCACTGTGTCCAACTTGATTAAGTTGCCAATTTGTGCTTCCCAAGCGCTTAGTACAGTGCTCTGCACATAGTAAGCGCTCAATAAATACGATTGATGATGATGATGGTGATGATTAGCTTGGAGTGTGAGGAACGTAGTAAGTGCTTAACAAATACCATTTAAAAAAAAACAACTCTGCTGTTTTATACCCTCCCGAGAGCTTAGTACAGTCCAACGTGATTGGCTTGTATCTACCTCAGTGCCTGGCACACATAGTAAACGCTCACCAAATACCATAAAAAAAAGGCAGCCATGGAGTGTTTATCTTTTTTGGGGGGGCAATTTTGCATCTGAAATTTTGTATTTGTATTAGAGAAGCAGCGTAGCTCAGTGGAAAGAGCACGGGCTTTGGAGTCAGAGGTCATGGGTTCGAATCCCAGCTCCGCCACTTGTCAGCTGGGTGACTTTGGGAGAGTCACTTCACTTCTCTGTGCCTCAGTTCCCTCATCTGTAAAATGGGGATTAAGACTGTGAGCCCCCTGTGGGATAACCTGATTGCCTTGTAACCTCCCCAGCGCTTAGAACAGTGCTTTGCACATAGTAAGCGCTTAATAAATGATATCATTATTATTAGTAGTAGTATCTGAACCATATATGTAAATTAAGTGGACTACTTAAATGCTAACTAATGAGCAACTCAGATTGTGACTATGTGGGCAAGCCTATGCAAACATAGGCTATAATGATAATAATTGCGGTATTTGCTAAGCGCTTTACTATGTGCCAAACGTGGGGCTCGCATGGGGCTCACAGACGGACTCGAGAAATTTGTAAATTGCGTTCGTAACCCTGAGCCGCAGTCTTAATTGTGCTGGACAGAACTCCCTCTCCGATACCTTAAACGGGAGAAAACATTTGCCCCCGGAAGCCCCGGTCCATTTGGACAATAATATTTTACTGCTGTGGGCAACTTAGTACAGTGCTCTGCACACAGTAAGCGCTCAATAAATACGATTGATTGATTGATTGATTGTGCGGAGTAGAGTTTGCCTGAGTTTACTCATAGGGAGTTGAGCATTGGAAACCTTGGATTGAAGAGAAGCAGCGTGGCTCAGCGGAAAGAGCCCGGGCTTTGGAGTCAGAGGTCGTGGGTTCAAATCCCGGCTCCGCCACTTGTCAGCTGTGTGACTTTGGGCAAGTCACTTGACTTCTCTGGGCCTCAGTTCCCTCATCTGTAAAATGGGGACGAAAACTGTGAGCCCCACGTGGGACAACCTGATTACCTTGTATCTACCCCAGCGCTTAGAACAGTGCTTTGCACATAGTAAGCGCTTAACAAATACCAAAAAAAAAAAAAAGATAGATGGATTGGAGATAGAGAAGCAGCGTGGCTCAGTGGAAAAAGCACGGGCTTGGGAGTTGGAGGTCATGGGTTCAAATCCCAGCTCCGCCGATTGTCAGCTGTGTGACTTTGGGCAAGTCACTTAACTGTGCCTCGGTTACCTCGTCTGTAAAACAGGGATTGAGACTGTGAGCCCTCCAGGGGACAACCTGATCACCTTGTAACCTCCCCAGCGCTTAGAACATAGTAAGCGCTTAATAAATGCCATTATTATTATTATTATTATCCTAGGTAGGAGGGAGCACAGGTATCCCCATTTTGCGGATAAGGGAACCGAGGCCCGGGGAAGTGAAGTGACTTGACCATGGTCACGCAGCAGGTAGGTGGTGGTTCTGGGATTAGAACCCAGGTCTTCTGACTCACCAGCCCACGCGCTTTCCACTAGGCCACACTGCTTCCTTGAGTGCCGCCACCCAGCCCCAGGTGGAAGCCTCTTCTTTGGAGTGGGGCTGGACGCCAAAATCTCGTTTTCTTCCAAGGCCCAGATACAGTTCATGAGCCATAGGCTTCCCAACTCTGCTACAACACTTTTCATCCCGGGATCTAAGACTCTGTCCCAAATATTTCCAGTGGCAAATGTGATCATATCCCGCTCACAAATCAACATGGCCCAGTGGAGAGAACACAAAGAACTTCTAGACTGTGACTGTTGGGTAGGGACCGTCTCTATATGTTGCCAACTTGTACTTCCCAAGCGCTTAGTACAGTGCTCTGCAGACAGTAAGCGCTCAATAAATACGACTGAATGAATGAATGAATTAATGAACTCCCTGAGTTCCAGTCCCAGCTCCACCACTTGTCTGCTGTGTGACCTCGGACAAGTCACTTCACTTCTCATTCATTCATTCAGTCGTATTTATTGAGCGCTTACTGTGTGCAGAGCACTGTACTAAGTGCTTGGGAAGTACAAGTCGGCAACATATAGAGACGGTCTCAACCCAACAACGGGCTCACGGTCTAGAAGAGGGAGACAGACAACGAAACAAAACACGTAGACGGGTGTCAAAATCATCAGAACAAATAGAATTAAAGCTAGATGCACATCATTAACAAAATAAATAGAATAGTCAATACGTACAAGTCAAATAAATAGAGGAATAAATCTGTACAGACATCTATACAGGTGCTGTGGGGAGGGGAAGGAGGCAGGGCGGGGGGGATGGGGAGGAGGAGAGGAAAAAGGGGGCTCAGTGTGGGAAGGCCTCCTGGAGGAGGTGAGCTCTCAGTAGGGCTTTGAAGGGAGGAAGAGAGCTAGTTTGGTGGCTGTATGTTTGGTTTTGTTCCCTGTCTCCCCCTTTTAGACTGTGAGCCCACTGTTGGGTAGGGACTGTCTCTATATGTTGCCAATTTGTACTTCCCAAGCGCTTAGTACAGTGCTCTGCACATAGTTAGCGCTCAATAAATACGATTGATGATGATGATGATGATGATGATGTGCGGAGGGAGGGCATTCAGGGCCAGGGGAAGGACGTGGGCCGGGGGTTGACGGCGGGACGGGCGAGAACGAGGCTCAGTGAGGACGTTAGCGGCGGCAGAGGAGCGGAGGATTAAGACTGTGAACCCCATGTGGGACACGGACTGTGTCCAAACTTGTATCTACCCCGGCGCTTAGTACAGTGCCTGGCACATAATAAGAACTTAACAAACACCATAAAAAAAGTAGAATCAAGGGACAAGGCCTAACCAAAAGAATGACCTCGAAGACCTTGATTTCTCCCCCTTTAGACCGTAAGCTTCTTGTGGACAGGGAAATGTGTCTTCCAAATCTGTTGTATTGTACCCTCCCAAGCGTTTAGCCCAGGACACTGAACCCAACAAGCACTTAAGCACTTCTCCCTGCTTAAACAGCGTGGCTCAGTGGACAAGAGCACGGCCTTGGGAGTCGGAGGTCATGGGTTCTAATCCCGCTCCGCTGCTTGTCAGCTGTGTGACTTTGGGCAAGTCACTTAACTTCTCTGTACCTCAGTCTCCTCATCTGGAATAATAATAATGGCAATTATTTAGTGCTATGTGCAAAGCACTGTTCTAAGCACTGGGGGGATGCAAGGTGATCAGGTTGTCCCACATGGGGCTCACAGTCTTAATCCCCATTCTACAGATGAGGTAACTGAGGCCAGAGAAGTGAAGTGACTTGCCCAAAGTCACACAGCTGACAGGTGGCGGAGCCAGGATTTGAACCCATGACCTCCGACTCCAAAGCCCATGCTCTTTCCACTGAGCCACGCTGCTTCTCTAAAATCTGTAAAATGGGGATTAAGACTGTAAGCCCCACGTGTAACAACCTGATCACTTTGTATCCTCCCCAGCACATACAGCAGTGCTTCACACATAGTAAGTGCTTAACAAATGCCATTATTATTGTTATTATTATTAAATTATTAAATTGTGAGCCCCATGAGGGACACAGCCCATATGTTTGAGGAATAAAAGTTGTGCTCTTGCCTCCAAAGGGTAATGCAGGAAAGTGAGGCTTAACTCGGTGTACTTGTGGCATTCATCCGTTCATTTGTATAAGTTATCTAATGCGAACAACATTATACTAGATGCTTGAGAACACCTAATAAAAGTTACAAAACTAATCCCTGCCCTTGAGAAGTTTAAGCGGCAAGTCCAATTCCTAATACCACTGAAACACAGTCTTTTAGACCGTGAGCCCACTGTTGGGTAGGGACCGTCTCTATATGTTGCCAACTTGTACTTCCTAAGCGCTTAGTACAGTGCTCTGCACACAGTAAGCGCTCAATAAATACAATTGATGATGATGATGATGAAACCCGAAAGGTTTGTGGTTCCTGGGTGCTGCTATTTGGGAAGCAGCGTGGCTCAGTGGAAAGAGTCCGGGCTTGGGAGTCAGAGGTCATGGGTTCTAATCCCGACTCCACCGCTTGTTGGCTGTGTGACTTTGGGCAAGTCACTTAAATTCCCTGTGCCTCGGTTCCCTCATCTGTAAAATGAGGATTGAGACTGTGAGCACCACGTGGGACAACCTGATCACATTGTATCCTCCCCAGCGCTTAGAGCAGTGCTTTGCACATAGTAAGCGCTTAACAAATGCCATCATTATTCCTATTAGTCTCATGCCCACAGGGAGAACTTGGGGAGGTGTAGAAAGATCCAGATGCTCCTAGGAATCCGAAAGTTATGGGTTGATTTTAAAAGGCAGTCGGAGCCCACAGCATTTTCCTGGGGATGAAACATATGCAACCTCCCCCCCCCCCCCCCCCCCCCCCGTCAAGAACTCAGCTGAGCAGTTGGCAGTGAGCCCAGTCCAAAGCATAGGATCTAAGGAGATTTTTTTGAATTTTTATTATTTTTAAGCTATCTGTTAAGACTTCCACTGGTGGTGAAGCCTAGGAATTTTGAGTGCCAGAGCTCTAGAGTTAGAAACCTCCTCTAGACTGTAAGCTCATTATGGCCAGGGACCATGTCTGCTAATTCTCTTGTATTGTGATAATAAAAACGGTATTTATTAAGCGCTTACTATGTGCCAAGCACTGTTCTAAGCGCTGGGGGAGATAGTAGGGGATCAGGTTGTCCCATGTGGGGCTCACAGTCTTCATCCCCATTTTACAGATGAGGGAACAGAGGCCCAGAGAAGTGAAGTGACTTGCCCAAAGTCACACAGCTGACAAGTGGCGGAGCCGGGATTTGAACCCATGAGCACTGACTCCAAAGCCTGGGCTATTTCCACCGAGCCACGCTGCTTCTCAAGCTGTTCTCTCCCAAGTGCTTAGAACAGTGCTCGGCACACAGTAAACGTTCAAATCCCGGCTCCGCCACATGTCTGCTGTGTGACCTTGGGCAAGTCACTTAACTTCTCTGAGCCTCAATTACCTCATCTGTAAAATGGGGATTAAGACTGTGAGCCCCACGTGGGACAACCTGATCACTTTGTATCCCGCCAGTGCTTAGAACAGTGCTTTGCACATAGTAAGTGCTTAACAAATGCCATCAATATTATTATTAGTAGTAAATATCATCGATTGCTTGATGCCTTATTCTCTACCCAGTCAGGAGGATGAGGTCTACGTCCAGCTATGTGTATCCGTGTGCAGGTGTGTTGTGTGTGTGTGTGTGTGAGTGTGGTTTGGGGGGGGTGGGGGGGGAGGTGACACATATTGTCTCGCCTGCACCTGAACCACAGAAGTGTCAGGCCTACATCAGCATCTCTGCTTGCATGGACATTGTGTTGACGGTCTTATACTCTGCGATTTTCCCTTCTCTATTCTATTTTAATGTCTCTCTTCCCCTGTAGACTAAAAGCTCTTTGTGGGCAGGGATCACATCCACCAACTCTGTTGTACTGTACTTTCCCAAGCGCTTAGTATGGTGCTCTCCACACAGTATAATAAATACCATTGATTGAGAGAGCACAGGCCTATCTGTTTCTTTTGACAGGCTCTTTGTAGGTGTTTGGCCACCTCCTTCTAGACTGAAAATTTGTTGTGGGCAGGAAATGTGTCTCATATTTTTTTATTGTACTCTCCCGAGTGCTTAGTAAGGCACCTGCATCATCAATCATCATCATCAATCGTATTTATTGAGCGCTTACTATGTGCAGAGCACTGTACTAAGCGCTTGGGAAGTACAAATTGGCAACATATAGAGACAGTCCCTACCCAACAGTGGGCTCACAGTCTAACAGACTGCACACAGTAAGCACTCCATAAATACGATTGACTATTTCTTTTAAAAGAACAGGATGAGAAAGAAGGGGAACAACGGCGAAAAAAAAAAAGGAAAAGGATAGGGATAGGAAAGGATAGGAAAAAAGGATAGGGAAAGAAAGAAACAATTAAAGGGGGGGAAGGAAGAGAAGTAAAAAATAACAGGAGCTGAAAAGTGTAAGAACGGAGAACAAAAAGAAGCAAGATTCATATTTGTCCTTCTTTTTTTCATTTGCCATTTAAAAACCCCCACTTTCTCCAATGGTTGTGCACCTTCTGGCTAAGAAATGACATTCCCAGTGTTCCCCCTGGTTCAGACTTCTGGTCAGTTGGATAACTAATGTTCGGTGAATTGACGATGCTTTGGATCATGCCGACTCCTGGCCCACGTCCTGCTTCTGGCCCGGAATGCCCTCCTTCCTCAAATCCAATAAACAATTACTCTCCCCCGCTTCAAAGCTTACTGAAGACACCATCACCTCCAAGAGGCCTTCCCAAACTAAACCCCCCCTTTTCTCTTCTCTCACTCCCTCCGCCTCACCCTGACTTGCTCCCTTTGTTCTTCCCCCAACCCAGCCGTACAGCACTTATCATCACCATCATCATCAATCGTATTTATTGAGCGCTTACTATGTGCAGAGCACTGTACTAAGTGCTTGGGAAGTACAAATTGGCAACATATAGAGACACTCGCAACCCAACAGTGGGCTCACAATCTAAAAGGGGAAGACAGAGAACAAAACCAAACATACTAACAAAATAAAATAAATAGAATAGATATGTACAAGCAAAATAAATAGAGTAATAAATATTTACAAACATATATACATATATACTATGTAACTATCTGTCA
The DNA here is from genome assembly GCF_015852505.1 of Tachyglossus aculeatus. Lineage (NCBI taxonomy): Eukaryota > Metazoa > Chordata > Mammalia > Monotremata > Tachyglossidae > Tachyglossus > Tachyglossus aculeatus. The sequence goes on along the minus strand of NC_052068.1, from coordinate 61,391,197 downwards.
TTTATTTTTTGTATGGATATCTGTCTCCCTGCCTCTAGGCTGTAAGTTCCTTGTGGGCAGGGAATGTGTCTGTTTATTGTTGTATTGTACTCTCCCAAGCACTTAGTACAGTGCTCTGCACACCGTAAGGGCTCAATAAATACGACTGAGTGAATGAATCATGCAAGATAGGACCAAGGACATACCACTACCACTACCTCCCCTCCCCTCCCACTGCAATCCTCATCTTGGGGCAGGGCAACTGGGAGAGGGGGAGATGAGGAAGAAAGGAATCAGATGCTACAGGACGGGAGGAGGGGGTGACATGCAGAATCAGAGTTGCGGGGAATGAAAAGGGAGACAAAAACGCAGCGGTTCGAGTCTGTCTCCCCCTTCAAGACTGTGAGCCCGTTGTTGGGTAGGGACCGTCTCTATATGTTGCCAACTTGTACTTCCCAAGCGCTTAGTACAGTGCTCTGCACACATTAAGCGCTCAATAAATACGATTGATGATGATGATTAAGCGCTTAATAAATACGTTTGAATGAATGAATGAATGAAAAGCACCTGGAAACTATACCTTACAGAAGAAACACCTAATTCCTTCTGTTCAAGAGCAGGCTTTAGTCCAATATACTGTATTCCCAAACTTTCTCCCTTTTTGCGTGTTCTTCTCGTCTCCCCAATTATTATTTTTATTATTATATTGCTAAGTGCTTACTATGTGTCCAGCTCTGTTCTAAGCACTGGGGTGGATACAAGTTAAACAGGTCAGATACAGTCTCTGTCCCACATGGGGCTCACAGTCTAAGTAGCCTCTTATTTTAATGTTTGTCAAGTCTCCTACCCCACCATTAAAAACTATGGGAGAGTTGTAAAATTTACTACTACTACTCATAATAATTGTGATATTTGTTACACAAATATGTGTGTACTCAAATATGTGTGTACACAAATATATGTTAATATGTTTTGCTTTGTTGTCTGTCTCCCCCTTCTAGACTGTGAGCCCGCTGTTGGGTAGGGACCGTCTCTATATGTTGTCAACTTGTACTTCCCAAGCGCTTAGTACAGTGCTCTGCACATAGTAAGCGCTCAATAAATACGACTGAATGAATGAATGAATGTGCCAGGCACCGTGCTAAGCGCTGGGGTAGATACAAGCAAATCGGGTTAGATACAGTCCGTGTCCCACATTCATTCATTCAATCGTCTTTATTGAGCGCTTACTGTGTGCAGAGCACTGTACTAAGTGCTTGGGAAGTACAAGTTGGCAACACATGGAGACGGTCCCTACCCAACAACGGGCTCACAGTCTAGAACGGGGAGACAGAAAACACAACAAAACATGTGGACAGGTGTCAAATCGACAGAACAAATAGAATTAAAGCTAGATGCACATCATTAACAAAATAAATGGAATAGTAAATATGTACAATCAATCAATCATATTTATTGAACGCTTACTGTGTGCAGAGCACTGTACTAAGCGCTTGGGAAGTACAAGTTGGCAACATATAGAGACAGTCCCTACCCAACAGTGGGCTCACAGTCTAAAAAGTAAAATAGTAAAATACATGTAAAATAGAGTAATAAATCTGTACAAATACATGCTCTTCTGAGTGCTTAGTACTGTGCACTGCACCATTGACAGATGCCTGTCATATTTCCAGTGGTTGAGGCTCACAGTCTTAATTCCCATTTTACAGATGAGGTAACTTACATACAGAGAAGTGAAGTGACCTACCCAAGGTCACACAGCAGACAAGTGGCAGAGCCGGGATTAGAACCCACATCCTCTGACTCCCAACTCTGTGCCCTTGCTACTAGGCAATGCTGCTTCTCATTTGGCAAAAAGGTATTGAGTAGTAATTTTTCTGGGCTTCTTAACGTTGCCCCGCCAAACCAAAACAAAACAAAATGAAACAAAACTCTACAACTTCAGACCTACCCTATTTTTTCTCTCAAACATGAATCATTTAAATAGCATCACAGTCCTCAAATTGCTCATATTGTCCAAAGGAGAGGATCTTCTCCGGGGCTGCCTGCACATTGTATGACTGAACTCAGCAAGATGTGACTCAACAATCCCTGCATCCGCCAGAATCGGACCCTGACTCTGTTGAGCTGCATTTGGTTATTCATTCAATTTTATTGTATTTATTGAGTGCTTGCTGTTTTCAGAGCACTGTAGTAAGCACTTGGGAGAGTACAACAGAACAATAAACATTCCCTGCCCACTGTGAGTCTACATTTCCAGGTTCAGTGGTTAGTGACTGCATTCATACCTGATAGGCTGAGTGGGGTGTCTCACGCAGAGACTTTAGGGGTTTCAGCCCAGAGCCCGGGCTTTGGAGTCGGAGGTCATGGGTTCAAATCCCGACTCCGCCAATTGTCAGCTGTGTGACTTTGGGCAAGTTATTTAACTTCTCTGGGCCTCAGTGGCCTCATCTGTAAAATGGGGATCAAGACTGTGGGCCCCCAGTGGGACAACCTGATCACCTTGTAACCTCCTCTGCGCTTAGAACAGTGCTTTGCACATAGTAAGAGCTTAACAAATGCCATTATTATCATTATTATTATTAAGACCCTTTCATTCATTCGTTCATTCATTCAATTGTATTTACTGAGCACTTACTGTGTGCAGAGCCCCATACTAAGCACTTGGGAAAGTACAATACAACAATAAATAGACACATTCTCTGCCCACAACGAGCTTGCCGTCTAGAGGGGGGAGACAGACAAATAAATACAAATAAATAAATTACAGTTATATACATAAGTGCTGTGGGCCTGGGAGGGGGGAAGAGCAAAGGGAGCAAGTCAGGGCGATGCAGAAGGGAATGGGAGAAAACGATAATAATAATTATTATGGGATTTGTGAAGCGCTTATTATGTGCTAAGCACAGTTCAAAGCGCTAGGGTAGATACAAGGTAATGAGGTGGGCCCACAGTCTTCATCCCCATTTTACAGATGAGGTAACTGAGGCACAGAGAAGAGAAGTGGCTTGCCCAAGGTCACACAGGAGACGGAATTAGAACTCCCTAGCCCGTGGTCTTTCGACTAAGCCACACTGCTCTTCTGAAAAGGAAACAGGGCGGGGGGTGGGCGCTAGTCTGGGAAGGCCTCTTGGAGGAGATGGGCTTTCAATAAGGCTTTAAAGAGGGTGGAGAGAATAATTGTCTGTTGGATTTGAGGAGGGAGCGAGGCCCAGTGAGAAGGTTAGCACTAGAAGAGCGAAGCGTGTGGGCTGTTGTACAAGGAGAGTAGTGAGGTGAGCTAGGAAGGGGCAAGGTGGTGGTGGAGTGATTTAAAGCCAATGGTGAGGAGTTTTTGTTTGATGAGGAGGTGGATCGGCAACCACTGGAGTTTTTTGAGGAGCAGGGTGACGTGTCCTAAGCGTTTCTGTAGAAAAATAATCCAGACAGCAAAGTGAAGTATGGACTGGATGCAGGAGGCTGGGAGGTCAGCAAGGAGGCTGATGCAGTAATCCAGGCAGGACAGTATGAGTAACTGTATTCACGCGGTAGCAGTTTGGATGGAGAGGAAAGGGTGGATTTTCAGGGATGTTGTGAAGGTGGGACCGACAGGATTTCGTGATGGATTAAATATGTGGGTTGAATGAGAGGAATCAAGGAGAACACCAAGTTTGCGGGCTTGTGAGGCAGGAAGGATGGTGGTGCCGTCTACAGGGATGGGAAAGTCAGGGGGAGGACAGGGTTTGGGTGGGAACATAAGGAGTTCAGTGTTGGACGTGTTAAGCAGCAGGAGAAGCAGCATGGCATAGTGGTGGGAATCAAAAGGTCGTGGGTTCTAATCCCAGCTTGGCCATTTGTCCACTGTGTGTCCTTGGGCAAGTCACTTCACTTCTCTGGGCCTCAGTTACCTCGTCTTTAAAATGAGGATTGAGACTTTGAGCCGCACATTCATTCATTCATTCAATCAATCGTATTTATTGAGCGCTTATTGTGTGTAGGGCACTGCACTAAGTGCTTGGGAAGCAGGGACTGTGTCCAGCCCGATTTGCTTGTATCAACCCCAGCACTTAGTACAGTGCCTGGCACATAGTTAAGCGCTTAACAAATACTATTATTATTATTATTATTATTGTTATTATTATTATTATTATTATTATTATGTTGAGGTGACAGGAGGATATCCAAGTAGAAATGTCTTGAAGGCAAGAGGAAATGTGAGACTGGAAAGAGCGAGGGAGAGAGAGAGAGAGAGAGAGAGAGAGAGAGAGAGAGAGGGAGGGAGGAAGAGGGAGGGAGAGAGAAAGGGGGAGGGAGATCAGGACTAGAAATGTAGACCCTTGGGTTGAGGGGGATGCTGCAAAAATAAATCCATAATAATAATGATGGCATTTGTTAAGCACTTACTATGTGCAAAGCACTGTTCTAAGCGCTGGAGGGGATACAAGGTTATCAGGTTGTCCCACATGGGGCTCACAGTCTTCATCCCCATTTTACAGATAAGGTAAATGAGGCACAGAGAAGTTAAGTGACTTGCCCAAAGTCACACAGCTGACAAGTGGCAGAGCCGGGATTAGAACCCATGACCTCTGGCTCCCAAGCCCATGCTCTTTCCACTGAGACACGCTGCTTCTCTAGCCCCGTATACACATTGAAAATAAATATGCAATGTCTGATCTATGTTTTGAGACACACTCTACAGCTAATCTAAGTGGGGAATTAATTTATTTATCTGTAATCTACTTATGAATATTGTCTCCCCCTCTAGATTGTAAGCACATTGTGGTCAAGGAATGTGTCTGTTTATTGTTATATTGTACTCTCCCAAGCACTTAGTACAGTGCTTTGCACACAGTAGGCACGTAATAATAATAACTGTGGTATTTGTTAAACACTTAGTGCCAAGCACTGTACTAAACGCTGGGGTGGATACAAGCAAATTGGGTTGGACACAATCCCTGTCCAACTTGGGACTGACAGTCTCAATCCCCATTTTACAGATGAGGGACCTGAGGCACAGAGAAGTGAAGTGACTTGCCCAAAGTCATTCAGCAGACAAGTGGCGGGGCTGGGATTAAAACCCATGACCTTCAGACTCCCAAGCCCGTGCTCTATCCAGTATGCCATGAATGAATAATAATAATAATGATAATGGCATTTATTAAGTGCTTACTATGTGCAAAGCACTGTTCTAAACGCTGGGGAGGTTACAAGGTGATCAGGTTGTCCCACGGGGGGCTCACAGTCTTCATCCCCATTTTCCAGATGAGGGAACTGAGGCCCAGAGAAGTGAAGTGATTTGCCCAATGTCACACACCTGACAATTGGCGGAGCCGGGATTTGAACCCATGACCTCTGACTCCAAAGCCCGGGCTCTTTCCACCGAGCCACGCTGCTTCTCTAGTGAATGAAATGAATGAATGAAAGGTAGGCTATTTTGAAATAACACTGTACTCTACATTTTGAAACTAAAATGTAGCCACCGAACAGTTTTATGTGATTAAAAAAGCAAGTTGACTACAGCATTAGTAGCCGTGACGCTAGAATTGCAATCAGTTTGTTTTAATTTAGGAATAATCGATCGATCGATCCGTGGTATTTCCTGGGCGCTTACTATGTGCAGGGTGCTGTACTAAGCACTTGGGAGAGCACAACACAACAGAATTGACAGGCGTGTTCCTAAGTTTATAGTCGAGAGGCTGAATAAGACTTGTATAAAAGGGACCCCGAAGGAGCAGTTAGTAGGAGACCCACGGGAGAGAGTTAATCCATGTCTGCCAGTTGGATCATGATTTCTCGACTTATAAAAATCGGTGGGGTGGGCAGGGGAGGAGTCCTGCTCAGTTGCAAGGGGCCAGAGGCATCCAATACAGAGGTCTTTCCTTCAAGAGGCTCAAGAGGAAGAGGTGTGGCAGAGACGCACACAATTGCACTTTGGAGTGGGGATACACCACTGGCTTGCTACCTCCTATGGCCCCTTGGAAATGGTCCCTGGAAAAACAGGATGAAGGAAAAAGTAATTGTATCAGCGTGGCCTAGTTGAAAGAACACTTGTCTGGGAGTCAGAGGACCTCGGTTCCTCTCTCGGCTCTGCCACCTGCCCGTTATGGGACTTGGGACAGGTCACTTAACTTCTTTGGGCCTCAGTTTCCTCACCTGTAAAATGGGGATTGAACACCTCATCATCACCATCAACATCGATGGCATTTATTGAGTTCTCACTGTGTGCAGAGCACTGTACTAAGTGCTGGGATAATAATAATAATAATAAGGGCATTTGTTAAGCACTGACTATGCGTGAAGCAGTGTTCTAAGCCCTGGGGGGGGATACAAGGTGATCGGGTTGTCCCACGTGGGGCTCACAGTCTTCATCCCCCATTTTACAGGTGAGGTGACTGAGGCTCAGAGAAGTTAAGTGACTTGCCCAAGGTCACACAGCAGACATGTGGTGCATGTCATTCCCCCTTTTAGCAGCAGACATTCCCCCTTTTAGACTGTGAGCCCACTGTTGGGTAGGGACTGTCTCTATATGTTGCCAATTTGTACTTCCCAAGCGCTTAGTACAGCGCTCTGCACATAGTAAGTGCTCAATAAATACGATTGATGATGATGATGATGATGTGGCGGAGCCGGGATCAGATCCCATGACCTCTGATTCCCAAGCCCGGGCTGTTGCCGCTGAGCCACGACAGGGTGATCAGGTTGTCCCACGTGGGGCTCATACTTTTAATCCCCATTTAACAGGTGAGGTAACTGAGGCACAGAGAAGTTAAGTGACTGGCCCAAGGTCGCACAGCAGATAAGTGGCGGAGCCGGGATTAGATCAGACTACCAGGGCTGGGCAGCAGCGGCATGGGAGAGTCAAGGGCAGAGACTCAAGTTTACTGGGCAGGAGGAGGTAAGGGTAAACTGCTTCCGTATTTTTACCAAGAAAACTATGAATAAACTACCAGAACGATAGTAGATGGGAAAGCGGGGCACTGTGGGAGAGATGTGTCCGTGGTGTCACGATGGGTTGGAAATGACACGACGTCATAAGACAAGGAAAGAACCCCAATGTTTAGTACAGAGCTCAGCACGGAGTAAGTGCTTAACAAATACCCCGATTGTTGTTGTAGCGATGAGCACTGTTTCTCCTGCAAGGGCCCGAAGGGACTGAAATGAAACATAGGTCTCCTTCCTGTTATATTCCACTTGATTCCCCCTCAATTCTAGCCACTGGAACCACTTTCTCATCCAGACACTTTGTTATATTCAGGCCTTCGAGGATTGATCCTCCCATTAACATGTGACTCACCACAAAGCAGGCTGTGGTAATACGCTATGAAAACAAATTGTATTGTGCCAATGTCTAGTACTCAATGCAAAAAACCCTCACACCACACCCAAACAACTCGAAGAGTAATTGTCCTCTCAGTTGCCACGATTATAATTCTGTGCTGTACCGGGAAAATCAAAGCGTCTCGTTCATACATAAAACCTTAGTCACGAGGCCAAAACGGGGTTTCGGTTTATCCAGAGAATTAGAAAGTAACATTTAGGAATGGGCTACTACTACCTTGGAGCTCTCTCTTTACCTCCTAAAAACCTTGCATGAGTGAAACAGCGCAGAGCAAACAGGTGGAAATACTGCAACTAATATGCAGGCTTTATCAGCAAGGCCTCCCTATAGAAGCCCGGGAAGGATGGATAAATACATAGCTCAATTTTAATCAGGATTGATCTGATCTGCCTTCACCTGCACGAGTGGTTGGGAAATATCATCAAAGGCCTCGGGCTAAGAGTTGAACTGACTCTTTGATCTAGGCACTGATGATCTGTGTAGTGTCAAATGACATTTCTGCATGGCTCCACACAAAAGTTTAGGAACTACTTACGAGTCACAGAACAGTGAAATCAGTGAGGTGGGGCGATCCTGTCTATTTGTTCCCAGAAGAATTAAGAATAATAATAATAATAATGATGATGGCATTTGTTAAGCGCTTACTATGTGCCAAGCACTGTTCTAAGCGCTGGGGGGATACAAGGAAATCAGGTTGTCCCACGTGGGGCTCTCAGTCTTCATCCCCATTTTACAGATGAGGGAACTGAGGCACAGAGAAGCTAAGTGACTTGCCCAAAGTCACACAGCTGACAAGTGGTGGAGCCGGGATTAGAACCCATGACCTCTGATTCCCAGGCCCGGCCTCTTTCTACTGAGCCACGCTGCTTCTCTATTAAACCAAATAATTTGTTCACACCCCTAAGCTGGATCGGAAACACTAAGAGAATTAAGTAGATCAGGTTAAAGTTAACACCAAAGCCTGAGGATTTCAATTCCCCCATAAGAGACCATTTCTAGTGTAATTAATCAATCTCTCAATCAATCAATGGCATTTATTGAGCAAGTTGGTATGTTATTGAGCAAGTACAGTGCACTGTACCAACAGCTTGGGAAAGTACAGTATAAGGCACTTTGGTAGACACTTTCTCTGCCCACAAGGGAAAGCCTACAGTCTAGGAGGAGCATCAATCAATCAATCAATCGCATTTATTGAGCGCTTACTGTGTGCAGAGCACTGTACTAAGCGCTTGGGAAGTACAAGTTGGCAACATATAGAGACAGTCCCTACCCAACAGTGAGCTCACAGTCTAAAAGGGGGAGACAGTCTAGAGACTAGATGGTCTAGAGTCTGTAGTTTGGAGAGTCTAGAAGGTCTAGAATCTAGAATCTGAAGGGTCTAGAGTTGAGATGTTCTAAAAGTTCTATGGGTTCCAGAGAGTCTAGAGGTTTCCAGAGGATCCAAAAGGGCCAGAGGCTCCGGGAGTTGTAGAGAGTTTTCAGGTTTTTGAGGATCTAGAGATCCTGGAAGTCTAGAAAAGTTCTAGATGGATCATCATCATCATCATCAATCGTATTTATTGAGCGCTTACTATGTGCAGAGCACTGTACTAAGCGCTTGGGAAGTACAAGTTGGCAACATATAGAGACGGTCCCTACCCAACAGCGGGCTCACAGTCTAGAAGGGGGAGACAGAGAACAAAACCAAACATACTAACAAAATAAAATAAATAGAGTAGATATGGACAAGTAAAATAAATAGAGTAATAAATCTGTACAAACATATATACATATATACAGGTGCTGTGGGGAAGGGAAGGAGGTAAGATGGGGGGGATGGAGAGGGGGACGAGGGGGAGAGGAAGGAAGGGGCTCAGTCTGGGAAGGCCTCCTGGAGGAGGTGAGCTCTCAGCAGGGCCTTGAAGGGATCTAGTGGGTCTAGAGAGATCTGAGGGGGTCTTGAGGGTTTAGAGAGTCTGGCAGGTCTAGAGGTTTCAGAGGATCCAGAGGGTCTAGAGTGTAGACCCTACACTCTATAGTGTAACTTTACTAAAGAATTTACAGCAGTGAAGAATTGATACTGTGAGGTATTTCCTATTCTCTAAAATTTCTTCATGGACTCTTAAAATATTCTTTTTACCTATCTCCCTGTTGGCAGGTAACATGCCTGCTCAGTCTATTATGTTGCACTCTCCCAAGAGCTTAGTACTGTGCTCTGCACACGGTAAGCGCTCAATGATTACGATTGATTGGTTGATTGCGTTAAGATCTGCCTTCACTAAAGAAGAATGGAACAAAGAGAATAGGGATTATTGCAACTGCAGAGTGTTTAGGAAGGTCACATCTCCTCCAAGAGGCCTTCCCTGATTAAGCCCTCTTTCCCCAACTCCCTTTCCCTCTTCATCATTTACACACATGGGTCTGTACCCTTCAATCACTTGGGATTCTCCCCACCCTCAGCCCCACAGCACCTATGTACCTATTTGTAATGTATTTATTTAGATTAATGTCTATCTCCCCTTCTAAACTGTAAGTTCCTTGTGGGTGGGAGCATGTCTACCGACTCTAGTGTATTGTACTCTTCCAAGCACCTTGACAGTGGTCTGCACACGGTAAGCGCTCAATAAATACCATTGTCTGAATGTGTTTAGTTTGGTGAAGAGATGAGGACCTTTCTGGGAGCCATACCTCTGGAGGAACCAAATAATTAGGAGCCCCAAACATATCAATATCTATAAATTTTCATGAGTTAACCCATCACAAAGGACTACTGAAATACTGTTGAAAATAAAAATGATCCGACCGTGTCAATGCTTATCTAGGATTAGGATATCATTTTGAAGTTTTATCCTCCTTATCTTTTTTTTTTTTGAGTTGGCTAAATTTTGAATACCGGTATGACAAAGTCATAAAAGCAGATGGTGGTAATTTGAAACATTGCAGGCAGAGAGGATTTCACTACTTATTAATACAACATCTGTGCACTTCTAGAACCCCCTTTTCTAACTACTATTACACGTACCCTATTTCTCTAAGTTAATTACTTTGAGAAAATGACCCATGGCTGGAATAAAGAGAAGGATAACTGAATATTAAAAATGATGCACTAGGAATATCTCAGATTCCCCTCAAATGACCCATAGTATACATACTTTAAACTGAAGACAAACATTAGAAGTTTGGAACTGATGATGATTATTCATCTTGTATTTCCTGATAAGGCCTGAGGCTTTGGCCTCAATGGGTTTTTAAGGAAACACAAATCATATTAATCTTTGTCTCATTGCAGCATTGATTCCATCACCACATTACATCCAGACAGATGAGTGTTATGCTAAAATTGTTCCCTTATGCCTCAATAGCGTTCTAATCAAAGCACAAGTAAAAGAAGAACTAACTGCACTTTAATTTCTCCTCAGATAAAAAGGAATTAATAGTAAGCGGACCGCCAACAGTCTGTCCCTTTTTTTAATGGTGTTTATTTATCTCTTATTGTGTGCCAGGCACTGTACTAAGTGCTGAGGTAGATATAAGCTAATCCATCTCCCCCATGAGGCTCCAGTCCCCATTTTACAGATGAAGGAACTGAGGCCCAGAAAAGTGAAGTGACTTGCCCAAGAAGACACAGCGGATAAGTGGCAGAGCCGAGATTAGAACCCAGTTCCTCTGACTCCCAAGCCCACGCTCTTTCCATTAGGTCTCGCTGTTCTTTCTTGGGGATGCACAGACTCTCCCTGCAGAAGAGGTGACACCTCTCTGGACATCTTCTTCCACATCCTTGTCTTCCCCACTCTGACCCTGTCGGTACCTGAGTTCTTTTTGTCAAGTATTTTGTAAACAGAAAAGTACCACATAACGATTTTCTGCTTCATATGATAAAACCTTGACACGAGCAAAACCCACAGATACACTGAAGCTCTTCCTCCTTCCAGGCTGTTTTACGTCACCCAAAGAGCTGGCCTATTATTGTTTAAAAAAATATAGATTATCTTGCCGTTGACTGGATCTAAATTCACAGTTGCACTGTAAACTATTTGGAAATACCAAGCCCAACTAGAGAATGTATATAAGAGAAGCAGCGTGGCTCAGTGGAAAGAGCCCGGGCTTTGGAGTCAGGGGTCATGGGTTTGAATCCCGGCTCTGCCAACTGTCAGCAGTGTGACTTTGGGTGAATCATTTAACTTCTCTGTGCTTCAGTTCCCTCATATGTAAAATGGAGACTAAGACTGTGAGCCCTCCATGGGACAACCTGATCTCCTTGTAACCTCCCCAGCGCTTAGAACAGTGCTTTGCACATAGTAAGTGCTTAATAAATGCCATTATTATTATTATGTAACTGCAATGTATTTATTTAGATTAGTGTTTGTCTCCCCTTCTAAACCATAAGCTCCTTGTGGGCGGAAACACGTCTACCAACTCTGGTGTATTGTACTCTTTCAAGCACCTAGCACAGTGCTCTGCACACAGTAAGCACTCAATAACTACCACTGTCTGATCGGCTAGTTTGGTGAAGAGAAGGGGAACTTTTCTGGGAGCCATACCCCCTTTTAGACTCCCCCTTTAGGCTCCCCCGTCTTTTAGACTGTGAGCCCACTGTTGGGTAGGGACTATCTCTATACGTTGCCAACTTGTACTTCCCAAGCGCGTTGTACAGTGCTCTGCACACAGTAAGCGCTCAATAAATATGATTGATTGATTGATTGTATGGACCAGGCCCAACTAGAGAACGCAGCTATCCCTTCCTATCCAGCTTTGCTTCCGAATCACTATTTCATTCATCTGATCATCTTTTATTGAGTGCGTGGCCCTGGGGAAGGCTTTCCAGGTTAGAGGTATGCAATATACAAAGTATACCACGCTGTTTGAGGTGGTGGTAGAGAAAGAGCACAAGCAGCAAAGTCCTGGGAGTCTGAAGGAACTGGGTTCTAATCCCAGTTCTGCCAACTACTTGTTATGGGACGGAGAATGGGTCTATCAACTCTATTACGTCATACTCTCCCGAGTACAGTACAGTGCTCCGCACACAGTAAGGGCTCAATAAATACGATCGATTGAGTTGCTTGCCAACCACCCTGGAAACGTAGGCCCTGAGCATTCATCCATTCAATCATTCAAGAGTATCTACTGAACGTCTACCGTGTGCAAAGCGCGAGGGAAAAAATACACCGAAGAAAATCTGACATAGTCCCTGGCCTCTATGGGCTCAACAACTCAAGAAGGAGTATGAGAAGGATTGGTGACAGACACATAAGGCAAAATGAAACCATAAAAACAGCAGGAGGGAACATCAGGACAGTTTAGCTGCCTATCTGTGCCTTTAGTTATTGATTCTTGCATCACTTTACTGCTCCCATTGCCTAATTTGCCTATAATTTATTTCTCTTTTCTATGTATCTGTCTCCTCTCATCTAGACTGTGAACCCCTGGTGGGTCAGAGACTTTGTCTGGATTGTTTATTTGGTTTTCACCCCTGTGCTTAGCCTCCACTCAGAAAGGAATAAGGGCTCATTAAACACCATAACTAACTAACCAATTGGTGACTAGGAGAAAAAAAATACTTTTCTTCCTTCAGTTAAATGTTCTCCCTGGAAAGAACTGACCTTTCTCATGGAATCATTTTCTTTTACAAAAAATGGAAGTGTAAGATTTTTTCAAAAAAGTGAATTAGAAACGATTTTTACTTCTCTCAGGTGGCCTTGCCCAACACTACAGAAGCAGCGTGGCCTAGGGATTACAGCATCGCCCCGGGAGTCAGAAGGACCTGGATTCTAGTCCCAGCTCCATCACCTGTCTCCTGTGTGACCTTGGGCAAGTCACTTCACTTCTCTGGGCCACAGTGACCTCATCTGTAAAATGGGAATGAAGAGTGTGAGCCCTCTGTGGGACAGGGACTGTGTCCAACATGATTAGCTTAGACCTACCCCAGGGCTTAGTACAGTGCCTGGCACATCGTAAGTGCTTAACTAATATCATTAAAAAAAAAACAAAACAGAAGAGACACATTAGCAACAGTCGGGCATGATGAGATACCAAGCTTTTGGCCTCACTTCCAGAATGGCAATGGCATTTCCACTTCTACAGTGGTATCTGTTTAGTGCTTACTATGTGCCAGGCACTGTATTGGGTACCGGGGTGGATACAAGCAAATCAGGTTGGACACGGTCCCTGTCCCACATGAGGCTCACAGTCTTAAGCTCTCTTCCTCCCTTCAAGGCCCAACTGAGAGCTCACCTCCTTCAGGAGGCCTTCCCAGACTGAGCCCCTTCCTTCCTCTCCCCCTCGTCCCCCTCTCCATTCTCCCATCTTACCTCCTTCCCTTCCCCACAGCACCTGTATATATGTATATATGTTTGTACAGATTTATTACTCTATTTATTCATTTATTTTACTTGTACATATCTCTTCTATTTATTTTATTTTGTTAGTATGTTTGGTTTTGTTCTCTGTCTCCCCCTTTTAGACTGTGAGCCCACTGTTGGGTAGGGACCGTCTCTATATGTTGCCAACTTGTACTTCCCAAGTGCTTAGTACAGTGCTCTGCACACAGTAAGCGCTCAATAAATACGATTGATTGATTGATTGATTAATCCCCATTTTACAGATGAGGGAACTGAGGCCCAGAGAATTGAAGTGCCTTGCCCGAGGTCATCATCATCAATCGTATTTATTGAGCGCTTACTGTGTGCAGAGCACTGTACTAAGCGCTTGGGAAGTACAAAATTGGCAACATATAGAGACAGTCCCTACCCAACAGTGGGCTCACAGTCTAAAAGGGGGAGACAGAGAACAAAACCAAACATACTAACAAACTAAAATAAATAGAATAGATATGTACAAGTAAAATAAATAAATAGAGTAATAAATATGTACAAACATATATACATATATACAGGTGCTGTGGGGAAGGGAAGGAGGTAAGATGGGGGGGGATGGAGAGGGGGACGAGGGGGAGAGGAGGTCACAGAGCAGACAAGCGGCAGAGCCGAGATTAGAACCCACATCCTTCTAACTCCCAGGCCCATCCTCTATCCACTAGGCCACACTGCTTCCGGACTAGAGTGGACACACTAGCAGCCCACGTGCAAACACTTCTCTCCCCATCACCTGCCATTCTTCCATGAATCTACTACCAGTATGGTGGCAGCGCATCAAAGGGTGGCATGCATTTTTTTACCACACTGCAGATGCAGCACCACAGACCCAGTGGCAAAATTTGCCCTGTGGTCACAACGCCCTATGATGATGGCATTTGTTAAACGCTGACTATGTGCAAAGCACCGTTCTAAGCACTGGGGGGGATACAAGGTGATCAGCTTGTCCCTCGTGGGGCTCACAGTCTTAATCCCCATTTTACAGATGAGGTAACTGAGGCCCAGAAAAGTTAAGTGACTTGTCCAAAGTCACACAGCTGACAAGCGGCGGAGCCGGGATTAGAACCCACGACTTCTGGCTCCCAAGCCCGGGCTCTTTCCACTGAGCCACGCTGCTTCTCTAAGGCCCTACCTTCAGCTGCGCTCACTTCTCCGCAGCTCTCCCTCCCTCCCTTCAATGTGGCAACCATTTTTGGTTGCTACTGTCTGATTGAGAAAATGCATACTTTGGGAGACTAAGCCCACTTTCAAAGAAAAACATGAATCCTATTACTTCCTTAGTCTCCAAAAATCTAAATTTGCTATATGACAGCACTTCAAGAAAACAGTAAAATCTGGACCTCCTAAAATAAAAAAAATTATGTTTTCCCCTTTCCTTGGACTAATATTTGAATGAACCAATCAAGCAAATGTATGAGCTCTTTTGGAATTGGGCAAAATTCTGAACTATAAAGAGATATATAGGACAAATATAATTCATTAACTCCTTTATCAAACCCAATATATGCTTCCCACCAGGAGATGACCTCCCGTGGATTCTCCCAGCACTCAGTGCGGTACTCTGTACCGCAATAAGGACTTAATAATTACAATTACTACTATTTTCCATTGACACTATATGCCTCTCAGTTTCTCTCAGCCTAAGGAACTCCAATGCCATAATTACTCATTCATTCATTCAATCGTATTTATTGAGCGCTTACTGTGTGCACAGCACTGTACTAAACGCTTGGGAAGTACAAGTCGGCAATTTATAGAGACGGTCCCTACCCAACAACGGGCTCACAGTCTAGAAGAGGGAGACAGACAACAAAACAAAACAAGTAGACAGGTGTCAATGGAAGCTGAAGTTCACCCCCCAAAAAAGTCATTTCTAATGAAAAGCAGAAATACTAGATTGAGCGTTCTGATCTTCTGGTGACCCAAACTCCTCTGAAAGTGGGGAACGAACCTCTAGGTTAAGAATAAGTCCCAAGCAACTTGAAAAAAAGAAGAAAGCAATTGGTCCAGAATGTTAAAAACGACGAGCACGCTGAGAACGAGTTAAGGCACAATCCCACGGTCTCCGGCGCAATTCCACCAGATTTAGAATACGGATCCTCTTCAGACATCCTTGGGCTACGGCCCGCTCTCCGAAAACACATTCCTTTTCGAGGCAATTTATTTACTTAAGGATTACCGGAGCGAGCGGTTCCCACCCTCGATTACCTTCTTACCTCAAAGGGCACTATGACCGCCGGCTTCTTTTTCAGCTCCTCGCATTTTCTCTTCTTGCAGATCTGATGACTGTTTTTCTTGCTCTGGCAGTAAGTACATTCACCACAGTTCGCCTTCCTCTGGCAGGGCTCGCACACCCCACACCGTTTCCGTTTCTTCTTTTCTAAAGTCGGGAGCAGGGTCGTGTAGGAGAAAGGGCAGGTGTAGGAAGGAGCGCCGGCAGGTGACCCAGATGCCAACCCCGGGTCGATCCCGCTGGCGGAGCCGGTCCGGATGGAAGTGACGCTCGTCCAGGGGTTCCCCGCATCTGATCTGACGGGTTCCCTGGGTGCTAACTTGGCATCTGCCGGCGGACTCTTTCTCAGTTCTTGGTCAGGAGCCATCGTGACCTGCTGGGAATTGGCCGGTAACCCCGAACGTGAGTCTGCCGAGGACTGTAAACAGGTCTCTTTGCAGAGAGCGGCCTCCAGGCTGTTTTCCAAGTTTGGCTTTGGCCTCCAACCAGTTTCTTGATTTGTCATCAAAGTTTGTATAGCACCTTTGAGCTCGGGTTGGCCCGAGGCACAGCCGGGGGGTTCGGGCTCTGGGATCGGGGCACGGGATCCAAGGGTCACGGGCCAGTTGGGAATGAAGGGTCGATCGGGGTCAGCGCCACGGGTCGGGGGACGGTCGGGGACCAGGGGGCACGTCGCGGACCCGTCGAGGGCGGCACTGCGGGTCACGGGCCCGTTGGGAGCGAAGCTGTGAATCACCGGCTGGTCTGGAGGAGCGTCAAGGGGATTAGGCCAGTTTGTGGTCAGAGGGAGGGTCAGACTAGTACCGTGGGTCAAAGACCGGTCAGAGAGGGGGCCGAAAGTCATGGGCACGTTTAGGGGAGCGCCTGGGGGCACCGGCCAGCCCAAAACAACACCGCTCAGCTCCGGCTGGCCCGAGGTAGAGCTCCAGGTTGCCGGCCGCTCAGCCGGGGCAAAGCCGTGGGGGGCCAAGTGGCCTGAGGCGGAACCGTCGGCCGCCGGCCGGTCTGAGAAAGCACCACGGGTCGCCGGCCGCGGCCACGTAGCCCCACGGCTGGCTAGATGTCGGCTCACGATGGCACCGTGGGTCACCGCCCGTTGGTCCAAGGCAGCCCTGCGGGCTGCCGGACGTTGTTCCCAGAGGGCGACGCGTGTCATCGGGCGCTGGGGCGGCACGGTCCCTCGGGTCGCCGGCTGCTGATCTGGAAAGACACCGCGGGTGACCGGCCAGTCCGAGACGGCACCACGGGCGACACTGTGTGTCACCGAGCGGTCTGAGAAGGTCCGGTGGGGGCTCGGCTGGTCCGAGACCGCCCCGTGGGGGGCCGGCCAGTCCGAGACGGCACCGCGGGCGGCCGGCTGGTCTGAGAGGAGACCCAACGGAGCCGACCAGTTGGACACCATGCCGCGGGGAGCCGGCCACTCCGGGGCAGTGCCCAGTGTCACCGGCTGGTCTGAGATGGCCCTATAGGCGGCCGGCTGGTCCGAGACGGGCCCGCGGGGAACCGGGCGCTCCGGGCCCGCGGCTTGGCTCATCAACTGTTCCGAGACTGAACCGTGGGTCAGCAGCTGAACCAGGGCAGAACAGTGGGTGGCCAGCTGGTCTGGGGCGGTGCTGTAGGTCGCCAGGCGGTCCGGGACGGAGCCCCGGAGCAGCCGATCCAGGACGGAGCCGTGGGTCACCGAGGGATGCGGGGCGTTGTGCCAGGCCGTCGCTCCTTCGGGGGCGAGGCCGGAGATCGCGGGCTTCTCGAGGGGAGCGCTGAGGGTCGTGGGCTGATTGAAGAAAACGTTGCCAACCACGGGTCGGTCGGGGGCGACACCATGGGGTACGGGCCAGTCAGGGGCAGCGTTGCGGGATACAGGCTGGTTGGAGGCAGCACCGGTGGGTACGGGCTGGCTAGGGGCAGCCCCAAAGGGTACAGGCCGGTCGAGGGTGGCACCGTGGAATAGAGGCTTGTCAGGGGCAACCCCAAGGGATACAGGCCCGTCGGGGGCAGCACCGTGGGTGGCCGGCCAGTCGGGGGTGGCCCCGTGGGTTAAAGGCCGGTCAGGGGCAACTCCAAGGGTCAAAGGCCAGTCGGGGGTAGCACCGTGGGGTACGGGCCAGTTGGGGACAGCCCCGAGGGTCAAAGGCCGGTCAGGGGCAGCCCTGTGGGTCAAAGGCCAGTCGGAGGCAGCACCATGGGTCGCAGACCGATCGAGGGCGACACAGTGGGTCGCGGGCCAGCGGGGGGCCGCGCCGAAGGTCCCGGGCAGGTGCGGGGTGGCACCGTGGGTCACAGGCTTATAGGCAACAGCGCCGGGTGCCCCAGACTCGGGTGGCGCTTCCAAAGGGGCTATCGCTAAAGAGGTAGGATAAACGGATTCGCCGATGGACGTGACGGTGCAGGGATCTGATTCATTCTTCTTCAAACCGGAGGTAGGATCTGAATCTGGCTCCTTGACAGGATGCGTATCGGAATCGATCAGCTTAAGGGATTCCACCCGTGAGCCCAAATCTTCTAACTGCATCCTGGGATTTGATTTAGAGGTAACTCCGGGGTGAGGGCTTTGGGATACACAAGTGAGCACGGGATCCTCAGCAAGAGGGCCGCTCTGGCCGCTGCTGTCACTCAATGTCCTTTCATAACACGGGCCTTCGCACGCACGCTTCTCTTCCACAGCCTCGGGGCTGTCCTGGATGGGTCGGGTTCCCAGAGTAGGGACACTTAAGGCGGAGTCTTCCACACTTTGGGACCGAGTGGCAGCTTCACTCGAAGGGGCCTTCTCTCGGTCATTCCCCCTGGGAGGAGATGGATTCCGAGCCGGTCCAACCAGATCTTCCTGCTCGAGAGGTACCGGTCTGTTTCGCAGCGGGTCTTCTCCTTCTCGGGAGCCTGGGTCCGCCTCCGTCCGTTCCGCTCTTTTGATTTTGGATTCTGGTAGGCCTCCCCGTTCACATTTGTCTTCCGCTTCTGAGCTTCTGGGCAGAGGAGCTTTCTTGGGTCTTGAAACGGCCACTGGAGACTGGGACAGGCGACGGGTGAGAGAGGTGCTGCGGAGGGACATCGTAAAGCCATTGCAGGTGAGAGATTCAGGGTTCTGAAAGAGAACGTCGGTCCGATCCAAACTCATCCGAGCAGCTCCGGCTCTGGTCAAGAGGCTTTTGACTGGCACGGGTGGTTTGGGTTCTGGCTTTTTTTTCACCCCATCTCTTTCTTGAATTAATTGTTTTAGTTTCCCAGGGCTCACTGCTTTGACTAATGCTACTTTTTTGGATGCTGTCTTGGCTGTTTTCTTCAGCTGACCGGTTGCCTTTTTCCTCAGGTCCTCCTTTCTCACTAATCTGGAAGGCCTGGCGTGGCGGGAGCGAGACATGGCTGGAGAGCGGAAGGAAAGGAAAAGGAGTGGGGTAAAAAGTCATGGGCCCTTCCAGTGGTGTCACTCCAACAGAAAATCCAGTTGCCCCACTGCAGACCTCCGTCACAAGCTGAGGTTGGATCTGAAACAACAGGAAACAAATGACAGTAAGACTTCTCTTTGTCGTTGTTGTTGCCTTACGCTGTCGAGACGTGTCCGACCCATAGCGACTCCGGGGATACGTCTCTCTCAGAACCCCCCTCTCCATCTGCAATCGTTCTGGCGGTGTATCCACAGAGTTTTCTTGGTAAAATTACAGAAGCGGTTTACCGATGCCTCCTTCCGCACAGTAAACGAGAAGCAGCGTGGCTCAGTGGAAAGAGCATGGGCTTGGGAATCAGAGGTCATGGGTTCTAATCCCGGCTCCGCCACTTGTCAGCTGTGTGACTTTGGACAAGTCACTTCTCTGGGCCTCGGTGACCTCATCTGTAAAACGGGGATTAAGACTGTGAGCCCCATGTGCGACAACCTGATTACCTTGTATCCCCCCCAGCGCTTAGAACAGTGCTTTGCACATAGTAAGCGCTTAACAACTGCCATCGTTATTATTAAACCTGAGTCTCTGCCCTCGACTCTCTCCTAGCCCACTGCTGCCCAGCACAGGTGAGTTTTGACTTGTAGCAGATGGCCTTCCCCTCGCTAGCCACTGCCCAAGGTAGAAGTGGAAAGGACAGGCCTCTGCTTGGCTCTCCCTCCCACAGTCGAGACTGGCAGAGTCCTGAAAACTCTCCAGGTGCAACCCAGAGAGGTGAGACTTCCCTTTAGCAACTTTTAATTTAAAATCTTGGGTCTCGGCTAACAACTCTTAATGAAAATGAAGGCTCGTAAGACTTAATGCAAGCGTACAGGTAGACAGTAAGCACAGAATGTAAAAATCCCTTTAGCCACTTAAACACCCAAGGATTGAGTGAAGCCCTTAACTGCAATTCCAGACCTGTGAAACATCGGTAAACGTTACCAGCGATCTCACTGGAGAGTGGCGAGATCTGACTATCGCTTGCAAAGTTCTTTTTAGAGAGCAAATACTGGCCTCCTTGCAAGAGGCCTCAACAAATGCTAGCTTAGTTCAGCAGACCAAGAAAATTACCACCAAGTAGACTCACTTTGCCTTTCTCTGCCTACTGTCTTTGGCTAATCTGTAGAGTTATTTTTCATGGTTTGGTGTCTAATCTCAATACCTATCTGCTGCAACTGCTGTGTGTTGTTGTGTAGGGACCGTCTCTACATGTTGCCGACTTGTACTTCCCAAGCGCTTAGTACAGTACTGTGCACACTGTAAATGCTCAATAAATGCAATTGAGTGAATGAATGTTAATTATGCAGAGGAATATACAATCTACATATAAGTGAATTCACTGAGCCCCATCTTGAACGACTGAAATTCATTCCAAGACTCAAACCCAGTCTTCCAGGGCCCGTAACAACATGCGCTTACTTCTCTTCACCTTCCCTTCCGGAACAGTTTTTTAGACATCATCACCATCAATAGTATTTATTCATCATCATCAATCGTATTTATTGAGCGCTTACTATGTGCAGAGCACTGTACTAAGCGCTTGGGAAGTACAAATTGGCAACATATAGAGACAGTCCCTACCCAACAGCGGGATCACAGTCTAAAAGGGGGAGACAGAGAACAAAACCAAACATACTAACAAAATAAAATAAATAGAATAGATATGTACAAATAAAATAAATAAATAAATAGAGTAATAAATATGTACAAACATATATACATATATACAGGTGCTGTGGGGAAGGGAAGGAGGTAAGGGGGGGATGGAGGGGGGACGAGGGGGAGAGGAAGGAAGGGGCTCAGTCTGGGAAGGCCTCCTGGAGGAGGTGAGCTCTCAGCAGGGCCTTGAAGGGAGGAAGAGAGCTAGCTTGGCGGAGAGAGCTTACTATGTGCAGAGCACTGTGTTAAGCTCTTGGAAGCGTGCAGTACAACAGAGTTGGAAGACGCTTTCCCTGCCCACAATGATAGAGCACGGACCTAGAAATCAGAAGGACCTGGGTTCTAATCTCGGCTCCGCCACTTGTCTGCAGTGTGACCCTGGGCAAGTCACTTCACTTCTCTGGGCCTCAGTTCCCTCATCTGTAAAATGGGGATTAAGACTGTGAGCCCCATGAGGCACAGTGACTGGATCCAACCTGTGTCCACCTTGTATCTATTCCAGTACTCAGTACAGTGCCTGGCACATAGTAAGCGCTCAACAAATAGTACTAAAAAAAAAATGACCTCACAGTCTAAAGGGTTTAGTGAAACACAACACAACAGCTGAGTTTTGGCAAGAATCAAAGCGAAGTTAAAAATGCTAGGTGTCATTTAGCCTCTAATTTTGAAGTTAGTCTATAAAATATCTTCAGCCTCTTCTTCCCATTTCCTTTTTTAAGCTATCAAAGTAGCTGGGAAGTCGTTATAATTAAGACCGTGTTTACTGTTCAAACACCACCCTCTAAAAGAGGCATGGAAGGAAAAGGAAAAGGCACGGAGTGAAGAGATGTGGCTTCTATGGCAGTGGTATCAGTTTTTCTTATTAGATTCTGAAAGAAGGCAATCCGTGGCTCCTGAACTGCAACTGCAGCGAAAAGAGCTTTGGATACTACTCAATCTGTGGCCTAGTGGATAGAGCCCAAGCCTGGGAGTCAGAAGGACCCCAGTTCTAATCCTGCCTCCATCACTTACCTGCTGTGCAAGACACTTCACTTCTCTGTACCTCAGTTACCTCATCTCTAAAATGGGGATTGAGACTGGGAGCCCTATGTGAGACCGGGACTGTGTTCAACCCAACTACGTTGAATCTACCCCCAGAGCTTAGGACAATGCCTGGCACCTAGTAAGCGCTTAACAAATACCATTATTATCATTATTATTATTATTATTATCAAAGAATCAAAAACAATCCACCCAAAAGGAGTTAATAATAATAATAATGGCATTTATTAAGCGCTTACTATGTGCAAAGCACTGTTCTAAGCGCAGGGGAGGTTACAGGGTGATCAGGTGAGCCCACGGGGGGGCTCACAGTCTTAATCCCCATTTTACGGATGAGGTAACTGAGGCCCAGAGAAATTAAGTGACTTGTCCAAAGTCACAGTTGACAATTGCCGGAGCCGGAATTTGAACCCACGACCTCTGACTCCAAAGCCTGGGCTCTTTCCACTGAGCCACGCTGCTTCTCTAAGTTCTACTGGAGTTCTACTGGCAGACCCTTATTTTTTTTTTTAATGGTATTTGGTAAGCGCCTATATGTGCTACACACTGTACTAAATGCTGGAGTAGATGCAAGCAAATCAGGTTGGACACAGTCTCTGCCCTACATGGGGGTCACAGTCTTAGCCCCCATTTTACATATGGGGTAACTGAGGCATAAAGATGTGAAGTGACCGGCCCAAGTTCACACAGCAGACCAATGGTGGAGCCAAGATTTGAACCCAGGTCCTCCCAGGCCTGTGCTTTTTCCACTAGGCCAGGCTGCTTCTCTAATTCCACCACCCACTGATAAGCCCAGTCTTCACTTGGGCTTAAATAAATGGTTCCAATCAGCCTGACAGAGAACATAGCTTTAAAAATAATATGAATATAATGGTCCTTGTAAAAGAGGTGTGATTGAGCCTCCTTGAATTTTAAAAATATATCTACTCACAAATGGACCCATCATTAAAAATCTCATACTCACGTTCCATTTTTGAAGAATGGCTGTAAGTTCTCTCCCTTTGGACAATTCACAATTCAACTGTATTCTAATCTAAAACAGTTCAAAGATCCAAAGCAGGCTTAAGTCACGGGGGTTTTAGAAATGCCTGAACAGGCCAGTTTCAAGTTGTTCGACTTGGGAAATTTCAAAAGAATCAACAATATATAAACTGTTTCTGTGAATTATACTATTTCGATGGAACAAAGTTAGGTTTACAAAATACTACTGGCGAACTCAAGTTCTCCTTTGAGGCAGAGATACTCTCACCATGTATAAATAACAAAAAAATCTTCAAAGAAGCATAGGAAAACTGGGGACCAGAGTGGGGCTAAAAGAAAAATGGGAAAGACCATGGAAATATGGAGCAGAATGAGATGAGAGAGAAAAGAGGGGATGGAAACAGAACTGGAGACTTGGTTGGCAGGGGCAGGGGGACGATTCAGAAGACAGGGAAGAAAATGTATAAATCCGAAGTGGAAAATAAGAATTACCATGCCTGAAAAAGCAGTGTCTTGCCTATTCGTTATCCTGACTTGACTTCAAAATTTTCAAAGCAAGGAATTTGCCACATTCCATATGTAATCAATTAATCAATCAATGGTGTAATAATAATAATAATAATGTTGGTATTTGTTAAGGGCTTACTGTGTGCCGAGCACTGTTCTAAGCGCTGGGGTAGATACAAGGTAATCAGGTTGACCCACGTGGGGCTCACAGTCTACATCCCCATTTTACAGATTCATTCATTCATTCTATCGTATTTATTGAGCGCTTACTGTGTGCAGAGCACTGTACTAAGCGCTTGGGAAGTATGAGGTAACTGAGGCACAGAGAAGTGAAGTGACTTGCCCACTGACAAGTGGCAGAGCCGGGATTAGAACCCACGACCTCTGACTCCCAAGCCCCTGCTCTTTCCACCATGCCACGCTGTATACTGAGCACTTAATTTTTTTAAGGTATTTGTTACGCACTTACTCTATGCCAGGCACTGTTCTAAGCGCTGGGGTAAATAAGAGGTAATGAGGTTGGACACAGTCCCTGTCTCACTGGGGCTCACAGTCTTAATCCCCATTTTACAGATGAGGTAACTGAGGCACAGAAAAGTGAAATGACTTACCCAAGGTCACCCAGCAGACAAGTGGCGGAGCTTGGATTAGAACCCCAGGTCCTTATGACTCCCAGGCCATGCTACTTCCCATATTGGTGCTCTGCTCACTTATTGGGTGCAGCACACTCTACGGAGCACTTGTTCTGCAATAAAAGAGAAAATGTTAGGCCCAAATCTTTTCTCTCGCAAGATCATAAAATAACCTTTTCTGTGATATAGCTTATAGATGAAGGAACACCAAATTCTGCTCACTCTACTCCTACCGTGTTATAACGTCACCTCTGCCAGGAAAATGAAATCCCCGTTTTACAGATGAGGGAACTGAGGCACAGTGAAGTGACTTGCCCAAAGTCGCACAGCTGACAACTGTATATATGTATATGTTTGTACATATTTATTACTCCATTTATTTATTTATTTTATTTGTACATATCTATTCTATTTATTTTATTTTGTTAGTATGTTTGGTTTTGTTCTCTGTCTCCCCCTTTTAGACTGTGAGCCCACTGTTGGGTAGGGACTGTCTCTATATGTTCCCAATTTGTACTTCCCAAGCGCTTAGTACAGTGTTCTGCACATAGTAAGCGCTCAGTAAATACGATTGATGATGATGATGATGAACTGGCGGAGCCAGGATTTGAACCCCAGACTGAGCCCTCTCCTTCCCCTCCCCATCCCCCCCGCCTTACCTCCTTCCCCTCCCCACAGCACCTGTATGTTTGTACAGATTTATTACTCTATTTATTTTACTTGTACATATTTACTATTCTATTGATTTTATTTTGTTAATATGTTTTGTTTTGTTGTCTGTCTCCCCCTTCTAGCCTGTGAGCCTGCTGTTGGGTAGGGACCGTCTCTCTATGTTGCCAACTTGTACTTCCCAAGAGCTTAGTACAGTGCTCTGCACATAGTAAGCGCTCAATAAATAAGACTGATTGATTGATTCCCAAGCGCTTACTACAGTGCTCTGCACACAGTAAGCGCTCAATAAATACGACTGAATGAATGAACGAAAGGCCGGTTTTCCAAAACTGCACAATTTTATTCTGAATGGCAACTCTGACAGAACCGTCTCAGGCCCTAGGTGTCAAATCCAGTCCCTCTCCCTCTTTCCTTCTCCTAATCTCTCGGCCCCCCCCCCAAGTCCCCTGGGCAGGATGTGGCTGAAGTGATGTAACCATCCTGCCCACATGTCAATTTACAATTTAAAATTATACTGCAATACTGTCCACTGCCAGCAGCACACAAAAAAAGTGCAAACATTACTTCGCACACAGAGCCAGCTGCAAAAGGAAACCAACGAAGATTTCACGGTTTCCCCTTTCAGGCCCTCTGTGTGTAAAAAAGCTTATGCACTTGACAGAGAGAAACTGGCTTGGAACCTCTCTTTAAGCAAAGAACCCCCCTGCTCAAGTTCCTCCTGCAGCTCCGCTCCTTGTCTAAAGTAAATGGGAGTTTGGGGTGGGGAGGGAGGGAAAGGGTGAAGGAAAGATGGGGGAGTTGGTGGGGGGGGAGAAGGAGGGACTGTTCTTAGATAGTTTTCCACTGCAGGAAGTACAGAAGCCTTAAACACATGGAAAGGCTGCTCAGGGAAACTCACTAGAATGCTGGTTGATTTCCTCAGAGGCCCTTTCCATATGTAAAACGCTCCTGCTGCCCTGCAGAGAGCAAAGAAAAGCCAAAAAGGGAGAAATAAAGGCATAGAAAATGAAGTAGGGGGAAGAGTCAAAATGGGGAGAGAATAGGCCCCAAAGAAAAAAAAACACCCAAACCCCAACAACCTACAAGATATAAAAAACAGGGGTGGGGGTGGGGGGTAGAAAAAGGCCACAGAGAAGATAGAATGTGCCCCCAAAGAGTCAGAGAAAAAGAGATAAAGAAAGAATCCCCAAAAGAAGGGAGGTTTAAAGATAAAGAAAAAAAAAAGAACTAGAATAAAAAGAAAAATAAAGGCAGAATGACAAAGAGAAATCCAGGGAAGGAGAAATACACACACACACACACACACACACACACACACACACACACACACACACGGATGGGGGAGGGGAGGAGACAACAGATAAAGAAGGTCGGAGGAGGAAGAGAAACAAAGGGCAGGAATGGTGGTGATACTATTGGTGCCCCTCAAATCATTTGGGGAGTGATGCTGAATGCAATAGTTAACTCCATTCATTAAAATGTTAAGTTGCTACTTAAGGGGCATAGTTCTAGCCCGGCCTTAAAACATCCCATTGAAATCCGAGAGATCTTTGCTGTGGATTAAGGGCAGGACTACAGCCCTGCATTTCTATACTACGAAATTATACTATGACTCTCGGGGCTGAAGGAGTCTGAAAACCAGGAACCAGGACCCTTGGCTTTTGATGGACTCCCAAAAGACCATGTTCCCCATTTGATGACATTAGAATACTCTAGATCACAGAAAAAATAGATTAACACATCGGCATGGAATGTCAGCCAACTTCTTTGAATTGGACTCTTCAAAGCACTTGGTAGGGTGCTCTGCATCTAGTAAGCACTCAATAAATACCACTGATGATGATGATGATGATAATAATAATATTAATAATAATGGTATTTGTTAAGTGCTTACTATGTGCCAGGCCCTGTACTAAGCACTGGGGTAGAACACAAGCAAATGGGGTTGGACACGTTCCCTGTACCACGTGGGGCTCAGTCTCAACCCCCCCCCTTTTTTTTTTTATAGATTAGGTAACAGGCACAGAGAAGTAAAGTGACTTGCCCAAGATCACACAGCAGACAAGTGGCGGAGACAGGATCGGAACCCCCAACTTTACGACTCCTAGGCCCATGGTCTATCCATTAAGCCACTTTCTCATTTCAGAGTGTGCTGTGGTTTTTCGTCTCCTTAGAATTCACACTCAAAATATACATTTAAAAACCCATAGCAAATTTTGAGGCCCAATAACCATTACTGATATTAAATAAAAAATTCCCTTGCCTGAAATAATGTAGAGTCCATCTTAACTAGTGTAATGGCTCTCCTGACCCCTACACTTTGTCATCTCTGTTGTGAACAGGGGCCACTTTGTTATATTGTACTCTCCCAAGCACTTATTACAGTGCTCTGCTCACAGTAAGGGCTCAATAAATACTATTGATTGGCTGATTGATTGATGTCCCCCTGAGTCCCTTATTGTAGCCAAACATAAGAGCTGGTTGATGCTGCTGACTAGAGCAGCCTTGATGAGCAGCTGTTATCCCTTTCCCCTCTCCTAGGTCTCAGCATGCTGCCAGCCCAACTAACCTGAACAATAATACAAAGAGCACAACGATATTGTGCCCCCCCCCCCAGCTTAAATGTGTCTGTTTATTGTTCTATTGTACTCTTCCGAGCGCTTAGTACAGCACTCCGAACACAGTAAGGGCTCAATGAATACGACTGATTGAATGAGTTAATTCTCACTTTGGCTCCTCTCAGCTCAGGATCTCTAAAGCACTTCAAATATTGATTCCTGAACCATCCAGGTGTCCAGATCGCTGTTCAGTGGAAAGAGTCCGGGCTTGGGAGCCAGAGGTCATGGGTTCTAATCCCACTCCACCACATGTCTGCTGTGTGACTTTGGGCAAGTCACTTCACTTCTCTGAGCCTCAGTTACCTCATCTGTGAAATGGGGATTAAGACTGTGAGCCCCACGTGGGACAACCTGATGACCCTGTATCCCTTCCCCCAGTGCTTAGAACAGTGCTTTAAACATAGTAAGCACTTAACAAAAACCAATATTATTATTATTATTGTTATTACTATGCTCAGAGAAAGTACCATATTTTCCACAAAGCTAGATGGGAGAGCGGCCAGGGCACAAGGAAACTGAGGCACTTCAGCAACTTGATTCCAGGTCTCCCAGTAATCTGGAGAATTACTAAGGGCCCGGTCATTCATTCAATCATATTTACTGAGCGCTTACTGTGTGCAGAGCACTGTACTAAGCGCTTGGAAACTACAATAGAGGAACGAAGAGAGACAATCCCTGCCCACGACAGGCTTACAGTCTAGAGGGACTGTGAGGTCGACCCAGGGAAAAAGCCCCAGCTCTTCTGACTCCCAACTGAGCGTTTTACCAACGTCTCTTTGTGATTTTAAGTCGGAGTCGCTCCTTTTTACCCAATTTTAGTTCTTCTAAGCCATCTTCCTCGTGATTACTGACACATGGTGCCCTCTCTCATTTGTCCCTTTGCAGAAATCCTACTGAAAGCTCACCTCCTCCAGGAGGCCTTCCCAGACTGAGCCCCCCTTTTCCTCTGCTCCTCCTCACCTCCCCATCGCCCCGACTCCCTCCCTCTGCTCTACCCCCCTCCCCGCCCCACAGCACTTGGGTATATATGTACATATTTATTATTGTATTTATTTTATTAATGATGTGTATATAATTCTATTTATTTTGATGGTATCGATGCCTACTTGCTTTGTTTTGTTGTCTGTCTCCCCCCTTCTAGACTGTGAGCCCTGTTGTTGGGTAGGGACCGTCTCTATTGCTGAATTCTTCTTTCCAAGCGCTAAGTACAGTGCTCTGCACACAGAAAGCGCTCCATAAATATGATTGAATGTGTGAATGAATGAAAACCGAAATGTTTTTTGATCCCCTCAGAGGACCAGCAGATGATGTGCAGGCCTCCACCCCAAAAGGACTTGGACCTAGCAGCTGCTGCTCCTCTTCCTCCTCCTCCTCCTCCTCCTCCTCCTCCTGACCCTCCCCCCCTCCCCTCACGTGCAGCACGACCCTGTGTCCTGGTCACCCACTGGCCTGCCCTGCTCCAGGAGGCTACATGCTCCCTCCAGCTTCCCTCCTCCAAAAGGCACAGGATGCAGAGCAGGGAGGGTGGACAGCAAGCATGGAAAAGTCCTGCTCCGGATCTGGGGGCTTCAATACTACAGAGTCTCACAAACCCAGCGGTCAGCTTTTGCAGCATCCCAAAAGGGCCTCTGACCACTCCGGGTTAATTATTATTATTATTATTATTATTTCCCCCCCTCCCTCCTTCTCTCCAAACTCTTTTCCTGTTCTCCCCTTCCTCTCCCTCCTCTCTAAACTCTTTTCCTTTTCTCCTCCTCCCTCCTTCTAGCCAAACTCTTTTCCTTTAATCCCCTCCCTCTCCCTCCTTCTCTCCCAACTCTTTTCCTTTTCTCCCCCTCCCTTCTTCTCTCCAAACTCTTTTCTCCCCCTCCCTCCTTCTCTCCCAACTCTTTTCCTTTTCTCCCTCTCCCTTCTTCTCTCCAAACTCTTTTCTCCCCCTCCCTCCTTCTCTCCCAACTCCTTTCCTTTTCTCCCCTCCCTCCCTCCTCACCAAACTCTTTTCTCCCCCTCCCTCCTTCTCTCCCCCTCCCTCCTTCTCTCCAAACTCTTTTCCTTTTCTCCCCTCTCTCTCCCTCCTTCTCTCCCCCTCTCTCCCTCCTTCTCTCCCCTCCCTCTCCCTCCTTCTCTCCCCTCCCTCTCCCTCCTCTCCCAACTCTTTTCCTTTTCTCCCCCTTTCCTTCTCTCCAAACTCTTTTCTCCCCCTTCCTCTTTCTCTCCAAACTCTTCCTTTTCTCCCATCCCTCTCCCTCCTTCTCTCCAAACTCTCCCACTCCCTGCTTCTCTCCAAACTCTTTTATTGAACGCTCACTGTGTGCAGAGCACTGTACTAAGCGCTTGGAAAGTACAATCAGGCACTGTACTAAGCGCTGGGGTGGATCCAAGCAAATCGGGTTGGACACAGTCCCTGTCCCACGTGGGGCTCACAGTCTCAAGCCCCATTTTACAGATGAGGTAACTGAGGCCCAGAGAAGTGAAGTGACTTTCCCGAGATCACACAGCGGACAAGTGGCAGAGTCAGGATTAGAACCCAGGACCTCCTGACTCCCAGGTCCTTACACTGCTTCCCTCCGGGCATCAGCTTGGAGCTGGTCCTCTAGACTGTGAGCTCATTGTGGGCAGGAATTGTCTGTCTTTATTACTGGATTGTAATAATAACAATAATAATAATAATGACATTTATTAAGTGCTTACTATGTGCAAAACACTGTTCTAAGCGCTGGGGAGGTTACAAGATGATCAGGTTGTCCCATGGGGGCTCACAGTCTTAATCCCCATTTTACAGATGAGGTAACTGAGGCCCAGAAAAGTTAAGTGACTTGCCCAAAGTCACAAAGCTGACGGTTGGCAGAGCCGGGATTTGAACCCATGACCTCTGACTCCAAAGCCCGTGCTCCTTCCACTGAGCCACGCTGCTTCTCTGTCCTCTCCCAAGCGCTTAGTACAGGGCTCTGCACACAGTAAGCAAACTCAACAGTTGCACACACTAAACAAATACGACTGAATGAATGAATGAACCGATCAGTGGTATTTATTGCACGCTCGGTAGAAGCAGCGTGGCTCAGTGGAAAGAGCACGGGTTTTGGAGTCAGAGATCATGGGTTCAAATCCCCGCTCTGCCAACTGTCAGCTGTGTGACTTTGGGCAAGTCACTTAACTTCTCAGTGCCTCAGTTACCTCATCTGTAAAATGGGGATTAAGACTGTGAGCCCCCCGTGGGACAACCTGATCACCTTGTAACCTTCCCAGGGCTTAGAACAGTGCTTTGCACATAGTAAGCTCTTAATAAATGCCATTATTATTATTACGGGAGCACTGCTCTAAGCGCTTGGGAGAATACAATAGAATTAGCAGAGACGTTCCCTGCCTATAATGTATTTACAGTCGGAAGGGGGTGACATTAAAAGGAATAATAGTCAAGGAGGTAGTTAGCCAACATCTTCATGGGAGAGGGGAGATGCAGATGCACTGTGCAATCCATGGTGGAGGGGAGAGGAGGAGGAGAAAGAGGAGGAAGGGAAGAGGGATGGAAGAGGTTGGGAAGAGAAGGAGGGGAGAGAGGGGGAGACAGTGAGAGCTCAATAAATACAATTGATTGGTTGGGAGAGAAGGAGGGAGGGGGAGGAAAGGAAAAGAGTTTTCAGAGGAGGGAGAGGGAGGGGAGAAAAGGAAAAGAGTTTGGAGAGAAGGAGGGAGGGGGAGAAAAGAGTTTGGAGAGAAGGAGGGAGGGGAGGGGAGAAAAGAGTTTGGAGAGAAGGAGGGAGGGGGGAAAGAGTTGGGAGAGAAGGAGGGAGAGGGAGGGGAGAAAAGGAAAAGAGTTTGTAGAGAGAAGGAGGGAGACGGAGGGGAGAAAAGGAAAAGAGTTTGGCGAGAAGGAGGGAGAGGGAGGGGAGAAAAGGAAAAGTGTTTGGTGAGAAAGAAGAGACGGGAGAGAAGGAAGGAAGTGGAAAGAGGGTGGACAGTGAAGTAAGAGAGTGGGGAGAGGGTGTTAAGAGAAGGAAGAGAGTGGGGGACAGAATGGCGAGAGTGGGAAGAGAACGAAGAGGACTGGGGAGAAGGAGGTGAGACAAGAGGTGGAGGGAGAGGGGAGACGAAGAAAGAAGGGAAGGGGAAAAGAAGGAGAAGAAGGGAAAAGGAGAAGGATAAAAGAGAAAGCAGGGGTGGAGGGGGAAAGGCAAAAAAAAAAAGAAGCCGGTCACATTTCTTCCAGATTTCGCCTCCCCCGGCCCCTGAGCCAAGTCCTTGCTTCCTCCCCCTTTTCCCGAGTCCTGGAGTTTGAGCAGCAGCTCCCTGGGCCCTCCCTCCCCAACTTACCTTTTGGGGGGGGGGGCGGGAGGGGAGGCCTCTTTCTGGGGAGCCCGAAGGGAACTCTGTGCTGTAAGCCCCCTCCTCAAGTCCAGGTAAGGACGTCCTCCGCTCCCCCCTACCTCTGCGCGGGGTTGTGGGCTGTTTGGCCCATCCCTCCTCCAACACTCCCCTTTCTCCTCCTCCTCCTCCTCTTCCTCCAACGCTCCCCTTTCTCCTCTTCCTCCTCCTCCTCCTCCTCCAACACTGCCCTTTCTCCTCCTCCTCCTCCCCCTCCTCCAACACTCCCCTTTCTCCTCCTCCTCTTTCCCCTCCTCCTCCTCCAACACTCCCCTTTCTCCTCCTCTTCCTCCTCTTCTTCCTCCAGCACTCCCCTTTCTCCTCCTCCTCTTCCTTCTCCTCTTCCTCCAACACTCCCCTTTCTCCTCCTCTTCCTCCTCCTCTTCTTCTTCCTCCTCCTCCTCTTCCTCCTACTCCTCCAACACTCCCCTTTCTCCTCTTCTTCCTCCAGCACTCCCCTTTCTCCCCCTCCTCCTCTTCCTCCAACACTCCCCTTTCTCCTCCTCCTCCTCCTCTTCTTCCTCCAGCACTCCCCTTTCTCCTCCTCCTTTTCTTCCTCCTCCTCCTTCTCCTCTTCTTCTTCCTCCTCCTCTCCCTCCTCCTCTCCTTCCTCTTCCTCCTCTTCCTCCAACACTCCCCTTTCTCCTCCTCCTTCCCCTCTTCCTCCTCCTCCTCTTCCTCCAGCACTCCCCTTTCTCCTCCTCTCCCTCCTCTTTTTCTTCCCCCTCCACCTTCCCCCTTCCTCCTCTTCCTCCAACACTCCCCTTTCTCCTCCTCCTCTTCTTCCTCTTCCTCCTCCTCCTCTTCCTCCTTCTCCCCCTACCCCCCCCCCCCCCACCACCCAGGGCAAAGGCAGAGCGTTTGGGCCAACCCCAGCTGGGCCAGGAAAAGTGTCTAGTTTCCCCCCCATCGAGGAGGTATTGTTTAAGGACCTCAACACAAGCGATCAATTAGCTGCAAACCTCACGCTCTCCCCCCCCTCCCAGCCCGCCGCCCCCCGGCAGGCCTCCCGGTTCCTCCAGGGAGGAGGGGGCTCACCCGGGACCCCTCCAAGTCTGGGGCCGATTCGCCCCCCAAAGCCCCCCGCTTTCCACCGGAGGGGCTCCTCGGGGAGAGGGACCTCAGACTGCCCCCAGAAGGCCTCGGGGACCCCACCACCACCACCACCACCCTCCACCAAAAAAAAAATAATAATAAATAAACCAAAAACTCTCAACTCTTCCCGGACCGCAAGCTCCGGCTCTGGTTTTCGAAACTTTAGTGCGGAGCAAGAAAGGAAAGGAAGGGAAGGGAAAGGAAAGGAAAGGAAAGGAAAATAGAGGAGGAAAGGAAAAGAAAGGGAAGGAAAGGAAAAAGAAAGGAAAGGAAAAAGAAAGGAAAGGAAAGGAAAAGAAGGGAGGAAAGGAAAAGAAAGGGAAGGAAAGGAAAAAGAAAGGAAAGGAAAAGGAAAGGAAAAGAAAGGGAAGGGAAGGAAGGGAAAAAGAAAGGAAAGGAAAAAGAAAGGAAAGGAAAGGAAAAGAAGGGAGGAAAGGAAAAGAAAGGAAAGGAAAGGAAAAGGAAAGAAAAACAAACGAGGAAAGGAAAAGAAAGGGAAGGGAAGGAAAGGAAAAAGAAAGGAAAGGAAAGGAAAAGGAAAGAAAAATAAAGGAGGAAAGGAAAAGAAAGGGAAGGAAAGGAAAAAGAAAGGAAATAAAAGGAAAAGAAAGGAAAGTCAAAGGAAAGGAAAGGAGGAAAAGAGAAAGAAAGGGAAGAAAAGGAAAGGAAAGGAAAAGGAAAGAAAAGGAAAAGGAAGAGAAAAGGAAAAAAGGAAAGGAAAGGAAAGCAAAGCAAAAAAAGGAAAGGAAGGAAAGGAAAAGTGAAGAAAAGGAAGGAAAGGAAAAGGAAAGTAAAAGGAAAGGAAAGCAAAGCAAAAAAAGGAAAGGAAGGAAAGGAAAAGTGAAGAAAAGGAAGGAAAGGAAAAGGGAAGGAAAGGAAAGGAAAAAGAAGAAAAGAGGAAAAGTGGCATTTACCCGCTGGGCTCCGGGCCCTGGCTGGAGGGAGGTTGGGAGCCAGTGTTTGCAGACCCCCTCCACAACAAATACTCACCAGGCTCGCTGCATTGTCAATCAGCCGCTTGGGGAGGGGACGGAGAGGCCGAGACACCGAGGGGGAGACAGAGACCCCCACCCCCACCCCCACCCCCCCGGAGGGGGCTGCCGCCTGGGCTATCCACAGTGAAGAGGCAGGTAGAGTTGCATGATTTATGCCCAGTGGGGAGTCCCAACCGGACTGGGTGGGAGACCCCCGAAGGCCGGAGGGGGTGGGAGGCTTTCTTGCAGCAGCACAATGAGACCTGGGAGAGCAGGGTGCTGCTGCTGCAGCTCCTGCAGCTCCTGCAGCTGCTGCAACTCCTGCAACTGCTGCTGCTGCTGCCCGCCCCCCCGGAAGGTCAGCCCCCTTTGGAGGAGCGCGTCTCCCCCGGCCAGACCTCTGGGACTGAAGCCTGGGCTCTCCTTGCTCGGGCCGGACCCAGGCATTAGCGAGCAGGACGCAAAACGCGAGCTGGATTTCCCCAAACCGGAGTGGGATTCCTCTCCCTGCCCTCCCCCACCCCCTTCCCACCCCCTCCCACCTCTTTTGTGGGGAGAGAGGGGGGACGGTGGAAGATCCGGCCCCCCCCAGCCTTCTCATGGGCATCCTGAAGCTGAAGCATGGTGGCCTTTGGAGACCCACAAACCCACCGGATCAAGGGGCCGGAGGGATGAGAGGGTAATAATAATAATAACGGTAGCATTTATTAAGCGCTTACTATGTGCAAAGCACTGTTCTAAGCGCTGGGGGGTTACAACAAGGTGATCAGGTTGTCCCACGGGGGGCTCACAGTCTTCATCCCCATTCTACAGATGAGGGAACTGAGGCCCAGAGGAGTTAAGTGACTTGCCCAAAGTCACACAGCTGACAGCTGGCGGAGCCGAGATTCGAACCCACGACCTCTGACTCCAAAGCCCGGGCTCTTTCCACTGAGCCACGCTGCTTCCCTAGGGTAGGGAAGATGCCACTATTAATAAATAATAATGGTAGTTGTTAAGCGCTTACTATGTGCCAAGCGCTCCTCTAAGCGCTGGCGTAGACGCGAGTTCATCCGGTTGGACATAATCCCTGTCTTAATCCCCATTTTACAGGTGAGGTAACTGAGACACTGAGAAGTGACTAACAATAATAATAATCAATCAATCAATCAATCGTATTTATTGAGCGCTTACTGTGTGCAGAGCACTGGACTAAGCGCTTGGGAAGTACAAGTTGGCAACATCATCATCATCATCATCAATCGTATTTATTGAGCGCTTACTGTGTGCAGAGCACTGTACTAAGCGCTTGGGAAGTACAAGTTGGCAACATATAGAGACAGTCCCTACCCAACAGTGGGCTCACAGTCTAGAAGGGGGAGACAGAGAACAAAACCAAACATACTAACGAAATAAAATAAATAGAATAGATATGTACAAGTAAGCTAAGCGCTTACCAGGCACCAAGCACTGTTCCAAGCGCTGAGGTAGATACAAGGTAATCAGGTTGTCCCACGTGGGGCTCACAGTCTTCATCCCCATTTTACAGATGAGGGAACTGAGGCACAGAGAAGTTAAGCGACTTGCCCAGTGTCACACAGCTGACAAGTAGCGGAGCCGGGACGAGAACCCACGATCTCCGACTCTCAAGCCCGGGCTCTTTCCACTACGCCGTGCTGCTTCCCGAAGTGCAAGCGAAGGGCAAGGACAAGTGAAGTGACTTGCCCAAGGTCACGCAGCAGACCTGGGGAGGAGCCGGGATTAGAACCCAGGACCTTCTGACTCCCAAGCCCCTGCGTGATCCACTAAGCCATGTTGCTTCCCTAGGCAGAGCTGACAGAGATCCCAGGAAAAAAGAAATGCAAAATGCACGTAAAGTCCAACAGAAGAAGCTAGGCATAGTATTGCTTTTATTTAGTTCATTCAGGGCAATCGTCTTAACTGTAAAAGTACAAACATATTTATTAGCTATTTAGTACCACTGTCCTGTCATATTATCATTCATCATATTATCATTATCATTGAGCCCGGGAAGGCTCAAGGATTTGCTCAAAGCCAATAGCAAGGCAGTGACGACAGCAGGATTAGAACCCAGAGCTCAGGCATACAGTCCAAGGTCTAATAAGTATCTGCTTGTTATTTAGTCCTGCGGCCATCCACTATTACTTAAATAATCAGGTTCTTCTTCTTGAGTCGATTTTTCAAATCCTCAGGACACCCCTGTTCTTCTCAAGTCGCACTGTGACTTCGTTTTTAAAAAAATTTTACTTGAGCCCCATCTTACATTTGTTGAGAACCTTATTTTTAAATGTTTCTGTTATTTGTCTCAACGCACATTTCAATCAATCAATAGTAGCTGTTGAGCCCTTATCTGGGCAGAGCACTATATGAAGTGCTTGGGAGTTGTGGAGACAGACACTAAAATAAATTACTGTTAGGGTTAAGCAACAGAATCCAAAGATACGTGTATGGATTTTAGGTGCCTTGGAAGTACTGGAGTGGTAGGAGGAGGAAAATAGGATGGGGAGATGAGATTAATCAGGGAAGGTTTCCTAGAGGAGATGTGATTGTAGAAGGACTCGGAAAAAGGGGAAAGCAGTGGTTTGCCAGCTGGGATGGGAAACTAATACCCCATGTGAGAATTAGTTTCCTGGACCATCAGTTGCCTTCTTCCCTAATTATGGTATTTAATGAGTGCTTACTTGCCAAGTCTTGCGCTAAGCCGGGGACAGGTACAGAATGTCTCTATATGTTGCCGACTTGTACTTCCCAAGTGCTTAGTACAGTGCTCTGCACACAGTAAGCGCTCAATAAACACGGCTGAATGAATCAGATCAAACCCGATCCTTGCCCCTCACTAGACTCACAGTCTTTGTAACAGTAATTTATTTCTGCTCTTTCTTCATAGTCATAAACTCGACTCCACTTTGTTCATACTTTTGCTTGCCGACCAACTACAAGACATTGAGACCTTCAATAAAGGAGTGGGGAGAGCTGAGTACATCAAGCCCCAAATTTGACTTTCCTGGAAAAGAAGAGTTTGACATAAATTCAAAGTGAAGCGTTCTCCGGTGTCTCCACTTAAAGACGCCGCGTTAGGGAGTTGGCTAAGGTGCGTGTGACCGGCCTTTCCGTTCACACGTATGGAGTGTGTGAAGTCGCAGTCCCAGGAGCGCGCCAACGTTCGGGACAGGAATCTTGAGATGCTGAGTCTGGGAAGGAGAAAAAGTACATTTCTGTCCTAGGCAGCCTCCTCAGGGAGAGGGGAGAAGGGAAAAGGACTACCTCCTGACCTCAATCGTAGAGCCAAAGTCGTTTTGCTCTTCATCATCATCATCAATCGTATTTATAGAGCGCTTACTATGTGCAGAGCACTGTACTGAGCGCTTGGGAAGTACAAATTGGCAACACATAGAGACAGTCCCTACCCAACAGTGGGCTCACGGTCTAAAAGGGGGAGACAGAGAACAAAACCAAACATACCAACAAAATGAAATAAATAGGATAGATATGTACAAGTAAAATAAATAAATAAATAAATAGAGTGACTATTTAGACTTTTAGACAGTGAGCCCACTGTTGGGTAGGGACTGTCTCTATGTGTTGCCAGTTTGTACTTCCCAAGCGCTTAGTACACTGCTCTGCACATAGTAAGCGCTCAATAAATACGATTGATTGATTAGAGTAATAAATATGTACTTCTTTCCTTTCCCCAAACGGAAGAGAGCCAAAGTCGTTTTGCTCTTCTTTCCTTTCCCCAAACGGAAGAGAAGCCGGCACCCTAGAATGATTTCCAATCCCCCGTTACAGCAGGAGTTGTAAACTAAGAAATGACTGACCGCCTCGTCCGACGGACGGTAGGAGGGAGCAGAGCTGCACTGTCCAGCTTCTCCATTTTCCTCGGGATAATATAGCTCCAGGACTAACTAAGAAAAGCTGTGGCTGGGATGTGACTCACCATCATCATCATCAATCGTATTTATTGAGCGCTTACTACGTGCAGAGCACTGTACTAAGCGCTTGGGAAGAACAAATTGGCAACATATAGAGACAGTCCCTACCCAACAGTGGGCTCACAGTCTAAAAAGTGGGCTCGCAGTCTAAAAATGTCTAAAAATGGATGGACTCCCTTCCATGCCCTCTAACTCCCTTCTTTGTAACAACAATGATCAATCAGTCAGTCGTATTTATTGTGCGCTTATTGTGCAGAGCACTGTACTAAGCTCTTGGGAGAGTACCATATACAGAGTTGGTAGGTACAGTCCCCGCCCACGGCGAGCTTACAGTCTAAAGGGGAGATGGACATTTATATCAATAAATACCTTTCACTCATCATCTTCACTAGTATTTACTGAGTGCTTAATGTGTACAGAGCACCATACTAAGTGCTTGGAAGAATACAGTACAACAGAGTCTGCCAAGCTCGCTCTCTTCCTCCCTTCAAAGCCCTACTGAGAGCTCACCTCCTCCAGGAGGCCTTCTCAGACTGAGCCCCCTTTTTCCTCCTCCCCATCCCTTCCACCCTACCTCCTTCCCCTCCCCACAGCACTTTATTACTCTATTTATTTTACTTGTACATATTTACTATTCTATTTATTTTGCCAATGATGTGCATTACTCTATTTATTTATTTATTTATTTATTTTACTTGTACATATCTATTCTATTTTATTTTGTTAGTATGTTTGGTTTTGTCTCCCCCTTTTAGACTGTGAGCCCACTGTTGGGTAGGGACTGTCTCTATATGTTGCCAATTTGTACTTCCCAAGCGCTTAGTACAGTGCTCTGCACAGAGTAAGCGCTCAATAAATACAATTGATGATGATGATGATGATGATCTAGCTTTACTTCTATTTATTCTGACGACTTGACACCTGTCCACGTGTTTTGTTTTGTCGTCTGTCTCCCCCCTCTAGACTGTGAGCCCGTTGTTGGGTAGGGACCGTCTCTATATGTTGCCAACTTGTACTTCCCAAGCGCTTAGTACAGTGCTCTGTACGCAGTAAGCACTCAATAAATACGATTGAATGAATGAACAGAGTCGGTTGATTCGTCCCCCGCCCACAACAAGAAGCAGTGTGACGTAGTAGATAGAGCACGGCCTGGGAGTTAGAGGTCGCGGGTTCATTCATTCAGTCGTATTTATTGAGCGCTTACTGTGTGCGGAGCACCGGACTAAGCAATACAACAATATAGACACATTCCCTGCCCACAGTGAGCTTACAGTCTCCCGGCTCCACCGCTTGTCTGCTGCGTG
The DNA here is from genome assembly GCF_015852505.1 of Tachyglossus aculeatus. NCBI lineage: Eukaryota > Metazoa > Chordata > Mammalia > Monotremata > Tachyglossidae > Tachyglossus > Tachyglossus aculeatus. The sequence goes on along the minus strand of NC_052068.1, from coordinate 61,352,124 downwards.
GCCTTGGGCGAGTCACTTTACTTCTCTGAGCCTCAGTTTCCTCATCTGTAAAATGGGGATTGAGACCGTGAGTCCCATGTGGGACAGAGACTGTGTCTAACCTGATTTGTTCGTAGCCACTCCAGCGTTTAGAACGGTGCCTAGCACATAGTGCTCAACCAGTACCACAATTATTATCATCAGAGGGGAAGCCAGGCATTTATATAAATAATTGACTTTCACTCATCATCCTCAATGATATTTATTGAACGCTCGCTGTGTGAGGAGCACCGTACTAAGCGCTTGGGAGAGTACGGAGAAGCAGCGTGGCTCAGTGGAAAGAGCACGGGCTTGGGAGTCTGAAGTCATGGGTTCTAATGCCAACGCCACCATGTCTACTGTGTGACCTCGGGCAGGTCACTTAACTTCTCTGTGCCTCAGTTACCTCGTCTGTTAAAGGGGGATTAAGACTGTGAGCCCCTCGTGGGACACCCTGTTCACCTTGTATCCCCCCCAGAGCTTAGAACACAGAGCTTAGAACTTAGAACACTCAAAAATCTCCAGTGGCTGCCAGTCAACCTACGCAGCAAGCAAAAACTCCTCACCCTGGGCTTCAAGGCTGTCCATCCCCTCACCCCCTCCTACCTCTCCTCCCTTCTTTCCTTCTATAGCTCATCCCGCACCCTCCACTCCTCTGCCACCGCTAACCTCCTCACTGGGCCTCGTTCTCACCTGTCCCGCCGTCGACCCCCGGAAAACATCCTTCCCCTGGCCTGGAATGCCCTCCCTCCACACATTCGCCAAGCTAGCTCTCTTCCTCCCTTCAAAGCCCTACTGAGAGCTCACCTCCTCCAAGAGGCCTTCCCAGACTGAGCCCCCTTTTTCCTCTCCTCCTCCCCATCCCCCCCAGCCGTACCTCCTTCCCCTCCCCACAGAACCTGTATATGTTTGTACAGATTTATTACTCTATTTTACTTGTACATATTTACTATTCTATTTATTTTGTTAATGATGTGCATCTAGCTTTACTTCTATTTATTCTGATGACTTGACACCTGTCCTCATGTTTTGTTTTGTTGCCTGTCTCCCCTTTCTAGACTGTGAGCCCGTTGTTGGGTAGGGACCGTCTCTATATGTTGCCGACTTGTACTTCCCAAGCGCTTAGTACAGTGCTCTGCACACAGTAAGCGCTCAATGAATACGATTGATTGATTGATTCTCTTCAATCCAGACTTCATGCTGCTGCCCGGATCATCTCTGTCCAGAAACGCTCTGGGCACGTTACTCCCCTCCTCAAAAATCTCCAGTGGCTACCAATCAATCTGCGCATCAGGCAGAAACTCCTCACCCTGGGCTTCCAGGCTGTCCATCCCCTGGCCCCCTCCTACCTCACCTCCCTTCTTTCCTTCTCCAGCCCAGCCCGCACCCTCTGCTCCTCTGCCGCTGCTCACCTCCTCACTGGGCCTTGTTCTCACCTCTCCCGCTGTCGACTCCCGGCCTGGAATGCCCTCCCTCCACACATCCGCCAAGCTCGCTCTCTTCCTCCCTTCAAATCCCTACTGAGAGCTCACCTCCTCCAGGAGGCCTTCCCACACTGAGCCCCCCTTTTCCTCTCCTCCTCCCCATCTCCCCCGCCCTACCTCCTTCCCCTCCCCACAGCACCTGTATATATTTATCCAATCGTATTTATTCATCATCATCATCATCAATCGTATTTATTGAGCACTTACTATGTGCAGAGCACTGTACCAAGCGCTTGGGAAGTACAAATTGGCAACACATAGAGACGGTCCCTACCCAACAGTGGGCTCACAGTCTAAAAGGGGGAGACAGAGAACAAAACCAAACATACTAACAAAATAAAATAAATAGAATAGATATGTACAAATAAAATAAATAAATAAATAGAGTAATAAATATGTACAAACATATATACATATATACAGGTGCTGTGGGGAAGGGAAGGAGGTAAGATGGAGGGGATGGAGAGGGGGACGAGGGGGAGAGGAAGGAAGGGGCTCAGTCTGGGAAGGCCTCCTGGAGGAGGTGAGCTCTCAGCAGGGGACTGCTTACTGTATGCAGAGCACTATACTAAGTATATGTGTGTACAGATTTATTACTCTATTTTACTTGTCCATATTTACTATTCTATTTATTTTGTTAATGAGGTGCATCTAGCTTTAATTCTATTTGTTCTGACGACTAGACACCTGTCCACATGTTTTGTTTTGTTGTCTGTCTCCCCCTTCTAGACTGTGAGCCCGTTGTTGGGGAGGGACCGTCTCTATATGATGTCAATTTGTACTTCCCAAGCGCATAGTACAGTGCTCTGCACCCAGTAAGCGCTCAATAAATACGATTGAATGAATGAACAGAGTCGGTCGATTCGTCCCCTGCCCACAACAAGAAGCAGCATGACGTAGTAGATAGAGCACGGCCTGGGACTCAGAAGGTCGCGGGTTCATTCATTTGGTCGTATTTATTGAGCGCTTACTGTGTGCGGAGCACTGGACTAAGCAAAACAACAATATAGACACATTCTCTGCCCACAGTGAGCTTACAGTCTCCCGGCTCCACCATTTGTCTGCTGCGTGGCCTTGGGTGAGTCACTTTACTTCTCTGAGCCTCAGTTTCCTGCTCTGTAAAATGGGGATTGAGACTGTGAGTCCCATATGGGAGAGAGACTGTGTCCAACCTGATTTGTTCGTAGCCACTCCAGCATTTAGAATGGTGCCTAGCACATAGTGCTTAACCAGTACCACAATTATCATCATCAGAGGGGAAGCCAGGCATTTATATAAATAATTGACTTTCACTCATCATCCTCAATTATATTTATTGAACCCTCGTCCCCCTCTCCATCCCCCCATCTTACCTCCTTCCCTTCCCCACAGCACCTGTATATATGTATATATGTTTGTACATATTTATTACTCTATTTATTTATTTATTTTACTTGTATATATCTATTCTACTTATTTTGTTAGTATGTTTGGTTTTGTTCTCTGTCTCCCACTTTTAGACTGTGAGCCCACTGTTGGGTAGGGACTGTCTCTATACGTTGCCAACGTGTACTTCCCAAGCGCTTCGTACAGTGCTCTGCACACAGTAAGTGCTCAATAAATACAATTGATTGATTGATTGATTGATTGGGAGAGTACAGAGAAGTAGCGGGCTTGGGAGTCAGAAGTCATGGCTTCTAATTCCATCTGCTGTGTGACCTCGGGCTCTGTGCCTCAGTTACCTCATCTGTTAAATGGGGATTAAGACTGTGAGCCCCTCTTGGGACACCCTGATCACCTTGTATCCCCCCCAGAGCTTAGAATACTGCTTTGCACATAGTAAGCGCTTAACAAATGCCGTCGTTATTATTATTATTATTACAATATAATACTAAACAGACACATTCCCTGCCCACAAGGAGCTTCCACTCTTGAGGAGGTCAGGAGGGTGATGCTGGCAAGAACTGCTTCTGGCACTCACTCCCTTCCCTTTACACACACCCTCCCCTTTTCCCTGTCACCACCAAAGATCTTAATTGAGCAGTGGTGAGGGAGGAGGAGGTCACTGGTGATTATCATGCCTTCCGGGCCCCTTTTCCTGCTGGCCTCACAACTATTCACCCATTTTCAATGGAGGCAAAACTTAGCAGACCTCCAGGGCGCGTGTCAAATGCAGCTGCTGCATTTGCAATCCCCTCAGTGAGAGTTTGCAGAGCTCCATTCTCCCCAAATCCTCTTGGTCTCTCCGAAAAGGGACCGGTTCCTACAGTTTGACTCAGTTTCTCAAAAGGGAGAGGAGTCCTCTTTGGTTACTGGCCTCAGAAAACAGCTCAGCATATAGCCTCTCTCTGAAAAATTGCAGGCTTCTCATCGTGGGGCGGTCTGGGGGCACTAAAGGGGCATTCCCAGGGAAATCCATTGTCGGGAGGAGAGATGGACAGAAATGGGAACTTAACTGGAATGGGCAGAAGCACAGGCGATAAATCACAGGGAATTAGTAACCGCAGCCACAAGGGCTTTGGGAAAGGGGTGTGAGTAGAATGGAAGCAATGCGGCTCCATAGCGAGGCAGAATAAGATCAAGAACAGGATCAATAAGATCAAGAATAAGATCAATAAGAGAAGCAGCGTGGCTCAGTGGAAGGAGCCCAGGCTTTGGAGTCAGAGGTCATGGGTTAAAATCTTGGCTCTGCCACTTGAGAGCTCACCTCCTCCAGGAGGCCTTCCCAGACTGAGCCCCTTCCTTCCTCTCCCCCTCGTCCCCCTCTCCATCCCCCCATCTTACTTCCTTCCCTTCCCCACAGCACCTGTATATATGTATATATGCTTGTACATATTTATTACTCTATTTATTTATTTTACTTGTACATATCTGTTCTATTTATTTTATTTTGTTAGTATGTTTGGTTTTGTTCTCTGCCTCCCCCTTTCAGACTGTGAGCCCACTGTTGGGTAGGGACTGTCTCTATATGTTGCCAACATGTACTTCTCAAGCGCTTAGTACAGTGCTCTGCACACAGTAAGCGCTCAATAAATATGAATGATTGATTGATTGATTGATTGTCGACTGTGTGACTTTGGGCGAGTCACTTAACTTCTCTATGCCTCAGTTACCTCAGATGTAAAATGGGGATTAAGACTCCTTCCCCTCCCCACAGCACCTGTATATATGTATATATGTTTGTACGTATATATTGCTCTATTTATTTTATTTTGTTAATATGTTTTGTTTTGTTCTCTGTCTCCCCCTTCTAGACTGTGAGCCCACTGTTGGGTAGAGACCGTCTCTATATGTTACTAACTTGTACTTCCCAAGTGCTTAGTACAGTGCTCTGCACACAGTAAGTGCTCAATAAATACTATTGAATGAATGAATGAATGACTGTGAGCCCCATTTGGGACAACCTGATCACTTTGTAACCTCCCCAGCGCTTAGAACAGTGCTTTGCACATAGTAAATGCTTAATAAATGCCATTATTATTATTACTAAGAACAGTAGAGAGGCAGGCTGTAGGAAGTCAGAACAGTAGGGAGCAGGGATAGGAAGGAGTTAAATGGGGGAAGGGAAGGGAAATTTGCACTATTATAAGCAACGGGGTAGAATTGAGTGAGAAAGGTCTAAAGCAGTTAATTTTGAGTGAGAATGGTGTAAAGCAGTTAATTTTGCTGAGAGAAGCAAGAGGACAAAAGTCATGGAAATGGGAGAGGTTGGAATAAACCGGAGCTACTTGGGAGCAAAGTTAAAGAATGGGGGACCTGCCAGGTGTTTTAAGTGAATCTATGAGAGAGGAAATGTATTTTCTTTCCAGCGATCAGGAGCTAACGGGGAATCATTATTGCACAGCACGGATGCAGTCATAATTCATTGTCAAAATTCATAATTCATTAGAGAAGCAGCATGGCTCAGTGGAAAAGAGCCCGGGATTTGGAGTCAGAGGTCATGGGTTCAAATCCCAGCTCTGCCAATTGTCAGCTGTGTGACTTTGGGCAAGTCACTTCACTTCTCTGTGCCTCAGTGACCTCATCTGTAAAATGGGGATGAAGACTGAGAGCCCCCCGTGGGACAACCTGATCACCTTGTAACCTCCCCAGCGCTTAGAACAGTGCTTTGCACGTAGTAAACGCTTAATAAATGCCATCATTATTATTATTGGGGGGCGGGGGAGAAGGGAAGAAAGGATGGGGAGGGTTTCCTGGCTTCATGTGAGCTTTTCTCACTCTCCATTTCAAAAACAACTCTGAAGCGGCATCAATCAATAAATCAATGGTATTTATTGAGCCCTTACCGTGTACGGAGTACTCTCCTAAGCGCTTGGGTGAATACATTGGTAGACACAATCCTTGCCCACAATGAGCTGACAAGAACTGTGTGACTTTGGGCAAGTCACTTCACTTCTCTGGGCCTCAGTGACCTCATCTGGAAAATGGGGATGAAGACTGAGAGCCCCCCGTGGGACAACCTGATCACCTTGTAACCTCCCCAGTGCTTAGAACAGTGCTTTGCACACACTAAGCGCTTAATAAATGCCATCATTATTATTATTATTGTCAGCCAGAGAGGGATAATGTTGTTGAGCAGAAGTAACAGAGTGGCACCTTCAAGATCGAGCACGGTCTAGTGGAAAGAGCACGGGCCTGGGGGGTCAGAGGACCTGGGTTCTAATGTTGACGCTGCCACTTATCTGCTGTGGGAGCTTGGGAGAGCGTGGGTAAGTCACTTCACTTCTCTGTGCCTCAGTTCCCTCATTTGCAAAGTGGGGATTCGATACCTGTTCTCCCTCTTCTTTAGACTGTAAGCCCCATGTGGGACCCGATGATCTTCTATCGAGCCCAGCACTTAGTACAGTGCTTGGCCCATAGTAAGTGCTTAACAAATACCACAATTATTATTATTATTTTTATTATTATCAGAGGACACTGATGGGAAAAGTTTTGAGGGAAGAATGGTAGGGACCTGGGATAAGCAGCGTGGCTCAGTGGAAAGACCCCGGGCTTAGGAGTCAGAGGTCGTGGGTTCTAATCCCGGCTCCGCCACTTGTCAGCTGGGTGACTTGGGGCAAGTCACTTAACTTCTCTGGACCTCAGTTCCCTCATCTGTAAAATGGGGATTAAGACTGTGAGCCCCACGTGGGACAACCTTGATTACCTTGTATCCCCCCAGCGCTTAGAACAAGGCTTGGCACACAGTAAGCGCTTAACAAATACCAACATTATTATTATAAAGAAAAACAAAATAACACTAGAATACCTATTTCCAGGGGACAGGATCAGGGTTTTTTTTTGGTTTGGTTTAGTTGGGTTGGGTTTATTTTAATGGTATTTGTTAAATGCCAGGCACTTTACTAAGCTCTGGGGTGGATGCAAGATAATCAGTTGGCTACAGTTCATGTCCCGTGTCTTAATCCCCACTGTACAGTTGAGGGAACTGAGGTCCAGAGAAGTGAAGTGACTTGCCCAAGGTCACACAGCAGAGAAGTGGCAGAGCTGGGATCAGAACCCAAGTCCTTCTGACTTCCAGGCTTGTCTTCTATCCACTAGATCGAGCTGTTGAGTTTAGAAAGAGGAAAGAACAGTATTTGAAGCTGTTGAAACACTGTAAAGGAAACAGGTATGATCACTGAGATGGAGCGGGAGGTCAGTTGAGTCGGAAGGTTTAGCAGGCAGTTCTCAGTCAAAAATATTTATTGACCCCTTGCTCTGTGCAGCACGCTGAATGAAGCACTCCAAAGACTACAGTAGAATCAGTGATCACAGTCCTTAGAATTTAGTGGGGTGGAGGGATGGAGAGGGAAGACAGAAATTAACATCCATTAGAGGTAGGAGGAAGCAAATGAGAAGCTTTCCAGCACTTAGAACAGTGATTTGCACATAGTAAGTGCTTAATAAATGCCAACAGTGGGCTCACAGTCTAGAAGATGGAGGGATGGAGAGGGAAGACAGAAATTAACATCCACTGTAGGTAAGAGGAAGCGAATGAGAAGCTTTCCAGCTCTTAGAACAGTGCTTTGCACATAGTAAGCACTTAATAAATGCCAACAGTGGGCTCACAGTTTAGAAGATGGAGGGATGGAGAGGGAAGACCGAAATTAACATCCACTGTACGTAAGAGAAAGCAAATGAGAAGCTTTCCAGCTCTTAGAACAGTGCTTTGCACATAGTAAGCACTTAATAAATGCCATCATTATTATTAATGGAAATGATGATGTTGATGATGATGACATTTGTTAAGCACTTACCATGTGCGAAGCACTGTTCTGAGCGTTGGGGGGGATACAAGGTGATCAAGTTGTCCCATGTGGGGCTCACAGTCTTAATCCCCATTTTCAGATGAGGTAACTGAGGCTCAGAGAAGTGAAGTGACTTGCCCAAGGTCACACAGCAGACACGTGGCGGAGCCGGGATTAGAACCCATGACCTCTGACTCCCAAGCCCGTGCTCTTTCCACTGAGCCACGCAAGAGCAGGAGTCAGAAGATGTGGGTTTTAATCCCAGTTTTGTCACCTGCCTAAGTGGCTTTGGACAAGTCACTTAACTCTCTGTGACTCAGTTTTCTCAACTGTTAAATGGAGGAATGAAATACCGGCTCTCCCTCCCCCTTTATCTGTGAGCCCCATGTGGGGCAGGCCGCCTGCCTCATCTGATTTTATCTACCAGAGCTCTTGACAGAGTGCTATGGAACTTAGTAAGGACTTTAAAAAACACTACCAGAAGAAGAAGGAATAGAGTGTAAAAATGTATACATAAGTTCAGGGAGGAGACTTCAGTTTTCATCTGTAGTAGTATTTGGGACAGAACTAGGATGGGAAAATAAGTGAATCAGGGAAAGTCTCTTAAAGGAGATGTCGTTTTAGAAGGGCCTTGAAGAAGGGGAGAGCCGTGGTCAATCAATCATTCAATGAATCAGTCAATCATACTGATTGATCAATTACTAGGTTCAGAGCACTGTATTAATCAGAAAGCCTCTAAAAATCTTAAATCATTCATTCGTTCAATCATATGTATTGAGTGCTTACTGTGTGCAGAGCACTGTACTAAGCGCTTGGGAAGTACAAGTCGGTAACATAGTGAGACGGTCCCTACCCAACAACGGGCTCACAGTCTATAAGGGGAATTCATGATAGGGGCAAGTCACCATTCATTCATTCATTCAATCGTATTTATTGAGCATTTACTGTGCGCAGAGCACACCACTTAGTTGCTTTGATCAAATAAATCGTACAAAGTCAGTAAAAAGAGATCATCAGCATAAAAGTTAAGCAAATATGCAAAATTGAAAAACCATGACAAAATTATTAGGTTTCCATTAAGCAATTAATTACAGGAAAAAATACAATACGTTTTTGCGGCTGCTTTTTCAACAAAACTTACATTTTAAATTACAGCACTTGAAACAACAAAAAAAATCCTACTTTACCGTAAAATTAATTCTACAATTATTCTTTGCAAAACCACGCAAAAAAAACCCAAATAAAAAAACCCACTTAATTGTTTTTAAAGTAGTTCTACCAATGACTAAGCGACCCCCAAGCCCACCAAGAGCCAAGAACTGAGAGCACTCATTCATTCATTCATTCATTCAATCGTATTTATTGAGTGCTTACTGTGTGCAGAGCACTGTACTAAGCGCTTGGGAAGTACAAGTTGGCAACATACAGGGACGGTCCCTACCCAACGATGGGCTCACAGTCTAGAAGGGGGAGACAAAGAACAAAACAAAACATGTGGACAGATGTCAAGTCATCAGAACAAATAGACTTAAATGTTATGTTAATGTGTTAATGCACATCATTAACAAAATGAATAGTAAATATGTACAAGTAAAATAGAGTAATAAATCTGTACAAACATTTATACAGGTGCTGTGGGGAGGGGAAGGAGGTAGGTAGGGGTTTAAGCACTTAGTACAGTGCTCTGCACACAGTAAGCGCTCAATAAATAAATAAATATGATTGATTAGGGCCGGGGGGATGGGGAGGAGGAGAGGAAAAAGGGGGCTCAGTCTGGGAAGGCCTCTTGGAGGAGGTGAGCTCTCACTACAACAGAGTAAGTAGAGATGACCCCTACCCATGAGCAGCTTACAGACTAGTAGGTTTTCAAGAAATGAAGGGGGAAGTCAGAAGAGAGGATATGAGAAAGAGGTCAGCAGCAGGACAGCCATGAAGGAGGCACAGTGAGTAGAATGGACTTGATCAAAAAAGAGCTGGAGTGCAATAATTGTGACATTTGTTAAGCACTTGCTTACTATGTGCCAGGCACTCTACTAAGCGCTGGGGTCGATACCAGCAAATTGGGTTGGAGACAGTCTCCGTCCCCCATGGAGTTCACAGTCTTAATCCCCATTTTACAGATGAGGTAACTGAGGCACAGAGAAGTGATGTGACTTGCCCAAGGTCCCACAGCAGACAAGTGGCAGAGGCGGGATTAGAACCCAGGTCCTTCTGACTCCAGCCCCACAGAGCAGCAGTGATCACTGGTAGAAGGGAGATGATTTAAGTACCGGAAAAACAACGTTCCGGATCGATCCTTCAGTGGTATTTACTGAGTGCTTATTATGAGCTTGGGTAGGGACCGTCTCTATATGTTGCCGACTTGTACTTCCCAAGCGCTTAGTACAGTGCTCTGCACATGGTAAGCGCTCAATAAATACGATTGAATGAATGAATGAATGAATGAATGAATGTGCAGAGTAAGCCTAAGCGTAGTGGGAAGAGGGCCTTAGAGCCAGTGGTGGGAAGTTTCAGCTTGATGTGGAGAGCAATGAGAAGCCATTGGAGGGGATTGAGAAATGAGGAAATGTGCACAGAATAATGTTTTAGGGGAATGATCCAGGAGCGGCTCAGTGGAAAGAGCCCGGGCTCTGGAGTCAGAGGTCATGGGTTCAAATCCTGCCTCCACCAATTGTCAGCGGTGTGACCTTGGGCAAGTCGCTTAACTTTTCTAGGTCTCTGTTCCCTCACCTGTAAAATGGGGATTAATAATAATGATGGCGTTTATTAAGCGCTTACTGTGTGCGTGGGAAGCAGCGTGGCTCGGTGGAAAGAGCCCGGGCTTTGGAGTCGGAGGTCATGGATTCAAATCCCACCTCTGCCACTTTAATTCATTCAACTGTATTTATTGAGCGCTTACTGTGTGCAGAGCACTGGACTAAGCGCTTGGGAAGTAGAAGTTGGCAACATATAGAGACGGTTCCTACCCAACAGCAGGCTCGCAGTGTAGTAGGGGGAGACAGACAGCAAAACAAAACATATTAACAAAATGAATAGAATAGTAACCTGTAACCGCTTAATAAATGCCATTATTATTATTGTTATTATAGCACTGTTTTAAGCACTGGGGAGGTTACAAGGTGATCAGGTTGTCCCTCGTGGGGCTCACAGTCTTATCCCCATTTTACAGATGAGGGAACTGAGGCCCAGAGAAGTTAAGTGACTTGCCCAAAGTCACACAGCTGACAATTGGCAGAGCCAGGATTTGAACCCATGACCTCCGACTCCAAAGCCCGGGCTCTTTCCACTGAGCCACTCTGCTTCTCTAAGGCGGATTAAGGCTGTGAGCCCCTCATGGGACAACCTGATCACCTTGTAAACCTCCCCCGTGCTTAGAACAGTGCTTTGCACATAGTAAGTGCTTAATAAATGCCATTATTATTATTATTATTATTACATATGGACCAGAGAGGGGAGAGTTTGAAAGCAGGGGGCTCTGAGAGGAGGCTAGTTCAGCCGAAATGTTGCAAGTGTTGGACCAATGTGGCGGTTGTTTGGATGGAGAGGAATTGGATGGATTCCGGAGGTGCTTTGAAGGAAGCGCCGACAGGATTTGGTGACAGACTGAATGTGAGGGTTAAAGGAGAGGGTGGAGTCAGGGATAATGCCATAATTATGGATTTGAGAGATGGGAAAGATGGTGATGTGATCAACTGGGATGGGAAAAGTAGGAGAAGATGACTTATATACCTGTATATACGTATATATGTTTGTACATATTTATTACTCTATTTATTTATTTATTTATTTTACTCGTACATATCTATTCTATTTATTTTATTTTGTTAGTATGTTTGGTTTTGTTCTCTGTCTCCCCCTTTTAGACTGTGAGCCCACTGTTGGGTAGGGACCATCTCTATATGTTGCCAACTTGTACTTCCCAAGCACTTAGTACAGTGCTCTGCACACAGTAAGCGCTCAATAAGTGTGATTGGTTTATTGATTGATTGACTGATAGGAGGGAAGATGAGTTTTCAACTTGAAGAACAAATGCCGAGATTACAGAATGAGAGTTACTGCTAATCCCAACTCCACCTCAGTCACTGTCTTCTCTTAGTAACAGGGATATCGTGAGTAATATCCAAAAAGTGACTCAAGCACCTTAAAGAAAAGCACAAAACAAATTAGATACTATTATTATTGTTTAAATGACATTTGTAAAAATCCACTGCAATATTTGCTTTCTTCAAGGGCAATATAAAATCTACTCATCGCGAGAGCTGAGCAAAAAGACTATTGGTGGGTTTCTACTTTTAGCATATGTTTCTGTAAGCAAAAGTAAGTTTTGAAAAAGTGGCTTTTCCATTTTAACACCTCTGACGAGCCATCATTCAGTGCAGTGCAAATAGTCTAAAAGGAGAACGGTGCTCCTAATCATCACCAATGGTATTTACTGAGCGCTTACTATGTGCAGAGCACTTTACTGTGCTTGGGAGAATACCAAATAATAGAGTTGGCAGACATGTTCCCTGTTGGGTAATTTTAAACCTGGGTATATAAGCAGCATGGCCAAGGAGTCATGCTTAATTTAAAAAATTATTATTTTTTTAATAATAATAAAAAAGTGTGGTATTTGTTAAGCACTTACTATGTGCTGCTTAAAGAGAAGCAGCGTGGCTAAGTGGAAAGAGCACGGGCTTTGGAGTCAGAGGTCATAGGTTCGAATCCCGGCTCTGCCACATGTCTGCTGTGTGACCTTGGGCAAGTCACTTAACTTCTCTGCGCCTCAGTTCCCTCATCTGTAAAATGGGGATTAAGACTGTGAGCCCCACGTGGGACAACTTGATCACCTTGTATTCCCCTCTCCAGTGCTTTGCACATAGTAAGCGCTTAACAAATGCCATTATTATTATGAGAAGCAGCGTGGCTCAGTGGAAAGAGCCCAGGCTTTGGAGTTAGAGGTCATGGGTTCAAATCCCAGCTCCGCCAATTGTCAGCTGGGTGACTTTGGGCAAGTCACTTCACTTCTCTGTGCCTCAGTTACCTCATCTGTAAAATGGGGATGAAGACTGTGAGCCCCCCGTGGGACAACCTGATCACTTTGTAACCTCCCCAGCACTTAGAACAGTGCTCTGCACACAGTAAGTGCTTAATAAATGCCATTATTATTATTATTATTATTATTATATGTGCCAGGCACTGTACTAAGCACTATGGTAGGTACAAGCTAATCAGTTTGGGCACAGTCCATGTTCCACATGGGGCTCACTGTCTTGATCCCCATTTTACAGATGAGGTAACTGAGGCACAGAAAAGTTAAATCAATCAATCAATCAATCAATCGTATTTATTGAGCGCTTACTATGTGCAGAGCACTGTACTAAGCGCTTGGGAAGTACAAATTGGCAACACATAGAGACAGTCCCTACCCAACAGTGGGCTCACAGTCTAAAAGGGGGAGACAGAGAACAGAACCAAACATACCAACAAAATAAAATAAATAGGATAGAAATGTACAAGTAAAATAAATAAATAAATAAATAAATAGAGTAATAAATATGTTAAATGACTTGTCCAAGGTCACTAGACAGGTAGCGGCGCCAGGATTAGAACTAGGTCCTTCTGATTCCTAGTCCCGTGCTCTATCCACTCTCCACCTATGTTCTCATCCCAGCTCTGCCATTTTCCTGCTGTATGACCTTGGGCAAATCACTCTATCCACTCTCCACCTTTGTTCTAATCGCAGCTCTGCCAATTACCTGCTGTGTGACCTCGGACAAATCACTTGACTTCTCTGTTCCTCAGTTTCCTCATCTATAAAGTGTTGGAGTACATACCTGCTCTCCTTCCCACTTAAACCACGAGCCCTGTTTGAGAGAGGGCTTGCGTCCGGCCTAATTAACTTGCATCTATCCCAGCTTGGCACACAGCAAATGCTTATCAAATATTATTATTATTATTTAAGGAGCAAGCCCACAGGCTCGGCGGAGAGACACCCCCTGCCCGCATTATAAAAATTGTTTGGAATTTTCTGGGAACCCCTAGGAATGTTTGGAAAATTCTAGGAAGCTGGCTTCTGTGGCTATAATGGGATAACTCCATACCCTGGGGCCGGAGCTGACCTCTCCTGCAGGAATACTGAAGGGGAGGTCAGACAGGTGTGAGCTTCCCATTGGCTGGGTGGTGTGCTGTTTGCCTGCTTTTCTGTGTCTCTGTGCTGTAAATTTCTTTATTTCTGCATATGCTATTGCTGGGCTAAAAAAAAAAAAAGCTAGCACAGCTTAATTTGGTCCCCTCAATATGGGGGATATTTTAGACTAGTGCTTATTACAGTGCCTCAGTGCTTAGTAATAATAATAATGATGATCAATCAATCAATCGTATTTATTGAGCGCTTACTGTGTGCAGAGCACTGGACTAAGCGCTTGGGAAGTACAAGTTGGCAACATATAGAGACAGTCATCATCATCAATCGTATTTATTGAGCGCTTACTGTGTGCAGAGCACTGGACTAAGCACTTGGGAAGTACAAATTGGCAACATATAGAGACAGTCCCTACCCAACAGTGGCTCACAGTCTAAAAGTCCCTACCCAACAGTGGGCTCACAGTCTAGAAGGGGGAGACAGAGCACAAAACCAAACATACTAACAAAATAAAATAAATAGAATAGATATGTACAAGTAAGATAAATAAATGAATAAATAGAGTAATAAATCTCTACAAACATATATACATATATACAGGTGCTGTGGGGAAGGGAAGGAGGTAAGATGGGGGGATGGAGAGGGGGATGAGGGGGAGAGGAAGGAATGTTTAAGTGCTTACTATGTGCAAAGCACTGTACTAAGCACTGGGGAGGTTACAAGGTGATCAGGTTGTCCCACCTGGGGGTCACAGTCTTCATCCCCATTTTACAGATGAGGGAACTGAGGCACGGAGAAGTGAAGTGACTTAATAATAATAATGATGATGGTATTTGTTAAGTGCTAGTAATACTGTTCTAAGCACTGGGGTAAATATAAGGTGATCAAGGTTGTCCCTTATGGGGCTCACAGTCTTAATCCCCATTTTACAGATTAGGGAACAGAGGCACAGAGAAGTGAAGTGACTTGCCCGAAGTCACACAGCTGACAACTGGCGGAGCCGGGATTAGAACCCACAACCTCTGACTCCCAAGCCCGTACTCTTTCCACTGAGCCACATGGCTTCTCTAGTACCTTCTCTGGTACAGTACCTCAGCACTTAGTTCAGTACCTGGCACATAATAAGTGCTTAACAAATACTATTATCAGTATTATTATTCATTGATTGATTGATTACCTCCTTCCCCTCACCACCTGTATATATGTTTGCACATATTTATTACCCTATTCATTTTATTTGTACATATTTATTTTATTTTATTTTGTTAATATGTTTTGTCTTATATGTATATATGTTTGTACGTATTTATTACTCTATTTTATTTGTACATATTTATTCTATTTTATTTTGTTAATATGTTTTGTTATATGTATATATGTTTGTACATATTTATTACTCTATTTATTTATTTTACTTGTACATATCTATTCTATTTATTTTATTTTGTTAGTATGTTTGGTTCTGTTCTCTGTCTCCCCCATCTAGACTGTGGGCCCACTGTTGGGTAGGGACCGTCTCTATATGTTGCCAACCTGTACTTCCCAAGAGCTTAGTACAGTGTTCTGCACACAGTAAGTGCTCAATAAATACGATTGATTGATTGATTGATTCAATCATTTATTGAGCACTCACTGTGTGCATTCATTCATTCATTCAATTCATTCAATCGTATTTATTGAGCACTTACTGTGTGCAGAGCACTGTACTAAGCACTTGGGAATTACAAGTTGGCAACATATAGAGGCGGCCCCTACACAACAACGGGCTCACAGTCTAGAAGTAGTAGTAGTAGTAAACCCTATTTCCCACTCTTTTCCCCAAGCCTATCACATGGCTTCTGATTTGATCAATTAATCAAAACCTCAGCTTGGCCCTAGCATATTAAACTTCAGTGATTTTAAATATTACATTGCAAAACTGGACCTGAATATTTTCTGTGGTGATCTTTTCTATTTTGCAGTACTAATTAAATCTTGACTTTGATCTCATCTCGTTTGGGTTTCTGGTTCAGCCATGGCCGTTTGGGCCCTACTCAGACCTAGCAGTGGATGTGGGGAGGAATTTTTCTTCCCATATCTTTTTTGGATAATCTTGAACCTAAGGTGGTTAGTAATTTTAATCATCATCATCATCAATCGTATTTATTGAGCGCTTACTATGTGCAGAGCACTGTACTAAGCGCTTGGGAAGTACAAATTGGCAACATATAGAGACAGTCCCTACCCAGCAGTGGGCTCACAGTCTAATCCCGCTTCAGTAGTAATAATAATAATAATAGTAATGATGGTTTTGTTAAGCGCTTACTATGTGCAAAGCACTGTTCTAAGCACTGGGGAGGTTACAAGGTGATCAGGTGAGCCCCACATGGGGCGCACGGATTTAATCCCCATTTTACAGATGAGGTAACTGAGGCACAGAGAAGTGAAGTGACTTGCCCCAAGTCACACAGCTGACAGTTGGAGGAGCCGGGATTTGAACCCATGACCTCTGACTCTGGCCCCACTTTCAGTCTTCCAAGGAAAAAGCTTCAGTACAGTCTAATCTGAGGAACACACTGTTAAGAAGAGATTAGTCGGCTCAGTGGAAAGAGCACAGGCTTTGGAGTCAGAGGTCATGGGTTCAAATCCCGGCTCTGCCAACTGTCAGCTGTGTGACTTTGGACAAGTCACTTCACTTCTCTGGGCCTCAGTTACCTCATCTGTAAAAATGGGGATTAAAAACTGTGAGCCCCTGTGGGACAACCTGATCACCTTGTAACCTCCCCAGCGCTTAGAACAGTGCTTTGCACATAGTAAGCGCTTAACAAATACCATTATTATTATTATTATTATTATTAGTCAAGCGCTTAGTACAGTGCTCTGCACACAGTAAGCGCTCAATAAATATGATTGAATGGAAAACTTTATAGATGTCTAACTGGGCCAGCTGTCCATAGATGTCTTCCACCCCATCAGGATTTTGAGTTCCTCTTCATAAGTTTGAGGACTGATTTTTCAGAGATGTTATTTTCTTGAAACTCAGACTTCAAGAGCATAGCCAATGTTATGCTATTGAAGCCTGTCTATGCTATTGATGCCTGTCTACTTGTTTTGTTTTGTTGTCTGCCTCCCCACTTCTAGACTGTGAGCCCGTTGTTGGGCAGGGATTGACTCTATTTGTTGCCGAATTGTACTTTCCTAGCGCTTAGTACAGTGCTCTACACACAGTAAGCGCTCAATAAATACGATTGAATGAATGAATGAAGCTTCACAGCTAACACACTGAAGTTACTCGACATATCCAAATCTGAATGCAAATTCTGAAGAATAATCCATGTTTATAATTGGCATTTGAAAAATTGAAATAGATGGGGATTAAGACTGTGAACCCCTCCCAAGGGACAACCTGATCACCTTGTAACTTCCCCAGCGCTTATGCTATTATTACCCGTCTATGCTATTGATGCCTGTCTACTTGTTTTGTTTTGTTGTCTGCCTCCCCCCTTCTAGACTGTGAGCCCGTTGTTGGGCAGGGATTGTCTCTATTTGTGGCCGAATTGTACTTTCCTAGCGCTTAGTACAGTGCTCTACACACAGTAAGCGCTCAATAAATATGATTGAATGAAGGAATGAAGCTTCACAGCTAACACACTGAAGTTATTCAAGACATACTTATTCAAGTCTGAATGCAAATTCCGAAGAATAATCCATGTTTATAATTGGTATTTGAAAAATTGAGATAGATGGGGATTAAGACTGTGAACCCCTCCCAAGGGACAACCTGATCACCTTGTAACTTCCCCAGCGCTTATGCTATTATTACCCGTCTATGCTATTGATGCCTGTCTACTTGTTTTGTTTTGTTGTCTGCCTCCCCCCTTCTAGACTGTGAGCCCGTTGTTGGGCAGGGATTGTCTCTATTTGTGGCCGAATTGTACTTTCCTAGCGCTTAGTACAGTGCTCTACACACAGTAAGCGCTCAATAAATACGATTGAATGAAGGAATGAAGCTTCACAGCTAACACACTGAAGTTATTCAAGACATACTTATTCAAGTCTGAATGCAAATTCCGAAGAATAATCCATGTTTATAATTGGTATTTGAAAAATTGAGATAGATGGGGATTAAGACTGTGAACCCCCCCGAGGGACAACCTGATCACCTTGTAACTTCCCCAGCGCTTACGCTATTAATGCCTGTCTATGCTATTGATGCCCGTCTACTTATTTTGTTTTGTTGTCTGCCTCCCCCCTTCTAGACTGTGAGCCCTTTGTTGGGTAGGGACCGTCTCTATATGTTGCCAACTTGTACTTCCCAAGCGCTTAGTACGGTGCTCTGCACACAGTAAGCGCTCAATAAATACGATTGAATGAATGAATGAATGCTTTGCACATAGAAAGCGCTTAATAAATGCCATTATCATTGTTATTATTATCCGACCCATCCACGATACTATCCACAATATTCTTCGATCAATCAATCAGTCATCAATCAAAAGTATTTATTGAGCATTTGCCGTGTGCTGAGCCCTATACGTAGGTGCTTGGGAGAAAATAATATGGTCACATTGATAAATATAAATATCCTGTCCTCAAGGAACGCACAGTCTAGAGGGGGAGACAGGCATTGAAATAAATTACGGATGGGGGAATGTGTACTTTAGTACCGTCAGGCTGGTGGTGAGCCCACTGTTGGGTAGGGACTGTCTCTATATGTTCCCAAGTGCTTAGTACAGTGCTCTGCACACAGTAAGTGCTCAATAAATACGATTGATTGATTGATTGACTGGTAGGGTGAATATCAAGTTATTAAGAGGTACAGAGTCAAGTGTATAGGCAACAAGGGAGAGAGGGAAAATGACAGAAATGAGGGCCTCCTCCGAGAAGACCTCTTGGAGGAAGTGAGATTTAAGTAGGTCTTTGAGGGCAGGGAGAGAAGGGATTCATTCATTCGTTCATTCAATCGTATTTATTGAGTGCTTACTGTGTGCAGAGCACTGTACTTAAGCACTTGGGAAGTGCAAGCTGGACAGTCTGGAAGGGAGAGACAGACAGCAAAACAGACACATACATAATCATCTTCCTTCGATCCAAATGACACAATATAATCAGCATGTTTCCCCAGGAACAGCGTCCTCGGAGCATCAGATTTGATTATTACATCCTTCTGCGGCATCCCCTTTCAATAAACCAAAAATTCTGTTCAAACAAATTCTGCATATCACAAGGAAGACTCACACTCCTGATCAAAAACCCTATGGCATCAATATTCTTAATAATAGGAAGAAGAACTGAAGATTCAGGCAGCCTTATATGAGGGGGTAGTAAATTCCAGCAGAGGGAGAATGTGGGCAATGTGGGCGAGAGAAAATGTGGGCAAGGAGAAGCAGGAAGACCAGAGGACATGAGTTCTAATCCCGGTTCTGCCACTTGTCTGCAGTGTGACCTTGGGCAAGTCACTTAACTACTCTGTGACTCAGTTACCTCACCTGTAAAATGGGGATTAAGACTGTGAGCTCCACGTGGGACAACCCGATTACCTTGTATCTACCCCAGCAGTTAGAACAGTGCTTAGCGCATAGTAAGGGCTTAACAAATACCATAATTATTATTTTATTATTAAGTGAATGGGAGGTGCATGGAAAGCCACTGGAGGCTTTTGAGGAATGGGTAGACATGGATTGAATTTTTTTTTTTTTTTAGGAAAATGGTCCAGGCGGCAGAGTGAAGTTGGACTGGAGGGGGCCGAGATAGGCGACAGGGAGGTTAGCGAGGAGGCTAATTTGGTAATCAAGGCAGGATATAATAATAGCTTGGATTGGCATGTTAGCAGTTTGGGTGGAGAAGGAGGGACAGATTCTAGAGATGTGGGGAAGGTAGAAACAACAGGATTTGGTGACAGATTGAATGTGCGGTTTGAAGAAGATTCAATTCAATCGTATTTATTGAGCGCTTACTGTGTGCAGAGCACTGTACTAAGCACTTGGGAACTACAAGTTGGCAACATATAGAGACGGTCCCTACCCAACAGTGGGCTCACAGTCTAGAATAAGAGAGATGAATGAAGTATAATGCCAGAGACAGGAGGAGAACCAGGAGACGACAGTGTCAGCGAAGCCAGTTAGATCATTCATTCATTCAGTCAGTCAGTCGTATTTATTGAGCGCTTACTGTGTGCAGAGCACTGTACTAAGCACTTGGAAAGTACAATTCGGTACAGATAGAGACAATACTGACCCAACAATGGGTTCACAGTCTAGAAGGGGGAGACAGACAACAAAACAAAACAAGCAGACAGGCATCAGTAGAATCAAAATAGATAAATAGAATTACAGCTATATACACATTATTAATAAAATTGAATAATAAATATGTACAAATATACATAAGCGCTGCGGGGCGGGGAAGGGGGTAGAGGCAGAGGGAGGGAGTGGGGCGATGGGGAGGGGAGAAGGAGCAGAGGAAAAGGAGGGCTCAGTGTGGGAAGGCCTCCTGGAGGAGGTGAACTCTCAGTAGGGCTTTGAAGGGGGGAAGAGAGCTAGTTAAGCAGATGTGAGGAGGGAGGGCATTCCAGGCCAGGGTAATCAATCAATCAATCTTGTATTTATTGATTTGTTTTGTTTGGTTGTCTGTCTCCCCCTTCTAGACTGTGAGCCTGTTGTTGGGTAGGGACCGTCTCTATGTGTTGCCAACTTGTACTTCTCAAGCGCTTAGTACAGTGCTCTGCACACAGTAAACGCTCAATAAATGCGACTGAATGAATTGAATGAATGAATATAGTGTATGGAGCACACAGGAAGACATGATTCCTGCCCTGAAGGAGTTTACAATCGAAAGGGAGAAGCTTATGGGTTTATATGTCTCGTTGCTATTGGCCATTTACTCTATCATATGGCACTGTAAACAATCGTCTGTTCTTCTTATCTCATAAACTATTATCCTGCGTATTTAGGATTTTTCCTGTTTATTAGGTAACTGATTTACCAGGGTGCATTTTCCCTAGGGAAAAACTTGTAGTCTTTCTTGTTTCTCTCCAATTTTGTAATCTCATTGCCCAGATTTCTTAGATCCTCTCTTGCTAAAGGGCATATTATTTCATTTATTCATTCCTACTACAACCCAACCAGCATATTTCACTCCTCTAATGCTGTCTCACTGTGCCTCGATTTGATCTATCTCGCCACCCACCCCTCATTCACGTCCTGCCTCTGTCCTGGGATGTCCTCCCTCCTCAAATCCGACAGGCAATTACTCTCCGCTCCTTCAAAGGCCCACCTCCTCCAAGAGGCCTTCCCTGACTAAGCCTTCCTTTCCTCTTCTCCCACTCCCTTCTGCATTGCCCTGACTCGCTCCCTTTGTTCTTCCCCCTCCCAGCCCCACTGCATTTATGTACATATCTGTAATTTATTTATATTATTCATTCGGTCGTTTATTGAGCGCTTACTAATGTCTGTCTCCCCCCTTCTAGACTTGTAGCTCATTTTGGGCAGGGAATGTGTTTGTTTATTGTTGTTTTGTCCTCTCCCAACCGCTTAGTACAGTGCTCTGCACACAGTAGGTGCTCAATAAATATGACTGACTGAATGAATAAATGATCATTAATAACAATGTACTTGGGGCCTGATTTTTCTCTGTATCACATGCTGCCCTTGGTACACTTTTGGCCACCTAAGCTCTGAAACTTCATGTGTTTGGGGTATGTGGGCATAAGAGGATCCGGGATGTATGTTTCTTTAAGAAGGAGCTTGGAAGACCTAGATTTTAGAGCCTGGTTTTTAACTTAAGGCTGTCAGTCATGACTCAGGAAAGAGATCTTGGCGTGACGGGTGACTGGTCATCAATCCAACTTACAGCAACACCACGCGATGAATGGAAAAAAACCCACGAGGCATAATTTGAAAACCATTAACCCCCCCACCAAACCTACGGAAATGCCCACCTCAGGAATATTGCAAGTCCTGATTTTTAGAATGGGCATAACGCATCCAGAGGCACCGTGGCTCAGTGGAAAGAACACGGGCTTTGGAGTCAGAGGTCATGGGTTCAAATCCTGGTTCCACAACTTGCCAGCTCTGTGACTTTGGGCAAGTCACTCAACTTCTCTGTGCCTCAGTTACCTCATCGGTAAAATGGGGATTAAGACTGTGAGCCCCATGTGAGACAACCTGTTCACCTCGTAACCTCCCCAGTGCTTAGAACAGTGCTTTGCACATAGTAAGCGCTTAATACGTTATTATTATTATTATTTTATTATTATCATTATCCAGAGAAAGGCCACCAGGATGATCAGGGGGATTGAGCGGCTTCCACAGGATGAAGTAAAGGAAGCCCTCGATGGATACTTCCCATCTCACAAGCCCACAACCTTGGTGCCATCCTTGACTCTGCTCTCTCATTCACCCCACACATCTAATCCATCACCAAAACCTGCCGGTCTCAGCTCCACAACATCGCCAAGATCCGCCCTTTCCTCTCCATCCAAACTGTTACCTAGTTGGTACAATCTCTCATCCTATCCCGACTGGATTACTGCATCAGCCTCCTTTCTGATCTCCCAACCTCCGGTCTCTCCCCGCTTCAGTCTATACTGCACTCTGCTGCCCAGATTATCTTTCTACAGAAACGCTCTGGGCATTTCACCTCCATTCTCAAAAATCTCCAGTGGTTGCCTATAAACCTTCGTATCAAGCAAAAACTCCTCACATTGGCTTCAAAGCTCTCCATCCCCTCGCCCCCCTCCTACCTCACTTCCCTTCTCTCCCTCTCCAGCCCAGCCAGCACCTTCTGCTCCTCTGCCGCCACTAACCTCCTCACTGGGCCTCGTTCTCACCTGTCCCGCTGTCGACCCCCGGCCCACGTCCTCCCCCTGGCCCGGAATGCCCTCCTTCCTCACATCTGCCAAACTAGCTCTCTTCCCCCCTTCAAAGCCCTACTGAGAGCCTACCTCCTCCAGGAGGCCTTCCCAGACTGAGTCCCCCTTTTCCTCTCCTCCTCCTCCCCTCCCCATCGCCCCTTCTCCCTCCCTCTGCTCTACCCCCTTCCCCTCCCCACAGCACTGGTGTATATTTGTACATATTTATTATTCTATTTATTTTATTAATGATGTGAATATATTTATAATTATATTTATCTATTTTGGTGCTATTGATGTCTACTTGTTTTGTTGTATTGTCTGTCTCCCCCTTCTAACAATAATAATAATAATAATGATGATGGTATTTGTTAAGCACTTACTGTGTGCCGAGCACTGTTCTCAGCGCTGGGGGTAGATACAAGGTAAGCAGGTTGTCCCACGTGGGGCTCACAGTCTAAATCCCCATTTTACAGATGAGGTAACTGAGGCCCGGAGAAGTTAAGTGGCTTGCCCAAGGTCCCACAGCAGACAAGCGGTGGAGCCGGGATTAGAACCCTCGTCCTCTGACTCCAAAGCCCGGGCTCTTGTCACTAAGCCATGCTGCTCTCTAACTGTGAGCCCGTTGTTGGGGAGGGCCCGTCTCTATCTGTTGCCGAATTGTACTTTCTAAGTGCTTAGTACAGTGCTCTGCACACAATAAGCGCTCAATAAATACGATTGAATGAATGAATGATGGCATTAGAGTTCAAAAGAATGAATAGAGTTCATGTTTCAAAATACGCACTATGTCAGCTTTTTGACACATTGGTTGGGCATATGAGCAAAGGGTAAACAGCGGGAGAGATGTGAAGCAGGCGCAGTAAGTAGGTTGGCATTAGGGGAGTGAAGTTTGTGGGCCCTGTTGTGGAAACAGAGGATCAAGGATAAGTTGGGGAAGCTGATGGAGGCTCTTCGATCCGATCGTGAGAAGTTGCCCCTTGATGCAGAGGTGAATGGACAACCATTGGGGGTTTCTGAGGAATGGGAAATGTGAGTAGAATGATTTTTAAAGATATATATAAATACAGTATTGATATGATATTAATACACCTATATATACTATCCACTTTTACGTTCACTATTTATTCTGATTGCATTATCTGGAAATATGTCTGCCTCCCCTGTTAGAATGGAAGCTCACTGTGGGCAGAAATGTGTCTCGTGCTTCTGTTTAACTTTCTCAAGTGTTTAATCATCACCATCATCATCAATCGTATTTATTGAGCGCTTACTGTGTGCAGAGCACTGTACTAAGCGCTTGGGAAGTACACTAGACTCTGCGTAAACTCCATAAATACTATTCCTTCTACTACTAATAATGATGGTATTTATTAAGCGCTTATTATGTGCAAAGCACTGTTCTAAGCGCTGGGGAGGTTACAAGGTGATCAGGTTGTCCCATGTGGGGCTCACAGTCTTAATCCCCATTTTACAAATGAGGGAACTGAGGCACAGAGAAGTGAAGTGAATTGCCCAAAGTCACGCAGCTGACAAGTGGCGGAGCCGGGATTCGAACCCATGACCTCTGACTACAAAGCCCGGGCTCTTTCCACTGAGCCACGCTGCTTCTCTATTGATAATAATAATAATAATGATGATGATGGTATTTGCTAAGCGCTTAGTGTGTGCAAAGCACTATTCTAATTGCCGGATTATTACAACTATTACAACTTCTACTCTATTGTGGAGCCTCTCTGACTCCATATAAAAGTTATATTTATCTATATTACCTATCACCAGTTGAGCACACAGTACCGAATCATTCTGGTAAAACTTGGGTATAAGGAACCAATCCCCTTTTATAACGTTGTTCCTCGGGGAAAATTGGTTTCAGCTTATAATCATAATAATGATGGTATTTATTAAGTGCTTACTATGTGCCAAGAATTGTTCTAAGCACTGGGGTAGATACAAGGTTATCGGGTTGTCCCACATGGGGCTCGCAGCCTTCATCCCCATTTTACAGATGAGAGAACTGAGGCATAGAGAAGTTAAGTGAGTTGCCTAAAGTCACACAGCTGACAAGTGGCGGAGCTGGGATTCGAACCCACAACCTCTGACTCCCAAGCCCAGACTCTTTCCACTAAACCTCCCTTCCTCTCTTCCTCCCTTCAAGGCCCTACTGAGAGCTCACCTCCTCCAGGAGGCCTTCCCAGACTGAGCCCCTTCCTTCCTCTCCCCCTCGTCCCCCTCTCCGTCCCCCTCATTTTACCTCCTTCCCTTCCGCACGGCACCTGTATATACGTATATATGTTTGTACATATTTATTACTCTATTTATTTATTTATTTTACTTGTACATAACTATTCTATTTATTTTGTTTTGTTAGTTTGTTTGGATTTGTTCTCTGTCTCCCCCTTTTAGACTGTGAGCCCACTGTTGGGTAGGGACTGTCTCTATATGTTGCCAACTTGTACTTCCCAAGCGCTCAGTACAGTGCTCTGCACACAGTAAGCGCTCAATAAATACGATTGATTGATTCAACCATGGTTCAGACTTGATGCATTTTTCAGGAACCTGTTGTGTTGTAAATCTGAGACCTTCCTGTATTGAAAAGATTAGAAGTCTTTAGTCTAGAAAGGTGAAGACTGAGAGTGGGCATGCTTAAATACTACAAAATCATAAAGAAGGTGGACAGGGTAAACACTGAATTATTTTAAACCAGATTCCACAACACCAGAATGGGAGGGACACACAGTGAGGCTTGAAGGAAGTAATAATAATAATGATAATAATAATAATGATGGTATTTGTTAAGCATTTACTATGTGCCAAGAACTGTTCTAAGCGCTGGGGTAGATACAAGGTAATCGGGTTGTCCCACGGGGGGCTCACAGTCTTAATCCCCATTTTACAGTTGAGGTAACTGAGGCACAGAGAGGTGGCTTGCCCAAGGTCACACAGCAGACCAGTGGCAGAGCCGGGATTAGAACCCAGGTCCTTCTGACTCCCAGGGACATGCTCTAAGTAGAGCAAGGCCACAGTGGAGGGAGGAAGGGAGAGAAGGAACAAGGAAAGGAATATGGGAGGAAGAGAAGCAGCGTGGTCTAGTGGATAGAGCCCGGGCTTGGGTTCTAATGCCGGCTCCACCGCTTGTCTTCTGTGTGACCTTGGGCAAGTCACTAAATTCTCTGTCCCTCAGTTACCTCATCCGTAAAATGGGAATTAAACCTGTGAGCCCCATATGGAACGTGGACTAGGTCCAAACTGATTAGCTTGTATCTACCCCAGAGCTTAGTACCTTACCTGGCACCTTAGTAAGGGCTTAACAAATTCATTCATTCATTCATTCAATCGTATTTATTGAGCGCTTACTGTGTGCAGAGCACTGTACTAAGCGCTTGGGAAGTACAAGTTGGCAACATACAGAGACGGTCCCTACCCAACAGTGGGCTCACAGTCTAGAAGGGAGAGATAGAGAACAAAACAAAACATGTTAACAAAATAAAATAAATAGAATAAATATGTCAAGTAAATACCATGAGGGAGGGAGATGGAGAGGGAGAGAGAGAGAGAGAAGAAGAAGAAGAGGAATGAGAAGGGGAGGCAGAAAAAGAAATAAAAGTGACAAAGAAAGGGGACAGAAAGGAGAGGGATGGGGATGGGCAGGGGTAGATGTCACTTGCAGACACACAGTCCTGGATGTGGACAAACATTGGTATGCCATCATTGGACTTTAACCTCTCTTCCTCTCTTCAAAGCCCTACTGAGAGCTCACCTCCTCCAGGAGGCCTTCCCAGACTGAGCCACCTCCTTCCTCTCCCCCTCGTCCCCCTCCCCATGCCCCCCGCCTTACCTCCTTCCCCTCCCCATAGCACCTGTACATATGTATATATGTTTGTACAGATTTATTACTCTATTTTACATGTACACATTTATTCTATTTATTTTATTTGGTTAATATGTTTTGTTTTGTTGTCTGTCTCCCCCTTCTAGACCGTGAGCCCTTTGTTGGGTAGGGACAGTCTCTATATGTTGCCAACTTGTACTTCCCAAGCGCTTAGTACAGTGCTCTGCACACAGTAAGCGCTCAATAAATACGATTGAATGAATGAATGAATGAACCACATATTGTGTGCAGAGCACTGTACTAAGCCCTTAGGATCACCCAATAAAAATAGAAGACACAGTCACTATGCTCATGGAGAGAAGCAGCATAGGCTAGCGGAAAGATTGTGAAATTGGGAATCAGAGAACCTGGGTTCTACTCCCGGTTCCGCCACTTGCCTGCTGTGTGACCTTGGAGAAGTCACATAACTTCTCTGTACCTCAGTTCCCTCAACTGCAAAATGCACTCATTCATTCATTCAATCACATTTGTTGAGCACTTACTGTGTGCAGAGCACTGTACTAAGCGCTTGGGAAGTACAAGTTGGCAACATATAGTGCAAGTTGGCAACATATAACAAGTTGGCAACATATTCAATGTGTATTCTCCCTTCCTACTTAGACTGTGAGCCCCACGTGGGACCTGATTATATCTACCCTAGTGCTTAGTACAGTGCTTGGCACATAGTAAGCCCTTAACAAATACCACAATTATAATTATCATTAATGTGGGAAAGACAAGCTGAGATAAATTGTATGTATACAGTGGGAAGTCTAGAAATACAGCTATAACTGTTTTAAATCAATCAATCAATCAATCATATTTATTGAGCACTTACTGTGTGCAGAGCACTGTACTAAGCGCTTGGGAAGTCCAAGTTGGCAACATATAGAGATGGTCCCTACCCAACAGTGGGCTCACAGTCTAGAAGGGGGAGACAGAGAACAAAACCAAACATATTAACAAAATAAAATAAATAGAATAGCTATGTACAAGTAAAATAAATAAATAGAGTAATAAATACGTATAAACATATATACATATATACAGGTGCTGTGGGGAAGGGAAGGAGGTAAGACCGGGGGGGAAGGAGAGGGGGACGAGGGGGAGAGGAAGGAGGGGGTTCAGTCCGGGAAGGCCTCCTGGAGGAGGTGAGCTCTCAGTAGGGCCTTGAAGGGAGGAAGAGAGCGAGCTTGGCGGATGGGCAGAGGGAGGGCACTCCAGGCCCGGGGGAGGACGTGGGCCGGGGGTCGATGGCGGGACAGGCGAGAACGAGGCCTAACGGTGAGGAGATTAGTGGTGGCAGAGGAGTGGAGGGTGCGGGCTGGGCTGGAGAAGGACAGAAGGGAGGTGGGGTAGGAGGGGGCGAGGTGATGGACAGCCTGGAAGCCCAGGGTGAGGAGTTTCTGTCTGACGCGAAGGTTGATTGGTAGCCACTGGAGATTTTTGAGGAGGGGAGTAACATACCCAGAGCATTTCTGGACAAAGACAGTCTGGGCAGCGGCATGAAGTATGGATTGAAGTGGGGAGAGACACGAGGATGGGAGATCAGAGAGGAGGCTGATTAGCTTGTATCTACCCCAGCACTTAGTACAGGGCCTGGTACATAGCAAGCAACTTAACAAATAGAGAAGCAGCGTGGCTTTGTGGAAAAAGCCTGGGCTTTGGTGTCAGAGGTCATGGGTTCAAATCCCGGCTCTGCCACTTGTCAGCTGTGTGACTTTGGGCAAGTCACTTCACTTCTCTGGGCCTCAGTTCCCTCACCTGTAAAATGAGGATTAAGACTATGAGCCCCCCGTGGGACAACCAGATCACCTTGTAAACTTCCCAGTGCTTAGAACAGTGCTTTGCACATATCATCATCATCATCAATCGTATTTATTGAGCGCTTACTGTGTGCAGAGCACTGTACTAAGCGCTTGGGAACGTAGTAAGCACTTAATAAATGCCATCATTATTATTATTATTATTATTATTAAATACCAATTAAAAAAAAGGATCTCTGGCCACTGCCAGAGATTAAAATTAGTCCAACTTGGAATGGCATTATTGAGTAAACTTTTCTGGAATTCTAAGATCATTTAAACTCTAGTTGAGAATTAAATCTAGAGCGATCACATTTTGTAGCGATTTTATTTACTGTTCTTTCATTTTTGTCCTGGTTTTGATTAGAGTTGTTTGTATGCTGTAGCTTATGCTGTTTTTTAATCCCCTCTTTACTTTTGATCCTTAGCATGCTGCCTTATATCCTAATAAAAATCCTTATTTACAGGGTCAACGCACCCACAAAAAAGGCTATAAACAAACTACGAGGAAGGGGATAGAAAGTACTTAAGCAAAACATCTGCCTGGACTAGAAAAATTGAATTCCGTAAATCTCCAGGGCCAATTTTGGGGTAAACGTTTGTTAATATGTTTTGTTTTGTTCTCTGTCTTCCCCTTCTAGACCGTGAGCCCACTGTTGGGTAGGGACCGTCTCTATATGTTGCCAACTTGTACTTCCCAAGTGCTTAGTACAGTGCTCTGCACACAATAAGCGCTTAATAAATACGATTGATTGATTGATTGGTAGATAGTGGGGGAAGATTGTAAAATCGGTGTTCCGTCTGGCAAACACTCTGTAAAGTTCAGTGGAGGATGAGATACTTGATTTACAAGAATCTACAACATGTTCAGTGTCAGGAAAGGCCTGGGAGGTTCTGATCTGGCAGTGATTCAGGGAACCTGCTCCGGAGGTCACGGCTCAGAAAACCCTTAGGGTTCAGGCTAAAAGAACCGTTACAGGGACTTGCGACTCCTTAGCAATGGATTTAAAGGACTCCATCAGCTCGCCTCCTCCTAGGGTGGCTCAGTGGAAAGAGCCCGGGCTTTGGAGTCAGAGGTCATGGGTTCAAATCCCGGCTCCGCCACTTGTCCGCTGTGTGACTTTGGACAAGTCACTTCACTTCGCTGGGCCTCAGTGACCTCATCTGTGAAATGGGGATTAAGATTGTGAGCCCCATGTGGGAGGCCTGATAATAATAATGATGATGATGATGGTATTTGTTAAGCACTTACTATGTGCAAAGCACATAGAAGTCCCACTCTGGAAGTCTAGAAGTCCCACAATCAATCAACCATATTTATTCATCATCATCATCATCAATCGTATTTATTGAGCGCTTACTATGTGCAGAGCACTGTACTAAGCGCTTGGGAAGTACAAATTGGCAACATATAGAGACGGTCCCTACCCAACAGTGGGCTCACAGTCTAAAAGGGGGAGACACAGAACAAAACCAAACATACTAACAAAATAAAATAAATAGAATAGATATGTACAAGTAAAATAAATAAATAGAGTAATAAATCTGTACAAACCTATATACATATATACAGGTGCTGTGGGGAAGGGAAGGAGGTAAGATGGGGGGATGGAGAGGGGGACGAGGGGGAGAGGAAGGAAGGGGCTCAGTGTGGGAAGGCCTCCTGGAGGAGGTGAGCTCTCAGCAGGGCCTTGAAGGGAGGAAGAGAGCTAGCTTGGCGGATGGGCAGAGGGAGGGCATTCCAGGCCCGGGGGAGGACATGGGCCGGGGGTCAATGGCGGGACAGGCGAGAGCGAGGTACGGTGAGGAGATTAGTGGCGGAGGAGCGGAGGGTGCGGGCTGGGCTGGAGAAGGACAGAAGGGAGGTGAGGTAGGAGGGGGCAAGGTGATGGACAGCCTGGAAGCCCAGGGTGAGGAGTTGTTGCCTGATATTTATTTTTTGATATTTATTGAGCGCTTACTGTGTGCAGAGCACTGTACTAAGCGCTTGGGAAGTACAAGTTGGCAACATATAGAGACAGTCCCTACCCAACAGTGGGCTCACAGTCTAAAAGGGGGAGATGGAGAACAAAACCAAACATACTAACAAAATAAAATAAATAGAATAGATATGTACAAGTAAAATAAATAAATAAATAGAGTAATAAATATGTACAAACATATATACATATATACGGTGCTGTGGGGAAGGGAAGGTGGTAAGATGGGGGGGGGAGTCACACTCCCTTCTGCATCACCCTGACTTGTTCCCTTTATTTAATAATAATAATAATAATGGCATTTATTAAGCACTTACTATGTGCAAAGCACTGTTCTAAGCACTGGGGTGGTTACAAGGTGATCAAGTTGTCCCACAGGGGGGCTCACAGTCTTCATCCCCATTTTACAGATGAGGTCACTGAGGCCCAAAGAAGTGAAGTGACTTGCCCAAAGTCACACAGCGGACAGTTGGCAGAGCCGGGATTTGGACCCATGACCTCTGACTCCATAGCCCATGCTCTTTCCACTGAACCACCTGATCACCTTGTAAACTCCCCAGCATACAGGTGCTGTGGGAAGGGGAAGGAGGTAGGGCGGGGGGATGGGGAGGAGGAAAGGAAAAAGGGGGCTCAGTGTGGGGAGGCCTCCTGGAGGAGGTGAGCTCTCAGGAGGGCTTTGAAGGGAGGAAGAGATGTGTGGATGTGTGGTGGGAGGGCATTCCAGGCCAGGGGAAGGATGTGGGCTGGGGGTCGACGGTGGGACGGGCGAGAATGAGGCCCAGTGAGGAGGTGAGCGGCGGCAGAGGAGCGGAGGGTGCGGGCTGGGCTGGAGAAGGAGAGAAGGGAGGCGAGGTAGGAGGGGGCCAGGGGATGGACAGCCTGGAAGCCCAGGGTGAGGAGTTCTTGCTTGATGCGTAGGTTGACAGGCAGCCACTGGAGATTTTTGAGGAGGGGAGTAACATGCCCAGAGCGTTTCTGCACAAAGATGATCCGGGCAGCAGCGTGAAGTATAGACTGAAGTGGGGAGAGACAGGAGGATGGGAGATCAGAGAGGAGGCTGATGCAGTAATTGATGCCTGTTTACTTGTTTTGACGTCTGTCTTCCCCCTTCTAGACTGTGAGCCTGGTGTAGGCTGGGATTGTCTCTCTTTGTTGCTGAATTGTACTTTCCAAGTGCTTAGGACAGTGCTCTGCACACAGTAAGCGCTCAATAAATACGATCGAATGAATGAATCATCATCAATCGTATTTATTGAGCGCTTACTATGTGCAGAGCACTATACAATGGATGAAAGATCATGGGTTCTAATCCCAGCTCCGCTGCTTGTCTGCTGTGTGACCTTGGGTAAGTCACTTCACTTCTCTGGGCCTCAGTTACCTCATCTATGAAATGGGGATTGAGACTGTGAGCCCCATGTGGGACAGCAACCGTGTCCAACCCGATTTGTGTGTATCCAAACCAGCACTTAGTACATTGCCTGGCACAAAGTAAGCGCTTAACAAATACCATAATTTAAATGATAAATCTTGTATCTACCTCAGTACTTGGAGCAGTGGCTGGCACCTAGTAAGTACTTAAAAAACAAAACCAAAACAAAAACTCTTGTACTGTACTCTCCCAAACACTTACTTCAGTGTTTTGCACACAGTAAGCACTCTATACATACTACCGATTGTTGATTAATTGATCTCCCCGATTTCTCGTGCAGCGCTCTTTTCCACTGGACAAACTTGTAGGGCCATGCACAGATCAGTTAATCAATAAATACTGATTGTGGTAAGAGACGGATTAATAGAAAAAGGAAGAGAAACATGAGGGTAGAGAGACGGAGAGCATGACAAAGAGTTACATGGTTGGCCATGTACACGCAATCGCCAGAAATGAGTCAGGCTTCCAACTTTGAATACTGACAGAAGAAATTAAGAAAGAGTTGTGGCTTTTAGAGGGGAGGGAAGCCAGAAACGAGAGCAAAATCTAGACCTACGGTACTTTGAGGATTCATTTAGAGGAGCACATAATGTCAGAAAGACGGCTTGAAGACCCCCAAACCACAACGGACCCCCGACCCCCAGCCGCCATGGGTAAGCCCAACGCCGACCCACACTGAGCCCACCCTTATCTTCATCATCATCGGTATTCATTTATTCATTCAATCGTATTTATGATTGAATAAATATATTCACCTATTCACCTATTCTATTTATATAACATAAATATATTCACCCCCCCGCACCTGTCTATATGTATATATATTTGTACGTATTTATTGCTTCACCTGTTCACCTCTATTCATTTTATTTTGTTAGTATGTTTGGTTTTGTTGTCTGTCTCCCCCTTTTAGACTGTGAGCCCGCTGTTGGGTAGGGACCGTCTCTATCAATCAATCAGTCGTATTTATTGAGCGCTTACTGTGTGCAGAGCACTGGACTAAGCGCTTGGGAAGTACAAGTTGGCAACATTATAGAGAAACA
Source organism: Tachyglossus aculeatus (assembly GCF_015852505.1). Classification (NCBI taxonomy): domain Eukaryota; kingdom Metazoa; phylum Chordata; class Mammalia; order Monotremata; family Tachyglossidae; genus Tachyglossus; species Tachyglossus aculeatus. Next base: position 61,319,335 of record NC_052068.1, on the reverse strand, counting down.
TAACATAATAGAGAAATCATCTCTATATGTTGCCAACTTGGACTTCCCAAGCACTTAGTACAGTGCTCTGCACACAGTAAGTGCTCAATAAATACGATTGATTGATTGATCGATCGATTACCTCCTTCCCCTCACCACCTGTATATATGTTTGTACGTATTTATTACTCTATTTTATTTGTACATGTTTATTCTATTTTATTTTGTTAATATGTTTTGTCTTGTTATATGTATATATGTTTGTACATATGTATTACTTTATTTATTTATTTATTTTACTTGTACATATCTATTCATTTTATTTTGTCAGTATGTTTGGTTTTGTTCTCTGTGTCCCCCTTTTAGACCGTGGGCCCACTGTTGAGTAGGGACCGTCTCTATCTGTTGCCAGCTTGTACTTCCCAAACGCTTAGTCCAGTGCTCTGCACACAGTAAGCGCTCAATAAATACGATTGATTGATTGATTGATTGAGAGGACAGAGTAAGGGCAGAGGGACAGTGGCGCCGGAGATGGGGAGCAGTTCGGAAATTGGGGAAGGTGCAACTCAGATCACTTCTAGACTGTGAGCCCACTGTTGGGTAGGGACCATCTCTCTATGTTGCCAACTTCTACTTCCCAAGCGCTTAGTACAGTGCTCTGCACAAAGTAAGCGCTCAATTAATACGATTGAATGAATGAATGAATCACTGTGAGCAAGGAATATGTTTATTGTTATATTGTACTCTCCCAAGCTTTCCTATGCATAATAATTGTGGTATCCAGTAAGCATTTACTATGTGCCAAGCACTGCTCTAAGCAGTGGGGTAATAATAATAATAATAATAGCATTTGTTAACCGCTTACTATTCCAGAATTCCAGAAAGCCCTCTTCGAGGGATAATAATAATAATGATAATAATGGCATTTGTTAAGCGCTTACTATGTGCAAAGCACTGTTCTAAGCGCTGGGGAGGTTACAAGGTGATCAGGTTGTCCCACGAGGGGACTCACAGTCTTAATCCCCATTTTATAGATGAGGTAACTGAGGCACAGAGAAGTTAAGTGACTTGCCCAAAGTCACACAGCTGGCAATTGGCGGAGTTGGGATGTGAACCCGTGACCTCTGACTCCAAAGCCCGGGCTCTTTCCACCGAGCCACGCTGCTTCTCTAAGGGCAGACACAAGGCAGCGTGGCTCATTGGAAAAAGCACGAGCTAGGTCATGGGTTCTAATCCCAACTCCGCCACTTGTCAGCTGTGGGACTTTGGGCAAGTCATTTCACTTCTCTGGGCCTCAGTTCCCTCATCTGGAAAATGGGGATGAAGACTGTGAGCCCCATGTGGGACAACCTGATCACCTTGTAACCTCCCCAGCGCTTAGAACAGTGCTCTGCACATAGTAAGCGCTTAATAAATGCCATTCATTCATTCATTAATTCAATCGTATTTATTAAGCGCGTACTGTGTGCAGAGCACTGGACTAAGCTCTTGGGAAGTCCAAGCTGGCAACATATAGAGGCGGTCCCTACCCAACAGTGGGCTCACAGCCTAGAAGGGGAAGACAGAGAACAAAACCAAACATATTAACAGAATAAAATAGATAGAATAAATATGTACAAGTAAAATAAGTAAATAGAGTAATAAATACGTACAAACATATATACATATATACAGATGCTGTGGGGAGGGGAAGGAGGTAAGGCTGGGGGGGATGGGGAGGGGAAGGAGGAGGCCAATATGTTGTTGTGGGACTCAGAGCAAGCCACCGGGACTCGGTTTCCTCATCTATAAAATGGGGATAAGAATCTACTTCTTAGACTGTGAGCCCTGTGGGGACCAAGGATTATGTCTGTTCTAGTTACATTATTATTATTATTGTCAGCTGTGTGACTTTGGACAAGTCACTTCACTTCTCTGGGCCTCAGTGACCTCATCTGTAAAATGGAGATTAAGACTGTGAGCCCCTCGTGGGACAACCTGATCACCTCGTATTCCCCCAGCGCTTAGAGCAGTGCTTTGCACATAGTAAGCACTTAACAAATACCATTATTATTATCATTATTAATCAGTCTCCAACCCAGCCCACACATTTCATTCCTCTAGTGCCAAACTTCTCACTCTGCCTCCATCTTGTCTATCCTGCCACCGACTTCTCTTGCCCACATCTCAATTCTGGCCAGGAATGCCTTCCCTCCTCCTTATCGGACAGATCATTTTTCTCCCCCCCTTCAAAGCCTTATTGAAGGCACATCTCCACCAAGAAGCCTCCCTTTTAGACTGTGAGCCTACTGTTGGGTAGGGACTGTCTCTATGTGTTGCCAACTTGTACTTCCCAAGCGCTTAGTACAGTGCTCTGCACACAGTAAGCGCTCAATAAATACGATTGATTCCCTGATGAAGCCCTCCTCTCATCCCACTCCCTTCTGCGTCGCCCTGCCTTCCTCTCTTCATTCATCCTCCCTCCATTCATTCAATCGCATTTATTGAGCGCTTACTGTGTGCGGAGCACTGTACTAAGCGCTCAAAGCACATAGGTATAAATCTATCATTTATTTATTTATATATGTATGTCATCATCATCATCATCATCAATCGTATTTATTGAGTGCTTACTATGTGCAGAGCACTGTACTAAGCGCTTGGGAAGTACAAATTGGCAACATATAGAGACAGTCCCTACCCAACAGTGGGCTAACAGTCTAAAAGTGGGCTATGTATGTACGTTAATATCTGCGTCCCCCTCTAGACTGTGAGCTCGTTGTGGGCAGGGAATTCATTCATTCATTCATTCATTCATTCATTCATTCATTCAATCGTATTCATTGAGCGCTTACTGTGTGCAGAGCACTGTACTAAGCGCTTGGGAAGTACAAGGGAATGTGTCTGTTTGTTGTACGGGCAGGGATTGTCTCTCTTTATTGAGGAACAGTGTGGCCTAGTGTCAAGGGCCCAGGCTTGGGAGTCAGAGGACGCGGGTTCTAATTCTGGCTATGCAACTTGTCTGCTGTGTGACCTTGGGCAAGCCGCTTCACTTCTCTGTGCCTCAGTTCCCTCCTCTGTAAAATGGGGATTAAGACCGTGAGCCCCATGTGGGACAACCTGATTACCTTGTATCTACCCCAGTGCTCAGAACAGTGCTTACCATAATTACTACTGTTATGATTTAGTGCAGTATTCATTCATTCAATGGTATTTATTGAGCACTTACTGTGTGCAGAGCACGGTACTAAGCGCTTGGGAAGTACAATTCAGCAACAGAGACCATTCATTTAATAATATTTATTGAGCACTTACTGTGTGCAGAGCACGGTACTAAGCGCTTGGGAAGTACAATTCAGCAACAGAGACCATTCATTTAATAATATTTATTGAGCGCTTACTGTGTGCAGAGCACTGGACTAAACGCTTGGGAAGCACAATTCAGCAACAGAGACCATTCATTCATTCAATAATATTTATTGAGCGCTTACTGTGTGCAGAGCACTGGACTAAACGCTTGGGAAGCACAATTCAGCAACAGAGACAATTCATTCATTCATTTAATCGTATTTATTGAGCGCTTACTGTGCGCAGAGCACTGTACTAAGTGCTTGGAAAGAACAATTCAGCCACACAGAGAGACAATCCCTGCGCACAATGGGCTCATGGTCTAGAAGCGGGGGAAACAGACATCAAAACGAGTAAACAGGCCTCAATAGCATCAGTAGAAATAGAGCTAGAGCTATACATCAAAACGGCATTGTATTTCCCAAGCGCTCAGTACAGTGCTTCGCACGCGGTAAGTGCTCAATAAACATGGCTGAATGAATTTGAGCCCGTTGTTGGGTAGGTATTGTCTCTCTCTGGTGCCCGAATTGTACATCCCAAGCGCTTAGTCAATCAATCAATCAATCAATCAATCAATCGTATTTATTGAGCGCTTACTATGTGCAGAGCACTGTACTAAGCGCTTGGGAAGTACAAATTGGCAACACATAGAGACAGTCCCTACCCAACAGTGGGCTCACAGTCTAAAAGGGGGAGACAGAGAACAGAACCAAACATACCAACAGAATAAAATAAATAGGATAGAAATGTACAAGTAAAATAAATAAATAAATAAATAAATAGAGTAATAAATATGTACAACCATATATACATATATACAGGTCAAAACCCTAAAACCCTTCAAAACCCTTCAAAACCCTCTTCAAAACCCTACTGAGAGCTCACCTCCTCCAGGAGGCCTTCCCAGACTGGGCCCCCTTTTCCTCTGCTCCTCCTCCCCTCCCTCCCTCTGCCCTCCCCCCTTCCCCTCCCCGCAGCACTTGTATATATTTGTACATATTTATTACTCTATTTTATTAATGATGTGTATATAGCTATAATTTTATTTATTCAGATGGTACTGGCACCTGTCTACTTGTTTTGTTTTGTTGTCTGCCTCCCCCTTCTAGCCCGGGAGCCCGTGGTTGGGTAGGGACCGTCCCTATCTATCGTCGACTTGCCCTTCCCAAGCGCTTAGTCCAGTGTTCTGCACACAGGAAGCGCTCAATCAATACGATTGAATGGATGAATGAATGCTCTTGCACCCAGTTAGCGCTCAATCAATACGATTGAACGGATGAATGAATGCTCTTGCACCCAGTTAGCGCTCAATCAATGCAATTAATGAATGAATGCTCTTGCACCCAGTTAGTGCTCAATCAATCAATACGATTGAATGAATGGATGAATGTTCTTGCACCCAGTTAGCGCTCAATCAATACGATTGAATGGATGAATGAATGCTCTTGCAGCCAGTTAGTGCTCAATCAATCAATACGATTGAATGAATGGATGAATGCTCTTGAACCCAGTTAGCGCTCAATCAATCAATACGATTGAATGAATGGATGAATGCTCTTGCACCCAGTTAGCGCTCAATCAATACGGTTGAATGGATGAATGCTCTTGCACCCAGTTGGCGCTCAATCAATACTATTGAATGGATGAATGCTCTTGCACCCAGTTAGCGTTCAATCAATACGATTGAATGAGTGAATGCGGAGCACTGTACTAAGCGCTTGGGAAGTACAAATTGGCGACATAGAGAGACGGTCCCTACCCAACAGCGGGCAGTCACAGCTCAATCAATCCGAGTGAGTGAGTGAGTGAGTGAGTGGGTGAAAGTTAGGGTGGGCAGCGTTGAGTAAAGGAGCCTGTCTCCCCCGTCCCCCCGGGGGCGGTCAGTACATAGGGAGGACACAGTGAGGACTAGACTGTGAGCCCACTGTTGGGTAGGGGCCGTCTCTATATGTTGCCAACTTGTGCTTCCCAAGCGCTTAGTACAGTGCTCTGCACACCGTAAGCGCTCAATCAGTACGATTCAATTGAATGAATGAATTCACTCATTCAGAATGAATGACTATGAGCCCGTTGTTGGGTAGGGACCAACCCTCTATGTCGCCAACTTGACCTTCCCAAGGGCTTAGCACGGTGCTCTGCACACCGTAAGCGCTCAATAAATATGATTCAATTGAATGAATGAATTCATTCATTCAGAATGACTGACAATGAGCCCGTTGTTGGGTAGGGACCGTCCCTCTATGTCGCCGACTTGTCCTTCCCAAGTGCTTAGTACGGTGCTCTGCACACCGTAAGCGCTCAATAAATACGATTCAATTGAATTCATTCATTAATTCATTTGAATGAATGACTATGAGTCCGCTGTTGGGTAGGGACCGTCCCTCTATGTCGCCAACTTGTCCTTCCCAAGCGCTTACTACAGTGCTCTGCACACAGTAAGTGCTCAATAAATACGATTCAGTGTCCTTCCCAAGTGCTTAGTATGGCGCTCTGCACACCGTAAGCGCTCAATAAATACGATTCAATTGAATTCATTCATTAATTTATTCGAATGAATGACTATGAGCCCGTTGTTGGGTAGGGACCGTCCCTCTATGTTGCCGACTTGTCCTTCCCAAGCACTTACTACAGTGCTCTGCACACCGAAAGCACTCAATAAATACAATTCAATTGAATCATTCATTCATTCATTCAATGAATGACTGACTATGAGCAGTTGTTGGGCAGGGACCGTCCCTCTATGTCACCGACTTGTCCTTCCCAAGCGCTTAGTACAGTGCTCTGCACACAGTAAGTGCTCAATAAATACGATTCAGTGTCCTTCCCAAGTGCTTAGTACAGTGCTCTGCACACAGTAAGCGCTCAATAAATACGATTCAATTGAATTCATTCATTCATTCATTTGAATGAATGACTATGAGCCCGCTGTTGGGTAGGGACCGTCCCTCTATGTAGCCAGCTTGTCCTTCCCAAGCGCTTACTACAGTGCTCTGCACACCGAAAGCGCTCAATAAATATGATTCAACTGAATTCATTCATTCATTCACTCAATGAATGACTGACTATGAGCCCGTTGTTGGGTAGGGACCGTCCCTCTATGTCGCCGACTTGTCCTTCCCAAGCGCTTAGTACGGCGCTCTGCACACCGAAAGCGCTCAATAAATATGATTCAATTGAATTCATTCATTCATTCATTTGAATGAATGACTATGAGCCCGTTGTTGGGTAGGGACCGTCCCTCTATGTCGCCAACTTGTACTTCCCAAGCGCTTAGTACGGCACTCTGCATACCGTAAGCGCTCAATAAATACGATTCAATTGAATGAATTCATTCATTCATTCAGAATGAATGACTATGAGCCCGTTGTTGGGTAGGGACCGTCCCTCTATGTCAATCAATCAATCAATCAATCGTATTTATTGAGCGCTTACTGTGTGCAGAGCACTGTACTAAGCTCTTGGGAAGTACAGTTGGCAACATATAGAGACAGTCCCTACCCAACAGTGGGCTCACAGTCTAGAAGGGGGAGACGGAGAACAAAACCAAACACACTAACAAAATAAAATAAATAGAATAGATATGTACAAGTAAGATAAATAAATAAATAAATAGAGTAATCATCATCATCATCATCATCATCAATCGTATTTATTGAGCGCTTACTGTGTGCAGAGCACTGTACTAAGCGCTTGGGAAGTCCAAGTTGGCAACATATAGAGACAGTCCCTACCCAACAGTGGGCTCACAGTCTAAAAGGGGGAGATAGAGAACAAAACCAAACATACTAACGAAATAAAATAAATAGAATAGATATGTACAAGTAAAATAAATAAATAAATAAATAAATAAATAGGGTAATAAATATGTACAAACATTTGTACATATATCCGGTGCTGTGGGGAAGGGAAGGAGGTAAGATGGGGGGATGGAGAGGGGGACTTAAGTGCTTAGTACAGTGCTCTGCACACAGTAAGCGCTCAATCATCATCATCATCAATCGTATTTATTGAGTGCTTACTGTGTGCAGAGCACTGTACTAAGCGCTTGGGAAGTCCAAGTTGGGAACATATAGAGACGGTCCCTACCCAACAGTGGGCTCACAGTCTAAAAGGGGGAGACAGAGAACAAAACCAAACATACTAACAAAATAAAATAAATAGAATAGATATGTACAGGTAAACTAAATAAATAAAGAGTAATAAATATGTACAAACATCTATACATATATCCAGGTGCTGTGGGGAAGGGAAGGAGGTAAGATGAGGGGGATGGAGAGGGAGACTTAAGCGCTTAGTACAGTGCTCTGCACACAGTAAACGCTCAATAAATACGATTGATGGTGATGGGCACGAGGGGGAGAGGAAGGAAGGGGCTCAGTCTGGGAAGGCCTCCTGGAGGAGGTGAGCTCTCAGTGGGGCCTTGACCGTCCCTCTATGTGGCCGACTTGTCCTTCCCAAGCGTTTAGTACGGCGCTCTGCACACCGTAAGCGCTCGATAAATACGATTGAATGACTGACTGACTGAATGATTGAATGAATGAATGATTGATTGAATGAATGAATGAATGAATGAATGAATGAATGAACGAACCCTGCTGTTGGGTAGGGACTGTCTATATGTTGCCAACTTGTACTTCCCAAGCGCTTAGTACAGTGCTCTGCACACAGTAAGCGCTCAATAAATACGATTGATGATGATGGGGACGAGGGGGAGAGGGAGGAAGGGGCTCAGTCTGGGAAGGCCTCCTGGAGGAGGTGAGCTCTCAGTGGGGCCTTGACCGTCCCTCTATATGGCCGACTTGTCCTTTCCAAGCGTTTAGTACGGTGCTCTGCACACCGTAAGCGCTCGATAAATACGATTGAATGACTGACTGAATGAATGATTGACTGACTGAATGAATGAATGAATGCTTGATTGAATGAATGAATGAATGAATGAATGAATGAATGAATGAATGAATGAATGAACGAACGAACCCTGCTGTTGGGTAGGGACTGTCTCTGTATGTTGCCAAGTTGTACTTCCCAAGCGCTTAGTCCAGTGCTCTGCACACAGTAAGCGCTCAATAAATACGATTGAATGACTGACTGAATGAATGATTGAATGACTGACTGAATGAATGATTGATTGAATGAATGAATGATTGATTGATGATTGAATGAATGAATGAACGAATGAATGAATGAATGAAAGAACGAACGAACCAACCCTGCTGTTGGGTAGGGACCGTCTCTATATGTTGCCAACTTGTACTTCCCAAGCGCTTAGTCCAGTGCTCTGCACACAGTAAGCGCTCAATAAATACGATTGAATGAATGAATGAATGGATGAATGGATGGATGGATGAATGGATGAATGAATAGATGGATGAATGAATGGATGAATGGATGGATGAATGAATGAATGGATTGATGGATGAATGAATGGATGGATGAATGGATGGATGGATGGATGAATGGATGAATGGATGGATGAATGAATGGATGAATGAATGAATGGATGGATGGATGAGTGAGTGAATGAATGAATGAATGAATGAATGAATGAATGAATGAATGAATGGATGGATGGATGGAGGGAGGGAGGGAGGGATGGATGAGGACCGAAACCGAGGCGCCGGCGCCGGGCAGGGCTACGCCTACGTCATCAACACGCGCCACTCCCCCCGGGGAGGGGGCGCCCTACGCCATCAGCGCGCGCAGCTCGCCCCTCCCCGCGGGGCGGGTCCCCCTGACGTCATCGGCGCGCGCCGCCCCCGGGGGGCGCCCCTGACGTCATCAGGGCGCGCCGCGGGCGCGCGAGGGAGCGGCCTCCTCTCCTTTCCTTTTACCTCAGCGTCGTCGTGGTGGTGCCGCCGCCGCCGCCATGGCGGCCCCTGCTCCTCCTCCTCCTTCTCCTCCTTCTTGTCCGGCGCCCGGGCCCCCCCCGGCCCGCAGGGATTTCTACTGGCTCCGCTCCTTCGTGGCCGGAGGTAATAATAATAATAATAATAATAATGGCATTTCTTAAGCGCTTACTATGTGCCAAGCACTGTTCTAAGCGCTGGGGGGGATGCAAGGTGATCAAGTCGTCCCCCGTGGGGCTCACAGTCTTCATCCCCATTTTTACAGATGAGGGAACCGAGGCTCAGAGAAGTGAAGTGACTTGCCCAAGGTCACACACAGCAGCCTTGTGGCGGAGTCGGGATTCGAACCCACGACCTCTGACTCCAAAGCCCGGGCTCTTTCCACTGAGCCACGCTGGAGGGGAGGAGAGGGGAGGGCCTCCCTTCTGGGCACGGCGGGGGCGACGGGAGGGGATTTATTCTTCATCATCATCATCATCATCAATCGTATTTATTGAGCGCCTACTGTGTGCAGAGCACTGTACTAAGCGCTTGGGAAGTACAAGCTGGCAACATATCAATCAATCAGTCATATTTATTGAGCACTTACTGTGTGCCGAGCACTGTACTAAGCGCTTGGGAAGTACAAGCTGGCAACATATCAATCAATCAATCATATTTATTGAGCACTTACTGTGTGCAGAGCACTGTACTAAGCGCTTGGGAAGTACAAGCTGGCAACATATCAATCAATCAATCATATTTATTGAGCACTTACTGTGTGCCGAGCACTGTACTAAGCGCTTGGGAAGTACAAGCTGGCAACATATCAATCAATCAATCATATTTATTGAGCACTTACTGTGTGCAGAGCACTGTACTAAGCGCTTGGGAAGTACAAGCTGGCAACATATCAATCAATCAATCATATTTATTGAGCACTTACTGTGTGCAGAGCACTGTACTAAGCGCTTGGGAAGTACAAGCTGGCAACATATCAATCAATCAATCATATTTATTGAGCACTTACTGTGTGCAGAGCACTGTACTAAGCGCTTGGGAAGTACAAGCTGGCAACATATCAATCAATCAATCATATTTATTGAGCGCTTACTGTGTGCAGAGCACTGTACTAAGCGCTTGGGAAGTACAAGCTGGCAACATATCAATCAATCAATCATATTGAGCACTTACTGTGTGCAGAGCACTGTACTAAGCGCTTGGGAAGTACAAGCTGGCAACATATCAATCAATCAATCAATCATATTTATTGAGCACTTACTGTGTGCAGAGCACTGTACTAAGCGCTCGGGAAGTACAAGTTGGCAACATGTAGAGACAGTCCCGACCCAACAGTGGGCTTTTTTGAGCGCTTCCTCTGTGCACAGCACTGGACTAAGCGCTGAAAACTCACCTCCTCCAGGAGGCCTTCCCAGGCTGAGCCCCCTCCTTCCTCTCCCCATCCCCCCCCGCCTTACCTCCTTCCCCTCAATCAATCAATCAGTCAATCAATCGTATTTATTGAGCGCCTACTGTGTGCAGAGCACTGGACTAAGCGCTTGGGAAATACAAGTTGGCAACATATAGAGACGGTCCCTACCCAACAGTGGGCTCGTGATCATTATAGTTATTATTCATTCATTCAATCGTATTTATTGAGCGCTTACTGTGTGCAGAGCTCTGTACTAAGCGCTTGGGAAGGACAAGTTGGCAACATATAGAGACAGTCAGTCCCTGCCCAACAGTGGGCTCATGATCATTATAATTATTATTCATTCATTCAGTCAGTCGTATTGAGCGTTTACTGTGTGCAGAGCACCGGACTGAGCACTTGGGAAGTACAAGTTGGCAACATCTAGAGACAGTCCCTGCCCAACAGTGGGCTCATGATCATTATAACTATTATTCATTCATTCAATCGTATTTATTGAGCGCTCACTGTATGCAGAGCACTGTATTAAGCGCTTGGGAGGTACAAGATGGCAACATACAGAGACAGTCCCTGCCTAACAGTGGGTTCATGATCATTATAATTATTATTCATTCATTCATTCAGTCGTATTTATTGAGCGCTTACTGTATGCAGAGCACTGTGCTAAGCGCTTGGGAGGTACGAGTTGGCAACATATAGAGACAGTCCCAACCCGACAGTGGGCTCATGATCATTATAAGTATTATTCATTCATTCAATCGTATTTATTGAGCGCTTACTGTGTGCAGAGCACTGTACTGTAGAGAGACGGTCCCTACCCAACAGTGGGCTCACAGTCTAGAAGGGACCACAGCACCTCCATAATCAATCAATCAGTCGTATTTATTGAGCGCCCACTGTGTGCAGAGCACTGGACTAAGCGCTTGGGAAGTCCAAGTTGGCAACATAGAGAGACGGTCCCTACCCACCAGCGGGCTCACAGTCTAGAAGGGACCACAGCACCTCTATAATCAATCAATCAATCAGTCGTATTTATTGAGCGCCTACTGTGTGCAGAGCACTGGACTAAGCGCTTGGGAAGTACAAGCTGGCAACATATAGAGACGGTCCCTACACAATAGTGGGCTCACAGTCTAGAAGGGAGAAATATGTTTGTACGGATTTACTATTCATTCATTCAATCGAAGTGAGCGCTTACTATGTGCAGAGCACTGTATTAAGCGCTTGGGAAGTACAAGTTGGTCCCAGACTGAGCCCCCCGCCTTACCTCCTTCCCTTCAATCAATCAATCGCATTTATTGAGCGCCTACTGTGTGCAGAGCACTGGACTAAGCGCTTGGAAAGTCCAAGTTGGCAACATATAGAGACGGTCCCTACCCAACAGCGGCACCTCTATAGATGTATATATGCTTGTACCGATTTACTATTCATTCATTCATTCAGTCAATCGTATTGATCGCTTACTATGTGCAGAGCACTGTATTAAGCTCTTGGGAAGTACAACTTGGTCCCAGACTGAGCCCCCTCCTTTCTCTCCCCCTCCCCATCGCCCCCGCCTTACCTCCTTCCCCTCCCCACAGCACCTCTATAGATGTATATATGTTTGTACGTATTTATTACTCATTCATTCAGTCGTATTTATTGAGCGCTTACTATGTGCAGAGCACTGTACTAAGCGCTTGGGAAGTACAAGTTGGTCCCAGACTGAGCCCCCTCCTTCCTTTCCCCCTCCTCCCCCTCCCCCCGCCTTACCTCCTTCCCCTCCCCACTGCACCTGTATAGATGTATATATGTTTGTACGGATTTATTACTCTATTTTACTCGTACATACTTATTCTGTTTATTTTATTTTGTTAATATGTTTGGTTTTGTTCTCTGTCTCCCCCTGCTAGACTGTGAGCCCGCTGTTGGGTAGGGACCGTCTCTAGATGTTGCCGACTTGTACTCTCCCAAGCGCTGAGTACGGTGCACGCAGTAAGCGCTCAATAAATACGATTGAATGAATGAATGAATGAATGAAAGGGGACAGGGGCAGGGGAGAGTAGGGGAAGGGGGCTTGGGAGAGGGGGCTTAGGAGGGCAAGGGCGGGGGGGGGCTTGGGAGAGGGGGTAAGGAGAGGGGGATAGGGAAAGGGGGCAGGGGAGGGGGCTTGGGAGAGGGGTTCATTCATTCATTCAGTCATATTGATTGAGCGCCAACTGTGTGCAGAGCACTGGGCTAAGCGCTTGGGAAGGACAAGTTGGCAACACATAGAGACGGTCCCAACCCAACAGCGGGCTCACAGTCTATAAGTCGTCTAGGGGTTAAGGGGAGGGGGGCTAGGGAGAGGGGACAAGGAGAGGGGGTAAGGGAAGGGGGGCTAGGGAGAGGGGGCAAGGGAGAGGGGTTAAGGGGAGGGGGCAAGGAGAGGGTCAAGGGGATGGGGGCTAGGGCGAGGGGGCAAGGAGAGGGGGTAAGGGAAGGGGGACTAGGGAGGGGGAAAGGAGTTAAGGGGGGGGCAAGGAGAGGGTCAAGGGGAGGGGGGCTAGGGCGAGGGGGCCAAGGGAGGGGCTCAGCCGGAGGGAGTCAAGGGTCGAGGGGGGCTAGGGAGAAGAGTCAAGGGAAGAGGAAGCCGGGGGAGGGGGCTAAGGGGAGGGGACCGGGAAGAGGGATCCAGCTGGTGCGTGGGTCAAGGGGGGGCCAAGAAGAGGGGTCCAGCTGGAGGAGGTCAAGGTGGGGGCACTGGGTGGAGGGGATTAAGGGGAGGGGGCCGGGAAGAGGGGCCCAGCTGGAGGGGGTCAGGGTGGGGGCAGGTGAAGGTGGGCCAGGGGAGAGGGTCAGCTGGAGGGGGTCAAGATGAGGGGAAGGGGGACACGTGGGGAGGGGGTCTGGGGGAAAGGTCCCTGAATGGAGAAGCTCGTTGAGCTGTATGGGTGTGGCCAGGGCGGACCTTTGGCATCCCCATTACCCCACCCTCCCCTGTTGGATGTTTGCCTTTGCCCATGGCCTGCTGCCAGGCTGCCCACCTTCCCAGTGGGAGAAAAGCCCCAGGGTCACTCCTGGCCTGGCCCTGGGCTCAGCTTGGGGGGCAAAGAGGTACAGTCTGTACCCTCTGCCTCTCCTGGGAGGTCCGGCTATTCGGGGCCTCCGTCAGCCACGTTTATTCTGTTTTATTTTAACGTGCACCTCAGGTACTCGGGAAGGGAGGAGATGTTAACAGAGCTGAATTTGAACTTCTTTATCCTGTCTTCAAAGAGAAATATATGAAATCAGTACCGTATATCGAGGCCCGGGCAGTTGGGCGGCCGGGACTGACCGTGCCCAGGGAGGGAAGTAGCGTGGCCTAGTAGAAAGAGTATGGGCCTGGAAATCAGGGGACTCTGCCACGTATCTGCCGTGGGGGACTTTGTGTCTAGTACGGTGCTTGGCGTGTAGTAAGTGCTTAATAGATGCTGTTAAAAAATCAGCTGTGGTGGTGTTCACATTATGTTCAGTGTAAATCCCTGTTTTTAGCTAGCCCAGACCTAATTGAGGTGGGAAGAGCTTACCAGACATCACTAAAGATTTCCTCGGTTCTGCTAAAAATGACCGTTGTATCATCATCATCAATCGTATTTATTGAGTGCTTACTATGTGCAGAGCACTGTACTAAGCGCTTGGGAAGTACGAATTGGCAACATATAGAGACAGTGCCTACCCAACAGTGTCGGTCTAGATGTGTTTTCTCCTCCAGAGAGACGAGATGTTGGAGATTTGAAAACGCTTCGTTTCAAAACGTGGAATTTTCAGGGCACCATTAAAGCTGTAGAAACAAGGCCAAGTCATTTTTTTGACTCATTTTGCCAATATAAGCGTAAGACTGTTCATTTTAATGCAATAACTACTAGAGGAGGTGTACGTGGTACTTAAAACAGAATCGAAACCATCAGGCGTGAGTTCCCCAAGACCTTGATCATCTCTCAAGAAATCTCCCCCTTGCTTTCAGAATTCACCTGTGTTTCTGACCTTATTCTGCCTCACCCTCATAAAACAGTTGCCCTCACTCTTCCCTCCCTGATAGCCATTTTCAGCCATTCACTTTCTTATTTTTTGTTTTGTTTTGTTGTCTGTCACCCCCTTCTAGACTGTGAGCCCGTTGTTGGGAAGGGACCATCTCTATATGTTGCCGATTTCTACTTCCCAAGAGCTTAGTATAGTGTTCTGCACACAGTAGTACGATTGAATGCATGAATGAATGATGGCTCTTTCCCCTCTGCCTTTTTTTATGGCATTTATTAAGCGCTTACTATGTGCAAATCACTGTTCTAAGCGCTGGGGAGTTTTACAAGGTGATCAGGTTGTCCCACATGGGGCTCACAGTCTTCATCCCCATTTTACAGACGAGGGAACTGAGGCACAGAGAAGTTCAGTGACTTGCGCAAAGTCACACAGCTGGCACGTGGTGGAGCTGGGATTTGAACCGGGGACCTCTGACTCCAAAGCCCGGCCTCTTTCCACTGAGCCACGCTGCTTCTCCAAAATGATGGCATTTGTTAAGCGCTTACTATGTGCAGAGCACTGTTCTAAGCACTGGGGAGGTTACAAGGTGATCAGGTTGTCCCATTTTAATCCCCATTTTACAGATGGGGTAACTGAGGCACAGAGAAGTGAAGCGACTTGCCCAAAGTCACACAGCTGACAAGCGGCGGAGCGGGGATTTGAACCAGGGTTCAAATGGGTTCTAATCCCTCCTCTGCCAATTGCTTGCTCTGTGATTTGGGCAAGTCACTTCGCTTCTCTGCGCCTCAGTTTCCTCAGCTGTAAAATGGGGGTATCTGTTCTCCCTCCAACTTAGACCGTGAGCCCCATGTGGGACAGGGAGTGGGTATGACCTAATTAACTTGTACTTATCCCAGCACTTAGAACGGTGTTTGCCTAATAAGTGCTTCACAAATACCATAATGCCTTCATAGACCATTCTCTCCACCCTGCTGCACCATCCATCACGCCTCCTCCCATTCAGACCTCTTAAATGGGTTGCATTCCCTCCACTTTTCCTCCAATTCCCTTCTCGATCCTTGGCAATCTGGTTTCCACCCCCTTCCCTCACTAAACCTCCGTCTTGAAGCATATAGCACTTTATTCTGTCGTATTCCTCAACCTGCCTTTGATACCGCGGACCGCTCCCTTTTCCTGGAAACAGCTAATCAGGGTTTTATTATTATAATAAAGATGGTATTTGAGAAGTACTTAGGTGCCAAGCGTTGCACTGAGGGCTTGGGTAAATGCAAGATAATCAGGTTGGACATAGTCCCCGTCCCTCATCGGTGCCCCCTTCTCCGTTCCCTGAGGGCAAACGGGTATTTAACCCTCGTTTTACAGATGAGGAGACTGAGGCCCAGAGGAGTGAAATGACTTATCCGAGGCCACAAAGCAGTTAGGCGGCAGGACTGGGATTAGAACCCGGGTCTTCTGACTCTGAGGCCCGTGCTCTTTCCACAGGGATGGGTTCATTGGAACAGGAAACGACGAGCTTAATTTATGCATTTTGAAACACCGATGAGAAAAATAACTTATTTTGAAGATGAGCAAAAATCTTAAAAGCTTTTTTTTTCCAATTTTCTAGTCATAAATTTTAGAAGAAATGGTGAACCAGCTTCCTGAAAATATGAAGCAAAAGATGAAATGATTGAATATTTCCCCATGTGCAATAAACATATTTAAAAGCTCTGAAAAATACCTGAGTTGAGAGGGATAAAACAGACCTATTGTCATGGTACAGGTGCTTTATAGCCTTATTAAGAGAATTATAGCCTTATTAAGAGAAGCAGCGTGGCTCAGCGGAAAGAGCCCGGGCTTTGGAGTCAGAGGTCGTGGGTTCAAATCCCGGCTCCACCACTTAGCTGTGTGACTTTGGGCAAGTCACTTAACTTCTCTGGGCCTCAGTTCCCTCATCTGTAAAATGGGGACGAAAACTGTGAGCCCCACGTGGGACAACCTGATTACCTTGTATCCACCCCAGCGCTTAGAACAGTGCTTTGCACATAGTAAGTGCTTAACAAATACCAACATTATTATTATTATTAGAGAATCAGCGTGGCTCAATGGAAAGACCCCGGGTTTGGGAGTCTGCCACTCTGCCACTTTTCAGCTGTGTGACTTTGGGCAAGTCACTTCACTTCTCCGGGCCTCAGTTCCCTCATCTGTAAAATGGGGATTAAGACTGTGAGCCCCACGTGGGACAACCTAATCACCCTGTATTCCCCCCCGCAGTGCTTAGAACAGTGCTTCGCACATAGTAAGTACTTAACAAATACCATCATTATTATTATTTTATTTATTAAGGAAGCAGTTTGGCCCAGGGAGTAGAGTACGGGCCCAGGAGTCAGATTGACCTGAGTTCTAATCCCGGCTCTACCGCTTGTCTGCTGTGAAACCATGGCAAAGTCAGTTAACTTCTCTGTGCTTCAGTTACCTCAACTGTAAAATGGGGATTAAGACTGTGAGCCCCATGTGGGACGGGGACTGTGTCCAACCCAATTTGTTTGTATCCACCCCAGCGCTTAGTACAGTTCCTGGCATGTAGTAAGCGCTTAATAAATACCACAATTATTACTACTATTTATTTAAAAATGATTACACTGTTTAAAACTTGGTTCAACTGAATAGCAAAAGTGCGAGATGGGTTCGGTAAAATGTTTAAAATTCCTCTTACTGAAAACCCTTGTGAGACTTGTTCTGGCTCTTCTCCTCTGAAAGAAGGTTGTTTTGAAGTTTTAAATATTTTCTTGTGTTTTCAAAAGTTTATAATTACATTTTGATCAGTATGTCAATCTGTGGTATTTATTGAGCGCTTACTAAATGTAGAGCACTTGGGAGAGTACAGTGCAACAGGATCAGCAGGCACGTTCCCTGCCCGTAATGAGCTTCCAGTTGAGAGGAGACAGACATTAATATGAATTAGCTATTTATAATATACAATTTGAAGTACCTGAGTGCCGCACAGTAGTGGGTGGGGCAAATATCAAATGTTCAGATGTCCGAAGGTCACACATGCAAGTGCGTAGATGAAGCAGGAGGGGTAGTGAGCTGGGGAAAAGAGGGCTTAATCTGGGAAGGCCTCTTGGAGGAGATGTGACCGTAATAATAATAATGATGGTATTTGTTAAGCGCTTACTATGTGCAAAGCACTGTTCTAAGTGCTGGATGCTTTAAAGGTGGAGAGAGTGGTGATCTGGTGAATGTGGACGGGGAGGAAGGGAGGCTAGGGGGAGGATCAATCAGTCAATCGTATTTATTGAGCGCTTACTGTGTGCAGAGCACTGTACTAAGCGCTTGAGCACTGTACTAAGCGCTTGATGTGGGAAAGGGGTTGGCAGCAAGATAGAGGTCGGGGTACCGTGAGTAAACTGGAATTAGAGCGGAGTGGGCTGGGCTGGAGTAGGAGATCAAGAAGCAGTGTGGCTTAGTGGAAAGAGCACGGGCTTGGGAGTCTCAGGTTGTGGGTTCTAATCCCGGCTTCGCCACTTACCAGCTGTATGACTTTGGGCAAGTCACTTCTCTGCATCTGTTACCTCATCTTTAAAATGGGGATTAAGACTGTGAGCCTCACATGGGACAACCTGATCACCTTGTATCTACCCCAAGGCTTAGGACAGTGTTTGGCACTTAGTAAGCACTTAAATACCGTCATTATTATTATTATCATCAGTAAGGCGAGGTAGGATGGGGAGGGCTGGTTTAAGTGCTTTAAAGCCAAGGGTAAGGAGTTTCAGTTTGATGTGGAGGTGGATGGGCAGCCATTGGGGGTTTTTAAGGAGTGGGGAGGACGTGGACTGAGCGTTTTTATTGAAAAATGATCCACGTAGCAGAGTAACAATAATAACAAGAAGAAGAATTAGGTATTAAGCGCTTACTCTGTGCCAGGTACTGTACTAAGCACTGGGTGGATACAAGCAAATTGAGTTGGACACAGTTCCTGTCCCATGTGGGACTCACAGACTTAATCCCCATTTTACAAAAGAGGGAGCTGAGGCCCAGAGAAGTGAAGTGACTTGCCCAAGGTCACTCAGCAGACAAGTGGCAGACCTGGGATTAGAACCCAGATCCTCCTGATTCTCAGGCCTGTGTTCTAGCCACTTGGCCAGTGAAGTATGTATTAAACTGGGGAGAGACAAGAGTCCAAGGAGTCAGAGAGGAGAAGGATGCAGTACTCAAGGCAGGATATGATGAGTGATTGTATTCATTCATTCAATTGTATTTATTGAGTGCTTACTGTGTGCAGAACACCGTACTGAGCGCTTGGGAAGTGCAAATTGACAACATGTAGAGACGGTCCCTACCCAACAACGGGCTCACAGTCTAGAAGGGGGAGACAGACAACAAAACAAAACAAAACAATAGACTGTATTGATGTAATAGTAGTTTTGATGAGAAGCAGTGTGGATTAGTGGCAAGAGAACGGGCTTGGGTTCTAATCCCGGCTCCGCCGCTTGTCACCTGTGTGACTTTGGGCAAGTCACTTCAAGTCTCTGGGCCTCAGTTCCCTCTTCTGTAAAATGGGGATTAAGGCTGTGAGCCCCACATGGGACAACCTAATGACCTTGTATCTACCCCAGCCCTTAACGAATACCATCATTATTTTTATAGATAGGAAAGGGCAGATTTTAGCAATGTTGTGGAGGCAGAACCGAGACAGATTGAATTCAAGACATCTCTAGTTGGATGTCGTCCTGTCGCCTCAAACCTAACATGTCTAAAATAGAATTTCTAACCTTTTAACCAAACCCTGTCCTCCCCTGACTTTCCCATCACTGTAGACGGCACCACCGTCCTTCCTGTCTCACAAGCCCGTAACCTTGGCTTTGTCCTTAACTCCTCTCAATCAATAAATATGATTGATTGAATGAGAATTCAACCCATATATTCAGTCGATGACTAAATCCTGTCAATTCCACCTTCACAACATTGCTAAATTCCTCCCTTTCTTCTCCATCCAAACTGCTACCACGTGAATCCAATCGCTCATCCTATTCTGCCTGATTACTCTATCAGCCTCTTTGCTGACCTCCCTGCCTCCTGTCTCTCCCCACTCCAGTCCAGACGTCACTCTGATGCCCGGATCATTTTTCTACAAAAACACTCAGGCTGTGTTTCCCCGCTCCTCAAGAAACTCCAGTGGTTGCCCATCCACCTCGTTATCAGAGAAACTCCTCACCACTGGCTTTGAAGCACTCGATCAACTTGCCCCCTCCTACCTTACCTTGCTACCCTCCTACTACAACCCAGCCTTCATACTTCACTCTTCTAAAACAACCTTCTCACTGTACCTCGATCTCATCTATCTCGCCGCCACCTCTTGCCCATTTCCTGCCTCTGGCCTGGATTGCTCTCCCTCCTCATGTCTGACAGACTGACTCTCCCCTTATTTAAGGCCCATCTCTTCCCAGAGGCCTTCCCTGACTAAGCCCTCCTTTCCTCTTCCACTCCCTTCCTCATCACTTTGACTTGCTCCCTGTATTCATTCCCCCCCACAGCCCACAACACTTATTTATGTATCTGTAATTTATATTATCTTTCTCCTCCTGTAGACTGTAAGCTCATCATGGGCAGGGAATGTGCCTCTTCATTGTCGTGTTGTACTCCCACTGGGCACACAGTTCAGCGCTCAATGCACATGAAATGAGATAGATGAGTCGAGAACAATGCCACCAAGGTTTTGGGCTTGTGAGATAGGGAGGATAGTGGTGGACAGGAGGACAGGATTTGGTTGGGAAGGTAAGGAGCTCAGTTTTGATCATATTTAATAATAATGATGGTATTTGTTAAGCGCTTACTATAGTTTGAGGTGTCTGCAGGACATCCAGGTGGAGATGTCCTGAAGGCTGGAGGAAATGCAAGATTGCAGGGTAGGAGGGAGGTCAGGCCTGGAGATGTAGATTCAGGAGTCCTCTGCATAGAAATGGTAATTGAAGCCATGGAACTGAATGAGCTCTCCAAAGGAGTGGGTGTAGATTGAAAATAAAAGGGGACCTAGAACTGATTTAAAACCCCCCTCCTTCCTCTCCCCCTCTCCATCCTCCCCCTACCTCCTTCCCCTCCCCACAGCACCTGTATATATGGTTGTACAGATTTATTACTCTATTTTACTTGTACATATTTACTATTCTATTTATTTTATTTTGTCAATATATTTTGTTTTGTTGTCTGTCTCCCCCTTCTAGACTGTGAGCCCATTGTTGGGTAGGGACTGTCTCTATATGTTGCCAACTTGTACTTCCCAAGCGCTTAGTACAGTGCCCTGCACACAGTAAGCGCTCAATAAATCATCATCATCATCAATCGTATTTATTGAGCGCTTACTATGTGCAGAGCACTGTACTAAGCGCTTGGGAAGTACAAATTGGCAACATATAGAGACAGTCCCTACCCAACAGTGGGCTCACAGTCTAAAAGGGGGAGACAGAGAACAAAACCAAACATACTAACAAAATAAAATAGAATAGATATGTACAAGTAAAATAAATAAATAGAGTAATAAATATGTACAAACATATATACATATATACAGGTGCTGTGGGGAAGGGAAGGAGGTAAGATGGGGGGGATGGAGAGGGGGATGAGGGGGAGAGGAAGGAAGGGGCTCAGTCTGGGCCCAGTTTGGGTCCATACGATTGAGTGAATGAATGAATGAACTGAGCTTGAGGGACCCCCACAGTTAGGGGATAGGAGGCAGAGGAGGAGCCAGCAAAAGAGACTGAGAAAGAGTGTTCATTCAATCATATTGAGTGCTTATTGTGTGTGAAGCACTGTACTAAGGACTTCAGAGAGTACAGTACAACAGACATGTTCCCTGCCCACAGTGAGCTCATAGTCTAGAGGGGAAGACAGCTATTACATAAATAACTTACAGATATATACATATGTGCTGTGGGGATGGGTGGGAGGATGAATGAAGCATTCAGAGATATAGGAGGAAAACCAAGAGAAGAGCGTCGGTGAGTCCAAAGTTGGACAAAGTTTTGAGGAGAATGGGGTGGTCAGCATTGTTGAAGTCAGGTGAGCAGTCTAGGAGGATTAGGATAGAGTAGAGGCCGTCCAATTTGGCAAGGGAAAGGTCTTTGGTTGCCTTAGAGAGGGGCCGTTTCTGTGGAGTTGAAGGGGGCTAGATTGGAGGGGATCTAGGAGAGGAATTGGAAACGGCGGTGTGAACCACTCCCAAGGAACTTGGAGAGAAATGGTAGGAGGGAGATGGGTCAATAACTGGAGGGAGCTGGGAGGTCAAAGGAGGGTTGTTGTTTTGTTTTAGGAGAGGGGAATGCATCAGTATGCTTAAAAGCAGTAGGGGAAAAAGCAGTTAGAAAGTAAACAGTTGAAGATGGCAATCAAGGTGGGAAGAAGGAAAGGGGTGAGTGTTTTAAAAAGGGTTTGAAGGGATGGGGGCAGAAGCACAGGTGGAGGGGGTAGATTTAGAACAGTGCTTTGCACGTAGTAAGCGCTTAACAAATGCCATTATTATTATTATTATTATTTAGAGAGGAGGCAAGAGATCTCATCTTGAGTTACTGCAGGGAATATAGGGAGAGTTGAAGAGGGTAGAGGAGTGGGGAGGACTGGAGAGGAGCGGGGGGGATTAAACACAATGATCAGACTGTGAGCCCTTTGTTGGGTAGTGACCGTTTCTATATATTGCCAACTTGTACTTCCCAAGCACTTAGTACAGTGCTCTGCACACAGTAAGCACTCAATAAATATGATTGAATGAATGAGACACTGTTTAATGTTATTGCAATAACATATTGCAATAACACATATTGCAATATGTGCCTTTTAAATGAATGCTTCTCCCCACAAAATGAAAATTTACTTAATGTTTTTCCATTTCTATTAAAGAGGGAATGTGTATTTACTTTTCCATTAAAATGATAGCCACAACTCGCTGTACACACAAAATTTGTTATTAGTATTATTGTCATTATTGTGTTCATTAAGTGTGTACTTTGTGTCAAGCACTTTACCATGTGCTAGGGTAGAGTCAAGATAATCAGGTTGGACACAGTCCCTATTCCACAGGGGGCTCAGTCTAAGGGGAAAGGAGAAGAACAGGTTTTTAATCCCCATTTTACAAAGGAGGAAACCGAAGCCCAGAGAAGTTAAGTAACTTGCCCAAGGTCACACAGCAGGCAAGTGGAAGAACTAGGATTAGAATCCAGGTCCTCCGACCCCTAGCCCGGTGCTCTTTCCATCAGAGCACTCTGCTTCTCTGGAAAGATTGTGGATATTGTCGACAGCTTTAGAGTGTAACTCTTCCCCTTTTTTATCTTTCTCTGCAGGTATTGCAGGATGCTGTGCTAAAACTACCATTGCACCTCTAGATCGAGTAAAGATACTATTGCAAGCTCATAATCATCATTACAAACATTTAGGTAAGTTTGATGGATAGGCATTGTAAAAGAGATTAATAAACCAATTCACGTTCTTCAGGCAAAAGAGCTTTATTTTCTCATGCCTAGCATGACTTGAAATTAGTCCTAGATTTCTGACAAGGGGATTTAAGTAGGATTTGGCTTATTGTTCTTTCGTCTAAATTGAATCTTTGGAAAAGCAGGCACAAACTAGGACCCGTTGGACTGTTCAGTCCATGTTTCCCCACTCCTCAAGAACCTCCAGTAGTTGCCCATCGAACTCCACATCCAACAGAGAAGCAGCCTGGTGCCGTGGCTAGATCACACGCCTGGGAGTCAGAATGTCATGGGTTCTAATCCTGCCTCCGCCTCTTGTCTGCTGTGTGACCGTGGGCAAGTCACTTCACTTCTCTGGCCTCACCTGGAAAATGGGGATCGAGACTGCGAGCCCCACATGGGACAGGGACTGTGCTTGTGTCCACCTCAGCGCCTAGCACAGTGCCTGGCACATAGTTAAGCACTTAACAGATACCATCATTAGTATTACCACTCTCCCCACTGTCAAAGCCGTATTAAAAATCACATCTCCAAGAGGCCTTCCGTTTTTCTACTCCCTGTCCCTTCTGCGACGCCCTTGCACTTGAATTTGTTCCCTTAAAACGTGTGCAATTCACCTCATTCTCAGCCCCACACAGCACTTATACATACATAGCCGTAATTTATTGTAATGTTTCTCGCGATCTCTAGACTGCAAGCTCCTTGTAGGTAGGGAACATGTCTACCAACTCTGTTGTGTTGTACTCTCCCAAGCTCTTAGTACAGTGCTCTCCAGCATGGCCTAGGAGTCAGAAGGACCTGGGTTCTAATCCTGGCTCCCCTACTTGTCTGCTGTGTGTCCTTGGACAAGTCAGTTCACTTCTCTGTGCCTCAGTTGCCTCATCTAGAAAAAGGGGATTAAGATTGTGAGCCCCACGTGGGACAGGGATTGGGTCCGACCCAGTTTGCTTGTATCCACCCCAGTGCTTAGTACAGTGCCTGGCACGTCGTAAGTCTTTAACAAATATCACAATCATTATAGTAATTGCTCAGTAAATACCATTGATTGATCCCAGTTCGCTTGACAATTATACTTGAGATAAATGACCAAAAAAGTCCATAGGCAGAGTGCTCTTTATCTTCTAAAGCCAGACACTGAAAACAGCATAGAATCTGAAATAAATTGGTCCAGGCCGAGAACTCTACTCATGTCCCTCTTTTAAAATATTGTATTCTCCCCAGTGTCTAGGACCCAGGGAAAAGTAAATTACAGGTGGGGTAAGCAACCGACTTTAAAGGTAAGGATTTAAGTGCTGTGGGAATAGAGTGAGTACCTATACGTTTAGAGGGTATAGACTCAAATACACAGGAGGCACAGTAGAGAGAAAAAATAGAAAGGGAGAACGAGAGATTATTCAGGAAAGTCTTCCAGGGGCAGATGTAATTTTAGCAGGGCTTTGAAGATGGGGAAATTTGCTTCATGGAGCCGTTGGCATAGTTTCTCCTTCCAAACTGTTTAAAATTATCCCTCTGTTTCGTAAACAGGAGTGTTTTCTGCATTGTGTGCCGTCCCCAAAAAGGAAGGGTACCTCGGACTGTATAAAGGGAATGGGGCGATGATGATTAGAATATTCCCATATGGCGCAATCCAGTTTATGGCTTTTGATCATTATAAGAAGGTACTTTTTGATTCTTGTTTTCAGTGATTTAATTGTACCCAAGCTTGTGAGTGCTTTTCCTCTCAGTCTCTGAAGTTCCACATATGTAACACATTACAAATGGAGGGAAACAGGCGTTGGAAAATTAACTTTTACAGAGGTATTTATTTCAGTACATCTAACACTTGAGAAGTCCAAGAGCCCTTTGATCCACTTCTGTACAGTCAATCAATAGTATTTGGGTACTTGCGCTCTGCAGAGAATTGTACCAAGCACTTGGGAGAGTATAATAAATAGAAACCAATCGCTTCCCTCACAGAGTTTAGCAATCCAGAGAGTGAGACAGGCCCTAAAAGAAATCCAGGTCAGGGGAAGCAACAGTTTTTAAAGATATGTATTTAAGTACTTATGTGGAAGGGGAGATGGGGAATAACCAAATGCCTAGGTGAAAAGGAAGTGCTGAAGTGTCAGCAGTGGGGGAAAATAGGGTGTAGAACTGGGAGAAGCTTCCTGGAGATGTGATTTCTGAAGGACTTTGAAGACAAGGAGAGCAGGGATCTGCCAGATATAATATAATAATAATAATAATGATGGTATTAAGCGAGATATGAAGGGGAAGGGAGTTTCTGGCAAGAGGGAGGGGGGTGAACCAGAGATTGGCGGTGAGAGAGAACAAGGTATCATTGGTAGGTTGGTTTGAAAGGATTGAAGTGGCTGAGCTGAGGTTGGTTTGAAAGGAGTGAATTGGATGAGCTGAGGTTGGTTTGAAAGGAGTGAAGTGGATGAGCTGAGGTGTAGTGGGAAAGGGCTGAGGATGGGTAAGGGGAGTGAGATGATTGAGTGCCTTAAAGCTAGTGGTCAGGAGTTTCCGCTCGACATGGAGGCTTTGGAAGAGAGGGGAGATGCATTCATAACAATGGCTGAGAAACATGATCTGAGCAGCAGAAAGAAGTGTGGACTGGATGAGGGAGGAACTGGAGGCAGGGAGGTCTGCGAGGAGGCTGATGGGGTAGTTGAGTTGGGGTAACATCAGCCCTAGAACCAAAGTAGTGTGTGTCTGAATGGAGAGGAAGGAACAAATTCTGGAGGTGTTGTGGAGGAAGAGCCAACAGGATTCAGTGAATGATTGAATCTGGAGGTGGAGCGAGAGAGAGACTGAGAGAGATTGTCCTGGTTGTGGGCTTGAGAGACGAGGAGGGTGGTGGTGTCATTCATTCATTCATTCAATCAGTCGTATTTATTGAGCGCTTACTGTGTGCAGAGCACCGTGCTAAGCGCTTGGGAAGTACAAGATGGCAACATATAGAGACGGTCCCTTCCCAACAACGGGCTCACATGTCGTCAACTGTGAGAGAAAAGCTAGGTGGAGGAGGGGATTTGGGAAGGAAGATGAGGGCAGGTCTACACCTGTTGAGCTCGAGGCTCCAGTGGGATAGCCATGTAGTATCCTTGCCGTACTGATGGCAGGTGGTGAGATTGCTGAGAAGGAAAGCGGTTGGGCCTAGTGAGGTTGATTTTGGAGATATTGTCATAAAAGTGGTGGTTGAAGCCAGGAAACTCCCCCCAAGGGCGTGAGTGTAGTTTGAGAACAGAAGGAGCTGGAGCCATTGCCTCAGTTGTAATATGGAATTAAGACTCTGAGCCCCTTGTGGGATACGGTCTGTGTCCAAGCCGATTAGCATGCATGTACCCCAGCGCTTTATACAGCCCCTGGCACATAATAGATGCTTAACAAATATTTGGGAGAACAGCGGGGCTTGGTGGAAAGAGCCCGGGCTCTTTGTGGGTTCTGGGTTCTAATTTCGGCTCCACCAATTGTCAGCTGTGTGACTTGGGGCAAATCACTTCACTTCTCTGGGCCTCAGTTCCCTCAGCTGTAAAATGGGGATTAAGACTGTGAGCCCCCCCGTGGGACCACCCTATCACCTTGTAACGTCCCCAGCGCTTAGAACAGTGCTTTGCACATAGTAAGCGCTTAATAAATGCCATCATTTTTATTATTATTATTATTGTCAGCTGTGTGACTTTGGACAAGTCATTTAACTTCTCTGTGCCTGTTACCTCATCTGTAAAATGGGGATTAAGACTGTGAGCCACATGTGGGACAACCTGATTATCATGTATCTCCCCCAGTGCTTAGAACAGTGCTTGGCACATAGTAAGCGCTTAACAAATGCCATCATTATTATTATTTTTAAACAATCAAGTCTTGAGGGGCAGCCACAATTACAGAGTACTGGAATCTAGTGGTCAGAACACCTAATGATAGTTAAGTCTGGCTTCTCGGTTCCCTGCTCTTCCATTGACTTGTAGGGAAAGGTTATATTTCCCTATTTATATTATAAGTAATAATATTACAATATACACTATTATTATGTATAATAATAGTGTATATTGTAATATTACTTATAATATAAATAGGGAAATTATAATATAATATATATTATATTATATATTGTTATATGTAATAATATTATAATATAATAATATATTATATTATTTTGGTCTTAATTTCTCAGTTTATATGTGGTTTTTGTGAAGGCTAGGAACGTGCTGTAAAGTAAGCATTTATGAAGAACATTGAGTTGATTGTGGAAAGAGCCGTATAAGTACCACGAGGATGTATTGTTTCCAAAGAAGTTCATAATTATTGCTCAGGTTAGGATGTTACTCTGTCATGTTGTACTCTCCCAAATGCTTAGTACAGTGCTCTGAACACAGTAAGTGCTCAGCAAATACCATTGATGATGATGATGATGACATTGAGTTGATGAGACTGTAAATGATTTACTTCGTAAGAAAGTCTTTTCAAAATTTCTGCACCTTTAAAAATAATTCCCAAATAGCACTGGTGTGATTTTTACTTGAGCCGATTTCAGAGTCCTACTTAGGTACTCTGTATGGCAATGAAACATCTTTACAGTAATAAAAAAGAGCCGCTTAAAGTCTGTCGTAGCTCGTGCCGAATAAGAGAAATCACGGTATCAGACGTAAAATGAGCCGATTTTCCAACAAGATTGAGAAGCTACTGTGGGCTGAGTACATTTGTTGCTTTTACGAATTTCTCCTGACATTAACCAGTTTTATTAAACTGCATGGCGCTCTCTCGTACTTTTCTTCCTTTGAAGATTAAAAGCGAACTGGGCAGTTGATTTGTACCTTTTCATTTCATTCCATGTTTGCCTTGAAGTTAATTACCACCAAGTTGGGGATTTCTGGACACGTACACCGGTTAATGGCTGGCTCCATGGCAGGTAGGGGGGATGCCTTTAACTCTGATGCGTCGCGACTTCATATCGTTTGTAATCACATCTCTACTTTTAGTTGTAATTTGCACGGTGTTTGTCCTAAAGTTTTTCAGAATCAAGCAGTTTTGTTTCTTGACCAGCGACAAATAAGCCATAATCTCTTCTATTCACAAATAAGCCAAATAACCGCCCAAATTTGTTTAAAAAAATTGGATCCACCTACTCTCTAGACTGGAATAAGATGAATACTGTCCAGGTAGACTATTTTAAAATGTTTGTTTTAAAATCTTTTATCACAGGCTGTGAAACAGGGCCATGACACTATCTGGAGCAGTTTTATAGAAAAGCAACGCTGTTTCTTAATCATACTGGAAGATGATTTCCTTTGCTTGGGGAGTAGAAGTGTTACTCCTTTTTTCTTCCCAACCCCTCCATTGTAGTTAAATGTCATTTCCATCATATTTAAGGTCCTCTGTCTTTTGGTTTATACCTGGTTTCCGAGGATTTGGGAGGGGATTTTATACTACTCCAACAGACAGGAGAAAACTGGTGAAAAAACTACTTTTCATTGTCATTAATAATAATAATTGTAATATTTGTTAAGAACTTACTATGTGCCAAAGACTGTAGTTGGCACTGGGGTAGATACAAGATAACCAGATTCCGTTCTGATTAATACAGTCCAAGTAGGGGCTCCCAGTCTAAGTAGGAGGGAGAACAGGCATTGAATCCCCATTTTGCAGGTGAGGGAACTGAGGCACAGAGAAGTTACGTGAGTTGTCCAAGTTCCCACAGCAGGTAGGTGGTGGAGCCGGGATTAGAACCCAAGTCCTTTGACTCTTAGGCCTGGGCTCTTTCCACTAGGCCATGCCGCTTCTCAGAATTAATTTTTAGGCTGCTTCCTGAGGTAAATCCAGGCTATTTAAAAGAGAGGGGACTCCTCAAGTCCCATTTCTCACCTGCAGCGGAGTTGAGGAGAGGGATTTTAGAGGAACACTGTCCTGCATGTGACTTCAGGCTGGAAGCATGGGGAAAGGATTATTTTTTGCCTGGGTCCCCTTTCTAGGAAATCAGGAGGGATGCCAACGCAGAGGGAGAAAAATTGAGCTGAGCTGAGGCTGAAGACAAAGTTGAGTGCAGTTGGACAGGTAGAGGGGAAGAGTGAGTCTAGATTTTTCAGTTCAATCCCATTTCTTTGTAGGTTTCACCTAGTAATTACCTAATCACAAGGTTACCTCTATAGGTGACTGGAAATATGTGCAAATACATATACCCGCATATATCAGGGTTTTTTTCCATACCGTTCATTGTAATTTCCTGTTTGTACAGGTTACCATCCTGACAACCGATGGAAAAATTAAGGAGTTACAGAAAAGATTCTGTGTAGCCCTCAATTCGCAGCACTATGAAAGTGCAGTCTGCTTTTCTGCACAAATGTGCTGCCAGTTTCACAGTCCCATCCTGAATTCATTTTCTAAAATTAAGGAACAGCAGTATACTATTAAAGAATGATCAATGTGCTAACTTGAAGCTTTCAGAAGTTTATTTGAAAGCGACTTCAAATAAAACAAAATGCTCCCATTTGGGACTCCATACTCCGAGAAGGAAATCTGGACTTTAAAAGCAGATGCTGATTCTTAGTCTCCAGACATGATGGAAATCACCTCTGGGGACTCTAACATTGTTACCACTATGCAACTACTTTTTCGTATTTATTGTCACTGCGGTAGTGGCGGAGAATTTTCCCACAGCGTATAACTAGGAACAATTTACATTTTGGTAGGATAAATTACAACTATTGACTTAGGTATTCCAGTTAATTTAGAGGTAACTTTAGCCTCTGCTCATGAGCTCTTCTAGAGATGACTTGGCTCTCTGTTTGCATGTTCAA
Organism: Tachyglossus aculeatus; assembly: GCF_015852505.1. Lineage (NCBI taxonomy): Eukaryota > Metazoa > Chordata > Mammalia > Monotremata > Tachyglossidae > Tachyglossus > Tachyglossus aculeatus. The sequence goes on along the minus strand of NC_052068.1, from coordinate 61,289,578 downwards.
CAATGTCAATGATCATTTTGTGGTTTTGAAATTCAAAACGTTATGATCTGTGATATATTTGTAAGTTTTGATGGCTCTGATTTTAAGCTTTTTAGAACTGTATCATTCGACATCTCTTCTTCCCCGTCCTACAACTACAATCCAGTACGTGCTGTACATCTTGGTCTTCCAGGAGAAAGGAAGGACTAAGAGACTTAGAGTTAAGGTTTGTATGTGCAGGAAAGAGCTCACCCCTTCTTTCAGCGCAGGTGTTTTTCCATCTTTTCCTAAACAAGCCCTTTTTTTTCCCCCAAATCCGATTGCCACTGATAGGGAAGGATAATGAGAAGAATGAGAGGTAGACAATAATAACGGGATGTGTTAAGCGTTTCCTGTGCGCTGAGCACTGTTCTAAAGACAAGGTTTGAGGAAGGAAAGAAGGTAGGTTTTAGGAGACCTGGAAAAAAAAATGTGGAGGCCAATTTCTGGGAAGAGCACTCTTCCTGGAGACTGTTGATTTTCAAATGGAAACCACTTGCCTTCTCCCTTGATCAGATCTAGAAAGCAACAGACTTACTCTTTGTACCTCTAAAACAGTCTCTTCAAATGTTAGCCCCATTCTTGGGTGGCTTCATCTGGCCTGGTGTTCTTTGAATATAAAATCTGGTGGTCAGATTTTAGAGAGCTTAAGCCAACTTCATTCTTATAGCTACTATTGTAACAGCCGAGTGTGGTAGACTTTAGATGTAGGGGAGAGGGTTTAAACTCCTGGACTTTTTTCCTTAAGAATATGGCTTATGTTGCCAACTTGTACTTCCCAAGCACTTAGTACAGTGCTCTGCACACAGTAAGCACTCAATAAATACGATTGATTGTATTACAGATTATGTGATCTTGGTGCTCTCAAGGGTACTTAAACTCTGGTCTGTTTCTATTTTGACTGATCTTCTACACTGTGAGCCCATTGTTGGGTAGGGACCGTCTCTATATGTTGCCAACTTGTACTTCCCAAGCGCTTAGTACAGTGCTCTACACACAGTAAGCGCTCAATAAATACGAATGAATGAACGAGTGAATGATCCTCAGTTATACACTGTTTGAAGGCCAGACTATTTGAAGGTCTATTTACTGAATGGTACTCTACCGATCGCTTAGTAAGTACAGTGCTCTGCACGCAGTTGGGGTTCAATAAGTGCTATTGATTGATTTATATTTAACAATTTTCCTGGAGGAGGAGCTAGAAAACCGGTGACCTCCAGAGATTCGTAGGGCTTCTGTTTCACACTGGGCTGATGGCTCTTCAGAGCAGATCCTCTTCGTTCTCATTTTCCTGGCTTTGTGGGAACATTATATGATTGGAGTCATTCTTTGTGGTCTTTCCATGGGGAGTCCTTTCCCCTTGAATTAAGTGTTTCTGGTTCCACTGGGTGTTGGTGAAGTTCAGTTCCCCCGGAATGAATCTGAGGTCCTTGAGAGGCATTGACCGTGTTCAACTACCCCTGAATAGCAGCTTTGCTAATTCAAAACAGATCCCTTTCTGTTGCCTGACAGCTTGAAGAAATTTCAGTTAGATGTGCCTCAAGTTTTTACACCCTGGATTGAATTTATTTTTTTCTAGGTGAGGGAAACGTGGAAAGTTGTAGTAGTCCGTAGGTTGTAATAGTCTTTAAGGGGTTACCTTTGGTAAGGTCGGTCACAGAAGAGTAGTTTGCATCTCTCTGATTAGGCACCCATTGGCAAGCCACATACGTCGTCTTCATAAGCCAAAGCGGTAGTTTATTTTTTGACTGATAGATTTTTGACTGAGAAGAGGAGCTGTATAGTCTAGTGGGTAGAGCACAGGCCCGGAAGAGGACCTGGGTTCTAATTCCAGCTCCGCCACTTGTCTGCTATGTGACCTTGGGCAAGTCACTTTGCTTCCTCTGTGCCTCATCGGGAAAATGAGGAGTAAGACCTATGAGCCCTAGGTGAGACAAGGACTCGGTCCAACCTGATTACCATGTGCCTACCCCAGCGCTTCGTACAGTGCCTGGCACATAGTAAGCGCTTAACCAATGCCATAAGAAAATATAAAAAACCCCAAACAAATGTAGGTTTGAAAGTCTAGGTGGTAGTAGCCTTTTCAAACTGAAATAATGTATTCTGATTGGGCAGGAGCACAAATTGTGAAAAATATGGAGGGCTGAGTGAGGTAACTGAATTTTGGGCACCTAGGTAGAATTCTTCTGAATTTCAGAAGATCAAGGTTGGATTTCATAGTTACCGCTTAAAATTAAACTTTTCTTTACTCCTTTTCTGCATTTCCTGGAAGTAAAGTGAGGGGAAAGAAGGAAGACCATAGCACAGCGGTGTCACTTCTCTTTTCAAAGCAAAGCACTAAGTAGATATGCCAGTATGGCAGATTTGATGGCTGAGGTTTTGCTACAACGATTGTCAGGGTATCTAGCAAACTAACTTAGTCGCTCCTCGGGACTACTAAATTAACGATAACCTTTAAATTTTGGCGAGTCCAAGAGATTTGCTCCAGGCCAGATGATTCCCAATCCGAGGATGTCCCCAGCGTGCTGGGCTGGGCCCTAGGTCTCCTGCAAATCTTTTGGACCAGGGTTTTCATTCCAATTTTGGAGTAACTCTGATGGGGTGTGGAAAAGGGGAATCTTGAATCCATCCCAGCCTCCTAGGGGATCCCCACATTGAGAGGAAGTACCTCTCCTAAGGTACCCAAAAGTCTGGGTTTCAGATTGGAGGATTAGGGATTTGGTGGCTTTTATTTTTTTTTCTTATTGATTGAAGTTAGGCTGCTGGGCAGCTCTTCAGGCCTCTTTTCTGGTGGCATAAATCCGTTGACATAAAAACAACGGAGAGCTGGAAATTGTGTTGCCCTTGAACCTCCCAGTAAAATAGGTCTTTCGGGTAGGCTTCCTCCTTTTCTATCCTTTAGTACTCCAGATTTTTAGATTTGGTTTCACTAACTCTAGACTGAGGAGAGGAAAAGAGAGTGTTTTTTTCCACACACTCACAATCACTCCTCCTCCTCAACTTGATTGAAAGTGTTGTTGCTTCCTGGTAGGTGAAGACATACATATTGGATTGTAGTTGTATGATGGGGGAAGAGGAAAACTGACCACCATGATTATTGGTAAGTAATTTTAGATTGTGCCTTATTTTGTTCACAGACAGCTTGAATGGTCCTACTGCCATTAATAAACCTCTAGAGCAAAGGATGAGGGGCAGAGATCAAAGGGTCCTTGTTAGAGTGCTCTTATATTTATTGTTTGTCGCAGTAGGAAACCTCAGAGTGATAACTTTTCATTGCTTCGCAGTCAGCAGATGGATTGTCATTGGGTGTTCACATTTTCTTTGAATATTTGTTCAACGTCTTAGTATAAAGTACCCAAGAAAAATGGAAAATGATAATGATAATCCATCTCCAACCCCATTCTTATTCTAATTGATTCCCTAGTTGAAAAGAAATTTTGAAGATTGAACTGCAGCTTTAACTACAGGGATGCCAAAAAAAAAAAAGAAGCTGTAATTAAGGCAGAAAAAAGTTGCTTTAATTACTTGGCTTTAAGAACCATCTGAAATGAAATGCTTTGTAATGGTTTAAATATGTTTTCTTTCATCTGAATTTTCTTTGAAGTTTTCCAGTATAACGGGTGTAAATATTCATAAACCTACTGCATTCGTTTGGATTCAAACAAGATTTTAAAGAAAATCCACCAACTTACGTTAATGGCCCAACTTGACTATTTCCATTTGTAATTCCTATCAATATTGATGGAAATCAGGGAGCCCGATTTTCTGTGCATGATAATGATGATAATTGTGGTTATTTGTTGCTCTGTACAATGTTACTATGTACTGAGTGCTGAGGTAGATTCAAGATAAGTCAGACACAGCCCTTGTCCCACATGGAGATCACTGTCTAAGTAAGAGGGAACACAAGTATTTAGTCTTCACTTTACAGAGGAGAAAATTTTGGCACAGAGACGTTAATTGACTTGCTTAAGGCCACCCAGCAGGCAAGTGGCAGACCTGGGATTAGAACTCAGCTCCTCTAACTCCCAGGCCCGTGCCCTTTCCACTTAGTTATGTGGTTCCGCCAATAACTCAATTCCTAAAATGATAATAATAATAATAATAATGGCATTTATTAAGTGCTTACTATGTGCAAAACACTGTTTTAAGCACTGGGGAGGTAACAAGGTGATCAGGTGGTCCCACAGGAGGCTCACAGTCTTAATCCCCATTTTACAGATGAGGTAACTGAGGCCCAGAGAAGTTAAGTGAGTTGCCCGAAGTCACACAGCTGACAATTGGCAGAGCTGGGATTTGAACCCCTGACCTCTGATTCCAAAGCCCGTGCTCTTTCCACTGAGCCACGCTGCTTCTCTAAAATACTAACAGAAGGGAAGATTTGTCCTTTTTATTTTTATGGGCATACATCATTCTTGTACAAAAATGTTATATCACCAATTCTTCCTGGAGACACGTAAATGATAAATTAAATCGCCATTCTCTTGTGTCTGTCTAACATAAATCTCTTCTCATTCAAGTTGAGGCAGTTTTGCAGAACAATGGATATTTTTATGCAGTCTTGCAAATTAGGACACATTTAGGCCAATAATAATAATAATAGATTGGGCCTAAAAAATGTCGTTGGCAAGAGAGGATTGCAGTGAAAATTAGAAGCACTAACGTTCGGTATTTATATTGTACTTCTTTTGCTTACTGTCATTGACTGCCTAAATAGGGTGGTGGAAGGATTAATAAACATTTTTTGTAGCTTGGTTTATTGGGAATGTGATTAAGGCAGTGACATGTTTGCGTGCCTCTCTATTCTGGTATGTTAAGTTCATAGTGTATGCTAAGGTAAATTTTGCCCCAGTGAGCCTCGAGGTTTAGATTTTTATTTTATTTCCAGGTATGACAGCAGTCGTTTGTACTTATCCTCTTGACATGGTTAGAGTGCGCCTGGCATTCCAGGTGAAAGGGGAACACACATATACAGGAATCATTCATGCATTCAAAACAATTTACGCCAAGGTATTTCTCTTTTTGTCTCCTCCTCCTCCCTGTCATTTATTTCTTTGTATTTCGGACTGTGTGTGTGTTTGTTGTTAAAATGATCCATTTCCCTATGGAATGATTGTTAACGTGCTGTGTCACAAGATAGGTTTTTCCCCTGCAGCATGGAATTATGTTCAGGATTCATTCTGGTCCGCCTGATTTATTCACACCTCTCCTTTTTTCTTGCTTTAAAAGGAAGGTGGCTTTCGAGGATTTTACCGAGGGCTGATGCCAACCATTGTAGGAATGGCCCCTTACGCAGGTATGTGTCAGAGTGTGACGAGAAGAAGTTGATTGATTTGATTCTTCCCTGTGTTTCTAAAAGGACTAATTTGTAAGATGAGTGCGCATACTTAAATGACTACAGGTGCCTTCTCTCTCATCCCCTCCTCAGTTTTACTCAAATTTAGTTTGGTTTTTTTTTCCATTTGTATGTAAATGTAAATATTTAAAGGACAGAGAAATGTAATAAAGAGAACATGTTCTTTGTGATGTGTCTGCAAACTGCATTTTTCTTTTTTTGCCTAACGATGTTGTTTCCATGACCGTTTTAGTATACTGCAAGACAAATGGAAACATTCTCATTGAGGACGTTATGCTGTTTAATTGCTACAGACTCCAGGACCTAAATGGACAGATAAAAGACAGAAACAGGAGAGGGTATTAGACTAATCATTATAACCTCTATTAGACTATCTTTGATCTTAGCAGTTTGATTCAGGAGAGCCTAACAGGAAGATAGGTGATTGGAGCACCTAAATTCTAATTCTGGATTTATTTTCTCGGTGGTCCTAAGTTTATTTTAACATTGCCATTACTGTTCAGAGTGAATCTCTCCACCCCACCCCACTCCTTCGTACGGCTGCTCTAACGATGAAGGAAATGTAATTCATGATGGTTCTTTTAGAAAACGTTAGGAAGGTTCTTTTAGAAAAGGCCCCACTGAATCCCTTTCTCATAATCAATACCGACTTGGTCACTTAGAGAAGTCCAACTAAATTTGGCATCAGATAAGGTCGATTTTTTTAAACTCATTTATTACATTTATTGGGGACTTTCTTTGTGCAAAGCACTCAGACTGCCAGCAGACTCACGAGGAAAGAATAACATAAGGCGAAAAAACAAATGCTTGTAACAAAAAAGTAATAAAGAGCTGCAGTTCAGCTCTGCCAAAGGAACAGTTTTCATTCATTCATTCATTCAATCGTATTGAGCGCTTACTGTGTGCAGAGCACTGTACTAAGCGCTTGGGAAGTACAAGTTGGCAACATTTTCAGGCTCCTCTTGGGTCCAAAGCCTATTGGAGATTCTCCTCTGCCTACCAATCAATCAATCCGTTGTATTTATTGAGCGCTTACTGTGTGCAGAGCACTGTACTAAGCGCTTGGGAAGTACAAGTTGGCAACATATAGAGACGGTCCCAACCCAACAGCGGGCTCACAGTCTAGAAGGGGGAGACAGACAACAAAACAAAACATATTAACAAAATAAAATAAATAGAATATGTACAAATAAAATAAATAAATAAATATAGTAATAAATACATATATATATATATCAGATAACTCTGATATCCACCTCACTAGCCCCGACCTCTTTCCTAGCCTACAATCTCATATTTCCTCCAGTAATTTTCCTACATAATAATAATAATGTAGGAAAGAGTCCTACATTGATAATAATGATGGTATCACCTGCCAGATTGGGCTCGGGCACTCAGTGGTATTTATTAAGCGCCTTACTATGCGCAGTGCACTGTACTAAGCGCTTGGGAGAGTACAGTGCAACAGAACTTGCAGACACACTCTCTGTCCATCCTGACGGGTGAATGGAGGATGGCACAGCTGCCAGACCCTCGGCTTTCGGATTTCATTCATTCATTCACTTGTACTGAGTGCTTACTGAGTACAGAGCACTGTAGTAAGCGTTTGGGAGAGTACAATGTAATAATAATCACATTCCCTGCCCAGAACGAGCTAACAGTCTAGAGGCCTGCAACCTTTAGGACTGCATGGCTGGAATTTCTCTGCACCCGTCTCATGCTTACAATTTTTTTTCTTTGTGGTATTTGTTCCAGCGCTTACCACCTGCCAAGCACTGTACTAGACGCTGGCATAGATACAGGCTAAACAGGTTGGACACAGTTCTTGTCCCACTTGTGGCTCCCAGGCACTTGGGAGAGTAAAGTATAACATCAGACACATTCCCTGCCCCATAATGAGCTCACAGTCTAGAGGGGGGCAAAGTGACTTATAATAATAATAATAATATTGGCATTTGTTAAGCGCTTACTATGTGCAAAGCACTGTTCTAAGCACTGGGGGGGGGATACAAAGTGATCAGGTTGTCCCATGTGGGGTTCACAGTCTTAATCCCCATTTGACAGATGAGGGAACTGAGGCTCAGAGAAGTTAAGTGACTTGCCCAAGGTCACACAGCAGACAAGTGGCGGAGCTGGGATTAGAACCCAGATATTTATTACATGTTAATACAAAACATGTTAATACAAATACAAAACCAAGGAAGAAAACGACTATGTCCCAAAAGGGGCTTACACTAAGGGGAGGAAGAAAGACATGTAGAAAATAGAAATCATTTATGAACAATTAAAACATATTGAAAAATACAGCATAAAACCCTGCTTGAAGGGGACAATACTTGGGCTCCCACCTGTTCCAGGCAGCAATCCTTGATTACAGACAACTATAATCTTCCCAGCATCGTGCCAGTTGAGAGTAAATATTTTATATTTGACCTTTCAAATTAAAATATGTAATCAGAAGTACCGTTTCTAAATATACAAACTCGCCTTTCAGATGGAAAAAGAATTCCTAGGACTTCAAATTTTATAAGTTTTACTTTTTTGGCAAAAGACTAGCCCAATTCTCCCGGTAGCAGTTTGGCACTTTGGAAACCGCTACTAAGTGACCACTTAGCAAATGCTGACTTCAACACTCTAAATCAATCTCAATAGCACTCTAAATAGTGTTTATTGAATAGTATTTATTGCTTACTATTAGCACTGTACTAAGTGATTGGGAGATTATAGTACAACAAAATTAGCAGGCACACTCCCTGCCCATAATGAGCTTGCAGTCTAAAACTGAGATGAACAGTTATTTAGAATATTTATTCTATTTATTTTCTTCTGTTAATATGTTTTGTTCTCTGTCTCCCCCTTTTAGACTGTGAGCCCACTGTTGGGTAGGGACTGTCTCTATATGTTGCCAACTTGTACTTCCCAAGCGCTTTGTACAGTGCTCTGCACACAGTAAGTGCTCAATAAATATGATTGATGATGATGATTTTGACCTTTGGAGTACATTTGTTGTATAAATGGCTACAGACTGGTTCGTAATGATGGTACTTGTTTAGCGCTTACTATTACGTGCCAAGCGCTGTTCTAAACGCCGGGGCAGATACGAGGTAATCAGGTTGTCCCCATGGGGCTCACAGTCTTAATCCCCATTTTACAGATGAGGTGACCAAGGCAACGAGAAGAGACTTGCCCAGGGTCACACAGCAGACAAGTGGCGGAGTCGGAATTAGAACCCACATCCTTTGACTCCCAAGCCCGGGCTCTTTCCACTAAGCCACGCTGCTTAATTTGAACTCCCAGTAGTGCGAGCACGTGCTGCTGATTCTTTCTGATTCCAAGCTTTCAGAACTGGCCCATACTCAGCCTGAGGGCCATATAATAATAATAATAATAACAATAATAATAATAATGACGCCGGTATTGGTTAAGCACTTACTATGTGCTAAGCACTGTTCTGAGCACTGGGGTAGATTCAAGGTTATCAGGTTGTGCGTAGTCCCTGCCCATATAATAATAATAATAATAATAATAATAATAATAATAATAATGCTGGTATTGGTTAAGCACTTACTATGTGCCAAGCACTGTTCTGAGCACTGGGGTAGATTCAAGGTTATCAGGTTGTGCGGAGTCCCTGCCCACGTGGGGCTCATAGTCTTAATCCCCATTTTACAGGTGAAGGAACTGAGGCACAGAGAAGTATTTTGCTCAGCTCTGCTCTAAAGGGAACGTAGCAATCTGAAAGACTTAATGAAGCTTCATAGAAAATCTGACTTTCTCCCCGAGAGTAGCCTGTTGCCGTGGAGATCTGACTCCTTGATTATCGACTGTAGAAATTTCTTCCTTATGTCCATCCGAGATAAAAGCCAGCTCTCCATCAGGAAGTGGGCAATGCATAATATACTCTGAATTATTCATGATCAGGTTAAAGGGAAAGTATGTGTTTTTAGACCGACTGTTTTTCTAAACACTACAGCGAATTTACATTTGTTTTTCAGGTGTTTCATTTTTTACCTTTGGTACATTAAAGAGTGTTGGTCTGTCCCATGCTCCTACCCTGCTTGGAAGGCCTTCATCAGATAACCCTAATGTCCTAGTTTTGAAAACGCACATAAACTTACTTTGTGGTGGCGTTGCTGGAGCTATAGCACAGACAATATCGTAAGTTTCCCAGCCACCTTCATTCAGGGCAGAAATGTAGTCTGGCATTGAGTCTAGTTGGGTACGTGGTATTGACATTTGTTGGGTTCCCCCTGCCTAAGCAACAGGTGAGGGTTGAGTTCTGGTCCCGCCCCAGAAGTAGCGATAAGTCTATTTTTCTGACGAGGTCATTTGGCAGCTTGGTTAACCGAATTTATATTACTCCTATAACCCATATATTACTCGTGAACCCAGGGGTGGCAGAGCACACAAAATAAAGACGATTAAGTGAAAATATAGGGCCTGAGCGTGGGAACCGGTTCATCAATAGTATTTTTTGAGCGCTTACTATGTGCAGAGCACTAGTCAGTCAGTCGTATTGGAGTGCTTACCGTGTGCAGAGCACTGTACTAAGCGCGTGGGAGAGTATAGAGTAACCATAACCAGACGCATTTCTTGCCCATGACGGACTGTGAGCCCGCTGTTGGGTAGGGACCGTCTCTATATGTTGCCAACTTGGACTTCCCAAGCGCTCAGTACAGCGCTCTGCCCACAGCAAGCGCTCAATAAATACGACTGAATGAATGAATACAATGTAGAGTCTGCAGTAAAGCGCTTGGGAGAGTTCAGTACAGCAGAATTAGCAAGCACATTCCCTGCAGGAGCTTACAGTTTAGAGGGACGTTATAGAGCCCTTCATTTAGGAGCCCTGTACAGTGGGAAAGGATTTGAGAGGGCATCTAGTAAAGTCCCTATAATTAAAGGGAAGTAGGTTAGGCAGATCTCCTGCTGTCGGTATCAGCCCAGGACTGCAGATTCTGCTGAAGGTTAAGTGGAAGTGTTCTGCGACTGGCTTGGCAGTGAGAGGGCCTGTTGGCCTGCAGCCTTGCCCCCACAAAATGTGGCGTAGCGTAAGCTGCTCGATCTTTGAGTGGAGGGTATTTATTGAGCGCTTACTGTGGGCAGAACGGTTGGGAGAGTATTGTAAAATAGAGGTGGCAGACACCGTCCCCGCCCTCAAGGAGTTACATTCTAGTGGGGGAGACAAGCTGCAGAAAATAAAAGGGATAAGTATACGCTGCAGTGTATAAGATACATAGGCAACGAAAGAGGGAGAGCAAAGAGGGTGGAAGGCTTCCTGGAGGAGGTGCGATTTTAATAGAGTTTTGAAGATGGGGAGAGTGAGAGCTGGATACGAAGGGGAAGGGAGTGCTAAGCTGGAGGGAGGACGTGAGCACGGGGTTGGGACTGTATATGTTGCCAGCTTGTACTTCCCAAGCGCTTAGTACAGTGCTCTGCACACAGTAAGCGCTCAATAAATACGATTGATGATGATGATGATGATGAGAGGTGGATCTGGGACACAAAGGAGCAAGGAAAGTGCGCGGGCTGGGTTGTAGGGGACGATTGGCAAGGTTAGCGGCTGGGAGCCGATCGGCGTGCCTCGAAGCCAGGGCTAAGGAGTTTTTCTTTGAGGCGGAGATGGATGGGCAGTCATTTGGGGGGTTTTGAGAAGTGGGGAGACGTGCACAGCACTATTTTTATCTTGTCATCTCCCCCAGCGCTTAGAACGGTGCTTGGCGCATAGTAAGCGCTTAACAAGTATCGTCATTACTATTATTTTGGTAGAAAAATGATCCGGGCAGCAGAGCGAAATGTAGATTGGCGTGGGGAGAGATTGGGTGCAGGGAGATGGGTAGCTCTGTGAATGTAGGGGTCTGTGTGGGAACGAGGAAAAGGAAACGAGTGAGGAAAGTGGGGGAAAGGAAGGGGAGAAGGGATGATGAGGAAAGAAAGGATTAGGAGAGAATTAGAAAGAGAAAGGGAAGCACAGAAGTGGAGAAACAGTGAGGAAATATTCCCATAATTTTTTTTCCCACATCTCAGCTAGAATAAATATAAAGTTGGTTCATTTTCAACTGTGCAGTACTTAATAGACACTTAATTCCCAAGAATGTTTGAAATTGTTTTGATGCTCTGGGTAAATCCTGAACCTGCATCTTAGTTTAACCATTTGGGTTGTTGGAAAAAAATTGATTTAAAAGTACGCTATTAATTTTTAGAGGGGAATTCTAACTTCGTATCCCCTTACTACCCGCTTCACGTGTCTTTTAAGTTTCAAATTAGCCAGTTCTGGTACTAGCTGAATGTCACGCTCCTCCAAGAAACTGAAAATGCTCCCGCCTCTTCTTCCTTTAGGTACCCACTTGATGTAACCCGCCGGCGAATGCAGCTGGGGACTGTACTCCCGGACTCTGAAAAGTGCCTGTAAGTGTTTCCTGCACCTCTTCTCGCTAAATGCAGAAATGCTTCCAGTTTAATGCAAGCCTGCAGGCAGGCTCCTACACTCCCCACCCCCCACCCCAAGCTGGGGTGGTTTCCTTCATTCATTCAGTCGTATTTATTGAGCACTTACTGTGTGCAGAGCACTGGACTAAGCGCTTGGGAAGTGCAAGTCCGCATTTCTCTCATGATGGGGATGTATGTCCATTTTGCCCCGTCCCTGATTCTGGGCATCCGCTTTCTGCAAAAGAAAGGTGAAGCAGCGGGATTCAACGGCTAGAGCCCGGCCCTGGGAGTCAAAAGGACCTGGGTTCTAATCCCGGCTCTGCCCCGTGTCTGCTGTGTGACCTTGGGCAAGTCACGTCACTCAGAAAAGCAGCGTGGCTCAGTGGAAAGAGCCCGGGCTTTGGAGTCAGAGGTCACGGGTTCACATCCCGGCCCTGCCAATTGTCAGCTGGGTGACTTTGGGCAAGTCACTTCACTTCTCTGGGCCTCAGTCCCTTCATCTGTAAAATGGGGATGAAGTCTGTGAGCCCCCATGGGACAACCTGATCACCTTGTAACCTCCCCAGCGCTTAGAACAGTGCTTTGCACGTAGTAAGCGCTTAATAAATGCCATCATTATTATTAATATTCTCTGGGCCTCAGTTACCTCATCTGTAAAATGGGGATTAAGGGTGTGAGCCCCATGTGGAACAGGGACTGTGTCCAACCTGATTAACTTGTACCTACCCCAGCGCTTAGATCAGTGCTTGGCACATAGCAAGTGCTTAACAAGTACAACGAACTCCTAGAGTGCACTTTGCAGCTCCCGCTGCGGTTTTCACATGTTTCAGACCTCTGTTGCTTCTGGGCCATGCACTATCTGCGCATCATTAATAATAATAATAATAATAATAATGGCATTTATTAAGCGCTTACTATGTGCAAAGCACCGTTCTAAGCTGCTGAGGAGGTTACAATCAATCAATCGTATTTATTGAGCGCTTACTGAAGTGCTTGGGAAGTACAAGTTGGCAACTTATAGAGACGGTCCCTACCCAACAGTGGGCTCACAGTCTTGAAAGGTGATCAGGTTGTCCCACGTGGGGCTCACATTCTTAATCCCCATTTTACAGAAGAGGGAACTGAGGCACAGGGAAGTTGTGACTTGCCCAAAGTCACACAGCTGACAGTTGGCGGAGCTGGGATTTGAACCCATTCATTCAGTCATTCAATCATATTTATTGAGCGCTTACTGTGTGCAGAGCACTGTGCTAAGCGTTTGGGAAGTCCAAGTTGGCAACATATAGAGACAGTCCCTACCCAACAACGGGCTCACAGTGTGGAAGGGGTAGGCAGACAACAAAACAAAACATATGAACACAGTAAAATAAATAGAACAGTAAATATGTACAAGTAAAATAAGTACAGTAATAAATCTGCACAAACATATATAGAGGTGCCGTGGTGAGGGGAAGGAGGTAAGGCGGGGAGGATGGGGAGGGGGAGACGAAGGAGGGGGCTCAGTGTGGGAAGGCCTCCTGGAGGAGGTGAGCTCTCAGTAGGGCTTTGAAGAGAGGAAGAGAGCGAGCTTGGTGGATGTGCGGAGGGAGGGCATTCCAGGCCCGGGGTCGATGGCGGGACAGGTGAGAACGAGGCCCGGTGAGGAGGTGAGCGGCAGAGGAGTGGAAGGTGCGGGCTGGGCTGGAGAAGGAGAGAAGGGAGGGGAGGTAGGAGGGGGCCAGGGGATGGACAGCCTTGAAGCCCAGGGTGAGGAGTTTCTGCCTGACGCGTAGGTTGACAGGCAGCCACTGGAGATTTTTGAGGAGGGGAGTAACATGCCCAGAGTGTTTCTGCACAGAGGTGATCCGGGCAGTGGCGTGAAGTATAGACTGAAGTGGAGAAAGACAGGAGGATGGGAGATCGGAGAGGAGGCTGATTCGGTAATCCAGTCGGGATAGGATGAGAGATTGAGCCAGCAAGGTAGCGGTTTGGAAGGTGAGGAAAGGGCAGATCTGGACAATGTTGTGGAGGTGAGACTGGCAGGTTCTGGTGACAGATTGGATGTGAGGGGTGAACGAGAGAGCGGAGTCGAGGATGACACCAAGGTTGTGGGCTTGTGAGACGGGAAGGATGGTAGTGCCGTCAACAGTGACGGGAAAGTCAGGGAGAGGGCAGGGTTTGGGAGGGAAGATGAGGAGTTCAGTCTTGGACATACTGAGTTTTAGATGGCGGGCGGACATCCAGATGGAGATGTCCTGAAGGCAGGAGGAGACAGGAACCTGAAGGGAGGGAGAGAGAGCAGGGTTAGAGATGTAAGTTTGGGTGTCATCAGCATAGAGATGATAGCTGAAGCCATGGGAGCAAATGAGTTCACCAAGGGAGTGAGTGTAGATAGAGAACAGAAGGGGACCAAGCACTGACCCTTGAGGAACCCCTACAGTGAGGGGATGGGAGGGGGAGGAGGAGCCCACAAAGGAGACTGAGAATGAACGACCGGAGAGATAAGAGGAGAACCAGGAGAGGACGGAGTCTGTGAAGCCAAGGTTGGATAGCGTGTTGAGGAGAAGGGTGGTCCACAGTGTCAAAGGCAGTTAAGAGCCCGCGCTCTTTCCACTGAGCCACGCTGCTTTATTACTACTGTTTTACTACATTAACCCATTTTACTACATTACTACTCGGGTCACAAAGGCTGCAGGGAGTCTGGAAGGGGCGGATTGGGAAATTTTATTTGGCGAGCCTTGTTTAAGGTTTGCAGTCCAGGAGCCCTATTTTTGACTAACCAGTGTGGTCTAGTGGAAAGAGTCCCGGCCTGGAAGTGACAGGACCTGTGTTCTAATCCCAGCCCCACCACTTGTCTGCTGTGGGACCTTGAGCTTCACTTCTCTGTGCTACGTCATAATAATAATAATAATGATGGTGTTCGTTAAGCGCTTACTATGTGCAAAGCACTGTTCTAAGCACTGGGGGAATACAAGGTGATCAGGTTGTCCCACGTGGGGCTCTCAGTCTTCATCCCCATTTTGCAGATGAGGGAACTGAGGCACAGAGAAGCGAAGTGACTTGCCCAAAGTCACACAGCTGACAAGTGGCGGAGCTGGGATTAGAATCCATGACCTCTGACTCCCAAGCCCCAGCTCTTTTCACTGAGCCACGCTGTGTCATATGTAAAATGGGGATTAAGACTGTGAGCCCTATGTGGGATATGGACTGCATCCAGCCCGATTGTCCTGTATCTACCCCAGGGTTTAGTACAGTGACTGGCACATAGCAAATGCTTAACAAATAGCATAAAAAAAGAAATCAGAGAGGGCAAGCCCAAGTTGGTGTGCTGTTTATACCCTCATTAGGAACAGAAATGTCATTCCATTTGAAGATTTAGTGTTTGGCACATAATAATAATAATTTTGGTATTTGTTAAGTGCTTACTATGTGCCGAGCACTGTTCTAAGCTCTGAGGGAGATACAGGGTAATCAGATTGTCCCACATGGGGCTCACAGTCTTAATCCCCATTTTCCAGATGAGGTAACTGAGGCTCAGAGAAGTTAACTGACTGGCCCAAAGTCACACAGCTGGTAAGTGGAAGAGCCGGGATTAGAACCCATGACCTCTGGCTCCCAATCCCGGGCTCTTTCCACTGAGCCACGCTGCTTCTCTGGCACATAGTAAGCGCTTAACAAATACCATCGTTATTATTTGGGGGGCTCCAAGAGCACGTAGTAATCTGTTTGGAAATAACTATTGAATATTGCAATTGCTGTGTTCAGTCTGCTGCGACTTCACCGGGATGGCGTGAGTAGATACTGCTTAGAGGTTACATTACTAGAGACTTTAGAAACGCGAAAGTCACCAGTGTCTTACTGTTTCCTCATTTTCCCCTTCTTTATCTTAAATCCGTCATCCCGAGAATACTTCAGCCATTGTGAGAACTGCACAACCTCAGTGTCGTGATGTACTGAAGTAATATCAAACACCCCTACGAGGCTTTCAAGAAGGGTTGTGCTTACCTTCTTGTATTCTAACTTTCCGTAAGAACAAACCTTCCATACCCTACCAGCATCCCCCATGAGTCTTCCACGTTGGAAGGTTGAAAAAAGGTTTTTTGTTTTGTTTTTAATTTGATAAAAACTGTTTTTTATGAGGCACTGTCCTGTGCTCCCTGAGGTAAAGGCCTAGGAAATAAAGGGAGCTTTGATGGGCACCATGTGCAGGTAGACCATCAGCCCGAGTCAGAAGGTCATGGGTTCAAATCCCGGCTCCACCACTTGTCTGCTGTGTGACCGTGGGCAAGCCACTTCACTTCTCTGTGTCTCAGTTACCTAATCTGTAAAATGAGGACTGTGAGCCCTAAGTGGGACATGAATCGCGTCCAACCTGATCATCTTGTATCAACCCCAGCGCTTAGAACAGTGCCTAGCACGTAGTAAACGCTTAACGAATACCACTACAGAAAAACTGCTGACATAAGAGAAGCAGCATGGCTCAGTGGAAAGAGCCCGGGCTTTGGAGTCAGGGGTCATGGGTTCGAATCCCGGCTCCGCCACGTGTCTGCTGTATGACCTTGGGCAAGTCACTTAACTTCTCTGAGCCTCAGTGACCTCATCTGTAAAATGGGGATAAAGACTGTGAGCCCCACATGGGACAACCTGATCACCTTGTATCCCCCCCGGCGCTTAGAACAGTGCTTTGCACATAGTAAGTGCTTAACAAATGCCATCATTATTATCATTATTATAAAGGAGGGTGGTCAAAGGCGAGGACCTTAATTGGGAGATGCGGAAATGAGACAGCGCTGGAAAGCCAAATCTTTTCCTTTCTAGATTCTAATTTCTGAATGCTTGCACAGACAGAGAAGCAGCGTGGCTCAGTGGAAAGAGCCCGGGCTTTGGAGTCAGAGGTCATGGGTTCAAATCCCAGCTCTGCCACCTGTCAGCTGTGTGACTTTGGGCAAGTCACTTAACTTCTCTGGGCCTCAGTGACCTCATCTGTAAATGGGGATGAAGACTGTGAGCCCCCCGTGGGACAACCTGATCTCCTTGTAACCTCCCCAGCGCTTAGAACAGTGCTTTGCACATAGTAAGCACTTAAATAAATGCCATCATTATTATTATTACCTTTCCTCAAGTGAATCTTGTTTATTTTAGCCGCCTTCTGCCTCTCGTTCCCAATTTAGCACTTCGAGCGCAAGAAAAGATAGGAAAACAGATCCTTGCAGATCCTTCGAAAGCGCTTCCAGTTATCAGTCCAAGACAGGCTGTTATAAAAGCGGTGTGGTGAGCGGGCACTTTAGAGACAAAAATAAAGTACGTGTAGCCTCTGAGAGGGCTTAACTCCTCAACGCCGCTCCTGTTTGAGATAACTGGAATCGTTTTTGTTGTAAAATGCCATTTGTGACACGAGAAGCAATCGCCAATAACTTTAGTTGCTTTTAACAGTTTGGCAGTTGTCCCAACTAACCTGCTTGCGGTCGTGCGGTGAAATGCTGCAGTTTAATGGGTGTTGCATGTTTCAGCACAATGTTGAAGACTCTGAAGTACGTGTACGGTCACCATGGAATCAGAAGAGGATTGTACCGTGGCTTATCTCTCAACTACATCCGATGCATTCCCTCACAGGCCGTGGCATTTACAACATACGAACTTATGAAGCAATTTTTGCATCTCAACTAAAATCCCGCGGTGTTTGTTTTTATGTTTTCTTTTAGAAAAAAATCGTCACCGGGGCGAATTAACCCCGTATATTTTTCATTTTACAGTAAGATCCACGGGGAAAATACTTGAAGGGGGAAATTTACTCAGTTATTGAAACCACTGGGGTTTCGGTACAGGTACTTGATTTGTATTTGCCGAAAACAAGCACTTCCCGGGGTGTAACTTTGGGATGCCAAAATCTGTAGTTTCTCAGTCGTAGCACTCACTGTAAACTTTAGGACTCTTCAGGCCCAACTGATTTGATTTGTTTGAAACAAGTACGCGCTCGTCATTTTCCAATGAGCCGGAAAACGAACCAGTTCCAATACGGGTTTAAGCTGTTGCTTATAGCTTTTTCATGCCATTCCAGGCTTTCAGTGCGAATGACGATACTGCATTTTATTTCCGGTTGAAGCTCTTTCCTTTAGGGTAGATTAACTTGAAACAGTGTAATTAGTTGAAACAATATTTAGAACTGAATTTATATTTCCTTGGTTTGGTGTAGAAAGTGTAACTTGTAAGTCAGCTCTAAAGGGTTAACCTTTTTGGTGGTAATTCCTTCTACACTGTCAATATTGTGCATCTTTTGATAAGCAGTTAAATTTTTTCCAGCCTGTTTGAATGTAGCGTGTTTAAAATTAGTGATTTTTGTAAATCATTGTCTCCGTTGTTTCAATATCCTCTGTAGATAATATGGGATATTTGACCTGGATCTTTATAAAGATGCAGCCTAGCCGTCAACGTCGTATTTATTGAGCGTTTGCCGTGTGCAGAGCACTGTACAACATAAGGGAGTTGGTAGACACGATCCCTGCCCACAAGGAACGTACAGTCTAGTCCATAATTAATTAAGGGCAGTTATGACACGTCTGACAACCTCACTCAAAAAATGGGCCAACCTAATGTGTTCGCTGGAAGGATTTATTAATTGAGTGGCAATGGTTCGTGGATTGTGCTGCACTGAAAGATCTAAATATATAATGGATGAAAACGGCATACCTTAATGTCTCAAAAGATTTCTGTAAGTTTGTGGGCGTACAGCTTATATATATATATATGTGTGTGTATTTTATTATATCACATCAAGATATTATTCCTTGGAAAACAATCCTACTGCAATGTCAAGAGACTTCCAATATAGTTTTCAAGCGACTCTAGTGCTTAAAACGAAAGTACTCGATCATCATATCACTTCAAAAAGGCTATTTTTATTATTGTAAATATGCCAGATAGGCCCACTAAGAAAAAAAAAGAGTGGTGTTTCCTCTGAAATGTGATTAGGGTTGAAATCATTCAAGGCATTAAAATACTAATCTAGTTGATGTCATTCGTGTTTCAGTGTTTATTTTAGCATTTCAGAGGAAGTGCTTGCTGCTTGGACTTCGTAGCTCAATTGTTTGCAAAGAAAGGGATGAACTGGGTTCATTTTTAAGTCTTAATGGTATGATAAATGTTATTTTATATGTATATGCATACATATGCATACATATACACATATACACCCTGTCCTACCCCAGGCAGAATCACCGGAGAATGCATTTTAGTAACATTTCTTTATAAATAACCGTATCGTATGTTAATTAGAAAATGTATACTGTGATTTGCTAATTAAAATCACTCCTACCCTCCGAATCATCAAAGCTTGGTGTATATGTATGTATATGTATGCATATGTATATGTATTTTATATGTTATTTTATATGTAACAACTGTTGGAAACAGACGTGTTCAAGTACCACATTGCCTTGACTCCAAGGTGAGATTTTTTTTTAACCCCCCCCCCCCCGCCACTGTCCACTTTTAAGTACCAAAACCCCGAAAGATTGTCTTGAATTAGTCCACTTTTAAGTACCAAAACCCCAAAAGATTGTCTTGAATTAGAATTGAGAGAGTTAAGTAGTAACTGTTGGAAGCTGCATTAGGCTATAAGCGAATGCCAGTGCTCTCATGTCGCGTCTCCAGGACTGGAGTCGAGTCGGCTGTGGCCAAGGGTCGGGGAATAGGACTGAAGTCGCTGAGCTGCTGCTGCAACCACCACCACCGCTGCCCCGAGAATCCCCCGTCATCATCATCATCATCATCATCATCATCACAGAGAAGCAGCGTGGCTCAGTGGAAAGAGCCCGGGCTTTGGAGTCGGAGGTCATGGGTTCAAATCCCGCCTCCGCCAACTGTCAGCTGTGTGACTTTGAGCAAGTCACTTCACTTCTCTGGGCCTGTTACCTCATCTGTAAAATGGTGATCATCATCATCATCAATCGTATTTATTGAGCGCTTACTATGTGCAGAGCACTGTACCAAGCGCTTGGGAAGTACAAATTGGCAACATATAGAGACAGTCCCTACCCAACAGTGGGCTCACAGTCTAAAAGGGGGAGACAGAGAACAAAACCAAACATACTAACAAAATAAAGTAAATAGAATAGATATGTACAAATAAAATAAATAGAGTAATAAATCTGTACAAACATATATACGTATATACAGGTGCTGTGGGGAAGGGAAGGAGGTAAGATGGGGGGATGGAGAGGGGGACGAGGGGGAGAGGAAGGAAGGGGCTCAGTCTGGGAAGGCCTCCTGGAGGAGGTGATGAAGACTGTGAGCCCTCCATAGGACAACCTGATCCCCCTGTAACCTCCCCAGCGCTTAGAACAGTGCTTTGCACATAGTAAGCGCTTAATAAATGCCATTATTATTATTATTGTTATCAATGGGTATTTATCAAGCACTTACTGTGTGCAGAGCACTGTACTAAGCGGTTGGGAGAGTACAAGATGAGAAGCGGCCTGGCCTAGTGATTAGAGCACAGGCTGGGAGTCAGAAGGACCTGGGTGCTAATCCTGCCACCGCCACTTGTCTGCTCTGACACTTTGGCCAAGTCACTTGAGTTTTCTGGGCTTCAGTTACCTCATCTGTACGGTGGAAATTTCGACTGGGTGGGACGGGGACTGTGTCCAATCTTGTATTTACCCCAGTGCTTAGAACAGCATCTAGCATGTAGTAAGTGCTTAACAAATGCCATAAATACCCTACTAGTATAATAGTTGGTAGGTTCCCTGCCTACAGTGAGCTTACAGTTTATCATCATCATCATCAATGGTATTTATTGAGCGCTTACTGTGTGCAGAGCACTCTACTAAGCGCTTGGGAAGTCCAAGTTGGCAACATATAGAGACAGTCCCTGCCCAACAGTGGGCTCACAGTCTAAAAGGGGGAGACAGAGAACAAAACCAACCATACTAACAAAATAAAATAAATAGAATAGATATGTACAAGTAAAGCAAACAGTCAGTCATATTTATTGAGTGCTTACTCTCTGCAGGACACCGAACTAAGCACTTGGGAGAGTCTTTTCTTGTCTCACGCTGTCGAGTCATTTCCGACCCGTAGCAAATCCCATGAACACATCTCTCCCAGGACGCCCCACCGCCATCTCTCAATCATTCTGGTATTTTATTGTATTTTATTTTATTTTGTTAGTATGTTTGGTTTTGTTCTCTGTCTCCCCCTTTTAGACTGTGAGCCCACTGTTGGGTAGGGACTGTCTCTGATGTTGCCAACTTGTACTCTCCAAGCGCTTAGTACGGTGCTCTGCACAAAGTAAGCGCTCAGTAAATACGATTGATTGATGGATTGATTGGTAGTGGAGCCACAGAGTTTTCTTGGTAAAAATACGGAAGTGGTTTACCAGCGCGCCCTTCCGCACAGTAAGCTTGAGTCTCCACCCTCGACTGTCTTCCTTATCGCTTCTGCCCAGCACTGGTGAGTTTTGACTCTCTTTCTTGTAGCTGAGACTCGTAGAGGACTGGAAATTCTCCAGGTGCGATCCTGAGAGGGGTTTGGGAGAGTAAAGACGCCAATATTCCCGACACATTCCTTCCCACAATGAGCTTACAGTCTAGGGGCAACAAATAAGTCACAGCAACAGGCTCAAGGGATGAATGAAATCCTTGCCATATTCATGGCCAATGCCGGACCGGCCCTGTCCTACCCCAGGCAGAATCACCGGAGAATGCATTTTAGTAACATTTCTTTATAAATAACTGTATCGTATGTTAACTAGAAAATGTATACTGTGATTTGCTAATTAAAATCACTCCTACCCTCCGAATCATCAAAGGTTGGGGGTCATCTTGAATTCAGGGCCAATTTTTGGGGGGAACAATACTGTCTACTGTATGGCTTCTCTTCCGAGTTGCACGGGAATATGATACCATCATCCAGTTTTAGGCAATGAAACGGCTAAAATGAAGGTCTTACTCTGGTGTTACTTGAAAGGAAGCTGCGTTCTGAATCAGTTATGGAATGCCTGTGTTAATAAATAAATGTATTATACCCATGTTCTGGAAATTGTTGTCTTCACTGAATCCATTCCGGATTCATAGTTCCTCTTCCGCTCATCATAGCTGAGACACCGTATATTTTATCGTGAAGTGAGTTGAGGTTGATTGGAAAAATAATTCAAAAGTCAAGTCTACTCTGCTGAGAGTGATCGTTTTCTCTGTTTTAAAAGGTAAGTTTTGTTTAATTCCAGTCCTTACCTCCCCCACGCACAACCCCAGAGGAAACTACAAAAATTATTGTGGTTTTACTCCTACTTTTGACTTATCCTAGTGAATGCAGGTAGGTAAAACTGGAATACAGAGACTCCATTTTGATCATGGGTAGGGACCGTCTCTATATGTTGCCAACTTGTACTTCCCAAGCGCTTAGTACAGTGCTCTGCACACAGCGCTCAATAAATACGATTGATGATGATGATCATGCCGACCCTCAGTATAACATTTGGGCTGGGGTCTGGTGGGAATTGGAATTTGGGGTTATTGCTATGTAAAATACACAATAGCTATGTAAAAGATAAAGGAGGCTTCAAAATAGATTCTTTAATTGCATTAGGAACAATTTACTAGTACAGAAAATGGAGGAATACCCAAAATGGGTATAATAATAATTATGGTACTCGTTAAACACTTCTTAGATGCCCAGCACTGTTCTAAGCACTTAATCAGGTTGGACGCAGTCCCTGTCCCACATGGGGCTCACATTCTTATCCCCATTTTCCAGATGAGGTAACAGGCACAGAGAAGTTAAGCGACTTGCCCAAGGTCACACAGCAGACATGTTGCGGAGCTGGGATTAGAACTCATGTCCTTATGACTCCCGGGCCTATGCTGTATCCACCAGGCCATGCTGGATGCCCTTCTTGATTTGATTTGAAGGCTAATAATAATAATAATGGCATTTGTTAAGTGCTTACTATGTGCAGAGCACTGTTCTAAGCGCTGGGGGGGAATACAAGGTGGTTAAGTTGTCCCACATGGGGCTCACAGTCTTAATCCCCATTTTACAGATGAGGTAACTGAGGCTCAGAGAAGTTAAGCGACTTGCCCAAGGTCACACAGCAGACCTGTGGCAGAGCCGGGAATCGAACCCCTGACCTCTGACTCCAAAGCCCGGGCTCTTTCCACTGAGCCACGCTGCTTGTCATCCAAGTTGGTCAAATTAAAGATTCTAAGAGAAGTCAGCAAGATAAAGAAAATGAACAAGTAAAAATAATGATGGCATTTATTAAGCGCTTACTATGTGCACCGCACTGTTCTAAGCGCTGGTAGGCAAATTTTAGTAGGTTTAATAGATTTAGACATCGGAATAGATGTGAAGCAGCATGGCTTAGTGGATAGAGCGCAGGCCTGGGAGAAAAACCTGGGTTCTAATCCTGTCTCCACCACATGTCTGCTGTGTGGCCTTGGGCAAATCACTTTACGTCTCTGGGTCTCAGTTCCCTCATCTGTAAAATGGGAATTAAGACTGAGCTCCATGTGGGACAGATCCTGTGTCCAACCTGATTCACGTGTATTACCTCGGTGCTTGGCACGCAGTGAGTGCTTAGCAAGTACCATCATTTCTTCATTTTATTATATTTTAGATAATCTACGATGAAAAGAAGTTCAAGAAAGCTGGCCGTGTTTTCAAAGGGCGTTTGTGCAAGCACACTATGTAGGGAAGAAACAAGGAAACTGTAAGTCCATGGCGGCTAAAGCTTGATCATCATCATCAATCGTATTTATTGAGCGCTTACTATGTGCAGAGCACTGTACTAAGCGCTTGGGAAGTACAAATTGGCAACATATAGAGACAGTCCCTACCCAACAGTGGGCTCACAGTCTAAAAGGGGGAGACAGAGAACAAAACCAAACATACTAACAAAATAAAATAAATAGGATAGATATGTACAAGTGAAATAAATAAATAAATAGGGTAATAAATATGTACAAACATATATACATATATACAGGTGCTGTGATCTCTTTGGACTTGAAGAGCAGATGGTAAAGCTGCAAGGAGGTAAATTGTCAAGTGGGCCAAACTATTAATGAGGGGTGAAATGGCAAAGCTGGAAAGGAGGTGAAGACCTAAACAGTCACGAAACAATTTTCTTTGTTAGGTAAAACGGGGGTCCTGAGAAAACATTTCTATTTTCCCACCCCAATACACAGTAAGAGGTGGGCTGCTAATACTGACATCTCTCTAGATTGTGTGATCCCCTCTAGACCGTAAGCTCCTTGGGGGCAGGGAACATGTCTTCCAATTCTGCTGTACTGTAATAATTGTGGTATTTATTTTGTGCTTACTGTGTGCCAAGCACTGTAATAGGCGCCTGGGTAGATAAATGATAATCAGATTTATTACTCTATTTTACTATTCTGTTCATTTTGTTAATGATGTGCATATAGCTTTAATTCTATTTTTTTCTGACGATTTTGACACCTGTCGACATGTTTTGTTGTCTGTCTCCCTCTTCTAGACTGTGAGCCCGTTGTTGGGTAGGGACCGTCTCTATATGTTGTCGACTTCCCAAGCGCTTAGTCCAGTGCTCTGCACACAGGAAGCGCTCAATAAATATGATTGAATGAATGAATGAACGCTCTCCATCTTCATGCCCGACAGAAAATCACTCTCCCCACCTTCAAAGCCGTATTGAAGGCACATTTCCTCCAAGAGGCCTTCCCTGACTAAACCTTCATTTCCTCTTCTCCCACTCCCTTCTCCGTCGCCCTTGCACTTGGATTTGCCCCCTTTATTCACCCCTCTCTCAGTCCCGCAGCACTTATCAATCAATCAATCGTATTTATTGAGCGCTTACTGTGTGCAGAGCACTGTACTAAGCGCTTGGGAAGTACAAGTTGGCAACATACAGAGGTAGGCACTTATGTAATAATTATAATAATAATGGCATTTACTAAGCGCTTACTCTGTGCAAAGCACTGTTCTAAGCGCCGGGGAAGTTACAAGGTGATCAGGTTGTCCCACGGGGGGCTCACAGTCTTAATCCCCATTTTACAGATGAGGTACCTGAGGCCCAGAGAAGTTAAGTGACTTGCCCAGAGTCCCACAGCTGACAAGTGGCGGAGCCGGGATTTGAACCCGTGACCTCTGACTCCCAAGCCCGGGCTCTTTCCACTGAGCCACGCTGCTTCTCCGATATGTACATATACATAATTTATTTATTCAGGTTAACGTTCACCTCCCCCTCTTGACAGTAAGCTCGTTGTGGACAGGGAACGTGTCTACCGATTCTTGCTATATTGTACTCTTCCAAGCGCTGAGTATAATTAATAATAAGAATGGTATTTTTTAAGCACTTACTATATGCCAAGCACTGTTCTAAGCGCTGGGGTAGATAGAAGGTAATGAGGTTATCCCATGTGGGGCTCACAGTTTTAATCCCCATTTGACAGATGAGGTAACTGTGGCACAGAGAAGTGACTTGCCCAGAATCACCCAGCTGACAAGTGGCGGAGCCGGGATTAGAACCCACGACCTCTGACTCCCAAGCCCGGGCTCTTTCTACTAAGCCACGCCGCTTCTCACACAGTAGGTGCTTAATAAATGTGATTAATTGACTGACTGATAATAATAATAATGGCATTTATTAAGCGCTTGCTATGTGCAAAGCACTGTTCTAAGCACTGGGGAGGTTACAAGGTGATCAGGTTGTCCCACGGGGGGCTCACAGGCTTCATCCCCATATTACAGATGAGGGAACTGAGGCCCGGAGAAGTGAAGTGACTTGCCCAAAGTTACACAGCTGACAAGTGGTGGAGCTGGGATTAGAACCCATGACCTCTGACTTCCAAGCCCGGGCTCTTTCTACTAAGCCACGTTGCTTCCCACACAGTAGGTGCTTAATAAATGTGATTAATTGACTGACTGATAATAATAATAATGGCATTTATTAAGCACTTACTATGTGCAAAGCACCGTTCTAAGCGCTGGGGAGGTTACAAGGTGATCAGGTTGTCCCACGGGGGGCTCACAGGCTTCATCCCCATTTTACAGATGAGGGAACTGAGGCCCGGAGAAGTGAAGTGACTTGCCCAAAGTCACACAGCTGACAATTGGCGGAGCCGGGATTTGAACCCATGACCTCTGACTCCAAATCCCGGGCTCTTTCCGCTGAGCCACGCTGCTTCTCCGTAGTGGGGGCCGCAGCAGACAGGAGGATTAAGTCGGGATGTGATTCCCTCTAAAGGTTGGAACCAGGGCTGGAGTCAAAAGCGCTTAGTACAGTGCTCCGCACACAGTAAGCGCTCAATAAATCAGTGGAAAGAGCCCGGGCTTTGGAGTCAGAGGCCGTGGGTTCAAATCCCAGCTCCGCCACTTGTCAGCCGTGTGACTTTGGGCAAGTCACTTGACTTCTCTGGGCCTCAGTTCCCTCATCTGGAAAATGGGGATGAAGACTGTGAGCCCCTCGTGGGACAGCCTGATTACCTTGTATCTACCCCAGCGCTTAGAACAGTGCTTTGCACATAATAAGCGCTTAACAAATACCAACATTATTATTATTTTTATTACTAAATAGGATTGAATGAATGAGTAGAGATGGAGGGAGAGGAGACAGGATTCAAAGACAATAAGGAGAGAAGCTGCTCCATGGGGGCCAACCGGGGTAAGGACTGATGGGTGGGTTTCAGAATTGGTGGATTTCACATGTTTTTGCATCATAATTATTAAATTATACTACAGTTCTTTCTCGGTTACAAGCTAGAGCTCAAAAGAAAATGCAGTCGCAACTCAGACCTGCAAAGGAGAATCCCTTTTATGAAGAAAACAGTTTCATCCACTGATGTTCATTCATTCATTCAATCGTATTTACCGAGCGCTTACTGAGTGCAGAGCACTGGGCTAAGCGCTTGGGAAGTACAAAGCGGCGACATATAGAGACGGTCCCTACCCAACAACGGGCTCACAGTCTAGAAGAAGCAGAGAAGCAGCGTGGCTCAGTGGAAAGAGCCCGGGCTTTGGAGTCAGAGGTCATGGGTTCAAATCCCGGCCCCACTGCTTGTCAGCTGTGTGACTCTGGGCAAGTCGCTTGACTTCTCTGTGCCTCAGTGACCTCATCTGTAAAATGGGGATTAAAACTGTGAGCCCCCCGTGGGACAACCTGATCACCTTGTAACCTCCCCAGTGCTTAGAACAGTGCTTTTCACAGAGTAAGCGCTTAACAAATACCATCATCGTTATTATTAGAAGGGGGAGACAGAGAACAAAACAAGTAGACAGGTGTCAATACCGTCAGAATAAATAGAATTATAGCTGTATACACATCATTAAGAAAATAGTAATAAATATGTACAACTATACACGCGTGCTGTGGGGAGGGGGAAGGGGTAGGGTAGAGGGAGGGAGGGGGCGATGAGGGGGAAGAGAGGAAAAAGGGGGGCTCAGTGTGGGAAGGCCTCCTGGAGGAGGTGAGCTCTCAGTAGGGATTTGAAGGGAGGAAGAGAGCGAGTTTGGCGGATGGGCAGAGGGAGGGTGTTCCAGGCCAGAGGAAAGACATGGGCCGGAGATTGACGGTGGGACAGGCGAGAACGAGGCACGGGGAGGAGGCTAGCGGCAGAGGAGTGGATGTTCTATATGAGAAATGCAGAATTAACCTTTGCTTGCAAAAAAAAAGGATGGTATTTGTTAATCAATCAATCAATCGTATTTATTGAGCGCTTACTGTGTGCAGAGCACTGTACTACGCTCTTGGGAAGTACAAGTTGGCAACATATAGAGACAGTCCCTACCCAACAGTGGGCTCACAGTCTAAAAGGGGGAGACAGACAACAAAACCAAACATACTAACAAAATAAAATACCAACAGTGGGCTCACAGTCTAAAAGGGGGAGACAGAGAACAAAACCAAACATGCTAACAAAATAAAATAAATAGAATAGATATGTACAAGTAAAATAAATAAATAAATAGAGTAATAAATCTGTACAAACGTATATACATATATACAGGTGCTGTGGGGAAGGGAAGGAGGTAAGATGGGGGGGATGGAGAGGGGGACGAGGGGGAGAGGAAGGAAGGGGTTACTATGTGCCAACTTGTACTTCCCAAGCGCTTAGTACAGTGCTCTGCACACAGTAAGCGCTCAATAAATACAATTGATGATGATGATGAAGCACTGTTCTGGCACAGCTTTGGCTTCACCAAGCTTCTAAATCCAAACCGACACAAATCTGCTTAATACGAGCTTGCTCTAGCAGAATAGCCACTGATTGTTTTTAAAAGCTTGGTACCTTACCATTTGGAAATTACTCTGACTGGAGGTTGTGGAACTATTATACCGTGAGAGAAAAATCATAGCTTTTACTCTTAAAGTTTGCGCATTTAAATTACGTAGGCGTGTTTTCCACCTAAATTTAGGTGTGTCACAGTGAAGACTGAAACCTCACAAACACGACCGTGCCATTTTCATTAAGTGAGTTGAAGACACAGAGTTCGGGAATCTCGCGTGACGCCGACGTAGCAGATCGCGGCAGCACGACCCTATTTCCAGCTTTTGTTTGTTATTTTCCGGACCCGTGATTGTAATTAGGTTGAAATCACAGGCTCTCAGTCGCTTCCATGAGAAGCTTCAGAAATTATGAAGTATTTGAAGTTGTGGAACCTGGACTGAAGTAAAGTCCTAATGATTGTGGTGTAATTGTGGTAGTGCTTCAATGCTTACTATGTGCCAACCTCTGTACCAACTGGTGGTGTAGATACAAGATAATCTGGAAAGACGCAATACGCATCCCACGTGGGACTCACAGTAAGTTGGAGGACTTTCCTTATAGAATCATCTGGATTTAGAGATTGGGTCTTCCAGAATCCCTTAAGCTCCCAAAATATTAATATTTGGGGTCGGTGGAACTCAAATCTTGTTTCTTGAGTATAAGCCCAGAGAGGCGAGTGAGATTCGGAGCAGGAACAGGTGAAAAAGAAGGTTAAAACCCATCCCTAAAGGAGTCTTCCTTCCTGACCTCAGTTACCTCATCTGTAAAATGGAAATTAGGACTGTGAGCTCCATGTGGGACATGGACTGTGTCCAACCTGAATAGCTTGTATCAACCCCAGAACTTACAGCGTGGCTCAGTGGAAAGAGCTCGGGCTTGGGAGTAAGAGGTCATGGGTTCGAATCCTGGCTCCGCTGACTGTCAGATGTGTGACTTTGGGCAAGTCACTTCACTTCTCTGGGCCTCAGTTCCCTCATCTGGAAAATGAGGATGAAGACTGTGAGCCCCCCGTGGGACAACCTGATCACCTTGAATCCCCCCAGCGCTTAGAACAGTGCTTTGCACATAGTAAGCGCTTAACAAATACCATCATTATTCCCCTTTTAGACTGTGAGCCCAATGTTGGGTAGGGACTGTCTCTATATGTTGCCAATTTGTACTTCCCAAGCTCTTAGTACAGTGCTCTGCACATAGTAAGCGCTCAATAAATATGATTGATTGATTGATTGACACAAAGTAAGCACTTAAAAATACCACAGTTATTCTAACCTCTATGGCCTGTTCAAGGCAGCGAGCTGAGAAGGGGCAGATTTTCAATCCCTCGTTTTTCTAGTTACGCATCATTTCACTGGGCCTTAAGGAATTGGATTTCATGACCCCTCCTCCCTCCTCTCTTCATTTGGTCTTCCCTCTCTTCCCGGAAGAGCTGGGCGGCTAGCGGATAATGATTTCAACCCACCACTTGGTAGTTGAGGTATCTTTGGAGGCTGTAATTCATCCTGCGTCAAGGGCCCTGCGTGAACTCCTGTTTTGGAGCCATTGCATAGTCGAGATGGATAGTCTTGCTGGCAGCAGAGATCCTTTAAGGCGAGTCTTTTAGACTGTGAGCCCACTGTTGGGTAGGGACTGTCTCTATCTGTTGCCAACTTGTACTTCCCAAGCGCTTAGTACAGTGCTCTGCACACAGTAAGCGCTCAATAAATACGATTGATTGATTGATTGAGTGTGAAAACCATGGCATTGGGAGGGCACTGAAGGTGGAGAAAGTGACCCTCTCCCCTCCTGAAATGACCATAACCTGGTGCCCCTTGTTCTGAGGCCTGAGCTGTCTCCGACGAAACTCACTTACCACCTGATTCAAAGAATCTGGGCTGATCATCATCATCATCATCAATCGTATTTATTGAGCGCTTACTATGTGCAGAGCACAGTACTAAGCGCTTGGGAAGTACAAATTGGCAACATATAGAGACAGCCCCTACCCAACAGTGGGCTCACAGTCTAAAAAGGGAGAGACAGAGAACAAAACCAAACATACTAACAAAATAAGATAAATAGAATAGATATGTACAAGTAAAATAAATAAATAAATAGGGTAATAAATATGTACAAACATATATACATATATACAGGTGCTGTGGGGAAGGAAAGGAGGTAAGATGGGGGGGACGAGGGGGAGAGGAAGGAAGGGGCTCAGTCTGGGAAGGCCTCCTGGAGGAGGTGAGCTCTCAGCAGGGCCTTGAAGGGAGGAAGAGAGCTAGCTTGGCAGATGGGCAGAGGGAGGCCGTTCCAGGCCCGGGGGAGGACGTGGGCCGGGGGTCGATGGCGGGACAGGCGAGAGCGAGGTACGGTGAGGAGATCTGCGGTGGAGGAGCGGAGGGTGCGGGCTGGGCTGTAGAAGGAGAGAAGGGAGGGGAGGTAGGAGGGGGCCAGGGGATGGACAGCCTGGAAGCCCAGGGTGAGGAGTTTCTGCCTGATGCGCAGATTGATTGGTAGCCACTGGAGATTTTTGAGGAGGGGAGTAACATGCCCAGAGCGTTTCTGGACAAAGATAATCCGGGCAGCAGCATGAAGTGTGGATTGAAGTGGAGAGAGACACGAGGATGGGAGATCAGAGAGAAGGCTGGTGCAGTAGTCCAGACGGGATAGGATGAGAGCTTGAATGAGCAGGGTAGCAGTTTGGATGGAGAGGAAAGGGCGGATCTTGGCAATGTTGCGGAGCTGAGACCGGCAGGTTTTGGTGACGGCTTGGATGTGAGGGGTGAATGAGAGAGCGGAGTCGAGGATGACACCAAGGTTGCGGGCTTGTGAGACGGGAAGGATGGTAGTGTTGTCAACAGAGATGGGAAAGTCAGGGAGAGGGCAGGGTTTGGGAGGGAAGACAAGGAGTTCAGTCTTCGACATGTTGAGCTTTAGGTGGCGGGCAGACATCCAAATGGAGATCTTGCGGAAAATGCATTTGGATCTGCGACCGTTGGACATCTGATATTTGTCCCACCTTCAGCCCCACGGCACTTACGTACCATTTTAAATGATATATTGTAATTTATTTATTCATATTAATGTCTGTCTCCCCCTCCAGACTGCAAGCTTATTATAGAAGCAGCGTGGTAAATGATATATTGTAATTCATTTATTCATATTAATGTCTGTCTCCCCCTCCAGACTGCAAGCTTATTATAGAAGCAGCGTGGCTCAGAGGAAAGAGCCCGGGCTTTGGAGGCAGAGGTCATGGGTTCAAATTCCGGCTCCGCCAATTGTCAGCTGCGTGACTTTGGGCAAGTCACTTCACTTCCCTGGGCCTCAGTTCCCTCATCTGTAAAATGGCGATGAAGATTGTGAACCTCCCATGGGACAACCTGATCACCTTGTAACCTCCCCAGCGCTTAGAACAGTGCTCTGCACATAGTAAGCACTTAACAAATGCCATCATTATTATTATTATTATTATTATTCTGTGTGACTTTGGGCAAGTCACTTCATTTCTCTGGGCCTCAGTTCCCTCATCTGTAAAGTGGGGATTAAGACTGTGAGCCCCACGTGGGACAACCTGATCACTTTGTATCCACCTCAGCGCTTAGAACAGTGCTTTACACATAGTAAGCGCTTAACAAATGCATCGTTATTATTATTTGTTAAGCGCTTACTATGTGCCAGGCACTGGATTGTGGGCAGGGAACGTGTCTGCTAATTCTGTTGTATCGCACTGTCCCAAGCGCTTAGTGTGGTGCTCTGCACGATGTAATTACAGTTTAATTAATTTATTTATATAAATGTCTGTCTCCCCTTCTAGGCTCTATGTTTGTTGTGGGCAGGGCAAGTGTTTGTTTATTGTGATATACTACTCTCCCAAGTGCTTAGTACAGTGCTGTGCACATAGTAAGTGCTCAATAAATATGATTGAATGAACGGATAAATGAATGCACATAGTAAGCGCTGAACAGTGCCCAGCGCTTAGAACAGTGCTCCAGCGCTTAGAACAGTGCCTTGCACATAGTAAGCGCTTAATAAATGCCATTAAAAAAAATAAATATCACTGATTGATTGGCTGATTGATCAGAAAAGTCACTGGCAAGATACAGAGAGGCTACCTTTGAGTGGCCCCAGTTGAAAGGAAAGGTTTGGGATTAGGACACTGCAGGGAAAGCAGTCCTTAATGGGAGCCAAGGAGTAAAATATGGTCTGTATATGCTTAGGTTTGTGTCTTTCTTTAGCTTTTTGTGACTGTACCTCTTTTTTATTCCATTCTGAATTCAAATCCCAGACTGGTGCCAAAGAAATGGAAAAACCGGTTATCATCTACTTCTGTGAATCAAAATGAAATACTAAAGAACTCCTTTGAATCGATTCACTTAATAGCCTTAAATCTCCATTCCTGGAAGGGATTACAATAAATAGAATTCTCTCAATCAGTCATATTTATTGAGTTCTTGCTGGGTGCCGAGCACTGTACTAAGCACTTGGGAGAGTGCGATATAACAAGAGTTGGTAGTCAGGTTCCCTGTCCACAACGAGCTCACAGTCTAGAGGGGGAAATAGGCATTAATATGAATAAATAAGTTATGGATAGGTGCATAAGTGTTGTAGGGCTGGGGGGGGGGGTGAATAAAGGTGCAGATCCAAGTGTGAGGGTGATGCAGAATGGAGTGGGAGAGGAGGAAATGAGGGCTTAGTCAGGGAAGGCTTCTTGGAGGCGATGTGTTTTTATTAAGGCAATGAAGCGGGGGAGAGTAACTGTCTATTGGATTTGAAGAGGGAGGGCATCCCAGGCCAGAGGTAGGATGTGGGCGAGAGGTCCGTGGTGAGATAGATGAGATTGAGGTACAGTAAATAGGTTAGCATTAGAGGAGTGAAGTGTGCGGCCTGGGTTAATAATAATAATAATAATAATAATGACATTTATTAAGCGCTTACTATGTGCAAAGCACTGTTCTAAGAGCTGGGGAGGTTACAAGGTGATCAGGGTGTCTCACGGGGGGCTCACAGTCAACCCCCACTTTACAGATGAGGGAACTGAGGCCCAGAGAAGTGAAGTGACTTGCCCAAAGTCACATAGCTGACAAGTGGCGGAGCCGGGATTTGAACCCGTGACCTCTGACTCCAAAGTCCGTGCTCTTTCCACTGAGCCGCGCTGCTGTAGTAGGAGAGCAGCGAGGTGATCGACTGCTTTAAAGCTGACGGCAAGGAGAGTCTGATGTGGAGGTGGATGGGCTACCGTTTGAGGAGTGGGGAAATGTACTGAACGTTTTTGTGGAAAAGCGATCTGGGTAGCAGAGTGACATACGGACTGGAGTGGGGAGAGACAGGAGGCAGGGAGGTCAGCAAAGAGGCTGATACAGTAATCGGGACAAGGTCAATCAATCAATCAATCGTATTTATTGAGCGCTTACTGTGTGCAGAGCACTGTACTAAGCGCTTGGGAAGTCCAAGTTGGCAACATATAGAGACAGTCCCTACCCAACAGTGGGCTCACAGTCTAAAAGGGGGAGACAAGATACGGTAAAAGTGCTTGGATTAACTTGGTAGCAGTTGGGGTGGAGAGGCAAGGGCTGATTTTAGCAGTGCTGTGATGGTTGAACCAACAGGATTTAGTGACAGACTGGCTATATGGGTTGAATGAGAGAGGTGAGTCGAGGACAACGCCAAGGCTTGTGAGAGAGGAAGGACGGTGGTGCTGTTTACAGTGATGGGAAAATCGGGGAGGGCAGGGTTTAGGTGAGAAGATAAAGAGTTCTGTTTTGGACATGTTAAGTTTGAGGTCACAGCAGGATAGCCAAGTAGAAATGTTTCGAAGGCGGAAGGAAATGCGAGACTGCAGAGAGGGAGGGATCAGAGCTGGAGATGTAGATTTGGGAATTATCCGCATAGAGGCTTTAGTTGAAGCCATGGGAACCAATGAGCTCTTCAAGGGAGTGGGTGTAGTTGAAGAATAGAAAGCGACCCAGAATTGAATCCTGAGGGACTCCTACAGTTAAGGGGTGGGAGGCAGAGGAGGAGCCCGCAAGAAAGAGATGGAGAATGAGCAGCTGGAGAGACAGGAGGAGAACCGGGAAAGGACAGCGTCCTGGATGGTTCCAGGAGAAGGGGGTGGTTGACAGTGTCAGGCTGCTGTGAGGTCGAAGAGGATTAGGATCGAGTAGAAGCCATTGGGTTTGGCAAGAAGCAGAGCACTGGTGACTTTAGAGAGGGCGGTTTCTGTCGAGTGAAGGGGACGGAAGCCAGATTGGAGGGGGTCAAGGAAAGAATTGGAGGAGAGGAACTTGAGGCAGTGGGTGTTGGCCAACTTGCTCAAGGAATCTGGAGAGGAATGGCAGGAGGGACATGGGGTGATAACTGGAGGGAGCTGTGGGGGCAAGGGAGGGGTTTTTTTAGGTTAGGGAAGATAAGGGCATGTTTGAAAGCAGTGGGGAAGACGCTATTGGAGAGGGAACAGTTGAAGATGGTGGTCAGGGAGGGAGGAAGGAAAGGGGCAAGTGCTTTGACAAAGTGTGAAGGGATGGGGTGGGATGCACAGGTGGAGGAGGGTGGATTTGAGGGAAGGCAAGAAGATCTCCTCTTGAGATCCTGCTGGGAAAGATGGGAAGAGTTGGAGAAGGGGCAAGAAGAGGGAGGAACTGGGGAGGAGCAGGGAAAATTTTAGGGAGATCACACCAGATGATCCACTGTGCCAAGCTCCGCCCTTTCCTCTCCATCCTAACTGCTACCCTACTCGTTCAATCTCTCATCCTATCCTGACTGGATTACTGCATCAGCCTCCTCTCTGATCTCCCATCTTCCTGTCTCTCCCCACTTCAGTCCATACTTCACGCTGCTGCCCCTGGAGCTCACCTCCTCCAGGAGGCCTTCCCAGACTGAGCCCCCTCCTTCCTCTCCTCCTACCCCCCCGCCTTACCTCCTTCCCCTCCCCACAGCACCTGTATATATATATATATATATATATATATATATGTTTGTACATATTTATTACTCTATTTTACTTGTACATATTTATTCTATTTATTTTATTTGGTTTCTTTGTTTTGTTTTGTTGTCTGT
This sequence comes from Tachyglossus aculeatus, assembly GCF_015852505.1. Taxonomy (NCBI): domain Eukaryota; kingdom Metazoa; phylum Chordata; class Mammalia; order Monotremata; family Tachyglossidae; genus Tachyglossus; species Tachyglossus aculeatus. The sequence goes on along the minus strand of NC_052068.1, from coordinate 61,254,523 downwards.
CTCCCCCTTCTAGACTGTGAGCCCAATGTTGGGTAGGGACCGTCTCTATATGTTGCCAACTTGTACTTCCCAAGCGCTTAGTACAGTGCTCTGCACACAGTAAGCACTCAATAAATACGATTGAATGAATGAACAAAGAAGGATAGGGATTCAATAGTTTCTAAAGAATTTAGAACTAGACTGCTAAACTGATTGCTTTAAAGGCTAAAGTCATCATCTGTAGAGCAAGCTCAAGAGACAGGTTTTTAGTACAGTGCTTTGCACACAGAAAGAGCTGAATAAATAGAGAAGCAGCGTGGCTCAGTGGAGAAGAGCATGGGCTTTAGAGTCAGAGGTCATGGGTTCAAACCCCAGCTCTGCCAATTGTCAGCTGTGTGACTTTGGGCAAGTCACTTAACTTCTCTGGGCCTCAGTTACGTCATCTGTAAAATGGGGACTGAAATGGGGACTGAGACTGTGAGCCCCACGTGGGACAACCTGATCACCTTGTAGCCTCCCCAGTGCTTAGAACAGTGCTTTGCACATAGTAAGCGCTTAATAAATGCCATTATCAATCAATCAATCAATAAATAAATAAATATGAACAGATTGATTTGATGGAAAAAATGCTGCTCTGGAAATCAGGAGACCTGGGTCCTAGCCTGTTTTGTCTGCAAGTGGCTAGTGTGGGCAACACCTGAACAAGCATTTTTAATGGGCTGCACCCCTGCCAGGCTGCTTGATCATTGCAATTTGTGCCCCAGCAGCAGGGTCAAGAGAGCGAGGGTGGCATCGGATCAATTACCTGCTCTGCAGTCGTTTTACTCTGTGCAGATTCTTGGGCTTGAAATCTCATAACTAAGAAAGCTTGTATTCATTCAATCGTATTTATTGAGCGCTTACTATGTGCAGAGCACTGTACTAAGCACTTGGGAAGTCCAAGTTGGCAACATATAGAGACGGTCCCTACCCAACAGCGGGCTCACAGTCTAGAAGGGGGAGACAGAGAACAAAACAAAACATATTAACAAAATAAAATAAATATGTACAAATAAAATAAATAAAGAAATCCCAGCTCTGCCATATGTCAGCTGTGTGACCTTGGGCAAGTCACTTAACAGCGGGCTTACAGTCTAGAAGGGGGAGACAGACCACAAAACACTGAACTTGACCTTGGCAAATTTGATCTTGTGTAATTTACAGGCTCCCTGGCAGCGGGGCTGGGAGGGCCTTTCGGGCTATGTAAAAAGACTTATTTTGGCAATTGTACATAACCACTGGTCTTCAAGGAGTTGGGGAAAGGAGGATATCCACTGCAGCCAATCAAATTCATGCGTGCCCAGTTCCCCTTGCCTTAATAATAATAATAATAATGATTGTGGTATTTGTTAAGCGCTTACTATGCACAAAGCACTGTACTAAGTGCTGGAGTGGATACAAACAAATTGGGTTGGGCACAGTCTCTGTCCCATATGTGGCTCCCAATCTTAATCCCCATTTTACAGATGAGGTAACTGAGGCTTAGAGAAGTGAAGTGATTTGCCCAAGGTCACGCAGCAGACAAGTAGCGGAGCCAGGATTAGAACCAGGTCCTTCTGACTCCCGGGCCTGTGGTCTAGCCATTAGGCCATCCTGCTTCTCAAGCCGTGCCTTGCTCCACTGGGGGCTCTATTGGAATCAAAAAACATTATCAACACTGCTTATTTTATCCCGGCATATTCTACGAGGTCTTAAGTCCCTATCCACACACGTCGCTCGGTTACCGCTTTTATCTTCTAGACTGTGAGCCCGCTGTTGGGTAGGGACCGTCTCTGTATGTTGCCAACTTGTACTCTCCCAAGCGCTTAGTCCAGTGCTCTGCACACAGTAAGCGCTCAATAAATACGATTGAATGAATGAATGTGGGTGGCAGTACCGTTTCCTCACCTGCCTTGCAATCTGCCGTTTCCTCCTGTCTCTTGGGCAGTCCAGAGAGACGACCTCAAAGTCCAGTACCTTGAACTCAGTATGGCAGAAACTGAATTTCTCATCTTCTCTTCCAAAAGCACTTTTAATTTTCTCATCAGGGTCGACAGCACCACCTTTCTCCCATCCAGAAGCTCACAGTCTCGGTGTCATCTTCTGACTTTTCTCTTTCTTTCACCTCCCACATTCAGTCTGTCTCCAAATTCTGCGTGGTTTTCCTCCACCTCTCCACACTTCACCGAATCGGCCTCCCGAGGGGGTCTCCCTGCCTCCAGCTTCTGCCCTTTTCGGTTCATCCCGCATTCGGCTGCCAAATCATCTTCCTAAAATACTTTTCCATCACTCTCCTCCTTCAAATCCTCCGGTGACAAGCAATTCCAAGATGAGGCTCCTGTCCCTCACCACCTCCTCCTGTACTCCCCCAAAAGGAAGGTGCTATTTCTCTCAGCATTCCAATGGGTGCCACCCAAGGGCTATAGGTGGGCTGGGGATGCCGTCCTACCTGAGGTTTCCTTCGTCTTCCCTTCACAGTGTTCTTGCTTCGAGTACCTGATGGTAGCAGCGGGCAGCAGAGAGAGGGCAGGGGAGCAGGGAGCCCCTGAAGGGAGAGAGGAGGGAAGATGGGAAGGAAGGAGGGAGAAAGAGAGAGGGGAAGTGGGGGGAGGCGGGAAGGAGAGAGGGAAGATGGAAGGGAAGACAGGAGGGATCGAAGGAGGGAGGGAGAGAGAAGGAGAGGGAAGGAGGGAGGCTGGGAGAGAGAAGGAGAGGGAAGGAGGGAGGCTAGGAGAGGGTAGGAGGGAGAGGGAAAGAGGGAGGGAGGGAAGGAGGGAGGAAGAGAGGGAACGAGGGAGGAAGGGAAGGAGGGAGGAAGAGAGGGAAGACGGGAGGGAGGGAGAGAGGGAAGGAGGGAGGGAGAGAGGGAAGGAGGGTGGGAAGATGGAAGGGAGGGAGGGAAGAAGGGAAGGAGGGAGGGAAGGAGAGAAGATGGGAAAGGGGAGGGAGAGAGGGAAATGGGAGGGAGGGAGAGAGGGCAGATGGGAGGGAGGGAAGACAGGAAGGAGGGAGGGATGGAGAGGGGGAAGATGGGAGGGAGAGGGGGAAGATGAGGGGGAGAGAGAGAGAGGGAAGGGAGGGAGGGAAGAAGGGAAGGAGGGAGGGAAGGAAAGAAGATGGGAAAGGGGAGGGAGAGAGGGAAATGGGAGGGAGGGAGAGAGGGCAGATGGGAGGGAGGGAAGACAGGAAGGAGGGAGGGATGGAGAGGGGGAAGAAGAGGGGGAGGGGGGAAGATGAGGGGGAGAGAGAGGGAAGGGAGGGAGGGAAGAAGGGAAGGAGGGAGGGAAGGAGAGAAGATGGGAAAGGGGAGGGAGAGAGGGAAATGGGAGGGAGGGAGAGAGGGCAGATGGGAGGGAGGGAAGACAGGAAGGAGGGAGGGATGGAGAGGGGGAAGATGAGGGGGAGGGGGGAAGATGAGGGGGAGAGAGAGGGAAGGGAGGGAGGGAAGAAGGGAAGGAGGGAGGGAAGGAGAGAAGATGGGAAAGGGGAGGGAAGATGGCAAAGGGGAGGGAGAGAGGGAAAATGGGAGGGAGGAAGAGAGGGAAAATGGGAGGGAGGAAGAGAGGGAAAATGGGAGGGAGGAAGAGAGGGAAAATGGGAGGGAGGGGGAGAGGGCAGATGGGAGGGAAGACAGGATGGAGGGAGGGATGGAGAGGGGGAAGATGGGAGGGAGAGAGGGAAGATGAGGGGGAGAGAGAGAGAGGGGGGGAAAATGGGAGGGAAGGAAGGGGAAAGGGACGGAGAGTGAGAGGGAAAGCTGAAGGGAGGGAGGGAAGACTGAAAGGAGGGAGGAAAGGGAGATGAGAGGGAAGAGACGGGAGACAAGGGCGAAGGGAGGTGGAAGGGAGGGAGGAAAGGGAGGACGGGAGGGAGAAGGAGGGAAAGGGGAAAGAGAAGGGAGAAGGGGATGAATGGAAGGGCCACGTGCCTCTGCTGCGTGACCTGCAGCAAGTCACTTGCCTGCTTTGTGCTTCAGTTTCCTCCAACTGCCAAAGGAGGTTCACTAACTCTTCTCTCTCCGATGTAGACTGGGAGTTCCAGGTGGGACAGCGGCTGTGTCCAACCTGACGATCTTGTATCTACCCCGGCGTTTGGAACGGAGCTTGACACGGAGAAAGCGATTCAAAAAAATACCTTTAAAAAAAAAAATGAAAGAGAGAGGGAAGAGGGGCTGGAGAAGAAAGGGAGGGAGGAGGAGGTGCCGGGGGAGGTAAAAAAGGGGAAGGAAGGCGAAAGGGAGAGGAAATAGCCTGCCTCGGGGGGGAGGTGTGAAGAGGTGGTGGCAGGAGCTGTGGGCCAAGTGGCAGGGGGCCAAGGGCCTTGGACACTCACTGCACCACCTCTAGCCTGGAGGAGCAGCATGGCTCCGTGGAAAGAGCCCGGGCTTTGGAGTCAGAGGTCATGGGTGCGAATCCCGACTCCACCACATGTCTGCTGTGTGACCTTGGGCAACTCACTTCACTTCTCTGAACTTCAGTTACCTCATCTGTAAAATAGGGATTAAGACTGTGAGCCCCACATGGGACAACTTGATCACCTTGTAACCCCCCCAGCACTTAGAACAGTGCTCTGCACATAGTAAGCGCTTAACAAATGCCATTTTTTTTTTAGCCTTCTGCTCGGCCCAGCCCTCCACCCTACCCTGTATTTTGCTCTGCCCTATCCAGCCCAATGCTCTGCCCTCCGCCCAGCTCTCCGCCCCATCTTCTGTCCTACCTTCTGCCCTGTCAACACTGACTCTCAAACCCCTCAGCGGTGCAGACCCCTCCTAGTGTGGACACCCACCTTCCTGCCCAGGATCATTCATTCACTCACTCACTCACTCAATCATATTTATTGGGCGCTTACTGTGTGCTGTGTAAATACGATTGATTGATTGCAGAGCACGGCACTAAGCTCTTGGGAAGTCCAAGTTGGCAACATATAGAGACGGTCCCTACCCAACAACGGGTTCACAGCCTCCCCCTCTCTCTCCCCCTCCCCGTCCCGCCACCCTGCCTCCTTCCCCTCCCCACAGCACCTGTATATATGTTTGTACAGATTTATTACTCTGTTTTACTTCTACATATTTACTATTCTATTTATTTCATTTTGTTAATATGTTCTGTTTTGTTGTCCGTCTCCCCCTTCTAGACTGTGAGCCCGTTGTTGGGTAGGGACCGTCTCTATATGTTGCCAACTTGTCCTTCCCAAGCGCTTAGTATAGTGCTCTGCACACAGTAAGCACTCGATAAATACGACTGAATGGATGAATGAAATCTAGCTTTACTTCTATTTATTCTCATGACTTGACACCTGTTCACATGTTTTGTTTTGTTGTCTGTCTCCCCCTTCTAGACTAGTGTAAGATCACTGTGGGCAGGGAATGTATCCTTTATATTACTGTATTATACTTTCCCAAGTACTTAGTACAGTGCTTCTAGATTATAAGCCCGTTGTTGGGTAGGGATTGTCTCTATTTGTGGCCGAATTGTACTTTCCAAGGGCTTAGTACAGTGCTCGGCACACAGGAAGCGCTCAGTAAATACGATTGAATGAATTAATGCTCTGCACACAGTAAGCACTCAATAAATACGGTTGAATGAATGAATATTAGGCTCACAGTCTTCATCCCATTTTACAGGTGAGGTAACAGGCACAAAGAAGTTAGAAGACTTGCCCAAGGTCACACAGCAGACATGTGGCACTTCCCAAGCGCTTAGTACAGTGCTCTGCACACAGTAAGCGCTCAATAAATACGATTGATGATGATGATGATGATGATGTGGCAGAGCTGGAATTTGAACCCGTGTCCTCTGGCTCCCAAGCCCATGTTCTTTCCACTAGGCCACTTCTCATTCTCCCTTGTCACCCATTGTGTACTCTCTTACCCTTGTATTGAACGCCTCCCTCCCTTAAAATTATCTCAATTACGTACTCTCCCACTTTCCAAGCCTCCTCCTCCAGGAAACATTTTCCATCTGATTCCTCTGTCCCTAGTTTTACCTTTGCCGTCACCCACCTTTAACATTTCTGTTGATCAATCATTCAATTAATGGTATTTGAGTATTTACTACGTGCAGAGCACTGTACTCAACACTCGGGAACATGCAGTACAACAAAGTTGGTAGCTGTGATCCCTGCCCACAAGGATATTACAATCTATAGGGGGAGGTAAACATTAAAATAATAATAATAATGGCATTTATTAAGCACTTACTATGTGCAAAGCACTGTTCTAAGCGCTGGAGAGGTTACAAGATGATCAGGTTGTCCCACGGGGGGGCTCACGGTCTTCATCCCCATTTTACAGATGAGGTCACTGAGGCCCAGAGAAGTTAAGTGACTTGCCCAAAGTCACACAGCTAATTGGCAGAGCCGGGATTTGAACCCATGACCTCTGACTCCAAAGCCCGTGCTCCTTCCCACTGAGCCACGCTGCTTCTCTAATTCTCTAATTCTCTAATCTAAAACAGATTAGGGATAGGGGAAATGTTAAGAGTATATGAATATTTACATATTAATTCGTTCAATCGTATTTATTGAGCGCTTACTGTGTGCAGAGCACTGTACTAAGCACTTGGGAAATACAAGTTATGCATTTATGCATGTATTACGTATTTATGTATTGTGGGGCTGAGGTGAATAGAGAAGCAGCATGGCTTAGTGGATAGTGGGAATTAGGACCTAACCCCCCCGGCTCTGCCAGTTGCCTGCTGCGTGACTATGGGCAAGTCCCTTCACTTCTCTGTGCCTCAGTTACCACATCTGTAAAATGGGGATTAAGACTGTGAGCCCCATGTGGGCCAGGGACTGTGTCCAACCTGATTAACTTGTATCTACTCCAGCACTTAGTACAGTGCCTGGCACAAAGCAAGCACTTAAAAAATACCATTATTGTTATTACTATGTGATTTTAGACAAGTTTTAGAGGTGATGACACACTAAGATAATTTACTGACAGGAGGAAGAAGGAAAAAGGACCGTATATGCACGGGTTAGTATGCTTAAGTACAGGGCATGTAAGGTATATTCATAAGCGAGATAAGAGGGCCTGAGAAACCCCGACCCCCCGGGACCCCTTTACCTCTATTTATTCTGACAACTTATTTATTTTACTTCTACATATTTATTCTATTTATTTTATTCGGTTAATATGTTTTGTCTTGGTGTCCGTCTCCCCCTTCTCACAGTCTTCATCCCCATTTTACAGACGAGGGAACTGATTTATTTTATTTGTACGTATTTATTCTATATATTTTATTCTGTTAATATGTTTTGTTTTGTTCTCCGTCTCCCCCTTCTAGACTGTGAGCCCACTGTTGGGTAGGGACCGTCCCTATATGTTGTCAAATTGTACTTCCCAAGCGCCTAGTACAGTGCTGTGCACACAGTAAGCGCTCAATAAATACGATTGAATGAATGAATATGTATATATGTTGTACATAGCCTATTTATTTTATTTTGTTAGTATGTTTGGTTTTGTCTCCCCCTTTTAGACTGTGAGCCCACTGTTGGGTAGGGACTGTCTCTATATGTTGCCAGTTTGTACTTCCCAAGCGCTTAGTACAGTGCTCTGCACACAGTAAGCGCTCAATAAATACGACTGATGATGATACGTACTTAAATGCTTAGGTGGTGCGGAAGTGCTGAGGTGACAGGTGGAAGGATATAAATGGGAGATTGAAAAATTAATCGGGAAAGGCCTTCTGGAGCTGTGATTTCAGAAGGGTTTCGGAGTGCTCTGCACATAGTAAGCGCTCAATAAATACGATTGATGATGATAATTTGTACTTCCCAAGCGCTTAGTACAGTGCTATGCACATAGTAAGCGCTCAATAAATACGATTGATGATGATGATGATGATAAGGAAGGCTGTGGATGGTGGATTGGAAAGGGGAGCGAATCTTAGACAAGGGGGAGGTTGTGTTGAGAATAAGGCCCAGAAAGGAGTTTTTCTTGAGAGGATCGTAGAGTGTGTGCAGGTGTGTAGTGGTAAAAGAGTAAATAGGTTGGAGAGAGCTAATTGAGTGCTTTAAGGTCAGGAGTTCATTCATTCAGTCGTATTTATTGAGCGCTTACTGTGTGCAGAGCACTGTACTAAGCGCTTGGGAAGTACAAGTCGGCAACATATAGAGACGGTCCCTACCCAACAGTGGGCTCACAGTCTAGAAGGGGGAGACAGACAACAGCCAGGACAGCCAGGAGTTCCCGGCTAATGTGGAGAGGGCCGCTGCTATTTCAATTTATTCCTAAAGGAAGTATACAGTCTATATTCTCCCTCTAGACTGTAATAATAATAATAATAATGATGGTATTTGTTAAGCGCTTACTATGTGCAAAGCACTGTTCTAAGCGCTGGGGAGGTTACAAGGTGATCAGGTTGTCCCACGTGGGGCTCGCCGTCTTAATTCCCATTTTACAGATGAGGTAACTGAGGCCCAGAGAAGTTAAATGACTTGCCCAAAGTCACACAGCTGAGAAGTGGCGGGGCCAGATTTTGAACCCGTGACCTCTGACTCCAAAGCCCGGGCTCTTTCCACTGAGCCATGCTGCTTCTCCATTGTGGACAGGGAATGTGTCTACCAACACTTTGTATATTTCATTCTCCAAAGCATTTAGTAAGCACTCAACAAATACGATTTACATCTGCCCATTTCCCCCATTAGATTGTAAGACAAGCAGCGTGGCTCAGTGGGAAGAGCTTGGGCTTGGCAGTCAGAGGTCATGGGTTCTAATCTCTACTCCACCACTTGTCAGCTGTGTGACTTTGGGCAAGTCCCTTAACTTCTCTGTGCCTCAGTTCCCTCATCTGTAAAATGGGGATGAAGACTGTGAGCCCCACGTGAGACAATCTGATCACCTTGTATCACCCCCACTGCTTAGAACAGCACTTGGCACCTAGTAGGTGCTTAACAAATCCCATAAAAAAGAGATGAGGCGGGAATCATGTCTTCTACTGTTATTAAGTGCTCTTAGCAGAGCGCTCAGTATAATGTGGTTGCAAAACCTATTCTGATGGTGACAATGAGTGGCTGGTTTCCCGAATAAGATTATAGAAGCAATTAGAGAAGGAGCGTGGCCCAGTGGAGAGAGCACAGCCTTGGGAGTCAGAGGTCATGGGTTCGAATCCCTGCTCCACCACTTGTCAGCTGTGTGACCTTGGGCAAGTTGCTTCACTTCTCTGGGCCTCAGTTCCCTCATCTGTAAAACGGGGATGAAGACTGTGAGCCCCACGTGAGACAACCTGATCACCTTGTATCCCCCTCAGCGCTTAGAACAGTACTTGGCACCTAGTAGGCGCTTGACAAATACCATAAAAAAAGAGATGAGGCAGGAATCATGTCTTCTACTGTTATTAAGTGCTCTTAGTAGAGCGCTCAGCATAATGTAATTGCAAAATCTATTCTAGTGGTGACAATGAGTGGCTGGTTTCCCGAAGATTATAGAAGCAATTAGAGAAGCAGCATGACCCAGTGGAAAGAGCACAGCCTTGGGAGTCAGAGGACATGGGTTCAAATCCCAGCTCTGCCATATGTCAGCTGTGTGACCTTGGGCAAGTCACTTAACTTCTGTGTGCCTCAGTTCCCTCATCTGTAAAACGGGGATGAAGACTGGGAGCCCCCTGTGTGATCACCTGATCACCTTGTATCTCCCTCAGCGCTTAGAACAGCACTCGGCACCTAGTAGGCGCTTAACAAATACCATAAAAAAAGAGATGAGGCAGGAATCATGTCTTCTACTGATTAAGTGCTCTTAGTACAGGGCTCAGCATAATGTTGTTGCAAAATCTATTCTGGTGGTGACAATGAGTGGCTGATTTCCCGAAGATTATAGAAGCAATTAGAGAAGCAGCGTGGCCCAGTGGAAAGAGCACAGTCTTGGGAGTCACAGGACATGGGTTCTAATCCCTGCTCCGCCACTTGTCAGCTGTGTGACCTTGGGCAAGTTGCTTCACTTCTCTGGGCCTCAGTTCCCTCAGCTGTAAAACAGGGATGAAGACTGTGAGCCCCACGTGAGACAACCTGATCACCTTGTATCCCCCTCAGCGCTTAGAACAGCACTTGGCACCTAGTAGGCGCTTAATACCATAAAAAAGAGATGAGGCAGGAATCATGTCTTCTACTATTAAGTGCTCTTAGTACAGCTGTGGCACCTAGTAGGCACTTAAATCCCATAAAAAAGAGATGAGGCAGGAATCATGTCTTCTACTATTAAGTGCTCTTAGTACAGCTGTGGCACCTAGTAGGTGCTTAACAAATCCCATAAAAAAGAGATGAGGCAGGAATCATGTCTTCTACTGTTATTAAGTGCTTTTAGTACAGCTGTGGCACCTAGTAGGTGCTTAACAAATACAATAAAAAAAGAGATGAGGCAGGAATCATGTCTTCTACTGTTATTAAGTGCTCTTACTACAGCAGTGGCACCTAGTAGGCACTTAACTAATACAATAAAAAAGAGATGAGGCAGGAATCATGTCTTCTACTGTTATTAAGTGCTCTTAGTACAGCTGTGGCACCTAGTAGGCGCTTAACAAATCCCATAAAAAAGAGCTGAGGCGGGAATCATGTCTTCTATTAAGTGCTCTTAGTACGGCTGTGACACCTAGTAGGCGCTTAACAAATCCCATAAAAAAGAGATGAGGCAGGAATCATGTCTTCTACTGTTATTAAGTGCTCTTAGTACAGCTGTGGCACTTAGTAGGCACTTAACAAATACAATAAAACAGAGATGAGGCAGGAATCATGTCTTCTGTTATTAAGTGCTCTTAGTACAGCTGTGGCACCTAGTAGGTGCTTAACAAAAACCATAAAAAAGAGATGAGGCAGGAATCATGTCTTCTTCTGTTATTAAGTGCTCTTAGTAGAGCGCTCAGCATAATGTAGCTGCAAAATCTGTTCTGGTGGTGACAATGAGTGGAGATCCAAGAGGCCATGCCACACCTCGCCTCGCCCCACCCTCCTCCGCCGTGCGTGATGACGTCACTGGTCTCCTCCGGCCCCTCTCCCTGCGTTAGGGCGCATGCGCCCATCCTTCTCAGGGGCCGTGCCGCCTGGCCGGGGCGCATGCGCAGAGCGCGTCCTCTGGTCAGGGCCCGCTCCGCCTGGCTGGGGCGCATGCGCAGAGTGCGGCCTCAATCAGTCGTATTTATTGAGCGCTTACTGTGTGCAGAGCACTGTGCTAAGCGCTTGGGAAGTACAAGATGGCAACATATAGAGACGGTCCCTACCCAACAGCGGGCTCACGGTCTAAAAGGGGGAGACAGAGAAGCAGCGTGGCTCAGTGGAAAAAGCCCGGGCTTTGGAGTCAGAGGTCATGGGTTCAAATCCCGGCCCCACCACTTGTCAAGTGTGTGACTTTGGGCAAGTCACTTAACTTCTCTGGGCCTCAGTTCCCTCATCTGTAAAATGGAGATGGAGACTGTGAGCCCCACGTGGGACAACCTGATCACCTTGTAAATTCCCCAGCGCTTAGAACAGTGCTCTGCATATAGTAAGCGCTTAATAAATGCCATTATAATCAGTCGTATTTATTGAGCAATTACTGTGTGCAGAGCACTGTACTAAGCGCTTGGGAAGTACAAGATGGCAACATATAGAGACAGTCCCTACCCAACAGTGGGCTCACAGTCTAAAAAGGGGAGACAGAGAACAAACCCAAACATACTAACAAAATAGAATAGATATGTACAAGTAAAATAAATAGAGTAACAAATATGTACAGGCATATATACAGGTGCTGTGGGGAAGGGAAGGAGGTGAGATGGGAGGGGGGAGAGGAAGGGCCTCTCTTCCCGTCTTTCTCCGGGCCCTCGGCGCATGCGCAGAGCGCGGCCTCTCGTTCCATCTTAGAGCCAGGCGCATGCGCAGAGCGCGGCCTCAAGTCCCATCCCTCTCCGGGCCCATCCTTGAGGTCCTAGCCTTCTCACGGTCCTCGCCGCCTGGCCAGGGCGCATGCGCAGAGCGCGGCCTCACGTCCCATCCTCAGAGCCCGCGCCGCCTGGCGGGGGCGCATGCGCAGAGCGCGGCCTCAAGTCCCATCCTTCTCAGTGTCCCGGCCACCGGGGCGCATGCGCAGAGCGCGGCCTCAGGTCCCATCCTCAGAGGCCTGACCGGGGCGCATGCGCAGAGTGCAGGAGGGTCTCGCGCCCGTGATCCCACCGCTTCCCGGCGGGATGGAGCTGGCCGAGCTGGAGTTGCTCATGGAGGAGGCCTTCACGGAGGAGGAGGAGCAGGAGGAGCAGGGGACGACGCCCCCGGACCGCCGGCAGTGAGCACAGCCCCGGGGGGGGAGGAGGGAGCGGGAGCCACGCGGGAGATTTAAAAGATAAAAGCGGGATCCGGTCTGACTGGGAGTCATTCATTCAGTCACTCGGTCGTTCATTCATTCATCCATTCAGTCGTTCGTCATTCAGTCAGTCGTTCATTCATTCATTTATTCAGTCGTTCGTTCATTCATTCCTTCATTCATCCATTCAGTCGTTCGTTCATTCATCCCTTCAGTCGATCGTTCATTCATCCATTCAGTCGTTCGTTCGTTCATTCATTCAGTCGTTCGTTCGTTCATTCATTCATTCAGTTCGTTCGTTCATTCATTCATTCAGTTCGTTCATTCATTCAGTTGTTCAGTCAGTCAGTCGTTCGTTCATTCATTCATTCAGTCATTCATTCATTCATTCAGTCAGTCGTTCATTCAGTCAGTCAGTCGTTCGTTCATTCATTCATCCATCCATTCAGTCGTTTGTTCATTCATTCGTTCGTTCATTCATTCAGTCGTTCATTCATTCATTCAGTTCGTTCATTCATTCAGTTATTCAGTCAGTCGTTCGTTCATTCATTCATTCAGTCATTCGTTCATTGATTCAGTCAGTCGTTCAGTCAGTCAGTCAGTCGTTCGTTCATTCATTCATCTATCCATTCAGTCGTTTGTTCATTCATTCGTTCGTTCGTTCATTCGTTCATTCAGTCGTTCGTTCATTCATTCATTCAGTCGTTCGTTCATTCATTCAGTCAGTCAGTCGTTCATTCATTCAGTCAGTCAGTCGTTCAGTCGTTCGTTCATCCATCCATTCAGTCGTTTGTTCATTCATTCATTCGTTCGTTCATTGGTTCATTCAGTCATTCGTTCATTCCGTCAGTCGTTCGTTCATTCGTTCAGTCGTTCGTTCGTTCATTCATTCAGTCATTCGTTCATTCATTCATTCAGTCAGTCGTTCATTCATTCATTCAGTCAGTCGTTCATTCATTCAGTCAGTCGTTCGTTTGTTCATTCATCCATCCATTCAGTCATTTGTTCATTCATTTGTTCGTTCATTCATTGGTTCATTCAGTCATTCATTCATTCCATCAGTTAGTCGTTCGTTCATTCATTCAGTCGTTCGTTCATTCATTCAGTCGTTCATTCATTCGTTCATTCATTCAGTCAGTCAGTCGTTCAGTCAGTCAGTCGTTCGTTCACTCATTCATCCATCCATTCAGTCGTTTGTTCATTCGTTCGTTCGTTCGTTCATTGGTTCATTCAGTCATTCGTTCATTCCATCAGTTAGTCGTTTGTCCATTCATTCAGTCGTTCGTTCATTCATTCATTCACTCAGTCGTTCTTCCATTCATTCAGTCAGTCGTTCAGTCGTTCATCCGTTCATCATCATCAATCATATTTATTGAGCGCTTACTATGTGCAGAGCACTGTACTAAGCGCTTGGGAAGTACAAGTTGGCAGCATATAGAGACTCCCTACCCAACAGTGGGCTCACAGTCTAGAAGGGGGAGACAGAGAACAAAACCAAACATACTAACAAAATAAAATAGAACAGACATGTACAAGTTAAATAAATAAATAGAGTAATAAGTATGTACAAACATATATACATATATACAGGTGCTGTGGGGAAGGGAAGGAGGTAAGATGGGGGGGATGGAGAGGGGGACAAGGGGGAGAGGAAGGAAGGGGCGCAGTCTGGGAAGGCCTCCTGGAGGAGGTGAGCTCTCAGCAGGGCCTTGAAGGGAGGAAGAGAGCTAGCTTGGCGGAGGGGCAGAGGGAGGCCGTTCCAGGCCTCATTCAGTTCATTCATTCAGTTGTTCATTCATTCATTCAGTCGTTTGTTCATTCATTCATTCAGTCGTTTGTTCATTCATTCATTCAGTCGTTCGTTCATTCATTCATTCAGTCGTTTGTTCATTCATTCATTCATTCATTCGTTCATTCAGTCGTTCGTTCATTCATTCATTCAGTCGTTCGTTCATTCATTCATTCAGTCGTTCGTTCATTCATTCATTCAGTCGTTTGTTCATTCATTGTCGTTTGTTCATTCATTCATTCAGTCGTTCGTTCATTCATTCATTCAGTCGTTCGTTCATTCATTCATTCAGTCGTTCGTTCATTCATTCAGTCAGTCGTTCATTCATTCAGTCAGTCGTTCGTTCATTCAGTCAGTCGTTCGTTCATTCAGTCAGTCGTTCGTTCATTCAGTCAGTCAGTCGTTCGTTCATTCAGTCAGTCGTTCGTTCATTCAGTCAGTCGTTCGTTCATTCATTCAGTCAGTTGTTCGTTCAGTCAGTTGCTTATTCATTCAGTCAGTTGTTCATTCATTCATTTATTCAGTCGTTCGTCCATCCAGTCGTTCATTCATTCATTCAGTCATTCGTTCATTCAGTCAGTCTTTTGTTCATTCATTTATTCAGTAGTATAGATAAGAGAGGGAGAGTTAATTGCGTGCCTTAAAACTGATGGCAAGAGAAGCAGCATGGCCCAGTGGAAGGAGTATGGTTTGGGAGTCAGAGAACTTGGGCACTAATCCTGTCTCTGCCAGTTGCTTGTGTGTGACCTTGAACAAGTCACCTAACTTCTCTGGCCTTGGTTTCCCCAACCGTAAAATAATAAGAATGGCATTTATTAAGCGCTTACTATGTACAGAGTACTGTTCTAAGCGCTGGGGAGGTTACAAGGTGATCAGGTTGTCCCACGGGGGGCTCACAGTCTTCATCCCCATTTTCCAGATGAGGGAACTGAGGCCCGGAGAAGTGAAGTGACTTGCCCGAAGTCACACAGCTGACAGTCGGCAGAGCCGGGATTTGAACCCTTGCCCTCTGATTCCCAAGCCTGTGCTCTTTCCACGCTGCTTCTCTCATTCATTCATTCATTCAATCGTATTTATTGAGCGCTTACTGTGTGCAGAGCACTGTACTAAGCGCTTGGGAAGTAGAAGTTGGCAACATATAGAGACGGTCCCTACCCAACAGTGGGCTTACAGTCTAGAAATGGGGATTCAATGCCAGTTCTCCCTCGTATTTGGGTTGTGAACCCCACGTGGGACAGGGACTATGTCCAACCTGATTCACTTTTATCTACCCCAGTGCTTGCCACATTTAAGAACTTAACAGATGTAAAAATAATAATTGTAAGGAATTTCTGTTTGATGCGGAGATAGATGGGCAGCCACTGGAGGTTCTTGAGCAACGGGAAGTTGTGGACTGAATTTTCCTTTTTTTTTTTTTCTTTTTTTAGAAAAATGATCCCGGTAGCAGGGTGAAGTGCGGACTGGAGTGGGGAAAAGACAGGAGGCAGGGAGGTCAGCGAGGAGGCTGATTCAGTAGAGAAGCAGCGTGACTTAGTGGAAAGAGCATGGGCTTGAGAGTCAGAGGTCGTGGGTTCTAATCCTGGCTCCGCCACTTATCAGCTGTGTGACTTCTCTGTGTCTCAGTTACCTCATCTGTGAAATGGGGATTAAGACTGTGCACCCCCACGTGGGACAACCTCTTCTACCGCAGCTCCTCGCTGCCCCAGTCAGGGACACAAGTGTTTAAAAGAATCTGAACTTTCCCAGTGTTCAAACAATTGGGAAGAGAGACTTCCACCTGTCCTGTTCATAATAATAATAATAATAATAATAATAATAATGATAGTGATGGCATTTATTATGCGCTTACTATGTGCAAAGCACTGTTCTAAGCGCCGGGGAGGTTACAAGGTGATCAGGTTGTCCCACGGGGGGCTCACAGTCTTCAGCGGGGCTCAGTGGAAAGAGCCCGGGCTTTGGAGTTAGAGGTCAGGGGTTCAAATCCCAGCTCCGCCACTTGTCAGCTGTGTGACTTTGGGCAAGTCACTTCACTTCTCCGTGCCTCAGTTACCTCATCTGTAAAATGGGGGTGAAGACTTTGTGCCCCCCGTGGGACAACCTGATCACCTTGTAACCTCCCCAGCGCTTAGAACAGTGCTTTGCACAGAGTAAGCGCTTAATAAATGCCATCATTATTAATCCCCATTTTACAGATGAGGGAACTGAGGCCCAGAGAAGTGAAGTGACTGTCCCAAAGTCACACAGCTGACACTTGGCGGAGCTGGGGTTTGAACCCACAACCTCTGACTCCAAAGCCCGGGCTCTTTCCACTGAGCCACGCTGCTTCTCTAAGGAACTCTCATAAGGAACTGGTTTTCTTGGTAGAGGTGGGACGGAGACAAGGTGCTTTCCTTATGGACAGACACAGAAACACGAATTGCATTGCTCTCTGAAATTTTTTGGATAGGAACTGGGAAAAGTGTTGTTTTTACTGAAGATGTGTGCCTTTTTTTTTTTTAAACCCAAGGGAAATAAAGTCCTTCCCAGATGGTCAAGGACTTAGAAGAAGCAACTGCGGAGAAGGATGATTTACAGGATTTTTTGGGTGTGTTAACACAATGCCATTTCTTTTACAGGTTTCAGAAGAAGGCAGCAGTTTCCTTTCCTGATCTAGTTCTCAGGCAAGGTGTGAACAACCGATACCGGGTTGTAGCTGTGAAAGTCATACAGACCGAGAGTGGGACCAGTGAAAAACATCTGACAATCACAGCTTCACATTCACGGTCTTTGGAACATAAAGAACTGTGCATCCTGAGGAACGATTGGTAATTAATTTGGGAATATGAGCATTCATTGTGGGAAAACCTTGGCCTTTCTTCTAAAAATTCTGCACAGCATGGGGCTGGTGGAAAGAGCACAGGCTTAGGGAGCCGGAGCACCTGGGTTCTAATCCCGGCTCCACCGCTTGCCTGATTTGTGTCCTAGGATAAGTCACTCGACTTCTCTGGGCCTCAGTATCGTCTTCTGGAAAATGGGATTCTACACCTGTTCTCCTTCCTACTTTGACTGTGAACCCCCCGGGGGGATTGGACATAGTGCATCTCGGAATCTGAGGGTGATCTAAGAATGTAAAAGTTGTAGTTCAGATGGAGTCGAGTTAATAATAGTAAGCTAAGTCAACAGTATTTAGCAACTTTAGCAAAAATTTATTAGCAAAAATAAGACAAGGGTTTGCCCTAACAGGCTTGCATTTTGTCTCGTTTGCACATCTTTATTACTCTATTTATTTATTCATTTATTTATTTTGCTTGTACATTTCTATCCGATTTATTTTATTTTGTTGGTATGTTTGGTTTTGTTCTCTGTCTCCCCCTTTTAGACTGTGAGCCCACTGTTGGATAGGGACTGTCTCTATGTGTTGCCAATTTGTACTTCCCAAGCGCTTAGTACAGTGCTCTGCGCATAGTAAGCGCTCAGTAAATACGATTGATTGATTGATTGATAGTGTTTTACATCTAATGACATTACAAGTCCCCCGAAAATTTGGAATCATGCTCAGCAGCTTTTCTTTCAGCTGCCTCTTTGTCCTTTTAAAATTAAGCTTTCGCATTTGAATTTATTTTCAGGGACTCTGTTTCCGTAGAACCAGGTGACATCATTCATTTGGAAGGAGAGTGCAGGTCTGGCATCTGGGTCATAAATGGAGATTCTGGATATTTGATCTTGTACCCGGACTTGCTGCTTTCTGGTACGAGCATAGCCAGTAGTATTCGGTGTATGCGAAGAGCAGTTCTGAGTGAAAACTTTAAGGTGAGTCCTGGCATGACTGAATATAACTTTTATAGCTTGCCCAAGTGGATCCACTTCAACCCTCAGTAGAGAGGCTTTGAATTTAAAATGATAGTTCAAAGGATAGATTTATTTTTGTTTTTCACTGGCATCTTGGTAACTGTAGACCGAATGCTGAAAATCCTAGTGCTCTCTGATGTGAAGTTTCTGATGGTAGGATTTATTTTGGTTTCTTTGACCGGAGCTATGAGGAAAATAAAAAGTTTCGTTGCATATGCCGAAGAAAAGTTGCTGGCTATAATCATATTTTGAAAGTAAGCTTGGGCTGTGTGTCTACCAATGTGCCTGCCAGGAGCAACGTGGCTCAGTGGAAAGAGCACGGGCTTTGGAGTCGGAGGTCATGGGTTTGAATCCCGGATCCGCCACATGTCTGCTGTGTGACCTTGGGCAAGTCACTTAACTTCTCTGAGCCTCAGTTACCTCATCTGTAAAATGGGGATTAAGACTGTGAGCCCCATGTGGGACAACTTGATCACCTTGCATCCCCCCTGTGCTTAGAACAGTGCTTTGCACATGGTAAGCACTTAACAAATGCCGTCATTATTATTATTATTATTATTATTATTATTACCAACTCTTATTTTGTACCCTCCCAAGCATTTAGTTCAGTGCTCTGTACACAGTAAACGCTCAATAAATACGGTTGATTGTGTTTAAATATTTAATTTTCTCTCTGAGCTTCAAAGACTACGCACCAGTATTTTAAAGTAATACAGTTGCCAGAATGAATTTAATTATGAAAGAAAAGCAGAGTGGGGAAGTTTTTAAAATATTTTATTTGCTCTTGGTATATTACAAGATTCTAATGGTTAGTTTTTCTTCTCTTACAATTACTTCCGGTTATCCTTGTCCTTCCTAATAATAATAATTGTAGTAGTATAAGTCCTTACTATGTGCCAAGCACTGTAGTAAATGTGGATTGTAAGCTCGTCATGGGCAGGGAGTAGATCTACTAATTCTGTTGTATTTACTCCCCGAAGTGCTTAATACAATGCTCTGCACATATCGTGGCTCAGTAGAAAGAGCCTGGGCTTTGGAGTCTGAGGTCATGAGTTCAAATCCTGGCTCCACCAATTGTCAGCTATGTGACTTTGGGCAAGTCACTTAACTTCTCTGTGCCTCAGTTACCTCATCTGTAAAATGGGGATGAAGACTCTGAGCCCCCTGTGTGGCAACCTCATCACCTTGTAACCTTCCCAGCGCCTAGAACAGTGCTTTATACATAGTAAGTGCTTAATAGATGCCATTATTTATCCCCTTTTAGACTGTGAGCCCACTGTTGGGTAGGGACTGTCTCTATATGTTGCCAATTTGTACTTCCCAAGCGCGTAGTACAGTGCCCTGCACACAGTAAGCGCTCAATAAATACGATTGATGATGATAGTAACCGCCCAATAAATACCATTGGTGGATTGATTGGGCACAGTCTTTGTCCCACATGTGGCTCACCGTCTGAAGAGTGAGGACAGATGTAGAATCCACACTTTACAGATGAGGAAACTGAGGTATGGAGAAGCTAAGTGAGTTTCCCGAGGGTCACATAGCAGGGAAATCGGGGAGCTGGGATTAAACCCAGATCATCTGATTCCCAGGCTTGGGCTCTTTCCACTAGCCCATGGTGCTTCCTGCTCCCACATTTGAAAATAATTTCTGTCTGCCCACTCCATTGTATAGTAAGTTTCAGGAGGGCATGACAGTTAAATCTTGTTTGCTATTTTCTTCCAAATGTTCAGTACAGTGCTAATGTGTAGGACTAAGTTTGTACTAACCTTCCAAATGTTTAGAACAGTAAAGCCGTTGAGTATGATGATAGTACATCTTGGATATAGCAGTTGATTATTAACATAATCGTAATAAAATGTGGATTCAATCCCGTTAACCTGAAGCTCAAACACACGTGTTTGTGATTCTTCTGTAGAGCAGCAATTCAGGGTCACGCCAAATGCTTATCGGTACGCTCCTTCACGAAATATTCCAGCGAGCAATAACTGATCGTTTTGCCCAAGAGAAGCTTCGAGGATTTGTCGTCCAGACTCTCCAGGAACCCAAGCACCTGAAGGAAATGTAAGTTGTCAATAGAAGTAGTGATGTGACAAAGACGATCGTACTTTGCAGTCACCCAAACAGCCTACATATTTAAAAATTGTGCCGGTTGATGAATGCATCGGTTGTGCGAGGAAGGATTGTGTATGACTGGGCTGGAATTTCCAGCCCAGCCGTTACCTGCCTAATAAAGTGGGAATTGCCGTACATCCTCAGCACTGGTGCAGCTGTTTTCTGGAGCCGGTGTTTGTGGCTCCGTTTCCCGGCAGGTGAAGAGGAGCATCACCGTCTTCGGCCTGTTAGTCCCCTCTAGAATGGAAACTCATCGTGGCCAGGGACCGCGTCTGCTGAGTCTCTTGGATCGTACATTCCCAAGAGCTTTGCTCATAGTAAGCGCTCAATAAATACCACTGATTCATTGATTGATACCGTGGAGGCGGGTTCTTTTTGATGCCGCCGGGCTCCTCTTACCACCTAGCCCAGTCACCCAGCCTGGCAAGGGAGAGCTAGAGCCCCCCACCTCCTTCCACACATACACCCCTCAGACCCGGCCAGGCAACTGGCCCTCCTTCACTTCCCAAGCGCTTAGTACAGTGCTCTGCACACAGTAAGCGCTCAATAAATACGATTGATTGATTGATTCATGGCCCAGCAGACCCTTTGGGATGAGCCAGAGGCTTCTCTGTCCTCCGCTGGGCACTGGAGCGAGCAGTGGACTCCTTGTTATTTTGGTAGGCCTCTTTGCATGTTCAAGGTGAAGCTTTTTTGGGCTCCTACCAGATCCTTGGAGTTGGTCTAGGGTTTTTTATGCCTCTTTAGGGGCTTCAGCTCAGTGGGTTTTAACTTTCCTTCCCCCTCAAATACTTTCCTCCACCTAATTTTCCCGTCAGAGTTGCCACGCCACCATCATTCCTATCTCTCAAGACTCTAGCCATGGCATTGTTCTGGATGCCTCCCTCTCTTTCAGACCCCTTCTCCAGTGTATCACCAAATTGTCTGTTTTTCTGGCATAATATTTCCAGAATCTGCTCCTCCCACTCCGTCCAAATGGCCACTACACTGTCAGTCAATCAAATTTATTGAGCACTTACTGTATGCAGAGCACTGAACTAAGTGCTGGGGAGAGAACAGTAGAACAGGCACAACGAGCTCACAGTCTAGAAGGGGAGACAAGCATTAATATAAAGAAATAAAGTTAAAGATATATACATGAGTGCTGTGGGGCTGGGTGGGGGAGATGAATAAAGGGAGAAAGTCAAGGTGACTCAGGGTGTAGAAGAAAAGGAAAGGAGGACTTAGTTAGGGAAGGGCTCCGGGAGGAAATAATGTGCCTTAAAATAAGTTCGAAGGTGGGGCTGAGATATGAAGAAGGAGGGTATTCCAGGCCAGAGGCAGGAAATCAGCGGCGAGATAGATGATAGCGAGATATGGTGAGAAGGTTGGCAGCAGTGTGGCTCGGTGGAAAGAGCACGCGGGCTTTGGAGTCAGAGTTCATGGGTTCAAATCCCGGCTCCGCCAACTGTAGGCTGTGTGACTTTGGGCAAGTCACTTCACTTCTCTGTGCCTCAGTTACCTCATCTGTAAAATGGAGATTAAAGCTATGAACCCCCCCCCGTGGGACAACCTGATCACCTTGTAACCTCCCCAGTGCTTAGAACAGTGCGTTGCACATAGTAAGCGCTTAACAAATACCATCATTATTATTTTTATTAGAGGAGCAAACTGTGCGGGTTGGGTTGTAGAAGGAGAGTAGTGAGGTGAGGGTAGGAAGGGGCAAAGTGATTGAACGCTTTCAGGCCGATGATAAGGGGTCTTTATTTGATGCAGAGGTGGATGGGCAACCAGTGGAGGTGCTTGAGGAATGGGGGAGGATGGCCTGAACGTTGTGGGTTTTTTTAGAAAAATGATCTGGGCAGCAGAGTGAAGTGTGGACTGGAGCGGGGAAAGACGGGAGCAGGGAAGTTAGCAAGGGGGCTGATACAGTCATTATGGTGGGATAAAATACGAGCTTGAATGAACTGGTCACTGATCCTAGCACTTTTCATATCCCATCTTCACTACTGAATCTGCTTCCTTGCTAGCCTCCCTGCTTCCAGTTTTTTCCCTTCTGCAGTGCCTGTTTCACTCTATGTGGATCATTTTCCTAAATGGTTTTTTTTCACAATTTTTTTTGTGGTATTTGAGTTACACAGGTACTGTACTAAGCATTGGGGT
Source organism: Tachyglossus aculeatus (assembly GCF_015852505.1). Lineage (NCBI taxonomy): Eukaryota > Metazoa > Chordata > Mammalia > Monotremata > Tachyglossidae > Tachyglossus > Tachyglossus aculeatus. Next base: position 61,232,384 of record NC_052068.1, on the reverse strand, counting down.
AATCAGTCAATGAATCATGTTTATTGAGTGCTTACTGTGTGCAGAGCACTGTACTAAGCGCTTGGGAAGTACAAGTTGGCAACATACAGAGACAGTCCCTACCCAACGGTGGGCTCACAGTATAGAAGGGGGAGACAGAACAAAACCAAACATATTGACAAAATAAATTGAATAGATATGTACAAGTAAAATAAATAGAGTAAAAAATATGTACAAACATATATACGTATATACAGGTGCTGTGGGGAAGGGAAGGAGGTAAGACCGGGGGGATGGAGAGGGGGTTGAGGGGGAGAGGAAGGAGGGGGCTCAGTCTGGGAAGTCTGGGTAGATACAAGATAATCAAGTTGGAAACATTGTCTCATTTAGCGCTCAGAGTTTTAATCTCCACTTTACAGATGAGGAAAGTGAGGTAGAGAAGTTAAGTGACTTGCCCAGGGCCTTACAGCATACACTTTCATTCATTCATTGAATTGTATTTATTGAGCGCTTACAGTGTGCAGAGCACTGGACTAAGCACTTGGGAAGAACAAGTCGGCAACATATGGAGACGGTCCCTACCCAACAACAGGCTCACAGTCTAGAAGACTCAGTCACATAATAATAATAATAATAATGATGGTATTTGTTAAGCGCTTACTATGTGCAAAGCACTGTTCTAAGCGCCAGGGAGGTTACAAGATGATCAGGTTGTCCCGCGGAGGGCTCACGGTTTTAATCCCCATTTTACAGATGAGGTCACTGAGGCACAGAGAAGTTAAGTGACTTGCCCAAAGTCACACAGCTGACAGTTGGCAGAGCTGAGATTTGAACCCATGACCTCTGACTCCAAAGCCCGGGCTCTTTCCACTGAGCCACGCTGCTTCTCCGTCACATGGCGGAATTGGGATCAGAACCCGGTTTCTCTGACTCTCAGGCGCAAGTTCTTTCCACTGGGCCACAGTTCTGCATGCTTCTCCCCACGTCTCAGAAAAACTCCAGTGAATACCTGTTTCTCTCAGCTTCAGGCAGAAAGTCCTGACCATTATCTCTAAAGCACATAACTCTAAATAGACGGCTATTAAACATCTTGCAACTAAATTTTTATGGATGTTACAAACATGTTGTAATATACTAAATGAACGTATTGATGCACAAGTAAGAATTTCTATAGGGCCCATTGGTGGTATTGTAGTTTTTGTATTGTAAAATGAAAAGCATAAAATTACATTATATTAAACTATATTAATTAACTATATTAAGCTATAATTATATTAAACTATATAGTTGAAATACTTGCTTTTGTACTCAATTGCTTCTTCCATTTTTTTAGTCTTTTGAATTTAGTGTATCTTTAATTTGTCCCAGGTATCGCTTAAATATGAACCAAGCTGAAATAAAGGAAGAAATTGAAGAATACCTCCCATCATTTTCTAAATGGGCTGAAAATTTCATGAACAAGTCTTCCCCAGCCAACCTACCCAACATACAGCTATCTTTGTAAGAAATCGTTACCGTAATGCATTCTTATCATTGGAGACCAAGAACACGTATCGCTGTTGAAACCTATTTCAGGATTACCTAGTCCAAACTAATACAGTGCTCTGCATTTGGTAAATGTTGGTAATGATATATTTTTGAATCATTGGAAGCTTTAAAGAATTGGACTTCGGGGCCTGAAAATTTGGATCTTTCAAAAATCCATTAGCCGGTAGACCAGTATTTCTCATTCTTCTTCAAAATACTGTGTGCTTTTTGTCAGGTAATGCTCCCAATTTTTTTGAGAATCCAAATGCCCTGAAAATAGATGTTCACAAAATGAATACAGCGAAATACTTGTGTAATACACGTTATCACTAGGACGCTGGTACGGAATTAGGTAACGGGTCTTTTGACAGTGTACATCTCTCTGGATTGGATGTGATGCTGTGTTGGAAGAAATAGTTGTGCTTACTGTACTATAAGGTAAGTTTTTCCCGAAGCAGGGTTTGTGAAGAACGTAATCAGCTGCAACCATTCATAGCTTTATCTTTTGTACAGTATAATAAGAGTTGCTAGACATGATATGTATATGTGTTTGTACATATTTATTACTCTATTTTACTTGTACATATCTATTCTATTTCATTTTGTTAATATGTTTGGTTTTGTTCTCTGTCTCCTCTTTCTAGACTGTGAGCCCACTGTTGGGCAGGGACCGTCTCTATATGTTGCCAACTTGTACTTCCCAAGCGCTTAGTACAGTGCTCTGCACACAGTAAGCGCTCAATAAATACAATTGATGATGATGATCCCTACCCTCAAGGAGCTTACAGTCCAGAGGGGGAGGAACTATTATATTAGCAAGCAATTGCTTCTAAAAAGCCCTTTGAGGTCTGTTTAGAAGTATGTTAGTTCTCTTAGGAGGGGTGAGCTTTCCTAACTTATCCTCCTTGTCCTTTGCTCATCTACCTCACTTGAACCTTGTCGGGTTTTTTTTGTTTTTTCCCCTCACTTCTGTAGTTTTCTTTCTGTGTTTATGTCTAGTTCAAGCTGTTACCTCCTAGAGAGCCATAACAGCCTGTTTTTGCCTAGAATGAACCTCTCTAAGGATGCTTAATAAATCATCAGTCAGTCCAGCGTATTTCTTGAGCACTTGGTGTGCACAGAGCACTGTACTAAGCACAGGGGAGAGTGCAAAACAACAATAAATGTGAGGTGTGACAGAACTATATTCAGATAAAAATCAGTTCAGCAAGAAAAATGGTAAGTTGCAGGGGTGACGTTGCTGGACAACTTTTAGATTTGCACAGCAGCTTTGTGTGGCTGAGGAGAAAGCGGTCATGAAGGAATGACCTGATAACATATTTGATATTCGCCTCACTCTCATAGCATTCTTGTCAGTTGTGTGACCTTGGGCAAGTCACTTAACTTCTCTGGGCCTCAGTTCCCTCATCTGTAAAATGGGGACTGAGACTGTGAGCCCCACGGACAACCTTGATCACCTTGTATCTCCCCCCCCCCATGCTTAGAACAGTGCTTGGCACATAGCGCTTAACAAATACCACCTTTATTATTATCATTATGTACATGGCTTTAAATGGCTCATTATAAGCAACTTATTAATGTCTGTCTCCCCCCTAGACTGTAAGATCATTAGGGGCAGAGAACATCGTGTGTGCTCATTCTCTTGTACTCTCCCAAGCACTTTGAACAGTGCTCTGCACATAGTAAGCACTCAATAAATGCTGTTGATTGCTGGATTGATAACCCAGTGGGGTAGAGCTTTGTGTGCATCATGTTTTCATAGCCCTAAGTGGGTTCACCCTGGCATGACTCTGAATGAAATGAATAATGAATAAATGAAGAAATAATGAATAAAAACTGGGAGAGGAGGCGGCAGGCCTAGCCCCCCAAAACCTCAATGGTTTTCACTCTGTGGGCGGGGATCGCGTCTACCAACTCTTGTATTCTTCCAAGTGCTCTGTACAGTCTTCTACCCACAGTAAGCGCTCAATAAATACCACTGATTGATCGTTTTAATTCTGCGCTACCCTGACTTGTAAAGCCCCTGTGAAGTTTTCCCGTGGGGCAAAGTTGCAGCTGCTCAAGATCCCCTAATTGGTTTGTAATTGATTTATTTATATTAATGTCTGTGTCCCCCTCCAGACTGTATTTGTTGTGGGCGGGGAATGTGTTTATAGTTGTGTTTTCCCAAGTGCTTAGTACAGTGCACTGCACAGAGTAAGCACTCAGTAAATATCTAGACTGTGAGCCCACTGTTGGGTAGGGACTGTCTCTATATGTTGCCAACTTGTACTTCCCAAGCGCTTAGTACAGTGCTCTGCACACAGTAAGCGCTCAATAAATATGAATGAATGAAATATGACTGACTGATTCATGAGTCTTAGTTGGCCACCCTTTCGCTGGATTACTGGTTTTTCAGCAGGCCTGTATTTTACTCCCAATTATTTCACGTATGACCTTGCAAGTTGATTCGACTTTCCGATCCTTAGCTTCTTTAGTAGTAGCATTGTTTATTGGGCACAAACTAGGAGTTTGAGGTACAGAATAATGAAGTATGCCTGCCCACAAGAAGCTTCCACTCTAAGGGGTAGACTAACACAGCATTTACAGCGCAATCAAAATCAATTGAGCGGGGATATATACATGAAGGTGTAACTTCATAAGTTTCTCTCTATAAAGTCAAATAAAAGTTATGTGGAGTATATTGAACTCTTTGTTTTTTTTATATACACAATTTTTTTTCTTTTTTGAAGATTTTTTTTTCCCGGTAGAAGTAAGCATTTTAAAATTTTCTGTAGGCCAAGTCCTGGAAACAAGGATGCATCAGATTGTAGTATTGAAGTGACTGAATCTCTGGATATTGAAGAAAATATTTGGTCTCCAAGATTTGGTTTGAAGGGCAAAATCGACGTCACTGTTGGTGTGAAGATACATCGTCGATGTAAAGTGGATTATAAAATAATGCCTCTGGAACTTAAAACTGGGAAGGAATCGAACTCCATAGAACATAGAAGTCAGGTAAAAACAGTAACTTGAAAAATATCGAGAAATAATTCATTTGAAAGGTTTTTTTGGTAAGGTAAAATATGTTTGCTTTTATAAAATATGCTTCCATATTATGTCTGTCATAAATTATACAACAGGGAAGAAACTCTTTGGGAATAGATTATTTACTGCAGAGGTATAAACTCAGTCTTGAGTTTTAGTTTTAACTAGATATTTCACCCATTCCAAAATGGAAGGTTTTAATTTTTTTTAATGGTATTTAAGTGGTTACTGCGTGTCAGCCACCGTATTAAGCACTGGGGTAGATTAGATGCAAGGTAATCAGGTTGGACACAGTCCATGTCCCTTGTAGGGCTCAAAGTCTTAATCCCCATTCTACAGATGAAGTAAGTGAGGCACAGAGACGTTAAGTGACTTGCCCCAAATCACACAGCAGACAGGTGGCAGATTTGGGATTAAAACCCAGCTCCTCTGACTCCCAGCCAGTGCTCTTTGAACTTGGCCTCTCTGCTTATCTGTCTTAATTATGTAATTCACTCACATATGTCTATATCTATTTATCTATCTGTATATCTCTCTATCTGTCTATATGGAGGGAGAGCCATCTCACTTAAAAATCACCCTGTCAAGTTTGCCGTGGCTCAGGGAGTTCCCTTCCTCTTCCATTGAAATTTCGACTGATGTGTTGAAGTGATTAAGCCCATTTCAATTTATCATGAGATGATGGCCTCTACTGTAGCGAAGATAATCACAGCTTGATATCCCAAGGTGCCTTTTTGCTGAATAGGAAATGAAAGGTAGCACATATGTGCACAAATTTTAAATATTTCATTATCCGTATGCGTTTACATTGCTGTTCGGGTAACCATCTTTTGATTTTTAAAAATCATGTTTTTTCATTTATTCTCATTTTGGTCCTTTTGGGGGTCTTGGGAATGGGTTATTGGATCAAAGTAATACATTTATAGTGCACTTTGGCTTAGTACCATTTTCATGGAACACGTGCGTGCATACACACGCTTTCCTTGGTTGTATTGTCGTGTTTGTTGCTTGCAGTGTTTGGTGTTTTCACTTTTGCCGCCTAGATTTCCCATTCTTTTTGAAGACTCCGCTTGCAAAGAGCCGTTTCTTTTTTGAGTGCCGTCTGGTTGATCTTTGGGCACTTGACTCCCATCATTCAGATGAGATCCAGCGTCGTCTGGGGCCTTGTTGTGTGGCCACCTTAAAACGCTTCCCCCGTCTTCCTTTCTTTCAGTTTTCCCCATATCAGTTCACCGTTCAGTGGCTGTTCTGGTATCCCGTCATCAATTCTCCTCATATATCCCCCCCAGGGCAGCTGTGTGGAGGTGAGCATACCTGTAATCCTCCGGGATTTCCTTGTTGGCGTTCCTGGCTTGCCGTTTGGCGTAGTCTCCCCTGTGAAAAACGTGGTTGGAACTTCTCAAGGAGTCAGGTGTTACGTCTGTAAAGAGTTTGGGACTCCCATTCGACGGTCTCCCAAATGTACCGGCCAATTTTCATGCATTTGGTTAGAGGAGGCAGCTCGCCCAAATACCTAGAAAGGGACAGCATCAGTAATCTCCCTTTTCCAAGTTAGGCATTCAAAAGAGATAGAGGTGACACAGAATCACACCAGAATCCAAAAGAGACCCCTGCCTAGTATTTTGAAGAAAAATGCCATTCTGATGAACCACGTCTGGTAACCAGTAATATTTTAACTGGGGATTCAACTGAATAGAATGCAAGAAAATGAACTTCAGCCAAGATTTAAAACGACAGCCCAAGATTTACTCCAGAAAACCCCCAGAGTAGATCGTCACTCCAACTTTCCTGGCCTTTCCTTTCCATCAGTTTAATTAAGGGATAAAGGCATCCTAATTTGGAGCCGGCTCTAAAGAGATTCAGATTCTGGAAAACAGAGAGAAAGATACGAAGACAACGCAGGGAATTGGCTTGCCTGAGACCACCTAATCAGCCCTTTAACTTGCTGGGAAATACAGTTTCTCCAATCCTTCCCTAGAATTTCCCCTTCCAACCTTCAACAGGATGACCAAAGATCGTGCATAACACAGTACCACAAATACTTTATTTTTGATAGCTCCTCCTTGAATTCTTTCTAGGGTCACCGCATCTATTTACAAATATGGTGAACAAAACTGCCCCTTCAAAAGCATAAGAAGGAACCATTTAGGGTTTATTTCCTTGACCCATACATATCAAGCTCTTGTTAATACTTTCAGTACATTTTATGGACAGTTTATCTTACTTTTGACTCCCGCGTCTTTGTTGCAAATGTGGGCGGCCACCCTTTTCACATTTCTGTGCTTCTTTGTGTTCAGCGGAAGTTTCAACCTCTTCCAGAAGGATTGTTTTTTCTTGTTATCAAGGGTTTTATCATTTTTCTCTCCTTCCGAACTATTAGCAAAACTGCCCAATTGCATTTTTAATGAGCATAGTAAAAGTCATCAGTAAAGACTTGGAAGAGAAGCAACTCTGACTAGTCTGTGGGTTTCCCAGTGAGAATGGACCCTCAAGGTAACCTCAAGTCGTTAATAGCTATAGTCATCAGCATCATCATTATTATTCATAACAATGTGCCAAGTACTTTTGCTAAGTACACGTCAGATTGGACACAGTCCCGGTTTCACAAGGTTTATAGTATAAAGAGGGAGGGAGAACAAGTATTTATCCCCGTTATTCGGGTGAGGAAACTGAAACACAAATTTCAGTGACTTGTCCAGTGTCACCCAGCAGGCAGGTGGCAGAACTAGGATTTGAACCCAGGACTCTTGACTGTGGCTCCTGTTCTTTCCACTAGGCCATATTACCTCCTTATTAGCATTCTAGCTTGTTTCATTTAAAATGGGGTTAATACAAATTATTATAAAGGCATAAAAATGTTACAGTTAATGCTTTTCATCATTTCCAATTGATAGTCAGTACAGTATAACTGACACATCCCTTGCCCACAGTAAATTTATAATCTAGAAAACTGTAGAGGATAAATAGTACCTTTAAATGGGCTGGCTTCCGTCCCCTTCATTCCATGGAAACTGCGCTCTCAAAGGTCACCAATGACCTCCTGCTTGCCAAATCCAACGGCTCCTACTCTGTCCTAATCCTCCTCGACCTCTCAGCTGCCTTTGACACTGTGGACCACCCCCTTCTCCTCAACACGTTATCTGACCTTGGCTTCACAGACTCCGTCCTCTCCTGGTTCTCCTCTTATCTCTCCGGTCGTTCTTTCTCAGTCTCTTTTGCAGGCTCCTCCTCCCCCTCCCATCCTCTTACTGTGGGGGTTCCCCAAGGTTCAGTGCTTGGTCCCCTTCTGTTCTCAATCTACACTCACTCCCTTGGTGACCTCATTCGCTCCCACGGCTTCAACTATCATCTCTACGCTGATGACACCCAGATCTACATCTCTGCCCCTGCTCTCTCCCCCTCCCTCCAGGCTCGCATCTCCTCCTGCCTTCAGGACATCTCCATCTGGATGTCCGCCCGCCACCTAAAGCTCAACATGTCGAAGACTGAGCTCCTTGTCTTCCCTCCCAAACCTTGTCCTCTCCCTGACTTTCCCATCTCTGTTGACGGCGCTACCATCCTTCCCGTCTCACAAGCCCGCAACCTTGGTGTCATCCTCGACTCCGCTCTCTCATTCACCCCTCACATCCAAGCCGTCACCAAAACCTGCCGGTCTCAGCTCCGCAACATTGCCAAGATCCGCCCTTTCCTCTCCATCCCAACCGCTACCCTGCTCATTCAAGCTCTCATCCTATCCCGTCTGGACTACTGCACTAGCCTTCTCTCTGATCTCCCATCCTCGTGTCTCTCTCCACTTCAATCCATACTTCATGCTGCTGCCCGGATTATCTTTGTCCAGAAACGCTCTGGACATATTACTCCCCTCCTCAAAAACCTCCAATGGCTACCGATCAATCTGCACATCAGGCAGAAACTCCTCACCCTGGGCTTCAAGGCTGTCCATCACCTCGCCCCCTCCTACCTCACCTCCCTTCTCTCCTTCTCCAGCCCAGCCCGCACCCTCCGCTCCTCCACCACTAATCTCCTCACTGTACCTCGCTCTCGCCTGTCCCGCCATCGACCCCCGGCCCACGTCCTCCCCCGGTCCTGGAATGCCCTCCCTCTGCCCATCCGCCAAGCTAGCTCTCTTCCTCCCTTCAAGGCCCTGCTGAGAGCTCACCTCCTCCAGGAGGCCTTCCCAGACTGAGCCCCTTCTTTCCTCTCCCCGTCGTCCACCTCTCCATCCCCCCGTCTTACCTCCTTCCCTTCCCCACAGCACCTGTATATATGTATATATGGTTGTACATATTTATTACTCTATTTATTTGTTTATTTATTTATTTTACTTGTACATTTCTATCCTACTTATTTTATTTTGTTGGTATGTTTGGTTCTGTTCTCTGTCTCCCCCTTTTAGACTGTGAGCCCACTGTTGGGTAGGGACTGTCTCTATGTGGTGCCAATTTGTACTTCCCAAGCGCTTAGTACAGTGCTCTGCACATAGTAAGCGCTCAATAAATACGATTGATTGATTGACCAATTTAGTTTTATTTGCAAATGAACAAAAGCTGTTTTTTGTATTTGCACATGGGTATATGGGGAGGGAAATCATTTTCTTAGTCTGAAATATTGCCACACTTTAGCAGTAGGATGATACAGAAACGACTAAAACTAGAAAACTACAACTTGGCTGGTTTGCAGACCTGAGGAAAGTAAATTAAGTCAAGTTTGCAGAAAAAAGCATTTGGCATTTTAAATTATAAAGATTTAAGGTAATGTGATCGGAGCATGTGAGCCTGAAAATTTTCCACTTGGTCTTTAAAATTTTGATTGAAATTACTTTAGAATGTTGAAGCATGTAAAAGTAGTTACAGCTCGAGAATATTCAAGGAGTGCCATCCATTAATTGCCATCCAAATAGAGTTGGAAATTTTATTCCAGTTTCCTTAAGCCCAAGAAAGAAAATCAAATATAAGGAAAATATGTTAATGCAGCATTATTGTACTACATTACTCAGTGTCACAAGTAATCAAGACAGCGGATTCCATTTCCTAGATCAAATTTGGGTTGGAAATATTGTAGTATGGCTTTTATTTATGTAAAAATCCTACCTTTTGGGATTTCCTGATTCAGTAAATTTAGTCCTTTGCCTTTAATCCTAGCCAAAAGGTTAATTTAGTTTTGAATCTTTTGTAACCTGGTGATCATTTTCCATTACTGAGTTTTTTCCACATCGTACCTTCTTGGCAGTTGAAGTCAGCCTGAAGCCCTCTTACTAGCAGCTTAAGTACTAGAACACTCTGGAATTGGCAGTTTCTTTGGATAATTTTTTTTCTTCTGCTTATTCAGCACTGTAGGACTGTAGGAAAAAGTACAAATCTAGCTGTTTCTGATGAAGAAGATAGTTAAATGTTGAGCCAAATTTCAGTTTTCCTTTATTCTTGAAGCAGGCCTAGAGAACTCGGCTATGGGACATTTGACTGACACGTAGTTATGAACATGTACTATTAAGGCCCCTCGAATATATAAATGAAAAAGATCGCCGTACCTTAAAGGAAAATGGCCAAACACTCATGTTCTGAATTTGACTTGCTTCTTTATGCAAGCAAATAAAAAACAACTGTTGCTGCTATAAAAGTGAATTAAGTCCACATTTCAAACCGAGCTCTGAATTATTTGAAATAGAGATTCTCTCAGGAAAGGAAGAGCCATGAGGAAGGTCATCCCTGTCGGGTTGCTGGACCTGGTTCAGGCCTCTATCAGGTGTCCAATAATCGCTTAACAAATAGCATAAACAGTCTATTAATTGTATTTATTGAGTGCTTACCGTGTGCAGAGGACTATTCCATGTGCTTGGGAGAGTACGATATAATATTCCCTGCCTACAATGAACTTACATTCCAGAGGGGCGGACAGACATTAATATAAATAAATTACAGATATATGCACAAGTGCTATGGGGCAAGCAGGAAATTTATGGGTGGAATTTATGTTCTTTAAAAAAAGGCCTCTCCCCACCAGTGAACCTATCTGTACCTCAGTCTCATCTCTCTTGCTGCCAACCCCTTATATTCTCCCTTTTCCCTGGAACTCCCTTCCCTTCTGTGTCTGACAGACCACCACTCTCCCTGACTTCAAAACCCCTTTAAATTCATACCTCTTCCAAGAATATTTCCCTGATTAACTTCACTTCTCCCCATTCTATTCTCCACCCCTCCTACGTCACCTAAACACCTAAGTCTGTATCCCTTAAATACTTTTCATACTACCCCCATAGCACTTATGTGCATATCCTTATACTCTGCTTCTTCCCCTATCTGTGATTTATTTTAACTCTTGGCTCCACCGTTAGATTGTAAGCGCCTACTAACTCTGTTGTTCTGTACTCTCCTAAGCACTCAATACAGTGCCCGGCACACAGGAAGCCATCAGTAAGTACCACTGGTTGATGGATTTGGTTAAGAGAGTCGATAAAGAGGAAGCGAAGGCAGCGGTAACGAACGACTCCTTTGAGGAGTTTGGATAGGAAGAGGAGCAGAGAGATAGAGTGATATTTGGGGGAAGCTTTGGGGATGAGAGAAGACTTCTAAAGTCTGGGTAGATGGGCGTGTTTAAAGACAAAGGGAAAGACAACAGAGTGAGAGGGTGAAGACAGCAATATGGGAGGTGAGGAGAGTGGCATTGCTGTTAGGCAGTGAAGGGAAAGGATTGGTGTCCTAGGAGAGGGTTGGATTTAGAGAGGAGGCGGGAGAAAGCCTCTTGAAAAAAACAACAGGGAAGCAGGAGAGAGACCAGGAGGAGGAAGCAGAGTTTTGGGATGATAAAGAGACTGGGAAGTTGTCTTCTGTTGATCTTGATTTTTCCAGAAGGGTTCATTCATTCATTCAGTTGTATTTACTGAGCGCTTACTGTGTGCAGAGCACTGTACTAAGCGCTTGGGAAGTACAAGTTGGCGACATATAGAGACAGTCCTTACCCAACAACGGGCTCGCAGTCTAGAAGGGGGAGACAGAAAACAAAACATGTGGACAGGTGGCAAGGTTTAGAGAGAGAGTTTGGCACTGGGGACTCCAAGAGGGAATTTAAAGTTCAGAGAAGATGATGGGGTTGGTGGAGGGAGGAATAGACATGTTCTCGAGGGGAAGAGAACTGAGTTAGTAAGTAGCAGGACAGAGTGGACTTGTGGTGACAGAGATTGGGCCAGTGCCTGGTTTTCTGCCATGTGTATTCAGCTGCAGAGGGGCTGGAGCAGAGAGGGTGGATTGTGAGGTGATCCAGGGCTGAAGGTTGGGGTTGCGAGAGAACGCCTCATCCGCGCACTCTGCATTGTCTAGGCACTTGGATCTGTGACCTCCGGGCATTTTGATATTCGCCCCAACCCCGCGGCACTTACGTACATATCTTTAAATTATATGTTTAAAATTCTTTGTATTAATGTCTGTCTCCCCCTCTAGTCTGAAAGCTCTTTATGGGCAGAGAACGTCTCCTAATTCTGTCGTACGCTCCCAGGTGCTTAGTATGGTGCTCTGCACATCGAAAATGCTCAGTAAATATCATTGATTGACTGGAAGTTGAGACTGGTGGAGAGGGCAAAGTTGAGAGCACGTGTCTTTTTCACTGAGGGGAGGGTGGGAAGAGAGACCAGAAGGGCCCTGGCTGTGAGTCTTAGTTCTCTCTCAGCATTTTGCCCGCCCTCCAGCAGTTTCTTTTAGTTTTCTTATGAAGTGCGTATGATTCTACAAACTCACCTTTTAAAGTTACACTATTTAGGAAGGGATCTAGTGGAGTGAATAGTACCTTGGCACTGTATTCTTCAAGATGCAGTGCCATAGTCGTTTTAATAATAATAATAATGTTGGTATTTGTTAAGCCCTTACTCTGTGCCGAGCACTGTTCTCAGCTGCTGGGGGTAGATACAAGGTCAGCAGGTTGTCCCACGTGGGGCTCACAGTCTCAATCCCCATTTTCCAGATGAGGGAGCTGAGGCCCAGAGAAGTGAAGTGACTTGCCCAGAGTCACCCAACTGACAAGTGGCGGGGCCGGGATTAGAACCCACGACCTCTGACTCCTAAGCCCCGGCTCTTTCCACTAAAGCACACTGCTTCTCTAAAGAGAAAACAAAAGGAAGATCTAATGGACTAAATCAGTTTTTTTTTTTTTTAGCAATTTCTCACAATAGCCATACTTCCCAGATGTTTTGAGAATACTCTAGCCGGAATACACCAGGATGAACTACTTAAGAACATCACTAACCGAATGCTTTTGGAAAAAGCAATATCGGATCAGGGCACAGGGCAGCAAAGTGGGCTTTGACCCTTGCAACCTATCAGATTCAGGAAAAGCACAGGGAGCAGTATCCAAACCTCTACAGGGTTTTCCAAAACCCTGCCAAAGTAAGTGACACCGTCAGTAGATCTGGACTCTGAAAAATGGCAAGGAGCGTGGCCCTGTGGATAGAGCACGGGCTTGGGAATCAAAAAAACCTGGATTCTACTCGTGGCTCTGCCACTTGTCTGCTCTGTGAACTTCTCGGGGCCTCAGTTAGCTCACCTGTAATTTGGGGATTAATAATAATAATGGTATTTGTTAATCAATCAATCGTATTTATTGAGCGCTTACTGTGTGCAGAGCACTGAACTAAGCACTTGGGAAGTACAAGCTGGCAACACAGAGAGACGGTCCCTACCCAACAGTGGGCTCACAGTCTAGAAGGGGGAGACAGAGAACAAAACCAAACATATTAACAAAATAAAATAGAATATCAATCGTATTTATTGAGCGCTTACTGTTTGCAGAGCACTGTACTAAGCGCTTGGGAAGTACAAGTTGGCAACATATAGAGACAGTCCCTACCCAACAGTGGGCTCACAGTCTAAAAGGGGGAAAGGAAACCGCTGATATGTACAAGTAAGAAAAATAAATAGAGTAATAAATACGTACATATATACAGGAGCTGTGGGGAAGGGAAGGAGGTAAGGTGGGGGAATGGAGAGGGTGAGGAGGGTCAGTCTGGGAAGGCCTCCTGGAGGAGGTGAGCTCTCAGTAGGGCAGTTAAGTGCTTACTATGTGCAAAGCAAAACGGTGAGATCTATGTGGGACCTGGACTATAGCCAACCTGAGAGCTTGTATCTGCCCCAGCATTTAGTACAGTGCCTGTCGTTGTAGGAAACACTTAAAAAAAATACCAATTATGGCTCCCTGGAAAAGTTGTTTGGGGTTCTGAGACCACTTCACAGTGGCATGACTGGCTAAATCAGAGCCTGGGATTTGCTTTCTGATCATTTCCCATTCCTAGTAGGGAAACAGATAATAATAATAACAATGATGGCATTTGTTAAGCGCTTACTATGTGCAAAGCACCGTTCTAAGCGCTGGGGGGGGGGGATACAGTGTGATCAAGTTGTCCCACGCGGGGCTCACAGTCTTAATCCCCATTTTTACAGATGAGGTAACTGAGGCTCAGAGAAGTGAAGTGACTTGCCCAAGGTCACACAGCAGACTTGCGGTGGAGCCGGGATTCGGACGCATGACCTCTGACTCCAAAGCCCGGGCTCTTTCCACTGAGCCACGCTGCTTCTCCGTAGTCAGCCCGGTTGTGTTCGATTTTATTCTACTCAGCCGTGTTGGAAAAAGGCAACAATCAATCAAACAATCAATCAATTGTATTTATTGAGCGCTTACTGGATGCAGGGGTCAGAATATGTTTCTGCTCCTCTGGGAAACTTCCAACTCGTCACATTTTGAGCATCATCCAAAGTCTTGGAGCCGGCGGTTCAAGAATTGCTCGACCTAGATGACTGTGCCTTAGAGATAAACGCCTAAGAAGGCATTCAGATGGTAACCAACTCTGCCATGCTCCACGGACTAATGGGAAACGTCAGGAAAATTGAGGAATCTATCAGCTTTAACGTTATCACAGAATCCTGCCTAAACTGGGAGCCTCATGTGGGACAGGGACTGTGTCCAACTGGATAATCTTGTGTCTATCCCAGCGCTTAGAACAGTGCTTGACACATAGTAAGCACTTTAACAAGTACCATAATTAATTCTGTCGCCGAAGCAGCAAACTGACGGCCAACAGTGGAATGATAAGAAGGGAGGAGAACATTGAATCGAGGAGGCCAACACATCCTCGGGGATGATGATGGTATTTGTTAAGCGCTTACTATGTGCAAAGCACTGTTCTAGGCGCTGGGGGGATACAAGGTGACCAGGTTGTCCCACATGGGGCTCACAATCTTAATCCCCATTTTACAGATGAGGTAACTGAGGCACAGAGAAGAAGAATAATAATAATAATTTTGGTATTTGTTGGGGATACGTCTAAGAGTGTGGCATCAGCGTAGCGTTTAGCTCCGGACCAAACTAAAGATCAGCCGAGCTGTAGTGCCGTCCAACCTTCTCTACGAGTCACAGACTGAAGCAGCGTGGCTCAGTGGAAAGAGCCCGGGCTTTGGCGTCAGAGGTCATGGGTTCAAATCCCGGCTCCGCCAACTGTCAGCTGTGTGACTTTGGGCAAGTCACTTCACTTCTCTGGGCCTCTGTTCCCTCATCTGTAAAATGGGGATTAAGGCTGTGAGCCCCCCATGGGACAACCTGATCACATTGTATCCCCCCCAGCACTTAGAACAGTGCTGCGCACATAGTAAGCATGTAAGCATAGTAAGTAATCATACTTACATAAGTAAGCATAGTAAGCATATTATTCTTTGAACGTGACAACTATATGTATAGTTCCCATTATATATGTATAATCCCAGCTCCACCAATTGTCAGCTGTGTGACTTTGGGCAAGTCACTTCATTTCTCTGTGCCTCAATTACCTCATCTGTAAAATGGGGATTAAGACTGTGAGCTCCCCATGGGACACCCTGATTACCTTGTAACCTCCCCAGTGCTTAGAACAGTGCTTTGCACATAGTAAGCACTTAATAAATGCCATTATTATTATTATTATGTTGATACCTCCATATCTGTTGCATTCATGTATATATGTACATATACATGTCTGCATGTGTATATATATTATGTGTGTGTATATATATATATATTACATATATACACACACACGCACATTAACGGAAAAAAGAACTCTTTTTCCTCTTCTGCCCCCTCAAAAAGTAGAACATTAGAGCATAGCTTTTTGGTTGGTTCATTCATTCATTTGTACTTCTTGAGCGCTTATTTGTGCGCAGAGCACTGTACTAAGTGCTTGGGAGAGTACAATACAACAATAGACAGACACATTCCCTGCCCACAGGGAGCTTATGCACTTAAGTTGCTGCAAATGTAAATGTTGCTTCAATTAGGCAACAAGTAGAGGAGGATATGCTGAATTGAAAATAGAGCTAAGCTAAAACATTTAATATCATCCAGGCCTAGTCATTTTCCCCAATACATGTCGAAATATTTTCAAATTAGGTTGTCCTGTACACGCTGTTAAGCCAGGAAAGAAGAGAAGATCCCGAAGCCGGATTTCTCCTCTACCTCAGAACGGGTAATATGTATCCTGTTTTGGCCAACCATCTAGACAAAAGAGGTAAGGCTTTAAATGTCATTTTTCTCAAGAGTTTTCACCATTGTGAAAAGCAGCGTGGCTCCTTGGAAAGAGCCCGGGCTTTGGAGTCAGAGGGCATGGGTTCAAATCCCGACTCCGCCACTTGTCAGCTGTGTGACTTTGGGCAAGTCTCTTCACTTCTCTGGGCCTCAGTTCTCTCATCTGTAAAATGGGGATTAAGCCTGTGAGCCCCCCGTGGGACAACCTGATCACCTTGTGACCTCCCCAGTGCTTAGAACAGTGCTTTGCACATAGTAGGCACTTAACGTGCAGGTGTATCTGCCTCAGATGACTTACTGTCCTTGAAAAACTCACCATTTTGGACAGAATGAACTTGTTACACTTTTTAAGCGCTCAGAACAGTGCTTTATTTATTTATTTAATTTACTTGTACATATCTATTCTATTTATTTTATTTTGTTAATATGTTTGGTTTTGTTCTCTGTCCCCCCCTTCTAGACTGTGAGCCCATTGTTGGGTAGGGACCGTCTCTATATGTTGCCAACTTGTACTTCCCAAGCGTTTAGTACAGTGCTCTGCACACAGTAAGCGCTCAGTAAATACGATTGATTGATTTGCACATAGTAAGTGCTTAACAAATGCCATCATTATTGTTATTAAGAACTGAGAATGACTGTCTTTAGATTTGAAAATGATTATCTTTCAATAATAGATCCAATATCTATTGAAATTATCTTTCAAGAATAATAATATCTTTCAAAATTAGAACTCTTACCAGACCATTACGTTGTAAGGACTTTGAAGGCAGAAACTGTTAATTAATCAGTAGTATTTATTGAGGGCTTATTACGTGCAGAGCACTGTACTTAGTACTTGGGAGAGTACGGCTTTCCCAAGCGCTTAGTACAGTGCTCTGCACACAGTAAGCGCTCAATAAATACGATTGATTAGTACAACAGAATTAGCAGACACGTTCCCTGCCCATAGCTGGCTTTTATATGCCCTTGTTTTGTTCGTAGCACTTAAGATACGTTCTGTGCCATATCATAATGGCATATCATTATCTAAAATGAGGATTAAGACTGTGAGCCCCACGTGGGACAACCTGATCACCTTGTATCTCCCCCAGCGCTTAGAACAGTGCTTCGCACATAGTAAGTGCTCAACAAATACCATCATCATCATCATTTGCACTCCATAAATACTTTTAATTGAACTTACATTGTTTCACAACTCTTTCATATCCTCTTTCAGACGTGTTCAATACATGGCTCTTGGTGTGCCGATCATAACACAGATTGCATTCAACGTTTTTGTCAAATATGTATGTCAGTTGACGTAAACCTTGGAAGATAATATTTCTCTTCCTTTTTTCTAGAGTTACTGAAGCTAAGAAACCAGTTGGCATTCCATTTGTTCCACAGTGTTAACAAATCTGCTGTTGGAAAAGAGCCGACCCAACTCTCACTTTTGCCACCGATGATCAGTGACAGTCAAACTTGTCAATATTGCTCGCAAATGCACAACTGTGCTCTTTATAGCAGGTAAAGGGGATTTCTTCATGAAGCCTTATATTTTTTTTTTCCAAGTTGGTTTGCCTGGGGACTGTGAAATGTGCTAGGGTTGAGGGGTCAGTTGCTTGCGTAATTTCTTTTCACTGACGAAGAGGGGAAGTTTATTTTCCAAAGAGGTTATTTGTACGGTCTTTATGTGTAATTTTGTACTTTTCCTTAGGTTTATATTGAAGAACAGGGCCTAAGAATACTAAAATTGGAAATAATTTTATTGCAGTTGGAATCCAGGGCCTGAAAGTCTTTGTTTGAGATAAGTCTAGAGATGGTATCATTTATAATTAGGAAGCTTTCCCCTTCAATCCTTTCAAGGCCCCTTTTTTTTGGTGGTCAATCAATCAGGGGCATTTATTGTAGCACTTACTGTGGGCAGAGCACTGTACTAAGCACTTGGGAGAACAGAATTAGCAGACACATTACCTGCCCATAACAAGTTTATTGTTAAGAGCTTACTAGTTGCCAAACATTGTGCTAAGCGATGGAGTAGATATAACCACTAAGCCACAATCTAGTGGGGAAGCAGATATTAAATTCATTCATTCATTCAGTCGTATTTATTGAGTACTTTCTGTGTGCAGAGCACTATACTGAGCGCTTGGGAAGTATAAGTTGGCAACATATAGAGATGGTCCCTACCCAACAGCAGGCTCACAGTCTAGAAGAATGAATTATACAGACTATAAAATGAATTATAGATAGGGGTATGTACATCATAAGTGCTGTTCCACTTCAAAGACTGTAAAAAAATGGTGAAAGCAATTAAAATCAATGCAAAATTGATATAAATCAATCAATCAATCAATCATATTTATTGAGTGCTTACTGTGTGCAGAGCACTGTACTAAGCGCTTGGGAAGTACAAGTTGGCAACATATAGAGACAGTCCCTACCCAACAGTGGGCTCACAGTCTGTAAAGAAGTTTTTGGATAAACTGAAGTTCAGTTGGTAGCCCCTTGGCAGAACAGCCAAAATTTTCTTTGATGTGATAAGTCACAATAGTATCTGACTACCAAGAAGATACTGTAACATGGTTAATCGTTCAGTAATTCAGTCATATTTATTGAGTGCTTACTGCATGGAGAGCATTGTATTGAGGCTCTTAAGATGGTTACACGAAGAAGCTGTAAGAAGAATGCTTTTTCAAGAAGCAGGTTTTGAGATTGGATTCATGAGGCACTAGCATGATTTTGCTGGATGTAGCACTTTCAGTAGAGCAGGATCCCCAGGCTGAGCCCCCTTTTTCCTCTCCTCCTCCCCATCCCCCCGGCCCTACCTCCTTCCCCTCCCCACAGCACCTGTATATATGTTTGGACAGATTTATTACTCTATTTTACTTGTACATATTTACTATTCTATTTATTTTGTTAATGATGTGCATCCAGCTTTATTTTTATTTATTCTGGTGACTTTACACCTGTCCACGTGTTTTGTTTTGTTGTCTGTCTCCCCCTTCTAGACTGTGAGCCCGTTGTTGGGTAGGGACCGTCTCTATATGTTGCCGATTTGTACTTCCCGAGCGCTTAGTACAGTGCTCTGCACACAGTAAGCGCTCAATAAATATGATTGATTGATTTTTGGGTAGGGACCGTCTCTATATGTTGCCGATTTGTACTTCCCGAGCGCTTAGTACAGTGCTCTGCACACAGTAAGCACTCAATAAATACGACTGACTGACTGAATGAATTTAAGCTGAGTGGCTTGGTGTTAAGCCAAACCCTCTTTGAATAGAGACCTTCATTCATTCATTCAGTCATATTTACTGAGTGCTTACTGTGTGCAGGGCACTGTACTAAGCACTTGGGAGAGTGCAACAATAAACAGTCACATTCCCTGCCCACAATGAGCTTACAGTCGAGAGGTTGTCACGCCTTTCCTGACGAGGCCCTTATTTCCTCTTTTCCCAGCCCCTTCTGCGTCTCCCTTGTACATGGATTTGCCTCCTTTATTCGCCCCTCCTTCAGTCCCACAGCACTTATGTGCTTACCCATAATTTTTTTATATTCACATCTGTCTCCCCCTCTAGATTGAAAACTCAGTGTGGGCAGGGGATGTATCTACCGACTCTGTTATTCTCTCCCCAGCACTTGTTACAGTGTTCTGCACACCTTAAGTGCTCAATAAATACAATCGGTTGATGCCTGACAGTATTATTTAGGAGCAGAGACATTGAAAGCTTAGTAGCAAATTACAGTCTACTACCTAAGACAGGCTTTCTCTTTCAAAATGCTGTCTCGTTTGTGAACTGTTTGAATCATATCTAAATAAAATGCGGTCTTGTAATGATGGTATTGCAGTCGTTGAAGTGCCATCAGATACTTGAGAAATTCTGTATTCAGTAAGTTTTTGTACACATTTCTAACTTGAGACTTTGTATTTAGAGCAGTTGAACAACAGGTGGATAAAAGTTTCGTTCCTGTTACCATGTTACCCAAAATAGAGAAAGAGACGCAGCATCTGAAACTTTCACATTTACGGTATTTTAGCCTTTGGTACCTGATGCTAACTTTGGAGTCACAAGCGAAGGATGGCAGAAAAGGTCGCAGAAATATATGGCTCCTGCCTTCTTCCGAAAGGTAAAGTGGATGGCGGGAGATTTACCAAACTTTCCTTTCAGATTTACCTCTCACTTCGTCGACTGCTTCTTCATTGGAGGGATTCTTTCCGGTTTTCGTAGAATGGGCCCGTTCTGAAAGAACAAGTTAGCGTGGCCTCTCTTATCTAGATTTCCATTCTAGCAAAATGCATTTAACATGTCAGCTACTAGTGCTTAGAACAGTGCTTTGCACATAGTAAGCGCTTAACAAATACCATAATTATTATTATTATTATTAGTGCCTTATATTTCACTTCTTACTTAAACCCTCCAACCATTAGGACTGCTTGCGAGTGGTGGTCTCAAAAAAATAAGACCTGGACCTTTAATTTAGCTAACTTTGTTTTCTGTGTACAATCTGCAGTGCTTATTTATACATGCTTATAAACATTTGGCTTCTAGTCTTTTATTCGGGGGCAAAGAAGTTGAAGATTGATGCAAGAAAAAATTGTGCATAATAATTTAGAGTCAAGATTACTGTTTTCGTATTTTCAAGAAAAATTTGCCATCACTGAGTGTTCATTTAAATGAAACAATTCTAAAGAGTAACCTGTTGACTTTTACTGGCTTTTTGTTAGTATACGTCATTGTACATTTGCCCATTTACAAATTATCCGGCTTGTGAAGAGCGAGCCAAACTTTTTCTGATCTGTATAGTCTCAGCTCAAGGACCCATTCATTTTTCTTGGAGAATAAAGAATGGAAAGTGTATGCCATTTGAGAGTAGTCGTTTCATATTTTCAGCAAGCAGGCTCTTAGTACAATATAATATTTTCAAGGAGAAACGTAGAAATAATGTTGGATGGAATATTTATGCAATATACATAGGAATAGGGAGGAGTGGTTGGAAGGGAGCAAAATCCTTAAATTATACAGAAAATTAAAGAAATGAGCAGAAATAGCCGTTTTTCTTCTGGTATAAAGGGTGTCCTTGCTCTCTGTCTCAGACAAAAATAATTAAGTACCCAGGTTTTACTGAGAAGCAGTGGTAAGCCAAATACTTAGACTAAGCAGAAGATCAATTTAAGGAACTATATGGGCACGATGTCGTGGGACAGCGGAGAAAAATCCCAGGTGAACAGATTTAACAGACCAGGTCACAGTCAAATGGGACGGCTCTTTCCTCGAGCAAAGGGTTCATTGGAAAACACACAATTTTAGAATTGTCTAGTATTGCAAGGAAGGACACAAATAAAAGGCAGTGCTTTAATGGTCTTGGCATGGAAAGAGCTTCTTTTCACATACCTGTTTCTTCTATAAATAGCAACATGATGACCGCTTTCATAATCTCTGCCTTCGAATAAAAAGAACCATTCTTCTCATTTCAGTAACATTGTGAAGCTCTATAGCAACTGTACAGGAAACTTAATTTTTCTGAAGTCCACAGACTATTAATAATGCAAATTTTGGTCTTTATTAAGTGCTCCCTGTGTGGCAAGCACTGGGGTAACTAGAACAGACATAATCCTTGGTCCCCACAGGGCTCACAGTCTAAGAAGTAGATTCTTATCCCCATTTTATAGATGAGGAAACCGAGTCCCAGTGGCTTGCTCTGAGTCCCACAACAACATATTGGCCTCCTCCTTCCCCTCCCCATCCCCCCCCCCCCCCGCCTTACCTCCTTCCCCTCCCCACAGCATCTGTATATATGTATATATGTTTGTACGCATTTATTACTCTATTTACTTATTTTACTTGTACATATTTATTCTATCTATTTTATTCTGTTAATATGTTTTGTTTTGTTGTCTGTCTCCCCCTTCTAGACTGTGAGCCCGCTGTTGGGTAGGGACCGTCTCTATATGTTGCCAAATTGTACTTCCCAAGCGCTTAGTACAGTGCTGTGAACACAGTAAGCGCTCAATAAATACGATTGAATGAATGAATGAATTACTCTACTTATTTTACTTGTACATATTTATTCTATTTATTTTATTTTGTTAATATGTTTTGTTTTTGTTGTCTGTCTCCCCCTTCTAGACTGTGAGCCCGCTGTTGGGTAGGGACCGTCTCTATTTGTTGCCAACTTGTCCTTCCCAAGCACTTAGTCCAGTGCTCTGCACACAGTAAGCGCTCAATAAATACGATTGATATATGTTTGTATGTATTTATTACTCTATTTTACTCGTACTTATTTATTCTATTCATTTTATTTTGTTAATATGTTTTGTTCTGTTGTCTGTCTCCCCCTTCTAGACTGTGAGCCCGCTGTTGGGTAGGGACTGTCTCTAGATGTTGCCATCTTGTCCTTCCCAAGCGCTTAGTCCAGTGCTCTGCACACAGTAAGCGCTCAATAAATACGATTGAATAGATACGAGTGAATATTGGCCGAACTTGGGTGAAAACCTGGGTCTTCTGACTCCCAGTCCCTGTCTGCATCAAACCAGACCCTCCTCGCTGTTGGCTTTAAAGCACTGAATCCCTTGCCCCCTTCTACCTTTTTTCTTTTTTTTGGCTTAGTCTAAATGTAGTGTTTGATATGTGTCTCTATTAGACAGCGATGTGTTGATTGTTTAGGGAGCGGAAAGCCTGTTTTCATATTTTCTAGGGAGCGGGAGGTCTGTCTTCATATTTTCTATTCCAGAACCACTCCTATTTTCATATTTCCTAGGGAGCGGGAAGTCTGTCTTTATATTTTCTATTCCAGAACCACTCCTGTTTTCGTATTTCCTAGGGAGCGGGAAGTCTGTCTTTATATTTTCTATTCCAGAAACACTCCTGTTTTCGTATTTTCTAGGGAGCGGGAAGTCTGTCTCTCCCCCTCCGCCCCCCTCCAGTCTTACCTCCTTCCCTTCCCCACAGCACCTGTATATATGCTTGTACGTACTTATTACACTATTTATTTATTTTACTTGTACGTATCTATTCTAATTATTTTATTTTGTTAATATGTTTTGTTTGGTTCTCTGTCTCCCCCTTCTAGACTGTGAGCCCACTGTTGGGTAGGGACCGGCTCTGTGTGTTGCCGACTTGTAGTTTCCAAGTGCTTAGTACAGTGCTGTGCACACAGTAAGCGCTCAATAAATACGATTGATTGATTGATTCTACCTCACCTCGCATACTTCACTCCTCTAACGCTATCCTTCTCACTGTACCCTGATCTCGTCTCTCTTGCCCGCTACGTCTTACCCACGTCCTGCCTGTGGCCTGGAACGCCCTCCTCATATCCCCCCGACTTCAAAGCCTTACTGAAGGCCCATCTCCTCCAAAAGACCTTCCTTGACCAAACCCTCCATTCCTCTTCTCCCACTTCCTTCTTTGTCACCCTGCCTTGCTCCCTTTATTCATCCCCCTTTTAGACTGTGAGCCCACTGTTGGGTGGGGACCGTCTCTAGACGTTGCCAACTTGGACTTCCCAAGCGCTTAGTACAGTGCCCTGCACACAGTAAGCGCTCAATAAATACGATTGATTGATTGATCCCCCCTCCCAGCCCCGCAGCATTTATGTACACAAGTACGTACATAAGTATGTACATAGAGAAGCAGCGTGGCTCAGTGGAAGGAGCCCAGGCTTTGGAGTCAGAGGTCATTGGTTCGAATGCCGGCTCTTGCCAATTTGGGCAAGTCACTTCACTTCTCTGGGCCTCAGTGACCTCATCTGTAAAATGGGGATGAAGACTGTGAGCTCCCTGTGGGACAACCTGATCACCTTGTAACCTCCCCAGCGCTTAGAACAGTGCTGTGCACATAGTAAGCGATTAATAAATATTATTATTATTATATATGTAATTTATTTATATTAATGTCTGTCCCCCCACCCCCAAGACTGTAAATTCATTGTGGGCAGGGAATGTATCTGGTGTATTGTAATTGTATTCTCCCAAGCACTCATTGCAGTGCTCTGCACACAGTAAATCAATCAGTCGTATTTATTGAGTGCTTACTGTGTGCAGAGCACTGTACTAAGCGCTTGGGAAATACAAGTTGGCAACATATAGAGGCGGTCCCTACCCAGCAGCGGGCTCACAGTCTAGAAGGGGGAGACAGACAACAAAACAAAACATATTAACAAAATAAAATAAATAGAATAAATATGTACAAGTAAAATAGAGTCATTCATTCATTCAATCGTATTTATTGAGTGCTTACTGTGTAAATGCTAAATAATAATAATAATAATAATAATGGCATTTATTAAGCACGTACTATGTGCAAAGCATTGTCCTAAGAGCTGGGGTAGATACAAGGTAATCAAGTTGTCCCACGTGGGGCTCACAGACTTAATCCCCATTTTCCAGATGAGGTAACTGAGGCCCAGAGAAGTGAAGTGACTTGCCCCAAGTCACCCAGCTGACAAGTGGCGGAGCCGGGATTTGAACCCAGGACCTCTGACTCCAAAGCCTGGGCTCTTTCCACTGAGCCACGCTGCTTCCATACGATTCCATGACCATTCTTTCCAGTAGGTAATGTTGTTGTTTTCTCGGGGGACAGAACAGCCACGTAGGTAAGTGGAGAAAGTGGAGTCGCGTTGCAGTAGGGGCAGAGAGCCCTCGATTTGGATGACACTTGTTTTACACTGTGCAATTTTCCTAGGACCTTCGGTACTGTTTTCAATCAGGCGTGCTGTAATTGTGGTGGCCTCAAGTATTTAGAGATTCTCCTTAACGTGTTTTTCCGTTACAGAGAGAAGACTGGAGATTGCATCGGAAACCTCGTCAGAACTGAGCAAGTACAGGCCGTGTGTGAAGGCCAGCATGTGCATCGTTTCCAGCGTAAAAATGGCACCCTGCCTAAAACAAACCTGATGGTCGGAGACAAAGTTGTTCTAAGTGGAGAAGAGACAGCACTCCTTGCTTTATCTAGTGGATTCATCAAGAAGATTGACCTGACAAGTGTTACTTGTATATTAGACAGGTAATCAATCAATCAATCGGATTTATTGAGCGCTTACTGTGTGCAGAGCACTGTACTAAGCGCTTGGGAAGTACAAGTTGGCAACATATAGAGACAGTCCCTACCCGTAATGAGACGTTAGCGGTTTTTCCCGTAGTTCATAGTAATGGTATTCAGTAAGCACTTTGTGCTGAGCATTGGGACAGATACAGAATAAGGAAGTTGGACACAGACCGGGCCCACACCGAGCTCACATTCTTAAAGGAAAGGTGAACGGGTGGTGAATCCTCATTTTACAGATGAGGAAACTGAGGCACAGACAAGTTTAGTAACTTGCTGAAGCTCACGCAGCAAGCGACAGAGCCAGAACTAAAACGTGAGTCTCCTGGCTCCCAATCCCGAGCTCTTTTCGGTGGCCACTCGGCCTCCCAGTGATCCTCAAGGTATTTAGATGCCATAGATAGAAAAATGGTTTTTTTGCGGGGAGTCATCCTCTCCTTTCGCCTCTGTGATCAGTTCGTTCATTGTCGTATTTGTTGAGCACTTACGGTGTGCCGAGCACTGTACTAAACGCTTGGGAGAGTACAGTATAACAGACGCATTCCCTGCCCACAACGAACTTACAGTCTAGAGTGGGGGGGGAGTACCTAGAGGTATCAGTTATCTGTGGATCGGCAATTAGACAGTCTTCACTGGACTCAGTCATTTCTTCTTGTGCCCGCAGCAGAGGTATGAACTTCAGGAAATTAGCGGGAGAAGCAGCACGGCCTAGTGGAAAAGAGCCTGGGAATCAGGAAACCTGGGTCCTCATCTTGGCTCTTCCAGTTGTCTATTGTACGATCCTGATTCCCGGTCATCATCTGCAAAAATGTGAATAAGATATCTGCTCCCTCTCCCCTTCCGACTGTGAGCCCCATGGGCGACAGGGACTGTGTCTAATCTACTTATATAATAATAATAATGATGATGATGATGATGATGGTACTTGTTAAGCGCTTACTATGAGTCAAGAACTGTTCTAAGCAACAAGTTAATGAGGTTGGACACAGTCCCCATCCCATATGGGGCTCACCCTCTTATCCCCATTTTACAGGTGAGGTAACTAAGGCACAGAGAAGTTAAGTGACTTGCCCAGGGTCACACAGCAGACACGCGGCAGAGCCGGGATTATAACCCGGGCCCGTGCTCTACCCTGCTTAGTACAGTGTTCGTCTTTTAGTAAGCACTTAAAAAAAAAATACCTCAGTTGTTGTTAGCAATTTCTTTTTCATCTGCCCCCACCTCATGTTGTTTTGCATCTTGCTAGTCTTCCTAGGGTCCTGAGGGAAGCCCAGCAAGAAGCAGCAGGTGAAAGCAGTAGAAGCTACTGTTGCTGCCACCTCCAAGAATGGCCATAATCTCTTTTTGAAACTTTGAAGTATCCCCAGGGGTGCTTGTACCCCTGGTTGAAAATCCCTCATGTTCTGATTGTAAATGAATGCATTTCTCCCAAATGAATCAACCTCCTTTTCCACTTTCCCAGCTTTCATTTTGGATTTACTCTCCTTTCAGAGTGCAGTTCAGGGGGTTAGCAGTTGGAAAACTGCACGATTCTTTCTGGATCCTGACGCGTTCTTCCACAAGTACCTCGTTCCTTCTTGCCGTAGCTCTTGTGTTTCCAGCAGTAGCTCCTGACTTGAAACAAGAAATAAAAACTGATGAGATTGTAGGATTTACGATGGGTAACTTGCTCCTCTAATAACCTTTTGTGTATCCTTTGTCGCGGTATCTATGACACTAGCACCGACAGTGGGGTACCAAAAAAAAGAGGGGAGATGACTGGGCTGAGCTCCCAATCAGTGTTATTTATTGAGCACTTACTATGTGCAGAGCTTGGGAGAATACAATGCAACAGAATATATTGAGTTTACAATCTAGAGGCGTGGTGAAGGTAGGAGCAGAAATTTCTTTGCAGTCGTTTTGAATCATGGCAGATGCATAACTTTATGCTTGAGCAGAAAGGTTGGGGTCCTGACTTAAGGTACGAATGAAGGTCAGTTGAAACTCAACAGATACGTGTTCTCTTCACCACCAACTCCTTGGGCTCAAGAGAATCAGGCATTTTTGGCGGTTTCTTTTTTTGTTTTTTAATTTAAGTTGTTACACATCTTTTTAATTCACCTCTTCAGCAAGCATTGAAAAATTCCGTGCACGCTGCATCCCAAATAAAAAGCTGTTTACTTATTTACCTATTTTACTTTGTTTCAGGAACTTATCAAAGCTCCCAGCGGACACTTTGTTTAGACTGGATCATGAAGAAGGAACTGGCGGGATAGAAACTCCACTGGGAAACCTTTCTAAGTTGATGGAAAACTCTACTGCTAGGTTTGTTGTGATGAGTTACTTTAAACTTAAATTGCCTGTCTGCAAACACCGTCTGAAGTCATTTCTCCTTTTCCCCCCCAACAGTGAAAAGCTTCGTGATTTAATAATTGATTTTCGTGAACCACAGTTCGTTCAGTATTTGAGTTCTGTACTTCCTCCTGAAGCAAAAGACAGAGTTGCTACTATTTTAAAAGGTACTAGCTATACCCACTGCTTTTGAATAATCTTAGTTTCTTTAAAAAAAAGGCTAAAGTGTCTCTTTTCTGATGCTGGAATCCATTTCAAATGCAGTCCCTTAACCGATATTATTATCCTTTTCCTCACCAAAAAAAACCTTAGTTTGTACACCTCCTTTTAGATTTTAATTCCAGCTTCCTTTTGTTAAAGGGAAATTAACTGGTACATATATTTAGTCAGAGTCCTTGAAAAGACAAACTCTTGGTTGACTTATTAATATTATTACTTTTACCATTTTGCTTTTTTTTTTTCAATTTTAGGTCTGAATAAGCCTCAAAGGCAAGCAATGAAACACGTGCTGCTTTCAAAAGACTACACGCTCATTGTGGGCATGCCTGGAACAGGGAAAACTACTACAATATGTGCTCTGGTATGGTCATAAAATTATATTTTTTCTTGGAAGTCTAATATCTATGTCAGCTGCTGTTCAGAAGTTTGGCCATTAAATGTACTGAGTTGAAATTGTAGTTTTCATATTGTTTATTTGAATCATAATATAATGCTATCGTTGACGTCATTAAAGCTGAATTGTGAATCTATCGATGGTATTGTGAACTAATACCATCTCTTCTAATTTAAGTTGTTACACATTTTACTCTTCTAATCGCATGTTGGGTAACTCCTATAAGGAGGTTTCTCTTTCTTGATTACCCCAAAAAAACTCAAGTCAATAAAATACTCAGAAATCCTGGAAGCATTCTGAACCCTAACCCACTGGAAATATTGTGTAATCTTTGTTAAATAGTTTAACTTTGTAATGGAAAAAACAGGATATTGGGCTCCGAGCTCTTTTCTGCTTTGTTAGCTTTTCCAAAATGCCAGATTGTTGAAAATGCATCTGAAATTCAAGGTAATGCCCTGTTTATTTTCTTCTACCCGTTAGGTAAGGATTCTTTATGCCTGTGGCTTCAGTGTTTTACTGACAAGTTACACACACTCCGCTGTTGACAACATCCTTTTAAAATTAGCCAAATTTAAAGTTGGATTTCTGCGCTTGGGAAGAGCTCAGAAGGTTCACCCAGACATCCAGAAATTTACAGAGGAAGAGATTTGTAGATCGAAATCAATTCAATCTCTAGCTAGTCTGGAGGAGCTCTATAATAGTCAAGTAAGTGTAATGATATGTTTTATGTAAAATAGTGCTGACATTGCTATGCTGAAAATGAGTAGTGTAAAGGAGTTTATTCTGTGACTATATCTGTGCTTTATCTTCTTTCGTTCTGATTGTCAGCTTCTGAAAGGACTGTCTTAAACTTTTCTCTGAATTTTTATACTTGGTCATTTTGATCATATATTAGTAGGTGATGCGTCACACTGAACCCGTCGGCTAATTCCTAATACATCCGAGGATTTACTAAATAATAATGATATTGATTAAGTACTTATTAGGGTAAGCACTGTGCTAAGTCCTGGGAGTGATAGAGGATTAAATTAGATTGTCTAAAGTCACTATCCTCCAAGCGCTGAATCTAAGGAGGAGCTAGAACAGGCATTTCATTACCATTTTAAGAGATCAGGTCTTCCTACTGTATTGTACTCTCCCAAGCACTTAGTACAGTGCCCCTGTCCCGAGCGATTGGATTTTAGAGATGAGGGAACTGAGGCAGAGCCGAATTAAACGACTTGCCCGCAGCCATACATCAGTCAAGTAGCATTGCCAGGACTAGAACCCTTGTCTCCTAATTCCAGGTCTGGCGTTCTTTCCACTTATCTTTTAGGAATCTTAGAAATCCCCCTAGCCTTGTTTTGGATGTACTTCCCAGAGTGTGCTCCGGTTTACGATTGGAAGCGCCCCGTTGGCTGAGTAGGATTAACCCAACCTGTCTGGGAAACACTTCATTTCCCAGAAGCAGCGTGGCTCAGGGGAAAGAGCGCAGGCTTGCGAGTTAAAGGTCATGGGTTCAAATCCCGGCTCTGCCAGGGGTCAGCTGTGTGACTTTTGGGCAAGTCACTTAACTTCTCTGGGCCTCAGTTCCCTCATCTGTAAAATGGGGATGAAGAACAGTCTTAATTAATTAAATTAATTAAATCAATCTTTAAAAGGGATTAAAGAACAGCACTTGGGAGAGGATAGTATGATGGGAAATAGACACCTTTCCTCCTCACAATGAGTTTACAGTCTAGCGGGCGGGGGGAGACAGACATTAAATAAATGACAGATTTGTACACAACTGTGAGCCCCACGTGGAACAACCTGATCACCTTGTGTCCTCCCCAGCACTTAGAACAGTGCTTTGCACATAGTAAGCGCTTAACAAATGCCATTATTATTATTATCATTATTATTATTATTTTGCCAGGCTTGCTGAGTCTTAAGTTTTGAAGCATGTTTAGCCTGTAGGGTTTAGGCATATTCATTATTTATAATGCATCTATTCCAGTTGTCAGGGGCCTAGAAAAATACTGCTATCTTGCTTTGGTAACTTTAGTCCAGGATGAAGATTACTGCTCGGTCAAATCCCAAAAGTGACCTTTTTCTTTTCAGCCTGTAGTCGCCACAACGTGCATGGGAGTAAACCATCCTCTCTTCACCCGGAAACGGTTTGATTTCTGCATCGTGGATGAGGCATCACAAATCAGCCAACCCATCTGTCTGGGCCCCCTCTTCTTTTCTGCGAGGTTCGTGTTAGTGGGAGACCATCAACAGCTTCCTCCGCTTGTGCTGAACAGTGAAGCCAGGTGAGAGGAGCGTTGTCAACGGCCCTTGACTCATCCATTCATTCGCAGTTCTCGAGCACTTACTGTGTGCAGAGCACTGTACTAAGCGCTTCGGAGAGGATAGTATAATGGGAAATAGACACTTTCCCTTCTCACAATGAGTTTGCAGTCAAGAGGGCTGGGTGAGACAGACATTAAATAAATGACAAATTTGTACACAACTTTGAGCCCCATGTGGGACAACCTGATCACCTTGTATCCTCCCCAGGGCTTAGAACAATGGTTGGCACATAGTAAGCGCTTAACAAATGCCATCATCATCATCAAGTGCTGTGCAGGTGGGAGGGGGGAAGAACAAAGGGAGCAAGTCATTCATTCATTCCTCCCCCTCGTCCCCCTCTCCATCCCCCCATCTTACCTCCTTCCCTTCCCCACAGCACCTGTATATATGTATATATGCTTGTACATATTTATTACTCTATTTATTTTATTTGTACATATCTATTCTATTTATTTTATTTTGTTAGTATGTTTGGTTTTGTTCTGTCTCCCCCTTTTAGACTGTGAGCCCACTGTTGGGTAGGGACTGTCTCTATATGTTGCCAATTTGTACTTCCCAAGCGCTTAGTCCAGTGGTCTGCACATAGTAAGCGCTCAATAAATACGATTGATGATGATGATGATTCATTCATTAATTTGTATTTATTGAGCGCTTACTGTGTGCAGAGCGCTGTACTAAGCGCTTGGGAAGTACAAGTTGGCAACATACAGATATGGTCCTGTATCTCCCCAGCGCTGAGAACAGTGCTGGGCACATAGTAAGCGCTTCAATACCATCAATATTATCATTACTATTACTATTATCCAGTCCCTTCCTCGATCTTGTAGCCTGTGAGCGCACTGTTGGGTAGGGACCGTCTCTATATGTTGCCAACTTGTACTTCCCAAGTGCTTAGTCCAGTGCTCCGCACACAGTAAGCGCTCAATAAATATGATTGAATGAATGAATGATCTCCACATGGGGCGGGTCCCGCGCAGGCGCACTGCCACCCTGCCACCCTACTCCCAGGACCGGAGGCCTTATCCTGCCCGCTCCCGAGCCCGCCCATCCCTCTTCTCCAGGATTTACTGGAGTCGGGGAAGGGAGTGGGAGAAGAAGAAAGGGGAGGCTTAGTCAGGGAAGGCCTCCTGGAGGAGATGTGCCTTCAGTATGCCTTTGAAGAGGCGGGAAGAGTCGGATTTGAGGAGGGAGGGCATCTTAGGCCAGAGGCAGGATGCGGGCGAGGGGTCGGCGGCGAGATTGTGCGAGTGTGCGGGCTGTGTTGTAGTTGGACAGTAGCGAGGTGAAGTAGGAGGGGGCAAAGTGATTGAGTGCCGTAAATCCAGTGGTGAGGAGTTTTTGTTTGTTTCGGAGGTGGATGGGCAACCACTGGAGTTTTTGAGGAGCGAGGTGGTGTGTCCTGAACGTTTTTGTAGAAAAGAGATCCGGGCAGCAGAGTGAAACATGGGCTGGGGTGGGGAGAGGCAGGAGGCTGGGAGGTCAGCAAGGAGCTGATAATAATAATAATGGTATTTGTCAAGCGCTTACTATGTGCCAAGCACTGTTCTAAGCATTGGGGGGGATACAAGGTGATCAGGTTGTTCCACGTGGGGCTCACAGTCTTAATCCCCATTTTACAGATGAGGTGACTGAAGCACAGAGAAGCTAAGTGACTTGCCCAAGAGCCGGCAGAGCCAGGATTAGAACCCATGACCCCTGACTCCCGAGCCCCGGCTCTTTCCATTAAATCATGCTAATCCAGGTGGGATAGGATGAGTGATTGTTTTAATGTGGTAGCAGTTTGGGTGGAGAGGAAAGGGCGGATTTTAGCGATGTTGTAAAGGTGGGACCGACAGGATTTAGTGATCAGCATGAAAGAGATATGCTTCTCTTCAAGGATTTCCTTCCTAGGCTTCCTCGAGCTTTCTACTCTCTGCGACAGCATGCAGAAGCAGCGTGGCTCAGTGGAAAGAACCTGAGCTTGGGAGTCAGAGATCATGGGTTCGAATCCCGCCTCCGCCACACGTCTGCTGTGTGACCTTGGGCAAATCACTTCTCTGAGCCCCAGTTACCTCATCTATAAAATGGGGATGAAGACTGTGAGCCCCACATGGGGCAACCTGATCACCTTGTTTCCCCCCCAGCGCTTAGAACACTGCTTTCTCCCTTTGCCCATCCGCCAAGCTCGCTCTCTTCCTCCCTTCAAGGCCCTGCTGAGAGCTCACCTCCTCCAGGAGGCCTTCCCACACTGAGCCCCTTCCTTCCTCTCCCCCTCGTCCCCCTCTCCCCCTCGTCACCCTCTCCATCCCCCCATCTTACCTCCTTCCCTTCCCCACAGCACCTATATATATGTCTATATGTTTGTACATATTTATTACTCTATTTATTTATTTATTTTACTTGTACATATCTATCCTATTTATTTTATTTTGTTAGTATGTTTGGTTTTGTTCTCTGTCTCCCCCTTTTAGACTGTGAGCCCACTGTTGGGTAGGGACTGTCTCTATATGTTGCCAATTTGTACTTCCCAAGCGCTTAGTACAGTGCTCTGCACATAGTGAGCGCTCAATAAATACGATTGATGATGATGACACTGTGGATCATCCCCTTCTGGAAAGATTATGTAATCTTAGCTTCATTGAAACCGTCTTCTTCCCATTCTCCTCTTATCAATCAATCAATCAATCGTATTTATTGAGCGCTTACTGTGTGCAGAGCACTGTACTAAGCGCTTGGGAAGTACAAGCTGGCAACATATAGAGACAGTCCCTACCCAACAGTGGGCTCACAGTCTAAAAGGTGGGCTCACATCTCTCTGACCCATTCTTTCTCAGTCTTTTAAGTAGGCCCCTCTTCTGACTCCCACCCTCTGACTATGGGGGTCCTCAAGAGTCAGTTCTGGTTCCCATTCTATTCTCCCTCTCGCCCCACTCCCTTGGACAGTTAATCTGCCTCCATGCTTTCAGTTACCATCTCTGTGCAGATGATGCCCAAACCTACCACTCCAACCCTCACCTCTCTCCTCCTCCGCAGTTTCCCATTTCCTCTTGCCTCGAGGGCATCTCTACTTGGATATCCTGCTGCCGTATCAAATGTATCATGTCCAAAACGGAGCTCCTCTTTCCATCCGAAGCCCATGACCTCGGCATTATGCTCCACTCATCCCTCTCTCATTCAACCCTCACAGTCAATCTGTCACGAAATCCTGTCGATTCTATTTTCACAACAACTGTAGAATCCCACTCGCTCTTCTCCATCCAGAAACCTTCCCACTCATCCACCCTTACCTCAAACAGAAACCTGTTGGCCATTGACTTTAAGGCACTGTTATCTCTCTCCCTCCTCTCTTGCTTAACTGATTTCCCACACACTCTACTCCCCTAACACCAACTTACTTTCCTGTACCTCAGTCTCATCTATCCTGCCACCAACCCTGTGTCCAAGTTCTCCCTTGGGCCTGTAACTCTCTCCCACTTCAGAGCTGACAGTGCTCTGCACACAGTAAGCGCTCAATAAATACGATTGATGATGATGATGATGATGATGACAGTCTTCTCCAATCGCCCCACTTTCAAAACCCTCCTAAAATCACATTTCCTCCAAGAGGTCTTTCCGGGGCTAAGCCCTTTATTTCCTCTGTAGGCCCTCCCCTCTCCATCGACTGTAACCTCAGCTGTGTACCCCTTAAGTATTTTGTTATTCACCCCAGCCTCCTAATATTTATGTAAATAGTCGTTTACTCCCCTATCCCTAATCTATTTGAATATCTCTCTCCCCCTGTAGACTGTAAGCTCCTTGTGGGCAGGGATCGCATTTAGTTGCTGTTGAATCGTAATAATAATAATAATAATGATGGCATTTACTATGTGCAAAGCACTATTTAAACTTTCCCAACTGCTCAGTACAGTACTCTACTTACAGTAAGCCTTTCATAAATACCATTGATTTGATTGAATTTTAACTTTCCCAAATGCTCAGTACAGTACTTACAGAAAGCCTTTCATAAATACCATTGACTTGATTGAATGAATGAATGCCTTAATGTCCTAATTTACTCGTTTAATTTGGTGACAGAGACCTTGGCATGAGTGAAAGTTTGTTTAAGAGGTTGGAGCAGAACAAGAAGGCTGTCGTGCAGTTAACTGTGCAGTACAGAATGAACAGGTATTTGCAACACATTCAGTTACACTTGAATTTTTGTATGTTTTCTTAATCATCTATCAAACCTAGCAATTGTCCTCTTTATCTTTTAGTAAAATTATGTCCCTAAGTAATAAACTGGTGTATGAGGGCAAGCTGGAGTGTGGATCAGAGAAAGTGGCCAAAGCCGTCGTTACCCTACCGAAGTTTCAAGATGTAAAGCTGAACCTGGAACTCTATGCGGATTATTCCGAAACCTTATGGTTGAAAGGCGTCTTTGAGCCAAACAACTCTGTCTGTTTTCTTAACACGGAGAAGGTAAGGGTTTAAGGGACCATTTTTAAACCATCCCTTCACATTCTTATGATTTGCACTTGTTATCTTTTAGTGTAGATGTTCAGTACAGTGTAACTCTTTGAAGGTACAAAGAGATACGTCTCTGACATGGCAGAGTGACATTTTGGGGGCACTGGTCTTTTTCCTAATGTTACCCAACAAGGAAACTCAGGGTTTATCAGATGGCAGTTTTCGGTAGGCAGGGAATGTGTCTACCAACTCTGTTATAGTGTACTCTCCGAAGCGCTTAGTACAGTGCTGTGCACACAGTAAGTGCTCAGTAAATATTGATTGGAGGTAGAATAGATTTTGGAAGAAAGAGTAATACAGAGGAAGAAGTAGTATTTATTGATTGCTCACTTGATGCGGTGCACTGTACTAGGCATTTGGGAAATACAGAATAAAGAAGCGACATTTTGCCTGCCTATTTGTAGTTTATACTCTAAGACAAAACCTCCAGGAACTCGCCATCCCAACTGCCACCCCTTTTGGTCCTAGCACTGTCGAATTTCTATTTGACTACTGCATCAGCCTCCTTATTGACCTCCCCGCCTCCAGTCTCCCCCCTCTCCAGTCCACTCCTAGTAATAATAATTGTGGCATTTGTTAAGCACTTACTGTGTGCCAGGCACTGTACTAAGTGCTGGGGTGGATACAAGCAACTCGGGTTGGACATAGTCCCTGTCCCATATGGGGCTCACAGTCTCAATCCCCATTTTACAGATGAGGGAGCTGAGGCATGGAGAAGTGAAGGGACTTGCCCAAGGTCCCACAGCAGACAAGTGGCGGAGCTGGGATTAGAACCCGTTACTCCTCAAGAGCTGTCTTTCTCGCCTCGAGGAGAGACTGCTGACCACTGGCTTGAAGACCCTCACACAGTTCTCTCCCTCTGGCCCGGAATGCCCTCCCTCCGCACATCCGCCAAGCTCGCTCTCTTCCTCCCTTCAAAGCCCTACTGAGAGCTCACCTCCTCCAGGAGGCCTTCCCACACTGAGCCCCCTTTTTCCTCTCCCCTTCCCCATCCCCCCCTGCCCTACCTCCTTCCCCTCCCCACAGCACTTTATTACTCTATTTATTTTACTTGTACATATTTACTATTCTATTTATTTTGTCAATGATGTGCATCTAGCTTCACCTCTATTTATTCTGATGACTTGACACCCGACCACATGTTTTGTTTTGTTGTCTGTCTCCCCCTTCTAGACTGTGAGCCCGTTGTTGGGTAGGGACCGTCTCTATATGTTGCCAACGTGTATTTCCCAAGCACTTAGTACAGTGCTTTGCACACAGTAAGCGCTCAATAAATACGATTGAATGAATCCTAATCCTCACTTCTCTCCCACTACACCACAGCTCTCATGCTTTGCTCCACTTCCTCTGTCCCCTGCTTCTCTCACTGCCGACTTTCCAGAACAATTCTCTCCCCATAATAATAATAATGACGGCCTTTATTAAGCGCTCACGATGCGCAAAGCACTGTTCTAAGCCTGGGGAGGTTACAAGGTGATCAGGTTGCAGGGGGCTCCCAGTCTTAATCCCCATTTTACAGATGAGGTCACTGAGGCACAGAGAAGTTAAGTGACTTGCCCAGAGTCACACAGCATCTTCCATGTCCTTCTGGGATCACATCTCCTCCAGGGGACCTTCCCTGATTAATCTCTCGTTTTCCAAATCCTGTTCTCCCTCCCGTCCCCCTGCGCTTCCGTCCCCTATTGCTGCTTCTCTTCTGGGTCACCTAAGCGCTTAGATGCTCAACCCCCACCCCGGTAGCACTTATGGACATTTCTTAGTACAGTACTAAGCGCTTAGTACAGTGCTCTGCATCCAGTAAGTGCTCAATAAATAGCATTGAGTGATTTAAAGACTGTTGCTTCCCCCTATGTTTATTTTAGTGTGTATCTCAGTAACTCCTTGAGGGCATGAATTGTGTCTGCCAGCTCTGTTGTAATGGCCCATATGCTCATTGTGATGTTCTACAAAGAATAAATGCCGAATAAATACGATTGGATTGATTTCCTGATTGGTTCACCCGTTTGAAATCAGTTCTGTGCCTATGAAATCCAAGTAAAAACCTTTATACCGAAAATAACGGAATTAAAATGATCAGCGAACAAGAATGTCCCCAGTCTCATTTTTATATGGCTTTGATTTTTCTTTGCTAGATTCCAGCACCAGAGCAAGCCGAAAAAGGCGGCGTCAGTAATCTCGCGGAAGCCAAACTCGTCGTTTTCCTGACTTCCATTTTTCTGAAGGTACTTTAAAGTGCACGCTCTGTTTATGAGTATTTAAGGATGCAAGTAATGCCGTTTGTGGGTGAGAGCGTTGGTCTGTCTCCAGCTGGGCCCGATTCTCTGAGGCTATCATCTTATACTTGTAATTTAGTTCAATCAGGGGTTTTTATTGACTTACGTATTGAGCACATAGCACTCAGTAGGTGTAGTACTGTGGGATAGTAGTCTATCAGATAGTCTATCAGAATAGACTATATTGGGATAGTCTATGAGAAGCCAAATACAAATCCCCTGACCCCACGGAGCCTGTGATCTACTGGGGAAGACAAACAAATATTAATTCCAAACAGTAGAAACGGGGAAAAATCATGCAATAAATACGGTTGATGATGATGTCTCCATTCATTCTATCGTATTTATTGAGCGCTTACTGTGTGCAGAGCACTCTGCTAAGCGCTTGGCAAGTGCAAATCGGCAACATGTAGAGACGGTCCCCACCCAACAGCGGGCTCACCGTCTAGAAGGGGGAGACAGACAACGAAACAAAACAAGTAGACAGGTGTCAGTACCGTCAGAATAAATAGAATTATAGCTATATACACATCATTAATAAAATAGAGTCGTAACTACGTACAAATAAAATAGAGTACTGTCGGAATAAATAGAATTATAGCTATATACACATTATTAATAAAATAGTCGTAACTATGTACAAATAAAATAGAGTACTGTCAGAAGAAATAGAATTATAGCTATATACACATCATTAATAAAATAGAGTAGTAAATATGTACAAATAAAATAGAGCACTGTCAGAATGAATAGAATTATAGCTATATACACATCGTTAATAAAATAGAGTAGTAAATATGTACAAATAAAATAGAGCACTGTCAGAATAAATAGAATTATAGCTATATACCCATCATTAATAAAATAGAGTAGTAAATACGTACAAATAAAATAGAGTAACAAATATGTACAGATATATACACGAGAAGCAGTGTGACTCCGTGGAAAGAGCACAGGCTTGGGAGTCAGAGGTCAAGGGTTCAAATCCCGGCTCTGCCACTTGTCAACTTTGTGTGACTTTGGGCGAGTCACGTCATTTCTCTGTGCCTCAGTTTCCTCATCTGTAAAATGGGGATTAAGACTGTGAGCCCCATGTGGGACAACCTGATTACCTTGTATCCCCCCCCCAGTACTTAGAATGGTGCTTGGCACATAGTAAGCACTTAACAAATGCCATTATTATTATTATTATTATTATACAAGAGCTGTGGGGAGGGGAAAGGGGTAGGGTAGGAGGAGGAGGAGAGGAAAAAGGGGGCTCAGTGTGGGAAGGCCTCCTGGAGGAGGTGAGCTCTCAGTAGGGCTTTGAAGGGAGGAAGAGAGCTAGCTTGGCAGGTGTGTGGAGGGAGGGCATTCCAGTCCAGAGGAGGGATAGCTCACTGCTGCTGCTCCAGTCAATCAATCAATTATTTAATACAATTATTAATTATTTAATACAATCAATCGTATTTATTGAGCACTTACTGTGTGCAGAGCACTGTACTAAGCGCTTGGGAAGTACAAGTCGGCAACACATAGAGACAGTCCCTACCCAACAGCGGGCTCACAGTCTAGAAGGGGGAGACAGAGAACAAAAAGAGAGGTGAGTTTTTCAGTGCTTCTGGAATACAGCATCGTATCCATTTTTGGGGGTTTTGGTGGGGTTTTTTTCCTTGGTTTTGTTTTTGTAAACGAAGGGGGTTGAGGAAAGGCAAGCAAGAGAAGGGCCAAATTGAAAGTCTGGAAGAAGACAAATGCTCAGAACAGGGCAGTACAGGAATCGGGTGGCAGGAGGAAAGGAGACAGTAAGAAGGGGATTGATTTTTGTTTTTCCATCATCAATCGTATTTATGGAGCGCTTACTGTGTGCAGAGCACTGTACTAAGCGCTTGGGAAGTACAAGTTGGCAACATATAGAGACAGTCCCTACCCAACAGTGGGCTCACAGTAGTTATTAGACGCACGGGCTCAGGTCCTGGGCTACATCAGCAATTAGCGCACGATGTATCTCCAGATTTTATGTATTGTGGATGTTCAGAACTGGGATTGCACCTGCATTTTACTTTTTGGGTGCAGAACCCTCGGACCCTCAATAATTCCACTGGGGCTCGGGATTTCTCTTTGCCCTGACTTGCCTGAGAAGAGAGTGAAGATGATTCCTGATGCCGTGAATCTTTAGTGATGCCGAAGGGGAAGTTGGGGAAAGAATCAGTGACCTGGAAAAAAAAAAGATTGTTTCATTATGGGAGATAGTGAAGTAAAAATTCTGGAACAAGTAACGAGCAAACGTTAAGCTCGGTTAAGCGTATTTTTTTGCCGAAACAACGTAGTTTGAAGTTTTGGGCACATCTCGGGGACCTCCAACTAATTGGATTCAATGTTTTACCAGATTTGAAACCAAAATAAATGAGCCCTTGAGTTGGCAAGAACTTATTTTCTGATATTTTCTATTTAGGCTGGATGCAAACCCTCAGACATTGGAATCATAGCTCCGTACAGGCAGCAGTTGAAGATCATCACTGATTTGTTGATGTGCTCCTCCGATGCGATGGTGGAAGTAAATACCGTGGACAAATACCAAGGAAGAGACAAAAGTATCATCCTGGTGTCTTTTGTTAGAAACAATAAGGATGGAACTGTGAGTTCGTCACATTGGGGTTCATCAATCAATACGATTGATTGATTGATTGGGTTTCATTTCAGAAGTTGTACAGGGCTATTTTTGAATGGTGAAGTTTGCAGTTTTCTCTTTCCCGTTGCCTAGGGGAGAGGGCATAGGACTCGTGGGAGTCTAGCAAATTCTGCCATTCACCTGCCGTGACCTTGGGCAAGTCTGTCTGTGAAATCATCATCATCATCAATCGTATTCATTGAGCGCTTACTATGTGCAGAGCACTGTACTAAGCGCTTGGGAAGTACAACTTGGCAACATCTAGAGACAGTCCCTACCCAACAGTGGGCTCACAGTCTAAAAGGGGGAGACAGAGAACAAAACCAAACATACTAACAAAATAAAATAAATAGAATAGGTATGTACAAATAAAAAAAATAAATAAATAGAGTAATAAATCTGTACAAACATATATACATATATACAGGTGCTGTGGGGAAGGGAAGGAGGTAAGATGGGGGGGATGGAGAGGGGTACGAGGGGGAGAGGAAGGAAGGGGCTCAGTGTGGGAAGGCCTCCTGGAGGAGGTGAGCTCTCAGCAGGGCCTTGAAGGGAGGAAGAGAGCTAGCTTGGCGGATGGGCAGAGGGAGGGCATCAAAAATCTGTTTTTTTCCTCCCGCTAGACTGTGAGCCCCGTGTGGGTCAGAGAAGCAGCCTGGCCTAGTGGCAAGCGTGGCTCAGTGGAAAGAGCCCGGGCTTTGGAGTCAGTGGTCGTGGGTTCAAATCCCGGCTCCGCCAGTTGTCAGCTGTGTGACCTTGGGCAAGTCTTCCCAGACTGAGCCCCTTCCTTCCTCTCCCTCTCCATCCCCCCCCATCTTACCTCCTTCCCTTCCCCACTGCACATATATATATGTTTGTACATATTTGTTGCTCTATTTGTTTATTTATTTTACTTGTACGTATCTATTCTATTTATTTTATTTTGTTGGTATGTTTGGTTTTGTTCTCTGTCTCCCCCTTTTAGACTGTGAGCCCACTGTTGGGGAGGGACTGTCTCTATATGTTGCCAGCTTGTACTTCCCAAGCGCTTAGTCCAGTGCTCTGCACACAGTAAGCGCTCAATGAATACGATTGATGATGATGATGATGAAGTCACTTAACTTCTCTGGGCCTCAGTGACCTCATCTGTAAAGTGGGGGTTGACTGTGAGCACCCCCGTGGGACAACCTGATCACCTTGTATCCCTCCAGCGCTTAGAACAGTGCTTTGCACATAGTAAGCGCTTAGTAAATGCCATCATTAATTAATTAATTAAGAG
Organism: Tachyglossus aculeatus; assembly: GCF_015852505.1. Classification (NCBI taxonomy): domain Eukaryota; kingdom Metazoa; phylum Chordata; class Mammalia; order Monotremata; family Tachyglossidae; genus Tachyglossus; species Tachyglossus aculeatus. The sequence continues at coordinate 61,191,370 of NC_052068.1, read as the reverse complement.
GACGGCTTGAGAGTCAGAGGACATGGGTTCTAATCCCGGCTCCGCCCCGTGTGTGCTGTGTGACCCTGGGCAAGTCACTTCACTTCTCGGTGCCTCCATTAGCTCATCTGTAAAATGAGGCCGAAGACTGTAAGCCCCACGCGGGACAACCCGATTACTTTGTATCTATAACAGTGCCGGGCACATAGCGCTTAACAAATACCATAATTAGTATTATTATTATCTGATTATCTGCTATCAATCAATCAATCAATCGTATTTATTGAGCGCTTACTGTGTGCAGAGCACACAGTAGCTTCCCCAGCACTTATCCCAGTGCTTGGTAGATAGTAAGCAATCAACCAATACTATTGTTATTAATAGTAATAAAGTATTGATTAAATCAGTCAATAATATTAATTAATGTTTTTATTAATTATTAATATTATTGATTAATTAAAATGATTAATTGATAAAGTATTAATTATTTAAAGTAATAAAGTATGCCAGCAATTGCACCCAGTTGTACAATATTCAATGGAAATGAGAGGCAGGGTCTGCTGGCTACCTAGATTTTTCAAAGGGCGGGGGTAGTTTCTGTTGTCCTAGAAGCAGCGTGGTGTAGTGGCTAGAACGTGGGCTTGGGAGTCCAAAGGGCATGAGTTCTAATCCTGGCTCCACCACCTGTCCGCTGTGTGACCTTGGGCAAGTCATTTAACTTCTGTGCCTCGGTTACCTCATCTGTAATAAAATGGGGTTTAAGAGTGTGAGCCCACTGTGGGACAGAGACTGTGTCCAACCTGATTAACTTGTATCTACCCCAGCACTTCGAACAGTGCCGGCGTGGCTCAGTGGAAAGAGCACAGGTTTTGGAGTCAGAGGTCACGGGTTCAAATCCCGGCTCTGCCAATTGTCAGCTGTGTGACTTTGGGCAAGTCACTTGACTTCTCTGTGCCTCAGTTCCCTCATCTGGAAAATGGGGGTGAAGGCTGTGAGCCCCCCGTGGGACGACCTGATCACCTTGTAACCTCCCCAGCGCTTAGAACAGTGCTTTGCACATAGTAAGCGCTTAATAAATGCCATTATTATTATTATTGTTATTATTAACAAGCACCGTAATTATTAATTATTATTATTGTAACTGTTATGCCTCTCGTTACAGCTTGGTGATCTGTTGAAGGATTGGAGGCGCCTCAATGTTGCCATCACAAGAGCCAAACACAAACTCATCCTGCTGGGTTGTGTGCCTTCTCTGAACCGCTACCCTCCTCTGGAGAAGTTGCTTTGTCATTTACGGACAGAACAAATGATATCCTTTTTTTGTGGGGACACGTGTGTTCACCTGGGTATTTTCAGTTGGATATATTGTCAATCAATCAGTCGTATTTATTGAGCGCTTACTGTGTGCAGAGCACTGTACTAAGCGCTTGGGAAGTACAAGTTGGCAACATATAGAGACGGTCCCTACCCAACACTGGGCCCACAGTCTAGAAAAATGATAATAATGGTGTTTGTTAAGCCCTTACTATGTGCAAAGCACTGTTCTAAGCGCTGAGGGGGGGGGATACATGTGAGCCCACTATTGGGTAGGGACTGTCTCTATATGTTGCCAAACTGTACTTCCCAAGCCCTTAGTACAGTGCTGTGCACACAATAAGCGCTCAATAAATACGATTGATGATGATGATCAGGTTGTCCCACATGGGGCTCACAGTCTTCATCCCCATTTTACAGATGAGGGAACTGAGGCTCAGAGGAGTTAAGTGACTTGCCCAAGGTCACACAGCAGACGTGGTGGAGCCGGGATTCGAACCCATGACCTCTGACTCCAAAGCCCGGGCTCTTTCCACTGAGCCACGCTGCTGCTTCTCACGCCGCTTCCGCTGTCGGTAGGCTTATTTAAAGTAAGGCCACCCCTCATCCCTTCTCTGGTGCGGCCAACACGCACCTACTTCCCTCCGATGCCGCCTCCCGGAGTTTGCCACCTCAGAACGTGTTTACCATCATCATAATCAATTGTATTTATTGAGCGCTTCTTGTGTGCAGAGCACTGTACTAAGCGCTTGGGAAGTCCAAGTTGGCAACATATAGAGACAGTCCCTACCCAACAGCTGGCTCACAGTCTAAAAGGGGGAGACGGAGAACAAAACCAAACATATTAACAAAATAAAATAAATAGAATAGATATGTACAAGTAAAATAAATAGAGTAATAAATATGTACAAACATATATACAGGTGCTGTGGGGAAGGGAAGGAGGTAAGATGGAGGGATGGAGAGGGGGACGAGGGGGAGAGGAAGGAAGGGGCTCAGTCTGGGGAGGCCTCCTTATCCTTTATCAGCACGGAAGGCAGAACATTGGAAAGGGCAGTGGTGGAAAGTGGCCCTAACAGCGAGGCCCATCGTTTTGGAGACGTAGGGAACAAATATGGTACAAGAAGCAGCGTGGCCTAATGGAAAGAACACGATGCTGGGAGTCGGAAAGATCTGGGTTCTAATCTTGGCCCCACCACTCGTCTGCTGGGTGACCTCGGACAAGTCACTTCACTTCTTTGTGCCTCTGTTGCCTAATCTGTAAAGTGGGGCTGAAGACTGTGAACCCAGAGGTAGCGTGGCTCAGTGGAAAGAGCCCGGGCTTTGGAGTCAGAGGTCATGGGTTCCAATCCCAGCTCCGCCAATTAGCCATGTGACTTTGGGCAAGTCGCTTCGCTTCTCTGAGCCTCAGTTCCCTCATCATCATCATCATCATCATCATCATCATCATCAATTGTATTTATTGAGCGCTTACTGTGTGCAGAGCACTGTACTAAGCGCTTGGAAAGTACAGATTGGCAACATATAGAGACAGTCCCTACCCAACAGTGGGCTCACAGTCTAAAAGCTGATGGAGTCAAAGCGGGATCTAAGTGCCTGAATCAACACTAGGATGGAGAGGGAAGGGTGGGCTTTTCTGTAAAATGGGGATGAAGACTGTGAGCCCCACGTGGGCTCACAGATCCTCATCTGTAAAATGGGGATCAAGACGGTAAGCCCCACCTGGGGCAACCTGATCACCTTGTATCCCCCCAGCACTTAGAACAGTGCTTTGCACATAGTAAGCGCTCAACAAATACCATCATCATCATCATTAGTATTATATAGGAAGGGGACTGTGTCCAACCTGATTATCTGTATCCCAGTGCTTAGTACAGTGCCTGGCACATAGCAAGTCCTTGACAAATACCTTAAAAAAAAAAAAGAAGAGGTACGGAATAGAATTTTAGAGCAAATTAAGCCAAAGTGGTCTTTGGACGGCCAAATAACTCAACTTAGATTAGCATATTTTGAACTCATAATCAGAAGGACTCATTCATTCATTCATTCAATCGTATTTATTGAGCGCTTACTGTATTCAGAGCACTGTACTAAGCGCTTGGGAAGTACAATTTGGCAACATCTAGAGACGGTCCCTACCCAACAGTGGGCTCACAGTGTAGAAGGGGGAGACAGAGAACAAAACAAAACATATTAACAGAATAAAATAGAATAAATATGTACAAGTAAAATAAGTAAATAGAGTAATAAATACGTACAGACATATATACATATATACAGATGCTTTGGGGAGGGGAAGGAGGTAAGGCTGGGGGGATGGGGAGGGGAAGGAGGGGGCCAATATGTTGTTGTGGGACTCAGAGCAAGCCACTGGGACTCGGTTTCCTCATCTATAAAATGGGGATAAGAATCTACTTCTTAGACTGTGAGCCCTGTGGGGACCAAGGATTCTCTGGAGAAGACACTAACTCTTGGAAAAGTCCAGGGAAAACCAGCAGCTAGCTGGATAAGAGACCGTAACAGTGATAACGGGAGTACCATTAGAAAGGTTTCGGATTATGGCAGAGGACAGGACGTTCTGGAGAAAGTATAGCCATGGAGTCGCTGTGAATCAGAAACGATTTGACGGCACTTAATGAAAATGGACTAGAAAGGGATGCTGGGTGGGACTAGGGAGATGGGCAAGGTTGGGGTGTGGGGAAGAAAGGCGTGGAACTTCAGGGAGACAGGGAAAGGGGCGGGATTGGGGTGAAATATCTTGGAAAAGCTGGAGCTAACTTTACGTAGTTTACAGGAAAGAGATTGCTTACACAACTTAGAAGGTTCTTAGAGCAGCACAGTTCACTCCTGAATCAATCAATCAACCGTATTTATTGAGCGCTTACTGTGTGCAGAGCACTGTACTAAGCGCTTGGGAAGTACAAGTTGGCAACATCTAGAGACAGTCCCTACCCAACAGTGGGCACACAGTCTAAAAGGGGGAGACAGAGAACAAAACCTGAAGAATAATAATAACAATAATATCCAGCACTTAGAACAGTGCTTTGCACATAGTAAATGCTTAATAAATGCCATCGTTATTATTCTTAATTATGATATATTGATATAATATTAATAATGATGACGTTTATTAATTATATATTAATGCAATATGATAGTGATGGCATTTATTAAGCGCTTACTGTGTGCAAAGCACTGTTCTAAGCGTTGGGGAGGTTACGAGGTGATCAGATTGTCCCACGGGGGGCTCACAGTCTTCATCCCCATTTTACAGATGAGGGAACTGAGGCCCAGAGAAGTCAAGTGACTTGCCCAAAGTCACCCAGCTGACAATTGGCAGAGCTGGGGTTTGAACCCATGACCTCTGACTCCAAAGCCCGGGCTCTTTCCACTGAGCCACGCTGCTTCTCTGCGTAACGGCTAGCTTTTGAGGAAGAGCACTGATTGAACATCAGACTCAAGGTATCAGAGGAGCAAAACAGTAGAGGAGCGTACAGTTTGGTGAGAATTCAGGCATTATAAGCTCCCAAATTGCCGTCATATAAGGTGTTGCTGAAGTCTGGTCCTGAATCACAAAGCTTTTATTGCATGCATATTCATTCATTCATTCAATCGTATTTATTGAGCGCTTACTGTGTGCAGAGCACTGTACTAAGCGCTTGGGAAGTACAATTTGGCAACATATAGAGACGGTCCCTACCCAACAGCGGGCTCACAGTCTAGAAGGGGGAGACAGAGAACAAAACAAAACATATTAACAAAATAAAATAAATAGAATAAATATGTACAAGTAAAATAGAGTAATAAATCCATACAAACATATATATACATATATACAGATGCTGTGGAGAAGGGAAGGAGGTAAGGCCGGGGGGATGGGGAGGGGAAGGAGGGGGCCAATATGTTGTTGTGGGACTCAGAGCAAGCCACTGGGACTTGGTTTCCTCATCTATAAAATGGGGATAAGATATCCAGTCATGTACTTATTCATTCATTCAATCGTATTTAGTGAGCACTTACCGTGTGCAGAGCACTGTACTAAGCGCCTGGGAAGTCCAAGTTGGCAACATATAGAGACGGTTCCTACCCAACAACGGGCTCACAGTCTAGAAGGGGGAAGACAGATAACAAAACAAAACATGGGGACAGGTGTCAAGTCATCAGAATAAATAGAAGTAAAGCTAGATGCACATCATTAACAAAATAAATAGACTAGTAAAAAGGTACTTAGCTACATGTGAATAATTTGTTTAGGCATTGATCATCGCATTCCAAAATGCTAGTTACAAGAAAGAATGGAGAATAATAATAATCCCACATAGACTGTGAGCCCACTGTTGGGTAGGAACTGTCTCTATATGTTGCCATCTTGTACTTCCCAAGCGCTTAGTACAGTGCTCTGCACACAGTAAGCGCTCAATAAATACAATTGATTGATTGATTGATTGATTCCAAAGACAAAGCCTTATGCTAAAACTAAGTACTAACGGTGGGAAAGGGGTGGTAGGTGATTAGAGTTAGAGGAGAGGAACCTGATGGGTTTCCAAGGGGTGCTTCCCCTCTCTGCGCTGATCCGACTCGCCTTCCCAAGCTCTGCTCTTAGGATAGTGGGAAGAGCACTGGGAATGTGGATACCTGGGTTCTAGTATCAGTTTTGCTTAGAGCTGGTTAATGTGGACCTCACGTTGGCCTATAGGAAGAACACGATTGGCAGGGATAATAATAATGATGGCATTTATTAAGCGCTTACTATGTGCAAAGCACTGTTCTAAGCACTGGGGAGTCACAAGGTGATCGGGTTGTCCCACGGGGGGCTCACAGTCTTCATCCCCATTTTACAGATGAGGGAACTGAGGCCCAGTGAAGTGACTTGCCCAGAGTCACACAGCTGACAGTTGGCGGAGCCGGGATTTGAACCCGTGACCTCTGACTCCAAAGCCCGGGCTCTTTCCACTGAGCCACGCTGCGAGTAGTGCAGCACAAGCCACTAGCATCATATTCAGTCCCCCTACAGAGTTTGTGGTTCTGGAGTCCCAGGACCAAGGCTTTATCCATCATTCCCGGTGGGAGACTCCAACATAGCGATCTCCTTTCCATCCCAAAGGATAATCCAGAGTCCCCTCTCCTACTGAACGGAGAAACATCGTAAAACCAGAAAATAATGTAGGATAGTTTCTCCTCATTTCCGAGGGGTGATGAAAATAAACTGGACAAAAAGAATGTAGATTGCAGCCTAATTTTAATAGTAATAATGATGATGGCATTTATTAAGCACTTACTATGTGCAAAGCACTGTTCTAAGTGCTGGGGAGGTTACAAGGTGATCAGGTTGTCCCACGGGGGGCTCACAGTCTTAATCCCCATTTTACAGATGAGGGAACTGAGGCCCAGAGAAGTTAAGCGACTTGCCCAAAGTCACCCAGCTGACAAGTGGTGGAGCCGGGATTTGAACCCATGACCTCTGACTCCAAAGCCCGGGCTCTTTCCACTGAGCCACGCTGCGAGTAGTGCAGCATGAGCCACTAGCATCATATTCAGTCCCCCTACAGAGTTTGTGGTTCTGGAGTCCCAGGACCAAGGCTTTATCCATCATTCCCAGTGGGAGACTCCAACATAGCGATCTCCTTCCCATCCCAAAGGATAATCCAGAGTCCCCTTTCCTACTGAACGGAGAAACATCTTAAAACCAGAAAATAATGTGGGATAGTTTCTCCTCATTTTCTGAGGGGTGATGAAAATAAACTGTGGACAAAAAGAATGTAGATTGCAGCCTAATTTTAATAATAATAATAATGATGGCATTTATTAAGCGCTTACTATGTGCAAAGCACTGTTCTAAGCGCTGGGGAGTTACAAGGTGATCGGGTTGTCCCACGGGGGGCTCACAGTCTTAATCCCCATTTTACAGATGAGGGAACTGAGGCCCAGAGAAATTAAGCGACTTGCCCAAAGTCACACAGCTGGCAAGTGGCGGAGCCGGGATTTGAACCCATGACCTCTGACTCCAAAGCCCGGGCTCTTTCCACTGAGCCACGCTGCTTCTCATCTCCGTGGCCCAAAAGGCAACCTGGTCTAGTGGATAGAGCACAGGCTCGGGAGTCACAAGGACCTGGGTTTTAATCCCAGCTCTGCCCCTTATCTGCTGTGTGACCTTGGGTAGGTCACTTCTTTGTGCCTCAGTTACCTCATCTGTAAAATGGAGGCTAATGCTAAGAGCCCCATGTACAACGTGAATCGTGTCCAAACCGATGAGCGTGTACGTCCAGCACAGTGGCCGCCACATAGGAAGCACTTAGCAAATACCATTTTTAAAAAAGTAACCTGTGCCCCAGTCGCCTCATCTGCAGAATGGGGATTCGTTCAGTCGTACTTATTGAGCGCTTACTGCGTGCAGAGCACTGTGCTAAGCGCTTGGGAAGTACAAGTTGGCAACATATAGAGACGGTCCCTACCCAACAACGGGCTCACCTGTTCTCCCTCGTTCTTATACTGTGAGCCCCATGTGGAAACTGATGATCGTGTATGTACCTCATTGCTTAGTACAGTGCTTGGCACATAGTAAGAACTTAACAAATGCCACAATTATAGAATTCCAGAAGAGCAGTAGAAATGTGATTTATGGAATGATCCATTCAGCATCCTGCCTCCAGTGGCACCAAGATCTTGAAGGAACCAAATGATACCCACCGGATGAAGTCCAAGATTCAGTCGGCCTTCTTGGCTGTTGCTGAAAATTGGATCGTTGTTAAATAATCAATCAATCGTATTTATTGAGCGCTTACTGTGTGCAGAGCACTGTACTAAGCGCTTAGCACTGTACTAATAGTCAGTAATGACTTTGAAATCTCCTTCCTAAGTTGTGACTAATGACATCCAACCCGTCGTCATGTAGGTGTAGTTAGGTTTTCGCCAGTGCATCATCATCATCAATCGTATTTATTGAGCGCTCACTGTGTGCAGAGCACTGTACTAAGCGCTTGGGAAGTACAAATTGGCAGCATATAGAGACAGTCCCTACCCAACAGTGGGCTCACACGCGTTCGCTGTCACGGTCACCAGCCATTTTTTCGCCTTCTCTTTTTAGTTTTTGAGATCTTGCACTTGATCCCGATCTTTGTGGTATTTCATCACCAGGTAGAGCTTAATTTCACCTACAAAGATTTGTCTTTAAAATTCTTAAAAGCAGGCTAACAACATCGCACAGTTTGCACCCTAAAGTCTCATTGATTCTAGATCTGAAGGTTATTTGTGACTGTACAAGTATGTTTTATATATTTTCCTCAATAGTTTTACATTTTTGATCTCCCGTCAGGAGCACATGAAAGTGTTTCCCAGTGGAACCTTTGAAGATGAAGAACTTCAACTACGACTTTATTTCAGATAGCTTTGATTTGTTTTTTCTTTTTTTCCCCGCAAGATATTGTATTTATAGGTGACTAGATAAACGTCCTGTCTCCTACGGTAGAGACAGTAACCTAGATTCCACTGTCTCCTGGAATCTAGGGAGGTAAAGGGCATTTTGTGGTCTCTTAATGGCCAGAAAGAGAAACGTTCCTTCTGAAACTCTGAATGACTTAAGCCCAACGAGGATTTGGTTCAAAAATACCTTTTTATATACTACAATCAGCACTTTTGAGGATAGTGCTAGTATTCTGTAGTCCCGTTTTGATAAGAACCGTCGCTCCCAATCCTGTGAAATATTCTGAACTCATTGAGTACCTAAATAGATTCACTTCTTATTGGTACTGAGAATTTTAAGGGAAACTTGAGGTGAAGGGGAAATGAATAATTTTGTTTATTCCAAAGGCTGGTAAATAGAATAGCTTTCCTCCTCTTTAAGGTAACATTTCTGTAGCAACAGGACCTAGATGAGTGGTTCTTTTCTCCTTAATCTCAATTCCTTTTTTTTAAAGGAGCAGGAAACCCCACCACACTAATTTTTGATAATCATCCTAGCTGCTAATAGTGTGTCGATAGTGCCACCATCTGTGTTTTGTTTATGAAAACATGCAGTGAAAAGCAGAATTTCCTTCAGTGTGTTTTAAGGTATGTAAATATGTGATTTCTAGGTTTTAACATCAAACTTTGGGAAAATATCTGGCATATTTCTCATTGGCGTTATTTTCTTATGCATTTGTACCTAATTATTGTCTACCTCAACACTGGGTTTTGTAATTTTGAGTGTTTGTACCAAATAAATACTTTATTCTCTGCTACATTTCAGTTCATCTTTAAACATTTAAGTCATACAAAGTTCTTATCAATCAATCAATCGTATTTATTGAGCGCTTACTGTGTGCAGAGCACTGTACTAAGCGCTTGGGAAGTACAAGTTGGCAACGTATAGAGACGGTCCCTACCCAACATTATCCGATATATTCTGATTGGGGATTCTGCTGGTCCAATCTCATGAGTAATATTTGAATGTTAAATCTCTCACTGTAATGTTTTAAGGAGAAATTTCAACAAATGATATATTTACCAAAGTAAACATCTTCTACCCTGATGTCTGATAGCCTTGCGAGACACTTCAGTTCTTGATTTCTGTGACTTTTTTTCTCATTCGCCCTTTGCTCTACCCCCCACTTCCAACCCCCGTTAGCTGTGTGGTTCCCAATTAGGTACATTTGCTTTTCTCACCCTTTTCTAGTTGCCTAAAACAACATCAATTTAAAATGTTGGTAAATACTGAGGAAAGAATCAGATGAAAGCATACAACAAATCAACTATCCCTAATTGGGACTTCCCAATTTTGGGGGCCTTCAAGACAGAGTTGCTTTGCAAACTTCTTAGATCCCTGAGAGGAAAGGCGATATTACCTCCCTTTTTGGAAATGTACACTGAACGTGGCATTGCAGACGAACAAAAACAGCACAGCAGTGGGTAGCAGTCTTTGTGTGTACACAGTGTGGTTAGGACTGTGGCTCCAATCAGTCAATCAATCATATTTATTGAGCGCTTACTGTGTGCAGAGCACTGTACTAAGCGCTTGGGAAGTACAAGTTGGCAAGATATAGAGACGGTCCCTACCCAACAGTGGGTTCACAGTCTAAAAGACTCCAGTACTGGTCTTTATGTCGATGAATGAGGAATAAATACTTTCGGTATTTAAAAGTGATTATGTTACGGAGGAGACCCCCAGTTGGAGAATTTACAAACCAGGGATGCTTTTAGGGACAGCCTGCTTCATCCAGGTTTCCAAACTAAATCCTGAACATGTACTAACGTGCCTTCATGGAAAGCTTGCTGCTTAGTGTTCCTGTTCTATGTGGATGATTCCCCAATTTTACTTCACCAGTTCTGATCTCTTCCCTTTAACCCCTGTTCGTTCTCCCATCTCTTCTGCCTCCAGCCCATCTCCACTTGAATGCCCCGCCAGCCCCTCAAACTTAAAAACGTTGAAAAACCGAACTCATCTTCTCTCCTAAACCCACCCCTCCTCCTTACTTGGTTGTCTGTCAGGTCAACCTGCCACCATCCTCCCTGCCCCTGAAGCCTGTAAATGTAGTGGCATAATAATAATAGTAATAATAATGGTATTTAAGCGCTTACTATGTGCAAAGCACTGTTCTAAGCGCTGGGGAGGTTACAGGTGATCAGGTTGCCCCGGGGGGGTTTCACAGTTTTAATCCCCATTGTACAGATGAGGTAACTGAGGCACAGAGAAGTGAACTGACTTGCCCAAAGTCACACAGCTGACAGGTGGCAGAACTGGGATTTGCACCCATGACTTCTGACTCCAAAGCCTGTGCTCTTTCCACTGAGCCACGCTGCTTCTCCATCTTATATATGTATATATGTTTGTACATATTTATTACTCTACTTATTTTACTTGTACATATTTATTCTATTTTATTCTGTTAATATGTTTTGTTTTGTTCTCTGTCTCCCCCTTCTAGACTGTGAGCCCACTGTTGGGTAGGGACCGTCTCTATATGTTGCCAACTTGTACTCCCCAAGCGCTTAGTACAGTGCTCTGCACACAGTAAGCGCTCAATAAATACGATTGAATGAATGAATCTTCATCTCCTTCCTGGCATTCAGTTCTAACATCTAATTAACCGCTATTAAATACTGCTGAGTCTTTCTCCAAAGTATTTCCCCGATTCCTCCCTTTCTCTCTCCAAATAGCCCGCTTCCTGGTCGAAGCAGTCGTCCTATCAGTAGTAGCGGTATAGCACACCCCTCCCCTACCCCTTTCTTCTCCTTCCTAGGTTCTTATTGAAAATGAGGACTGGGATATACAGAGATATCTCTCTCTCCCTCTATCTATATAGCCCACTCCTCATTTTCAATCTAACTATATACATTCATTCATTAAATCGTATTCATTGAGCATTTACAGTGCAGAACAGTGTACTAAGTGCTTGGAAAGTACAATTCGAGAAGCAGTGTGGCTCAGTGGAAAGCGCCTGGGCTTTGGAGCCAGAGGTCATGGGTTCAAATCCCAGCTCCGCCAATTGTCAGCTGTGTGACTTTGGGCAAGTCACTTCACTTCTCTGGGCCTCAGTTACCTCATCTGTAAAACGGGGATGAAGACTGTGAGCCCCACGGGGGACAACCTGATCACCTTGTATCCTCCCCAGCGCTTAGAACAGTGCTTTGCACATAGTAAGCGCTTAACAAATACCAAAATTATTAGTATTATTATTCTCTGTGCCTCAGTTACCTCATCTGTAAAACGGGGATGAAGACTGTGAGCCCCACGGGGGACAACCTGATCACCTTGTATCCTCCCCAGCGCTTAGAACAGTGCTTTGCACATAGTAAGCGCTTAACAAATACCAAAATTATTAGTATTATTATTCTCTGTGCCTCAGTTACCTCATCTGTAAAATGGGGATTAAGATTGTGAGCCCCACGTGGGACAACCTGGTCACCTTGTATCCCCCCAGCGCTTAGAACAGTGCTTTGCACATAGTAAGCGCTTAACAAATACCACCATCATCATCAATTCGGCAACATATAGAGATGATCCTTACCCAACAGCGAGCTCACAGTCTAGAAGGGGGAGACAGACAACAAAACAAAACAAAAAGACAAGTGTCAATACCATCAAAATAGATAAATAGAATTAGATAGAATAGCTAAATATACACAAATTAGCCCCCACCTGCTCTCTTGCATCCCTGACTTTCCTCCCTTTCTCCTTAGGGATCGACTCTCCTAACTATTTTCTCTCCCAAACGCTTACTACAGTGGTCAGCGAACAGTGAGCGCTCAATAAATACTATGAGAAGCCACGTGGCTCAGTGGAAAGAGCCCGGGCTTGGGAGTCAGAGGTCATGGGTTCTAATCCCGGCTCCTCCACTTGTCAGCTGTGTGACCTTGGGCAAGTCACTTAACTTCTCTGAGCCTCAGTTACCTCACCTGTAAAATGGGGATGGAGACTGTGAGCCCTAAGTGGGACAATCTGATCACCTTGTACTTAGAACAGTGCTGGGCACATAGTAAGAGCTTAATATATACCAACATTATTATTATTATGGCTTGATTGTCCCTCCCACGAGCCCCGTGCAGGTAATAATAATGATGGCATTTATTAAGCGCTTACTATGTGCAAAGCACTGTTCTAAGCGCTGAGGTGGCTGAGGGGCGTGGGCATCTGTTCCCCCTCTGGACTGAGCTTGTGGGGAGGGAATTTATCTACCACCTCTTTTATATTGTACTCTCCCAAGTGCTTAGTACAGTGCTCTGCACTCAAATGCTCAGTCAGTGATATTTATTGAGCTCTTACTGTGTGCAGAGCACTTGCGAGAGTAACACAGAATTAGTGAACTGGTTCCCCGCCCAAAGCGAGTTTACAATCTAGAGGGAGAGGCACATTAATATGAATAAATAATGTATGGTATTTAATTTACAGATGTGCACAGATAATAATGATGGCATTAGACTGTGAGCCCACTGTTGGGTAGGGACTGTCTCTATATGTTGCCAATTTGTACTTCCCAAGCGCTTAGTACAGTGCTCTGCACACAGTCAGCGCTCAATAAATATGATTGATGATGATTTATTAAGTGATTACTATGTGCAAAGCACTGTTCTAAGCACTGGGGAGGTTACAAGGTGATCAGGTTGTCCCACGGGGGGCTCACAGTCTTAATCCCATTTTCCATATGAGGTAACTGAGGCCCAGAGCAGTGAAGTGACTTGCCCAAAGTCACACAGCTGACAATTGGCGGAGTGGGATTTGAACCCATGACCTCTGATATGATCGCCTACTAGTCTAAGGAAAAATGTGCTCCATGCTGCAGCCATATTTTGGGGAGTCATGAGGACACGGGCTCTAATCCCCATTCTGCCACTTGTCTGCTGTGTGACCTTGGGCAAGTCACTTCACTTCTTTGTGCTTCAGTTCCCTCCTCTGTAAAATGGAGATTGAAATCGTGAGCCCCACGTGGGGACAGGGCTTGTGTCCAACCCAATTAGCTTGTGTCCATTGTAGCGCTTAATAAAATGGTTGGCACGTAGTGAGTGCTTTTAAAAATATCATTATTAAATTTGGTATCTGGAATTATCTTCATAGCTCGAGCGGGGGATGATACTGCAAGCAAGTCAACTTGGTAGCGCTCGTTTCTTCGACGGAACAGGCACTAGTTGTGAAAGGAGGAAAGCTGGAAAATGAGGCAGAAATGTCGGCAGGAATGCTTGGGAGTCCCGAGCCCAAACTGAGGGAATTTTCTTGCAAAAGGAGCCCCTCGAGCCAATTTTGCTAAAGACTGAATGGTTACTATTATTATTATGATTTCTCCTCAGCCCACGCCTTCGACCCCGCCATCTTCCCCTCTTCTAGCCTGTGGGCCTGTTGTTGGGTCGGGACCGTCTTTATCCGGTGCCGACTTCAAGCGTGTTCTGCACCCAGTCAGCGCTCAATCAATCAATACGACTGAATGACTGAATGGATATTATTATTATTATGATAATTTCTCCTCAGCCCACCCCTTCGGCTCCCCGTCTTCCCCTCTTCTAGCTTGTGGGCCTGTTGTTGGGTCGGGACCGTCTCTATCCGGTGACGACTCCAAGCGTGTTCCGCACCCAGTCAGCGCTCAATCAATCAATATGATCGAATGACTAAATGGATACCATTATTATTATTACGATGATTTCTCCTCAGCCCACGCCTTCGGCCCCGCCGTCTTCCCCTCTTCTAGCCTGTGGGCCCGTTGTTGGGTCGGGACCGTCTCTATGCGGTGCCGACTTCAAGCGTGTTCTGCACCCAGTCAGCGCTCAATCAATACAATCGAATGACTGAATGGATATTATTATTATTTCTCCTCAGCCCATGCCTTCGGCCCCGCCGTCTTCCCCCTTTCTAGCTTGTGGGCCCGTTAACGGTTCAGTCGGGACCGTCTCTATCTGGTGCCAACTCCAAGTGTGTTCAGCACGCAGTCAGCGCTCAATCAATCAATACGACTGAATGACTGAATGGATATTATTATTATTATTATTATGATTTCTCCTCAGCCCACCCCTTCGGCCCCCTTGTCTTCCCCCCTTCTAGACTGTGGGCCCGTTGTTGGGTCGGGACCGTCTCTATCTGGTGCCAACTCCAAGTGTGTTCAGCACCCAGTCAGCGCCCAATCAATCAATACGACTGAATGACTGAATGGATATTATTATGATGATGATGATTTCTCCTCAGCCCACCCCTTCGGCCCCGCCATCTTCCCCCCTTCTAGCCTGTGGACCCGTTGTTGGGTCGGGGCCGCCTCTATCCGGTGCCGACTCCAAGTGTGTTCAGCACGCAGTCAGTGCTCAATCAATCAATACAATTGAATGACTGAATGGATACTATTATTATGATGATGATGATGATTTCTCCTCAGCCCACCCCTTCGGCCCCACCATTTTCCCCCCTTCTAGCCTGTGGGCCCGTTGTTGGGTCGGGACCGCCTCTATCCGGTGCCAACTCCAAGCATGTTCAGCACGCAGTCAGCGCTCAATCAATCAATACGACTGAATGACTGAATGGATACTATTATTACTATGATGATTTCTCCTCAGCCCACCCCTTTGGCCCCGCCATCTTCCCCCCTTCTAGCCTGTGGGCCTGTTGTTGGGTCGGGACCGTCTCTATCCGGTGCCAACTCCAAGTGTGTTCAGCACGCAGTCAGTGCTTAATCAATCAATACGATCGAATGACTGATGGATATTATTATTATTTCTCCTCAGCCCACCCCTTTGGCCCCCTTGTCTTGCCTGGATATTATTATGATGATGATGATGATTTCTCCTCAGCCCACCCCTTCGGCCCCACCATTTTCCCCCCTTCTAGCCTGTGGGCCCTTGTTGGGTCGGGACCGCCTCTATCCGGTGCCGACTCCAAGTGTGTTCAGCACGCAGTCAGCGCTCAATCAATCAATACGACTGAATGGATATTATTATCATTATTATGATTTCCCCTCAGCCCACCCCTTCAGCCCCACCACCTTCCCCCCTTCTAGCCTGTGGGCCCGTTGTTGGGTCGGGACCGCCTCTATCCGGTGCCGACTCCAAGCGTGTTCCGCACCCAGTCGGCGCTCAATCCCTCAATACGATCGAATGCCTAGATGGATACCATTATTATGAGGATGATGATTTCTCCTCAGCCCACCCCTTCGGCCCCTCCATCTTCCCCCCCTCTAGCCTGTGGGCCCGTTGTGGGGTCGGGACCGCCTCCATCTTGTGCCAACTCTACGCGTGTTCAGCACGCAGTCGGCGCCCGATCAATCAATCAATCCGATTGAATGACCTTATGGGTATTATTATGATGATGACGCTGATGACCGAATGGCTACTACGATGACGATGCTGCTGATTTCTCCTCAGCCCTCCCCTCCGTCCCCGCGTCCATCGTCACCCCCCGAGGCTGAGGCGCGGCCCCGAGGGCTGCCGGGAAGGAGCCCGGGCCCGGGCCGCCATGTTTCCGTCCGGGTCCCGCTCGGGCCTGGCCCTGGGCGCCGACGCCCTGTTGGCCCCCTTCCTGCCGGCCGCGCCCCGCCTGGCCCTGCGCCTCCCCGCCCCCTGGGCGCCTCCATCTTCCTCCTCCTCCTCCTTCTCCTCCGCCTCGTCGTCGGCGTCCCCTCCGCCATCGCCGCAGGGCGGCCTGTCCCGCCGCCGGGGGCGCTGTGAGGCCCGGCCTGAGGAAGCCCCCCAAAGCGCGACGGCCCCCCGACCCCCAGCCGCCATGGGTAAGCCCAACGCCGACCCACACTGAGCCCCCCCCTTATCTTCATCATCATCAGCATTCATTTATTCATTCAATCGTATTTATGATTGAATAAATATATTCACCTATTCTATTTATATAATATAAATATATTCACCCCCCCGCACCTGTGTCTATATTTTGTGTAATGTGTATATACTATATAATGTGTCTATATTTTCTATATAGTATATACTATATACTATATAGTATATAGGTAGTATATATATGCTATATATATTGTATATACTATATAGTGTATATATAGTATATATATATATACCCCCCGCACCTGTGTCTATATTTTGTGTAATGTGTATATACTATATAATGTGTCTATATTTTCTATATAGTATATACTATATAGTATATATGTAGTATATATATGCTATATATATTGTATATACTATATAGTGTATATATAGTATATATATATACCCCCCGCACCTGTGTCTATATTTTGTGTAATGTGTATATACTATATAATGTGTCTATATTTTCTATATAGTATATATGTAGTATATATATGCTATATATATTGTATATACTATATAGTGTATATATAGTATATATATATATATATACCCCCCGCACCTGTGTCTATATTTTGTGTAATGTGTATATACTATATAATGTGTCTATATTTTCTATATAGTATATACAATATATAGTATATACTATATAGTATATATAGTATATACTATATATATACTGTATATACTATATAGTATATATAGTATATATATACTATACTATATATATAATATATATACTATGCTATATAATGTGTCTATATTTTCCTTCCCTTCCCCACAGCACCTGTATATATGTATATATGTTTGTACATATTTATTACTCTATTTACTTATTTTACTTGTACATATTTATTCTATCTGTTTTATTCTGTGAATATGTTTGGTTTTGTTCCCTGTCTCCCCCTTTTAGACTGCGAGCCCACCGTTGGGTAGGGACCGTCTCTAGATGTTGCCGACTTGTACTTCCGAAGCGCTTAGTACGGTGCTCTGCACATAGTAAGCGCTCAATAAATACGATTGATGATGATGATGATTTGTACGTATTTATTACTTCACCTATTCACCTATTCTATTTATATAATATAAATATATTCACCCCCCCTGCACCTGTCTATATGTGTCTATATTTTCCTTCCCTTCCCCACAGCACCTGTATATATGTATATATGTTTGTACGTATTTATTACTCTATTTATTTATTTATTTTATTTGTCCATATCTATTCTATTTATTTCATTTTGTTAGTATGTTTGGTTTTGTTCCCTGTCTCCCCCTTTTAGACTGTGAGCCCACTGTTGGGTAGGGACTGTCTCTATGTGTTGCCAATTTGTACTTCCCAAGCGCTTGGTACAGTGCTCTGCACATAGTAAGCGCTCAATAAATACGATTGATGATGATGATGATGATTTGTACGTATTTATTACTTCACCTATTCACCTATTCTATTTATATAATATAAATATATTCACCACCCTTGCACCTGTCTATATGTACATATATTTGTACGTATTTATTACTTCACCCATTCACCTATTCTATTTATATAATATAAATATATTCACCCCCCCGCACCTGTCTATATGTATATATGTTTGTACATATTTATTACTTCACCTATTCACCTATTCTATTTATATAATATAAATATATTCACCCCCCTGCACCTGTCTATATGTATATATATTTGTGCGTATTTATTACTTCACCTACTCACCTATTCTATTTATATAATATAAATATATTCACCCCCCCGCACCTGTATATATGTATATATATATGTACCCTCCCTGCACCTGTCTATATGCATATATATTTGTACGTATTTATTACTTCACCTATTCTATTTATATAATATAAATATATTCACACACCCCCGCACCTGTCTATATGTATATATATTTGTATGTATTTATTACTTCACCTATTCACCTATTCTATTTATATAATATAAATATATTCACACACACCCGCACCTGTATATATGTATATATATATATTTGTACGTATTTATTACTTCACCTACTCACCTATTATATTTATATAATATAAATATATTCACCCCCCTGCACCTGTCTATATGTATATATATTTGTACGTATTTATTACTTCACCTATTCACCTATTCTATTTATATAATATAAATATATTCACACACACCCGCACCTGTCTATATGTATATATATTTGTACATATTTATTACTTCACCTATTCACCTATTTTATTTATATAATATAAATATATTCACCCCCCCGCACCTCTCTATATGTGTCTATATTTTCCTTCCCTTCCCCACAGCACCTGTATATATGTATATATGTTTGTACATATTTATTACTCTATTTATTTATTTATTTTATTTGTCCATATCTATTCTATTTATTTCATTTTGTTAGTATGTTTGGTTTTGTTCCCTGTCTCCCCCTTTTAGACTGTGAGCCCACTGTTGGGTAGGGACCGTCTCTAGATGTTGCCAATTTGTACTTCCCAAGCGCTTAGTACAGTGCTCTGCACATAGTAAGCGCTCAATAAATACGATTGATGATGACGATGATGATTTGTACGTATTTATTACTTCACCTATTCACCTATTCTATTTATATAAGATAAATATATTCACCCCCCCTGCACCTGTCTATATGTGTCTATATTTTCCTTCCCTTCCCCACAGCACCTGTATATATGTATATATGTTTGTACATATTTATTACTCTATTTATTTATTTTATTTGTCCATATCTATTCTATTTATTTCATTTTGTTAGTATGTTTGGTTTTGTTCGCTGTCTCCCCCTCTTAGACTGTGAGCCCACTGCTGGGTAGGGACCGTCTCTAGATGTTGCCGACTTGTACTTCCCAAGCGCTTAGTACGGTGCTCTGCACATAGTAAGCGCTCAATAAATACGATTGTTGATGATGATGATGATTTGTACGTATTTATTACTTCACCTATTCACCTATTCTATTTATATAATATAAATATATTCACCCCCCTTGCACCTGTCTATATGTACATATATTTGTACGTATTTATTACTTCACCTATTCACCTATTCTATTTATATAATATAGATATATTCACAAACCCCAGCACCTGTCTATATGTATATATATTTGTACGTATTTATTACTTCACCTATTCACCTATTTTATTTATATAATATAAATATATTCACCCCCACGCACCTGTCTATATGTGTCTATATTTTCCTTCCCTTCCCCACAGCACCTGTATATATGTATATATGTTTGTACATATTTATTACTCTATTTATTTATTTATTTTGTTTGCCCATATCTATTCTATTTATTTCATTTTGTTAGTACGTTTGGTTTTGTTCCCTGTCTCCCCCTTTTAGACTGTGAGCCCACTATTGGGTAGGGACCGTCTCTAGATGTTGCCAATTTGTACTTCCCAAGCGCTTAGTACAGTGCTCTGCACATAGTAAGCGCTCAATAAATACGATTGATGATGATGATAAATATATTCACCCCCCTGCACCTGTCTATATGTATATATATTTGTACGTATTTATTACTTCACCTGTTCACCTATTCTATTTATAATATAAATATATTCACACACCCCCGCACCTGTATATATGTATATATATATATATATTTGTACGTATTTATTACTTCACCTACTCACCTATTATATTTATATAATATAAATATATTCACCCCCCTGCACCTGTCTATATGTATATATATTTGTACGTATTTACTACTTCACCTATTCACCTATTCTATTTATATAATATAAATATATTCACACACACCCGCACCTGTCTATATGTATATATATTTGTACGTATTTATTACTTCACCTATTCACCTATTTTATTTATATAATATAAATATATTCACCCCCCCGCACCTGTCTATATGTGTCTATATTTTCCTTCCCTTCCTCACAGCACCTGTATATATGTATATATGTTTGTACATATTTATTACTCTATTTATTTTATTTGTCCATATCTATTCTATTTATTTCATTTTGTTAGTATGTTTGGTTTTGTTCCCTGTCTCCCCCTTTTAGACTGTGAGCCCACTGTTGGGTAGGGACTGTCTCTAGTTGTTGCCAATTTGTACTTCCCAAGCACTCAGTACAGTGCTCTGCACATAGTAAGCGCTCAATAAATACGATTCATGATGATGATGATGATTTGTACATATTTATTACTTCACCTATTCACCTATTCTATTTATATAATACAAATATATTCACCCCCCTTGCACCTGTCTATATGTACATATATTTGTACGTATTTATTACTTCACCTATTCACCTATTCTATTTATATAATATAAATATATTCACACACCCCCGCACCTGTCTATATGTATATATATTTGTACGTATTTATTACTTCACCTATTCACCTATTCTGTTTATATAATATAAATATATTCACCCCCCCTGCACCTGTCTATATGTGTCTATATTTTCCTTCCCTTCCCCACAGCACCTGTATATATGTATATATGTTTGTACATATTTATTACTCTATTTATTTATTTTATTTGTCCATATCTATTCTATTTATTTCATTTTGTTAGTACGTTTGGTTTTGTTCCCTGTCTCCCCCTTTTAGACCGTGAGCCCACTGTTGGGTAGGGACTGTCTCTAGATGTTGCCAACTTGTACTTCCCAAGCGCTTAGTACAGTGCTCTGCACATAGTAAGCGCTCAATAAATACGATTGATGATGATGATGATGATTTGTACATATTTATTACTTCACCTATTCTACTTATATAATATAAATATATTCACCCCCCCTGCACCTGTCTGCATGTATATATATTTGTACGTATTTATTACTTCACCTATTCACCTATTCTATTTATATAATATAAATATATTCACCCCCCCGCACCTGTCTATATGTATATATATTTGTACGTATTTATTACTTCACCTATTCACCTATTCTATTTATATAATATAAATATATTCATCCCCCCTGCACCTGTCTATATGTATATATATTTGTGCGTATTTATTACTTCACCTACTCACCTATTATATTTATATAATATAAATATATCCCCCCCGCACCTGTCTATATGTATATATATTTGTACGTATTTATTACTTCACCTATTCTATTTATATAATATAAATATATTCACCCCCCCGCACCTGTCTATACGTATATATATTTGTGCGTATTTATTACTTCACCTATTCATCTATTCTATTTATATAATATAAATATATTCACACACACCCGCACCTGTATATATGTATATATATATATTTGTACGTGTTTATTACTTCACCTACTCACCTATTCTATTTATATAATATAAATATATTCACCCCCCTGCACCTGTCTATATGTATATATATTTGTACGTATTTATTACTTCACCTATTCACCTATTCTATTTATATAATATAAATATATTCACACACCCCCGCACCTGTCTATATGTATATATGCTTGTACGTATTTATTACTTCACCTATTCACCTATTTTATTTATATAATATAAATATATTCACCCCCCTGCACCTGTCTATATGTGTCTATATTTTCCTTCCCTTCCCCACAGCACCTGTATATATGTATATATGTTTGTACATATTACTCTATTTATTTTATTTGTCCATATCTATTCTATTTATTTCATTTTGTTAGTATGTTTGGTTTTGTTCCCTGTCTCCCCCTTTTAGACTGTGAGCCCACTGTTGGGTAGGGACTGTCTCTAGATGTTGCCGACTTGTACTTCCCAAGCGCTTAGTACAGTGCTGTGCACATAGTAAGCGCTCAATAAAGACGATTGATGATGATGATGATGATTTGTACGTATTTATTACTTCACCTATTCACCTATTCTATTTATATAATATAAATATATTCACCCCCCCCGCACCTGTCTACATGTATATATATTTGTACGTATTTATTACTTCACCTATTCACCTATTCTATTTTTTTAATATAAATATATTCACACACCCCCGCACCTGTATATATGTATATATATATATTTGTACGTATTTATTACTTCACGTACTCACCTATTATATTTATATAATATAAATATATTCACCCCCCTGCACCTGTCTATATGTATATATATTTGTACATATTTATTGCTTCACCTATTCACCTATTCTATTTATATAATATAAATATATTCACACACCCCCGCACCTGTCTATATGTATATATATTTGTAGGTATTTATTACTTCACCTATTCACCTATTTTATTTATATAATATAAATATATTCACCCCCCCTGCACCTCTCTATATGTGTCTATATTTTCCTTCCCTTCCCCACAGCACATGTATATATGTTTGTACATATTACTCTATTTATTTTATTTGTCCATATCTATTCTATTTATTTCATTTTGTTAGTATGTTTGGTTTTGTTCCCTGTCTCCCCCTTTTAGACTGTGAGCCCACTGTTGGGTAGGGACTGTCTCTAGATGTTGCCAATTTGTACTTCCCCAGCGCTTAGTACAGTGCTCTGCACATAGTAAGCGCTCAATAAATACGATTGATGATGATGATGATGATTTGTACGTATTTATTACTTCACCTATTCACCTATTCTATTTATATAATATAAATATATTCACCCCCTCTGCACCTGTCTATATGTGTCTATATTTTCCTTCCCTTCCCCACAGCACCTGTATATATGTATATATGTTTGTACATATTTATTACTCTATTTATTTATTTATTTATTTTATTTGTCCATATCTATTCTATTTATTTCATTTTGTTAGTGTGTTTGGTTTTGTTCCCTGTCTCCCCCTTTTAGACTGTGAGCCCACTGTTGGGTAGGGACTGTCTCTAGATGTTGCCAACTTGTACTTCCCAAGCGCTTAGTACAGTGCTCTGCACATAGTAAGCGCTCAATAAATACGATTGATGATGATGATGATGATTTGTACGTATTTATTACTTCACCTATTCTACTTATATAAATATATTCACCCCCCCTGCACCTGTCTGTGTGTATATATATTTGTACGTATTTATTGCTTCACCTACTCACCTATTCTATTTATATAATATAAATATATTCACCCCCCCGCACCTGTCTATATGTATATATATTTGTACGTATTTATTACTTCATCTATTCACCTATTCTATTTATATAATATGAATATATTCACCCCCCCCGCACCTGTCTATATGTACATATATTTGTACGTATTTATTACTTCACCTATTCACCTATTCTATTTATATAATATAAATATATTCACCCCCCCGCACCTGTCTATATGTATATATATTTGTACGTATTTATTACTTCACCTATTCACCTATTCTATTTATATAATATAAATATATTCACCCCCCCGCACCTGTCTATATGTACATATATTTGTACGTATTTATTACTTCACCTACTCACCTATTCTATTTATATAATGTAAATATATTCACCCCCCCGCACCTGTCTATATGTATATATATTTGTACGTATTTATTACTTCACCTATTCACCTATTCTATTTATATAATAGAAATATATTCACCCCCCCGCACCTGTCTATATGTATATATATTTGTGCATATTTATTACTTCACCTACTCACCTATTATATTTATATAATATAAATATATTCACCCCCTCGCACCTGTCTATATGTATATATATTTGTACGTATTTATTACTTCACCTATTCACCTATTATATTTATATAATATAAGTATATTCACACACCCCCGCACCTGTCTATATGTATATATATTTGTACGTATTTATTACTTCACCTATTCACCTATTCTATTTATAAAATATAAATATATTCACCCCCCGCACCTGTATATATGTGTGTATATATATATATATATATATATATATATTTGTACGTATTTATTTTATTTGTACATATTTATTTTATTTTGTTAATATGTTTTGTTTTGTGTCTCCCCCTTCTAGACTGTGGGCCCACTGCTGGGTCGGGACCATCTCTAGATGTTGTCGACTTGGACTTCCCAAGTGCTTAGTACAGTGCTCTGCACACAGTAAGCGCTCAATAAATACGATTGAATGAATGAGTGAATTTATTGAGGGCTTACTGTGTGCAGAGCACTGGACTAAGCGCTTGGGAAGGACAAGTTGGATGGCATTTGTTAAGCGCTTACTATGCGCCAAGGACTGTTCTCCTCTCCTCCCTATCCCCCCCCGCCCCGTCCATTCATCCATTCAGTCGTATTGATTGAGCGCTCCCTGTGTGCAGAGCACTGTGCTAAGTGCTTGGGAAGGGCAAGTCGGCACCAGAGACAGTCCCTACTTCATTCATCCATTCAGTCGTATTGATTGAGCGCTCCCTGTGTGCAGAGCACTGTGCTAAGCGCTTGGGAAGGACAAGTCGGCACCAGAGACATCCCCTACTTCATTCATTCATCCACTCAGTCATATTGATTGAGCGCTCCCTGTGTGCAGAGCACTGTGCTAAGCGCTTGGGAAGGACAAGTCACCAGAGACAGTCCCTACTTCATTCATTCATTCATTCAGTCGTATTGATTGAGCGCTGTCTGTGCAGAGCACTATGCTAAACGCTTGGGAAGGACAAGTCGGCACCAGCGATGGTCCCTACTTCATTCATTCATATATTATTCATTCAGTCATATTAATTGAGTGCTCCCTGTGTGCAGAGCACTGTGCTAAGCGCTTGGGAAGGACAAGTCGGCAGCAGAGACAGTCCCTACTTCATTCATTCATTCTTTCATCCATTCAGTCGTATTGATTGAGCACTGACTGTGTGCAGAGCACTGGACTAAGCACTTGGGAAGGACAAGTCGGCAACAGAGAGAGACGATCCCTACTTCATTCATTAATTCATCCATTCAGTCGTATTGATCGCTGACTGTGTGCAGAGCCCTGGACTAAGCGCTTGGGAAGGACAGTTCAGCACCAGGTGCAGTCCCTACTTCATTCATTCATTCATTCATTCATTCATTCATTCATCCATTCAGTCGTATTGATTGAGCGCTGACTGTGTGCACAGCACTGCGCTAAGAGCTTGGGAAGGACAGTTCGGGCACCAGAGACAGTCCCTACTTCATTCATTCATTCATTCATCCATTCATTCAGTTGTATTGATTGAGCGCTGACTGTGTGCAGAGCACTGGACTAAGCGCTTGGGAAGGACAAGTCGGCAACAGAGACAATCCCTACTTCATTCATTCATCTATTCAGTCACCTTGATTGAGCGCTGACTGTGTGCAGAGCACTGGACTAATGATGATGATGGTATTTGTTAAGTGCTCACCATAATAATGATTGTATTTATTATGCGCTTACTATGTGCAAAGCACTGTTCTAAGCACTGGGGAGGTTACAAGGTGATCAGGTTGTCCCACGGGGGGCTCACAGTCTTCGTCCCTATTTTACAGATGAGGTCACTGAGGCCCAGAGAAGTTAAGTGACTTGCACAGAGTCACCCAGCAGAAAATTGGCGGAGCCGGGATTTGAACCCACAACCTCTGACTGCAAAGCCCGTGCTCTTTCCATTGAGCCACGCTGCTTCTCTATGTGCCAAGCACTGTTCTAAGCGCTAGGGGTAGATACAAGGTCATCAGGTAGTCCCAGGAGGGGCTCACAGTCCTAATCCCCATTTGACAGATGAGGGAACTGAGGCCCAGAGACGTGAAATGACTTGCCCAAAGTCACCCAGCTGACAAGTGGCGGGGTGGGATTAGAACCCACGACCTCTGACTCCCAAGCCCGGGCTCTTTCCACTGAGCCACGCTGCTTCTGCTACTTAGTAGCCATGCTACTAAGCGCTTGGGAGGTACAAGTCGGCAATAGATAGAGACAGTCCCTACTTCATTCATTCATTCATTCATCCATCCATCCATTCAATCGTATTTATTGAGCGCTTACTGTGTGCAGAGCACTGGACTAAGCGCTTGGGAGGTACAAGTCGGCAACAGATAGAGACAATCCCTACTTCATTCATTCATTCATTCATTCATCCATTCAATCGTATTTATTGAGCGCTTACTGTGTGCAGAGCACTGGACTAAGCGCTTGGGAAGTACAAGTCGGCACCAGATAGAGATGGTCCCTACCCAACAACTGGCTCACAAGCTAGACGCCCTCCCCCCTTCCCCTCCCCACAGCACTTGTGTATATTTGTACAGATTTACTACTCTATTTTATTTGTCCATATTTACTCTATTTTATTAATGATATGTATATAGCTATAATTCTGTTTATTCTGATGTTATTGACACCTGTCTACTTCATCATCATCATCATCAATCGTATTTATTGAGCGCTTACTATGTGCAGAGCACTGTACTAAGCGCTTGGGAAGTACAAATTGGCAACATCTAGAGACAGTCCGTACCCAACAGTGGGCTCACAGTCTAAAAGGGGGAGACAGAGAACAAAACCAAACATACTAACAAAATAAAATAAATAGAATAGATATGTACAAATAAAATAAATAAATAGAGTAATAAATATGTACAAACATATATACAGGACATATATACATATATACAGGACATATATACATATATCTACTTGTTTTGTTGCCTGTCTCCCCCTTCTAGACTGGGAGCCTGTTATTGGGTAGGGACCGTCTCTCTATGTTGCTGATTTGTGCCTCCCAGGCGCTTAGACTGTGAGCCCGCTGTTGGGAAGGGACCATCTCTATATGTTGCCAACTTGTACTTCCCAAGCGCTTGGTACAGTGCTCTGCACACAGTAAGCGCTCAATGAATACGATTGATTGATTGATTAGTACAGTGCGCTGTGCACCCAGTAAGCGCTCAATAAAAACGATTGAATGAATGAATGTCGTATGTCTCCCCCTTCTAGTCTGTGAGCCCGTTGTTGGGTAGGGGAATTGTACTTTCCTAGCGCTCAGTACAGTGCTCTGCACACAGTAAGCGCTCAGTAAATATGATTGAATGAATGAATAATGATGGCATTTGTTAAGCGCTTACTATGTGCCAAGCACTTTCCTAAGCACTGGGGAGGATACAAGGTGATCGGATTGTCCCACGGGGGGCTCACAGTCTTTATCCCCATTTTACAGATGAGGGAACTGAGGCCCAGTGAAGTGACTTGCCCAAAGTCACTGACAAGTGGCGGGGCCGGGATTTGAACTCATGTTGTCTGTTTCCCCCCCTTCTAGCCTGTGAGCCCGTTGTTGGGTAGGGACCGTCTCTGTCTGGTGCCTAATTGTACTTTCCCTACTTTCCCAAGCGCTTAGTCCAGTGCCCCGCACAGTCAGCGCCCAGCAGCGTGGCTCAGTGGAAAGAGTGCGGCCTTGGGAGTCAGAGGTCACGGGTTCTAATCCCTGCTCTGCCACTCATCAGCTGTGTGACTTCGGGCAAGTCACTTCACTTCTCTGGGCCTCTGTTACCTCATCTGTGTAAAATGGGGATGAAGACTGTGAGCCCCATGTGGGACAACCTGATTACCAGTGCTGAGAACAG
Source organism: Tachyglossus aculeatus (assembly GCF_015852505.1). NCBI lineage: Eukaryota > Metazoa > Chordata > Mammalia > Monotremata > Tachyglossidae > Tachyglossus > Tachyglossus aculeatus. Next base: position 61,163,408 of record NC_052068.1, on the reverse strand, counting down.
AAGCGCTTAACAAATACCAATCAATCAATCAATCAATCGCATTTATTGAGCGCTTACTGTGTGCAGAGCACTGTACTAAGCGCTTGGGAAGTACAAGTTGGCAACATATAGAGACAGTCCCTACCCAGCAGTGGGCTCACAGTCTAAAAGGGGGAGACAGAGAACAAAACCAAACATACTAACAAAATAAAATAAATAGAATAGATATGTACAAGTTAAATAAATAGAGTAATCATCATCAATCGTATTTATTGAGCGCTTACTGTGTGCAGAGCACTGTACTAAGCGCTTGGAAAGTACAAGTTGGCAACATATAGAGACAGTCCCTACCCAGCAGTGGGCTCACAGTCTAAAAGGGGGAGACAGAGAACAAAACCAAACTTACTAACAAAATAAAATAAATAGAATAGATATGTGCAAGTTAAATAAATAAGTAAGTAGAGTAATCATCATCAATCGTATTTATTGAGTGCTTACGGTGTGCAGAGCACTGTACTAAGCGCTTGGGAAGTACAAGTTGGCAACATATAGGGACAGTCCCTACCCAACAGTGGGCTCACAGTCTAAAAGGGGGGAGACAGAGAACAAAACCAAACTTACTAACAAAATAAAATAAATAGAATAGATATGTACAAGTAAAATAAATAAGTAGAGTAATGAATATGTACAAACATATATCCAGGTGCTGTGCGGAAGGGAAGGAGGTAAGATGGGGGGATGGAGAGGGGGACGAGAGGGAGGAAGGGGCTCAGTCTGGGAAATACCAAAATTATTGCGATTGATTGAATGAATATGATTTAATGATTGAATGAATAAATACATGAATAGGATGGAATAAATGAATGTCTCAGGGGGCATCTGCTGGTGGCGCCTGGTGACGGCCGGCTCACCTCAGTCGGGCCGGGGTTGCCATCGCAACGCGGTGGCCCGGGGAGGCTGAGGTAACGGTTGACCAGAGGAATCTTCTTAATTGTCGCAGCATACTCTCCTTAGCGCTTAACGCAGTGCTTGGCACACCGTCAGCGCTCAAGAAACGCCATCCGATGAATGGTTGAACGGAAGGTGGAGGAAAGGGGGCAAGGACAGCGGAGGACTCTGGGAAGGGATTTCAGGGGCCTGCTCAGGCAGCCTTGCCCAGTCTTTGAGAAATAAGGATAATAATAATAATAATGATAATGATGATGGCATTTGTTAAGCGCTTACTAGGTGCCAAGCACTGTTCTAAGCACCGGGGAGGATACAAGATGATCAGGTTGTCCCACGTGGGGCTCACAGTCTTCATCCCCCTTTTACAGATGAGGTAAGAGGCGCAGAGAATAATAATAATAATAATGATGGCATTTGTTAAGCTCTTACTATGTGCCAAGCACTGTTCTAAGCACCGGGAAGGATACAAGATGATCAGGTTGTCTCACGTGGGGCTCACAGCCTTCATCCCTATTTTCCAGATGAGGTAACTGAGGCAAAGAGAAGTCAAGTGCCGTGCCCAGGGTCACACAGCTGACAAGCGGCAGAGCCGGGATTAGAACCCATGACCTCCGACTCCCAAGCCCGGGCTCTTTCCACTGAGCCACACTGCTTCTCTATAATGATGGTTTTTGTTGAGCGCTTACTATGTGCCAAGCACTGTTCTAAGCACTGGGGAAGATGCAAGGTAATCAGATGGTCCCACGTCGGGCTCACAGTCTTAATCCCCATTTAAATAATAATAATAATAATAATAATAATGTTGGTATTTGTTAAGCACTTACTATGTGCCAAGCACTGTTCTAAGTACTGGGGTAGATACTAGGTAAGCAGGTTGTCCCAATCAATCAATCATCAATCAATGGTATTTATTGAGCACTTACTGTGTGCAGAGCACTGTACTAAGCTCTTGGGAAGTACAAGTTGGCAACATATAGAGACGGTCCTGACTCAACAGTGGGTAGGGAAGTCCCAGACTTCCCCGTTTTATAGATGAGGTAACTGAGGCACAGAGAAGCAAAGTGACTTGCCCAAAGTCACACAGCTGACAATTGGCAGAGCCGGGATTAGAACCCACGACCTCTGACTCCCAAGCTCGGGCTCTTTCCAAAGGATGCATCCTATTCTCCCGAACGCTAGTACAGCGCTCTCTGCACAGACTAAGCGCACAATATGTACCATCAATAGATTGATTGATTGATTGTTGCCCCCGACCCACCCAATCTCCTCTGGCAGATGACGGGCGTGATGGTGCAATGCCTTTCAGCCTCCCCCAGGGATCCGGAATGGGACCATCAATCCATCAATCAATCAATCAATCGTATTTATTGAGCGCTTACTGTGTGCAGAGCACTGTACTAAGCACTTGGGAAGTACAAGTTGGCAACATCTAGAGACGGTCCCTACCCAACAGTGGGCTCACAGTCTAAAAGGGGGAGACAGAGAACAAAACCAAACATACTGACAAAATAAAATAAATAGAATAGATATGTATAAGTAAAATAAGTAGAGTAATAAATATGTACAAACATATATACATATAACAAAACATATTAACAAAATAAAAGAATAAATATGTACAAATAGTGTAATAAATACGTACAAACATATATACAGGTGGTGAGGGGAAGGAGGTAATCGATCAATCAATCAATCATTTATTGAGCGCTTACTGTGTGCAGAGCACTGTACTAAGCGCTTGGGAAGCACAAGTTGGCAACATCTAGAGACGGTCCCTACCCTAAATATGTACAAACATACATATAACAAAACATATTAACAAAATAAAATAGAATAAATATGTACCAATAAAATAGAGTAATAAATACATACAAGCATGTACACAGGTGGTGAGGGGAAGGAGGTAATCGATCAATCAATCAATCAATCATATTTATTGAGCGCTTACTGTGTGCAGAGCACTGTACTAAGCGCTTGGGAAGTCCAAGTTGGCAACATCTAGAGACGGTCCCTACCCAACAGCGGGCTCACAGTCTAGAAGGGGGAGACAGACAACAAAACCAAACATACTAACAAAATAAAAGAAATAGAATAGATATGTACGAGTAAAATAAATAAATAAATAGAGTAATAAATATGTACAAACATATATACATATAACAAAACATATTAACAAAATAAAATAGAGTAGATATGTACAAGTAAAATAGAGTAATAAATATGTACAAACATATATACATATAACAAGACAAAACATATTAACAAAATAAAATAGAATAAATATGTACAAATAAAATAGAGTAATAAATACGTACAAACATATATACAGGTGGTGAGGGGAAGGAGGTAATCAATCAATCAGTCGTATTTATTGAGTGCTTACTGTGTGCAGAGCACTGTTATAGAGTGCTTAGTAAGTGTAGAGCACTGTGCTAAGCACCCGGGAGAGTTCAGTACTTGCCTGCTGTGTGGCCTTGGGCAAGTCATTTCACTCCTCTGGGCCACGGTGACCTCACCTGTGAAATGAAGATTAAGACTGGGAGCCCCATGTGGGACAGGGACCGTGTCCAACCCGATTTGTTTGTGTCCACCCCAGTGCCTGGCACATAGTAGGCGCTTAACAAATACCGTAATAATAATCACTATTATTACAATTATTATTTGTGGCCCTACTGAGAGCTCATCTCCTCCAGGAGGCCTTCCCAGACTGAGCCCCTGCCTTCCTCTCCCCCTCGTCCCCCCTCCATCCCCCGCATCTTACCTCCTTCCCTTCCCCACAGCACCTGTATATATGTATATATGTTTGTACATATTTATTACTCTATTTATTTTACTTGTACCTATCTATTCTATTTATTTTATTTTGTTAGTATGTTTGGTTTTTGTTCTCTGTCTCCCCCTTCTAGACTGTGAGCCCACTGTTGGGTAGGGACTGTCTCTATATGTTGCCAGCTTGTACTTCCCAAGCGCTTAGTACAGTGCTCTGCACACAGTAAGCGCTCAATAAATACGATTGATTGATTGATTACAACAGAATTATAGGGCACATGCCCCGCCCATAACATGTTTAAAGTCTAGAGGAGCCTCGCCTTCCTTGTTGGACCCCTATTCTTAAGGAGCGGTGTGGTGAGGGTGGCCCCAAATAGTGGGGTGACACTTGGGGCCCCAGCGCTTACAACAGTGCTTGACACATAGTAAGCACTTAACAAGAGCCTGAGCCCACTGTTGGGTAGGGACCGTCTCGATATGTTGCCAACTTGTACTTCCCAAGCGCTTAGTACAGTGCTTTGCACACAGTAAGCGCTCAATAAATACGATTGAATGAATGAATGAATCATTATTATTATTAAGAAACAGCCCCTTAGGTGGCAGGAAGGCGGGGTACCTATTTATTTTATTTTGTTAGTATGTTTGGTTTTGTCTCCCCCTTTTAGACTGTGAGCCCACTGTTGGGTAGGGACTGTCTCTATATGTTGCCAATTTGTACTTCCCAAGCGCTTAGTACAGTGCTCTGCACACAGTAAGCGCTCAATAAATACGATTGATGATGATGATGATGATGGACACAGTTGTTGGGTAGGGATTATCTCTATTTGTTGCTGAATTGTACTTTCCAAGCGCTCAGTACAGTGCTCTGTACACTGTAAGCGCTCAATAAATAAATAATAAATGATAAAGCTCTCTGCACAGGTGCCTTATGCAGAGACCTGCGTGGTTACAGTGTAACCAGAAAGGAAAGTAGTAGGAAAAGGGGAGGGAAAAAAGGTCCTTGTATAACTTGCCCCTTTTGTGTTGGTCGCATACAAAATGTGTAATTATCCACCCCAGATGCAGTGAGAAACTGTAAAAAGACGGTAAGCAGAAAAAGGGTACATTGTGGCAAGATGCCTTTATGTTTTCTGATTTAAAGGGGTGAGGTTCTTCACCAGAGTCTGGCCATTTCCATGAAATGGGAGCTTGGGTCAGGAAGCACAGAGGAATTCTTGTAGACGGGGTTTAGTGGGAGAGCATTCAGAGAACTGGAAGGGATCTTGAGAGACTAGAGCTCAAAAGCGTAGAAAGATGATTTTTCACTACGAACTTCTGGTTAGTGGAGGAATAGGAGGCCCTGTGGGCAGTTAGCGAGAATCAGGGATCTGGGATTCCCTGGGATTCCCTGGGAATCAGGAATGTCAAGGTCCAATTTTGTCTTTTGTTAGTGTGACCTTTAGAAACTCCATTCTCTCATAATAATAATAATAATAATGGCATTTATTAAGTGCTTACTGTGTGCAAAGCACTGTTCTAAGCGCCGGGGAGGTTACAAGGTGATCAGGTTGTCCCACGGGGGGCTCACAGTCTTCACCCCCATTTTCCAGATGAGGGAACTGAGGCCCAGAGAAGTGACTTGCCCAAAGTCACACAGCTGACAATTGGCGGAGCCGGGATTCGAACCCTTGACCTCCGACTCCAAAGCCCGGGCTCTTTCCAGTGAGCCACGCTGCTTCTCCAGTCTGTTATCTGTCTTGCCATTGGGTGCAAACGGTATTTTGGAGCGTTTGGAGCAAACAGTTGTGCGGATTAATGAGATGTTAGATGCAGATTTAATATATATAAGAAAAAATGGGGCCTTAAAACATTATCGTGACACACAGCTTTTAAACAATTTAAAATAGTTTTAAATCCCCCTGCGAAATTCATTCAATTCAATCGTATTTATTGAGCGCTTACTGTGTGCAGAGCACTGTAGAAATATTGGGCTTTTTAATATTCAAAAGTTTTATTACAAAGTGCAGCTAATATATTGTAGAATTAATATTTCAATCAATAGTTTTGAGCGCTTACTATGTGCAGGACACCAAGCTAAGCACCTGGGAGAGTACATTTTCTCTGCGTGTGGTAAAATCCAGTCATATCGGTTTGAACAAAACTATCCCTGATTCTGCAATCCCCTATTTTAAGCTAGAGAATTTCGGGGGATTGAAAGATTTTGTTCATCGTCATTTTGAAATTTTAGCATGGGTTCATTTTTCACACAGGTTGGTTAACACAACCGTGTGTAATTCAAACTATCAATATCTAGGCCCTCATAGATTGGTAATGAGGTTTTAGGGTAGTGAAAATGGCTCTGTGAAGTGAGGTTTTAGGGTGGTGAAAATGGCTCTGTGAAATTAAAACCACCTGTGAAAATTGTGTTTACAAATAAAGGAAGATCTATTATGCTGAAGACCGCCGGTGAAAATTGTGTTTACAAATACAGGAAGATCTATTACGCCGAAGTCAAAGCCCCCACCAATTGCAGAAGGGGCCTGGCGTGAGATTCACCGTCGAAGAATGAAATTGACCATTTGTTTTTTGTATCTTGGAGGGAAAATACTGTAAAGGAATTAATAATAATAATAATGATGGCACTTATTAAGCGCTTACTATGTGCAAAGCACTGTTCTAAGCGCTGGGGAGGTTACAAGGTGAACAGGTTGTCCCACGGTGGGGGCTCACAGTCTTCACCCCCATTTTACAGATGAGGGAACTGAGGCCCAGAGAAGTGAAGTGACTTGCCCAAAGTCACACAGCTGACATTCGGCGGAGCCGGGATTACATTAATATAGTGCTGCTGAATGAAAGCCAGTTGTGCCCTACCCTAAGACAAGTAGCTTTTTATCCTTTAGGTGTGGCCCGCTCGAAATAACTCCGCAGCACTGAGATAAAATGAGGGAAAATTTACAATCTGCTCTCTAGAACAATGGTGACAACACTAGGAAACAAAAAGGAGAAGTGTTAAAATAATGGTATATTATTTTACCTTAGGTAGTTTGACAGTAACAAGTAATTTTTAGATGATTGTTACTGTCCACAGAAACATTTCCTCCACACTGTCAATCGAGGGAATTAAGTGCTTAATGTGATCAGAGCACTGTACTAAGTACAAGAGTTGATGAAGGGAGATGAAGAGTAAGAAGCCTACCTAGAGAAGCGCTTAGTACAGTGCTCAAGCGCTTAGTACAGTGCTCTGCACATAGTAAGCGCTCAATAAATACGATTGATGATGATGATCAAACTATTACATCTGGATTTTTATTGTGCTAATTCGGAGCTCCTGTGTCAGGAAACTACCTAGTCTATAGATAGAGAAGCAGCGTGGCTCAGTGGAAAGAGCCTGGGTTGGGAGTCAGGGGTCGTGGGTTCAAATCCCAGCTCCGCCAATTGTCAGCTGTGTGACTTTGGGCAAGTCACTTCACTGCTCTGGGCCTCAGTTCCTTCATCTGTAAGATGGGGATTAAGACTGTGAGCCCCCCGTGGGACAACCTGATCACCTTGTATCCTCCCCAGCGCTAAGAACAGTGCCTTGCACATAGTAAGCGCTTAACAAATACCATCATTATTGTTATTATTATTGCCACATACTTTTGCGCTCTCCCCATTTTATGCTGAAGTTTTTCTCATCAATTGTATTTACTGAGCGCTTACCATAAGCAGAGCACTGTACTACAGAGTACAACACAACAATACAGCAGACACATTCCCTGCCTGTAAGGACTGTGAGCCCACTGTTGGGTAGGGACTGTCTCTATATGTTGCCAACTTGTACTTCCCAAGCGCTTAGTACAGTGCTCTGCACACAGTAAGCGCTCAATAAATACGATTGATTGATAAGGAGTGTACAGTCTAGAGGGAGCGATTTGGTTCTAAATTCCTTGTTTCATTACCTCACATTTAAAAGATATATATATATTTTTTACCTTTTACCAGTGGTCCTAACTTTGGGTGATACTTAGGAAGCTTAATAAATTGTCAGAACTGAGGTGCCATGGAGTCTAACGGAAATAGCTTAATAAATGCCTTCGTTATTATTATTATTAAATAGCAGGAATCTGGAAATTGAAGGGGAACTGCTACTAGGTCTTTGTGACCTTAAGCAAATAAATTAATCTCTTTGAGTGTTTCCTCATCAGAAAAATGGGACTAATAGTAGCTATCTCAGAGGGCTGTTGAGAAGACAGAATGAGATGTCATGTAAAAACGCTGTGGAATTTTTTAAATATTAATAATAATAATAATGGCATTTATTAAGCGCTTACTATGTGCAAAGCACTGTTTCTGAGTGCTGGCACTGTTCTAATATTCCCCTGTCTCCCCCTTTTAGACTGTGAGCCCACTGTTGGGTAGGGACTGTCTCTATATGTTGCCAATTTGTACTTCCCAAGTGCTTAGTACAGTGCTCTGCACATAGTAAGCGCTCAATAAATACGATTGATGATGATGATCGGGTCAAATGGTTATTTGCCCCTTATGGCTATTTGTAAGGCTTTGTGGATACAGACTTTCACACACGTTTGCAAAATCAGGTGAAGCAGTTGATGGCAATCTGCTTCTAAGTGGAGAGTGAAGGATATTCATTCATTCAATTGTATTTATTGAGCGCTTACCGTGTGCAGAGCACTGTACTAAGCGCTTGGGGAGTACAATCAATCAATCAATCGTATTTATTGAGCGCTTACTGTGTGCAGAGCACTGTACTGAGTGCTTGGGGAGTACAATCAATCAATCGTATTTATTGAGCGCTTACTGTGTGCAGAGCACTGTACTAAGCGCTTGGGGAGTACAAGTTGGCAACATATGGAGAGGTTATAAGGTTTTGGGGGTTTATAAGGGCAGTGGGAGGAGGGGCAAAGAAGGGTTAACCTGAATTTGGTTCATTTCTAGAACAGACCAAGAGTCCGATTGGAAGAATGGAAGATTGAAGCCTGATGCTTTGGGTTCATTTCTAGAACAGACCAAGAGTCCGATTGGAAGAATGAAGATTGAAGCCTGATGTTTTTTTTTTAATTAATTGACATGCAGTGTTGATTTCTTCTTTCTTGCTTTCAGCTGTGAAAGACCCCACAGCTGTGGAGAGAGCCAACCTGTTGAACATGGCAAAACTGAGTATCAAAGGACTGATCGAATCAGCTCTGAGTTTTGGCCGCACCTTAGATTCGGATTACCCGCCTTTGCAGCAGTTCTTCGTCGTCATGGAGCATTGCCTGAAACACGGTCTGAAAGGTGCCGTGCGAATTTTGTTTTCGTTAATTTTGGACTTGTTTGTCGTTGGGTCAGAAATCATCATCAATCGCATTTATTGAGCGCTTACTATGTGCAGAGCACTGTACCAAGCGCTTGGGAAGGACAAATTGGCAACATATAGAGACGGTCCCTACCCAACAGTGGGCTCACAGTCTAAAAGAAATGATTTTGAAATGCGAAGAGCGAATGTACGGTTGGAGAGCTGCTGCATTTCTTTTTAGAACGACAACTACTCGTGACTTGAGTACTTTATTAAACGATAGTAGCATTAATGCTCCTTATCTGCAGAGGTTTGGGAGGGAAGGGATCCTTTTTAGGATTCCTTTGGAATCCTTGAATTGTGGCTGCAGCCTCATTTTGAAGTCAGTATATTGCCAAGCCAGTTGAGTTCATTTTGCCCGGAGATGGTATTTAGAAATGAATGTAGACTGTATTCCAATAAACATAATAGGACAAGGAAAAACTCGGGGTAGAGCGTCTTTTGAGTAGTGGCGTTGGGTCAGAATGCAGCGTGGCGCAGTGGAAAGAGCTCGGGCTTTGGAGTCAGAGGTCATGGGTTCAAATCCCGGCTCCGCCAATTGTCATTTGGCATGTCGGCTTCACTTATCAATAGTATTTATTGAGCGCTTACTGTGTGCAGAGCACTGTACTAAGCGCTTGGGAAGTACAAGTTGGCAACATATAGAGACAGTCCCTACCCAACAGTGGGCTCCCAGTCTAGCCACTTCTCCGGCTAAAGAAGTCACTTCTCTGGGCCTCAGTTACCGCATCTGTAAAATGGGGATTAAGACCGTGAGCCCCCCCCCCCCATGGGACAACCTGATCACCTTGTAACCTCCCCAGCGCTTAGTACAGTGCTTTGCACATAGTAAGCACGTAATAAATGCCATCGTTACTATTCAGCGCTTAGAACAGTGCTTTGCACATAGTAAGCGCTTAACAAATACCGTTATTAATTAATTAATCAGCACTACATCAAAATAAAATCCTTAGGTAGCTTGACATTAAGAAGTCATTTTAGGCTATTGTTACCATCCACACTGTCAATCTGTGGAATTATTGAGTGTCTAGTGTGAGCAGAGCACTGTACTAAGTGCTTGGGAAAGTACAGTACAACAGAGTTGGCCAACATGTTCCCTGCCCACAGTGAGCTTAGAGGGTAGAGGGGAGACAACCATTATTATAAATACATAATTTATAATGTATAATTAAGGATATGTACATAAACGCCAAGGGATTGACGGTGGGAGGAATATCAAGTGCCCAAAGGTCACAGAGAAGCACCTAGTAAGTGCTTAGCAAATAAGATTGAATGAAATTGAGGCGCATATGTGGTAAATACTGGGGCAGATAAAAGGGGGAAGGGAATAGAGTTGTGGGCCTCAGATATCAACCCATGTGTGTGGGACCCACAAACTTTGAGAGAGGATTTTTTTTCTTTTGGAAGTATTTATTTATCAAGTGATAGTCTAGTCCTTAATAATAGTTAAGGTACTTGTTAAGCACTAAGCACTGTACTAAGCATTTCCAAGTATTAGGCACTTGGTAGCAAGCAAACCAGGAGAGGCACAGAGCAGAGGCTGCTCAGGGAGTCATGAGATCAACAGGACTGTAGTGGCTAGAACACAGGCCCGGGCACAGAAGGTTGTGGGTTCTAATCCCGGCTCTGCCACCGTCTGCTGTGTGACTTCGGGCGAGTCTCTGTGCCTCAGTTATCTCATCTGTAAAATGGGGATTAAGACTGTGAGCCCCATGTGGGACAGGGACTCTTGTCCAACCTGCTTTGCCTGTATCCACCTCAGCGCCTAGTACAGTGCCTGGCACACAGTAAGCACTTAACAATTACCAGAATTATTATTAACAGTTTGTACTAGAGAAGCAGCATGGCTCAGTGGAAAGAGCCCGGGCTTTGGAGTCAGAGGTCATGGGTTCAAATCCTAGTTCGGCCAATTGTTAGCTGCGTGACTTTGGGCAAGTCAGTTAACTTCTCTGTGCCTCAGTTACCTCATCCGTAAAATGGGGATTAAGACTGTGAGCCCCACATGGGACAAGCTGATCACCTTGTATCCTCCCCAGCTTTTAGAACAGTGCTTTGCATGTAGTAAGCGCTTAACAAATGCCTTCGTTATTATTATTACTATTGCTGCAGACTTTTTCAGTTCCAGGCACCCCCATCTTGACCAACAATTCCTGGGGTTTTTTTTGGCATTTATTAAGCGCTTACTATGTGCAAAGCACTGTTCTAAGTGCTGGGGAGGTTACAAGGTGATCAGGTTGTCCCATGGGGGGCTCACAGTCTTCATCCTCATTTTACAGATGAGGTAACTGAGGCACAGAGAAGTTAAGTGACTTGCTCGAAGTCACACAGCTGACAGGCGGCGGAACCGGGATTTGAACCCATGACTTCTGACTCCAAAGCCCAGGCTCTTTCCACTGAGCCACACTGCTTCTCCCTCCTACTTAGACGGCGAGTCCTACGTGAGACAGGGACTGTGTCCAACCTAGGTAACGTCTACCTACCCCAGTGCTTAGTACAGTGCTTGACACATAGTAAACACTTAACACCAGCGCTTAGAACAGTGCTTTGCACATAGTAAGCGCTTAACAAATACCATTATTATTAATTTTAATTTGAAGGGCCTGGATTCTAATCCTGCCTCCGCTTGTCTCGTGTGTGACCTTGGGCAAGTGATTTCACTTTCCTGGACCTCAGCTACCTCATCTGCAAAATGGGGATTAAGATCGTGTGTCCCATGGGGACACATAGACTGTGTCCAACCTGATTAGTTAGTATTTACCCCAATGCTTAGTACAGTGTTCGGCACATAGTAAGTACTTAATAAATAGGCACGTAGTACAGTGCTCTGCACACAGTAAGCGCTCAATAAATACGATTGAATAAATGAATACCATAATTATTATTAATCATATTATTATTGGACCAGTCCAAAATCAGATGGAAAGCCCTTAACCAGAGGGAAACCATCCCTGATGAATCAGAATTTTCTCTGTTCCAGAGGGAAGGGTGGCTCCATTTTGAGACAGTCCTTGGTAGAGACAAGCCGCCGACTTGTAATAATAATAATAATAATAATAATTGGCATTTGTTAAGCGCTTACTATGTGCAAAGCACTGTTCTAAGCGCTGGGGAGGATACAGGGTGATCAGGTTGTCCCCCCGTGGGGCTCACAGTCTTCATCCCCATTTTACAGATGAGGTAACTGAGGCTCAGAGAAGTTAAGTGACTTGCCCAAGATCACACAGCAGACATGTGGCGGAGCTGGGATTCGAACCCATGACCTCTGACTCCAAAGCCCGGGCTCTTTCCACTGAGCCACGCTGCTTCTCTACAGTGCTCTGCACACAGTAAGCGCTCAATAAATCCGATTGAATGAATGAATGACCTCTGAAAATAGAGAGGGACCCTTGATTGGGCTGTTCTGTCAGGGGCTGTTGCATTCATGGTGTTTGCGATGATAATAATAATAATAATAATAGCATTTATTAAGCGCTTACTATGTGCAAAGCACTGTTCTAAGCACTGGGGAGTTTACAAGGTGATCAGATTGCTCCACGGGGGGCTCACAGTCTTCATCCCCAGTTTACAGATGAGGGAACTGAGGCCCAGAGAAGTGAAGTGACTTGCCTCAAGTCACACAGCTGACAATTGGCAGAGCTGGGATTTGAACCCATGACCTCTGACTCCAAAGCTCATGCTCTTTCCACCGAACCACGCTGCGATGGACTCTGACCTTCCCGGAACCTTTCCAAGACCCATGCCTGGAGTAGAAAGGTTAACTGTAGCCCATTTTTCTCAGTATTGGGAAGCAGCGTGGCTCAGTGGAAAGAGCCTGGGCTTTGGAGCCAGAGGTCATGGGTTCAAATCCCGGCTCCGCCACTTGTCAACTGTGTGACTTTGGGCAAGTCACTTCACTTCTCTGGGCCTCAGTTCCCTCATCTGTAAAATGGGGAAGAAGACTGTGAGACCCCGTGGGACAACCTGATCACCTTGTAAACTCCCCAGCGCTTAGAACAGTGCTTTGCACATAGTAAGCGCTTAATAAACGCCATTATTATTATTATTATTATCTTGGGAAGCAACATGGCCTTCACGAGCCTGGGAGTCAGAAGGACCTGGGTTCTAATCCCAGCTCTGCCACTCGTCTGCTGTGTGACCTTGAGCAAGTCACTTCACTTCTCTGTGCCTCAGTTCCCTCATCTGTAAAATGGGGTTAAGACTGTGAGTCCCATGTGGGACACGGACTGTGTCCAATCTGATTAGCTTGTTTCTACCCCAGGGCTTAGAACAGTGCCTGGCATATAATAAATGCTTAATTCCAGTCTTTTTAAAAAAGGTGGACTAGCTTAGTCATAATGGGTCTAGGGGGGAGAGCCCAGAGCAACCAGTCATTTGTAAACTGGAGGCACACGGTTTCGTGGCCAGAAAAATCATGTCTGTAAGGTCTTAAACAGCCAACAGCTCTTCCAGAAAAAGAAATATGACAAAAAAGCTGCAAACTTGCCTTTCATTCACTTAAAAACAAGACAAACATTTCGGAGGTCGCACTTGTGCCTTTAAGGAGCATGTAGATTTGTGATTTGTTTCTCAAAGGAGTGCTATTTTGCCCCGCAGACATAGTCATTGTAAAACTAATGAGTTTAAAAATGGCAGTGGCATTCTTCCAAAGTCCAGTCCAGTATCAGAAAGGCTCTTTGGCAGAAAAGTTTGGGAAGCACATTGCTAGGTCACTAAACCATGGCTTAAATGAAGTTATCTCTAGCATCAAGATATCCCTTGGATTTAGCTTTTTGGATGCTAGGACTCCTATTTAAATTAACTTTTGAAAGCATTTCTTTGTCTAGAAGCTGAAGTACTTCAATTTTGACATCTCTAATTTTGTAATAGTTTTAAAATTTGAAGTCTTATCTGACATTTCGACTAGGCGATCCAAGGAAATAGGTGCCAAAAACAATTAAAAACATTAAAAAACCCACAAAAAACAGACTAAGCCCCCCTTTCCTCCGCTCGCCCCAACACCCCAACTTGCTCCATTTGCTCTACCCCCCTCCCCGCCCCACAGCACTTGTGTATATATGTACATATCTATAATTCTAATTATTTACATTAATGCCTGTTTACTTGTTTTGATGTGTATATATCTGTAATTATATTTATATTGATGCCTGTTTACTCGTTTTGATGTCTCTCTCCCCCTTCTAGACTGTAAGCCTGTTGTACGTAGGGATTGTCTCTCTTTTGCTGAATTTTACTTTCCAAGCGCTTAATGCAGTGCTCTGCACACAGTAAACGCTCAATAAATATGATTGAATGAAGCTTGAAAAATCTAAGTAGAGGTCTCTGTCAGATGAAATATTCTGTGTTGATGGTTTTTCTTCAATTAAACGAACCTCATTTTTAAAGATCAGTCAATCAATCAATTGTATTTATTGAGCGCTTACTGTGTGCAGAGCACTGTACTAAGCGCTTGGGTGTAACTACTTAAGGTATCCTTCTAGATGGTCATCCATAGCGAGATCATGTAGAGGTGCATAGGAAAAAAAAGTCCCTGATGTAGATTTCATGTTTAAAGTCACGTTCCTTATACTCAAACTAGGAAAGACATCTTCCTAGAAATTCACGTGGAGCTATAATTCCATTATATTGGTCACAGGTTTTAGTAATCGTATAGCGGCCACATGGCCGCCTTAATACAGTCATTTCCTGTTGGTCTTGGAACTGCAGGTGTAGAAAGTTATCAGTGTATAATGGGATAGAAGCAGTTATTTTCATCTGATTCTTCTGCTTAAAAGAACTATAGTGCATCTTCATTAAGAATCAAACACTGCACATTTCATTATAAAACAGCAGGTAATCTATGCCCAGTTTAAATAGTAGAAATGAAAAAGTGTGTACAGAAGAAGAGATTTCTTCTGCTGGGATTTTTTTTTTTTGGTATTTGTTAACTGTTCTAAGTGCTGGGGAGGACACAAGGTGATCAGGTTGTCCCATGTGGGGCTCACAGTCTTAATTCCCATTTTACAGAGGAGGTAACTGAGGCACAGAGAAGTTAAGTAACCTCCCCAAAGTCACACAGCTGACAAGCGGTAGAGCTGGGATTTGAACCCACGACCTCGTGCTCTTTCCACTGAGCCACACTGCTTCTCTGCTACTTATACTTGCTCCCAGAGCATTTCCTATCTCTGGAATTTTCATCTAATAAAGGTTTACCGTCGTCACATGCATTTCTTGAGCTCCACAGGATGGAGGGTTTATTTGCTTAGAAGAGTGTCATTGATTTGGATTTTTTTTGAAGTTGAGAGCGGCTGGGTAGATAGAGTATTTGGATAATGAATTTTAATAATTACAGTAGAAGTTGCCCCTAGGTAGCAATAGGATTGATTCCCCATCAGTTTCCATTTCAGGATCTCTGCCCTCAGCATGATGATATTAGGTATTAAAAAGCAATCCAGCACAATTTCCTAAACAAATGGAAAATGTATTTTCTCTTTCTAGTAAGAAAATCTTTTTTGAGTTACAACAAAACAATCTGGGGGCCCCTAGAGCTGGTGGAGAAGCTCTATCCAGAAGCAGAGGAGATAGCGGCCAGTGTCAGGGATTTGCCTGGCCTTAAGTAAGTATTGTCGTATTAAGTAAGTACCGTTATATTAATTAAGTACTGTCTTGAATCAGGCCATTTGGAACAACCCAACACATGGTTGGGAAGACTTCGGGGATGGAGGGTGAAAAATGGAATAAGCTTGTGCTGTTTGGGGCAGTATTTGATTCTGAATATCTAGAGCACCAGAAGAGAAGAGACAAGGCTGGTCGTGCCCCATCCAAAGTCTGGTGTGAAGCAGCGTGGCGTAGTGGTTAGAGCACGGGGCTGGAAGTCAGAAGGTTGTGGGTTCTAATTCCGGCTACACTGCTTGTCTGCTGTGTGACCTGGGCAAGTCACTCCTCTGTGCCTCCGTTACCTAATCTGTAAAAATGGGACTGTGAGCCCCAAGCGGGACGAGGGACTGTGTCCACCCCAGTGCTTAGAACAGTGCCTGGCACACAGTAAGCACTTAACAAATACTCAAATCTACATCTCCAGCCCTATATCTCTCCCTCTCTGCAGTCTTGCATTTCCTCTTGCCTTCAAGACATCTGTACTTGGATTTCCCAGACTGAGCCCCCTTTTTCCTGTCCTCCTCCCCATCCCTCCCACCCTACCTCCTTCCCCTCCCCACAGCACCTGTATATATGTTTGTACAGATTTATTACTCTATTTTACTTGTACACATTTACTATTCTATTTATTTTGTTAATGATATGCATTTAGCTTTACTTCTATTTATTCTGATGACTTGACACCTGTCCACATGTTTTGTTTTGTTGTCTGTCTCCCCCTCCTAGACTGTGAGCCCATTGTTGGGTAGGGACCGTCTCTATATGTTGCCAACTTGGACTTCCCAAGCGCTTAGTACAGTGCTCCACACACAGTAAGCGCTCAATAAATACGATTGAATGAATGTCCACCTGTCACGTCAAGCTTAAAGTGTCCAAAACAGAACTCGTTATCTTCCCACCCAAACCCTGTCCTGTCCATAACCTTGGTGTTAGCCTTGACTTCTCTCTCTTTCAACCCCCATATTCTATCCATCACGACATCCTGTCGGTCCCACCTTCACAACATTGCTAAAATCCACCTTCTTGCTACGATGTTAATAACAATCACTCTTCCTATCCCATCTGGATTACTGCATCAGGCTCCGGGCTGACCTCCCAGCCTCCCGTCTCTCCCTACTCCAGTCCATACTTCACTCTGCTGCCGTTTAAGACGTGTCACCCTGCTCCTCAGAAAACTCCAGCGGTTGCCCATCCACCTCCTCATCAAACAAAACTCCTCACCCTTGGCTTTAAAGCACTCAATCACCTTACCCCCTCCTCCGTCACCTGGCTCCGATCCTTCTACACTCAGCCCACACGCTTTGCCCCGTAGTGCTAACCTTCTCACTGTGTCTCGATCTCACCTATCTTGCCGCCGAACCCTAGCCCACATCCTGCCTCTGGCCTGGAATGCCCTCCCTCAAATCCGACAGACAATTACTCTTCCCTCCTTAAAAGCTTTATTGAAGGCACATCTCCTCCGAAAGGCCTTCTCAAACTAAGCACCCCCTTTCCTTTTCTCCTACTCCCTTCTGCGATGCACTGACTTGCTTCCTTTATTTTTCCCCACTCCCAGCCCCACAGCATTTATGTGCATGTATACATGTGTGTATACACGTATACATATATATATAAATGAATGAATAAATGAATAAATATAAATAAATGAATTACAGATGTAATATATATACATTATATACATACATAATATATATACAATATATATTATGTATGTATATACATAATACAATATATACAATAATATATACAATATATATTATGTATGTATATAATGTAATATATCTATATATACATATACATACATATATAATGTAATATATGTATATAATGTAATATATGTTATATATGTATATGTATATATATATATATATATACATCTGCAATTCATTTATTTGCATTGGTGTCTGTCTCCCCTCCTGTAGACTGTAAGCTCGCTGTGGGCAGGGAATGTGTCTGTTGTACTCTCCCAAGCGCTTAGTCCAGTGCTCTGCCTGCTGTAGGCGCTCAGTAAATACGATTGACTGACTGACATAATAAATACTACTCATTGATAGTCATTGCTTTTTAAAAATATAGTAGTTGTTGAGCATTTACTGTGTGCCAGGTACTGTATTAAGCACTGGGGTAAATTCAAGCTAATCAGGTTGGACACAGTCCCTGTCCCACATGGGGCTCAGAGTCTTAATCCCCATTTAACAGATGAGGTAACTGAGGCCCAGAGAGGTGAAGTGACTTGCCCAAGGTCACACAGCAGACAAGTGATGGAGCTGGGATTAGAACCCAGGTCCTTCTGACCCCCCAGGCCCGAGCTCTCCTCCAACTCCGTCTTGACCCTCCTCGATCTGGCTTCCATAATAATAATAATAATAATGATAATGGCATTTATTAAGCGCTTACTATGTGCAAAGCACTGTTCTAAGCGCTGGGAAGGTTGCAAGGTGATCAGGTTGTCCCACGGGGGGCTCACAGTCTTAATCCCCATTTTACAGATGAGGTAACTGAGGCCCAGAGAAGTGAAGTGACTTGCCCAAAGTCACCCAGCTGACAAGTGGCGGAGCCGGGATTTGAACCCACGACCTCTGACTCCAAAGCCCGGGCTCTTTCCACTGAGCCACGCTGCTTCTCTTCCCTCTTCACTCCACTGAGACTGCCCTCTCCAAGAACGCCAGTGACCTCCTCCCTGTCATGTCCAAACAACTCTATCTTATCCTGAAAGGAAGAATGGGCTCCTACGGAAAATGGCGGGAATGGACTGAGGCATTTCAAGGTCCCGGCCATTCTGATAAGACCAGGTATTGTGAAGAGAAGCAGCGTGGCCGAGTGGCTAGAGCATGGGTTTGGAAGCCAGAAGGATCTGGTTTCTAATCCCGGCTCCTCCCCATGGCTGCTTTGTGACTTTGGGCAAGTTTCAAGCGCCTGGTACAGTGCTCTGCACCCAGTAAGCGCTCAAATACGGTTGCATGAATTGAATGAATCTCACTTCTTTGTGCCTCATCTGTAAAATGGGGATTACAGATTAAAATGGGGGATTAAAATGGGGATTAAATGGGGGCCGCGTGGCCCCCGCTGCTCCCGGAAGGCTCCTCTCCTTCGAGCGCCTCCATAGACGCCCCCTGCTTCCACCCCCACCCACTTAAGCGACCTTCCTTCTAGTGCCCCCCAACCCCCCTTCCCAGTCCGGTCCTGACTGACTCCCCCCCCCCGCTTCCTCCCGTCAAGGCCCTACTGAGAGCTCACCTCCTCCAGGAGGCCTTCCCACACTGAGCCCCTTCCTTCCTCTCCCCCTCGTCCCCCTCTCCATCCCCCCATCTTACCTCCTTCCCTTCCCCACAGCACCTGTATAAATGTTTGTACATATTTATTACTCTATTTATTTTACATGTACCTATCTATTCTATTTATTTTATTTTGTTAGGATCTTTGGTTTTGTTCTCTGTCTCTCCCTTCTAGACTGTGAGCCCACTGTTGGGTAGGGACTTTCTCTATATGTTGCCAGCTTGTACTTCCCAAGCGCTTAGTACAGTGCTCTGCACACAGTAAGCACTCAATAAATACGATTGATTGATTGATTAAGAGTGTGAGCCCCACATGGGACAGGGACTGTGTCCAACTTCACTTGTTTCCACCCCAGCACTGAACACAGTGCTTATTATTACAAAATGAGCGCTTAACAAATGCCACAATAATCATTGTTATTATTATTATGTGCGTGGGGCAGAGGGGGCAGTTGGGAGAACCTCACCCTGGACACCTCCTCACCCTGGGCTTCTCCTCACCTCCTCCAGGAGGCCTTCCCAGACTGAGCCCCTTCCTTCCTCTCCCCCTCGTCCCCCTCTCCATCCCCCCATCTTACCTCCTTCCCTTCCCCACAGCACCTGTATATATGTATATATGTTTGTACATATTTATTACTGTGTTTATTTTACTTGTACATATCTATTCTATTTATTTTATTTTGTTAGTATGTTTGGTTTTGTTCTCTGTCTCCCCCTTTTAGACTGTGGGCCCACCGTTGGATAGGGACTGTCTCTGTATGTTGCCAGCTTGTACTTCCCAAGCGTTTAGTCCAGTGCTCTGCACACAGTAAGCGCTCAATAAATACGATTGATGATGATGATGATGATGATGATAAGCCAGGCATTTCTCACTGTGGATGGGAGGCTCCGGCCTACCTTGCGACCAGAGACAGTGTCCAGGCAGTCGAAAGAGGATTCCCTGTAGGAATGTGGGCCGGCTCTCCACCCCCTTACTGCTGGAGGGTTGTCGAACTGGCTGCCCGGCACGCGGCGGAACGAGATGATGTCGTGGGCTACGCTGTAAGAATAATAATAATAATAATAATGATGGCATTTATTAAGCGCTTACTATGTGCAAAGCACTGTTCTAAGCGCTGGGGAGGCTACAAGGTGATCAGGTTGTCCCACGTGGGGCTCAGAGTCTCAATCCCCATTTTACAGATGAGGTAACTGAGGCATGGAGAAGTTAAGTGACTTGCCCAAAGTCGCACAGCTGACAATTGGCAGAGCCGGGGTTTGAACCCATGACCTCTGACTCCAAAGCCCGTGCTCTTCTCCACTGAGCCACGCTGCTTGTAGTCTGGTAGCTCTAGTTCTCCCCACCCTGATAATAATAATAATAATAATAATAATGATAATAATGGCATTTGTTAAGTGCTTACTATGTGCCAAGCACTGTTCTAAGCGCTGGGCACTGATGTCAGCCTCCAGCTGTTGGGCAGGGGACAAAAAACCCCAGCCTTTCTTCCTCTTCACCTTCCCCCAGCACGAAACTGTGTGCCCCTCCACTTCCTCCATCCCTCCATCCACCTCCCCCTCCTTGAAAGCCCTCAAACACTTTGCCCCCTCCTACCTCGCTACACTCCTACTACATACAACCCAGCCCGCGCACTTTGCTCCTCTAATTCAGTCATTCACTCAGTCTCATTTACTGAGCGCTCACTGTTTGTGGAGCACTGTCCTGAGCGCTTGGGAAGTACAAGTTGGCAACATATAGAGACGGTCCCGACCCAACAACGGGCTCACAGTCTAGAAGGGGGAGACAGACAACAAAACAAAACATGTGGACAGGTGTCAGGCTGTCAGAACAAATAGAATTAAAGCTAAATGCGCATCATTAACAAAATAAATAGAATAGTAAATATGTACAAGTAAAATAGAGTAATAAATCCATATAAACATATACACAGGTGCTGTGGGGAGGGGAAGGAGGCAGGGCCGGGGGGATGCCAACCTTCTCACTCTACCTCCGTCTCACCGTAGACCCTTCACCCACATCCTGCCTCTGGCCTAGGCTCAGCGCTAAGCACTGTTCTCAGCGCCCTCTATTTATTTATTTATTTATTTTACTTGTACATATCTATTCTATTTATTTTATTTTGTTAGTAGGTTTGGTTTTGTTCTCTGTCTCCCCCTTTTAGACTGTGAGCCCACTGTTGGGTAGGGACTGTCTCTATATGTTGCCAATATGTACTTCCCAAGCGCTTAGTACAGTGCTCTGCACATAGTAAGCGCTCAATAAATATGATTGATTGATTGATTGGCCCTTTCCTCTTCCTGACAGAAAATTTCCTTCCCCTTTAAAGTCTTATTGAAGGCACGTCTCCTTTAAGAGGCCTTCCTTGACTAAGCCCCCCTTTCCTCTTCTCCCACTCCCTTCTGTGTCAACCTGATTTGCTCTCTCTATTCATTCCCCCTCCTAGACCCACGAACTTATGTACGTATCTGCAATTTATTTATATTAATGTCTGTCTCCCCTTCTAGACTAACCTCGTTGTGGGCAGGGAATGTATCTGTTTATTGTCATATTATACTCCCAAGTGCGTAGTACAGTGCTCTGCACACAGTAAGCGCTCAGTAGAGGTGATTGATTGACTCCCTCCCCACCGTCCTGTGGGGACATTGGATCATGCAAGGGTGTAGGACCGGATCAGCCTTTCCCAGCCGAACTTGAAGTCTCCCTTCTCCTTCCCCCACTTGTCTAATAGCCTCTTTCCTGGAACAGCTCCTCTCTGGATCCTGCCCCAAGGACCTCAGGGGCGGCGGGAGGGGGTAATCAGCAAGCAGGCCAACACCACCTTTTTGTCAGACCCATCCCTCCCTTTCTGTTCCCTCCCTTCCCCTCTCCTCCCAGCTCATCAATCAATCAATCGTATTTATTGAGTGCTTACTGTGTGCATGGTCAGCATTGGTCACCCCGGGGATTTTTTTCCCCTTTGGACAGCTCCAGCAGTAATAATAATAATGGTATTTAAGTGCTTACTAGGTGCCAAGCACCGTCCTAAGCGCTGGTAGATACAAGGTTATCAGGTTGTCCCACGTGGGCCTCACAGTTTTAATCCGCATTTTCCAGGTGAGGTAACTGAGGCACCGAGAAGTGAAGTGACTTGCCCGAAGTCACACAGCTGACAAGTGGCAGAACCGGGATTAGAACCCATGTCCTCTGACTCCCAAGCCTGGGGTATCGCCACTATGCCACACTGCTTCTCTATAGGAGCAAGAGAGCCTCTATACTGTCAGTTCGTTATGGGCAGGGAACGTGTCTGCTAATTATGTTGTATTGTACTCTCCCAAGTGCTTAGTACAGTGCTCTATAGTAAGTGCTCAATAAGTGCCATTGATTGGCCGGTTGATTGAGCCAAAGGCAGGGAATGGATGCCTAAACCATCCTCCAGATTATAAACTCATTGTGGGCAGGGAATGTGTCTGTTTATTGTTATATTGTACTCTCCCAAGTGCTTAGTAGAGTGCTCTGCACACAGTAAGTGCTCAATAAATATGACTGAATAAATGATCTTGCCCAAAGCCACACAGTAGGCTCCTGGCAAAGCTGGGATTAGAACTCAGGTCCTGGGACTCCCCAGCTGGACTCTTTAAAGAGTTCTTTCAAGGAATCATTTAATTCCTTTTACCTGGGTGCTGGAAGAGTGAGCTGACCACAGAAAATGGTAACAGGAGCAGTAGTAGAAATAGTATTTGAGTGCCCATTAAGTTAAATACACTGAAATAAGCTCTTAATCTATCAATCAATCGTATTTATTGAGCGCTTACTGTGTGCAGAGCACTGTACTAAGCGCTTGGGAAGTACAAGTTGGCAACACATAGAGAGGGTCCCTACCCAACAATGGGCTCACAAGAAGTGGCATGTCTCTGCCCACAAAGAGCCTTCACTTGGAGAGAGAGCTAGGCATAGAAATGCTTTCAAATAGAGTAATCAAAGTAATTGAATATACAGTTGAATAACATACGTACAGAAGTGCTCAGGATGTGGACAAATAAGTGGAAAAAATGCTGGAGGTGACTGGCAGATTTGCATGACTTAGGATGCTAGGAACTAATTGGGAGGATTTGTAACCAATTACATTGAGCGATTACTGTGTACTGAGCACTTGGGAGAAGTACAATATATCAGTGCGTAGGAGGAGGTGGGATTTTGGGAAGACGCTGGGGTCTGTCGGATTTGATTGATTGATTGATTTGGGGAGGGAGCGGTTGAAGGCAGGAGAGGTGAGAACGAGATACAGGTAGAAGGTTGTAGCTGGAGAGGAGTGAAGAGACGGAGGCGGGGAATAGCGGTTAAAGACAGCAGACATGTAAGGTTGGGTGAGTTGGAGACCCTCGAAGCCGAAGGTGAATCAATCAATCAATCAATCGTATTTATTGAGCGCTTACTATGTGCAGAGCACTGTACTAAGCGCTTGGGAAGCACAAATTGGCAACATATAGAGACAGTCCCTACCCAACAGTGGGCTCACAGTCTAAAAGGGGGAGGCAGAGAACAAAGCCAAACATACTAAAATAAAATAAATAGAATAGACATGTACAAATAAAATAAATAAATAAATAGAGTAATAAATATGTACAAACATATATACATATATACAGGTGCTGTGGGGAAGGGAAGGAGGTAAGAAGGGGGGGATGGAGAGGGGGATGAGGGGGAGAGGAAGGAAGGGGCTCAGTCTGGGAAGGCCTCTTGGAGGAGGTGAGCTCTCAGCTGGGCCTTGAAGGGAGGAAGAGAGCTAGCTTGGCGGATGGGCAGAGGGAGGGCATTCCAGGCCCGGGGGATGACGTGGGCCGGCGGTCGATGGCGGGACAAGGGATGAAGAGTTTTTCATGGATTGATTGGAGGGACCCAGGAAGCCAGTGAGGCCTTATTCATTCAACTGTATTTATTAAGCGCTTACTGTGTGCAGAGCACTGTACTAAGCGCTTGAAGTGTGGAGGGTTGTATGCCAAACGGTGCTCCAAGAGAGGCCAAGAGATCATTTCCAGGGACTTTTACTACAAGATCGGGTGCAAAACTGGAGTTGAAAATGTCATTTCTTTTCTTTTATGCAATGAGGACGGACTGTAGAATTTGCAAATCTAGGAAACCGGAGTTGTTTTCTGACCAGTGGGGTTTCCTTTTTCAGGACACCATTGGGTCGGGCCAGAGCGTGGTTACGGTTGGCACTCATGCAAAAGAAGATGGCTGATTACCTGCGCTGCTTAATTATCCAAAGAGACTTACTGAGGTAAGTGGCCAGCACTCAGTTTTCTTCCTGTGCTATTTTAAGGAAAGCTAATTCCTTTTTTGAAGTTGGTTAATTCCCCAAATAGACATTATTGTTACAATCATGCAGGTTCAGTTTTTCAGAGCCATGTATTTTTTTTTTTTTTAAAAAACCCATTAGGGAGTTGGACAGGTAACTAAACATAGGCCCTGATCCCTAGACCTTATATTCTAAATAGAAGTGAAGACACAAGAAGGGAAGTAACACAGACTATTGGAAAGATTATGGGAGCGTGAGTCGGAGGATCTGGGTTCTAATCCCGCTCCTCCATTTGCCCGCTGTGTGACCTTGGTCATTGAACTTCTCTGTGGCTCAGTTACCTCATCTGTAAGATGGGGATTCAGTACCTGTTTTCCCTTCTACTTAGATTCTCTCCATCACCTCACCCCCTCCTCCCTCACCTCCCTTCTCTCCTTCTTCAGCCCAGCCCGCACCCTCCTCTCCTCTGCCGCTAACCTCCTTCTCGCCTGTCCCGCCGTCGACCCCCGGCCCACGTCCTCCCCCTGACCTGGAATGCCCTCCCTCTGCACATCCGCCAAGCTAGCTCTCTTCCTCCCTTCAAAACCCTACTGAGAGCTCACCTCCTCCAGGAGGCCTTCCCACACTGAGCCCCCTTTTTCCTTTTCCTCCCCATCCCCCCGCCTTACCTCCTTCCCCTCCCCACAGCACCTGTATATATGTTTGTACAGATTTATTACTCTATTTATTTTACTTGTACATATTTACCATTCTATTTATTTTGTTAATGATGTGCATAGAGCTATAATTCTATTTATTCTGATGACTTGACACCTGTCCACATGTTTTGTTTTGTTGTCTGTCTCTCTCTTCTAGACTGTGAGCCCACTGTTGGGTAGGTACTGTCTCTACATGTTGCCAACTTGTACTTCCCAAGCGCTTAGTACAGTGCTCTGCACACAGTAAGCGCTCAATAAATACGATTGAATGAATGAATGAGTGAATTGTGAGCCCCACGTGGGACAGGGACAGTGTGTGACCTGATTATTTTTTACCTACCCAGCGCTTAGTACAGTACTTGGCACATAGTAAGTACTTAACAAATACCTTCAACATCATCATTATCACCAAGAATATGCCCCCCAAAGCAAAAAGAAATCAATCAGTAGTATTTATTATGTGCCTGTTGTGGGCAGAGCACCATACTAAATGCCCAGAAGAGTACAGTATGGTTAGAAGACATGATCCCTGCCTTCCTGGAGTTTAGAGTCCAGTAGGCCAAATAGACACAAAGTAATTTAAAGATAGGCGAAAGAAGAATGTAAAATCAATATGTACAAAAGGGCCAAGTTGGCTGTGAGAGCCTCAATCCTGAGGAGGTAGTTGAGAGGCTATGACTTGGGAAGAAGAAATTTTACTCAGAGAAATCCTCTTGGAAGAAGTGGGATTTCAGAAGGGCTGCGAAGATGGGAAGGGTTGAGGTTTGGTGAACTTGAAGTCGTGGGAGAGTTCCAGGCTGGAGGAAGTTTAGGGGTCTGGAGGCAGGAGAATTGAAAACAAAGGGAGTGAGATTACCTTGGGAGGAACAAAAAGTAATGATGATGTTATTTGTTAAGCAGTTACTAAGCAGTATCTACGCTGGGGTAGATACCAGGTAATCAGGTTGTCCCACATGGGGCTCACAGTCTTCATCCCCATTTTACAGATGAGGTAACTGAGGCACAGAGGAGTGAAGTGACTTGCCCAAGGTCACCCAGCAGACAAGTGGTGGAGCTGGGATTAGAACTCACGTCCTCTGACTCCCAAGCCTGTGCTCTTTCCCCTAAGCCACGCTGCTTCTCTGCGGGAACTTCTGGTGAGAGGCGGGCTATTCTGTTCGATGCCCTTGGTAGCACTCCTTGCTCCCCTCGGCCGCTGCTTTCCCGTCCCGGGTGTTCATTCGCTCCTGAATTTCATACCGGGGAAAACCAGGGCAGTTCAGGTGAGGAGGAAGAGGATGGAAGTACGGACAGGAAATCTGAGGATAGTTGGGGTAAAGAAGGAAAAGAGAATTGATAAGAGGCAAAGAGCATAAGGAAATGCCATAAACCTTGATGCAGAAAGAGATAGGGAACCTCTGAAGGTTTTTAAAGAGTGGAAAGATGTGTGCAGAATAATGTCTTAGAAACATATTTACTTCTCTATCTATTTTGTTAATGACGTGCACATAGGTATAATTCTATTTATTCTGACGGTTTTGACACCTGTCTACATGTTTTGTTTTGTTGCCTGTCTCCCCCTTCTAGACTGTGAGCCCGTTGTTGGGGAGGGACCGTCTCTATATGTTGCCAACTTGTACTTCCCAAGCGCTTAGTACAGTGCCCTGCACACAGTAAGCGCTCAGTAAATACGATTGAATGAACGAATGAAAATATGGTTGTGGTAGTGGAGTGAAGTATGGATTTGAGAGGTTTTAAATTCCTTGTGTCCAGGGAATATGTCACTCTGTTATTCTGCCCTTACCAGGGCTTATTTCAGTGCACTGGACCGAGTGGCTGCTCAATAAATAATAATAATGAATTATGGTATTTAAGTGCTTACTATGTGCAAGGCACTGTACTAAGCGCCGTGGTGGATACAGGCAAATTGGGTTGGACACAATCCCCGTCACACATGGGGTTCACAGTCTTAATACCCATTTTACAGATGAGGTAACTGAGGCACAGAGGAGGGAAGTGACTTGCCCAAGGTTACACAGCAGACAAGTATTGGAGCCGGGATTAGCACCCATGACCTCCAGCAAGTAGGCCGTTGCAGTAGATTAGTCAGTGCCTTAATAATGATGGTATTTAAGTGCTTATTGTGCTTACTGTGTGCCAGGCACTGTTCTGAGGGCTGGAGTAGATGCAAGATGGTCGATTTTGTCCATATCTATTCTATTTATTTTATTTTGTTAGTATGTTTGGTTTTGTTCTCCGTCTCCCCCTTTTATCATCATCATCAATCATATTTATTGAGCGCTTACTGTGTGCAGAGCACTGTTCTAAGCGCTTGGGAAGTACAAGTTGGCAACATATAGAGACAGTCCCTACCCAACAGTGGGCTCACAGTCTAAAAGGGGGAGACAGAGAACAAAATCAAGCATACTAACAAAATAAAATAAATAGAATAGATATGTACAAGCAAAATAAATAAATAGAGTAACAGATATGTACAAACATATATACATATAAACAGGTGCTGTAGGGAAGGGAAGGAGGTAAGATGGGGAGGGATGGAGAGGGGGACGAGGGGGAGAGGAAGGAAGGGGCTGTGAGCCCACTGTTGGGTAGGGACCGTCTCTATATGTTGCCAACTTGTACTTCCCAAGCGCTTAGTACAGTGCTCTGCACACATCATCATCATCAGTCATCAATCGTATTTATTGAGTGCTTACTATGTGCAGAGCACTGTACTAAGCGCTTGGGAAGTACAAATTGGCAACACATAGAGACAGTCCCTACCCAACAGTGGGCTCACAGTCTAAAAGGGGGAGACAGAGAACAAAACCAAACACAGTAAGCGCTCAATAAATATGATTGATTGATTGAGTTATACCCAGTCCCTGTCCCACATAGGGCTCCCAGTCCTAACCCCCGTTTTACAGATGAGAGAACTGAGGCCCAGAGAAGTGAACAAGTGTCAGAGCCTGGATTAGAACCCAGGACCTTGTGATTCACAGGCCCATGCGCTATCCACTGGGCCACGCTGGTGCCTTGACCAGGTTGGGGGCCATTCGGATGGAGACGAAGGGGTTGGCTTGGGAAATGTAATGGAGGAAAAACTGACGGAAGCATTCCCTCTATCTTTGTGCCTTTGGCTAGAGGACTAGACTGGGAGACTGAAATCTGGATTCTGTTTGTGCTTCTCCATAAATCTCGATGCCAAGTCATGGCAATCATCATCATCATCATCATCAATCGTATTTATTGAGCGCTTACTGTGTGCAGAGCGCTTGGGAAGTACAATTTGGCAACATAAAGAGACAGTCCCTACCCAACAGTGGGCTCACAGTCTAAAAGGGGGAGACAGAGAACAAAACCAAACATACTAACAAAATAAAATAAATAGAATAGATATGTACAAGTAAAATAAATAGATAAATAAATAGCAATGTCCCAGCTTGTATTTTTCTAGCATAGCCAGAGGTGTACTTAGTCATTGGGAGACACTAATGAACACTTTGTAGTTTTTAGAGGATGCAGTGGCATACTAATTTGACTTTCAGATTAGAACAGTTCGATAGCAGAACTCATCTTAACGTTTCCATGCTGTTATTTCCCGTAGAAATGTCACATCTAAGCTTCCTGCTTCACTGCAGCACGTTTCCACAAATTAGCCATGCTTTGATAATCTGGGTCTGAATTTTACGCCTCATTTGTGTTATTCTGTTTGACAGTGAATTCTATGAGTATCATGCCCTCATGATGGAGGAGGAAGGAGCGGTGATTGTTGGGTTATTGGTGGGCCTGAATGTGATAGACGCTAACCTGTGTGTGAAGGGAGAAGATTTGGATTCACAGGTACGTTAATGAGAGGCGTGACAGAATTTCAGCTTTTTCTTTTTCCTTGAATTTCCATTTTTTGGCAGGTTCGTAAACTTTTTCAGGTTAAAATGTCTTGCCGTGACAGGTATTTTCTCCTGAAAATTATTTGATCAGTCAGTCGATCAGTGGTATTTACTGAGTGCTTACTATGTGCAGAGCACTGTACGGAGCGCTTGGGAGAGTACAACAGAATTAGAAAGTAGAGTACAACGGAATTAGCGGACACATTTCCTGCAGATTGATTCCTTTCCACTAAAAATGTGTTCTCTTGCTATCTTTTTACTTCAGGTTGGGGTGATCGATTTCTCTTTGTACCTAAAAAATGAAGAGGACATTGGAAATAAAGAGAGGTGTGGTCTGCGCTATAAGTGGTTTCATATTGGTTTTCATTCTGACAATAAGCTTTAATCCATTTATAAGTAATTATTCAATAGTAATACGCATTTGCCATTTCTTTTCAGGCAAATTCCCACTGTTACATTTTAGACAAGTAGATTACTAGCAGAACAAGGAGCCTCTTCAGAATATTGCTTTTAGTTACCCTTGTTGATAAAGGAGTAGTACATTTATTACACAGCTGAGTTTTAACTTTTAGAAGCCTTTTCGAAACTGTCCATTTGCTCACAGGTATAGACACAGTAATGGTAGTTGTTTTTGAGGGCTCTGCAGAGTCATTTATATAGCTGAGGTTTTTGTCATGTGTCAAAATTACATTGTCATAATTACAAGATTGCAGAGTTTGGGTTTATACAGCAAAATGGTCCTACTTTCCGTGCTGTAGAAGAATTTACAGAGTGGATGCTTACAGTATGTTTAGATGATCGGTACATCTCTTTACACACACTGAAGCATTTCTCCCTAATTTCAGTTACTTTCTTCTTTCTGTAGAAATGTCCAGATTGCTGCCATTTTAGATCAAAAGAATTATGTTGAAGAACTAAACAGACAACTAAAGTAAGTATTTATGAATGTTTAATAAATAGATTTAGGGGTGTCTGTTTCAACTTCTCTCCAATGAGCCCGGCCCTTGTTCCTTTTATCTGAAATTCCTTTGCAGGGAGAAATCTCAGAGCCTGAGAATGCAGTGAAGTCTACGGGAAAATGACCTATGTCAGGGGCAAATCAAACAATGAGTGGTATTTATTGAGCACTTACTATGTGCAGAGCACTGTACCGAGTGCTTGAGAAGAATAAAATACAGCAGGATTTAGCGAGCACATTCCCTGCCCATAATGAGCATCAAGTCTAGAGAATGAGAAATCAATTGAGAAAAGATCATTTGATTTTCATTTTCTCCCCTCTAGTTGTAACCCCGTACATTTTAGGAGAAGCAAGGAAAATATGGAACAACTAATGGGATTTTGTTTTGTTTAGGATGTTATATTTTTAGCTACTAGAGTCAAAAAGGCTTTGTCTTGGAGGACTCTGCAATGAGAGACCATCAATCAGTGGTATTTATTGAGCACTTACTGTGAGCAGAGCACAGTTCTAAACACGCTGGAGAGTACAAATAGCAGAGTTGGTAGACACAAATGCATCATAATTTTCCATACCAGAATTTTGTACTTGCCCCAGTAACAGTTTAATGGTCATGATGAATTCCAGGCTGGAAAGATTCTGGGATCCAAGTGACAAATAGCATAATGAACACTGTTCGCCACTGAGTCAATGGAAATTCTTTGATTTCTTTGCCGATCCCTTTTAGGACTAGCTGAAATCAGAATGAAGTTCTTTTATTTTCTCTGTTTCGGGATCAAATGTCAGATATAAAGTACAGGGTAGTAAGATCTATACCATTAAACTTAAATTTCCAACTGAAGCCTCTGAATGTACATTCAGAGGTCAGGTACACGTCAGAGTATCCCAGGTACAGTTAGAGATGCAAAAAATACAAACTTGGTGCTTGAGAGAAGAGCTTAAAAATCGTAACCTATGACTCCAAGTCTCAGCTGCTAAGGCTAGAGCAAGCCTTGTTACATTTATTACATATTTCTTGCACACGTGTATTCTGAAAAAGTAACTAGAAATAAATAGAAGATAGATATTTAAGGAGATGTAAAATATAAACTCTCAAGACATGTTTCTCGTTTAAACACATACACTTTGGAAGTGCGTATGTTTTGGTTCTTGCCGATAATGAGGCCTGTTTTGCAGACCCCAAGTCTCTGCGTAGGTTATAGTTTCTGGTAGGGCTTCAATCAGACAGAGTGCCACAAACATTGCGATCTAGACTTTTGTCTTTGGAGAAGGAGCTGGTGAGCACACTTTTACTGTAGCTAGCTTAGTGGACTTGATCAGCACAGAGGGATTTCTTTTCTTTATTGTCTTTTTTTTAAAAAAAAAAAAAAAGAAAAAAAACCCACCTTCTAAGCCAGAGTATGTTTTCCTCTTCCATAGAAAAAAAACGTAAAATTTACCATGAAATGGTGTAAAAGTCTGTTTACTGCTTAGGGAGAGTTCCAGACTTGTAGCTTATACAATAGTATGATGGTAAGAGTTAAGGAAGTCTGTGTTAGAACTCAGGCCCCAGCCCTTTCAACCCATCCTGTTCTTATCTCGGGGGAAGTAGAGAGAGGCAAGAAAGGAGAGTGTAAGTTTAGCCATTTCCAGCAATAGGCAGTTTTGATTTGGAATTTGAGAGGGCTTGGATTTTGCTCACGAAACAGAGACAGTAGAAATTTATGAGTTAGAGTCACAATCTGCCCGTCGTTGAAATGAAAAATCAATAACTTTATAGGGTGTCATAATTCAAAATAATGGCTATGTGCAGGCTTAAAACCTTACCTCTTTTCCTGACTTGCATTTATAAAAAGTAACATGACATGGCTATCTATTTTTGTTTCTGCTTATAATTTGCTTGGGGTTTTTTTTTTTTTGATTGAAGAAGAGAGAGGAAGGGAGAGAACAATGGAAAGGAACTGCTTTGAGGAATTTCCTGTAGATTATTTTGCAAATCTCAGAATTTTAGTAAATGATGTTCTGGAGAGTATACGCTAAGAAGCTTGGTATGTGGATGAACGTACTGTAAAACAATAAAATATACAGTCAAAAATATGAACAGAATGAAAATAATTTTGCTCCTTTTGTTAAAAATTTACACTCTATAAGCACGAGAGAGTACATCAGTATTCAGAGCATCCGAGAAAACATTTCGGCAGAACCATTGGCTTGGACTAATGTGTACTGTTTGACATAAACTTTTCTGCATTTGTGAGTTTGATGTAATTTTGAACGCCTTTTTTTGTTGTTGTTACTTTCAGCAGCACAGTCAGCAGCCTTCACGCAAGAGTTGATTCATTAGAAAAATCAAACACTAAACTGATCGAAGAGGTATTGGTATCTAGTCAATGTATATTTCTATTTCCTAGACCTGGTGGACACGATCCCTTTTGGTTTACATCACACCTCGTTCGACCCTTGTGTAGTTCCTGTTAACTTGTTAACTTTAGTAAAGTTAACTCTGGCAAAAGAGTGCCTCAGTGCTCCTTGGGAGAGTTACCCTGTCTCACAGTTATAAATAATCTCTCAGGCAAGGCTATAAGACGCTTTGACAGGTCAGAGAGGATTAGATTTCTGGGGATTCATTTCTTAGCTCGTATAGGGACCTGTTTGCTCAGAGCAGATTTGGTTCTGGTGCTGCTTTTGATTGTACAAAGGTGTTTACTGAGCATTAACACTCTACAAAGCACTGACTGAACACTTGGAAGAGCACACCAGGAGCAAAACAAATGGTTTCTGCTCTCCGGAGTTGACAGTCCAATCAATCAGTGAATCAGTATTACTTATCATGTGCTTATTAAGTGCAGGGCACTGTACTAACTGCTTTGGAGAGTACAATGCAACAGAATTGGTAGACACATTCCCTGCCCATCAGGAGCTCACAATCTAGAAGTGGGGACACTCCTTAAAATAAATTCTGGATATGTACATAAATGCTTTGGTTCCAAGGGTGTGATGGATATCATCATCATCATCAATCATATTTATTGAGCGCTTACTGTGTGCAGAGCACTGTACTAAGCGCTTGGGAAGTACAAATTGGCAACACATAGAGACAGTCCCTACCCAACAGTGGGCTCACAGTCTAAAAGGGGGAGACAAAACCAAACATACTAACAAAATAAAATAAATAGAATAGATATGTACAAGTAAAATAAATAAATAAATAGAGTAATAAATATGTACAAACATATATCCAAGTGCCTAAATGACACAGAGAAGGAAGAGGGAGAAGGGAAAATGAAGATTTAGTTGGGGAAGACCTGTGGAGGAGGTGGGATTTTAATAAGGCTTTAGAAGTGGGGAAAGTGGTGCTCTGTAATATATGAAGGGGGAGGGAGTTTGAGGCCAGAGGGAGGACATGGGTGAGGGGTCAACAGCAAGATGAACTCGAGGTACAATGAGTAGGTTGGCATTGGACGAATAAAGCGTGCGAGCTGCGTTATGTAGTAGAAAATCAGCAGCGTATAGTAGGAGGGGGAAAGGTGATTGACTGCTTTAAAGCCGATGGTAAGGACTGTCCGTTTGATGCACAGGTGGATGGGCAACCACTGGAGGTTCTTGAGGAGTGGGGAGACGTGAACTTAACGGTTTGGTAGAAAAATGATCCGGGTAGCAGAGTGAAGTGAGGTCTGGAGTTGGGAGAGATAGGAGGCAGAGAAGTCAGTGAGGAGGCTGAAGCAGTAGTCAAGGCAGGATAGGATAAAAGCAGCATGGTGTAGTGGATAGAGCATGCTGTGTGACCTTGGACAAGTCACTTCAATTCTCTGTGCCTCAGATACCCCTTCTGAAAAATGGGGATTGAGGCTGTGAGTCCCATTTGGGACAGGGACTCTGGCCAACCCGATTTGCTTGTATTCCCCCCCAGCGCTTAGTACAGCTGCTTAATAAGAAGCAGCAAATAAAAAATACCATTATTATTGTTATTATTATTATTAGTGCTTAGATCAGCTTAGTAGTAGTTTGGATGGAGAGGAAAGCGTGGATTTTAGCGATCTTGTGAAGATTGAGTTGACAGGATTTGGTGACAGATTGGTTCTGTGGGTTGAATGGCACAGTGCTTTTCACATAGCGCTTAATAAATGCCATTATTATTATTATTAGATGAGTTGGATAGTACCAAGGTTATGGGCATCTAATGGAGGAAGATAAGCAAATAGAAAGTTTCTACAGTAAGAGAGAGCAAGAAGAACAACAAAGATGCAGACAGGATAAGGTAGTTGAATAAATAACTATATACAACTGATTATACCTATATTCATAAGTGCTAGGAGTAGCTATTCGGTCAGTGCAACTTGGGATCATCATCATCATCATCATCAATCGTATTTATTGAGCGCTTACTGTGTGCAGAGCACTGTACTAAGCGCTTGGGAAGTACAAGTTGGCAACATATAGAGACAGTCCCTACCCAGCAGTGGGCTCACAGTCTAAAAGGGGGAGACAGAGAACAAAACCAAACTTACTAACAAAATAAGATAAATAGAATAGATATGTACAAGCAAAATAAATAAATAAATAAATAGAGTAATAAATATGGGATGTTAGAAATCAGTCAGGGAAGGCTTCTTGAAAATGGTGGGGGTTTTAGAAGGATTTTAAAGAGGGGGAAGGCTTTGGTGAGGCAGATTTGAAGGGGAGAGCGTTCTAGGTAGGGGGAACCCCCTAATCAAGGAGTTGGAGGTGGGACTGTCCAGAAGGAAGAACGATGAGGTGTGATCGAGAAGAATGCAAGCTCTGAGTAATGGGTGAAGCAAGCTAACATATAAACTGAGGCAAACGTAGCAACAGTAGTGGGACTTGTGAGGCACTTACTCTGTGCCAAGCACTGAGGTAGATAAAAGATTGTCAGGTTGGAAAAAGTCCCTGTCCCACATGGGGCTCACACAGTCTAAGTAATGGAGGGACTTAAAGACTTAACTAGGTCTTAAGAAACTAACTAGTGGAGAGACTTAAAGCTTCTGCCTAATGCTGAGCTAAATTGGTAGCCACTGGGGGCTTTGTATTCGAAAGATGTGTGCCAAGTGACATTTAGAAAGAGGATCCCAGTGGGAGGACAATGCTAAGTGCTTAGTCCAAAGTAAGCGCTCAGTAAATGCGATTGAGTGAAAGGAGTGTATAGTATACAGAATGAAGTGGGAAGAGGCTGGAGGCAGGGAGACTAGGGAGGGTAGTCAATCTTGATATAACGAGAGCTTGAGCCAAGGTGGTGGCACTGTCAGTCAACGGTATTGAGCACTTACTGTGTGAAGAGCGCTGTACTAAGCACTTGGGAGAGTACTGTATTACAGAGGTAGACGTGTCCTGCACACAACAAGCTTACAGTTTCGTTCATTCAGTCGTATTTATTGAGCGCTTACTGTGTGCAGAGCACTGTACTAAGCACTTGGGAAGTACAAGTTGGCAACATCTAGAGACGGTCCCTACCCAACAGCGGGCGCACAGACTAGAAGGGGGAGACAGACAACAGAACAAAACATATTAACAAAATAAAATAAATAGAATAAATATGTGCAAGTAAAATAGAGTAATAAATATGTACATACATATATACAGGTGCTGTGGGGAGGGGAAGGAGGTAAGGCCGGGGGGGATGGGGAGGGGGAGGAGGCAGGGAGGAAGGAGGGGGCTCAGTCTGGGAAGGCCTCTTGGAGGAGGTGAGCTCTCAGTAGGGCTTTGAAGGGAGGAAGAGAGCTAGCTTGGCGGATGTGCCGAGGGAGGGCATTCCAGGCCAGAGGGAGGACGTGGGCCGGGGGTCGACGGCGGGACGGGAGAGAACGAGGCACAGTGAGGAGGTTAGTGGCGGCAGAGGAGCGGAGGGTGTGGGCTGGGCTGGAGAAGGAGAGAAGGGAGGTGAGGTAGGAGGGGGCCAGGGGATGGACAGCCTGGAAGGTGAGTGTGAGGAGTTTTTGCCCAATGTGTAGGTTGTTTGGTAGCCACTGGAGATTTTTGAGGAGGGGGGTAACATGCCCAGAGCGTTTCTGCACAGAGACGACCCGGGCAGCAGCGTGAAGTATAGATTGAAGTGGGGAGAGACAGGAGGATGGAAGATCAGAGAGGAGGCTGATGCAGTAATCCAGTCGGGATAGGATGAGAGATTGAATGAGCAGGGTAGCGGTTTGGATGGACAGGAAAGGGTGGATCTTGGCGATGTTGGGGAGGTGAGACCGACAGGTTTGGGTGTCTGTATAGGTGGAGAGGAAGGGTTGGATCTGGGAAATAGTGTGGATTTCGTAGGATTTAGCAGTTGATTGACAATGGGGATGCCACTTAGGTGGCAGATTGCCGGAGTGGGATGATCGTGGTATTGTACGTCCAAGTGGAGAGATCCTGGAAACATTCAGTTGTATATCTGGAGAGAGGTTGGGACTAGAGAGGGTCATTTGGGAATCATCTGTATGGCAGGGTAGCCGAAGCCAAGGAAGTAAGTGAGCTTTCCAAGAGAGTGAGTGTGGAACATAGTTTTACAATGGACTTGTATGGGAAATCTTGTGCCCATTATTGACCAGACTACTCACTCATTGGGCTTCTTCGAAGGCAGGTTATGACATTTCATTTGGCCTCAAATATCCAGCAAAAATAATGGTACTTCTCACTCATCTATCCTCTAAGGAGGTCACTAGATTGTAAGCTACTAGATTGTAAGCTACTTGCAGGGGTCATGCCTACCAACTCTGTTGTACTCTCCCAAACACTTAGTACAATGCTCTATAGCCAGTAAGTGCTCAGTAAATACCACCAGTTGAGTGATCCTGAGATTAAAGGAGATTCAGCTTTTAAGGTGTTTTCACTTCTTTGTAAGTGAGGGTCGTTCAGTATAGACCAAATCAATCAATCGTATTTATTGAGCATCTTCGTGTGTGAAGAGCACAGGACTAAACACTTGGGAGAGTACAGTACAACAGAATTAGCAGACATGGCCCCTGCCCATAACGAGTGTAGTCCAGATTGTCCATGCGTACACTGGCTCAGTCTCTGTTAGTCATATTTATTGAGCGCTTACTGTGTGCAGAGCACTGTACTAAGTGGTTGAGATAGTACAATGTAACAGTAAACAGACACATTCCCTTGCCCTCAATGAGTTTACAGTCTAGAGGGGGAGACAGGCATTAATATAAATAAATTACAGATATGTATGTAAGTGCTGTGGGGCTGTGAGGGGGAATGAATAAACGGAACAAGTCAGGGCGAAGTAAAAGGGAATGGGAGAAGAGGAAAGGACGACTTAGTCTGGGAAGGCCTCTTGGAGGAGACGTGCCTTCTATAAGGCTTTGAACGGAGGGGAGAGTCATCATCTGTCGGATAGGAGGAGGGAGGGCGTTCCAGGCCAGAGGTAGGATGTGGGCAAGAGGCCAGTGGCAAGAAAGATGACGTAGAGGTACAGTGAGAAGGTTGGCATTAGAGGAGCCAAGTATGTGGGCTGGGTTGTAACAGAGTATTACAATATAGAGTTGTAAGTGAGATAGGAGGAACGAGGTGATTGAGTGATTTAAACCAAAGGTGAGGAGTTTTTATTTGATGCAGAGGTGGATGGGCAACCATTGGAGTTTCTTGAGGAGTGGCGAAACACGTCCTGAATGTTTTGTAGAAAAATGATCCGGGCAGCAGAGTAAAGTATGGACTGGAGTAGGGAGAAACAAGGGGTAGGGAGGTCAGTAAGGAGCCTGATACAGTAATCAAGGTGAGATAGGATAAGTTATTGGATTAATATGGAAGCAGTTTGGATGGAGAGGAAAGGGTGGACTTTGGAGATGCTGGGAAGATCGAACTGACAAGATTTAGTGATGGATTATGTGGATTGAAATAGAAAGGAGAAAAGGATAATGCCAAGATTATGGGCTTGTGAGAGAGGAAGGATGGTGGTGCTGCCTACAGTGATGGGAAAGTGAAGGAAAGGACAGGATTTGGGTGGGAAGATAAGTTCTGTTAGATGTAGTAAGTTTGAGGTTGTGGGAGGACATCCAAAAAACGATGTCTTGAAGGCAGGAGGAAATGCGAAACTGCAGAGAGGGAGATAGATCAGGGCTGGAGATGTAGATTTGGGTATCTTCCACATAGAAATAGTTGCAGCTGTGGGAGCAAATGGGTTCTCCAAGGGAATGGGTGTAGGTGGAGAATAGAAGGGGGCCCAGAACTGAACCTTGAGGGACTCCCACAGTTAGGGGGTAGGAGGCAGAGGAGGAGTCTGTGAAGGAGACAGAGTGAATGGCCCAAGAGATAAGAGGAGAACCAGGAAAAGACAGTGTCAGTGAAGCCAAGGTTGGATAATGTTTCCAGGAGAAGGGGGTGGTCAGCAGTGTTGAAGGCCGGTGAGAGGCTGAGGAGGATTAGGATGAAGTAGAGGCCGTTGGATTTGGGAAGAAGATCATTGAGATCTTCTCACTGTGTGGCCTAGCGGAAAGAGCCCCGGCTTGGGAGTCAGAGGACCTGGGTTTTAATTCCTGCTCCTTCATTAACCTGCTGTATGATCTTGGCAAGTCACTTAACTTCTCTGGACCTCAGTTCCCTCATCTGTAAAATGGGGATTCAATAACTGTACTCCCTCCCACTTAGACTGTGAGCCCTACATGAGACCGGGATTGTTTCCGAATTGATGATCCTGCATCTACCCCAGTGCTTAGTATAGTGCTAGGCATATAGTAAGCACTTAACAATTACCATTATTATTGTAATAATTGTGGTTATTGCTATTATTATTATTGTTAAAAATACATCCTAAGTATTCTCAAAACCACAGTCAGTCCTGCAGCACGAAAAGTACCTAAATTTGAGCTAAAAACAGTAGTATAAATATTCTTGTAGCAACAGTTATGAATTCTGAATAGTGCTTTCAAACTGCCCTAAGCGAAGTGAACCATCAGGACTTTCAGGGTTTTGAAATAAAAATATTTGAAACTTTTAGTAACATCAGAAGGAGTTGATTCCATTCTGACCTCTGTTTATGAAATAGACTTCCCTCCCGTAAGCTTGGTCCTCAAGTCAGCTGCTGTAAACCTTTGAATTTCCTTGGTGAAATTTTGAAGGTCGTGCACCTGTCTTTGTCAAAAATATTTTAAAATGGAAATATGTAAAAACTCAATCTTTTTGAGCCCTACTGTTGATCAAAATGTGTATTTGAATGTTTATTTAGGAACGTTGGTACCTATTCTAGTTAATAGATCAACTCGCAAATAAAATAAATCTAAGAAATAAGGGTTAGAAATGGAAAACTGAAGGTTGAGCAACAGCAGCCCAGAGATTTTTCCCCAAGAACGTTCTTCTTAAGAAGAGGTTTAGCAATGTTCCTAATTTCAAGTTATGTTCTTTCCCTAGTACATTCCTGAGCACAAGGCCAAATTCTAGAGTCAGTCGATCACTTGTATTTATTGAGTGCTTACTATGTGCAG
This sequence comes from Tachyglossus aculeatus, assembly GCF_015852505.1. Classification (NCBI taxonomy): domain Eukaryota; kingdom Metazoa; phylum Chordata; class Mammalia; order Monotremata; family Tachyglossidae; genus Tachyglossus; species Tachyglossus aculeatus. Next base: position 61,124,285 of record NC_052068.1, on the reverse strand, counting down.
AGCACTGTACTAAGCGCTTGGTAGAGTACAATATAACAGAATTAGCGGACATGTTAAAGATTGAATAGTAATTTAAGGTACCAGAAGAGTTTGATCATTTTTTGTTGTTGCAAACTGATTGTTCACGTTTATATTTTCACCTCTGCCCCCTTTTTTCACACTTAGTTAGCAATAGCCAAGAACAATATCATTAAATTGCAAGAGGAAAATCATCAATTAAGAAGTGAAAATAAACTCATTTTAATGAAAACACAGCAGCACCTGGAGGTACGTGCAGGATTATTTCAAATGGGCCGTCTTGTACTATCGCCTGTAAATGGAAGTGGCTTCCCTTTCAGTAGACGTGGACATGGAATAATGGGTTCTGCTTGTTTTCCCAGGTTACAAAAGTGGATGTGGAAGCTGAGGTGCAGACATATAAACAATCCCGCCAGGGCCTGGACGAAATGTACAATGACGCGCGTAGACAGCTCCGAGAAGAATCTCAGCTTCGACAGGCACGTTTCATTTCATTAAAATTAACTGGCCAAACCTGAGGAAGATTTTCATTCAGTCGTATTTATTGAGCGTTTACTGTGTGTATCCAGAAAACCACTGTTTTCCTTATCGTTTCAAAACTCTTTTAGCAGGGAGGGGGCTTACTGTGCGTATTTTCCTCCTAAACCACTGTTTTCCTTACCGTTTCAGAACTCTTTTAGCAGGGATGGGTGGGGACAGTGTTTTCAATCATTATTATTATTATTATGGGTATGGAATTTAAATGGTTTCTGCATGTCAAGCACTGTTCTAAGCGCTGGGATAGATACAAGTTAATCAGGTTGGACACAGTCCCTGCCCCACGGGGGGCTCCTAGTCTCAGTATTAGTTCCCATCTATTTCAAAATCAATCAGTCATATTTATTGAGCGCTTACCATATGCAGAGCACTGTACTAAGCACTTGGGAGAGTCATGGGTTCAAATCCTGGCTCCACCAGTTGTCAGCTGTGTGACTTTGGGCATGTCACTTAGCTTCTCTGTGCCTCAGTGACCTCATCTGGAAAATGGGGATTAAGACTGTGAGCCCCCCCATCGGACAACTTGATCACCTTGTCACCTCCCCAGCGCTTAGAGCAGTGCTTTGCACATAGTAAGCGCTTAATAAATGCCATCATTATTATTACACTACAACAGAATTCGCAAACGCAAATATCCACCCTTCAAATCTCCAAGCGCAGATTATTATCCAGTTTGTGGATTAGCCAGTCTTGTTTCTCCTCCCGTCTCTGGGGCATTTTACTTTTAATCGGGGACCAGGACTGTGGCCAGGTACAGATTTACTAGCGCTGTCCTGAGTATTTCTGGGAAATGTTGCCCTTGAAATGTTTCCACAGCCTAGATGACGTTTCTGAGTCAAAAAGAGCATATGCTCTAACCAAAGATTGCAGGCAACCTACAGGGTCACCTGTGGGTTCTTACTAGATGGTGCTCTCTAGCTTTGGTTGTTTTTTGCAATAGCAGCTTCTAGGGTTGCAATGCACAGGCCAGTTTGAAAATTAGTGGGTCATTGTCTTTTCCCCACTGGGCACACTGCAACATTTAAAAAAATTGGTCTGTGCACTGAAAGCCATGGGCTACTACTAATGGGGCAAGGTGGTCATGAAGGGAAAAAAAAAAGTATTCAGAACTGGGAGCTGAGACTCTGGTGAGCTAAAAATGTCGTAGTGGATCCCTTCTTCCAAAAGTGATTTGGTAAACCATCGCCTCCGCTTTCAGGTGTGTGGTGGTACCTAGGAGTGCAAAAGTTGGCCACCTCAGACTCAAATGAGGTTTTTGAATTGTCCAAATTCATCTGGGCTATTCCATCTTCCAAGGGCACAGATTTGGCTGTTTGCGTCAAATGTGTGTTGCCCTTTTATAGAGTGGATGTCTTCATTTTTTTTCTCTGTAACAGAACAAAAAAAAAGGAAAAAAATGAAAACAATTCCTTATGTAAGGAAAAATGTGTTCAAAAAGGACCGGTGTACAGAGCACACTTAGGGTCTGATTCATTCATTTATTTTATTTATTTATACTAAGTCTGTCTCCCCCTCTGGATTGTGAGCTCACTGTGGGCAGTGAAGTGTTGTTTGTTGTTATATTGTAGTCTCCCAAGTGCTTAGTACACTTGTGTACTAAGTGGAGAAGCAGCGTGGCTCAGTGGAAAAGAGCCCGGGCTTTGGAGTCAGAGGTTGTGGGTTCTAATCACGGCTCTGCCAATTGTCAGCTGTGTGACTTTGGGCAAGTCACTTAACTTCACTGTGCCTCAGTTATCTGTAAAATGGGGATGAAGACTGTGAGCCCCCTGTGGGACAACCTGATTCCCTTGTAACCTCTCCAGCGCTTAGAACAGTGCTTTGCACATAGTAAGCGCTTAATAAACACTATTATTATTATTATTATTACAGTGCTTTGCACACAGTAAGCGCTCAATAATTACGATTGAATGAATTCAGTAGAATGTTAAAATTAACAAGAACATTCTCCCAGAACTCCACCAAATAGTATTCCTGTCTGCTCATTCAGGGCCTCACTGCCTCTACGATTACAGCTGGAAATTTTATGATTGTTTTTAACATCCTGAGCTGATAGTGAAAATGTACCTCTGTGTGTTTGTGTCTGATCAAATTGCAGGATGTGGAGAACGAATTAATGGTGCAAGTTAGTATGAAGCATGAGATAGAACTCGCCATGAAGTTGCTGGAAAAAGACATCCATGAGAAACAAGATACCCTTATAGGCCTTCGACAGCAGTTGGAAGAAGTTAAAGCTATTAATATAGAAATGTACCAGAAGCTACAGGTAAAGAAGTATTTCTTTCATTAGTGAAAGAAAGTTGAGGATGGATATTTTCAGATAGAGTTGAGTGGTTGGCGTTTTCTGAGGAAGCCACGTTTTATTGTTCATTGTTCAAAAAGCTACTGTTTTTAATGATTCAAGAAAGGGTTTGGCTTGGAGATTAATTTGGGCACAGCACCAAATTTCAGAAAATGGGTCAAACACACTAGTAGAGTAAAACTTTCTGCTAATATATTTTTCATTGCACATTGAGCAGGAATATTGCTTTATCTCTTTGAGGGATTTTTATGAAAATAGGCCTCTCAATATTCTTTTTGGGTGAATTTAAAATCCAGACATCAGGCCGATTACACCTACTGTATACTCATCCTCACCTGCTGTAACTCTGCCTTCTCTGCCCAGCAACGAAATTTCTCCAACCTTATTGACTCCTCTGCCGACTGTTTGACTTGGAACTCCCATCCCTCCGCCTTCCCCCATCCTTTGCCCCAACGACAGTACCATCTATTTCATCAGCGACATTGACACCATCAGGAGTGAGCTTCCGAAATCCTCTCCTGCATCTCTCCGGTACCACCTCTTCCTGCCCTCTTATCGGCTCTCTCATCCTCATGGCCCTCTCTCAAGAGATCGCCCACCTTCTTTTGAAAGCTACCCCTTCCACCTGTGCACCTCACCCCATCCCTTCATGCTCTATTAAAACACTTGCTCCCTCCCTTCTGCTTTCCCTGACCGCGATGGCTCACTGTCTAATAGCTCCTTTCCCACTGCTTTTAAACATGCGCATGTATCCCCTATTAAAAAAAAAAAAACCCTCCCCTGACCCCACTGCACAGTTGTTATCACTCTATCTCCCTCCTAGTATTCTTTTTTAAACTCCTCTAATGAATAGTTGACATATACCGCCTCCACTTCTGCAACTCTCTTCTCGACCCCTGGCAGTCTGGCTTCTGCCCCTTCTGCTCTATGGAAACGATCCTCCCCAAGGCAACTGGTTATTTCTCTTGTCAAAACTAACAGACACTACTCCATCTTCCTAGACTTCTCAGTTGCCTTCAGCTCTGGGGACCATTCCCTTCTGGAAACATGATCTAATCTTGGTTTTACTGACACTGTCTTTTCTGGTCTCTCTGGTTACTCCTTCTTGGTCTCTTTCGAGGGCTCCTCCTCTGCTTCCCACCTCCTAACTGTGGGAGTCCCTGAAGGCTCACTTCTAGATCCCCTTCTGTTTTCTGTTTGCATCCACTCCCTTGAAGAACTCACTCACTACCATGGCTTCAACTACTGTCCATGTGGATGACTCCCAAATCTACACCTCCGACCGCGACCCTTCTTCTGTTCTGCAGTCTCGTATTTAATCCTCCCTTGAGGACATCTCTTTTTTGATGTCCCACCGATACTTCAGACGTAAACATTCGAAAGAGAACGCCTCATCTTCCCACTTAAACCCTGTCTTTCCTATGACTTGGTTTTGTCTCCCCCTTTTAGACTGTGAGCCCACTGTTGGGTAGGGACTGTCTCTATATGTTGCCAATTTGTACTTCCCAAGCGCTTAGTACAGTGCTCTGCACACAGTAAGCGCTCAATAAATACGATTGATGATGATGATGATGACTTTCCCATCACTGTTGTCAACACCACTCTCCTGGCGGTTTTAATCCTGGCTCTGCCACATGTCTGCTCTATCACTTTGGGCCAGACTGTGAGCCCCATGTGGGACAGGGACTGTGTCCGGCCCGACTACCTTGTACCTATTCCAGTGCTTAGAACAGTGCTTGGCACTTAGTAAGCACTTAACAAATACCACTGTTTTTATTATTATTTTATTATTATTCAGACAGTCACGTTGGTCCAAGCGTTGGTCTTATCTGTCCTCAACTAATCTGAGTCTCTTTGCCAATCACCGTCACCAGTCTCACCCCCATCCAGTCCATACTTTACTTTTTCTGAAAAAAAATCACTCTACGCACATCTGTCCGCTCCTCAAAAACCTCGAATGGTTGCCCATTCATCTTTGCATTCAAACAGAAAGTCCTCACCCCTGGCTTTAAGGCCCTCAATCGGCAATTTCCCTCCTACCTAGCCTTGCTTCTCTCCCGCTACAACCCAGCCCGCAAACTTCCTTCTTTAACACCAAATTACTTACCGTGCCTCAATCTCATCTCTCTTACCATCGACACTTTCCACAGCCCCTCCTTTCTGCCTGAAACTCCCTTGCCCCTCATAGCTGTCAGTAATATGTCCAGCCTGATAGATTTGTATCTACCCTAGTGTTTGGAACAGTGCTTGGCACATAGTGCTTAACAAGTACCATAGTTATAATTATTTACCCCACTCTCCCCATCTTCAAAGTCCTACTAAAATCCTATCTCCCCCAGGAAGACTTCCCTGACTAATCTCTTATTTCCTCACCCAATTCTTCCTCCTTATTAACTTGGGTCTGTACCCCTTAAACACTTTGATGTTCACCCCTAGCACTCCCAGCACCTATATGCATATCGTTATACCTGTTGCTTCCCCTTAGCTGTAATTTATTTTAGTGTCTCTCCCCCCTACTAGGTTGTAACCTCCTTGAAGACAAGGATTGTGTCTACCATCTCTACCTCTCTCTCCCAAGAACTTAGTACCGTGCTTTGCACACAGGGAATGCTCAGTGAATACCATGGAGGAATTAATGTCAAATTTTAATGTTTTCAAAACGGGGTTCAGCTAAGGGTCCTAAGCTGTGATTTGTTTTAGTGTCTCCCCTACTAGGTTGTAAGCTCCTTGAAGACAAGGATTGTGCCTACCAACTCTACCTCTCTCTCCCAAGAACTTAGTTCCGTGCTTTGCACACAGGGAATGCTCAGTGAATACCATGGAGGAATTAATGTCAAATTTTAATGTGTTCAAAACAGGGTTCAGCTAAGGGTCCTTAGCTGTAATTTATTTTAGTGTCTCCCCTACTAGGTTGTAAGCTCCTTGAAGACAAGGGTTGTGCCTACCAACTCTACCTCTCTCTCCCAAGAACTTAGTACCGTGCTTTGCACACAGGGAATGCTCAGTGAATACCATGGAGGAATTAATGTCAAATTTTAGTGTTTTCAAAACGGGGTGCAGCTAAGGGTCCTTAGCTGTAATTTATTTTAGTGTCTCTCTCCCCTACTAGGTTGTAAGCTCCTTGAAGACAAGGGTTGTGCGTACCAACTCTACCTCTCTCTCCCAAGAACTTAGTACCGTGCTTTGCGCACTGGGAATGCTTAATGAGTACCGTGGAGGAATTAACGTCAAATTTTAATGTTTTCAAAACAGGGTTCTGAAGATGGCCTGAAAGAAAAGAATGAAATAATTGGCCGACTGGAAGATAAAACCAATCAAATTACTGCTGCTATGAAACAACTGGAACAAAGGTACAGCTTATCCACTATTAGTTTCCTTTTCATACCTTCCTCTTTACTTTTATTCCATGCTCAAACCTCTGCCATCGAGTTTCACGTTCAGTAGGCAGCTTGAGGGTAGGACCCGTGCTGAATAGACTGCCAGGATTTTACTCTTGGTTTATGCTGTTTGGCAGCATGCTGTTGCCTTCAAGAGCCCCCCGACCCCCCCAAACCAAGGATGAAATGCTCCCTTGCTTGACCTCCCTGCACATAGCCCACTGTTGGGTAGGGACCGTCTCTATATGTTGCCAACTTGTACTTCCCAAGCGCTTAGTACAGTGCTCCGCATGCAGTAAGCGCTCAATAAATACGACTGAATGAATGAATCTCTGCCGTCTTATGCCATCTGCTTCTCTCCAACTGTGTTTCCTCTAGCTCACACCCTGAATGTAGGGCCCAGTAGGCTTCTCTCACCACATCCAAGGGGCACAGCAACGTCATTAAGGAAATTGGGGGTGGATTCGGAAATCAATAGTAGTCTAAAATGTTTTTCAAGGAATTAGCTAAGGACAGGCAGAGTTTCAGTTGAAGAAAAAGAAGGAATCATACTAAAGGGTGTTACAGGAAATAGTTACGGTTTAAAAAAAAAAAAAACCAAAACACACAGACCCAAAGAGCCGGGAAAATGTGTAATCCAGCTGAATAGTATAGATGACAGTTCTCATTTTTATTGTTGAAAATTGCCCTGTCATATTGATGTCAACATGTCTTACCATTGCTTTCTTTGAATCTACCTGTGAAAAACATAACTATTAAAAGCTTTATTGACATGAATATTCTTTTATTGACATCCTCTTTCCTCTTTTTTCTTTTTTGTTTCCTTATCCCAATCTTTACATTTTAACCACTTTTGATCACCTCTCCCTGTTTTTGGTTTCTCTCCATTCCATCGCAAAGTGACAAAGATTTGTTAACTCAAACCAGGACGATTGCAATGTCGTTTGTGAAATGTGCCACCAGCGACACACAACACCAATACAAGCTGGTCAAAGATATATCTTTCTGAAACCCACTTCATAATTGTTGCAGTTAAATAGTTTCAAAGAGCCAACGTTTGTATAATTTGTTAAATAGTAAAATAAGGTATTAAATATTTAAAAAGAGTATTAGGAAACCCTGGGCTCCTCGTGCTGTTCAATGGCTTGGGAGGACTTTGGCTCCCAAAATCCATCACCCAAACCTCAATGCACCAAGAGTGATTTTGAGTTTTGATCCATTGAGCCGGTCAGGATTTTCTAATGCAGTTTTATCTCTTTTGCTACTTTAAAAATGTAAACTCTATTATAATTATTTTAAAATTCACTTTATTTCACATTTGGCTGACAGTTCTTTTTCCAGCAACCGTCTTTTTTTTCCTCCCTCTGCAACTCCTCCACTGATTTTGACCATATGGCATTTTAGAAACACTTTCTAAGATACAGATCGTGCCCTCTGGCCTTGGCTTTACCTTTCCAGTTGCACCCAGACCTCTTCCAGATAGCACAGTACGGATGAAGAAAAGGCCAACTCTTTCTCGCTCTCTCCCTCCCTTTCTTCCCCATTTCCCCCTTTTGCCCCCCATTCTTTAAAGGAAAGGCATGGGGGATTGACAATAGAGCTTTGTTAGACTTTTTTGACCTCAGAGGGGTGGATGGGCAGTAACTCTTCCCTTTTCTACCCTCTTAGAATGGGGGATTCCTACTGAAAGTGGTGTTGAGAAGTGCCTAGCGGGATAGTTCTGCTGAGGACGAGGGGAACCATTTTGACAGACAAAAAGTAAAATTGGAGAAATATTATTTGGTGGTGGGAGCACAATAGAGTACGATACTAACTAGCGGATGAATTCTTTTAAAAACGCATATATGTATTACAGTAGTACGGGGGAGATTCAATAAGTGCAGTAAACCCCTTTAGAAAGTACCATGCTGCTGCTTGGGTGGTTACCGTTCTCTGTCATTGGCCTCAATGCAAGGCGCACACATTCTAGCACAAACACAAGGCCAACGTGGCTTATTTGCTTAATTAGTGTAGCTGCTGTACCTCTCCCTGTTCTGTAAAAAGACAGTAACTCTAACTCACGTAACGCCCTCACACTTAGACCGTTAAAGTCCGTGTAAGCGATAAAACTTGTAGTACTTGGCATTGATGGCATCTGTTAATAATTAACAACAAATAAAAACAAATTGGAAGACTATGTGCTGTGTGAATTATATGTTCAACTGAAAACCAGAGAAGATTTCTAGGCATTTTGTGGCTCTCTCTCGTTTGAGTTTGTGAGTTTCCCCAAACTTTGTTTTATTTAGAAATGTTTCTATTTCCCCATTTTTCTTTTATTTGTCTTCTTCACCCTTTTACACCCTAATTCTAGCCTCAGTTTTACCCAAAGTTGATTTGAATTACACCAGATTGCAGCAAGCAGAGAAGGCTCAAATGGAAGCCGAGAGTGAGGATGAGAAACTTCAGCAAGAATGTCTGAGTAAATCTGACACCCTGCAGAAACAAATCTCCCAAAAGGAAAAACAACTGTAAGTACCGCCTTCCCTTCCGAAACAAGTAGAACGCTTTTCAAGGAACAGAGTATTCTTTCAATTGAAAGAAATGTAGAGATCTTACAATACGAGCGTGTTTTTAGTTTCTGCCTTAGAAAATGTTCCTTTTACAATAGCCTGTATTAATTTTGTTCCTTCACTGTACATTTGCTATTATTATTGTTGTTGTTGCTGTTATTTAAGTGCTTACTATGTGTCAAGCACTGTTCTGAGCGCTGGGGAAAATCCTAGTTAATCAGGTTGGACAGTTCCTGTCCCACATGGGACTTACGGTATAAGTTGGAGAGAGAACAGGTATTGAATCCTCATTTTACAGTTGAGGAAGTAGAGGCACACAGAGCCCTGACTTGCTCCCTTCATTTATTCAGCCTGTCAACCTACGAATCAAGCAGAAACTCCTCACCCTGGGCTTCAAGGCTGTCCATCCCCTGGCCCCCTCCTACCTCACCTCCCTTCTCTCCTTCTCCAGCCCAGCCCGCACCCTCCGCTCCTCTGCCGCTAACCTCCTCACCATGCCTGGTTCTCTCCTGTCCCCCCGTCAACCCCCGGCCCACGTCCTCCCCCTGGCCCGGAATGCCCTCCCTCCGCACATCCGCCAAGCTCGCTCTCTTCCTCCCTTCAAAGCCCTACTGAGAGCTCACCTCCTCCGGGAGGCCTTCCCACACTGAGCCCCCTCCTTCCTCTCCCCCCCCCACCTCCTTTCCCTTCCCACAGCACCTGTATATATGCTTGTACAGATTTATTACTCTATTTTACTTGTACATATTTACTATTCTATTTATTTTATTTTGTTAATATGTTTTGTTTTGTTGTCTGTCTCCCCCTTCTAGACTGTGAGCCCGCTGTTGGGTAGGGACCGTCTCTATAGGTTGCCAACTTGTACTTCCCAAGCGCTTAGTCCAGTGCTCTGCACACAGTAAGCGCTCAATAAGCACGATTGAATGAATGAATAAATATGATTGATTGAGTGAATGAATCCTCTGTCCCAGTCCCACAGCACATACATATATATCCATAACTGATTTATGTATATTAATGTCGGTCTCCCCCTCTAGACTGTGAGCTCATTGTGGGCCCAGAATGTGTCTGTTGTTATAGTGTACTCTCCCAAGTGCTCAGTACAGTGCTTGGCACACAGTAAGCGCTCAGTAAATAGGAATGAATGAAGTGACTTGCCTAAGGTCACACAGCAACCAGTTGGCAGAGCAGGGGTTAGAAAACAGATCCTCTGACCCCTAGGCCTATGCTCTTTCCACTAAGCCACACTGCTTCTCTACTCCCACCCACTATGTAAACTGGGAACCCCACTTGCGACAGAGAATCTGCCTGACTCGATTAAATTCCCTAATAATCATGGTATTTGTTAAGCGATTACTCTATGTGCCAGGCACTGTACTAAACACTGTGCTTGACACATAACGACCGCTTAACAAATTCCATTATTATTGTCATTATTATCATCATCATCTTAAGGACGTAGCATAGCCTAGTGGATAGAGCACAGGCCTAGGGGTCAGAAAGAAAGACTTGGATTTTGATTTCGGCCCCACCGCTTGTCTGCTCTGTGACGTTGGGCAAGTCACATAACTTCTCCGCGTCTCAGTTACTTTATCTGTAAAATGGGGATTAATATTATGAGCCTCACACATAAGTTATGGACTGTGTCCAATCTCATTAGATTGTATCCCCCCTGCCAGTGCTCAGTACAGTGCCTGGCACACTTAACAGATACCATGGGGAAAAAAATAAAAAGAATCAGCGTAAGGGAAGACTGTATGGAGGGGCACCTTTTTTGAAGCCATTATTTTAAAACAAATTTGAGGTTTTTCAACAGTAGAGCTCCTCCCCTAAAGAGCCGACCCTGCACATCATAAGCACTCAATAAATACCATTGATTGACTGATTTTTCTATCACAGAGAGAACATCTACGTCATTCAGTCCACTCAGATTCCTATCCATGTGCCCAAGAAATTCATGAGCTTGGCCGAGGGTGAAGTGATGATGCAGCCACAGCTGTGTGACTTTGGGCAAGTCACTTAACTTCTCTGTGCCTCAGTTACCTCATCTGTAAAATGAGGATTAAGATGTGAGCCCCCTGTGGGGCAACCTGATCACCTTGTAACCTCCCCAGTGCTTAGAACAGTGCTTTGCACATAGTAGGCGCTGAATAAATGCCATTATTATTATGATTATTATTATTACTAACAATCAGTAATAACCCTCTTGAGGCCCTGAAACTTTTCTTCAATTACTTTAGCTATCAGTCATCTCCCAAGTGTTTAGCTCAGAGTAACACAAATAATAATAATCGGGGTATTTGTTAAGCAGTTAATGCAGGCCAAGCACTGTACTGAGTAGCCTTCTAGACTGAGAGCCCATTGTTGGGTAGGGACCGTCTCTATATGTTGCCAACTTATACTTCCCAAGCGCTTACTACAGTGCTCTGCACACAGTAAGCACTCAATAAATACGATTGAATGAATGAATGAATATGTTGCCAACTTGTAATTCCCAAGCGCTTAGTACACTGCTCTGCGCACAGTAAGCGCTCAAGACGATTGAATGAATGAGTGAATGCTGGGGGTGAGATAAGATCATCAGGTCCCTCATGAGACTCGCATTGGAAGTAGGAGGGAGAATAGATATTGAATCCCCATTTTACAGCTGAAGGAACTGAGTCACAGAGAAGTTAAGTGACTCACCCAGGAAGTCACCCAAGAAACAAGTGGAGGAGCCAGGATTAGAACCCAGGCCTGCGCTCTTCCCACTTCTCAGTCCCAACCAAAATTTCTTGTGTAGATTCACTTCTGAATTATTTGTCATTAACCAAGCGCAATCTGAAGGGTAAAAACAGCTCAGGGCTTTGCGGGGGATAAGGCCATGGTGGCCCTATCTCTCTTCCACTGATCTCTCCTGTGTCCCTGCAGAGAGATCTCTTTTTGCCTCCCAGGAGATAATAATAATAATGATGGCATTTATTAAGCGCTTACTATGTGCAAAGCACTGTACTAAGCGCTGGGCCAGAATTGCTGTTAACAGTTAGATTTCAGGCCGTCAAAAGCAGCCATTTTGGACTTCATCATCATCAATCGTATTTATTGACTATGTGCAGAGCACTGTACTAAGCGCTTGGGAAGTACAAATTGGCAACATATAGAGACTTCAGCGTGCTGTTCCTGTTGTAGTCAGAGTGTAATCAATCAATCGTATTTATTGAGCACTTACTGTGTGCAGAGCACTGTACTAAGCGCTTGGGAAGTACAAGTTGGCACCACATAGAGACAGTCCCTACCTAACAGTGGGCTCACAGTCTAAAAGTGAGTGTAGAGTAAATAACCTTTTTCCTGAGTTGTCTCATGATATCTTATTCATCTTTATAGCCCCTCACAACTGCCCTCCCGAAGCAGATGGGGGTCACCGTTCTTGCAGCTGATTTAAAGGTGGAGAAACCGAGGCCCAGAGAATTGAAGTGCCTTTGCCCTGCCAGCAGTACAGATTTATACCTTCCTGCTCTCTGTTTTGTGCTATTTTACCTAATCCAGTGGTTTTCAACGAGGGGTATTTCAAAATGTTGACGGGGTAGTCCTTAGTGCCGCTTCTAGCTGGGCCCCCTCACAAGGGGAAAACTGGGGGGGCAAGAAGCCAAACAGGAGCAGCCAGAATAAGAAGAGAAATTAATCCTGTAGTTGTTGTCAGCTCTGTCCATGAAGATGCAGTCGCAAGTCAGTCAGTATTTATTAAGCACTTACTGTGTGCAGAGCACTGTACTAAGCACTTGGAGTATACAGTGTAACAATAGAACAGGCATATTCCTTGCCCACAACAAGCTAGTCTAGAGGGGGAGGCGGACATTAATATAAATGCATTATAGTATTAATAAAAGTGCTGTGGGGCTGGGAGGGGGATGAATAAGCGCTTAGTACAGTGCTCTGCACATAGTAAGCGCTCAATAAATACGATTGATGATGATGAATAAAGGGAGCGAGTCAAGGCGGCGCAGAGGGGGGTGGGAGAAGAGGAAAGGAGGGCTTAATCAGGGAAGGCCCCTTGGAGGAGATGTGCTCTCAGTAAGGCTTTGAAAGTGGCTAGAGTAATTGTCTGTTGGATGTGAAGAGGGAGGGCATTCCAGGCCAGAGGGAAGATGGGGGCAAGAGGTTGGCGGAAAGGTAGACGAGATGGAGGTACAGTGAGGAGGTCAGTTGCGTGACTTCGGGCCAGTCACTTAACTTATTTATTTATTTGTTTTACTTGTACATATCTATTCTATTTATTTTATTTTGTTAATATGCTTGGTTTTGTTCTCTGCCTCCCCCATCTATCAATCAATCAATCAATCGTATTTCTTGAGCGCTTACTGTGTGCAGAGCACTGGACTAAGCGCTTGGGAAGTACAAGCTGGCAACATATAGAGACAGTCCCTACCCAAGAGTGGGCTCACAGTCTAGAAGGGGGAGACAGAGAACAAACCCAAACATACTACCAAAATAAAATAAATAGAATAGATAGGTACAAGTAAAATAAATAAGTAAATAAATGGAGTAATAAATATGTACAAACATATATACATATATACAGGTGCTGTGGGGAAGGGAAGGAGGTAAGATGCGGGGGGTGGAGAGGGGGACGAGGGGGAGAGGAAGGAAGGGGCTCAGTGTGGGAAGGCCTCCTGGAGGAGGTGAGCTCTCAGTAGGGCCTTGAAGGGAGGAAGAGAGCTAGCTTGGCGGATGGGCAGAGGGAGGGCATCCCAGGACCGGGGGAGGACGTGGGCCGGGGGTCGATGGCGGGACAGGAAGGCTGAGTAGGTGTGAATGAGGTTGTCGTTAATGTAACTTGGTGATAACAAGGGCATTTTTCCCGTGTGCGGGGGAGAGTCAGGACCAGACCGGGAAGGGGGGTTGGGGGGCACTATAAGGAAGGTCGCTTAAAAGGGGGGGTGGAAGCAGGGGGCGTCTATGGCGGCGCTCGGAGGAGAGGAGACTTCCAGGAGCAGCGGGGGCCGACTGTGAGCCCACTGTTGGGTAGGGACCGTCTCTATATCTTGCCAACTTGTACTTCCCAAGCTCTTAGTACAGTGCTCTGCACACAGTAAGCGCTCAATAAATATGATTGATTCTCTGTGCCTCAGTACCTCATCTGTAAAATGGGGATTAAGACTGTGAGCCCCCCCGCGGGACAACCTGATCATCATCATCATCAATCGTATTTCTTGAGCGCTTACTGTGTGCAGAGCACTGTACTAAGCGCTTGGGAAGTCCAAGTTGGCAACATAGAGAGACAGTCCCTACCCAACAGTGGGCTCACGGTCTAGAAGGGGGAGACAGAGAACAAAACCAAACATACTAACAAAATAAAATAAATAGAATAGATATGTACAAGTAAAATAAATAAATAAACCTGATCACCTTGTAACCTCCCCAACGCTTAGAACAGTGCTTTGCACATAGTAAGCGCTTAATAAATGCCATTATTATTATTATTAGAGGTGCTAAGTGTGCGGGCTAAGTGTGCAGCTCGGACTCTGAGGAGTTGGTGACTGCAGCAGGAGCGATCAATCCATCAGCGGTATTTATTGAGCACTTTCTGCGTGCAGAGCACTGTACTAAGCACTGTACTAAGGCGCAGCTGCTCTTTTGATCGCTCTTGGCCACTGCTGTTCTTCTCCCTCTGGTCTGGCTCCAGGGATTACGGTCAGATCTATAACCCAGAGACTGTGCTCTTGCAAAAACCCCACGCTGAGGAAAATTTAGGTTTGTAGCAGCCCCCTCGTGTCCGATGGCGCGCAAAGATGTTTCTTCTGTCACCGTGTTGCTACACCCCAGTAGGCTCAGCATATTGTCCAAAATATCATCATCATCATCATCATCAATCGTATTTATTGAGCGCTTACTATGTGCAGAGCACTGTACTAAGCCCTTGGGAAGTACAAATTGGCAACATATACAGTCCCTACCCAACAGTGGGCTCACAGTCTAAAAGTCAAAATATGTAGTGAAGACATTTGTTCTGGCCTCACTGAGTGTGTGGGGAAAGAGGTACTAGGAGTGAAACCTTGACACTGTCGGGGTAGAGTCCCCCCCAAAAAGGTTGGAAACAGAACAACAGGATGGCCTACCGGATAGAACATGGCCTGGAAGTAATCAATCAATCATCAATCAATCGTATTTATTGAGCGCTTACTGTGTGCAGAGCACTGGACTAAGCGCTTGGGAAGTACAAGTTGGCAACATCTAGAGACAGTCCCTACCCAACAGTGGGCTCACAGTCTAGAAGGGGGAGACAGAGACCAAACATACTAACAAAATAAATAGAATAGATATGTACAAGTAAAATAAATAGAGTAATAAATATGTACAAACATATATACATATATCCAGGTGCTGTGGGGAAGGGAAGGAGGTAAGATGGGGGGGATGAGGGGGAGAGGAAGGAAGGGGGTCAGTCTGGGAAGGCCTCCTGGAGGAGGTGAGCTCTCAGTAAGAAGGATGTGGGTTCTAATCCCGTCTCCGCCACTTGTCTGCGGTGTGACCTTGGGCAAAGTCACTTAACTTCTCTGAGCCTCAGTTACTTCATCTGTAAAATGGGGAGTGAGCCCCATGTGGGACGTGGACTGTGTCCAACCTGATTAGCTCCTGTCTACCCCAGCGCTTAGTACAGTCCAATGCCTGGCACATAGTAAGCACTTAACTCTCCCCCTCGTCCCCCCCTCCATCCCTCCCATCTTACCTCCTTCCCTTCCCCACAGCACCTGTATATATGTATATATGTTGGTACATATTTATTACTCTATTTATTTTATTTGTACATATCTATTCTATTTATTTTATTTTGTTAGTATGTTTGGTTTTGTTCTCTGTCTCCCCCTTTTAGACTGTGAGCCCACTGTTGGGTAGGGACTGTCTCTATATGTTGCCAACTTGGACTTCCCAAGCGCTTAGTACAGTGCTCTGCACACAGTAAGCGCTCAATAAATATGATTGAGTGATTGATTGACTTAACAAATACTGTAAAAATAAGAAAAAACCCACCTCAGCCTGCGATATTTTCTTGCTAAGACTGCTTCCCTCTAAATAGAATCTTCTTGTAGCTTCTTGTAACCTTGTAACTTCCCCAGCGCTTAGAACAGTGCTTTGCACGTAGTAAGTGCTTAATAAATGCCATCATTAAATGCCATCATTAATGAGATCTGTAAATTGGCCAAGTTGCAAAATGTTTCACCTGCACTGATCTCTGGCTCCTCTCTGAGCCTGGAAGTTCCTCTACATTAGAGAAGCAGCGTGGCTCAGTGGAAAGAGCCCGGGCTTTGGTGTCAGAGGTCGTGCGTGGGTTCAAATCCCGGCTCCACCAACTGTCAGCTGCGTGACTTTGGGCAAGTCACTTCACTTCTCTGGGCCTCAATTCCCTCATCTGTAAAATGGGGATGAAGACTGTGAGCCCCCCGTGGGACAACCTGATCACCTTGTAACCCCCCAGCGCTTAGAACAGTGCTTTGCACATAGTAAGCGCTTAATAAATGCTATCATTATTGTTATTCTTTCACTTGAACCTCAGGCTTTTCTGTAGGAGTTCAGGGTAACAAGGGTAGTCCTTAAACCCCAGAAATGGAGTGGCTAGAGCATGGGCTTGGGAGTCAGAAAGTCATGGGTTCTAATCCCGGCTCTGCCACTTGTCTGCTGCGTGACCTTGGACAAGTCACTTCACTTCTCTGGGCCTCTCTTACCTCATCTATGAAATGGAGATTGAGACTGTGAGCCCCATTTGGGACAGGGACTGTGTCCACCCCGATTTCCTTGTATCCACCCTAGTGCTTAGTACAGTGCCTGGCACAGAGTAAGCGCTTAACAAATACCATCATCCTCCTCATTTTGCATGACCTGCAATAATTAGCAGGTATATACTGTTTTTAATCTGAGTGAAAAGACTTAGGTCACCGTGATATGAAAGTCGGCTGAACCTCTGAGCAGGTTTTCCACGAAAACCTTTTTTAAAAAATGAAATAACTGAGAGCGACTTGCCCTTTGATGAGATTACTGGTGTCTTGTGCTTCCTTTAAAAGAGGAGAAACAGAAAAACCACCACTGGAGATTTTTGAGCCCACTGTTGGGTCGGGACTGTCTCTATATGTTGCCAACTTGTACTTCCCGAGCGCTTAGTACAGTGCTGTGCACACAGTAAGCACTCAATAAATACGATTGATGATTGATGATGAGGAGGAGGGGAGTGACATGCCCAGAACGTTCCTATAGAAGGATGATCCGGGCAGCAGAGTGAAGTATAGGCTGAAGCGGGAAGAGACGGGAAGTTGGAAGATAAGAAAGGAGGCTGATGCAGTAATCCAGTTGGGATAGGATGAGAGATTGGACTAATGTGGTAGTGGTTTGGATGGAGAGGAAAGGGCGGATCTTGGCGATGTTGTGAGGGTGAGACCGGCACATTTTGGTAACGGATTGGATGTGTGGAGAGAGCAGAGTCAAGGATGACACCAAGGGACGGGAAGGATGGTAGTGTCGTCCACAATGATGGGAAAGTCAGGGAGAGGGCAGGGTTTGGGAGGGAAGATAAGGAGCTCAGCCTTGGACATGCTGAGTTTTAGGTGGCGGGAGGACATCCAGGTGGAGATGTCCTGAAGCAGGAGGAGATGCGAGCCCGAGAGAGAACAGAGAGAGCATCATACCATCGATGATCGTGACGGAAATCGCGATGTTTCTGCCAGTACTGGTGTGCGACTGTGAAAAAGAGGAGAGGCGGTCATGAGAAATGGCTCTCGCTCCTTCTGCCTCCGTAATCTGGTTTCGTTTTGACCGTGATTTAAGGGCTCGGCTGGAAACGGATCTGAAGATTGAAAAGGAATGGAGGCACACCCTGCAGGACAGTCTCCAAAAGGAGAAAGATGCCTTATCTCATCTCAGAAATGAAACCCAGCAAATCATCGATCTTAAGCAAGTAAGTCGTGGTTGGTTAATGTTTCAAATTTACACCCGCTGTTTGGCATAAGGAACGAAAAAGGCTTTTAAAAAGAGGTTAAGGAGACTCCATTCTAAGCTGCTGCTCTGAAAACTGGAAAGAGTTACCGGTTTAAAGGGTATTAGTATGTGTGTATTCACTTGATTGTTTAAAGGATATTTAAAGGGCAATAGCGAACCTGTGACTAAAGTCAGTGGAAGCCATATAACAGATTTAGCAAATATAAACATGTCTTTTTATTTTGACAGTGCATACAGTTTTTCGGTCTTAAAAGTATCTTCCCTTTTCCTTGTTTTTAAGGAATTCCTTAGTCTACAAGATGAAAACCACGAGCTGAAAAAAACATGTCACGACCAAGAAAAAGCCCTTCAAGAAGTAGCCAGCAAGCTTAGCGAGTAACTTTTCTTTCTTTTCACTCTATCAGTTTTCATAAAATGTGCGTGCAAAGGGACCAACCAGTACCTAACTCTGCAAAGAAACTTGAAACCTAAATGCAGCATGGTGAGGGGCTGATGAAGTGGATTGGGTTTAGGAGACTTCTAGAAGAAAATTATTCTAAAAGGTGAAAGCTGGGAATGCGGGAACTGTCTACCCATTCCGATTCCCTTTTTATCGGTCAGTTCAGAGGTATTGTCAACCTGTTTTTATATGCCGTGTTAGAATAAGGAAGACAGAACTCTTTTAGGAGCTTGAGCGCCACTAGACCTCTGAAATAATTGTGAAAAGTATATCTCAGGCACCTGGGAGGTGGATTTGCACATCACTGTCGATGATCAGCTGTCTTCACTGAGCGCTTACCGAATGCGGAGCCTGAATAGTTTTATTCCTGGTGAGAGATTGCCCTGGAACCCTTTAGAAGTGGGTATTCCTGTCCCACCTGCCAGTCACCATGTTAAATCAAATCTGAAGAAAGCACGGGAACTGTGGTCTGTTAAAATGGGTGGCGGGGACTCCAGGGAAATGGTCCAGATAGAGGGAAGAAGAAATTATAGCGTGAGGCGGTTAAGGCAAAGCAGCCGCGGGGTCCATTTTAAGTGGAGGCTGAGTGGACTGTGGACTCTCTTGAGCCCTTTTGCCTAGAACTTGTCAGCTGTGTGACCTTGGGCAAGTCGCTTCACTTCTCTGTGCCTCAGTTACCTCCTCTGTAAAGTGGGGATTAAGACCGCGAGCCCCATGTGGGGCATAGACTGGGTCCAACCTGATGAGCGTGTTATCTTCCCCAGCCCTTACTACAGTGACTGGCACATAGTAAGCGCTTAACAAATCCCAAACGAAAACCGTACAGACAGAGCTGGCTTGAGGGCCTACTCCTTTGCGTCGCTCCTTCAGATGTAGGATCGAAGATAGCTCCCGAGAAGGCTGCCCAGACCATCAATCAATCAATCAATCGTATTTATTGAGCGCTTACTGTGTGCAGAGCACCAATCATTTAATCGACCGATGGTATTCCTTGAGCGCTTTCTGTGTGCAGAGCACCGTGCTCGGTGCTTGAGAGCACCGGTGCTGCAGCGTGGCTCAGTGGAAAGAGCCCGGGCTTTGGAGTCAGAGGTCACGGGTTCAAATCCCGGCTCCGCCACTTATCAGCCGTGTGACTTTGGGCAAGTCACTTAACTTCTCTTTGCCTCAGTTACCTCATCTGGAAAATGGGGATTAAGTCTGTGAGCCCCATGTGGGACAACTTGATTACCTTGTCTCTACCCCAGTGCTTAGAACAGTGCTTTGCACATAGTAAGCGCTTAATAAATGCCATTATTATTTTTTTTTTTTGAGAGAGAGTACAACAGAGTTGGTAGACTCATTCTCTGCCCACGGGGAGCGTACAATCTAGAGAGGGCACCGAGTACGTCCTATTCAGGAACTTGGAAATAGAGCTGCTAGTCACCGTTGGTAACAAACTTGAGTTTGGCTGTACCCTCTCGCTGCTTTGCCGCCTTAATCCGGGTTCAGGGAACTTGCTCCGATTTAAAAAACCAAGCACTTAGGTGGCTGTTATTGTCGCTAAGATGTCACTGCATTTCCACCCCCTGAGGAGATAAACTTTTAATGTGTTACCGGTCGGATGGTGAATGCCGGCTCTCTCTGTTATCTTTTTAGATCAAAGCTTAAAATAGAAGATATCAAAGAGGCCAACAAGGCCTTACAGGTTAGTAGATTTTCCCTCCATTTAACGTGAGTCCTTTTGAAATGAGCAGTTCTGTGCTGTAGTATTTATTGAGCACCTGTTCTGAGCATGGTACTTGGCTAAGTGCTTGGGAGAATACAGTGAGATGTATGTAGTGGACATGATTCTTGCTCTCAAGGGGTTTACGATCAAGTGGGGGGAGGAGAAAAGGGAAACGGAAGGATGATAAAAAGGCAGAGGTGAGGGAGAAGAGGAGGAACAGACATGGATGGAGACGGAGAGAGGAGACGTGCATTATCCGTCCAACCTGCCTAGCTAGAGACATGTTAGGGTCTAATAGACTGTGAGCCCACTGTTGGGTAGGGACTGTCTCTATATGTTGCCAACTTGTCCTTCCCAAGCGCTTAGTACAGTGCTCTGCACACAGTAAGCGCTCAATAAATACGATTGATGATGATAATCCCAGATGTGGCCCCCACTGCTCCAGAAAACTCATTTAACCAGACGCGCGGAGTCTGGGCCTCACAACTGCTTGGCTAATGAGTCAGTGGGGTTTATTGAGTGCCTGCTGTGTGCAGAGCACTGTACTGAGTACTTGGGGGAGTACAGTAGAGTTGG
This sequence comes from Tachyglossus aculeatus, assembly GCF_015852505.1. Lineage (NCBI taxonomy): Eukaryota > Metazoa > Chordata > Mammalia > Monotremata > Tachyglossidae > Tachyglossus > Tachyglossus aculeatus. Next base: position 61,103,821 of record NC_052068.1, on the reverse strand, counting down.
TAGACCTGATCCCTGCCCTCAGGGAGCCTACAGTCTAATGAAGGAAGCAGTGTGGTCTAATGGACCTGGCGTCTAATCACGGTTCCCCCACTTCTTTGCTGCGTGTCCTTGGGCTAGTCACTTCACTTCTCTGTGCCTCAGTTCCCTCATCTGTAGAATGGGGATTGAAACTGTGAGCCCCGTGTGAGACAGGGACTGTGTCCAACCCGATTATCTTGTATCTTCCCCAGCGCTTGTCGCACGGTAAGTGCTTAACACATACCGCAGTTGCATTAGTACAGTTCTCTGCACACAGTAAGAGCTCAATAAATACGATTGAGTGAATAAAAATAATGTACTTTTTCAATCAGTGGTATTTAGGGCGTGCTTACTGTGTGCAGAGCACACTATGGAGCGCTCGGGAGGGTACAATATAACAGAATTGGTAGACACGTTCCCTGCCAGATGAGCTTACAAGTGGGGAAAATGGCTGGGTATAAGGATATGGACATATAAGGGCTGTGGGGTTGGGGTATTAAAGTGCATAAGCGCTTAGTACAGTGCTCTGCACACAGTAAACGCTCAGTAAATAGGATTGAATGAATGAATAAGGGGTACAGATCTAAGTGCTTAGGGAAGGCCTCTGGAGATATGATTTTAGTAGGGCTTTAAAGGCAGAGAGACTGGTACGCTGTAGGATAGGAAGGGAGAGGGATTCCCAGACCAGGGGGAGGACGCAAGCAAGGGGTCAGCAGTGAAAAAGAAGAGATCAATCAATCAATCGTATTTATTGAGCGCTTACTGTGTGCAGAGCACTGGACTAAGCGCTTGGGAAGTACAGGTTGGCAACATAGAGAGACAGTCCCTACCCAACAGTGGGCTCACAGTCTAAAAGGGGGAGACAGAGAACAAAACCAAACATACTAACAAAATAAAATAAATAGAATAGATATGTACAAGTAAAATAGAGTAATAAATATGTACAAACATATATACAGGTGCTGTGGGGAAGGGAAGGAGGTAAGATGAGGGGGACGAGGGGGATCACGGGACACTGCGTAGGTTAAAGAAACAATCAATCGTATTTATTGAGCGCTTACTGTGTGCAGAGCACTGTACTAAGCGCTTACGTACAGGCTGGTTTGTAGTAGATCGGCAAGGGAAGAGCTGATTGCCTTAAAGGCAGGGGTGAGGAGTTTCTGTTTGCTGTGGAGAGGGCCGGGCAACTCTCCTCCCCACACTTAGGGCAGCTCAGCATATCCACCCCGAGCCAGTCTCCGGTGGAGGTGGATCCGGCCTCGGGGTGACATTGGGTGATTTCTTTTAGGCAGTGCTCATTCCTCCGGTCTTTCCAGTCCGTGCCGCTTAACCCAATAGTGGTGGCCCTGGTCCCCAGGGGAGGTTTGGCTGTGGCAGGCCCTGGCCCAGTTGGCTCCAGAGCAGAGGTGCCTGATGGAGAGGGCCAGCTGAAGCCGCCAGACTCGACAGGTCAGATCCCTAGGGCCGATGAGCTCCCCCAGCTCCTTATCATCATCATCAATCGTATTTATTGAGCGCTTACTGTGTGCAGAGCGCTGGACTAAGCGCTTGGGAAGTCCAAGTTGGCAACAGATAGAGACAGTCCCTACCCAACAGTGGGCTCACAGTCTAAAAGGGGGAGACGGAGAACAAAACCAAACATACTAACAAAATAAATAGAATAGATATGGACAAGTAAAATAAATAGAGTAACAAATATGTACAAACATATATACATATAAACAGGTGCTGTGGGGAAGGGAAGGAGGTAAGATGGGGGGGATGGAGGGGGGGAGAGGAAGGAAGGGGGTCAGTGTGGGAAGGCCTCCTGGAGGAGGTGAGCTCTCAGTAGGGCCTTGAAGGGAGGAAGAGAGCGAGCTTGGCGGATGGGCAGAGGGAGGGCATTCCAGGCCAGGGGGATGATGTGGGCCGGGGGTCGACGGCGGCGGGACGGGCGAGAACGAGGTACGGTGAGGAGATTAGCGGCAGAGGAGCGGAGGGTGCGCCCTTATCCTACCCAAACCTGGTTTCTCCCCTCCTTCTCTCCCAAGCTGTATAAATCCACACCCCCTTTGCAAAAACAAAACCTAAACATAAATAAAGTGGCAAACGTTGTCACTGCTTCAGTAACCCTAGAGCTGTCCCTCCATCTGAAAAAAAAAAAACAATTCTAAAATATAGAAGTCTGAGTAGTAACAGGCTTTAAGGTCCACAGCTACTGCAGTAGGGGCTCCTAGCTACCATATAGGTTTTCATCACTTCTGGGACTCTAAAAGACAGACTAATTTTTTTTTAAAAAAGGTGTTAAGCCCTTACTATGTGCCAGGCACTCTACTAAGCACTGGGGTAGATAAAAGGCAGTCAGCTTGGGCACAGGCCCTGCCTCACATGGGGCTCACAGTCTTGATCCCCATTTTAGAGACGAGGGAACCGAGGCACAGAGAAGTTGTGACTTGCCCAAGGTCACACGGCACACCGGTGGCGGAGCCTGAATTAGAACCCAGATCCTGTTTAGGGCTTATAGGATCGCTCGCTTATCATTTCAAAGACTATCTTCTGGTTGTCTTGAAGATTTTTGAAGCGCTTTGAGGCTCTTAGATGGTGGCACTAGGTTAACTCAAATTGATGTCCTAAATATGTAGTTCTTTTATGTGGGATGGAAGGAAATCAGTTTTTGCTTCTTCCCTTCTAGGGCCAAGTTTGGTTGAAAGATGAAGAAGCCACCCACTGCAAATTGTGTGAAAAGGAGTTCTCGCTTTCCAAGAGAAAGGTAAGGCAGGCCCAGGCTGAGACTTGAGCCTTTTTCGGACGTAGGGGAGGGATGTGTATTTTTTTTTTTTAATGGGTTTCTCCGCTCTTTCCCAAGCATCATTGTAGAAACTGCGGAGAAATTTTCTGTAACGCCTGTTCGGACAACGAACTGCCTCTGCCTTCGTCACCAAAGCCCGTGCGGGTCTGCGACTCCTGTCACGCGCTGCTGATTCAGAGGTGCTCGTCTAACCTGCCCTGATGTGGCTGTACTTAGGAACTGTGGCTGTTTAAATCGGTGTACATAGGTGTACAGATCGAGAGAAATGGGTGTACAATCATTCAGTTGTTCAGCCTTTGCCGATGTAACTTCTAAAACTGATGCCGTTTTGAGAATGGTCATTCAAGACCCTCTCGTCAGGGTCGTGATATTTCAATCTCCTCCTCCCGCTGAGGACGGGCTTTGATCGGATCGGAGGATCCTGACAGTCTACGGTTGCGAGCAGCCAAAGCCAGCGAAAAAGGCAGGCGGAGGAAGAGAGAGTAAAGGGGGAAGAAAGGAGAAATGGGTGTGTATGAAGGCAGGGAAATAGAAAACAGATGAATCAAGCCCCATGGTTAGAACCCAGCAAGGCAGTAGTGAGGTTTAAACTATTCAAAAATCCTCGATTTGTAAATTGACGCTTCAGTAATTCAAACAGAAGCCTACCCTGTAAGTCCAAATTATTGACTTTTAGTCCGCGTCAAATCTATATGTAGCTTTCAGGTCAAATGCCCCCGGTTGCCCAGTAATTGTCTGTTTTCAACAACCCTTGCGAAGCTTTAATCGAGGATTATTTCCCGTGTCCTTCTCAAAGACCGCCTTGTTTATTGTAGAATGCGGTTGGACTTAATTCTTCAAAAAGAAACCTCGTAGCGTAACTAAAGTCCTAAAAAATAACTCAAAACCAGATAAACATTGTGAATAGCAAGGAATGTGTTGCTTTTTCGTATTAGCTATTCTATTAGGCTTCACTCTTTGTTCAGTTTACCACTACGTCCTATTGCACTTTATCGTGGTTCGTTGTAGTTCATAAATAAGGCTTGCCTGACAGGGAATCAGAGCTGCTAATTTTTTGATGGTGCAATTCCATTATGCACTTTAGAGCAAAGAGTAAATCTTCATTTGAAAGAAGCTAATATCTGTGCAACAAACCAACCCTTGACTCATTTTCTGAGAAATTCCAGTATTTTTTTGCCACACAAAGATTTGTTTCACGCTTGCTGCGTGTTACAACTACTTTGTAGTAAAACAGTACATTCTTTTTGTTATTGCTGCTCTTAATATGTAAAGAGAAAACTCTACAGACCCCTAGCATTGTAGGTGCTTTTATACTGGAGACTACTTTACCTTGGAATGTAGGCATAAACCAAGGTTAAAATAAAGCCTTTTAAGTGATCAGTTAACCTATACTAAGCTAGCAAATATTTGACCAAATTAGGGAAGAACTCATATATGTTATATAAACGGACTTACTAAAACGACCGTTTCCAAATTCATGGTAAGAATCTATTACAAAGGATTAGTTTTTCCTTTAAATCTGCAAGATGAAATGGTCTTTTTGTTTTTTTCTCAGTATGTCAACACTAATGCCAAATCTAATCACACTTAGATTTGGCACCCTGTTCTTTGCACTTAAGATTGTGAGCCCCATATGGGACCTGATCATCTACCACAGTGCTTGGCGTATAGTATAAGTGCTTAACAAATACAATTATTATTACCGGATACAAAACCACTTCCCAGCCATTTGCCAATTAATATCCTCATCCATAACCTCCTCATCAGGTGATGACGGATGAACTTTATTTTAAATGGAAAGTTTATTTAGTACTTCAGGTAGTGTTTTCTTCTCTCCGGGCATGTTTTAACCTCCCGCTTATTCTGGAGTATCTAAATTCGTAGTTCTGATTTGCCAAACTTGCCAAGTTCTTTCTCGCCACGTGCAGTGTGTTTAGTTCAGATTTGCCAAAAGTGCTGGCAGGCGAACTTCTTTATCTCTTTGTGCAGGGTGTTTCAACTCCCTCAGGTGCTGGGTCACAGGGATTTAGTTAATAAGGAAGAAAAGCGGATCAGTCAGCGATACAGCGAGTGTCTTGGGAGAATACTGCAGAGGAGGTAGGCCGTCCTCAACGAATTTACTGTCTAGTCGGGAGGTGGACGTTAAAATAAATGACTTGCAGGGGAGAAAAAAACTAAAGCGAAGCAACATACCTTACATGGGGAATGGCTTCTTCGTGGCTCGGTGAGCTCCAAACCACCATCCCAGACTGGAAGAAAGGTGTGCGGGAGCAGGCTTGCGGTTTGATTGCGCGTCCGCTTTGTACAAGAGTTGGTAGAAATGTTCCCCGCCCACAAGTTTACAATCTAGAGGGGAAGGCCGACAATGTTAAATACATTACGGCTATTTGTGTCCTTTGTGCTGTGGGGATGAGGGAGGGGATGAACTGTTAGCCCGTTGGTGGGTAGGGGCCATCTCTATATATTCATTCATTCATTCAATCGTATTTATTGAGCGCTTACTGTGTGCGGAGCACTGGACTAAGCTCTTGGGAAGTACAAGTTGGCAACGTATAGAGATGTTGCTGGTTTGTACTTCCCAAGCACTTAGTAAGCGCTCAATGAATGATGTAAATCCAAATGTGATGCAGAAGGGAGCGGGACAAGAGTCGGTCCCCCGTGTCCAATTCTACCTCCTTTAGGGTCCAGATGTTTACACACAACCCAGCCCAACCAAAACCGGGACTTTGTAGTCTGCCTTTTAGGAAGCCAGAAATAGTAATTGTCAACCCGAGTGGTCTAAATGCTAGATTTTGGCTTAAAGCGGGAAGACTCTCTCCCCCGGTGCCCCCGACAAAGGTTCGGTCACCCACGTTTAAAAAATACCCGCTTCAATCTTGAAATATCGGCAGAGAGGAAAGAATTGGGCCCAGAATTGGACAAGGACCCATAAAAGAGGGTGGGTTCAACTGAAGAAGCCACAACCGGTACTTGAGGAATTCTGGCAGAATGAGGTAATTTGCACCGTGCTGGTAGAAAGTCATTAGGACAGGGGTAATAATGTACACCCAGGATGGAATAGCTCATGTATGACGTTGGGCCGAGTAAATACATTTGTACATTTAGCCATCTCATCTGAGTCACGTGCCTCCTCCCTACAACAGTTAACACTAATTCCTGAATTATTTTGACCTGTGCTTAAAATTATGCATCTCATTGTAACTTCCAGCACTATGAAGTGCCGTCATGCACCCATCAGATACTGTAGTATTGACTGATCAATATATATCCAATTGTATGGAACAATTCATTGCATTTTGAATTATGACTTCCATCAAAACCGATCAATGCACTTGTGATGTGGGGGGAGTGTCTACGTTTTGAAATGCAAAAGTGTAGTATTGGTTTTACATTTACTTTAAAAACCATCCCCCTAAGGAGCACCACTATTGGAATCATTAACAAGATGCCAAGAAATCTTAAAATGCGTAACGAATACTTTGTAACATTTTTAAGGTGGATTTTTGTAAAAGCAAATAAAGATAATGCTGCCATAGTCTGGATTTCTTCCCGTCCTTAGAATGATACCTGTGTTAACTTTTTGTACAATATATCAATGCACTGCTTATTAATTGTTGGTATTTATGGCTCAGTAGAGCGCTTTCTCTGCTAAGCACTTGGGAGAACACAAGAGTTGGCACATTCCCTATCCACAACAAGCTTTCTGTTTGTACTCTGCCTTCTCCCTTACCGCTTCTTGGCTAGTTCCCTGTGGGTAGGGAGGTCATGTCTACTAATATTGCAATCTCCCAAGCACTTAGCACAGTGCTTTGTACATAGCGCTCAATAAATAGCACTGTATGTATGGAAGTACAGTGGGGTATCAAACTGCTTAAGGGTTAGGCAACACAGATGGAGGAGAAATAAGGTTAATCTTCCTCTTATAGGATTTTAGTAGGGCTTTGAAGATGGGGAGAGTGTGCAGGGTAAAGTGGAGATTTTTAGCAGGAGAGTGTGCGGAAGGTGTTGATGTTTAGAAGATGAAGTGGGTTGTAGGGGAAGGGGAGCAAGATTAGGTCAGGTTTGAGGGCTGGTCAAATGACTCAGTTGATGGTTGGGAGGATGATATGGTGATAGATGGGCAACAGGGCCAGTGACATCTAGAAAAGCGATCAAGGCAGGAGAGGAAAGTGTGTCTTGGAGAAGGGCAGGAAGGAGGCTGACACAGTAGTCAATACAGGGTACGGTAAGCACTTGGAACAGAGAGTGTGGAGGGGAAAGGGGAGCCTAGAGAGATGTGAAGGTCAGGCAATTTGGTGACATTGAATATGCTGTTGGAGAAATGAGTCAAGGATAATGGTTAACAGATGGTGTCATTTATGGGGGGAGGAATGATCATCATCATCAATCGTATTTATTGAGCACTTACTATGCGCAGAGCACTGTACTAAGCGCTTGGGAAGTACAAATTGGCAACATATAGAGACAGTCCCTACCCAACAGTGGGCTCACGGTCTAAAAGGGGGAGACAGAACAAAACCAAACATACTAACAAAATAAAACAGATATGTACAAATAGAGTAAAAAAAAATGTACAAACATATATACAGGTGCTGTGGGGAAGGGAAGGAGGTAAGTTGGGGGGGATGGCGAGTGGGACAAGGGGGAGAGGCTCAGTCTGGGAAGGCCTCCTGGAGGAGGTGAGCTCTCAGTGGGGCCTTGAAGGGAGGAAGAGAGCTAGCTTGGCAGATGGGCAGAGGGAGGCCATTCCAGGCCCAGGGGAGGACATGGGCAGGGGGTCGATGGCGGGACAGGTGAGAGCGAGGTACGGTGAGGAGATCAGCAGTGGAGGAACGGAGGGTGCAGACTGGGCTGTAGAAGGAGAGAAGGGAGGGGAGGTAGGAGGGGGCGAGGGGATGGACAGCCTTGAAGCCCAGGGTGAGGAGTTTCTGCCTGAATGATGTTCTGAAGTGTCATCATGACATCCAAGTCAAGCATCCTGAAGGCTAGAGGAAATAAGACTAGAGACACCCGAGCTGGAGAGCTAGATTGGTCATGTAATTAAACAGGGAAACAGCAGCTCAGTACAGGTGCACTATGCTTTGCCTATGTAGGTCAGCAAGAACTTAATGTCACACCTTTACTTAGGCAACACACTGACCAACCATGCAGTGGAAATGGAAAGCCAAATTAGTACCCAATCCGGGCAGCTGTCAAGCCCATTGTGACAAAACTAAAGGTCTACTAAAGCTGACACCTCCAGTCATCTCTAGTGCTGTGACAACTCATCCCTTCAGCTGTTCCAACAGGAGCCCAAGAGGCCGCTCAATATTTAATGCAACAAAATATGCAGGAGAAGTGGGGTGGTGGGACACACGAAGAGAATGTGACAGCAGGATACCTAAACAACTGTTGGAGAGCTGCAACCGCGAAATCAAAAGAATGGAGGGAAAGAGTCAAAGTCTTAAGGACACTTCAAACAAAGCCTCAGATATTGGCTGCCTCCTGAATGACAACTGGGAGACAATTTTTTTTTTGCAGTGCTCATTAAGTGCCCAACAAGGACTACAGTAGATACAAGTTTATCGAGTTGGACAGTCCCTGTCGCATACGGGGCTCTCAAACTAAACTATGAAGATGCAACATGGCCTAATAGATCTAAAGTATCAGGCCCCGGAGTCAGAAGGACTGGGGTTCAAATCCTGGCTCTGCCACTTGTCTGCTGTGGGACTTTGGGCAAGTTACTTCACTTCTCTGTCAGCACATCTGTAAAGTGGGGATTAAAGCTGGGAGCTCAATGGGTACAGGGACTGTGTCCAACCTGATTAGCTTAGTACAGTGCCTGGCATGTCACACTTAAATACCACCACTATTATGGTTATTAAATTGAAGGAAAGACCAGTATGGTGTACTACTGATTCATTCATTCATTCAATTGTATTTATTGAGCACTTACTATGTGCACAGCACTGTACTAAGCACTTGGGAAGTACAAGTTGGACACAACAAAAACTTCATGAGGCATTAGAGACCCACAAAACACAAGGATGGTTTTAGCCTCATATGTACTTGTAGCTGAATCTTTGAATACACCCTTACCACACCCAAGGGTGGTCGGTAAATTAAGCAGCTGTGTGAACAGACTTGTGTTTAACCACAAGTTAAAAGGAACAAGTTAAAAGGAACAAAAGGAAACAAAAGATACTTGCCCTGCCATTTATCCAAATGGAAACAGCTAGCTCTTCTGCTATAAAAACACACTCATCACCTCATTCTTCGTTCTGCCACTGCTGATCTAAGGGCAAGTGGAAATCAAAGACTTACGGGCTAGACGCTGAAGATGTGCGGAAGCGGTTGAGACTCATTTGTGACTCACCGGCAGTAATTTGACAACAGATCCTAGCAGGACACACTCCATATTAGTCTCCCACATTGACATTTATTACATAAATAGAACATTACTAGCAAAACAGGTGACAAAAGTTCATTCGATATCTGAGTTCACAGTTGACAAAAATTAAGAGGGAAAAAATTTGGAAGGCAAAGTCCACATAGGTTAAGGAGAAGTTAAAAAAAAAAAAACAAAACATTTTCCTCCACTTCACAGTGTAGGCACAAAATAGTTATAACATGTACATGTCAGATGCAAACAAAACAATTTTGTTTTAGTGAACACCATGACATGATCTAGTCTTATGTTTCCTTTTTGAGAAACCTTTTCCACTGAATAATTACATTGAAGCTTTAGCCTATGGGCAACTTAGTCGAGGTCTAAACAAACAAAAAAGCTCAATTTTAATACCCACGTATTTCATTGAATTTTGAAGCCAAATGAATAGATGTCTCCATTATTAAATATATCTATCTGTATTTCCCTTCAATTTTTTGGTACTTGACATAATATATAGGTAACATAGGTGGTAAAATACACTAATCACTAACTAAACCGTGTTACAAACAAGACATTAGATATGAAATGTGTGCCAAGAAGACTACATTTAATTTAAACACACTGAAGAGAACTCTGATGACTGAAAATTGGACACACCTAGCCCAGCTGGGGCAATGCTACACAGTGACTGTGGCTGCCTAGATATTTGACTGGAAAAACAGAAGTCTGCAATTCAGAATTAGCAGTTTTGTCAGCTCTTCTTCACACCTTCACTTTAGCATTCTGGGATTTTTTTTCAATAGAAATCTAATGAAACGAACAAAAAAGTATTTAATGATCAAGCATGTCTTTTACCACGTGCCTTCACTCCAAGACACGTTACGCTTAAGGAGAGCCGAATCAACGTCCAAATAAATTACATTTACAACCACCTTTTATTGAACCGATGGGCAATAAGACATATTAACCAAATTCCTCTGTATGCAGTACATCCTTAGGAGTAACTAGTATAAAAAGTAGCAACGTCAGTGGTTTGAATATAAAAAATTTATTTTTAAGTCAAAGTATGCAACAAATAAAACCTACAGAAACAGATTTTCCCCATCACAATCTGTTGCTTAACCAAATAATATCTTGAAAACACATTCCTTCAGTCATTATAAAGTTCTTAAAATACAAAAGAAATGAAATCTGTAAGAAAGTCTAGTTGACCAGATGCTGTTTGCCAGGGCAGGTTGGCGGGAGGGCCTCTTCAGTACATCCCACGCCATCCACCTCCGCTCATACCCCCTTGCCCATAGTATCCTCCACTGCCACCTCCACCACGACCTAAGAGAATCCCATCAAAAACTTGATAAATACGCAAGGTCTTTAGAGGGAACGCTCACTTTTCCGACGCGATGGTGCCAAAAACCACTATACTTACCGTAACCACCCAGGCCATCAGGAGTACCGTATCCTCCGCTGTAACTGCTACTCATTCCCATCCGGCCGACAGAGCCGTAACCTCCCTGATTATCTGGGAAAAAAAGGCCATTAAGTCAAGTTAACTCCGAGATCGAGGCTCTTGATTTGCAGCATTGACGAATCCCAAGCTTCACCTACCCATTCCATCTCGGCCGTAGCCTCCCATTCCAGAACCTCCCATCCCCGAACCTCCTCCGGCAGTGGAGTTCAGGAACAGTTCGATATATCTGTGTTCTTCAAGAGAAAAAAGAACAGAAAGATGAAAAGACTTTGGTTTTGCTGAAATAAGATTTGCCAGCTTGGCCTAGTGGATAGAGTACGGGCCCGGGTGGCAGGAGGCCCTGGGTTCTAATCCCGGCTCTGTGACTTGTTTGGGTTGTGTCCAACCTGATTAGTTTGTAATCTACCTCAGTGCCTCCAACAGTGCTGGGGCACGTAGCGTAAGCACTTAAATACCACAATTATTATTATAAGCTTCTTTTGAACGATTTCATTCCTGCTGCTTTAATAACTCATTCTCTGGGGATCTTGATCAAACACTAGCTAGAAAAACTAGAGTAGCAAGGCCACTGGCAACACCTTTCTCCTTTGTAAAGTGATGGCAAGATACCCATTCTCTCTCCCCATTAGCCTGTGAGCATCCTTGGGGAACAGGAACCTATTGTCTGTTCTGTTTATACTGCACCTACCCCACTGCTCGGCACATAGTAAGTGCTTAACAGAACATCAACATCACTACCAACACGTACGCATGTTATTTTTATCTTTCGACATGGCAGCCACTGCATCTTCGTGTGTCACAAATTCCACGTCTGCTTCTCCTGTCGCTCTGCCATCTGCTCCAATATCAATATGAACTCTTATAGGGTTCAGTGGTGAGAAGAACTAGACAAAGAAAAAATGGGTTTCCACCCATAAGTTAGGAACCTATTTTCATTCAGCAAATTATCAAGTATTTTGTTACTCAACAAAACAGGATTTAAACTTTTTTTGGGGGGGCGGGCAGGGAATGTACCCGTGAACAAATTCTAATGCTTCAGTGATAAAACTCCTAAATACTTTTCAACTTCTGGATAAAGACTAACCAAAACCACAACAAACCTTTCAGGGATTCTCTATCACTTCAGGGTGGCATGACACCAACATTAAAAAGGCCCAATTTAATATCTAGACCACGGTCCCCATCTGGTAATGGCAGATATAATGTCTGAGAGCATCTTTAAGCTACACTGGGGATGTGACGTTCATCGAAAACAAACACCAGCAACTAAGACAAGTGGCGAAGAATGAAGAGCTCCCCATTTAGGTGGTCGCCCTTCCATTTTATGGTGTTGGGACTCTCGTTTCCGTACTCTCACTACCAATTCCTCAAGTTTTTTTCCTCTTCCCACTGTATCTGATTTAGTTCTACACAACTCTTCCAATGGATTTTTAGCTCCTTAAGAGCAGGACCAGATTCAAGCACCTTGAACAGAGTTTCGCCCTCCACAGATAAACCCATCAATCGCACAACACCGTATCAAGTGTCAAGGGAGGTATAACAGACAAGATCCTTGTTCTCAAGGATCTTCCTGATATTAAGTTAGAGAGGAAATGGGAGTATAAGCATAAGTACCTAAGTGCTGTGGGGCTGAAGATGGAGTCACTATCAGGTGCTTAAAGAATACAGCTCTAAGGGAACAGGCAATGCAGAATGGAGGGTGAATAAAGGAAACGAGGACTGAGCCAGGGAATAGATCCCACTAAAGTAGTGACGGGGTGAGAGGGGGGGAATGGGGGAAATTATCACCTGTCTCCTAATTGTGTTACCTCACTGTCACACCCCTCTGTTCTAAAAATAATGCCGCAGTTCCCACGGGCACGTATGATATCGCTAATCTGAACGTAAGGCGTGGCCGACCTTGATGAATGAAATTTTATTCTCAGAACAGAGGAATCAGTGGAGAGCCTGGATTTAATCACAAAAAAATGCTAAGCAGACCGAATTCCTTTCCCCTCAGCAATACTTACATTAGCAATATCATTTTCGGTCGCCCGAAATGGCAGCCCTCTCATATGGACAAAATGGCCCCCGTGAAACCCTGAACTTGCATCACCGGCTCCACCGTAGCCGTGGCCTCCCATACCTGTGGAAGGAAAAATATTCCCCAGTGGTCAGAGAATCAGTCAGGACTCTCACCAATAAAAACAGAGCCAAAACGAAAAAAGCCACCTAGCACACAACACCCACAGGATGCACTTCACTTAATTCCAAATCATACCCTAATAGACCCATCGGAAGATACCGTGCTTCTTAGGCAATAATAGTAGGTCCTGACTAATGCACATACTTGCAAAAATTGAAAGAGGACCAAGTTTGAGTATTTATTTTACCTCTCCCATCTCTCATTCTGTCATCAAATCCATCATTTCCATAGCCATAATTATTATAGCCTCCATAGTCATCAAAACCACCATAACCTGTACAATTTAAAAAGAAATTCATGAATAGACTTCCAAGCGATGATCAATTTTTTACCATAGAGTTCATAAAAAACTTACGTTGAAGCAAATGTCCTTGTAACCTCTTGGTAACTAGAAGTTGCAACTCCCACTTAGTGTTCATGAAATTGGAATTTCAACACTAGGTGGAAATTCAAATTCTCCAACAGGTCAAATTCAAAGACATGCAAATTAATCTCATCTTGGCCCCATGCAGTAGGCGTCAAATCAACCAATGTGTCTTCATGTCATCCTAGCTTCCTTTTTTTTTTTTTTTTTTTTTTTTAATCATCTCGGTGCCACCAGTTGCGTCAAATCCCTTAGCTGGCAATGGGAATCCATATTCTCATGAACCTAGTAGGTACTGTTTCAGTAAGTTAATGCCATTTCTGTTTTTCTTGACATAAAGTCAGGAATATTAAGAAAATGACAACAGAACCTTTGTTCATTAGGTACACATACCACCGTCATATCCATCACCTCCTCGTCGCATTCTGTCATACATACTTCCACGCCCAGCTCCATAATAACCCCCTCTTCCTCCTAATGGTCTATCATAGGGTCCCGGTCGCTGTCCCAGCATTCTCCGTGGTGGATCATAAAATCCTTTGATTTCGCTCCTGCTACTCTTGAAGATCTCAATATACCTAAGCAAAAAAGATGGTTTAAGGTGCAAGTTTTGGCATACACGCATCAGACAGCAAGACATTGGACCGAAAAAAAAAAAAAATAATAATATATATATATATATCAGTGACAGTGGTTTCTACGACTAGATTTATAATCCAATTGGCAATGCCTTTAGATACCATAACAGTTAAAAGTTTACCTACAGCCTCAATAAAATGCTTAAATGACAAGATTCACATTGATATACTAAATTATCCATTGGAAAACTTTAATCATCCAATTTTAAAATTTAAATTTTCATGTTTCCTTTATTCATGAAATCTTTTTTTAAAAAGAAAATTGGGTGACTACAATGGCATTTATCAAAGAACACCCTACATGAAAGGCGGAAACAATCTGATTTCAAGTTTATCAAACTGAGAGCATTAATTTCCCACCCAAATCTATATTTTCCAAGTTAAAAACTTAGAATTACAAATTCTTTAAACTAACCCCCAAAAAGTTATGGTCTCCCCCCCCATATAAGCATTAGTGACCCACAACCCCCAAAAAATAAAGATTTAACACCATCCCAAACTCTCCATCCCCACCTGTGCCCTATTCTTTCCTTGTGTTTCCCCAGAGCATTTTCTGCTATCTCCTTTGAAGCAAACTGCACGAAGGCCTCCCCTGTGCTTCTCCCCTGGTAGTCCATCGTCAATGTTATCCCATTTGGCACGATTTCCAACCCTTTAACCCAAGGACAAATAACCCCATCAAGGGGAACAGTGTTAAAGGCTGAAACATTCCCATCTGAATCAAATACTTAAAGCAAGTCTAAAGAAAACAAAAAAAAAAATTAAAAAGCTTAAATCCCCATCACCCATTACAAACGAAAGAACTTTCAAATATGGGTTTAAATTATGTTTGCTACCAGTGTGTATTTTAAGTTACACACAGACAAGCCCACCTACATCACATTATGTAAAAAACATAATTGCTACTCAAATTATTTAACTATGCTCCATATTCTTAATCAGTTTACTTGGCAGGCACATGCACACGTGTACACACACACGCACATACATACACACACACGTGCGCACCCACCCACATTTACCCCTATTCCCTTCACTGTTACTGTTCATTAGCTCTTAATATTTCTATTCACTACTTAAAATACTGAATGGAGCAAGCACATTTCAGTTTGAAACACAACCTAAAATACTATTTTAAAACAAAAATGTCTAAACAAAGGGGCATTATGAAATTACACAAAATTGATAATGCAAATACAAAAAACTGAAGGGGGAACTAAACTTTAATACTAGAGGTACCTGTAAAGAACTGAACAATTTCCTCTTTGCTGCAACCAAATGGCAGTCCACGAAGACGTACTGTTCCATCACTAGCTGTATCATTTGGACCATTATGTTTCATAACCCAATCCATCTCAGTACCGTTTGATTTAAATGCTATAGAAAGGAAACAATCGTGTAAAGAAGAGTAAAGATATACCTTCTATAGGCTTTGAAGACATTATGCTTCTACTAGTATAGATCTATATGTAAAAAAAACCACAAAACAAAAAACAAAACAAAAAAGACATAAAACCAAGACAGCCTGTACCATTTCTGCCAAGACAAATTCCACCAATATTGAAACTTTACTACATCAAGCTTCTAACATAAATAAATCCTAGCCACTCCTCCCTCCCTCTCCTGCTTCCTATAAACTTGGATCCTTACCACACAAAATAAAATCCGTTATTCACTTAAGGACTGCATTACCAAAACCTGAAAATCTGCAGGGATAAAACAATGCTCCAAAATAGATACCCGTCACTGTAGATAGAAGTAAGGAAAAATGAATTAGTCCACAACACAAAACAATGTGTGGTACTGAGCAAATTCCTGGAGAGTACATGAAGACGGACTCTTTCCATTACTCACCAAAATCTGGATGTGCACTGTATTTCTGGATTCCAGTAACCCATCTGCTGCTGGCAGGAAAAATCCTGGCCATCCTAGGGCTATTCTAACACATCCTAGCTTCAATAGCTAATATTTCTGAGGACAGAGTGAGCTGAATCAAGTAACTATGATGAAAACTAGACACAAAAATGCCACTCAAAATAGTTTTCTGCAAACACAGAGGGGAAAAAAGAGACTATGTAGTATAGTCTGTTTAGAAGCTTTCGGAGACAATACACAGAAGAAACCAAAGGCATTTCTCCCTCACCACTTTGACTTCAGCAGTCTTGGTACAAGGGTTTTTCTATTTTTTAGTTTGATGGGAAGCACGGTTTCTTTTTAAACAGCGTTAGAGGCATAAATTCAACTACAAAACTTACCGTAATCTTGTTTAATTCTCTACAACAGCTGCAGGAGTCTCACCAACTTGCATTACAGGGACAAATGTGTTCCTCACTCAAGATACTCAAAATGGAAATATTGGTTTTAAGATCCTTCAAGCACCCAACTTTCAACACTGCTTCAAAATTTCTTTTTTATGGGCAATGTCTAAATGAGCAATAAAAATCACTAGCCGATGCATCCAGAATACTGCTACCTCTTTTCTACTTTTAATTCTCAAGACGGTGGGAACTTAGTGAACTGCTGCCAAAACAGTGGGTCTCAAACCTAATGATTAGGGAAGCAGTACCAGGTTTAAGCATGTCAAATGGAATTTACAAACATGAATGGGTTACAGTTTGAGGACAAGGGAAGAGGAAAAAAAAACCAAAACAAAAAACCACAACACTGAACTGTGTTGCCCAAAGCATTTAAATTAAGGAACAGGGCACCTGGAGCTGGGATGTTCCATTTTGAATATACTGTTACTGGCTTAATGAAATGAAACCTTGCAAGACCAGTGTACCTACAATTCCCCATGATCAGGGCTCCCCCTTCCTCCCCAGCAAGTGACCATTGCAAAAGCAATGCAATGCTGCCAACTTGTACTTCCCAAGCGCTTAGTACAGTGCTCTGCACATAGTAAGCGCTCAATAAATACGATTGAATGAATGAATGAATGAGTAAAAGCCTTGCTTAGTCACTGGAGCAAGTGAGACGGAGAGGCTAAACAATTTATGCCTTGACTCCAACAAAACACCGAATGGGATAAGCAAGACAGCAATTAACAGAGCCTCCCTCATCAACAGCTTTTGTATGAGTAGAAGCCCCTCCCCATAAAATGGGGATTTTGGAATGCTAACAACAAAATTCCCACCACTCAAGCATACTGTGACAAAGTCACTGGACTGGCTGAGGACTTCAAAGACTGCCCCTTCCCAAAATGGCTTGGGCTGCTTGCTTTGTCATTATTTTTGATTGTTTTAGTTGGCTATTCATTGCTGTTCCTAATTCACCACCTCTATCTCTTTTTCCCTACTCTGACTGGGATAATAGCTAATTAACTATCCTCTACAACACTAGGACTAAATACACTAATTTTAATTTCTCATCTTGGAAGTTTTGATATTACTGAACTGTTTTTCCACCCGTACATTAAGCTTCTTGAGAAGCCAAGTCTATGCCTTGTCCATCTATAACTTCAGGTTTCCTAGAATTAGAAACCTAGAGCCAAAATGGATCATGGAAATCTTACTAACCGCGGTAAGCATAAAAAAGGGGAGATGCTTACAAAATCTATGAGGCACAAAATGTTCCAACAAGACCAGGGCACTGGTAATCCAGTTAGTTTGCTGAAAAAATTTCAGTATAGTTTAGCTGGGACCAGGACAAGTTAAGGAATAAGTTTGTTCATTCATTCCCGGTATTCTAGAGAAGCAGCGTGGCTCAATGGAAAAGAGCCCGGGCTTTCGAGTCAGAGGTCATGGGTTCAAATCCCAGCTCCACCACTTGTCAGCTGTGTGACTTTGGGCAAGTCACTTAACTTCTCTGGGCCTCAGCTACCTCATCTGTAGAACGGGAATTAAAACTGTGAGCCCTTAGTGGGACAGGGACTGCGTCCAATCATATTTCCTATCTACCCCAGATCTTTGTGCACGTACTAAGCACTTAAAAACCATTAAAAGAGGGGGAAAAAAAGAAACGGGGGTGTTTTTGGCTCATCCAAACCCTAAATGTTCAAGTTTTGCTGATGTGACAAGAGCAGTGCACTAAAAGGGAACTATTTATATTAAATATCCTAGGCAGAGCTCTGAGTAAACCAGATGCAAGTAGTAATGTGGCCTCAAGCCTTCAGGGGATAATTTAAAATGTTAGATAAGACCAAATCCCAAACAAGTAGAAACAAGGAAAGAAGGGTCTTAACCACCACAGGCTGCCAGAAACTGACTGAATTCAGCTCTGGCCTCTGAATCTAATCACGGGACAGGTACTGTGTTCTGATTATCCTGAATCCCGGTGCTCCAGTAAACTAATAAATCCCATCAAGTGATCTAGGCCCAGGTTCTTATAAAAAACCTGCAGTGGGCATCACTTGTTTGAAATCTGAATTACTAATCCTGAGGCTCTTATCCTAGACCTTTCTGTACCCCCTCATCTTTTACCCAAATGGAGGCTAGACAAAAAAAAAAAAAAAAAGGACTGCCACAGGGAAGAATTTGGGATCCCTATCTCCAGGCCAATTTTCCAATCAATTACAAAGTATAGGGGAAAAAAGTCACTTTCCTGAATTAGTCAGATTGTCAGCCCTCCTTAATCAGCTTTTATTTATATTTTCCTCCTCCCTAAATCTCCCAAAGCATATGGTTTAGCATGTCCTCATTTCTCATTTTTTGAACAGCAAATCCCCTCCCCAGCCCCACTGCATTTATGTTCATATCTGTAATTTATTTATATTAGGGTCTGTCTCCCTCTCTAGTTTATATGCTCTTTGTGGGCAGTGAATGTGTCTGCCTCTCCCAAGTGTACACTAAGTGCTCAATAAGTATGACTACCTCTTTAGCCTTTAATATTCACTGTATGTGGAATCCATAGGCCACTAAACTTTTGGAAATTAGTCTCATGGTGTTGTTTTACTGACATGTAAAGTGGAAAGGTATTTTTCTACATTTGGAAGCATGCAACTTCTTCTGACTAGCAACTTACAGCTGCTAGCAATTGTCTGTGAGCCTTAATGAGAATAAATTCTTGATATAAAGGCATTAAGTACCAGCCCTGAGCATTGTGTCTGAGTTAAAAAGGGAAGGACCGCAAGGAAGTTTTTGCAGCCTTGATGGAACAGATTAAGCAGCTAGGCAGGGGTCCAAGTTATATTTAAGTATCCTGCCTTCTCCTGGTCACTCAACAGCATTTGATTTGATGCTTACTGCAAATACGATTGATTGAATGAATGAATGAATGCATGCAACAAGAGCTCAACGGTAAAGTAGGTGTGATCCCTGCCCTACTGGAGTTTACAATCTGGGTGGGTGGGGGCACGACACAGAGACACAGACATTAAAATGAGCTAGAGTAAGGAAAGCAATACAATACAGAATTAGCATAAAATCACCCAGAAGCAATATTCAGAAAGATCTGCTAATATTTCCCAGTAGCCACTCTATATATTCGGTTCACTTTTCTGGGCTAAGAACCACTACTCCCTGACCTGTTAACTGTCAGCCTGGGATAAGTGGCATATCTTTCAAGAAATACCTAGCATTCTGCATCCATTTCAAACTGGAGAAATAAACTGAACCTCGGGTGGGGTTTTTTATTTACGGATCTTAAAATTTCACTTTGACGATTACATATTAATGGGATTGTCTACCTCGACTGCTGTCTTCCCGAAGCAGAAGAGGTGCAATACCACTTCAGTCTTCACAAGTCAATTGAATGGCATTGACGAAGCACCTCATGCTAAGACCCCATATTCTACACCCCTGAGGGGTACAAAAGGCACAGCACCCGGGGTCCCCATCCTCACACCCTACCCTTCGATCTGCCCTATTTGGGGGCAATTCCTCTCACCTGCCAACTGCTCTGTCTGCCTCCCCGATGGAGCCCAAAACCCTTTTTGAATAGGGAGGTCTCCCCCACCCGATGCCTCCTTCCGGAGTGAGCGTTGGAAAAGCTTGGAATAGCGCTCTGCACACAATGGGGGCTCCATGCGTGCTATCGACTGCTCCAGGAACAACAGACCAATGGAGACGAACAAAAAGAGAGAAAAAAAGGAAGAAAAAATAGGGGGGGAACAAGGATATGTCACAAATACATGGGGGCGGGGGGGGGGGGGGAAGCATATAGATAGATGGACCGTCCAGGTCAGGTGGAAAGGGAAGGGTCAAGCGGTTTTACACGAGTCAGGGTGACCCTGAAAGGGGTGTCAGGAGGTGGTCCCCCAGGGCTGTACAGGAGCTTAGTCCAGTGCTCTGCACACAGTAAGCACTCAAATACGATTGAATGAATGAACTACAGTAAAGCCGAGAGGCCTCCTTTGTCCCAGGCCTCCGCCCTTGCCTTGCCGCCTGGGGGTCGGGGAGAACAAAAGAAACGAGGAGAGGGAGGATGATGATAAGAAGCAAGAGGAGGAGAATAATAATTTTGGTATTTGTTAAGCGCTTACTTTGTGCCAAGCACTGTTCTAAGCACTGGGGGAGATGCACGTTAATCAGGTTGTCCCACGCGGGGCTCACAGTCTTCACCCCATTTTCCAGATGAGGTCACTGAGGCACAGAATCCCGGCTCCACCACCTGTCAGCTGTGTGACTTTGGGCACATCACTTCACTGGGCCTCAGTTCCC
Source organism: Tachyglossus aculeatus (assembly GCF_015852505.1). Lineage (NCBI taxonomy): Eukaryota > Metazoa > Chordata > Mammalia > Monotremata > Tachyglossidae > Tachyglossus > Tachyglossus aculeatus. Next base: position 61,083,394 of record NC_052068.1, on the reverse strand, counting down.
TCATCTGTAAAATGGGGATTAAAACTGAGCCCCATGTGGGACAACCTGATCACCTTGTATCCCCCCTCCCAGCGCCTAACAAATGCCATCATTATTATTAAGTGACTTCCCCAAGGTCCCACAGCTGACAAGTGGCGAAGCCGGGATTAGAACCCACGACCTCTGACTCCCAAGCCCGGGCTCTTGCCACTGAGCCACGCTGCTTCTCTCGGAAGGGCCGTGCCTATATGTTGCTGACTTGTATTCCCCCAAGCAGTTAGTCCAGTGCTCTGCACACAGTGAGTGCTCATTCAATACGACTTAAGTAAGAACAATAAAGGTGGTATTTGTTAAGCACTTACTGTGTGGCAAGCACTGTTCTAAGCGCTGGGGGGGATACAAGGTGATAATACTAATGATGGCATTTGCTAAGCACTTACTATGTGCAAAGCACCCTTCTAAGGGCTGGGGGGGATACAAGGTCATCAGGTTGTCCCACGTGGGGCTCACAGTCTTGACCCCCATTTTATAGATGAGAAAACTGAGGCCCAGAGAAGCCCAGAGTCACCCACCTGACAAGTGGCGGACCCAGGATTAGAACCCACTACCTCTGACTCCCCAGCTGGGGCTCCTTCCGTTGAGCCACGCATGAAGTCGGCTGTGTGACTGTGGGCAAGTCACTTCACGTCTCGGGGCCTCAGAGTTCCCTCATCCGTAAAATGGGGATTAAATGTCTGAGGCCCCCCCCCCCCCCCCACGGGGCAACCTGATGACCCTGTATCTCCCCCAGCGCTTAGAACAGTGTTCAGCACATAGTAGGCACTTAAATACCAACATTACTGTGAACCCGTTGTTGGGTCGGGATCGTCTCTGTTACCGACTTGTACTTCCCAAGCGCGTATTGCAGTGCTCTGCACACAGGTAACGATCAATTTCGAGCCTGTTGTTGGGTAGGGATTGTCTCCATCTGTTGCCGACTTGTACTTCCCAAGCGCTTAGGGCAGTGCTGTGCACACAAGAAGTGCTCAATTTCTAGCCCGTGAGCCCGTTGTTGGGTCGGGATTGTCTCTACCTGTTGCCGACTTGTAGTTCCCAATCGCTTAGGTTCATTCATTCATTCGTATTTATTGAGCGCTTACTGTGTGCAGAGCACTGTACTAAGCGCTTGGGAAGTACAAGTTGGCAACATATAGAGACGGTCCCTACCCAACCACGGGCTCACAGTCTAGAAGGGGGAGACGGACAAGACAAAACATATTAACAAAATAAAATAGAATATGTACAAAATAGAGTAATAAATATGTACAAACATATATACAGGTGGTGAGGGGAAGGAGGTAAGGCGGGGGGGGGGGGGGGGGCTCAGTGTGGGAAGGCCTCCTGGAGGAGGTGAACTCTCAGTAGGGCTTTGAAGGGTTAGCGGTGTGCACAGGGGAGGGGCTCAATTTCTGGCCTGTGAGCCCGTTGTTGGGTCGGGATTGTCTCTACCTGTTGCCGACTTGTAGTTCCCAATCGCTTAGGCTCATTCATTCATTCATTCAATCGTATTTATCGAGCGCTTACTGTGTGCAGAGCACTGTACTAAGCGCTTGGGAAGTCCAAGTTGGCAACACTTAGAGACGGCCCCTACCCAACAACGGGCTCACAGTCTAGAAGGGGGAGACAGCGCTTGGTACAGTGCTCTGCACACAGTAAGCGCTCAATAAATACGATTGATTGAAGCCAACAAGGCAAAACATATTAACAAAACAAAATCAACAGAATATGTACAAATAAACTATGTGGTGCCGACTTTTAGACTGTGAGCCCGCTGTTGGGTAGGGACTGTCTCTATACGTTGCCAACTTGTACTTCCCAAGCGCTTAGTCCAGTGCTCTGCACACAGTAAGCGCTCAATAAATACGATTGATGATGACGACTTGGAGTCCCCAAGCGGTTTGGGCAGTGCTGTGCACACCGGGGGCGCTCAGTCTTTACGATGGGCTGGATGAAGGAGGAGGGCCACGCCGAGGACGTTCGGGCGCCATTTCCGCCCGCCGGGCCCTGCTTGGCCTTCTTCGTCGTCGTCCTCCTCCTCATCGTCGTCGTCCTCGTCATCGTCCTGGGGCGGGGGCGGTGTCCGGGGGTGATGGCGATGATGGGGGGGCCGCCCGACGACGGCAGGGACCCCCCAAGACGGCGGCCTCGGGGAGCGGCGCCGGCGGGCTCAAAATGGCCGCCGCGCTGAGGGGACGCCATTCATTCATTCAGCCACTCATTCATTCATTCATTCAGTCGGAGGGATTGGGCGCTCACCGCGTGCACAGCAGCACTGGACTGAGCGCCTTCTTAAAAACTACAAGCCGTCCCCACACAGAGCCGGTTCCGACCCACAGGGTAGAAGAGGGAGGCATTCACTCATTCATTCCACCATTCATTCGTTCAACTGTATTGACTGAGCGCTTCCTGCGTGCAGAGGACTGTACTAAGCGCCTTGGAAAGCACAAGTCGGCACCAGATAGAGACGGTTCCGACCCAACAACGGGCCCACAGGCTAGAAGGGGGGGAACGTTCATTCAATCGTATTGACTGAGCGCTTACCGCGTTCGGAGCACTGTACTAAGCGCCTTGGGAGAGTACAATTCGGCACCAGTTAGAGACGGTCCCGACCCAATAACGGGCTCACAATCGAGGTGGGGGGAGACATTCATTCATCCTGTATGTCTGTACATATTTATTACTCCACTTATTTTACTGGTACATATCTATTCGATTTATTTTATTCTGTTAGTATGTTTGGTTTTGTTCTGTCTCCCCCTTTTAGACTGTGAGCCCACTGTTGGGTAGGGACTGTATATGTTGCCAACTTGTACTTCCCAAGCGCTTAGTACAGTGCTCTGCACACAGTAAGCGCTCAATACGATTGATTGATTCAATCGTATTTGAGCGCTGTGTAGAGTATTGTCCCTTAACAGGCTCACAGGCTAGAAGGGGGGGGACATTCATTCACCCATTCAATCGTATTTATTAAGCGCTTACCACGTGCAGGGCACTTACTAAGCGCCTTGGAAGGTACCAATTGGCACCAGATAGAGCCGGTCCCGACCCAACAACAGGCTCCCAAGCTAGAAGGGGGGGGGGGGGGGGGGGGGCATTCATTCAGTCATAGTTAATGGGCGCTTGTGTGCAGAGCACTGTACTAAGCGCTTGGGAAGGGCAAGTCGACGACAGAGCCGGTCGCGACTCAACAACGGGCTCCCAAGGCTAGAAGGGGGAAGGCATTCATTCATCCGTTCAATCGTATTTATTGAGCGCTTACCACGTGCAGGGCACTTACTAAGCGCCTTGGAAAGTACAAATTGGCACCAGATGGAGCCGGTCCCGACCCAACAACGGGCTCATGGGCTAGAAGGGGAAGACAGTCATACATTCATTCTGTCGTAGTTATTGGGCGCTTCTTGTGTGCAGAGCACTGTACTAAACGCTTGGGAAAGGCCAAGTCGACGACAGAGCCGGTCCCGACTCAACAACGGGCTCCCAGGCTGGGGGTGGGAGGACGGGGACGGGCGCCATTCATTCATCCGTATTGAGCGCTTCCTGTGTGTGGAGCACTGTACTAAGCGCTTGGGAAGGACAAGTCGACGACAGAGAGAGCCGGTCCCGACCCAACAACGGGCTCCCAGGCTGGGGGGTGGGGGGGTGAGAAGACATTCATTCAGCCATTCAATCGTATTTATTGAGCGCTTACCACGTGCAGGCCACTGTACTAAGCGCCTTAGAAAGTACAAATTGGCACCAGATAGGGCCGGTCCCGACCCAACAACGGGCTCCCAGGCTAGAAGGGGGAGACCGACAACATTCATTCATTCATCCACCCATATTGGGCGCTTCCTGTGTGCAGAACACTGTACTAAACGCTTGGGAAGGACAAGTCGACGACAGATAGGGCCGGTCCCGACCTAACAACGGGCTCCCAGGCTAGAAGGGTGGGGACGGGCGTCATTCACTCATTCATCCATCCACCCATATTAGTAATAATGACAGCATTTATTAAGCGTTTAATATGTGCAAAGCACTGTTCTAAGCGCTGGGGAGGTTGTCCCACAGGGGGGCTGACAGTCTTAATGAACTATGCGCGCTTCCTGTGTACAGGGCACTGTACTAAACGCTTAGGAAGGCCAAGTCGACGACAGATAGAGCCGGTCCCGACCCAACAACGGGCTCCCAGACTAGAAGGGCGCCATTCACTCATTCACCCATCCATCCATATTGAGCGCTTCCTGTGTGCGGAGCACTGCACTAAACGCTTGGGAAGGACAAGTCGACGACAGATAGGGCCGGTCCCGACTGAACAACGAACGGGCTCCCAGGCTAGAAAGAAAGGGGGGGGGGGGGGGCCGACCAACAGAACAAAACATGGAGACGGTCGTCCAGACAGATAAAATTAAAACTCTACGCACGTCATTAACAAAATGAACAGAGGAGTAAATAGATACAAGCAAAACAAGACGAGTAATAAATCTGTGTAAATATAGGTAAGTGATGTGGGGATACCACAGAGCAGGCCGCAGCCTGAGTGGCCCCGCCATCCCCTCTGAGGGAGGGAGGCGGGGCGAGGCGGTCGGCCATCCCTCCTCCATCTTGGGCCTTGTTTCCCCCGTCCCCCCGGGCTGAGGGGGCCCTCCCGCCGCTTATACCTCAGCTACCCAGCCGGGCGGGACGGAGAGGGCGGCTCCTCCGGGCTGCGCCCACCACAACGGCTCCTCCAACCGTCTCCGGGCGGCGGCGGCGGCTGAGGAAACTGCGCACCGGAGCCCAAGCCGATGGCGACCGACGACGACGACGACAAGGAGAAGAAGGAGGAGGAAGGGGCGGGCCGCGGGAGGGCGGGCCGGCCAGGTCTCGCGAGAGCCAGAGTGGCGGGAAGCGCGCGCGCGTGCGTGCCTGCCTCTGGGGTTACCAGGGAGACGCCCGTGGTGGGGGCCTCTGTGAGGAAACTGAGAGAGGAGGCGGCCTCAACAGCCCCCATTGTGGGCTCAGTCATTCAGTCATTCAATCGTATTTATTATTATTATTACTACTACTAATAATAATAATAGCATTTATTAAGCCCTCTCTGAGGAAACGAGAGAGGAGGCCGCCACAACAGCCCCCATTGTGGGCTCATTCATTGTCATTCAATCGTATTTATTAATAATAATAATAATAATAGCATGTATTAAGCCCTCTGTGAGGAAACTGAGAGAAGGCGACTACAACAACCCCCATTATGGGCTCGTTCATTCAGTCATTCAATCGATTTATTATTATTATTATTATTAATTATAATAATAATAGCATTTATTAAGCCCTCTCTGAGGAAACGAGAGAGGAGGCCGCCACAACAGCCCCCATTGTGGGCTCATTCATTCAGTCATTCAATCGTATTTATTATTATTAATAATAATAGCATGTATTAAGCCCGCTGTGAGGAAACTGAGAGAAGGCGACCACAACAACCCCTATTATGGGCTCATTCATTCAGTCATTCAATCGATTTATTATTATTATTATTAATAATAATAATAGCATTTATTAAGCCCTCTGTGAGGAAACTGAGAAGGCGGCCACAACAACTCCCATTATGGGCTCATTCATTCAATCATTCAATCATTCATTCATTCAATCGTATTTATTAATAATAATCATAATAACAGCATTTATTAAGCGCTCTGTGAGAAAACTGAGAGAGAAGGCGGCCACAACAACCCCCATTATGGGCTCATTCATTCAGTCATGCAATCGTATTTATTAATAATAATAATAGCATTTATTAAGCCCTCTGTGAGGAGACTGAGAGGAGGCGGCCACAACAGCCCCCATTATGGGCTCATTCATTCATTCATTCAATCGTATTTATTAATAATAATAATAATAATAAGCATTTATTAATCCCTCTGTGAGGAAACTGAGAGAAGGCGACCACAACAACCCCCGTTATGGGCTCATTCATTCAGTCATTCAATCGTATTTATCATTAATAATAATAATAATAATAATAATAATAATAATAGCATTTATTAAGCCCTCTGAGGAAACTGAGAGAGAAGGCGGCCACAGCAACCCCCATTATGGGCTCATTCATTCATTCATTCATTCAATAGTATTTATTAATAATAATAACAATAATAATAGCATTTATTAAGCCCTCTGTGAGGAAACTGAGAGAGGAGGCGGCCCCAACAGCCCCCATTATGGGCTCATTCATTCAGTCATTCAATCGTATTTATTAATAATAATAATAATAATAATAATAATAGCATTTATTAAGCCCTCTGTGAGGAAACTGAGAGAGGAGGCGGCCACAACAGCCCCCATTAGGGGCTCATTCATTCATTCATTCAATCATTCATTCATTCAATCGTATTTATTAATAATAATAATAATAATAGCATTTATTAAGCCCTCTGTGAGGAAACTGAGAGAGAAGGCCACCACAACAACCCCCATTATGGGCTCATTCATTCAGTCATTCAATCGTATTTATTAATAATAATAATAATAATAGCATTTATTAAGCCCTCTGTGAGGAAACTGAGAGAAAAGGCGGCCACAGCAACCCCCATTATGGGCTCATTCATTCATTCATTCAATCAATCATTCAATCGTATTTATTAATAATAATAATAATAGCATTCAATCATTCATTCAATCGTATTTATTAATAATAATAATAATAGCATTTATTAAGCCCCCTGTGAGGAAACTGAGAGAGAAGGTGGGCACAACAACCCCCATTATGGGCTCATTCATTCATTCAATCGTATTTATTAATGATAATAATAATAATAACATTTATTAAGCCCTCTGTGAGGAAACTGAGAGAGAAGGCAGCCACAACAACCCCCATTATGGGCTCATTCATTCATTCATTCATTCAATCGTATTTATTATTAATAATAATAATAATGGCATTTATTAAGCCCCTGTGAGGAAACTGAGAGAGAAGGTGGCCACAACATTCCCCATTATGGGCTCACTCATTCATTCAATCGTATTTATTAATAATAATAATAATAGCATTTATTAAGCCCCCTGTGAGGAAACTGAGAGAGAAGGCGGCCACAACAACCCCCATTATGGGCTCATTCATTCAGTCATTCAATCGTATTTATTATTAATAATAATAATAATAGCATTTATTAAGCCCTCTGTGAGGAAACTGAGAGAGAAGGCGGCCACAGCAACCCCCATTATGGGCTCATTCATTCATTCATTCAATCGTATTTATTAATAATAATAATAATAATAATAATAATAGCATTTATTAAGTCCTCTGTGAGGAAACTGAGAGAGAAGGTGGCCACAACAACCCCCATTATGGGCTCATTCATTCATTCAATTGTATTTATTAATGATAATAACAATAATAACATTTATTAAGCCCTCTGTGAGGAAACTGAGAGAGAAGGCGGCCAAAACAACCCCCATTATGGGCTCATTCACTCATTCAATCGTATTTATTATTATTAATAATAATAATATTTATTAAGCCCTCTGTGAGGAAACTGAGAGAGAAGGCGGCCACAACAACCCCCATTATGGGCTCACTCATTCAGTCATTCAATCGTATTTATTAATGATAATAATAATAATAGCATTTATTAAGCCCTCTGTGAGGAAACTGAGAGAGAAGGCAGCCACAACACCCCCATTATGGGCTCATTCATTCATTCATTCAATCGTATTTATTATTAATGATAATAATAATAAGAAGAACAGCATTTATTAATCCCTCTGTGAGGAAACTGAGAGAGAAGGCGGCCACAGCAACCCCCATTATGGGCTCATTCATTCATTCAATCGTATTTATTAATATTATTATTAATAATAATAATAGCATTTATTAAGCCCTTTGTGAGGAAACTGAGAGAGAAGGCGGCCACAACAACCCCCATTATGGGCTCATTCATTCATTCATTCAATCGTATTTATTAATAATAATAGTAATAATAATAACAACATTTATTAAGCCCTCTGTGAGGAAACTGAGAGAGAAGGCAGCCACAACACCCCCATTATGGGCTCATTCATTCATTCATTCAATCGTATTTATTATTAATGATAATAATAAGAAGAAGAACAGCATTTATTAAGCCCTCTGTGAGGAAACTGAGAGAGAAGGCGGCCACAGCAACCCCAATTATGGGCCCATTCATTCATTCAATCATATTTATTAATATTATTATTAATAATAATAATAATGATAATAGCATTTATTAAGCCCTTTGTGAGGAAACTGAGAGAGAAGGCGGCCACAACAACCCCCAGTATGGGCTCATTCATTCATTCATTCAATCGTATTTATTAATGATAATAATAATAACATTTATTAAGCCCTCTGTGAGGAAACTGAGAGAGAAGGAGGCCACAACAACAACCCCCATTATGGGCTCATTCATTCATTCATTCAATCGTATTTATCATTAATAATAATAATAATAATAGCATTTATTAAGCCCTCTGTGAGGAAACAGAGAGAAGGCAGCCACAACAACCCCCATTATGGGCTCATTCATTCAATTGTATTTATCAATAATAATAATAATAGCATTTATTAAGCCCTCTGTGAGGAAACAGAGAGAAGGTGACCACAACAATCCCCATTATGGGCTCATTCATTCATTCATTCATATTTATTATTAATAATAATAGCATTTATTAAGTGCTTACTACGTACAAAGCACTGCTTTAAGCGCTGGGGAGGTTACAAGGTGATCAGGTTGTCCCACGGGGGGGCTCACAGTCTTAATCCCCATTTTACAGATGAGGTCACTGAGGCCCAAAGAAGTTAAGTGACTTGCCCAAAGTCACACAGCTGACAATTGGAGGAGCCAGGATTTGAACCCATGACCTCTGACTCCAAAGCCCGGGCTCTTTCCACTGAGCCACGAGCGCTTACTGTGTGCAGAGCACTGGACTAAGCGCTTGAGGGGTCATTCTGCCCCTCTGTCTGCCTGCCTGCCTTCAGTCAGTCAGTCAGTCAGTCACTCATACTGAGCGCTTCCTGTGTGCAGAGCACTGTGCTAAGCGCTCGGGAAGTACACGTCGGCCCCAGATAGAGCCTGTCCCGACCCAACAACGGGCTTACAGGCTAGGAGGGGAAGACGGACAACAGTCATTCATTCATCCATCCATCCATCCATCCATCCATCCATCCATCCATCCATTCATTCATTCATATTGAGCACTTCCTGTGTGCAGGACACTGTACTAAGCGCTTGGAAAGTGCAATTCAGCACCAGATAGAGCCGGTCCCTACCCAGCGACGGGCTCACAGGCTACAAGGGGGAAGACGGACAACATTCATTCATTCATTCATTCATTCATTCATTCATCCATTCACTCATATTGCACACCTCCTGTGTGCAGAGCATTCATTCATTCATTCAGTCGTATTTATTGAGCACTTCATGTGTGCAGAGCACTGTGCTAAGCACTCGGGAAGTACAAGTCAGCCCCAGATAGAGCCGGTCCCGAGCCAACACCACAGGCTAGAAGGGGGGAGATGGATAACATTCATTCATTCATTCATATTGAGCACTTCCTTTGCGCAGAGCATTCATTCATTCAGTCAGTCGTATTTATTGAGCACTTACTGTGTGCAGAGCACTGTACTAAGCGCTTGGAAAGTACAAATTGGCACCAGAAATGGTCCCTACCCAACAACAGGCTCACAGTCTACAAGGGGGAGACGGACAACAAAACAAGTGGACAGGCGTCAATACCATCAGAAGAAATAGAATTATAGCTATATGCTCATCATTAATAAAATAGAGTAGTAAATACGTACAAATAAAATAGAGTAATAAATATGTACAAATATATACAAGTACTGTGGGGAGGGGAAGGGGTATGGCGGGGGGATGATGAGGAGGGGAGGAGGAGCAGAGGAAAAGAGGGGGATCAGTCTGGGAAGGCCTCCTGGAGGAGGTGAGCTCTCAGTAGGGCTTTGAAGGGAGGAACAGAGTGGTTATCAGGGAGAGGCCGAGGGGGGATGGGCCGTGTGTGTGTGGAAGCGCTTAGTACAGTGCTCTGCACACAGTAAGCACTCAATAAATACGATTGATTGATTGGAAAGAGAGAAGACGCTAGCAACAACCCCATTATGGGATGAATGTTGTCTGTCTCCCCCCTTCTAGCCTGTGAGCCCGTTGTTGGGTAGGGACCATCTCTACCTGGTGCCGATTTGTACTTCCCAAGCGCTTAGTACAGTGCTCTGCACACGGTAAGCGTTCAATAAATACAATTGAATGAATGAATAATTCTGCCCTCATTCATTCATTCAGCGCTTAATGTATTGATTCATTATTAATACTAATAACGGCGTTTGTTAATTGCTTACTATGTGCCGAGCACCGTTCTAAGCGCTGCGGGGGAATACAAGGTGATCAGGTCGTTCCACGTGGGGCTCACAGTCTTAATCCCCGTTTTGCAGATGAGGCAACTGAGGCCCAGAGAAGTGAAGTGGCTTGCCCAAAGTCACACAGTTGACAAGCGGCGAAGCCAGGATTAGAACCCATGACCTCTGACTCCCAAGCCCGGCCTCTTTCCACTAAGCCACGCTGCTTCTAGACTGTGAGTCCACTGTTGGGTAGGGACCGTCTCTATATGTTGCCAACTTGTACTTCCCAAGCACCTAGTACACTGCTCTGCACACAGTAAGCGCTCAATAAATACGATTGATTGATTGATTCATTCATTCATTCACGCATTCAGCGCTTACTGTGTTCATTCATTCATTCAATCGTATTTATTGAGCACTTACTGCGTGCAGAGCACTGTATTAAGCGCTTGGAAAGTACAATTCGGCACCAGATAGAGACAATCCCTACCCAACAATGGGCTCAGAGTCTAGGAGTTCATTCATTTGTATTTATTGAGTGCTTACTGTGTGCGGAGCACTGTACTAAGCGCTCGGGAAAGTACAATGCAGCAACAGAGACAATTCCTGCCCACCACGAGCTCACAGACATCAATACAAGTAAATGGACGGCAGTATAAATAAATAAAATGACAGAGGGATACATAAATGCTGCGGGGAGGTGGGGGAGAGCAAAGGGAGCGAGTCAGGGTGATGTCGAAGGGAGTGGGAGATGAGGAAAAGTGGAGTTTAGTCTGGGAAGGCCTCTTGGAGGAGATGTGCCTTTAGTAGGGCTTTGAAGTGGGGGAGAGTCATTGTCTGGTGGATTTGAGGAGGGAGGACTTCCAGGCCAGAGGTAGGACTGGGGCCTGGGGGCCAGACAGGCAAAATAATAATAATAATAATAATAATAATAGCATTTGTTAAGTGCTTACTACATGCAGAGCACTGTTCTAAAAACTGGGGGGGAATACAAGGTGATCAGGTTGTCCCACGTGAGGCTCACAGTCTTCACCCCCATTTTCCAGATGAGGGAACTGAGGCTCAGAGAAGGGAAGTGACTTGCCCAAGGTCACACAGCAGATGTGTGGCGGGGGCGGGATTAGAACCCATGACCTCTGACTCCCAAGCCCGCGCTCTTTCCACTGAGCCACGCTGCTTCTCTGGAGATGGAGAGGTGGAGGCACAGTGCGAAGGTGAGCACCAGAGGAGCCGAGTCTATCTCCGTCTGTCTGTGGCGAGAGAGAGAGTGTGTTTGTGTGTCTGTGTGTGTCTGTCTAGATGGTGAGTCCATTGTTGGGTAGGGACTGTCTCTATTTGTTGCCAAATTGTACTTCCCAAGCGCTTAGTACAGTGCTCTGCACACAGTAAGCGCTCAATAAATACGAATGAATGAATGAAAATTGTACTTCCCAAGAGCTTAGTACAGTGCTCTGCACACAGTAAGCTCTCAATAAATAGATTGAATGAATATATATAGTATAATATGTACAGTAATAATAATGTAATAATATATATGTTTTGTTTTGTTGTCTGTCTCCCCCTTCTAGACTGTGAGCCCACTGTCGGGTAGGGACCATCTCTATATGTACTTCCCAAGCGCTTAGTCCAGTGCTCTGCACACAGTAAGCGCTCAATAAATACGATTGAATGAATGAATGAATGAATGTGGGCTGGGTTGTAGAAAGAGAGAAGAAATAGCAATTCCTCCTTCCCTTCCCATCCTCTCTCTTGCAAACCAACTCATTTACTAAGCAGGGCCCCGGGCAGGCTAAGCGGACCAAGGCCTCACAGTCAGGGAATAGGTTTAGAGGGTCTGAGCTTAGAAGGTTCATTTTTAAAATATCACCCCAGTCTGATGCTCTTTTATTAAAAGAAAACTAGACAAAATTCATTCATTCATTCCATCGTATTTATTGAGCGCTTTCTGTGTGCAGAGCACTGGACTAAGCGTTTGGGAAGTACACGTTGGCAACATATAGAGATGGTCCCTACCCAACAGCGGGCTCACAGTCCAGAAGGTAAGCGCTCAATAAATACGACTGAAAGAATGAATGAATGAATGGACACCTGTCCACATGTTTTGTTTTGTTGTCTAAGGTAAACGCTCAATAAATACGATGGAATGAATGAATGAATGGACACCTGTCCACATGTTTTGTTTTGTTGTCTGTCTCCCCCTTCTAGACTGTGAGCCCGCTGTTGGGTAGGGACCGTCTCTATATGTTGCCAACTTGTACTTCCCAAGCGCTTAGTACAGTGCTCTGCACAAAGTAAGCGCTCAATAAATACGATTGAATGAATGAATGAATAGAAGGGGTAGACAGACAACAAAACAAAACATATTAACAGAGTAAAATAAATGGAATAGTAAATATGTACAAGTAAAACAAATAGAGTAATAAATCTGTACAAACAAATATACAGGTTCTGTGGGGAGGGGAAGGAGGTAAGGCGGGGGGATGGGAAGGGGAGAGGAATGGGGAGTTCAGTGTGGGAAGGCCTCCTGGAGGAGGTGAGCCCTCAGTAGGGCTTTGAAGGGAGGAAGAGAAATATTCCCTCCACTCCTCAGTGGTGGGAAGGGTGGTGGTGGTGGCTGCAGTCATGGGGGTGAGTGACTGCGTGGAGTAAATATGGAAAATTAGTTTAGATGAGATAGGGGTGTTCTGAAGAGTTCTGGCTGTGGGAAGTCGGGCCTAGCAGAACTTGCATCCCTTCTTTGCTCCTTCTCATCATCAATCGTATTTATTGAGCGTTTACTGTGTGCAGAGCACTGTACTAAGCGCTTGGGAAGTACAAATTGGCAACATATAGAGACAGTCCCTACCCAACAGTGGGCTCACAGTCTAAAAACAGTGGGTACCCTGGCATGGTTCTTCAGGCAAAGGGAGAAGAAAAAATAAAGAGGGGTGTGTGAGGAGGAACAGAGAAGCCTTAATTTAAAAAAAGGGAAATATTTACAGAATGGAGAATGAAGAGGTTGTGGGCCAGGGGGATGTTCATTCATTCATTCATTCAATCGTATTTATTGAGCGCTTACTGTGTGCAGAGCACTGGACTAAGCACTTGGGAAGTACAAGTTGGCAACATATAGAGACGATATCTACCCAACAGTGGGCTAAATGGAGGATAGGGAGAGTAGGAGTGACACCAGTCTAGACACACAGACTCAGTGGAAAGAGCACGGGCTTTGGAGTCCGAGGTCATGGGTTCAAATCCCTGCTCTGCCACTTGTCAGCTGTGTGACTTTGAGCAAGTTACTTAACTTCTCTGTCCCTCAGTTACCTCATCTATAAAATGGGGATTAAGACTGTGACCCCCATGGGACAACCTGCTGACCTTGTAGCCTCCCCATTGTTTAGAACAGTGCTCTGCACATAGTAAGCGCTTAATAAATGCCATTATTATTATTATTGTTATACTGATTGTCAGTCAGTCAGTCACATTTCAATCAATTGTATTTATTGAGTGTTTATTGTGTGGAGACTGTGAGCCCGTTGGGTAGGGACTGTCTCCAGACTGTCTCTATATGTTGCCAATTTGTACTTCCCAAGCGCTTAGTACAGTGCTCTGCACATAGTAAGCGCTCAATAAATACAATTGATGATGATGATGATATGCTGCCGATTTGTACTTCTCAAGCGCTTAGTACAGTGCTCTGCACACAGTAAATGCTCAATAAAGATGATTGAAGAATGAATGAATGGGGAGCACTGTACTAAGCGCTTGGGAGAGTACACTACAACAATAAACCAACACATTCGCTGCCCACAACTCGTTTACAGTCTAGAGGGGGGAGACAGACAATAATTTAAATAAATAAATTACAGATATGTACATATCAGCGCGGTGGGGCAGGGAAGGGGGGAAGAACAAAGGGAGCAAGTCGAGCAATGCAGAAGGGGGAGAAGAAAAGGGAGGCTTAGTCAGGGAAGGCCTCTTGGAGAAGACATGCCTTCAGTAAGGCTTTGAAGGGGGGGTGTTTGGGTATTTGAGCGCTTACTGTGTGCAGAGCACTATACTAAGCACTTGGGAGAGTACCAATCAATCAATCAATCATATTTATTGAGCACTTACTGTGTGCAGAGCACTGTACTAAGCGCTTGGGAAATACAAGTTGGCAACATATAGAGACGGTCCCTACCCAACAGTGGGCTCACAGTCTAGAAAGGGGGAGACAGACAACAAAACAAAACACATTAACAAAATAGAATAAATAGAATAAATATGTACAAGTAAAATAGAGTAATAAATATGTACAAACATATATACATATGTACAGGTGCTGTGGGGAGGGGAAGGAGGTAGGGTGGGGGGGATGGGGAGAGGGAGAGGAAGGAGGGGGCTCAGTGTGGGAAGGCCTCCTGGAGGAGGTGAGCTCTCAGTAGGGCCTTGAAGGGAGAAAGAGAGCTATCTTGGCAGATGTGGGGAGGGGAGGGCATTCCAGGCCAGGGGGAGGACGTGGGCCAGGGGTCGATGGTGGAAAAGGCAAGAACGAGGCCCAGTGAGGAGGTTAGCAGCAGAGGAGCGGAGGGTGCATGCTGGGCGTCGGAAGGTAATATCTGTCAGTCTTCAGATGTATCCCCCAGCCCTCTCCACATTGATCAGAACAATCAGCGTCGGAAGCTGAAAGACGTTCATCATTACTATGTCGCTTCTCTTATAGCTGCTCAGATCCCCTTGAGGTGGTTTGAAGAGTTTCCTTCCATCCCGACCGTGTTGGAGCCAAACAGTCATTTGCAAAGTCGCGCGCGTGCTCCTGCTACGGCTGCTAAGGTCTCCTTGAGGTGGTCTGAATAGTCGCCTTCCATCCCGATCGTGTCGGAGCCAAACAGGAAGGGGGTCATGCAATAAGCACCATGCCGGTGACGGTAAAGACGGTGAAAAGCAGGTCCCAGATGCTGTATTTTTCCTTGAGGAATATCCACGCAGATATTGAAGTAAAAACAGGGCTGCTAAATGGGATCACGGTGGCGTCGGCAAGAGGCATAGCCTGGAAAGCGCAGTAGAGAAGAATCATCGCCGTGGACCCAAGGACTCCCCTAAGGAAGAGGAAACCTCGTTTGCCTTTCGGTCCCCAGAATCCTGTCTTTGTGTATATTAAGAAAGTGCTTAATACAGTGCTTAGTAAGCGCTTAGTAAAGCGCTTAAGCGCTTAGTACAGTGCTCTGCACACAGTAAGCGCTCAATAAATACGATTGATGATGATTAAGAAAGGAAGAACGAATAGCATTTGAAATGCACACCGAAACGCACTAATTTCCACTGAATGGACATCCTCAATTTTTTCTTTTACAAATAAAGAGGCCACTGAGAAAAGGAAGGCAGACAATAGTGTATAAAATAAGCCAAGTCCATGGCAGGATTATTTCTTCTTGGCATCAGTCGGCGGGCAGGGGTCCTACCGGTGTGTGGGGTCCCCTGGGGGGTCCCGTGCGGAGTCAGGGGGCCACCCCCCGCATACTGCGCCTCGCTCCCGCTCATTTAACAGTTTAACCATTTAACAATAAACAGACACATTCAATCGGTAGCATTTACTAAGCACCTGTTGTGTGCAGAGTGATTCCTCTTCTCAAGGAATAGAGCCTAACGCACATTTAGATCATCATCAATCGTATTTATTGAGCGCTTACTGTGTGCAGAGCACTGTACTAAGCGCTTGGGAAGTACAAGTTGGCAACATATAGAGACGGTCCCTACCCAAGAGTGGGCTCACAGTCTAAAAGTAAAGGATTTATTCAGAGAGCTGAGGAGGACAAAAAAGTTAGCGTTCCTTCAAGAACCAGCTGTTGAGCGTACATCACTGCTTGATCACATTTCAAGTTCAAAAATCACATCATAATAATAATGATGGCATGTAAGCGCTTACTATGTGCAAAGCACTGTTCTAAGCGCTGGGGGGGGAGACACAAGGTGATCAGGTTGTCCCATGTGGGGCTCACAGTCATCATCCCCATTTTACAATCAATCAATCGTATTTATTGAGCGCTTACTGTGTGCAGAGCACTGTACTAAGCGCTTGGGAAGTGCAAGTTGGCAACATATAGAGACGCTCCCTACCCAACAGTGGGCTCACAGTCTATATATCAATCGTATTTATCAATCGTATTTATTGAGCGCTTACTATGTGCAGAGCACTGTACTAAGCGCTTTATATATATATATATATATATATATATATATATATATATATATATATATATATATATAACCTCACTGTTGACGTTGCCACCTTTGCTCCAGGATTGACACTACTGCGGGTTGGATACAGGTGGCAATAATGGTTTGCAGCAGGAGCTTGGCAGGAATTAAAGCAGGCACCTGTGATAGGTAATTTCTGGTGCAGCTGGGAACCTTCCCCCGCCACCCTCCCTCCCCCAAGTCAGAAACTTCCCCACTACCCAAGAAAAGCCAACTGTGGGTTTAGACCTGTTAGGCTGGCAAACGGAATTCCCAAAATCGGGACGGTTCTATCCAAATCGGGGCTTTTGTCACCTTACCCCGGGCCATCGGGATTTTGTGTGATGCTATTACAGTTTCTAGGACTGCAGACTTCAGATTGGACTGTAGAAGTGTATTTATTTATTATCAACAAATACCACAAAGAACAGTGGGAAGTACGAGTTTCCTGTCATCAGCATAGCCTACGGGATAGAGCACAGGCTATCCGCTAAGGGGAAGCAGCATGGCTTAGTGGAAAGAGCCCAGTTTTGGAGTCAGAGGTCATGGGTTCAAATCCCACTCCGCCACTTGCCAGCTGTGTGACTCTGGGCTAGTCACTTTACTTCTCTGTGCCTCAGTTACCTCATCTGTAAAATGGGGATTAAGATTGTGAGCCCCACATGGAACAACCTGATCACCTTGTATCCTCCCCAGTGTTTTGCACATAGGAAGAGCTTAACAAATACCAAAATTATCATTATTTTGAAATGGTATACATGAAGCACTTCCTATGTGCCAGGCACTGTACTGCTGGGGTAGATCCAAGCTAAGCAGGTTGGACACGATCCATGTCCTGTGTGCAGTGCACAGTCTTAATCCCCATTTTCCAGATGAGGTAACTGAGGCACAGAGAAATTAAGTGACTTGTCCAAGGTCACGCAGTAGACCAGCGGTGGGGCCGGGATTGGAACCCAAGTCCTCTGAGTCCCGGGCCTGTTCTCTCTCCACTAGGCTATGCTGATGACAAGAAATGCTTACTTCCCACTGTTTCTTTATGGCATTTTAAAATAATAATTGTAATAATTATTATGATATTTGCTAAGCACTTACTTTGTGCCAGACCCTGTTCTAAGCGCAGGGGTAGCAATGGATTCAGCACGGGCCTGGGGGTCATGGGTTCTAATCCTGGCTCTGCCACTTGTCTGCAGTGTGACCTTGGCCACGTCACTTCACTTCTCTGGGCCTCGGAAACCTCATCTGTAAAATGGGGATTGAGACTGGCCCCACGTGGGACGGGGACTACATTCAACCCAATTTGCTTGCATCCACCCCAGCACTTAGTACAGTGCTTGGCACGTAGTAAGCGCTTAACAAATACCTGAATTATTATTATTATTAGAAGGAAATCAGATCGGACACGGTTCCTGTCCCACGTGGGGCTCACAGTCTTAATCCCCATTCTGCACATGAGGTAACCGAGGCACAGAGAAGTTAAGTGACTTGTAGACAAGTGGCGGAGCCGGAATTAGAACTCAGGTCGTCCGACCCCTAGGCCTGTTCTCTATCCACTAGGCTGTTCTTTCCACATTTTCCTCGTGGCTTTATACGGGCTTGAAATGGACGAAAAGACCCTCTCCCCACCAAATGTCTCCTCTTGGGTCTTTTTCTCGCTCTGCAAAGTGAAGGAAGATAAAAAATGTGGCATCGGTGGCAGAGGCAGGTAGAGGGAACGGGATAGCAGGGTAAATTGGCAGCACAAGCAGCCGCAGGAGCAGGGGAGGAGGTGGAACAGCATAGTAAAAGCAGAGAGAAGCAGCGTGGCTCAATGGAAAGAGCCCGGGCTTTGGAGTCCGAGGTCATGGGTTCAAATCCTGGCTCCGCCACTTGTCAGCTGGGTGACTTTAGTCAAGTCACTTCACTTCTCTGTCCCTCAGTTATCTCCTCTGTAAACTGGGGGATTAAGACTGTGAGCCCCCCGTGGGACAACCTGATCACCTTGTAACCTCCCCAGCGCTTAGAACAATGCTTTGCACATAGTAAGCGCTTAATAAATGCCATCAGGATTATTATTATTATTGCAAAAGGACACAGTGATTCAGAGGCAAGGCAGTATTGACCCTCTAGAAAAGCTGAGAGAGGCCAGACAAATCAGAAAGGGCAGTGGTTTCTGCCCCTTAGCAAAAAGAGGGAAGCAGGAAAGAGGCAAAAAAGAAAGAAAAGATTAAACTGGGCCAGGTGAATGTGCATGAGGGGGCAAAATTGAAGCCATTATCTATTACACTAGGCTAGTTTTTCCAGTATTTTTCATTGAAAATTAAGTTTTTTTCTTTGAGTGTTCTCAAGTGCTGGATCCAGGACCATTATTGGCACAATATTTTCTTAGTCAATCATATTTATTGAGTTCTTACGGTGTGCAGAGCACTGTAATAATAATAATAATGATGATGATGGCATTTGTTAAGCGCTTACTATGTGCCAAGCACTGTTCTAAGCACTGGGGTAGATACAAGGTAATTAGGTTGTCCCACGTGGGGCTCACAGCCTTCATCCCCATTTTACAGATGAGGTCACTGAGGCCCGGAGAAGTGAAGTGACTTGCCCAAAGTCACACAGCTGACAAGGGGCGGAGCCGGGATTAGAACCCATGACCTCTGACTCCCAAGCCCGGGCTCTTTCCACTGAGTCACGCTGCTTCTCTTAACTAAGAGAACTGCTTCTCTTAACTTCTCTTACCACCACTTGTCAGCTGTGTGACTTTGGGCAAGTCACTTCACTTCTCTGGGCCTCAGTGACCTCATCCGTAAAATGGGGATGAAGACTGTGAGCCCCACGTGGGACAACCTGATCACCTTGTAAACTCCCCAGTGCTTAGAACAGTGCTTTGCACATAGTAAGCGCTTAATAAATGCCATCATCATTATTATTATTAACTCTATACTAAGTACTTGGGAGAGTACAATATAACAATAACAGAAACCCTGACCACAAGGAGCTTACAGACCAGAGAACTCCAGCACTTCATGTCCTGCTCTGCAAATTGGCGGTCACTTCATAGATTATAATAATTAGTAAATTAAATACAAATCATTTTCAGTCATCTCTTAAGCCGGCTAAGTAGTCAGTCACTCAGTCAATTGTTTTAGAACAGTGGTTGGCACATAGTAAGCGCTTAACAAATAACATCATTATTATTATTATTATTTATTGAGTGCTTTCTGCATGCAGAGCACTGTATTAAGCATTGGGGAGAGTACAATACAACAATTAACAGACACATTCCCTGTCACAACAAGTTTACTATCTAGAGAGGAACTTGATGTCTAGAGTAATCTAGTTTACAGTCCAGAAGTAATCCCGACTCTTTTAATCTCCTTCACAGGCCCAATTTTATTGGCCATTTGTTGTGTCTATCTGGAATTTAAATTCTGTTACATATCAATTTAGACACAATAAGGGTCCGACCAGTGCCAAATACAAAGAAAGAACTACCTTGCGGTCCCTTGAACTTTTAGTCTTTTCTGCCATAGCATGTATTTTCATTACGTTCGTTGTTGGGTAGGGACTATATGTTGCCAACTTGTACTTCCCAAGTGCTTAGTACAGTGCTCTGCACACAGTAAGCGCTCAATAAATACGATTGAATGAATGAATATAAAATGATGGAAGAAGTAGAGAACAGTATTACCACAACATGAGACTGGACTGGGTCCACTCATTGGCGTAAATAGGTTTGGTATGAGAAGACTATAATAATAATTATGGTATTTTTTTAAGTGTGTACTACATGCCAAGTACTGTTCTAAGCGCTGTGGTAGATAGTAGTTAATCAGGTTGTCCCACATGGGGCTCACAGTCATCATCATCATCATCATCATCATCACCAATCATATTTATTGAGCGCTTACTGTGTGCAGAGCATTGTACTAAGCGCTTGGGGAGTACAAGTTGGCACAGTCTTCATCCCCATTTTACAGATGAGGTAACTGAGGCACGGAGAAGTCACACAGTCTGACAGTTTTGACACCTGTCTCCATGTTTTATTTTGTTGCCTCACCCTTCTAGACTGTGAGTCCGTTGTTGGGTAGGGACCGTCTCTATATGTTGCCGACTTGTACTTTCCAAGCGCTTAGTACAGTGCTCTGCACTCAGTAAGCGCTCAATAAATATGATTGAATGAATAGCTACTCCTTGGATATACTTTCTCCAGAACATCCTGCCCTCTGCCATAATCCGCAACCTTTCTAATGGTTCTTCCGTTATCGTTGTTATGGTCTCTATCTATCTAACTGCTGGTCCGCCTCTTCCACGTTTTCCCTGGACTTTTCCTAGCATCAGTGTCTTCTCCAGAGAATTAGTCCTCCTGATTACATGTCCAAAATATCATCATCATCATCATCAATCGTATTTATTGAGCGCTTACTATGTGCAGAGCACTGTACTAAGCGCTTGGGAAGTACAAATTGGCAACATATAGAGACAGTCCCTACCCAACAGTGGGCTCACGGTCTAAAAGGGGGAGACAGAGAACAAAACCAAGCGTACTAACAAAATAAAATAAATAGAATAGATATGTACAAGTAAAATAAATAAATAAATAGAGTAACAAATATGTACAAACATATATACATATATACAGGTGCTGTGGGGAAGGGAAGGAGGTAAGATGGGGGGATGGACAGGGGGACGAGGGGGAGAGGAAGGAAGGGGCTCAGTCTGGGAAGGCCTCCTGGAGGAGGTGAGCTCTCAGTAGGGCTTGGCCTTCCAAAGACCACTTTAGTTTAATTTGCTCTAATATCTATTTGTTTGTTTTTTGGGCAGTCCATGGTATCTGCAAAGGCCTTCTCCAAAGCCACATTTCCAAAGAATCGATGTTCTTTCTATCATGTTTTTTTCACAGTCCGGCTTTCAGATCCATACATTGTCACTGGAAACACCATAGAGTTGACAATTTGTATTTTTGTGGCGATTGTTACATGACTTTTTCCTGGCTCTACATAGCAAGTCTTCCTAACAATCTTCGGCATCATTCTTGGCTACTAGTTCCTTCATTTCAAGAGAAGCAGCGTGGCTTAGTTCATTCATTCATTCATTCTTCAATCGTATTTATTGAGCACTGACTGTGTGCAGAGCACTGTACTAAGTGCTTGGAAAGTGCAATTCGGCAACATATAGAGACAGTCCCTACTCGACAGTGGGCTCACAGTCTAGAAGGGGGAGACAGACAGCAAAACTAAACAAGTAGACAGGTGTCAATACCATCAAAATAAATAGAATTATAGATATAAACACATCATAAATAAAATAAATAGAATAATAAATATGTACAAATATGCACAAGTGCTGTGGGGAGGAGAAGGGGGTAGGGCAGAGGGAGGGAGTAGGGGCAATGGCGGGGAGGAGAGGAAAAAGGGGGCTCAGTGTGGGAAGGCCTCCTGGAGGAGGTGAGCTCTCAGTAGGGCTTTGAAGGGAGGAAGAGAGCTAGTTTGGCGGATTTGTGGAGGGAGGGCATTCCACGCTAGACGTAGGACTTAGTGGAAAAAACCCGGGCTTGGGAGGCAGAGGTCGTAGGTTCTAATCCTGGTCCGCCACTGATCAGCCGTGTGACTTTGGGCAAGTCACTTGACTTCTCTGTGCCTCAGTTCCCTCATCTTTAAAATGGGGATTAAGACTGAGCCCCACGTGGTACAACCTGATTACCTTGTATCTCCCTCAGTGCTTAGAGCAGTGCTTAGCACAAATACCATTATTATTGTTGTTGTTGTTATTATTATTGATTATTGATTATCGATCCCAGAAGAGAAAAATAGTCAACTCTTTCAATCTTCTCTCCATCCACTACAAACGTGTTACACTACAACTACAAACGTGGTAAAACTTCCGGTTGTCATGATCTTTGTTTTCTTGACATTCAAATGTCAAATGCTACTGCTACTAATTAATTCTGTCACCTAAGCAGCAAACTGACGACCAACAGTGGAATGATAAGCAAGGGAGTAGAACATTGAATCGAGGAGGCCAGCACATCCTGGGGGATACGTCTAAGAGTGTGGCATCAGCGTAGTATTTAGCTCCAGACCAAACTAAAGATCAGCTGAACTGTAGTGCCGTCCAATCTTCTCTACAAGTCACAGACTGAAGCAGCGTGGCTCAGTGGAAAGAGCCCGGGCTTTGGAGTCAGAGGTCATGGGTTCTAATCCTGGTCCATCACCAATCCCCCTCTCCCCCCTCATCCCCCTCTCCATCCCCCCCATCTTACTTCCTTCCCTTCCCCGCAGCACCTGTATATATGTTTGTACATATTTATTACTCTATTTATTTATTTATTTTACTTGTACATATCTATTCTATTTATTTTATTTTGTTAATATGTTTGGTTTTGTTCTCTGTCTCCCCCTTCTAGACTGTGAGCCCACTGTTGGGTAGGGACTGTCTCTATATGTTGCCAACTTGTACTTCCCAAGTGCTTAGTACAGTGCTCTGCACACAGTAAGCACTCAATAAATACGATTGATTGATTGATTGATCAGCCGTGTGACTTTGGCCAAGTCACTTGACTTCTCTGTGCCTCAGTTCCCTCATCTGTAAAATGGGGATTAAGACCGAGCCCCACATGGTACAACCTGATTACCTTGTATCTCCCCCAGTGCTTAGAGCAGTGCTTGGCACAAATACCATTATTATTATTATTGTTGTTATTATTATTGATTATTGATTATCAATCCCAGGAGAGAAAAATAGTCGGCTCTTTCAATCTTCTCTCCATCCACTACAAATGTGTTACACTACAACTACAAATGTGTTGTACATTTGTACAACTACAAATACAACTACAACTACCTTTTAGACTGTGAGCCCACTGTTGGGTAGGGACTGTCTCTATGTGTTGCCAATTTGTACTTCCCAAGCGCTTAGTTCAGTGCTCTGCACATAGTAAGCGCTCAATAAATACGATTGACTGATTGATTGATTGATTGGTAAAACCTCCGGTTGTCATGATCTTTGTTTCCTTGACATTCAAATGTCAAATGCTACCGCTACTAAATACGAGAACAATTTTGGTATGGTCTGTACTAAAAAGAGCTATAATGGGAGAAAAAAGGTTTAAATGTAGAATATAGAATATAGAAACTTTAGCTCGGCAGTGTATTAATAGCAGACTCAGAGACATTGCCAATTTCGAAGTTAGCAAAGAGATCCTAAGGGCCTTGAGAAGCCATCTCACACAAAGGCGTCAGTCTCGGATTCCAGTCAAGTCAGCTCCTCTGGACTGTAAGCTCACTGTGAGCAGGGAACGTATCTGCTAATTCTGTAGTATTGTATCTCAACCGCTTAGTTTAGTGTTCTGCCCATAGTCAGCGCTCAATAAATACCACTCTGATTCCCTCTCTGCTCTGACTTCCTCGCATCCTTTTTTCTTAAGGGCTTGTTGTATTCCAGGCACTGCTCTAAGTGCTGGGGTAAATTCAAATTAATCAGGTTGAACACAGTCTCTGTCAATCAATCAATCAATCGATCCTATTTATTGAGCGCTTACTGTGTGCAGAGCACTGTACTAAGTGCTTGGGAAGTACAAGTTGGCAACATATACCCCACATAGGGTTTACAGATTTAATACCCATTTTAGAGATGAAGGAACTGAGGCACAGAGAAGTGAAGTCACTTGCCCACAGTCCCACAGCAGACAAGGAGCTGAGCCGGGGTTAAGCAGCGTGGCTCAGTGGAAAGAGCCCGGGCTTTGGAGTCAGAGGTCAGGGGTTCAAATCCCGGCTCCACCAACTGTCAGCTGTGTGACTTTGGGCAAGTCACTTAACTTCTCTGTGCCGCAGTTACCTCATCTGTAAAATGGGGATTAAGACTGTGAGCTCCCTGTGGGACAACCTGATTACCTTGTATCCCCCCAGCGCTTAGAACAGTGCTTTGCACATAGTAAGCGCTTAATAAATACCATTCTTCTTCTTATTATTATTATTATTATAATTGTGATATTCGTTAAGTGCCTAAAGCACAGTATTAAGCGATGGGGTGGATACAAGTAAATCATGTTGGACACAGTCCCTGTCCCATTTGGGGATCACAGTCTCACTCCCCATTTTACAGATGAGGGAACGGAAGCACAGAGAAATGAAGTGACTTGCCCAAGGTCACACAGCAGATAAGTGACAGGGCCAGGATTAAAACCCAGGTCCTTTTGACACGCAGGCCTGTGCTCTAGCCTCTTCCCTCAGTTGTCTCAACTGCAAAATGGAGATTCAAACCCGTCCTCCCTCCTACTTGCCTGTGAGCCCCACGTGGGACAGGGACTGTATCAGGCCTTATTATCATCATCATCATCGTCAATCGTATTTATTGAGCGCTTACTATGTGCAGAGCACTGTACTAAGTGCTTGTATTATATTAATATTATCTTGTATCTACCCCAGTACTTGACCCATAGTAAGCTCTTAAGAAATATCATCATAATAATAATGTTCTTACAAATTGAGCCAATCACTTTAAGACTGGTTCCATAGGTAGGACTTAATTACCCACACTAACACAAATGACACACTTGGTAAACCAAAATATTTCTATCGCATCATATTTACCTAGGATCACATCCAGTTTTATTACCATTTTAAGCCAAAAAGTTCTGAAAAACTAGGAAGTAGAAGAGACAAAAGGAAAAGGCAGAAGGTTAAACTAACACACAAACTCATCAAGGTTGCTTTTAAACTGTCATTTCAAGTACAAAACATTCTTCCTGTGTTTCAGAGTGGGTTCCTTTGTCCCGCAGCTGTTGAGTGGGGGGAAATTTAGTAGAGAAAACAGCAGCAGAACATTGCTGCAGATGGGATTTAAATGAAATATATTATTTTGGATCCTAAAGAGCCTGCAACTAGGTTAATAGAACAGATATTTTTAAGAAGGAGTGCTACAATGATGGGTCATTTTGCTTTTGAATGGCAGCACGGCCTAGTAACGAAAAGAGCACAAGCCTGGGAATCAGAGGACCTAGGTCCTAATCCCGCCTCTGTCTCTTCTCTGCTGTGTGACCTTGGACAAGTCATTTAACTTTTTTGTGCTTCAGTTTCAATCAATCAATCAATCAATCAATCGTATTTATTGAGCGCTTACTGTGTGCAGAGCACTGTACTAAGCGCTTGGGAAGTACAAGTTGGCAACATATAGAGACAGTCCTACCCAACAGTGGGCTCACAGTCTAAAAGGGGGAGACAGAGAACAAAACCAAACATGCTAACAAAATAAAATAAATAGAATAGATATGTACAAGTAAAATAAATAAATAAATAGAGTAATAAATCTGTACAAACATATATACATATATACAGGTGCTGTGGGGAAGGGAAGGAGGTAAGATGAGGGGGATGGAGCGGGGGATGAGGGGGAGAGGAAGGAAGGGGTTCACTCCTTCCCTCTTAGACGGTGAGTCCCTTGCGGGGCAGGGACTGTGTTTGATTTGATTTTCTCGCATCTACTTCAGCATTTTAAACAATACTTGATGCCCTGTAAGGATGGCTGGGGTCTCGGGGAGGGTATTGGGCTCCCGCCAACAGGGGAATCATGGCTTCTGAACACACGGGCAGCTGACTGCTTGTATATGATCTAATTCGAGTAGGAGGGAAGGTCCGTGGCCTAGGTTTGGTTCAGAAGAGGGTGGGGATTCATTCATTCATTCATTCAATCGTATTTATTGAGCGCTCACTATGTGCAGAGCACTGTACTAAGCACTTGGGAAGTACAAGTTGGCAACATATAGAGATGGTCCCTACCCAACAGCGGGCTCACAGTCTAGAAGGGGGAGACAGACAACAAAACAAAACATATTAACAAAATAAAATAAAGAGAATAAATATGTACAAATACGATAAATAAATAGAGTAATAAATATGTACAAACATATATACATATATACAGGTGGTGTGGGGAGGGGAAGGAGGTAAGGTGGGGGGGAGGAGGTGCATATGTTTGTGTGTGAGAGAGAGAAGCAGCATGGCCTACTGGATAGAATACGGGCCTGAGAGTCAGAAGGTCAGGGGTTCCTACCTCTGCACCGCCACTTGTCTGCTCTGTGACCTTGGGCAAGTCATTTCATTTTATTGATTTTATTTTGTTAATATGTTTCGTTGTCTGTCTCCCCCTTCTAGACTGGGAACCCGCTGCTGGGGAGGGACCGTCTCTGTATGTTGCCAACTTGGATTTCCCAAGCGCTTAGTCCAGTGCTCTGCTCACAGTAAGCGCTTAATAAACACGATTGAAGGAATGAATGAATGAATTTCACTTCTCTGAACCTCAGTTGCCTCATCTAAAATGGGAATGAAGATTGTGAACCCCACAAGGTCAATCTGGGGGTGGGAGCCCAGCCCAGCCTGCACCCTCCTTTCCTCTGCCACCGCTCACCTCTTCACTGGGCCTCGTTCTCCCCCATCCTGCTGTCGACCCCCGGCCCATATCAATCAATCAATCAATCAATCAATCAATCAATCAATCGTATTTATTGAGCGCTTACTGTGTGCAGAGCACTGTACTAAGCGCTTGGGAAGTACAAGTTGGCAACATATAGAAACAGTCCCTACCCAACAGTGGGCTCACAGACTAAAAGGGGGAGACAGAGAACAAAACCAAACATACTAACAAAATAAAATAGATAGATTAGATATGTACAAGTAAAATAAATAAATAAATAAATAGAGTAATAAATATGTACAAACATATATACATATATACAGGTGCTGTGGGGAAGGGAAGGAAGTAAGACGAGGTGGGTGGAGAGGGGGGCGAGGGGGAGAGGAAGGAAGGGGCTCAGTCTGGGAAGGCCTCTATCCTATCTATATCTATAGATATATCTATCTATCTATCTATAGATATATCTATCTATCTATCTATAGATATATCTATCTATCTATCTATCTATCTATCATCTATCTATTTATCTATCTATCTATTTATCTATCATCAATCGTATTTGTTAAGCGCTTACTATGTGCAGAGCACTGTACTAAGTACTGTACTATCTATACCTATCTATCTATATCCTACCTCTGGCCTGGAATACCCTCCCTCCACGCATCTGCCAAACTAGCTCTCTTCCTCCCTTCAAAGCCCTACTGAGCGCTCACCTCCTCCAGGAGGCCTTCCCAGACAGAGCCCCCCTTTTCCTCCGCTCCTTCTCCCCTCCCCACCGCCCCCACTCCCTTCCTCTGCTCTAATTCCTTCTCTGCCCCACAGCATTTGTGTATATTTGTACATGTTCATTGTTCTATTTATTTTATTAATGATGTGTATATACCTATAATTCCATGTATCTATTTTGATGTCATTGATATTACTGTTTTGTTTTATTGTCTGTCTCCCCCTTCTAGACTGTGAGCCCGTTGTTGGGTAGGGACCGTCTCTATCAGTTGCCGAATTGTACTTTCCAAGCGCTTAGTAAAGTGCTGTGCACACAGTCAGCGCTCAATAAATATGATTGAATGAACGAATGCTTAGTACATACCATTAGTATCATTGTTAATAAATAAAATTGTAGGAAAAATAAAGGATGCTTTTGAGACTGTAAACAGGATCACACGCAAGAAAGGAGACTTAATTAGTCACTCCTTGAGTAGTGCAGTGAAGTCATTGCCATTTGCAGATGAAGAGAGCGAGGTTCTACAGAGGTAAAGTAACTGGCCACCCACAAAGGCCAGGAATAAAGCTGGGATTGTCTTTCCTGAGTTCCAACCTCATGCCCTAAGCGCTTAGTACAGTGCTCTGCACACAGTAAGCGCTCAATAAATACTATTGATTGATTGATTGATGCCTTACCTGCAGCTTTAAATGTGCTTACATGTGAGCCCATTGTGGGCAGGGATTGTCTCTATTTGTTGCTGAATTGTACTTCCTAAGCACTAAATACAGAGCACACAGTAAGCGCTCAATAAATACGAATGAATAAGTGAATGAATGTATGATGGATTTACGTGCTAACTTTTGGTGAATTTCTTGTTGCAGTCAGCTGTCATCAGGAAAGTACCATGGCATAATAATAATGATAATAATAATAATAACAATAATAGCATTCATTAAGCGCTTACTGTGTGCAAAGTACTGTTCTAAGCGCTGGGTGATCAGGTTGTCCCACGGGGGGCTCACAGTCTTCATCCCCATTTTACAGATGCGGTAACTGAGGCACAGAGAAGTGAAGTGACTCTCCCAGTGGAAAGAACACGGGCCTGGGTGTCAGAAGACCTGGGTTCCAATCCCGGCTCCGCCACTGCTCTGCTGTGGGATCTTGGGCAAGTCACTTCACTTCTTTGAGCCTCAGTTACCTCAACCGTAAAATGGGGATTGCGACTGTGAGCCCCATGTGGGACAGGGACTGTGTCTACTTGTATCTACCCCGGTGCTTAGTACAGTGCCGGGCACATAGTAGGTGCTTGGCAAATATCTTATTTTTTTTTAAAAAAAGCTTAGGGTCTAAAGGATTTAGGGAAATAAAACAACACAACAGCTACGTTGTGGGACACGACACAGTAAGCGCTCAATAAATACGATTGAATAAATCAATAAATGAATATCATAATCCTCATTATACAGATGAGGGAAGAGAGGATCAAAGAGGTCAAATCAGTCAATTGTATTTATTGAGCACTTACTATGTGCAGAGCACTGTACTAAGCTCTTGGGAGAGTACAATATAACAATATAACAGATACATTCCCGGCCCACAGCGAGCCTACAGTATAGTGACTTACCACTGTGGATAGGGAATGTGTCTACCAACTCTGTTCTATTGTACTTTTCCAAGCGCTTAGTACAGTGCTCTACACACAGTAAGTGCTCAATAAATACGATAGATTGATTACCCAAAATCACACAGCAGGCCAATGACAGAGCTGGGACCAAGGCCTTTTGTAGGCTGGTTGTGGGCAGGGAATGTGTCTGTTTACTGTTGTGTTGTATTCTCTCAAGCGCTTAGTACAGTGCTCTGCACACAGTAAGTGCTTAATAAATGTGATTAAATGAATGAATAAGTTCCCAGTCCTAAAATGGCATAGTGAGAAGCAGCATGGCGTAGTGGACAGAGTATAGGCCTGAGAGTTAGAAGGTCATGGGTTCTAATCCTGGCTTCACCGCATGTCTGCTGTTAGACCTTGGACAAGTCATTTCACTTTTCTGTGCCTCAGTTACCTCAGCTGGAAAATGGGGATTGAGACTAAGAATCCCATGTGGCACAGGGACTGTGTCCAACCTGATTTGTATCACCCCAGCGCTTAGTACAGTGCTTGGCACATAGTAAGCACTTAATAATAATAATAATAATAATGATAGTTATGGTATTTGCTAAGTGCTTACTATGTGCCAAGCACTGTCCTACGCACTGGGGTAGATACAAGGAAATCAGGTTGTCCCACGTGGGGCTCACAGTCTTCATCCCCATTTTACAGATGAAGGAACTGAGGCACAGGGAAGTTAAGCGGTTTGCCCAAGGTCACCCAGCAGCCAAGTAGCTTAACAAATACCATAAATATTATTTCCACTAAGCGAAGCTTTCTTATTTTGTTTAGGCCGAGAAGTTCCCATATGTTTCATTCATTTCATACATTCAATCGTATTTACTGAGCGCTTATTGTGTGCAGAGCACTGTACTAAGCGCTTGGAAAGTACAATTCAGCAATAAATATTCATTCATTCATTCAATCATTTTATTGAGCACTTACTGTGTGCAGGGCACTGTACTAACAGCTTGGAAAGTACAATTCGGCACCAGATAGAGAGAGTCCCTACCCAACAACGGGCTCACAGTCTAGAAGGGGAAAACAGACAACAAAATAAAGCAAGTAGACAGGTGTCAATACCATCAGAATAAATAGAATTATAGCTATATACACATCATTAATAAAATTAATATGTACAATGTATAAAGTCTATTAGGTTGCTCCCACAGGGTTTAGAGCAATATCTGAAACTGGGATATTTCTGAAGGTATGCCCTCCCTCCACACATCCGCCTAGAACAGTGCTTTGCACATAGTAAGCGCTTAACAAATACCAACATTATTATTATTATTATCCACCAAACTAGCTCTCTTCCTCCCTTCAAAGCCCTACTGAGAGCTCACCTCCTCCAGGAGGCCTTCCCACACCGAGTCCCCTTTTTCCTCTCCTCCTCCCCATCCCCCCCTTCAATACCTCCTTCCCCTCCCCACAGCAGTTGTATATATTTGTACAGATTTATTACTCTATTTATTTTACTTGTATGTATTTACTACTCTATTTTGTTAATGATGTGCACGTAGCTGTAATTCTATCTATTCTGATGATTTTGACACCTGTCTACATGCTTTGTTTTGTTGTCTGTCTCCCCCTTCTAGACTGGGAGCCCATTGTTGGGTAGGGGCCTTCTCTATCTGGTGCCGAATTGTACTCTCCCAAGCGCTTAGTCCAGTGCTCTGCACACAGTAAGCGCTCAATAAATACAATTGAATGAATGAATGTCCTTGAAGCAAGAAGCACATCACCAGGACACAGATAAGGACTGCTTTCTTGTCAGCCACTGCCCTCAGGTTGGACCCGAGGAATTTCTCTGCAATGAAAGGTTAAGGTAAGGAAGCCCCTCATCCCTTAATTTTCCCAAGTGGATCCTAAATCTGCAGGTATAATAATAATAATGATAATAATAACAACGATAATGATAATACTAATGGTGGTAATAATAATAATAATAATAATAATAATAATGGTGATGATAATGACATTTGTTAAGGACTGCTTTCTTGTCAGACACTGCTCTCTGGTTGGACCCGAGGAATTTCTCTGCAATGAAAGGTTAAGGTAAGGAAGCCCCTCATTCCTTAAGTTTCCCAAGTGGATCCTGAATCTGCAGGTATAATAATAATAATGATAATAATAACAACGATAATAATAACGATAATGATAATACTAATGGTAACAATAATAATAATAATAATAATAATAATGGTGATGATAATGACATTTGTTAAGGACTGCTTTCTTGTCAGACACTGCTCTCTGGTTGGACCCGAGGAATTTCTCTGCAATGAAAGGTTAAGGTAAGGAAACCCCTAATCCCTTAATTTTCCCAAGTGGATCCTGAATCTGCAGGTATAATAATAATAATGATAATAATAACAACGATAATAATAACGATAATGACAATACTAATGGTGGTAATAATAATAACAATAATAATAATAATAATAATAATAATAATAGTGATGATAATGACATTTGTTAAGGACTGCTTTCTTGTCAGAAACTGCTCTCTGGTTGGACCCGAGGAATTTCTCTGCAATGAAAGGTTAAGGTAAGGAAACCCCTCGTCCCTTAATTTTCCCAAGTGGCTCCTGAATCTGCAGGTATAATAATAATAATGATAATAATAATGATAATGATACTAATAATGGTGGTAATAACAATCACAATAATAATAATAATGATGGTGATGATAATGACATTTGTTAAGGACTACTTTCTTGTCAGACACTGCTCTGTGGTTGGACCCAAGGAGTTTCTCTGCAATTAAAGGTTAAGGTAAGGAAACACCTCATCCCTTAATTTTCCCAAGTATCTCCTGAATCTGCAGCATTAATAATAATAATGATAATAATAATGATAATGATGATAATAATGGTAATAATAATAATAATAATGGTGATGATAATGACATTTGTTAAGGACTGCTTTCTTGTCAGACAATGCTCTCTGGCTGGACCCGAGGAATTTCTCTGCAATGAAAGGTTAAGGTAAGGAAACCCCTCATCCCTTAATTTTCCCAAGTCGCTCCTGAATCTGCAGGTATAATAATAATAATAACGATAATAATGATAATGATAATAATAATGGTGGTAATAACAATAACAATAACAATAATAATGATGGTGATGATAATGACATTTGTTAGGACTGCTTTCTTGTCAGACACTGCTCCCTGGTTGGACCCAAGGAATTTCTCTGCAATGAAAGATTAAGGTAAGAAAACACCTCATCCCTTAATTTTCCCAAATATCTCCTGAATCTGCAGCATTAATAATAATCAATCAATCAATCGTATTTATTGAGCGCTTACTGTCTGCAGAGGACTGTACTAACCACTTGGGAAGTACAAGAAGCACTAAATAATAATGATAATGATAATGATAATAATGGTGGTAGTAACAATAATAATAATGGTGATGATAATGACATTTGTTAAGGACTGCTTTCTTGTCAGACAAGGCTCTCTGGCTGGACCGGAGGAATTTCTCTGCAATGAAAGGTTAAGGTAAGGAAACACCTCTTCCCTTAATTTTCCCAAGTGGCTCCTGAATCTGCAGATGTAATAACAATAACAATAACAACAACAACAACAACAACAACAACAACAACAATAACAACAACAACAACAACAATAATAATAATAGTAATAATAATAATAATAATAATGATAATATTTGTTAAGGACTGCTTTCTTGTCAGCCTCTGCCCTCTGGTGGACCCGAGGAATTTCTCTGCAATGAAAGATTAAGGTAAGGAAACTCCTCATCCCTTAATTTTCCTAAGTGGCTCCTGAATCTGCAGGTATAATAATAATGACAGTGATAATTATAATGATATTAATAATAATAATGACATTAGTTAAGGCCTGCTTTCTTGTCAGCCACTGCCCTCTGGTGGACACGAGGAATTTCTCTGCAATGAAAGGTTGAGGTAAGGAAACCCCTTATCCCTTAATTTTCCCAAGTGGCTCCTGAATCTGCAGATATAATAATAATAATAATAATAATAATAATAATAATAATAATAGCATTTATTAAGCACTTACTATGTGCAAAGGACTGTTCTAAGCACTGGGGAAGCTACAAGGTGATCAGGTTGTCCCATGGGGGGCTCACAGTCTTAATCCCCATTCTACAGTTGAGGTAACTGAGGCCCAGAGACGTGAAGTGACTTGCCCAAAGTCACACAGCTGACAATTGGCAGAGCTGAGGTTTGAACCCATGACCTCTGACTCCAAAGCCCGGGCTCTTTCCATTGAGCCACGCTGCTAATGACATTTGTTAAGTGCTTACTTTGTGCCAGACACTGTACTAAGCACTAGGGTGGCTACAAGCAAATCGGGTTTGTCCCTGTCCTATCTGGGGCTCACAGTCTCAAACCCCATTTTACAGATGAGGTAACTGAGACACAGAGAATTAATTAATGATGGCATTTGTTAAGTGCTTACTACGTGCAAAGCACTGTTCTAAGCTCTGGGGGGATACAAGGTGATCAGGTTGTCCCATGTGGGGCTCACGGTCTTAATCCCCATTTTACAGATGAGGTAACTGAGGCTCAGAGAAGTTAAGTGCCTTGCCCAAGGTCACACAGCAGACATGTGAAGAGGGAGAGCTTTGCCAGTCTTCCATACTTAGAAGCAGCGTGGCTCAGTGGAGAAGAGCACGGGCTTTGGAGTCAGAGGTCATGGGTTCAAACCTTGGCTCCACCAATTGTCAGCTGTGCGACTTTGGGCAAGTCACTTAACTTCTCTGTGCCTGTTACCTCATCTGTAAAATGGGGATTGAGACTGTGAGCCCCACGTGGGACAACCTGATCACTTTGTAACATCCCCAGCGCTTAGAACAGTGCTTTGCACATAGTAAGCACTTAATAAATGCCATCATTATTATTATGTGTTGGAGCCGGGATTAGAACCCATGACCTCTGACTCCCAAACCCGTGCTCTTTCCACTGAGCCACGCTGAGAAGTGAAGTGACTTGCCTAAGGTCGCACAGCTGACAAGTGTCAGAGCCAGGATTAGAACCCATGACCTTCTGACTCCCAAGCCCGGGCTCTAGCCACTATGCCACGCTGCTTCCCATGTTTTCAGCCTGTACAACCTCCTGTGGGAGCTAATTCCATTTTCTTGTCACTTGTTTCATGTCAAGTGTTTTTTTCTGTTTTGTTTTGAACACACCGCTTTCAAGTTTCAGTGGGTTCATTCATTCATTCAATCGTATTTATTGAGCGCTTCCTGTGTGCAGAGCACTGTACTAAGTGCTTAGGAAGTACAAGTCGGCAACCAATAGTGGGTTCCGCTTTAATCTGGTACTAAGAGGCGATGTGATCTAGTGGAGCAAGGGTCTGGGAGTTAAGACACCTGGGTTCTAGTCCCAGCACTGCCACTTGCCTGCGGGGTGTTCTAGAACAAATGATTTCACCTCTCTGGGCCTCAGTTTCATTATCTGTAAAATGGGGTTAAAATGCTCGTTTCCTCTCCCTGATAATAACTGTGGTATTTAAGTGCTTACTATGTGCCAAGCACTGTATTATGCCCTGGGGTTGATTCAAGATCATCAGGTCCCATATGGTCTAATTAAGAGGGAGAACAGGCATTGACTCCCCATTTTGCAGATGAGGGAACTGAGGCACAAAGAAGTTAAGTAACTTGCCCAAGGTCACCCAGCCAACCCGTGGCAAAGCTGGAATTAGAACCCAGACCTTCAGACTCCCAGGCTGTTGCTCTTTCCACTAGACCACACTGCTTCCTGATGTGGGACAGGAACTTTGTCTGATCTGATTATCTTGCATCTACCCCAGTTTTGTCACATAGTAAGTCTTGATAAATACTATTATTATTGGTGAATAATGATTCAATCAATCAGTCAATCAATCAGTGGTATTTATTGAGTGCTTTCTCTGTGCAGAGCACTGTACTAAGTGCTTGGGAGATCAATCCCAATTGATTCAATCAATCAATCAATCCGTGGTATTTATTGAGTGCTTTCTCTGTGCAGAGCACTGTACTAAGTGCTTGGGAGATCAATCCCAATTGATTCAATCAATCAATCAATTCAATCAATCAATCAATTCAATCAATCAGTGGTGTTTATTGAGTGCTTTCTCTGTGCAGAGCACTGTACTAAGTGCTTGGGAGATCACAAAAGAATTGGCATTTTCCCTGCCCATAATGAGCTTACAGTCTAGATGAGGAAGCAGAAATTAATAATAAGAAGTAATTTATAATATATAATTTCAAAATAAAAGCAATTCAATATTTGGCCTGTCCCTATGCTTCAGGATTTTGTGAACCCAATCATGTCTCTTCTCGGCCACCATCTTTCAGACAGAAGGGTCCTAATTTTTTCAATGCACACAGATACACATAGTCACAAAGAGTCAAAATTATAGACATACCCAGAGAGGCAGAGTGGTAGGACCTGGGTTCTAATCCCAGTTTGCGCCACTTGCCTGCTAGGTGGTCGTGGGATGGATTAATTTCTGGATTAACTGGATTAATTTCTTTGTGACTCAGTTCCCCCATCCACAAAATGGGAATTCAATACCTGTTTTCTCTCCTACTTAGAATGTGAGCCCCATGTGGGACTTGTATATCTTATGTCTGCCCCAGTGCTTAGTACAGTGCTTGGCAAATAGAAGATGCTTACTAAATACTATCACTATTACATACTTAATAAGAAACATAAAGAGGGCCTTTCAGATCATGGAAGAGGGCCTTCCTCTAGACTGTGAGCTCCTTGTGGGAAGGGAATGTGTCTATCAACTCTATTGCATTATACTTTCACAAGCGATCAGTACAGTGCTCTGCAATTGATTGATCAATTGATTCAAAGGAGCAAAGAGATTTCTAAAGGCAAGAACAAAATCCAAAGTTAAGAACAGGACCAGATACCCCCTCCATTTGCAGGTTACTTTTCTATTTCTACAATGAATACATTGACATTTTATAATATGTTTTAGGCCTGTATAAGTTTGAACCATATCCTCAGGAAAAGTTATTTAGCGATGGGGTGGAGAAGAACTGTTGTCCTAAATATCATTTAGATTTTTTTTATGGTCTTTGTTAAGTGCTTACTATGTGTCAAGTACTGCTATTAGCAATGCGCTAGACTACAGTTAATTGGACTAAATACAGTTACTGTATGGGGGCTCACAAAGTGTGAGAACACAAGTTTTCTTCTAGCCTGTGAGTCTCTATATGTTGCCAACTTGCACTTCCCAAGCGCTTAGTACAGTGCTCTGCACACAGTAAGTGCTCAATAAATGTGATTAAATGAATGAATGAATGAGCAATAAAGGAAGGGGGTAATGGCTAAGAAGAGAATAATCATTTTTTAATCCTTTTAAAATACAATTTGACAACCTGCAGGGCAAATCCAAAGCACTGGCTGATTGGAAAAATGGTTTTGTTTTGATTTATTTTTCTGGTTCTAGACAGGAAAAATAAATTCATTCATTCATTCAATCGTATTTATTGAGCGCTTACTGTGTGCACAGCACTGTACTAAGTGCTTGGGAAGTACAAGTTGGCAACATATAGAGACGGTCCCTACCCAACAGCGGGCTCACAGTCTAGAAGGGGGAGACAGACAACAAAACAAAACATATTAACAAAATAAAATAAATAGAATAAATATGTACAAGTAAAATAGAGTAATAAATGTGTACAAACATATATACATATATACAGGTGCTGTGGGGAGGGGAAGGAGGTAGGGTGGGGGGGATGGGGAGAGGGAGAGGAAGGAGGGGGCTCAGTGTGGGAAGGCCTCCTGGAGGAGGTGAGCTCTCAGTAGGGATTTGAAGGGAGGAAGAGAGCTAGCTTGGCAGATTTGGGGAGGGAGGCATTCCAGGCCAGGGATTTGGGGAGGGAGGGCATTCCAGGCCAGGGGGAGGACGTGGGCCGGGAGTCGATGGCGGAAAAGGCAAGAACGAGGCCCAGTGAGGAGGTTAGCGGCAGAGGAGAGGAGGGTGTGGGCTGGGCTGGAGAAGGAGACAAGGGAGGTGAGGTAGAAGGGGGCGAGGTGATGGACAGCCTTGCAGAGTAGATTTGGGAGTCATTTGGAGAGAGGTGGTAATTGAAATTGTGGGATTAGAGGGGCTCTCTAAGGGAGTGAGTGCCAAAGTGAACTAGGACATGGGGGACTGAGGAAGATCTGGCAAAAGAAACTTCTATCTCCTCCAGAAAGTCTTCCAGGACTAAGGTCTCATCTCCTCACCCTATTTTCCCTCCCTGCCCTGTCCCTAGTCCCACTCCAAATACTCCACCCCAAATACACCCAAATACTCTCTCTGCTCCCCACAACACTTAAATAAAATTTACTTACACTCTGTTGCTTCCATTACCTGTAATTTATTTTATTTTCTTAGACTGTAAACTCTTCTAGGGCAGGGATCACATCCACCACCGGTATCATAAAACCCTAGATGCTTAGTGCAGTAAATACTCAGTAAATACCGTTGATTTTGATAGAAGGATCAGCAAGAGGGGTAGGAGGACAGCCAGGAGAAAACCATTACTAAAAGTATGTAGTGTTTTCAAGATAAGGGAGAGTTCCACAAGTGTTGAAAGCAGCTGAAATGTTGCCAAGGATTAGGATAGAGTAGATAGAATCTGTTAGATTTGGCAAGGAGACGGACACTGGTGACCTTGGAAAGGATGATCTCAGACTAACCAAGCGGGTATGAACCAGAATGGAGGGGTTTTAGAAGGCAATTGGAGGAGAGGTGATGAAAGCGGCCGGTTCTTTTGAAAGGAATTGGAAGCGGGAGATGGGGCAATAGCTGGATAATTTAGTGGGGTCCAGAGAAGATTTTGGGGGGATAATGGAGACGTGGGCATGTATGATGGCGAAGGGGAAAGCACCATCAAAGAGCGAGTGATTGGAGGTTTTGGCCAAGAAGGGAAGAAGAGTGGTTGCAAGTGTTTTTACAAGGTGAGAAGGGGTGGGATTGGCAGTGCTGAGGAATTAAGTAGGTTTGAAAGCAGTTGAGGACTTTCTATTCATTCTTTCAGTCATTCAATCCTATTTATTGAGCACTAACTGTGTGCAGAGCACTGTATTAAGTGCTTGGGAGAGCACAATACAACATTCCCTGCCCACAATCAATCAATCAATCAATCAATCATATTTATTGAGTGCTTACTGTGTGCAGAGCACTGTACTAAGCGCTTGGGAAGTACAAGTTGGCAACATATAGAGACAGTCCTTACCCAACAGTGGGCTCACAGTCTAGAAGCAGCGTGGCTCAGTGGAAAGAGCCCGGGCTTTGGAGTCAGAGGTCATGGGTTCAAATCCCGGCTCCGTCAGCTGTGTGACTTTGGGCAAGTCACTTCACTTCTCTGGGTCTCAGTTCCCTCATCTGTAAAATGGGGATGAAGACTGTGAACCCCTTGTGGGACAACCTGATCACCTTGTAACCTCCCCAGCGCTTAGAACAGTGCTTTTCACATAGTAAGCGCTCAATAAATGCCATCATTATTATTATTATTAGAAGCGAGCTTATGGTCTACAGGGGGTTTGGCAGCAAACCAAGGAGGATAAAAGAGTTGATTTGGGGATGGGAGGGAGTTGGGGAGGTGAGGGAGAGGCTTTGGGGAACTATTCTTGATATTTAATCAGTCAATGGTATTTATTGAGTGCTTATTGGGTGCAGATCTCAGTATATAAGTGCTTGTGAGAGTACAATGCAATAGAGTTGATATACATGTTCACTGCCCACAAGGGTTCAGAGGGGGAAACAGACTTTAAAACAATTTCTGTTATGGGCAGGGAGTGTATTTGTTGCTGAATTCTGCTTAGAGCAGTACTTTGCATATAGTAAGCGCTTTACAAATGTCATTATTGTTATTGTTAATTGTACTTTCCAAGTGCTTAGTACAGTGCTCTGCACACAGTAAGTGCTCAGTAAATACAATTGAATGCATAAATTGTGGATATGTACATAAGTGGGGCTGAGAGAGGATTGAGATCAAGTATTTAAAGGGTACAGATCCAAGGGCATAGGGAATGCAGAAGGGAGAGGGAGCTGGGGAAATGAAGACTTAGACAAAGAAGGCCTCTTGGAGGAGGTGTGATTTTAATAAGGATTTGAAATTGGGGTGTCTGTAGAATAATAATAATAATAATGGTATTTGTTAAGCACTTACAATGTACAAAGCACTTTTCTAAGTGCTTGGGGGATTCAAAGTAATCAGGCTGTCCCACATGGGGCTCACAGTCTTAATCCCCATTTTACAGAGGAGGGAACTGAGGCCCAGAGAAATTAAGTGACTTGCCCAAGGTCACACAGCTGACAAGTGGTGAAGCAGGGATTCGAACCCATGACCTCTGGCTTCCAAGCCCGTGCTCTTTCCACTGAGCCACGCTGCTTCTCCAGCCATGCTGCTTCTCTGGTACTAATTAATAATTAATAATAATTCTGGTACTTGTTAAATTCTTATTATGTGCCAAGCACTGTTCTAAACACTGAGGTAGATTCAAGGTAGAGCTGCGCCTCCCTCCTTGTCCCACATGGGGCTCGCAGTCTCTATCCCCATTTTACAGGTGAGATAACTGAGACCCAGAGAAGTTAAGTGGCTTGCCCAAGGTGACACAGCAGACAAGTGGCAGAGCCAGGATTAGAACCCACAACCTTCTGACTCCCAAGATCGAACTTATTTGTACTGATGTCTGCCTCCTCGCCCCCTCTAGACTGTGAGCTCGTGGTGGGCAGGGATTGTCACTCTTTATTGCTGTATTGTAGTTTCCCAAGTGCTTAGTACAATGCTCTGCACCCAGTAAGTGCTTAATAAATAGGATTGAGTGAATGATTGAGTGAGTGGGGAAGGTGATGATCTGTTATTTATGGAGTGGGAGGGAGTCCCAGGCCAGAGGAAGGATGAGGGCAAAGGGTCGGCGGTGGGATAGATAATAATAATAATAATGGCATTTATTAAGCACTTACTATGTGCAAAGCACTGTTCTAAGCACTGGAGAGGTTACAAGGTGATCAGGTTGTCCCATGGGGGGCTCACAGTCTTAATTCTCATTTTACAGACGAGGTCACTGAGGCCCAGAGAAGTGAAGTGACTTGCCCAAAGTCACACAGCTGACAATTGGCGGAGCCAGGATTTGAACCCATGACCTCTGACTCCAAAGCCCGTGCTCTTTCCACTGAGCCACACTGCTCCTCTATATCCCACACGGGGTTTACAGTCTTAATCTCTATTTTACAGATGAGATAACTGAGGCACAGAGAAGTGAAGGGACTTGTTCAAGGTCACACAGCAGACAAGTGTTGGAGTGGGATTGGAACTCAGCTCCTTCTGAGTCAAATCCTTGCTCTATCCACTAGACCATGCTGCTTCCCCAGAGAGCTCTGCTTCCCCACATTCATTCAATCGTATTTATTGAGCGCTTACTGTGTGCAGAGCCCTGTACTAAACGCTTGGGAAAGTATAATACAACAATAAACAGTGACAGTGCTCTGCACACAGTAAGCGCTCAATAAATACGATTGATGATGATGATGATGATGATATAGCTTGGATCTTCTTCTGTTGGGATTATTTGATTCTCCTTGAGATGGTGTTGATTTGGACTCCCTAATTTAAGGATATCAACTGGGGGAAAGTTCTCCAAGAAGTGACGTTTCAGAGGCAGCATGGCCCAGTGGAAAGAGCATGGGCTTTGGAATCAGAGGTCACGGGTTCAAATTCCGGCTCTGCCAATTGTCAGCTGTGCGACTTTGGGCAAGTCAATTCACTTCTCTGGGCCTCATCATCATCATCATCATCATCAATCGTATTGAGCGCTTACTGTGTGCAGAGCACTGTACTAAGCGCTTGGGAAGTACAAGCTGGCAACATATAGAGACAGTCCCTACCCAACAGTGGGCTCACAGTCTAAAAGGGGGCCTCAGTGACCTCATCTGTAAAATGGGGATGAAGATTGAGAGCCTCTGGTGGGACAACCTGATCACCTTGTATCCCCCCCAGTGCGCATAGAACAGTGCTTCGCACATAGTAAGCACTTAACAAATGCCATCATTATTTTCAGCGCTTAGAACAGTGCTTTGCACATAGTAAGCACTTAACAAATGCCATCATTATTTTCAGCGCTTAGAACAGTGCTTTGCCCATAGTAAGCGGTTAACAAGTACCAGCATTATTATCATTATTATTAGGAAAGAAAATGTACCTTTAAATGTGGGTGTGTTCGAGTCCAAGGGGTCATTGGTTCCCTTACTAAACTGCTGACACAGAGAATCTTTAAAATTACCACTTGCACCACAACCCTGTAGACAAACAGCACCTCAGGCAACTCGCTGAAACTGGGTCAGCAAAAGTTCAGCAAGAAAATGCAGCTTCCTGTCTTTACAGTGGATGCATTTACTAATGAAGCATTTCGTGGGAATCCTGCAGCGGTTTGTCTTCTTGAAAATGTAAGTTTTTGTTCTGCTTTCCAAAGGTCTCCGGCAGGAAGAAAGCATTCAAAAATTCATCCATTCAATCGCATTTATTGAGTGCTTACTGTGTGTAGAGCACTGTACTAAGCGCTTGGAAAGTACAATTTGGCAACAGATATTACACTTGTTGGACTGTGTCCCTATTTAATAATAATAATGATGGTATTTGTTAAGCGCTTATTATGTGCAAAGCACTGTTCTAAGCCCTGGGGAGGTTACAAGGTGATCAGGTTGTCCCGCGGGGGTCTCACAGTCTTCATCCCCATTTTACAGATGAGGTAACTGAGGTGCAGAGAAGTTAAGTGACTTGCCCAAAGTCACACAGCTGACAGGTGGTGGAGTTAGGATTTGAACCCATGACCTCTGACTCCAAAGCCCGTGCTCTTTCCACTGAGCCACGCTGCTTCTCCAAAGTGCTTGGGAATTACAATTTGGCAATAGATATTACGCTTGTTAGACTGTGTCCCTATTTAATAATAATAATAATGATGGTATTTGTTAAGCACTTACTATGTGCAAAGCACTGTTCTAAGAGCTGGGGAGGTTACAAGGTGGTCAGGTTGTCCCATGGGGGGCTCACAGTTTTAATCCCCATTTTACAGATGAGGTAACTGAGGCCCAGAGAAGTGCAGTGACTTGCCCAAAGTCTGACAGTTGGCAGAGCAGGGATTTGAACCCATGACCTCTGACTCCAAAGCCTGTGCTCTTTCCACTG
The DNA here is from genome assembly GCF_015852505.1 of Tachyglossus aculeatus. NCBI lineage: Eukaryota > Metazoa > Chordata > Mammalia > Monotremata > Tachyglossidae > Tachyglossus > Tachyglossus aculeatus. Next base: position 61,040,948 of record NC_052068.1, on the reverse strand, counting down.
AGCCACGATTTCTATGTTTTTTTTTCCAACCTCCTCCGTTTCCTTGGACTTATTAGGGCTGATTTTGGCCAGAAGCAAAAGAAAACGTAGCTGATGGTAGTAATGGTATTTAGTAATGACATTTGTTAAGTGCTATGTGCCAGGCCCTGTATGAGAAGCAGCGTGGCTCAGTGGAAAGAGCACGGGCTTTGGAGTCAGTGGCCATGGGTTCGAATCCTGGCTCTGCCAATTGTCAGCTGTGTGACTTTGGGCAAGTCACTTAACTTCTCTCTGCCTCAATTACCTCATCTGTAAAATGGGGATTAACTGTTAGCCCCCCGAGGGACAACCTTATCACCTGGTAGCCTCCCCAGCGCTTAGAACAGTGCTTTGCACATAGTAAGCACTTAACAAATGCCATTATTATTATTATTAAGCACTAGGCAGGCAGGCTCCACACAGTTTGCAACATTTGCAGAAACTCCTGACCATTGGCTTTAAGGCACCAAAACAGACTTCTCCCTCCTACTTATTTATTTATTTATTTTACTTGTACCTATCTATTCTATTTATTTTATTTTGTTAGTATGTTTGGTTTTGTTCTCTGTCTACCCCTTCTAGACTGTGAGCCCACTGTTGGGTAGGGACTGTCTCTATATGTTGCCAGCTTGTACTCCCCAAGCGCTTAGTCCAGTGCTCTGCACACAGTAAGCGCTCAATAAATATGATTGATTGATTCAATCATATTTATTGAGCGCTTATTGTGTGCAGAGCACTGCGCTTAGCACTGTACTTATCCACTCCCACTACACCACAGCTTGCACTCAGTGCTAGCCAACTCACTATGCCTCGTTCTCATCTCTGACCATGGGCTTTTTTCTTGCTCACCCACTCCTTGAAAATTAGAAAAACCCACAGCTCTTCCCATTTTCAATTCTCCACTGAAGTCACATTTTCACCAGGAGGCCTTCTCCAGTTCATTTCTAATCTCCCTTGCTCCCATATTGTCTCCTCATCATTTCCAAGCCACCCAAGCTCTTACTCACAACCTCGTATAGCACCTTTGTAATAAGAATAGTAATAATGATGGTATTTGTTAAGCGCTTACTATGTGCCAAGCACTGTTCTAAACCCTGGGGTAGATACAGGGTAATCAGGTAGTCCCACATGGGGCTCAAGGTCTTAATCCCCACTTTACAGATGAGGGAACTGAGGCACAGAGAAGTTAAGTGACTTGCCCAAAGTCACACAGCTGACAAGTGGCAGAGGTGGGATTAGAGAAGCAGTGTGGCTCACGGGAAAGAGCCTGGGCTTTGGAGTTAAAGGTCATGGGTTCAAATTCCGACTCCGCCAACTGTCAGCTGTGTGACTTTGGGCAAGTCACTTCACTTCTCTGGGCAACAGTTACCTCATCTGTAAAATGGGGATTAAAATTGTGACAACCTGATCACCTTGTAACCTCCCCAGCGCTTAGAACAGTGCTTTGCACATAGTAAGCGCTTAACAAATACCATCATTATTATTATTATTGTTATTATTAGTGCTCTGCACAAAGTAAGCGCTCAATAAATACGATTGAATGAAGGAATGAATTAAAACCCACGACCTCTGACTCCCAAGCCTGGGCTCTTTCCACCAAGCCACACTGCTTTGTTCCTATCTTACCTAGCTCCTTTCTTTAACACTTGTATATCATATCTATCGTATTTATTGAGCGCTTACTGTGTGCAGAGCACTGTACTAAGCGCTTGGGAAGTACAAGTTGGCAACATATAGAGACGGTCCCTACCCAACAGTGGGGTCACAGTCTCACTTGTAGCTCCCCTTTTACTTCGTCCAATTTATATTGGTGCTTCTCTCTGCTCTTAGATTGTAAACTCTTTGAGGGCAGGGATCATGTCTACTACTTCCATTGTACTTTCAGTACATTACTCTGTAGACAATAGGTGCTCAAATACCATATTGATCCATTAAATTCTAATCCTGCCTCTGCCGCTTGCATACTGTGCGACCTTGGACAAATCACTTAACATTTTTGTGCCTCAGTTTCTGTAAAATGGGGTTTTAATACCTGGTCACCTTCCTAGTTAACCTGTGAGCCACATGTGGGACAGGGACTGTGTCTGCGCTGATTCTCTTATGTCTATCTCAGCATTTAATACAGTGTTTAGTGCAGAATAAGTGTGTAAAAATCATGATTATTATTATTATAGCAATATGGAGGAGATTTACTTTCTGTTTTACTTAAATTTAGTAGCTTTTTCTGCTTTGGGCAAGTTAATTTTGAAGAGAATGATCGAACATGCTTCAGACCCAAATCTGCATTGAGAAGCAGCGTGACCTAATGGAGAGAGCATGGCTTGAGAGTCACTAGGACTTGGGTTCTAATCCTGACTCCACCATCCATCTGCTATGTGACCTTGGGTAAGCCACTTCACTTCTCTGTGCTTGTTCCCTCATCTGAAAAATGGTGATTAAAACTGCGTGCCCCATGTAGGACAAGGATTGTGTCCAACCTGATCAGCTTTTATCTACTACAGTGCCTGGCACATATTAAGCACTTAACAAATACCATTAAAAAAAAATGAGAAAATCTAATTCTAGGGGTCCAAAAGAGTCCCCAGTAATAATAATAATAATGATGGCATTTATTAAGTGCTTACTGTGTGCAAAGCACTGTTCTAAGTGCTGGGGGGGATACAAGATGATCAGATTGTCCCATGTGGGGCTCACAGTCTTCATCCCCATTTTACAGATGAGGTAACTGAGGCCCAGAGAAGTGACTTGCCCAAAGTCACACAGCTGATAAGTGGTGGAGCCAGGATTTGAACCCATGGCCTCTGACTCCAAAGCCCGTTCTCTTTCCACTGAGCCACGCTGCTTCTCTAGTAGAGATGGGTTTAACCCTGGAACTCACCTGGGAACAGTGCCCTCAGCATGGCTGTCATTAGTAAATAATCAATCTAATATGAGCACTAACTGCATGCAGAGCACTGTACTAAATGCTTGGGTGAGTAAGAAGCAGCATGGCATAGTGGATAGAGCCAAGGCCGGGAGTCAGAAGGAAATGCATTCTAATCCTACCTCTGCCGCCTGTCTGCTGTGTGACCTTGGGGAAGTCACTTCACTTCTGTGCTTGTTACCTCATCTGTAAAATGAGGATTGAGACTGTGAGCCCCATGGGGGACAGGGTCTGGTTTGAACCTAGTTTGCGCGTATCCACCCCAGCGCTTAGTACAGCGCCTGCCACACAGCGCTTAACAAATACCACAGTTATTATTATTATTACAAAATATTCTATTTATTTTGTTAATTATGTGCATCTAGCTTTAATTCTATTTGTTCTATTTGTTTGTCTATTTGTTGTTGTCTGTCTCCCCCTTCTAGACTGTGAGCCCGTTGTTGGGTAGGGACCGTCTCTATATGTTGCCAACTTGTACTTCCCAAGCACTTAGTACAGTACTCTGCACACCGTAAGCGCTCAATAAATACGATTGAATGAATGAATATAACAAGAGGTCACAGACACATTCCCTGCCCACAACGAGCTTACAGTCTAGAGAGAGGGAATAGTACAGCAGTTAGGATTTCTCCTTTTAACTGGGCCTCCTCCCCGTGTGGGTCTTTAGAGGCCCGGCAGGTTAGCAGGAGAGGGAGAGAAGCAACCCCTCTAGGTTGTAAGCTCCTTGTGGGCAGGGAAGATGTCTGTTTGTAATTGTATTGTATCATCATCAATCGTATTTATTGAGCGCTTACTATCAGAGCACTGTACTAAGCGCTTGGGAAGTACAAATTGGCAACATATAGAGACAGTCCCTACCCTACAGTGGGCTCACAGTCTAAAAGACTCTCCCAAGTGCTCAGTACAGTACTTTGCATACGGTAAGTGCTCAATAAATATGATTGAGTGAATCAGCAGGAAAAGTGTAGTGGTTAAGTGCTTTCTGTATGCCAGGACTGTATGAAGTGTTGGGGTATCTACAGGCTAATCACGTTTTTCATTCATTCATTGTCGTATTTATTGAGCGCTTACTGTGTGCAGAGCACTGTACTAAGCTCTGGAAAAGTGCAATTCGGCAACAGATGGAGACAATCCCTACCCAACAACGGGCTCACAGTCTAGAATAGGGAGACAGACAACAAAACGAAACAAGTGGACAGGCATCAATACCATCAAAATAGATAAATAGAATTATAGTTATATACACATCATTAATAAAATAGAGTAATAAATATGTACAAATATACACAAGTGCTGTGGGAGGGGAAGGGGGTAGAGCACAGGGAGGGAGTAGGGGTGATGGGGGGAGGAGAAGAAAAGGGGGGTCTCAGTGTGGGAAGGCCGCCTGGAGGAGGTGAGGTCTCAGTAGGGCTTTGAAGAGGGGAAGAGAGCCAGTTTGGCAGATGCGTGGAGGGAAGGCATTCATTCATTCATTGATTCATTCATTCAATCGTATTTATTGAGCGCTTACTGTGTGCACAGCACTGGACTAAGCGCTTGGGAAGTACAAGTTGGCAACATATAGAGACGGTCCCTACCCAACAGCGGGCTCACAGTCTAGAAGGGGGAGACAGAGAACAAAACAAAACATATTAACGAAATAAAATAAATAGAATAAATATGTACAAATAAAATAGAGTAATAAATACGTACAAACATATATACATATATGCAGGTGTTGTGGGGAGGGGAATGGGGTAAGGCTGGGGGGATGAGGAGGGGGAGAGGAAGGAGGGGACTCAGTCTGGGAAGGCCTCCTGGAGGAGGTGAGCTCTCAGTAGGGCTTTGAAGGGCATTCCAGGCCAGGGGAAGGACGTGGGCCGGGGGCCTACAGCGGGACAGGCAAAAATGAGGCCCAGTGAGGAGGTGAGCGGCATGGGGCTCACAGTCTTAATCTCCATTTTACAGATAAGGTAACTGAGGCATGGAGAAGAAAAGTGCCCAGGGTCACATGGCGGACAAATGGCAGAATCAGGATTAGAACTCAGGTCCTTCTGACTCTCAGGCCTGCGCTGTAGCTGCTAGGCACGCTGTTTCTCACTCTATAACTCTGTTAAATCAATCAATCAATCATATTTATTGAGCGCTTACTATGTGCAGAGCACTGTACTAAGCGCTTGGAAGTACAAATTGGCAACATATAGAGACAGTCCCTATCCAACATTGGGCTCACAGTCTAAAAGGGGGAGACAGAGAAAAACAAACAAACATACTAACAAAATAAAATAAATAGAATAGATATGTACAAGTAAAATAAATAAATAAATAAATAGAGTAATAAATCTGTACCAACATATATACATATATACAGGTGCTGTGGGGAAGGGAAGGAGGTAAGATGGGGGAATGGAGAGGGGGACGAGGGGGAGAAGAAGGAAGGGGCTCAGTCTGGGAGCTGACTGAGCCCCTGAAACTGCTCTCCTGAGCACTTTCTACGGTGCTCTGCACTAAGTACCACTGATGGATTGACTTGATTGATCTTAGGCAGCAACTGTCCTTCTGGTGGACTTCTGAGCCAATCAGGAAGCCTGTGTGAACATGCAGTCACAGGATCCAAAGTCCATGTTTTCCCAGAGTTTCAGCCAAACCCCCTAAAATATTGACACAAAGGACAATTAGCAAATCCCTCTTTTGAGGGATTGCATATGCAGAGAAGCGGCGTGGCTCAGTGGAAAGAGCACGGGCTTTGGAGTCCGAGGTCATGGGTTCAAATACCGGCTCTGCCATTTGTCAGCTGTGTGACCTTGGGCAAGTCACTTCCACTTCTCTGTGCCTCAGTTTCTTCATCTTCTAGACTGTGAGCCCTTCTAGACTGTGAGCCCTCTGTGAGGTAGGGACTGTCTCTATATGTTGCCAATTTGTACTTTCCAAGCACTTAGTACAGTGCTCTGCACACAGTAAGCGCTCAATGAATACGATTGATTGATTGATTTACAATGGGGATTAAGACTGTGAGCCCCCTGTGGGACAACCTGATCACCTTGTAACCTTCCCAGTGCTCAGAACAGTGCTTTGCACATAGTAAGCATTTAATAAATGTCATTATTATTAAGCTTCCTCTGCTTCCATCATGAGGAAACATAATAATAATAATGATTTTGGCATTTGTTAAGTGCTTACCATGTGCCAAGCACTATTCTACATGCTGGGGGAGATACAAAGTAATCAGGTTGTCCCACGTGAGGCTCACGGTCTTTAATCCCCATTTTCCAGATGAGGTAACTGAGGCACAGAGATGTGAAGTGACTTGCCCAAAATCACACAGCTGACAAGTGGAGGAGCCGGGATTAGAACCCATGACCTCTGACTTCAAAACCTGTGCTGTTTCCACTGAGCCGCGCTGCTTCTCTAAACACGTCAGTTTGGGAATTGTGAAGACTGAGGATTTGGTTTGCCCCATTTGGTTATGACCAATAAACGTTGAGAAGAGTGAATTATGATAAGCGCTTAGTACAGTGCTCTGCACACAGTAAGCGCTCAATAAATACAATTGAATGAATGAATGAATCCAGGCAGGAGCAGGATTAATACAGCTCCTGGTTGGAAGGATGTATCTTTGTATTACTGATCAATTAATCAGTGTTATTTCTAGACTGTGAGCCCGTTGTTGGGTAGGGATCATCTCTATATGTTGCCGATTTGTATTTCCCAAGTGCTTAGTACAGTGCTCTGCACACCGTAAGCGCTCAATAAATATACTTGAATGATTGAATTTATTGAGCATTTACTGTGTGCAGAGAAGCAGCATGGTTTAGTGGATAGAGCAAAGGCCTGGGGGTCAGAAGGTTCTGGGTTCTAATCTCAGCTCTGCTACACGTCTGCTGCGTAACCTCAGGCAAGGCATGTCATTTCTCTGGGCCTCAGTTACCTCTCTATAAAATGGGGGTTAAGGGTTCATTCATTTTCATTCATTCAATTGTATTTCCTTCAATTGCATTTATTCATTCATTCAATCGTATTTATTGAGCACTTACTGTGTGCAGAGCACTGTACTAAGCGCTTGGGAAGTACAAGTTGGCAACATATAGAGACGGTCCCTACCCAACAGTGGGCTCACAGTCTAGAAGGGGGAGACAGACAACAAAACAAAACATATTAACATAATTAAAATAAATAGAATAGTAAATATGTACAAGTAAAATTGATTCATTCATTCAATCGTATTTATTGAGCGCTTACTGTGTGCAGAGCACTGTACTAAGCGCTTGGGAAGTACTTACTGTCTGCAGAGCACTGTATAAGCGCTTGGAAACTACAATTCAGCAATTAAGAGAGACAATCCCTGCCCACACAGGGCTTACAGTCTAGACAGACATAAAACAAGTAAACAGGCATCAATATAAATAAATAAAATTATAGATACGTACACATCAAAACAAGCATACAGGCATCACTATAAATAAATGGAATTATACATCTATACATAAATGCATAAGTGCTGTGTGGTAGGGAGCGGGGAAGAGCAAAGGGAGTGAGTTGAGGTGATGTGGACGGGAAGGGGGCTTAGTCTGGGAAGGCCTCTTGGAGGAGGTGAGCCTTCAGTAGGGCTTTGAAGGGGGGAAGAGTGATCTTTTGGTGGATTTGAGGAGGGAGAGCATTCCTGGATAGAGGTAGGACGTGGGCAAGGGGTCGAGGGTGGGACAGGCAAAACTGAGGCATGGTGAGAAGGTTAACACCAGAAGAGTCGAGTGTGTGGGCTGGGCTTTGGAGGCTGGATAGGATCCACGCTTTCCCGTGGCTCTGGATTTTGGGACCTGCTGAGGTTCTGCGGTTGCGCTTGAGGGTCACCGAGAGATGGACTGGAAGGAGGCCTTCCCAGACTGAGCCCCTTCCTTCCTCTCCCCCCTCGCCCCCCTCTCCATCCCCCCCATCTTACCTCCTTCCCTTCCCCACAGCACCTGTTTATATGTATATATGTTTGTACATATTTGTTACTCTATTTATTTATTTATTTTACTTGTACATATCTATTCTATTTATTTTATTTTGTTAGTATGTTTGGTTTTGTTCTCTGTCTCCCCCTTTTAGACTGTGAGCCCACTGTTGGGTAGGGACTGTCTCTATGTGTTGCCGACTTGTACTTCCCAAGCGCTTAGTACAGTGCTCTGCACACAGTAAGCGCTCAATAAATACGATTGATTATGATGATGGACTGCTCCGGACCGTTGTCAGGCGTTGTCAACCGAGTCATGGCACCAAATTACAGTGGAAGAAAAACTTTTCGGACTCAATCCGACTGGCTTCCCCAAGTTTCCTGAAGATAGTCCCACATCACAGAAGTTTCAAGGAGTCCGGACCCCGCAGCTTGCCATCCTGGTTCATTCAGTCATTCAATCATATTTATTGAGCGCTTACTGTGTGCAGAGCACTGTACTAAGCGCTTGGGAAGTACAAGTTGGCAACATATATATGTACAAGTAAAATAAATAAATGGAGTAATAAATATGTACAAACATATATACAGGTGCTGTGGGGAGGGGAAGGAGGTAAGGCGGGGGGGAGGGGCAATAGGGGGAAAGGAAGGGGGGGCTTAGTCTGGGAAGGCCTCCTGGAGGAGGTGAGCTCTAAGAGCAGTGTGGTCTACTGGAAAGAACACAGGCATGGAAGTCAGAGGACCTAGGTTCTACTCCTGCTTTGCCAATTGTCTGCTGGGTGACCTTGGACAAGTCACTTCACTTCTCTATGCCTCAGTTCTCTCATCTGTAAAATGTAGGCTCATTCATTCATTCATTCAATCACATTTATTGAACGCTTACTGTGTGCAGTTCAAGTCTTAGGTGCTTTGGCCTCGGACCCAATAAGGTGTCTCAGCGCAGATTTTAGATATTTGTTTTCTTTGTGCCAAGCACTGTACTAAGCGCTTGGGAGAGTACACTACCACAAGAACCAGACACATTCCCTGCACACAACGAGCTCACAGTCTAGAGGGGGAGTGTGAGCTCCATGTGGGAAAGGGACTGTCCAACCTGCTTAATTTGTATCTCTCTCCTAGTGCTCAGAACAGTGTTTGGCACATAGTAAGTGCTTAACAAGTACCATAATTATTTTTATTATTATACTAAACTCTGTGTACTGACCCTGCAGAGAAGTAGTGTAGAATTTTGGAAATTCTTTGCAGTATCAATCAATCAATCAATCAATCGTATTTATTGAGCGCTTACTGTGTGCAGAGCACTGTACTAAGCTCTTGGGATGTACAAGCTGGCAACATATAGAGACAGTCCCTACCCAACAGTGGGCTCACAGTCTAGAAGGTGGAGACAGAGAACAAAACCAAACATACTAACAAAATAAAATAAATAGAATAGATAGGTACAAGTAAAATAGAGTAATAAATATGTACAAACATATATACATATATTCAGGTGATGTGGGTAAGGGAAGCGGGTTGGTATGCAATATATGTTACACAGTGGCCTCAAACTTTTTTATTTTGGGGTATTTGTTAAGCGCTTGGTATGTGCCAATACTGTACTAAGCCCTGGGGTAGATAACAGATAAACTTTCTTTGGAATTGCACAAGGATTGAATTCATTACGTATAAATCAATTAGAAACGAAGGTCATTAGTTTGAGGCTGTTGCTGTGGAAATCCTTGTATAAAACAATTACACTTTGTTGTCTGTGTTAAGTATTAACTGAAGTGTTAAATATTCTTAGATGTAAAGGGCAGTGACCAGTTACCACAGTTACCAGGCAGCGCAAGTCATTGATTCATATCTGTTGAGTCAAAGTTTTTAGTGGGTGAAAATAATAATAATAATAATGATGGTATTTGTTAAGCACTTACTATGTGCAAAGCACTGTTCTAAGCGCCGGGGAGGTACAAGGTGATCAGGTTGTCCCCCGGGGGGCTCACAGTCTTCATCTCCATTCTACAGATGAGGTAACTGAGGCACAGAGAAGTGAAGTGACTTGCCCAAAGTCACACAGCTGACAGTTGGCGGAGCTGGGATTTGAATAATAATAATAATAATAATGATGGCATTTGTTAAGCGCTTACTATGTGCAAAGCACTGTTCTAAGCGCTGGGGAGGACACGAGGTGATCAGGTTGTCCCACATGGGGCTCACAGTCTTAATCCCCATTTTACAGATGAGGGAACTGAGGCACAGAGAAGTTAAGTGACATGCCCAAAGTCACACAGCTGACAATTGGCAGAGGCGGGATTTGAACCCATGACCTCTGACTCCAAAGCCCGTGCTCTTTCCACTGAGCCACGCTGCTTCATGAAAGAGAAGTGTTCAGAGGCCCGTAATATTTGTAACCATATTGAATGTTAGAGAAGCAGCATGGCATAGTGGATAGCGCTTAGTACAGTGCTCTACACACAGTAAACGCTCAATAAATACGATTGAATGAATGATAGGCTCTAATCCCGGCTTTGCCGCTTGTCTGCTGGGTGACCTTGGGAAAATCACTTCACTTCTCTGTGCCTCAGTTACTGCATCTGTGAAATGGGGATTGAGGCTGTGAGCCCCACATAGCACAGGGACTGTGTCCAACTGGATTTGCTTGATCCGCCCCAGTGCTTAGTACAGTGCCTGGCACATAGTAAGTGCCTAACAAATACTACAATCTGGAGAAGCAGAGTGGCTCCGTGGCCCTGGGCTTGGGAGTCAGAGGTCGCGGGTTCTAATCCCAGCTCCGCCGCTTGTCAGCTGTGGGACTTGGGGCAAGTCACTTCTCTGGGCCTCAGTTTCTTCATCTGAAACAACCTGATTGCCTTGTATCCCCCCCAGCGCTTAGAACAGTGCTTCGCACATAGTAAGTGCTTAACAAATACCATCATTATTATTATTATTACAATCTATTATTATTATTATTTTAAAGGGACAGTTACTTTCCCTACATTCATTCAGTGGCACTTATTGAATGCTTACTGGTGGGCAGAGCACTGTCCTAAGTGCTTAGGAGAGTACACTGTAACAATACAACAGACGCATTCCACGTCCACAGCAAGCTTACAGTCTTGGAACCAGGATGAGCAGGAGGCGTCATGGGTTTAGAAAGAAGAGAAGCAGCGTGGCTCAGTGGAAAAGAGCCCGGGCTTTGGAGTCAGAGGTCATGGGTTCAAATCCCGGCTCCGCCACTTGTCAGCTGGGTGACTTTGGGCAAGTCACTTCACTTCTCTGGGCCTCAGTTACCTCATCTGTAAAATGGGGATTAAGACTGTGAGCCTCACGTGGGACAACCTGACCACCTTGTAACCTCCCCAGCGCTTAGAACAGTGCTTTGCACATAGTAAGCGCTTAATAAATGCCATCATCATCATTATTATTAAGAGAACAGTGCTTTGCACATAGTAAGCGCTTAACAAATACCATCATTATTATTAAGAGAACACTGGAGTTAGGATCAACTCCTGTCAGTGTGACTGGATGCTAGGGAAAGTGCATGCTAGAACAACTAACCTGTCATGGAAAGTGACCTCCTCTCTTCCCTTTGGAAGTAGGATAATGGTGGCCCTGATTGAAATGGGCCCGGGGGCAAGAAACAAGATGGAACTCATCATTTCCAATTTGGGGGTTTTAGAGTTCCCCCTCCTCTGAAACAGTTTCTTACATCATGGGAATACTATAATAATAATAATAAAGGTATTTCTTAAGCACTTACTATTTTCCAGGAATACTATAATAATAATAATGGTATTTGTTAAGCACTTACTATATTCAAGGCCCTGTACTAAGCACTGCGGTGGGTACTGGCTAATCAGGTGGGGCTCACAATCTTAATCCTCGTTTTACAGGTGAGGTAACTGAGGCCCAGAGAATTGAAGTGACTTGCACAAGGTCACACAGCGGACAAGCAAAGGATTAGAACCCAGGCCCTTCTGATTCCCAGGCCCACGCCCTATCCACTAGGCCACACTGCTTCTCTTTGTGTGACCAGCCCTGCCTACAGAGTTTAAGTCCTTATGATGGCTTCTTCTATATCTTCTATATCTAAATACGATTGATTGAATTACTGGAAAGAGCATGGGCCTGGAAATCATAAGGATCTGAGCCTGAACAGATCCTGTCTCTGTTATGTGACCTTGGGCAAGTCCCTTAACTTCTCCGTGACCCGGTTACCTCATCTGTAAAATGGGGATTATGGGACTGTGTCCAACCTGATTAACTTGTATTAACTCTCTCTCTCTGTCTCTCTCTCTCTCTCTGTTTCTCTGTCTCTGTTTCCCTGTTTGTCTCTGTTTCTCTTTCTGTCTCTGCCTGTTTGTCTCTCTGTCTGCTTCTCTGCCCTCTCTCTCTCTCTCCATTTCTCTATTTCTTCCTCTCTCTGCCTGTCTGTTTCTCTGCCCCCTCTCTTTCTCTCACTCTCTCTCTCCATTTCTCTATTTCTTCCTCTCTTTCTCTGTCTCTCTGTTTCTCTGCCCCCTCTCTGTTTCTCTCTCTCCATTTCTATTTATTTTATTTTGTTAATATGTTTGATTTTGTTCTCTGTCTCCCCCTTCTAGACTGTGAGCCCGCTGTTGGGTAGGGACCGTCTCTATATGTGGCCAACTTATACTTCCCAAGCGCTTAGTACAGTGCTCTGCACACAGTAAGTGCTCAATAAATACGGTTGATTGATTGATTGATCTTCCTGCTTGCTTGCAGACCTCAGTTACAACCCATTTCTCATTGTTCAGGATAGCACCACTTAGTAGGGCCCAGTTAAAATCATATCTCCTTCAAGAGGCCTTCCCTGACTAAGCCTTATTGAAGGCCCATCTCCTCCAAGAGGCCTTCCCAGACTAAGCCCCCCTTTCCTCTTCTCCCATTCCCTTCTGTGTCACCCTGACTTGCTCCCTTTATTTTCCCTCCTCCCAGCCCCACAGCACTAATGTGCATATCTGTAATTTATTTATTTGCATTGATGTCTGTCTCCTTTCCTTTAGACTGTAAGCTAGTTATGGGCAGGGAATGTGTCTGTTTAGTGATGTATTGCACTCCCAAGCACTTAGTACAGTGCTTTGCACACTGTATGCGCCCAATAAATACGATATTATGATGTCTAAGCCCTGGGATAGATACAAGGTAATCAGATTGGACACAGTCCATGTCCCACATGGAGCTCACGGTCGTAATCTCCATTTTACAGATGAGATAACTGAGGCATAGGGAAATTAAGTGACTTGCTCAAGGTCACACAACAGAGAAGTGGCGGAACCAGGACTAGAACTCAGTTCCTTCTGACTTCCTCTAGGCCACACGGCTCCTCCAGCGTGTCTGTCTCCCACTCTAGACTGTAAGCTCTTTGTGGGCAGGAAATACGTGTACAACTCCATTACATTGCACTCTCCCTGGCACTTAGTATATTGCTCTGCACACAGTAAGCAATAAATAAATAGCACTGAATGGTTGATAGGCTTATAGAAGCCTGGAAGGGATGTTGTATTTCCAAATTTCCACAAGATGGGAGTGTTTTAAAACTCTAATCCTATGGAATTTGATAGTTTGACCTATATCCTTTCTACGCTAAATTCCCCTGTCTCTGTTTACACTTTCATGACTTGGAGACCAGCAACACAAACACTCCCCATTTTCTGTCCAGTGAAGTTTGACTCACTACGGTCGGTCAAAGTTTCCATCCTCTGGCAGACCAAAAGCAACCAATGCAAATGTGTATGTCAAGCTTCAGGAGAATTTCACATGCTGCATTTCAGGGGAATTTGATAGCAGGAGGCAGATGAATGATCTGAAATGAAACCAGAAAAACCTTGGATGACTACAATGCCCTTTCTCTAATTAAAGGTTTCCCGCCCCACTTTCCCCACCAAGCCCTGTAATGATTTTTCCACCCTAGATTCCAGTGGAATGGAGGAGAATTCCAGTGATTCCACTGGAATGTGCTACCAGTCAGACTAAGATTTTCCTTGTGCTTTGTTCAAAAGTGAACTTGCACACACTCTGAAGCCTCCGTGACGTAGCTTAATGTAGTCATTTTTGAAAATGGTATTTGTTAAATGCTGACTGTGCCAGGTGTGGTACTAAACACTGGGGAGATACAAGCTAATCAAGTTGGACACACTCCCTGTCCCACATGGGGTTCACAGTCTCAATCCCCATTTTACAGATGAGGGAACTGAGGCCCAGAGAAGTGAAGTGACTCGCCCAAGGTCACCCAGCAGACAAGTTGCAGAGCGGGATTAGAACCCAGGTCCTTTTGACTCTCAGGCCTGTGCTCTATCCATCAAGCTACTAGCGCTATCCACTAGAGCTTATATGGTAGAGTACCAAAACTGCTATAATAATTATTATGGTATTTAGTAATAATGGTATTTGTTAAGCGCTTACTATGTGCCATGCACTGTTTGAGGCACTGGGGGAGATACAAGATGATCAGGTTGTCCCACGTGGGGCTCACAGTATTAATCCTTAATCTTAAATCTTAATCTTTTAGACTGTGAGCCCACTGTTGGGTAGGGACTGTCTCTATATGTTGCCAACTTGTACTTCCCAAGCGCTTAGTACAGTGCTCTGCACACAGTAAGCGCTCAATAAATATGATTGATTAATCCCCATTTTGCAGATGAGGGAACTGAGGCACAGAGAAGTTTAGTGACTTGTCCAAAGTCACACAGCTGGTATTAGAACCCATGACCTCTGATTCCCAAGCTTGTGCTCTTTCCATTAAGCCATGCTGCATTAAGCACTTACTATGTGCCAAGCACTGTTCTAAGCACTAGGGTAGATAAAAGTTAATCAGGTTGGATGCAGTCCCTGTCCCCATGGGACTCACTGTCTAAGTGATCCCCATTTTACAGATGAGGAAACTGAAGCACAGAGAAGTGAAAAGACTTGCTCAAGGTCACGCAGAAGATATGTGACGGAGCTAGGATTAGAATCCAGGGCCCCTGAGACCCAGGCTTGTGGTCTTTCCACTAGGCCACGCGGCTAGTACAGTGCTCTGCACACAGTAAGTGAAGCAGCGTCACTCAGTGGCAAGAGTCAGGCCTTGGGAGTCAGAGGTCATGGGTTCTAATCTTGGCTCCTCCACTTGTCTGCTGTGTGACCTTGGGCAAATCACTTACCTTCTCTGTGCCTCAGTTCCCTAATCTGTAAAATAGGGATTAAGACTGTGAGCCCAGTGTGGGACAACCTGATTACCTTGTACCTACCCCAGCGCTTAGAACAGTACTTGGCACATAGTGAGTGCTTAACAAATACCCCTATTATTATTATTATTATTATTATTATTGAATGAATGAATGTAGAAAAGTACTTTAATGACTGATTGTAGAAATGCTGAGGTACTGGGGGTTGGGTGAATCAATCAGTTAATCGTATTTATTGAGAGCTTACTTTGTGCAAGCACTGTACTAAGCGCTTGAGAAAGTACAATAGAACAATATAACAGACATATTCCCTGCCCACAGTGAGCTTACAGTCTAGAGGGGGAGACAGACAGTAATATAATAAATTACGGATATGTACACAAGTGCTGATAAATAAATTATGGATATGTACATAAGTGCTGTAGGATTGGGGATGGTGAATAAAGGGAGCAAGTCAGCGTGACGCAGAAGGGAGTGGGAGAAAAGGAAATGAGGGCTTAGTCAGGGAAGGCCTCCTGGAGGAGATGTGACTATTGAAGGCTTTAGAGGTGGGGAGAACGATCCTCTGTCTTTCGGATAAGGAGAAGGAAGACATTCGCCCGTTGTTGGATAGGGACCGTCTCTATATGTTGCCGATTTGTACCTTGTTGGTATGTTTGGTTCTGTTCTCTGTCTCCCCCCTTTAGACTGTGAGCCCACTGTTGGGTAGGGACTGTCTCTGTGTTGCCAATTTGTACTTCCCAAGCGCTTAGTACAGTGCTCTGCACATAGTAAGCGCTCAATAAATACGATTGATTGATTGATTGATTAGTCCAGTGCTCTGCACACAGTAAGCGCTCAATAAATACGATTGAATGAGTGAATGAATTCCAGGTCTGTGACAGGATGTTGGCGAGAGATCGGCTGAGAGATAGACAGGATCGAAGTGCAGTGAGAAGGTTAGCAAGCATTAGAGGAGCCAAGTGTGCGGGATGCGGTTTGTGAAGGAGAGTAGCGAGGTGAGGTAGGAGGGGACAAGGTGATTAGGTGCTTTAAAGGTGATGGTAAGGCGTTTCTGTTTAATGTGGAGGTGGATGGGTAACCACTGGAGTTTCTTGAGGAGTGGGGAAACATGGACTGAACATTTTTGTGGAAAAATGATCTGGGCAGCAGAGAATGTGGATGTGAGTGAGACTGTGAGAAGCAATCTGGCTCAGTGGAAAGAGCCCAGGCTTGGGAGTCAGAGATCATGGGTTCTAATCTGACTGTGAGCCCACTGTTGGGTAGGGACTGTCTCTATATGTTGCCAACTTGTACTTCCCAAGCGCTTAGTACAGTGCTCTGCACACAGTAAGCGCTCAATAAATATGATTGATAATCCTGACTCCGCCACTTGTCAGCTGGGTGACTTTGGGCAAGTCACTTAAGTTCTGTGCCTCAGGTTCCTCATCTGTAAAATGGGGATTAAGACTGTGAGCCCCACGTGGGATGACCTTGATTACCTTGTATCCTCCCCAGCGCTTAGAACAGTGCTTGGCACATAGTAAGCGCTTAACAAATACCAACATTATTATTATTACTGTGACCAAGGAAACCTGGAGAGGAGAAAGTTAAATTGTGAATGCCTCCAGGAGGAGGTGGGCTTTCAGGAGGGTTTTGAAGGTGGGGAAAGCTGTGTGGTCTGGTAGATTTGAAGGGGTGGGATTTTTTGACTTCATCATCATCAATCGTATTTATTGAGCGCTTACTGTGTGCAGAGCACTGTACTAAGCGCTTGGGAAGTACAAGTTGGCAACATATAGAGACAGTCCCTACCCAACAGTGGGCTCTCAGTCTAAAAGGTATTTTAGACTTGGTATTTGAGTGTTGATTTTTAATGAACTCCTATGGTGTGTTTTTTCACCTTCCCCACTCAGAGATTCCTTCCTACAAAGAAAATCTCTAGGTGTCAATACAAGAGGTTAATACTGTTTTCTAAACACTTCATTTGCATGTCCTTGGATCTTGAGTTGAAATGCCTCATTGTTTCTAATCTAGGAATTGGATGAAGATAAACACCAAAAAATCGCCAGAGAAATGAACCTCTCCGAAACCGCCTTCATCCGAAAACTACACCCAACAGATGATTTCACCCAAAGTAAGTCTGTATGTGTATTTGAAATATCCCTCACAGTGACAGAATCTCACTCTTAAAGGGTCACAAGAAATGAGCACAGTACCGAGCGCTGAAATAGACACAAGTAATCAGGCTGGACACAGTCCATGTCCCAAAGGAGGCTCCATAGTCTTAATCCCCATTAAGATTGAGTACCTAGTGCCAGCGATGGAGATGAGCAGATTTAAAAAGTAATTCTATTTGAAATTCATCTCTTGGGGGCCAGTGGGCCTTGTGGATAGACACGAGCCTGAGAGTCAGAAAGACCTGGGTTCTAATCTCAGCTCCGCTGCTTGCCCGCTGTGTGATCTTGGATAAGTCACTTCACTTCTCTGGGCCTCAGTTAGCTCATCTGTAAAATGGGGGTTGAGACTGTGAGCCCCATTTAGGACAAGGACTGTGTCCAACCTGATTAGTTTGTGTCTATCTCAGTGCTTAGTATGGTCCCTGACAGATGGTTAGTGCATAACAAACACCATAAAAACAATTCCTGACAATTGGCTTGTATTTTGAATTTATGTCATTCATCTTGCTGTTTACTACAGGAGTACTGGAATCCTCCCATCAGGGGAGATCTCTTGGTTTCCTTGAGCTCACCTCCCCTTTTAAGAACTCTGGGAATCAGAAAACTTGGGATCTAATCCCAGCTCTGCCATTTACCTGCTGTGTGACATTGAGAAAATCACTTAACTTCTCCGTGCCTTGGTTTCCTCATCTATAAAATGGGGATTGATATCCCTGTTCTCCCTCTTGCTTGTTAGCCCCATGCGGGGCAGGGACTGCTGATCTGATTATCTGGTATCTTAGTACTTAAAATAGTGGTAATAGCTGTGGTGTTAAGTGTTTACTATGCACCAAGCACTGCACTAAGCACCTGGGTAAAATACAAGGTAATTAGGCTTGATACATGCATAGGAAGCATTTAACAATCAAAATCTCCTCCATATTGGCTTCAAAGCTGTCCATCACCTTGCCCCTTCTTACCTCACCTCCCTTCTCTCCTTCTACATCCCAGCCCACACACTCTGCTCCTCTGGTGCTGCTAACCTTCTCACTGTGCATCGTTCTCAGCTGCCCTGCTGTCGACCCCTGGCCCATGTCCTACTTCTGGCCTGGAATGCCCTCCCTTCTCAAATCTGACAAAAACTATCACTCTTTTCCCCTCCTTTCAAAGCCCTCCCTTCAAAGACCTCCTCCAAGAGGCCTTCCGAGACTAAGCCCCCCCTTGACCTCAGCTCCCCCTCCCTTCCGCGTCACCTCGACTCGCTCCCTGCCCCACAGCGCTTATGTATATTTGTATATATCCATAATTCTATGTATAGTGATTTCTGTTTACTTGTTTTGATGTGTATATATCTATAATTCTATTTACTTATATTGATGCCTGTTTACTTCTTTTGATGTCCGTCTCCCCGCTTCTAGACAGTAAGCCCGGTGTGGGCAGGGATTATCTCTATTGTTGAATTGTACTTTCCAAGTGCTTAGTACAGTGCTCTGCACACAGTAAGTGCTCAATAAATACGATTGAATGAATGACTTAAATATGATTATTGTTGTTTCTTGTTCGGTGGCTGTTTTGGTAAATATTTAGTCATTGATAACCAAAAAAGAGGAGGAGATCAATCTGCTTCTGTTAATTACAAACTCTGACATTTTGTTTTTCTCCTAAGGTTCGTGCTTTGGGTTAAGATGGTTTACACCAACCAATGAAGTCCCTCTCTGTGGACACGCCACCCTCGCCTCCGCCGCGGTGCTTTTTCACAAGAGAAGTAAAGTTTCCAGTGCTTCCCCACCTCTCGCCTGCCAACAGTTTAGAAATAGCACAGGATTTTGAACTCAAGTCATTTTTTTATCATCCCGTTCTTCAGCAACCACCTCCTCAGTTATACATAAGCCTAGACCACATAGTATTTCACACGCATTTATTATAGTGATTTGAGGTGAAATATGGAAAATACTACCAGGCAATTTTATTTTTAGTCACTTTCAGGTTGGTGGTATCGGGCTAGAGACTAGGCAGAAGACATGTTTCCTCCGCATAATGGTGTTATATTTAAAATCTGGTCTCATGAGTCAGAAGATTTCCTCTCCCTGTACCGAAAGTGTCAATGTCTTGGGCAGGTAGTGACACTTTAAAAGCTGCTCTGAGAAGCAAGGATGTGTCACATAGGAGGGGGTGAAAATGCAATTAGGACTGAGAAGCAGCATAAGGGAGTGGAAAGAGCATGGGCCTGAAAAGTCAAAGGACTTGGGTTCTAATCCTGGCTCCGCCACTTGCCTGCTCCGTAACCTCAGGCAAGGTTCTTAACCGAGGCATTCGGTGCCTCAGTTTTCTCATCTGGGAAAAGGGGATTAAATGCTTGCCCTCTGTCACTCTTGGAGGGTGAGTCCCTGGTGGGATAGGGACTATGTCCAACCTGATTATCTTATATCAGCACCAGTTCTTAGTACTGAGCTTGGCATATAGTAAGCAATTAACAAATACCGCTGTTATCTTGGCATAGTGGCTAGGGCACAGGCCTAGGAATCAGAAGGTCATGGGTTTTAATCTAGGCTCCACCACTTATCTTCTGTGTGATCTTGGGCAAGTCATCCTTTTAGACTGTGAGCCCACTTTTGAGTAGGGACTGTCTCTATATGTTGCCAATTTGTACTTCCCAAGCGCTTAGTACAGTGCTCTGCACACAGTAAGCGCTCAATAAATACGATTGATGATGATGATGTGTCTCAGTTCCCTCATTTATAAAATAGGATTAAGACTGTGAGCCATATGAGGGACAGGGACTGTGTCCAACCTGATAAGGTTGTGTCTACCCCAGCACATAGAACAGTGTCTGGCACATACTAAGTGCTTAATAAATACAACTGGCCTGCCGTGTGACCGATATCTAAATGTAAAACAACACTCCTGCTTTGATTTCACTTTAATGAATAAATGCTGTAGCAGAGTTTTTTCTTTAGAAAGTTGAAAATGTGCCTTATTGAAGGCACATCTTCTCCAAGAGGTCTTCCCTGAGTAAGCCCTCATTCTCTCTTCTCCCACTCACTTCTGTGTCACCCTGATTTGCTCCCTCTATTCACTCTGCCATCCTCAGCTCCACAACACTTCTGTACATATCTGTAATTTATTTATATTAATGTTTGCCTTCCCCTCTAGTCAGTCAATCAGTCAATCGTATTTACTGAGTGCAGAGCACTGTACTAAGCTCTTGGGAGAAGGCAATTTAACAGACACATTCTCTGCCCACAATGAGTCTACAGTCTAGAGGGGGAGACAGGCATTAATAGAAATAAATAACAAGTTGTACGCAGTTCACGTCCCACATGGGGTTCACAATCTTAATCCCCATTTTATAGATGAGGTAATCGAGGGCCAGAGAAGTTGAGTGAGTTGCCCAAGTTCACCCAGCAGACAAGTGGCGGAGCCAGAATTAGAATCCAGGTCCTTCTGACTCCTAGGCCTGTGCTCTACTCACTAGGCCATGCTGCCTCTCAAGGAGGAGACCCACAGACAGAAAGCATACAAGCAACGTAAACTTTGTTAAGAAATTAAAAACAGTAAAAGACACCATGTATAATTGACTGAAAGTATGAGCAAAAAGTTAGAAACAGATACAACATTGAGAAGGGATATTGATTCAGGCAAACACATACCACTTTGGAGGGCAATGTTCAAAGTGAATTTTAAAGATAGTTGCCATGATTCCTCAACCCTTTCTAACGATTAATTTCCTTTTTGACCAAATGATATTCCCTTGCCAGAAAATATCAACCCTACCCTAACGTTTGTAACTCTGAGTGGGGAACTAAGGGCCAGACAAGTAGAAGATGACATAGTGCTGGACCTGCCCCTTTATTCAACTTACATTCAGGTCAGTAATGTTTCCAAATGTTTCAAAATGGGTTCCCCCAGTTCCATGCTTGTTTTAAAACATGTGTTTGCTTTCTTTTTAAAATCCAGGATTCCCAGGAAGTAGACGACATGATAAAGGTCGGTTCCTGAAACACAAAGCCTGAAGACATATGGAAGTACTTATTAGCTGAGCACTGGCTGGGTATTTGTGTCACCTCCAGAAAGTAGAGCCAGGGAGGTGTGGTTACAAAGATGCTGAGATTAAGCCTAGAGTCCAGCACAATCAATCAATCAGTGGTATTTATTGGGGGCCTACTGTGTGCAGAGCACTGTACTAAAGCGCTTGGGAGAGTACAGTTCCCTGCCTATAACAAGTTTGCAGTCTAGAGGGGGGAGACAGACGATAATATGAATAAATAAGTAACAATCCCATCAGGTTTAAAGTTCATCTGATGGAAAAGCAGCCTTGTTTTCCAAAGAAGACTCCAGTCCCTTGAATTGACTTGTGGGTGATAGAAACGGGCGTGGGATTCAGAAGGTCATGGGTTCTAATCCCTGCTCTGCCACTTGTTTGCTGTGTGAACCTGGGCAAGTCACTTCACTTCTCTGTGCCTGTTACTTCATCTGTAATTACAAACATCTTCATCTGTTACTTCATCTGTAAAATGGGGATTGAGGCTGAACCCCACATGGGATAGGGACTGTGTCCAACTCAATTTACTCATCTCCACCCCAGTGTTCAGTACAGTGCCTGGCACTTCATTCATTCATTCAATCCTATTTATTGAGCGCTTACTATGTGTAGAGCACTGTACTAAGCACTTGGGAAGTACAAGTTGGCAAAATATAGAGATGGTCCCTATCCAACAACGGGCTCACAGTCTAGAAGGGGGAGACAGGCAACAAAACAAAACATGAGGACAGGTGTCAAGTCATCAGAATAAATAGAAGTAAAGCTAGATGCACATCATTAACAAAATAAATAGAATAGTAAATATGTACAAGTAAAATAGAGTAATAAATCTGTACAAACATATACAGGTTCTGTGGGGAGGGGAAGGAGGTATGGCTGGGGGGGATGGGGAGGAGGAGAGGAAAAATGGGGCTCAGTCTGGGAAGGCCTCCTGGAGGAGGTGAGCTCTCAGTAGGGCTTTGAAGGGACGAAGAGAGCTAGCTTGGCGGATGTGCGGAGGGAGGGCATTCCAGGCCAGGGGAAGGATGTTTTCTGGGGGTCGAAGGCGGGACAGGTGAGAACGAGGCCCAGTGAGGAGGTTAGCGGCGGCAGAGGAGTGGAGGGTGCGGGCTGAGCTATAGAAGGAAAGAAGGGAGGAGAGGTAGGAGGGGGTGAGGGGATGGACAGCCTTGAAGCCCAGAGTGAGGAGTTTTTGCTTGATGTGTAGGTTGACTGGTAGCCACTGGAGATTTTTGAGGAGGGGAGTAACATGCCTAGAGCATTTCTGCACAAAGATGATCTGGGCAGCAGCGTGAAGTATAGACTTAGTAAGCATTTAATAAATACCCCAATTATTGTTATTATTAGAAATAATTATAGGAGAGTTCTCTCAGCTCAGGCGTTCCATGCACGCTTATATCAAGCTTTCTTGGGTGTTCTTCAAGGGTGGTAGTTCAATCATTCAGTCAATCAGTGGTATATATTGAATGTATATGGTCTGTAAAGTACCATACTAAGACCTTAGGGAGGTATGATACCTACCCTCAAGGACCTTTCAGTCTAGGTGGGGAGCTTACAATCTAGTGGTTTTCTTCATTTTCATTTTTACATGGTGGGCAGCAGAGGGCCTGTCTCCTGTTTGGCTCATTCATTCATTCAATTATATTTATTGAGCACTTACTGTGTGCTGAGCACTGTACTAAACGCTTGGGGAAGTACAGTAAAACAATAAATAGTGACATTCCTTGCCCACAACGAGTAGCCTAAGGACAACCTCGCTGCTCTCTTAATAATGATAATAATGATGGCATTTGTTAAGCGCTTACTATGCGCCAAGCGCTGGATGGGGGGGATACAAGGTGATCTGGTTGTCAATCAATTGTATTTATTGAGTGCTTACTGTGTGCAGAGCACTGTACTAAGCACTTGGGAAGTACAAGTTGGCAACATATAGAGACAGTCCCTACCCAACAGTGGGCTCACAGTCTAGAAGGGGGAGACAGATAACAAAACCAAACATACTAACAAAATAAAATAAATGGAATAGATAGGTACAAGTAAAATAAATAGAGTAATAAATATGTACAAACATATATACATATATACAGGTGCTGTGGGGAAGGGAAGGAGGTAAGATGAGGGGGATGGAGGGGGGATGAGGGGGAGAGGAAGGCAGGGGCTCAGTCTGGGAAGGCCTCCTGGAGGAGATGAGCTCTCAGTAGGGCCTTGAAGGGAGGAAGAGAGCTAGCTTGGCGGATGTGCAGTGTAAGTGTAAGCGCTTAGTACAGTGCTCTGCACACAGTAAGCACTCAATAAATACGATTGATGATGATGTGCAGAGGGAGGGCATTCCAGGTCCGGGGGAGGACATGGGCCGGGGGTCGATGGAGGGACAGGAGGGCTGAGTAGGTGCGAATGAAGTTGTCCTTAATGTAACTTGGTGATAACAAGGGCCTTTTTCCCGGGATGGCTGGGGGGGTGGGGGTGGGGAGTCAGTCAGTGAGTCAGTCAGTCAGTGAGTCCCAGTCCCACATGGGACTCACAGTCTTAATCCCCATTTTACAGATTAGGTCACTGAGGCTCAGAGAAGTTAAGTGACTTGCCCAAGGTCACACAGCAGACATGTGGCGGAGCTGGGATTAGAACCCATGACCTCCGACTCCCAAGGCCGGGCTCTTTTCACTGAGCCAGACTGCTTCTCTTAACTAAGAGAACTGCTTCTCTTAACTTCTCTTAACTCTGTACTAAGTACATGGGAGAGTACCCAACTTCTTACTACAACCCAGCCCACACACTGCTTCTCTAATGCCAACCTTCTCACCGCACCTTGGTTTCGTCTTTCTCACCCCTGACCTCTCACCCTCGTCCTGCCTCTGGCCTGGAATGCCCTCCCTCCTTATATCTGACAGACAATGACTCTCCTTCAAGAGGCCTTCCCTGACTAAGCCCTTCTTTCCTCTTCTCCCTCTACCATCCATGTCGCCCTGACTTGCTCCCTTATCCATCCCCACAACACTTATGTGCATCTCCATAATTTATATTTACTTATACTAATGTCTGTCTCCCCCTCTAGACTGTAAGCTTGTTGTGGGCAGGGAATGTGTCTGTTATATTGTCCTCTCCCAAGCACTTAGTGCAGTGCTTTGCGTACCTTAAGGACTTTTAGACTGTGAGCCCACTGTTGGGTAGGGACTGTCTCTATATGTTGCCAACTTGTACTTCCCAAGCTCTTAGTACAGTGCTCTGCACACAGTAAGTGCTCAATAAATACGATTGATTGATAATAATAATAATAATGGTATTTGCTAAGCGCGTACTACATGCAAAGCACTGTTCTAAGCACTGAATAAATACGATTGACTGACTGGCCCCTAGCTGCCCTAGCAGTTTTCCCCATTCTGACTCCTGCTGTACCTTTTAAGCATTTGCTATTTACCCCTCCCTTAGCCCACAGCGCTTATGCACATGTCCTTACAGTCTGCCATTTCCTCTATCTGTCATTTATTTTGTCCGTCTTACCCATTAAACTTACAGCTCCTTGTGGGCAAGGATAGTGCCTACCAATTCTATTGCATTGGAACTCCTAAGTGCTTAGTACAGTGCTCTGCACACAGTAAGCAGCGTGGCCTAGTGGATAAAGCATGGGCCTGGGAGCTAGATGGCCAGGGTTCTGGTCTAGATTCTGCCACTTGCCTGCTGTGTGATGTAGGGCAAGTCACTTAACCTCTCTGTGCCTCAGTTTCCTCAATTACAAAATGAGGACTCAATACCTGTTCTTCCTTCTACTTAGACCGTGAGCCCTATGTAGGACAGGGACTGTATCCAGCCTGATTAACTTGTATCTACCCCAGTGCTTAGATTAGTACTTGGCACATAATAAGAATTTAATAAATAACCACCCCCCTGATGGAAAAAAAATACAATTGATTATAATAATAATAATTAATGATGGTATTTGTTAAGCACTTACTATGTGCCAAGCACTGTTCTAAGTGCTGGGGGAGATACAAGTTATCAGGTTGTCCCAGGTGGGGCTCACAGTCTTAATCCCCATTTTACAGATGAGGTACTTAAGGCATAGAAAAGTTAAGTGACTTAGCCCGAAGTCACACAGCCGACAAGTGATGGAGCTAGGATTAAAACCTTTTAGACTGTGAGCCCGCTGTTGGGTAGGGACTGTCTCTATATGTTGCCAACTTGTACTTCCCAAGCGCTTAGTACAGTGCTCTGCACACAGTAAGCGCTCAATAAATACAATTGATTGATTAAAACTCTCAAGCTCTTGCCACTAAGCCACGCTGATTATATGTATGGAGGAGCGGACAATGGGCAAACTCCAGCGAGGCAGTTTGGTTTGGGGGTGGAGAGAGGGAGGGAGAAGGTAAGTAGCGCCATTAGAGCACGACCCTGGGCAAGTCACTTCACTTCTCTGCACCTCAGTTACCCCATCTGTAAAATGGGGATTGAGACCGGGAGCCCCATGCGGGACAGGGACTGCATCAAAACAGATTATCTCGTATCTACCCCAGTGCTTAGTACTGTGGCTGGCACATAGTAAGCGCTTAACAAATACTACGATCATTATTATTGTTGTAACAATAATAATAATTAGCCCAGAGCCTTGCTGATCTGGATCCGGCCCTGGGCTCCCTCTGAGTTCCCAGGGTTAAGTTCCTAAACGCAGACACGGACAGTAGTCAGTAAGCAGGCGATTGTCAGGGGGGCATCTCAGTTATCCTAAGACCTGTGATCATTTAGTTGCTCCTACGCAAATTGGGAACATTCCCAGTAGCTCTGCCCTGGAGGAGATTTTTTTGTTTCATCTAGCTCTCTTTTTCAGGCCGCAATAGGAGATGGGCAGGTTCAGGATATTCGTTATTCTCCAGACGCTAAGAAACTCCTCGTTCGCCTCAGCGATAAGTATGAAAGGTAAGCAGAACTTTCACTGTAATCAAATTTTTTGAATCACATAAGTCCCTTTCTGGCTAGCTGACCATCACGTGCATCATCACTTTGAATGCTATTTATTGAGCGCTTACTGTGTGTAGAGCACTGTACTGAGCTCTTGGGAGAGTACAATGTAACAAATTTGGTGGACATGTTCCCTGCCCACCTTCTTAATTGGCTTTTGGTCATGGTTTCTTTGGGAACATGAGGGGAATTAGAACTACTTTCATTGGCTTTGTACTTTGCACTAAGGTGGGAAAGGGCTTGCTGTTCCCCTTTAGTAGAGACACTTATGTCTGAATTAGAGGCCCCCTATTTTTACTTCCTTAGCCTGGTGTCCTTCATCGGGAGAGGCCATTTTGGGCTACTGGGTTCTTAGGGTAAGGTGACCAGAAATCTGAGGCTGGATGAGAGTAGGGTGAAGCCTAAATGGGTGGGGCCAGAAGGACAGAGAGGGGAGAGGAGGAGGAGGGAAAAAGGATTCTGGCAGATGTGATTCCTTTCTCCATCCTAAAAAACTAGGTCTTTTCTGGAGAACCTTAAAGTGGCTGCTCAGAATCTCCCCTCTCTTCTCCCTTTCTCACTCTTTGTGTGCCCCCTCACTCAGTCAATCAGTCGGTCAGTGAGTTGTATTTATTGAGCACTTACTGTGTGCAGGTCACTGTACTAAGTGCTTGGGAGAGTACAACCCAACAATGTAACAGACGCATTCCCTGTCCACAGCGAATTCTGACTTAGACCCGTCGACTTCGATCCACATCCATCCTAAAGTCGACAATTTTAGGTTTGGGGGGGGCACAAATGTACCCTGCAAAACCTAAAGCAGGTGCCAAAATTTGGGGACTGCCTTGCCACAGTTGAGCGAGGAATCGGGGAGGGAAGCGAGTGGATGGAGTCATCTGCTCCTGCCTGTTCTTTCAGGGTGAGGGAACCGGTGAGTTTGCAGAGGCTCCAGAAGGTTTTTCATCCTTGGCCTTCCGGGATTCTCTCTAGGGGACGGAATGTAAACTCAATGGTCTGATCTCTCTGGTGGCCATTCTTCACCCCCTAATAGGTTGCCTTTTGCCCTCTATCCACCAGATCATAAGTTCCTTGAGGTCAGGGACCATGTTTGCAGACTCTGTTGTACTCTCCCAAGGGCTTAGTACAGTGCACAGCAATCAATCAATCAATCGTATTTATTGAGAGCTTACTGTGTGCAGAGCACTGTACTAAGCGCTCGGGAAGTACAAGTCGGCAACACAGCACACAATAAGTGACCACTTCACGGATCTCACCAGTGGTCAAGGCACCAGAGTGGAAGGTTGTTGAACCGCAGTCTCCACTACAACTTTGGGGTAGGAAAGGCAAAAGTTTCAAATGTGGCTAACTTCCTTTCTCCATCCTAAAAAACTAGGTCTTTTCTGGAGAACCTTAAAGTGGCTGCTCAGAATCTCCCGCAATTCGAGAGGACAGGGAAGGTGAAAGGCCTCATTCTCACCTTGAAAGGACAGCCGGGTGGAAAGCCCCAGGATTACGACTTTTACTCCAGATATTTTGCCCCATGGTATGGAGTTCCTGAAGATCCTGTCACAGGTGAGTTTCCACAGCTGACGTTTATAATAATGACGGCATTTATTAAGCGCTTACTATGTGCAAAGCACTGTTCTAAGCACTGGGGAGGTTACAGGGTGATCAGGTTCTCCCACGGGGGGCTCACAGTCTTAATCCCCATTTTACAGATGAGGTAACTGAGGCACAGAGAAGTTAAGCGACTTGCCCAAAGTCACACAGCTGACAATTGGCAGAGCTGGGATTTGAACCCATGAACTCTAACTCCAAAGCCCGTGCTCTTTCCACTGAGCCACGTATCTAACCTGACCATTTAGGATAACTTTCTCTTAAGTCTCCCCTTCCCTGTTCATTCATATTTATTGAGTGCTTAATGTGTGCAAAGCAATTCCCTGCCAATCACAGCTTCAGACAAACACACACCCACACAAACACAGACACACACACACACGCACCTCTCCACCCCTCATGATGAGAACTCTCATTCTGAATTTGATTCTGCACATTTTAGGCGCAAACATCTCATGAGGTGAAGTCACTCAGACAATGACACTGTCAATCTCCACCCCTTGACAGGAGTCATTTTTTTGGAAAGGAATAAAGCTTGAATCTGTTTTATGGTATTTATCAGTTGCTGACTGTGTGCCAAGCACTGTACTAAGCACTGGGGTAAAATACAAGCTAATCAGGCTGGATCCAGCCCTTCTCCCACATCGGGCTCACAGTCTTAATCCCCATTTTACAGATGAGGTAACTGAGGCCCAGAGAAATGAAACGACTTGCTCAAGTTCACACAGTAGACAATTGGCGGGGCTGGGATTAGAACCCAGATCCTTCTGATTCCCAAGCCTGGGCGCTACCCACTAGGCTGCACTGCTTCTCAATCTGAATCTCTGGTGTCCTGATGAAGATGAGAAGCTGCGTAGCCAAATGGAAAGAGCGCAGGGCTGGGAATCAGAGAACCTGGGTTCTAATCCTGACTCTACCCCTTGCCTGCTCTTTGACCTTTGACAAGTCACTAAACTTCTCGGTCCACTGAGCAGCGTGGCTCAGTGGAAAGAGCATGGACTTTGGAGTCAGAGGTCAGGGGTTCAAATCCTGGCTCCACCAATTGTCAGCTGTATGACTTTGGGCAAGTCATTTTACTTCTCTGTGCCTCAGTTCCCTCATCTGTAAAATGGGGATTAAGACTGTGAGCTCCCCGTGGGACAACCTGATCACCTTGTAACCTCCCCAGCACTTAGAACAGTGCTTGCACATAGTAAGCGCCTTAATAAATGCCATTATTATTCTTATTCTTATTATTATTTCCTCATCTGCAAAATGGGGATTTGAAACCTGTTTTCCCTCCCACTTAGACCATTGGATCTGATGATCTTGTATAATAATAATAATAATGGCATTTATTAAGCACTTACTATGTGCAAAGTACTGTTCTAAGAGCTGTTAATGATGGCATTTATTAAGTGCTTACTATGTGCAAATCACTGTTCTAAGCGCTGGGGAGGTTACAAGGTGATCAGGTTGTCCTACCGGGGGCTCACAGTTTTAATCCCCATTTTACAGATGAGGGAACTGAGGCACAGAGAAGTGAAGTGACTCGCCCAAAGTCACACAGCTGACAATTGGTGGAGCCGGGGCTTGAACCCATGACCTCCGACTCCAAAGCCCGGGCTCTTTCCACTGAGCCACGCTGCTTCTCTCCATTCCAGCGCTTAAGACAGTATTTGGCGTTTAACAGACAATAATAATTAATAATAATTTTGGTATTTGTTAAGCACTTACTATGTACAAAGCACTGTTCTGAGCGCTGGGGAGGATACAAGGTGATCAGGTTGTCCCACGTGGGGCTCACAATCTTAATCCCCATTTTACAGATGAGGTAACTGAGGCACAGAGAAGTGAAGTGACTTGCCCAGAGTCACACAGCTGACAAGCGGCGGAGCTGGGATTTGAACCCATGACCACAGTTATTATAAGTCTGAGAGTGGGCAAAAATGAGCTGATTCAGGAATAATATTTGGGCCGGAAGAGATAAGGGAGGGAAGTGGAGAACAGGAGGCAAGGAAGCAGAAGGCCAGGTCCTGAACAAATTGGTGATTGATCAGAAGAAATGTGAAGATCCCGGGATTGAATCAGAAACTCAGTAGGCAGCAGTGGCTGTTTTTGGATGGGCGGGAGTCCTCGGAGACCCCCACTCCAGTGTCAGATGGCCGAAGTACAGTTGTTTCCAGGATCATCTCACTCCCTCAGGAACCAAGGAGGAATTCAGGGACGCAGCATTTCCTTCACTCTGCTTAGCTCAGCACTTTGAGATTTTATAGAATCAGGAAAAAACAACTGCCCGACGATGGGGGGGAAGAAAAAGCCAACAACTCTTTGCTGAGAAAGTGGAGTTCCGGAATGACGCCCACACAACTGCCGTGGAGGCTAATGCCCCTGAGGAATTGGCACTTCTCATTTGCCAGTACCTATCCTCGCATCTGTTTCTTTGGCCAATTAAGGTAATTTGGCTAAAGAAGCAGCTTGGCCTAATGGATAGGGCATGAACCTGGGGGTCAAAAGGATCTGAGTTTTAATCTCGACTCTCCTGCTTGTCCGATGTGGAATTTTGGATAGGCCACTTAACTCTCTGTGCCTCAGTTACCTCATCTGTAAAATGGGGATTAAGACTGGGAGCCCCATGTGGAACATGGGCTGTATCCAATCTGATTAACTTGTGTCTACCTCAGCGCTTAGTAGAGTGCCTGACAGTAAGTGTTTAACAAATAGCAGAAAAAAGAAAAAAACTTTAACCATGAGGAAAGGCTTTTTTTTTTCCCTAAGTGTTCCTAATTGGTCATCATTCTGAAAACTCCCACACATTTTACCGTTCCCTCTTTTTGTCAAAGACTTCATCATCAGTCAAAGCCTGAGGTAATAATAATAATAACAATGGTATTTGTTAAGCGCTTACTACGTGCAAAGCACTGTTCTAAGCGCTTGGGAAGTCCAAGTTGGCAACATGCAGAGACGGTCCCTACCCAACAGCGGGCTCACAGTCTAGAAGGGGGAGACAGACAACAAAACATATTAACAAAATAAAATGAATAGAATAAATATATACAAATAAAATCAATAAATAGAGTAATAAATCCGTACAAGGTAATTTTCAAAGGGCTCCACCATCTCTATTCAGGGGTCGGCCCAGAATACAAAAGACCTGAGCTCTTCCTTGCTAAAAATTCCTCTCAGAACTGGATATTCTTTGGGGTGTGGCATTTTGTCGGGTCTCTTACCTCTCCTCCCCAATTCTTCACCCCCAGAAAACCTGGCCTTGTCCAGATGGAGTTTATCTTCTTCTTGTGAGCCAGGGCCTGGGAGTTCTGGCTTCTAATTTTGACTGCCACTCGCCTTCTGTGCGACCCTGGGCAAGTCATTTAAATTCGCAATATCTCAGTTCCTTAATCTGTAAAATGGAGATTCAATACCTATTCTCCCTCCTGCTTAAACTGTGAACCCCATGTGGGACAGGGACTGTATCTGACCTGCTTATGGAGAAGCAGCGTGGCTCAGTGGAAAGAGCCCGGGCTTTGGCGTCAGAGGTCATGGGTTCAAATCCCAGCTCCCCCACTTGTCAGCTGTGTGAATTGGGGAAAGTCACTTAACTTCTCTGCACCTCAGTTACCTCATCTGTAAAATGGGGATTAAGACTGTGAGCCCCCCGTGGGACAACCTGATCACCTTGTAACCTCCCCAGCGCTTAGAACAGTGCTTTGCACATAGTAAGCACTTAATAAATGCTATCATTATTACTATTATGATCTGATTATCTTGACACATAGTAAATGCCCAACAATTATTATTATTATTATTATTATACTCCATAACGGGGAGAAGATTTTTTAAATTTTCACCTTCAAGTAATATAATGAGTTTTATGATAAAAAAAAAAGAAGTTTTGGAAAGGGCCCCTACTTCCTCTTCCACCACCACTCACTTCTTCCTGTGTTGGCTGTGTAAAAATGTCTGCTGATTGCATTTAAATGTTCATTGACCCCTGAAGGTGGGTGGGCTAGACAATATTTGATGCTTGCTTGAAAGGCTGGCCAGAAAGTTAGTGCCGTAGATGAGGTGTTCATTTCCCTTTGCTAAGGGAAATAAGTCCATGATGTGGAGAAAATGGCCATTCTTTTTAATAATTGGGCTAGCTATTGGGTTCACTTTTTCCCTCCCATCCATCATTTAGCCTTACGCACGTGTATATGTGTATTGGGGGAGGAGGGGTAGTTTTGGGGAGTTTGGAGTCACCACACCTAGTGAAGTGATGATTACATATTAATCAATCATATTTATTGAGCACTTACTGTGTGCAGAGCCCTGTATTAAGTGCTTGGGAGAATACAATAGAACAATATAACAGACACATTCCCTGCCCCACAATGAGCTTACAGTCTATACGGGGAGACAGACATTAATCTTAGAACAGTGCTTTGCACATGGTAAGCGCTTAATAAATGCCATCATTCTTCTTCTTATTATTATTATTGTAAATAAATAAATTATGGTTATGTACATAAGTGCTGTGGGCTGAGAGTGGGGATGAAAAAGAGGAGCAAGTCAGGGTGATGCAGAGGGTGTGGAAGAAAAAGAGAAGAGGATGTAGGAAAGGCCTCTTGGAGAAATATACCTTCAATAAGGATTTGAAGTGGGGAGAGAGTAGGTCGGGGCAAGGTGGACGAGATTGAGGTACAGTGAGTAGGTTGGCATTAGTTTACATGTTTATAATCACTTACATAGTCAATTATTCTGATTACTCTGAGAATTTTTTTATGTGTCTCCCTATTAGAACACAAACTCCTCGTGGGCAGGGAACAGGTCTTAGGCTTCTGTTGTACTTTTCCAAGCACTTAGTACAGTGCCTTGCATCCAGGGGATGCTCAATGAATACCATGACAACCATCACCAAAGTCACCATGATTTTGCCACACAAAGCCATTTTTTAAGCATTGCCCGCAATCATTTTTGAATGTTCTGCAAGGTGGAAGCCGTGTATCTGGCAGGATTTTTCCCTTTCCTTTTCTTTTAGGATCTGCCCATGCTGTTCTCAGCGGCTACTGGTCCCAGCAACTGGGGAAAAAAGAAATGAGAGGTAGGAAAAACTGTTTTTGTTATCAGTCTCTCAGGGTCTATTTTTTCTTTTGCCTCCAATTCAGGCAAATAATTATACCTTGTGTCCTTTCTCTAAACCCCTGGGCCTCCTTAAATTCCTACTCATTGTTTAAAATTTAAGGTGATGTAATGAATGAAAAATGTTTCATGATGGATCATGTATATTTGAAAACTATATAACTTTTTTGGAAGAGGAGAAAGGGACGGGTGATGAAATACCTAAACTTTGACACAGAGTCATTTGGGAAGTAAGTCAAGGCTGTGTTGGTGGCGTCCAAATTCTTATTCCTCTCTCCAGATCAGATTAGCATCATTCCTGTTCACTGCAGGGTATGGAAAAGGCAGTCAGGCTGTGTTGGTAATGGCCAAATTCTTTTTCCTCTACCGAGATCAGATTAGCATCATTCCTGCTCCCTGCAGGGTATGGAACAGGCTGTCAGACTGTGTTTGGTGGTGGCCAAATTGTTTTTCCTCTGTCCAAATCAGATTAGCATCTTTCCTGTTCACTGGAACAAGTTGCTGGGCTCAGTCGCCTATTTGTGGACCAGCAGTGACATCACTTGGTCTGTAGGTCATCTGACTCTGAAGCACATAGGAAGGGGTGGGGAATTACTAATAATTAGTAATAATTATTGCATTTGTTAAGTGCTTACTATGTGCCTTGCACTGTACTAAGCACTGGGGTGGGTACAAACAAATCGAGCTGAGCACTGTCCCTGTCCCACATGGGGCTCACAGTCTCAATCCTCATTTTACGGATGAGGTAACTGAGGTGCAGAGAAGTGAAGAGACTTGCTCAAGGTCACATAGCAGACAAGTGGCAGAGCCAGGATTAGAACCCATGATTTTCTAATTCCCAGGCCCATTCTCTATCCACTGTACCATGCTGCTTCTCTGGCTGTTGGCTTTTGGGCCCCCAATTTGGGAATATGACGAATGCCGTCTTCCAGGCTGTCAACCTGAAGCCTTCCCAACCTACTTGCTGTACCTCAATCTCATCTATCTTTCCTCCAACTCCTTGCTCTTGTCCTCCCTCTGGCCTGGAACTCCTTTCCCCGTCTTAATGGTATTGATAATGGTGGTATTTGTTTAGGGCCTTCTGTGTGCCAGGTACTGTAATAAGAGCTGGGGTAGATAAAAGATAATCAGGTTGGACACAGTCCCTGTCCCACTTGGGGCTCACAGTCTTAATCCTCATTTTACAATCGATCAATATAATCAATATCATTCTTAAATGCCAGACCATTCTCTATTAAAGTCCCATCTCCTCCATTAAGTCTTTCCCGCCTAACCCCTCCTTCCCTCTATTCCCTTTCCCTCGTGTCACCCATGTAATTGGCTCTGTATCCTTTAAGCCCCCTTCAGACCCACAGCACTTGTATACGTTTCCGTAATTTATTTTAATGTTCATCTCCCCCTCCCTACTATACGTTCATGG
This sequence comes from Tachyglossus aculeatus, assembly GCF_015852505.1. Taxonomy (NCBI): domain Eukaryota; kingdom Metazoa; phylum Chordata; class Mammalia; order Monotremata; family Tachyglossidae; genus Tachyglossus; species Tachyglossus aculeatus. Next base: position 61,006,683 of record NC_052068.1, on the reverse strand, counting down.
TGGGCAGGGAACATGCCAAGCAAGTCTTTTTGTATTGTACTCTCTCAATCAATCAATCAATCAACTGTATTTATTGAGCTCTTACTGTGTGCAGAGCACAGTACTAAGCGCTTGGGAAGTACAAGTTGGCAACATATAGAGACAGTCCCTCAAGTGCTTAGTACGGTGCTCTGCGCACAATAAGCACTCAGTAACTATCAATCAATCAATCGTATTTATTGAGCACTTACTGTGTGCAGAGCACTGTACTAAGCGCTTGGGAAGTACAAGTCGGCAACATATAGAGACAGTCCCTACCCAACAGTGGGCTCACAGTCTAGAAGGGGGAGATAGAGAACAAAACAAAACATATTAACAAAATAAAATAAGTAGAAGAGATATGTACAAGTAAAATAAATAAATAGAGTAATACCTACCATTGATTGATTCTGAGTATATTGAACGCATCAAAGGAAGGCTGCAAGGTGCCCTTTCAGTCGTAAGCCATTGCAAGATGGACAGGTGGGCACCTAGAGCTGGGGAGAAGTAGTGGAGGCAAGATGAGAACCCACTCCTTCCGTCCACTCATTCTATCATATTGATTGAGCGCTTACTGCATGCAGAACACTGTACTAAGTGCTTGGGAGAGCACAATGCAACAATAAAGGCACATTCCCTGCCCACAGCGAGCTTAGAGACAATGAGCTTACAGTCTAGAGATGTGTAATGCAATGTGGCTCAGTGGAAAGAGCCTGGGCTTTGGAGTCAGAGGTTATGGGTTCAAATCCCAGCTCTGCCAATTACCAGCTGTGTGACTTTGGGCAAGTAACTTCTCTGTGCCTCAGTTACCTCATCTGTAAAATGGGGATTAAGACTGCCAGCCCCCTGTGGGATAACCTGATCACCTTGTAACCTCCCCAGCGCTTAGAACAGTGCTTTGCACATAGTAAGTGCTTAATAAATGCCATTATTATTATTAATAGTATTACACATCTTCCTACACCTCAAATACTTCCACTGGCTGCCCAACCACCTCCACATAAAATAGGAACTCTGTATAATTAACTTCAAGCAGCTCACCTCTTCCTATCTAATAACCTCGCTAATTTCTACTGAGAACAGGCAATATATCTCTTTCATGTTTTGTACTTCCCAGGTGCTTACTAGAGTGGGTGCTAAGTAAATACTATAATAATAATAATAATAATAATAATAATAATAATAATAGTAGTATTTGTTAAGTGCTTACTATGTGTCAAGCACTATTCTAAGCACTGGGGTAGATACAAGGTAATCAGTTGTCCCACATGGGCTCATGTACCCCATTTTACAGATGAGGTAACTGAGGCACAGAGAAGTTAAGTGACTTGCTCAAGGTCACACAGCAGACAAGTGGTGGAGCCTGGATTAGAACCCACATCCTCTGACTCCCAATCCCCGGCTCCTTCCACTAAGCCATGCTGCTTACTACTATAATTAATGGTATTTATTGAGCACTTACTGTGTGCACAGCACTGTACTAGACTGTAAACTCATTGTGGGCAGGGATCATGTCTGTTGTTTTATTGCATTCTCCCAAGTGCTTAGTACAGTGCTCTGCGCACGGTAAGGGCCCAATAAGTACGATTTGACTGCCGGACTAAATTCCGGGAAAGAATGCATGGGTGGGAATTTAGGTGGCTCCTAAATCCACAGGGATTTCCTAATCTAGTACTACTACTGGGACAGGGACTGTGTCCATCCCGATTTTGCTTGAATCCACCCCAGCGCTTAATACAGTGCCTGGCACGTAGTAAGTGTTTAACAAAGACCACTATTATTATTATTACTACTAGTAGTACTGAGGTAGGTGTTGTGTGGTCTTGGATGGAGTAGTTGATTGTGGATAAAGGAAAATTGTTCTCCATGCTGCGTCTGTGTTCTCATGCCGGCTGGCTCGTGGTGCCAAGCACGGGGGATGTGGAGGGGCTGAAGAACTAAAATAAGTAAAATTAATCCATTCCTCTCCAAATTCCCTGAGTGAGTTGTCTATATCTGCTGCTTCCAGTTCCTCTCCTCTGATTCTCTGCTTGGCTCCCTCTGATCTGGCTTCCATAATAATAATAATAACGATGGCATTTATTAAGTGCTTACTATGTGCAAAGCACTGTTTTAAGTGCTGGGGAGGTTACAAGGTGATCAGGTTGTCCCATGGGGGGCTCACAGTCTTAATCATCATTTTACAGATCAATCAATCGTATTTATTGAGCGCTTACTGTGTGCAGAGCACTATACTAAGCGCTTGGGAAGTACAAGTTGGCAACATATAGAGACGGTCCCTACCCAACAGTGGGCTCACAGTCTAAAAGGGGGAGACAGAGAACAAGACCAAACATACTAACAAAATAAAATAAATAGAATAGATATGTACAAGTAAAATAAATAGAGTAATAAATATGTACAAACATATATACATATATACAGGTGCTGTGGGGAAGGGAAGGAGGTAAGATGGGGGGATGGAGAGGGGGACGAGGGGTAGAGGAAAGAAGGGGCTCAGTGTGGGAAGGCCTCCTGGAGGAGGTGAGCTCTCAGTAGGGCCTTGAAGGGAGGAAGAGAGCGAGCTTGGTGGATGGGCAGAGGGAGGGCATTCCAGGCCCGGGGAATGACATGGGCCGGGGGTCGATGGCGGGACAGATGAGGTAACTGAGGTACAGAGAAGTTAAGTGATTTGCCCAAAGTCACACAGCTGACAATTGTCGGAGCCGGGATTTGAACCCATGACCTCTGACTCCAAAGCCCAGGCTCTTTCCACTGAGTCACGCTTCTTCTGCTTCCATCCCCTTTGCTGCACAGAAACCGCCCTCTCAAAGGTCACCAATGATCTCCTTCTTGCCAAATCTAACAGCCTCTACTCCATCCTAATACTCCTCGACCTCTCAGCTGCCTTCGACACTGTGGACCGCCCCTTTCTCCTGGAAACATTATCCAACCTTACCTTTACTGACACTGTCCTTTCCTGGTTCTCCTCCTATCTCTCTGGCTGCTCATTCTCAGTCTCTTTTGTGGGCTCCTCCATTGCCTCCTATCGTCTAACTATTGGAGTTCCTCAAGGTTCAGTTCTGGGTCTCCCTCTATTCTCCATCTATAATAATAATAATAATAATAATAATAATAATGGCATTTATTAAGCGCTTACTATGTGCAAAGCACTGTTCTAAGCGCTGGGGAGGTTACAAGGTGATCAGATTGTCCCATGTGGGGCTTACAGTCTTAGTCCCCATTTTACAGATGAGGGAACTGAGGCACAGAGAAGTGAAGTGATTTGCCCAAAGTCACACAGCTGACAGTTGGCGGAGCCGGGATTTGAACCCATGACTTCTGACTCCAAAGCCCGGGCTCTTTCCACTGAGCCACGCTGCTTCTCTACCCCCTCCCCCCAGCCCTACCTCCTTCCCCTCCCTACGGCACCTGTATATATGCTTGTACAGATTTATTACTCTATTTTACTTGTACATATTTTCGATTTATTTTCTTAATGATGTGCATCTAGCTTTATTTGTATTTATTCTGATTACTTTGACACCTGTCCACATGTTTTTTTTTGTTGTCTGTCTCCCCCTTCTAGACTGTGAGCCCGTTGGTGGGTAGGGACCATCTCCATATATTGCCAACTTGTACTTCCCAAGCATTTAATACAGTGCTCTGCACACAGTAAGCGCTCAATAAATACGATTGAATGAATGAATGAATGAATGAATTCACGTGCTCCCATGGCTTCAACTACCTCCTCTATGCAGATGATTCCCAAATCTACATCTCCAGGCCTGATCTCTCTCCCTCTCTGCAGTCTTACATTTCCTCCCACCTTCAAGACTTCTCTACTTGGATGTCCCGCCGTTATCTCAAACTTAAACTTGTACGAAACAGAACTCCTTATCTTCCCACCCAAACCCTGTCCCCGCCCTGATTTTCCCATCACTGGAGGCAGCACCACCATCCTTCCTGTTTTGCAAGTCCGAAACCTTGGCGTTATCCTCAACTCATTTCTTTCATTTAATGCACATCTATCAATCTAAATCACTATCAATCTGTCACTAAATCCTGTCGGTTCAAATCCACCCTCTCCCCTCCATTGTAACTGCTATCACTTAAATCCAAGATTATCTCACCTTGATCACTGTATCGGCCTCCTTGCTGACCTCCCAGCCTCCTGTTTCTCCCCACTCCAGTCCATACTTCACTCTGCTGCCTGACTTGGGCGGGCATCCAAAAAAATAGCAACCATTAATAAATAGTTATGGTATTTGTGAAGTTCTTACTATGTCTCTATATGTTGCCAACTTGTACTTCCCAAGCACTTAATACAGTGCTCCTCACACAGTAAGCGCTGAGTAAATACGATTGAATGAATGAATAATAATTATGGCATCTAAGTTCTTACTATGTGCCAACCACTGTTCTAAGCACGGGGCGGGGGATGTTGTATTTACTATTATATTTATTTTGTTAATGATGTGCATCTAGCTTTACTTCTCTTTATTCTGATGACTTGACACCTGTCCACATGCTTTGTTTTGTTTGTCTCCCCCTTCTAGACTGTGAGCCTGCTGTTGGGTAGGGACCGTCTCCATATGTTGCCAACTTGTACTTCCCAAGTGCTTAGTACAGTGCTCTGCACACAGTAAGCGCTCAATAAATACGAATGAATGAATGAATGGATCATTTTTTCTACAAAATCATCATGTTTCCCCACTCCTCAGGAACCTCCAGTGGTTACCCATTCACCTCTGCATCAAACAGAAACTCCTTACCGTCGGCTTTAAAGCACTCAATCACCTTGTCCCCTCCTACCTCGCCTCACTGCTCTTCTACTACAACCCAGCCCACACGCTTCTCTCCTTTAATGCCAATATACTCACTCTACCTTTATTTCATTTATCTCACCACTAATCTCTTGCCCATGTCCTGCCTCTGGCCTGGAACACCCTCCCTCTTCATAGCTGACAGACAATTACTCTCCCCACCTTCAAAGCCTTATTGAAGGCTCATCTTCTCCAAGAGGCCTTCCCTGACAAAGCCCACATTTCCTCTTTTCCCACTCCCTTTGGCGTTGCTCTGATTTGCTCCCTTCCCTTGATTTGCTTCCTTTCTCATTCACCCTTCCCTCATCCCCACCATACTTATGTATATATCTGTAATTTATTTATTTATAAATATATACATAAATATATAAGTATAAATGTCTCCCCTTCTTGACTGTGAGCTTGCTGTGGGCAGGAATGTGTCTACTAATGCTTCGTACCATGCTCTGCCCACAGTAATCAATCAATAAATATGTTTGATCTAGCTGTCCCTCCATGAACTCAAGGCTCCCTGCTCTCCTGCCATCCAGTAGGCAGAAGAGGGCTCAGTGACTTTCACCTAATTTATTTATTTTTCCTTTAGCTTTTCAGTGTTCCTACCGTGGAGGAGAACTGAAGATGTCCCTGAGGGGCGATCAGAGAGTTGACATCAGTGGTCAAGCGGTTATCGTCTTGGCAGGCAGTTTGACAGTCTGAAGGCCGAAGGGTTAGGATTCATGTTACTCCCAAATACTGTTCTATTGTATTCTCCCAAGCGCTTAGCACAGTGCTCTGCAAACAGTAAGCGCTCAGTGAATATGACTGAATGAGTAGGTAGTGATGCAGCAGTTATACAAGCCCGGGTCCATGATGCTATCCCCACTTTGGATTTCAATTTGCTCCTGGCTCACGGACTTTAGGGGCATCATGAAGTCATGGGACCATATCCACCATAGCTTCTCTGTCTCCAGTGGCAACGTAGTTTCTCTTTCCTGATGGGGTCACAGGGCAATAGAACCAATCAGCCAGTCATCATTGGCCACCCAGCACCCCCAACCCCACCCCAAGGCCCTGGGATTTGTGTGGTTCTGCCTGAATTCCTTGGTTGGACCTAGAACCGTTCTTGAGATATTTGGATGGCATGAAAAATTGACAGCCGGTTTCATTTAGCGTGTGTCTCAGTGAGAGAAGTAATTTCTCTCTTACCTAGTTATCCTCCATATCAAAAACAACAAATGCACTTTGTATGTGCGAAAATGAGGATAAGAATGTTCAGAGAAGCTAATGTTAAACCATTTTAGTGTTCAGAATGTGGGTTCTAGCTCCCCTCCTGTAGGAAAGATAAAGGTTAAAAATGACGGTATCTCCAGCCCTTAAAACGAATGTAATCCCTGCTGCTGTTGTAATATTTTAATAAAGCAAGTTAATGCTACTTTACGATTTTTTTTTTTTTAATGGCATTTGTTAAGCGCTCAACACATGCCAGGCACTATACTAAGCACTGGAATGGTTATGGGCAGGAAATGTCAGCTAATTCTGTTGTACTCTCCCAAGCGCTCAGTATAGCGCTTGCAATGCACATAGTAAGCGCTCAATAAATACCACTGATGGATTGAATAAACCCTGTGCATTTTGTCATGGATTGAGTAAACCCCGTGCATTTTGTCTATTATCATCTGTGCTGGTTGAGCATCTTCTCTGAGCAGAGCACTGACTAGGCACTTGGAAGCAAGCAATTAATTCATTGTCGTATTTATTGAGCGCTTACTGTGTGCAGAGCACTGTAGTAAGCACTTGAAGTACAAGTTGGCCAACAACAGGCTTGCAGTCTAGAAGGGGGAGACAGACAACAAAACAAAACATATGGACAGGTGTCAAGTCATCAGAACAATTAGAATTAAAGCTAGATGCACATCGTTAACAAAATAAATAGAATAGTAAATATGTACAAGTAATAAAGTAAGCAATAAATAGAGTCCCAGGCCCTCAGATAACAGATAACACTACTGGTCTGAAACATCTGAGAACAATTCTTAAATTTTTTTTTAACGGTATTCCTTAAGTGCTTATTATGTTCCAGGCAATGGACTAAGCACTGAGGTAAATGCAAGCTGATCAGAGTTCATATCCCACCTGTCTTAATCCCCATTTTACAGATGAAGTAACTGAGGCCCAGAGAAGTTAATTGCCTTGCCCAAAGTCACACAGCAGTCAAGTGACGGAGCTGGCATTAGAACCCAGGCCCCCTGACTCTCGGGCCTGTGCTTTATCCGCCTGGCCACGCTACTTCTCTAATTTGTACTAATCAATCAATCAATCATATTGAGCGCTTACTGTGTGCAGAGCACTGTACTAAGCGCTTGGGAAGAACAAGTTGGCAACATATAGAGACAGTCCCTACCCAACAGTGGGCTCACAGAGATGCCTGAGGAATGGGGGAAGATTGAGGAGCAGAAGTATCCCTACCTTGGGAATGGGGTGCTGAGAGTTTATGGTCTTCCTCCAGGACATACACCTGAACCAGTGTCAGTCAGTCATATTTATTGAGTACTTACTGTCTGCAGAACACTGTACTAAGCGCTTGGGAGAGTATAATATAACAGAGAAGCAACATGGCACAGTGGATAGAATATGGGCGTAGGAGTCAGAAGGTCTAATTCTAATCCTGGCTCTACCACATGTCTGCTGTGTGAACTTGGGCAAGTCACTTCACTTCTCTGGGCTTCAGGAACCTCATCTGTAATATCAATCAATCAATCAATTGTATTTATTGAGTGCTTACTGTGTGCAGAGCACTGTACTAAGCACTTGGGAAGTACAAGTTGGCAACATATACAGTCCTACCCAACAGTGGGCTCACAGTCTAAAAGGGGGAGACAGAGAACAAAACCAAACATACTAACAAAATAAAATAAATAGAACAGATATGTACAAGTAAAATAGAGTAATAAATATATACAAACATATATACAGGTGATTATGGGGATTGAGACTGTGAGCTCTCCGTGTGACAGGGACTTGTCCAGTCTGATTTGCTCGTATCCACCCCAACGCTTGGTACAGTGCTTAGCACATAGCAAGCATTTAAAAATACCACTATAATAACAATAATGATAATAACAGACACATTCCCTGCCCACAATGAGTTTGCAGTCTAGAGATTACAGTTGCTTCTGGGTTGTATGGGAGTCCCGTCATATACCGCTGAAGCTCTGGGGCTCTGTTGAAGATGCCAGAACTCCAGCATAGAACCCGGGCACTGCCCAAAGATGTCAGCCCGCTGTTGGGTAGGGATCGTCTCTATGTGTTGCCAACTTGTACTTCCCAAGCGCTTAGTACAGTGCTCTGCACACAGTAAGCGCTCAATAAATACGATTGAATGATGAATGAATGGCAAAAATTAAGTCCTGCATCCTAGGGAAATTGCTTTAAACCTTTTGAACTCTTCACTCAAGCTTGAATGTTAAGAGGCAATGTGGCCTAGTGGAGGGGGAAAAGGACTAAGCAGAAACTGGGCCAAATGGAAAAAGCAATGGCTTAGGAGTCAGAGGACCAGGGTTCTAATCCCGACTCTGCTATTTGTCTGCTGTGAGACCTCGGGGGAGTCCCTTCACTTCTCTGGGCCTCGGTAACCTCATCTGTAAAATGGGGATTAATACTGTGAGCCCCATGTGGGACATAGACTGTGTCCAACCTGATTATCTTATATCTACCTCAGCACTTAGTAAAGTGCCTATCACATAGTAAACGCTTAACCAATACCATTAAAAAAAAAAAAAGATCTGGATGCTAATCCCGGCTCAGCCTCTTACATGCTGTGTGAGTTTGGGAAAGTCAGTTAGTAATAATAATAATAATAATAATGGCATTTGTTAAGCACTTACTATGTGCCAAGCACTGTTCTAAGTACTGGGGGGATACAAGGTAATCAGGTTGTCCCACATGGGGCTCACAGTCTTAATCCCCATTTTACAGATGAGGTAACTGAGGCACAGAGAAGTGAAGTGACTTGCCCAAAGTCACACAACTGACAAGTGGCAGAGCTTGGATTAGAACCCATGACCTCTGATTCCCAAGGCCATGCTCTTTCATAAATGCCATCATTATTATTATTATTTCCTCTGAGCCACGCTGCTTAACTGTTCTGTACCTCAGTTTCCTTGTTTATAAAATGGGGACTAAATGCCTGTTCTCCCTTCCCCTTAAACTTTGAGCCCCACGTGGGATAGAGACTGTTTGTGATCTTGGATCTACCTTGGGTTTGGTGTAAAATAAGGGCTTAACAAATACTCCAATTATTATTATCATTACCAATAACTGTAAGATGGTTATTCCCCCCAAGACATCCAGTGGTGAAAACAGAAGGAATTCTCATTGACTTGAAATTGCTTGGGTTTTTTTTGTTGTTTGTTGTTTTGGGGTTTTTTTTGTTCAACACTTACTGTGTGCAGAGCACTGTTCTCAGAGCTGGAGTAGATCAAAATAATCAGGTTAGACACAGCCCTGTCCCACGTGGGGCTCAGAGACTATTTCCCTATTTTACAGATGAGGTAACTGAGGCACAGAGAAATGAAGCGACTTGCCCAAGGTCACCCAGCAGACAAGTGGAGGAGTCACGATTAGAACCCAGGTCCTTCTGACTCACAGGCCCGTGCTCTATCCATTAGACAATGCTGCTCCTCCTTGGTTCTGTGTTTTGGGTTTGCTTGCTTGGTTTGGGTGGGAGATATTTTCAGGCCCTATGCATAAAAACATCTCTGTAAAACAAATATTATGAAAGGGCCCATATTTCAGTTGAATTTTGACTTGAAAATAAAGAGTGAAGTGTTCACTTGGGAACACAATTAGGAAACTAATTCACCAAGAAGACTCTTTTCCATAAGAGGGTGGCTGTGTTTAGCATTTGTATTGTGTTGTAGTTCTCAACCAAATTGCTATTTAGCATTTACAAACCATCCATTTATAGTCAATGAACCTAATTGTTTCAAGACTCAAGTTTACTCCCAGCTAGTGTGTTAGGCATTTGGGGAGAAGGATTAATTAACTCTTTTAGACGGCCTGGACATTTGGAATGAAGTAAATGTAATGGATGGGATTGCAGGAAAGTTTATTTTGCTGTCATAATAATAATGATGGCATTTGTTAAGCGCTTATTATGTGCCAAGCACTGTCTAAGCTCTGGGGGGGATACAAGATGATCAGGTTGTATATGTATGTATAAACATATGTATATATGTTTGTACATATTTATTACTCTATTTATGTATTTATTTTACTTGTACATATCTATTCTATTTATTTTATTTTGTTAGTATGTTTGGTTTTGTTCTCTGTCTCCCCCTTTTAGACTGTGAGCCCACTGTTGGATAGGGACTGTCTCTATATGTTGCCAATTTGTACTTCCCAAGCGCTTAGTACAGTGCTCTGCACATAGTAAGCGCTCAATAAATACGATTGATGATGATGATGATGATGATCAGGTTGTCCCACATGGGGCTCACAGTCTTAATCCCCATTTTACAGATGAGGTAGCTGAGGTCCAGAGAAGTGAAGTGACTTGCCCAAAGTCACACAGCTGACAAGTGGCAGAGCCGGGATTATTCATTCATTCATTCAACCGTATTTATTGAGCGCTTACTGTGTGCAGAGCACTGAACTAAGTTGGCAACATATAGAGACGGTCCCTACCCAACAGTGGGCTCGCAGTCTAGAAGGGGGAGACAGACAACAAAACAAAACATATTAACAAAATAAAATAAATAGAATCCATGACCTCTGGCTCCCAAGCCTGTGCTCTTTCCACTGAGCCACGCTGCTTCTCAACTAAACCCCTATGTTTAGTCTAGTGACTAAACGTCATTGGGATTGCCTGTGTGATTTAGCTCTCAAACACACCCACTGATCTGCAAACTTGTCTAAACCTAATCCTTGGGGTCAGTGAATTTATAACTTTGGGGAAGGAGAGAAGAAGATGAAGAGGGGTCCCATTCAGAGGTGGACCCCTATTCAGGGGTGATGGCTCAGAAATACCAGAGAAGCAGCGTGGCTCAGTGGGAAAGAGCCCGGGCTTTGGAGTCCGAGGTCATGGGTTCAAATCCCGGCTCTGCCAATTGTCAGCTGTGTGACTTTGGACAAGTCACTTCACTTCTCTGGGCCTCAGTTGCCTCCTCTGGAAAATGGGGATTAATCAATCAGTCAATCAATCATATTTATTGAGCGCTTACTGTGTGCAGAGCACTGTACTAAGTGCTTGGGAAGTACAAGTTGGCAACATATAGAGACAGTCCCTATCCAACAGTGGGCTTACAGTCTAAAAGGGGGAGACAGAGAACAAAACCAAACATACTAACAAAATAAAATAAATAGAATAGGTATATACAAGTAAAATAAATAAATAAATAAATAGAGTAATAAATATGTACAAACATATATACATATGTTTATACATAGATATACAACCTGATCATCTTGTATCCCCCCCAGAGCTTAGACAGTGCTTGGCACATAATAAGCGCTTAACAAAATCGTCAGGACGAATAGAATTAAAGCTATATGCACAGCATTAACAAAATAAATAGAATAGTAAATATGTACAAGCAAAATAAATAGAGTAATAAATCTGTACAAATATATACAAGTGCTGCGGGGAGGGGAAGGAGGCAGGGGATGAAGACTGTGAGCCCCACCGTGGGACAACATGATCACCTTGTAACCTCCCCAGTGCTTAGAACAGTGCTTTGCATATAGTAAGCGCTTAATAAATGTCATTAAAAAATACCAAAATAATCATTATTGATAATAATGGCTTAGTGGAAAGAGCAACGACCCGGAAGTCAGAAGACGTGGGTTCTATCCCAATTCTGCCATATGTCGGCTGTGTGACCTTGGGCAAGCCACTTAACCTCTCTCGGCCTCAGTTACTTCATCTGTAAAGTGGGGATTAAGACTGGGAGCCCCACTTGGGACAGAGACTGTGTCAGACCTGATTACCTTGTATCTACCCCAGTGCTTAGAACGGTGCTTGGAACATAGTAAGCACTTAACAAATAACGCAATTATTATTATTATTAGTAGTAGTAAGGGCCTAAGAGTCAGAGGCTTTGAAGGTGGGGAGCGTAATTGTCTGTTGGATATGAAGAGGGTGGGCATTCCATGGCAGAGACAGGAGATGGGCAAGGGGTAGGTGGCAAGATAGATGAGGTTGAGGCACTTTACTAAGCGTTGGGGTAGATACAAATGAATCAGGTTGGACACAGTCCATGTCCCACATGGGACTCACAATCATAATCCCCATTTTACAGATGAGGTAACTGAGGCACAGAAGAATTGTAGTTTTCCATTTACATCTCCCCTCTCCCCCCCGTTTCCCTAATACTACTACTACTAATAATAATGATGGCATTTATTAAGCACTTACTATGTGCAAAGCACTGTTCTAAGCACTGGGGAGGGTACAAGGTGATCAGGTTGTCCCACAGTCTTCATCCCTATTTTACAGATGAGGTAACTGAGGCCCAGGGAAGTTAAGTGACTTGCCCAAAGTCACACAGCTGACAATTGGCGGAGCCGGGATTTGAACCCATGACCTCTGACTCCAAAGCCTGGGCTCTTTTCCACTGAGCCACGCTGCTTCTCTAATAAGACAACACAAATAGTGAAATTCACCTGGGGAGAGGGGGGGTCATACCTAAGGCTGAAAAGGTGCAGTACGGTGCTCTGTACACAGTAAGCGCTCAATAAATACGATTGAATGAATGAATGAATGAATGAAAAGACCAATGCAGGACCCACAGTCCTAGCCACAAAGTGTGTATCCAATAAAAAGATGGTCTCTTGTACTGTCATGTTTGATGTTTGCAGTGTCAGCCTGTTATTTTCACTTTTAATAATGATGGCATTTGTTAAGTGCTTACTATGTGCCGAGCACTGTTCTAAGCGCTGGGGGAGATACAAGGTAATCAGGTTGTCCCAAGTGGGGCTCACAGTCTTAATCCCCATTTTACAGATGAGGGAACTGAGGCACAGAGAAGCCAAGTGACGTGCCCAAAGTCACACAGCTGGTCAGTGGCGGAGGTGGGATTAGAACCCATGACCTCTGACTTCCAAGCCCGAGCTCTTTCCATTATTCCACACTGCTTCTCTACCTCTGTGTCTCAGTGATTCTTATGAAGTTTCTGCTTGAATAAAGTTGCTCCTTTCTTGCTTAACTCTATTTCACACTGGTCAACATGGCAACTGCTTTCCATTTTTCAGCTGGGATGCAGCAGGTATGAAGCTTTGTTTTCCCATGTCCTTAAAATATTTCCACTGTCCTCCTTGCTCTCAGTTTTAATAATGATGATATTTATTAAGCACTTACTATGTGCCAAGCACTGTTCTAAGCACTGGGGTAGATACAAGGTAATCAGGTTGTCCCACGTGGGGGCTCACAGTCTTAGCCCCCATTTTCCAGAAGACAGAACTGAAGCCCAGAGAAGTCAAGTGACTTGCCCAAAGTCACACAGCTGATAAGTGGCAGAGCTGGGATTAGAACCCATGACCTCTGACTTCCAAGCCTGTGCTCTTTCCACTAACCCATGCTGCTTCTCTGTTTTCTGATGCAACAGGATATGAGAAAGTGAAAGATATGGGAATAATGATAAGAGAATTTGGTAGTGCTGTTGGACTTTTTATGGTATTTTAGTGCTTACTACGTTGGAGGCACTGGGGTAGTTACAAACTAGTCAGGTTGGTTACAGTCCGGGTCCCATGTGGGGCTCTCAGTCTTAATTCTCATTTTACAGATGAGGTAACTGAGGCCCAGAGAACTTAAGTGACTTGCCCGAGATCACACAGCAAAGCAGAGGACATTACCTTGTTAATCTTGGACATTTGTTCCAATTGATATCCCATTTGATCTGGGGTAGATCCCAGAGTCCACCCTTCAAGTGTGTGACTTGGCCCCTGAGATTTTCTCTCAAAGGCCGGCTGTCTAAACTTAGATTTAAACCACCCAGCCTCGATTCTGCAAACTCCTATCAAACTGGGATTCTGCCTTTATTCTCCAGTATCTCAGGGTTGACTGACAATTCCCTACCTGGGTGTTTTGACCCCTGTGGTGTGGATAAGCTTTCCCCTAGCTATCTAAAATTTCTAACTCTTGCTTTCTTTTTTTCACTTTAGTTTATTAAAATGCATGCACAGTACAATAAAGCAATAGGAATGAAGACCACGACTGTAATAATGTCCCAGTGCCTGAGAAATGACTATTGAAAGGATGACCAAAACATCTGGCAAGCCAGTTTAATTCTCATGCTTCAGTTGCCTCATCTGTGAAATGGGGAAAATATACCTGTCAGTCAATCAGTCAATCATATTTATTGAGCGCTTACTGTGTGCAGAGCACTGTACTAAGCGCTTGGGAAGTACAAGTTGGCAACATATAGAGACAGTCCCTACCCAACAGTGGGCTCACAGTCTCCTCACTCATAGTCTGTGAGTCCTGTGTGGGACAGGGACTATGCTTGATCTGATTAATTGTTCTCTGCCTCAGTGCTTTGGCACATAGTAGGTGCTTTATAAATCCCATCACACTAAAAATTGTGGTATTTGTTAAGTGCTTACTATATGCCAAGCACCATCCTAATGCTGGGGTAGATACAAGATAGTCAGGTCATACATGGGGCTCACAGTCTAAATAGGAGGGAGAGCAGGTATGAATCCCCATTTTGCGGATGAGGGAACTGAGGCATAGGGAAGTGAAGTGACTTGCCCAGTGTTACACAGCAGGTGAGTGGCGGAGCCAGGATTAGAACCCAGGTCCTCTGATTCTAAGGCCTGTGCTCTTTCCACTAGGCAACACTACTTCCCAATCATCATCAACTGCTATGGAGCGCTCCACTAAACTCACTTTGGCCAGGTAACGTGTCTCCCAACTCTGCTATACTGAACTCTCCCAAGCGTTTAGTACAGTGCACTGAATACAGTAAGTGCTTAATGAATACGATTGACTGATTGATTCAACACATTCGGTGTTTTTCATCCCCAGCCCATGTGAGCCAGTAATAATCAGGGATCATGTCTACCAACTCTGTTATATTGACCTCTCCCAAGCGCTTAGTACAGTGCCCTGCATACACTAAGTGCTCAATGAATACGATTGATTGATTGATTCAACACATAGAGTGTTTTCCCTCCCCAGCCCTGTGAGCCGGTAATCTCTATAATCACGTTAGAGCATGCATGGATCTGTTCTTAATTTCCCTAGTCATACGGCTATACTTGCTGTTAATTGCGGTTTTGGATGGAATTTGCTTTTTTCCATCTTCACTTCCCTTTCTGGTCCACATTGGAAAAACTTCCAGTGGTCAGGTGGGAGTTTGTTCTGTAATGTGTTTGTGATCAACGGATTAGTTAATCAGCCATGATTTATTAATGATGAATAAATTATTCCTGATTTTGCAGTTCTGCTGGCTAAATGAAGCTTAAAAGGGGTTATTTTATTAATCATCACAATGCTAATTGCAGACACTTACAGAAGGGCCACTAATTAAACATGCAGCCATATGCAAAATAAGTCAGGCTGCTGAGTTCTGCAAGAATAAGAATGTTCGTTTTCTGGATAGCCTCAACCAACTTTTTTTTTTTTTCCCATGAAATATTACATAGTTGGTTTGGAGGTGCTAATTACTCACTGAGAATTGGTGTAATGTATTACTTGAGGAGTGGCATGGCCTGGTGGAAAGAGCTCAGGCCTGGGAGTTAGAAAACCTGGGTTCTAATCCCTGCTCTACCGCTTGATTGCTGTGTGATCTTGGGCAAGTCACTTAACTTTGGAGTACCTCAAATACCTCATCTGTAAAATAGGGATTAAGACTGCGAGTCCCACGTGGGACGCAAATTGTGTCCAACCTAATCAGCTGGTATCTACCTCAGCGCTTAGTATAGTGCCTGGCATAAGTCTTTTAGAAGCAGCATGAAAGGAGCCCGGGCTTGGGAGTCAGAGGTCGTGGGTTCTAATCCCGGCTGCACACTTATCAGCTGTGTGATTTGGGGCAAATCACAACTTCTCTGTGCCTCAGTTACCTCATCTGTAAAATGGGGACTAAGAATGTGAGCCCCACGTGGGCCAACCTGCTTACCTTGTATCTACCCCAGCGCTTAGAACAGTGCTTGGCATATAGTAAGCGCTTAACAAATATTATATTACCCCTATCCCAACTACCGATTGGTCAATGGCCTCCAAGCTCCATCCAACCTTCTCGTCTGTAAGCTCCTTGTGGGCAGGGAACCTGTCTACCTACCCTTTTGTACTGTACTTTCCCAAGCACTTAGTACAGTGCTCTGCATTCATTCATTCATTCAATCATATTTATTGAGCGCTTACTGTGTGCAGAGCACTGTACTAAGCGCTTGGGAAGTACAAGTCAGCAACATATAGAGATGGTCCCTACCCAACAGTGGGCTCACAGTCTAGAAGGGGGACACAGACAACAAAACAAAACATGTGGACAGGGATCAAAATCATCAGAATGAATAGAATTAAAGCTATATGCACATTGTTAACAAAATAAATAGAATAGTAAATATGTACAAGTAAAATAAATAGAGTAATAAATCTGTACAAATATATACAAGTGCTGTGGGAGGGGAAGGAGGCAGGGCAGGGGGATGGGGGGAGGAGAGGAGAGGAAAAAGGGGGCTCAGTCTGGGAAGGCCTCCTGGAGGAGGTGAGCTCTCAGTAGGGCTTTGAAGGGAGGAAGAGAGCTAGCTTGGCGGATGTGTGGAGGGAGGGCATTCCAGGCCAGGGGAAGGACGTGGTCTGGGGGTCAACAGTGGGACAGGAGAGAACAAGGCCCAGTGAGGAGGTGAGCGGTGACAGAGGAGTGGAGGGTGCTGGCTGGGCTGGAGAAGGAGAGAAGGGAGGTGAGGTAGGAGGGGGTGAGGTGATGGACAGCCTTGAAGCCGAGAGGGAGGAGTTTTTGCTTGATTTGTAGGTTGACAGGCAGCCACTGGAGATTTTTGAGGAGGGGAGTAACATTCCCAGAGTGTTTCTGTACAAAGATAATCTGGGCAGCAGAATGAAGTATAGACTGAAGCAAGGAGAGACAGGAGGATGGGAGATCAGAGAGGAGGCTGATGCAGTAATCCAGTTGGGACAGGTGAGAGATTGAACCAGAAAGGTAGCAGTATGGATGTAGAGGAAAGGGCAGATTTTGGCGATGTTGTGGATGTGAGACCGGCAGGTTTTGGTGACGGATTGGATGCGTGGGGTGAACGAGAGAGCGCAGTGGAGGATGACACCAAGGTTGCGGGCTTGTGAGACGGGAAGTATGGTAGCGCTGTCTACAGTGATGGGAAAGTCAGGGAGAGGGCAGGGTTTGGGAGGGAAGATAAGGAGTTCAGTGTTGGACAAATTGAGTCCAAGACTGAAGATTGACTGTGCACATAGTAAGTGCTCAGTAAATACCACTGATCGAATGAACCTCATGATCTTGTTGTCACAGCCCTGCCAATGGGGGAGAATTGAGATCATTGTTTCTGCCCCAAACCAGAGTCCTGAAGAGAACATTGAAAAGATGGAGCTGAACAATATACCCTCATGAGCCCCGCAATTCATTAACCTCCAAATGTCTCTGCTTACTCTTGATTTAGCTTCACTCTATTCATTTTGTTGGGAGGCAGACAACCTGGGTTTTAATTCCAATCCCACTACTTGCCTGCTGTTTGACCTTGGGCAAGCCACTTAACTTCTCTCTACTTGAGTTTCCTCACCTGTAAAATGTTCTCTCTCCCACTCAGATTGCGAGCTCCCACCTCCATGTGGGATTGTGCCTAACTGGATTATCTTGTGTCTTCCCCAGTGCTTAGCACAGTGCTTGACACATAGGAAGCGCTTAATCAATTAATCAATCAATATATCTATAATTCTATTTATTTCTATTGATGCTATTGATGCCTGTTTACTTGTTTTGATGTCTGTCTCCCCCTTTCTAGACTGTAAGCCCATTGCTGGGTAGGGATTGTCTCTGAATTTTACTTAACAAGCGCTTAACACAGTGCTCTGCACACAGTAAGTGTTCAATCAATTCGATTGAATGAATGAATATTTATTGCTGAATTGTACTTTCCAAGCACTTAGTACAGTGCTCTGCACATAGTAAGAGCTTCATAAATGTGATTGAATGAATGAATCAATCCTATTTATTATTTACTGTATACAGAGCACTGTATTCATTCATTCATTCACTCATTCAACTGTATTTATTGAGTACTTACTGTGTGCAGAGTACTAAGCATTTGAGAGAGTACAATCTAAATACCACCATTATTATTAGCCTATTTTAAAGGAACCACAGATAACACGCTCATTTTAGTAAAACTAGCTGGCAACCCGGTTCGGCTAAAATGACAATTTCAGCAGAAAAGGAAGAAGTGGAAAATTAGAACTGAACACCTGTTCTTCTAAAATTGCTCCATAGCAGGGAGTAGCCCAGGAGAGTTTGCAGATGGTTCAGTGTTTGCAAACCTTGACCTCAACAGCTCTTCATCAATCTTCGACTGATCGATTCTCAGGGAAACAGAGCCTGCCGTCTCTCAGGGTACTTCCACGACACCTTTGAATTAGTTACAACCTAAAGACCAATTAATTAGTACCTAGCGGTTCCTCTGAGTTTTTCAAACGAAGCTACCGAATGCCGCAGTCTGTCTGCGGTGGCTTTTCACCCTCGTTAATTACTGTCATTTCCCGATGTCCGGGAGCCTAACAAGAAAGTATAATGCAGCAAGTCGGTCCTTTCATGGGATGCCTGGTGTTTTAGAGTTACCTTAGGCCCCCTCTCCCTCCAACTTTGGGTTGCCAAGGTTAGCGATGTTCTGTTCAAGGTCATCTTTGTGATCCCACTAATGACCATTGACAGAAGTTACAGGGTGTCCTTTTGTCTACCATACCACTGGGACTTTTTTAAAAATCATTATCTTGTAGAAGTAAGCTGTGTGACTACAGATTAAGAGAAGCAGCGTGGCTTAGTGGAAAGAGCACAGGCTTGGGAGTCCGAGGTCGTGGGTTCGAATCCCGGCTCTGCCACCGATCAGCTGTGTGACTTTGGGCAAGTCACTTGACTTCTCGGGGCCTCAGTTCCCTCATCTGTAAAATGGGGATGAAGACTGTGAGCCCCATGTGGGACAACCTGATTACTTTGTATCTACCCCAGTGCTTAGAACAGTGCGTGGCACATAGTAAGTGCTTAACAAATGCCATTATTATTATTGTAGATCAAATCAGGAAGCTGAATGGGGACAACAATAATAATAATTGCTATTATTATTATTGTACTTGTTAAGCGCTTACTATGTGCCAAGCACTGTTCTAAGCGCTGGGGTAGGTACAAGTTAATCAGACTGGACACAGTCCCTGTCCCCCTTGGGGCTCACACTCTTATCCCCATTTTACAGATGAGGTAGCTGAAGCACAGAGAAGTTAAGTGACTTGCCCTAGGTCACATAGAGGACATACGGCAGAGTCGGGATTAGAACCCAGGGCCTTTTGGACTCTCAGGCCCATGCTCTATCCTTGAGCCATGCTGAGAATGAAGTAGATACAGCATCCTGCTTAAAGGGCCAGGTTAGGAATTCCTCTGTAAATCCTTTGATAGGTGCCATTAGACCCAAGCCTCTGGATCCTCTCACCTGCACGGCAGAAATGGCAGTTTTTCCTGAAAAATTCAGCTGAGGACACGATCTGCGCTTGGGGTGGAGTCACCTCACTTCTCTGTGCCTCTGTTACCTTATCTGAAAAATGGGAATTAAGACGGCGAGCCCTGTGTGGGACATGGACTGTGTCCAACCTGATTATGAGAAGCAGCGTGGCTCAGTGGAAAGAGCATGGGCTTTGGAGGCAGAGGTCATGGGTTCAAATCCCGTTATCAGCTGTGTGACTTTGGGTAAAAGTCACTTCACTTCTCTGTGCCTCAGTTACCTCATCTGTAAAATGGGGATTAAGACTGCGAGCCCCCTGTGGGATAACCTGAACATCTTGTATCCTACGAATCAAGCAAAAACTCACTCTCGTCTTCAAGGCTGTCCATCACCTCAACCCCTCCTACCTCACCTCCCTTCTTTCCTTCTCCAGCCCAGCCTGCACCCTCCTCTCCTCTGCCGCTAACCTCCTCACTGGGCCTCATTCTCACCTGTTCTGCTGTCGACACCCCAGCCCACATCCTTCCCCTGGCCCGGAATGCCCTCCCTCCACACATCCGCCAAACTAGTTCCCTTCCTCCCTTCAAAGCCCTACTGAGAGCTCACCTCCTCCAGGAGGCCTTCCCAGACTGAGCCCCCTTTTTCCTCTCCTCCTCCCCATCGCCCCCCGGCCCTTTCTCCTTCCCCTCCCCACAGCACTTGTGTATATTTGTACCGATTTATTACTCTATTTTCCTTGTACATATTTACTACTCTATTTTATTAATGATGCATATATAGCTATAATTCTATTTATTCTGATGGTTTTGGTACCCGTCCACATGTTTTGTTTTGTTTTCTGTCTCCCCCTTCTAGACTGTGAGCCCATTGTTGGGTAGGGACCGTCTCTAGATGTTGCTGATTTGTACTTCCCAAATGCTTAGTAAGGTGCTGTGCACACAGTAAGTGCTCAATAAGTAAGATTGAATGAATGAATGAATGTGAGCCAAGAGGATGTCAGTGAGACAGACAAGATCAAGGTACAGTGAGCAGATTAGCGTTAGAGGAAACCAAGTGTGTGGGCTGGGTTGTTGAGGAAGATTAGTGAGGTAAGGGAGAAGAAGAGAGCTGACTGAGAGACCTCAAAGTCATCATCATCATCATCATCAATAGTTTTTATTGAGCGCTTACTATGTGCAGAGCACTGTACTAAGCGCTTGGGAAGTACAAATTGGCAACATATAGAGACAGTCCCTACCCAACAGTGGGCTCACAGTCTAAAAGGGGGAGACAGAGAACAAAACCAAACATACTAACAAAATAAAATAAGTAGAATAGATATATACAAGTCGATGGTAAAGAGTTTTTCTTTGATGCAGAGATGGGTGGAGAACCCTCAGAGTTTTTGAGGAGTAGGGAGATGTGCCGAATAATTTTCTAGAAAAATGAACCAGGCAGCAGAGTGAAGAATGGTCTGGAGTTGGGAGAGACAGGAGGAAGGGAGGTCAGCGAGGAGGCAAATGCGGTAATCAAGGTGAGATACGATAAGTCCCTGGATCAGCATGGTAACAGTATGGATGGAGAGGAAAGGACAGATTTACTGTCATTATAACGAGAGGTTCAGGATTCTGGAACTGCCAGGATTTGGTAATAGGCTGAATCTATGGGTTAGATGAGATGA
This sequence comes from Tachyglossus aculeatus, assembly GCF_015852505.1. Classification (NCBI taxonomy): domain Eukaryota; kingdom Metazoa; phylum Chordata; class Mammalia; order Monotremata; family Tachyglossidae; genus Tachyglossus; species Tachyglossus aculeatus. The sequence continues at coordinate 60,985,545 of NC_052068.1, read as the reverse complement.
CTTGAGGATAATGCCAACATTTTGGGCTTGTGAAAGAGGGAGGATGGTGGTGGTGATGGGAAATTCAGTGGGAGGTCAGGGTTTTGATCATCATCATCAATCGTATTTATTGAGTGCTTACTGTGTGCAGAGCACTGTACTAAGCGCTTGAAGATGTGAAGGTAAGGCATACTGTTTTGGACGTGTTAAGTTTGAGGTGTCAGCAGGACAACCAAGAAGAAATGTTCTGAAGGCAGAAGGAAATGTGGGACTGTTGAGGAGGCGAGAGATCAAGGCTGGAGTTGCAGATGTGGGAGTCAGTACATTCATTCATTCGATCGCATTTATTGAGTGCTTACTGTGGGCTAAGCACTGTACTAAGTATTTGGGAGAGTAAATATAACAACAAACAGACACATTCCTGCTCAAATTCATTCATTCATTCATTCAATCGTATTTATTGAGCGCTTACTGTGTGCAGAGCACTGTACTAAGCACTTGGGAAGTACACGTTGGCAACATATAGAGACAGTCCCTACCCAACAATGGGCTCACAGTCTAGAAGGGGGAGACAGACAATGAAACAAAACATGTGGTCAGGTGTCATCATCAGAATAAATAGAAGTAAAGCTAGATGCACATCATTAACAAAATAAATAGAATAGTAAATATGTACAAGTAAAACAAATAGTAATAAAGTAATCTGTACAGAGTAATAAATCTGTACAAAATGAGCTCACATCCTCATAGAGACGGTAGTTGAAGCCATGGGAGCAAATGAGTTCTTCAAGGGAGTGGAGGGAGGATTCCTTGAAGAAAGGGTGTAAAAATGAAGAGTAAAAGGGACCCAGAACTGAGCCTCGAGGGACACCCACAGTTTACTTGGGATGGGAAGGGAGGAAGAGTGTATTCCTGAGTTTCAGGGAACACTTCCAGCTAATGTCCGTGTCTCACCCCCGTCCTCTTCCTCCACTGCGTTGCTGCTGCGTAGCAGTTCTGGAGCTGGCAAAGGTTGGCATGGGAGTTGAACTGGCTCCCAGCCTCAGTGCTTCTCTGCCCTGTTTGCAATTCTCCACAATTGCACTCAGTACATATGGCGATCTGGCCACAGGCTGCTCTTGCAGGTGACGCGTGGGAATTTGAGGCAAGAACAGGCCCAGCTCTCCCTGCCATTGGGTCAGAATGAGGAAAACCCCATCGGTCCCTGGGACTCGCAGAGCCTCATCCCGGTGCCAAAGGGGAATAATAATAATAATAATGACAATAATAATGGCATTTATTAAGCGCTTACTACGTGCAGAGCACTGTTCTAAGCGCTGGGGAGGTTACAAGGTGATCAGGTTGTCCCACGGGGGGCTCACAGTCTTCACCCCCATTTTACAGATGAGGCTACTGAGGCACAGAGAAGTTAAGTGACTTGCCCAAAGTCACACAGCTGGCAACTGGTGGAGGGAGCAGAGCCGCCAGCTTGGATCCCCTTGGGCGCCTTTCCAGCTCCAGTCCCTCTAGACTGAAAACTCGTTGTGGCCAGGGAATGTGTCTGTTTATTGTTGTATTGTACTCTCCCAAGCGCCTAGTGCAGTGCTCTGAACACGGTAAGTGCTCAATAAATGCCAATGTCAGACTGACAAGGGGTGAGGGGGCCCAGCTACTTTTAAAAAGTCAATTTGTTTTATGGTATTTGTTAAGCGCTTACTGTGTGCCAGGCACTCTTCTAAGTGCTGGGGTAGATATAGAGTAACCAGGTTGGACACAGTCCATGTCCCCCATGGGGTTCAAAGTCTTAATATCCATTTTACAGATGAGGTAACTGAGGTTCAGAGAAGCGACTTGCCCAAGGTCGCACAACAGAGTATTGCCTCAAAAGCTGTGGGGGCAAAATGAATGAAGTCAATCCCATTGTGTGGAGTCCTTGGGGGTGAGAGCCTCCACAGAGTGGAAGTCCACGTTTGAGAGACACATTCGGTATTAATCAATCAATGGTATTTATTGAACGCTTACCATGTGTAAAACACTGTATTAAGCACTTGGGAGAGTACAACAGACTCGGTAGACATGTTCCCTGCCCATAATGAGAAGGAGCGTGGCTCAGTGGAAACAGCCCGGCCTTGGGAGTCAGAAGGACCTGGGTTCTAATCCCGGCTCCGCCGCTTGTCAGCTGTGTGACTTTAGTCACTTAACTTCTCTGTGCCTCAGTTACCTCACCTGTAAAATGGAGATTAAGACTGTGAGCCCCGCGTGGGACAACCTGATCACCTTGTATCCACCCTAATGCTTAGAACAGTGCTTTGCACATAGTAAGCGCTTAACAGATGCCATTATTATTATTACTATTCTGTGTGCCTCAGTTCCCTCATCTGTAAAATGGGGATTAAGACTGTGAGCCCCACGTGGGACAATCTGATGACCCTGTATCCCCCCAGTGCTTAGAACAATGCTTTTCATATTGTAAGTGCTTAACAAAAACCATTATTATTATTATTATTATTATTATTAATGAGCTAATCGAGAAGAGTCAGATGGGGTTGGAGGGCCATGCGTTATGATCCCTGGCCTAACCCAGGACAGATGGGATTCTTATTCCCTTCAAGGCCCTACTGAGAGCTCACCTCCTCCAGGAGGCCTTCCCAGACTGAGCCCCTTCCTTCCTCTCCCCCTCGTCCCCCTCTCCATCCCCCCATCTTACCTCCTTCCCTTCCCCACAGAACCTGTATATATGTATATATGTTTGTACATATTTATTACTCTATTTATTTTACTTGTACATATCCATTCTATTTATTTTATTTTGTTAGTATGTTTGGTTTTGTTCTTTGTCTCCCCCTTTTAGACTGTGAGCCCACTGTTGGGTAGGGACTGTCTCTATATGTTGCCAACTTGTACTTCCCAAGCGCTTAGTACAGTGCTCTGCACACAGTAAGCGCTCAATAAATATGATTGATTGATTGATTGATTGATTGATTGATTTTCCCACCTAGCAAGGCACCCTCACCCTTACAGAGAGCGCATTTCAAACTTCACTTCTTGAATTCCCACAACTAAGAAAGGTCAGTGTTGCCCCGGACCTGGGAGAGCAGGTCAGTTTGGGCAGTGCCCAGCTTTCCTGGTGACCTAACAGTCTCTAGATTGGAAGGTCGTTATGAGCAGGGAATGTGTCTGTTTGTTATAACATGCTCTCCCAAGGGCTTAGTACACAGTACTCTGCACACAGTAAGCGCTCAATAAATGCGATTGGCTGACTAACTTGATAACTTCCTCCTGTCTCGGTCTATTTCATGCGATGGGAAATCTGAAGGTCCTGCGACCCAGGAAGATGAATGAACAACTGGGGATAGTTGAGCTGAAATTAGCCCATCTTTGAAGGGTCCCTTTCTCCAAATCCCTACTCATTTTTAGGGTGCTTAATTACCCCTTCCCCCCAACCTCCCACAGTGTGGTACAGGTCTCTAACGCCAAATCCGCAGACACTGATCGTTAGAAAGAGCAGGGATGATTCCCTTTTGCATAGTTGTTTACTCTCTTTATAATGTAAAAAGTTAGTGGTCAGGAGCCCAGAGGCAAAGGGGGCTTAATATTCATACCTAATAAGTGCTTAATAGATACCACTGTTATTGGTATTTCCACCTTCCTCCTTTCACTCTAATCCAACTTCTCTCTGAAACAGGAATTAGCAGCCAACTACCAATAATTTATTATTGTCCCTGCTGCAGTCAGTATTTTGAAGAAGCACTGTAGCCTAGTGGATTAGTGCACAGACCTAATAATAATAATAATAATAATAATTATGGCACTTATCAAGCGCTTACTATGTGCAAAGCACTGTTCTAAGTGCTGGGGAGGTTACAAGGTGATCAGGTGGTCCCACATGGGGCTCACAGTCTTAACCCCCATTTTACAGTTGAGGTAACTGAGGCACAAAGAAGTGAAGCGACTTGCCCAAAGTCACACAGCTGACAATTGGCGGAGCCGGGATTAGAACCCACAACCTCTGACTCCCAAGCCCGGGCTCTTCCCACTGAGCCATGCTGCTTCTGCCCTGAGTCAGAAGGACCTGGGTTCTAATCCCAGTTCTGCCAGTTTTTAAAAAATGGTATTTGTTAAGCTCTTACTATGTGCATTCATTCATTCATTCAATCATATTTATTGAGCGCTTACTGTGTGCAGAGCACTGTACTTAGCACTTGGGAAGTACAAGTTGGCAACATATAGAGACGGTCCCTACCCAACAGCGGGCTCACAGTCTAGAAGTGCAGGCACTGTACTAAGTGCTGGAATAGATACAAGCTAATCAGGTTGGACACAGTCCATGTCCCACATAGGGTTTTTTTTATGGTATTTGTTAAGCGCTTACTATTACAAAGCACTGTTCTAAGCGCTGGGGGGATACAAGGTGATCAAGCTGTCCCATGAGGGGCTCACAGTCTTAATCCCCATTTTACAGATGAGGTAACTGAGGCACAGAGAAGTTAAGTGGCTTGCCCAAGGTCACACAGCTGACAAGTGGTGGAGCTGGGATTCGAACCCATGACCTCTGACTCCCAAGCCTGGGCTCTTTACACTGAGCCACACTGCTTCTCTTTAAGGTGCATTTTCCAGACGAGGTAACTGAGGCACAGATAAACGATGTCCAAGGTGATTTGTCAGGTGATTTGGAGGAACGGCATGGCCTAGTGACCACAGGCCTGGGAGTCAGAAGGTCATGGGTTCGAATCCTGGCTTTGCCACTTGCCTGCTGTGTGACCTTGGACAAGTCACTTTACTTCTCTGGGCCTCAGTTATCTCATCTGTAAAATGGGGATTGAGACTGTGAGCCTCACATGGGATAGGGACTGTGTCCGATCCTATTAGCTGGTATCCACTCCAGCGCTTAGTACAGTGCCTGGCACAAAGCAAGTGCTGAACAAATACCACAATTATTATTATTATTATTACCATTATTATTATCATTAAGTGGCAGAGCTGGGATTGGAAGCCAGGCCCTTCTTACTCCCAGGACAGTGCTTTATCCATTAGGGCACACTGTTTCTTGTCTGCTGTGTGACCACGAGCCTGTCACTTAACTTCATTGTGCCTCAGTTACCTCATTTGTAAAATGGGGATTAAGACTGTGAGCCCCACGTGGGACAACCAGCTTATCTTAAATCTACCCCAGCTCTTATTATGGTGCTTGGCACAATATAAGTGCTAAATAAATGCCTTAAAAAATTGACGTATTTGTAGGACAAAAAGACTCCATGTAGGCACACCTATCATTTTATCACCCACTCACTTGCTCAATCCCAGAGCCACTGCTTCACATGGACAAAATCTCCGCCAAGGCCAGAGGTTCAACAAACTATTGCTCCATGTCAGATGATCGTTAATTGCATCAGGACAAGACAATCAGAACGTACCCTAGAAAGGAGAAGTGTCATTTCCAGCTGATTACTTTAAAAGATCCTAAACCATTGCTGAGGTCATTTTCCTTCTGTACAACTGAATATGATTGTATGAATCAACTGAGCGCTTCCGATTTTCCGTTAGAACCCTGGAAATGGGTCTGCCTATTAGCTCCCATCCAGGTCGCGCCTAATGAAAAGTCTTAGCAGCAAAGTCCCAGCCAAGACTAAAGGATCCTTCTCCTAGAGCAGCTCTGGTCCATTAGAGGCTGTTAAGCTCCGCATCAACGGATCCAGGGTCATCTTTGTCGAACTACTTAACTAGACCTTCTTAGTTCAATCAGGCATCCTCTGTCTTTCTTCCACCCTCATTCTCTTTTATCAGCAGGAAGCCAGATATTTAATTTGTTTTGGGGGTGGGGACGTTGACCATCTCCCCTGCACGCTGAGTTGGGTGGTCACTGGTCCTGAAGAGGACCATATGGGGAGCTCTACTTCCAGCCTTCGGCCAAAGTCCCGACAGCCAGAGAGCAGAGTGGGACTTCCCTGCTGGGAAAATACCAGGCCACAAAGCAAAAGTGGGGCCCAGCGTCATCAGGAGGGGTCAAGGAAGCCCTCAGGCCAAACAGCATCTGGTGAACTGTGCCCATTGGAAATCGATGAGACGCTCTGGGTGGAAGGAATTTTATGCCTCTCTGCACAAGAAAATAGCTCCCGCTGAGGCCGAGACAGCCTCAGAACATCTTCCCATCAGGAGGAGGGAAAGTCTGGCATTCCCACATCTTGGCTTTCCTGGGGATTCGGGGCCCCCACCGGGACATCTGCTGGAGGCTGCTGTTGCTGGCTTTCTGATGTGTGGGGCTTTGCTGTTGTTTATAAGTCATCTGTTTCTGGCTACCTCAGATGGCTAGGGGGAATTGTTTCATCTGGACTGTGTAGGGGAAAAGAGGTGATAATGATAACAATAATAATCATGGTATTTGTTAAGGGCTTACTATGTGCCAAGCACTGTTCTGAGCACAGGGGTAGAAACATGTTTATAAGGTTGGACGCAGTTCCTGTCCCTCTTGGGGCTCACAGTCTCAATTCCCATTTTACAGATGAGGGGACGGAAGCACAGAGAAGCGAAGTGACTTGTCCAAGGTCACACAGCAGACAAGTGGCTGAGCAGGGATTAGACTCCAGGTCCTTTTGGCTCCTAGGCCGGTGCTCTACCCACTAGGCCATACTGATTCTCTAGGGAGAAGCATTGTTAAGAGTATTTTTTAAGCCCTAAATGTACTAAATGCTGGGGTTGTTGATACAATATATGCAGATAGGACACAGTCCCTGACCCACAAGGGACTCCCAGTCCAAGAGGGAAGGAGGCCTGGAATGCTCTCCCTCTGCCCATCCGCCAAGCTAGCTCTCTTCCTCCCTTCAAGGCCCTACTGAGAGCTCACCTCCTCCAGGAGGCCTTCCCAGACTGAGTCCCTTTCTTCCTCTCCCCCTCGTCCCCCTCTCCATCTCCTCCATCCTACCTCCTTCCCTTCCCCGCAGCACCTGTATAGATGTATATATGTTTGTACATATTTATTACTTTATTTATTCATTTATTTATTTTACTTGTACATATCTATTCTATTTATTTTATTTTGTTAGTATGTTTGGTTTTGTTCTCTGTCTCCCCCTTTTAGACTGTGAGCCCACTGTTGGGTAGGGACTGTCTCTATATGTTGCCAACTTGTACTTCCCAAGCGCTTAGTACAGTGCTCTGCACATAGTAAGCGCTCAATAAATACGATTGATGATGATGATGAAGGAGGACAGGCTATTTATTTAATCCCTGTTTTTAGAGATGAGGCAACTGAAGTGCAGAAAGTTAAGTGATTTGGCCAAGGCTACAAAGCAGGAATTGGCAAAGTTGGGTTTAGAACTCAGGCCATCTGACTTCCAGGCTTGTGCTCTTTCCACTAGAGAAGCATCATGACCTGGCAGACTCAAAAGACCTGGGTTCTAATCCCCGTTCTGCCTCTTGTCTGCTGGGTGACCTTGGGCAAGTCTTTGGGCCTCAGTTCCCTCATCTTCAAAACAGGTATTCAATACATGTTCTCCCTCCTAAATACACTGTGAATCCTGTGAGGGACCTGATTATCTTGTATCTACCTCAGCGCTTAGTACAGCACTTGGCTCCTACTTGGAGAGGAACGGGCAACCGTTGGAGGTCTTTGAGGAGTAGGGTGATGTGCAGAATGATAAATTAGAAAAATGACCAGGGAAGCAGAATGAACTAAGGCCTGGAGGAAGGAAAGACTGGAGGCAGGGAGGTCAGAGAGGAGGCCGTTGCAGTAGTCGAGTTGGGATTTGATAAATGAAGCAGCATGGCGTAGTGGATAGAGCACCTGCCTGGGATTCAGAAGGAGTCAGCTCTGCCACTTGTCTGCTGTGCGACCTTGGGAGAGGTCCTCCCCATCCCCCCGCCCTACCTCCTTCCCCTCCCCACAGCACTTGTATATATTTATACAGATTTATTACTGTATTTTACTTGTAGGTATTTACTATTCTATTTATTTTGTTAATGTGCATATAGCTATTATTCTATTTGTTCTGACAATTTTGACACCTGTCTCCATGTTTTGTTTTGTTGTCTGTCTCCCCTTTCTAGACTGTGAGCCCATTGTTGGGTAGGGACCGTCTCTACATGTTGCCGACTTGTACTTCCCAAGCGCTTAGTACAGTGCTCTGCACACAGTAAGTGCTCAATCAATATGATTGAATGAATGAGAGGCTCTTCACTTCTCTGTGCCTCAGTTACCTCATCTGCAAGATTGAGACTGTCCCATGTGGGACAGGTACTGTGTCCAACCTGATTTGTTTATATCCACCCCAGAGCTTAGTACAGTGCCTGGCACATAGTAAGTGCTTAACAAATACCACAATAATAATTATTATAAGTGCTTGGACCAGCGTGGTGGCTGTTGAGATGGAGAGGAAGAGGAGGATCTGGAGATATTGCAGAGGAAGAACCAACAGGATATGGGGGCAGACTGACACAATGAGGATGACGACGGTGATTATAATTACGACTAATCAATCAATCAATCATATTTATTGAGCGTTTACTGTGTGCAGAGCACTGTACTAAGCACTTGGGAAGTACAAGTTGGCAACATATAGAGACAGTCCCTACCCAACAGTGGGCTCACAGTCTAAAAGGGGGAGGCAGAGAACAAAACCAAACATACTAACAAAATAAAATAAATAGAATAGATATGTATAAGTAAAATAAATAAATAAATAAATAGAGTAATAAATATGTACAAACATATATACATATATACAGGTGCTGTGGGGAAGGGAAGGAGGTAAGATGAGGGGGATGGAGAGGGGGACGAGGGGGAGAGGAAGGAAGGGGCTCAGTCTGGGAAGGCCTCCTGGAGGAGGTGAGCTCTCAGTAGGGCCTTGAAGGGAGTCAGTAGGGCCTTGAAGTCGCACCAGCATAATGACTAAAAAGCCTGGAAATGGAGAACTTCAGCTAAACCCGTCAAAGCTAAAACACTCTCCTATAAATGTTCTTTAATGACGATTTCAGCATTGGGAGAAAGAGACGTGTGCTCTGCCCATGACATGGAAGAAGGAACTAGGAACCCAGTCATTAAACCTCTTGTTTTATGCTGTCGAGTCGTCTCCGACCTGCAGCAATGCCATGGACACATCTCTTCCAGAATGCTCCACCTCCATCTGCAATCGTTCTGCTAGTGTATTCAGAGTTTTCTTGGTCAAAATACGGAAGCCTCCTTCGGTAAACTTGAGTTTCCACCCTCGATACTCTCCTGTGCCCAGCACAGGTGAGTTTTGACTTGTAGCAGATTGCCTTTCACTCAGTAGCCACTGGCCAAGCTAGGAATGGAATAGGTATGCTTCTGCTTGACTCTCGCTCCCTTAGTCGAGACGGGTAGAGTCCTGGAAAATATTACTATTGGGATTTTCTGTCAGTCGTGAAAAGAACTGGCAACTCTACCCAATTTATGTTTGTGTAGAGATTAAGTATCGCATCTCAGCATACTAAATCTCTACACAAACATAAATTGGGTGGAGTTGCCAGTTCTTTAGAACAAGTCAGTCATATTTATTGAGCACAAACTGAGTGCAGAGCACTACACTAAGTGCTTGGGAGACGACAATAGAACAATAGATACATACCCTGCCCAAAACGAGCTTACGGTCTACAGGGGGAGACGGACGTTCGAAGAAATACATAAATGATGGAGATGGACATAAGTGCTGTGGGGCTGGGAGGGGATGAATAAATGGGGCAAGTCAGGGCGACACAGAAGGGAGAAGAAAGGAGGGTTTAGGCAGGGCACTGGACTGAGCCCTTGGGAGAGGATGATACTACAGAATTGGTAGACGCAATATCTGCCCACAGTGAGCTTCCAGACTAGAGACCCCTTGACCCTAGAGCACTCCTTTGCCCACTGATCCCCTAGCTGCCCCTTTCCATCCTTTCCAATCCTCCAACAGCCAATCAATCAGTAAATTCAGCGCTATGTGCTGAGCTCTGGACTAAGCGATTGGAAGAGGACGATTTAAGAGTTGGTAGATACCATCCCTGTCCACAACGAGCTTCCAGTCTAGGCAGGGGGACAGACATGTACATATCTGTTCTATTTATTTTATTTTGTTAGTATGTTTGGTTTTGTTCTCTGTCTCCCCCTTTTAGACTGTGAGCCCACTGTTGGGTAGGGACTGTCTCTATATGTTGCCAATTTGTACTTCCCAAGCACTTAGTACAGTGCTCTGCACATAGTAAGCGCTCAATAAATACGATTGATGATGATGATGATGACTGACAGAAAATCCCAATAATAATAATAATAAAATGATGATAATAATGATAACAATAATAATAATAATGGGATTTGTTAAGCACTTACTATGTACCAAGCACTGTTTTAAGCACTGGGGTAGACACAGAGTAATCAGGTTGTCCCAGATGGGGGCTCACAGTCTTCTTCCCCATTTTACAGATGAGGTAACTGAGGCACAGAGAAGTTAAGTGACTTGCCCAAAGTCACACAGCCAACAAGTGGCAGAGCCATTATTAGAACCCACAACTTCTGACTCCTAAACCTGGGCTCTTTCCACTAAGTCACGCGGCTTCTCAGCGTGGATGTGACGCGGACAACCTGAAATGATGTCCTTATGGAAACAGGGTGGAATTTTAGAGGGACAGGTACAAGAACGGAAAATTAACATCACAGGTTGAGGATGGGGAAAGTCTGGAGAGGAATTAGAAGAATCCCAGCTGATTAACTTGTATCCACCCCAGAATTTAGAACAGTGACTGACCCATAGTAATCACAAAACAAATACCAAAGTTATTACTACTATTATTAGTAGGACTAATATTAGCTTTAAGGCCACGCAGCTTGGTCACAAGGAGTCAGAAACGCCTTCAGTCTCCAAGGATCAGGGCTGGCCCAAGGGCTCACACTGGACCCATTTTTTTTGTTTTTACTGTACTTGCTAAGTGCTTACTATGTGCCAGGCACTGTACTAAGCACTGGGGTAGATACAAGCTAATAAGGTTGGACACTATCCATGTCCCACATGGGGCTCATGGTCTTAATCCCCAGTTTTACAGATGAGGGAACTGAGGCATAGAGAAGTGAAGTGACTTTTCCAAGGTCCCACAGGAGACAAGTGACAGGTCTAGAACCCAGATCCTTCTGATTTTCAGGCCTGTGCTCTATCCACTGGGCCACAGTGCTTCTCTAGCAGGCTCCCGTGGCACCCTACTTCCCCATCCCGTCCAATGGCTCTAAAATTCAGATCCACAGAGTCTGTTATTTTCTGAAAACTGACAGCAGAAGCAGGAAGAATTCTGGCCTTCACTTCCTCAGGATGGGGAACCTCGGCTCAGCTGTGCCCTTGGCGTTGCTTACATAGGCGTGGGATTGGTCAGTGACATTTGGGGCTACGACCCCTGTAAGCATGCGTCGGACTGCCTGCTCCGGATCCAGGCAGAGGGTCAATCAGTCGTAATTATTGAGCACTTACTGTGTGCAGAGCATTGTACTAAGCACTTGTGAGAGGACAGTATAACAATGGAGAAGCAGCGTGGCTCAGTGGAAAGAGCACGGGCTTTGGAGTCAGCGGTCAGGGGTTCAAATCCCAGCTCTGCCAATTGTCAGCTGTGTGACTCTGGACCTCAGTTCCCTCGTCTGTAAAATGGGGATTAAGACTGTGAGCCCCGCGTGGGACAACCTGATCACCTTGTAACCTCCCCAGCGCTTAGAACAGTGCTTTGCACATAGTAAGCGCTTAATAAATGCCATTATTATTATTATTATAGAACAGACACATTCCCTGCCCAGAATGAGCTTACAGTCTAGAGAGTTTCAGCAGAAAGGTTCCACCCAGAGAATTTCATCAAAATCCGCTACAGTCAGGGTTCCCTCCTACTTTCCACATAAGACTGCAGTATGAGCGTCTTGACAAATAGAAAATTCCCAGCTCTCCCCTTCTCACTGTTGTCAATCAGTGGTATTTATTGAGTGCTTACTATAATAATAATAATAATAAACAATAGTGGCATTTATTAAGTGCTTATTATGCGCAAAGCACTGTTCTAAGTGCTGGGAGGTAACAAGGTGATCAGGTTGTCCCACGGGGGGCTCACAGTCTTAATCCCCATTTACAGATGAGGTAACTGAGGCACAGAGAAGTTAAGTGACTTGCCCAAAGTCACACAGCTGACAATTGGCAGTTGGGATTTGAACCCATGACCTCTGACTCCAAAGCCCGTGCTCTTTCCACTAAGCCAGTCACTCTGCTTCTTGTGAAGAACACCATACTTAACAGCTTGGGAGAGTATAATACAGCAGATCTAGCAGACAAGTTCCCTGACCATAATGAGCTTGAGGTCTTCCAACTGGTAGGTGTTCCTACAGTCCTACAGAGTGGATTCACTTCCATTTTTGAACTTAAGAGCATGCATGCACTCTCTCTCTCTCTCTCTCTCTCTCTCTCTCTCTCTCTCTCTCTCTCTCTCTCTAAATCAGGAATTCCTGAAATACGGATGCATCAAAAACTTTTAGTCCAAGAGCTGGATGCTTCCAGATCCAGTTTTGTAGCTTCCATACATGTGGCTTCTTTGTCCCTGGTGATTAGCCCAGGAAGAGTTCTGAGCACACTTTGGTCTCAGGAAGTAGCTTTCCTACTTTATGAATAACCCAAAATCAATTTCACTAATCCCCTATCTAGCATAGAGTGGCTATGGCTACCATATGGGAATAAAGGCCAGCCTGGCTTCAAAATTCTTCCTGGGAAATCTGGCAAAAATTATGAACAGAATGGGAAGGAAAGTTGGAGGTTTGAGGAGCAGAAGCTCCTTTATTTCTGTCAGCTACGTTCCTTCCTTTATGGCTCCCTCTTTATGGCTGCATCTGACCAGGAACTCCTTCCCCCTTCTTATTGGACAGACCACCGCTCTCCCCACCTTCAAAGCCTGATTAAAATCACATCTCCAAGTCCCTGACGAGGCCCTCATTTCCTCTACTCCCTCTCCCTTCCTTGACACCCTCATACTTGTATTTGTACCCTTTATTTACCCCATCCTCAGCACCCAGCACTTAGAGATCAGGCTTGGCAGTCAGGAGGTCATGCGTTCTGATCCCAGCTCTGCCACTTGTTCTGCTGTGTGATCTTGGGCAAGTCACTTTACTTCTCTGTGCCACAGTTAGCTCATCTGTAAAATGGGGATCGAGACTGAGCCCCACGTGGGACTCAGTGTCTAACCCTATTTGCTTGAATCCACCCAACTGCTTAATAAGTGTTAAGTGCTTACTAACTACCAAGCACTGTTCTAAATGCTAGGATAGAAACAAGATAATCGGGTTGGAGACAGTCCCTGTCCCACATGGGGCTCCCAGTCTTAATCCCCATTTTTTTAGATGAGGAAACTGAGGCACAGAGAAGTGAAGTGACTTGCCTAAGGTCACACAGCAGACAAGTGGCAGAGCTGGGATTAGAACCCATGATCTTCACCTTCTGACCCCCAGGTTCATGCTCTATCCACTAGGCCATGCTGCTTCTCTAGTACAGTGCCTGGAACATAGTAAGTGCTTAACAAATACCATACTTATTATTAGCATTATATCTGTAATTTATTTTAATGCCTGTCTTCTCCTCTAGACTGGAAGTCTTGTGGACAGGAAACATATTAACCAGCTCTATAATACTGTATCCTCTCAAGTGCTTAGTACAGTTCTCTGCACATGGTAAGTGCCTAATGAATGTGACCGCTTGCGTGCTTGAGTCAGCTAGGAGGGTAGCACAGCATTCAGAAGTAATAATAATAATGATGGTATTTGTTAAGCGCTTACTATGTTTTAGTCTGTTTTTTAGACTATCTTTTAGACTGTGAGCCCACTGTTGGGTAGGGACTGTCTCTATATGTTGCCAACTTGTACTTCCCAAGCGCTTAGTACAGTGCTCTGCACACAGTAAGCGCTGAATAAATACGATTGATGATGATGATTGATGATGTGCAAAGCACTGTTCTAAGTGCTGGAGGGATACAAGGTGATCAGGTTGTCCCACGTGGGGCTCACAGTCTTAATCCTCATTTTACAGATGAGGTAACTGAGGCTCAGAGAAGTTAAGTGACTTGCCCAAGGTCACATAACAGGCGTGTGATGGAGCCGGGATTCGAACCTACGACCTTTAACCTCAAAGCCCGTGCTCTTTCCAGTGAGCCATGTAAAGAATTGTGTCCCAACACCCACTGAGTCATATAGGTGAGCCCACTGTTGGGTAGGGACCAACTCTACATCTTGCCAACTTGTACTTCCCAAGCGCTTAGTACAGTGCTCTGCACACAGTAAGCGCTCAATAAATACGATTGAATGAATGAATGAATGAATATAGGTATTGGCCTACCGGGAATTTCCTGGAATCCTAGTGGATTAGTTCAGCCGAGCGCACTGTTTAATCTAGCAGTATGGCCTAGTGGATAGAATTCGAGCCTGGCAGTTAGAAGGATCTGGGTTCTAATCCCAGCTCTGACACTTGTCTGCTGTGTGGCTTTGGATGAGTCATGTCACCTCTCTGGGCCTCAGTTACCTCATCTGTAAATTGGGGATTAAGACTGTGAGCCCCATGTGGGACAGGGGACTGTGCCTTAAGTAGGTTGTGCCTACTTCAGTGCCTGGTACACAAATACCATAAAAAATCTAAAATTCCAGCATTTAAAAATATTCCTGGGCTGAAGATGCTATCACAGATACTAAATATTACGGAGATGTTGATTGTCTTGTGGCTAGTATTTTGTGAAGCATTTACAATGGTACGTAGGCAATCAATGCTATTTATTGAGCACTTATTTTGTATACAGAGCACCGTATTACTTGAGAGAGTGTAATACTATGAAGTTGGCAGGCACAATCCACTACCCACAGTCTATAGTCTACATGATTCTGAAAGTATTTTGCAGGCATCAACTTTCCGGTCCTTCACTTCACACATTCCCCAGTGGAGCAGAAGGTAGCAGTACTGTTGAACAATGATACTGTTTCAAAAATGAACTGATTAATAGCCACCAGAAACAGCAAAACAAAATCACTAATGGGGATTAAGTTATCTATCATGCAAAATTTATGCAGATACAAGTCATCAGCCCCTGCAAGACTTAGCAACAAATGTGCTGATTAGGGGTGATTGTATGCAACACATACCAGCTGAGCTCTGCAGACACCACTGACCGCTAATTTGTCCCTGGCAATTTAAAGTGTTTATTTTTGGTCTCTGCAATTCCTTTTACCTTTCAGGTCCTGGTTAGTATATTTCTTTTGAAGAGTTTGACCTTGAGAAGCAGTGTGGCCAAATGGAAAGAACACGGGCCCAGGAGTCAGGGGACCTGTGTTCTAATCCCAGCTCAGCCGCTTCTCTGCTGTGTGGCTTTAGGCAAGTCGCTTCACTTTTCTGTACCTCAGTTACCTCATCTGTAAAATGGGGATTAAGTCTGGGAGCCCTATGTGGGTTATGGACTGTGTCCAACTTGATTCATGCTGCTGCCTGGATTATCTTTGTCCAAAAACGCGCTGGGCATATTACTCCCCTCCTCAAAAATCTCCAGTGGCTACCAATCGATCTGTGCATCAGGCAGAAACTCCTCACCCTGGGCTTCAAGGCTGTCCATCCCCTTGCCCCCTCCTACCTCACCTCCCTTCTCTCCTTCTCCAGCCCAGCCCGCACCCTCCGCTGCTAATCTCCTCACCGTACCTCGTTCTCGCCTGTCCCGCCATCGACCCCCGGCCCACGTCATCCCCCGGGCCTGGAATGCCCTCCCTCTGCCCATCCGCCAAGCTAGCTCTCTTCCTCCTTTCAAGGCCCTACTGAGAGCTCACCTCCTCCAGGAGGCCTTCCCACACTGAGCCCCTTCCTTCCTCTCCCCCTCGTCCCCCTCTCCATCCCCCCCATCTTACCTCCTTCCCTTTTCCCCACAGCACCTGTATATATGTATATATGTTTGTACATATTTATTACTCTATTTATTTATTTATTTATTTTACTTGTACATATCTATTCTATTTATTTTATTTTGTTAGTATGTTCAGTTTTGTTCTCTGTCTCCCCCTTTTAGACTGTGAGCCCACTGTTGGGTAGGGACTGTATATGTTGCCAACTTGTACTTCCCAAGCGCTTAGTACAGTGCTCTGCACACAGTAAGTGCTCAATAAATACAATTGATGATGATGATGATGATGATTATCTAGAATTTCGTTCATTCCATTGTATTTATTGAGCACTTATTATGGGCAGAACCCTGTACTAAGCTCTTGGGAGAGTACAATTCAACAGTAAACGGACACATTCCCTTCTTGGGAGAGTATAAGAATCAATCAGTCAATCGTATTTATCGAGCCCTGTACTAAGCACTTGACAATATAACAGACACATTTTAGCGTGGCTCAGTGGAAAGAGCATGGGCTTGGGAGTCAGAGGTCATGGGTTCAAATAACGGCTCCACCAATTAGCTGTGTGACCTTGGGCAAGTCACTTCACTTCTCTGGGCCTCAGTTACCTCATCTGTGAAATGGGGATTAAGACTGTGAGCCCCACGTGGGACAACCTGATCACCTTGTATCCTCCCCAGCGCTTAGAACAGTGCTTTGCACATAGCAAGCACTTAGCAAATGCCATCATTATTATTCCTGCCCACAATGAGCTAACATGATCCCTGCCCACAAGGAGCTTAAAGTCTAGAGGGGAAGACAGACCTTTAAGTAAATTGTGGATATATATAGGTGCTGTGGGCTTTAGGGAGGGGTGAATATCTAGAGAAGCAGCATGACTCAGTGGAAAGAGCACGAATCTAGAGAAGCAGCATGACTCAGTGGAAAGAGCACGAGCTTTGGAGTCAGAGGTCATGGGTTCAAATCCCGATTCCGCCACTTGTCAGCTCTGTGACTTTGGGCAAGTCACTTCATTTCTCTGTTCCTCAGTTACTTCATCTGTAAAATGGGGATTAAGACTGTGAGCCCCCTGTGGGACAACCTGATCACTTTGTAACCTCCCCAGCACTTAGAACAATGCTTTGCACACAGTAAGCACTTAATAAATGCCATTAAAAAAAAGTTCTTAAAAGGTACAGATACAAATGAATAGGTGATGGAGAAAGGAGAACAGGGGAAATGAGGGTTTAATCATGGAAGGCCTCTTGGAAGAGGTATGGTTTTAGTAAGACTTTGAAGGTGAGGAGAGCAGTAGTCTATAAGTGAGGCTAGAGTGGTAGGGAGAAAATATCCCTTCATTGTGACACGCAGCTTCCAGATGCTGCAATGTTGTCTTTGGGTCAAATTCTTTTTTTCAACCCCTTCTTAAACTTTCCCTGGGGTTCTTAACCTCTTTTTCTCTTCCTGGAGAAGCTGTAAATCAATGAAAAAGAGCCAGCTTGATTTTCTCAAGGCTTCCCTTTAGGGCCTGATTAGTGAAGCTTGGAGGAGAGTGAGGGTGGTGCCCTTCTTAACTCCTTTTTTTTCTTCCTGGAGAAGCTGTAAATCAATGAAAAGGAGCCAGCTTGATTTTCTCAGGGCTTCCCTTTAGGGCCTGATTAGTGAACCTTGGAGGAGAGTGAAGGTGGTGCCGAAGTAGTGGCAGAAGTAGGTATATTTGAGTGATGGAGATTCTGCAGAGGAGAGAAGGGATGACAAGATTTGCCCTGGCTCCTGAACTCCTATTGTAAAACAGCTCTGGAAGTAATACAATTCAACAATTCCCAAAATGATAAGAAGCAGCATGGCTTAGTGGATAGAGCATTGGCCTGAGAATAAGAAGGACCTGGGTTCTAATCCCAGCTCTGTCACATGTCTGCTGTGTGACCTTGGACAAGTTGCTTAACTTCACTGGGCCTCCATTACCTCATATGTAAAATGGGGATTAAGTATGTGAGACCCAGGTGGGGACATGGACTGTGCCCAACCTGATTAACTTGTATCTACCCAGCACTTAGAACAGCGCTTGGCACATGGTAAGTGCTTAAGAAGTACCATATTATTAGGGAAGAACCAGGGAAGCCGCTGTAAACTGCTTCATTTCAAACGTCCAAGGTTCATTAATCCCTGACACTTTCCCTCAGGATCTCAAAGCACTTTATATGGCAGATCATTTCTCTTCATATGGGTAGGAGTAACCTGACACTTAGAGGTGGAAAGAGTATTTTTCAAAGATTACCTTCTAAGTCAGTAATGGTCCTGAGGTTAGAATCTTGCTGTATTATCACAGGGCTGTACTCCTCTTCCTCTTCTAGACTGTAAGCTTGTTATGGACAGGAAATCTGTCTGCTAATTCTATTGAATTGTACGCTCCCAAAGTGCTTAGTACATATTCGATAAATATGATCGATTGATTCAAATTCAAAGGTTACAAGCCATACGGAAATTGGCACAAAAAACCAATAAACAGCCAAGGGCAAGATTTATCACGTAACATTCTGAATAAATGATTGATAGCAGTCAAGGGTTTTCCTGCTAACTTTCCTGCCAATCCAAATTTTAATAATAATTATAATAATTGTGGTATTTGTTAAGTGCTTACTATGTGTCAGGTACTGTACTAAGTGCTGGGGTAGATACAAGCAAATTGAGTTGGACACAGTCCTTGTCCCACATGAATAGTCTCAATCCTCATCTTACAGATGAGGCACAGAGAAGTGACTCAACTTGCCCAAGGTCACATAACAGACAAATGGCAGAGTCAGGATTAGAACCCATGACCTTTTGACTC
Organism: Tachyglossus aculeatus; assembly: GCF_015852505.1. Lineage (NCBI taxonomy): Eukaryota > Metazoa > Chordata > Mammalia > Monotremata > Tachyglossidae > Tachyglossus > Tachyglossus aculeatus. Next base: position 60,966,919 of record NC_052068.1, on the reverse strand, counting down.
CCAAGTCTATGCTCTATCCTCTACGCCATGCTCCTTCCCCAAAATTTTACTCATACTCTTCTAATTTATCCTGATTTTGCTTCTGCTTTAATTCCCATCTCTAAGGTGGGTGTGCAAAGGATTAAAAGTTCCTTTATGCTACCAATTAAAATACATCCCAATCCCATCATCTCTGCTTCCTTCCCTCATTTTTTCCCCCCGTTTCCCCACATCTCCTATCTCCTTGCTTTTTCTTATGTTGCGCTGGAGTATGCGCCGGGGTAGCTCACAATAATCTTCAAATTAAATGCTCATGGTCAGACCCCCCTTGAAGGGACTTTTTCTTCTTGGAGAGTTAGCACTGTTATCTGACAATTATTATTCAACTGGTGAGGACTGCAGTCCCCGGTCTTTAATTCTTGAGAGGGAGAAATTGTTACCTCAAATCAAACTGAAGAGCAAGAGTTAGTTTCAGCTCTCTGTGGGCAGGGAACGTGTCTACCGATTTTTTTTGTATTGTACACTTCCAAGTGCTTAGTATAGTGCTTTGAGCACAGTGAGTGCTTAATAATTACAATTGAATGAATGAACAAATGAATGCAGAGTAAGCTCATCTTCTAGAAAAATACTGTACTCATTCTTTTACTTTCTTATCTATCTCATCTTTATCACATTGATCAATTCCATATTTTTGAGGCGGACTTTAGTGACATTTTACCATTTATGATTCTGTTTCAATGGCCACTGGGCACCACCATACACTTGAGTACGATAAGCGCTTGGGTGGTTCTGATTGGAGTTCTTCTCTGATGAGAAGCTGCATGGCTTAGAGGAAAGTAGAGGAAATAACACACAGCTGGGAGTCTGGAGATCACATTTCTAATATCTGTTCTTTCACTTGTTTGCTGTGTTTCCTTGGGCAAGTCACTTAACTGCTCTGTGCTTCAATTTCCCCACATGTCAACATGGGGATAAGATACCTGTTCTCTTTCCCCTTCAGACTTTGAACCCCGTGTTTTTTTTTTTATGAGTGTGGGGGGTATTTGTTAAGCCTAGAATCTGTCTGCTAATTCTATTGTATTGTACTCTCCCAAAGTGCTTAGTACAGTGCTCTGCACATAGTAAGTATTCAATAAATACTCTCTATTATCACAGGGCTGTACTCCTCTTCCTCTTCTAGACTGTAAGCTTGTCTAGAATCTGTCTGCTAATTCTATTGTATTGTACCTTCCCAAAGTGCTTAGTACGGTGCTTACTACATAGTAAGCGCTTACTATGTGTCGAACACTGTTCTAAGTACTGGGGTAGATGCAAGTTAATGAGGTTGGACCCAGTTCCTGCCCCACACGGGGCTCCCAGTCTAAACTGGAGGCAGAACAGGTTTTGAATCCCCATTTTACAGAGGAGGTAACTGAGGTTCAGAGAAGTTAAGTGACTTGCCCTAGGTCACCCAGCAAGCAATTGACAGAGTTGGGATTAAAACCCAGGTCCTCTCATTCCCAGGCCCATGCTCTTTCCACTAGACCATGCTACTTCTGTGTCTGATCTGTGTACCCCAGCCCTTACTTAGTTTCGGACCCAGCAAGTGATTAACAAATATCACAATTATTATTAATTTAAAAGCCTCACGCAAACAGGTTTCAGACATGGTGGTTATGTTTCTGTCTGCCTTGCTCCATTAATATTAATGCTAAGGAATATACCATATCCCATAATCTAACTGGTGACAGAGCTAAGAAAGCCATCTGGTCACCAGGACTTTGGCTATAGGGCAGGCCAATTCATTGCCACCTTAGACAAAAGCAACAGGAATGGGAAATAAGCTCACTGTGGGCAGGGAATGTGTCTGTTATTGTTAAATTGTACTCTCCCAAGTGCGTAGTATGGTATTTTGCACACAGTAAGTGCTCAATAAATACTACTGAATAAATGAATGAAATAGTTCTCAACCTAACATTTGCTGCCAAAGTAAAGTTCTCATTGTGTAGTATATAGAATCAATAAATACTATTGAATGAAGGAATAAAATAGTTCACAACCTATCATTTGCTGCCAAAGTAAAGTTCTTTTCATGTAGTATATAGAAAACAGTTCCTTGGAGAGAGGGGAGTTCTTATTGTGTAGTATATAGAATCAATAAATACTATTGAATGAAGGAATAAAATAGTTCACAACCTATCATTTGCTGCCAAAGTAAAGTTCTTTTCATGTAGTATATAGAAAACAGTTCTTTGGAGAGAGGGGAGTTCTTATTGTGTAGTATATAGAATCAATAAATACTATTGAATGAAGGAATAAAATAGTTCACAAGCTATCATTTGCTGCCAAAGTAAAGTTCTTATCATGTAGTATATAGAAAACAGTTCTTTGGAGAGAGGGGAGAGGACGGCTCAGTGGAAAGAGCATAGGCTTTGGAGTCAGAGGTCACAGGTTCAAATCCTGGCTACGCCAATTGTCAGCTGTGTGACTTTGGGCAAGTCACTTCACTTCTCTGTGCCTCAGTTCCCTCAGCTGTAAAATGGGAGTTAAGACTGTGAGCCCCCCGTGGGACAACCTGATCACCTTGTAACCTCCCTAGCACTTAGAACAGTGCTTTGCACATATTAAGTGCTTAATAAATGTCATTATTATTATTATTATTATTAAGAAACAATAAACTAAATGTAACCTGAGCAGGGCAGGTTTCTGAGGAAAACCGAATATCCGTCGGACCATAACGCACCGACGGGAAATCCCTGCCATCGGGAAGTGCCATTTCTGATCAAGGCACTTTAGGGCTCAGCGTGGTGACAGCAGAGTGGTGGTGGGTTGGGAGCAGCCTGCATTCAACATCTGTCATGCTGGAGTCCATTAATGTTCCACTGCACCCTATTGTTTTCAATTTATTCAACTTCATTTTCTTGTCAGCTGCTTCTGTAGGGATTAATCAAGTCTTTACACTGAGGCGGGGCTTGGGGGTCACAAGGAGAACAGTGGGTCTGCACTTTGAGGCAAGTGGGAGGGCATCTTGGAGGAAAACATTCCCAATTTGGGAGTGCTCATTAATAATTTAATTAAGCTTCAAATCAAACAGCAAAACCAAACGTGGTGCTGATAGCCTCCCTCTTCCACAAAGAATAGAGCGCGCTCAGTCTCTAAAGGGAACCTCCAAAACTTGTGAAGGGATTCTGGGGTGTGAGTGAGGGTGTCTGAGGGTTTCAAGAGTAATAAACAAAGAGAGATGAGATTCAAGTTCTAAACATAATTATTTCTCTCTGCTGGTTTTTCTTAAATGGTATTATTTTAACACTTACTATGCGTCAAGCACTGTTCTAAGCAATGGGGTAGATACAAGTTAGTTTGGAGACAGTCCATGTCCCACATGGGGCTCACAGTCTAAGTAGGAGGGAAAACAGATATTGAATCCCCATTTTACAGGTGAGGAAAACTGAGGCACAGAGAAGTGAAATGACTTGCCCAAGGTCACACAGAATACAGGTGGCAGAGCTGGGATTACAACTCAGATCGGTGTTCTATCGACTCGGCAATACTGCTTCCCTCCCCTGCTTGATCAAGATCATCAGCAAATTAAATCATGCACCATTCATTCAGTATTAATGAGTACTTACTGTGTGCAGAACACTGTACTAATCAATCAATCAATCAATCGTATTTATTGAGCGCTTACTATGTGCAGAGCACTGTACTAAGCGGTTGGGAAGTACAAATTGGCAACATCTAGAGACGGTCCCTACCCAACAACGGGATCACAGTCTAGAAGGGGGAGACAGACAACAAAACAAAACAAGTAGACAGTTGTCAAAACTGTCGGAATAAATAGAATTGTAATTGTTTCTGGAAGTGGATTTGTTCTTCCAGAGGCTTAGAGCTTGTAACTTCACTATCTGAAAGATGCATTTGAAAATAACTGGGTATCTCTTTGGGTTTCAACTTTTTGGGTAGCCTGTCAACTCATTCTTCATTTCCCATGGACGAGCTGTTACGTTTTACATATGAAATCTTTATTTCTCAAAAATGTCATGTCAGTTTTAAATGGCAAATGATAAATTCTCCACATGCAATCACACACCATTTATACACCTAAGCCTTGGAAACTGGGGAATAAAATGTGGAAAATATTCCCCAGGAACCAGTCTTTCTACATCCTAATTAGGATTGGATGAATATGCTTTTTGAGCCTGAAATATATTTTCAAGTATTGCAATTACTTTCTCTGAAAACATCTCTGAAAACACGAACATCATTTGCATATTAAAATTTACCCTGGCAACAATGATGCCCTATTTCTTTAATAGGCTTAATTACAAAATTTGTCCAGCAGATTAAACTGACGTTTGGCAGAACTCAGTGGCACTGTTTGATAAAAAAAATCTTTTCAAACTCAAATCCTTAATAAACCCACTAATCTCCCAAGCATAAATTGTCCGAGGAAATCATTTTTAATAAAAATCATTAACACGGGTTCATTTCTGGTACCAATGTGTCTGGCTGCTCTGAAAAAAAGATTATCCACTGGGAAATATTTTTTTTTTCTCTTGACCATTGTGATTCTCTTGGGGACAGCCAGACCCCTCCAGATGGCACGTTGTTAGTGTCGGACAGACACGGCTTAGAGGGACTTTTCAACAGATGAAGTCTGTAATGTCAGGATTTTTCTGGGTTTTTTTTTCTCCCGCAGTTCCCAGGGTGGGAAGGTGCTGAGATGGAAGCAGAGGGGCGCCTATCCACCTGCCACCACCTGTTCATCCTTCAATCCCTCCCCTATAAATCCTCCTCCTCCTTTTCCTGTTGCCTCTCCCAGCAGCTACACCAAGAAGGACACATTGTCTTGTGTTTGTTCTTTCTCTTTTTCTCACTCTTCCTCCCTTCTTTCCATCTCCTCTCTCTCTCTCTCTATGTGTATTTTTTTAAATCACTTTTATGGTAGAGAATCCATCATCCTGGGAAGAATCAGGGGATTTTCCCTGAGGATCAAAAAGGCCTTCTCCTGTGCGCTCATCAGCCCCAGACAAAACCTATTTAACTTCCGATACCAGTGTGGGGAAAAGGGGACCGTTCTTTCCTAGGACTTTGGGGAAGCATCATTCCTTTTTCGCTTTTTATTTTCTCTGAATCCGGGTGTGTGAAAAGAGCCTGACCGTTAAAACCTCACAAAAGAGGACAGCACCTTGCATCTTTGCAGCGGAGAACATTAATTTCACCACCCTCCCCTGAGTGCACCTGACGCTATCGTTTGATGCTTACAAATAGTTCCCTCCTTGGCCTCCCATGTGGGAACCAACTCGGGACAGGTAAAATTATTTCATTCTAAGAGAGAGTGTTTCCTTTCCCCTCCCCTTCTCCCTCTTCATTGCTGCAGGGTGGGAAAGGGGGTGGGGAAGAATAGGACTGTCCTTATTTGACTCTCCTGAAGGATGAAGTCCTGCAAATCCGGTGCCACGGATTCCGGTCTGGAATCGGACCCCCAGTGCCCAAATGGGACCAAGTGCCTGGCGAAATGCGGCTCGGAGAGGCTGGAGAACTCTGCCCGCAGGAGATTGGCAGCGAACGCCCGGGAGAGGCGGAGGATGCAAGGACTCAACACGGCTTTCGACCGCCTGAGGAAGGTGGTCCCCCAGTGGGGTCAAGACAAGAAATTATCCAAATATGAGACCTTGCAGATGGCCCTGAGTTATATCATGGCCCTGACTCGGATCCTGGCGGAGGCGGAGAGGTACAGCCCGGGGAGAGACTGGATCGGCCTCCACTGTGAACCCTTCGGCCCGGAGATCTACCCCCAGTATGTCGGGCAGAAGTTGCCGAGGGACGGCGATCACTACGCTCAGAGGCTCTTCGGCTACGCACCAGAACGCTTCCAAATTGCCAATTAGAACTAATGAATCACCCAGGACGGGCGGCAGCTCGACTGGAGCACTGGCGAAAGTTAGCCGGAGAAGGTGAAATCGGCCCTGGAAGCAGTAGCTGTATTTGAGTCTGGGAGACGTTTGCCCTTGAAGTAGCTCGAAAGAACCTCTGTTCTGACAGCTTGACATTTTAAGAAGAATAAGGCCGGCGGACTTCTTACACCTCCAACCAAGCGTGCTGGTCACTGGAACCGCCATTTGCTTATGAAACGGTGCTTAATTTGTCGTGAAATTGTTGTGGGAGCTCAAGCAATTTATGTCATGTCACACTTTAAATCTGTAATGACTTTGAATGTGCAGCGATTGGATGGCCGTTATTACCAATGACAACTACTAAAGCTTCGAACCTCCAATTTCTGAGGTTTGAGGCTGAGGGTTGGTAGTCTTGCCGTAAGCTGAAACCTGTTTATGAATGGAGGCAGGCCCTTAAAGGAGATGTGGAATCATAGCGTCGGATTACAGTGGGAATTTTAAATGCAGTGATTGTGGAATCATTTTATAGACAATTCTGTTTTCCTTTACCTTATTGCTTTGAGGAGAAATTTTGTGTATCATGTAATCTTTAAGAAAGATTGATTAGGGCATATTGCAGTCTAATCCCTCAAAGAAATAACTTCTTTAAACTTTGTAAGTTTGACGTGTGTGAGATCAAGAAATATACAGGCTATGTACATACTCTTGCTTCAAAACATGTACCGTTTTTGTGTATGCTCAAAACAGAGTTTAACGTCCAGTAGCATCGGTAATGTTTTACTTGTAACTCAGCTGTGAAAATTCAGTAGGTGGGTTTATATTAAAGTGTGGGCATGTGGAGAGCAACCTCAGTTCTTTTTGTAGAGTACGTGACTATAAATGTCCTGTATTTTAAAAATATACATAGAGGATTTCAAAAGAGTCGGTTTTGTAAAATTCCAATAAAATCCTGGGCAATTTATCATCCAAAGATCCTGCTCGCTCCCTGACAGCAGGGGGGATCTCATTAAAGAGGGATGTGAACCTGATCTCCTCTGTGTGAGAAGGTACAATATTTGCCTCAAACATCATCAACTTGAAAAGAAGCTCTCAGAGGAGGGTATCGTTAAAGACAGGAAAGGCATCGAGATTGTCGTCATAATCCATTCCCTCCCGCCACCCCACTGCGGTCCATCATGGGATTAATTGAACAGTGAACATATTGCTGAGAACATCCAGTCTTAGAGGGACCAAGAATAGGTATCTTATCCCCATTTAAATGGGAGGAAACTGAGCCTAGAGAGGTGAAGTGACTTGCCCAAGGTCACACAGCAGGCCGGTAGCCCCACTGAGAGCTCTTCCTTAATAACAAGAGGCTCCTGGGCTCCTGCCTGCCCACATTAGGCTCCCATGGCTTTGTTAGCCCAGTGGCTTGTGGAAGACACAACCACCTCAGGGCTTCAGTGACAAGGCAGGAGGAGGGCACCCGGGAGGGAATAATAATAATAATTGTGGTATTTGTTAAGCTCCTACTATGTTCCAGGCACTGTACTAAGCGGTGGGGTGGGTGCAAGCAAATTAGGTTGGACAGAGTCCCTGTCCCACATGGGACCCACAGTTTTAATCCCATTTTCCAGATGAGGTAACAGGCACAGAGAAGTGAAGTGACTTGCCCGTGGCCACACAGCAGACAAGCAGTGGGAAGGAGTGGGGGGAAAGGGGAGTGAGTTGGGGGCTGGGGAGAGGGAGGGCAGAGCTGGAGGGAGCTGGTGGATGGGTTGATTCCGGAGTTTCAGGCAGGATTTTGAAGTCCGTGTTTCTGAAGGGGATTAGATACCGGTCAGGTCCTTAGTCCACAGGGACAGTTGGGTGAGGAGGTGGGCAGGAAGAGGCTGGTGGGGATTGGGGTCCTTGATCTTGGTGACTGAGACACTACTAAGGATGTGGGTCCCACAGGGCCAGAGGAGGCCTAGGCTGTGGGATGGCAAAACAGACCCTTTTCCCAGTGTCACTCACCATTTATTCATTCATACATTCATTCAATAATATTTATTGAGTGCTTACTGTGTTCAGAGCACTGTACTAAGCGCTGGGGACGTACAAGTTGGCAACAAATAGAGACGGTCTCCAACTACGGGCTCACAGTCCAGAAGACAGGCTCACACCACAGAGTTGGTAGACATGTAGGTGACTTCTTCTAGACTGTGAGCCAACTGTTGGGTAGGGACTGTCTCTATATGTTGCCAGCTTGTACTTCCCAAGCGCTTGGTACAGTGCTCGGCACACAGTAAGCGCTCAATAAATACGATTGATTGATGTTCCCTGCCCACAACAAACTTACAGTTTAGATGAGGAAAATTGCCCACTTTAGTCCTGCTCCACCCCTTCGTCTGTTCTTCATTTTCTACCCTTAAAGCTAACCTCTGGCCACACTTTCTCTGCCAGACTGAAAGCGGAGATTATGTCTATTATGCAATTGTACTCACCGAGGTGCTTGCTCAGTACAGTGTTCTGCACAGGGTGAAGCTCCCACTGATTGATCTCCCCCTATCAATCAGTGGCGTTCATTGAGTGTGCTTACTCTGTGCAGAGTTCTGAACTACGTACTTGGGAGGGTATAATACAATGCACTTAGTCGATCATTTACTGAACCTGTACTGTGTGCAGAGCACCGTACTAAGCGTTTGAGAGGGTACAATATAACAATACTGCAGACACACCGATCAACCAATTGTATTTATTGAGCACTTACAAAGTGCAGAACACTACACTAAACACTTGGGAAACAACAGTATAATAGACACAATTAAACAACAGTATAATAGACACAATCCATGTCCCTGAGGAGCTTATAATGTGAACGGGGAGACAGACATCATTGACTGTCTCACTGCCCTTCATCTTGCCTATCTTGCCACAGATCCCTAGCCCAAGTCCTGTCTCTGGCCTGGAATGGCCTCCCTCTTCAGATCTCACAGGCAATGACTCTCCCCCACTTCAAAGCCTTATTGAAGGCACATCTCCTCCAGGAAGCCTTCCCTGTCTAATTAATAATAATACTAATAATAATAATGGCATTTATTAGGCGCTTACTATGTGCAAAGCACTGTTCTAAGCGCTGGGGAGGTTACAAGGTGATCAGGTTGTCCCATGGGGGGCTCACAGTCTTAACCCCTATTTTGCAGATGAGGTAACTGAGGCACAGAGAAGTTAAGTGACTTGCCCAAAATCACACAGCTGACAATTGGCGGAGCCCCTTTCCTCTTCTCTCACTCCCTTCTGCATCACCCTGACTTGTTCCTCCCCGCTCCCAGCCACACAGCACTTATGTACAGATCTGTCATTTCTTTATTTATATTAATGTCTATCTCCCCACCCTAGACTGTAACCTTCTGGTGGGCAGGGAATGTGTCTATTTAGTGTTGTACAGATCTGTCATTTCTTTATTTATATTAATGTCTATCTCCCCACCCTAGGCTGTAACCTTCTGGTGGGCAGGGAATGTGTCTATTTAGTGTTGTATTGTACCCTCCCAAGTGCTTAGTATGGTGGTCGGCACACAGTAAGCACTCGATAGATATGCTCGAATGAATGAACGAACACTAAAATACATCACAGACTAGGGAAATGGTAAAGTATAAATACATAAGTGCTGGGGGCTGGGGTGAATATCAGAAAGGAGTACACAACCAAGTGCATAATTGTTGCAGAAGGGAGTGTGGATAGAGAAAATGAGGGTTTGATCTGGGAAAACCTCTTGAAGGAGATAGGATTTTAGGAGGCTTTCAAAGTGGTGTAGATGGACAATCACAACCCTGTAGTGTGGTAAAGCAGGACAGTCCAAATCTTGCTCTAAAAGAGTGGACTGTCTCTCCACACCCTCGGGCCTAGACCATTTTGCAGCGGAACAGAGTTGCTCCACGCTTGTGGTGTTACAGACCATTATCTGGCTCTGTGGTGCGATGGATAGCGCATTGGATTTCTAGTGTAGAGGAAGCCATTCAAAGGTTGTGGGTTCAAGTTCCGCCAGAGTCATTGTTTGCTTATGAGAAGGAGTGTGGCTCAGTGGAAAGAGCACGGGCTTGGGCGTCAGAGGTCGTGAGTTCGAATTCCGACTCTGCAACATGTCTGCTGTGTGACCCTGGGCAAGTCACTTAACTTCTCTTAGCCTCAGTTACCTCATCTGTAAAATGGGGATTAAGACTGTGAGCCCTACATGGGATAACCTGATCACCTTGTATCCCCTCCAGTGCTTAGAACAGTGCTTCATACAGAATAAGTGCTTAACAGATGTCATTAATAATACTAATAACAATAATAATTATAATGGCATTTATTAAGCACTTACTATGTGCAAAGCACAGTTCTAAGCACTGGAGCACTGTTCTAAGTGCTGGATAATGGCATTATTATTATTATTTTTCATTCAATTGTATTTATTGAGCGCTTACTGTGTGCAGAGCACTGTATAACAATGCATGGAACCGTGCTGTAGCAGAACAGGCCTAATTGGGCTCTGGTGGAGTGGACTGTGCCTGTGGTCTGGACTGCCTTGCATCTTCCTGCCTCTTCCCCATCCCCTGTGTTCCTGCCAGCTCCTTTCCATGGTGCTCGATCTCTTCCTCAGGTGCCTGTATTCAGGTCGGGGGAAAGAGAGGCTTCCAAGCCTCACCCATCCCTGTCCCAGGTAAATTTCCATTTTAGCTTCGTTATTTATTTATTTATATTTTTTGCTGAGCTGGTGAACCAAGCTGTTCTTAGGCAGAAGGAAAGTGGTGGAGGGAGAAGGCAAGGGGGAGAAAGGGAAAGGAGGAAGGTAAGAGGGGGGGAAGGAGAAAGGTAAGGGGGGGAAGGGAAAAGAGGGACAAGGCAAGGGGGAGAGAGGGAAAGGAAGGAGAAGGCAAGGAGGAGAAAGGGAAAGGAGGGAGAAGGCAAGGAGGAGAAAGGGAAAGGAGAGAGAAGGCAAGGGGAGGAAAAGGAAAGGAAGAAGGCAAGGAGGGCAAGGGGAAAGTGGAAGAAGACAAGGGGGAGAAAGGGAAAGGAGGGAGAAGGCAAGGGGGAGAAAGGGAAAGGAGGGAGAAGGCAAGGGGGAGAAAGGGAAAGGAGGGAGAAGGCAAGGGAGAGAAAGGGAAAGGAGGGAGAAGGCAAGGGGGAGAAAGGGAAAGGAGGGAGAAAGGGAAAGGAGGGAGAAGGCAAGGAGGAGAAAGGGGAAGGGGGGAGAAGGCAAGGAGGAGAAAGGGAAAGGAGGGAGAAGGCAAGGTAGGGAGGGAAAGGAGGAAGAAGGTAAGGAATTGGAGGGAGAAGTCAAGGGTGAGAAAGGGGAAGGAGGGAGATGGCACTGCCAGGCACTGTACTAGGTGCCGGGGTAGATACAAATTAATTAGACAAAGTTCATGTCCCACATGGAGCTCCCAGTCTTAATCCCTATTTTACAGACGAGGTAACTGAGGCACAGAAAAGTGAAGTGACTTGCCCAAGGTCACACAGCTCTATCCTAATCCTCCTCTACCGCTCAGCTGCCTTCGACACTGTGGACCACCCCCTTCTCCTCAACATGCTATCCAACCTTGGCTTCACAGACTCCGTCCTCTCCCGGTTCTCCTCTTATCTCTCAGGCCGTCCATTCTCAGTCTCCTTCGCGGGCTCCTCCTCCCTCTCCCATCCCCTCACTGTAGGGGTTCTTCAAGGGTCAGTTCTTGGTCCCCTTCTGTTCTCCATCTACACTCACTCCCATGGTGATCTCATTCCCTCCCACGGCTTCAACTATCATCTCTACGCTGATGACACCCAAATCTACATCTCCGCCCCTGCTCTCTCTCCCTCCCTCCAGGCTCGCATCTCCTCCTGCCTTCAGGACATCTCCATCTGGATGTCTGCCCGCCATCTAAAACTCAATATGTCCAAGACTGAGCTCCTTATCTTCCCTCCCAAACCCTGTCCTCTCCCTCGGTGAGCGAGGTTCCCTTGGATGGAGTAGGGGCAGCGGCCATGCAAGCTCTGGACTGAAACTTGGCATTCCTTCTAGACTGTAAGCTCCTTGGGTGGCAGGTATTGTACTCTCCTAAGCACTTAGTATAGTGGTCTGCACACCATGAGACCTCAATGAATACGACTGATTGATTGATTAGATTAGACTGTGAGCCCACTGTTGGGTAGGGACTGTCTCTATATGTTGCCGACTTGTACTTCCCAAGCGCTTAGTACAGTGCTCTGCACACAGTAAGTGCTCAATAAATACGATTGATTGATTGATTGATTCCCCTCATTTTTTTCTCGCTCAGACAATGGTTTTTCCTGTGGGCCCAAAATGGACTAATAATAATAACAATAATAATGGTATTTGTTAAGCGCTTACTATGTGCCAAGCACTGTTCTAAGCACTGGGTAATCAGGTTGTCCCACGTGGGGCTCACACTTTTAATGTGAGTATTTCAGGTATTGTCACCACATATAATAATAATGATGACATTTATTAAGCGCTTACTATGTGCAAAGCACTGTTCTAAGTGCTGGGGAGATTATAAGGTGATCAGGTTGTCCCATGGGGGGCTCACAGTCTTAATCGCCATTTTCCAGTTGAGGTAACTGAGGCACAGAGAAGTTAAGTGACTTGCTCAAAGTCACACAGCTGACAACTGGCAGAGTCAGGTTTTGAACCCATGACCTCTGACTCCCCAGCCTGGGCTCTTTCCACTGAGGCACGCTGCTTCATATGTTTCTGCTGCCTTCTCCAGGAGGTAATCAATTAATCGATGGCATTTATTGAGCGTTTACTGTATGTAAAACACTGTATTAAGTGCTCAAGAGAGGCATAGGTGTGACCTTATACATGCAGCATGGTCTAGTAGAAAGAGCATGGTCTGGTGTGACCTTGGGCAAATCATTTACCTTCTTTGTGCCTCAGTTTCTTCATTTGCAAAATGGGGGAGAACTCATTCTCCCTCCTACTTACTCCTTGAGCCCCATGTGGGATGTGATTATTTTGTATGTACCCCAGTGCTTAGCACATATTAGCTAAGAAGAGAAGCAGCATGGCTCAGTGGAAAGAGCCCGGGCTTTGGAGTCAGAGGTCATGGGTTCAAACCCTTGCTCCGCCAATTGTCAGCTGTGTGACTTTGGGCGAGTCACTTAACTTCTCTGGGCCTCAGTTACCTCATCTGTAAAATGGGGATTAAGACTGTGAGCCCCCCATGGGACAAGCTGATCACCTTGTAACCTCCCCAGGACTTAGAACAGTGCTTTGCACATAGTAAGCGCTTAACAAATACCATCATTATTATTACTATTATTATTATTATATTAGGCATCTCACACATACCACTATTATTATTATTATTATTAATAATATCTGGGTGAAGAACTGCTCTTAGCACAGAGTCTGGTTCTGGAAACGGGCTTGGATATCTGTGCAAAGAACTAGTTCCATCAGCTTTGACTGTGGGATCGGAGAAGGTCTGAGGTCCTAAGCTTCTAACAAGGGGTCAAACTTCCCTGCCCCTGTAGTCCTGTTTGCTGTGCATCCCTGGGTGAAAGAACCTCTCTGGGCCTGACACACTTGGTGGAGCGTGGATCCAGCGTTGGAAATAAGGCAGAGCCTGTGACTGTTAGTTCATTCATTCATTCAATCGTATTTATTGGGTGCTTACTGTGTGCAGAGCACCGTACTAAGCGCTTGGGAAGTACAAGTTGGTAGCATATAGAGACGGTCCCTACCCAACAACGGGCTCACAGTCTGCACACCCCAACGGTCATTCATTCATTCAATCGTATTTATTGAGCGCTTACTATGTGCAGAGCACTGGACTAAGTGCTTGGGAAGTACAAGTCAGTAACATATAGAGACGGTCCCAACCCAACAACGGGCTCACAGTCTGCACACCCCAATGGTCATTCATTCATTCATTCAATCGTATTTATTGAGCGCTTACTGTGTGCAGAGCACTGGACTAAGCGCTTGGGAAGTACAAGTAGGCAACATATAGAGACAGTCCCTACCCAACAGTGGGCTCACAGTCTAGAAGACTTGAAATGGTCTTGAAACAATCAGTGGGGAGGGAGGGAAATTAGTGCCTGGGAATCAGGGGACCTGGATTCTAATTCTGGCCCTGCCACTTGCCTGCTTCATTCATTCATTCAATCGTATTTATTGAGAGCTTACTGTGTGCAGAGCACTGTACTAAGCGCTTGGGAAGTACAAGTTGGCAACATATAGAGACCGTACCTACCCAACAGTGGGCTCACAGTTTTGAAAGGGGAGACTGCTTGTGTGACCTTCGGCCAACAACTTAACTTCCCCATGCCTCAGTTTCCTCATCTGTAAAATGGGGATTCGGTATTATGAGAAGCAGCGTGGCTTAGTGGAAAGAGCCCGGGCTATGGAGTCAGAGGTCATGGGTTCAAATCCCGGCTCCGCCACTTGCCAGCTGTGTGACTTTGGGCAAGTCACTTCACTTCTCTGGGCCTCAGTTCCCTCATCTGTAAAATGGGGATTAAGACTGTGAGCCCCACGTGGGACAACCTGATCACCTTGTATCCCCCTCACTGCTTAGAACAGTGCTTTGCACATAGTAAGCGCTTAACAAATGCCATTATTATTATTATTATTATTCGGTAGCTGTTCTTGCTTCTCCATAGACTGTGAGCCCCATGTGGGACAGGTCTTTTAGCACTCTCTCCCTTCCCTCTCCTGTGCCACTTCAGTCTCCAGAGCAAATTCTCAATCAGCGCCTTGGATTTTTGTATGGCTTCTGCTCTGCCCCACCAGGAGCCCCAGGAATATCCTACTCCCTCTGGGCCCTGGCACCCAAGGGCTTGGATTCCCCACTGTGCTCAGAGCAGCTTGGAGGCTGTCCAGGAGGTGTGCTTAGAACAGTGCTTGGCACATAGTAAGTGCTTAACAAATACCATTATTATTATTATTATTATTAATCTTCCTGAAACATCATCATCAATCGTATTTATTGAGCGCTTACTGTGTGCAGAGCACTGTACTAAGCGCTTGGAAAGTAGTGGATGGAGCACGGGCCTAGCAGTCAGAAGGACCTGGGTTCTAATCCCGGCTCCACAGCCTGTCTGCTGTGTGACCTTGGGCAAGTCAGTTCACTTCTCTATGCCTCAGTTACCTCATCTGTAAAAAGGGGATCAAGACGGAGAGCCCTATGTGGGACAAGGACTGTGTCCATCCAAGCTGATTATCTTGTATCTACCCCAGCGCTTAGAACAGTGCCTGGCATGTAATAAGCACTTAACAAACACCTATTTTTTTTAAAAAAGGGAGAGGACAAAAGGGGTCCTGGGTGGGCTCTTCCTGAAGAAATATTGCTCTTCTTGGGCTCCGGTGACTAATGCTGCCACTGAAGTGTCCCGCCATGCCCCTGATACTGGTCTTCCATGGGCTGGCACTGTCCTCTCTGTCTGGGACTCCAGCTGTCCCTGGGGCCGTCACCAAAACCTGCCGGTCTCAGCTCCGCAACATCGCCAAGATCGGCCCTTTCCTCTCCATCCACACCGTTACCCTTCTCATTCAAGCTCTCATCCTATCCCGTCTGGACTACTGCATCAGCCTTCTCTCTGATCTCTCATCCTCGTGTCTCTCCCCACTTCAATCCATACTTCATACTGCTGCCCAGATTGTCTTTGTCCAGAAACGCGCTGGGCATGTTACTCCCCTCCTCAAAAATCTCCAGTGGCTACCAATCAATCTGCGCATCAGGCAGAAACTCCTCACCCTGGGCTTCCAGGCTGTCCATCCCCTGGCCCCCTCCTACCTCACCTCCCTTCTCTCCTTCTCCAGCCCAGCCCGCACCCTCCGCTCCTCCGCCGCTAATCTCCTCACCGTTAGGCCTCGTTCTCGCCTGTCCCGCCATCGACCCCCGGCCCACGTCATCCCCCGGGCCTGGACTGCCCTCCCTCTGCCCATCCGCCAAGCTAGCTCTCTTCCTCCCTTCAAGGCCCTACTGAGAGCTCCCCTCCTCCAGGAGGCCTTCCCAGACTGAGCCCCTTCCTTCCTGTCCCCCTCGCCCCCCTCTCCATCCCCCCCATCTTTCCTCCTTCCCTTCCCCACAGCACCTGTATATATGTATATATGTTTGTACATATTTGTTACTCTATTTATTTTACTTGTACATATCTATTCTATTTATTTTATTTTGTTAGTATGTTTGGTTTTGTTCTCTGTCTTCCCCTTTTAGACTGTGAGCCCACTGTTGGGTAGGGACTGTCTCTATATGTTGCCAACTTGTACTTCCCAAGTGCTTAGTACAGTGCTCTGCACACAGTAAGCGCGCTCAATAAATATGATTGATTGATTGATTGATTGGGGCACGGGAATCTCTCAATGTCTTTCTTTTATTTTCTTTCTTTTCTCTCTTTCTCTCCCTCTCCTCAGAAATGGCTGGGGTCAGCTCTGTGCTGCTACCTGCTGGCTTCCGGCCTGGCTTCCCAGGCTCTCTGCTTCCCCATCCCTGTAGGCAAACTCTAACCCTCCTCCAGTCCTACTCATTTTCCTCCTCCTCCAGACAAAGTTGTTTGCTGGGAGCCAGATGCTGAGTTTCTGAAGGCCAATGGACTCCAGAAAGCAGTCTGTGTGTGTCTGTATACGTGTTTGTGTGTGCATCCCCCTGCACCTTCTAGACTGTGAGCCCACGGTTGGGTAGGGACCGTCTCTATATGCTGCCAATTTGTACTTCCCAAGCGCTTAGTCCAGTGCTCTGCACACAGTAAGTGCTCAATAAATACGATTGAATGAATGAATGAATGTGTAAGGGGTTGAGGAGAGCTCTGTGGGGTGTGTGTGTGCCTCTCTCTCTTTGTAGATCTCTGTCTCTGTGCATTTCTCTCTGTCTCTACCCATCTCTTTGTTTCTGTGCATCTCTCCGTGTTTATCTCTCTCCCTGTCTTTGTGTGTCTCTGTTTCTGTGTGTCTCTCTGTATGTGTCTCTTTCTGTCTGTGTGTCTCTCTTTCGGTCTGTGCATATCTCTCTGGCTGTCTTTGTGAGTCTCTGCTAACTCTTTGTGTGAATCTCTCTGGCTGTCTTTTTGTGTCTCTCTGTGTCTCTGTCTTTGTGTCTCTCTGTCGGTCTGTGTGTGTGCACACAGTAAGCCCTCAATACAGTTGCATGAAAGAATGAATGAATCCTGTCCCTAAAATACTATTACTAAAAAATATTATTAGTAACATGCTTCAAAGCGATACGTGTCTTGTCTGCCAGGAGCTGACTCAGACATAAAAATTAACTAGAGTAACCAAAACCTTAATTGAACATCCAAAGCTCTGTACTGCATACCTATTGTCAGCACTTGAGAGCAGAGGGTTAGAGATGGATGAAGGGTACGTCTGACGAAGTCTTGGAGAAGCTAGCTCTCTTCCTCCTTTCAAAGCTCTACTGAGAGCTCACCTCCTCCAGGAGGCCTTCCCAGACTGAGCCCCTTCCTTCCTCTCCCCCTCCTCATCCCCCCGCCTTACCTCCTTCCCCTCCCCACAGCACCTATATATGTATATATGTTTGTACATATTTATTACTCTATTTTACATGTACATATTTATTCTATTTATTTTATTTTGTTAATATGTTTGGTTTTGTTGTCTGTCTCCCCCTTCTAGACTGTTGAGCCTGCTGTTGGGTAGGGACCGTCTCTATATGTTGCCAACTTGTACTTCCCAAGTGCTTAGTACAGTGCTCTGCACACAGTAAGCACTCAATAAAAACGATTGAATGAATGAATGAACGAATGAATAAAACAAAAGTAGAAAACCTAATCCTTGCCCTGGAGGAGCTGACAATGAATTGGAATTGGAAATAATTTATTTATTTATTTCACTTGTACATATCTATTCTATTTATTTTATTTTGTTAGTATGTTCGGTTTTGTTCTCTGTCTCCCCCTTTTAGACTGTGAGCCCACTGTTGGGTAGGGACTGTCTCTATATGTTGCCAATTTGTACTTCCCAAGCGCTTAGTACAGTGCTCTGCACATAGTAAGCGCTCAATAAATACGATTGATGATGATGATGATGGAAGGGTAGAAATAGATGCAGAAGCAAACATGGTCCAGAATCAAGAGTAAGAACACATTTGCTATTAATAAAAACAGAAGTAGTCAACTCAATACCATAAGTGAAGAGATGGGATAAATTAACCAATATGCACGTTTTAAGTGTTAAAAGGGCCTAAAGCCGTAATGTTACCACAGAGCTGGGGGTTGATAAGGGAAGCCCTGAAGGAGAAGCAGTGTGGCTTAGTGGATAGAAAGGGAGTCAAAGGACCTGGGATCTAATCTTGACTCTGCCACTAGTCTGCTGGGTGACCTTCCAATCCAATTTGCTAGTGTTCATCCCAGCGCTTAGTATAGTGCCTGGCACATAGTAAGTGTTTAATAAATACGATAATCATAATTATTATTATTCTCTGGGCCTCAGTTACCTCATCTGCAAAATGGGGATTGAGACTGTGAGCCCCATGTGGGACAGGGACTGTGTCAGAGAAGCAGAGAAACAGCGTGGCTCAGTGGAAAGAGCATGGGCTTTGGAGTCAGAGGTCATGGGTTCAAATTCCGGCTCTGCCAATTGTCAACTGTGTGACTTTGGGCAAGTCACTTAACTTCTTTGTGCCTCAGTTCCCTCATCTGTAAAATGGGGGTTAAGACTGTGAGCCCCCCGTGGGACAACCTGATCACCTTGTAATCTCCCCAGCGCTTAGAACAGTGCTTTGCACATAGTAAGCGCTTAATAAATGCCATCATTATTATTATCAGAGTCTAAGTAGGAGGGTGAACAGGTATTGAATCCCCTCTGTACAGACATGGAAATTGAATCAATCAATCAATCAATCATCAATGGTATTTATTGAGTGCTTACTATGTGCAGAGCACTGTTCTAAGCTCTTGGAAGAGTACAATACAGGAGAATTAACAGACATGTTCCCTGCCCAAAATGCCCATGCAGTCTAGAGGGATGGAGGCATGGAGAATAATAATATAATAATAATGATGGCATTTATTAAGCACTGACTATGTGCAAAGCACTGTTCTAAGCGCTGGGGAGGTTACAAGGTGATCAGGTTGTCACACGGGAGGCTCACAGTCTTAATCCCCATTTTACAGATGAGGTAACTGAGTCCCAGAGAAGTTAAGTGACTTGCCCAAGGTCACACAGCCGACAATTGGCGGAGCCGGGATTTGAACCCATGACCTCTGACTCCCAAGCCTGTGCTTCTTCTATTAAGCCAAATGGTCTTAGCCTCCCACGTGCACCCCAGCCACTCTGGAGAGTGGCTTGGCTTCTGCTGTGGGGCATCAAGTGAACTCTGATGAATCGGCTCAGTACGTGGCGAGCCGAAATGCCCCTTTTAGACTGTGAGCCCACTGTTGGGTAGGGACTGTCTCTATATGTTGCCAACTTGTACTTCCCAAGCGCTTAGTACAGTGCTCTGCACACAGTAAGCGCTCAATAAATACGATTGATAATGATGATGATGATGAAATGGTTTAAGCCCAGCTTGTCCGGAAACAGACGTCTGAACCCGACGACCTAAGTCCCATCCAAACCCCTGGCTCTGTGATCATTACATTAGGAGAAGACTTGGTGGACTTTAAGTTAATTATAGACAGCATAACTTGACTTTGAATGCAATTTTACTGCTGTTGTTAGGATAAACGTAACCGCTCTGATATCGACCTTCCTTTAATCCATCACATATGCGTATCTTCCCCATTTGTCAGAAAACATTTCTGCCCCAATAACCTATGCCCTCAGAATAATAATAACAATAATAATAATAATAATAATGGCATTTATTAAGCACTTACTATATGCAAAGCACAGTTCTAAGCGCTGGGGGGAATACAGGGTGATCAGGTTGTACCACGTGGGGCTCACACTCTTAATCCCCATTTTACAGATGGGGTAACTGAGGCCCAGAGAAGTTAAGTGACTTGCCCAAAGTCACACAGCTGACAAGTGGCGGGGCCGGGATTTGAACCCGTGACCTCTGACTCCAAAGCCCGCTCTCTTTCCACTGAGCCAAGCTGCTTCTCTCAGAAGGTCCTGGACTATCAGATCGAAAAATCCTGCTGGGACACTAGCCAATATCACACCCAAACCGGACCCTTCTCCTAGACACCCACTGTTGGGTAGGGACTGTCTCTATATGTTGCCAACTTGTACTTCCCAAGCGCTTAGTACAGTGCTCTGCACACAGTAAGCGCTCAATACATATGATTGATGATGATGGTGATGATGACACAAAAATTACAGGTGGCACTCTAAGGAGATAACAACAATAACAATGATGGCATTTGTTAAGTGCTTACTATGTGCCAGGTACTGTACTAAGCACTGGGGTAGTTACAAGGTAATCGAGTTGGACACGGTCCCTGTCGCACGTGGGGCTCACAGTCTCAATCCCCATTTTACAGAGGAGCGAACTGAAGCACAGAGAAGTGAAGTGATTTGCCCAAGGTCACACAGCAGACACATGGTGGAGCAGGGATTAGAACTCATGACCTCTTTTAGACTGTGAGCCCACTGTTGGGTAGGGGCCGTCTCTATATGTTGCCAACTTGTACTTCCCAAGCGCTTAGTACAGTGCTCTGCACACAGTAAGCACTCAATAAATACGATTGATTGATTGATTGATTGATGACCTTCTGACTCCCAGGGTCGTGCTCTAGCAACAATGCCATGCGATGATTACTGTGCTTAGTGTTCTTTTGACCCCAGAAACACAGTCATACTCACTTAAGGTCAATAACCCAAGCCCTCTGTGGTTTTAATAATCACAGGTTTAAAGGAAAAATGGTCTTTCTGAAGTTACCGACAGGAGGAATTTGGTTCTGTTGATGACTATATATGTATATCACCTTTATATATGTATATCACCTGTATATAAGTATATATGCATATATGTTTGTACATATTTTTTACTCTATTTATTTTATTTGTACATATCTATTCTATTTATTTTATTTTGTTAGTATGTTTGGTTTTGTTCTCTGTCTCCCCCTTCTAGCCTGTGAGCCCACTGTTGGGTAGGGACTGTCTCTATATGTTGCCAATTTGTACTTCCCAAGCGCTCAGTACAGTGCTCTGCACATAGTAAGCGCTCAATAAATACGATTGATGATGATGATGACTATTAGGTGTACGGCTCTTCGGGCCGTATGAAATAACGGCATGCCAGTGGCTTCTTCATGAAATTTTTCCCTCCCATTCTAAAATAGAGAACGCTATCTTTTTTGTTTTTATGGTATTTATTTGGTTCTTACTACGGGCTAGGCACTGTAGTGAGCGCTGGGGTCTTGTCTTATACTGTCGAGTCATACTGCCCTCCTCAGAAATCTCCAGTGGCTACCAATCAATCTGCGCATCAGGCAGAAACTCCTCACCCTGGGCTGCAAGGCTGCCCATCCCCTCGCCCCCTCCTACCTCACCTCCCTTCTCTCCTTCTCCAGCCCAGCCCGCACCCTCCGCTCCTCTGCCACTAATCTCCTCACCGTACCTCGTTCTCGCCTGTCCCGCCATCGACCCCCGGCCCACGTCATCCCCCGGGCCTGGAATGCCCTCCCTCTGCCCATCCGCCAAGCTAGCTCTCTTCCTCCCTTCAAGGCCCTACTGAGAGCTCACCTCCTCCAGGAGGCCTTCCCAGACTGAGCCCCTTCCTTCCTCTCCCCCTCGTCCCCCTCTCCATCCCCCCATCTTACCTCCTTCCCTTCCCCACAGCACCTGTATATATGTATATATGTTTGTACGTATTTATTACTATATTTATTTATTTATTTTACTTGTGCATATCTTTTTTATTTATTTTATTTTGTTAGTATGTTTGGTTTTGTTCTCTGTCTCCCCCTTTTAGACTGTGAGCCCACTGTTGGGTAGGGACTGTCTCTATATGTTGCCAATTTGTACTTCCCAAGCGCTTAGTATAGTGCTCTGCACATAGTAAGTGCTCAATAAATACGATTGATGATGATAGCGACTCCATGGACACATCTCTTCCAGAACACCCTACCTCCATCTGCAATCATTCCGGTAGTGGTCCCGTAGAGGTTTCTTGGTGAAAAGTACAGAAGTGGCTTACAGTTGCCTCCTTCCACGGTAAACTTGAGTCTCCGCCCTCGACTCTCTCCCACGCTGCTGCTGCCCAGCCTGGTTTAGTTTTGACTTGTAGCCGATTGCTTTCCACTTGATAACCACTTCCCAAGCTAGGAATGGAATGGAATGGACAGGCCTCAGCTTGACTCTCCCTCCAGTAGCCGAGACTGGTAGCGTCCTGGAAACTCTCCAGGTGCAACCTTGAGAGGGGAACGCTAGAGTAGATGCAAGCTAATCAGGTTGGACACAGTCCATGTCCCACACGGGGCTCATCGTCATCATCAATCGTATTTATTGAGCGCTTACTATGTGCAGAGCACTGTACTAAGCGCTTGGGAAGTACAAATTGGCAACACACAGAGACAGTCCCTACCCAACAGTGGGCTCACAGTCTAAAAGAATAGACTTGAATATTGAATTGAGGCTCATAGCCTCAATATCCCCATTTTACAGATGAGGTAACTGAGGCCCAGAGATTTGAAGTGACTCGCCCGAGGTCACAAAGCAGACAAGTGGCAGAGCTGGGATTAGAACCCAGATTCAACTGATTCCCAGGTCCAAGCTCTATCCACTAGGCCTCGCTGCTTTTAGACTGTGAGCCCACTATTGGGGAGGGACCGTCTCTATATGTTGCCAACTTGTACTTCCCAAGCGCTTAGTACAGTGCTCTGCACACAGTAAGCACTCAATAAATACAATTGATGATGATCTCTTCTTATATGTGCCCCCTGGTTGGCAGGGATTATTTCTACCTACTCTTTGGTATTGTTCTATCCCAAGTGTTTAGTACAGTGCTC
Source organism: Tachyglossus aculeatus (assembly GCF_015852505.1). Taxonomy (NCBI): domain Eukaryota; kingdom Metazoa; phylum Chordata; class Mammalia; order Monotremata; family Tachyglossidae; genus Tachyglossus; species Tachyglossus aculeatus. The sequence continues at coordinate 60,944,198 of NC_052068.1, read as the reverse complement.
TGCACACAGTTGGCCCTCAATAAATACCATTGATTCACTGATTGATTTTTAGTCCAGTGCTAAGCTTTCTGAAAATGCTGAGTAGGCCTGTTGACTTCAGTTTTGAAGACTGAAGCAGTTCCTACTAGCAAAAGAATAAGATTTTTTCACAAACCAGAAAGGCTCATAGTTTCTTGGGACTTATTTAGAGCAATGACATAATAATTTCATGTTGCAGAGCCTTTTTACTTTCCCAAAGTGCTTCCACATTAATGATCTCATTTTATTCTCAATAATAGTAATAATAATAATGATAGTTTTGGTTAAGTGCTTCCTATGTATTTATTGAATGCTTACTGTGTGCAGAGCACTGTACTAAGCACTTGGAAAGTACAATTGTTCTAAGTGCTGGGGTCGATGCAAGCTAACCAGGTTAGACACAGTGCCTGTCCCACACAGGTCTCAGAGTCTTAATCCCCATTTTACAGATGAGGTAACTGAGGTGCACAGAAATTAAGTGACTTGCCCAAAGTCACCCAGCAGACCGTGCAGGAGCTGGGATTGGACAACTCCAAAGACCATTAGCTCCTTATGGGCAGGAATCACACCTACCAGCTCTATTGCACTATAATAATAATAATAATAATGATGGCATTTATTAAGCACTTACTATGTACAAAGCACTGTTCTAAGCGCTGGGGAGGTTACAAGGTGATCAGGTTGTCCCATGGGGGGCTCACAGTCTTAATCCCCATTTTACAGATGAGGTAACTGAGGCATAGAGAAGTGAAGTGGCTTACTCAAAGTCACACAGCTGACAACTGGCGGAGCGGAATTTGAACCCATGACCTCTGACTCCAAAGCCCGGGCTCTTTCCACTGAGCCAGGCTGCTGTATTTTCCCAAGTGCTTAGTAAGTGCTCAATAAATATCATTCACTGATTGATTGATGTTGGTGAGGTAGGGAGGATCAGGTATTATAATCCCCATTTAACAAATAAAGAAACTGAAGCCCAGTGTGGTTAATTTCTTAATTTCTTGAGATCCCAGAGGAGAAGGGATGACAGATCTGGGTCAGAACCAAGGTGTGCTGACTGAAGGAGAGATCTTTGCCAGTGGGTTGGCTATCACAGCTGAACTCTGTTTAATTACCCCCAGGTTGTCGGGGTGAGAACGAGACTGCAGGACAAAATAACCAGAACGATATCACTGGTTTTTCCTGCACACAATTTGGTGACTTCTCTCTTTATTTTGGACCAGTCCTCTAGACTGTAAGCTTGCTGTGAGCAGGGAAAGTGTCTACTGACCCTGCTGTTTAGTACTCTCCCAGCTGCTTAGAATCAATCAATCGTATTTATTGAGCGCTTACTGTGTGCAGAGCACTGTACTAAGCGCTTGGGAAGTACAAGTTGGCAACATATAGAGACGGTCCCTACCCAACAGTGGGCTCACAGTCTAAAAGAAAATTTGTTAGAACAGTGCTCTGCACATAGTAAGCACTCAATAAATACCATTGATGATGATTAACAGAGTTAGAAGCACAGCTCTCCAGGGTCACTGGTGTAAAAAGCCCTGGCCTTTCTCAAATACGTGATGGTACTTTGCCAGTTTTTAGGGTATTTGTTAAGTGCTTATTAAGTGCCGGGCCCTGTACTAAGTGTTTGGGTAGAAACGAGACAGGTTGGACATAGTCCATGTCCCACATGGGGCTCACGGTATTAATCCCCATTTTACAGATGAGGGAACTGAGGCACAGAAAAGTTAAATGACTTGCCAGAGATCCACAGTGGAAAATCAATCAATCGTATTTATTGAGCGCTTACTGTGTGCAGAGCACGGTACTAAGCGCTTGGGAAGTACAAATTGGCAACATATAAAAGTGTGAAAAGTGTCAGAGGAAGGGTTAGAACCCAGGTCCTTCTGACTAGACCTGTGCTTTACCCACTAGGCTACACTGCTTAGTTTTTCAGGGTCAAGGTTAAGGAATAGTGTTCTCTTTTAACTCTAACTCATGGGTAATTAAACGTTGTCCTTGATTAGTTCAAGAGTCATTTCTGGCTCTTTAAAGTCATGTGAATAGGCTGGATGATTAGTCGAGCATTTAACGAGAGGCCACTGGGTACGTGGACTTTCCCCTCTTAGATGGAAAAGAGAAACAGGCACCTGTTTTTTTGCACCCAGCTCTCCTAGGCAAAGAGCTTCGTGAAACCTGAACTTTCCAGCGCAGAAGGTGAGTAAAAAGAAAGGAATTTATGCTCCCAGGTGATGCACAATTCAGTCGTAGATAGAGCACAGACCCTGGGAGTCAGAAGGTCATGAATCCTAATGCTGCCTCCATCACTTGTCTGCTGTGTGACCTCGGACAAGTCACTTTACTTCTCTGTGCCTCAGTTAACCTCATCTGTAAAATGGGAATAAGACTGTGAACCCCACATGGGATATGTATTGTGTCCAATCTGACTGAATCATATTTACTTAATACTGCTTAGATACTCCCTAGTATAGTGTACATAGTAAGCACAAAGCAAGAACTTAACAAATACCATTAAAAAAAAAAAAGTATCACCACTGCCAGCTTCCCAGAGTGGTCACATGGATTGGGGTTCGGGGGAAAGAGGAAGGTTGGCCCATCTGTTTGGTTGTTCCCCGAGAGGGCCGCCCTGAAGTTTTGAGGGGAGAGAGTATCTCAGTTCCAAAGGTTGGATTCTCAAAGAATGTGATTCAGGATTCCTTAGACTGCACAATTTCAGGATTCCTTAGACTGCACAATTGCACAATGCTGGGGTCTAAGTGAAAACATGTGGAGAGATGACCAACCATATTGAGGGAGAAGAAAATTGGGAAGACCAAGTCACTTCAGGGAGGTCAACTTGAGTTGACTGACTCAGTGAAAAGAGCAGGGGCTTTGGAGTCAGAGGTCATGGGTTCGAATCCCGACTCCACCACATGACGGCTGCGTGACCTTGGGCAAGTCACTTAACTTCTCTGAGCCTCAGTTACCTCATCTGTAAAATGGGGACTGATTGTGAGCCCCACGAGGGGCAACCTGATCACCTTGTATCCCCCCCCCCCAGCGCTTAGAACAGTGTTCTGCACATAGTAAGCGCTTAACAAATGCCATCATTTTTATTATATTATTATTATCATCATATTATCTGCAAGGATGATATTTACTGAGTGGCTATTGTGTGAGAAGCACTGTCCTAAGTGCTTGGAAGAATAAGCCTGAAATAAAACACCCTATCTCTGACTTCTGGGAGGTTACAATCTAATGGAGTGGATAGAGAATATTATTTACAAATAATGGGAGCAGGGAGATGTTCCCCCTTCTAGACTGTGAGCCTGCTGTTGGGTAGGGACCGTCTCTATATGTTGCCAACTTGTACTTCCCAAGCACTTAATACGGTGCTCTGCACACAGTAAACGCTCAATAAATATGATTGAATGAATGAATGAGGGAGAAATAGGATAGAACAGAAAGTGTACCCAGATGAAAATAGCTGAATAAATAATTGTCTAGAAAAACATACAAAAAAAACCCATGATACTTAAATATTGAGAGAGTAATTGAAACTGTCTGGAGCCTTTAAAGTAAATGTTGATGTTGGACTGTAAAGAAGACTGAAGCATCGTGGCTCAGTGGAAGGAGCCCGGGCTTTGGAGTCAGAGGTCATGGGTTCAAATCCCAGCTCCGCCAATTGTCAGCTGTGTGACTTTGGCCAAGTCATTTTAACTTCTCTGTGCCTCTGTTCCCTCATCTGTAAAATGGGGACTAAAACTGTGAGCCCTCTGTGGGACAACCTGATCACCTTGTAACCTCCCCAGCACTTACAACAGTGCTTTGCACATAGTAAGCGCTTAATAAATGCCAACATTATTATTATTAAAGATGTCAATATGAACGATGATGTGGTAGGGTGTCTTTAAGAGAGCAAGTTCTGACAAGAAATATTGTAACCCAGAAAGATCCTAGGGCAGAATCAGCCAAACAGCTCACCTGGCACCAATTCACCCTGGTGTAAATAATTGGATCCTTTAGGTAAATTAAAACCTGCAGTGACTGGTTTGCCTCTCTGTGAAGACTCACACAAGGTAAAGGTGTTTTCTGGATTTGGGTCAATCTCCAAATCTGAACTTCTTTCTGAACCCCAGCAGTGGAGGTTTCTAGCATACTGACATCCCAAGACTCTAATCTTGTCTCTAGACTGACAGCAGGGAATACATCTGTTATATCATACTCTCCCAAACGCCTACTACAGAGCCTGCTCACAGGAAGCACTCAATAAAAACGGTCGATTCCTTCAGCGTGTGGCTGGTTTTCACCTAGATTAGTTGCGCTATGACATGGATATATGGGCCTTCCCATAACCATTTTCAGGTTTCCAAAGCATTGCATTTCCTAATCCGACTCGGGTTCCTGTTCTCCAAGTTAAGAATAGGATGTCGGGTCACACAGCGGGGATGCAGCCTCAGCAGAAACTGAGTTCTGTTTTCCTTTCCTCTTTGGCAGAATTCCAGTTTTAAACTAGTTCCAAAACATAATGTTCCCCAAAGCAGGGAGGTTACTGCCTGAATGGGAAACACAAGCTAGCTGTGGATCATAAAGTGGGTAGGGTATGGATTCTTCGGATTTAAAACATATGTTATCAGGGAGGTAATTACTGGTTGTTTTTTTTAAAATCAGAACCAGTCAACTATGTTTTCCTTTCAAAAACTGCTGGTTTATTTTCTTTTTTTTTATGATTTGCAGAGAACAGCATCAACACCACGAATGTTTTCAGTAAGACTATGCCTTTCTGGCATTTGTAAATGAGGCAAACAGCCAAATAAACACATGACAGCTCCCTGTTGGCCTACAGGGCAATGTTAAGGCGCCTGGATTAATTTGAGGTATCAGATTCCACCATCAGTCCCAAACTTAACAATATCTAAATGCTGGCTTTGAGCAGAGAGTTCTGGCCCAAACAAGCCAACCAATTAGTATCTATATAGAAATGAGCAAAAACTCACCTGGTGTGGTGGGGGAGGGAGGATGTCAGCTGCCCACAAGACTCCAGGTTCTTCACAGGATGGGGAACTGGTTAATCCCTCTGGAAAAAAAGGTATTTTAAAATTTATCCAATCCCCTCACAGGAGATGAATCAATTCTATTGGGAGAGCAGGGAAATTGACAGTTCATCACACAAATGCGCTAGATTGATTTGTCAACCCGGTCTTTAATCAGCCTAAGTACACTCTCACAGTGAAAATGGTTTTAAGATATAAACAAGAAAAATATGAAGCTGTATAACCCTCTTGAGCCCTCAGGAAGTGGTGGATTTTCAGCATCTGGAATGAAGCAACCAGATTCCTTGGACAAAAGCCTTTTGGAAGCGGAGCCAGAAAAAGTGGGAGTTGTGGTGAGATAGAGAGAGAGAGAAAGAATGGAGGATCAATCAATCGTATTTATTGAGCACTTACTGTGTGCAGAGCACTGTACTAAGCGCTTGGGAAGTACCAATTGGCAACATATAGAGACAGTCCCTACCCAACAGTGGGCTCACAGTCTAAAAGGGGGAGACAGAGAACAAAACCAAACATACTAACAAAATAAAATAAATAGAATAGATATGTACAAGTAAAATAAATAAATAAATAGAGTAATAAATATGTACAAACATATATACATATATACAGGTGCTGTGGGGAAGGGAAGGAGGTAAGATGGGGGGATGGAGAGGGGGATGAGGAAGGAATGGGCTCAGTCTGGGAAGGCCTCCTGGAGGAGGTGAGCTCTCAGTAGGGCCTTGAAGGGAGGAAGAGAGCTAGCTTGGCAGATGGAGAGCTAGCTAGAGAATGGGTATTGGAGGGAGAGAAGTGGGAGAAAGAGGGGAGAGAGATAAGTGAAACAAAGAGGGAGAAAGGGGTTTTGAGCAAGGGAGACAAGAAAGACAGGAAATGGGAGGGAGGGAGAGATAGAAAGAGAAAAAGAGAGAGGAGAGAGAGAAAATGGGAATGGGTGTTGGAGGAAGAGGGGAGAGAGATAAGTGGAACAGAGAGCGAGAAAGGTTTTAAGCAAGGGAGAAAAGAAAGACAGGAAGTGGAAGTGTGGAGAGGGAGAGACCCACGGAGAAGCAGAGAAAGCAGGGATAGAAAAGAATAGAAGGAGAAGCAGAATGGGAAAGAGAAAGAGGTGGAGCGGGGGGGGAAGGAGAAAGAGATAGGGAGAAAGGGGCAGGGGGGCTAAGCAAGCAGTCCTCTTTATTGTCCCCCCGATCTCCCCACTACCATCCATGCCAACACCACTGTCCACCACTGGCAGATCTGGTCCCATCCAGGCGTGAAATACGACATTGGGAGAGGTCAGTTCTATTGAGCTGGCAGCCTGGCCCGGCCCGGTTAGTGACAGTCACTTTGGCTGTCCAATTGCCCAGTTGTGTCAGAACCATAGCTGAGAAGCAGCGAGGCCTAGTGTATAGAGCATAGGCTTGGGAGTAGGAAGGACCTGGGTTCTAATCCTGCCTCTGTCAATTTCATTGCCCAGTTATGTGTTAAGCTGTGAGAGAGAGAGGGAGAGAGAGAGAAAGAGAAAGAATGGAGGATGGGTATTGGAGGGAGACAAGTGGGAGAAAGAGGGGAGAGAGATAAGTGAAACAAAGAGGGAGAAAGGGGTTTTGAGCAAGAGAGACAGTTGAGCTGTGTGGCCTAGTGGATAGCACATACGCCTGGGAGTCAGAAGGACCCGGGTTCTAATCCTGACTCTATCAATTGCTTGCGGTGTGACCTTGGGCAAGTCACTTCACTTCTCTGTGCCTCAGTTGTCTCAACTGTAAAATGGGATTCCTTTTCTCCCTCCCACTGAGACCGTGAGTCCCATGCGGGACAGGAACTGTGTCTGTCCTAACTTGGACCTACTTCTGTGCTTAGAACAGTGTTTGACACATAGCAAGTGCTTAACAAATACCATTAAAAAAAAAGAAAAAAAAGGGGCCCTCAGCCATCATTGGGAGTCTGTAGTGTGGGTGGGTAGCATGTTAAGCGCTCAATAAATACTCCTCCTCCCCTCCCCATCACCCTCACTCCCTCCTTGCCCTACCCCCTTCCCCTCCCCACAGCACTTGTGTATATTTGTACACATTTATTGCTCTATTTATTTTATTAATGATGTGCATAGATCTATAATTCTATTTATTTTGATGGTATTGACACCTGTCTACTTGTTCTGTTTTGTTATCTGTCTCCCCCTTCTAGACTATGAGCCCATTGTTGGGTTGGGACTGTCTCTATATGTAGCCGACTTGAAACTTACAAGCGCTTAGTACAGTGCTCTGCACACAGTAAGCGCTCAATACGATTGAATGAATGAATGTTCTCAAATCTCTAGAAACACGTTTCCAATAATAATAATAATAATAATGGTATTTGTTAAGTGCTTACTATGTGTCAGGCACTGTTCTAAGCACTGGGGTGAATACAAGCAAATGGGGTTGGATAGAGTCCCTGTCCCACATGGGGCTCACAGTCTTAATCCCCATTTTACAGATGAGGTAACTGAGGCACAGATAAGTTTAGTGACTTGCGCAGTGCCGCACAGCAGAGAAGTGGCAGAGCCAGAATTGGAATCCAGGTCCTTCTGACTCCCATGCTTATGGTTTATCCATTGCACCACACTGCTTCTCAGCTGGGGTCATGAGGAAGATGGTAGCTCTTTCTCCCTGCTGCTCTGCTGCCTCCATCACTGGAAATTTTCCCTTACCACCTGTACGAAAGAAGAATGGAAGGGCATGATAATAATAATAGCAATAATAATCTTGTAAAGTACTTACTATGTGCCAAGCACTGGGATAGGTACAAGATAATCAGGTCCCACATGGGGCTCACTGTTTAAGCAGGAGGGAAAAGAGGTATTGAATCCTCATTTTGCAGATGAGGGAACTGAGGCGAAGTGAAGTGACTTGTCCAAGGTCTCACAGTAGATGGCTGGTAGAACCGGGATTAGAACCGAGGTCCAATGAGTTCCAGGCCCCTGATCTTTCCACAAGGCCTCAATGGACTCTTCCACGTAATCCAAGATGATTTAGCCTGAAAGGAGAGAGGGCTTGCAGGTGTCTTAAGCAATCAATCAATTAATCAAGCAATGGTATTTACTGGGCGCTTACTGCATACTGAGCACTTGGGAGAGGACAATACAATGGGATTCTTGGCGTTCCCTGACCACAGAGAGTTTACAGTTTTAAGGAGGAGCTTACGGTTTCACAACCTGATCATCCCAGGCCTTCAGGGGGTTGGTGGTTGACCTCCTTGCAAACTACCCATGTATAAACTCTGGAGACCTCAAAGTCGGGCTGGCCAAACCAAAGTCCCCGCTGCAGCCAGAACTCTGAGCCCTGATGTCAGCCAATCTTAAGGCAGGCAGGGAAAACACAAACCCTCAGCAAATCCGTTCTTGTGAAATCACTTTGTCCTCCCACAGACCTCTGGGCTGGGACACAGTTCTGACTCAGTCTCTCAGGGAATCTCTCCCTTTAATTAAGGCAAAGACAGGAAGGCAGGAGAATTAACAACAGGGTGGATGGCCTTCAAAAGTGTTCTGAGCTGACAGGGCAATGGGGCTGGCACCAAAGAGGCCAGGCCATAAAAGTGGAGGGTTTTCTTCCACCAGAAAAGTTTAGTCTTGGGCTTGGTGCCTGGAGGCTTTGGATTGTGAAGGACTCTGGCCACTGGGAAAGAAGCCAAGGAAGAAGGTTGTCTTCTTGTTTTGGCTCTGCTTCCTCTCCCAAGGCTGAGCAGGCAGCTGTGTCCTCCCCACTCAACCCTGCAGAAGAAGGGGCTCAAACCACCTAATAATAACAATCAAAACTGTGGTATTTGTTAAGTGCTTACTATGTGCCAGGCACCGTACTAAGCACTGGGGTGAATACAAGCAAATCAGGTTGGACATAGTTCCTGTCCTGCATGGCGCTTACAGTTTTAATCCCTGTTTTACAGATGAGGTAACTGAGCCCAGAGAATCAATCAATCAATCTTATTTATTGAGCGCTTACTGTGTGCAGAGCACTGTACTGAGAGGTGAAATGACTTGCCCAAGGCCACACAGCAGACAAGTGGCGGAGCCGGAAATAGAACCCAGACCTTCTGGCCCCCAGGCCCATGCTCTATAATAACAATAATGATGGTATTTGTTAAGCACTTACTATGTGCAAAGCATTGTTTTAAGCGCTGGGGGGATACAAGGTGATCAGGTTGTCCCACGTGGGGCTCACAGTCTTAATCCCCATTTTACAGATGAGGGAACTCATCTGGCCCAGATAAGTGAAGTGACTTGCCCAAAGTCACACAACTGACAAGTGGCAGAGGCAGGATTTGAACCCATGACCTCTGACTCCCAAGCCTGTGTTCCTTCCACTGAGCCACGCTGCTTCTCTGTCCACTATGATGCCCTGGATTCCCTCTTTCTGCCACCTCTCCACCCTCCTCCACAGTCACAACTGCCACCAACTTTCTTCCCATTTTGTCCCCCCGACATTCGTTAAGTGCTTACTCTGTGTCAAACACAAGTGCTGGGGTCCATACAAGCTAATCAGCTCCACATGAGGTTCACAGTCTCAATCCCCATTTTACAGATGAGGTAACTGAGGCCCAGAGAAGCTAAGGCCCAAGGTCACACAGCAGTCACGTGGCAGAGCCAGGATTAGAACCCAGGCCCTTCTGACTCCTAAGCCCATGCTTTACCCCTCTTTACCCATGCTTCGTCCCCCTTTCCATCCCCCCCATCTTTCCTCCTTCCCTTCCCCACAGCACCTGTATATTTGTATATATGTTTGTACATATTTATTACTCTATTTATCTATTTATTTATTTATTTTACTTGTACATATCTATTCTATTTTATTTTGTTAGTATGTTTGGTTTTGTTCTCTGTCTCCCCCTTTTAGACTGTGAGCCCACTGTTGGGTAGGGACTGTCTCTATATGTTGCCAACTTGTACTTCCCAAGCGCTTAGTACAGTGCTCTGCACATAGTAAGCGCTCAATAAATACGATTGATGAGAGTACAGTACAACAATAAACAGATGCATTCCCTGCCCACGATGAGCTTACAGTTCTGCCACGATGTGTGATGTTACTACAGACCCTCAGATGGTGCAACAGCTCCCACTGTTGGGTAGGGACTTTCTCTATATGTTGCCAACTTGTACTTCCCAAGCGCTTAGTACAGTGCTCTGCACACAGTAAGCTCTCAATAAATACGATTGGTTGATTGATTGGGAATCAGCGGCTAAGCAGAGATGTGGATGGCACACTGCCTTAAGAAGGGAGTGGCTCTCTTTAAGCAAAAGTTACAGATGAAGTAACTGAGGCACAGAGAAATTAAGTGATTTGCCCAAGGTAGCACAGCAGACAGGTGGAGGAAGCAGGATTAGAACCCAGGTTCTTCTGACTCCCGGGCCACTGCTCAATCTACTAGGCCACGCTGCTTCTATGCTCTGACTTCAGATCTCTTCCTCCCCAGTTGGGGATGAAGACGTCTGTCAAAATGATCCGGTGTCTTCACAAACCAACAGATTTTTGGCAACTTCTGGAGGTGAACTAACAAAGCCCTGCTGAGAGCTCACCTCCTCCAGGAGGCCTTCCCAGACTGAGCCCCTTCCTTCCTCTCCCCCTCGTCCCCCTCTCTATCCCCCCATCTTACCTCCTTCCCTTCCCCACAGCACCTGTACATATGTTTGTACATATTTATTACTCTATTTATTTACTTGTACATATCTATTCTATTTATTTTATTTTGTTAGTGTGTTTGGTTTTGTTCTCTGTCTCCCCCTTTTAGACTGTGAGCCCACTGTTGGGTAGGGACTGTCTCTATATGTTGCCAACTTGTACTTCCCAAGCGCCTAGTACAGCGCTCTGCACACAGTAAGCGCTCAATAAATACGATTGATTGATTAAGTGCTTAGTATGTGCCAAGCACTGTTCTAAGTGCTGGGGAGGATACAAGGTAATCAGGTTATGCCACATGGGGCTCACAGTCTTAATCCCCATTGTACAGATGAGGTAACTGAGTCCCAGAGAAGCTAAGTGGCTTGCCCAAAGTCACACAGCTGACAAGTGACAGAGCCAGGATTAGAACCCATGACCTCTAACTCCCAAGCCTGTGCTCTTTCCACTGAGCCACGCTGCTTCTCAGTCTCACAGTCCAGAAGACCAGACGCCACAAGCCCTTTCCAGGAAGAAGATCATACTGACTCTGTGGTTTTAGCAAGAGATACTCTGAGACTGTTTCTTACCTACAGGGAAAAACTGTAGTGCGGTCAAAGAACTGCAGCCAGAAAGGTTTTCATTCCACACCTGTTCCTATGAAGATTCCATAAACACTGAAACACAGGGAGGGTGAATCCATCAATTAATTAATCAGTGGAATTTATTGGGCTCTTACTGTGTACTAAGCACCTGGGAGAGGACAATGTGACAGAATTGGTAGACCCGTTCTCTTCCCAGATGCAAGTGCCAAATTCGGGTGGACAGATGGAGAAAGTCTTGAAACTCTGTCAACTGCGGGGGTGGGGGTGGTACTTAGTCAATCGTACTTATTTAGCATCTACTGTGTGCAGAACACTGTACTAAGTGCTTGGGAGAGTACAATAGAACAATAGACAGACTTTTGTTAGTATGTTTGGTTTTGTTCTCTGTCTCCCCCTTTTAGACTGTGAGCCCACTGTTGGGCAGGGACTGTCTCTATATGTTGCCATTTTGTACTTCCCAAGCGCTTAGTACAGTGCTCTGCACACAGTAAGCGCTCAATAAATACGATTGATGATGATGATGATTCCCTGCCCACGAGCTTACAGTCTAGCGGATGAGCTACAGTCTAGGGGCAGTGCAGCTCTCTATAGCCTCTCCAGGGTAGTAATAATAATAATAATAATAATGGTATTTGGTATTTGATAATGATGGTATTTACTACATGCCAAGCACTGTTCTAAACACTGGGGTAGATACAAGGTAATCAGGTTGTCTCACGTGGGGTTCACAGTCTTAATCCCCATTTTATAGAGGGACCGGTTGGAAGAGCCCTCTTCTTCCCTCCGGCCCTTGCCCCCCTCCTGGTTTTTCTACCTTTCTAGAAGCAGCGTGGCTCAGTGGAAAGAGCCCGGGCTTTGGAGTCAGAGGTCATGGGTTCAAATCCCGACTCCGCCAATAGTCAGCTGTGTGACTGTGGGCAAGTCACTTAACTTCTCTGGGTCCCAGTTACCTCATCTGTAAAATGGGGATGAAGACTGCGAACCCCCCGTGGGACAACCTGATCACCTTGTAACTTCCCCAGGGCTTAGAACAGTGCTTTGCACATAATAATAATAAATAATAATAATAATATTAATGATAATAATGGCATTTGGCATTTGTTAAGCACTTACTATGTGCAAAGCATAATAGTAAGCGCTTAACAAATGCCATCATTATTATTATTAGATGAGGTAACTGAGGCACAGAGAAGTGAATTGGCTTGCCAAAGGTCACACAGCAGACAAGTGGAGGACCTGGGATAAGAACCCACATCCTCTGGCTCCCAAGCCCTCACTCTTTCCACTAAGCCACACTGCTTCTCTTAATAATTATGGTATTTGTTAAGCGCTTACTATGTGCCAAGCACTGTACTAAGTGCTGGGGTGGATACAACCAAATCGGGTTGGACACAGTCCCTCTCCCACGAAGAGCTTACAGTCTCAATCCCCATTTTCCAGATGAGGTAGCTGAGGCACAGAGAAGTGAAGTGTCTTACCCAAGGTCACACAGCAGACAAGTGGAGGACCGGGAATTGGAACCCATGACCTTCTGATTCCCAGGCCCGTTTTCTCTCCAATAGGCCGCACTGGTAGAATGTGTGGGATCCTGGTTTGGGAATCTAAGATCCAATTTGCTGCTTAGAATGAAAACACAGTGTCAATATTTTTATGGTTTTTGTTAAGCACTTACCATATGTTTGGCACTGTACTAATTTCTGGGGAAACTAAGCCCCACTTTCCCTCTTCTCTCATTCCCTTCTGCATTGCCCTGACTTGCTTTCTTTGATCTTCCCCCTCCCAGCCCCAAAGCACTTATATATATATATATATATATCTGTAAGTTTATTTGTTTGTATTGTCATCTGTCTCCCCTACTCTAGACTCTGAGCTTGTTGTGAGAAGAGAATGTCACTGTTTATTGTTTTTATTTTAATAACATTTATTAAGCGCTTACTATGTGCAAAGCACCGTTCTAAGCACTGGGGAGATTACAAAGTGATCAGGTTGTCCCAAGGGGGCTCACAGTCTTAATCCCCATTTTACAGATGAGGTACTTGAGGCCCAGAGAAGTGAAGTGACTTGCCCAAAGTCACACAGCTGACAAGTGGCGGAGCTGGGATTTGAACCCATGACCTCTGACTCCAAAGTCTGTTCTCTTTCCATTGAGCCACACTGCTTCTCTGCATTGTGCTTTCTCAAGCACTTAGTACAGTGCTCTGCACACAGTAAGCGCTCAATAAATATGACTGACCGACTGAATGAATACAAGGTAATCAGGATGGACACAGTCCGTGTCCTACCTGGGGCTCACAGTGTTAATCCCCATTTTACAGATGAGGGAACTGAGGCACAGAGAAGTTAAGTGACTTGCCCAAAGTCGCTCAGCAGACAAGGGTGAGAAGCAGCATGGCCCAGTTGAAAGAACATGGGCCTGAGAATCAGAGAATCTGGGTTCTAATCCCGGTTCTGCAGAGTGCTTGCTGTGTGACTTTGGACACATCATTAATTTCTCTGTGCCTCCGTTTCTTCAACTGCACAATGGGAATTCAATGCCTGTTCTCCCTCCTACTCAGACTGTGCCCTCCATGTGGGACAGGGACTGTGTCTGACTTATTAACTTGCACCTACCTTAGCACTTAGGGTTTGACACATAGAAAGTGCTTAAAAAATACCATAAAAAAATGGCAGAGCCACAATTAGAACCCAGGTCCTTTGGCTCCTCTGCTCCACTGCTTCTCGATGTCAGGTGCCTGGGAGAAAGTCAAAGAAATAGCAGGACTCTTAAAGCAGAGCTTCAGGACAGAGGGAGACACAGCACCTGTATATATGTATATATGTTTGTACATATTTATTACTCTATTTATTCATTTATTTATTTTACTTGTACCTATCTATTCTATTTATTTCATTTTGTTAGTATGTTTGGTTTTGTTCTCTGTCTCCCGCTTCTAGACTGTGAGCCCACTGTTGGGTAGGGACTGTCTCTATATGTTGCCAGCTTGTACTTCCCAAGCGCTTAGTACAGTGCTCTGCACAGAGTAAGCGCTCAATTAATACGATTGATTGATTGATTAAAGTTTCTTTCCCATGCCAAGTTTGCTCACTCTTGGAACAAAGACTCCCGGGAATGTGGCAATATCAAACAGCTGGATTTCTTCCAGCTCCGAGGAAAGTATTTCAGCATTCAAGCCAGATCCCAGGGAAAAAACTCCACCTGTTAATTAACTCTGGGCTGGACCCTGGGGGTAGCTAACCATCAAACATGTACCGTCACCCCTACCTTTGAATTATTCAGTCGTATTTATTGAGCACTTACTGTGTGCAGAGCACTGTACTAAATGCATACCAGAGTTTTGCTGAAGGGCCAGAACTGGATCTCTTTGTTAAAAAAAGTCATCTGTGAATGAGTTTCAACATTTTCTCCAAAGCTGCTAACTGAATCAACCCATCCATCAATCAATCAGTAGTATTTATCATCTGTGAATGTTTCAACATTTTCTCCAAAGCTGCTAACTGAATCAACCCACCCATCCATCAATCAGTAGTATTTATTGAGTGCCAAACGCTGTTCTAAGATCTTGGTAGAGTAATAATAATAATACTAAACATAAAAATAATACCAGTGGTATTATGCACTTAATATGTGCCAAACACTGTTCTAAGTGCTGGGGTAGATATAAGGTAATCAGGTCAGACACAGTCCCTGCCCCACATAGGGCTCACATTCTTAATCCCCATTTTACAGATGAGGTTACTGAAGCACAGAGAAGTGAATTGACTTATACAAGGTCACACAGCAGACATGCGGCAGAGCTGGAAATAGAACCCACACTCTCTGATTCCCAGGCTTTTCATTCATTAATAATAATAATAATAATGGCATTTATTAAGTGCTTACTATGTGCAAAGCACTGTTCTAAGCACTGGGGAGGTTACAAGGTGATCAGGTTGTCCCACGGGGGGCTTACAGTCTTAACCCCCATTTTACAGATGAGGTAACTGAGGTCCAGGGAAGTGAAGTGACTTGTCCAAAGTCACACAGCTGACAATTGGCGGAGCCGGGATTTGAACCCATGACCTCTGACTCCAAAGCCCGGGTTCTTTTCCACTGAGCCATGCTGCTTCTCATTCATTCATTCATTCAATTGAATTTATTGAGCGCTTACTGTGTGCAGAGCACTGTACTAAGTGCTTGGAAAGTACAATTCAGCAACAGAGACAATCCCTGCCCACAACGGGTTCACAGTCTAGAAGTGGGGAAACAGACATCAAAACAAGTAAACAGGCATCAATAGCATTAACATAAATAAATAAAATTGGAGATATAGATACACATCAGAACAAGTAAAATGGGCATCAAAATAAATAAATAGAATTATAGATATATATACACAAGTGCTTTGGGGCGGGGAGACTCTTTCCACTAGATCATGTTGCTTCCCGGTACATCAGAAGCAAAACATACAGCCCCCCACCCTCAAGGATCTAACAAGCTAATGGGGGGTAATGGATAATAATAATAATTATTGTGGTATTTGTTAAGCGCTATGTGCCAGGCACAGTACTAAGCGCTGGGGTGGATACAAGCAAATCAGGTTTTACAAACATTGAGGATCACTCAATCAACGGTATTTATTGAGTACTTACTATGTGCAGAGCACTGTATTAAGCATTTTTTTAATGGCATTTATTAAGCGCTTAATATTTGCAAAGCACTGTTCTAAGCGCTGAGAGTACAATGCAACACAGATGGAACACATGATCCCTGCCCTCAAGGCGGGGAGGACAGCATGAGAATCAGGGTAGCACAGTGGAAAGAACATGGGCCTGGGGGGTCAGAGGACCTGGGTTCTAATCCTGGTCCTGCCACTTGTCTGCCTTGTGACTTCAGGCAAGTCACTTCACTTCTCTGGGCCTCAGTTCCCTCATCTGTAAAATGGGGATTAAGACTCTGAGCTCCATGTGAGACAGAGACTGGGCCCAACTGGATTAGTTTGTTTCTACCACAGTGCTTAGTATGTTGCCTGGCACATAGTAAGGGCTTAAAAAGTGCCATTAAAAAAAGGTGATTAGAATATAGAGGGGGTGACAGACATCAAAATAAATTACAGATAGGGGAAACAGCAGCACAAAATGATATATTCATAAGGGCTGTGGGCCAGGGGTGGGGGTGAATATCAAACTGTTTAAAAGGTACAGAGGTAGGTAAGCTGGTTGTTGGGTAGGGACTGTATATGTTGCCGATTTGTACTTCCCAAGCGCTTAGTACAGTGCTCTGCACACAGTAAGCGCTCAAGAACTATGATTGAATGAATGAAAGTGCGGAGGAGAGGCAGAGGGGAGGGTGAGTAGGATGGGGAAATGAGGTTAGTCAGGGAAGGCTTCTTGGAGGAGATTGGATCTTTGTAGGACTGTGAAGATGGGAAGAGTGGTGGTCTGTTGCATATGAAGAGGGACAGAGTTCTGTTCAAGAGCAATCAATCAATCAATCAGTCGTATTTATTGAGCGCTTACTGTGTGCAGAGCACTGTACTAAGCGCTTGGGAAGTACAAGTTGGGCAGCATGGCTTTGTTGATTAAGCACAGGTCTGGAAGACAGAGGGGTCATGGGTCTAATTCCAGCTCCACTAACTTGTCTGCTGTGTGACCTTGGGCAACTCACTTCACATCTCTGTGCCTCAATTCTTTCATCTGTAAAATGAGTATTAAGTCTGTGAGCCCCATTATCTTTATTCTGCCTCAGCGTTTAGGACAGTGCCTGCCACCTAGTAAATGCTTAACAAATACCACAGTTAATAATAATAATAATAATAATAATAATAATAATAATAACTGCTTCTGCTGTGGTTCATCCACTATCTCCTGTTTTAACTTTTTTTTTACTGCTAGGGAAGAAAAGGAGCAGCTGTCAGTGCTGCTCCCACTCTGGCTAAGTCTTCTCATAGCCTGTTGTTGGGTAGGGACCGTCTCTATATGTTGCCAACTTGTACTTCCCAAGCGCTTAGTATAGTGCCCTGCACACAATAGGCGCTCAATAAATACGATTGAATGAATGAATGAATGAAGAATAACCTCCTCTTCCAGGATGCATCGGCTCCGTTGTCCTATTATTCTCTGAGTGAGCTCAGCATCATGTGACTCTTAGTATTCTAGAAAAAAGTCCCTGGTTTATCTTTCCAGTTTGATAAATCAAACAGCTTTCAGGTAGTTGGTTCAACAGAAAAAACAAAAACTGTCCTTTTTTTTTTCTAAGAACATTTAGATTTTATTTGACGCTCAATGGAAGTTTCCAGCATGCTCTAATCTAAAAGAAATTGGTGTTCCTGTCCCCTTCCTCTGGTCATTGTTCCATCTTATCTTCTTCTCTTTTAAATAAATCTTGTTTTTTCCTTAAAGCGGCCACTGTAGACATTGATGCTGACTAGGCTGAAGAGAATGGGGACTTTGAAACCTAGCAAAAAATCCCAGTATCCTCAGTTCTCAGGGCTAGAATTCTAGAGGAACTCACCCTGTAGGAGTTTATATGCTGTTCATTTCCAAAGTGTGACTTCCAAAGACATCGAGAGGCATTTCAGATGCTTTCTATGGTATTTGTTAAGCGCATTTTATAAAAAACTAATTAGGGTTAGCGGTATAGGCTGTTTACTTCCACAGTGTGACTTCCAAGGACACTGAGAGGCATTTCAAACGGTCATCAATTTTTTTATGGTATTTGTTAAGCGCGTGTTTGTTAACTAATCAGTGTTAGGGTTAGATGCAAGGTAATCAGGTTGGACAAAGTCCATGTCCCACACGGGGCTCACAGTCTTCATTCCCATTTTACAGATGAGGTAACTGAGGCCCAGAGAGGGGAAGTGACTTGCCGAAAGTCCCACAGCAGACAAATGGGATTAGAACCCAGTTCCTTCTGTCTCCCAGGCACGTGCTCTATTCACTACACCAAGTTGCTTCTCAATTTAGTGTATCAATTGATGATCTACGCCTGGGAGATATGTTTGTTATTACCCCAGTGAGCAGATTTCCAGGGTTGTAGTGCACAGAAGAATGTAGCAGCTCAATGCAAGACAAGGGCAGATCCCTGGTCTTCACTGGGTTAATGTTCCTCTGGGAAAGAATTGTGGAAGTGTGTTTATTCTCCAACATCTGTTAGGGACGGGCAGGGGGAGTCAGCGAAGCTACAAAGGATCTTACATCCTCTGCAGAGTTTTTGAACCTCCAGAAGGCTTCACAGAGGGCTTGAAATGCCTAGGCTACTCCGGAAAAATCAATCAATCGTATTTATTGAGCGCTTACTGTGTGCAGAGCACTGTATTAAGCGCTTGGGAAGTACAAGTTGGCAACATCTAGAGACAGTCCCTACCCAACAGTGGGCTCACAGTCTAAAAAAAGCAGACTCTCTGAAAATCAAAATTGTCCTTTACATTTTGGGTGGGCCGTAGAAGACTATATCCACAGGTAGATTTGTAATTGGCCAATTATAGACACAAAGCCCATTGCAACCCCTTAGTATTCTAATTATGTATGATTGTTTATTATATTCATTCATTCAATCGTATTTATTGAGCGCTTACTGTGTGCAGAGTACTGTACTAAGCGCTTGGGCAGTACAAGTTGGGAACATATAGAGACGGTCCCTAACCAACAATCTAGAAGAGGGAGACAGACAACAAAACAAAACATGTAGACTGTGAGCCCGTTGTGGGGTAGGGACCATCTCTATATGCTGTCAACTTGTACTTTCCAAGCGCTTAGTACAGTGCTCTGCACACAGCAAGCGCTCAATAAATACGACTGAATGAATCATCATCATCATCAATCGTATTTATTGAGCGCTTACTATGTGCAGAGTACATGAATGAATGTAGACAGGTGTCAAAGTCAGAGCAAATAGAATTAAAGCTCCATGCACATCATTAACAAAATAAATAGAATAGTAAATATGTACAAGTAAAATAAATAGAGTAATAAATCTGTACAAACATATATACAGGTGCTGTGGGGAGGGGAAGGAGGTAGGGTGGGAGGGGGATGGGCCTGGGCCTCAGTTACCTTGTCTTGTAAAATGGGGATTAAGACTGTGAGCCCCAAGTGTCTGACCTGATTAGCTTGTATCTACCCCAGCGCTTAGTAAGGTGTCTGGCACATAGTAAGCACTTAACAAATACCATAAAAAAAGTGCCTAGTACAATGGTCTGCACACAGTAAGCTCTGAAAATAAATAACACTGATGTTAATGATCATGATGATAGTGGGAGGGCTTGGGGGAATCAGTAGACTTGGGTTATAGTCGCAGCTCAACCACTTACCTCCTGTGTAACTACAAGCCACTTAACTTCTCTGTGCTTCATTTTCCTCCACTGTAAAGCGGGTATAAATTTGCACATAGTAAGCGCTTAACAAATGCCGTCATCATCATTATTGTTATTTTCCTCCACTGTAAAATGGGCAAGGGTTTGGGAGTTAGAAAGTTGCCCATTCATTCATTCAGTCTTATAGTGCTCTGCACACGGTAAGAGCTCAATAAATACGATTGAAAGAATGAATGAATTAATTTATTGAGCGCTTACTGTGTGCAGAGCACTGTACTAAGCACTTGGGAAGTACAAATTTGCAACATATAGAGACGGTCCCTACCCAATAACGGGCTCACAGTCTAGAAGGTTCTTATCCTGACCCCGCCACTTCCCCACTGATCTGTGCTTCAGTTCCCTCATCTGTAAAATGGGGTTTAAGACCATGAGCCCCACGTGGGACGGGAACTGCGTCCAACTCAATGTGCTTGTATCCACCCCCGCGTTTAGTACGGTGCCTGGCACATAGTAAGCGCTGGCTTTGGAGTCAGAGGTCATGGGTTCAAATCCCGGCTCCACCAACTGTCAGCTGTGTGACTTTGGGCAAGTCACTTAACTTCTCTGGGCCTCAGTTACCTCATCTGTAAAATGGGGATTAAAACTGCGAGCCCCCTGTGGGACAACCTGATCACCTTGTAACCTCCCCAGCACTTAGAACAGTGCTTTGCACATAGCAAGCGCTTAACAAATACTATTATTATTATTATTATTATTATTAACAAAGTCCATTATTATTATTATTTTTAGAATGAGAGACCCCATGTAGTACAGGATGGTATGTCGTATCCATCCCACCCTGGAACTGAGCGCAGTGCTTGGCACATAATAAGTGCTTAATAAATATTGTCATTATTTCTAATAGCTGTGCAAAGCCCTTTTGCACAGCTGGCTATTGTCCTCAGAGATGGGATAGGAATAGGAAGAGTTAAAGGAACTGAAAAAGGAAATGAAAAAAAGAGTTGAGCACAAGATACTCTGGGTCGACAGATTTCTTACCCCTGTGGTTGCGAGGCGGCCCTCTTCCTCCGGCTGCGCTCCCACCCCAGGCTGAACCCGAGACCCCTGTGGGGTCGGGGGATGGAAAGTTTCATTCATTCAATCGTATTTATTAATAATAATAATTATGCTACTTGTTGAGCGCTACATGCCAGGCACTGTAGTAAGCGCTGGGGTGGATACGAGCATATCAGGTTGGACACCGTCCTTGTCCCATAATGGGGCTCACAGCCTCAATCCCCATTTTACAGAGGAGGTAACTGAGGCCCAGAGAAGTGAAGTAGACTGTGACTTTTAGACCGTGAGCCCACGGTTGGGTAGGGACTGTCTCTATGTGTTGCCAATTTGTACTTCCCAAGCGCTTAGTACAGTGCTCTGCACATAGTAAGCGCTCAATAAATACGATTGATTGATTGATTGAAGTAAATCATAATAATAACTATGGTATTTGTTAAGTGCTTACTATGTGCCAGGCACTGTAGTAAGCGCTGGGGTGGATATGAGCATATCAGATTAGACACAGTCCTTGTCCCATAATGGGGCTCACAGCCTCAATCCCCATTTTACAGATGAGGTAACTGAGGCCCAGAGAAGTGAAGTAAATCATAATAATACTTATGGCATTTGTTAAGTGCTTACTATGTGCCAGGCACAACGTGCCTCAGGGGAAAGAATGCGGGCTTGGGAGTCAGAGGTCATGGGTTCTAATCCCAGCTCTGCCACTTATCAGCTGTGTGACTTTGGGCAAGTCACTTCACTTCTCTGGGCCTCAGTTCCCTCATCAGGAAAATGGGGATTAATACTGTGAGCCCCATGTGGGACAACCTGATTACCCTGTATCTCCCCCAGTGCTTAGAACAGTGCTTGACACATAGTAAGCGCTTTACAAATACCCAAACTATTATTATTATTATTATTACAAGGAAATCGGGTTGGACACAGTCCCTGTCCCACGTGGGGCTCACAATCTCAAACCCCATTTTACAGATGAAGGAACTGAGGCCTAGAGAAGTGCAGTGATTTACCCAAGGTCACACTGCAGGTGTGTGGCAGAGCCGGGATTAGAACCCATGACCTTCTGACTCCAGGCCCGTGTTCCATCCACCTTGCCACGCTGCTTCTATTAATCAATCAATCGGTCGTATTTATTGAGCGCTTACTGTGTGCAGAGCACTGTACTAAGCGCTTGGGAAGTACAAGTTCGCAACATATAGAGACAGTCCCTACCCAACAGTGGGCTCACAGTCTAGAAGGGGGAGACAGAGAACAAAACCAAACATACTAACAAAATAAAATAAATAGAATAGCTATGTACAAGTAAAATAAATAAATGAAGCACTTACTGTGTGCAGAGCACTGTACTAAACACTTGGGAAAGTACAATACAACAATGAGTGACAGTCCCTGCCCACAATGAGCTCACAGTCTAGAGTGGGGGGAGACATTCATTCAATCATTCACTCAATAGTATTTATTGAGCCTTACTGTGTGCAGAGCACTGTACTAAGCACTTGGAAAGTACAATTCGGCAATAGATAGAGATAATCCCTACCCAACAACGGGCTCACAGTCTAGAACGGGGGAGACAGACGTCAAAACAGAAGAAAACAAGTAGACAGGCATCAATAGCATCAATATAAATAAATAGAATTATAGGTATATACACATCATTAATAAAATGAATAGAATAATAGATATGTACAAATATACACAAGTGTTGTGGGGAGGGGAAGGGGGGAGGGCAGAGGGAGGGAGGGGGGCGATGGGGTGGGGAGGAGGAGCAGAGGAAAAAGGGGGGCTCAGTCTGGGAAGGCCTCCTGGAGGAGGAGAGCTCTCAGTAGGGCTTTGAAGGGGGGAAGTATGCTAGTTTGGATCTGAGAAGGGAGATATCAATACAAATAAACAGACATCAATATAATAAATACAATTGTCAATGCATACTTGAGTGTGTGTGTGGGGGGATAAGAAAACTTCAGAGAATAAGGAATAAGCAGTGAATAGGAAAACTTCATTCAGTGGTATTTATTGAGCACTTACTGTATGCAAACACTGTACTAAGTGCTTGGAAAGTACAATTCGGCAACAGATAGAGACAGTCCCTACCCAACAACGGGCTCAGAGTCTGGAAAGTTGCAGCGTTGAGAGAAGCACGAGGAGCAAGAGAAGCAGCGTGGCTCAGTGGAAAGAGCCCGGGCTATGGAGTCAGAGGTCATGGGTTCAAATCCCGACGCCGCTGATTGTCAGCTGTGTGACTTTGGGCAAGTCACTTTACTTCTCTGGGCCTCAGTTACCTCATCTGTAAAACGGGGATTAAGACAATGAGCCCCTCCATGGGACAATCTGATCACCTTGTAACCTCTCCGGCGCTTAGAACAGTGCTTTGCACATAGTAAGCGCTTAATAAATGCCATCATTATTATTGCAAAGTTCCTGGGGCATGCATGCCCACTTCTTCTTCTTCTAGTTTTTCTTCTTTTTCTTTCTTCTTTTACTTCTTCCTTCTTTTTCGGCCGCTCCTGCTGTTGGTTCTGCTCCGGTGGAAGCGGTTAAGCAATAACCCAGGCCCCGGTTTGGCAGGGTCACGTCACGGGAGGGCGGTGACCTTTGGGCTGAATCCGAGAGGGCGGTAAACAAGGGGACTATAAATAAGGCGGTGGAGGGTGGGCTGGGGCTGTCATCCTGAGCGGAGCCAGACCAAGCACAACGGAGCCCGGCTGCTGTAAGTCGGGCTTTCTCTCCAACCCTTCTGAGGTTTGGTTGGCAATCTGTCAGTTTATTGAGCGCTCACTGTGTGCAGAGCACTGTACTAAGCGATCGGGAGAGTAACAAGAGAGCAGTGCACGGATGTGACCATCCCTGGCCAGGCATCCTCTCTCCAGGGACCAGTGGCTTTAAAGAAAAAGAAATCCGGACTGTGGGGAGCCGGACAAGTGATAGCCAGTGGTGGGTGGCCGGGGTGGGCTGCAGATTCCCCAACTCCTGGCTGGGCACCTCAGTTTCCCCCCGGAGGCCTCCCTCTTGGTGGAATGTAGTGGTTTGGGAATGCAGGTCCAGGATGAGGTTGGGAATGAATGATAATTTGTCCAAACTGATTTTAGGGTCCTCCATCTCTCGGGGAAAATAGCCAGGGGGATCCAGCAGGGGATGGGACATGGCCCCCCCCCCGCCAGCCCCCGAGGTGGGGAAAGAGGTCATTGGCCAGGTGGCAGGCCCCAAGTTGGAGGGAGAGTGTCTGTGAGTGGATGTGGGGGGCTGGAGGGGTAGGAAAAGAGGCCCCCCCACCCCCATTAGTGGATTAATTAATGTATGTATTATTATATTAATGTCTCTCTTTCCCCCCCTCTAATACTTGTAAACTCGTTGTGGGCAGGGAATGGGTCTGTTATATTGTACTCGCTTAATGGCTTAGTACAGTGTCCTGCACACACCATGCGCTCAGTAAATCTGATTGATTGATTGATTGGAAAATGGAGGAGGAGGAGGGGAAGGGGAAAAGGAAGCGAAGGAGGAGGACGATGGGGATGGGAGGAGGAGGAGAAGGAAGAGGGGAAGGGGAGGAGAAGGAGGGGAAGAGGAGAAAAAGAAAGAAGGAGGGGGAGAGGAGGAAGAGAAAAAGGAGGAGAAGAGGAAGAGAAGGAGGGGAGGAGGAGAAGGGGGAAGAGGAAGAGAAGGAGGGGAGGAGGAGGGGGAGAGGAGGAAGAGAGAGGAGGAGAAGGGGAAAGAGGAGGAGGAGGAGAGGAAAAAGAGGGGGAGGAGGAGGTGGGAGAAGACTAGCATTTTGGGGCAGGAGATGGGACAGTTGAGAGGGCAAAGTTAGGAGAGGGGAAGCTGTCATTTCCATTGCTTTTATCCTGAGGTTTCTAGCCCAGTCAGTGCAGAGTCTGGACAATGGGATTGGGAGTGAGAGGCCGCAGAAGGGAAGAATGTGCTTTTCCGTTACTGGGGCAAAGACTCCAGGCCTGCCCAAACATTGCATTTCTCTCTCCACAGGGCCCCTAGAAACATGAGATACGCTCCCTTGAAACATGAGAACCATAAACAACTTTGCAGTGTTCTCAATGTCATACCCCTAGAAGGAATTTAACGGTTTCTGTGCCCCTTTCAGGGTACACAGCGGTATCATCACCAATGGTATTTTTTGAGCACTTACTGCGTGCTGAGCGCTGTACAAAATGCTTGGGAGAGAACAATACAGTCGAGTTGGTAGACATTCCCTGCACAAAAGGAGCTTACAGACTAGAGGAATCAATCAATCGATCAATCATATTTATTGAGCACTCACTGTGCCCAGTAAGCGTTTGGGAGAGTGCAATATAACAATAAACAGGCACATTCCCTGGCCAGAGTGAGCTTACAGTCTAGAGGGGGATATAGACATTAATATAAGTAATTAAATTATGGATATGTACATCATTGCTGTAGGGCTGGTCGGGGGGATGAATGAAGGGAGCAAGTCGGTATGATCAGAATTCACAATGAAGGTACTAAAATTCATTCATTCAATCATATTTGAGTGCTTACTGTGTGCAGAGCACTGTACTAAGCTCTTGGAAAGTACAGTTCAGCAACAGAGACAATCCCTACCCAACATCGGGCTCACAGTCTAGAAGGGGGAGACAGACAACAAAACAAAGCAAGTAGACAGGCAAAAATCACTAAATCACTACTAAAATCACTTTTGTAGCAATCAATGATATTCATTGAGTTCCGACTGTGTGCAGAGCACACTGTGCTTAGTGCGGAAGAACTTTAGGTGTTTTCGTCTAAAATAGGACGGCTCGACGTTTCTGGAACTCTTGGGGATGATACACAATTCTGTGAGATGGGACTTTTTGTGTTTTTTATGGATTCCAAGAAACAGTGAGGTCACAAAAGAGCATTGTTTGGGGGAGTTTGCCGATCAATAGTGCCTTATGTTCTCATAGTCAACTCTGCCTTGGAGAGCAGCCAGGCGGGGGACTATCTATCTGTATTACCAAGCTCTGTTATTGTGCACCCTCCCAACCATTTATTACATGGTGTGCGGAGCACATTCATTCAGTCAGTCATATTTATTGAGTGCTTACTGTGTGCAGAGCACTGTACTAAGCACTTGTAAGCTCTCAGTAAATAACAACTGATTGATTCTAGGAATGAAGAGTCGGCAGGGCTTTAAGGAGTGGGTCAGTTTGTCTTTGTTTTGGGGCTGCTTTTGACTAACCCAATTAAATGGTATCTACCCCAGCACTTAGTACAGTTCCTGATACATATTAAGCACTTTAAAAAAATCATAAAATTAAAAAAATGATATTTTGGGCTGTTCACACAGTTGGTTTGCAGTCAATCATATTTAATAAAAATAATGATGGTAATTGCTAAGCACTTACTATGTGCTGAGCACTATTCATTCATATTTGAGCCCACTGTTGGGTAGGGACTGTCTCTATATGTTGCCAATTTATACTTCCCAAGCGCTTAGTACAGTGCTCTGCACACAGTAAGCGCTCAATAAATACGATTGATGATTGAGCGCTTATTGTGTGCAGAGCACTGTTCTAAGTGCTGGTAATCGGGTTGTCCCACGGGGGGCTCACAGTCTTAATCCCCATTTTACAGATGAGGTAACCGAGGCCCAGAGAAGTGAAGTGACTTGCCCAAAGTCACACAGCTGACTAGTGGCGGAGCGGGGATTAGAACCCATGACCTCTGACTCCCAAACCCGGGCTCTTTCCACTGAGCCACGCTGCTTCTCCTACTGTGTGCATAGATTAGATTTTAGACTGTGAGCCCACTGTTGGGTAGGGACTGTCTCTATATGTTGCCAACTTGTACTTCCCAAGCGCTTAGTACAGGGCTCTGCACACAGTAAGCGCTCAATAAGTACGATTGATTGATTGATTAGAGGGGCTGTTTGCAAAGTTGCTGGGCCTCCTGATGAACTGAAGAAGTGCAAGGAGGATGCTGGATTCGGCTAACAGCATCCAGTGCCAGAAAGCCTGGGAAGGAACTCCAGGAAAGAGCCGGCATTCCCAGTGGGGTCTCAACTCTGACCCCTCCTTCGCCCTGCTTCAGGCTCTCAGCTACTCCACTTTTATCTGCTCTGTGACTTCGGGCAAGTCACTTCACTTCTCTGTGCCTCAGTTACTTCCTCGGCAAAGTGGGGATTGAGACTGTGAGCCCCATGTAGGACATGGATGGTGTCCGACCTGATTGTTTTATATCTATTCCAGCGCTTAATACAGTGTCTGGCACAAAGTAAGGGCTTAAAAAATGTCATAAAAAAGCTCCACTCTTCTGGCTCTTTTAGCCCAAGTCGCCAGTAGCCACCACTTCTACCTCTCCTAATCAAATCTGCCCCCGTTAACCGTGTGGGACTATTTCTGGATGAGAAACCAGGTGCACAGGGGAATCCGAAGCTTCCCCTCACCTCCGACTACCTGATAATAATAATGATGGTGTTTGTTAATTGCTTACTATGTGCAAAGCACTGTTCTAAGCGCTGGGAGGATACAAGGCGATCAGGTTGTCCCATGTGGGGCTCACAATCTTAATCCCCATTTTCCAGATGAGGTAACTGAGGCACAGAGAAGTGAAGTGACTTGCCCAAAGTCACACAGCTGACAAGTGGCAGAGCTGGGATTTGAACCCATGACCTCTGACTCCAAAGCCCATGCTCTTTCCACTGAGCCATGCTGCTTCTCTATCCCACCTTCTTTCCTTTGCTGGACTCCTCCCAAGTCCCGGGACTAGGTGCCCATTGCTGTCACTTAATCGGCATCTTGACAACAATAATAATAATAATAATGGCATTTATTAAGCACTTACTATGTGCACTGTTCTAAGCACTGGGGAGGTTACAAGATGATCAGGTTGTCCCACGGGAGGGCTCACAGTCTTAATCCCCACTTTACAGATGAGGTAACTGAGGCACGGAGAAGTGAAGTGACTTGCCCAAAGTCACACAGCTGACAATTGGCAGAACCGGGATTTGAACCCATGAACTCTGACTCCAAAGCCCGGGCTCTTTCCACTGAGCCACGCTGCTTCTCTATCCCACCTTCTTTCCTTTGCTGGATTCCTCCCAAGTCCCCGGACTAGGGGCCCATTGCTGTCACTTCATCGGCATAATAATAATCATAATAATGACATTTATTAAGTGCTTACTATGTGCAAAGCACTGTTCTAAGCGCTGGGGAGGTTACAAGGTGATCAGGTTGTCCCTCGTGGGGCTCCCAGTCTTAATCCCCATTTTACAGATGAGGTAACTGAGGCCCAGAGAAGTGAAGTGACTTAATTTGAACCCACCTCTGACTCCAAAGCCCATGCCCTTTCCACTGAGCCATGCTGCGTCTCTATCCCACCTTCTTTCCTTTGCTGGACTCCTTAATATCCTGACAAGGTACCAGTCCCCATCTGGAGACCCGCACTTAGGGGTTGGCAGCCCTCACAATTCTTCTTTCTGTCGTGCTTCTTCCCTTTCATCATCCGTCACTCAATGGTATTTACTGAGCGCTAACTCAGTGCAGAGCGCTGTACTGAGCGCTTGGGAGAATCCGACAGAACGTAGTTGGTAGATGTATTCCATGCCCATGGAGGGGAAGACAGACAGGCTGTCCTCCCCCGGCCCCTCTTCAGGTGGGCCTTGGCTCTCTGGACTTTGCTTATGGCAATGACTCAGGGTAAAGCTGTGCCTGGGCTAATTGGTGTCTGCTGTCACGTAAGAGCACGGGCCTGGGAGACAGAAGGACCTGGGTTCTAATCCCAGCCCTGCCCTTTGTCTGCTGTGTGACCTTGGGCAAGTCACTTCGCTTCTCTGTGCCTCAGTTCCCTCATCAGCAAAATGGGGATTGAGACTGTGAGCCCCACGTGGGACAACCTGATTACCTTGTATCCATTCATTCAATTCAATTGTATTTATTGAGCACTTACTGTGTGCAGAGCACTGTACTAAGCGCTTGGGAAGTACAAGTTGGTAACATATAGAGACGGTCCCTACCCAACAGTGGGCTCACAGTCTAGACGACATCTTCTATCCCATGATCTATCTTGGGAGTCAGAGGTCATGGCCTTCCCAGACTGAGCCCCCTCCTTCCTCTCCCTCTCCTCCCCCACCCCACAGCACCTGTGTATATGTATATATGTTTGTATGTATTTATTACTCTATTTTATTTGTACATATTTATTCTATTTATTTTATTTTGTTAATATGTTTTGATGTCTGTCTCCCCCTTCTAGACTGTGAGCCCGCTGTTGGGTAGGGACCGTCTCTAGATGTTGCCAACTTGTACTTCCCAAGCGCTTAGTACAGTGCTCTGCACACAGTAAGCGCTCAATAAATATGATTGATAGATAGTGCTCTGCACATAGTAAGCTCAATAAATATGATTGAATGGGTTCTAATCCCGGCTCTGCCACTTGTCAGCTGTGGGACTTTGGGTAAATCACTTCTCTGTGCCTCCAGCAGGAGAGGGCACACCCAGACATCATCATCATCATCATCACTGTCATTGTCAGCAATGAAATCTATTGAACGCTTGTTGTGTGCAGCCCTTTGTACAGCCATCCCTGGATGTCCAATACTATTCCCCTCTGAATTCGTATCCATCCCAATGCTTAGAACAGTGCTTGGTACATAATAAGTACTTAACAAATACCATATTTATTATCATTATTATAGCTATTATATATATTATCTGTCTCACCACCGACCCCTCACCCACGCCCTCCCTCTGGCCTGGAACCCCCTCCCTCCTCAAATCCGACGGACAGTGACTCTCCCCACCTTCAGAGCCCGGGCTTTGGAGCCAGAGGCCATGGGTTCAAATCCCGGCTCCGCCAACTGTCAGCTGGGTGACTTTGTGCGAGTCGCTTCACTTCTCTGGGCCTCATTACCTCATCTGTAAAATGGGGATTAAGACTGTGAGCCCCATGTGGGACAACCTGATCACCTTGCAACCTCCCCAGCGCTTAGAGCAGTGCTTTGCACATAGTAAGCGCTTAATAAATGCCATTATTATTATTATTATCTCCGCTTAGGCCTTCCCTAAGCCCTCCTTTCCTCTTCTCCCACTCCCTTCCGCATCACCCTGACTTGCTCCCTTTATTCCTCCCCCCCTCCCAGCCCCACAGCATTTCATTTATTTCTGCTAACGTCCGTCTCCCCGTCTAGACCGTAAGCTCATGGTGGGCAGGGAATGTGTCTGTTTATTGTTCTACTGTTCTCTCCCAGGTGCTTAGTACAGTACTCTGTACCCAATAAGCACTCAACAAATATGAAGGAATAAATGTATTAATGAATTTGTCTCTTTTGCCAGGAAAGACCCAGCCATGTGGCGAGGCCTGGGGCTTGCCCTGGCTCTCTGCCTCCTCCCAGGTGGTGGGGCAGAGAGCCAGGGTGCAAGTTCCCATTGCAAGGAAGCCCCAAAGTGGCAAATCAAGGATGAGGACCCCATGCTGAACTCTCTGGGAACGGTGACCGTCGTGGCCCTCCTCCAAGCCAGCTGATACCTGTGCATCCTGCAGGCTTCCAGGTAAGCTGGGCCCCTCTCCAAGTGGAAGTCGGGCCTCAGGAGGGGAGCTCTCCTTGGGTGAACAGTGAGTCTGGTGAATATGGGCTCCTTTTTCTTGGGGCCATTCAAAAACCACAGTTTTCGGTGAGGCTATT
Source organism: Tachyglossus aculeatus (assembly GCF_015852505.1). Lineage (NCBI taxonomy): Eukaryota > Metazoa > Chordata > Mammalia > Monotremata > Tachyglossidae > Tachyglossus > Tachyglossus aculeatus. Next base: position 60,913,970 of record NC_052068.1, on the reverse strand, counting down.
TTAGCCACTGGAGCTCACTGCTAATGGATAAAACGATTAGGTTTTGGAAGAGTGATGCGCACAGTACTAGAGAAAAAGCATTTAGTGCAAGCATTGTCACCATGGTTCTTGTTTTGAAAACAGATGCCTAACTATAGTCAAGATAGCGTGTGTGTGCGCGTGCACGCGTGTGAGCCTGATGGCATTTATGGACACCTCCTGCCCTTAATCATTCCCTGGGAGGAATAAATCACTAGTGCTTATCAGACTCATACTGTGTTCATTCATTCAATCGTATTTATTGAGTGTTTACTGTGTGCAGAGCACTGTACTAAGTGTTTATGTTCAGATAGCCCTGCTGCTAGTCCAGTGGGTAGAACACTTCTCTGGGTTCTAATCATAATCAGAATTCATAATTATGCTACTTGCTAAGCCCTTACTATGTGCCAAGCCCTGTACTAGACACTGGGGAAGGTACAATTTATTCATTCATTCAATCGTATTTATTGAGCGCTTACTGTATGCAGAGCACTGGACTAAGCGCTTGGGAAGTACAAGTCGGCAACATATAGAGATGGTCCCTACCCAACAACGGGCTCACGGTCTAGAAGGGGGAGACAGACAACAAAAACAAAACATGTAGGCAGATGTCAAAATTGGAGGAGTGGAGGGTGCGGGCTGGGCTGGAGAAGGAGAGAAGGGAGGGAAGGTAGGAGGGGTTGGATATAGTCCCCGTCCCACATGAGACTCACAGTCTGGAGGAATGGGGCAACAGGCGTTGAATCTCCATTTTACGGATGAGGAAGCTGAGACACTGAGAAGTTAAGTGGCTTGCCCAAGTTCACAAAACAGGCAACTGGCAGAGCGGGGATTGGGATTCAGATCCTTCTGACGCCCAGGCCCGTGGACTACTCACTAGGTGCTCGTTAGACTGCAAGCCTAAGTGTAAGTGCTTAACAAATTCCATGAAAAAGATGTCAACACACACTTGGCAATCACCGTACCGCCTTCTTGTACTTTATTCCCCGGAAGGGGAGCCGGGGTGGAGGAGGGGGGTCAAGAAAGTGGGAGAGATACTGCACAGACCACTAACAATAGAATCAATAACTCTGCACTGGCTTTAGGTCTGAAGGGCTCAGGTCCGAGATCCTTCTGGACATCATTTCTGATGGGAGGTTCCACCCACTCTGTACAAGAAAAAGTTATATTTTCTTGTAAGCTCCCAGGTACCTGTATAGAGCAGGTGGAGCCTCCCATTAGAAATGACAGATGGATCTCGGGGCTGAGTGCTCTGGAACACAAGCGGACTATTCAGTGCCATTAAAATTATTTCACAATGTGGGTGTGATTTTTCCTTTTTTAGAAATGGTATTTGTTAAGTGCTTTCTATGCACTAGGCACTGTATTAAGTGCTGGTGAAGATACAAGCTAATCAGGTTGGACACAGTCAGTCCATGTCCCACATGGGGTTCGCTGTCTTAATCCCCATTTTACTGATGAGGGAACTGAGGCACAGAGAAGTGAAGTGACTTGTTCAAGGAGACACAGCAGACAAGCTCTAGACTGTGAGCCCATTATTGGGTAAGGACCGTCTCTATATGTTGCCGATTTGTACTTCCCAAGCGCTTGGTACAGTGCTCTGCACACAGTAAGCGCTCAATAAATACGATCGAATGAATGAAAGTGGTGGAGCTGGGATTAGAACCCAGGTCCTTCTGATTCCCAGGCTCATGCTCTATCCCCTAGACCGCACTGCTTCTTACTTGTGAGAGTTCAATAAATACAGCTATGTGCAATGATAAAGAGTAGCACCCCAAAATGCAGTCTTTCTGCGAAACATTTGCTATTCAAGAACTTCTGCAAAGAATGAATCAAGAATTATTAACTGGGAAATGTTCTTTCGGTGACCTTAAAAATGTAAAAGATGTTTATGTGAACAATATATGCATTTTTTTTCCACCTTAAATCTTTTAGATTGGAAGATCTGCGAGTGAAATTGGAGAATGAAGGCTATTGGAACATCTCTTACATTATTGTCAACCATCAAGGAATGCCATCCCAGCTAAACCACAAAACTCTGAAAGAGAAAGTCTCTGAGCATATTCCTGTTTATCAGCAGGATGAAAAGCAAACTGATGTCTGGTCTACCTTAAAGGGAAACAAGGATGATTTTCTGATATACGACAGGTCTGTGCATGTATTTAATAATGGGGCAGGAACTAAGTTTCACGGTGTTATTTGGCAACCACACTGCATTTTGTAATCCCTAAGAAATTTGGAATTCTTTAATTACAAGATGCTATTTACCACACGGTTCCTTAGAGCTGAGTTTTGAAATGCTGGTGTAAGTGGCTTTCGAGAAACTAAAACATTTAATCAGATCAAAGAGTTTCACCTTTCTAGTGGGAAAATTTTGTCCTATTAATTAGGTCATAAAACAGTAGACTTTTTTTGTGGTACATTCCTGGGGGAGTGTGTGATGTCTGACCGCTTGTACCCTGGAGGCACAGCCAAAGTCATTTATAATGCTGAGACTGGAACTGGAGCCTGCTTTGGCCCCCGGCGGTTTAAGGTGAGTTTTAATTATGGGGGCAAGTTAGCACCAGATTTAATTTACAATAAGAGTCTGGGAAGCAAACTTTAATGACTGCCTCTCTTAATTAGCCAATGAAAAGATCCATCTTAAACGAAAAGAGAGGGTTACCTGGGAAGGATTCAAAATGATGAGCTCGATTTCTTCCCAGAAGGGGCAGGTTGGACTGCCCATTGTTGTCTGTGGGAGAAAATCCTTCTGACCTTTCCACACTCTTCTCCTCTTAACTGGAAGCTCCTTGTGGACAGGGAACCAACCTACCAACCTTATTGTACTCTCCCAAGTGCTCAGTACAGGGCTCTGCACACAGTAAGCGCTTAATAAATACCATTGATTGATTACACCCAGCTCAGGTTCTTTCTTCCTCCCAAAGTAAGTTACCTCCTTTTTGCCTCTCTGTCTTGTTCCCTCGACTCTGACCCAGTGCTCCTGTGCTCCACCTCTAAGTAGAACTCCCTTCCCCCCTTCTTCAAATCCATCAAGCCTAGTCTCTCCCTATCAATCAATCAATAATCGTATTTATTGAGCACTTACTGTGTGCAGAGCACTGTACTAAGCGCTTGGAAGTACAAGTTGGCAACCAGCAGCGTGGCTCAGTGGAAAGAGCACGGGCTTTGGAGTCAGAGATCATGGGTTCAAAGGCCGGCTCTGCCAACTGTCAGCTGTGTGACTCTGGGCAAGTCACTTAACTTCTCTGTGTGCCTCAGTTACCTCATCTGTAAAATGGGGATTAAGACTGTGAGCCCCCCAGGGGACACCCTGATCACCTTGTAACCTCCCCAGTGCTTAAAACAGTGCTTTGGACATAGTAAGCGCTTAATAAATGCCATCATTATTATATAGAGACGGTCCCTACCCAACAGTGGGCTCACAGTCTAGAAGGGGGAGACAGAGAACAAAACCAAACATATTAACAAAATAAAATAAATAGAATAGATATGTACAAGTAAAATAAATAGAGTAATAAATATGTACAAAAATATATACGTATATACAGGTGCTGTGGGAAAGGGAAGGAGGTAAGGCGGAGGGGATGGAGATGGGGAGAGGAAGGAGGGGGCAATCCCTATCTTCGACATCTCCTGAAATCCCACCTCCTCCAGAATAATAATAATAATAATAATAATAATAATAATAATAATAATAATAATAATGATGGCATTTGTTAAGCGCTTACTATGTGCAGAGCACTGTTCTAAGTGTTGGAGATATCCCCCAATTCCCCTTCTCCCTCCACCCCCATTCCTGGTCATGCCATTCCAACAGCCATTCCTAACACTCCTGTTCATATTTACCTCCTCCATTTATGAGTTTTTCCTTACTCTTGCTATTACCAATTATAGCCATACTTTCACTGCTCCTCAAACTGAGAGATATACTTTTTTTTAGGGTACTTAAGTGCTTACTTTGTGCCAGGTTCTGTATTAAGCGCTGGGGCAGATCCAAGCTATTCAAGTAGGACATAGTCTATGTCTTACATGGGGCTCGCAGTCTTAATCCCCCATTTTACAGATGAGGGAACTGAGGCCCAGAGGAGTGAAGTGACTTGCTCTAGGTCACACAGCAGACAAGTGGCGGAGCTGGAATTCGAATCCAGGTCCTTCTGATTCCCAGGTCCACTAGGCTGCTGCTTTTATTTCTGTCTCCCCTGTGGGGGTGGGGGGAATATATTTCATTTTTTATGCTTTCTCAAGTACCCAATGGAGTGCTCTGCACAATAGGTGAATAGGTGCTTAATAGATAAGGATGGAGGTGATGCTGGCAAGTAGCACTCTAGAGAAGCAGCGTGGCTTAGTGACAAGAGCCCGGGCTTGGGAGTCGGAAGTTGTGGGTTCTAATCCCGGCTCCGCCACTTGTCAGTTGTGGGACCTTGTGCAAGTCACTTAATAATAATGATGATGGTATTTGTTAAGTGCTTACTATGTGCAAAAGCACTGTTCTCTAAGTGCTGGGGGGATACAAGGTGATCAGGTTGTCCCACATGGGGCTCACAGTCTTAATCCCCATTCTACAGATGAGGGAACTGAGGCCCAGAGAAGTGAAGTGACTTGCTCAAAGTCACACAGCTGACAATTGGCAGAGCTGGAATTGGAACCCATGACCTCTGACTCCAAAGCCCGTGCTCTTTCCACTGAGCCACGCTGCTTCTCTGGGCCTCAGTTGCCTCATCTATAAAATGGGGATGTAGATTGTGAGTACCACGTGGGACAACCTGATACCTTGTATCTACCCTAGTGCTTAGAACAGTGCTTGGCACATAGTAAGCGCTTAACAAATAACATTATTATTATTATTATTAGAGGGCCAAATTCGTCTGCAAAATGGGGATTAAAACTGTGAGCCCCACGTGGGACAATATGATCACTTTGTATCCCCCCAGCACTTAGAACAGTGCTTTGCACATAGTAAGCGCTTAACAAATAACATTATTATTAGAGGGCCAAATTCATCTGCAAAATGGGGATTAAAACTGTGAGCCCCACATGGGACAATATGATCATCTTGTATCCCCCCAGCACTTAGAACAGTGCTTTGCACATAGTAAGCGCTTAACAAAAACCATTATTATTATTCATTCATTTCTTCAATCGTATTGAGCGCTTACTGTGTGCAAAGGCCTTGGGAGAGTACAATATAACAATAAACAGACACATTCCTTTGACTCTCTCACAACCCTGAAGGAAGTTCATCCTCTGTCAGAAGCTGCCTCCGCATTAAAGAACTTTACCTGGTTTAGCTAGTTTCTGAAATACTCTGATCCAATTAAGGTTGGAATAGCCTCTCACTGATGTGTTTTTCAGGCTACTTTTAATGAATACTTTCGCAGTTCGGCAAAATGATGTCCGATTGTGATTCTTCCACCTTTAGATGCGGCCGTCTTGTGTATCACCTCAGCTTGCCTTACACTTTCCTAAGTTTTTCCTACGTTGAAGACTCTATCAAGACAACCTACTGTGAACAGAACTGTGGAAACTGCTCGTACACGGTATTTTCCTTATTTAATTATTTTGGCTAGTAGAAAAAGGATAGGAATCTAGAGAAGCCCTGAATCTTGGCTAATAATAATGGTAATAATAATGGCTATGGGATTTGTTAAGCGCTTACTGTGTGCCAGGCACTGTACTAAGTACTCGGACGGATACAAGCTAATCGGGTTGGATACAATCCCTGTCCCACATGGGGGCTCACGGTTTCCATCCCCATTTTACAGACGAGGTAACTGAGGCACAGAGAAGTTAACTGACTTGCCCAAGGTCCTACCGCTCAGACAAATGGCAGAGCTGGGATTAGAACCCATGACCTCCTGATTCCCAGGCCCATGCTCTAGCCGCGACGCCCCGCAGCTCTAAATAAACAGCACTGTTTTTATTTATAAATGAATTCGGGTAGTGGAAAGAGCCTGGGGCTGGGAGTCAGAAGACCCGTGTTCTAATTCCGCTTGGCCGACTGCTTCCCGCGTGACGCTGGCTAACTCATCATCATCATCAATCATATTTATTGAGCGCTTACCGTGTGCAGAGCACTGTACTAAACGCTTGGGAAGTACAAATTGGCAACATATAGAGACAGTCCCTACCCAACGGTGGGCTCGCAGTCTAAAAGGGGGAGACAAAACCAAACATACTAATAAAATAAATACAAGTAAAATAAATATGTATAAACTCGTTCTGGCTAAGTTAACGGAGAGTAAGGCCCAGTCGGGAAACGAACCACGGTGACTGTGTTTCAGATGCCCGAGGCTGAAGAGTTCTGTACCAACGCCTCGTCGGCTGCCAAAGAGAAAGCGACGGAGGCGCCGCTGCCCCGCCACGATCACCATCATCACCATCACCACGGGCACGGGCCTCACCCTTCGCGGACGGACCAGGCTCCGGCGGGTCCCGACGGCCCCCTGAGAGCTCCCGCCCCCGAAGGCCTCCACAAGCGGCCGAGACTCGCGGGCCAGCCCGGGCAGGGTCAGGGCGGGAGCCGGGAAGCGTCGGAGGGACGAGAGCTCCCGAGGAGGAAGGCCTGACGGAAGGGCAACGCGAGCTGTCAGAATCAGTTACTCTGAGACTGGCCCAAGCGCTCCGGGCTTGCTCCGAGTAGCTGATGCTGACACTGCCGCCACTTGCTCTTCGGGAGCAAGGCGGCGGCCGCGGCCTTCTGACGATGCAAAGACACCCTCCCGGCTCTGTGCAGCTGACAGGGCCGGCAGTCTGGGGAAGACATCATTGAATCCTGTCAATGACGTTCCCCTCTGCCGGCCTGACAGCCGGCTGCCCAGCCCTCGCCCGAGCCCTCGCCCGCAGACCCCAACGCAGCCTGAAAGTGAGAAAATACGGCCGGAGTGTGAAAGTGACCCACAAACTAAGCATCTTTAAACCGAGTAAACCACCCCACTAGGCTCCTCTGCACTAGGGTCCAGCCCGGTGCTGAGAGGGACCTGAGATTTATTTTTTAAACCAAATACAAAGGCCCTTAATTAATCCAGACTACCGGAGGGGCCAGATGAATTTGACCAAAGGTATTCGGCGAGAAAATGACTTACCAATTTGGCCTGTAAAATGGGAATCTCCTACCCTGGAGTTTTGAACGGAGCCGTATTTGATCACTTCAGAGCCCGGTGGAGGGCAATAGCGTGTCTGGGAAATCTGTCTTTCTTGCTTGTCTTCCGCCGTTCTGCTTGCATTTGTGACAACAGAAACGTAAACTATAAACCTAGGGGTTTCTGTTGGATAGTTAGCAATCAAGAATGGAAGACAATCGAAAAAGACAGGTTTGCCTTCTTTTTTTTTTTATTATTACTTATCTCCTCTGAGGAAGCTAGCTGGTAGTTTTTTAAATCGTTTCTTTTCTTAAACTGATCCAAAAATCACGGAGAACGGCTACACCTCGTCGTAGCGTGAGATGCAGAGACAGGGAACTGACTGAGGCTTTTGCCCCAGGAGAACGCGCCATCCTGAAGACATCATCTGTATTGCTTTAAAATTAATAGTTTTTCTGTACTTGGACGTTTTTATAGTTTCAGATTCCTACGTTAATTTTAGAATATTTCACACTAACGAAACGTTTGACCAGTTTTACTTAGTTTTATTTTCAAGAAAAGCATTTGAGATTGTCTATTTGAAAATGTGTTGAGGGGAGAGGAATTTGCGCTGTATATTTGCGAATGGCTTAGAAAGTATTTGCCATAGTTAATGACGGTTCAGTAGGGAAATCCACTCCTGTGAACCTGAGCTCTTTTTTATGGTTAATGCTAATAAGCCCCGGAGGTGAGCAGAGATATACAATAGATGGGGCACATTTGGAATTTTAGATGAACTCAATAAAAAAATGAATCTAAAGTTGTCATATCTTTGCAGAACGGGAGAGTTCAAAGCACATTAGACACTTTGGACAGAAATACGTGTTTACGATTATATTCACAATCGTCTGAACTTGTGCCGGGGCTCCTGGTAAACCTTGAGACGCTGCTCCAGCTCTCGGACGGTGTTATTGAGAATTTCGATTTCCTTGTTCTTTTCTTCCTGCAGGTGTTGAAGCTTCTACATGAAACACAGAAACGTTTTGTAAAAAGTGCTTAGATTTCAAAGATCTTGTGGGTTTGAGAAACGAAGCGCACTGCTGTCTTAGAGAACTGCAGCCACGGCTCACATTCATGACTTAGGGGGAGTCGCCGTCAGGTTGAACTAAGCGGGAGGGACGTTGACGGAGTCCTGCTTGTTTTTTAAAGGTGCTGGTTTTGGGAAAGGCGGTTTGGGGAGCGGGAGCTGTTCTTACCAGTTGGCAGGAAAGGAACGGGAAAAGTCGGATTGGGTTTGTGCAGTCGTTCTCGGGCCTTTGGTCTGACTCCTCACACACACAACTGACAGTAGCTGCCTTGGATCTGGTTGCCTGTGCTACACCAACAGATTTGTCCCAAGTAAGCTCCTACTAGATTGTAAACTCCTCTAAGGCAGGGATCGGTCTACCAAGTCTATTATAGTGGACTCTCTTGAGTGCTTAGTACAATGCTCGGCACCCAGTAAGCAGGCAATAAAAAAACACTGACTGATTGATTGATGAAGGCCAGTCTTGGTTTTCTAGCCTCTCTCATAGGTGAGTTAGCAAGAGGCGGGATTAGAAACAGAGAATGGACTTGAGGCAAATCCGTCTGTGCTGTATCTCCTTATGTACTCACAAAGTGGGGGGTGAGGGGAAAGAGTGTCAGTCCCCACTGGTCTATTCAATCACATTCACATATACAAGTAAGGCTCACCCCCCAGTAACATCATTTTCAAACAGGAAGGACAGTGGGGATCCTATAATCAGTTAATCAATAAGTGGTATTTGAGTGCTTTCTGTGCAGAGAACTGTACTAAGCACTTGGGAGAGGACAATACAGCAGAGCTGGTAATCCCGTTCCCTGCTCACAGGCAATCTGCAGTTTAGAGGATGGACACACACACACACACACACACAAACACGCCTGTTCTATTGGACTCTCCCAAGTGCTTAGCACAGCGCTGCACACAGAGTAAGCGCTCAATAAATACGATTGACTGATGGGTGGATATAGACCGGCTCCCCTCTGCCCGGGGCCTCCTCTCCACCCACCCCGGCCACTTATGTCCCAAATGAGAGACAGAAAGTTGAGTGAAGATGCTCAAAATGGCAGTTGCCATGGGGATTTTATACAAGGTAAGGAATGACTGACTTTGTGGAGTGCTGCGATGGGGATTGGGGCATCCCAGGCTGTTTGAAGGGACAATGAGAAAGCAAGTTACGAGAACTGAAAGACAGAATGTAGGAACCCATGAGTTAATTTTTCCACAGCCTTGTCTTCAGTCTGGACCCCACAGCAGCCTGCCCCATTACCGAGACGTAGAAAAATGACGAAATTACAAAAACGTGATGGTCCCTTAAATTTTGAAGGTGACTCTTCTTGTGTGTGAGTCTGGTCGGTAGTGTGAGGTTGTCCAAAGAAGAGTGATCTTATTCAGTGGACGGCAGCATAATGCAATGCTGACTTTCCATGCAGTACATCAATCAACACAGTTTTCCCTCAATATCTGCAGAAGTCACCTTCCTGGAGAATGGCAGGAAGTTGCGAATAAAAATATTACCATTCTTATGGTATTCGTTAAGCACTCGCAATGTATCGAGCACTGTTCTAAGCGCTGGAGTTGATACAAGTTAATAAGGTTGGACACAGTCCCTATCCCACTTGGAGCTCACAGTCTAAGTAAATCAAATCTATTTTCCTTTAGCAATGCAGCCCTTTGAGCCTCCAGGTTTCAGGGTAAAATCATAGATTCAGGCTCTTTTTGTCTAGTCAGGACAAGATAGGATTCCAGCCACTGAATAGAAAAACGCCCTCCAAGGCCCATGGAGACCCGAGACGACAACTGGTAGATTTGGGAATTTGGAGAAAGCAGCGGCAGGAAGAAATTTAGGGGAATCTGGTGTAAGGGTCAAAAAGAAAGTGGGAAATCTCCCCCTTTCCTTGTAAATGTTTACAAGGAAACATGTTTTATGTAAAACATACCAAAGAAGGCTACTGGGACTAAGAGAGATTGTCAATAGTGAGATAAATCCATATTATTGATGGTATTTATTGAGTTCTTACTGTGTGCACAGAACTGTTTTAAGCACTTTGGAAAGTTCTCTTTGGTTGAGTTGATAGACAAGATTCCTGCCCTAGAGAAGCAGCGTGGCTCAGTGGAAAGAGCACGGGCTTTGGAGTCAGAGGTCATACGTTCAAGTCCCAGATCCGCCACTTGTCAGCTGTGTGACTTTGGGCAAGTCACTTCACTTCTCTGGGCCTCAGTTCCCTCATCTGTAAAATGGGGATTAAGACTGTGAGCCCCCCATGGGAAAACCTAATCACCTTGTAACCTCCCCAGCGCTTAGAACAGTGCTTTGCACACAGTAAGCGCTTAATAAATGCCATTATTATTATTATCATTACAATCTGCCTTAGTAGAATTCGTGAAATCTGGAATAGGTGGAAAACAAGGTAGTTATATGTGAAATAGATCTTTCTTTTTCCCCCTTGGGATTACTGCAATTGGTCTCCTTGCTTCCAGTTTCTACCCTCTTCATTCCATCCTACATTCTGCTGTCTAGATTATCTTTCTAGAATGTCAGGAAGAATACATCCCTCTCTTCCTCTGCACACAGTAAGTGCTCAATAAATACCACTGATTGATTCCTCCAAAACTACCCAATACTTTCTTCAGGAAACAGAAACTACTTTTTCTTCTCTTATTCCTTTTACTCCCCAGTTCGCACACTTCCCTCTTTCCAACTTATGTTGCCAACTTGTACTTCCCAAGTGCTTAGTACAGTGCTCTGCACACAGTAAGCGCTCAATAAATACGATTGATTGATTGATTGATTTCCAATGCTATCTGATTCTCGACCCACCCGTGGGTCATGACTTCTCCCTGGTTGGAACTCCCTCCCAACTCAAATTTGCCAAACCAGCAGATTTGAGTCTTTTGCCTGGGAAGCAACTTGCCCTAACGGAAAGAGCAGGGGCCTGGGAATCAGAGGACTTTGGCTCTAATGCCAGTTTCGCCTCTTGTCTGCTTCGTGACCTTAACAAGTTCCTTAATTTATCTGTGCCTCAGTTTCCTCAACTTTAAAATGGGGATTGCATCCCTGTTCTCCCTCTTATTTAGACTGTAAGCCTAATGTAGGACAGGCATTTACCCCAGCACTTACAACAGTGTTTGACACAAAGTGGGCACTTAACAAATATAAAAAACAAAAACAAAACAACCCTTGTCCCTCACCTTCCAAACCCTCCTGAAAAACCATTTTCTCCAAGAGGTTTGCCGGATTAATCCCTCTCTCGCAGGTTACCTCATCCCATCAGCCACTCTTAGGGCTCAACGTACCTTGAGAAGCAGCTTGGCCTCATGGAAAGAGCATGGGCGTGGGAGTCGGAGGACCTGGGTTCTAACCCCAACTCTGCTACATGTCTCCTGTGTGACCTTGGGCAAATCACTTTACTTCTTTGTGCCTCAGTTACCTCAGCTGTAAAATGAGAATTAACTCCTAATCCCTCCTACTTAGACCGTGAGCCCATGTGGACAGGGACCAACCTGTCCAACCTGATGATCTTGTATTTACTACAGTGTTAAACACACCGTAAGTGCTTCAAAAATACCACCATTATTATTACTCGGTATGTGTATTTTGTGTGCATTTTGCAATGTACCGCTTCCCTGCCCACCTATTTGCTGTCGTATCTACTCTCTCAGCAGGAAAATGACTGGCAGAGATGACTGAGTGTCTGTCTGTGGCTCTGGTCAAACCACTGTCAATTAATTAATCAATGGTTATTTATTGAACACAGTGTGTGCTGTGCACTATAATAATAATAATGGCATTTATTAAGTGCTTACTATGTGCATAGCACTGTTCTAAGCACTAGGGAGGTTACAAGGTGATCAGGTTGTCCCACGGGGGGCTCACAGTTTTAATCCCCATTTTACAAATGAGGTAACTGAGGCACAGAGAAGTTAAGTGACTTGCTCAAAGTCACACAGCTGACAACTGGCAGAGCCGAGAGTCGAAACCATGACCTCTGACTCCAAAGCCCGTGCTCTTTCCACTGAGCCACGCTGCTTCTCCAACTGTACTAACCTTTTGGGAGAGGACAATACAATAAAGTACATAGGCTTGATCTAATAACAACAACTATGGTATTTGTTAAGTGCTTACTGAGTATCCAGCACTGTTCTGAGCAGAGGGGTAAATATATGATAATCATGTCGGCCACAGTCCCTGTCCCACATGGGGCTCTCAGTCTAAGTAGGAGGGAGAACCTGTATTGAATGCCCATTTTAAAGAGGAGGAAACTGAGGCCCAGAAAAGTTAAGGGGCCTGCCCAAGGTTACAGAGCAGGCAGGTGGTGGAGGTGGGATTAGAATCCAGTTCCCCAAGGCCTCTGCTCTTTTCACTAGGCCATGCTGCTTCTCTTCCCACAAACAGCTTGCAAAGTAGAGGGGGAGATGGACACTGAAATTCAGTACAGCCATGAATAAAAACGGAGAGGTAAATATCAAAGTGTTTAAGTGTTTAAGGACATCTCCATCTGGATGTCTGCCCGCCACCTAAAACTCAACATGTCCAAGACTGAACTCCTTGTCTTCCCTCCCAAACCCTGCCCTCTCCCTGACTTTCCCATCTCTGTTGACGGCACTACCATCCTTCCCGTCTCACAAGCCCGCAACCTTGGTGTCATCCTCAACTCCGCTCTCTCATTCACCCCTCACATCCAAGCTGTCACCAAAACCTGCCAGTCTCAGCTCCACAACACTGCCAAGATCTGCCCTTTCCTCTCCATCCAAACCACTACCCTGCTCGTTCAAGCTCTCATCCTATCCCATCTGGACTACTGTATCAGCCTTCTCTCTGATCTCCCATCCTCATGTCTCTCCCCACTTCAATCCATACTTCATGCCGCTGTCCGGATTGTCTTTGTCCAGAAACGCTCTGGGCATGTTACTCCCCTCCTCAAAAATCTCCAGTGGCTACCAATCAACCTGCGCATCAGGCAGAAACTCCTCACCCTGGGCTTCAAGGCTGTCCATCCCCTGGCCCCCTCCTACCTCACCTCCCTTCTTTCCTTCTCCAGCCCAGCCCACACCCTCCGCTCCTCTGCCACCGCTAATCTCCTCACCGGGCCTCGTTCTCACCTGTCCCGCCATCGACCCCCGGCCCACGTCATCCCACGGGCCTGGAATGATGATGATGATAGCATTTAGTAAGCGCTTACTATGTGCAATGCACTGTTCTAAGCGCTGGGGAGGATACCAGGTGATCAGATTGTCCCATGGGGGGCTCACAGTCTTCACCCCCATTTTACAGATGAGGGAACTGAGGCATAGAGAAAGTTAAGTGACTTGCCCAAAGTCACACAGCTGCCAATTGGGGGAGTCAGGATTCGAACCCATGACCTCTGACTCCAAAGCCCGGGTTCTTTCCACTGAGCCACGCTGCTTCTCCCTCCCTCTGCCCCTCCGCCAAGCTAGCTCTCTTCCTCCCTTCAAGGCCCTGCTGAGAGCTCACCTCCTCCAGGAGGCCTTCCCACACTGAGCCCCTTCCTTCCTCTCCCCCTCGCCCCCCTCTCTATCCCCCCCATCTTACCTCCTTCCCTTCCCCACAGCACCTGTATATATGTATATATGTCTGTACATATTTATTACTCTATTTATTTTACTTGTACATATCTATTCTATTTATTTTATTTTGTTTGGTATGTTTGGTTTTGTTCTCTGTCTCCACCTTTTAGACTGTGAGCCCATTGTTGGGTAGGGACTGTCTCTATATGTTGCCATCTTGTACTTCCCAAGTGCTTAGTACAGTGCTCTGCACACAGTAAGCACTCAATAAGTACGATTGATTGATTGATTAAGTGGTACAGAACCAAGTGCATAGGTGATGCAGAAGGGCGCTCTTAGTGTAATACAGGGTTATTCAGGGTAGGTATTTTGAAGGAGATATGATTTTAATAGGGCTTTGAAGGTAGGGAGAGTGATGTTTAGTCGGATATGCTGGGGGAGGGAGATGCAGGCCAGAGGGAAGACGTCATTTCCTTCGAACAGGTTCACTGTCCTGAATTCTACAGGGCCAGACTAAGGCTCGTCAGCCATCTACGATTTATTGATTTATCTATTCATCGTTATATTATACATTTATTCATATTTGGCCCACTTTTGTCCTGGGTCATTTGAATCTCTGCATTAAACAAAAACTCTCTAGCTTCCAGGGTCTCTACTAACTCTGTCTAGTTTACACATTGGCTCGTCACACCTGCTCCCAATCTCCCATCCTTCTCTCCTCTGAAGCCCATGTCCTAACTGCTTTCATCTCGTCTGCCTCTTTGACCCTTGGTTTTGCTATTCCCTGGGTCTGGAACTCTCTTTCTCACCAGGTAGAAACCCTCCCCGTTTTCAAAGTCCTACTGAAATCCCACTTCCTCTGACAAGCCTACCCTGATGAATTCCTACTGACTTAATTCCTAAATCAGCCTAACAACTAGCACTTAGGCATATATTTGTGTATAACCTCAGCACTTGTGCCTTTAGTTACTACTAAATTTATTACTCTATTTATTTTATTAACGATGTGTATATACCTGGAATTCTATTTATTCTGATGGTATTGACACATGTCTCCTTGTTTTGTTTTGTTGTCTGTCTCCCTCTTCTAGACTGTGAGCCCATTGTTGGGTAGGGACCGTCTATCTGTTGCCGATTTGTACTTCCCAAGAGCTTAGTACAGTGCTCTGCACACAGTCAGCGCTCAATAAATACGATTGAATGAATGAATGAATGAATTTAGTTAGACACATTCAATTTACTTATTCTGACTCTGTTGTCTGTCCCTCCTGTTAGAGTGAAGTTCCTTGGGGGGAGGTAATGTACTTTGTATTTTGGTTGTCCTTTCCCAAGTACTTTGTACAGTGCACTGCACTCAATGGGTGCTCAATAAATGTTATTACTTCTATTAATACTATAACCACTACTGCTTTCAGTCCTGTCTTTTTATACTTACACTATCCTGATCTTCCCGCCTCACCCCGTTAGATTGTAAGTACCTCTAGGAGAGGGATCAGATCTTTATCTGTTGTATTTTCCTAAATGGCTAGTACAGTGTTCTGTAAATAGTAGGTGCCTATTACAGGACCCTGCACTCAATAAATACTAATGATGTTTTTCAAGAAAGCCCTCTTAAAATATCATTCACTTAGGCTGTGAGCCTCCTGTGAGACAGGAGCTGTGTCCAACCTGACATTTTTGTGTCTACCCCAGGGCTTAGAATAGTTCTTGATGCATAATAAGCACTTAACAAATACAATAATAACGATGATAATTCATAAATATCAAATATGCAAATCATAAACCACTAAGATAGCACACATATATTTGTAGGAAGTAGTAACCGAAAGAAAAAAACACAACTTACCCGTCTATAGATATTTTGAGGGAATACACTGAAATCAGGAAACAATTTTGTTGTTTTATTCTGAGCTCTTGCTAGTCTGGCACTAAACTGGAACAAATAGAACAAGATAATGTAGTGGAGAATGTTGTAATAATATAATAATACAGAAAGGAAATTATTTTCATAATTATTCTCAGTAGGCTTTGTGAATCAGATGCAATCTCCTGTAGACTATAAGCTCATTGTGCGCAGGGACTGTGTCTACCAACTCTGCTGTACTGTACTCTTCCAAGCGCTTAGTACAGTGCTCTGCACACAGTTAGTGCTTAATAGATACCACTGATGGTGATGCTGTGCACACAGTAAAACACTTAATAAATACCACTGATGGGTGGAACGTTTCAGTTAAACTACTCCGTTTCAGTTAAACTACTCTCTGGTGCGATATGGATTTTTCTTATGTGAAAATCCTAAAGTAGAACTGTGATTCTTCAAACAGGGCTAAACTAAAGTTTTAACTGTAAAACTAGACCTGCAGTGGCAATCAATCAATCAATCAATCGTATTTATTGAGCGCTTACTGTGTGCAGAGCACTGTACTAAGCGCTTGGGAAGTACAAGGTGGCAACATATAGAGACAGTCCCTACCCAACAGTGGGCTCACAGTCTAGAAGGGGGAGACAGAGAACAAAACCAAACATACTAACAAAACAAAATAAATAAATAAATAAATAAATAATAAATAAAATAAAATAAAATAAAATAAAATAAATGGCACTGGTGAGGTCTTTGCATTTTCAAAAATGAGGCTTTATATAGCTAGTGCATTTCTTTTAGAGTACTGTTAGAGTACAGTTTCCAAAGATAGGGTGAAAATGCAGACTCTATCTTCCTAGCCCACACTCCGGGCAAACCTTTCCTCCAGGTACACTTTCCTATTGGAAATAATGAAAACAACTGCTTTACATTATTTATCTCTAGATTTTTCACATCATAATAATGAAAATAATAATCACTGTGGTATGTGTAAAGTGCTTACTACAAGACAAGTACTGTGCTAAGCGTTGAGGTAGGTACATGATAATCAGGTTGGGCACAGTCCTTTGTCCGAAATGGAGCTCACAGTCTAAATAGGAGGGAGAACAGGCACTGAATCCCCATTTTACAAATGACGAAACTGAGGTGTTGAGAATTGAAATGACTCATCTAAAGTCACACAGTAGGCAGGTGGTGGAGCTGAGATTAGAACCCACGTCCCCTAACTCCCAGGCCTGTGCTTTTTTCTTTTAAAGAAAAAGGTATTTATCATTACTATTACATTTGTTAAGTGCTTACTATGTGTCAAGCACTGTTCTAAGCACTGAGGTAGATACGAGTTAATCGGAATAAGCGCGGTCCCTGTACCGCATGGGGCTCACAGTCTAAGTAGGAGTAGGATTTAATCCCCATTTTACAGTTGAGGAAACTGAGGCACAGATAAAGCACTTGACCAACATTAAGCGCTTACTATGTGCCAGGCACTGGGGTAGATACAAGCTAATCACGTTGCATACAGTCTGTGTCCCCCATGGGGCTCACAGCCTTAATCCACATTTTACCAACGAAGGAACTGAGACCCATAAAAGTCAAGTGACTTGTCCAAGGTCACACAGCAGACAAGGGGTTGAGACAGGACTAGAAACTAGTGCTCTAACTACTAGGCCATACTGTTCCTTTTTCATGGTATTTGTTAAGCGCTTACTATATGCCGGGGACTATACTAAGTGCTGGGGTAGATACAAAATAATAAGGTTGGACACAGTCCATGTCCCACATGGGGCTCACAGTCTTTTACAGATGAGGTAACTGAAGCAGAGAGAAGTGAAGTGACTTGCCTAAGGTCACAAGTAGCAGACAAGTGGTGGAGCCGGGATTAGAACCCACATCCTTTAGGTTCCTAAGCCCGTGCCACTAGGCCACATTGCTTCTCAAATTCCTTCTACTAGGCCTCGCTGCCTCCCAGTAAACAATTTCCCCAGCTCATCCTGAACACAGTGGACCACAAAGATAACTCGGATGCAGTATCTTAGCCAATTTCCTCGTCCTATCTGGAGTTTCAAAGAAAGCTTGTCTAAAGGAAGAGCCTTTCCGCTGAGGAACTCATCCATTTCTAGACTTGTCTTGAGCTTTCTGGACCCAAAACCCTTTTACCAGTTCCTCCCGCACTTTGCACGGTTCAAAGAGCACCTAAGTGCTTAGAACAGTGCTTTGCACATAGGAAACGCTTAGTAAATACGATTGAATGAATGAATCCATTCGTCGGCAGTGAGCTTCAGCAGCTTGAAAAGGATACATTACCTAATGAACTGGGAGTTGTGGGCGTCTTCCAATACAAGCCTCACTTCCTGAAAGCCCATTTCTTAAAGGTTTTGCCCAAGTCCTCTTAATCCAAGTGCTTAGTACAGTGCTCTGCACACAGTAAGCACACAATAAATGACTGATTGATTGATCAATCAATCTATCAATCAATTGTATTTATTGAGCACTTACTGTGTGCAGAGCACTGTACTAAGCGCTTGGGAAGTACAAGATGGCAACATGTAGAGACAGTCCCTACCCAACAGTGGGCTCACAGCCTAAAAGGGGGAGACAGAGACCAAAACCAAACATACTAACAAAATAAAATAAATAGAATAGATATGTACAAGTAAAATAAATAAATAAATAAAGGGTCTGAGTGTGTGGAATAGTATTCATTCAACTCCCTGGTCTTCTTGTCCAGGGTCTTTAGCGTGATTTTCCTTGGCCATACCTCCAGCTGCAATTTGGTGATTTCATTCTGTTTCTCCTCCTCGAGGCTTTTCAGCTGTTTGGTTAATTCTAAAACCTCCATATCCTTTTTTTCCATCAGCTCTCTATGTTCTTCTTCTTTTAATTCAGCTGATGAAAACATAAAAGTAATAGTTGGAAAATTCACTTCTCAAAATGGGGCAAATTTCAAGCCCCCACTAAATACTTTACATAAAAATGATACGGAGAAGAAGTCCAAACCTAAACCCAAACTCAGTGAATCAGATTGATAAGAAAAACTCATGTAAAGTTTTTCGTCAACTGTACAGGTTTTACCTCATTTGTAAAATGGGGATTAAGACTGTGAGCCCCATGTGAGACACGGACTGTGTCCAATCTGATTGTCTTCTATCTACCCCTGCACTTAGTACAGTGCGTGGCACGTAGTGAGTGCTTAACAAATACCCTAAAAAAGTATAGTAATGCTGGGTAGTCCTTTTATTCTAAGTACTAATGGGATAAAAACCATTCAAAATAGGCATGTATCCCAAATTTACTTCTATCTTCCCCATTCAGACTGTGGCATCTTGAGGGCAGAAGAGTGTCTTGTACTTTTATTGTACTCTCCCAAGTGCCTGGTAATAATAATGAGGAAGATAGTAATTGTGGTATTTGTTAAGAGCTTATTATATGCTACGTGCTGGGGTAATAATAATAAAGATGATATTTGTTAAGCACTTACTATGTGTCAAGCACTGTTCTAAGCGCTGAATACAATCAAGTCAGTCTCAGTCTCCGTTCCCAGGGGGACTCACAGTCTAAGCAGGAGGAAGAACAGTTATTTCATCCTCATCTGTAAAATGAAGAAGTTGAATGACTTGCCTGAGGCCCCACTGGAGGCAAATGACAGAGTCAGGATTTGAATTCAGGTCCCCTAACTCCCACGCTTGTGTGTTTTCTACTAGGTCACACTCCTTCCCTAGAGTACAGGGCTCTGCATATGGTAGATTCATTCAATCGTATTTATTGAGCGCTTACTGTGTGCAGAGCACTGTACTAAGCTCTTGGGAAGTACAAGTCGGCAACATATAGAGACGGTCCCTACCCAACAACGGGCTCACAGTCTAGAAGGGGGACGGCAACGAAACAAAACATGAAGACAGGTGTCAAAATCGTCAGAATAACCAGAATTGTAGCTATATGCACATCATTCACAAAATAAATAGAATAGTAAATATGCATAAGTAAAATAGAGTAATAAATCTGTACAAATATATACAAGTGCTGTGGGGAAGGGAAGGCGGTAGGGCGGGGGGGTGATGGGGAGGAGGAGGGGAAAAAGGAGGCTCAGTCTGGGAAGGCCTCTTGGAGGAGGTGAGCTCTCAGTAGGGCTTTGAAGGGAGGAAGAGAGCTAGTTTGGCAGATGTGTGGAGGGAGGGTATTCAAGATGCTAGTACGTACCAGTAGTACAGTACTCTGCTCATAGTAGGCACTCGGTAGAGTGTTCTGTACACAGTAAACACTCTTCCTCTGGCTGTGGGGAATCTGGAAGTTAATTCAGGAAAGGACTGAGCTAGGACTCGTCTGCTCACCCTGCACCTCAGGTAAAGGAAAATTGAATTGCAAAGGCCTACAGAAATAATAATAATAATGATGATGGCATTTGTTAAGTGCTTCCTATGTGCAAGGCACTGTTCTAAGCACTGGGGAGGATACAAGGTGATCAGGTTGTCCCACGTGGGGCTCACAGTCTTAATCCCCATTTTACAGATGAGGTAACTGAGGCACAGAGAAGTGACTGGAGGCAAATGACAGAGTCAGGATTTGAATTCAGGTCCCCTAACTCCCAGGCCTGTGTGTTTTCTACTAGGTCACACTCCTTCCCTAGAGCACAGGGCTCTGCATATGGTAGACTCCTTCAATCGCATTTATTGAGCGCTTACTGTGTGGAGGCACAGAGAAGTTAAGTGACTTGCCCGAAGTCACACAGCTGACAGTTGGCGGAGCTGGGATTTGAACCCATGACCTTTGACTCCCAAGCCCGTGCTCTTTCCACTAAGCCACGCTACTTTAGCCTCACTACCTCTTCCTGAATGGTGGGATTTCAGTAGAACCCTGTTTCTCCCACCGCACTATTTCCACAGAAGAAGAAAAAAAAGCACTATGCCCGCAATATGCACTTTTCTAATTTGCTTATTTCAAGAGTTGCTATCTTGTTGACATTAGGGTTCCTCGGTCAGGGGCTATTTTATAAGACCCCAGAGATGGGAAGCAGCATGATCTAGTAGAAAGTGACGGGCCCGGGAGTTGGAAGACCTGGGTTCTAATTCCCATTCTTCCACTTGCCTGCTGTGTGACCTTGGGCAAGTCAATTAACTTCTCTTAGTTTCCTCCTCTGTAAAACAGGGATTCGATACTCGTTCTCCTTCCTATTTGGACTCAGCCTCATCTATCCCAGAACTTAGTGTCGTGCTTGATACATAGTAAGCGCTTAACAGATACCACAATTAGGGATGTTATCCTCATCTGCAGTGCTGTTCCTATAAACACTGACTGGATGTTGTGATTGAGATGTCTCCCTTTCAGAGTCAAAAGTCACTGAGACAATTTACCTAGCAAATTCCTTTTCTGCAGGCACAGTATTGATACTGCAGAGGTGTGGGCAGCACTGGATAATAATAATAATGATGGTATTTAAGCACTTAGTACAGTGCTCTGCACATAGTAAGCGCTCAATAAATACGATTGATTGATTTAAGTGCTTACTATGTATGAAGCACTGTACTAAGCACTGGAGGTACTGTATTAAGCGCTGGAGGCAAACATGAATCCACGTGGGACCCTGAATTCTGATCTTCTATGGCTTAGCCTTGCTCTCCCTCCCGTAGCTGCTACAGTGAAGCTACTGGACTGACCTTTCTTTTGCAAGTCGGACTGAATTTTCGTCAGTTCCATTCTGTGTGCCTCCTCCTTGCTTTGCATTTCAACCACAAATTGGTCCAACTGCTTCTTATAGTCCTGGTTGAGAAAAGGAGAGTTTTTATCTGGTAGATTGAACCTGTCTTTAATATTACAAAGGAACCCATTTCACAAAATCTGGGCCAGAAGCTGGGGTTTTTCATTCATTCAGTCGTATTTATTGGGCGCTTTCTTGTGTGCAAAGCATTGTACTAAGGGCTTGCAGCCATACATGCCTTGAGCGCCTCGATATTCATTCATTCAGTCATATTTATTGAGCACTTAGTGTGTGCAGAGCACTGTACTAAGCGCTTGGGAAGTATAAGTAAGCAACATATAGAGACGGTCCCTACCCAACAACCGGCTCACAGTCTAGAAGGGGGAGACAGACAACAAAACACGTAGACAGGTGTCAAAATCATCAGAACAAATAGAATTAAAGCTATATGCACATCATTAACAAAATAAATAATAATAATAATGGCATTTATTAAGCTTTTACTATGTGCAAAGCACTGTTAGTGAATATGTACAAGTAAAATAGAGTAATAAATCTGTACAACTATATATATAAGTGCGGTGGGGAGGGGAAGGAGGTAGGGCGGAGGGGATGGGGAGGAGTAGAGGAAAAAGGGGGCTCAGTCTGGGAAGGCCTCCTGGAGGAGGTGAGCTCTCAGTAGGGCTTTGAAGGGAGGAAGAGAGCTAGCTTGGCGGATGTGCGGAGGGAGGGCATTGCAGGCCAGGGGAAGGACATAGGCCGGGGGTCGACGGTGGCGGGACAGGCGAGAACGAGGCCCAGTGAGGAGGTTAGCAGCCGAGGAGCGGAGGGTACGGGCTGGGCTGGAGAAGGAAAGAAGGGAGGTGAGGTAGGAGGGGGCAAGGGGATGGACAGCCTTGAAGCCGAGGGTGAGGAGTTTTTGCTTGATTCGTAGGTTGACAGGCAGCCACTGGAGATTTTTGAGGAGGGGAGTAACATGCCCAGAGCGTTTCTGCACAAAGATGATCCGGGCAGCAGTCAGGATACAGAGGGCACCTCTTGTTCCCATTATTCATCCCCCCGTCCCAGCCCCACAGCACTTATTTACATCTCTGTAATTTATTTATTTCTATTAATGTCTGTCTCTTCCTCTAGACTCTAAGCTCATTGTGGGTAGGGAATGTGTCTGTTATATTGTTATATTGTACTTTCCCAAGCGCTTAGTACAGTGCTCTGCACACAATAAGCACTCAATAAATACTACTGACTGACTGACTTGACACTGCATCCCACACCCATGGCTGAGGATAGAAATGTGGTCCAGTAATTAGCTAGAACATTGCTAGAGTGTAAGCCTCCTGAGGGCAAGAATCTTGCCCGCGTACTCTAATTTACTCTCCCAGAAGCTTGGGTCATAGTAAGCACTCAATAGATACCACTGATTGACTGGTTAGCAATTCAAGAAATGGCTACGAGACTCGAAGTCTGCCTTTTAATAACTTCCGGAAATCACCACACTTCAAAACATTTCATTTGTCCTTTGATTCGTTCAAATAATTCCCAGTTCTCTTGAAATCCCACCATTCAATCGTATTTATTGAGAGCTTACTGTGTGCAGAGCACTGTACTAAGCACTTGGAAAGTACAATTCAGCAACAGAGACAATCCCTACCCAACAACGGGCTCACAGTCTAGGTTGGGGGAGACACACAACAAAACAAAACAAAACAAAACAAGCAGACAGGTACCAATAGAGTCAATATAAATAGAATTATAGAGATATACACATCATTAATAAAATGAATAGAATAATATATATATATCATATACATATATATACATATTATATATATATATATATATATATATATACAAGTGCTGTGGGATGGGGAGGGGGTCGAGCAGAGGGAGGGAGTGGGGCAGTGGGGAGGGGGAGTAGAGGAAAAGGGGCACTTACTGTGTACAGAGCATTGTGCCAAGCCCTTGGGTGAGTACAATATAAAAGAGTTGATAGGGATCCCTGCCCACAAGGAGCTTACAATCTAAAGAGAGAGCCTAATCTAGTCTAGTCCACAGTCCGCTGTATTTACAAGCGGGAGGGGTTTTATTACTGTCAATTTGTATTATCTCTAGACAGTTCAGTCACATTTGTCCTTCCAAAACCCACCACTCCCCTCTCATTATTCAATGTCATGCCATTCATTCATATTTGTTGAGTGCTTACTGTGTGCAGAGCACTGTACTAAGCACTTGGGAAGTACAAGTCGGCAACATATAGAGACGATCCCTACCCAACAATGGGCTCACAGTCTAGAAGGGGGAGACAGACAACAAAACAAAACATGTAGACAGGTGTCAAAATCACATCTGTCCAACTTGCAGTAAATTCTCCACAGTCAAGTGGCTTGAAAGCCCCGTAAATGCTAGGAGAAATCTCATCATGTGGAAACATGAGTAAATTGGAACAACCAACTCCTCCAACCCAGGACAGGGTCTTGCTCTGTGCGGGGAGGAACTGGAGAACTATTCCCTCCGGAAGGGATGGATGCTGCTTCTTTGGTTGTTGAATTGGGTTTTTACTGAATTTTCCTGATTATTTCCTCTCCCACTGTGTCTACCCTCCGGAAGGGATGGATGCTGCTTCTTTGGTCGTTGAATTGGGTTTTTACTGAATTTTCCTGATTATTTCCTCTCCCACTGTGTCTACCCTCTTTTCATTTTAGATCTGGAGTCTCCCTGTGGGGCAGGGATCAAGTCTGGCTCAACGTCCTTGTACCTGTCACCAGGTGACCTGCTCAGTGCTTCGCACAGAGTAAGTACTCAACAAATGTGAGCAATGATGATGTTGACGGTGGGCAAACTTAGGACTTGAAAAAGTCAGGAAGTTGGGGCTCCCACTGTTGCAACCAGACGTTAAACTCCCTCCACAAATCTGTTCCCCTCACCCACCCCCTCCATCTCTTTCCTCTAATGGCCAGGACCACATACTTTATTAGCAAAATTAAAACCATCAGATGAGATCTCCCTAAAATCTCCCCTTCTCCTCTCCAGTCCCCTCAGCTCCTCCAACTTCTTTCACTCTCCCAACATGCCCAGCAGGAATTCAAGAAAATATCTCTCACCTGCTCTCAAAATCTATCCCCTCCACTTGCGCTTCTGACCCCATCCCTTCAAATCTTATTAAAACACTTGCCCCCTTCTTGACTGCCATCTTCAACCACTCACTGTCTGATGGCTTTTTCCTCACTTCTTTCAAACATGCTCATGTCTACCCTATCCTAAAAAAACCCTCCTTTAACCTCATGTCTCCCCCGCCCCCCACACCAATTAACACTTTATCTCTTTAATAATAATCCTGATGGTATTTGTTAAGTGCTTACTATGTGCAGAGCACTGTTCTAAGCGCTGGGGGGATACAAGGTGATCAGGTTGTCCCACGTGGGGCTCACAGTCTTAATCCCCATTTTCCAGATGAGGTAACTGAGGCTCAGAGAAGTGAAATGACTTGCCCAAGGTCACACAGAAGACATGTGGCAGAGTCGGGATTCGAACCCATGACCTCTGACTCCAAAGCCCGTGCTCTTTCCACCGAGCCACGCTGCTTCTCTTCTCTTTCTTACCATTCCTCTCTAAACTCCTTGAGAGAGTTGTTTACACCTTCTGTCTCCCTTTCTCTCCTCCAATTCTATCCTCGATCCTCTCCAATCTGGTTTCCACCCCTTTCGCTCCACAGAAACATCCCTCTCTGAGGTAACCAATGACCTTCTCACCAAATCCGATAGTGGTAACCAATGACTGTCTCGCTAAATAATAGTGATGGCACTTGTTAAGCGCTTACTATGTGCGAAGCACTGTTCTATGCACTGGGGGGGGATATAAGGTGATCAGGTTGTCCCACGTAGGGCTCACAGTCTTAATCCCCATTTTACAGATGAGGTAACTGAGGCCCAGAGAAGTGAAGTGACTTGCCCAAAGTCACACAGCTGACAATTGGCGGAGCCAGGATTTGAACCCATGACCTCTGACTCCAAAGCCCGTGTTCTTTCCACTGAGCCATGCTGCTTCTCAAGAAGCCTTCCCTGACTAGGCCCTCCTCTCCTCTTCTCCCACTCCCTTCTGCGCCGCTTTCACTTGCTCCTTCATTCATCCTCCCTCCCTTCCCCACAGCACATATGGATATAGCTGTATATCTATCTATTTATTTAAGTTAATGTCTGCCTCCCCCTCTAGACTGTGAGCTCGTTGTGGGTAGGGAATGTGTCTATTTGTTATTATAGTGTACTCTCCCAAGAGCCCAGTGCTTTGAACAGTGCTTTACACATAGCAAGCGCTTAGCAAATGCCACCATT
The DNA here is from genome assembly GCF_015852505.1 of Tachyglossus aculeatus. Classification (NCBI taxonomy): domain Eukaryota; kingdom Metazoa; phylum Chordata; class Mammalia; order Monotremata; family Tachyglossidae; genus Tachyglossus; species Tachyglossus aculeatus. The sequence continues at coordinate 60,888,421 of NC_052068.1, read as the reverse complement.
ATTATTATTATTACAGTGCTTTGCACACAGTAAACGCTCAATAAATACAATTGAATGAATGTTGCCGACTTGTACTTCCCAAACAGTACAGTGCTCTGCGCACAGTAAGCACTCAATATGAGAAGCAGCGTGGCTCACTGGAAAGAGCCCGGGCTTAGGAGTCAGGGGTCATGGGTTCAAATTCTGGCTCTGCCACTTGTCAGCTGTGTGACTTTGGGCAAGTCACTTAACTTCTCTGTGCCTCAGTTCCCTCATCTGTACATGTCCAAGACTGAACTCCACATGTCCAAGACTGAACTCCTTATCTTCTCTCCCAAACCCTGTCCTCTCCCTGATTTCCCATCACTGTTGGCGGCACTACCATCCTTCCCGTCTCACAAGCCCACAACCTCGGTGTCATCCTCGACTCCGCTCTCTCGTTCACCCCTCACATCCAATCCGTCACCAAAACTTGCCGGTCTCAACTCCGCAACATCGCCAAGATCCACCCTTTCCTCTCCATCCAAACTGCTACCCTGCTCGTTCAATCTCTCATCCTATCCCGACTGGATTACTGCATCAGCCTCCCCTCTGATCTCCCATCCTCGTGTCTCTCCCCACTTCAATCCATACTTCACACCACTGCCCAAATTGTCTTTGTGCAGAAACGCTCTGGGCATGTTACTCCCCTCCTCAAAAATCTCCAGTGGCTACCAATCAACCTACGCATCAGGCAAAAACTCCTCACTCTCGGCTTCAAGGCTGTCCATCACCTCGCCCCCTCCTACCACACCTCCCTTCTCTCCTTCTCCAGCCCAGCCCGCACCCTCCGCTCCTCTGCCGCTAATCTCCTCACTGTGCCTCATTCTCGCCTGTCCCACCGTTGACCCCCGGCCCACGTCCTCCCCTGGGCCTGGAATGCCCTCCCTCCGCACATCCTTCAAGCTCGCTCTCTTCCTCCCTTCAAAGCCCTACTGAGAGCTCACCTCCTCCAGGAGGCCTTCCCACACTGAGACCCCTTTTTCCTCTTCCCCTCCCCATCCCTCATCTTACCTCCTTCCCCTCCCCACAGCACCTGCATATATGTATATATGTTTGTACATATTTATTCCTCTATTTATTTACTCTACTTGTACATATTTATTCTATTTATTTTATTTTGTTAATATGTTTTGTTTTGTTCTCTGTCTCCCCCCTTCTAGACTGTGAGTCCGCTGTTGGGTAGGGACCGTCTCTAGATGTTGCCAACTTGTACTTCCCAAGCGCTTAGTACAGTGCTCTGCACACAGTAAGCACTCGATAAATACAATTGAATGAATGAATGAATGCGAATTGTCAGCTGTGTGACATAGGGCAAGTCACTTAACTTCTCTGTGCCTCAGTTACTTAGGCTGTAAAATGGGGATGAAGACTGTGAGCCCCCCATGGGACAACCTGATCACCTTGTAACCTCCCCAGCGCTTAGAACAGACAGTGCTTTGCACATAGTAAGTGCTTAATAAATACCATTATTATTATTATTATTATTAATATGATATGATTGAATGACTGACTGAATGAAGGGACATCCCTGCGAAAGCATAGGTCTACTTTGATGACAGGAAAAGGGTGCAGTGACACCCTCTAGCCACCAGAGGGGGGTGTGCCCCCAGAAAGTAAACAAATGTTGGGCAAAGGCCAATCAATCAATCAATCAATCAATCGTATTTATTGAGCGCTTACTGTGTGCAGAGCACTGTACTAAGCGCTTGGAAGTCCAAGTTGGCAACATATAGAGACAGTCCCTACCCAACAGTGGGCTCATAATCATTATAATTATTATTCATTCATTCATTCATCCAATCGTATTTATTGAGCACTTACTGTACGCAGAGCACTGTACTAAGCGCTTGGGAAGTACAAGTCGGCAACATATAGAAGCAGTCCCTACCCAACAACGGGCTTACAGTCTAGAAGGGGGAGCCAGACAACAAAACAAAACATGCAGACGGGTGTCCAAATCGTCAGAACAAATAGAATCAAAGCTATATGCACATCATTAACAAAATAAATAGTAAATATTTACAAGTAAAATAAATAGAGTAATACATCTGTACAAATATATATGCAGGTGCTGTAGGGAGGGGAAGGAGGTAGGGCGGGGGGATGGGGAGGAGGAGAGGAAAAGGGGGCTCAGTCTGGGACTGAGAACTGACCTGACCTGAGAAGAACTGCTCCTTGAGGAACCGCTACAGTAAGGGGATGGGAGGGGGGAGGAGAAGCCCACGGAGGAGACTGAAAATGAATAGCCAGAGAGAAAAGAGGAGAATCAGGAGAGGATGGAGTCTGGGAAGTCAAGGTTGGATAGCGAGTTGAGGAGAAGGGGATGATCCGCAGTGTTGAAAGCAGCTGAGAGGTTGAGGAGGATTAGGATAGAGTAGAAGCCATTGGATTTGGCAAGAAGGAAGTCATTGGTTACCTCTGAGAGGTATTTGTTAAGCGCTTACTCTGTGCCAAACACTGTTCTACGCGCTGGGGTAGATACAAGGTAATCAGGTTGTCCCACGTGGGGCTCACAGTCTTAGAGAAGCAGTGTGGTTCAGTGGAAAGAGCCCGGGCTTGGGAGTCAGGGGTCATGGGTTCTAATCCATTCTCTGCCACTTATCAGCTGTGTGACTTTTTATTTTATTTTGTTAGTTTGTTTGGTTTTGTTCTCTGTCTCCCCATTTTAGACTGTGAGCCCACTGTTGGGTAGGGACTGTCTCTAGATGTTGCCAATTTGTACTTCCCACGCGCTTAGTACAGTGCTCTGCACATAGTAAGCACTCAATAAATACGATTGATGATGATGATGACTTTGGGCCAGTCACTTAACTTCTCTGTGCCTCAGTTACTTAGGCTGTAAAATGGGGATGAAGACTGTGAGCCCCACGTGGGACAACCTAATTACCTTGCATCTACCTCAGTGCTTAGAACAGTGCTTGGCACATAGTAAGCGCTTAACAAATGCCAACATTATTATTATTATTAATCCCCATTTTACAGGTGAGGTAACTGAGGCCCAGAGAAGTTAAGTGACTTGCCCAAAGTCACACAGCTGATAAGTAGCGGGGCTGGGATTAGAACCCATGACCTCTGACTCCCAAGCGGTGGCCAGAAGGACCCCATTGGGTTTGCAGGGTCACAGTCTCTTGGTGTCCCTCTCCAGCTGCACTGAACTGGGACAAAAAGTACGAATTCCTAACCCCTCTATTTGATCAGCCTAGTGTAGTTATACATGGGTGAATTCTGTAAACATTTTGGCTTGTCCCGGGCTAGGCCGGATCACTGCAGACTAAACCACATCAGAGCTCACCTGCTCCTGAACTCTCAACTTGTCTTTCAGAACATCGGCCCCTTTCTTTAGCCGTTCATTTTCATCTGGGTAAAAAAAACAAAAACAAAACACAAGTATATATGATTCCATCACAGTTTGTTTCTATTCATTTTCTTTTCATATTCATTCATTCATTCAATCGTATTTATTGAGCGCTTACTGTGCGCAGAGCACTGTATTAAGCACTTGGAAAGTACAATTTGGCAACAGATAGATAGTATTTGTTAAGTGCCTACTCTATGTCAGGCACTGTACTAAGTGCTGGGGTACTAACATGCTAAGTACTTAAAGTACCCCCCTTTTAGACTGTGAGCCCACTGTTGGGTAGGGACTGTCTCTATATGTTGCCAACCTGTACTTCCCAAGCGCTTAGTACAGTGCTCTGCACACAGTAAGCGCTCAATAAATACGATTGAGGATGAAGTACTAAGTTACCATGCTAATCGGGTTGGACACAGTCCCTGTTCCCCCCCTTCTAGACTATGAGCCCATGTGGGCGAGGATGGTCTCTGTTGCTGAACTGTCCTTTCCAAGCGCTTAGTACAGTGTTCTGCACACAGTAAGCTCTCAATAAATACAACTTAATTGAATGAATGAATGGGGCTCACAGTCACACCTGTAATTTATTTATTAATATTAGTGTCTGTCTCCCCTTCTAGTCTGAAAGCTCGCTGTGAGCAGGGAATGTGTCTATTATATTGAACTTTCCCAGGTGCTTAGTACAGTATATAGCACACAGTAAGCTCTCAATAAATGACTGGCTGACTGACAAAAAGCTAATTGAGGGAGGCTTCTTGCAGGAAGTGATTTTTGGCAGAGTTTTGAAAGACGGGAATTAGTCAGTGTACTATTTACTGAGTGTCTTCTGTATGCAGAGCACTGTATTGGGCATCTGGTGTGTGCAGAGCACTAGACTGGGTGGTGGGGTTAGGTTATGGATTGATGAAGAAGAAAGGAGAATATCTTCAAAGAGATGAAGAATACTGTGTGCTCTGTTCAGGGGAAGGAGAGTCGTATATAAGGGACAATTAGCAGAGTTGGCAATTTTATGTGGCATTTATTAGGCACTTACTATGTATCAGACACTGTTCTAAGTGCTGGGGTAGATACAAGTCAAAGGGGCACAAAGTCCCTGTCCCACATGGGGCTCCCAATCCAGGTAGGAGGGAGGCCAGGTGTTCAATCCCCATTTTACAGATGAAGCAACTGGGTTACTGAGAAGTTTATTAATAATAATAATAACAATTATGGTATTTAAGTGCTTACTATGTGCCAAGCACTGTTCTAAGTGCTGGGGTAGATACAAGGTAATCAGGTTGTCCCACGTGGGGCTCACGGTCTTCATCCCCATTTTACAAATGAGGTAACTGAGGCCCAGAGGGGTTAAGTTTAGTGACTTGCCTGAGGCCACAGAGCAGGCAATTGGATGAGTGGGATTCAAACCCAGAACTCAGGTCCTCTGACTCCCAGGACTGTGCTCTGCCCATTAGCCCACACTGTTTCTCATGGCAACTTTGGCAGAGGAAGGCACCTAAGTAGAAAAGAGCTAGTTGCAGGAGAGCCGTGATGCTCAAACTTCTAATGGGCAATAATAATAATAATAATAATAATAATAATAGCATTTATTAAGCGCTTACTATGTGCAAAGCACTGTTCTAAGCGCTTGGGAGGTTACAAGGTGATCAGATTGTCCCACGGGGGGCTCACAGGCTTCATCCCCATTTTCCAAATGAGGTAACTGAGGCCCAGAGAAGTGAAGTGACTTGCCCAAAGTCACACAGCTGACAAGTGGTGGAGTCGGAATTTGAACCCATGACCTCTGACTCCAAAGCCCGGGCTCTTTCCACGGAGCCACGCGGGATGATAAGTACTACAGTAGGCTTTTGAGGAGGAGAGGTGTGATCAGGTCCTTATTTCCTCTTCTCCCACTCCCTTCTGTGTCGCCCTTGCACTTGGATTTGCTCCTTTTATTCACCCCTCCCTCAGCCCCTTAGCACTTACGTACATATCCATAATTTATTTATTTATATTAATGTCTGTCTCCCCCTCTAAACTGTAAGCTCACTGTGGACAGGGAATGTGTCTACCAACTGTTATACTGCACTCTCCCAAGAGCTTAGTAAGCTGATTTTGGGCAGGGAATGTGTCTGTTATACTGTACTCGCCTAAGTGCTTAGTACAGTGCTCTGCATACAGTAAACGCTCAATAAATACAATTGACTGACTGTCTTAATTCAGTGTTCTGCACACAGTAAGTGCTCAATAAATACAATTGATTGATTGGTCAGAATCTATGAGTCCCACGTGGGACCAGAACTGACCTAATTAACTTGAATCTACACCAGTGCTTAGAACAGGGTTTGACACTCAGTACATGCTTAACAAATATAATAATAATCATAACAATGACAATAATAATGATGACACTTGAGAACCCTGGGTCCTACTCCTGGTCTGCTGTGTGACTTCGGGTAATCACTTAACCTTTCGGTCTTTTGTTTTCTTGTCTGTAAAACAGCCATTACAATTACAATGCATTAAGACTGAGAGCCCCATCAGGGACAGACTGTATCCAACCTAATTATGCAGTATCTACCCTACTGCTTAGAACAATGCCTAGCACAAAAATGCTTAAAAAAAACCCATTAAAAAATGCTTGCCTCTTCCTACTTTGCAGGGAAGTTGGGAGGGTGAAAATCAATCAACCAATAATATTTATTGAGCACCTACTAAACTTTACGTAGAGCACTGTACTAAGTACACGAGAGAGTAGAATGGAATTAAGACATGATCCCTGCCCTGAGGCGACTCGCCTAGTCTAGCAGGGGAGACAGACACTAAAATAAATTCCAAAAGTGCTTCAGGGATTTGTATGCACCCAGGTTAGTCAGTCAATAGTATTTATTGAGCGCTTACTGAGTGCAGGACACTCTATCAGCGCTTAGAACAGTGCTTTGCACATAGTAAGTGCTTAACAAATGCCATCATTATTATTTTTATTATCATTAAGCCTGTGGGAGAGTACAATAAGATAACAGACAAATTCCCTGTCCACAACGAGTTACAGTCTAGAAGGGGAGACCAAGTGCTTAGGTGGCCTGGAATTGCAGAAGTGACAGACGGGGGAGATGGAATTCAGGTGGGAAGATGAGCAATTAATCGGGGATAGCCTTCTGGAGGGGTATGATTTCCAAAGGGGTTCAAATATAGGGAGATCAGTGGTCTGCTGGATCTCCCCACTTTATATCCCTCTGCTAAATGCCCTTTCGGTATTTCCGCAGCACCTTAATCATTTGGGTACACCCATGTGCCACGATACATCACGTGTTGTGGATTTAGCTATATAATCTATTACTCCCTCCTATCTGTAATTTATTTTAGCAAGCATCACCTTCACTTGATTTTAAGGTCTTTGAGGGCAGGGGTTATTTCTATTAATTTTATTATGTTCTCCCAATCTCTTACTACTGTGTTTTGCCTAGAGTAGGTGGCCAATATATACTACTGATTGCTGACTAATTATCGTGCTCACAAAACCCTCGTGAAACCCTCATTTTACAGACAAGGAAATGTTAAGTGACTTGATTTAGGTCACGGAAAGCACTCAGGGTCTGCCGACTCGGGCTTTTCCACTACTTCTAAAATATCACTAAGCTTACAAGATCAAAGAATATCACTAATGGAACAATTTAGAGCACATTAGTATTTGCTTCTCATTTACCTTTCAAGTTGCACTGATATTCTACAGTTTGCTGTAGGCCTTTTATCACCTTCTGGAAGGAAGCACATTCTAAAAATTGAAAAGGAACCAATTCACAAGAACTGAAGTATTGAAGAAGGCAAAAGATAAGAAGGACATATAAATCATTAATTAAAAAACAGGCTATTCCAGAGAAAAGTCGCTTAGATTTTACAAAGTGATAAAATTCACAGCAGGATCATACCTGTTTTAACACACAGGAATGTACTTTTTGAGGCACATATAAACAGAGTTCACTTTGACAGTGATATGTTTCCGAATCTGAAAGCTGTAGAAGATAGCTTTAAAAGCGGTAAAAGCTATTTCAAAATTTGGGATTAATTTCCACTTCAAATTCCTGCCTTGGCACCTAGTACACTTAGGGCAACGTGAAGAAGAAACTTTGAAGAACTTTGAAGAAACACTTCTTCTTCAGATACAGTCAGTACCCAAAGAAATTTACAGATACGTAAAGGTTCAGTACCCAAAGAAATTCACGTGCACAAAACTCTGGTTATTACACTCACACCTTGACTGATGCCCTTCATATGCACAAACTGTGCAACGAATGCTAATCAGATTGCTGAGTGTTATGATAAGAACATTCCCTATTTCCTCACCAGCATCTAGCCAAAAGGCACATGGAAAATGTCTTATGACGGACTGAATCATTCTTTTTGAAGTGCTCAAATACCAAAGCTATCGTGGGTTCCAGACTCAGAAGCCCAGGCTTTGGGAGATCGGGGCCATCTGGCTGATTGACATTGAAAAAAAAATTAAAAATAAGAAACATATTCATTGCCCTCCAGAGGAAAAGAGGGTCAGACAAGATCTGTCGGCTACCTCTACGACGGCCCCAGTAATCACGGCAGAACCAAGTTCCCAAGGAGACAACTGGCCAAAGCCCAGGTTTAAACAGTATTATAATGGGGAAAAAATACCAACACAGGGACACAAAGGCTGAGGTTTACCCCTATCTATCTCCCAATGGGAATGAACGTGATTGTGGCACAGGAGGAAGATGGAGCAGAAGCACAAGAGCTGGATACATTGCAAGCTAGATAATTAGCTCCTGAAGAGTCCTGCATGGAAAGTTTAGGTTTTGTCCGGCAAAACAATTTCAATAAGAAACTTGTTAGTGCAGTGTAATTTTAACTTGTGAACACAAGATGGGCTCCTTGCAATATGTTTTTATATTAAATGGGACTCTTTCTTTCCCTCTATACTTTTTTTCTTCCCCCCAAATATCAAAAAAGCCAGAGCACAGCACAGGATAATTTAGGGTCTGACAGTGATCTGCTTTAACAGATCTCTGTTCTGGCTTTACCATCAAACTCCATTATTTCCTTTGCTTTGAGCTTCCTAGCAGTCCTTATTCTAGACTCAAAAAAGACCAAGAGAATACAGCTCACTTTGTGCCCTGTAGATTAGTTATAGTAGCCTTCTGATTGGGGAGGTGTATGAACTCCAATTCCAAAACTTTTTAAGTTCCTTGCACTTTAAATCAAGGGTTCGCTAACCAGAAACTGTCCAAATGCACCACTATTCCAACAGTTGCATTTTAGCTGTACCCTCTCTACTGAACTCTTGGACGCTGAGTGCTTGGGTGAAGTGGCAGTCTCTGAAGCAGTAATGGCACAAAATATAAAGATGAAAAACTTAAAAAGAGGAGTATTTTTATTCTTATTATTTTTGGCATTGGGTGAGGACTTACCCTGTGCCAACTATGGTTCAGAGCAATAGGGAAGGCACAAAGAACATTACAATTTCACCTCTAGGAATCTGAACTCCATGTGGAGCAAAGTATTTGTAGTTCTCCTTCAGTACAAAATAGAGACTCAAATGAGGAGTAGAATCAAAAGAACTGAATGTTAATGCTATATTATTTCACTTTATTCACATTTTAGAAAATCCCTACCAGCAGTAATGCTTCATTAAAAGATAAATCAGAATGTCCTAGTTCAGGACTTTGTCACATTAGATAGTCAATAAATACTAAGGATGGTGATATTGATTCTGATGATGATGTGCATGTTATGTAATCAAACACATACTTCCTAAACTCCAAATTCATATAAAGCATCATGCCTTGGAAAAAATGATATATGACAACTCACTCTCAATGTATTGCCTTTATTTAGGATCTTATAAATTAGAGATTTAAAAGTCACTGCACTTGAAGTACACAGTTCTTTGAATCATATCAGGATCTTTATGAGTTTTTTTCATAGCTTGAAAATGATGTACAGTATATGCAAAGAATCATCCATTTAATGGCAGTTCAAAACAAAATCATTAAGATTGTTACTGAACCTGATGTTAAATGTTTAATTAACTACAGAAACAGTAAATTAAATATATTATTAAATAACTAATTACTCCCTCCCAATATTTTGACAATTTTTATAGGCTACATGAACTATTTAATGTTTTATTATGTTACGGTTATCTTGACATTTTTAAAACTATGCTCATGATGAAATATGCTACATATGAACGATGTTCATCATTATTATTATTTCAAATATCAGAGGTATTCTTGAGACTCAAATAGAAAGTTTACTCTTTTTAAATGGACTTATCATGGGACCATTCTCATTACTCTAATTCAGTACATAATGGATAAAAATCAAGATTCAAAATAAATTATATTTTAAAAGAATATGGAAATGATTCAATCACTATCAAAATGATATCCATGTCGGAATAGTGACATTATCTCCCTCAGCCACTACACACGTGACCTTTGCCTTTTTTCTTTTCCTTCTCCATCTCTGTGTGTGTGTGTGTGTGTGTGTGTGTGTGTGTGTGTGTGTGTGTTTTCACCCTTTCCTTTGTTTGGTCTCATTTCTATCCTTATCTTTGATTAATTCAGAGGAATTTAGAAGAATCATATCGCCTATTCCTTTTTCTAACATCCTTGCTTTTCTCTACAAGTCCACTCTTCTCCCTTACCTTTATCAATATCCTCCACCACCATTACACCCCAAGGGGGCTAACAATCTCAAAGAGGTTCATTCATCCATTCATTCAATCGCATTTATTGAGCGCCTACTGTGTGCAGAGCACTGCACTAAGCGCTCGAAAAGTGCAACTTGGCAACAGATAGAGATGATCCCTACCCAACAACGGGCTCACAGTCTAGAATGGGGAAACAGACAACAGAACAAAACAAGTAGACAGGTATCAATAGCATACAGGCATCAATAGCAAGGTAGAGGGTGGAAGACTTCTAGACCGTCTCTATATGTTGCCGACTTGTATTTCCCAAGCGCTTAGTACAGTGCTCTGCACACAATAAGCGATCAATAAATACGAGTGAATGAATGAATGAAGATGGTGGTAGTGGGAAAGAAATAACATTATAAAGCACAACAAATACTGAGAGGGCTAGCTCTCGATCAATAGTATTTACTGAGAACCTACTGGATGAAGAGCCCTATTGGGAGAGTACAATAGTTAGCAGATATGGTCCCTGCTAACAAGGAAAATCAGGGAGGAAGACACAAAAATAAATTATAGCTGGAAAATAGTAATGATGTAGGTAATGGGGTCAATATGAGTACACGAGTGCTTAGCTGGAGAAGCAGTGTGGCTTAGTAGATAGAGCATGGGCTGGGGAGTGAGAAGTACCTGGATTCTGCAAAATGGGGATTAAGGCTGTGAGCCCCACAGGACATAAGCCATGTCCAATATGATTCTTTTTTTTAAATGCTACTTGGTAATAACTTACTTTGTGCCAGGCACTGTACTAAGCCCTGGGACAGATACAAGATAATCAGGTTGGTCACAATCCGTGTCCTACATGGGGCTCACGGTCTTAATCCTCATTTTACAGATGTGGAAATTGAGGCACAGAGAAGTTGAGTGACTAGCCCAAGGTCACAGAGCAGTCAACTGGTGGAGCCAGAATTAGAACCTAGGTTCTTCTGAATCCCAGGCCCATGCTCTATTCGCTAGGCCATGCTGCTTATCTTGTATCTACCCCAGGGCTTAGTACAGTCCCTGGAACATAGTAAGTACTTAATAAATATCTTAAAAAAATCAGATATGGTGAAATAAAATACTACTTAAGGCAGCAACTGATTTTCTTACCTTCTTTAAGATAATCCTCTCTTGTTTGGGTCACTTTCAACAATGAGTTTGACTTGTCCAGCTGAATATTCAGGATATTATTCTTTCCACTGACTTCTAACACTTTCTGTGGGAAGAGTTATTTAGTTCAGTGCCAAATTAAAATGAAAACCCTTAAAAATTCAGAAAAAAAAATCTCCAGCCTATTTACCCGCCGCCGTCCTCCCGCTTACACTGCGGCCATGTTGCCTAGTGGAAAGAGTACAGGTCCCGGAATCAGAGGACCTGGATGTCCTTTAAAGCTCTGCCATTAATGTGTGACCTTAAGCAAGCCACTTAACCTTTCAGGGCCTATTTTTCATCCTCTGTAAAATGGAGAAGATAATCCTTATCTCGCGGATGTTCTGAAATATCTGTTTAATACCTGTTCTTCCTCCTACTTAAACTGTGAGTGCCATTAATAAACCCATTAATCTATCAATGGTATTTATTGGGTGCTTACTGTGTGCAGAACACTGTACTAAGCACATGGGAGAGTACAACAGAGTTGGAAGACACATTCCCTGTCCATGATGAGCTGATAGAATAGAGGGCTACAGGGACTATGTCCAGCCTGATTAACTTGTGTCTACCCCAGCGCTTAGAATAGTCAGCACTTAAATATAATAACAATAACAATAATAATGCTAATAATATTGTGAAGACATGAGCTACACTCCGTTTTCCTATAACCCAGTGGCTGCGTTCTTACAAAGCCCCAGGTTACAGAAAACTCTCTCTGTTTTCCAGAAGCACACACCAGTCACTTAGTACAGTGCTTTGCACACAGTAAGCACCCAATAAATACGATTGAATGAATGAATTCCTTCTGACACCATGGTGGGTTGCATCCAAACTGGCATGGGCGATTAGATGAAAATTCCCTATCCCCTAACAACACTCTAGCCAGTAAGGGCTGTGAAAATGCATGTTGAAGCAGGAGTAAGGAGAACTGATGGGAAGGTGCTTTGGAAAATAAAAGAGCTGTGCACATTGTGAGAACACAAACTCGTGTCTTGAGCTTAACTCACTGAGATTGCCGCCCCTAACCCAAATTTTCACGTTGGCCTAAAAAAAAAAAAAAAACGACATCAATGATGCGGGAGGAGGGATGAAGGAAAGGGAGGAGAGGTGAAAAACTGGTATATATGAAATCCTGAGAGGTTATTACCAATTCATATTTGTGCAGAGATCTTATTTTCCTTTCATATTACACTGAGTTCTCCTATGAGATGGCGTGATGTTCTTGCAAAACCCTGCATTAAGGAAAGTTCAGGTTGTGGTACTCAGTGTTCAATGCCATGTTTATGTGCCAACTGCTTCTTCTGACACTGAGTCCGTTGTTTCACCTTGTCATAAAAATGTTCCCTGATTCCCCAACACTGTTCCAGCCAAAATGCACCATATAAACATGTTACAGCAAAACTAAATGTAGCTCTTTTTGTCCTCACCACATCTCTGTGAGGAGAGGAGAGACAGGTACTGAGAAGCCTATTGGAAAGATCAAGGGGCTGAGAGTCAAGAGGACCTGGGTTCTAATCCTGACTTCGCCACTTGTCTGCTGGGTGACTTTGGGCAAATCACTTCTCTTCCTTGAGCCTTAGTTTCGTCATCTGTAAAAATGACAGTTAGGACTGTGAGCCCTATGTGGGACAGGGATTGTGTCCAATTCAACTGCCTTGTGTCTACCCCAGCATTTAGTACAGTGTACTAGTAAAAGCTTAACAAATACCATTAAGAAATTTACCCTCATTTTATGGATGAGGAAACTGAGGCACAGAAAGGTTAAGTGAATTGTCTGAGGTCACACAGCAGGCTAGTGGAGGAGCCAGGACTAGAGTTCAGGCCTCCTGGCTCCCAAATGCACCCACTTTCCACTAAAGCACACTGTAAGGAGAAAAACAGTGGGGAGGAAAGAGAGAAAGGGGTGGGAAAGAAAAGAGAACCAATTAAGGCAGGGAGAAGACTGATTTTACAGGACTTCTCATTGGTCTTCTGCCTGCTTTTATGCTAGCCCTACTTAAATTCATTCAGATTCCAGACTTGTGAGTTTATATCCTTCCCCTTCATCTCTCTGGGCCCTGCTTCCTTTGGTTTTGCCTCTCTTTTCTCCTCTCCCTATACTCCACTTCATATGATGATTATTGGTAATAATAATAATGATATTTAATTAAGTGCTTAGTATGTGTCGAGTAGTGTTCCAGGTACTGGGGTAAATACGAGTTCATCAGGCTGGACGCAGTCCTTGTCCCAGATGGGACTCACAGTCGAAGTAGGAGGGAGAACAGGTATCCTAACCTATACTGTACCTTTGCTGCTTGACCATGGCAGAGTTCGAAACAGTAAAAGTCACTTCCGTGGCGACTAGCAGAGATTTCCAGTTGTGAAGTAGCCTGGCCTAGTGGATAAAGCTTGGCCCTGGAGACAGAGGACCTGAGTTCTAACCCTGGGCTCTGCCTCCTGCTTGCTGTACAACCTTGGATAAGTCACTCGACTTCTCTGGGCCTCAGTTTCCTCAAATGCAAAATGGGGATTCAATACCTGTTCTCCCTCCTACTTGACTGTGAGCCCTAAGTGGGTCAGGGATTGCATTTGGCCTCATTCACTTGTATAATAATAATAATTATGTTGGTATTAAGCGCTTGCTATGTGCCAAGCACTGTTCTAAGCGCTGGGGAGGATACAAGGTAATCAACGTTGCCCCCCATGGGGCTCACAGTCTTAATCCCCATTTTACAGATGAGGAGACTGAGGGCACAGAGAAGTTAAGTGACTTGCCCAAAGTCACACAGCTGACTAGTGGCGGAGCCGGGATTAGAACCCATGACCTCTGACTCCCAAGTCTGCGCTCTTTCCACTGAGCCATGCTGCTTCTCTGCTTCACGCTCTATCTACCTCAGTGGTGAGAACAGTGCTTGACACATAGTAAGTGCTTACCAAAACCTGTAAAAAACAAACAAAGAAAAAAACGGTGCCCTCTTCCACAGCTGCTTCCTCAGACCCTGGCTCCCAGTGAAACTTCTGAGCTGCTGTGTGGTGGTGTGCTGTGGGGTGGCCTACAGAAATACCACCTAACACCCTTAGCTATTTCCATTATTTCACTGCAACCCCTTAAAACGAAAGAATCACATATGAATGGAACCACATCGACATCTGTGAGCTGCTCCAGAACCCAGTGGGGGAATCCCTCTGCTCACAGGAGCCCGTGTCCTCTCCCAACCACTATTGCAAGGGCACTAGTAATAGCAGAACAGGGAGCAAAGCATTATGCTAAGCACTGGGGGAAAAACTGATATGAAGTGAGAATTAGTCAGGGCCTTTAAGCTGTAACTCTTCTTCCCCCAGGCTAGAGCACTGCTCCTTTGTACCTTAGCCGTCTGCTGCCGGAAAAGGAGACTGGAAATTACCAAGGGGAAGGAGAAACAAAGAGAGGGCCCTGCTGCTGACAGATGCAGCTCTGCCTCTCCTTCAGACTTGTTCATTCATTCAATCGTATTTATTGAGCGCTTACTGTGTGCAGAGCACTGGACTAAGCGCTTGGGAAGTACAAGTCGGCAACATATAGAGACGGTCCCTACCCAACAACGGGCTCACAGTCTAGAAGGGGGAGACAGACAACAAAACATGTAGACAGGTGTTGCTTGCCTTCCATTTTTCTCTCCGTTCAATCAACCAGTGGTATTTAGTGCACATCTACTGATTGTAGGCTGCTGTACTATGTGGGAAATTACATCATGAAAAACCAACATGCTTTCCCTGACCTCAGTGGATTGTAATGACTCACAATCAAATGACCCATGATCAGGACAAATGTCACATGTGCTGGAAAAGCACCTGTTAGCCCCACAGGTTGGTTTTACCTTTTCAATCTCAGAAAACTCATCTATCAGTTTGTCCAGGTCCACTTGGTGTCTGCTCTCCAGGCCTGCATGCCCGAGGTCACTCATGGCTCTGGAAAATGAACAAAGGCTCACAAATGAAAAAAAATGGATATGGTGGCTTCAGAATTTGTTATTCCCAAAGGCTGCAAAAGCCTTGTTCTCTGCCCTGCCCTTTCTGCCTTTAAAGGGTATTGAACTTTGGGCCTGCAGAACTACGTAAGCAGAATGTAGGGAAGTCAGGACCACCCTCTTGCTTCTAGTTTGTGCCGCATTTGTTCGAAGCAGTCCCTCAGAAATAGCTGCATGAAAAGTGCTTTGCCTGGGAGTCACCAGACCAAAGTGGTAGGTATCCCCAGCAACATCTTTGGTCTGCTGGGTGACCTTGGACAAGTCACTTAAACTCATCTGTGCCTCAGTTTCCTCATCTGGAAAACAGGGACAAGATACCAGTTCTCCCTACCTCATAGATAGGGACTGTGCCTCATCAGATGAACTTCGATCTAAACCACCGTTAACTCGATGACGGGGCACGGAACCTGCCTGCTCGGGCACCCAAGGAGGGACGTGTACCCCGGGTGGCCAGGCGCAGGGGGATGGCGTGTGCATCCAAGGTCACCTGGGGAAAGGTTGGGGCAGACTGATGTCCTCCATTCTTAACGTGCAGCTCAGATCTCATGCCCGTGGGAGAGTCCCAGCAACTCCCCCAGGCAGCTGATCCCTCCCCTCAGCCTCTCTGTCCCTTCCCTCAGCCTCCCCTCCCCTTAACTACCCCTCCTGTCAGCCCCACTCCCCTTCCCTTTCCCTCACCCTCTTCCCTAGCTTTCCCCTCAGCCTCCCCCTCACCTTAGCACCCCCTCTCTTCAGCGCCCCTTCTTCTTCCCTTCAGCTTTCCCCTAACCTTGATTCCTCTCCCCTCTCCCTCTTTCCTTCTCTTCCTCTCAGCCTCTTCTTCTCCTCAGTGCCCCCTGGTTTCCCCTCGGCCTCCCACTCAGCCCCTTCCCTTCAGCCTCCCCCTTGCTTCAGCGCCTCTTCTACCTCCCTTCGGCCTTCCCCTACTCTCGACTCCTCTCCCTTGGCCTCTCTCCTTCCCTTCCTCTCAGCCTCCCCTTTGCCTCAGTGCCCCCCTGCTTTCCCCTTGATCTTTTCCCTTCCCTCCAGTCTCCCCCTTGCTTCAGCACCCCTTCTCCTTCCTTTCATCTTCCCCCTTGCTTCAGCGCCCCTTCTTCCCTTCAGCCTTCTCCTAATCTTGAGTCCTCTCCCCTCTCCCTCAGCCTTCCCGTTGCCTCAGTGCCCCCTGCTTTCCCCTCGGCCTCTTCCCTTCAGCCTCACCTTTTTGCTTTAGCATCCTTTCTCCTTCCCTTCAGCCTTCCCCTAACCTCGACTCCTCTCCCTCTCTCCTTTCCTTCCCCTCAGCACCCCCTGCTTTCCCCTTGGCCTTTCCCCTTCCCTTCAGCCTCCCTGCCACTTCAGCACCCCTTATCCTTCCCTTCAGCCTTCCCCTTGACTCCTCTCTCCTCTCCCTTGGCCTCTCTCCTTCCCTTCCCCTCAGCCCCCCCCACCCCCCGCCTCAGTGCCCCCTGCTTTCCCCTCGGCCTCCCCCTCAGCCTCTTCCCTTCAGCACTCCTTCTCCTTCCCTTCAGCCTTCTCCTAACCTCGACTCCTCTCCCCTCTCCTTTTCTTCTCCTCAGCCTCCCCCTTGCCCCAGTGCCCCCTGCTTTCCACTCGGCTTCCTATTCAGCCTCACCTTCGCTTCAGTGCTGCTTCTTCCCTTCAGCTTTCCCCTCTCTTCAGCACCCCGTCTCCTTCCCTTCAGCCTTCCCCTAGCCTTGACTCCTCTCCCTTGGCCTCTCTCCTTCCCTTCCCCTAAGCCCCACCCTCGCCCCAGTGCCCTCCGCTTTCTCCTTGGCCTCTCCCTCAGCCTCTTCCCTCTCTCTTCCCCCTGGCCTCAGCGTCCTTTCCCTTCCTCTCAGCCTCTTCCCTCTCTCTTCCTGAGCCTCCCCATCACCTCAGCGTCCTCTCCCTTCCCCTCAGCCTCTTCCCTCTTTCTTCCCCTTCACCTGTGTCCTTGCCCTTCCCTTCAGTCTCTTCCCTCTCTCTTCCCGAGCCTCCTCCTCACCTCACTGTCCTTTCCCTTCCCCTCAGCCTCCCCCTCACCTCAGCATCCTTTCCCTTCCCCTCAGCCTCCCCCTGGCCTCAGTGTCATTTCCCTTCCCCTCAGCCTCCCCCTGGCCTCAGCGTCCTTCCCCTTCCCCTCAGCCACTTCCCTCTCTCTTCCCCTGAGCTTCCTCCTTGCCCCAACGTCCTTTCTCTTCCCCTCAGCCTCTCCCTCGCCTCAGCGTCCTTTCCCTTCCCCGCAGCCTCTTCCCTCTCTCTTCCTCTTTGCCTCAGCATCCTTCCCCTCAGCCTCTTCCTCCTCTTCCCCTCAGCCTCCGCCTGGCCTCAGTGTCCTTTCCCTTCCCCTCAGCCTCTCCCCTCTCTCTTCCCCCTCACCTCAGTGCCCTTTTTCCCTTCCTCTCAGCCTCCCCCTGGCCTCAGTGTCATTTTCCTTCCCCTCAGCCTCCCCCTGGCCTCAGCATCCTTCCCCTTCCCCTCAGCCACTTCCCTCTCTCTTCCCCTGAGCTTCCTCCTTGCCCCACAGTCCCTTCTCTTCCCCTCAGCCTCTCCCTCACCTCAGCTTCCTTTCCCTTCCCCTCAGCCCCTCCCTCACCTCAGCGTCCTTTCCCTTCCCCTCAGCCCCTCCCTCACCTCAGCGTCCTTTCCCTTCCCCTCAGCCCCTCCCTCACCTCAGCTTCCTTTCCCTTCCCCTCAGCCCCTCCCTCACCTCAGCTTCCTTTCCCTTCCCCTCAGCCCCTCCCTCACCTCAGCGTCCTTTCCCTTCCCCTCAGCCTCTCCCTCACCTCAGCGTCCTTTCCCTTCCCCTCAGCCTCTCCCTCACCTCACCGTCCTTTCCCTTCCCCTCAGCCTCTCCCTCACCTCAGCGTCCTTTCCTTCCCCTCAGCCTCTTCCTCCTCTTCCCCTCAGCCTCCGCCTGGCCTCAGTGTCCTTTCCCTTCCACTCAGCCTCCCCCTGGCCTCAGTGTCATTTCCCTTCCCCTCAGCCTCCCCCTGGTCTCAGCGTACTTCCCCTTCCCCTCAGAAACTTCCCTCTCCCTTCCCCTGAGCTTCCTCCTTGTCCCAACGTCCTTTCCCTTCCCCTCGGCCTCTCCCTCACCTCAGCCCCCTTTCCCTTCCCCTCGGCCTCTCCCTCACCTCAGCGTCCTTTCCCTGCCCCTCGGCCCCTCCCTCACCTCAGCGTCCTTTCCCTTCCCCTCAGCCTCTCCCTCACCTCAGCGTCCTTTCCCTTCCCCTCAGCCTCCGCCTGGCCTCAGCGTCCTTTCCCTTCCCCCCAGTCACCTCAGTGTCCTTTTCCCCTTCCCCTCGGCCTCCCCCTGGCCTCGGCGTCCTGCCCTGCCCCTTCCCCTCAGCCTCTTCCCATGAGCCTCAGCGTCCTTTCCTTTCCCTTCCCCTCAGCCTGCCCCCCGGAGCCTCGGAATGGCTCGTCCTCCCTTTCCGCTCCGCACCCCCGCCGCCTGGCACCGGGCCCACCTTTCTGTGGGTGGCAGTGGGCACTGGGCGGTGGGCATTGGGCGGCGGGCATTGCTGGGCGCCTCGGTCCGCTAGGCCTCAGGAGCCCGCGGTGCCCAGCCGGCCCCGCCTCCCACGCCCCCTAGCGGCCCCGGCCCGAAACTTCAAGCACCCCCCGGCCTGTTCCCCACTGACCATCATTCATCCGTCCATTCATTCATTCAATCATCCATCCATAATAATAATAATAATAATAATAATAATAATAATGGTATTTGTTCATTCATTCATTCAATCGTATTTATTGAGCGCTTGGAACAGTGCTTTGCACCTAGTAAGTGCTTAGTAAATGCCATCATCATTATTATTATTATTATAATAACACATATAATAATAATGTGTGTGCACATGTGTGCAGAGCACTGTCCTAAGCGCTTGGGAAGTACAAGTTGGCAACATATAGAGAAGCCATATTATATAATGTATATATATATATATATATATATATATATGTAGCCAAGCAACATAATAAATTTGTTAAGCGCTTACCATGTGCAAACCACTATTCTAAGCGCTGGGTAGGATACAAGGTGATCAGGTTGTCCCACGGCGGGGGGCTCACAATCTTAATCCCCATTTTACAGATGAGGGTACTGAGGCACAGAGAAGTGAAGTGACTTGCCCAGAGTCACACAGCTGACACTTGGCGGAGCCAGGATTTGAACCCATGACCTCTGACTCTAAAGCCCGGGCTCTTTCCACTGAGCCACGCTGCTTCTCCATCCATCCATCCATCCAACCATCCATCCATTCATATTTATTAATAATAATAATCATGATGGCATTTATTAAGCACTTACTATTCATTCATTCATTCAATCGTATTTATTGAGCGCTGACTGTGTGCAGAGCACCGTACTAAGCACTGGGGAAGTACAAGTTGGCAACGTAGAGAGACGGTCCCTACCCAACAGCGGGCTCACAGTCTAGAAGGGGGAGGCAGACAACAAAACAAAACATATTAACAAAATAAAATAAATAGAATAAATATGTACAAACAAAATAAATAAATAGAGTAATAAATACTTACAAACATATATACATATATACAGGTGCTGTGGGGAGGGGAAGGAGGTATCCATCCATCCATTCATTCATCCATCCATCCATTCATATTTATTATTATTATTAATAATAATAATAATGATGGCATTTACTAAGCACTTACTATGTGCAAAGCACTGTTCCAAGCGCTGGGGAGGTTACAAAGTGAGCAAGTTGTCCCATGAGGGGCTCACAGTCTTAACCCCCCATTTTACAGATGAGGTAACTGAGGCTCAGTGAAGTAAAGTGACACCCAAAGTTACACAGCTGACAAGTGGCAGAGTCGGGATTTGAACCCATGACCTCTGACTCCAAAGCCCGGGCTCCTTCCACTGAGCCACGCTGCTTCACAGTGTGACGGACTGTGTCCCACATGATTGACTTGCCCCTACCCCAGCATTTAGAAGTGTGCACTTAGCAAATACCATCAAAAAGAAGCTTACCGTCTACAGAACAATGTACATATACATGAGAAGCAGCGTGGCTTAATGGAAAGAGCCCAGGCTTGGGAGTCAGAGGTCATGGGTTCTAATCCCGGCTCCGCCAATTGTCAGCTGTGTGACTTTGGCCAAGTCACTTAACTTCTCTGTGCCTCAGTGACCTCATCTGTAAAATGGGGATTAAGACTGTGAGCCCCACGTGGGACAACCTGATTACCTTGTATCCCCCCCAGAGCTTAGAACAGTGCTTGGCACATAGTAAGCGCTTAACAAATACTATTATTATTATTAATATTTAATTGACAGTG
Organism: Tachyglossus aculeatus; assembly: GCF_015852505.1. NCBI lineage: Eukaryota > Metazoa > Chordata > Mammalia > Monotremata > Tachyglossidae > Tachyglossus > Tachyglossus aculeatus. The sequence goes on along the minus strand of NC_052068.1, from coordinate 60,867,939 downwards.
CCAGAACCCCAACAGTTACACTGTTCACTCCCCAAACCTTATTGACTTGAATGGATTTCGAAACAGCAAATGAAATCCCATGACCCAGCTGTTCTGTCTGGGTAATTGGCTCCATTACCCCTTAAGAGAAAGTCTCTTAATTACGTCACCCTCTAGATTTGTTTTGCTCAATAAGCGCATAATGTCTTTTATGATACGGTCCCCAGGAATTTTCTCTGGTAAAGATGAAATATTTTTGTTCTACTCCTCGGAGGAAGAAAGTGAAGGACTACTATGTGGGAATGTGATGAATCAACTAAATGCTATTTCAAAATGGTTCATAATGAGGAATCAGAAAAACGAAGCAGAAGCCTGTGAATTACATTTCTGACACAGCTTATATAAGGAAAATTGCTCATTTTCTGTAGATCCAGTAGGACTGGTAGTGGGAGAGAGTGGAGACCTGGAGACTATTAAATTGCTCATCTAATAGTCCATTTTCTCTACACTGTCTCTCTCCAGGAGTACACCAAATTGAAGTCTCTCTTACTGATTGTGAGATCAAGGTAATCTTGATCCCCACAGCACCTGTATATATGTACATATGTTTGTGCATATTTGTTACTCTATTTATTTATTTATTTTACGTGTACATATCTATTCTATTTATTTTATTTTGTTAGTATGTTTGGTTTTGTTCTCTGTCTCCCCCTTTTAGACTGTGAGCCCACTGTTGGGTAGGGACTGTCTCTATACGTTGCCAACTTGTACTTCCCAAGCGCTTAGTACAGTGCTCTGCACACAGTAAGCGCTCAATAAATACGATTGATGATGATGATGATGAAGGTAATTAACATTCTGTCCTGTGGTTTTTCTCACCTGGAGAGTGGGCATAATATTTGCACATTTTTCACCTCCATCTCAGGATGGTGGAAGTTTAATAATTCCTGTAAAGCAGATTGAGATCTTTGGAGATGAGGACCAGATTCAGCAGCTTGGCCTAGTGGATAGAGCGCGATCCTGGGAGTCAGAAGGTCATAGGTTTTAATCTCGGCTCTGCCACTTGTCTGCTGTGTGACCTTGGGTAAATCACTTAACTTCTCTGTGCCTCAGTTACCTCATCTGTAAAATGGGGATTGAGATGGTGAGCCCCATGTGGGACAGGGACTGTGTCCAACCTGATTTACTTGCATCCACCTCAGTGCTTAGTTCAGTGCCTGACACACACTAAGCGCTTAATAAATACAATTATTATTATTCCCTCTCTGTCACCTGTCTGCTCTGTGACCTTGGGCAACTCACTTCACTTCTCAGGGCCTCAGGTCCCTCATCTGTAAAATGGGGATTAAGACCGTGAGTCCCAAGTGCGACAGGGACTGTGTCCAGCTCGCTTTGCTTGTATCTCGTATGAGAAGCAGCTTGTATGAGAAGCAGCGTGGCTCAGTGGAAAGAGCCCGGGCTTTGGAGTCAGAGGTCATGGGTTCAAATCCCGGCTCCGCCAATTGTCAGCTGTGTGACTTTGGGCAAGTCACTTCACTTCTCTGGGCCTCAGTTACCTCATCTGTAAAATGGGAATCAATCAATCGCATTTATTGAGCGCTTACAGTGTGCAGAGCACTGTACTAAGCACTTGGGAAGTACAAGATGGCAACATATAGAGACAGTCCCTACCCAACAGTGGGCTCACGATTAAGACTGTTAGCCCCCCATGGGATCAACCTGATCACCTTGCAACCTCCCCAGTGCTTAGAACAGTGCTTTGCATATACTAAGCACTTAATAAATGCCATTATTATTATTATTATTATTTACCCCAGCGCTCAGTACAGTGTCTGGCACATAGTAAATGCTTAAAAATACCATTATCATTATTATTATTATTTTGAAGGGACAGCTCTCACCTCTGGGTTGCACTGTGGATGGCAGTACGGTCTCCCCAGCCGACAGCGATATGAAGCAGTGAACGGGGCAATCCACAGGCAGGACGTGAAGTAAGCCAGGGCCTGATGGGGATGCAGTCCAACCTACTGGTGTGCCTGGGGTGGGGGTCACAACTGGGGACCAGTGACCAGGGCATGGCTAGCCCACGACCCCCACAATCCTGGGGCCCAGGGAAAGCCAGGGGTATTTGTTAAGCGCTTACTATGTGCCAGACACTCTTCTAAACAGTGGGGTGGATACACGGTAATCAATTTGAACATGGTCCACGTCCCACGTGGGGCTCACAGTCATCATCCCCATTTGACAGGTGAGGGAACTGAGGCCCAGAGAAGTGAAATGACTTGCCCAGGGTCACGCAGCGGACAGGTGGCCGAGCCAGGCCTGGAACCCAGGTCCTTCCGACTCATTCATTCATTCATTCAATCGTATTTATTGAGCGCTTACTGTGTGCAGAGCACTGTACTAAGCACTTGAGAAGTACAAGTTGGCAACATATAGAGACGGTCCCTAGAAGGGGGAGATAGAGATGGTCCCTAGAAGGGGGAGACAGACAACGAAACAAAACGTGTGGGCAGGTGTCAAGTCGACAGAACAAATAGAATTAAAGCTAGATGCACCTCATTAACAAAATAAATAGAATAGTAAATAGGTACAAGTAAAATAAATAGAGTAATAAGTCTGTACAAACATATATACAGGTGCTGTGGGGAGGGGAAGGAGGTAGGGCGGGGGGATGGGGAGGAGGAGAGGAAAAGGGGGCTCAGTCTGGGAAGGCCTCTTGGAGGAGGTGAGCTTGCAGTAGGGCTTTGAAAGGAGGAAGAGAGCTAGACTCTCAGACCTGTGCTTTGTCTACTCCTCCCTTTATTTCCCAGTCTATCAAAAAGTCCTGCAGGCTGAGCAAATTCCTCCTATCTTTAGACGGTAATGTGCGGGGACACTTTCTCAAAGGATATTCCTCTTCTGATGATGCAAAGAAAGTACTGATTCTTCTGCCTTTTGATGGTAATGTGGGGAAAGCCTTTCTTCGAGAGATTTTTATTAAAAACACGTCTCCTCCAAGAGGACTCAGCCCTCATTCCTCTTCTCCCATTCCCTTCTGCATCTTCCTTGCACTTGGACTTGCATTCTTATTCACACTTCCCTCAGCACTTATGTACATATCCGTGATTCATTTATGTCTATTAATGCCCTTCTGCTCCTCTAGACTGTAAGCTTGTTGAGGGCAGAGAACGTGTCTACCACCTCTGTTCTATTGTTCTCTCCCTCTGCACACAGTAAGCCTACCTCCTTCCCTTCCCCACAGCACCTGTATGTATGTTTGTACAGATTTATTACTCTATTTATTTTACTTGTACATATTTACTATTCTATTTCGTCAATGATGTGCGTCTAGCTTTACTTCTCTTTATTCTGATGACTTGACACCTGTCCACATGCTTTGTTTTGTTGTTTGTCTCCCCCTTCTAGACTGTGAGCCCACTGTTGGGTAGGGACCGTCTCTATACGTTGCCAATCTGTACTTCCCAAGCACTTAGTACAGTGCTCTGCACACAGTAAGTGCTCAATAAATACGATTGAATGAATGAATGAATGAAAGTAAGTACTCAATAAATGCCACTGATTGATAGATCGACATTGCCATCTCCATAACACACTCTTCACAGAATTCTGCCAATCCATTGGGGGCCAAACCCACCTTTAAAAGACCTCCCGGGTCACCAGGTTTCCCCTCCGCCTGCAACCTAACAGGCCTTTCGAGTTTTGTTGCAAAGAATTTTACTGCAATAGGCAGAGGGGAAGAGGAAAGAGGTGGGGAAAGGGGAAGTATTGGAAAGAGCCCAGGCCTGGAAGTCAGGGGACTTGGGTTCTAATCTCAGCTCTGCTACTTTTCTGCTGTGAAACCTTGGGCAACTCACTTGACTTCTCTGAGCCTCAATTTCCTGATCTGTCAAATGGGGTTACAAGACCTGTTCACTCTCCCCTTTAGATTGCGATTCCTGGCGGGAACAGAGATGGTGTCTGACCTGATTAACTTGTATTTACCCCATCTGTTCATTCAATTGTACTTACTGAATGCTTACTGTATGCAGAGTACTGTACTAAGCACTCGGGAGAGTAGACTAGAACAATCCCCGCCCAAAACGAGCTTATGGTCTAGAGGTGGGGAGACAGATATGAATACAGATAAATAAAATTACAGATATGTATATAGGTGCTGTGGGGCTGGGGGGGTGGGAAGAGCAAAGGGAACAAATCAGGGTGATGCAGAAGGGAGTGAGAGATGAAGAAAGGTGGGGCTTAGTCTGGGAAGGCCTCTTGGAGGAGATGTGCCTTCAATAAGGCTTTGAAGGCGGAGAGAGTAATTGTCTGTCCGATTAGAGGGAGGGCGTTCCAGACCAGAGACAGGACATGGGCTAGGGGTCAGCAGATAAATAGGCGAGCTCGAGACTTAGTGAGACGGTTAGCACTAGAGGAGCCAAGTGTGCGTCCTGGGTTGTAGGAGAGTAGTGAGGTGAGGTAGAAGGGGGCAAGGTGGTGGACTGCTTTAAAGCCAATGGTGAGGAGTTTTTGTTCGATGCGGAGGTGGATGGGCAACCATTGGAGTTTTCTGAGGAATGGAGTGATGTCCTGAATGTTTTTGTAGAAAATGACGCAGCGCTTTGCATGCAGTAAGTGCTTAACTGATACCACAATTATTATTACCGAGAGAGGGTAGGGCGCGTCTTAGAGGGTATGATCAGGCAGAGCATGTCTTGGCAGGGAGGTTGAACCCCGGGAGTTGCACGGGCCATGAACCACCAGAACGACCAGGCTGTGAGCTTGGCTGTAGACTGCAAACTCACTGTGGGCAGGGAACTGGTTTATCAACTCTGTTGTACTGTACTCTCAATCAATCAATCAATCAATCGTATTTATTGAGCGCTTACTATGTGCAGAGCACTGTACTAAGCGCTTGGGAAGTACAAATTGGCAACATATAGAGACAGTCCCTACCCAACAGTGGGCTCACAGTCTAAAAGGGGGAGACAGCGCTTAGTACAATGCTCTGCATATAGCAAGCGCTCAATAAATATAATTGATTAATTGATTCTCTAGCCACTCCTTCTCAGTCTCCTCTGCTTCCCACTCTCTAACTGTGGGAATCCCTCAAGGCTCAGTTCTGCATCCTCCTCTAATCTCCACCTCTACCAATTCCCTCAGAGATCTCATCCATTCCCACAGCCTCAACTACCCTCTCCAAGTAGATGATTCTCAAATTTACCTCTCCAGCCATGATCTCTCTTCTTCTCTGCAGAGTCCCATCTCCTCATGCCTTCGGGACATCTCTACCTGGATGTTCCACTGGATGGAGAAGAAACTTAACATATCCAAAACAGACAACATATCCAAACTTAACATATTGGAAAGAGCCCAGGCCCGGGAGTCAGAGGCCCTGGATTCTGATCCCAGATCTGTCTGCTGCGTGAGGTTGGGCAAGTCACTTAACTTCTCTGTGTCTCAGTTACCTCATCTGTAAAATGGGGATTAAAACTGAGCCCCATGTGGGACATGGACTGAGTCCAATTTGATGACCTTGTACCTACCCCAATGCTTAGCATAGTGTCTGGCACACAATAAGTGCTTAACAAATACCATTAAAAAGCAAGAGTAACAAACAAAAAACCAAACCCCTTATTTTGCCACCCAAACCCTTTCCTCCTCATCTCTTTCCTATCACTGTAGACAATAATAATAATAATAATAATGATGACATTTATTAAGCGCTTACTATGTGCAAAGCACTGTTCTAAGCGCTGGGGAATTTACAAGGTGATCAGGTTGTCCCACGTGGGGCTCACAGTCTTAATCCCCATTTTACAGAGGAGGTAACTGAGGCCCAGAGAAATGAAGTGACTTGCCCAAAGTCACACAGCTGACCAGAGGCAGAGCCGGGATTTGAACCGATGACCTCTGACTTCAAAGCCCGGGCTCTTTCTGCTGAGCCACGCTGCTTCCCTACTTCCCAAGCACTTAGTACAGTGCTCTGCACACAGTAAGCGCTCGATAAATATGACGGAATGAATGAACGAATGAATGAAGCACTGTTCTAAGTGCTGGGGGGTTGCACGGTGATCAGATTGCCCCCCGTGGAGCTCACAGTCTTCATCCCCGTTTTACAGAGGAGGTAACTGAGGCCCAGAGAAGTGAAGTGACTTGCCCAAAGTTATACAGCTGACAAGGGCATCCACCACGTACCCACATCAGAGCAGAAGGGCCTGCTTTCTGGGGCCCCCTGAAGTACCCAGATATGGCTTCGCAGGCCAGCCACTCACTTGGATCCCGGAGGAGTTGGGCCATGATGGACACAGGACGCCTTTCGCCATTAGTCGCACGGCTCCCGATCAGCGTGTCCGCCACGTGGCCGAGGCTCAGCTCCACCATCCCCGATTCTAACTTCCTGCAGAAGAAGTCAGGGGAGCCGGTGCCGATGGCCAAATGCACTGCGTACGTCAGGGTCTCCCGGACGGTGAGGTAGCCCAGAAAGGTGTCCTCCTCCAACAGCGGTGGAGAGGACACTGAAGTCAGTCCAGCCCCACACTGAAGACCTGCAGCAGCTGTCAGACCGCAGGGCATAGGAGATGCCATCCTGAAACTGGTCGGGGCGCGGCCACACACGTCTCCCACCAGTGTCCCCTGCTGCCTCAGCCGCCCCGACAGCGCGTCCGGCAGCGTGGCCCTCCCGGAACCTGAGCTCCCCAGGACCCCCAGCATCTGCCCACTCTCTAGGTACGGCGAGACACCCTTCAGGATCTGCCAGGTCTACTTCTGCCTCTGACCCCGGCGGCCCACCGAGGCCCGGCTCGCTTGCCAAGGGCACACAGCTGACAAGCGGCGGAGTCGGGTTTTGAACGCCTGACCTCTGACTCCAAAGCCCGGGCTCTTGCCACTGAACCACACTGCTTCTCTATACTGTACTATACTATACTGTAATATACTATGTACTATCCTATTCCCAAGCGCTTAGTACAGTGCTCTACACACTGTAAGCGCTCAATAAATAAATACGATTGAATGAATGAACGATACAGTCCCCAAAGCTATATCTTCCACTATCCTCCCTGTCTCAAAAGCCCGCAAACCTGGCATTATCCTCAACTCATCTCTCACATTCAGCCCACATATTCAATCTGTCACTAAATTCTGTTGGTTCTATCTTCACGATATGGCTAAAATCCACCCTTCCTTCTCCATCCAAACTGCTACTATGCTGATCCAAGCACTTATCATATTCTGCCTTGACGTCTATGACGTCAGCTTCGTCACTGACCTCCCTGCCTCTTATCTCTCCCACTCCTGTCTTTAATTCACTCTGCGGACCAGATCATTTTTCTAAAAAAAATTCAGTCCACATCTCCCCAAGTGGTTGCTTATCCACCTCTACATCAAATAGAAATGTCTTGCCATTATTTTTAAAGTACTCAATCAGCTCATTCATTCATTCATTCATGCAATCGTATTTATTGAGCACTTACTGTGTGCAGAGCACTGTACTAAGCGCTTGGGACTCACCCCCTCCTACCTTACCTTGCTGCTTACCTGCTGCAATCCAGTCCATATACTTCAATCCTCTAATGCCAATTTACTCACAGTACCTCAATCTCACCCATCTTGCCACCAACCCCTTTTCCATTCTCTCTCTCGCGTGGAATTCCCCCCTGTCCTATATCTGACAGACCATCACTCTCCCCACTTTTAGAGGCTTATTAAAATCCCATCTCTTCCAAGAGGCCTTCTTCGAAGATGTCCTCTATTCCCTTGCTCCCTCCCCCTTCTGCATCAACTATGCCCTTGGATCTGCCTGCTTTAGACACTCGATATTTACCCCACCCTCAGCCCCAGAGCACTTATTGTACATAGCCACAATTTATTTTAACATCCGTTTTCCCCACAACGAGCTCACACTCTAGGAGGCTATACCATTGATTGACTGATTAACAAATACTTCCCTGGATTACTCTTAAGACCTACTGAATTTTAGAAAGGCATAAGTTGATTCCAGTGCTGACGTAGCCAGTTGGAGAATAGCCACTGGTAACAAGCTTTAGCTCATTGTGGACAGGGGATGTGTCTATTTATTGTTATACTGTAATCTCCCAACCGCTTAGTACAGTGCTGTGCACATTGTAAGCGCTTAATAAATATGATTGAAAAGACCATATCTACATGGGATACAGTGGAGTTGGGGAAGGCCTGATATCCATCACACCAGGTGGAACTTAGGGTGTATGGGAAACAAACAATTATTCAGTTGTGGTTTTACCTAGCAGGGTATTTCAGTAACCAAGCCTCTGCAGTCAGTAAGCGAATGGGTATTTCACTTCCTTTCCGCATGAAAAAAGAGAAGCAGCGTGGAAAGATCCCAGACCTGAGAGTCGGAGGACCTGGGTTCTAATCCCTGCTCCACCACTTGTCTGCTGTGAGACCACGGACAAGTCATTTAGCTTATCTACACCTCAGTTTCTTCATCTGAAAAATGGGGATTAAAGCCATGAAATCCCATGTGGGATGTGGACTGTGTCCAATCCGATTATCTTGCCTCTACCTTAGGGTTTAATACATTTCCTGGCACTTAGTATATGCTTAACAAATGCCTAGAAAAAACATTACGCCCTTTGGATACACATGAGAAAGTAGTACTATCTATTTGACACATCTTCTGGACTCTGGAGAATCAATTCCTTAGTACAAGTGCTTCTACCGCTCAGTAAATACCATTAATCGACTGAAGATTTTGGGCAGACAGCAAGGAAACACAATATCAAGGATCCAAGAAAATAAATTTATTAAATTTTGAAAGGAAAAAAATCCACAGACATAAAGGAAGTTAAATACAAACCGAAAGTCACAACTGTTCATAGTGATGAGTAATGGCTTGCGTAACCAGTAAAGTACCAAAATGACATTCTGAGATTGATTGAGGTATTTAACTATTTTTGGCTATAGAAACTTTTTCAGCCTGTAGTAATATAGTAGGAGACTTTTTCCAAACACATACAGAGCTTGTAACTGAAATAATTTTACACTTATGAAATTTTACGTGAAACTAAATAACGCAGCCGTTAGAAAACTGTAGCAGCAAGTTAGCAGAAGGTCTAATAAACAGTTACAGAAAAGGAACACGGTGAACTACTAAAACTCAAATCCACTATTGACTGTTCCTTCAGGATAAAGGGAAACCTAAGTCCCTGATTGTAGCCCATAAATGTTTGTGCTACACGGGCAAAAACTGTTTATCGTCTCTAGGCCTTACGTAAGCTCGTTATGGGCAGGGAACGTGTCTACCGACTCTTTTATATTGTACTCTCCCAAGTGCTTAGTTCAGTGTCTGCACACAGTAGGCGCTCAATAAATACCACTGATTGAATACTGTAAAGTTAATCTTGCCGAGGCCATTCCCATTTTCTCATTGGTTGACGAATGTAGGTCATTTTAGCTTGAGGTATGACTTCTCTCTCTTGTAATATGGTTTGCGGACATTTTCCTATGCTGGTATTTTCTCTTGACTGGGGAAAACTGAGGCCTGTGAGATGGAAGTCGGTAAACTTCCAGTAAAAGTTGGATGGGGAGAAACTCAGAGTCTTTGCCTAAAATGAGTGTTTGGATCATCGGTGACTTGAAACTGGTCCCGATTACATGGGTTACAGGCTAGCTTGACTGTATGTGTCTGGTGTAGGCTGGAAAACGAAAGAATATCTCTTGATCCGCATCTCTCTCCTTTCCCGTCCCCTATTAACTTCATTCATCCTGTTTCAACATACAAAAGGCTTTATCGGGACCTGACCGGCCCACGAAAATAATGGAGCGACTCGGCTTCTATAAGAAAATATACTGCTACCAAGTGTCCAGAGCTTATTTTTATTACCTTTGTGAACTTCAAAACCACCCCGACTGTAGTGTTTATTTCTGCTACTTTTTCTATCTAAATGGATTGGCACAGCCTGAATTCAGCGAAGGATTGATTCCCTCGCCCCACCCTCGAATAAGTGTTCAGTAAAGCTTGCGTTTGCTTCAAAACTGGAACTTACGGATCTAGCATTAGAAGTCTGGTGATCTAAGAATGCAAGTCACTAAAATCCCTTCCGAGCTTTCTCTGGATATTTTGGGAGGTGTAAAAATGGCACTGTAAAAAACTAATTCATTTTTTTGCTTTCTATGGTGTCGCCGTGACTAAGGCAGAAATCGGCGTCAGTCTCACAACAGCGACTACATTCTTCAGAGGGATCATTGTAATCAAAATACAGTACACAGTGTGTAGTGTAATATAAAACAGGCATGCTTTATGTCTAGAATATTAAAATAGCTTTATTAATTTGTATGTTAAAATAAATGTTTGACTTACCCAAACTACTTTTTGCTTCCCCACCTCTATTTAACTTTAATTTCCAATTACTGGTAAAAAAAACCTCAGCGAACGGTACGATTTGCATTAGATTCTCCTGAACTGCAAAACCCCCTGATTTTAGCTTTTTCGAAAAGCACGATTTACTGTACATTAAAAACACTGTCATTCGATGCTTAGTATCACGAAATCAACACCCACGATAACAAGACAATCACCGCTACTACACAGTCTTCGGAGACGACTCTTAAAAATATTTACAGGGCACAAGAGGAATTGTGGGATTAATATTCCGTCGTGTTTCAATGTTTCGGGAGAAAGCATAAAGAACCACACACACACACAAAACATAAAGACAAAACAAAGGTTGAAGCGTCGTTTGGGTACGAGACCAAGCCAACACTGTGCAGCTACATACGTCTGCGCGGAGAAAACAAGAGGCTAAGGCAGAATTTTGTTCAGTTGGTCTGTGCTCACGTAGCCGCACGATGTGAGAAATTCTTTGTTTGGGACTGGCAGGGCAGTGGCGTTGAGCACGAGGCCCTGCGGTGACTGAATGATGTGAATGGAGGTATAGTCCGGAACGGGCGTCTCAGGGTTTGAGGCTTCTGCTGGCATTCCGGAGCTCACAGAAGTAGTGGTAAGGCTTTCTGTGGTGAAATACACATCCTCCTGAGGGCACCTCGGTGCCACGGGTGGCTCTGCCCCTTTGGGAGGGGCCGCGGCGATGGACTTTTTCACGTCCGCCTCGCAGAAGTAGGCGTTGTCCGTGGTGGGGTTGGGTCTACCGAGCGAGGTGGATTCTGGCAGCGCATCACACCGCGTTCGCCCCGCCTTGTTTCTCGGCCCCGGAGAAAGGACGACGCTTCCTCCTGGAGTGATGTCGCTTACCTGGGCGTAAAAGTCGATGTTGGCCAGTGAGCTGTGGTTGCTCAGCTGAGAGTGGACCGGTGGGCTCTTCGACTCGACGCCGTCGATCAAAAGTGGTCTTGGCTTGGAACTGACCGGTGAGAGGGGGTCGCGGGGCTCCGGGGAGTCCGGGGTGCTCAAAACGGAAGGCGCGTCGTCGTCGGTCTTCTGGTCGAGGCACAAGAGATCCCCTTCCTCCTTGGTTTTCGGCATCTGGGCCGCCTCTGAGGACAGATCGCCCGTGTCACTGGCACCGAAATCTACCTCCAGAATGTCTGGCTCATAACAGCTAGTTCGTCCTGAGTCGTCATCCTTGGCCCCGAGGCAGTTGAGAGACTTCAGATGGTCGTCGTTCAGCAGTCTGTCCGTGTCCGATCCTTCGGTCTTTTCTTCGGGGTCGTCGATGTCCAGTTCGATGAATTCCACCCAGGAGTCATCGTTGTAAAATTCAGGTTTGTAGCTGTCGTGGCTGGCTAAAATCGTGTTCACCTCTTCCAGCTTCCCTTTCTGCGTGACAAACGGAAAAGGAAATGCAGTGAGACGTGATCAAGTGATCAAGTAACATGTTGCTTGGGAAACATAATAATAATACTCATAATAGTAATAATAATAACAGTACTTGTTAAGTGCGTACTACATACCAAGCATTGTTCTAAGTGCTGGGGTAGATACAAGTCAATCAGGCTGGACACAATCCCTGTCCCCCATGGGACTCACACTCTTAATCCCCATTTTACAGATGAGGGAACGGAGGGAGGCCCAGAGAAGTGAAGTGACGTACCCAAGGTACATAGCAGACATGTGGTGGAGCCGGGATTAGAATCCAGGTCCTTCAGACTCTCAGCCCATGGATTTATCCACTACGCCACACTGCTTCTCTTCATTTGCTCAGGGTCAAGGAATGTGAAGTGACACACCAGTTCTTACTCCACAGTGTTTCTAGAATTTGCTTCTTCCTCTCTGTCCAAACTGCTGCCACTTGATCCAAGAGATTGTCATATCCCCACTTGACTACTATGTTCAGTCTGGTACGGTCTGCCTTGCTTTCAATCTCTCCTCTTACCAGTCCATACTTTATTCTGCTGCCCAGATTATTTTCTTGAAGCATAGTTCTACACGCAACCTCTCCAAACGTTCCCAAACCTTCAAGGGTTACCTATTCCTCTCTGCACCCAACAACACCTCTTTAGCCCCGGCTTAAAGGCACCCAATCAACTCTCTCCCTCCCATTTATTCTTTCTGTTTTTCCACTATGTCCAAGGAGGCATGTTTGGCTCCTCTCAAGTCAACCTATGTACTGTGCTTCGTTCTCATTTCTCCCCACACCGACCTCTTCCTCGCACCTTCCCTCTTGCCTGGAACTCTCTTCCTGTTCTCATCTGGCAGGACACGGCTCTCCCCATCTTCAAAGTCAGTCTGTCAGTCCATCAATCATATTTATTAAGTGCTTACTGCGTGCAGAGCACTGTACTAAGCAACTGGGAGAGTATAATATAAAAATATTGTTATAGTACAGTGCTCTGCACACAGTAAGCGCTCAATAAATATGATTGAATGAATATTGTTGGAACACGCACATATACATACATATATACAAGGGGATACAAGGTGATCAGGTTGTCCCATGTAGGGCTCACAGTATTAATCCTCATTTTACAGATGAGGTAACTGAAGCTCAGAGAAGTTAAGTGAGTTCTCCAAGGGAGTGGATGTAGATGAAGAATATATATATTATATGTATGTATATGTATACAGGAACACACTCCCTATCCATAACACGCTTACAGTTTAGAGATTGAGTCTGTGGATTGAATGAGAGAGATGAGTTGAGGATAACACCAAGGTTTGTGAGACAGGGAGCATTAGGGTGCTGTCTTTGGTGATGGGAAAGTCAAGAGGAGGGCAAGGTTTGGGTGGGAAGAGGAGGAGTTCTGTTTAGGACATGTTAAGTTTGAGCTGTTGGTGGGACAACCAGGTAGAGATGTCCTGAAGGCAGGAAGAAATGCAAGACTGCAGAAAAGGAGAGAGATATGGGCTGGAGATATAGATTTGGGAATCATTCCCACAGAGAAGATAGCTGAAACCATGGGACTGAATAATAATAATAATAATAATAATAATAATTATTATGATGGCATTTGTTAAGCGCTTACTATGTGCAAAGCACTGTTCTAAGCGCTGGGGGGATACAAGGTGATCAGGTTGTCCCATGTAGGGCTCACAGTATTAATCCTCATTTTACAGATGAGGTAACTGACGCTCAGAGAAGTTAAGTGAGTTCTCCAAGGGAGTGGATGTAGATGAAGAACAGAAAGGGATCTAGAACTGAGCCTTGAGGGACCCCCACAGTTTGGGGGTGGGAGGCAGATGAGGATCCCATGAAAAAGATTTAGAATGAGCAGTTAGAGGGATAGGAAGAGAACCAGAGAAGCACCACGGCCTGGGATTCAGAAGGATGTGGGTTTTTTTATGGCATTTATTAAGCGCTTACTCTGTGCAAAGCACTGTTCTAAGCGCTGGGGAGGTTACAAGGTGATCAAGTTGTCCCACGGGGGGCTCACAGTCTTCATCCCCATTTTACAGATGAGGTAACTGAGGCACAGAGAAGTTAAGTGACTTGCCCAAAGTCACACAGCTGACAATTGGTGGAGCCGGGATTTGAATCCATGACCTCTGACTCCAAAGCCCGGGCTCTTTTCACTGAGCCACGCTACTTCTCTGGTTCTAATGCCGGCTCTGCTACCTGTCTGCTGTGTGACTTTAGGCAAGTCATTTCATTTCTCTCTGCCTCAGTTCCCTCACCTGTAAAATGGGGATTAAGACTGTGAGCCCCATGGGGCCAAGGACTGTGTCCAATCTAATTAGCTTGTATCTAACCCAGGGCTTACTACAGTGCCTGACACATAGTAAACACTTTACAAATAACATAAAAAGCAACCAGGAGAGCCTGTGTCAGTGAAGCCAAGGCTGGATACTGTTTCCTGGAGAAGGGGATGGTCCACAGTGTCACTAATTCATTCAATCGTATTTATTTAATGCTTACTGTGTGCAGAGCACTATACTAAGCATTTGGGAGAGTACAATACAATAATAAACATATTTCCAGCCCACAACGAGGTTGTAGTCTATACGGGAGGACCAAGTGCTTGCTATAGTACTCTGCACACAGTAAGCGCTCAATAAACACTACTGGATTGTGAGCGCTATCTATGATGGGAAACAAGGCTAGGTTGGGGAGGTCAAGTGAAGGTTGTTTATTACCTTTAGGAAATCTGGGTCGATCCCTTTAATCTTGGGAACCGGAACCGGAGGGAGAATCAACATCTTGATCCTGGAAAATAAATCCATTTTCAGTCTGAAGTACGGTTCAAACATGGCTTTATTTAGAAAAGAGCCGTTTTGGCACCGGGCTGCTTTTCCACTCATTCATTCATTCATTCAATTGTACTTATTGAGCGCTTACTGTGTGCAGAGCACTGGACTAAGCGCTTGGGAAGTACAAGTTGGCAACATATAGAGACAGTCCCTAACCAACAACGGGCTCACAGTCTAGAAGGGGGAGGCAGACAACAAAACAAAACATGTGGACAGGCGTCAAGTCATCAGAACAAATGGAATTAAAGCTAAATGCACATCATTAACAAAACAAATAGAATAGTAAATATGTACAAGTAAAATAAATAGAGTAATAAATCTGTACAAACATATATACAGGTGTTGCTCATTGTGGGCAAAGACTCAAACAATTAGTCAATCAATCAGTTGTCTACATTGAGTCTTACTGTGTGCAGAACACTGTACAGGGCGCTTGGGAGAGTGCAATAGAACAGTTGATAGATACGTTCCCTGTCCATGCTGAGCTTACAGTCTAGAGGGGGACCCTGGGCTGGATTGCTGGAGTGGTGAGATATTATTCTTTTATTGTAACATCAACTAAGCTCAAAATTCCCCTACGAGCCCTCTCCTCTGCCATGCCCATGCACTGTGTCTTGTCCTGCCTTATGCCGTTGAGTCGTCTCCGACCCATAGCGACGCCACGGACACATCTCTCCCAGAACGCCCCACCTCCATCCGCAATCGTTTCGATAGTGGATCACAGGGTTTTCTTGGTAAAAATACAGAATTGGTTTACCGTTGCCTCCTTCCGTGCGGTCAACTTGGGTCCCCACCCTCGATTCTCTCCCATGTTGCAGCGGCCCAGCATGGGTGAGTTTGACTTGTAGCAGATTGCCTGCCATCCTCTAACGACTGCCCAAGCTAGACAACAATCAATCAATCGTATTTATTGAGCGCTTACTGTGTACAGAGCACTGTACTAAGCGCTTGGGAAGTACAAGTTGGCAACATATAGATGGAATGGGTAGGCCTTGTTTGACTCTCAAACCCTTCTAGACTGTGAGCTCACTGTTGGGTAGGGACTGTCTCTATATGTTGCCAACTTGTACTTCCCAAGCGCTTAGTACAGGGCTCTGCACACAGTTAGCACTCAATAAATACGATTGACGATGATTGATGATGAGGGATTTGTTATTCACCTCACCCTCAGCCCCACAGCACTTACATACATCAATCAATCAGTCATATTTATTGAGCACTTCCTATGCGCACAGCACTGTACCTCATGCTTGGGCCAGTACAATGTAACAAAATAACAGAGGTAATAGACATGTTCCCTGCCCACAAAGAGCTTACAGCCTAGAGGGGGAGGCAGACATTGATAGGCACATATATACTGTGGGGCTGAGGTAGGGATGAATAAAGGGAGCAAATCCCAAGTGTAAGGGTGACATAGAAGGGAGTGGGAGAAGAGAAAATGAGGGCTTAGTCAAGGAAGTCCCCTTGGAAGAGACATACCTTCAATAAGGCTTTGAAGGTGGGAAGAGTAATTTCCTGTCAGATATGAAGAGAGAGTAGGTTCCAGGCCAGAGGCAGGATGTGCATGAGAGGTCAGTGGTGAAGTAAAGTATACATATCCTTACATATCCTTAAACCCTGCCCCCTCCCTTATCTATTTATTTCAATGTCTGTCTCCCCCTCTTGAAGGCAGTGATTGTGTTTATCAACTCTACGGTATTGTACTCTCCCAAGCACTCCGTACAGAGTTCACCACACAGGGTGTTCGATTAATACCTCTGATTGCTTTGCTTTTGTTCTATTCATCATTTTAACCTCTCCAGGTATGTAATGATAATAATAACAATAATTTTGGTACTTGTTAAGCATTTACTATGTGCTAAGCACTTTTCCAAAAGTAATCGAGTTAGACCCAGCACCTGTCCCACATGGGGGACACGGTCTTAATCCCCATTTTCCACATGAGGCTCAGGGAAGTGAAGTAACTTCCCCAGGGCCACACAGCAGACACGTGGCGGAGCCCGGGATTAGAACCCAGGTCCTTCTGAGTCCCAGGCCCATGCTTTATCTACGAAGCCATGCTGCTGCATGTTTGACTCCAGTCCTTTCCTCCTCCCTTCTCTCAAAGTGCCCCATTTGTACATTTCCCCAAGACTAGGTTCAGTTACCTTGTGGGCAGGGAATGTGTCTACCAACTCTGTTGTATTGTACTCTCCCAAGTGCTTAGTGCAGTGCTTTGCCCACAGTTAGTGCTCAATAAACACCACTGATTGGTTGATGCATTGATTTTCTGACCACTCTTTCATTCATTCATTCATTCATTCATTCAATCGCATTTATTGAGCGCTTACTGTGTGCACAGCACTGTACTAAGCGCTTGGGAAGTACAAGTTGGCAGCATATAGAGACAGTCCCTACCCAACAACGGGCTCACAGTCTAGAAGGGGGAGACAGACAACAAAACAAAACAAGTAACCAGGTATCAATACCATCAGAATAAATACAGTTATAGCTATATACACATCATTAATAAAATAGAATAGTAAACATGTACAAGTAAAATAAATAGAGCAATAAAGCTATACAAACCTATATACAGGTGCTGTGGGGAGGGGAAGGAAGTAGGGCAGGGGGGATGGGGAGGAGGAGAGGAAAAAGGGGGCTCAATAAATACTACTGAAAATTTGGACACAGCCTTGCTGCATTCAGCTTATATCAACAGCAGGTTTTCAACAGTCAATTTTATTAAATTCTAGGAGATTTATAATCACTTTTCAGAATCCGGGCCAGAACTTCAAGCCCGCATGAGACCAATTTCTGTGTTAATGCCAAGAAAAAACAAGCACAGTGTGTCTCTATTATATAATCTGCAAGGGGAAAAACAATTTTAGCACCAATCATCATAGAAGAAGCAGATGTTGCAGTGGATAGAGCCTGGGCCTGGGCCTCAGAGGGTCATAGGTGCTAATCCCGGCTCCGCCATTTGTGTGCTGTGTGGCCTTGGACAAGTCACTTCACTTCTCTGTGCCTTAGTTACCTCATCTTTAAACTGAGGATTAAGACTGTAAGCCTTATTTGGGACAGGGGCTGTGTCCAACCCGATTTGCTTGTATCCACACCAATGCTTAGTACGGTGCCTGGCACAAATACCACAAATTATTAACAAATACCACAATTATAACTATTATTTGCTTCCTAATTTGCATAGTGACTCTCAAAGATTGAAAAAAAACCCTCCAAATGCTGAAGGCATTTTGGTAGCTTGCCTACTTGTCATCAAAAATTTTGTGTGATCTCAAAAGCCATATAGGACCTTGGGTAGGATACACAACTTCTCCGAAACCTCTCAGTTTCCTTATCTGTAAATAACAGTGTCCTTGTTCTGCATCTTATTTCCACCCTCTAGACTGCAAGCTCATTGTGGGCAGGCAATGTGTCGATCAATTCTGTTATATTGTATAGAGAAGCAGTGTGGTTCAGTGGAAAGAGCCCGGGCTTGGTAGTCAGAGGTCGTGGGTTCTAATCCCACCTCCGCCACTTGTCAGCTGTGTGACTTTGGGCAAGTCACTTGACTTCTCTGTGCCCAGTTCCCTCATCTGTAAAATGGGGATGAAGACTGTGAGCCCCACGTGGGACGACCTGATGGCCTTGTATCTACCCAAGTACTTAGAATAGTGCGTGGTATATAGTAAGTGCTTAACAAATACCAACATTATTATCATTATTATTATTACTCTCCCAAGTGCTTACTGCAGTGCTCTCCACACAGTAAGCACTCAATAAGTACCACTGATTGATCGATTGATCAAAGACCAGCGGGTCTGGCTTGGCAAAACTGCTAACCTTGTCTGAGCCATGGGGACTTGTCACCTCATCTGTAAAATGGGGATGAAGACTGCGAGCCCCATGTGGGACAGGGACTGTGTCCAACCTGGTTAACTTGCATCTACCCCAGCGCTTAATACAGTGCCTGGCACAGAGTAAGCACTTAACAAATTCCTCCCAAAATAAAGATAATCAGGTTGGATATAAGTCCCTGACCCACAAGGGGCTAACAGTGTAAGTAGAGTGGAGAATAGGTACTTAATTTTCATTTCACAATTGAGGAAACTGAGGCACAGAGCAGTTAAGTGTCCTAGCCAAGGTCACGTTTGGCTTATTAGAGACCATTTGTTCAAGGTCCCTCCTGCCCTGACTCTGGCTCGGATGGTCTCTGGCAGTGAATGTGTCTATTGTTATACTGCTATTGTTATACTGTTATATTGTTATTGTTTATGTTATATAGGGATTGCAGCGTGGTTTAGTGGAAAGAGCCCGGGCTTGGGAATCAGAGGTCGTGGGTTCTCATCCCGGCTCCACCACTTGTCAGCTGTGTGACTTTGGGCACATCACTTACCTTCTCTGAGCCTCAGCTACCTCATCTGTAAAATGTGGATTAAGACCGTGGAACAACCTAATTGCTACCCCAGCGCTTAGAACAGTGCTTGGCACATAGTAAGCGCTTTAACAAATACCATCATTATTATTATTATTAGTATTACTGAACTTTCCCAAGTGTTCAGTACAGTGCTTTGCATACAATAAGCGCTCACTAAATATTATTGAATGAATGAGTAGTAAGTGCTCAATAAATACCATTGATTGATTGACTGAAACAGCTCAGGGCATAGTTATGCTTTAGAGAAGGCCCTTCCAAACATACCTTTGCTGCTTAGTAAAAACGAGTATGAAAAACAGCACAGTCAGCCCAAATATTCCCAAGATGATAACCAAAAACCAGGGGAACTGGATATCTGAAACACACAATAAAAATCACACTGGTGGGCACTTGTGAGTCAGTTTTCAATAGGAAAAAGAGGCAGCGATTTGTTGTCCAAGAAATGAACTGAGCAGTTGCTAATTTGACACTCAGCAGAACTGAATACATTTGCTTTTCATTATGCCCATTCAAGACATCCCGCAGTCACACACACAAAGCTTAACTAGTCTTGAATATACCATTATGGTGATTATCCCAATTAGTCAGGACAGGTCATGGCCCCATCCGGCCTAGGTACAACTGTGATTCCCATCATCCGCTCTGGTGGCAGGGTGGCTGGAACCGCTCTCTCACCCTTGCCAGCAGCGCCGATGAGAGTGACCAGTTTCCCTTCTTGACATGGCATGCCTGGCTTGCCTCCACATCACTGGGACAATCTCAGCCCTTGTGCCCATTCTGCATACACCAATCATGGTCCTTACCGATGCCGGACAGAGGAAGGGATCCCTGAGACCAATGTCCCTTCCTCTCCAGCTGAATGCTTCAATTACTCCTTCTTTTCTTCCTTCCTTTCTTTCTTCCTTCCTTCCTTCCTTTCCTCCCTCCTTCCCTCCCTCCTTCCCTCCCTCCCTCCTTCCTTCCTTCCTTCCTTCCTTCCTTCCTTCCTTCCTTCCCTCCTTCCCTCCCTCCCTCCTTCCTTCCTTCCTCCCTTCCCTCCCTCCCTCCTTCCTTCCTTCCTCCTTCCTTCCTTCCTTCCCTCCCTCCTTCCCTCCCTCCCTCCTTCCTTCCTTCCTTCCTTCCCTCCCTCCCTCCTTCCTTCCTCCCTTCCCTCCCTCCTTCCCTCCCTCCTTCCTTCCTTCCCTCCCTCCCTCCCTCCTTCTTTCTTTCCTTCCTTTCTTTCTTCCTTCCTTCCTTCCCTCCTGCCCTCCCTCCTTCCTTCCTTCCTCCCTCCCTTCCCTCCCTCCTTCCTTCCCTCCTTCCTTCCCTCCTTCCCTCCCTCCCTCCTTCCTTCCCTCCTCCCCTCCCTCCCTCCTTCCTTCCCTCCCTCCCTCTCTCCCTCCTTCCTTCCCTCCCTCCCTCTCTCCTCCCTCCTTCCTTCCCTCCTTCCTTCCTTCCTTCCCTCCTTCTTCCCTCCCTCCCTTCCTCTTGCTCTCTCTCCTCTCTCCTTCTTTCTCTCTTTTTAATCCCAGCTCTACCACTTGTCTTCTGTGTGACTTTGGGCCAGTCACTTACCTTCTCTGTGCCTCCGTTACCTCATCTCTAAAATGAGAATTAAATCCTCTTTCCTCATGTGGGACAGGGACTGGATATGACCCAATTAACCTGTACCTACCCCAGCATTTAAAACAGTTCTTCACACATAGTAAGCACTTAACAAATCCTATTATTATTAGTAGTAGTATCTTTCTTTCTTACCTTCCTCACAAAGAAGTGAGCTCATCTGGGGAAGAGCCACATAAAGGGTCTCACTGAACTCCCCATATTTCTCAGAGGTCCGTTGTCTACATCTGACTCGAATTTCATACTCTCTGTCCACCTTCAGGGAATACAAGGGGATGTATGTCGTGCGGACGGGCTCCAGCTACGAAAAATAAAAATGTTCATTTGTTCATCCATTCCTTCAATTGCATTTACTGAGTGCTTACTGTGGGCAAAGCACTGAATGAAATGCTGATTAGTAAAGATACTTACTCTCTATCTGTAGATGCACTGAAGTTCCCCCACAAAAGATACCATGGAAAACTTTAATGACAGATAGTATTTCTTTTCAAAGGGTGGGGGGCTTTTGGACAAAGAACCCAAAGCACTTTATAGACATTTAAAGGGACCTCAGGCTTGAGGGATGCCTTGTGATTAAAAACAATAATAACAACGATGATACGAATTGTGGTACTTATTATACGCTCTAGATTGCAAGCTCGCCTCTCCACTGTAAGCTCGTTGTGCGAGCAGGGAATGTAGCTACCAACTCTGTTGTATTGTACCCTCCCGAGCGCTTAGGAAGTGGTCTGCACACAGTAAGTGCCTAATAAGTACCATTAGTTGGTTGATGTGGCAAGAACTGTTCCAAGCAGATGGATAAGACTGTGAGCCCACTGTTGGGTAGGGACCGTCTCTATATGTTGCCAACTTGTACTTCCCAAGTGCTTAGTACAGTGCTCTGCACATAGTAAGCGCTCAATAAATACGATTGATGATGATGATGACAATAAAAAACATAATCAGGTCAGGCACAATCCCTGCCCCACATGGGGCTCCCAGTCTCGGGGGAGGGAACTGGGTTAGACACAGTCCCGGTCCCACGTGGGGCTCACAGTCTCTATCCCCATTTTACAGATGAGGAAACTGGGGCACAGAGAAGTTAAGTGACTTGCCCAAGGTCACAGAGCAGGCAAGGGGTTGAGCTGGGAATGAAACCCAAGTCTCCTGACTCCAGTGACATCATCCAGTCCCCCTTTGGCCCCCTTGTCTCTCGGCAGGACTGCAGCTAACCTTCCTGTCAGCATCCACATCTGTAATTTATTTATCTATACTAATGTCTGTATAATCAGCATAGCATAGTGGATAGCACACAGCCCCGGGAGTCAAAAGGTCATGGGTTCTAATCCCAGCTCGCCCACTTGTCTGCTGTGTGACCTTGGACAAGTCACTTTACTTCTCTGTGCCTCAGTTACCTCATCTGTAAAATGACGATTGAGCCTGTGAGCCCCATGTGGGGCAGGGACTGTATCCAACCTGATTTGCTTATATCTACCCCAGTTCTTAGTACAGTGCCTGGCACATAGTAAGCACTTAACAAATACCATTATTATTATTATTATTTTTAAACTGTAAGCTCGTTGTGGTCAGGGAATGTATCTGTTTATTGCTGTATTGTACTCTCCCCAGTGCTTAGTACAGTGCTCTGCACACAGTAAACGCTCAGTAAGTATGATTGATTAACTGACTGACTGTTTATTACCTGAGGTGGCTGACTGACTGTTTATAACCTGAAGAAGGAGAGCTTTGCCAGTCTTCCATACTTAGAAGCAGCGTGGCTCAGTGGAAAGAGCCCGGGCTTTGGAGTCAGAGGTCGTGGGTTCAAATCCCGGCTCCGCCACTTGTCAGCTGTGTGGCTTTGGGCAAGTCACTTCACTTCTCTGGGCCTCAGTGACCTCATCTGTAAAATGGGGATGAAGACTGTGAGCCCCCCGTGGGACAACCTGATTACCTTGTAACCTCTCCAGCGCTTAGAACAGTGCTTTGCAGATAGTAAGTGCTTAATAAATGCCATTATTATTATTATTATTATGCTTTCCTGAGTACCACAGCTCTCCTGCGCAGAATCCTCAATCAATCAGTCATCAATCAATGATCTTTATTGAGTGCTTACTGTGTGCGGAGCACTGTACTTAGCACTTGGGAGAGTATAATCTAACACAGTTGGTAGACACAGTCCCTGCCCACAACGAGCTTACCCTCACTCATACGCTCAGAGACGACGATGGATGCAGTTGCTCTGTATGGATGATCCTTTCACTCCACTATCAATTTAGCGAATACAATGAAGTAAAGGCCATTTTCTAAGTCAAATATTCCCGAAGGAAGTACTTAGTATGCGCTAGCAGGGTAAGCATTAGCAGAACGATCCACTCGCACTTCCTCGTCTGAATCGGAAACTGGGACCACGGACATTGGCCATAACCCTACTAACCCTTTCTACTTTTGTGTCGATGTCCGGGCTCTGACTCCGGCAGTGATGATAATAATAATAACTGCGGTATTTGTTCAGCGCTTACTATATGCCTGGTACCATTCTAAGAACTGGGGTAGGCACAAGTTAATCGGGTTGGACGCAGTTCCCGTCCGACACAGAGCTCACAGACGTAGTCCCCATTTTACAGATGAGGGAATTGAGGAGCCGAGAAGTGAAGTGACTTGCCCAAGGTCATGCAGCAGACAAGTGGCAGAGCTGGGATTAGAACCCAGGTCCAGACGGCTCTATCCACTAGGCCGTGCTGCATTCAGCTGCAAGCTCAGTTGTTACTAAAACAACACAGCCAAAGCCCATTTGCTTGTGGTGTTTGAGAACAGCCTGGCTCAGTGGAAAGAGCCCGGGCTTTGGAGTCAGAGGTCATGGGTTCAAATCCCGGCTCCACAAGTTGTCAGCTGTGTGACTTTGGGCAAGTCACTTTACTTCTCTGGGCCTCAGTTACCTCATCTGTAAAATGAGGATTAAGACTGTGAGCCCCCCATGGGACAAGCTGATCACCTTGGAACCTCTCCAGCGCTTAGAACGGTGCTTTGCACATAGTAAGCGCTTAACAAATACCATCATCATCATCATAACAGCCAAAATATCCGCCAGAAAGGATCTGACCCAGTGCCAACACTAACATCCGTATCCATAATTTATTTTATTTTAATGTTTGTCTCCCCCTCTAATGTAAGCTCCTTGTGGACAGGGAATGTGTCTGCCAACTCTGTCCTACTGTACTCTCCCAAGTGCACAGTGCTCCGTACACGGCAAGCGCTCAGTAAATACCATTGATTGATTGCCGGGCGGTCACTGGGGCATATAAATGATGTGGGGAAGTGAGTTAGGAAACTGGACGTGATGTGACATTGTTGAGGCTGCATGACCATTTAGGCTGACTTAACATTAGTGGCTAAATATAAAAACATGCTGGGGAAACATGATGTGCTTAGTACAGTGCTCTGCACACAGTAAGCGCTCAATAAATATGATTGAATGAATGAATCATGGCTTAGTGGAAAGAGCACGGGTCTGGAAGTAAGAGGACCTGGGTTCTAATCACGGCTCTACCGATTGCTTGCTGTGTGAGCTTGGGTAAGTCACTTCACTTTTCTGTGCCTCAGTAATCAATCAATCAATCAATCAATCATATTTATTGAGCACTTACTGTGTGCAGAGCACTGTACTAAGCACTTGGGAAGTCCAAGTTGGCAACATATAGAGACGGTCCCTACCCAACAGTGGGCTCACAGTCTAGAAGGGGGAGATAGAGAACAAAACCAAACATATTAACAAAATAAAATAAATAGAATAGATACGTATCAGTTCTCCTGTTCTCCCTCCTATTTAGACCGTAAGCCCCATGAGGGGACAGGGATTGTGTTCAACCCAATTAACTTGTATCCACCCCGGTGCTGAGAACGGTGTTTGACACATAGTAAGCGCTTAACAAATACCATAAAAATAAAAATAAAATTAATGTCCGTCTCCCTGTCATGGACAGGGAATGTGCCAAGTGCTTAGTACAGTGCTCTGCATAGTAAGTGCTCAATAAATACCTTTTACTGATTGTCATGGGCAGGGAATGTGCCAAGTGCTTAGCACAGTGCTCTGCATAGTAAGTGCTCAATAAATACCTTTTATTGATTGATTGATTGATAACTCATACCCCGAAAGAAGTAGTCTCCCTGATTTTTCTCTAGCTTTGTGCCATGCAGAACTTATCTCAGTGCTGAATTCTAGTGGATTTGGAAAGGCTGACGAATGTGATGCTCAGGGTAAGAGGAAGGAAGCAGCGTGGCCTAGTGGATAGAGCACGGGCCTGGGAACCAGAAGGACCTGGGTTCTAATCCTGCTTCCGCCACTTGTCTACTGTGTGACTTTGGGCAAGTCACATCATTTCTCTGTGCCTCAGTCACTTCATATGTAAAATGGGGATTAAAACTGGGAGCCCCCTGTGGCACAGGGCGTGTCCAACCTAGTTATTTTGGATCTACTCATCATCAATCGTATTTATTGAGCGCTTACTATGTGCAGAGCACTGTACTAAGTGCTTGGGAAGTACAAATTGGCAACATATAGAGACAGTCCCTACCCAACAGTGGGCTCACAGTCTAAAAGGCACCTACTCGGCGCCTAGTACAGTGTCTGCCACATAGTAAGTGCTTAACAGATCCCATAAAAAAAAACAACAAAGGGAGAACCACGCAGGCCCTCCCCCTTGGTCTTGCCACAGAATAACAATAATACCTTAGTTTTCTAGAGCACTTTTATTCCCAAAACACTCTCACGTAAACTAGATCATTTTGGACCTCACGACAGCCCCGTGAGATAGGGAGAAGAGGCAGGTACCGTTACCCCCATTTTACTGAAGAGGACACTGAGGTACAGTGAAGTGAAAGGACTTGCCCACAGTCACATGGCAGGTTAGTGGCACACCTCAAACTCAAACCCGGGTCCTCCGGCTCTGCCACTTGGCCACACCGTGATCCATCACTTGACACTGAATAGCAGTAAGCTCGCATTAGCCAAGCAGGCAAGGGGCAGAGCAGGATTAGAATCCAGGTCCCTTGATTGTCAGGCCCATGCCCTTTCCACTAGGGAACCCTGCTTCCACCTTTTGGAGTCCTCCCCGGTGCTGTGCACTGTACTGAGTGCTTCGGAAGTACAGAATAATAATATTTATTATCATTATATTATTATTATTATATTTATTATATTAATAATAAGCAGGTATGTTACCTGCTTATCCTCTGATTGGGGAGACAAACATCAAAATATTTCCA
Source organism: Tachyglossus aculeatus (assembly GCF_015852505.1). Classification (NCBI taxonomy): domain Eukaryota; kingdom Metazoa; phylum Chordata; class Mammalia; order Monotremata; family Tachyglossidae; genus Tachyglossus; species Tachyglossus aculeatus. Next base: position 60,842,095 of record NC_052068.1, on the reverse strand, counting down.
ACTACCATATTCAAAATAAATAAGCTGAGCAGACAGGTGGGTATTCGCCTGCAGTTCCAGGTGAGAAAAGAACTGTTTTCTGGAGAACCATCGTCCATCAATCAATCAATGGCATTTATTAATAATAAATAATAATAATGATGATATTTGTTAAGGGTTTCCTATGGGTCAAGCACTATTCTAAGCCCTGGGGTAGATACAAGCTAATCAGGGGAAGCAGCATGGTCCAGTGTCAAGAGCCCGGGCTTTGGAGTCAGAGGTCATGGGTTCTAATCCCAGCTCTGCCACTTGTCTTCTGTGTGACCTTGGGCAAGTCACTTCACTTCTCTGTGCCTCAGTTCCCTCATCTGTAAAATGGGGATTAAGACTGTGAGCCCCACGTGGGACAACGCGATTACCTTGTATTTACCCCGGTGCTTAGACCAGTGCTTGGCACATAGCAAGCGCTTAACAAATACCGTTATTATTATTATCAGGTTGGACACAGTCCCTGCCCTACTTGGAGCTCACAAACTTAATCCCCATTTGACAGATGAGGTAACTGAGGGCCAGAGAACTGAAGTGACTTACCCAAGCTCACCCAGCAGACGAGTGGCAGAGCCCGGATTAGAACCCAGATCTTTCTGATGCTTAGGTCCATTACCTTTTCACTACACTAAGCTGCTTCTCGTTATTGAGCGCTTACTATGTGCAGAGCCCTGAACTAAGTGCTTGGGAGGGGACGATAAAATGGAATCAGCCGGCACGTTCCCTTTCCGGAATTCGCTAAATGGGGGGATCGCTGCATTTTGAGATGGGAAGGCGGGAGAGTCACCCCCCGTACCCGTTTCCAGTGGGAATCGTTGGCTTCCTTGTACTGCAGCTCATACTCTAGGATGATCCATCCCTTCTGGACGTCGGCGTTGGGCGGAGGCTCCCAGCGCACCTGGATGTCCGCGTGGACCCCCGTCAAGCTGTCATTCAGCAGCGTCCAGTTCAGTCCCACGGGGGGGTCGGGCTGCACTGTTTTAGACAGAGCGAAGACAGGGGTGACGCCAGGTAATGATAATCATCATTGTATTTATTGAGCGCTTACTATGTGCAGAGCACTTGTGAAGCGCTTACTATGTGTCAAGCACCGTTCTAAGAGCTGGGCTAATAATAATAATAATGGCATTTATTAAGCGCTTACTATGTGCAAAGCACTGTTCTAAGCGCTGGGGAGGTTACCAGGTGAGCAGGGTGTCCCACGTGGGGCTCACAGTCTTCATCCCCATTTGACAGATGAGGGAACTGAGGCACAGAGAAGTGAAGTGACTTGCCCAAAGTCACACAGCTGACAAGTGGTGGACGGAGCTGGGGTTTGAACCCATGACCTCGGACTCCAAAGCCCGTGCTCTTTCCACTGAGCCACGCTGCTTCTCTAGTTCAAATCCCGGCTCTGCCAACTGTCAGCTGTGTGACTTTGGGCAAGTCACTTCACTTCTCTGTGCCTCATCTGTAAAATGGGGATTGCCTGCGAGCCCCCGGTGGGACAACCTGATCACCTTGTATCCCCCCAGCGCTCAGAACAGTGCTTTGCGCATAGTAAGCGCTTAATCAATCAATCGTATTTATTGAGCGCTTACTTTGTGCAGAGCACTGTACTAAGCGCTTGGGAAGTACAAGATGGCAACATATAGAGACAGTCCCTACCCAACAGTGGGCTCACAGTCTAAAATGCCATCATTATTATTAATAAATAAATGCCATCATTATTATTATTATACGAGTTCATCAGGTTGGACACAGTCCCATCCTGGGGTTCACACTCAATCCCCATTTTCCTGTCTCGCTTTATTCCGTCGAGTCGTCTCCAGCCCCTAGCGACACCTCTTTCGGAACACCCCACCTCCATCCGCGATCTTGCGTCCATACGGTTTCCTTGGTCAAAATCCGGAAGCGGGTTTACCATCTCCTCCTTCCGCGCAGTAAAACTTGAGTCTCCGCCATCTGCCAAATTGTACTTCCCAAGCGCTTTGTACAGTGCTCTGCACACAGTAAGCGCTCAATAAATACGATTGATGATGATGATGATGATGACTCTCTCCCGTGCTGCTGCTGCCCAGCACGGGTGAGTTTTGACTTTTAGCGGATTGCCTTCCCCTCGCTAGCCCAAGCCAGGAATGGACTGGACAGGCCTCTCCTTGACTCCCCCTCCTGTAGCAGAGACTGGTAGAGGACTCCAGGTGCGGATCCCCATTTTACAGTCAAGGCAACTGAGGCCCACAGGAGTGAAGCGACTTGCCCAGGGTCACAACAAATGGAGGAGCCGGGATTAGATCCCAGGTCCTCCTGACTTCCAGACTGCTGTTCTACCCATTAGGCCGACCTCCTCCTCAGTGGAATACAAATTCCGAGATTTACCGATATCGTCAACGGTGAAACACCTTTCGTCCACTAAGCCAGCGGCCACGGTCAGCTGAATGCAGTAGGGGATCCAGACGGACGTGTAGGTTTTATTGAAATAACAGCTGTTTTCTCCAGCGGAGACGTAATCGGGACATTCTTTCCATTCTTCGTTCCTGAAAGATGAAGAAGAAAAATCGAGTTCTGACAGTAATGTTCAGAGATGAGTCAGATTTACATGCCTGGGAACTCTGTTGTCTTGTACTCTCCCTAGGGACTAATACAGCTTCCTTATGTTGCCGATTTGTACTTCCCAAGCGCTTGGTACAGTGCTCTGCACATAGTAAGCGCTCAATAAATACGATTGATGATGATGATGATGGTGCACAGTAAGTAGTCAGTAAATACTACTGATTAGTTGGCTCCACACTAATATTGACTCCAAAGTGAATCTTGCATTCTTAGTACTTAAGGTTATTGACTGAGTTACTCCTCTTCTTTAATTTCCAATACTCTTGCTATTTACGATCGGGAATATTTTCCCTCTTGCTCCTGTGGTACATACAATTTCTGCTTGATTATCTTTTCCTAATAATGACAATATTTATTAAATGCGTATTATGTGTCAAATGCTGTGCTAAGAACTAGAGTAAATCAGCCGATGAATGATACTTACAGAGTGCTTATCCCAAAACAAACACGCAGCAAATATAATCAGTGTAATGCATGTTTGGATATTTTTTTCTACGACACTGATGTTTCTATTAATCCCATTTCAATATTCCCTTTGTTCCAGTCTGTTGATTCCCAAGCAACACACTCTCAATGCCAGGAAATCTCTTCATTTTTCAAAAAGCACTGTCTTGTCCATGGTCTTTGGAATGTTGGGTTGATGATGGGAAGGAGTGTGGGCAGAGTTGGGACTTTTACAGCACTTAGCACAGTGTCCAGCACTTGGTATGGTGTTTGGCACATTCATTCATTAATTCAATCATATTTATTGAGTGCTTACTGTTTGCATAGCACTGTACTAAGTGCTTGGAAAGTACAGTACAACAATGAGGAGAGACAATCCCTGCCCATAACGGACTTACAGTCTAGAAGGGGGGAGACAGACATCAATACAAGTAACCAGGCATCATTATATATAGAATTATCGGTATATACATATATACATAAGTGCTGTGGGGTGGTGAGGTGGGGAAGAGCAAAGGGAGTGAGTCGAGGTGATGCAGAAGGGATGGAGAGGAGAGGAAAAGGAGGCTGAATCTGGGAAGGCACACAGCAAGTGCTTAACAAATACAATTACTGTTATTTGTGGGAATATAACCTGTGGGAATCCTATAGGGGAGGAAGAGGAAGGAATTATAATAACAATGATAATGATGATGTTATTTCTTAAGTGCTTCCTATGTGTGAGGCACCGTACTAAGCGCTGGGGTGGATACAAGCAAATCAAGTTGGATACAGTCCCTGTCCCAGGTGGGGCTCAGGGTCTCAATCCTCATTTTCCAGATGAGGTTACTGAGGCACAGAGAAGTGAAGTGACTTGCCCAGGGTCACACAGCAGAGAAGTGGTGGAGCCGGGATTAGAACCCACGACCTTCTAACTCCCAGGCCTGTGCTAGGCCCTGCTGCTTCTCTGGATATATGGATATATCCATATCCTTAGACTCTACATTTCCCCTATAAATAATTTACTTTAATGTTTGTCTCCTCCTGTAGTCTGTAAGCTTACTATGGGCAGGGATTGGGTCAACCAACTCTACTGTATTGTCCTTTCCTGAGTGCTCAGTACAGTGCACTGCAAATAGTAAGCGCTCAATAAAATACCTCTCCTCTCCTCCTCCCCATCCCCCAAGCCCTACCTCCTTCCCCTCCCCACAGCACCTGTATATATGTTTGCACAGATTTATTACTCTGTTTTACTTGTACATATTTACTATTCTATTTATTTTGTTAATGATGAGCATTTAGCTTTAATTCTATTTGTTCTGACGACTTGACACCTGTCCACATGTTTTGTTTTGTTGTCTGTTTCCCCCTTCTAGACCGTGAGCCCGTTGTTGGGTAGGGGCCGTCTCTACATATTGCCAACTTGTACTTCCCAAGCGCTTAGTACAGTGCTCTGCACACAGTAATCGCTCAATAAATGTGACTGATTGAATGAAATACCATTGACTGATTGATTGAGTTGAACCTCCTGGGAGCAGATAACCACACCACATTCACTCAAGGTTCTCATAGCAAATCATTTCCCTCTAGACTGAAAGCTCATTGTGGGCAAGGGCCGTGACTACCAACTCTGTTACACTGTACTCTCCCAACTGCTTAGTACAGTGCTCTACACAGGGTAAGCACTCAATAAATACAATTGATAGGTGGATTTCTCCTGCCACCACCCCCATCCATCTCGCCACCTTTACCTAGGAGAGCCCCCTCTCTTTATGCAACCCCTTCCATTGGCTGAGGATGCATACGTCTCAACTGTCTGTTTATTGTTTTATTTTATTCTCCCAAGCATTTAGTACGGTGCTCTGCATACAGCAAGCACTCAATAAATATGACTGAATGAAATATTTCTATGACTACATTGCTGGCCATTTCCTCTGGACTGTAAGTTTGTTGTGTGCAAGGAAAGTGTCTTCCGACTCTGTTATATTGTCCTCTCCCAAGTGTTTAGTACAGCGCTCTGCACCCAGTAAGTGCTCAATAAATTTGATTGGATGGAATACTCTCGTCGCTATATTGCTGGCCGTTTTCTCTGGACTGTAATGTTTCTGTGTGCAGGGAACTTGTCTACCGAGTCCGTTATATTGTCCTCTCCCAAGCGCTTAGTACAGTGCTCTGCACATAGTAAACACAATAAATATGATTAGATGGAATACTCTTGTCGCTATATTGCTGGCCGTTTTCTCTGGACTGTAATGTTTTTGTGGGCAGGGAACTTGTCTACCGAGTCCTTTATATTGTCCTCTCCCAAGCGCTTAGTACAGTGCTCTGCACACAGTAAACACTCAATAAATACCAATGATTGATCTCCCTCTCCAGCACAACATTGCCGCACCTTTTCTTGTATAAAAGCTGAACGGCTCCTGATTCCCTAAAACCGGGCTGGGCTCCGCCACCCGTCCAATGGCATGAAAAGGTCTCCAGTTCCGGGGAACGGCACTTGATGAATTGAGGTGTGTTGGCGGAATCTGCAAAACAGAACAGCGAACAGAAGGATGACCCAACCGCAATCACACTTGGAACTGGTAGAGAGGTCTTTAATAATGATAATAATAATGATAATTGTGATGTTGGTTAAGCACTTACTCTGTGTCAGGGACTGTAGTCAGCATTGAGGGGGAATACAAGCAAATTAGGTTGGACACAGTCTCTATCCCACATCGGGCTCACAGTCTTAATCCCCATTTTACAGATGAGGTCACTGAGGCACAGAGAAGTGAAGTGACTTGCTCAAGGTCACACAGCAGACAAATGGCAGAGCCGGGATTAGAACCCATGACCTTCTGATTCCCAGGCTGGTGTTCTATCCACTAGGCCAGCAGAGAGAAGGATGACCAACCACAACCACATGTGGACTGGATAGAGGTGGCTTTAATAATAATAATAATAATAATAATAATGATAATAATAATAATAATAATAATGATGACTGTGGTATTTGTTAAGTGCTTACTCTGTTCCAGGGATTTAACCTCTCTGGGCCTGCTTCCTCATATGGTTATAAAATAGATTGTGAGTTCTGAGTCGGATAGGGACTGTGTCTGAACTGATAACTTTGCATCAGTGCCAGTGTTCATCACCTTCTAAGTGCTTAATAAATGCCATTTAGCTGAGATTTAGCTTAGGTGGAAGGAAACTGAAAAGAAGGAAAGGGCTGCGTGATATGATCCTTTTCTCTTGGAGGCTAGGCGTTCTCACAATGAAACTGCAGATGTTGTCAATCCGGGCTGGGTGTTAATGTTTGAATGCTACCCAAGCAGGCTTCGACACCACAATCTGACGCAGAAAGAGCAATTTCAGGCTGTAAGACGCCAGGAGGAAATATGTATTGTCTGCTGAAATTGTTTCCATGTGTCCTCGGGATCACAAAAGTTAACAGATGCCATGGATGGGGAAATTGCAAAGCTCCTTCAGAGATAATAAACAGAGATGAAGTTTCTTCAAAAGCTTGGACTGCCTATTCTCTTTCTGCCCAGCGCGGATATTAATTATGGTATCAGGTCTAAGAGTGACCAATGAGTAGAGCCTCTTTTGGTCTTTGTAAGAAGGGTGGTTTATTGAGCTAAAAGCAAGGTTAGAATTTCATTCAATTGTATTTATTGAGTGCTTACTGTGTGCAGAGCACTGTACTAAGCGCTTGGGAAGTACAAATTGGCGACATATAGAGATGGTCCCTACCCAACAATGGGCTCATAGATAAGAGATATTGTATGGTTTGTGTGGAGGGATATGGAAGGATGGATACGGATATGGATAACTAAAGGGATAGAGAAGCAGCATGGCCTAATGGCTAGAGCCCAGATGTGGGCTCTAGCATTTAACATTTGCCAAAAACTATGAAGACGACAAAATATCAATCAGTGAGAGATAAGCTCTTAAAGCAGGTCTGAGGTTATAAACCATCACCAAATGGAGTGTTTTAACCGAAATTTTCAAAGTGCCTTAAATAAGCAGTGTATTCTAGTGGATAGAGCACAGGCCTGAAAGTCAAAAGGACCTGGGTTCTAATTCTGGCTCTGCCACTTGTCTGCTATGTGACCTAGGGTGAGTCACTTTACTGCTCTGTGCCTCAGTTATCTAATCTGTAAAATGGGGATTAAGATTGTGAGTCCCATGTGGGGCATGCACCTTTCCAACCTGATTAGCTTGTATCTACCCCAGTGCTTAGTACAGTGCCTGGCAGATAGTAAGTGCTTAAGAAATACCATTAAAAAAAAAAGTGATGGCGATTAGAGCTTTTTGTTTCCTCTGATCAGAGTCGGCTGAGGAGGGGGTTTCTCCCAAGCTTGGGCTATCTGTAGGAGCTTAAGTTGTTTCTAAAGTGGAGAGGAAGATGCATATTAAAGACCTCAGGTAGGTATGTCAGAATTAGAAAAACAAGAATCGACCATTAGATTCTGTCTGTCGTAAGAGGGTCCTCAGAGGTCTGTGAGAAGAGCCTGATTGGAGAACATGGAGATAAAAATTGGACAGTAATTATCATCTGGCTTGCGGATGTGGCCGAAAAGATCTACACATGACCAACAGCCCTGGCCCTAACTGTGTCCACACAAAGGTCAACCTTTGGGCAGTCCCACGTCTTGATTTCACATAGACATTCATACCTATGCTTTACCTGCATTGGAGAGTTATCGTTATCCCAAGCTGGAGCTGCCTGAAGTCCCTCGGTTTTGGAAAGGTCAATACGATCTCTGTATTCATTAACTCTGCCAATCATTTCCCAGAATCCCATCCCAAAGAAATCCTATTTATCTGCCAATCCCTTCTCCTTCATATCGCCACCACTGTACCCCTACTTTAAACTTGTCCCTTCTTACAAAACCAAGCAAAAAGATAAAAAAGCAGAAGCACTATGGCTTAAATTTATTTTAAGGCTGCTGTCTGCGTTGCATTAGTCCCTAATCACAGTATTCTCTCAGCTCCACCACTTGTATTATCTCAGGCAAGCCACTTAAACTTTTCAGTCACTCAATTTCCTCTTCTGTAAAATAAGGATATAATACCTGTTCTTCCTTCCTCTTAGATAGAGAGCCCTTTTTGGGACAGGGATTGTGTACGATCTGATTATCTTGTCACGCTTAAGCATAGTACTTGGCACAGAGTTAGCATTTAATAAATACCAGCACTATTATTTTTAAGGTTGTTTCACTTCACCATTTGTGGACCACACAAGAGTATCTGACAACACTGCTAGTACATCTGGACTCTGGCCACCACTAAATGAGTTTGGTGGCCCTGAGAAGTTTATCAGGAGCATAAAATGACTCTTCCTCAATAACAGGGCTGGCGGAGTCAGAACTGGGAAAGGATTGACTGGTCCGTTCCATACCACCAATGCACAGATGCAGGGCTGCGGACTAAATCTAATCCTACATTCAGTAAAGCCACGTTTCTGTAAGGATTCTATAAGCAGATGTCCTAACTCCAGTTCCCTTATTCGAACAGCATTTTCAATCTGTTCACGACATCGCTAAAATCTACCCTTCTCCTTCCAAACTGCTACCACACCGATCCAAGCGTTTATCCTAATCAGCCTTGATGACAGAATCTCCCTCCTCGCCAACCTCCCTGCCTCCTGTCTCTCCCCACTCCAGTCCATATTTCACTCTGCTGCCCGGATCATTTTTCTACAAAAGCGTTCATTCCATGTTGCCCTACTCCTGAAGAACCTCTAACGGTTGAGTATCCATTTCCGCATCCAACAGAAACTCCTGACCATTGGCTTTAGAGCACTCAGTCACCTTGCCCTCTCTTATCTTACCTCGCTCATTTTCTACTACAACCTAGACCGCACGCTTGGCTTCTGTAACGCCAACATACTCACTGTCCCTTGCTCTCATCTATCTCACTGCCGACCCCTCACCCATGTTCTCCCTCTGTCCTGGAACTCCCTCCTTTTCATATCTGACAGACCACCACTCTCTTGACCCACCCTTAAAGCCCCATTAAAACCACACCTCCTCCAAGATGCCTTCCCCTTTAGCATGACCCATGCATTTGGATCTGTTCCCTTTAAGAACTTGATATTCACCCCACTCTCAGCACAAGAGCACTTATGTACATATAATAACAATGATGATGGCATTTGTTAAGCACTCACTATGTGCCGAGCACTGTTCTAAGCACTGGGGTAATAATAATAATAATGATGGCATTTATTAAGCGCTTACTATGTGCAAAGCACAGTTCTAAGCGCTGGGGAGGGTACAAGGTGATCAGGTTGTCCCACATGTGGCTCACAGTCTTACCCCCATTTTAGAGATGAGGTAACTGAGGCACAGAGAAGTTAAGTGAATTGCCCAAAGTCACACAGCTGACAATTGGCGGAGCCGGGATTAGAACCCACAACCTCTGACTCCCAAGCCCGTGCTCTCTCCACTGAGCCATGCTGTGGCTTGCCCAAAGTCACACAGCAGACAAGTGGTGGAGCTGGAATTAGAACCCAGATCCTCTGACTCCCAGGCCGCACTGCTTCTAGTCCACGAGCAGGGATTGTGTCTACTAGCTCTGCTGTATTGTACTCTTCCAAACACTCAGTACAGTGCTCTGCACACAGTAAGTGCTCAGTAACACTACTGAGTGATTCGGTGACTTGAAATCAGAGCACGTGCAGATGTTGCTGAATTGTACTGTCCAAGTGCTTAGTACAGTGCTGTGCACACAGTAAGCGCTCAATAAATACAACTGAATGAATGAATGGACCTGATCACCTTGTATCCTCCCCAGCACTTAGAACAGTGCTTTGCACATAGTAAGCGCTTAACAAATGCCATTATTATTATTATTATTAAGCCATTCATTCATTCAATTGTATTTATTCATTCACTCAATCGTATTTATTGAGTGCTTACTGTGTGCAGAGCCCCGTACTAAGCGCTTGGGAAGTACAAGTTGGCAACATATAGAGACGGTCCCTACCCAACAGAGGGGTTCACAGTCTAGAAGGGGGAGACAGACAACAAAAAAAACCATATTAACAAAATAAAATAAATAGAATGAATAGGTACAAGCAAAATAAATAGAGTAATAAATATGTACAAACACATATACATATATACAGGTGCTGTGGGGAGGGGAAGGAGGTAAGGCGGGGGGGGATGGGGAGGGGGAGGAGGGGGAGACCCGGTGAGTTGAAGCTGTCAAATGTTTTCAGGAGATCTGTGGACAGAGGGTAGGGGCTGGTTTGACTGCTCTGAGAAGCTATTTGACTACTCTGAGAAGCTCACCCAGATCCACGAGGGATGGCCTGTCCAGTCAGAAGGAAGGTGGCCAATAGGGCATGGGCCTAGAAGTTAGAAGTTCCAAGTGAGGCTCATAATATTAAAAGCTATTTTACAGATGAGGTAACTGAGGCACAGAGAAATGCAGTGACTTACCCAAGGTCACACAGCAGCCAAGTGGCAATCATCATCTTCATCAATCGTATTTATTGAGCGCTTACTATGTGCAGAGCACGGTACTAAGCGCTTGGGAAGTACAAATTGGCAACATATAGAGACAGTCCCTACCCAACAGTGGGCTCACAGTCTAAAAGGGGGAGACAGAGAACAAAACCAAACATACTAACAAAATAAAATAAATAGAATAGGTATGTACAAATAAAATAAATAAATAAATAGAGTAATAAATATGTACAAACATATATATATATGTACAGGTGCTGTGGGGAAGGGAAGGAGGTAAGATGGGGGGATGGAGGAGGGACGAGGGGGACGAGGGGGAGAGGAAGGAAGGGTCTCAGTGTGGGAAGGCCTCCTGGAGGAGGTGAGCTCTCAGCAGGGCCTTGAAGGGAGGAAGAGAGCTAGCTTGGCGGAGGGGCAGAGGGAGGGCATTCCAGGCCCGGGGGTCGATGGCGGGACAGGCGAGAGCGAGGTACCGTGAGGAGATTAGCGGCGGAGGAGCGGAGGGTGCGGGCTGGGCTGGAGAAGGAGAGAAGGGAGGTGAGGTAGGAGGGGGCCAGGGGATGGACAGCCTTGAAGCCCAGGGTGAGGAGTTTCTGCCTGATGCGCAGATTGATTGGTAGCCACTGGAGATTTTTGAGGAAAAATCTCAAAAATTAGGGAAAGCAGCACAGCACAGTGGATAAAGCACGGGTCTCGGAGTCAAAAGGACCTGAGTTCTACTTCTGGCTCCGCCACCTGTCTGCTGTGTGACCTTGGCCAAGTCACTTCAATTCTCTGTGCCTCAGTTAACTCACCTGTAAAATGGAGATTAAGATGGGGAGCCCCACGTGGGACATGGACTGTGTCCAAGCCGATTAGCTCATATCTACCCCCACACTTAGGAATAATAATAATAATAACAATAATTATGGCATTTATGAAGTGCTTACTATGTGCAAAGCACTGTTCTAAGCACTGGGGAGGTCCCAAGGTGATCAGGTTGTCCCATGGGGGGCTCACAGTCTTAATCCCCATTTTACAGATGAGGTAAATGAGGCACAGAGAAGTTAAGTCTCTTGCCCAAAGTCACACAGCTGACAATAGGTGGAGCCGGGATTTGAACCCATGACCTCTGACTCCAAAGCCCGGGCTCTTTCCACTGAGCCACGCTGCTTCTCTAGTATAGTGCCTGGCACATAGTAAGTGCTTGATAAATGCCTCAAAAAAAAGGTGCCTTGTCTGATAGGACTTTTCCCCATCTCTGTGGGAGTAATTTGGGGCTGGTCTCTGTCCAACCTATTCGATGCTGTCCTGGGTGAGGAGGCAATGAGAGACTGGCAAGCTGTAAGTGCTTAGTACAGTGCTTTGCAAACAGTAAGTGCCCAATAAATACAACTAAATGGAGTCAGAAATCACACTGGATCCTCTGGACTGTAAGCTCATCAATCAATCATATTTATTTATTATTTTTTTTTTAGTATTTATTAAGCGCTTACTATGTGCAAAGCGCTGTTCTAAGCACTGGGGAGGTGACAAGGTGATCAGGTTGTCCCCCGGGGGCTCACAGTTTTAATCCCCATTTTACAGATGAGGGAACTGAGGCCCAGAGAAGTGAAGTGACTTGCCCAAAGTCACCCAGCTGACAGTTGGCGGAGCCGGGATTTGAACCCATGACCTCTGACTCCAGAGCCCGGGCTCTTTCCACTGAGCCACGCTGCTTCTCTAATGCAATCATATTTATTGAAAACTGGGAATTGTACAGTATAACAGAAATGGTAAAGACGCTTACTGCCCATCATAAACTTAGAGACTAGAGTGGGAGGCAGACATTATTATAAATAAATAAATTACGGACATTCATTCATTCATTCATTCAATCGTATTTATTGAGTGCTTACTGTATGTCTCCCCCTTCTAGACTGTGAGCCCGTGGTTGGGTAGGGACCGCCTCTATATGTTGCCGACTTGTACTTCCCAAGCGCTTAGTACAGTGCTCTGCACACAATAAGCGCTCAATAAATACGAATGAATGAATGAATGAATGTATGCAGAGCACTGTACTAAGTGCTTAACATGTATAACAATGTTATGGGGCTGAGTTCCTTGTGGGCAGGGAAGGGGTCTGCCAACTCTGTTGTACTGTACTCTCTCTCAAACACTGAGTACAATGCTCTGCACACAGTAAACGCTCAATAAATATCACTGATCGATCGATCGATCGGATCCACAAGGAACCTCTACGAGCCTTATCGAAAGCTCTGGGAGAGTTAGGTACAATTTGGCAGATGATTATGACTCATTTTGTAGAGTCAGCATTGTGCTACGGGCTGACGATACAGTCAAAGAAAACCCATGGAAAACACCCAGCTCATCCTCAGGAAACTTCCCACCCAATCAAAGGGTTCATCAGCAGCCCCGAACTTCACAAGGACGCTAAATAATAAAAATAATGACAATAATGATGGCATTTGTTAAACGTTTACTATGTACAAGTCACTGTTCTAAGCACTGGGCGGGATACAAGGTGATCACGTTTTTCCACATGAGGCTCACAGTCTTAATTCCCATTTTACTGATGAGGTAACTGAGGCTCAGAGATGTTAAGTGACTTGCCCAAGGTCACACAGCAGACATGCGGGGGAGCCGGGATTAGAACCCATGACCTCTCCCAAGCCCGGGCTCTTTCCACTGAGCCACGCTGCTTCTTGAATCTGTCAATCAATCCATCTATCAATCATATTTATTGAGCACTCACTGTGTGCACAGCACTGTGGTAAGAACTTGGGAGAAAAGACTGTAAAAGAGTTGGGAGACGTGTTCCCTGCCCACAGCAAGCAGGGAAGCAGCGTGGCTCAGTGGAAACAGCACGGGCTTTGGAGTCAGAGGTCATGGGTTCGAATCCCAGCTCTACCACATGTCTGCTGTGCGACCTTGGGCAAGTCACTTCACTTCTCTGGGCCTCAGTTCCCTCATCTGTAAAATGGGGGTGAAGACTGTAAGCCCCATGTGGGACAATTGGATTACCTTGTATCTACCCCAGCGCTTAGAACAGTGCTTGGCACATAGTAAGCGCTTAATACCAACATTATTATTATTTATTGAACGCTTACTGTGCACTGTATTGGCATAGTGGATAGAGCCCAGGCTTAGGAGTCAGAGGTCATGGGTTCTAATCCCGGCTCCGCCACTTATCAGCTGTGTGACTTTGGGCAGGTCAAAGACTAGACTGTCGACTGTAAACTCACTGTGGGCAGGGAACGTGTCTGCTATATTGTTATACCGTATGCTCCCAAATGTTTAGTACAGTGCTCTGCACACGGTGAGGACTCAATAAATACATTTATTGAGTCTCACAAGCCCGCAACCTTGGTGTCATCCTCGACTCCGCTCTCTCATTCACCCATCACATCCAAGCCATCCAAGCCGTCACCAAAACCTGCCGGTCTCAGCTCCGCAACATTGCCAAGATCCGCCCTTTCCTCTCCATCCAAACCGCTACCCTGTTCATTCAAGCTCTCATCCTATCCCGTCTGGACTACTGCACTAGCCTTCTCTCTGATCTCCCATCCTCGTGTCTCTCTCCACTTCAATCCATACTTCATGCTGCTGCCCGGATTATCTTTGTCCAGAAACGCTCTGGACATATTACTCCCCTCCTCAAAAACCTCCAATGGCTACCGATCAATTTGCGCATCAGGCAGAAACTCCTCACCCTGGGCTTCAAGGCTGTCCATCACCTCGCCCCCTCCTACCTCACCTCCCTTCTCTCCTTCTACTGCCCAGTCCGCACCCTCCGCTCCTCCGCCACTAATCTCCTCACCATACCTCGTTCTTGCCTGTCCCGCCATCGACCCCCGGCCCACGTCATCCCCCGGGCCTGGAATGCCCTCCCTCTGCCCATCCGCCAAGCTAGCTCTCTTCCTCCCTTCAAGGCCCTGCTGAGAGCTCACCTCCTCCAGGAGGCCTTCCCAGACTGAGCCCCTTCTTTCCTCTCCCCCTCGTCCCCCTCTCCATCCCCCCGTCTTACCTCCTTCCCTTCCCCACAGCACCTGTATATATGTATATATGGTTGTACATATTTATTACTCTATTTATTTATTTATTTATTTTACTTGTACATTTCTATCCTACTTATTTTATTTTGTTGGTATGTTTGGTTCTGTTCTCTGTCTCCCCCTTTTAGACTGTGAGCCCACTGTTGGGTAGGGACTGTCTCTATGTGATGCCAATTTGTACTTCCCAAGCGCTTAGTACAGTGCTCTGCACATAGTAAGTGCTCAATAAATACGATTGATTGATTGATTGATTGATTTGACTGATTGACTGACTGGGCCCCTCCACGTAACGTGGCTTAGTGTCAGGAGCCCGGGATTGGAAGTCAGAGGACATGGGTTCTAATCCCAACTCCACTACTTGTCTGCTGTGTGACCTTGGACAAGGCACTTCCCTTCTCTGTGCCTCAGTTACCTCATCTGTAAAATGGGGATTAAGACTGTGAGCCCCATGTGAGACAACCTGATTACCCTGTATCTCCCTCAGAGCTTAGAACAGTGCTTGGCACACAGTAAGCGCTTCACAAATACAAAAATTATTATTATTATTAGTCAGAGAGAGACAAGGGAGTAGAAAACAGTACAGACAGGCAGCAGGGCTTTTTGGAGGTCGAGAAGCAGCGTGACCTAGCAGATAGAGGACAGTTCTAGAAATCAGAGGACCTGGGTTCTAATCTCATCTCTGCTAGTTGCTGGCTGAGTGATCTTGGGCAAGTTACTCAGCGTCTCTGTAGCCTCAGTTTCCTCATGGAGATTCAACACCTGTTCTCCCTCCTACTTAGCCTGTGAGCCCCATATGGGGCAGGGACTGTGTCTGGCCGGATGAACTCATCTCTACTTCAGCGCTTAAAACAGTTCTGGAGACATAGTAAGTGCTTAACAATAATAATAACAATAATAATAATGAATAATAATAGTTTGGTAATGACACGACTTACCAAGTTGAAGGTCTGCCAAGTTGTCAGAATGTCCAGATTTCTACACCGTGACTTTCTCAAAGGACAGGGACCACATCTAATTCCCAAGTGTGTATTCTTTTCCAGCGCTTAGTACAGGGCTCTGCACTCGGTAAGGACTTAATAAATACTATTACTACTACTACAACACTTCTACGGTTGTCACACTTGGACCTACTAAGGAAACACAACCAGGTTTTGGAGCTGTTCCACGAAACCACCTCTGAACTACACACGAGCACTCTAACATCCAAAGCCCCACAGAACTCATGTACATGCTACTTCTCCTATCTGTAATTTATTTAAATGTAATTTATTTAAATGTCCATTGAAGACCATAAGCTTCTTGTGGGCAGGGATCATATCTAGCAACCCTACCACACTGTGCTTTCTCAAGAGCTTCAAGAGAAGCTCTCTCAAGAGAATTCTATTTATTTTATTTCATTAGTATGTTTGGTTTTGTTCTCTGTCTCCCCCTTTTAGACTGTGAGCCCACTGTTGGGTAGGGACTGTCTCTAGATGTTGCCAATCTGTACTTCCCAAGCGCTTAGTACAGTGCTCTGCACATAGTAAGCGCTCAATAAATACGATTGATGATGATGATGATGAAGAGCTTAGTACAGTGAGCTGCCCACAGTAAGTACTCAATAAATATCACTGATCGATTGGTTGACTGATTGATACAACATCAAATGGCAGGACAAGACTTTGGCAAGTTCACCATTCATTCAATCGTATTTATTGAGTGCTTACTGTGTGCAGAGCACTGTTCTAAGCTCTTGGAAAGTATTGCCCTGGGAGGGACATAAGATGACTAGTAAGCTCTTTATGAGCAGGGAATGTGCCTGCTAATTCTGTTGTACTGTAATCTCCCAAGCACTCAGTACAGTGCTCTGCACATAGTAAGTGATCAATAAATATTCATTCATTCAATTGTATTTATTGAGCGCTTACTGTGTGCAGAGCACTGGACTAAGCGCAATTCAGCAACAGAGACAATCCCTGCCTGCAATGGGTTCACAGTCTAGAAGGGGGGAGACAGGTATCAAAACAAGTAAACAGGCATCATTAGCATCAATATAAATAAATAAAATTGTAGATATATACACATCATTAGTATAAATAAACAGAATTATAAATACGTACACATATACACAAGTGCTGTTGCGGGGCAGGAGAGTAGAGCAAAGGGAGCAAGTTGGGGAGATGGGGAGCAAAGAATTGAGAGTATTAGTGATTGCATTTATTAAGTGTTTCCTGTGTGGCATTTGTGAAATGTTTAGTATGTGCCAAACACTGAATAAAGCTCTGGGATAGATGTAAGATCATTAGGTTGGACTCAGTCCTTGTCCCACTTGGGGCTCACAGTCTAAGTTGGAGGGAGAAGAGGTACTGAATCCCCATTTCACAGATGAGGAAACTAAAATCCCGAGAAGTGAAGTGACTTGCCCCAGGTCATACAGCAGACAGGTGGCAGAGCTGGGATTGGAATCTAGTTTCTCTGACTTTCAGACCTGTGCTCTTTCCACTAAACCATGCCCTGTAGCTCATGGGGCTCAGAGTCTAAGTGGGAGATCAGCTACCGAACCACCATTTTGATCAGTCAATTACTGGTATTTATTGAGTGCTTAGTCTGTGCAGAGCACTGTATTAAGTGCTTGGGAGAGTATGATGTAACAGTTAGTAGACACATTCCCTGGCCATAATGAGGAAACTGAGGTGTGTTTGCCTCCACATCAAAGAGCAATTTCTTATCATTAGCTCCAAAGCTTTTCCTTCATCCTTATCAACTCTCTCCTCCTGCTTTTAGCTGACACTCTTTGCCCCTTCTGAGTTCACTCTACCTCACTCTCAACTTTTCTACCTCAGATTCCTTACGTATGATGTTTTCCTAGCCTGGAACTCCCTCCCTCTTCAAATGCTCCAGATGACTACTCTTATTATTAATACTACTACTACTACTACTAATAATAATGGCATTTGTTAAGTGCTTACCATGGGCCAGGCACTGTACTAAGTGCTGGGGTGGATACAAGCAAATCGGGTTGGACACAGTCCCTGACCCATGTGGGGCTCACAGTCTCAATCTCCCCATTTTACGGACGAGGGAACAGAGGCCTAGAGAAGTGAAGTGACGACTAAGGTCACATAGCAGACAAGTAGAGGAGCCAGGATTAGAATGCATAACTTCTGACTCCCGTGCCCGTGCTCTATCCACTATGCCATGCTGCTTCCCTGCTCTTCATTCCTCAAAACCTTCCTAAAATCCCACCTCTTTCAAGAAGTCTTTTCTGATTGATTTCCAATTCTCCAAATTGGATCCACCCAATAATCATCCTTATCCTCTCAGGGTCCCATCGGGAGAGTTTCCAGTCCTCCACCAGTCTCAACTGCAGGAGGGAGAGTCAAGCAGAGACCGACCCACTCCATTCCTAGCTTGGGCAGTGGCTAGCTAGTGGAAGGCAATCTGCTACAAGTCAAAACTCCCCTGTTTTGGGCAGCAGCGGGCTAGGAGAGAGTCGGGGGAGAAGACTCAAGTTTACTGTGCGGAAGGAGGCAATGGTATACCACTTCTGTATTTTTATCAAGAAAACTCTCTGGATCCACTACCAGAACGATTGCAGATGGAGGTGGGGCGTTCAGGGAGAGATGTGTCCTTGGTGTTGCTATTGGTCAGGGATGACTCCACAACATAAGACAATATTCATCCTTAGCACTTATGCCTTGGTACCCATCCTCAGCATTTACGTATATACATAACGGGGAAGGAAGGCAGACATAAATGATTTACAAATACAGGAACAGAAGGAAGGCCAAGGATATGACTGGGAGCAGTTAGCAAGAGCAGGAAAAGAGGAATAGATAAATTTGTGAAAACACACACACACACATTGTACTCTTCCAAGTGGTCTGCACACAGTAAACACTTTTATCTAAATATTTTTATCTATCTACGAAAAGGGGAATACACTCACACTCTTCATATTATTTGCTACCTGTCGTTATCTTATGCTGTCATGTCCAACCCATAGCGACACCACGGACACATCTCTCCCAGAACGCCCCACCTCCATCTGCAATCATTCTGGTAGTGGATCCAGGGAGTTTTTTTGGTAAAAATCTGGAAGTGGTTTACCATTGTCTCCTTCCGTGCAGTAAACTCGAGTCTCCGCCCTCGACTCTCTGCCGTGCCGCTACTGCCCAGCATGGGTGAGTTTTGACTTGTAGCAGATTTCCTTCCACTTGCTGGCCACTGCCCAAGCTAGGAATGGAATGGATAAGCCTCTACTTGACTCTCCCTCTTGTAGTCGAGATACTTCATCATCAACATCATCAATTGCATTTATTGAGCGCTTACTGTGTGCAGAGCACTGTACTAAGCACTTGGGAGTACAAATTGGCAACATATAGAGACAGTCCCTACCCAACAGTGGGCTCACAGTCTAAAAGGGGGAGACAGAGAACAAAACCAAACATACTAACAAAATAAAATGAATAGAATAGATATGTACAAGTAAAATAAATAAATAAATAGAGTAATAAATATGTACAAACATATATACATATATACAGGTGCTGTGGGGAAGGGAAGGAGGTAAGATGGGGGGATGGAGAGGGGGACGAGGGGGAGAGGAAGGAAGGGGCTTAGTCTGGGAAGGCCTCCTGGAGGAGGAGAGATACTTGACTCTCCCTCCTGTAGTCGAGACTGGTAGAGTACTGGAAACTCTCCTGGTGCAACCCTGAGAGGTATATTGCTACCTACTCCCAGTCATGACCTTGTTCCTTGTTCTGTTCCTATATTTAAAGAATTTATGTTTGCCTGCCTTCTCCATTAGATTGCAAATTCCATGAGGGCAGGGATTGTATTTTTGGCTTCTCCCAGTTCTCTCCCAAGCATTGAGTACAATGCTCCTAGTAGGCTCTGAAGAAATACCACAGACTGATTCATTGATCAGTACGGTCATTATCAATGTATTGAGCACTTACTAGGTGCAGAACACTGTACTAAGTGCTTGGGCGAGTACAACAGAATTAGCAGACATATGTCCTGCCCATAACAAGAGAAGCAGCGTGGCTCAGTGGAAAGAGCACGGGCTTTGGAGTCAGTGGTCATGGGTTCAAATCCCGGCTCTACCAATTGTCACCTGTGTGACTTTGGGCAAGTCACTTCACTTCTCTGTGCCTCAGTTACCTCATCTGTAAAATGGGGATTGACTGTGAGCCCTCCGTGGGACAACCTGATCACCTTGTAGCCTCTCCAGCGCTTAGAACAGTGCTTTGCACATAGTAAGTGCTTAATAAATGCCATTTTTATTATTATTATTATTATTAGATACATTCATTCAACCATATTTACTGAGAAGCATAGTGGATAGAGCACAGGCCTGAGAGTCAGAAGGTCATGGATTCTAATCCCAGCTCTGCCACTAGTCTGCTATGTGACCTTGGGCAAGTCACTTCACTTCTCTAGGCCTCAGTTCCCTCACTTGGAAAATGGGGATTAAGACTATCAGCTCCACATGGGACAGGGACTGTGTGCAACCCGCTTTGCTTGTATCCACTCCAGTGCTTAGAACAGTGCCTGGCACATAGTAAGCGCTTAACAAGTACCACAATTATTATGGCTCAGTGGAAAGAGCCTGGGCTTTGGAGTCAGAGGTCATGGGTTCAAATCCCGGCTCCGCCAACTGTCAGCTGGGTGTTGTTGGGCAAGTCACTTAACTTCTCTGAGCCTCAGTTCCCTCATCTGTAAAATGGGGATTAAGATGGTGAGCCCTCCGTGGGACAACCTGATCACCTTGTATCACCCTCAGCGCTTAGAACAATGCTTTGCACATAGTAAGCGCTTAACACATATTATTATTATTATTTAGCGCTTACTGTATGCAAAGCACTGTACTAAGCTCTCGGGAGAGTTCAATATAAAGATTCATTCCTGCTCTGAACTGGACGATCTCCCGGGGTCACAATTAAGCCGAACAAAAGTAACTGTGGTCTTGAGTTCCGAGCATCTTCTTAGAACACATACAAAGCACATTTTTTGTCATTATTTCTATAAGATCAGATAAATGTGGTTTCACAAATGTGAGGCACACTTTATTCCTTTAGAGGGCAGCTGGTGATTAAAGAATGGGGAAATAAGCCTAACTTAATGAAAAGGTTAGGAAATATTTCCAGGCTTCTGTCCTGGGCCTTTTTAAGTCGTGTCTCTCCTTTTGGAGCAGCAGAAGTTGTAAACAATTCAGTGGAATTAAAGATTATGGCTCCTCTGCAGCCCCGTAAATCCTACAGCATTTCCTTCAATCACCAACTTTTTCCAAGAAGTGGATAGACAGCAGATGGAATTATAGATACACTAGGATTTGAGCAGGTGGGGGGGTGGGGGCTGTAACTTGAAAAACATGTGAGAACAGGAAAGTACATAGGAGTTGCCGGTCAGGTGCAACGGATAATTTGGCAGCATATAAAGGAATTCGAAGAGCATCTTATGAAGGATGTCAAAGCGCTAATAAATGATTCTTCAAATCTATTAAAAACTAGGAGCTGACCTGGGGGGATGCAGCAGGGCAACTAGATGATCACGAGGTGAAAAGTCAGTCACTTGGAAATAAAAAGGTGGTACTCGGTAGTTTGGAGATAAGGATAAGAAGAGCATTAATTAATATTAAAGGATTAGAGGATGCAACGCCTCAACACAGAGCACTAAATTTTCATCAATTAACGGCATTTATTGCATGCTCACTGTGTGCAGAACACTGTACTCAGCGATTGGACGAGTACAATAGAACAGAGTTATTAGACGAGTTCCCTGCCCAGCAGTGTGGCTCAGTGAAATGAGCGGGGGCTTGGGAGTCAGAGGTCGTGGGTTCTCATCCCGGCTCTGCCACTTGTCAGCTGTGTGACTTTGGGCAAGTCAGTTAACTTCTCTGGGCCTCGGTTACCTCATCTGTAAAATGGGGATTAAGACTGTGAGCCCCACGTGGGACAACCTGATTACCTTGCATCTACCCCAGTGCTTAGAACAGTGCTTGGCACATAGTAAAGGCTTAACAAATACCATCATCATCATCCCAAGGAGCTGAAAGTCTAGAAGGGGAGACAGACATTAAAATAAATTATGGCTATGAACATAACTGCTGTGGGGCTGAGGGCGGTGAATGTCAAGTGCTTCAACAGTACAGATTCAAGTGACTAAGTGGCAGAGAAGGGAGACGGGGTGGGGGAAATGAGGACTTAGTTGGGGAAGGTTTCTTGGAGGAGAGGTGATTTTAATAAGGCTTCAAAAGTGGGAAGAGTGGTGGTCTGAAGTAGGAGTTCCAGGCCAGACGGAGGATTTCGTGAGGGGTCAGAGGTGAGATAGATGAAATCAAGGTTCAGTAAGTAGGTTGGCATTAGAGGGGTGAAGTGTGCAGGCTGGGTTGTGAGGCAGGTAAGTAAGGTAAGTAAGGAGGGCAAGAGTTGATTAAGTGCTTTAAAGTTGATGGTAAAGAGTTTCTGTTTGATGTGGAGTCAGTCAGTCAATCGTATTTATTGAGCGCTTACTGTGTGCAGAGCACTGTAGTAAGAGCTTGGGAGAGTACAATATAACAATAAACAGGCACATTCCCTGCCCACAATAAGGTTATGGTCTAGAGGGGAAGATGGACATTAATATAAATAAATAAATACGGAGATAGGTGGGCAACCACCGGAGGTTCCCATGGAGTGGGAAGTCGAGAACTGAACATTTCTTTAGAATGGGCGTAGGAGCAGAGGACCTAGGTTCTAATTCCGGCTCTGCCACTTGTCTGTTGTGTGACCTTGGGTGAGTCACAACTTCTCACTGCCTCAGTTTCCTCATCTGCAAAATGGGGATTAAAGGCCTTTCACTCTGCCCCTTAGATGTGAGCACTATATATGATGGGGATGGTATCTGATCTGATTGCATCTTTCCCAGGGCTTAGGACAGTGCATGACATACTGTAAATGCTTAACAAATTCCACAATTATTATTAAAGGAAGAAATCCCAAACTGAAAATAGTTATGTGACATACTAAAGCTGAAGACTTTAAGGCCAGACTGAGTTTCCTGCCAATCTCTAAGCATCTTGAGGGATTTTTTTTTGTCTTTGTATAATACTCTGAGCATAATAGGTTCTCAAAAAACGCTAGTAATGATGATGAAGATATGATGATTATGATAAAAAATATTTTTACGGTACAAGTCCCTCGATAATCTTTCCAACCGCTTTAACTTCCTCCTGGTGCAATGTCACTTTCCTCATTTCTAAAATGGGGATAAATGATCCCTATCTCTACTGACCTTCCAAGGGTTGTTGTGTGGTGAAAAAAAAAGATGGGGCAGTTGATATGGAGAATTACGAAAATTATTTAACTTCAGGTGCTCTAACAGAAACTCTGCATGGCTAACTGGAAGAGTGAAAGATGCCATTGGAGGAAACGTGAAAAACCCTTCTCCAAAATGGAAAACTCACCTCAGCGAGAACAGGAAAGTACATAGGAGTTGCTGGTCAGGTGCAACGGATAATTTGGCAGCATGAAAAGGAGTCTGAAGAGCATCTTATGAAGGATGTCAAAGCGCTAATAAATGGTTCTTCAAATCTATTAAAAACTAGAAGCTGACCTAGGGGGATGTAGTGGGGCAACTAGATGATCATGAGGTGAAAAGTCAGTCACTCAGAAATAAAAAGGTGGTACTCTATTAGCCTTCTTGCTGGTCTCCTTGCCTCCAGCCTCTCTCCTCTTCAGCCCATACTCCATAAGGTTGTCCAGATCATCTTTCAGAAGTGTCACTCGGCAAATGTTTTCCTCAAAACTCTTTTATGGTTGCCCTTCTCCCTCCATCTCAAACAGAAACTCATCGTGGGAAGGGAACATGTCTGCCAATTCTGTCCTATTATACTCTCCCAAGCACTTAGTAGAGTGCTCTGCACATAGTAAGCGCTCAATAAATATCACTGATTGATTCTTGGCTTCCGAGCTCTCCTTCAGCTCTTTCCACCTTCCATTTTGTCTTTCCTCCCCTGCTATTTCTGAACTTGCACACTTCGCTCCTATGGAGCTTACCTCCAAACTGTATTTCTCTTCCTCCTGAAGATCAACAAGACCACAGCTCTTCCACCTTCAAAACCCCCTAAAACCCCACCTCCTCCCCAAAATCCACACCCCAAATTCTGTCAATCCAACAGCTGTCTACCATTCTTGTGTTCCTGCTCAAATACCCATCCTCAGAGCTTGTGTATAGACTGAATAACCAATTTATTTACTCTCATGTTTGCAAATATTTTTATGTCCATCTCCCCTGAGAGAATGCCAACCCTTGTAGGCAGGGAATATATCTCATGGTCCTGAGGTACCTTCCCAAGTTCTTTGTACAGTGGATTGCTCTCAGTAGGTGCTCAATAAATACCATTTCTACTACGGGCAAATCCTAGTTTTAACCTCCCCTAGGTACACTTCTTCCATCAGATCCTACTGACTACAGGGATAGCACTTGGGCCTGGGAATCAGAAGGATCTGAGAAGCAGCGTGACTCAGTGGAAAGAGCCCGGGCTTGGAAGTCAGAGGTCATGGGTTCTAATCCCGGCTCCACCACTTGTCAGCTGCGTGACTTTGGGCATGTCACTTCACTTCTCTGTGCCTCAGTTACCTCATCTGGAAAATGGGGATTAAGACTGTGAGCCCCATGTGGGACAACCTAATTACCTTGTATCCCCCCCCAGTGCTTTGCACATAGTAAGTACTTAACAAATGCCCTCGTCATTATTATTATTATTAAGTCACTTCACTTCTCTGTGCCTCAGTTACCTCGTCTGTGAAATGGGGATTGAGACTATGAGTCCCATGTGGGATAGGGACTGTGTCCAACCGATTAACAGTATGAATATTGTTAATAATATTGTCACTATCAATAATAAATAATATTATATAAATAATATATATTTATATTTATATATTTATCTACAATATGTATCATTTATAAATAATATAAATATTATTATTATTAATTTGTATCTACCCCAGTGCTTAGAACAGTGCTGATACATAGTAAGTGCATGACAAACACCATTATTACTATTATTATTGTTAGTATAAAACCTTCCCTTCCTTCTTGAAGAAAGCTCCATCTACATTTTGTGGCAAGTTTTTGAGGCACAGAAGAGGCCTCCCCACCCCCAGCAGATAACCAAAGAATCTGCTGAACTGGAGAGGGGACTTAGTTTAGAAATGGATGGGGCAGATGTCGATGAGTTGGATAGCATCTCATTGACAGGAGTCTTTGTTCAGCAAGGCCCTCATTAAACTTCAACAATACAATGCATCACTGCAAGACGGTGGACGGATTAAGACGTTAAGGTTTCTTGGGACTAAGAAGATCTTGCATCCATTTTCAAGAAAGTGGACTCATAAAGATGATGGAAGACGAATACGATGACTGTAAATGGAGAGAGGAGTTCAAAGGTACGTAGAAATGTTTGGAACTGTGCTACAAGATGCTTTAAAGAAGAAAAGAGGAAGAGTTCAGTGTGAACTGAATGGGACTAGTTCTTCACGGAGGTTGATAAATTACATCACCAGAGTAAATCAATTGTCGGTATCAATCAAGCGCTTATTCTTTGCACAGCACTGGACCACGTGCTGAGAGAGTATATTGGAGTTAGGTGGTATGATCCTCTCCCTTCAGGGAGTTTCTAATCTAGCGGGGAACACAGATGCTACAGCTGCAGCCTCTGGCATACATTCATTATCACACTGCAACTTAGTATGGTGCCTAACACATAGTAAGCGCTTAACAAATACCATTATTATTATTACTGCAACTCCTCATTTAGTAGTATGGTTAGGCTTTGAATTGCTTTAATAAAAATCAAACAATAATTACCTAATCTAGTATGTAAAGGGCTTCACGCTATTTTTCTAGAGGTTTGGGAACGGATTCTAATTTATAACATAATTCTCTGGGAAAATGCTCCCCTTGATATTATCGTATTTCCTCATTTAATATTATGGTTAGGCTTTTAATTACTTTAATAAAGATTAAACAATAGTTACCAAATCTTAAGGGAATTCACGTTATTTTTCCAGAGGTTTGGGAATGGATTCTAATTTATAACTTATAATTCTTTGGGAAAATATACCCCTCGATACAGCCTCATGTTTAGGGAACATAATCCTGAGATATGCCTGTAGTTTCACCTGAAGGCAAATATGTGCCTCTGTCTATTTATCTTAGTGAAATTATCTACAGAAATACTGCAAGAAATTATTTACAGAAATAATGACCTACAAAGTTGAGCAATACAAAATGTTTGCAGAGTAAACCATAGCCTTTTGGATAAGCTTTGGAGGGTAACTACCTCTGCAAATCCTCATTCGACCTTATCTTTCAAGTACCCATTCCCTCCAAGAAAAAAAAATCAGAATTGTCAGCATTGCTTTTCTGATTCATTCATTCAATCGTATTTACTGAGCGCTTACTGTGTGCAGAGCACTATACTAAGCGCTCGTGTCTGATTTCTAAGGTTCTCTTAACCAGGTTGCCACTCCGGTTTGGTTACTGGGCTCCATTTCAAGAATGTGGCCTAGTGGCTAGAATACGGATCTGGGAGTTGGAAGGACCTGGGTTCTAATCCCGGCTCTGCCACTTATCTGCTGTGTGACCTTGGCAAGTCACTTCACTCCTCTGTGCTACCTCATCTGTAAAACGGGGATTAAGACTGTGAGCCCCACATGGGACACGGACTGTGTCCAACCTCATTAGCTTCTATCTACTCCAGCGATTAGTACAATGCCTGGCACATAGTAAGTACTTAACAAATACCATGAAAGAGAAGTCTCTTTCATCGTTACTTTTAACTAAACACCCACTATTCAAAGAAAATGGTTCCAGGCATCTAATACATACAGTGCACTGTGCTGGATACCTGCAGTATGCAGAATGCTATACTTGGTGCCTAATGGGCGTGGAGAACTGTAATGGAACCTGCTAAGTGTTGAGTACTGTTCTAGGTGACTACTGTGTACAGAGCACCATTCTGGGCACTGTTGCGTGTAATAATAATAATAATAATAATAATGATGGCATTTGTTCATTCATTCATTCATTCAATCGTATTAATTGAGCGCTTACTGTGTGCAGATCACTGTACTAAGTGCTTGGGAAGTATAAGTTGGTAAGTGCTTACTATGTGCAAAACACTGTTCTAAGCGCTGGGGGGGATACAAGGTGATCAGGTTCTCCCACGTGGGGCTCACAGTCTTAATCCCCATTTTACAGATGAGGGAACTGAGGCTCAGAGAAGTGAAGTGACTTGCCCAAGGTCACACAGCAGACATGTGGCAGAGCCAGGATTAGAACTCTTGACCTCTGACTTCCAAGTCTGGGCTCTTTCCACTGAGCCACTCTACTAGATGCCTACTTTGGGTAAAACATAAAGTAGAAGCAGCATGGCCTAGTGGATAAAGCACAGCCCCGGGAGTCAGAAGGACCTGGGTTCTAATCCCAGCTCCCCATCCTGTCTGCTGTGTGACCTTGGGCAAGTCAGTTAACTTCTTTTGGCCTCAGTTCCCTCATTTATAAATTGGAGATTAAGACTGTGAGCCCCACGTGGGACAGGGACCGCTTAGTACAGTCTCTTAATTAACACCGTAATTATTATTCATTCATTCATTTGCATTTATTGAGCACTTACCAGATGCCTATAAGCACTCTGCTGAATGCCTCCTGCCTGAAAATCATTTTACCGGATGTTTGCTGGGTAAAGAAGACTGTGATGAGTGCCTTCTATGTTCACAGCATTATATATGGGGAGCACTGCTCTCAGTGACTGGGAACAAAAAAAATCTCTGCTCACAGTATGTGCTCCAGATGATGATGATAACGATGATTGATGGCGGTGATCATGGTGATGACGACTGATGAAGACACCCACAAGCGTTCAGTCTCTCCTTCCTCTGACCCGGAAGAGCCTGGCCCGTTTGCCTACCACATGTGCCCCTCACCTAAAAAAGGCTTCACCTTTGAACTTAGTCTTCCTCAAGCCGGGACCAAGAAAGAAACTAGGGCTTCTCTCTCAGCACTCAACTCTGCTTCCCTCTTCGGCTACAGCCGGTTCCCCTTCTGCACTGAAGCTGAGGCCGGAGTGGCTGAAAATCAGAGAAAGGCCATTCGGAGAGTCAATGTCCCTTCCGTTTCCATCCCAGCCCTCTCATTTTGAAATAGAGTTCAGCACCCGCGGGGAAGTCCCGAGTTGCGGTTGGGGAGTCTTCCTTCAGAGTCTAGTCTCTTTCGATGAAAAAGACTCTATTGCCGCCTCGACCCCTGCGTGGTTCAGCAGAGGGTTTTCTCCTCAGAGCGTTGTTCTTGACGACGATGCGATAACCACCCCATTTTCTCCGAGGCGGCGCCCACCTGCTGTAATTAAAGTCAACGACCATGGTTCTGTTTGCGACGCACTAAAGCGGATGGCATTTCACTTCGAGTGACTCATTCCCCACCTCTCCTCGGCTGCTTGAGGGGAAAAGATGGCAAAGGGGAGTCACCTTCATGGCGTGCTTTTTTCGAACAATGGATTCAAATGGCAAGAGGTGGGTAAATGGGGCACAGACCCGCTCCCACCTGGCTTGGTCATGCAAGAGTCCAGGGGTCCACTGGCTGGTGATCCCTTACAGATGGGTTGTTCTTTGTCATCTTGACCTCTCGGTCTCATTGGGGCACCCCAGATGAATATGTAAGCGGCCCTCGTGGTGTTTTGGTAAGGAAACTATTGGTGGGGGGGGTGGGGGGTCGATCTATTGTGTTACACTGTACCTGGAAGAAAAAGTGTCCGCGGTGCCTCGATTCGACGTGGGGGATTGAGGAAAGGTTCGGAAGCTGTTCGAAGGCCTCGGTGCGGTGGGATGATGACCTCATCTCGACACAACAGCTCTTGGCCCTTCCAGCTGAGGCCTTCACAGATGGTGGCCTTCTCCTCCTCCTCTCCTGGAAGTTTGAGCCAAAGGGGAAGGGAGGGGCTGATGCTCACTTGCTCCCGGGGGCCAATTCTATGACCAAATTCAGTAGATCCATCACCTGATTTCTGTGGGAGCAGAGTCCGGCCCTTCGACGCCGTGGGTTTTGGCTCCTGTTCTGCTCTGTCTGCCCAGGAGCCACTGCGTGGCTTTGTTTGATTAAACCTCAACATTTTGAGACTTGTCCTGCTCTTTGAACAGCATGTCCTGCAGGGTGAAACCCAGGACACTTGTGAGAAACTACACAACCAAGCAGAGAGGTGCCCAGACGGCACTTGGCACACGGAGTGACATTTTGAAAAATATTTCTATGAGCCTATGTTTTCGTCAGAAGGAAAGCGCTTTGTCGGTCAGTCAGTCAACCGTATTTATTGAGTGCTCACTGTGCACAGAACACTGGACTGAATGCTTGGGAGAGTACAATAAAACAATAGAACAGATACATTCCCTGCCCACAACGAGCTTACAGTCTTGAAGGAGATTCGTCTCTTGTTCGGGTTGGGAGTCGATGATGGTGATTTGGTCTTGAAAAATAGGCACGTAGAATCACCCACAAAAATGAAAGATGGCCCACCAGTTATAGGGTGGAAAGAAATCATTCTAAGGGTCCAACAGAAATCGGGCTGTGGATGTGGTGAGACACTGAGTGTTCGTTCCATCTCTTTCCTCTTTCTTTTATCTTGATCTCCAAGGAAGATCTTCAGGGAAAGTCAACATTTGTGGGAACTCTGAGGGTATTTGCCATAGATAGATGATTATGCTCTCTGCCTAATGGCAGGGGAAGATGTGGAGATGATGGGAAGGTAGAGGTGGCATCAATTCACACCAGGTGATCAAAATGAATTCTGAGCAGTCTCCAAGTGAGCCAGCATATAAATATCTGGATATGGAAGGCAGAGAAAACTAGAAGAAAGCATAAAGTTCTTTGGTTCTTTCTTTTCTGTGTTTTGAATTGAAATCTTATCCAGTATCTTTCCCATTTAAAGGAGTGGAAAAAGCCAAATCCAAGGAATTATTTCACGAATATAATGGGATAAAAAGCACCGCCTTCTCCCCATCTTCAAAGCCTTATTAAGATGACATCTCCTCCAAGAGGCCTTCCCTGATTAATCCTGCATTTCCCCTGGCTCCCTCTCCCTCTCCCTGCTTTGCTTTGGATTTGTATCCTTTGGGAATCTGGCATTCACCTCACCTTCAGCCCCACAATAGGTGCCAGCAGGGTGCTCTTTTAGACTTTTAGACTGTGAGCCCACTGTTGGGTAGGGACTGTCTCTATATGTTGCCAATTTGTACTTCCCAAGCGCTTAGTACAGTGCTCTGCACATAGTAAGCGCTCAATAAATACGATTGATGATGATGCTCTGTAGGCACCTAGAACAGTGCTCTACCCATGGCAGATCCCAGTACAGTGCTCTGCTCCCAATAAGCACACAATATAGCATTCTGCATTCACCACTGATGCACATATCCATAAGGTATTTATTTATATTAATGTCTGTCTCCCCCTCTAGTCCACAAGCTTGTTGTAATGTGTCTACCCACTCTGTTGTATTGTGCTCTCCCGAGCGCTTAGTACACTGCTGTATGAAATACCATTGAATGATTGATTGATCGAATGCATAGTCAGCCTTAGAACCCCATATAGCATGGCTCAGTGGAAAGAGCACGGGCTTTGGAGTCAGAGGTCATGGGTTCAAATTCCGGCTCCGCCAGCTGGGTGACTTTGGGCAAGTCACTTAACTTCTCTGGGCCTCAGTTCCCTCATCTGTAAAATGGGGATTAAAACTGTGAGCCCCCCGTGGGACAACCTGATCACCTTGCAACCGCCCCAGCGCTTAGAACAGTGCTTTGCACATAGTAAGCACTTAACAAATACCATCATTATTATACTGAACATGCTGGCATTTACTTGCCAGTCAATCAGTCAGTGCATCGTATTTATTAAGCACTTACTGTGTGTAGAGCACTGTACTAAGCACTTGGGAGAGTGCACAATAACAGAAACATTCTCTGCCAACATGGAGCTTACAGTCTAGAGGTTATTATAATATGGTAATACTTGTAAGCCGTATTGTAATTTCAATTCTTGGGAAACCAGTGGCCTAGTGGTGAATCCAACAGAGCCAACCTGGAAGCAAATATAACCAGGATGAATAACTTTATTCAATAGCGTGTATGTTGGGGGCCTATTAGGGGTCTATAAGAGAAGCAGCGTGGCTCAGTGGAAAGAGCCCGGGCTTTGGAGCCAGACATCGTGGGTTCAAATCCCGGCTCTGCCAAGTGTCAACTGTGTGACTTTGGGCAAGTCACTTAACTTCTCTGAGCCTCAGTTCCCTCATCTGTAAAATGGGGATTAAGACTGTGAGCCCCACGTGGGACAACCTGATCACCTTGTATCCCTCCAGCACTTAGAACAGTGCACTGCACATAGTAAGTGCTTAACAAATACCATCATTATTATTATTATTATTATTCAATCGTATTTATTGAGCGCTTACCGTGTGCATAGCACTGTACTAAGCGCTTGGGAAGTACAAGTTGGCGACATATAGAGACGGTCCCTACCCAACAACAGGCTCACAGCCTAGAAGGGGGAGACAGACAACAAAACAAAACACATTAACAAAATAAAATTAATAGAATGAGCTTACAGTCTAGAGTACCAAAGTGCTTAGGTGACGAGAAGCGCCGTAGTGGCAGAAGGGGGGAAATAGAGCGTGGAGTTTAGCAGTGAATCAGGGAAGGCCTCCTGGAGGAGATGGGAATTCAGAAAGGCCTTGAAGATGGGGAGGACAGTGGTCTGCAGGATGAGGAGGGGGAAAAACAGTTTCAGGCAGAAGGGGAGGTGGGAGCAAGGGGAAGGTGAGGAGAGAGATGGGAACGAGGCACGTGGATGTGATGACGGTTGAGGTACCCGAGGCCGGGTGAGGTGCTTCATGCATGCGCTTCATGTCCTGGGGGGAAACCATTAAGAAGCCTGCGTCTGAGGGATGGGACGCGGTGCAGAGAGGGCAGCCCCATATGGGCGGACAGACAAAGCATCCAACCCATGAAATCTGACAGCGATATTTGCTCTTGCAGCCAATCCAAAAGTGGTCCTGTGGACCTCCGAAGCCCAACGCTTACTACTACTACTATTACTACTAATAATGGTATTTATTAAGTGCTTACTATATGCAAAGCACTCTTCTAAGCGCTGGGGAGTTACAAGGTGATCAGGTTGTCCCACAGGGGGCTCACAATCTTCATCCCTATTTTACAGATGAGGTCACTGCGGCCCAGAGAAGTGAAGTGACTTGCCCAAAGTCACACAGCTGACAAGTGCTTAGAACAGTGCTTTGCACATAGTAAGTACTTAACAAATGCCATCATTATTATTATTTTTATTAAGTGGCAGAGCCGGGATTTGAACCCATGACCCCTTCTAGACTGTGAGCCCACTGTTGGGTAGGGACTGTCTCTATATGTTGCCAACTTGTACTTCCCAAGTGCTCTGCACATAGTAAGTGCTCAATAAATACGATTGATTGATTGATTGACTGACTCCAAAGCCCGGCTCTTTCCACTGAGCCAAGCTGCTTCTCCAATGAATGAATTCAAAACAAAGGTAATACTATAATAATAACTGTGGTACTGGTTAAGTGCTTACTATATGCCAGGCACTGTGCTAAGCAGTGGGGTGTGCTAAGCGTGGCTCAGTGGAAAGAGCCCGGGCTTTGGAGTCAGAGGTCATGGGTTCAAATCCTGGCTCCACCAATTGCCAGCTGTGTGACTTTGGGCGAGTCACTTCACTTCTCTGTGCCTCAGTTACCTCATCTGGAAAATAGGGATTAAGCCTGTGAGCCCCCGTGGGACAACCTGATCACCTTGTAACCTCCCCAGTGCTTAGAACAGTGCTTTGCACATAGTAAGCATTTAATAAATGCCATCATTATTATACAAGTCAATCAAGTGGGACACAGTCCCTGTCCCATGTGGGGCTCGCAATCTCAATCCCCGTTTTACAAATGAGGGAACTGAAGCACAGAGAGGTGAAATGACTTGCCCAAAGTAGCACAGCAGACAGGTGCCAGAGGCAGGATTAGAACCCATGGCCTTCCGGCTCCCAGGCCCGTGTTCTTATGCCAATTCTCAGTGACACCTAGGTACTCAAACTGGAGCGGAAGTAGGGGCAAGGATCGAGAAAGCCTCAAGGATTCCTTGGATCACTTCCATCAATAAATAATCGGAAGCAAGCCTGCGATTTTGTTGCCAGACTTGCGGTTTACGTGGACTTAAAGGTATAGGAAGCAACCACCTTCCCAGAAAGCGGCCCCTGAGTTATAACCAGCGGCTTTGGTACACCAACAAATTCCCTTAGGGAGTGGTGCTCTTGGGAATAAATGCATGCTTAATACGTAGTAATAATAATTGCGGTATTCGTCAAGCTCTTACTATGTTCCTTGATGGACTGGGATGCAGTTGGCCAGTTGTTCAGGACACTGTGGAAGTGACATCATGAGGGTTTAAAAGGGAATGGTGAGGAAAGGCTATATTCCTACTGCTCTCAGGCCACGGGAATAATTCAATCAGCCAATCAATGCTCTTTTACCTCCTTCCCCTCCCCACAGCACCTGTATATATGTTTGTACAGATTTATTGCTCTACTTATTTTACTTGGACATATTTACTATTCTATTTATTTTGTTAATGATGTACTAGCTTTAGTTCTATTTATTCTGATGACTTAATAATAATAATAATAATAATGATAGCATTTATTAAGTGCTTACTATGTGAAAAGCACTGTTCTAAGCACTGGGGAGGTTACAAGGTGATCAGGTTGTCCCACAGGGGGCTCACAGTCTTAATCCCCATTTTACAGATGAGGTAATTGAGGCACAGGGAAGTTAAGTGACTTGCCCAAAGTCACACAGCTGACAATTGGCAGAGCCGGGATCTGAACCCATGACCTCTGACTCCAAAGCCCGGGCTCTTTCCACTGAGCCACGCTGCTTCTCTGTGGACTTGACACCTGTCCACATGTTTTGTTTTGCTGTCCGTCTCCACTTTCTAGACTGTGAGCCGGCTGTTGGGTAGGGAACCGGCTCTATATGTTGCCAACTTGTACTTCCCAAGTGCTTAGTACAGTGCTCTGCACACAGTAAGCGCTCAATAAATACGATTGAATGAATGAATGAGCACTTACTGTGTGCACAGCACTATAGTTTGTACTTGAGAGAGTACACTATAACAATAATGATAATAATTATGGTACTTGTCATAGTAAGCACTTACTATGTGCCAAGCATTGTTCTAAGATACAAGCACTGGGGGAGATACAAGTTAATCAGATTGGACCCAGGCCCAGACCCAAATGGGGTTCACGCTCTTAATCCCCATTTTACAGATGAGGCAACCGAGGCCCAGAGAATTGAAGTGACTTGCCCAAGGTCACACAGCAAACACGTGGCGGAGCCGGGATTAGAACCCAGGTCCTTCAGACTCCCAGGCCTGTGGTTTATCCACAAAGCCGCGCTGCTTCCCTGGACTCTAATGCCGGCTCTGCCACTTGTCTGCTGTATGACACTGGGCAAGTCACTTAACTTCTCTGTGTCTCGGTTACATCATCTGTAAAATGAGGATTAATGCAGTGGGCCCCATGTGGGACATGGACTGGGTCCAACCTTAATAGCTTGTAATAAAAACAATAATGATGGCATTTGTTAAGTGCTTACTACAGGCCAAGCACTGTTCTAAGCGCTGGGGTCGATATAAGGTAATCAGGTTGTCCCACATGGGGCTCACAGTCTTAATCCTCATTTTACAGATGGGATAACTGAGGCACAGGGAAGGTAAGTGACTTGCTCAAGGTCACACAGCAGACAAATGGTGGAGCCTCTCTATTTATTTATTTATTTTACTTGTACATATCTATTCTATTTATTTTATTTTGTTAGTATGTTTGGTTTTGTTCTCTGTCTCCCCCTTTTAGACTGTGAGCCCACTGTTGGGTAGGGACTGTCTCTATATGTTGCCAACTTGTACTTCCCAAGCGCTTAGTACAGTGCTCTGCACACAGTAAGCGCTCAATAAATACGATTGATTGATTGAGCCGGAATTAGAACGCACATTTTCTGAATCCCAAGCCTGTGCTCTTGCCACCAGGCCATGCTGCTTCTCTATCAACCCAATGCTTAGTACAGTGCTCTGCACACAGTAAGTGCTCACTAAATACAATTGAATGAATGAATGCATGAATGCTTAACAAATACAATTAAGAAAAATAGAGTCGGTGGACATGATTCCTACCCTCAAGGAAATTACAGTCCAGTGGACTCATTTATTTGCAAGAAGGCACAGCCATGTCACACTAACTCTCACCTCGGACCAGTTTGCTGACCGAGCAACAGACTGGAACCTTGGAATTCTGCCTAGCTAAATATTTTCCTTACCAGAAAGCCAAGCCCTTTTAAAACTCTAGCTTTAATTAAGGAGCAGGCAAACAGGTCAAATGCTTCTGAAAGAAGAGGATTTCTTGTGGTCTGGCACCACTAACCAAATGAATCTCTTTCTTAAAGATTATCGCTCACCTCCTAGTAACACTGAATACTGCAACGATAGCTGGCCCTGAAAGCTACCTGCCATAAAGAAAAAAAAGTATATATATATATACATATATATATATATATCATCATCAATCATATTTATTGAGCACTTACTGTGTGCAGAGCACTGTACTAAGCGCTTGGGAAGTACAAGTTGGCAACATATAGAGACAGTCCCTACCCAACAGTGGGCTCACAGTCTAAAAGGGGGAGACAGAGAACAAAACCAAACATACTAACAAAATAAAATAAATAGAATAGATATGTACA
The DNA here is from genome assembly GCF_015852505.1 of Tachyglossus aculeatus. NCBI lineage: Eukaryota > Metazoa > Chordata > Mammalia > Monotremata > Tachyglossidae > Tachyglossus > Tachyglossus aculeatus. The sequence goes on along the minus strand of NC_052068.1, from coordinate 60,806,738 downwards.
AGTAAAATAAATAAATAGAGTAATAAATATGTACAAACATATATACATATATATATGTACATAAATTACTCAGAAGACCCTCATTATTATTTTATATAGCACCTATGGGCACTTTCAAATATATTTTCCCCCTCTATTCTGTAAGATGTTGGTTTAATTGGTATTTGTTAAGCACTTACCATGTGCCAAGCACTGTATTTAGAGTTGGGGCAGATACAAGCTAATCACCAGGGGCTCACAATCTTAATCCCCATTCTGTATATGAGATTACTGAGGCACAGAGAAGTTAAGTGACTCGCCCAAGGTTACACAGCGGACAACTGGCGGAGCTGGGAATAGAAACTAGTCCTTCTGAACCTCAGGCCCATGCTCTAACCACTAGACTATGCTGCTTCTTTTGGGGGCAGGGAACGTGTCTACTAACTCTGCTGTATTGTACTCTCTCAAGCACTTGGCACACAGTAGGTTCAGGCAATACCATTAATTGATTGATTGATATGAGGGTCCCTGAGAAGGTCCTATAGCCCCACACAGTTAATCAATCAATCGTATTTATTGAGCGCTTACTGTGTGCAGAGCACTGTACTAAGCACTTGGGAAGTATAAGATGGCAACATATAGAGACAGTCCCTACCCAACAGTGGGCTCACAGTCTAAAACGGGGAGACAGAGAACAAAACCAAACATACTAACAAAATAAAATAAATAGAATAGATATTTACAAGTAAAATATATAAATAGAGTAATAAATATGTACAGACATATATACATATATACAGGTGCTGTGGGAAAGGGAAGGAGGTAAGATGGGGGGATGGAGAGGGGGACAAGGGGGAGAGGAAGGAAGGGGCTCAGTCTGGGAAGGCCTCCTGGAGGAGGTGAGCTCTCTGTAGGGCCTTGAAGGGAGGAAGAGTCGACTTAGTTGGCTATCTGATGGTAGTTCCATCGGAAGAGAGAACCCTAAACTTTTTATGTTCTGATTATCAGATGGTGTGACTCAAGAAGAAGTCCGTAGCCAGATCTTTCCTTCAAAATCAGGCAGTTGAATATCCTTCCCACCCTACTTCCAGGACCAGAAGATACAAATGGCAGAGGAAAAGGAAACTTCATCATCATCATCATCATCATCATTTTTTATGGCATTTGTTAAGCACTGACTATGTGCCAGGCAGTATACTAAAGCACTGGGGTAGATACAAGTTAATCAGGTTGGACACAGTCCCTGTACCACATATGGCTCACAGCCTTAATCTCTATTTTACAGATGAGGTAGCTGAGGCCCAGAGGAGTGAAGCAATTTGCCCAAGGTCACACAGCAGACAAGTGGCGGAGCCAGAATTAGAACCCAGGTCCTTCTGATTCCCAGGCACATGCTCTATCCACTAGGCTAAGCTGCTCCCCCTTCTAGACTGTGAGCCCGTTGTTGGGTAGGGACCGTCTCTATATGTTGCCGACTTGTACTTCCCAAGCGCTTAGTACAGTGCTCTGCACACGGTCAGCACTCAATACACATGATTGAATGAATACTCTGCACGCAGTAAGTGTTCAATAAATACAATTGAATGAATGGAAAAAAATCTCCTGAAACACCTGCAGGGAAGTAAAAAAAGGAGCCACAGGAGACCCCAGTGAAATGGGTTTTATGGGATGTCCACTTTGCCTCCTGTGAAATAGCATGACTTAGTGGGAAGAGCATGAATGATGGAGTCAAAGGACTTGTGTTCTAATCCCTGTTCTACCACTGGCCTGCTGGGTGACCTTGGAAAAGTCATTTAGTTTCTCTATGCCTCAGTTTCCTCATTTGTAAAACGTAGATTGAATACTCATTCTTTCCATCCCATTAGTATAGCATCAGAGAAGCAGCACGGCTCAGTGGAAAGAGCCTGGGCTTTGGAGTCAGAGGTCATGGGTTCAAATCCCGGCTCCGCCAATTGCCAGCTGTGTGACTTTGGGCAAGTCACTTCACTTCTCTGTGCCTCAGTTACCTCATCTGTAAAATGGGGATTAAGACCGTAAGCACCCCCGTGGGACAACCTGAACACCTTGTATCCTCCCCAACGCTTAGAACAGTGCTTTGCACATGGTAAGCGATTAATAAATATTATTATTATTATTATTACTGAGGGCAGAGCATTGTACTAGGGGCCTACTGTGCTGGGAGCCTACTGCATAGAGAGTGCTGTATTGGGTGCTGGCCGCCTACAATAAAAATAGAATTTTCTCATATCAAAATGTTAGGCTGGAGATTTTCTAGAGACAGTCTGGCCTCCATCCCTGTCCTGACCTGTTCCAAACCCGAGAGCTCTATCACATTCTCACTGTACCTCGATCTCGCCTATCTCACCACCTACTTCTAGCCCCCGTCCTGCCTCTGGCCTGGAACGCCCTCCCTCTTCAACTCTGACAACGACTCTCCCCCTTCAAAGTCTTATTGAAGGTACATCTCCTCCAAGAGGCCTTCCCAGACTGAGCCCCCCTTTCCTCTTCTCCCACTCCCTTCTGCGTCACCCTGACTTGCTCCCTTTGTTCTTACCCCCTCCCAGCCCCAAAGCACTTATGTCTATATCTGTAATTTATTTACTTGTATTGATGTCTGTCTCCCTACCTCTGGACTGTAAGCTCACTCTGGGCAGGGAATGTGTCTTTTTATTGCATCGTACTCTCCCCAGTGCTTAATACAGTGCTCTGCACACAGTAAGCACTCAATAAACATGACTGAGTGAATGAATGAGAGCTCACCTCCTCCAGGAGGCCTTCCCAGACTGAGCCCCTTCCTTCCTCTCCCCCTCGCCCCCCTCTCCATCCCCCCATCTTACCTCCTTCCCTTCCCCACAGCACCTGTATATATGTATATATGTTTGTACATATTTGTTACTCTATTTATTTATTTATTTTACTTGTACATATCTATTCTATTTATTTTATTTTGTTAGTATGTTTGGTTTTGTTCTCTGTCTCCCCCATTTAGACTGTGAGCCCACTGTTGGGTAGGGACTGTCTCTATATGTTGCCAACTTGGACTTCCCAAGTGCTTAGTACAGTGCTCTGCACACAGTAAGCGCTCAATAAATACGATTGATGATGATGATGATGAATTAATGCAATTCCAGGACCCTCTTTTCCCCCATCCTTGCTCTCCCTTCTGTGTCACAAATGTACATGAGTCTGTACCCTGTGTGCACTTGTTGTTCAGCGCACCTTCAACCCTCCAGCACTTCTGTTGGGTAGGGACCATCTCTACATGTTGCCAACTTGTACTTCCCAAGCGCTAAGTACAGTGCTCTGCACACAGTAAGCGCTCAATAAATACGATTGATTGATTGATTATGTACATATCTGTATATTCTGCCATTTCTCCTATCTGTATTTATTTCCATATTTCTCTCCCCATTTAGACTGTAAGCTCTTTGTGGGCGGGGAACTTTTCTATCAACTCGGTTGTACTGTACTCTCCCAAGCAGCAATCAGCATGGCCTAGTGGATAGGGCAAGAGTCTAAGAGTCAGAAGGAACTGGGTTCTAATCCCAGCTCTGCACCTTTGTCTGCTGAGTGACCTTAGACAAGTCACTTCACTTCTCTGCGTCTCAGTTACCTCATCTGGAAAATGGGGATTAAGTCTGTGAGCCCCATGTGAAAGAGGGACTGTGCCCAACCTGATTAGTTAGTTTGTAATAATAATGATAACAATGACGACATTTGTTAAGTGCTTACTATGTGAAAGCAATGTTCTAGGTGCTGGGGAGGTTACAAGGTGATCAGGTTGTCCCACGTGGGACTCACAGTCTTAATCCCCATTTTACAGATGAGGTAACTGAGGCACAGAGAAGTTAAGTGACTTTCCCAAAGTCACATAGCTGACAATTGGCAGAGCCGGGATTTGAACCCATGACCTCTGACTCCCAAGCTCGTTCTCTTTCCATTGAGCCAAGAACAGTGCCTGGCTGCAGGATACCTGTCCTGGACGATTTTGACATCTGTCCACATGTTTTGTTTTGTTGTCTGTCTCCCCCTTCTAGACTGTGGGCCCGTTATTGGGTAGGGACCGTCTCTATATGTTGCCGACTTGTACTTCCCAAGTGCTTAGTACAGTGCTCGGCACACAGTAAGCGCTCAATAAATATGATTGAATGAATGAATGAATGGAGTACTGTGGGGTGTCTGTCGTGGAGCACTGTGGAGTGCCTTTGAAATCCTGAATAAGGCAGTGAGGGCTGTCTGAGCACCCAGCTGGTCTGCACAGAGCAAGCAAGTGTCCAAGTTGTAATTTTCTCTCTTTTGCTGCATTTCATTAATTGAATTTCCATTCACTGCTTTTTTTTCTTTTTTTTTTCCCCAATAAAATATGGTATCCTCTAGGGAACCTGATCCTTGGCAGTTCGATTGGGAAATGCAACAGGAAAACTCAGAGCTGTTTGATCTGATGGAATGCCGGCAGTGGAATGCAGGTTTTCTGAACCTGAACAGTGGACCAGGGTGAGACTTTCAAAAAAGGAGGGGATAAGAACAGTGAGGAGCTCACAGTCGCATCCCTGGATCAGAAAACATCATTTTGAAATTAAGCCTGCTCTTTTAAAAAAAAGTTGTATTTGTTAATCATTTGCTATGTGGCAGATACTTCACTAAGTGTTGGGGTAGATACAAGTTACTTGAATTGGAAACCGTCCCTGTCCCACATGGGGCTCACAGTCTTAATCCCCATTTAACAGATGAGGTAACTGAGGCACAGAGAAGTGAAAAGACTTGCCCAAGGTCACACAGCTGACAAGTGGTGGAGCCAGAATTAGAGCCCAGGCCCTTGCTCTATCCACTAGGTCGGCTTCTCTAGCAATTTAACCGTTTTGTAAACGAAAGGCTCAAAGAAAAAAAAACCAACTAGTTCTGGGAGAGTTTGGTATATAATAATAATAATAATTGTAGTATTTGTTAAAGCACTTACTATGTGACAGGCAGTGTTCTGGGTACAGAAGTAGATGCAGGCTAATTGGGACAGACATAGTCCCTACCCCACATGGAGCTCACAGTCTAAGCAGGAGGGAGAACAGATATTCAATCCCCATTTTAAAGATGAGGAAACTGAGGCACAGAAAAGGAGAGTGGTTTGCCCAAGGTCACATGGCAGGCAAGTGGCAGAACTGGGATTAGAACTCCAGTCCTCTGACTCTCAAGCCCATGCTCTGTTCCGGGAGGAGAATGGGTCCACTAATTCTGTTGCATTGTACTCTCCCAAGCATTTAGTACAGTGCTCTGCATAGAGTAAGTGATCAAGAAATACCATCGACTGATTGATTGATTTTCTCTACTAGGCCATGCTGTTTCCTGGCTTCCCAGCTACAGGAATATGGCAAGCTGTGCAGGAAAGGTCCCCCTCCCCCCCAACCCCGGGACCTCAGACCAATGGGATTCAATGTGCCTCAGTTTCCCCTGAAGGGCAATGATGCCTTCTTCTGCTCTCCGGTCCAACCCACTGCAAGACCATCACTGAACTTCCCTCAGAACTGCAAATTTATTATTATTATTATTAGTAATAATAATAGTACTTGTTAAGCACTCACTGTGTGCCAAGCACTGTTTTAAGTGCTGGGGTAGATACAAGGTAATCAAGTTGGACACAGTCCCTGTCCCACATGGGGCTCACACTCTTAATTCCCATTTCACAGATGAGGAAACCAAAGCCCAGAGAAGTGAAGGGACATGCCCGAGGTCACCCAGCAGATACGTGGCAGAGCCGGGATTAGAACCCAGGCCCTTCTAACTCTCAGGCCCGTGCTCTAGCTAAGCAGCGTGGCTCAGTGGAAAGAGCGTGGGCTCGGGAGTCAGAGGCCATGGGTTCAAATCCCAGCTCCGCCAACTGTCAGCTGTGTGACCTTGGGCAAGTCACTTAGCTTCTCTGTGCCTCAATTACCTCATCTGTAAAATGGGGATGAAGACTGTGAGCCCCACGTGGGACAACCTGATCACCTTGTATCCTTCCCAGCACTTCGAACAGTGCTTTGCACAGAGAAGCAGCGTGGCTCAGTGGAAAGAGCCCGGGCTTTGGAGTCAGAGGTCATGGGTTCAAATCTCGGCTCCGCCACTTGTCAGCTGTGTGACTTTGGGCCAGTCACTTCACTTCTCTGTGCCTCAGTTATCTCATCTGTAAAATGGGGATTAACTGTGTGTGAGCCCCACGTGGGACAACTTGATTGCCTTGTATCTACCCCAGCGCTTAGAATAGTGCTTTGCACATAGTAAGCGCTTAATAAATACCATCATCATCATCATAGTAAGCGCTTAACAAATGCCATCATCATCACTAAGCCACGATGTTTTCCACACGTTCCTTTTCCAGGACCAACGTTTTACTTCCCTCGGAACTGCGAGCTTGACACATCCCTCTGCTGGCTGGCACGGCCCTCCTCGGTAGCGATTCCCAACCCACTCCCAACACGAGCTCATGCTCATCAGGATGGCATCTGTTAGCAATTACGGGCGGACCCTGGAATTCGGCCCGGGCAAGGAGTTCTTCTGCCGCTGCAGCCCAATTAAAAAACCAATTAAATCCTTTGTGTCAACGTCCTTCAATGTGCATGATGGGGGAGGGAAGGGTCCTTGGCCTCACCCTGAGGCCCGGCCCAGCTGCAGCCTGACTTGACTTTCTCCAGGAAAGCCACCCGGAGCCATTCCTTCTGCTCCTGTGGGCGGGGATCGCGTCTACCGACTCTTGTATTCTTCCAAGTGCTCTGTACAGTCTTCTACCCACAGTAAGTGCTCAATAAATACCATTGATTGATCGTTTTAATTATGCGCTACCCTGACTTGTAAAGCCCCTGTGAAGTTTTCCCGTGGGGCAAAGTTGCAACTGCTCAAGATCCCCTAATTGGTTTGTAATTGATTTATTTATATTAATGTCTGTGTCCCCCTCCAGACTGTATTTGTTGTGGGCAGGGAATGTGTTTATAGTTGTATTTTCCCAAGTGCTTAGTACAGTGCACTGCACAGAGTAAGCATTCAGTAAATATCTAGACTGTGAGCCCACTGTTGGGTCGGGACCGTCTCTATATGTTGCCAACTCGTACTTCCCAAGTGCTTAGTACAGTGCTCGGCACACAGTAAGTGCTCAATAAATACGATTGAATGAATGAATGAATGCTCCTGCTTTTGGTGCCACCCTCCTGGAGCAGATACCTCGTTGTCCATCTGCCCCACAGATGGGACATTGTTTTTGATGTCAACAGCGGGGAGAATAACTCCAGGCTGCTGCATTGTGTCACTGCTGGATATGGTAATCAATCGGTGGTGTTTATCGAGTGTTTACTGTATTCATAATAATAACAATTATTATGGTATTTGTTAATAATAATAATAATGTTGGTATTTGTTAAGCGCTTACTATGTGCCAAGCACTGTTCTAAGTGCTGGGGTAGATACAAGGTAATCAGGTTGTCCCATGTGGGGCTCACAGGCTTAATCCCCATTTTACAGATTTTACAGATGCAATCCAGGAGGCAGTGGGAGATGAGGAAATGAGGCCTTAGTTAGGGAAGGCTTCTTGGAGGAGATGTGCCTTCAGTAAGGCATTGAAGGTGGGTTATCAGGGAAACTAGCGAGTCAGGGAAGCTGGGATGAGCAAGTGACTTGCCCAAAGTCACACAGCTGACAAGTGGCGGAGCCGGGATTTGAACCCCTGACCTCTGACTCTTTCCACTGAGCCACGCTGCTGTGCCAACTACTGTTCTAAGCACTGGGGTAGATACAAGGTAACCAGGTTGGACACGGTACCTGTCCCACATCATCATCATCATCATTATCAATCGTATTTATTGAGCGCTTACTATGTGCAGAGCACTGTACTAAGCGCTTGGGAAGTACAAATTGGCAACTCATAGAGACAGTCCCTACCCAACAGTGGGCTCACAGTCTAAAAGGGGAGACAGAGAACAAAACCAAACATACCAACAAAATAAAATAAATAGGATAGATATGTACAAGTAAAATAAATAAATAAATAGAGTAATAAATATGTACAACCATATATACATATATACAGGTACTGTGGGGAAGGGAAGGAGGTAAAATGGGGGGATGGAGAGGGGGAAATGGGGCTCACACTCTTAATCCCCATTTCATGGATGAGGTAACTGAGGCACAGAGAAGTGAATTGACTTGCCCAAGGTCACACAGCAGATATAAGTACCGGAGTTGGGATTAGAACCCATGATCTCTCACTCCTAAGCCCACGTTCTTGCCACGAGGCCACGCTGCTTCTCGAATGATGGTATTGTTTGAGCGCTTTCTGTGTGCCGAGCACTGTACTGAATCCTTGGGAGAGTACAATATAACGGAGTTGGTAGACCTGTTCCCTGCCTGCAAGGCACTTAGAGTCTAGAGGACTGCACTAAATGCTTGGAAGAGCGCAATACAATCCCTGCCCTCAAGGAGCTTCGGGTATAATGTGGGAGACAAACATGAAAATAAATTACATGTAGAGAGAGCCAAGGATGTGTATATTGACCAATCGATCGTATTTACTGAGATTACTGTGTGCACAGCACTTTACAAAGCGCTTGGGAGAGTACAATGTAATAGATACATTTCCCACCCACAACGAGCTTACAGTCTAGATGGGGAGACAAACATTAAGATAAATAAATTATAGCCATGTACATAAGTGCTGTGGGACTACAGGGCAGGGGTGAATAAAGAGTGCAAATCCAAAGGCAATCCAGGAGGGAGTGGGAGATGAGGAAATGAGGCCTTAGTTAGGGAAGGCTTCTTGGAGGAGATGTGCCTTCAGTAAGGCACTGAAGGTGGGTTATCTAGGAAACTAGAGAGTCAGGGAAGCTGGGATGGGCAAGCCTCCATCTTCCACCCACCATCCCTGCCAATCAATTAATCAACCCATCAGTGGTATTTATCAAGTGCATACTGTGTGCAGAGCAGTTGGTAGACACGTTCCCTGCCCACAAGGAGCTTACAGTTTGGAGGGGGATATTCCTGAGGCAGCACTGGATTGATACCCGCCTCATCCCCTTCCCTCTCCTTTCAGAGCCTTATCGAAGGCCCATCTCCTCCAAGAGGCCTTCCCTGACTAAGCCCTCCTTTCCTCTTCTCCCATCCCTTCTGCATCACCCTGATTTGCTCCCTTCATTCATTCCCCCCACTCCAAGCCCCACAATACTCATGTCCATGTCTGTAATTTATTAATTTATATTACTGTCTGTCTCCCCTCTAGACTGTAAGCTTGTTGTGGGCTGGGAATGTGTCCATTTATTGTTACAGTGGACTCTCCCTAGAGCTTAGTTCAGTCTCTGTCACACAGTAAGCAGTCAATAAATTCAATCGACTAACTCTAAGGGTAATTAGTCGGCTAAGGCGGGTGGGAAAGAACTCCCATTCCTACCTCTTTGCTTCAGAGCTCCACATTCCAGGGGAAGAGCTTTTGGAAGAAACCATCGGTGTCCCTGTCAAAGGTTGGGGACTCTGAGTATTGGGGAACAGGCTGATTGTTGCGGTAGGGGCTTAATTTAACTTTCTTAAATTAAAGGTATGATACCTTGCCCACTATAACCACTTTATAAACCACAGACTTTAGTTCCCTCTAGACTGTAAGCACTTGTGGGCAGGGAACACTACCAACTCTATTATATTGTACTCTCCCAAGCACTTAATACAGTGCTCTATCTAGAGCGAGTGCTCAATAAATTTCAGTAATAATAATCACGGTAACCATACAGCTACTTCCCAATATATTATACACCTTCTCTATAGTGATCACTTTTCAAATCCCAGAGATTTGTAACATCTCCATTCAGCACACTCAAGGGCCTCCTAAGTTTTGGAAAGGCTCCATTATGAATGTGGTGCGGTTCACTCAGCAGGGAGAGAAATTGGCTTATGGGAAGAAATCTACCCTGGCACTCGGCCAATTGGACTGTAAATATTCAGTTATCTGTGACACATGGACAACTCATTAGAAATCACTTGACTGTAAAACATGGCTCAGAGATCTTGGTCACAGGAAGGGGATTCTGATTAGTTGTCACGGTTGTTAAAGAGGTGCCTGATCCTTCCAGAGGGTGTAACATCCTGCATGGTAAACTGAGTACACAATCAATCAATCAATTATATTTACTGAGCACTTATTGTGCACGGAGCAGTGCACTAAGCGCTTGGGAGAGTAGAATATAACAGCGTTGGTAAACACATTCCCTGCCCATAGTGAGCTTACAGTTTAGACGGGAAGACAGAATTAATAGAAATATATAAATTACACATATGTACCTAAGTGCTGTAGGGATGAGGGAGGGTGAATAAAGGATGCAAATCCAAGTGTAAGGGTGACAAAGAAGGAAGTGGGAGATGAGAATATGAGGGCTTTGTTGCAGAAGGCCTCTAGGCGGTGATGTGGTTTTAATCAATCAATCAATCATATTTATTGAGCGCTTACTGTGTGCAGAGCACTGTACTAAGCGCTTGGGAAGTACAAGTTTGCAACATATAGAGACGGTCCCTACCCAACAATGGGCTCACAGTCTAGATATAAGCTTTGAAGGTGGAGAGAATGATTTTCTGTAGGATATGAGGAAGGAGGGTGTTCCAGGACAGAGGCAGGATGTTGGTAATGGGTTGGCGGCGAGATAAATATTAATAATAATAATAATAATAATTTTGGTATTTGTTAAGTGCTTACTATGTACCAAGCACTGTTCTAGGCGCTGGGGGAGATACAAGGTAATCAGGTTGTCCCAGGTGGGACTCACAGTCTTAATCCCCATTTTACAGTTGAGGCAACTGAGACACAAAGAAGTTAAGTGACTTGCCCAAAGTCACACAGCACACAAGTGGCAGAGCTGGGATTAGAACCCATAATCTCTGACTCCCAAGCTCGTACTCTTTCCACTGAGCCATGCTGCTTTTCCACTGAGCCATGCTGCTTCTCCACTGAGCTACTCATGAGATCAAGATACTCCGTCTCCAGGAGCCATTTAGGGCTCACTTGATTTCTAGACTGTAAACTCCTCCTCTAGACTGTAAAGGTCCTCATGGGCAGGGAGCCTGCCTTCCAAGTCTATTATATTGTATTCTCCCAAGCACTTAGTACAGTGCCCTGCACCCAATACCACTACTCCTACTTAGAGCGCTCCCACTTAGTGTTCAGTAAATATACTGATCCCCTCTCAGGGTTGCATCTGGAGAATTTCCAGTACTCTACCAGTCTCTGCTATGGGAGGAAGAGTCAAGCAGAGGCATATCCATTGCATTCCTAGCATGGCCAGTGAGTGGAAGGCAATCTGCTATAAGTCAAAACTCACCTGTGCTGGGCAGCAGCAGCATGGGAGAGAGTCGAGGGTGTAGACTCAAGTTTATTGCGCAGAAGGAGGCAATGGTAAATCACTTCAGTATTTTTAGCAAGAAAACCCTATGGCTACACCACCAGAATGATTGCAGATGGAGGTGGGGCGTTCTCGGAGAGATTTGTCCATGGCATCGCTATGGTTTGGAGATGACTCGATGGCATAAGACAAAAAAAATACTGATAGATGGAAAAATATTGTTTTGTTCTCTTCCCATCTCTTGAAAATTGTATCTGCTTTCTCATTAATCAATTAACAAATGGTATTTATTTAGTGCTTACTGTGTGCAGAGCACTGTACTAATCGCTTGGGAGAGTATAATACAACAGAGCTGGCAAACACATTCTCTGCCCACAATGAGTTTGTTTTCTTTCCCACTTTAGTGACCCAGCAGGATACCCACTGGCTTTTCCCTTATCTGTGAAGGTTCCCTACTGGGCCAATTCAGTTCCTTGTTGATTCATTCATTCAATCATATTTATTGAGCGCTTACTGTGTGCAGAGCACTGTACTAAGTGCTTGGGAAGTATAAGTCGGCGACATATAGAGACAGTCCCTACCCAACAACGGGCATTTCTCACTCATGTATGTCCATCTGGGAGTATTAGTGTGGCTTAGTGGCAAGAGCCTGGGTTTGGGAGTCAGAGGATGTGGGTTCTAATCCCAACTCTGCCACTTGTCTGCTGTGTGACCTTAGGCAAATCACTTCACTGGGTCTCAGTTACCTCGTGTAAAATGGAGATTGAGACTGTGAGCCCCTCGTGGGACAACCTGATTATCTTGTATCTTCTCCAGTGCTTAGAACAGTGCTTGGCACATAGTAAGCGTTAACAAATCTTATTATTATTATTAATAATTACAGCATTCAATGAGTGCTAACCAGGTGACTGGTGGGAGGGGGAGGCTGGGGGCACAAGGGGCAATAGGACAGACTGGACTGCGCTGCCCAACAGATGGCTAAAAAAGTGATTAACCTAGGCTTTTGGGATTCTGGCAGCATTATGATAGGACCCTTCAATATACTGGGATCTGAAAAAATGATGATCCTGTGGCCTAAGTACGAAGAGAAGCAGCGTGGTCTAACAAAGAGCACAGGGCTGAGAGCCAGAAAGTCCTGGGTTTTAATCCCAGCTCCATGACTTGTCTGCTGTGTGACTTGGGGCAAGTCACTTTACTTCTCTGTGTCTCAGTTACTATCTGGGGATTAAGACTGTGAGCCCATGTGGGACAGGGACTGTGTCGTACATGATTACTATGTATCTATCCCAGGGCTTAGAACAGTGCCTGGCACATAGTAAGTGCTTAACAAATACCATAAAAAAAAGAACCTGGGAGTCAGAGGACCTGGGTTCTAATCCCAGCTCCACCAAATGTCTGTGTGACTTTGGGCAAGTCACTTCTCTTCTCTGTTCCTCTGTTCCCTCATCTGCAAAATGGGGATTCAATATCTGTTTTCCCTCCTATTTAGATTGTGAGTCCCATATAGGGCCTGATGATCTTGAATCTACCCCAGCACTTAGTATGGCTCTTGGCACAAAACAAACACCACAATTATGGGAGACCTTGTTGTGGTGTTGGATTACAAGTGTTTTTTTTTTTTTAATGGTGTTTGTTAAGTGTCAGGAACTGTTCTAAGGGCTGGGGTAGATACAAGCTAATCAGGTTGGACACACTCCATGTCCCACACGGGGGTCACAGTCTTATGAGGTAACTGAGGCCCAGGGAAATTTAAGTGACTTGCCCAAAGTCACACCACAGATGACTGGCGGAGCCGGGATTAGAACCCAGGTTCTTCTGACTCTCTGGCCTCCACTAGGCCACGTTGCTTCCCTAGAGTTCACAGATTGTTTCAACGGTTCATAGATTTGAAATGGGATTTAGGTCTGCCGAGTTGCTACCTAGGAGCTGGGGCAGAGCTGGGCTTTCACTCTCTCCACCCCCTTCCCCTCCCCGCTTTCCCTAGATAAGTTCTTGGCCTCACTCCATTATAATGATGAATTTTCTCCCTATATATAGCTCTCAAGGACTGACACGGAGGTGTGCGTCTCACTCAATTCACAGATCAACTTGCTTGGCTAATGGACGGGTATAAATATATATATTCAATGTCATAACAGCAATCCAACGCTTCAAATATTTCCCCGAGGTGTGCCGCTAGTTTTGACTTACACAAGTATGCTCACACGAGTGAACCTGCCAGCAGCGGGGTTTACCAAGGATAGGCCTTGGCCCAGCGCAAAACTGTGCTCATGTGCAGCCCCTTCCCTTCTGCGCTTCTCCATCCTGGTCACGTCCTACGGCATTCCTTCTCCCACTGCTGCTTTCACCGTCCTCCCTGGAGCACTCCATCACAAAGATCTGGAACTGGCTTCTGCTGCTGGCTCACCTCCCACCTCCAGTCCCTCTCCTGACTGTACAACAGATGCCTCCATGAGGGGATGTCTGGCCCCTAATCAATCAGTCAATCAATCAATCAATCAATCGTATTTATTGAGCGCTTACTGTGTGCAGAGCACTGTACTAAGCGCTTGGGAAGTACAAGCTGGCAACAAAGCTTTATTAAAAGCCTGTCTCCTCCAAGAGGCCCTCCCCGACGAAGCCCTTATTTCCTCTTCTCCCACTCCCTTAGGAATCGCTCTTGCACTTGGATTTGTCCCCTTTATTCATCCTTCCCTCAACACCACAGCACTTATGTCTGTCTCCCCGTCTAGACTGTATGACCTTTGTGGGCAAGGAATGTGTCTACTAACTCTGCTCTGTTGTACTCTCCCAACTGTTTAGTACAGTGCTCCACACACACTAAGCACTCAAGAAGTACCATTCATTGATTGATTATATGTCTGTACAAAAATAAGGAATGATGTATAACCTAGCAAGAGAAGCACCCTGGCCTGGTGAGAAGAGGATGGGAGAGGAAGACAGAGGATTTGGCTTTTAATCTCGGCTCTGTCACTTCTTGTGTGACCACATACAAATTACTTAGTATAATAATAGCACTGTACTCAGTGCTGGGGTACATACAATATGCACAATCAGACTGGACACGGTCTCTGTCCCTCATCGGGATCCCAGTCTAAGTAGGAAAGAAAACTGGTTTTTCTTTCCCATGTTATAGTGGGGGAAATTGAGGCACAGTGAAGTTAAGTGATTTGCCCAGCGTCACAGAGCAGGCAAGTGGCTGAGCTGGGATTAGAATTTAGGCTCTTCTCTTAAATAATAATAATGATGATGATATTTGTTAAGCGCTTACTATGCACCAAGTACTGTTCTAAGCGCTGGGGTAGATACAGGGTAATCAGATTGTCCCACATGGGGCTCACAGTCTTAATCCCCATATTACAGATGAGGTAACTGAGACACAGAGAAGTTAAGTGACGTGCCCAAAGTCACACAGCTGACAAGTGGCAGAGCTGGGATTAGAACCATGACCTCTGACTCCCAAGCCTCTGCTCTTTCCTCTAAGCCATGCTGCTTCCCTGTGCCTCAATTTCCTCATCTGTAAAACAGGGAATAAAACCTGTTTTTCCTCCTTCTTAGATTGTGAGCCCCAGGTGGAAAAAGGGACTGTATCCAACCTGATTATTGTCTATCTACCCCAGTGCTTAACACAATGCTCGACACAAAGTAAGCAATTAACAAATACCATTATTATTATCATTATTATTATTGCTAGATTTCCCACTATGCGATTCCCTCATGGCTCAGTACCGAGTCCTCTTCTATTCCAACCCAGTTATCCTGTATCTACCCAGGCATTTAGAATAGTGCCTGGTACAAAGTAACGGTTTAACAAATACCACAATTATTAATTATTGTTGTTATTCTCCATCTACACCCACTCCCCTGGATAATTCATTTGCTTCTATGGTTTCAACTACTATCTCTATGTGAGTGATTCTCAGATCTATTTATTTTACTTGTACGTATTTACTATTCTATTTATTTTGTTAATGATGTGCATATAGCTATAATTCTATTTATTCTGACAGTTTTGACACCTGTCTACATGTTTTGTTTTGTTGTCTGTCTCCCCCTTCTAGACTGTGAGCCCATTGTTGGGTGGGACCGTCTCTATATGTTGCTGACTTGTACTTCCCAAGTGCTTAGTACAGTGCTTTGCACACAGTAAGTGCTCAATAAATACGATTGAATGAATGAATCTACCTCTCTAGCCTTGACTGCTCTTGTTCTCTGCAGCCTCACATTTCCTCCTGCCTTCAGGGCATCACACTTGGATAGCCTGCCACCACCTCAAAATCAACACACTCCTCAAAATCAACACATCCAAAACAGGATTCCTCATCTTTCCACACAAATCCTATCCTCCCCCGTCTTTCCCACCAATGTGGACAACACCACTATCCTCCCTGTATCACAAGCCCAAGATTTTGTCACCTTTCTCATTTAACCCACAGATGCACTTTGCCACCAACTCCGGTAGGTTCTGCCTTTTTTTTTAATGGCATTTATTAAGCGCTTACTATGTGCAAGGCACTGTTCTAAGCGCTGGGGAGGTTACAAGATGATCAGATTGTCCCACAGGGGGCTCACAGTCTTAATCCCCATTTTACAGATGAGGGAACTGAGGCACAGAGAAGTTAAGTGACTTGCCCAAAGTCACAGAGCTGACAATTGGCGGAGCCGGGATTTGAACCCCTGACCTCTGACTCCAAAGCCCATGCTCTTTCCACTGAGCCACACTGCTTGCCCACAATATGCCTTCACAATATGCCTTCTATCTGCTATCTGCCTTCACAATATGGCTAAAATCCACCCTTTCCTCTCCATTCAAATTGCTACTATGCTAATCAAAGCACTTATCCTATCCCACCTTGACTATTGTATTCACTCATTCATTCATTCAATCGTATTTATTGAGCACGTACTGTGTGCAGAGCACTGTACTAAGCGCTTGGGAAGTACAAGTTGGCAACATATAGAGATGGTCCCTACCCAACAGCAGTCTAACAGTCTAGAAGGGGGAGACAGACGACAAAACAAAACATATTAATAAAATAAAATAAATAGGATAAATATGTACAAGTAAAATAGAGTAATAAATTCATTCATTCAATCATATTTACTGAGCGCTTACAACATATAGACTCAGTCCCTACCCAACAGTGGGCTCACAGTCTAGAAGGGGGAGATGGACAACAAAACAAAACATATTAACAAAATAAAATAGAATAAATATGTACAAGTAAAATAGAGTAATAAATTCATTCATTCAATAGTATTTATTGAGCGCTTACTGTGCACAGAGCACTGTACTAAGTGCTTGGGAAGTACAAGTTGGCAACAGATAGAGACGGTCCCTACCCAACAGCGGGCTCACAGTCTAGAAGGGCCCTACCCAACAGCGGGCTCACAGTCTAGAAGGGGGAGACGGACGACAAAACAAAACATATTAACAAAATAAAATAAATAGAATAAATATGTACAAGCAAAATAAATAGAGTAATAAATGTGTACAAACATATATACACATATACAGGTGGTGTGGGGAGGGGAAGGAGGTAAGGCGAGGAAGAGAGGAAGGAGGGGGCTCAGTCTGGGAAGGACTCCTGAAGCACTTCCCAAGCGCTTAGTACAGTGATCTGAACACAGTAAGTGCTCAATAAATATGACTGATTGACTGAATGAATGAATGAATGAACAAATACCATCATTGTTATTATCCCTCCCTCCCTGCGGAGCCCCGGAGAGGCAGACCATTCCCGCTCCGTCACCCGTCCATCTCCGTCACCCGTCCATCGTCCTCCTTCTCCCTCAATCTCTCACCTGAGCCGCCTTTCCCGCTGCGTATCAGCTTCCTAACTGCATGCTTCCCATCTCTCCCCAGTCCAGACCATATTTCCCTCGGCTGCCAGGATCATTTTTCTAAAAAAAGTTTAGACCACTCCTCAAGAACCTCCAGTTGTTGCCCATCCACCTCCACATCAAACGGAAACTCCTTCCCATCAGCTTTAAAGCACTATCAGCTTCATCCTGGGCCTGCCTGTCTTCTTTTTCACACTGTAAACTCCTTGAGGGCATAAACTGAGTCTCTGGTTTCCTTATATTTTTCCAAATACCTGGTGCAGGGCTCTGTTCACACTAGGTTCTCGAGATTGTGAGAGTGGAGTGGATAGAGCACGCACCTGTGAGTCAGAAGGTCATGGGTTCTAATCCAGGCTCTCCTACTTAATGATGGCATTTATTAAGCCCTTACTATGTGCAAAGCACTGTTCTAAGCGCTGGGAGGTTACAAGGTGATCAGGTTGTCCCACGGGGGGCTCACAGTCTTCATGCCCCTTTTACAGATGAGGTAACTGAGGCACAGAGAAGTTAAGTGACTTGCCCAAAGTCACACAGCTGACAATTGGCAGAGCCGGGATTTGAACCCACGACCTCTGACTCCAAAGCCCGTGCTCTTTCCACTGAGCCACGCTGCTTCTCTGCTTCTCTACTTCTCTGCTGCATGGCCTTGGGCAAGTCACTTCACTTCTCTAGGCCTCAGTTACCTCATCTTTAAAATGGGGATTGAGACTATGAGCCCCATACAGGACAGGGACTATGTCCAACCAGTTCTTCTTACATCCACCCCGGTGCTTAATGCAGTGCCTAGCGTGTAAGAAGCGCTTAAGAAATAAAACAATTATTATTATTAATAGCCACCCAATATAGTGCTTCACATGAAGAAGGCACTAGTACTGTGTTTGCCGACAATTGGCACCCAAACTGTGCTTTGTAAATAAGCTCATTGTGAGCAGGAAATGTGTCGACCAACTCTGTTGTTGTGCTCTCCCAAGCGTTATGGAGTACTCTGCACACAGTAAGTCCTCAAAAAATACGATTGATAGTGGACTTTAAAAAAAATTCCAATAATTAGGATTTCAAAGAATATGTTTTTAGGAAAATAAACTGAACTTCAGAAAGAGTCCTAAGAAGTACTGTAATATTCACCACAACTAATTTGCACACTTTGACTACAAGATGTTGAATATTTATTGGGATGAATTTTCTTTTCCTGAATTGACTGCCTCCAAGTTCTAAGGAAAGATGCAGCATGGACAGAGCATGGGCCTGGGAGTTGGAATGATCTGGATTCTAATTCCGGCTCTGCCACATGTCTGCTGTTTGACCTTGGGCAAATCACTTAACTTCTCTGTGCTCAGCTACCTCATCTGTACAATGGGGAGTGAGACTGTGAGCCCCACTTGGGACAGGGACTGTGTGTAACCAGATTAACTTGTAACTACCCCAGTGTTTAGAACAGTACTTGACACATAGTAAGTGCTTAACAAGTACCATAGTGATTATTATTAAGAAGAGCTCCAAACCTGGGGCTTCTCTTTCCTGTTAAATCCTTTAACTTTAGACCTTGGAGTGAATGCACCAGCTGAATGCCAAAAGTCTTTGGAAAAATCAAATCAAATCACAGACCCTTAACACTGGTGGAAAAATCACACCTTCTCTAAAAAGTCTTTTAATTTGTTATCTTTTTGCTTTGTAGAAGTTTACGGATGAGGTAGACGGCATTTCTTAAAATGACCCTAGATCTGTGGTGCTAAATAAATAGCAGAGATTTGCTTTTTTAAATGGTGACAGGACCGTCCTATAAATCATAAAACGTTAAAAAGCACCAAAGAGTCCGAGAAACCCTCAGAAGCGCCATTGATAGCCGACCTCTCTGCTAGCAGTTAAGGTCTCCAGCAGGCTGCAAGCCGGACTAGGGTGCTTAGTACACCGGGTAGAAGCAGTGTGGCTCAGTGGAAAGAGCCTGGGCTTCGGAGTCAGAGGTCATGGGTTCGAATCCCGGCTCCGCCACTTGTCAGCTGTGTGACTTTGGGCAAGTCACTTGACTTCTCTGGGTCTCAGTTACCTCATCTGGAAAATGGGGATTAAGTTTGTGAGCCCCACGTGGGACAACTTGATTACCTTGTACCTACCCCAGCGCGTAGAACAGTGCTTTGCACATAGTAAGCGCTTAATAAATGCCATTAATTAATTAATTAATTAGGGTGGCACTTGCGCACACTTTCAGGCAGGACAGAGACACTGTCTGGCTCAAATATGGGCAAAGGACCAGCCAGGAAAGTTCTGGACAGTTCTGGATGATAATAATAATAATCAATCTATCAGTCGTATTTATTGAGCACTTACTATGTGCAGAGCACTGTACTAAGCACTTGGGAGAGTACAACAGAATTAGAAGACATGTTCCTTGTCCATAATGAGCTTACTAATGATAATAATAATGATGATATTCATTCATTCATTCAATCATATTTATTGAGTGCTTACTGTGTGCAAAGCATTGTACTAAGCACTGGGAAGAGTACAATATAACAGACACACTGTAAGCGCTCAATAAATACGATTGAATGAATTTCTGCCCAGAGTGAGCTCAGAGTTTAGAGGGGGAGACAGAAAATACTATGATAACAATAATTTTAATTATTGTATTTGTTAAGCGCTTACTATGTGTCAAGTACTGTTCTAAGTGCTGGAGTAGATACAGATTGTTATTATATAATTGTAATAAATGCATTATATAATAATATAAGCAACAACAATAATAATAATGACAATAAGAATTGTGGTATTAATTAAGCACATACTATGTGCTACTATTTTGTTAATGTTTGGTTTTGTTCTCTGTCTCCCCCTTCTAGACTGTGAGCCCACTGTTGGGTAGGGACTGTCTCTATATGTTGCCAACTTGTACTTCCCAAGCACTTAGTAAAATGCTCTGCACACAGTAAGCGCTCAATAAATACGATTGATTGATTGATGTGCCAGGCACTGTACTAAGCACTGGGGTAGGTACAAGCTAATCAGGTTAGACAATTCTCAATTCTCTACTCCAGACCCATTCTTACACATTATTCATTCATTCAGTCATATTTATTGAGCGCTTACTGTGTACAGAGCACTGTACTAAGTGCTTGGGAAATACAAGTCAGCAACATATAGAGACGGTCCCTACCCAATAACTGGCTCACAGTCTGAAGACCAAGAAAAAGGAACAAAAAGAAGTTCAAATAAAGACATGAAGGAGTACAAATATTCCAACCTCCCACAAAAGTAACTAGCTTAACAGTTGAGCATGGCCTAATGGAAAGAGCCTAGGCCTGGAAATCGGGGGATCTGGGTTCTAATGCCGGCCCTGCCACTTGTCTTCCTTGGGCAAGCCACTTCGCTTCTCTGGGCCTTTGTTACCTCAGCTGTAAAATGGGAATTCAATACTTGTTTGACCTCCTACTTAGACTGTGAAGCTCACATGGGACAGGGACTGTGTCTGACCTGATTAACGTGTAACTACCCCCGTGTTTAGAATAGTGCTTGACACATGGTAAGTGCTTAACAAATATGGTAGTGATAATAATAATACCAAAACTAACAGTGATAATACCATTTTCAGATTGAGAACACTGGATTTGGCTTTTTTTCTCCACGATGCATGAGAGATTTGTTCCCTGAGCAGACACTGATGCCTACTCTCCAACACCCTAACACAAGTCTCCCCTGCTGCCTCATGGAATCTGGGCCATCTAGATATTTCAGATTAAATCAGATCAAATAATTTCAGGGTTTTAGGGGTATTGTCACTTCACTTATTTGTGCCTCAGTTCCCTCATGAGTAAGATGGGAATTCAATTTCTGTTCTAATCAATGTAAGCCCCATGTGGGACTTGTTATCTCTTTTAGACTGTGAACCCACTGTTGGGTAGGGACTGTCTCCATATGTTGCCAACTTGTACTTCCCAAGTGCTTAGTACAGTGCTCTGCACACAGTAAGCGCTCAATAAATATGATTGATTATCTACCCTAGGGCTTAGTACAGTGTTTGGCACATAGTAAGCACTTAACAAATACCACAATTATTATTATTGATTATTGTTATTGTAATCATTTCTCTGATGAATTCTCACCTGTCTGACCATGTCATCTCATCAGCCACCCACATATATATCCGTAATCAATTGTTCATTCAATGTATTTATTGAGTGCTTACCGTGTGCAGAGCACTGTACTAAGCGCTTGACTATATATCTTTATATCTATATCTATATATTTATTTATATCTATATTTATATCTATATATCCTTACTATATATCTGGGTAGTTACAAGCAAATCAGGTTGGACATAGTCCATGTCTCACATGGGGTGTACAGTCTTAATCTCCACTTATGGATGAGGAAACTGAGGCTCAGAGAAGTTAAGTGACTTGCCCAAAGTCACAGACCAGATAAGTGGCAGATCTGGGACCAGAATATAGGACCTTCTGACTCTCTGGCCTATGCTCTATCCAGTAGGCCACACTGCTTCTCTCCAACCTCACCCCTCTCCAATCAACCAATCAATCAATCAATGGCATTTACTGAGTCCTTACTGTGTGCAGAGCACTGCGCTGATCTATATTACAAGCCGTTCCTAGATCATTTTCCTGAAGCATTGCTTGGCCCACAGCTCTTCTCTCCTCAAAACCCTCCAATGCTTCCTTATCTCTCAACATCAAATTTTATTTGCTTACCCTTCATTTTTTTTTTATCAATTTCACATACACTCTTCATTTGCTCCTGATAAATATGTATCCACTTGCCCACCTGGTTGCGTTTCTGAGCTTCTAGACTGTGAGCCCCTTGTTGGGTAGGGACCATCTCTATATGTTGCCAATTTGTACTTCCCAAGAGCTTAGTACAGTGCTCTGCATACAGTAAGTGCTCAATAAATATGATTGAATGAATGAATGAATGAGCTCCTCGAGGGTGGGAAAATGATGCCTTTTTTCTTCCCCTATATGTTCCCTCTGTAACCATCAGCAGCCAAATGCAGTGTTTTCTCACACAAACATCCAACACATGCTCCTGATGATAGGCAGATACCATTTAATTAATTGATTTTTATTTATATCAATGTCTGTCTCCCCCTCTAGACTGTAAGCTCAGTATGGGCAAGGAATGTGTCTGCTATATTGTTGTATTGTACTCTCCCGAGCACCTAGTACAGTGATCTGCACACCATACGTGCTCAGTAAATACGACTGACTCACTGACTGACTAAAACCAATGGCTCTCTAAAATATTTGGCTTGCAAAATCGTAAAGGTTCAAATCCACCTCTCTTCTCCATTCCTTCTATTGCTTTCCATATTGCCAGGTTAAACGGACACAAGTAAAAACTTGTAGTAAATCCAGGCAGATTTTCCCTAGGGGCACTGATTCCCATGAAAATTTAACAGGAAGGGAAAAGGGGGTGGGGTGGGGGAGAGAGATTGACTATTCATTTTCATTTTTGTGCTCTGCCGGAATTTATCAACCCACTGCCTTCTGGGCCCTGGCTGGGGGCCAGCGTAGGTTTAGATGGCAGGGAGTTGGCATTCCTTCTAATTCCCCTTTCTCTAGCATGGGTGGGGGCCGCTCGCAGAGGTTGGATGTTCCTACGGGAGCGAGTGGGGAAAAGGAGAGGTGGATAGTAGTAGGAACAAATTTTATTTGTACATGTTTATTCTATTTATTTTATTTTGTTAATATGTTTTGTTTTGTTGTCTGTCTCCCCCTTCTAGACTGTGAGCCTGCTGTTGGGTAGGGACTGCCTCTCTATGCTGCCAACTTGTACTTCCCAAGCGCTTAGTACAGTGCTCTGCACACAGTAAGCGCTCAATAAATACAACTGAGTGAATGAATGAACCCCCGGCCTTCTGACAGCTGGGTTGCATTGGAGCAGAGCCCTACAGCCCTGGAGCAGGGCAGGAGCTGGGCTCCCCATGGGACCTTCTCCTCAGCACCGTGAGGACGGCGGGCGGGGGGATGTGAGGGAGGATAGCCAGGACCACCCGAAGGCCACTGCAGCCCACTAGCTCCCTACTGACCCCTCGCCAACCCACCCCGTGACCACCCTCAGGACGTTGGGAAGGTTCTGACGGATGGTAAACAAGAGCTGGGGACTGAAGGGAGGAGGAGCTCAAGGAGGAACCAGAACAGATGCGTCGACTTCCTCTAAACCGACTGCCGGTCCCTTTACTGTTTGACTTGCCCCTTACCATCTCTGCCCCATTCCAAGCCTTCGTGAAGGCCCATCTCCTCCAAGAGGCTTTCCCTGACTAAACCCTCCTTTCCTCTTTACCCACTCCCTTCTGCGTCACCCTGACTTCCTCCCTTTATTCATCCTCCCTTCCAGCCCCATAGCCCTCATTCATTTATTCATTCAATCGTATTTACTGAGCGCTTACTGTGTGCAGAGCACTGTACTAAGCACTTGGTAAGTACAAGTCGGCAACATATAGGGACGGTCCCTACCCAACAACGGGCTCACAGTCTAGAAGGGAGAGACAGACAACAAAACAAAACATGTGGACAGGTGTCAAGTCACCAGAATAAATAAAAATAAAGCTAGATGTGTATCTGCAATTTATTTATTTATACTAATGTCTGTCTCCCCCTCTAGACTGTAGGCTCATTGAGGGCAGGGAATATGCTGTTTATTGTTTATTGAGTGTTTATTGTTTATTGTTGCTGTTTATTGTTTATTGTTTATTGAGTGTACTTTCCCCAGCATTTAGTGCAGCGCTGCACCCCGTAAGCCCTCAATAAATACAATTAAATGAATGAATGAATGAATATGATCGATTTAGATTTAGATGATTCTTTTTTCAAGCTCGCTTTGGATCGGGGGCAGGGGGAAGAGGCAGGATGGGAACAGGGTCTCGCCACTTCCAAACGCACCATCCCCCCCATCACCTCCTTAGAGGTTACCCAAGTACCTCCACTTCTCCTGGAGCTAGGGTGCCTGGGTTCCAGACCTGCTCACCCCACCCCCTTACGCACTTATGTACGTATCTGTAATTTATTTATTTATTTATCTAACCATCTATCGGAATGTCTTTGTCCCCTTCTAGTCTGTGCGCTCGTTGTGGGCAGGGAATGTGTCTGTTTATTGTTGTACTCTCCCAAACATTTAGTACAGTGCTCTGCATATAACAATAATAATAATGATGGTATTTGTTAAACGCTTATTATGTGCAAAGCACTGTTCTAAGCATTGGGGGGGATACAAGGTGATTAGGTTGTCCCACGTGGGGCTCACAGTCTTCATCCCCATTTTACAGATGAGGTAACTGAGGCACAGAGAAGTGAAGCGACTTGCCCAAAGTCACACAGCTGACAATTGGCGGAGCCGGGATTTGAACCCATGACCTCTGATCCCCAAGCCCGTGCTCTTTCCATTGAGCCACTCTGCTTCTCTCTATATACATATGTGTACATATATATGCATATGTATGCCATATGAACAATAATAATAACAGTAATAACAATGATAATAATTAGTAAATCTTTTCCTTACATTTTCTCAATCTAGTGATTTTAACAGGGCAACAGCTGCCTCTAAATTGCCTGGAAAAGGAAGTTAGCTTCCCTTGGGGAAGGCAATCTGAAATCCCAGACAATATCTCGTGAGAACATTTGATTCGAACTGACCGAAAGTTTGGCTCCCAAAGCGACAGATGGACACAACTCTGAGGGCCTGGGTCTAGGTAAGTGGAAAATCTGAACCCAGGATTTCATTCTTGCTAGTAGCCCTAGGACCCAAAGGGGTTGAAAGCCAGCCGGGAGTTTCCACTATAAATTACATTCCACTCCGTTCCCAGAGTGAGTGCAGCTCTGATTTCACCAGACGCCAGCTTCTTAACACTTTCATCCACACTGGATGCCTTGAAGAGAACCAAAGGGCAGATTTGAGCAAAGGCACGTAACAGCTAAAGAAATGTAAGTCCATTTCACAAAGTATTTTCTTCCTGTCCCCACTGTTTGAATACGGTTCGGTCCCACTTGCCGACTTTGCACAATAATGATGGCATTTGTTTTTTCTTTTTTTTTTTGATGGCATTTATTAAGCGCTTACTATGTGCAAAGCACTGTTCTAAGCGCTGGGGAGGTTACAAGGTGATCAGGTTGTCCCACGGGGGGCTCACAGTCCTCATCCCCATTTTACAGATGAAGGAACTGAGGCCCAGAGAAGTGAAGTGACTTGCCCAAAGTCACACAGCTGACAATTGGTGGAGTCGGGATTTGAACCCATGACCTCTGACTCCACAGCCCGGGCTCTTGCCACTGAGCCACGCTGCTTCCCTGTTAAGGGCTATGTGCAAAGCACTGTTCTAAGCGCTGGGTGATCAGGTTGTCCCACATGGGGCTCACAGTCTTAATTCCCATTTTACAGATGAGGTCACTGAGGCTCATAGAAGTGAAGTGACTTGCCCAAAGTCACACAGCAGACAAGTGGTGAAGGGATTAGAACCCATGACATCTGACTCCCAAGCCCGTGCTCTTTCCACTGAGCCATGCTGCATCTGACTCTACACTCCTTAATAATAATTAATAATTATGGCACTTGTTAAATACTTACTATGTGCCAAGCACTGTTCTAAGCACTGAAAGATGTTAAGCACTTATTTGTGCCAGGCACTGTACTGAGCGCTGGGGTGGATACAAGCAAATTGAGTAGGACACAATCAATCAATCAATCAATCATATTTATTGAGTGCTTACTGTGTGCAGAGCACTGTACTAAGCGCTTGGGAAGTCCAAGTTGGCAACATATAGAGACGGTCCCTACCCAACAGTGGGCTCACAGTCTAAAAGGGGGAGACAGAGAACAAAACCAAACATAGGGACACAGTCCCTGTCCGGTATGGGGCTCGTAAGTCTCAACCCCCATTTTACAGACGAGGTAACTGGAGCCCAGAGACGTGAAGTGACTTGCCCAAGGTCACGCAGCACATAAGTGATGGAGCCGGGATCAGAGCGCAAGGCCTTCTGACCGCCAGGCCTCTTCTCTATCCACTATGTCACGAACTTCCTGAGGGCAGGCGCTGTATCTTCTGCTTCTACTGTATATTTCCAAGTAGCTGATAAAGTATCCTCCACTGGCGGACCCGGTTGGGTTGCCAACCTCCAACCTCTCCCCTCTCCAATCAATCAATCAATTGATGGTATCAGTACAGTGCTCTGCATATAGTAAGCACCCAATCAATGAATGACCGACTGATTGACTCTCTCAACTTGTCTCTCCTTCTGTCCCCTTCAAACCAATGCCACAGTTTCTCAACAAACAACACATCACTGGTAAGTGCTTAGTACAGTGCTCTGCACACAGTAAGCGCTCAATAAATACGATTGATGATGGTTTAAGTGCAAAGAAACTAGCAAACCACTGAGAGGAAGGCCAGATTGTTTCTTCTTCTTCTTCTTCTTTAATGATATTTATCTACATAGAGCTAGGGTAGATACAAGCTAATCAGGTTGGACGCAATCCATGCCCCATATGGGGCTCACAGTCTTAATCCCCAATTTTACAGACGAGATAACTGAGGCTCAGAGAAGTGAACTGACTTGCTCAAGGTTACACAGCAGAAAATCAATCAATCAATCATATTTATTGAGCGCTTACTGTGTGCAGAGCACTGTACTAAGCGCTTGGGAAGTACAAGTTGGCAACATATAGAGACAGTCCCTACCCAACAGCAGGCTCACAGTCTAAAAAGTGACAGAGCTGGGACTAGAACCCAGGTCCTCTGATTTCCAGGCCTGTGACCCTCTAGACTGTAAGCTCATTATGGGCTGGGGAAATGTCTGGTAATTCTGTTGTACTGCACTCCACTAAGCTCTCAGTACAGTGCTCTGCACTGTACTGAGGAGAAGCAGCATGGCCTAGTGGAAAGAGCACGGGCTTGGGAGTCAGAGGTCAAGAGTTTGAATCCCACCTCTGCCACTTGTCAGCTGTGTGACCTTGGGCAAGTCACTTAACTTCTCTGGGCCTCAGTTACCTCATCTGTAAAATGGGGATGAAGACTGTGAGCCCCACGTGGGACAATCTGATTACGTTGTATCTGCCCCAGCACTTAGAACAGTGCTTGGCATTCATTCATTCATTTATTCATTCATTCAATCGTATTTATTGAGCGCTTACTGTGTGCAGAGCACTGTACTAAGCGCTTGGGAAGTACAAGTTGGCAACATAAAGAGACGGTCCCTACCCAACAACGGGCTCACAGTCTAGAAGGGGGAGACAGACAACAAAACAAAACATGTGGACAGGTGTCAAGTCATCAGAATAAACAGAAGTAAAGCTAGATGCACATCATTAACAAAATAAATAGAACAGTATTATTATTAATAATAATAATGGATTGTTGGACTATAAACTCCTGATGGCAGGAATCCTGTTTATTTACTCTATTGTAATAATAATAATAATAATAATAATAATAATAATAATGGTATTTGCTAAGCACTTACTATGTGCCAAGCACTGTTCCAAGCACTGGGGTAGACACAAGGCAATCAGGCCGTCCCTCCCGGGGCTCACAGTCTCAATCCCCACTCCACAGATGAGGTAACTGAGGCACAGCGACATTAGGTGGCTTGCCCAAGGTCACAAGGCTGAAAAGTGGTGGAGCCGGGATTGGAACCCACGTCTTCCGACTCCCAAGGCTGTGCTCTTTCCACTAAGAAAGAAAATGACTATAAGGCTTATAAGGGTTTGTCTTTTAAATATTTTGCCCATAATATCAGTCAGGTTTTGACAAGGTAATTGGATGCAAAAGAAGATTTTTGCAATATTCTTCAAGCAGCAATACAGGGGATCCCTCCAACTGCTCCACAGAGTGAGGCAGTTGGCACATAGTAAGCGCTTACCAAATACCAACGTTAATTAATTAATAGTAAGTGCTCAAGACATTCAATTGATTGATTCCACCAGGCCACCCCACTTGTTTTTTTGGTTACCCCCTGACCGCCAAGCATAATATGCATGCTCTAACTCTTCAGGATGAACAGTGCCTCTCTTGGATTTATTGCATTTCTAAGCCTTTGATAGAGACCGAAAGTTATTATAAATCAGATTAGAATGGGCTTTAAAGATTAGGGACATTAATCCTCAGGGGGAGGAGGGAGGAGGAGGAGGGGAATATTCCACTGACTCGAATGCTCTAATGCGACTGTGGAAAATGTTTTGAGCATATGTCTGAAGAACGCGGGGCCAGTTCTAAATTGGAACCGTTGCTTCCTGGGCTCCACAGTGTGGCTCTCTGGCCTTTTACGAGGTCAGAGAATGAAGGACACACATGAAAAGGGAAGGGCAGACATTGGCAAAGCACTGCCCGATGGTTTACCTGAAAAGAACAGAAACCAGAAGGGTCAACGAGCCCACTGGATGACTAAACTGAGGGCCAGAGTGCAGCTGCATCTTGCCTTGTGACCTGCCCTGTCACCTAGGTCCATATCTGTAATTTTTAAATTTCTATTAATGTTTGTCTCCCATCTTTGCTTGCTGTGGGCAGGGAATGTGTCTATTGTTATATTGCACTCTCCCAAGTGCTTAGTACAGTGCTCTGCACGCAGTAAGTGCTCAATAAATATGACTGAATGAATGAATGACTTCCCTAGGACCTGTAATGTGACCTTCCCTACAATCTTCCCTATGATCTGCCCCGTGACCTTCCCTGTGACCTGCCCCATGATCTTTTCTATGATCTTCCCTATGACCTGCCTCATTCATTCATTCATTCAATCGTATTTACTGAGAGCTTACTGTGTGCAGAGCACTGCACTAAGTGCTTGGGACAGTACAATACAACAATAAACAGACACATTCCCTGCCCACAATGAGCTTAAAGTCTGAGGTGGGGGGTGGGGGGCAGGAGGGGGATTGTGACCTTGTGACTTGTCCTATGACCTGCCCTGTGACTTGCCCTGCAATTTTCCCAATGACCTGTCTGGTGATCTTCCCTGTGACCTGCCCTATTCATTCATTCATTCAATCGTATTTATTGAGCGCTTACTGTGTGCAGAGCACTGTACTAAGCGCTTGGGAAGTACAAGTGGGCAGCATATAGAGACGGTCCCTACCCAACCTTCATTCATTCATTCAATCATATTTATTGAGCGCTTACTGTGATGCCCTGCCCTGTGACTTGCCCTGCAATCTTCCCAATGACCTGTCCGGTGATCTTCCCTGTGACCTGCCCTATTCATTCATTCATATTTATTGAGCGCTTACTGTGAGCAGAGCGCTGTATTAAGTGCTTGGGCAGTACAAGTTGGCAACATATAGAGACGGTCCCTACCCAACAGCGGGCTCACAGTCTAGAAGGGGGAGACGGACAACGAAACAAAACATATTAACAAAAAGAATAAATAGAATAAATATGTACATGTAAAATAGAGTAATAAATCCGTACAAACATATATACAGGTACTGTGGGGAGGGGAAGGAGGTAAGGCGGGGGGATGGGGAGGGAGAGGAGGGGGAGAGGAAAGAGGGGGCTCAGTCTTCCCTATGACCTTCTCTATGACCTGCTCTGTGACCTGCCCCTTGACTTGCCCCCTGACCTGCCCTATGACCTGTAGAGTCTGACTGGGTTCCGGCCTGGCAGTGGAGGTACAATTCCAGTCTGCGGGAAGCTCAGATCTGGTCCAGTACAGAGCCACCTTAGGGAATCCACTCTCCCATCTCTGGGTTGGGGGCTCCTTGGAAACGCCTTGGTTCCAGAACTCATGTGGAATAGTCTATTCTATGAGGCTGTTCCAATGCAGGCTGGAATCTCAGGAACTGAAGGAGTCTTGGGAGGCAAGGCAAAAGAAGAAAGGAAGGCAACTCCAGCACTTAGTATAGTGCCTGGCACATAGTAAGCGCTTAACAAATACCATAATTAGAATAATTATTACCTTCCCCAATACAGGAGCCATGGAGATGCCTTCCTGGCTTTCATCTAGAAGCAACATGGCCTAATAATAATAATAATGATAATAATAATAATGATGGCATTTGTTAAGCACTTACTATGTGCAAAGCACTGTTTTAAGCACTGGGGAGGATACAAGGTGATCAGGTTGTCCCAAGTGGGGCTCACAGTCTTAATCCCCATTTTACAGATGAGGTAACTGAGGCACAGAGAAGTTAAGTGACTTGCCTGAGGTCACACAGCTGACAAGTGGCGGAGCCGGGATTTGAACCCACGACCTCTGACTCCCAAGCCCGGGCTCAGGCCTGAGAGTCAGAAGACCTGGGTTCTAATCCTGGCTCTGCCTTGTGCCTGATGTGTGACCTTGGAAAAAAATAATTTAGCTCTCTGTGCTTCAGTTTCCTCATCTATAAAATGGGGATTCAATACCTATTCTCCATCCTACTTAGACTGTGAGCCCCATGTGGGACAGGGATTGGATCTGGCCTATCTCATTGCTTCCCCAGTGCTTAGTTCAGTGCTTGGCACATTGAAAATGCTTAACAAATACCATTATTATTTCATTAAGTTTTCGTCTTTAGAATCAGCCATCTCTTTGGCTGCTGTATTTTTTCATTGTCCCTTTGTGGACGCGTCTTTAGAGAGCAAACCACACGAGAGTTTTGACAGGACTTTGGCCTCTTAATCCAGGACTACAAATAGAAACTCATTTCTCAGAGTACCGGGACAGTAAACTAAAGGGTTCTAAATGATGACTGAAAGAGGAAAGGCGGAAAGTGTGATTACTTAAATTTTGTTAAGAAATGACATATTCCCATGAGGTTCCAATAGAGCATGTGCTTAGGAGCTACCAGGGTCCCTTTGAGAAAATTTGGAAAGACAAAACCCTATTTCAGTACCTCCAGCTGCCCCTCAGGGCTTCACAGACATAAGCACAGATTGTCTGCTGTTAATTTCTTGACTTTTTTTTTTAAAGGTAGTTTATGAGCGCTTACTATGTGCCAGACACTGTAATAAGCACTGTGGGATATTCACGATCATCAGGTTGGATCCAGTTCCCGTCCCGTGTAGGCCTCTCAGTCTTTAAAGCACTCAATCACTTCAACCCCTCCTAAATCACCTTGCTGCCTTCCTATTAATGATAATGATAATGATGATGATGGCATTTATTAAGCGCTGACTATGTGCAAAGCACTGTTCTAAGTGCTGGGGTAGATACAAGGTAATCAGGTTGTCCCACAGGGGTGCTTGCAGTCTTAATCCCCATTTTACAGATGAGGTAACTGAGGCACAGAGAAGTTACGTGACTTGCCCAAAGTCACACAGCTGACAAGTGGCAGAGGCGGGATTAGAACCCATGACCTCTGACTCCCAAGCCTGTGCTCTTTCCACCAAGCCACGCTGCTTCTCCAACGCCCCCCTTACACTTTGCTCCTTTAATGAGAACCTACTCACTGTACCTTAATCTCCTTTATCTCACTGCCGCTAACGTCTCGCACACGTCCTGCCTCTGGTCTGGAATGCCCTCCCTCTTCATTTTTGACTGACGATCACTTTCCCTACCATCAAAACCTAATTAAAAGCACATCTCCAGAAGTCCATCCTCAACTAAGCCCTCATTTCCTCTTCTCCCGCTCTCTTCTGTATCACCCTTTCACTTGGATTTTGTTCCCCCCTCCCTCAGCACCTATATATATATAGGGAATTTATTTATTTTTATTAATGTCTGTCTCCCCCTTGGAACTGTCAGCTCATTGTGGGCAGGGGACGCTTCTACCAACTCTGTAATATTGTATTCTCCCACGTGCTTAGTACAGTGCTCTGCACACAGTAAGTGCTCAATAAACACTACTGATTGATCACTGCTTAATCTGCATTTCGCAGATGAGTTAACTGGGGCAAAGAGAAATTAAATGACTTGCCCAAGTCACGGGCTCCCTGGCCCTTATTCTTGCCACTAAGCCACGCTGCTTTTCATGTTTTATGATCCACCAATCCCACACATGTCCACTTGTGTGTGCTTAGGGAGTAGCATTGTAATGGTATTTATTATTATTATTATTAATTTATTAAATGCCTGCTGTGTGCAGAGCAGTGTACCAAGTTCTGGGAAAGAATACACAGATGAGAACTAGACATGGTCCCTGTCCCTTGGGGGTCTTGGGCTTATTCAGACAGGGCTGTAAGCCCCCCACGACTATCTTTTTCTTCCCTTGTGACTACCCATAATACCTGGAAAAGTGCTCTACATAGCTGCTAGTTGTCAGCTGTGTGACTTTGGGCAAGTCACTTCACTTCTCTGTGCCTCAGTTCCCTCATCTGTAAAATGGGGATTAAGTCTGTGAGCCCCAATTGGGACAACCTGATCTCCTTGTAACCTCCCCAGTGCTTAGAGCAGTGCTTTGCACATAGTAAGCACTTAATAAATGCCATTATTATTAGTGAGCACTCAAATATGGCAGGCTGAGTAAATATTGACTAGCATCATCCTCACCAAAGTTGATTGAGCATTTCCTATGGAGAGAATACTATACTAGGTGTCCACTTGAGCAAAACACTGCACGAGGCCCCTAGTGTGTAGAAGAAAATTAGAATCAATCAGTCGATGGTATCAATTAAGTGCTTACTGTGTGCAAAACACAGCACTAAGCACTTGGGAAAGTACTGCTCTGTCCACTAAACCACACAATCCCTTCCACCGCTAAGATTTTTAAGTTGCTACGGTTCCATTAATTCATTTCTCCCTTTCTCCCTCTCACCACTAAAAGACAAGTAACTGAATACTAAGTTCCTTGGAGAGCTTGGAACTGAACAGTTTCAACTCACTGCCTATTCAGGGCAAAAGAGCAAACCGAGTTATAACAAATGTTTGCAATGCCAAGTGGCTTCTAGTTTAGGAAGGTTCCTTGAAACTTTGAGCCGAACTAAAGCTTTCTGTTAATGGGATGATGTAAAGAGAGATTATAAAAGCTTCTTTCCTTCCCCACCACAAAAATGTGAAATGAGAATCCTGAGTCAAATGGCTGAGAATTTAAAGTTCAGCTTTGTGCCTTTATACTTCCCTCCTTCCCCCATTCATAGGAGTTTGGGAACAATTCATTATTTTCCATATCGGACAATTGCATAGTTAAGAAGAAACATACCAAGACCAAGTGCCTGACCTCCAAACCCAGCAATTTCCATTTCCCTCTCAAACCATTCACCGCCTAGATGGTATCCACTGTTCACCAACATGTGGTGGTGAACAGTATGATTTCTGGAGAATTTCAAAATGAGGGTCACCGATATGGGTAGGAAACAAAAATAACAGAGCTCTCTCCTGTGCAAAGACTGTTCTTGGGGCTGTAGCTTTGCAGTCCTGAGCTTTTTTTTAAATGGTATTTGTTAATCAATCAATCAATCAATCGTATTTATTGAGCGCTTACTGTGTGCAGAGCACTGTACTAAGCACTTGGGAAGTACAAGTTGGCAATATATAGAGACGGTCCCTACCCAACAGTGGGCTCACAGTCTAGAAAGTGCTTACTATGTGCCAGGCACTGTACTAAGCACTGGGGTAGATCCAAGTTAATCAGGTTGGACACTGTCCCTGTCCCACATGGGGCTCACAATCTTAATCCCCATTTTACAGATGAGCTAACTGAGGCACAGAGATTTGCCCACTGTCACACAGTAGGCATGTGGAAGAGCCAGGATTCCCCCTTCTAGACCGTGAGCCCACTGTTTGGTAGGGACTGTCTCTATATGTTGCCAACTTGTGCTTCCCAAGCGCTCAGTACAGTGCTCTGCACACAGTAAGCACTCAATAAATATGATTGATGATGATGATGATGAACTGTACTTCCCAAGCGCTTAATACAGTGCTCTGCACACAGTAAGCGCTCAATAAATATGATTGAATGAATGAATGAACCCAGGTCCTTCTGACTCCCAGCCCCGTGCTCTATCCAGTGGGCCATACTGCTTCTCTAGGCTCTCTGCACTGGGGTTCTGGAGTCCCCAGAAGACACTATTAGTCCTCTAGACTGTAAGATGGTTGTGGGCAGGAAACGTGTCTGCTTATTATTATATTGTACTAGTCCAGTACTAAGTCCCAGTACAGTGCTCTGCACACAGTAAGCGCTCAATAAATACGATTGATTGACTGAGCGAAACCAGTGCCTCTCCCCCAACAGTTACCTGTGAGAAGCCCCTCTCAGAAGGACCAAGGGGGCAACAGGCCCTGGGGCAACTGCTAGAAGGTTGGGACTGACTATCCTGACTCTCTTGAATCAATCAATCAATCGTATTTATTGAGCGCTTACTGTGTGCAGAACACTGTACTAAGCGCTTGGGAAGTACAAGTTGGCAATATATAGAGACAGTCCCTACCCAACAGTGGGCTCACAGTCTAAAAGGGGCTCACAGTCTAAAAGAACAGGGATGACCCAACCAAACCCGGCTCACTGGGTAAAGAAGGACCTGGGTTCTAATCCTCGTTCTGTCCCTTGTCTGCTGCATGGCCTTGGACAAGTCCTTTCACTTCTCTGGCCTCAGTTCACTCATCTGGAAAATGGGGATTAAGACTGTGAGCCCCATGGGGGACAGGGACTGTGCGCATCCCGATTTGTTTGGATCCACCCCAGTGCTTAGAATAATAATAATAATAACAATGGCATTTATTAAGTGCTTATTATGTGCAAAGCACTGTTCTAAGCGCTGGAGAGGTTACAAGGTGTCCCATGGGGGGCTCCAGTGCTTAGAATAACAATAATAATAACAATGGCATTTATTAAGCGCTTATTATGTGCAAAGCACTGTTCTAAGCGCTGGAGAGGTTACAAGGTGTCCCATGGGGGGCTCCAGTGCTTAGAATAATAATAATAATAACAATGGCATTTATTAAGTGCTTATTATGTGCAAAGCACTGTTCTAAGCGCTGGAGAGGTTATAAGGTGTCCCATGGGGGGCTCACAGTCTTAATCCTCATTTTACAGATGAGGTCACTGAGGCCCAGAGAAGTTAAGTGACTTGCCTAAAGTCACACAGCTGGCAATTGGCAGAGCTGGGATTTGAACCCATGACCTCTGACTCCAAAGCCCAGGCTCTTTCCACCGCGCCACGCTGCTTCTCTAGAACAGAACACGGCCCATGGTAAGTGTATATATGTATATATGTTTGTACGTATTTATTACTCTATTTATTTATTTATTTTATTTGTACATATTTTTTCTATTTATTTTATTTTGTTAATATGTTTTGTTTTGTTCTCTGTCTCCCCCTTCTAGACTGTGAGCCCACTGTTGGGTAGGAACCGTCTCTATATGTTGCCAACTTGTACTTCCCAAGCGCTTAGTACAGTGCTCTGCACACAGTAGGCGGTCAATAAATATGATTGAATGAATGAATGCTTAACAAATGCTATAATTACTATTAGAACAGTGCTCAGTGCTTAGAACAGTGCTTTGCACATAGTAAGCGCTTAATAAATGCCATTATTATTATTATTAGCAACCTCATTGTGGGCAGGAAACGTGTCTACCCACTCTTCTGTACTATAATAATAATAATAATGGCATTTATTAAGCGCTTACTATGTGCAAAGCACTGTTCTAAGCGCAGGGGAGGTTACAAGGTGATCAGGTTGTCCCTCGGGGGGCTCACAGTCTTAATCCTCATTTGACAGATGAGGGAGGCCCAGAGAAGTGAAGTGACTTGCCCAAAGTCACACAGCTGGCAATTGGCAGAGCCGGAATTTGAACCCATGACCTCTGACTCCAAAGCCCATGCTCTTTTCCACTGAGCCACGCTGCTTCCCTCAGTCTCCCAAGAGTTTAGTACAGTGATAAATTTATTTATTTATTTTACTTGTACATATCTATTCTATTTATTTTATTTTGTTAGTACGTTTGGTTTTGTCTCCCCCTTTTAGACTGTGAGCCCACTGTTGGGTAGGGACTGTCTCTACATGTTGCCAATTTGTACTTCCCAAGCGCTTAGTACAGTGCTCTGCACACGGTAAGCGCTCAATAAATACAATTGATGATGATGATGATCTGCACATAGTAAGTGCTCAATAAATATCATCGATTGATTGATTGATTAGTAGGAAGGGGGATGGGATAAGAAGGTGATCCGCGCTTCCTGCTCTATCCTTGATGCCGCCATGATCACTGTCACCATCATGGCATCTGTTTGGCCCTCGTCACCAACTGTTACCAACTGTTCCCTGGTGAGGCTTTGGTCATGAGGCCGTAGTAAGCGATGGTTCCCTAGCAATAGGGTGGAAGGACCCCATCAACCTAATGGATAGAGAATTGGCCTGAGAGTCAGAAGGACCCGGGTTCTAATCCTGGCTCCGCCACTTGTCTGCTGTGTGACCTTGGGCAAATCATTTCATTTCTCCGGACCCCAGTTCCCTCATCTGTAATTAAGACTGTGAGCCCTATGTGGGACATGGACTGTGTCCAACCCAAATATCTACTCCAGCGCTTAGAACACTGTCAGGCACATTGTAAGTGCTTAACAAATACCACAGTCATTATTAATCAATCAATCAATCAATCAATCGCATTTATTGAGCACTTACTATGTGCAGAGCACTGTACTAACCGCTTGGGAAGTACAAATTGGCAACATATAGAGACAGTCCCTACCCAACAGTGGGCTCACAGTCTAAAAGGGGGAGACAGAGAACAAAACCAAACATACTAACAAAATAAAATAAATAGAATAGATATGTACAAATAAAATAAATAAATAAATAGAGTAATAAATATGTACAAGCATATATACATATATACAGGTGCTGTGGGGAAGGGAAGGAGGTAAGATGGGGGGGATGGAGAGGGGGACGAGGGGGAGAGGAAGGAAGGGGCTCAGTCTGGGAAGGCCTCCTGGAGGAGGTGAGCTCTCAGCAGGGCCTTGAAGGGAGGAAGAGAGCTAGCTTGGCGGATGGGCAGAGGGAGGGCATTCCAGGCCCGGGGGATGACGTGGGCCGGGGGTCGATGGCGGGACAGGCGAGAGCGAGGTACGGTGAGGAGATCAGTAGTATTAACTGCTGTTTCTGAGTTTTTACTTTTTGCTGACACAACATCTTACACTTGTTTGTCTCTGCCACCCACGCCTGAGTGTGTGTGCTTCTCTCTGTCTCTTTCTCTCTCTGTCTCTTTCTATTCCCTGCCCCGCTTCCCATCTGCCTCCCCCTTGTCTCCTCCCTCCCAGCACCACTCTGAGCTCCAGAAAAATCTCACCTCCTTCCTCGTCTCGATCACCAGGGATGAGGAAGAAAGTTCTTTTTCACACAACTGGCCGCTTGCCGTGACTGAAAGCAGAAAGGGAAACCGTCCAAGACCAATGTCGGTTGAGCCAGCTCATGGAGAGAGACACAGGGTGTCTTTGACGGCCTGCAGAAATATTTCAGCTGTTGCCGCGCCTGCCCGGGGGGAGTCTTAGAGTTGCACGGTTAGGTATCGCTAGCAGTTGATCGTTCCACTTAAATCTGTCTCCCGATTGCCAAAGGGGCCCGTTGGGATAACAAGGAAGGCTTTCCGAGATGACCCACGGCTGGCAGGGAGCTTGGAGGGCGGGGAAGCCCAAGGTAAGGCTGGCACAGCCTCTGCCAGCACCTGGTTGGGTGAAGAAATCAATTACGATCAAGAGAGGAAATTATTTCACTTACAATCGATGGTATTTGTTGAATGCTTACCGAGGGCAGAGCACTGAACTAAGTACTTGGAAGAGTACAGTACTGGAGTACTTGGAGAAGCACCGTGGCTCAGTGGAAAGAGCACGGGCTTTGCAGTCAGAGGTCATGGGTTCAAATCTTGGCTCCTCCAACTGTCA
This sequence comes from Tachyglossus aculeatus, assembly GCF_015852505.1. Lineage (NCBI taxonomy): Eukaryota > Metazoa > Chordata > Mammalia > Monotremata > Tachyglossidae > Tachyglossus > Tachyglossus aculeatus. The sequence continues at coordinate 60,768,847 of NC_052068.1, read as the reverse complement.
GCTGTGTGACTTTGGGCAAGTCACTTCACTTCCTTGGGCCTCAGTTACCTCATCTGGAAAATGGGGATTAAAACTGTGAGCCCCCAATGGGACAACCCGATCACCTTGTAAGCACTTAACAAATACCATCATTATTATTATTACAGTAAAACAGAGAAGATGAGGAGAAGCAATGTGGCCTACGGGATAGAGCATCTATCCTCTCCTGCCTTGATTATTGTATCAACCTCGTTGCTGACCTCCCAGCCTCCTGTGTCTCCCCTCGCTAGTCCATACTTCACTCTGCTGCCCGGATCATTTTTCTACAAAAACGTTCACAACGTGTTTCCCCACTTCTCAAGAAGCTCCAGTGGTTCCCCATCTACCTCCACATCAAACGGAAACTCTTCACCACTGACTTTGAAGCACTCAATCCCCTTGCCCCCTCCTACCTCACATTACTATTCTCCTACTACAACCCAGCCCACATACTTCGCTCCTCCAATGCTAACCTTCTCGCTCTACCTCCGTCTTGTCTATCCCGCCACCAATCCTTCGCCCATGTTCTTCATCTGGCCTGGAACGCATTCCCTCCTCAAATCTGACAGACAATGACTCTCTCCGCCTTCAAAGCCTTACGGAAGGCACATCTCCTCCAAGAGACCTTCCCTGACTATGCTGTCCTTTCCTCTTCTCCCACTCCCTTCTCCATCACTCTTGCTCCCTTTATTCACCCCCACACAACTGCACTTACATCCACATCGGTAATTTATGTATTTATGCTAATGTCTGTCTCCCTGTCTAGTCTGTAAGCTCTTTGTACGCAGGGAGTGTATCTGTTTATTGTTATATTGCACTCTCCCAAGCGCTTAATACAATGCTCTGCACAGGGTGTGTGCTCAATAAATACAACTGAATGAATGAATAAATGAATGGGCTTGGAAGTCAGAAGGATCTGGATTCTAATCCCAGCTCTGCTATTTGTCTGCTGTGTGACACTGGGCAAGTCACTTAACTTCTCTGTGCCTCAGTTGTCTCATTTGTAAACTGGGAGACCCATGTGGGAAAGCCACTGTGTCCAATCTGATTAACTGGTATCTACCCCAGTGCTTAGAACAGTACTGGGCACTTAAGTACCATTATTATTATTATTATTATTATTATTATTATTATTATTACTATTATTATTATTATTTATGATCTAGTGGGGAAGTCAGACATTAAAACAAATGATAGGGAGGGGAAGTGATGAGTATTAGAGTATACACCTAGGTGCTGTGGGGCTGGGGTGGGGTAACAGAGTCCTTAAGGGGTACAAGGATCCAAGTGCATAGGTGACACAGAGGGAGGAGGAATAGGGTGGGGGAAATGAGAGGTTAATCAGGGAAGACTTCTTGGAGGAGGTGCTATTCCCACACATGTAAATCGCTAGGTAAAATCTCTGTTGCCAGACACTTTCATTTCTACTTTATGGGCCTGTCTCCCACAAAATCTCTCCAACAGGATGTCAACAAAGGCACCTTTGTTATATTATTATTACTGCATTACCCATAAAGTGCTTTTAATTATTATTGTGTTGCTGACAGAAGTCCTGTGGGTAAATTTAATGGGCGAGGGTCATAAAATAAACAGCACATAGAGCAAAGCTTCACAGAGCAGCTTGTAAAAGCAAAATGAACATTATTTCTATTAATGATAATGATCAAATAGGAACACCTTCTTTGGCGTCTATTTTGGGTTTCTCTCATGGGAGGATTAACAGAATGACACTGCCACGAAGGACGGCAAGCTCCAGTAGGTTTTCTACTTCCTCTACCATTAGGCTCAATCCTGAGTATTCATTGTGTGCCTACAGTAGAGTTAAAAGACACACACTCCCTACTCTCAGTGAGTTTACATTTCAACAGGGGAGACAGAGGCAAAGATATTTACACTTAGGAGGAAAATGAGAAAAGGAAGGTGGATTCGACCATCTCCTCAGGGCTGTAAGCTCTTTACAGGTAGGGAACGTGCCTGTTTATTGTTATATTGTACTCTCCCAAGCGCTTAGAACAGTGCTATGCACACAGTAAGCTCTCAATAAATATGACAGAATGAATGAATGATTGGTGACTAAATAAGTGCTCAAAGAGTAGAGCCTTTGGGTGGCGGGGTGGTGGTGAACGCTGAGATAATAACAACTGTGGTATTTGCTAGGGGCTTACTATATGTCGATCACTGTAATAAGCGCTGGGATAGATCTAAGAGAACCAAGTCTCCCAGTCGGAAGTGGAGGGAAAACAGGTCTCAGATCCCCATTTTACCCGAGGAAACTGAGGCCCGGAGAAGTGAAATGACTTGCCCAAGGCCACACAGCAGGCAAGAGGCCGAAGTGCGATTAAAATCTAGATCCTACGGCTACCAGGACGGTGATCTTTCCGCTAGGCCACACTGAATGAAGGTTGGGTAGGGACCGTCTCTATACGTTGCCCACTTGTACTTCCCAAGCGCTTAGTACAGTGCTCTGCACACAGTAAGCGCTCAATAAATACGATTGAATGAATGGTAGTAAGGGGGCCGCTACCTGGGGAGATGACAATTAATGAGCTGCCTCTGACATGGAAAGGTGGGATTTCAGAAGGCTCTGAATCTGGAGAGAGCTGTGGCCAGGCGGATCCGGATGGGGAGGGAATTCTGGGCATGAGGGAGGGCAGGACAGCGGAGGAGGAGGGTGGAGAAGTTGAGTGTGGGGCCGTGAGGAGGATCTGTGGAAAACCTGAACGATTAGGAGGCTTTTAGGAACAGCAAGTCCTGGGCCTTTGTAGATTTACTTTTCCACTTTCCAGACTCAAATTTCCGCACGGCTCCCACGGGGCAGACTTTAGTACTTTGACCCAACGAACAGTGGAAGGCCAAATGGTCAAGGGGTTTCGAATTTGAACCGACAAGAGATTTTGAAGGATTCTTTTCCCCACCCCCAACGTTTTTCCTTATGGTTTGCTAAAGCAAGCCTGTTCCATGATGACCACGAGAATTATTTTTGGTCCTCTTCCTTCACTTGTGACTATTTTGAAACTGCAGCCTTTTTTTAAAAAAGTAGATGCTGTTTCCAAAATACAAATTCCCAAATTCCCAAAATACAAATACAAATAAAATACATTAAGTCCCTAATTAATGTAAGTAAATAGGGAGAGACCTGTGCTGTTTTGGGGTTTGGCTCGTCTGTGGTCTTGGCCCATAGGTGAATCTAAGCGTGTGAGTGGGCTTTTTCTTTTCTCCTTTAAAATAAAATCAGCCTTTTCAACCTGATTCCAATAAATAATAATGCAGCTATGGAGCATTAATTGTTCTTCAGTCTCTCTACCTACCTAAAAAAAAGACTCCATTTCAAAACAGTGCCCTATGCACCACTGAGGCAGTGATATATTTCAATGGCTAAGCTGCTTAATAATAATGACATTTATTAAGCACTTACTATGTGCCAGGCTCCTCTCTCAGGGTCGTACCTGGAGAGTTTCCAGGCTCGACAATTGGAGGGAGATTCAAGCAGAGGCATACCCATTCCATTTCTAGCTTGGCCAGTGGCTAGCATGTGGCAGGCAATCTGCTACAAGTCAAAACTCACCTGTGCTGGGCAGCAGCGGCAGGGGAGAGAGTCGAGGGCAGGCAGAGACTCAAGTTTACTGTGTGGAAGGAGGCAATGGTAAACCAATTCCATATTTTTCCAAGAAAACTCTCTGGATCCACTACCAGAATGATTGCAGATGGAGGTGGGCCATTCTGAGAGAGATGTCTCCATGGAATTGCTATGGATTGGAAGTGACTCAATGGTATAAGATAAAAAAAGACACGTGCCAAGCACTATACTAAGTGCTGCAGTAGATACAAGCTACTACAGTAGATACAAGATGATTAGGTTGGACACAGTCCATGTCCCAGGTGGGGCCCACAGTCTTAATCCCTATTTTCTTGACTTGTCTTATGACATCGAGTTGTTTAATAATAATGGCATTTATGAAGCACCTACTATGTGCAAAGCACTGTTCTAAGCACTGGAGAGGTTACAAGGTGATCAGATTGTCCCACGGTGGGCTCACAGTCTTCATCCCCATTTTACAGATGAAGTCAATCAATCAATCATATTTATTGAGTGCTTACTGTGTGCAGAGCACTGTACTAAGTGCTTGGGAAGTACAAGTTGGCAACATCTAGAGACGGCCCCTACCCAACAGTGGGCTCACAGTCTAGAAGGGGGAGACAGAGAACAAAACCAAACATATTAACAAAATAAAATAAATAGAATAGATATGTACAAGTAAAATAAATAGAGTAATAAATATGTACAAACATATACACATATATACAGGTGCTGTGGGGAAGGGAAGGAGTTAAGGCGGGGGGGATGGAAAGGGGGAGGAGGGGAAGAGGAAGGAGGGGGCTCAGTCTGGGAAGGCCTCCTGGAGGAGGTGAGCTCTGTCACTGAGGCACAGAGAAGTGAAGTGACTTGCCCAAAGTCACACAGCTGAGAATTGGCGGACCCGTTTCCGACCCATAGTGACACCACGGACACATCTCTCCCAGAACCCCCTCTCTCCATCTGTAATCATTCTGGTAGTGGATCCAGAGAGTTTTCTGGGTAAAAATACGGAAATGGTTTACCATTGCTGCCTTCCATGCAATAAACTCGAATCTCCGCCCTCGACTCTCTCCCGTGCCACTGCTGCCCAGCACATGGGAGTTTTGACTTGTAGCAGATTGCCTTCCACTCACTACCCAATGCCCAAGCTAAGAATGGAACGGGTAGGCCTCTGCTTGACGGGTAGGCCTCCCGTAGCCGAGCCTGGTACAGTACTGGAAATTCTCCAGGTGTGACCCAGAGAGGGGGTCCCTATTTTACAGATTAGATAACTGAGGTACTCAAAAGTTAAGTGACTTGCCCGAGGTCACACAGCAATCAAGTGGTGGAGCCGGGACTAGAACCCAGGTTCTCTGACTCCAGGCCCAGGCTCTTTCCACTAGGTCATGCCGCTTTTCCTTTATCAGATGCTCCTGTGCAATCCATATAATCTTCTACACACAGTACATTTGCGTGAAGAACTGGGCTGGTGGCTAACTGCATTGGTTGCTTACTGTGCACAGAGCACCACTCTGGATGTCTACTGTGTGCAGAGTGCTCTACTGGGTGCCTACTAGGTGCATTTATTGAGCGTTTACTGTGTGCGGAGCATTGTGCTAACCTCTTGGGACAGTACAATGCAACAGAGTTGGCTGGCGTGTTCCCTGCCAACTAAACAAACTAATCAGTTTGGACACAGTTCATGTCTCATCTGTGGCTCCCCATCTCAATCCCCACTTCACAGATGAGGTAACTGAGGCCCAGAGAAGTCAAGTGATTTGCCCAAGGTCACACAGTAGACATATGGCAGAGCCAGGATTCGAATCCTGGTCCTCTGGCTCCCAGATCCGTTGTCCTTCCTCTAGGCCATGCTGCTCCTGTAGTGCTTAACAAATAACAAAAAAAAAAAAGATTCCCAGGAGCTGAGAGGAACAAGGTCCCCGGTTATTAATAACCACACTCTATTAACCGAGCTGATTTCTCAGAGGCTGTGACTGCTACGACGAGGACCACTCTGGGATCCCAAGAGATTGATGGACCAGGCGTTTAGTACAGTGCTCTGCAAACAGGAAGCGCTCCATAAATAATGACTGATGGATTATGATTGGGAGGTTTGTCCCTCCTGACCCACAGAGCCATACTTTCTTTCCTGGCTGCCATGGGAAGCAGCTGGCTTGGCCCAGGGTCCAATTGGTGTTATTTTCAGTTGGACTTTCCATAGCCTCCGTCAAACCTGGCAAAGCCCAGGACCCTCAGATCCAGATAATAATCTCTCCCCCTTGAAAGAAAGGGATCTTCTGAAGACAGTGAGAATGCTGAGGAATGCAGGCATATCAAGCTGGCGGTAAGGACCCTGTGGTTATTTCCCACTAGGCTGTATCATCATGTCAACCCCTGGCCCACGTCCTACCTCTGGCCTGGAACGCCTTCCCTCCTCAAATCCGCCAATCAAACTTCTCTCCTTCAAGCCACACTAAAGGCCCACCTCCTCCAGGAGGCCTTCCCAGACTAAGCCCCCGTTCCTCAGCTCCCCCTCCCCCCGACTCGCTCCCTTTGCTCTATCCCCTCTCCCCACCCCACAGCACTTGTGCATAAATGTACATTTTGATAATTCTATTTATTTATATTAATGCCTGTTTGCTTGTTTGGATGTGTATATGTCTATAATTCTATTTATTTATATTGATGCCTGTTTGCTTGTTTTGATGTCTGTCTCCCCCCTTCTGGACTGTAAACCTGCTGTAGGCAGGGATTGTCTCTATTGCTGAATTGTACTTTCCAAGTGCTGTGCTCTGCACACAGTAAGTGCTTCAGTAAATATGATTGAATGAATGTCTACCAACTCTATTTTTTTCAAAGGTATTTTCAAAGGTCAATCAATCAATCGTATTTATTGAGCGCTTACTGTGTGCAGAGCACTGTACTAAGTGCTTGGGAAGTACAAGTTGGCAACATATAGAGACAGTCCCTACCCAACAGTGGGCTCACAGTCTTCCCAAGCACTTAGTACAGTGCTCTGCACACAGTAAGCGCTCAATAAATACAATTGATTGATTGATAGAAGAGTGGGCTCACACAAGTACTCTTCAAAGCTCTGAGGTAGGTACAAGGTAATTAAATTGGACACAGTCCCTGTCCCACATGGGGCTCACAGTCTAAGAGGGAGAGAGAACAGGTATTGGATCCTCATTTTACAGCTGAGGAAACTGAGGCACAGAGAAGTTCAATTCTCACAGGGAAGGCAAGTAGCAGAGCTGCTATTTCAACCTAGTTCCTCTGATTCCCAGGCCCACGCTTTTTCTACTAGGTCATGCTACTTCTGATCAATTTCATTCTCTCTGAAGTGCTTAGTACAGGATACAGCACAGAGGAAGCTCTTGATAAAGACCACTAATTGACTGACCGATTCCATTCTTGAGATGTACCGGATGTCAATGGTCTTGGCCTCCGGCCTCCGAGAAATTCGTTCCATCAATCTCCAACGTCGGAGACCATGGAACTGACGCATGCTTGAACCATCCCTTTGGTTCTATTTGCAGGGCCCTTTCATATCTCCAGAGCCCTTTCACAATACCAATTTCATTTTTTTTTCCACGTCATCACAGTGAGGTGGGAAGAGGCAGGGCCTATAGAAGCAGCGTGGCTCAGTGGAACGAGCCTGGGCTTTGGAGTCAGAGGTCATGGGTTCAAATCTCGGCTCCGCCAATGGTCAGCTGTGTGACTTGGGCAAGTCACTTAACTTCTCTGGGCTCATCTGTAAAGTGGGGATTAAGATTGTGAAACCCCATGGGACAAGCTGATCACCTTGTAACCTCCCCAGAGCTTAGAACAGTGCTTTGCACATAGTAAGCGCTTAATAAATGCTATTATTATTATTATTATTATTATAATCATCCCCATTTAACAGATGAGGAAAGAGGCAGTCAGCCGATCGTATTTATTGAGTGCTTACTGTAGGCAGAGCGCTGTACTAAGCACTTGGGAGAGTACTTTATAATGATATAACAGACACATTCCCCGCTCACCATGAGCTCACAGTCCAGCGGGAGAGACAGACATTCATATAAAGACATAAATTACAGATATGGTCATAAGTGCTGTGGCTAAGTGACTTGCCCAAGGTCACTCAAATTCCCAGGCTTATCCTCTTCCTACTAGCTGTGTTGAGATCAATCAATCAATCGTATTTATTGAGCGCTTACTGTGTGCAGAGCACTGTACTAAGCACTTGGGAAGTACAAGTTGGCAAAATATAGAGACAGTTCCTACCCATCAGTGGGCTCACAGTCTAAAAGATCTGAGATCTGTTGCTGGTGGTGGTGGGGTGAAATGGCTGCAGCTATGTGGGTGACAATTCCCTGTCACCCTCCCTCACAATTCCCTGTCACCCTCCCTCCCCTGCCTCCAACCCAGTACAGACCTGGCTGTGGGCCCCAAAGCCCAGCCCAGCCCCCCAGTCCTTGCCTCTAAGGCCTACGTTTTTTGAGCAGAGGGGGTGGAGGTCACATTTCCTCCCCCTTATCTACCTTAAAATTTGCAGACTTCAGACTGTTGCTCTCTCCCCAGGCAGGGAAGAGAATCAGATTCAACAATTCCAATAGCACTTTGCACCTAGAATCATTTGACCCCAAATAATCTCAGCATCTTAACAAGGCTGCTGGCCCTAACCAGGTTTCCTAGCCTAAACTTTAACTGGCTTTGCCCCTATTCCCCATTTCAGGGTTTCTGTATTGCATTTTGCACGTCTGTTGGAAATTCCTCTTCTTTCCTACCTCTCACTTGACTTCCATTTCCAATTCTCAAGATGATTGGAGGAAACGGATAACTCTTCTGACCTCTTCGCAAATGGGATGTATTCCTTTCCTCTTTTTGTTGTTTTTAAAATGGCATTTGTTAAGTGGCGATGATGATGATGGTATTTGCTAGGCTCTTACTATGTGCCAAGCACTTTCTAAGCACTGGGGTAGACACAAGGTAATCAGATTGTCCCACGTGGGGCTCACAGACTTACATATGAGGTAACTGAGGCACAGAGAAGTTAAGTGACTTGCTCAAAGTCACACAGCTGATAAGTGGCGGAGCCGGAATTAGAACCCATGACCTCTGACTCCCAAGCCTGTTCTCTTTCCACTAAGCCATGCTGCTTCTTTAATAACTACGGTATTTGTTAAGCACTATGTGCCAAGCAATGTTCTAAGAACTGGGGTCGATAATAGGTAATCAGGTTGTCCCATATGGGCCTCACAGTCTCAATCCTCATTTTATAGATGAGGTAACTGAGGCCCAGAGAAGTGAAGTGACTTGCCCAAGGTCACACAGCAGACAAGAGGTGAAGCAGGATTAGAACCCACAACCTCTGACTTCCAAGCCCGTGCTCTTGCCACTAGACCATGCTGCTTCTGCAAGGCACTGTACTAAGTGCTGGGATGGATACAAGGAAATCTGGTTGGACAACAGTCCCTGTCCCACATTCATTCAATCGTATTTATTGAGCTCTTACTGTGTGCAGAGCACTGTACTAAGTGCTTGGGAAGTACAAGTTGGCAACACATAGAGACGGCCCCTACCCAACAGCAGGCTCACAGTCTAGAAGGATTAAGCACTTACTATGTTCCAAGCACTGTTCTACGCGCTGGGGTAGATACAAGGTTATCAGGTTGTCCCACGTGGGGCTCACAGTTTTAATCCCCACTCTCAAGCCCCATTCTGCAGATGAGGTAACTGAGGCACAGAGAAGTGAGTGACTTGCCCAAGGTCACACAGCAAACAAGCGGCAGGATTAGTACTCGTGATCTTCTGATTCCCAGGCCCGGGGTCTATCCACTACACCATGCTGCTCGCTTGAAAGATCCGGTGCTTTCCTTGAGTGGATTTGGGAGGGAAGATGAAGCATTCAGTTTTGAGGAGCGCACTCACCACATGTTTCCCCGCTCCTCAAGAACCTCCAGTGGTTGCCCATCCACCTCCGCATCAACCAAAAATTCCTCACCCTCGGCTTTAAAGCACTCAATCACCTTGCCCCCCCGCCCCGCCCCTCACCTCGCTCCTCTCCTACTACAACCCAGTCCGCACACTTCGCTTCTCTAACGCTAACCTTCTCACTGTGCCCCCATCTCATTTATCTCACCGCCGACCCCTCGCCCACGTCCTGCCTCTGGCCTGGAATTGCCCTCCCTCCTCAAATCCAGCAGATCTCCCCTGCTTCAAAGCCTTATTGAAGGCCCATCTCCTCCAAGAGGCCTTCCCTGACTAAGCCCCCCTTCCTCTTCTCCCGCTCCCTTCTGCGTCGCTCTGGTTTGCTCCCTTTGTTCATCCCCCTCTCCCACCCCCACAGCACTTATGGACGTATCTGTAATTTATTTATTATATTAATGTCTGTCTCTCCCTCTAATAATAATAGTAATAATGATAGCATTTATTAAGTGCTTACAATGTGCAAAGCACTGTTTTAAGAGCTGGGGAGGATACCAGGTGATCAGGTTGTCCCATGTGGGGCTCACAATCTTAATCCCCATTTTTACAGATGAGGGAACTGAGGCACAGAGAAGCTAAGTGACTTGCTCAAAGTCACACAGCTGACAATTGGTGGAGCGGGATTTGAACCCATGACCTCTGACTCCCAAGCTTGTGCTCTTTCCACTGAGCCACGTTGCTTCTCTACATATCTGTAATTTATTTATTTATTTATATTAATGTCTGTCTCTCCCTCTAGGCTGTAAACTCATTGTGGGCAGGGAATATGTTTATTGTTGTATTGTACTCTCCCAATCGTTTATATTGTGTTCGGCACAAAATAAGTACTAAATAAATACGACTGAATGAATGAATGAAGGGGCAGGCTGGCCTAGTGGAAAGAACACGAGGCCTGGGACTCACAGGTCTTGGGTTCTAATCCAGGTTCTGCCAGACATCTGCTTTGTGACCTTGGACAAGTCACTTAACTTCTCTGGGCTTGAGTTACTTCATCCATAAAATGGGAATTCAATACCTGTTAATTAATTAATTATGGCTTTTGTTAGCGCTTACTAGGTGCAAAGCACTGTTCTAAGCGCTGGGGGGGATACAAGGTGATCAGGTTGTCCCATGTGGGGCTCACAGTCTTAATTCCCATTTTACAGATGAGGTAACTGAGGCTCAGAGAAGTAAAGAGAAGTGAAGTGACTTACCAAGGTCACACAGCAGACATGTGGTGGAGCCGGGATTAGAACCCATGACCTCTGACTCCCGAGCCCGGGCTCTTTCCACTGAGCCATGCTGGTTGTGAGCCCTGTGTGGGACAGGGACTGTGTCTGACCTGATTATCTTTTATAATAATAATAATAATAATGATGACATTTATTAAGCACTTACTATGTGCAAAGCACTGTTCTAAGCACTGGGGAGTTTACAAGGTGATCAGATTGTCCCACGGGGGCTCACAGTCTTAATCCCCATTTTACAGATGAGGGAACTGAGGCCCCGAGAAATTAAGTGACTTGCCCAAAGTCACACAGCTGACAGTTGGTGGAGCCAGGATTAGAACCCGTGACCTCTGACTCCAAAGCCCGGGCTCTTTCCACTGAGCCACGCTGCTTCTCTTTCCGAGCACCTGGAACAATGCTTGACCCATAGTAAGCGCTTACCAAATGCTACAATTAATTTTAGCTGTACTGCATTTAAGGTCCAGGCAGGACGTCCTTGTGGAGGTGACCTGTAGGTATGAGGAAATGCCTCGCAGATGAGGAGGTTAGAGGTTGGGGCTTGCCTTCATTGACATGATTTCTGGTAAATGATGATGGTATTGTTTAAGCCCAAGGACCCTGATCCCATCTATCAGTCAATCTTGAGTGTAATAATAATAATAATAATAATAATGATAATAATAATAATAATAATGAAATTTGTTAAGCGCTTACTATGTACAAAGCACTGTTCTAAGCGCTGGGGAGGATACAAGGTGATCAGATTGTCCCACGTGGGGCTCACATCCCCATTTTACAGATGAGGTAACTGAGGCACAGAGAAGTGAAGTGACTTGCCCAAAGTCACACAGCGGACAGTTGGCGGAGCCGGGATTTGAACCCATGACCTCTGACTCCCAAGCCCGGGCTCTTTCCATTGAGCCACGCTGCTGTGTATTCAGCACTGTGCGTTAAGCACTGTGTGCAGTGCACTGTGGTGAGAAGCAACCTGGCCAGTGGAAAGAGCATGGGCTTGGGTGTCACTGGACCTGGGCTCTAATCTTGGCTCCGCCACTTGTCTGCTGTTCATTCATTCATTCATTCATTCATTCATTCAATCGTATTTATTGAGCACTTACTGAGTGCAACTATAATAATAATAATAATGGCATTTATTAAGTGCTTACTATGTGCAAAGCACTGTTCTACTAAGTGCTTGGAAGAGTACAATATAACAATTATAAGCAAGGGGGAGACAGACATTAATATGAAAAAATAAATATATACATACATAAATAAACGATTTGTAATAAGTGCCGTGGGGCTGGGGCGGGGGGGTTTATTGAATAAAGATAGTGAGTCAGGGAGACACAGAAGGGGGTGGGAGATGAGGAAAGGGAGGGCTTAGTCAGGGAAGGCCTCTTGGAGGAGATGGACCTTTGAAAGAGGGGGAGAATAATTGTCTCTTGGATATGTCTCTTGATGCCTTAGTTCCCTCATCTGTAAAATGGGGATTAAGACTGTGAGCTCTGTGAGGGACGGGGATTGTGTCCAATCTGATTAACCCGTGTCTACCCCAGTGCTTAGTAAAGTGTCTGGTACATAGTAAGTGCTTAACAAGCCCCCTCCTTCCTCTCCCCCCTCCTGCCCCTCCCCATCCCCCCTGCCTTACCTCCTTCCCCTCCCCACAGCACCTCTATATATGTATATATGTTTGTACAGATTTATTACTCTATTTTATTTGTACATATTTATTCTATTTATTTTATTTTGTTAATATGTTTTGTTTTGTTGTCTGTCTCCCCCTTCTAGACTGTGAGCCTGCTGTTGGGTAGGGACTATCTCTATATGTTGCCAACTTGTACTTCCCAAGCTCTTAGTCCAGTGCTCTGCACACAGTAAGCGCTCAGTAAATACGATTGAATGAATGAATGAGCAAATACCACAAACAACAAAGAAGCTAGGGAGTGGATGGGTTCCCCTAAGAAGTGTGTGTGAAGTGAAGAGAAGTAGGGCATCTGAGAACAGACCCTTGAGGGACACCCATGATTAGGGGGTCGGAAGGGGTAAAAGAGTGGGCAGAAGAGATTGAAGAGAGAACCAAAGAAGAACTGGGTTGGCAAAACCAACATTTGTGTCTTGGAGAAAGCTGGGCTGTGTGAAATGCCTGGGTTGGGTTAAGTGAGACGCCTTGGGAGAGCCCTGCTGTGCATCGTGGGAGCCAAAATGTCAGGAGCAATTGCACTCCAAAGCTCGTTTCTGGCCAAAAGAAGCTCCTCACCCTGGGCTTCAAGGCTGTCCATCACCTCGCCCCCTCCTACCTCACCTCCCTTCTCTCCTTCTCCAGCCCAGCCCGCACCCTCCGCTCCTCTGTCGCTAATCTCCTCACCGTACCTCATTCTCGCCTGTCCCGCCACCGACCCCCGGCCCACGTCATCCCCCGGGCCTGGAATGCCCTCCCTCTGCCCATCCGCCAAGCTAGCTCTCTTCCTCCCTTCAAGGCCCCACTGAGAGCTCACCTCCTCCAGGAGGCCTTCCCAGACTGAGCCCCTTCCTTCCTCTCCCCCTCGTCCCCCTTTCCATCCCCCCATCTTACCTCCTTCCCTTCCCTACAGCACCTGTTTATATGTATATATGTTTGTACATATTTGTTACCCTATTTATTTATTTATTTTACCAATACATATCTATTCTATTCATTTTATTTTGTTAGTATGTTTGGTTTTGTTCTCTGTCTCCCCCTTTTAGACTGTGAGCCCACTGTTGGGTAGGGACTGTTTCTATATGTTGCCAACTTGTACTTCCCAAGTGCTTAGGTACAGTGCTCTGCACACAGTAAGCACTCAATAAATACGATTGATGATGATGATGATGAAGCGATGCTTGACCCAAAAGTCAAGAGCCCTAGAGAGACCTGATGCAGGGTTGCCCTTGCTAGCTAAATGTGATCGGAACGGACTGCCTTATGTAGATGGGTAGGGCAGACACAGCCAGTGGTAGATAAAAACCCAGTCTGACAGTGAGGATGAACAATGAAAGAGCACAGCAAAGGGTTATTTATTGCGTGTAGACAGTGGCTCACCAAATGGATCACCAAACCGTGTTCATAACAATAATAATAATCATTACAGTATTTGTTAAGTGTTTACTATGTTTCGAGCATTGTTCTAAGCGCTGGGGTAGATACAAAGTAATCAGTTTGTCCTATGTAGTGCTCACAGTCTTAATCCCCATTTTACAGATGAGGTAACTGAGGCACTCAAAACGGCAGTGATCGACCCTAGAATTTTTCACCCTCAGATAAGGAGAAGTAGCATGGGCTAGTGGATAGAGCATAGGCTTGGGAGACAGAGGTCATGGGTTCTACTCTCTACTCTGCCACTTGTCTGTAGTGTGGCCTTGGGCAAGTCACTTAGCTTCTCTGGGCCTCGGTTACCTCATCTGTAAAATGGGGACTAAGACTGTGGGCCCCATGTGGGACTGGACTGTATTCAACCTGATTTTCTCATATTTACATCAGCTCTCAGTACTGTGCCTGGCACAGGGTAAGAAGTAGAAGGAGGAGGTGGAGGATGAGAAGGAGGAGGAGGAAGAGAAGAAGACACAGTCCCTGCTCCACACAGGGAGCGTAGCCTAAAAGTGAAGGAGAACAGGTATTTTATCCCCATTATAGCTAGGGAGAAATTGAGGCATGGAAAAATTGAGTGTCTCGTCCAAGGTCAAGTTGTTGACAGGTGCATAATTTCAATATTTTTAGGGTTATTCTACAGCACTGAATGGAATCCGTGAAGCATCTCAAAATCCTTTACATGTGTTTTTGGGCCAGTGGTTTTTAGAGCACAGTCATCAGTAGGTAATGTGTCCTGGGTAACTAAGAGACTTTCAGTGATGTCCACTGAAGCACGAAAGAGCCCAGCCCTGGGAGTCAGATGGACCTGGGTTCTAATCCTGGCTCTGTCACTTGTCTGGTGTTTGACTTTGAGCAAGTCACAACTTCTCTGTATGCCTCAATTTCCTCATCTGCAAAATGGGGATTCAATATGCCTTCCATCCTGATTATCTTGTATCTACCCCAGGACTCAATATAGTGCTTGGCACATAGTAAGTACTTAACTGATATTACCATTATTACCACTGAGTTGGAAGAGTTTCTGGGTGAATTTCAGTTGAATTTTGCTGAATTTTGAAAATTCAGCTGAATTTTGAGTTTCAGTCTGAGGCCTTCCCAGACTGAGCCCCCTTTTTCCCCGCCCCCCCCGCCCTACCTCCTTCCCCTCCCCACAGCACTTGTATATATTTGTACAGATCTATTACTCTATTTATTTTACTTGTACATATTTACTATTCTATTTATTTTGTTAATGATGTGCATATAGCTATAATTCTATTTGTGCTGACGATTTTGACACCTGTCTACATGTTTTGTTTTGTTGTCTGTCTCCCCCTTCTAGACTGTGAGCCAATTGTTGGGTAGGGAACATCTCTATATGTTGCCGACTTGCACTTCCGAAGCCCTTAGTACAGTGCTCTGCACACAGTAGGCGCTCAGTATTTTTATTTTTATAAATTCAATTTATTTCTTATAAAAATTCAATAAATGCGATTGAATGAATGAATGAATTATAATTGTTCCTGTGCTGCTTCCTCAAGCATGATGTTGAGGATGAGTTTTCTAGAAGATGTTGAAGCTTAAGATGTAAAGCTTATTCTTTAGCCTCACCAAGGCTCAACTGTGATAATGTATGAAAGGAAACAGATTTTTTTTCTGGTGTGAAAATTAGGTACACTCAAGGAGGCTTGTTCCTCCGCATATTCACGTACTTTTTGAGTCCTTTCATGATTACAGAGCACTAGACTACAATCAATCAACCAATCGTATTTATTGAGCGCTTACTATGTGCAGAGCACTGTACTAAGCGCTTGGGAAGTACAAATTGGCAACATATAGGGACAGTCCCTACCCAACAGTCCAGTAGTCAAAAATCCAGGAGTCCCTTCACCTGGGTTAAAAAGAGAATATAGAGGATTAGTGGCTGGCTGCTTTTATTATGGTACTTGCTAAATGCTCACTTTGTGCCAACTACCATATTAAGCGCTGGGGTAGTTACAAGTTAAACAC
The DNA here is from genome assembly GCF_015852505.1 of Tachyglossus aculeatus. Classification (NCBI taxonomy): domain Eukaryota; kingdom Metazoa; phylum Chordata; class Mammalia; order Monotremata; family Tachyglossidae; genus Tachyglossus; species Tachyglossus aculeatus. The sequence continues at coordinate 60,752,994 of NC_052068.1, read as the reverse complement.
GTTGGACGTAGTCCCTGGTCAATACGGGACTCACAATCTAAGTAGGAGGGAGTACAATTCAATCCCCACTTTATAGATGAGGAAACTGAGGCCCAGAGAATTTAAGTGACTCGTCCGAGGTCCCACACAGCAGGCCAGCTGCAGAGCTGGGATTAGAACCCAGGTCCTCTGACCCGCAGGCCTGGGCTCTTTCCGTTAGGCCAAGCTGATTCTTCGCACCATATTAGCACTCTCCTCACAAAACCTCAGGGATAAAGTGATCCCAGATCAAATTCCAGGACACGGAGTCTGGTACATCTGTTCTACGCCTGCAGCTAAGGACACAATGCCCACTGATGTCAGGAAAACGTGTGCTGGCTAGGAAGGCAGAGCAGAAAGGTTGGGTATTAACTGGCCTCTGCGGAGAGTATGGGCCTGATTTCGGATGATTTATCTTATGGGGGTCTACTACTCTTAAAATTCAATGAGGTGTTCTGTCATCAAGAAAGGGCTTGAAAAATGCCGTTGAAGAGGGCACATTGTTAGTATGTTTGGTTTTGTCTCCCCCTTTTAGACTGTGAGCCCACTGTTGGGTAGGGACTGTCTCTATATGTTGCCAATTTGTACTTCCCAAGCGCTTAGTACAGTGCTCTGCACACAGTAAGCGCTCAATAAATACGACTGATGATGATGGAGGGAAAAACCTCCTTGGATTGTACCAAATTTTCACACCAGACACACTGTACAAAAATCTCTGGTTCCTTTCACACAGTGCAAGCACTTAGTACCGTGCTAAGCGCTTAGTACAGTGCTTTGCACACAGTAAGCGCTCAATAAATAAGTATTGAGCTCATTAAGCTGAGAAGCACTGTCGCTTAATGGAAAGAGCCCAGGCTTGGGAGTCAGAGGTTGTGGCCACTTGTCACACTTGTCACTGTGTGACCTTGGGCAAGTCACTTCACTTCTCTGAGCCTCAGTAACCTCATCTGTAAAATGGGGATTGGGAATGTGAGCCCCACGTGGGGCAGGGACTGTGTCCAACTCTATTTACTTGTACCCACCCCAGTGCTTATTACAGTGCCTGGTACGTAGTCAGTGCTTAACAAATACCACAGTTATTATTATTGACTCTCTCTTGAGACTATGCAAAATCAATAGGCACTGAGGAGAAGCAGTAGAGAAGCTTGAGGTTAAGTTTATGACATCACTTCTGAAAGACAACAATAATATTAATGATGATAGTGGTATTTGCTAAGTGCTTTCTATGTGCCACGCACTGTGCTAAGTGCTGTGATAGAGACAAGATAATCAGATTTGACCCAGTCCCTGTTCCATGAGGGGCTCACAGTCTAAGGAGGGGGGAGAATCCCCATTTTATAGATGAGGAAACAGAGGCTCAGAGAGGTGAAGTGACTTGCCCAAGACCACACGGCAGGCACATGGCGAAGCCACGTTTGGAACCCGAGTCCTCTGACTCATTGGCCTGTGCTTTTTCCAAGAGGCCAAAAGCTGCTTTCCATGGGATAATGGGAAAAAGCTAATTTTCAAGCTCCTCTAATAGAAATGGAATGACTGCTGTTTTTCAGCAACCTTTGTAATCAACCAATCAAAATATTTACTGATCACTTCCTGAGTGTCTAGGACTGTAATAAGCATTTAGGTAAGTACAACAAAAGCCAAACACATATTTCCTGCTCCCAAGAAGTATAGGACTTAAACGGGGAGATGGACCTGCAAAATTGTTACGGACAGTGGAAGCTGACAGAAAAATTACGTTCTGATGGGATGTAAAAATGAATACATGGTGGTACTTGTTATAAACTTATTATGTGCCCACTACTGTTCTAAGAGCTGTGGTAGATACAAGATAATAAGATCAGACTCAGACTCGCAGTTGTAGGAGGGAAAACAAGTATTGAAACCCCCGTTTTACAGATAAGGCAACTGAGCCACAGAAAAGTGAAGTGATTAGCACCTAGGACTCCTGACTCCCAGTTCTGAGCTCCTAGAGCATGAGCTCCATGTGGGACATATATATGTATATATGGTTGTACATATTTATTACTCTATTTATTTATTTATTTATTTATTTTACTTGTACATTTCCATCCTATTTATTTTATTTTGTTGGTATGTTTGGTTCTGTTCTCTTTCTCCCCCTTTTAGACTGTGAGCCCACTGTTGGGTAGGGACTGTCTCTATGTGTTGCCAATTTGTACTTCCCAAGCGCTTAGTACAGTGCTCTGCACATAGTAAGCGCTCAATAAATACGATTGATTGATTGATTGATTGACAGGGACTGTGTCCAACCTAACTTGTATCTACGCCAGCGCTTAGAACAGTGATTGGCACGTAATAAGTACTTAACAAGTACCGTAATTATTATTCCACCATGCCATGCTGTGGAAAGCAAATATGCCAGGATGAAATAGAATAAATCAGAATAAATAATTCAAGGTACAGCCTCTCAGGGCTGCACCTGGAGAGTTTCCAGTCCTCTACCAGTCTCGACTATGGGAGGGAGAGTCAAGCAAAGGCCTACCCGTTCCATTCCTAGCTTGGCCAGTGGTATCTGCTACAAGTCAAAACTCACCCATGCTGGATACTCAAGTTTACTACACAGAAGGAGGCAATGGTAAACCGCTTCCATATTTTGACCAAGAAAAGTCTATGGATATACTCACTACCAGAACCACTGCAGATAGAGGTGGCGCGTTCTGGGAGAGACGTGTTCATGGCGTTGCTATGGGTCAGACACGACTCGACGGCATAAGACAAGACAGTTGAACATACATACAATATGTACATTAGAGTTAAGGATGAGCTCTGATCCTCATTTTGGGCTGATGACAAAACTTAACACGGTAATAATAGTACTAGCAAAGTCCTTTATTGAGAAACCGCTGGTGCAGTGCAGGTTTTAAGCCCTTGAGAAATACAAAATACGCAGGTGACACATTCCCTTCCTACAAAGAGGTTACTCTCTAGTAGGAGACGTTTAAAAGTAATCATTTATACATGAGTTCAAAGATTAGGGGTAAGGAAGTGTCTACCAAGAGCACATTCCAAAAAATGCCTTCTTTAGAGGTTTTATAGACAGGAAAAGTTCTCTTTCTTCTGGGATTGCCTAGGAGTGAGGGGAGAAAGGAACAAACTACCACCAACCGTTCAGAAGATATATGAAGCAGTGTGGCTTAGTGAAAAGAGCACAGGCTGGAGATTCAGAGGTCATGGGTTCTAATCTCAGCTCTGCCATTTGTCAGCAGTGTGACTTTGGGCAAGTCACTTAACTTCTCTGTGCCTCAGTTACCTCATTTGTAAAATGGGGATTAAGACTGTGAGCCCCCCGTGAGACAACTGATCATCTTGTAACCTCCCCAGCACTTAGAACAGTGCTTTGCACATAGTAAGCGCTTAATAAATGCCATCATAATAATAATAATGATTAATTCAGACCCCTTCCAGACTTATGATTCCAGAATCATGGAAAACAATTTTCACTTCTCTAGTCATATTCCTTTGCCCCGGGACAATTTGGACATTCACATTGAAGGAGTTTTGCCTAGTGGAAAGAGCACGGGTTTGGGAGTCAGAGGACGTGAGTTCTAATCCCAGCTCCACCACTTGTCTGCCGTGTGACCTTGGGCAAGACACTTAACTTCTCTGTGCCTCAGTGACCTCATCTGGAAAATGGGGATTAAGACTTTGAGCCCCACGTGGGACAACCTGCTTACCTTGTATTTACCTCAGTGCTTAGAACAGTGCTTGGCACATAAGTGCTTAAAACATACCATAATAATAATAATAATAATAATAATAATAATTATTATTATTATTATTATTATCAGTCCCGGCTCTGTCACCTATCTGGGAAAGTCATTTAACTTCCCCGTGCCCTAGTATATTCATCTGTAAAAACTCATCTGTAAAATGGGGATTAAGACTGGAAGCCCCATGTGGGTCACGGACAGTGCCCAACTAGATTATCCTTTTTCTGCCACAGTGCTTAGTACAGGACCTGGAACATAGTAAGCACTGAACAAATACCATTAACAAATGGTAGTGAGTGACCAGTTGAAACCTATGATTAAAGACCTACACTCTCTCTTGAATGTGTGGTTATAAATAATAATAATAATACTAATAACAATGGTATTCATTAAGCACTTACTATGAGCCAAGCACTATTTTAAGTGCTGGATTAGATACAAAGTAATCAGGTTGTCCCACATGGGGCTCACAGTCTTAATCCCCATCTTACAGATGAGGTCACTGAGGCACAGAGAAATTAAGTGACTTGCCCAAATTCACACAGCTGACAAATGGCAGAGCCGAGATTAGAACCCATGACCTCTGAATCTGAAGCCTGTGCTCTTTTCACTGAGCCACGCTGCTTCATATATCTTCTTCTAAAGGAACCAAATACCCCATGGTAGGTATGTTGTGATAAACTCTTGAGTCCAACAAAGTTATTATGTAATAATGATGATGATGACGATTGTGTTTGTTAAGCACTTACTATGTGCCAAGCACTGTGGTAGATATAGGACAATGAGGTCCAACACAGTCCCTGTCCCACCTGAAGTTCACAGTCTAAGGGAGAGAGTGAATGGGTAATGAATGTCCATTTTTCATATGAGAAAACTGAGGCCCAGAGGAAGTAAGTGACTGGCCCAAGGTCACCCAGCAGGCAATTAGTGGAGGTGGAATTAGAACCCAGGTCCTGTGACTACCAGCTGTGTGACTTTGGGCAAGTCACTTAACTTCTCTGTGCCTCAGTTACCTCATCTGTAAAATGGGGATTAAGACTGTGAGCCCCATGTGCTTAATAAATGCCATTAGTATTATTATTATTACCAGGCCCGTGCTCTTTCCACTGGGCCATGCTGCTTCAATCATCAATGGTATTTATGGAGCACTTACTGGGTGCAAAGCACTGTACTAAGCACTTGGGAGAGTACACTATAATAGAGTTGGTAGACATGTTCCCTGCCCACAACGTTCCCTGTATTCCTTTGCGTGCAGTCCCCTGAAATATTTATTTGTTGAATTAGGACTTTTGCTCTGATCACCAAATACTACACTGAGGACAGAGAGTGGGTATTGTATATTTCTAATTCCCTATTTCCAAAGTTGAGCTCAGAGTAGACATTCAATACTACCCTCCCTTCACAGAGAATGCTGCAGACAGTCATAATAATTATGGTATTTGTTAAGCACTTGGTATGTTCCAGGCTTTGTAATAATAATAATAATAATTGGCATTTGTTAAGCACTTATTATGTGCAAAGCACTGTTCTAAACGCTGGGGAGGATACAGGGTGATCAGGTTGTCCCACGTGGGGCTCACAGTCTTAATCCCCATTTTACAGATGAGGTAACTGAGGCCCAGAGAAGTTAAGTGACTTGCCCAAGATCACACAGCAGACATGTGGCGGAGTCAGCATTCGAACGCATGACCTCTGACTCCAAAGCCCGTGCTCTTTCCACTAAGCCACGCTGCTTCTCTGTACTAAACGCTGGAGTGGATATAAGCAAATCAGGTTGGGCACAGTCCCTGTCCATCATGGGGGTCACAGTTTCAATCCCCATTTTACAGATGGGGTCACTGAAGCACAGAGAAGTGAAGTGGCTTGCCCTAGGTCACACAGCAGACAAGTGGCAGAGCGGGGATTAGAACCCACAACCTTCTGTCTCCCGGGCTCATGCTCTATCCACTACACCGTGCCCACAGTAGGTGCCCAGTACAGGTGTCTGCATTCAGGAGGCACATAGTAAATGCTGTGGGCAGGGATGATTTCTATTTGTTCTGACGACTTGACACCGGTCCACATGTTTTGCTTTGTTGTCTGTCTCCCCTTTCTAGACTGTGAGCCCGTTGTTGAGTAGGGACCGTCTCTATCTGTTGCCAACTTGTACTTCCCAAGCGCTTAGTACAGTGCTCTGCACACAGTAAGCGCTCAATAAATATGACAATGAATGAATGAATGGATGATGATCTGATGGGGCCTTGTAATTGGGTGAAGCAGAAACCCGCTCCAGAGATGCTTCAGATCAGATGTCTCTCTCCCGTCAGATGAGCCAGGATAATAATCGAAGACCAGGTGTGGCTGAAGACAATAAGGCCTCCGCATCTGTGTTTCCAGAAGCGTTATCCAGATCCAGGCTCGTCTGAACGAACAGAAGTCCAAGGGCTAAAAATGGCTTAGTACAGTGCTCTGCACACAGTAAGCGCTCAATAAATACGACTGATGACGAATGGCTGGCTAAACACTTTCAGGCCAAATCGTCACTGGAGCCGGGCTGCCAAGTGGAACCTCCCGCGGGGCAGTGAGACATGGAACAGCATGGCCTAGTGGATAGAACCCAGGCCTGAGAGCCAGAAGGATCTGGGTTCTAATCCTGCCTTTGTCCCCTGCCCGCTGTGTGACCTTGGGCAAGTTACTTCACTTCTCTGGGCCTCAGTTACCTCAACTAAAATGGGGATTAAAACTATTAGCCCCATGTGGGACATGGATTGTGTCCAACCTGATTATCTTATATCTATCCCAGCGCTTAGTACAGTGCCTTGCACGTAGTCAGCACTTAGCAAATACCATTAAAAAAAGCACTGGACTCTGCGAGGCGTCCCCCCAACCCCAGCTACAGAAACTGATCCAAAACATCGCTCTGATCAGATCCAGTACAAACTGGGTCAGAGATCGCAATCTCATCTGGGGAAAAAAAGCTGAAAAGAGCAATAAAATGGCAGAAGTCTGCAGAGTTCTTTGGTTCCACCCCTCACGTGCATACAGATTGCGGACTGACCCTCCTTCCTTCTTTAATTGAAGTAGCAGCAGCAGCAACAGATTTGCTTTCCAGAGAGCAACTGATGAAGCTCTGATTTCCCAGGCAGTCCTTCAGAGGGACCCAAAATTCAAAGGCAGCAAATGTGTGGACATAAACACTGGCCTCCGACTGTTTATCTTCCTGATGAAGTACTGCAAATTAATTCTTTAATGAATTCTGGAAATCTATTCAGTACAGAAAAACGGGCTCATATTTCACTTGGACATGTGCTTTCTGACATTTCTGCGCGCCGGTCTGGTTATTCTCTAAAAAGTGCTTAAAGGGATTTGGTATTCGTACAGTGAACTGCAGTGGATTTCAACATGTACTTTGGTTACCCTTGGAGCTGGCAATTCCAGTAGGTGAAGGACCTCTAATCTATTGCTTCTGTAGCTTATTTTTATTTTCTAAAGAAGCAGCATGGCCTAGCGAGTAGCGGGGTGGCGGAAAGATAGAGCACGGACCCGGGCGTCAAAAGGACCTGGGTCCTACTCCCAGCTCCAGCCACTGTCTGCTGCTTTGTCGGGTCTCTTCACTTCTCTGTGCCTCAGTTACCTCATTTGTAAAAAGGGGATAAGGATAGTGCCCAACATGATTATCCTGTACCTACTCCAGTGCTTAGAACAGTGTCTGGCACCTAGTAAGCGGGAAACAATTACCATAAAAAACAAAACAAAAGCTTTCCCATTACACATCCCATTTTTTTCCACACAGCATCCCTACAGAGAGGCAGGAATATTCTCCCTATTCTCAGGATGAGGAAACTGAGGGTAAGTGATTTGCCCGAAGTTATGTAGCCGGCCAGTGGCAGAGTTGGGAGATCAGAAACCTGGTCCTTGGAATCCTAAAGCTCTTCTCTCTCCATTAGACTACACTGTCCCTGTTCTCTTTGGGTTTTAGAAGATAGGGCTGTGGGCAGTACCTCACGGATGTTGATGGCTGAAATGATCTATATTGATGACCTTTAGTTTTCATCCACTGCTGCTCAGTGCCACGGCTCCATGAGAGCCTCCCCTCCTCTGATTTATTGTACTCAAGAGAAGCTCTCTGTTGCTATTGCTTTCCGGTCCTCCACGGCTCTGTTGCATTCCACGACAGCACGCTTTGGACAGGGGGTCTGCTTGTCTTCCCCCGCATCGATTCCCCTCGGAGAACTGATGCAGTTGAGAAGCAGTGTGGCCCGAGTGGAAGGACTCGGAAGTCAGAGGACCTGGATTCTAATCCCGATTCCGCCACTTGCCTGCTGGGTGACTGTGGTCGAGCCCCTTAACTTCTCTGTGCCCAGTTTCATTATCTGTAAAATGGCAATTCAATATCTGTTCTAGGCTGTGAGCCTGTTGTTGGGTAGGTATTGTCTCTATTTGTTGCCGAATTGTACTTCCCAAGCACTTTGTACAGTGCTCTGCACACAGTAAGCACGCAATCAATACAATTAAATACGATTTAATGAATGTTCTCTCTCCAACTTAGATGAAGCCCCCCTGTGGGGCAGGGACCTGATGATCTTGTATCTATCCTAGTGCTTGGCATAATAAACACTTAACTAATACTATTATTATTATTATTCTTGTCATCATTAGAGCAGATCCTTTGATTCCTTATGGAGTTCATCCTCCTCACTCACTTGACCTTCTAGAGTTGTTGTTGTTAACATTGTTAGATTGTGAACTCCTTGAAGGCAAAGTCTGCATCTTTTTGTCTGGCGGTTCTCTTCCAAGAGCTAGGTATATCACTCTGCACACAGTGATTGAGTGATTGATTAATTGACTGACTAGCCACTCAAAACCTAATGGTCTGGTTGGGTGGACAGACTGTAGAGTGTAGAAAAGCAGCATGTCCTAGTGGAAAGAGCACAGGTCTTGGAGTCAGAAGACCTGGGTTCTAATCCCACCTCTGCCTCTTGCCTGCTGTGTGACCTTGGGCAAGTCACTTCACTGGGCCTCAGTTTCCTCATTTGTAAAATGGAGAGTCAATCCATGTTCTCCCTCCTACTTTGACTATGAGCCCCATGTTGCTCAGGGACTGTCTGACCTGATTAACTTGTACCTACCCAGTGCTTAGAACAGTGCTTGACACATTGTAAAGTGCTTAACAAGTACCAGGAGTCATCAATTAATTGGAGTGGAAGGACCACAAAGGTCAAAAGGGAGGAAGTCAAAAGTTGTGGGGATGTTTTGGTAAGCGTGGGAAGCAAACAGATCTCTAGATAGGGGGAAAAGTCTCAGATAATGGAGTCGAACAGATGCTAACCTCTATGACCAAGCCCTGCTCTGGGAATGGAACAGTAATTGGCCATTAGGAATAACTTGTGTAAAATATGTATCCAACATGTCAAGGCAACAGACTACAGATACCAGAAACCAATTTAAGGGGGGGGACCAATTTAAGGGGGAGCGTAAAGAGGCTTTTACGATAAATACTGCTTGCTCCTTGGAAGAGCTTAAGCATCTTTCAGAATATAGGAGGAACTCCAGTAGGAATTTTCTTGGGAGTAAATTCCTGAACTATCATCAATCGTATTTATTGAGCGCTTACTGTGTGCAGAGCACTGTACTAAGCGCTTGGGAAGTACAAGTTGGCAACATATAGAGACAGTCCCTACCCAACAGTGGGCTCACAGTCTAAAAGAGAAACGATGAGAAAGAGAGAAGCAGAATTAATCATTCAATCAATGGTATTTAGTGAGTGCTTACTATGGGCGGAGCCCTGTATTAAGCTCTCGGGAGAGTGTAATACAATGGAGTTGGTGGACATGATCCTTGCCCACAAAAAGCTTAGAGAAAAAGAGAGGCAGCAGGTAGACTGAGTAGATTCTAGTTCTTCAGAGCTGTATAACAGTTCTTTGTTCTCTCCCAAGCGCTTAGTACAGTGCTGTGAACACAGTAAGGGCTCAAGAAATACCACTGATTGATTGAGTGAATGTTGATTCCCTTTCTCTCACTGTTTCTCTCTCTCTCTCTCTCATCATTTCTCACTCTCCCTCTCTTGATGGATACTTTGGTACTTCTCTTGGGAGTTTCTCCTATGCCCTGAAAGATGTTTAACTCTTCCATAGAGCAAGAAGCGTACAGTCTAGAAGAGGAAACAGACATACAAAAGCACTATTTCACTGAAGATCAATCCTATTTCTCTTTAAGTGTCTTCTAGGAGGGGCTTGACACCAGCAGTTGTTTGCTGATGATAATAATAATGTTGGTATTTGTAACACGCTTACTATGTGCCAAGCACTGTTCTAACGGCTGGGGAGGTTACAAGGTGATCAGGTTGTCCCATGGGGGGCTTAGAGTCTTAATCCCCATTTTCCAGATGAGGTAACTGAGGCCCAGAGAATAATAATAATGATAATAATAATGATGGCATTTATTAAGTGCTTACTATGTGCAAAGCACTGTTCTAAGCACTGGGGAGGGTACAAGGTGGTTAGGTTGCCCCACGGGGGGCTCACAGTCTTAATCCCCATTTTACAGATGAGGTAACTGAGGCCCAGAGAAGTTAAGTGACTTGCCCAAAGTCACACAGCTGACAAGAGGCGGAGGCGGGACTTGACCCCATGACCTCTGACTCCCAAGCCCGTGCTTTTTCCACTGAGCCATACTGCTTCTCAGCTGATGTTTCCCAACCCTCTGAAAATGTGCTTCCCTCACTGATGCACAGAGCCAATATTGATTTTAGATGAGAAATTCCCCGGACAAAGACCTAGCTCTGCCTCTGGGAGCCGATTAACACTCTGTGAGAAGAAAAGTGATCAGTCTTTTTCAGCTCTGTACCCATGAATCGCCCTTCTCAGGGTCGCACCTGGAGAGTTTCCAGTACTCTACCAGTCTCGGTTATGGAAGGGAGAGTCAAGCAGAGGCCTGTCCATTCCATTCCTACCTTGGGCAGTGGCTAGTGAGTGGAAGACAATCTGCTACAAGTCCAAACTCATCCACGCTGGGCAGCGGCAGCAAGGGAGAAAGTCAAGGGTGGAGACTTGAGATTACTGCGCGGAAGGTGGCAATAGTAAACCACTTTCGTATTTTCACCAAGAAAACTGTATGGATACACTATCAGAACCACTGCAGATGGAGAGTGGGGCGTTCTGGGAGAGATGCATCCGTGATGTCGCGATGGATTGGAAACGACTCAACGGCATAAGACAAGACAAGACCCGTGAATCAATATTACACGATATCCACATCCATTTTTTTCCAGTGGGGAAATCAGACTCAATTCAAATCTTCTTAGGGATAATGCATCTCTTCTTGTCCATCTGTTCTCAACAAAGAAGAGAGCTTTTTTTCATTCATGGCTCAGTTCTTTGTATAATGGCTTTTCTTGGAAATATCAATCAATCAATCAGTGGCATTTACGGTGGGTTTACTGTCTGCAGAACATCATCATCATCATCATCAATGGTATCTATTGAGAGCCTACTGTGTGCAAAGCACTGTACTAAGCACTTGGGAGAGTACAACGTAATAATATAACTGCATACTCCCTTCCATTCAACGAGCTTCCATTTTAGTGGGGGGGGGGGCAGACATTACTATGAATAATTTATAATATATGGTTCATAGGACTGTGTCCAAATGGTTTACATTGTTTCTATCCCAGCATTTAGCACAGGGCTTGGCATAGAATAAGCATTGAGCAGATACAACAGTTACCACTCAGTAAGCCTCCTCACTGCCCATCTGTGAGCTATGTGGTTTCATCCAGAGGACGAGGACCATTTCATATTTCTCCCCTGCCCACCGACTCATCTCCTTCTTGTCAAATCCAACAGCCTTTACTCCATCCTAATCCTCCTCGACCTCTCAGCCGGCTTCAACGCTGTGGCCCACCCCCTTCTCCTGGAAACATTACCCAATTTTGGCTTCACTGACTTTGTCCTCTTCTGATTCTCCTCCTATCTCTCTGGCTACTCATTCTCAGTCTCTCTCGTGGGCTCCTCCTCTGCCTCCCATCCTCTAGCCGTGGGGGGCCCACAGGGCTCAGTTCTGGATCTCCTTTTCTATTCTCCATCTACACGCACTCCCTTGGAGAACTCATTCACTCACATGCCTTCAACCTCCACCTCTATGTGGATGATACCCAAATCTACATCTCCAGCCCTGATCTCTCTCCCTCTCTGCCCTTGGGACATCTCTACTTGGATGTCCTCCCATCACCTCGGCATGGCTCAGTGGAAAGAGCACGGGCTTGGGAGTCAGAGGACATGGGCTCTAATCCTGCTCTGCCACATGCTTGCTGTGTGACCTTGGGCAAGCCACTTAACTTCTTTGTGCCTCAGTTGCCTCATCTGTAAAATGGGGATTAAGACTGTGAGCCCCACGTGGGACAATCTGATTATTTTGTATGTACCCCAGCTTTGAACAGTGCTTGGCACATAGTAAACACTTAAGCATCATCAATATGTCTAAAACATAATTATTTTTCTCTTTCCACTGAAACGTTGTCCTCCCACTCATTTTCCCCTCACTGTAGACAGCACCACTATCTTTCCTGTCTCACAAGCCCATAGCCTTGGTGTCATCCTTGACTCCTCTCTTTCATGCAACCCACATATTCAATCCATCCAATCCAATAGAGAAGCAGCATGGCTCAGTGGAAGGAGCACGGACTATGGAGTCAGAGGTCATGGGTTCAAATCCCTGCTCCACCAATTGTCAGCTGTGTGACTTTGGGCAAGTCACTTCACTTCTCTGTGCCTCAGTTACCTCATCTGTAAAATGGGGATGAAGACTGTGAGCCCCCCGTGGGACAACCTGATCACCTTGTAACCTCCCCAGTGCTTAGAACAGTGCTTTGCACATAGTAAGCGCTTAATAAATGCCATTAAAAAAAATCCATCACTAAAACCTGCCAGTTCCACCTTCACAACATCACTAAAATCCGTCCTTTTCTCTCCATGCAAACTGCTACCACGTTAATCCAATCTTGCCTTGATTACTGTATCAGCCTTCTTGCTGACCTCCCAGTCTCCTATCTCTGCCCACTTCAGTCCATACTTCACTCTGCTGCCCGGGTCATTTTTCCTCAAAAATGTTCCGGCCCTGTTTTCCCACTTCTCAGGAGCCTCCAGTAGTTGCCCATCCACCTCTGCATCAAACAGAAACTCCTCACCATTGGCTTTAAAGCAGTCAATCACCTTGCCCCCTCCTACCTCGCCTCTTTACTCTCCTACTACAGTCCAGCCAACACTTCGCTCCTCTAATGCCAACCTTCTCACTGTATCTCCATCACATCTATATCACTGTCAATCTCTCGCCCACATGCTCCCTCTGGCCTGGAACACCCTCCTTCCTGATAGCCAGCAGAAAATGACTCTCCCCTCCCTTCAAAGTCTTACTGAAGGCACATCTCTTCCAAGAGGCCTTCCCCAAATAAGTCCTCCTTTCCTCTTTTCCCATTCCCTTTCGCGTGGTCCTGACTTGCTCACTTTATTCATCCCCCCTCCCAGTTCCACAGCACTTAGGTACATATCTGTAATATATTTATTTATATTAATGCCTGCCCTCTAGACTGCAAGCTCATTGTGGACAGGGAATGTATGCGTTTATTGTTATATCAGACTCTCCCAAGCACTTAGTTCAGCGCTCTGTACACACTAAGCGCTCAACAAATACAGTTGACTGACTGGCTGACAGAGGAAAAGGCAAGACTGGAGTAGACGTTCTTTCCTTCATTTTTAGCCTGATCCACACAATGGCAGAGAAAAGGAAAAATAAAATTCATTGGCCGCCGCCCAAATCTGGCAGCGAACGAAACACATGGCCCATGAATGTCATCTGAGCTCAGCTCTGCCCACGTGTTCCCTCTTGCTGGATCTAGTAGATAAGCAGACTGAGAACTGGCAAAAAAAAAAATGCTCATGTAAACAATCATCCCCAGTCGTTAAGAAAACCCCAAACCTCCTACAAATAACAGTTCGATCTGGCAAATCGAGGTGTCCAAAGGAAACATTCGGGGTCCAGCCAGTAGGAGAGCAGGAAACCAGGTCAGAACAATTTTGCAATCACAAGAAACCATGTTGCAATGGAATGGGACTATGGAGTTATGTTGGATTTAATTGATATTAACACACACATCCATTTCTCTTTGGCAAAAGCCAACAGCGCTCGCCCTGCTTCCTTCTGGATGGGTCTGAAAAAACCAAAAGCCAGCGAAAGCTCAGCAGGACCAAATCCTGCTCTAAAGCCAGTGCCTTACCTCCCTGTTTCACTTGCTCCCTTTCCCCAAAGCATTCTCCTTAAAGCTCCTTGAGGGGAGCGATCCTCAAGTACATTTCTAAGCTGCCTCTGTGAGGGCCGCTAGGTAAGAGCCGCATTAGTGAGGAAAGTAAAGATTAAACTAGCATTAGTCCTTTCCCGGAGAGGAACTGAACTGTAATTGTCTGGCACCACACCAGACTCTGAAACCAGTCACGGGAAAGCTGTTGAAATAGAGCCTGTAATTCCCTCCGCGTTTAACTTGCATAATGTCAACATTTAGACATCTGAGTTTTCTCCAGAACACACCAAAGAGCCTCCAACTTGCAGGAATTCTTTGCCATAAAGGCCCGATTGAAAACTTTTATAGATAAAATAAGCGGATCCTCCCCTTAAGCCTATTTGCCCCTCGCTCGAGAATGGTATTTATTTCTGGCTGGAAGGTCAGGGAGGACATCTTGAGAGGTAGTCCCTGTTGTGCTTAGTACAGTGCTCCGCACACAGTAAGCGCTCAATCAATACGATTGATTGATTGATTGACTGTTGCTCAGGGCTCCTGTTTGACCCTCGAAAGTGACCGAGGGAGAGGCAGAGTCACACTGCAAGCTGTTGTTGCTTCGGTCTACCCACTCAGAGGGCGAGACAGTGTGGCCTACTGGATAGAGGACCAGCCTGGGAGTCAGGAGGATCTGGGTTCTAATCCCGGCTCCGCCCTGTGTCAGCTGTGTGACCTTGGGCAAGTCACTTCACCTCTCTGGGCCTCAGTTCCCTCATATGTAAAATGGGAATTAAGATTGTGAACCCCATGTGGGACAGGGACTGTGTCCAACACAATTTGCTTGTATCCACTCTAGAGGTGAGAACAGTGCTTGGCACATAGTACGCACTTAATAAATAAAAATACCAGAATTATTAAATGTCATAATTAATATTATATTATTAATCTCCTAAAGTCTCTTGCAGCCCGATGGCTTCCAGGGTGAACCCAAATGTCCAAGTTTCTGAGAAGCAGCATGGCTCAGTGGAAAGAGCACGGGCTTTGGAGTCAGAGGTCATGGGTTCAAATCCCAGCTCCGCCAATTGTCAGCTGTGTGACTTTGGGCAAGTCACTTCACTTCTCTGGGCCTCAGTTCCCTCATCTGTAAAATGGAGACTAAGACTGTGAGCCCCCCGTGGGACAACCTGATCACCGTGTAACCTCTCCAGCGCTTAGAGCACTGCATTGCACATAGTAAGCGCTTAATAAATGCTATCATTATTTTTTTTTTTTTCTGTTCCTGGATCCCTTGGGGGAGACTTGAATTCAGGGACCAAAGATCCCCTACAGGACGGCAGCAGGTTCAGGATGTGGGGAGGGAGTGTGTAAGCTCCCTGAGAGCAGGGATCATGTCTATCAACTCTGTGGAGAGAAACAGTATGGCCTAGTGGAAAGAGCACGGGACTGAGAGTCAGAAGACCTAAATTCTAACTCTGGCTCTGCCACTTACCTGCTGGGTGACCTTCGGCAAGTCACTTCACTTTTTGGTGCCTCTGAACTTTTTTTAATGGTATTTGTTAAGTGCTTACTATTCCTTCATTCATTAAATTGTATTTATTGAGCCCGTACTCTGTGCAGAGCACTGTACTAAGCGCTTGGGAAGTACAAGTCGGCAACATACTAGTAGGAGGGGTAATAGTAGTAGTAATAGCAATAGTATTTATTAAACAACTACTGTGTGTAGAACTCTGTCCTAAGCACTGGGGAAAAAAATACACAAGTGAGAGCTAGACGTGATCCCTGGCTCTCCAGGGGCTCACATTCTTAGAATAAAACACAAGGATGGTAAGGATGAGGTGGTTAAAAAAAAAAAAGAGGAAATCTGCATGTGGGTCATATTTCCTTTAACTCCTCAAATGTTCTCTTTGCAGGCGTTGAAGGCCATAGGTAGAGAAACAAATGAGAGGGGTTTTTTTTTTTTGGCGCGAACCATATTACTCCTTGTCCCTCTCATATACTGAATACACTGACTGCAGGTCTTGAAAAGTTTGGGTAAGAGTATATAAAGTCTGGAGCTTACTTTGCATAAGGCAAATTTCTCCTTTTTCACCTCAAATATTCTCTTTGGAGGCCTGGATGATCTTGGGTAGAGAAATACAAGCAGGAGATTTTTTTTTTGCTATGTGCCAAGCACTGTTCTAAGCGCTGGGGTAGATACAAGGTAATCAGGTTGTCCCACTTGGGGCTCACAGTCTTCATCCCCATTTTACAGATGAGGTCACTGAGGCACAGAGAAGTTAAGTGGTTTGCCCAAGGCCACACAGCAGACAAGTGGCGGGACCAGGATCTAGACTGTGAGCCCGTTGGTGGATAGGGACTGTCTTTTATTTGTTACTGAATTGTGCTTTCCAAGCGCTTAGTATGTTTCTCTGCATACAGTAAGCGCTCAATTCATGAATGAATGAATGAAATAGAACCCATGTTCTCTGACTCCCAAGCCTGTGCTCTTTCCACTGATCCATGCTGCTGCTCAAATGTAGTTTTCCCAACTGTAAAATGGGGATTCAATGCCAGTTCTTCCTCCTACTTAGGTTGCGAGCCCCCTTTCAGTCAGTCAGTCAGTCAGTCAGTCAATTGCATTTAGGAGTGCTTACTATGAACCATGCTTACTTTGTGCCTCAGTTACCTCAGCTGTAAAATGGGGATTAAGACTGTGAGGCCCACGTGGGACAACCTGATAACTTTGTATCTAACTCCAGTGCTTAGAACAATGCTTGGCACATAGTAAGTGCTTAACAAATACCATCATTATTATTATTATGAACTAAGAACCGTGCTGCTTCTCTTACAGAGCTCACTGTTCACTACTGCACAGCTCCCCATTCCTTAGTGCACATCTGACCGTTCACTAATGCAGAGTTGATCATCCACTAGTGCCGCACTGACCGCTCACTAGAGAAGCAGCGTGGCTCAGTGGAAAGAGCCCGGGCTTTGGAGTCAGAGGTCATGAGTTCAAATCCCGGCTCCGCCAATTGCCAGCTGTGTGACTTTGGGCAAGTCACTTAACTTCTCTGTGCTCCAGTGACCTCATCTGTAAAATGGGGATTAAGACTGTGAGCCCCCCGTGGGACAACTTGATCACCTTGTAACCTCCCCAGCGTTTAGAACAGTGCTTTGCGCATAGTAAGTGCTTAACAAATGCTATCATTAGTATTATTATTACTGCAGAGCTGACTGGTCGCCGATAATAATCATCATGGTATTTGATAAGCGCTTACTATGTGCCAAGCACTGTTCTAAGCGTTGAGGTAGCTCCAAAGTAGGTTGGATACAGTCTCTGTCCCACATGGGGCTCACAATCATAATCCCCATTTTACAGATAAGCTGACTGAGGCACAGAGAAATGACTTGCCCAAGGTCACCCAGCTGACAAGAGGGGGAAGTTGGATTAGAACCCAGGTCCTTTGGATTCCCAGGCCCGTGCTCTATCCATTAGGCCACGCTGCTTCCGAGCTCACCATTCACTAGTGCAGAATGTGCCATGCAGTCGTGCACAGCTCATTATCCACTAGTGCAGAGCTGACTGTTCACTAGTACAGAGCTCCCCCTCCACTAGTGTGAAATTCACCATTTACTTGTGCTCCTTGCACTAGGAGTCCAATTAAAGATGAACGTTGCCTGAGGAGTCCAATTAAAGATGAACGTTGCCTGAGGAGTCCAAGCTCTGTGCTATGGGCAGATCGGGCCCTGTCTGTCAGTAAATTGCACTTACTGAGCGCTTATTTTGTGCAAAGCACTGAACCAAGTGCTTGGGAGAGTACAATATAACAATAAACAGATACATCCCCTGTCCATAGCGAGCTTGCAGTCTACAACCTATCTTCAGTTGATCCATTCTAAGAGAAATTTCAGGGTCTATTCCTCCACCTCAGGATGAAGCATCGCTGCTCCCTGCGAATCTATATACATCTGTTAAATTGTCGATTTGGACTCTCCCAGGCATTTAGTACAGTGCCCTGCACTCAGTAAATGCTCGAGAAATATGATGGATCGATCTGCAGCTTTTAGTTTGGATGGATAAATAACCTAAAATTCCTAGCTTCCCGTTCAGAAAAATCCAACCGTTTCCAAATGCCTTCTTCCTGCTAAGAACCTGGGCTTAACAGACAGACTGACAAAACTTAGAGAAAGGAGAAAAAGATAAGCACTCACCCCTGCTCCAAGAAACGGCCTCGTATGAGCTTGTCAATGCTAGGGTAAAGAGCAGCTGCCAGAGACCCATACCTGAAGATCCTGCAATGACAGACCAAATGTGAAGTCAAAACGATGCAAACCGAATCATTAAATTCACACGCTCTTCGATCCACCTACTAATTCGTGAATGAATGCCTAGTGTCAATAGAGGGAAAAAGGCATATTCTAATCTTTTCTATTACTTCCAAGTCACACGTCGTAATGCGCTTTATGAGACCAAGCAGCAGGTTGTAATAAATTCCATTTCCCGTGGGTCCTCGGCTCAGGAAATGATATGGACACAAAGAGATTTTTCAATTCTTGGCTGACAGCCTTAGCCTCCTCTCCACAACAAATCACTATCACTCTCCCCCACCTCCCCAACAAATTACCCCCCCGCCACCTCCCCACATTGCTACAACAACAGGACAGATGTAGTTCACTTTAATTTGAGCTGGAAATAGAATAACGTGTTAGCAACAACACCAAGCGTGAGGTCTTACGGCAAGCTATAAAAGGGAAAGCAAAATAACCTGCAGTAATAGTTGGTGAAACCTCCTTGTTATACTTGCCCAGAAAGCAAAGCAGTAGACAGAAATATGTGATGAAGCACCCTAATGAAGTTTAGCACGAGGTGGGAGAGGAAGAGATTGGTGAAAACACTTGCATTCATAATTTATGTCTGCACGTAATAATAATGATAATAATGGTTAAGTGCTTACATTTATAGTTCATATTTGTTAAGCACTTACTATGTGTGCAGCCCTAATACTACTACTACTAATAATAATGGCATTTATTAAGCGCTTACTATGTGCAAAGCACTGTTGTAAGCACTGGGGAGGTTACAAGGTGATCAAGTTGTCCCATGTGGGGCTCACAGTCTTAATCCCCATTTTACAGATGAGGTAACTGAGGCCCAGAGAAGTTAAGTGGCTTGTCCAAAGTCACACAGCTGACAGATGGCAGAGCCAGGATTTGAACCCATGACCTCTGACTCCAAAGCCCGTGCTCTTTCCACTGAGCCACACTACTTCTCTAAGCCCTGTTCTTAGCACTGGGATAAATACCAGTTAATCAAGTTGGACACAGTCCCTGTCCCACATGAGGCTCACAGTCTACTTGGAGCCACAAGTAGACTACAAGCTACAAGTAGGAGGAAGAACAGGCATTGAATCCCCATTTTACACGGGAGGAAACCGAGGCACAGAAAATTTAGGTGACTTGTCCAAGGTCACAAAGCAGGCAAGTGCCAGAAATGGGATGAAAACCCATGTCCTCTGATTCCCAATCCCGTGCTCTTTCCACTAGGCCACCAGTGGCTCCCCGGACTACCCTGAAAGCTCCCTGAGGGGAGAGATTGTGTCTTCTTCTTCACTGGTACAGTCCTCAATGTCTAGAGCAGTGCTCTGGACAACATTTTGCACCTGGTAGGTATTCATCATCATCATCAATCGTATTTATTGAGCGCTTACTGTGTGCAGAGCACTGTACTAAGCGCTTGGGAAGTACAAATTGGCAACATATAGAGACAGTCCCTACCCAACAGTGGGCTCACAGTCTAAAAGGGGGAGACAGAGAACAAAACCAAACATACTAACAAAATAACTAACAAAATATTCAATACTATATTCTGCACACAGAAGGTCAGAACAGGGCTCGACTTGCAGAAGACATCCGTTCAGTGCTTGGCATACAGCAGAAGCTCACTACAGTATTCTGTACCATATTAGGAGCTCAGTACAGTGTCTCATAACCCCTTGATTCCCTGTTGTCCTTTAACACTCACAATGAACCTACTTTGGAATCCTACTGGTCTTTCCTTCACCCCATCTCCTAGATAAGTCCCTTCCTCTCTAGCCAAACACCTTCCATCCTAGTACAAGCTCAAGCCAGATGCTGGTTAGACTACTGAATCATCCTCCTCGTTCATCTCCCTGCCTCCAACCTCCTCCACCTCCAAAAAGTGGCCTGGCCTAGTGGATGGAGCAAGGGCCTGGCCGTCAGAAGGAACTGAGTTCTAATCCCAACTTTGCCACTTGTCTGCTTTGTGACCTTGGGCAAGTCACTTACTGCATCAGCCTCCTCTCTGCTCTCCCATCCTCCTGTCTCTCTCCACTTCAGTCTATACTTCACGCTGCTGCCCGAATAATCTTTGTGCAGAAACGCTTTGGGCATGATACTTCCCTCCTCAAAAGTCTCCAGTGGCTACCTGTCAACCTACACATCAGGCAAAAACTCCTCACTCTCGGCTTCAAGGCTGTCCAACCCCTTGCCCCCTCCTACCTAACTTCCCTTCTCTCCTTCTCCAGCCCAGCCCGCACCCTCCGCTCCTCTGCCACTAACCTTCTCACTGTACCTCGTTCTCGCCTGTCCCGCAGTCGACCCCCGGCTCATGTCCTCCCCCTGGCCTGGAATGCCTTCCCTCCACACAGACGCCAAGCTAGCTCTCTTCCTCCATTCAAAGCCCTACTGAGAGCTCACCTCCTCCAGGAGACCCTCCCAGACTGAGCCCCCTTTTTCCTCTCCTCCTCCCCATCCCCCCGCCCTACCTCCTTCCCCTCCCCACAGCACCTGTAAATATATTTGTACAGACTTATTACTCTATTTATTTTACTTGTACATATTTACTATTCCATTTATTTTGTTAGTGATGTGCATTTAGCTTTAATTCTATTTGTTCTGACGACTTGACACCTGTCCACATGTTTTGTTCTGTTGTCTGTCTCCCCCTTCTAGACTGTGAGCCCGCTGTTGGGTAGGGACCGTCTCTAGATGTTGCCAACTTGCCCTTCCCAAGCGCTTAGTACAGTGCTCTGCACACAGTAAGTGCTCAATAAATACGACTGAATGAATGAACTTAGATTTCTGTGCCTCAGTTCCCTCATCTGTAAAATGGGATTGAGACTGTGAGCCCTACTGTGGGACAGGGACCATGTCCAATCTGATTATCTTGTGCTTGACACATAGCAAGCATTTAACAAATACCATCATTATCATTAGAGAAGCAGCGTGGCTCATTGGAAAGAGCACGGGCTTTGGAGTTAGAGGTCATGGGTTCAAATCCCAGCTCCACCAATTGTCAGCTGTGTGACTTTGGGCAAGTCACTTAACTTCTCTGGGCCTCAGTTACCTCATCTGTAAAATGGGGATGAAGACTGTGAGCCCCAAGTGGGACAACCTGTTCACCTTGTATACTCCCCAGCGTTTAGAACAGTGCTTTGCACATAGTAAGCGCTTAACAAATGCCATTATTATTATTTTTATTATTACTGTCTACATTACCTGCAGCAGCAGGGATCATCTTCAGACATCACTTGGCTCTCATTTCTCCTCAGTAAAAACCCTCCCCGGGCTTCCCATCACATGAAATTCGTTGTTGACAGGGAACGTGTCTACCATCCCATCTCTGTTGTATTGTAGTCTCTCAAGCACAGAAAGCGCTCAATAAATGCCACCGATGATGATGATGAAGCAAAAACTCTTCACAGTCAGCAACAAGGCTCTCCACCAACTCAGTCCTCCTTACATTTTCCCTCTCTTCATCATCTGCTTCCCAGATTACTCTCTGTTGTTCCCCTCTCTCGTTTCTCCCACCTCTATCCCTTCGCCCTCACAGTCCTCTCGGCTTGGAACTCCCTCCTTTCCCAACTCCGGCAAATCACAGCCTGCCCCGAATTCAAAATTCTCTGGAAGTCCCACCTCCTCCAACAAGCCTTTCCCATCGAATTCTCAGCATCCAAAGCCATATAAATCCATCAGCCATCTCTAGCACTTATTAACTTATTTATACCCATTCTTATCACTCATGGATTTGCTCATTCCATTGCATGTTCAATTATTTATTTTGACTGTGCTGTAAAATAATTTATGTCTCTACCCCCAATTAAAATATAAATAAACTCCTTGTGGGCCTGGAATGTGTCACTTGCTTGTTTTGTACTTTCCAAGTGCCTAGTGAAGCGGTGTGACCTTAGTGGGAAGAACAGGAGCATGGGAGTCACAGGATCTGGGTTCTAATCCTGGTTCTACCACTTAACTACTGGGTGACACTGGACATGTCACAACTTCTTTGTACCTCAAATGTCTCATCGGGGATTAGATGGGGATTAAATCCTATTGCGAGACTGTGAGCCTCATGTGGGGCAGGGTCTGTGTCTGACTTGATTAACCTGTATAGACCCCAGTGCTTAGAACAGTCTTGACACGTAGTAAGTCCTTATTCATTCATTCATTCAACCATATTTACTGAGCATTTACTGTGTGCAGGGCACTGTACTAAGCGCTTGGGAAGTACAAGTTGGCAACATAAAGGGATGGTCCCTACCCAACAATGGGCTCACAGTCTAGAAGGGGGAGACAAACATCAAAAATCCCCTTAAGCCCTTAACAAATACCACAATTAATTAATTAACTGCACCAATGGGAACTCAATAAACATTATTACTGTTACCCAAGAATTAGAGAACATGTCTACCAAGTCTGTTATATTGCACTCTCCCAAGTGCTTCATATAGTGGTCCCACTTCTAGACTGTGAGCCCGTTGTTGGGTAGGTACTGTCTCTATATGTTGCCGACTAGTACTTTCCAAGCGCTTAGTACAGTGCTCTGCACACAGTAAGCGCTCAATAAACACGATTGAATGAATGAATGAATACGATTGAATGATCAATGAATGAATGCTCTGCACCCACTAAGCTCTCAATAAATATGATACACTGCTACTGACAACAATGATGACAGGTACCTCACATCTGGACTTTCATTCATTCATTCAATTGTATTTACTGAGTGCTTACTGTGTGCAAAGCGCTGTACTAAGCACTTGGTAGAGTACAACATAACAACAAACAGGCACATTCCTGCCCACAACGAGCTCACAGTCTAGAGGGGGAGAGAGACACTGATATAAGTAAATAAATAAATAAATGATATATACAGATACGGGTTTATGCTTAGGAATGAAAACAAGTCTCCAGGGAATGTAAGTTCATTGTGGGCGGGGAACATGTCTACATGTCTACTGTGTCCAACCTGACTGCCTTGTATCTATCCCAGCACTTAGAACAATGTTTGGCACACAGTAAGCGCTTAATAAACACCATTATTATTATTACCATCTCTGTTATAGTGTAAGCTCTCAAGCTCTTAGTACAGTGCTTTGCACATAGCAGGTGCTCAATAAATACAATTGATTGATTGACTGTCTGTGAGCCTGGGGATTGCTATCCACCTTAAACACAAACAAGAAGTCTCACAGTAACATCTCTCGTGCCAACATTTTAACCAACGTCAGGCCTACCCCAGGCGAGCCCGATCTTGTCGTCTAAGTGAAAAGCCTCTGTTTTAGCTTTCGTGCACCGTAGGGTGAGTCAGAGGCTTAGCGCTTAATACCCTTACGTGGTGGGAGGATCAGGGAAAAGGAACAGATCCTTAGCAGGCCTCCTCCACTTCTGTCTCCAAGTCGAACAGAAATGTCTCAGACTTTGCTCCTCCTCAGTACCCTTCCTCCCTCCCCCTCGCTGTGGGCAGGGAATGTGTCTGTTTTACGGTTACATTGTAATAATAATAATATTAATGGTATTTGTTTAGCGCTTACTACGTGCAAAGCACTATTCTAAGCTCTGGGGAGGTTACAAGGTGATCACGTTGTCCCACAGCGGGCTCACAGTTTTAATCCTCATTTTCCAGATGAGGTAACTGAGGCACGGAGAAGTGAAGTGACTTGCCCAAAGTCACACAGCTGACAGTTGGCGGAGCCGGGATTTGAACCCATGACCTCTGACTCCCAAGCCCGTGCTCTTCCCACTGAGCCACGCTGCTTCTACAGTACTTCTGTGCTTCTGTACTCTTCCAAGTGCTTAGTGAGGAGCAGCATGGCTCACTGGAAAGAGCATGGGCTTTGGAGTCAGAGGTCATGGGTTCGAATACCGCCTCCCCCACATGTCTGCTGTGTGACCTCGGTCAAGTCACTTAACTTCTCTGAGCCTCAGTTACCTCATCTGTAAAATGGGGATTAAGACTGTGAGCCCCACGTGGGACAACCTGATCACCCTGTATCCTCCCCAGCGCTTAGAACAGTGCTTTGCACACAGTAAGCGCTTAACAAATGCCAATTATTATTATTATATTATTACTCTGCCCACAGCAGGAGCTCAATAAATACGATTGACTACTTCCCTCCTGCCCACCCTTTCTTCCCCATTCTGGCTTTGATGATGGCACTGCCGACGGGGATGTCTTTCCTCTCCATCCAAACTGCTACCCTGCTCATTCAAGCTCTCATCCCATCCCGTCTGGACTACTGCACCAGCCTTCTCTCTGATCTCCCATCCTCGTGTCTCTCTCCACTTCAATCCAAACTTCATGCTGCTGCCCGGATTATCTTTGTCCAGAAACGCTCTGGGCATATTACTCCCCTCCTCAAAAACCTCCAATGGCTACCAATCAATCTGCGCATCAGGCAGAAACTCCTCACCCTGGGCTTCAAGGCTGTCCATCCCCTGGCCCCCTCCTACCTCACCTCCCTTCTCTCCTTCTGCTGCCCAGCCCGCACCCTCCGCTCCTCCGCCGCTAATCTCCTCACCGTACCTCGTTCTCTCCTGTCCCGCCATCGACCCCCGGCCCACGTCATCCCCCGGGCCTGGAATGCCCTCCCTCTGCCCATCCGCCAAGCTAGCTCTCTTCCTTCCTTCAAGGCCCTGCTGAGAGCTCACCTCCTCCAGGAGGCCTTCCCAGACTGAGCCCCTTCCTTCCTCTCCCCCTCGTCCCCCTCTCCATCCCCCCATTTTACCTCCTTCCCTTCCCCACAGCACCTGTATATATGTATATATGGTTGTACGTATTTATTACTCTATTTATTTATTTATTTATTTATTTTATTTGTACATATCTATCCTATTTATTTTATTTTGTTGGTATGTCTGGTTTTGTTCTCTGTCTCCCCCTTTTAGACCGTGAGCCCACTGTTGGGTAGGGACTGTCTCTATGTGTTGCCAATTTGTACTTTCCAAGTGCTTAGTACAGTGCTCTGCACATAGTAAGCGCTCAATAAATACGATTGATGATGATGATGATGATGATGATGATGATGTTTTATCTGGATTTGTGAGTGGAGCTGAGGATGGCAGCATGTGTCGGGCAGTCCCTTCCTTAACTGGGTGCGTGAAAAGATTGCTCCGGGCTGCTCTGCTGCATCTGGTACTCGGGTGGGCCTGGCGCTTTCTTCTTTTCACCCATCAGCATCGCCACCTTCCCCAAGCTTCTGCCCCCATGGCTGACTGCCGCGCGCCAAGCTGATCTTTCTTCTGCTTCCCTTGCTACTACGGGAAGCAGCGTGGCCTGACTCCTAGAGCCACGGGCCTGGGAATCAGAAGGACCGGGGTTCTAATCCCCGCTCTGCCCCTTGGCTGCTGTGTGGCCTTGGGCAAGTTAGTTCACTTCCTCTGTGCCTCAGTTACCTCTTCTGTAAAATGGGGATTGAGACGGTCAGCCCCATGTGGGACGGGGACTGTGTCCGATCCAATTGCTTTGTATCTACCCCAGTGCGTAAAACAGGGCTGGGCACCAAGTAAGTGCTTCAGCGTGGCTCAGTGGAAAGAGCACGGGCTTGGGAGTCAGATGTCATGGGTTCAAATCCCGCCTCCGCTGCTTGTCGGCTGTGTGACTTTGGGCAAGTCACTTAACTTCTCTGTGCCGCAGTTACCTCATCTGTAAAATGGGGATTAAGACTGTGAGCCCCACATGGGTGAGCCCACTGTTGGGTAGGGACTGTCTCTATATGTTGCCAACTTGTACTTCCCAAGCGCTTAGTACAGTGCTCTGCACACAGTAAACGCTCAGTAAATACGATTGATTGATTGACTGTATCCTCCCCAGCGCTTAGAACAGTGTTTTGCACATAGTAAGCGCTTAATACCAAAATTGTTATTATTATTAAATACCACAATTATTACTAGGCCATATTGTTGGAGGTTTTGCTTCACTGTGACTTTAAGGAGTTTCTCGGCCCCTTCCCGTTTCAGGTTTCTCCACTTCAGCTCCCCACAGAGCAGTCCTTTGGACTATTCTTTTTGTCCCTCTCCTCACATATATCCACCACGGGACATCTGTAGCTGTCCATCCTTCCCTTCTAGACTGTGAGCCCCCCTTCTAGACTGTGAGCCCGCTGTTGGGTAGGGACTGTCTCTATGTGTTGCCGACTTCCCAAGCGCTTAGTACAGTGCGCTGCACACAGTAAGCGCTCAATAAATACGATTGATTGATTGATTGATTCTCTGGCTGTCAGTCGTATTTATTGGGCGCTTACTGTGCGCAGAGCACCATACTAGGCACTTGGAAGAGTACAATATAACAATACACAGTACGTTCCCCGCCCACAACGGGCGTACAGTCTAGGCAGGGATACCCCATTCGACACACAGGTAGGTACCAACGGCTTGACGCGTGTGCCCTTGTCAACTTCAACGGGTTGGGGAAGGGATCCCCCCTGATCCTGGAGCACTACCAGACCTCCACGCCTCCACCGGGCAGAACGAAGACGTCTGCCCAGTACATTCTCCAGCCCCGACCCTTGGGAGCGTTCAGAGCACTGGTGCCCCTTGACCATGTCATCTGGACGTGCAGGAGGCTGGTCAACAGGAATGTTGCCGTCACGCTTCGTGATCGATCGAAAGCCAAGCAAACAGTGATTTCTGACAACCGTTTCTCCAGTTGGCATGAGTCTGCCATCTGATTTAGGCTGCCAGTGGGGCATGAAAATTCCCAAATTCAGCCCTGACCTTGAAGTCCCTGATTCAGGGGCAATGGCAGCCCTGGCTTGGAGAGAAGCCCTATTAATAATAATAATAATAATATTTGTTAAGTGTAATACAATGCCTGGCCCATAGTAAGTGCGTAACAAATACCACAAGAAATCAATCAATCAATCAATCGTATTTATTAAGTGCTTACTGTGTGCAGAGCACTGTACTAAGCGCTTGGGAAGTACAAGTTGGCAACATATAGAGACAGTCCCTACCCAACAGTGGGCTCACAGTCTAAAAGAAAGTGCTTACTATGTGCCACTGTTCTAAGTGCTGGAGTAGATGCAAGTTAATCAGGTCAGTCAAAGTTCCTGTCCTACATGGGGCTCGCAGTCTAAGTAGGAAGGAGAACTAGTTTTGAATTGCCATTTTATAGATTATTATTATTATTATAATGGCATTTATTAAGTGCTTACTATGTGCAAAGCACTGTTCTAAGCGCTGGGGAGGTTACAAGGTGATCAGGTTGTCCCACGGGGGGCTCGCAGTCTTAATCCCCATTTTACAGATGAGGTAACTGAGACGCAGAGAAGTTAAGTGACTTGCCCAGAGTCACACAGCTGACAAGCAGAGAAGCAGGGATTTGAACCCATGACCTCTGACTCCAAAGCCCAGGCTCTTTCCACTGAGCCACGCATAGAGAATCAATCAATCAATCAATCATATTTATTGAGTGCTTACTGTGTGCAAAGCACTGTACTAAGCGCTTGGGAAGTACAAGTCGGCAACACATAGAGACAGTCCCTACCCAACAGTGGGCTCACAGTCTAGTGGAAAAAGAGCACAGGCTTTGGAGTCAGAGGTCATGGGCTCAATTCTGCCAATTGTCAGCTGTGTGACTTTGGGCAAGTCACTTCACTTCTCTGGGCCTCAGTTACCTTATCTGTAAAATGGGGATTAAAACTGTGAGCCCCCCGTGGGACAACCTGATCACCTTGTAACTCCCCAGTGCTTAGAACAGTGCTTTGCACATAGTAAGCACTTAATAAATGCCATCATTATTATTAGAAGGGGGAGAAGTGAAGAGACTTGTCCAAGGTCACCCAGCAAGAGAGTGGCAGAGGCAGGATTAGAACCCAGGTCCTCTGATCCCTAGCCAGAGCTCTTTCCACTAGACCACGCTGCCTTCTACGAAGCGACTTGCCCAAGGTCACACAAGCAGGCGAGCCGCGGAGGCAGGATTAGAACCCAGGTCCTCTGACTCCCAAGCCACAGCTCTTTCCACTAAACTACACTGCCCTGGACGTTCAGAGCAGTTGTGCCCCTTGACCATGTCATCTGGATGGGCAGGAGGCTGGCCAACGAGAATGTTGCCATCAGGTTTCATGCTCTATCGAATGCCAAGCACACAGTGATTTCTGACAACCGTTTCTCCAGTTGGCATGAATTTGCCATCTGATTTAGGCTGCCAGTGGGGCATGGAAATTCCCCAAACGCAGCCAACCCATCCTGTAGATACACAATCGATGGTATTCACAGAACATTTACTGGGTGCAGAGCACTGTTCTAAGCACTTGGGAGAGCTTGCCTTCCGATTTAGGCTGCCAGTGGGGCACGAAAATTCCCCAAACGCAGTCTACCCAGCCAGTAGGTAAACAATCACTGGTATTCATCAATCGATCAATCAATCAATCGTATTTATCGAGCGCTTACTGTGTGCAGAGCACCATACTAAGCGCTTGGGAAGTGCAAATTGGCAACATATAGAGACAGTCCCTACCCAACAGTGGGCTCACAGTCTAAAAGGGGGAGACAAAACCAAACATACTAACAAAATAAAATAAATAGAATAGATATGTACAAGTAAAATAAATAAATAGAGTAATAAATATGTACAAACATATATACATATATACAGGTGCTGTGGGGAAGGGAAGGAGGTAAGATGGGGGGATGGAGAGGGGGACGAGGGGGAGAGGAAGGAAGGGGCTCAGTCTGGGAAGATCTGTCATTCACACTCTTTGCTCCCAAGTGCACAATAATAATAATAATAATAATAATAATAATGGCATTTGTTAAGAGATTACTATGTGCAAAGCACTGTTCTAAGTGCTGGGGGGGATACAAGGTGATCAGGTTCATGGAACATTTACTGGGGGAAAGCGCTTTTCTAAGCACTTGGAAGAGGTTGGCAGGTAAGAGTCTTGCTCTCCAGGAGCTTACAATCAATAAGAGGACTTGTTTGGGTTTTCAGGAAGAACAGTGGCATGACTCCCCATGACCATTATTAAATTGGTCTTAGACTGTCAGCTTGTTGTGGGAAGGGAAAGTGTCGGCGAACCCCATTGTAATGTAGTCTCCCAAGTGCTTAATACAGTGCTCTGCACGTAGTGGGTGCTCAATAAATACCACTGATTGACTAATGAAAATATTTTGGATTGGTATGGACCTTTTATTTTTCTTACTTCCTTTGATTAGTTGTTTCATCCTCATATTTCATGCACATGTTAGGATCCCCATTTTAAACAGATG
Source organism: Tachyglossus aculeatus (assembly GCF_015852505.1). NCBI lineage: Eukaryota > Metazoa > Chordata > Mammalia > Monotremata > Tachyglossidae > Tachyglossus > Tachyglossus aculeatus. Next base: position 60,723,510 of record NC_052068.1, on the reverse strand, counting down.
GAAACTGGCAGAGGCAGGCTAGGTGATTAACCAGTATAATAATAATAATAATAATGGTATTTGTTAAGCACTTACTATGTGCAAAGCACTGTTCTAAGCACTGGGGAGGTTACAAGGTGATCAGGTTGTCCCAGGGGGACTCAGAGTTTTAATCCCCATTTTACAGATGAGGGAACTGAGGCACAGAGAAGTTAAGCGACTTGTCCAAAGTCACACAGCTGACAGTTGGCAGAGCTGGGATTTGAACCCATGACCTCTGACTCCAAATCCACTGAGCCACGCTGCTTCTCCTGTATCAGACCAGTATCATACCAGTATCAGAACCAAAGTCCTTCCAACTCTCCAAACCACATTCTGTCCAGATGACTCCACTGACTTCCAGATAATAATAACTGTGGTGTTTGTTAAATACTTACTATATGCCAGACACTGTACTAAGTGCTGGGGTAGATCCAAGGTAATGGGGTTGGACTCGGTCCCTGTACCACCTAGACCTCACAGTCTTAATCTCCATTTTTCAGATGAGGTAACTGAGACCCTGAGAAGTGCAGTGATTCACCCAAGGGCACACAGCAGACAAGTGGCAGAGCCAGAATTAGAACCCAAGTCCTTCAGACTCCCAGGCCGGTGCTCACCGGATATTGTTTGCCTCTCGATTTTGCCCGCGGGTGGGAGAAGGGAGGGCCGTGAGCAAGGTACACCATGTGCAGATAAATCCAACTCGCCCAAAACACGAACGGGAAATTCCTGCGGCTGGAGACCCATTGGAGGATGGTGGGGAAGAGGGTGAAACTCAGGCGTCAGGGAAAAGGAGATGATATCAGCTGACAGCTGTCAGTGCGAGGCTTACTGAGGAGCCCAGCCACGATGACGGCAGGAGGGAGAATGGGCCTGGATTCAGCTGGAGCTAATTGCTTCACTGGGAAGCAGGAGCCAAGGAACATAAAGAGAGCTTGTTTACTGTTGTCACCCGCTCTCTGCCCTGTGCTTGACGCTTGGGCAACGGGAGTGAGGTTGCAAGGAGCCCCTTTTGTGCTGCTGACTGAATTCTGGTAACGGATATGTCTGGGGCTTGGCCTAAGGTGCCCGGATCTCCGAATTTCTGTTCCACCCCTTCCGTACCGTGCCCTTGGCTATTTCCCCGGCCATTCCGGGGAGTTGGGCCCGGTGCTTCCTAGCAGAACCGGAAGGGATGGCATTGGATCATCCCTTCCCTGGCTTTGCCTTTCAGGAAAGATCAGGCGCTCAGATTTTACAGCCCGGCCTAGTAGAAGCAGGATGGCTGAGTGGATGGGGCACAGGGCTGGGAATCAGAAGGTCGTGGGTTCTAATTCCGGCTCTGGAACTTGTCTGCACTGTGACCTGGGGCAAGTCACTTCACTTCTTTGAGCCTCAGTTCCCTCATCTGTAAAATGGGGATTAAGACGGTGAGCCCTAGGTGGGACAGGGACTGTGTCCAACCCGACCATCTTGTATCTGCCCCAGCACTTAGAACAATCAATCAATCAATCAATCGTATTTATTGAGTGCTTACTGTGTGCAGAGCACTGTACTAAGCGCTTGGGAAGTACAAGTTGGCAACATATAGAGACAGTCCCTACCAAACAGTGGGCTCACAGTCTAAAAGAACAGCACCTGGCACATAGTAAGTGCTTCACAAATATCATAATTATTAATTATTCTTATTACCCTGCAATTAAGCTCCAGAGTAAAGCAAGAAGAGGAGAAGAGTGGCTTCCTGTCCCTGTCCTCTCCCTCTCAGTCCCAACCCCCTAAATTCATCCCTGGATCCAGTCTCCTCCATGGAAAAACTTCAGAGAGGCCTCTGAGAAGAAGACTCAGAATGGAACATGAATGAAAGATTTGCTGTTGACTCAATTCATTCAACCGGCTCTATATGTTGCCAACTTGTACTTCCCAAGTGCTTAGTAAAGTGCTCTGCACACAGTAAGCGCTCAATAAATACGATTGAATGAATGACTGAACTGTATTTATTGAGCGCTTACTGTGTACAAGGATGGACTCCTGACAGGGTTATTTCCCTGTTTCAACCAAACAGTTCCACTTGAGACATGAGGAACAAACGGGTTGGAGGCATGGCATAGTGGATAGAGCGTGGGCCTGGAGTCAGAAGGTCATGGGTTCTAATTCTGCCTCTGCCACTTGTCTGCACTGTGACCTGGGGCAAATCACTTCACTTCTCTGAGCCTCAGTTCCCTCACCTGTAAAATGGGGATTAAGACTGTGAGCCCTAGGTGGGACAGGGATGTGTCCAACCCAACCATCTTGTATCTGCCCCAGCACTTAGAATAGCACTTCTGAGGGTCTCAGTTACTTCATCTGGAAAATGGGGATTTAGACTAGGAGCTCCACTTGGGTCAGGGACTGTGTACAAACTGATTTGCCTGTACCCTCCCCAGTACTTAGTAGAGTGCTTGACACATAGTATGTGCTTAACAAATACAAGCGATCAATTGAAAGTATTTATTGAGTGCTTATTTCATGCAGAGCACTCTCCTAAGTGCTTGGGAGAATACAACAGTATTAGCAGACATGTTCCCTGCCTATAACGAGCTATGTGCAAAGTCTCTCATATGTGGATTTATTATTGGAATAAAACAATTATAGTCCAGAAAAAGGCTCGAGGAGCTGGGCAAAGTCCTTGAAAAGAGGAAACAGGTGTGCTGATTTATAGATACAATTATGTTTTCCTACAATCCAAAGATCTTGTTGAGGAGTCCCTACTGCACTGTCTCTCCCCTTCAGGCCTCTTTGCATGTGATGCCCTTTGCACTCTAAAGCTTCCAACATCCTGGAAAGGTCATTCATTCACTCATTCATTCAATCGTATTTATTGAGCGCTTACTGTGTGCAGAGCACTGTACTAAGCGCTTGGGAAGTCCAAGTTGGCAATATATAGAGATGGTCCCTACCCAACAGTGGGCTCGCAGTCTAGAAGAGGGAGACAGAGAACAAAACAAAACATATTAACAAAATAAAATAAGTAGAATAAATATGTACAAGTAAAATAGAGTGCTAAATACATACAAACATATATACATTCATTCATTAATTCATTCAATCGTATTTATTGAGCGCTTACTGTGTGCAGAGCACTGTACTAAGCACTTGGGAAGTCCAAGTTGGCAACATATAGAGACAGTCCCTACCCAACAGTGGGCTCACAGTCTAAACGGGGAGACAGAGAACAAAACCAAACATACTAACAAAATAAAATAAATAGAATAAGATATCGATTGATCATCATCATCAATCGTATTTATTGAGTGTTTACTGTGTGCAGAGCACTGTACTAAGCGCTTGGGAAGTACAAGTTGGCAACATATAGAGACAGTCCCTACCCAACAGTGGGCTCACAGTCTAGAAGGGGGAGACAGAGAACAAAACAGAACATATTAACAAAATAAAATAAATAGAATAAATATGTACAAGTACAATAGAGTACTAAATACGTACAAACATATATACATTCATTCATTAATTCATTCAATCGTATTTACTGAGCGCTTACTGTGTGCAGAGCACTGTACTAAGCACTTGGGAAGTCCAAGCTGGCAACATATACAGACAGTCCCTACCCAACAGTGGGCTCGCAGTCTAGAAGGGGGAGACAGAGAACAAAACAAAACATATTAACAAAATGAAATAAGTAGAATAAATATATACAAGTAAAATAAATAGAGAACTAAATACGTACAAACATATATACATCCATTCATTAATTCATTCAATCGTATTTATTGAGCGCTTACTGTGTGCAGAGCACTGTACTAAGCGCTTGGGAAGTCCAAGCTGGCAACATATAGAGACAGTCCCTACCCAACAGTGGGCTCGCAGTCTAGCAGGGGGAGACAGAGAACAAAACAAAACATATTAACAAAATAAAATAAGTAGAATAAATATGTACAAGTAAAATAAATAAATAGAGTACTAAATCCGTACAAACATATATACATATATACAGGTGCTGTGGGGACGGGAAGGAGGTAAGGCGGGGGGGATGGTTGAGCTCCCAGACACCAGGTCGGGAGGTGAGGGTTGGGGGGCAACTCCCCTTTCTTTGAAACTCCAGAAACTCAGCCTCAGCCTCCCTTGGCTACCTATCCCAGCCTTCCATTGAGCTGGCAGCCAGGAATTTATAAAGCCTGATCCATCTCAGCATGGATGAGTTGTCTCCCCCTTTTAGACTGTGAGCCCACTGTTCGGTAGGGACTGTCTCTATATGTTGCCAACTTGTACTTCCCAAGTGCTTAGTACAGTGCTCTGCACACAGTAAGCGCTCAATAAATACGATTGATGATGATGATCTAGTTCTTCTCCTGCCCCTATCCGGCATGCTACAGGGGCAACCTCCTCTCTCCCTGCCTGGCTCCCGGCCAGAATCCCAAGCAATGGTCTCTTACCCCTGAGAGACCCTAGCTAGCAGGTTGATTCAGTCAGTCGATTATATTTATTGAGCGCTTACCATGTGTGGCTCTCCTACGAACCAACACCTTACCATAACAGGAGAGTTTGTGTAAGCTAATGAAGTTTCAAGCTATGCCATTGAGAGTTACTTTTTTGTCATAACGGAAAAGTCTAAGCCGACATGTCAGACAAAGTCCATTCACCTGTGCCGGGCAGCAGCGACAGGGGAAAGAGTCAAAGGCAGAAGATCAAGTGATCAAAATATTGATCAAAGACAACGGCAGAGACTTCAGTCTTTACTGCGAGGAAGACGACAGTGGTAAACCACTTTTGTAATTTCTACCCAGAAAACTCTATGGCAAAAGAACCACAAAGTCACTATGAATCAGAAATGACTCAACTGTATCTAAGAAGACTGTGTGCAGAGCTCTTGTACTAAGTTCTTGGGAGAGTACAATGTAACAATAAACAGATGGATTCCCTGCCCACAGTGAGTTTAGTCTAGAAACTGCTGGACTATCTTACCACCATAGCATTGGAACGTCCCAAAGCTGGGAGAAATACCAACAAGAACATCTGCCAATCAACTCTTCCCCAGAGCTCTACTATCCAAGAGAAAAGCTGTCCTGGCTCGTGGCAGGGAGAAGCAGCAACAGCATGAAGTCTTCAATCAATCGATCGATGGTACGAATTCATTCATTCATTCATTCAATTATACTTATCTAGTGGTTACTGAGTGCTTACCGGGTGCAAAACACTTGGGAGAGTACAATATAACAATGAGACACATTCCCAGCACACAATGAGCTTACAATGTAGAGAGGGAGACAGACATTGATATAAATAAATAAATTAATTACAGATATGTACATAAGTGCTGTGCAGCTAGGACGGGGGATGAATAAAGGGAGCAAGTCAGGGAGATGCAGAAGGGAGTGGGAGAAGAGGAAAGGAGGGCCCAGTCAGGGAAGGCCTCTTGGAGGAGATGTGTCTTCAATTGGGCTTTGACAGCAGGGGGAATAATTGGATATGCTGGATATGTATTGAGCGCTTTGGGTAGGGACCGTCTCCATACGTTCCCAGCTTGTACTTCCCAAGCACTTAGTACAGTGTTCTGCACACAGTAAGTGCTCGATAGAATTAATGAATGAATAAGCACTTACTATATGCAACTCTTTGTGGGCAGGGAACATGTCTACCCACTGTGTTGTACTGTACTCTCTCAAGCGCTTAATACAGTGCTCTGTACCCAGTAAGTGCTTGATAAATACCACTGATGGACCGATTGAATGCAGCACACAATAGAGTTGGTTGCGAAGACTGCACTGTGACTATTGAAACTGCTAGACTTTGTACTGCAAGGTGCCTGAAACTCTGCTCCTCTAGGCTACTGATCTTGTATTCATTTTTTGTATTGATCATTGTCATTGTTCTTGTCTTTTATGTTGTACCCTTCCTCTCCGTAAATCTTAGATTGTGAACACCTTGGGGCCTAAGGTGTGTGTTTTATTTTCAACCTTACATTTTCATCAATACTTAGGAAAGTGTTTGGCAAACAGTACATGTTTACCAGATAATATTGGATGAATAAACCAAGAGCGCTGTTCTGGGAACTTACCTTGTGCACAACGCTGTACTAGGTGCTTACTATGTGTAAATCACTATATTGGACATCTACTATGTGCAGAGCACGGTACTAGGCGCTTAAGTACAATATAAGTATAAGACATGGCCTATCAGTCAATCAACAGTATTTATTGAGTGTTACTGTGTGCAGAGCACTGCACTAAGCGCTTGGGAGAGGCTAGGGCTCCAAGGAGCCAAAGAAGCAGCATGGTGCAGTGGATAGAACACCGTCCAGGGAGTCAGAAGGTCCTGAATTCTAATCCCGGCTCCACCACTTGTCTGCTGTGTGACCTTGGGCAAGTCAATTCACTTCTCTGGGACTGAGTTACCTCATCTGTAAAATGAGGATTTAGACAGTGAGCCCCATGTGGCACAGGGACTGCGTCCAACCTGATTTGCTTGTACCCACCCCAGAGCTTAATACAGTGCCTGGCACACATAAGCGCTTAACAAATACCACAATTATTATTATTATTATTCTTAAGGAGCTAATACCACAATTATTATTATTAACGAGCTAACAATCTAATGAGGGAAAAAAAGGCAGACATAAATTGGATACCTGCAGTGGGAAAACAGAAATAAGTGTAGAGAAGCAGCGTGGCTAGAGAAGCAGCGTGGCTAAGTGGAAAGAGCACGGGCTTTGGAGTCAGAGGTCATGGGTTCGAATCCCGGCTCCGCCACACGTCTACTGTGTGACCTTGGGCAAGTCACTTAACTTCTCTGAGCCTCAGTTACCTCATCTGTAAAATGGGGATTGACTGACAACCTGATCACGCTGTATCCCCCTCAGTGCTTAGAACAGTGCTTTGCACATAGTAAGCGCTTAACAAATGCCATAATTATTATTATTATTATAACAGCAAGTACATGGAAAAACGAATAAATGAACAAATAAGTGGAGTGCATTCATTGAGAAGCGGGGTAGCCTACAGGAAAGAACACAGATCTGAGAGTACGAGGACTTGGATTCTAATCCTGGTTCTGCCACTTGTCTGCTATGTCATCCTGGGCGAGTCATTTCACTTCTCTGTGCCTCAGCTATCTCATATATAGAGTAGGGATTAAATCCTACTCCCTCCAATTTAGATTGCAAGCCCCATTCGGAACAAAGACTGTTCATCCTGATTGCCTTATACCTACCACTGTGCTTGGCACATAGTAAGCATTTAGTCATTACCACAATTATCATTGTTACTGACACATACATCCATGCTGGGGTACCAGTTGGGATGATATGATCCATTTTAAATATCTTTGTCACACCGACTGACGAGGTTTTGTGGGCACAGCCTCTTTCCGCATTGTTCCGCGTGAAGGAATGAACAGAAATATCCGTTCTTTCCTCCTGCAGTTGGTCCTCCTGTTCCTAAACGGAAGAATCCTCTCCATCCATTGGCTGCGAGTGGAAACAAAGTTGAGCATTGTACTACAGAAACAGGGCAGAGCGCCACGGGGAGTGGAAACAGATCCCCTTATTTGGCTGTGAGAATCCAACGCTTCGGCGTGTAGCTCTGAAAGAGCAGAGGCTAGCAGGGGACCTGAGGAAGCCGAGATCGGGATTGAGGCCTCAGTCGGCACGGAGGAGAAGTGTCCATGATTTCGAAACGGGTGTTGATTGCTCATGAAACTCTGTGTGGCAAAAACTCAAGAGGGTTTCCTGAGGAATCCGAGCTCAGTGGGACGGAGACTGACTCACAAAGATACTGAAATGACTATACTCCTTCTGTTAGGACTAATAGTCGGTTTCTAGGGCCAGACAGGGAATCCCCGCTGTGTTCTGCAGTGGCCGTGCTCCACTTCCTGGAGATCAGTTTGGATTCCACAAAGTTCAGTCTGAGTTAATGTCCGTCTCCCCCTCTAGATTGTGAGCTTTTTACGGGCATCATCATCATCAATCGTACTTATTGAGCGCTTACTATGTGCAGAGCACTGTACTAAGCGCTTGGGAAGTACAAATTGGCAACATATAGAGACAGTCCCTACCCAACAGTGGGCTCACAGTCTAAAAGGGGGAGACAGAGAACAAAACCAAACATACTAACAAAATAAAATAAATAGGATAGATATGTACAAGCAAAATAAATAAATAAATAAATAGAGTAATAAATATGTACAAACATATATACATATATACAGGTGCTGTGGGGAAGGGAAGGAGGTAAGATGGGGGGGATGGAGAGGGGACGGGCAGGGATGTGTCTGCTAATACTGTTGCATTGTACTCTCCCAGGTGCTTAGTACAGTGCTCTGCACATAGTAAATGCTCAATAACTATGATTGATTGATTGATAGATTGGTGCGTTTTCCATGGCCTTGGATAACGGATGGGGTCCTTTCTGTCTGGCCAGTTCTGGGCTGGTCTCCTGTTTTAGCAGCGTGGAGAAGCAGCGTGGCTCAGTGGAAAGAGCACGGGCTTTGGAGTCAGAGGTCATGGATTCAAATCCTGGCTCCGCCAATTGTCAGCTGTGTGACTTTGGGCAAGACACTTAACTTCTCTGTGCCTCAGTTACCTCATCGGCAAAGTGGGGATTAAGACTGTGAGCCCCCCGTGGGACAACCTGATCACCTTGAAACCTCCCCAGCACTTAGAACAGTGTTTTGCACATAGTAAGCACTTAAAAATGTCATCATTATTATTAGCAGGGAAGCAATAGCCACTGATTAGAATTCATTATTCTAGACCCCCCTTCTAGACAGTGAGCCCACTGTTGGGTAGGGACTGTCTCTATATGTTGCCAACTTGTACTTCCCAAGTGCTTAGTACAGTGTTCTGCACACAGTAAGTGCTCAATAAATATGATTGATTGATTGATTACCAGAGAAGCACTGTGACCTAGAGAAGCAGCGTGGAAAGAGCACTGGCCTCAGAGTCAGCGAGCCTGAATTCTAATCCTGGCTCTGCCAATTGCTTGCTGTGTGACCCTGGGCAAGTCACTTCACTTCTCTGGGCCTCCATTTCCTCAAACGTCAACTGGGAAGTAAATATATGTTCTTCCTCCAGCTTAGACTGTGAGCCCCATGTGTGGTATCCAATCTGATTGACTTGCATCTACACCAGAGCTAAGATCAGTGCTTGATACATAGTAAGTGCTTAACACATATGGTAATAATAATAATGAGCAGAGGCCTTGAGCCAGAAAGTAGAGCAAGGCCATGAATGACCACAGTGGGGAAACCCTGACTGGCCCTAGAAACTACTAGTCCTAACAGAACAAGTGCAATCATTTCAGTAGCTTTGTGAATCAGCCTCCATCCCAGTGCGCTCGGAATCCCAGCTCCGCCACTTGCCCACTGTGTGACCTTGGACAAGTCACTTAACTTCTCTGTGACTCAGTTAGCTCATCTGTAAAATGGGGATAAAGACTGTGAGCCCCACATAGGACATGGACTGTGTCCAACCTGATTATCTTATATCTACCCCAGTGCTTAGAACAGCACTTAACCAATACCAATAAATAATAACAATAATAATAATAATAATGACAATGATAAAAAGTTCTATTGGAATCAGGGCTCTCAAACAGCTACATTTAAGTTTGGTCGTGCAAATGAGGGATACACCACAGCACCTGTATATATGTTTGTACAGATTTATTACCCTATTTATTTTACTTGTACATATTTACTATTCTATTTATTTTATTCTGTTAATATGTTTTGTTCTGTTGTCTGTCTCCCCCGTCTAGACTGTGAGCCCGCTGTTGGGTAGGGACCGTCTCTATCTGTTGCCAACTTGTACTTCCCAAGTGCTTAGTACAGTGCTCTGCACACAGTAAGCGCTCAATAAATACGAATGAATGAATGAATGAATGAGCATCTGAGAGGGCAGCCGGCTTGAAAAATGATGTTCGACTCTTTTTCCCCACAGGCCTTGTATTCCAAGCGAAAGGATGGTCCACGGGCTGTCCCCAGCCCCCATAATCCCATGAGCCCTTGGTCTCGCCAGCTGCGTTCCTCTCGTGAACCAAATCTCGCAGTTGGCAAGGGAAACCAGAATTTCCGTCCAACTGAAAAGCCAGCGTCTCAGCCAAGCGCGGAACCTTTCTAGTCCGAGGCTCTCCCCAGACTAGCAGGCCGCCGAAGACCCAGGCTAGTCCACTGGATCTCACAGACAGACCGACTCCCTGCTCGTGGAGGTCAATGGGAGATGAGCCAATGTGTTCTCCCGATCACTGCCTCATCTACCAGCCAACATCCTGCTGTGGTTAATGGGTTTGCCGCTCGGTTCAGTCATATTTAATGAGCGCTTACTGTGTGCAGAGCCCTGTACTAAGCGCTTGTGAGAATACAACAGATCAATAAACAGACACATTCCCTGCCCACAATGACCTTACAGTTTAGAGGGGGAAATTTACTATATAGAGGGGGAGCTTCCATCTGCTGAAGGGTGTGGAGAGAAATGCCAGTGAGATAGGACTTGGCTCAGCCTCAGAGATACTTCTGGGAGCACTGGTTTGATGTCAGGAGCCAAACTCACAGGCTTTTCTTTTACTGGAGAGGAGAGGAAAGAAGGCATGAAGAAAAGCATATTTTTCGGCTTCTTTGGCTCTTCTCACGGTGCCTATGAATGATCTCCTTCTCTCCGTCTCCTTGGCTTTCTTACTGAAACACGCCCGGGCTGGTCAGTAGCTGAAAAGCAGGTATTTATCCAACCCGTACCTCACGGATCATGATCATGACTGCGGTAGCTTATTAACTGCTTACTACGTGCCGAGCACTGTGGTAGATACAAGATGATCAGGCTGGACGGAGTCCCTGTCCCAAATGAGACTAAGAGAGAGGAGAACAGGTACTGAAGCCTTCTTTTACAGGTGGGGAAACAAAGAAGTTAAGTGACTGGTCCAAGGTCACACAGCGGGCAGAACCAGGATCAAAACCCAGCCCTTCTGACTCCTCTAGGCTATGATGTTCCTTTCACGATGATGGGTCACTTGATCGGTACATTAGCAATAATAATAATAATGATGATAATGAATAATCGTGATATTGGTTAAGCACTTCCTATGTGTCAAGCCCTGCTCTAAGCGCTAGGGAAGGTACAAGTTAATCACGCCAAAGTCCCCGTCCCACATGAGGCTCACAGTCTAAGTAGGAGGGAGTAATGGTGAGATAGCTGAAGAGACGTAGAAGGGAAAGTCTATCACCAACCATCAAGCCCCCTGCCCAAAATCCGATCCACACCTCGCCAAGGCAGAGCAGCCAGCGGGTCCTGGCTGGGAACTGGCCATCATTCATTCATTCAATCGTATTTATTGTGCGCTTACTATGTGCAGAGCACTGTACTAAGCGCTTGGAAAGTACAATTTGGCAACATATAGAGATGGTCCCTACCCAGCAACGGGCTCACAGTCTAGAACAGGGAGACAGACAGCAAAACAGAACAAGTAGACAGATGTCAATACCGCCAAAATAAATATAATTTTAGCTATATACACATAATAATAATAATAATGATGGCTTGTACATATCTATTCTATTTATTTTATTTTGTTAGTATGTTTGGTTTTGTTCTCTGTCTCCCCCTTTTAGACTGTGAGCCCACTGTTGGGTAGAGACTGTCTCTATATGATGCCAACTTGTACTTCCCAAGCGCTTAGTACAGTGCTCTGCACACAGTAAGCGCTCAATAAATACGATTGATGATGATTTATTAAGCACTTACTATGTGCAAAGCACTGTTCTAAGCGCTGGGGAGGTTACAAGGCAATCAGGTTGTCCCACAAGGGACTCACAGTATTAATCCCCATTTTACGTTGAGGTAACTGAGGCACAGAGAAGTTAAGTGACTTGCCCAAAGTCACACAGCCGACAATTGGCAGACCCGGGATTTGAACCCATGACCTCTGACTCCAAAGCCCGGGCTCTTTCCACTGAGCCACGCTACACATCATTGGTAAAATAAATAGAGTAATAAATACGTACAAACATACACAAGTGCTGTGGGGAGGGGAGGGGGGTAGGGCAGAGGGAGGGAGTGGGTGTGATGGGGAGGGGCGGAGGAGCAGAGGATAAGGGGGGGCTCAGTCTGGGGAGGGGGGGCTCAGTCCCGAAGAATCTCCTGGGTTGTGTCACTTGGTGGACTGGCCCAATTGGAACCAGAACCAACTGGGTCACCCTGACTTGTTCCCTTTATTCATCCCTCCTCCCAGCCCCACAGCACTTAAGTCCATATCTGTAATTGATTTACTTATATCAATGCCTGTCTCCCCCTCTAGACTATAATAATAATAATAATAATGATGGCATTTGTTAAGCGCTTACTATGTGCAAAGCACTGTTCTAAGCGCTAGAGGGACTACAAGGTGATCAGGTTGTCCCACATGGGGCTCACAGTCATCATTCCCATTTTGCAGATGAGGGAACTGAGGCTCTGAGAAGTGAAGTGACTTGCCCAAGGTCACACGGCAGACATGTGGCGGAGCCGGGATTCGAACCCATGACCTCTGACTCCAAAGCCCGGGCTCTTTCCATTAAGCCACGCTGCTTCTCTAAGCTCGTTCTGGGCAGGGAATGTATCTGCCTGTTGTTATATTCTACTCTCCCTAGCCCTTAGTACAAGGCTCTGCACACAGTAAGCGCTCAGTAAATACGACTGACTGGCTGACATTTCCTTTAGCTTGATTCTCAGTCAAACAATCACATTAATTTTATTCATTACTTATTATTATTTATAAATTATTTATTTTGTTTATTAATAATCATACTTCTAGACAGGGACAGAGAAAGATAGATAGCAGAGCCCCTCTCTAGATCATCCCTTTCAGAGATTTCAAGATCGTCTTAGCTCATCTGAGTTCCTTGAACCTTTCCTTTAAGGTCCTGGAAGCCAACACTTTTAAATCTAACTTTGTAGAAAGTCACTTGACCAGGCCAAGCAATAATCGATAATAATTCAACAATAATAATAATAATAATAATAATGGCATTTATTAAGCGCTTACTATGTGCAAAGCACTGTTCTAAGCACTGGAGAGGTTACAAGGTGATTCATTCATTCAATCGTATTTATTGAGCGCTTACTGTGTGCAGAGCACTGTACTAAGCGCTTGGGAAGTCCAAGTTGGCAACATATAGAGACGGTCCCTACCCACCAGCGGACTCACAGTCTAGAAGGGGGAGACAGACAAAACAAAACATATTAACAAAACAAATAGAATAAATATGTACAAGTAAAATAAATAGAGTAATTAGTAAAATAAATAGAGTAATTATGAAGAACAGGATACAATTACTTCCATTCATGAGAAGGAACCGGGGCTATAGCTACTAACAGCATTCAGCCCTACTCATCTGAGATGCCAGAGAATTCATTTTAAATACTTAGGCAGCTGGAATTTACAGCAACTGAAAATTCCAGCTTCAAAGCGTAGGGTATGAGATCCAGGAAAGGAATGTAAAGGAACAATCCCTCTGTGAACCTAGATTGGATTCTACAACTGGCTCCACGTAAACGAAGATGGCTGTTAGAATTCTGGGTTTATAGTGTTCGGTCGGCTTTAAACACATTTGATCAGATCAAGACCACCCTAGAAACCAAGGTCTTCAAATCACTGTTTTCTTTCTTTCGCTTCCACAGTTGGCCTCGGAAGATTCGATGGAGTTTCCAATTTGGATCAGTAATGCTGAAACCCAGTTTGTAACTGCCCATTTGGGCTTTTTCATGCTCTGTGGGAACGGTGTGTGTGTATATTCATTCAATCGTATTTATTGAGTGCTTACTGTGTGCAGAGCACTGCACTAAGCGCTTGGGAAGTACAAGTTGGCAACGTATAGAGACGGTCCCTACCCAACAGCGGGCTCACAGTCTAGAAGGGGGAGATAGGAAACAAAACGAAACATAGTAACAAAATAAAATAAATAGAATAAGCATATACAAATAAAAATAAATAGAGTAATAAATACGCACAAACATATATACATATATACAGGTGCTGTGGGGAGGGGGAGAGGAAGGAGGGGACTCAGTCTGGGGTGTATATGTGTTTAATGGTATTTGTTAAGCGCTTAGTGTGTGTCAAGCACTGTTTTAAGCACTGGAGTAGATACAAGACCATCAGGTTAGACCTGGTCCCTTTTAGCTCATTACGGACAGGAAACGTCAATCAATTTTTTTTAAATGGTATTTGTTAACTGCTACTATGCGCCAGGCACCGTACTAAGCACTGGAGTAGACACAAGGTAGTCAGGATGGACACAGTCCCTGTCCCAAATAGGATTCACTGTCTTCATCCCCATTTTCCAGATGAGGGAACTGAGGCCCCGAGAGGTGAAGTGACTTCCCCAAGGTCACACAGTAGACAGGCGGTGGAGCCGGCATTAGAACCCAGGTCCTTCTGCCTTCCAGGCCTATGGTCTTTACAGTAGGCCATTCTAATTCTGTTGTATTACACTTTCCCAAGCACTTAGTACAGTGCTCTGCACATAGTAAGCGCTCGATAAATACCATTAATTGACTGATTGATGGGGCTCACAGTCTAAATCAAAGGAAGGAGGATTTTATCCCCATTTTACAGATGATGTAACTGAGGCGCAAAGAAGTGAAGTGACTTTTCCAAGGTCACACAGCAGACAAGTGGTGGAACCGGGATTAGAATCCAAGTCCTCTGATTCCCAGGCCCATGCTTTTTCCACAAGGCTATAGTGGCTAATTCAGTAATTAATGATGACATTTGTTAAGCACTCACTATACATAATGGCATTTATTAAGCGCTTACTATGTGCAAAGCACTGTTCTAAGCACTGGGGAGGCTACAAGGTGACCAGGTTGTCCCACAGGGGGCTCACAGTCTTAATCCCCATTTTACAGCTGAGGTAACTGAGGCACAGAGAAGTTAAGTGACTTGCCCAAAGTCATACAGCTGACAAGTGGTGGAGCCGGGATTTGAACCCATGACCTCTGACTCCAAAGCCCGTTTCTCTTTCCACTGAGCCACGCTACTTACTATGTGTCCAGCATTGTTCTAAGCACTGGGGGAGATAAAAGTTGGGGAACCAGCATGGCTCAGTGGAAAGAGCCCGGGCTTTGGAGTCAGAGGTCATGGGTTCAAATCCCGGCTCCACCACTTGTCAGCTGTGTGACTTTGGGCAAGTCACCTCACTTTTGTGCCTCAGTTACCTCATCTGTAAAATGGGGATTAAGATTGTGAGCCCCACGTGGGACATCCTGATCACCTTGTAACCTCCCCAGTGCTTAGAACAGTGCATTGCACATAGTAAGCGCTTAATAAATGCTATTATTATTATTATTATTATAGTGTGCTAAAGAGGGAGAAGAGGGAAGTGTGAACAACCCAATGCTGCATTTGGAAAGAGAGACATCCAAGCGAAGATAAGAGCAAGGCAATTTATATGATCATGCAATTTTGCTTTGCAGTAGCCAACTACACGACTAGTTTCTTACTCTGGTGATTTACCTTGGAGTATTAGCCTACATTGAAGGACCCAAAGATTGTATAAGTTAAAAAAAAAACCTGGTAAGGTTGTGGATCCCTGAATTGCCCTGACTGGATGATAGCTTTGGCTTCTGAAAATGTGAAATGAAGGGTTGAGAAAATGAAGGAAGGAAAAGGCGACTGACGGACCGAGTTTAAGAAAGCTGAGGCTCAGGGAGACAATTTCTTCTAGAGCACTAATAATAATAATACCGCTACTAGTAATAATTATACTATGTGTTTGGGACTTACTATGTGCCTGGCACTGTACTAAGTGCTGTGATGGATACAAGTCAATAGGGTTGGACACAGTCCCAGTCCCACATGGGGCTCACAGTCTCAATCCCCATATTCCATATGGGGTAACTGAGGGACACAGAATAGAAGTGACTTGCCCAAGATCACACAGCAAAGCCGGGATTAGACTCCCAGGCCTTTGCTCTATTCACTAGGCAATGCTACTTCTCTACATCAGAGTAGATCGGCTGGAGCAATAAGCCTTCTATTTGTCCATTCTGTTATCCCTTGGACATCAAATGCTCTGGGCATGTCACTCCCCCCCTCAAAAATCTCCAGTGGCTACCAGTCAACCTGCGCATCAGGCAGAAACTCCTCACCCTGGGCTTCAAGGCTGTCCATCCCCTCGCCCCCTCCTACCTCACCTCCCTTCTCTCCTTCTACAGCCCAGCCTGCACCCTCTGCTCCTCTGCTGCCGCTAACCTCCTCACTGGGCCTCGTTCTTGCCTGTGCCACCATCAACCCCCCACCCACGTCCTTCCCCTGGCCTGGAATGGCCTCCCTCTGCACATCCACCAAGTTAGCTCCCTTCCTCCCTTCAAAGCCCTACTGAGAGCTCACCTCCTCCAGGAGGCCTTCCCAAACTGAGTCCCCTTTTTCCTCTCCTCCTCCATATCCCCACCACCCTACCTCCTTCCCCTCCCCACAGCACTTGTATATATTTGTACAGATTTATTACTCTATTTTACTTGTACATATTTACTATTCTATTTATTTTGTTATTTGTTAATGATGTACATATAGCTTTAATTCTATTTGTCCTGACAATTTTGACACCTGTCTACATGTTTTGTTTTTGTTGTCTGTCTCCCCCTTCTAGACTGTGAGCCCGTTGTTGGGTAGGGACCATCTCTATACGTTGCCGACTTGTTCTTCCCAAGCGCTTAGTACAATGCTCTGCACACAGTAAGTGCTCAATAAGTATGACTGAATGAATGAATCAAGGCCTGTCAATGTCAATAACCCAGGGATCATTCCAGCCCAACCCTCAATGGCTGGCAAGGGAAAGTGGAAGAGGAGCAAATAGAAGCAAAAGAAGTTAGTGTAATGAGCCAACTGGCCTTCTCCTATCTTCAACCTAGACCTCTATTTATTTATATTAATGCCGGTCTCCCCCTCTAAACGGGAAGCTCATTGCGGGCGGGGAATGTGTCTGTTATATTGTTTTAGTGTACTCACCCAAACTCTTACAACAGTGCTCTGCACACAGTAAGCGCGGAATAAATACGATTGACTGACTAGTCTATGCTCAGTTTGCCCGGGGTTCCCTTCCTAAGTCGTCTTTCTAAACACATCACTCCCCTCCTCTACACTCCAATGGCCACCCATCGCTCTCAAGGCACCGACCATTGGACTCTAGGAACTCTGCAAGACGTTCCTTCTCAACTTTTGACTCTCTTCTCCTGCTCCATCCCAGTACACACTCTTCGATTTCTCGGGATGCAAAACAGAGGTACCCTTTCCAAGAGTCTGAGAGCCTGCCACAAGTGGACAAATGACCTCATGGTGCCCAGCAGGCTTCAAGGAAAACTGGTTTGTTCTTCCTTCCAGGTCAAATGGATGACAGTGATGGAATCTTGAGCGTTCTGAGCACTCAAACTGACTAAAAGAATTTGGCCTTTTTTACTTGTCTTCACTCTTTCTTTTTCATTCTCTCTCTCTGCCCTAAAGCTCCCTGATGCCAGATGAGAAGATTATTTCCCCAAACGATTGCCTAATGGAATGAATCATCTGATCTATGCCCATCTTGGCCAGCTGGAGTGAAGACTAACAGAACCTGAAGCCTCTAAAAAAAAATCATTAACACCTCTGCAGACTATATTTTCACAAACTCCTTCAGGCCTGATCTTGTCAACTTTTTTTTTAATGGTATTTGGTAAGCATTTACTACGCATCACACACTTTCCTAAGCACTGGGGTAATAATAAATGATTATAGTATTTGCTAAGCACTTACTACATGTCACACACTTTTCTAAGCACTGGGGTAATAATAAATGATTATGGTATTTGTTAAGCACCCACTATGTGCCAAGCACTGCTCTAAGCACTGGGGTAGATACAACATAATCAGGTTGTCCCACATGGGGCTCACAGTCTCAATCCCCATTTTACAGATGTGGTAACTGAGGCACAGAGAAGTGAAGTGACTTCCTCAAGGTCACACAGCAGATAAGTGGTGGAGTCGGGATTAGAACCCATGACCTCTGACTCCCAAGCCCAAGCTCTTGCCATTAGGCCATGGTGCTTCTCCATGCTGCTTGTAGACAGAAGCTAGACAAAGCTTGTTGTGGACAGGGGATGTGTCTGTTATATTGTTATACTGTTCTCCTTTGAGTGCTTAGTACAGTGCTCTGCACACAGTAAGTGCTCAATAAATACGGCTGAATGACTACCTAAATATCAACTAATTAGGTTGGACACAGTCCTTGTCCTGCATGGGGCTCACAGTCTAAGTAGTTTTGAAATATGAACATTCCTGTTTTATCCATTTTTTTAAATCAGCGCTTAGAACAGTGCTTGACACATAATAAGCACCTAACAAATTCCATAATAATAATAGTTATTATTATTATTACTGTTATTAAATTCCCTTACGGCCCTGCTAGCCCTTATGCTCTGGGAAAAACCAAGATACAGAAATGAACTTGTTAGCAACGCTTTTGCTGTTAATATTCAACAGTGTTATTAGCTCAAGGTGCTGTGCATTGGTTAATGATTAGACCAAGTAGATCTCCTATGTTGTCTGCTAAACCTTCTATTTTTTCCCTCATTTGAAATGTTATGTTGGAACACATTAGATTTTTCATAAATTGCTTATTTCCCTCACATTTACCTCTTAGGAAATGGGTGCATATCAGTACCGGATCCGTTAGTACAACAGATAATAACCACCCCAAAACAAGAAAACCTTGCCTGGCATCAGTCAAACCCTCTAAGCAGGCACTCGGTGGCACCGACTGAATACCTCCAGTGGTCCACATGCTTAGCATCCATGATCCATGAGAATTTTCAATGTGGAAGAAATGAAGGGAGCAGTATGGATCAATTTCTCTTACGCTGAAATACTTCACCTCGCCCAATGTTGGCTCTGATTTTATTTGCACCGAATAGTCATTTATGCATAAGTCTACTGCTAATTATTATATTATTTATTAAGCACTTTCTCTGTGCCTAGTACTGTACTGAGTGCTAGACCTGACACAATATAAGCAGGTCAGACACAATTCCGTCCCACATGAGGCTTGCAGTTTAAGCAGGAGGGAGGACACGTATTGAACTCCCGTTTTGCAGATGAGGAAACTGAGGCATAGATAATAATAATAATAATTATGGTATTTGTTAAGCGCTTACTATGTGCCAAGCACTGTTCTAAGTGCTACGGTAGGTACAACGTAATCAGGTTGTCCCGTGTGGGACTCTCAGCCTTAATCCCCATTATACAGGTGAGATAACCGAAGCTCAGAGAAGTTAAGTGACTTGCCCAAAGTCATGCAGCAGCCAAGTGGCAGAGCCAGGACTGGAATCCAGGGCCTCTGACTTTCCAGCCCAGGCTCCTTCTACTAGGCCATGCTTTTTCCCAGGATTAAAAATGAAAATTCCACAGAGATGGTCTCCCTTGAGAAACATGGAAGGAAAGTAAGGTTAAGTATAAAGTAGCCGGAGTAAGATATTTTTGATTTTGCAGTAGCCCCTGCAGATGTGCTTGCCCGATGAGCACTTTTTCAAACAGCTAGAAAGGTGCTCTATGACTGATGTCCTTTACGTTTATCATCAATGGTATTTATTGAGCGCTATGTTCAGAGTACTGTACTAGGTGCTTGGGAGAGTATGATACAACAGAGGTAGCAGACACATTCCCTGCTCACAGTGAGCTTACAGTGATGCTTTTGTTGCTCCTGCTATCCATGGGGGCATGGCTGAAAAGGTCAATGGGAATTTCCTATGCTTGGTTCCATTTGTTTATTCCAAACTTATATATCTGCTCTCTTCACCCACTTCTCCCCAACTTATTCTCTAACTGTACTGCGCTCCCAATTCTCCTGTATCCGATCCCCTTTCTCCGGCCAGCATTCCCCTGCTCCAAACTCCTTCTTTCCAATCTAACAGACCTCAGTTCTCCCAAATCGCAAAACCTTCCTAAAAGTCCATCTCCTTCAAGAAGCCTTCTAGACTGTAAGCTTGTTGTGGGCAGGGAATGGGTCTACTTATTGTTGTATTGTACTTGGCCAAGTGGTTAGTACAGTGCTCTGCACATAGTAAGCGCTCAATAAGCCTGATTGAATGAATGAAATAAATTAAGCCTTCCCTGATTGATTCCCATCACCCCAAATCCCAGCAACCCAACTGCTACCCTTAGCACTTAGGGATTTACACCCTAGATATACATACATATAAATATATAAACATATTTTTAAATGTATAAAATACAGAGTGTAAGAGAGAGAGAAGAGATTGGTGAGATGTAAAGATCTACACTCTCACTCATTTATTAATCTATTCCATAATAATGATAATAATAATTGTGGTATTTCTTAAGCACTTACTATGTGGCCAATCACTGTAGATACAAGATAATCAATTCACACATTGGGCTAACGATCTAAGTAGGAGGAAAGTTTGAATCCCCATTTTGCAGATGAGGGAACCGAGGCACAGAGAAGTGAAGTGGCTTTTCCAAGGTCACACAGCAGGTACATGGTGGAGCTGGGATTAGAATCTAGGTCCTCTGAGTCCCAGTCCCATGCTCTTTCCACTAGGTCACATTGCTTCATCTTTTCATAGTCTTCCTATTACCACTCTTATTCATCCTTTAGTCCTAGCATTTGTTAATAATTACGGTCTGGCAGTCTCCACTATTAGAATGCACACTCCCCGAGGGCATGGAACATTGGTTTTCCTTTTCCCAAGTCCCCGGAGGCGTGGGTTCCAATCCCACCGCTGCCACCCAGCTCTTGTGTATATCTGTACATCATTATTATTGTATTTATTTTATTAATGATGTGTATATATCTATAATTCTATTTATTCTGATGCTAGTGACGCCTGTCTACTTGTTTTGTTTTATTGTCTGTCTCCCCTTCTAGACTGTGAGCCCGTTGTCGGGTAGGGATTGTCCCTATCTGTTGCCAAACTGTACTTTCCAAGCTCTTAGTACAGTGCTCTGCACATAGTAAGTGCTCAATAAATACAGTTGAATGAATGAATGAATAAGTACAGTTCTCTGCCCACACTAAAGACTTCATAATTCTATTTATTCTGACAGTTTTGACACCTGTCTACATGTTTTGTTTTGTTGTCTGTCTCCCCCTTCTAGACTGTGAGCCCGTTGTTGGGGAGGGACCGTCTCTATATGTTGCCGACTTGTACTTCCCAAGCGCTTAGTGCAGTGCTCTGCACACAGTAAGCGCTCAATAAATACAATTGAATGAATGAATAACGCTGCTAACCGATGGATTTAAATTTAGTTCCTTAGTTTATATTTTTTTACCAGATGCATCCACACTTTCCACTTGTCCCCAGCTGTTGGTAAGCTACTTCTGTCTGCCCGTTTCCCCACTTTAGATTGTAGAGCTCCTTGAGGGCAGAGACCACGTGCCTGGTTTTATTATTTCCTACCAAGTACCTAATAGAGTACACTGCATCCAGTAGGTGTCCAAGAAATACTGATGATGATGATAATGTCCAGGACCCGTTTCCATATTGTGCCCACGTTTAAGCACTCATCTGGACTCTGAGCCACAAGGAGCCTAACATTGTTCTCCTCTAGCCAAGCACCCTCCCAATTTTTATTTTTATTTTGTGTCTTTGTCTGTGTTTTTTATGTTATTTTAATGTGCTTCATCAATCCTTATGTGTCCGTCTCCAATTATCCTTCCCTCGACCCCACTCACCAACCACTTATACTTTTAAACCGTGAACCCCTTCAGGGCCAAGGACCACTTCTAATTCTCAACTTTCCTCTTTCCCAGTGCTCTGGGACTTAAAAAATGTTATTACTATTACTACTACTATTTGGTTGGTGTCTATGGCCACAGTTTGGTAGGCTTGCCCGTTGAATTTGAAAGTCCCTGGAGACTCATTCATTCAATCGTATTTATTGAGTGCTTCCTGTGTGCAGAGCACTGTACTAAGCATTTACAAGTGGGTCACCCCAATAGCAAATGCTGCTTGCCCCATTCCAACTCACCGTGACACTGCTCCAGACAATGGTGGACCAAAGAGTTTGACATTGTAGTTATTGCCATTTCCCCTGTCCAACTGACAAAGCTCACCATGCCCAAACTACCCACACTGTAGCGACAGCCTCAGCCCCCACCCTAAATGTGCCCCAGATCTTCCATTTTCCCGTAATCGTCTGGCATCATCGACCTAGTTTTGTTTTCATGGCATCCCTGGGTAGGGAGAGGCCAGGAACACAATCTCCATTTCACAAGTGAGGACACCGAGGCACAGAGAGATGAAGCGACTTGCCTCATCACACAGCTGACCAACAGAAGAGCTGGGACTGGAATAAGGGAGTAGGATTATAATAATTGTGGCATTTTTTAATTGCTTACTATGTACTAAGCGCTGGGGTGGATACAAGGTAATCAGGATGGACGCAGTCCCTGTCCCACATGGGGCTCGCAGTCATAATCCCCATTTTCCAGAGGAGTAAACTGAGGCCCAGAGAACTGAAGTGGTTTTCCCAAGCTCATAGAACAGACAAGTGGTGGAGCTGGGATTAGAATTACATTTATTGAGCATTTATTGTGTGCACAGCACTGTACTAAGCACTTGGGAGAGTACAATATAACAATAAACAGACATATTCCCTGTCCACAACAACCTTACAGTCTACAGACAAGCTTACGATCTAGAGAATCCAGGTCCTTTGGACTCCCAGGCCCAAGTGTTATCCACACTGCTTCTCTTCCGATTCCCAGCCCTGTGTTTTTTCCAACGGTCTCTTGTTATCCTTCCTCTGAACCTGTTCATTCCAGTAGAGCAATGTTTCAGGGCTGCAAAGTTGGCTTGTCCCATCTGGTTCTCCCCAGTAATCCGGTTTGGCCACCTAGTATTCCCTCCAACCTGCAAGTGATGCTGACAGAACCGTGTAAAGCCCTTTAATCTGGAAAGAAAATCACCTCAGGCAGGTCCTGTTGAGGAGAGAGGCTCTAACTGTGTGTGCTTTGCAAAAGCAGCATGCCTTAGTAGCTAGAGTACAGGCCTGGGGGACAGAAGGGCCTGGGTTCTAATCCCAGCTTCCCCACTTGGCCGCTGTGTGACCTTGGACAAATCGCTTCACTTCTCTGGGCCTTAGTTCCCTCATCTGTAAGATGGGGATTATGAGCGTGAGCCCCAGGTGGGACAGGGATTGTGTCCAACCTGATTACCTTGTAAGCGCTTACCCTGCGCTTATGACAGTTCATGGCACACAGTAATCGCTTGACAAGTACCAATGCTCTACGTTAGCCCAGCCACCCTCTCGTCCATTAGGAGTGTGTGTTTCACTGACACCATCATCATCAATCGTATTTATTGAGCGCTTACTGTGTGCAGAGCACTGTCCTAAGTACAAGTTGGCAACATATAGAGAAAGTCCCTACCCAACAGTGGGCTCACAGTCTAAAAGGCAGGAGACCACACTCAAGTGGATTCTCCCTGCCCACCTAGGTGCCCCTGGCCACCCTTTCAAGCCATGCCAGGCAGGGGCAGTACCCTATGGAAGAGGTTCTTTCTGCAGAGTCACTAACTCCAGGCACAGGCCACGCCACCGAATGTGGGGATTGCTTCACTCCACCTCCCCTGTTACCTTGAGAGAAAGGAAGCGGGCCGGAGCCCCGGCCAACCTGATGGAGCCTGCCTGTGCTGCAGGCCGTGGGGGAAGTTTTGCCATTTCCTAAGAGGACTAATGCTTTTCCTGGATGGTCAGTTCCCAGGTCTCGGAGTCATTCCATCACGTGATGGGCTGTGGGGTGGGGGTTACCGAAACACCAGAAGAACCGGGCTGCCTGGGGACCCTGGGCCCCCTGGGGACCCCACGGATCTCTCAGTTCTGGGAAAAAGACACTAGATAAGGTGAGAGCGGGGCCTTGCCTGGGACCTGCCTCTGGCTTGGAACTCCCTCCCATTTCATAGATCAATCAATCAATCAATCATATTTATTGAGCGCTTACTGTGTAGAGAGCACTGTACTAAGTGCTTGGGAAGTACAAGTTGGCAACATATAGAGACAGTCCCTACCCAACAGCGGGCTCACAGTCTAAAAGATAGATGACAGACCACCACTCTCCCACCTTCAAATATCTCCTAAAACCCCACCTCCTCCAAGGAACCTTTCCTGACTAATCGATCCCTCACTTTCCCTCCTTGACTTTCCTTTTAATAATAATAATGATGGCATTTATTAAGTGCTTACTACGGCAAAGCAGTGCTCTAAGCGCTGGGGAGGTGATCAGGTTGTCCCACGGGGGGCTCACAGTCTGAATCCCCATTTTACAGATGAGGTAACTGAGGCACAGAGAAGTTAACTGACTTGCCCAAAGTCACACAGCTGACAATTGGCAGAGCCAGGATTTGAACCCATGTCCTCTGACTCCAAAGCCGGTGCTCTCTCCACTGAGCCACGCTGCTTTTGCGTGGCCTATCCACTGAGCCTATGCCTCTTAAGCACTTGATATCAACCCCACTCTCAGCCCAATAGCAGTTATTTACATATCCTTATACCCTGCCATTTCCCCTTTTTATAATTTATTTTATTGCTTATCTCTCCCTTTAGAGTGCAACCACCTCCTTGAGGGCAGGGATTATTCTACCAATTCCATTGTTTTATATTTTCCCAAACTCTCAGTATAGTGCCCTACATAAAGTAAGTGCTCAAAAAAGAGCAGCAGCATGGCCTAATGGAAGGATCACAGTCCTGGGAGTCAAAGGATCTGGGTTCTAATCCTAGCTCTGCCACTTATCTGCCGTGTGACCGTGTGCAAGTCACTTTACTTCTCTGTGCCTCAGCTCCCTCATCTGTAAAATGGGGATTAAGACTGTGAGCCCCATGTGGGTCAGAGACTGTGTCTGACCTTCTTACCTTGTATCTATCCCAGCGCTCAGTTCAGTGGCTGGCACATAGTAAGTGCTTAAAAAATACCACTAAAAAAATAAATACCACGGGTTGATTGATTAACTGATTGATGCTTTCCTACAAACTCTACTGGCTCACACTGGGAAAATCAGGGCGGCATTCCAGACCTCAGATATCGGGACCTGGCGTTTAAGTGTAGCGGACCCTAATCTCTGCCCACTCCCAACCCAAAACCAATCCCCCAAACAGGTGAGATGCCCATCGGGGTCATGGAAGGTCACCCACGTTTCACCGGCACCTGCTTGGAGCCCCTTGGGTTGAACAGCAGAGAGAGAGAGACAAAGAGACAGAGAGTGTGTGTGAGGGTGCGTATGGACCGTGGCTCAGTGGAAAGAGCCTGGGCTTTGGTGTCAGAGGTCATGGTTTCAAGTCCCAGCTCCGCCACTTGTCAGCTGTGTGACTTTGGGCAAGTCACTTAACTTCTCTGTGCCTCAGTTCCCTCATCTGGAAAATGGGGATTAAGACTGTGAGCCCCCCGTGGGACAATCTGATCACCTTGTAACCTCTCCAGCACTTAGAACAGTGCTTTGCACATAGCAAGCGCTTAATAAATGCCATTATTATTATTATTCTGTTTTCTTTGGGAGAAGTGCTGTTTCCTGACATTTCAAATGCAACGGGGAGCTGGCCTGCCTGTCAGGGACACCTGGGCGGGGGACAGAAAAATAATAATAATAATAATAATAATGACATTTGTTATGCACTTACTATGTGCGAAGCACTGTTCTAAGCGCTGGACCAGGGTGGAGGGTCAGAGACAGCAACCAAATCATTCTACAAATAGATTGGTTGGTCAAGAGCCTTCCTACTAAAAGTAAAGTCATCATCATCATCATCTGAATTTACTGAGGACCAATTCTTTGCAGAGCATAGCTCCGGGCACCTACTCACTGTAGAACACTATGCTGGACACCTACTCTCTGCAGAGCAGAGCCTTGAACACCTAAGTGTTGGAGAACACTGTACTGAGCACCTACTCATTGCAGAATACTATACAGGGCACCTACTCTTTGCAGAGCACAGTCCGGAGCACCTACTCAATCAATCAATCAATGTATTTATTGAGCGCTTACTGTGTGCAGAGCACTGTACTAAGCACTTGGGAAGTACAAGTTGGCAACATATAGAGACAGTCCCTACCCAACAGTGGGCTCACAGTCTAAAACACTGTACTGAGCACCTACTTGTTGCAGAATATTATACTGGGCACCTACTCTTTGCAGAACACAGTCCTGAGCACCTCCTCGTTTCAGAACACTGTACTGGGCACCTACTTTCTGTAAAATAAAATAAATGATCGTATTTGTTAGGTGCTTACTATGTGCCAAGCACTGTTCTAAGCGCTGGGGTAGATACAAGGTTAACAGGTTGTCCCATGTGGGGTTCACAGTCTTAATCCTTATTTTATAGACGAGGGACCTGAGGTCCAGAGAAGTGAAGTGCCTTGCCCAAAGTCACACAGCTGACAATTGGTGGAGCTGGGATTCGAACCCATGACCTCTGACTCCCAAGCCCGGGCTCTTTCCATTAAGCCACGCTGCTTCCGTAGATAACAGCCCCAGGCACCAGAGATGATTGAAGTCTCCAATAAGGACTTCAGGGCTGGGAACCAGTGCGGAGAAAGCCACTGGCGTGACAGTGACCTGAGCGATGCCAGTCACGCTCTCTCGGCCCCGTCGGTCTTCTTCCTGCTGGGCCTGGAGCGCAATGAGTCCAAAGGCAGGCAGGGGTGCAGCACGGTGCAAAGCAAATGCGCCGTCTTCCCCCGCGTTAGCCAACACAGAGAAGCAGCGTGGCTCAGTGGAAAGAGTACGGGCTTGGGAGTCAGAGGTCATGGGTTCAAATCCCAGCACTGCCAATTGTCAGCTGTGTGACTTTGGGCAAGTCATTTAAATTCTCTGTGCCTCAGTTACCTCATCTGTAATATGGGGATTAAGACTGTGAGCCCCCCAGGGACAACCTGATCACCCTGTATCCTCCCCAGCGCTTAGAACTGTGAGCCCACTGTTGGATAGGGACTGTCTCTATATGTTGCCAACTTGTACTTCAGAAGCGCTTAGTACAGTGCTCTGCACACAGTAAGCGCTCAATAAATACGATTGATTGATTGATTAGAACAGTGCTTTGCACATAGTAAGCGCTTAACAAATGCCATTATTATTATTATTATTAACTCCGAGTAGAAGTAGGGCCAGAACCCAGGTTTATTGATTCCCAGAGCAGGGCTCTTTCCACTGGACCCGCAATAGGACTCTCTGGGCACCTATTAAATGCCCAACACTGTCCTGAAAGTCTACTGTGTGTGCAGAAGACTGTACTGGGCACCTACTGTGGGCAGAGCACTGTATTAAACACCTGAGGTAAAACTGAAATAGAAGACCCAATCCCTGTCCCTGAGGAGCTGACAATGGAATGGGAAGGAGGGAAGGAGCCCATTTCTAGACTGTGAACCCACTGTTGGGTAGGGACCGTCTCTATATGTTGCCGAGTTGTACTTCCCAAGTGCTTAGTACAGTGCTCTGCACACACTAAGTGCTCAATAAATACGATTGAATGAACTCTCTAGCCTATACCTAGCACTTAGAACAGAGCTCCAGCACTTAGAACAGTGCTTTGCACATAGTAAACGCTTAACAAATACCATAATCGTTATTATTATTACCAAGTCATGCTTAAGACAATACCTCTGGCACCCTAAGTAACTCTAACCTGCCCTCACCCCTATCTACATCCACATTTCCAAAAGGCAAAATTCTATCCTTCAACACTGCCGTTCAAACTGTGCGAAGCACATGCATCTTGTCTTCTCTTCTAATTACAAAATAGAATTTCACATAATTACTCCCCCAAAGGATTTTGAAATAACTATTCTTAAACATCATTTCCCTTGTCTTTACTCTATGTAAACTGATTACTCTTCAGCAAACATTTCCCAAGAGTGTGACCATGGCAGATGCATGGCAGACCACAGCCAGAAACCATTGATTTTTTCCTCCCCTACTGCAGTCAATGAAACGATAAACTTTGGGAGCCATCCCTGTAATGATAATAATAATGATAATAATGGCATTTATTAAGCGCTTACTATGTGCAAAGCACTGTTCTAAGTGCTGGGGAGGTTACAAGGTGATCAGGTTGCCCCATGGGGGGCTCACAGTCTTAATCCCCATTTCACAGATGAGGTAACTGAGGCCAAGAGAAGTGAAGTGACTTGCCCAAATAATAATAATAATAATTATTATTAATAATAATAATACCCTCATCACATCTGCCAAACTAGCTCTCTTCCCTCCCTTCAAAGCCCTACTGAGAGCTCAGCTCCTCCAGGAGGCCTTCTCAGACTGAGCCCCCCTTTTCCTCTGCTCCTCCTCCCCTCCCCATCACCCCCACTTCCTCCCTCTGCTCTACCTCTTCCCTGTCCCACAGCACTTGTGTATATTTGTACATATTTCTTACTCTATTTTATTGATGTATATACATCTATAATTCTATTTATCTATTTTAATGCTAATGATGCCTGTCTGTTTGTTTTGTTGTCTGTCTCCCTCTTCTATACTGTGAGTCTGTTGTTGGATAGGGATTGTCTCTATTGCTGAATTGTACTTTCCAAGCGCTTAGTTCAGTGCTCTGCACACAGTAAGCGCTCAATGAATACGATTGAATGAATCAATTAAGCACTTCCTAGGTACCAAGCACCATACTAAGCACGAGGGTAGACACAATATATTTAGATCAAACATGATCGCAGTCATTCATTCATTCAATTGTATTTATTGAGAACTTACTGAGTGCAGAGCACTGTACTAAGTGCTTGGGAAGTGCAAACTGGCAACATATAGAGATGGTCCCTACCCAACAACAAGCTCACAGTCCTGGAGCTCAAAGTCTAAGGGGAAGAGAAGAATGGTGAAACCCATTTTATAGATGAGGAAACAGGCACAGAGAAGTTAAGTGACTTTCCTAAGGTCCCAAAACAGGTAAAATGAAGGGCTGGGATTAGAACCCAGGTCCTCTGATTCCCAGACCCTAGCTCTTTCCACTGGACCACGCTGCTTTTAAATAGTTGTTGAGGTGATGCAGTCTTGAGACTGAGAATGAGAGAGCAGCAAGGGGGATGACTGATTGAAGCACATCAGATTTAGCTGTCATTTTTTTAAAAAAAACATTCTATTGCCGTGGGCAAGATATTATAATCCGTCATTGAATTTTTTTTTTAAATAGTATTTGTTAAGCGTTTTCTGTATGCCAGGCACTAAGTCCTGGGGTAGGTACAAGATAATCAGGTTTGACACAGTCCCTGTCCCACATGGGGCTTATGATCTTAATCCCCATTTTACAGATGAAGTACTGAGGCACAAAGTGAAGTGACTTGCCCAGGGTCACCCAGCAAACAAGTGGCAGAGCCATGATTAGAATTCAGGACCTTCTGATTCCCAGGCCCTTGCTCTATCCCCTAGGCCACGCTGCTTCTCCACATTCAGAAATTCAGAAAGGGTGCTTGCCCTTTGAGTCTCTGTTCTCTTTAAGGACTAACAAGACAACATCAGACTTTCTTAGGCAATGTTTTTGATAATGAGTGCTTTTTTTTCTACGCTGATAGGAGTTTGGCAGTGAACCTCACATCCACCCTTCACACACTAAGTGGCTCCACCAGACACGGGCCTCTCCCAGCTCCGCTACTTCTGCTAAATATCCACATCCCTTTACCACAGTAACGGCAGGGATGTTTCCCTCTACACAACTCAGCTCAGGGAACAATGGGGCTGTTTATATTGGCGCTGGAACTTGGTCCAAAGGTTCCATTTGTGTTCGACTTGGGCCAACCTTGCTTGTAAAATCAGATCTCGCCACTGTCCGTCTCAAGGAAGGGACCACAGACACCAGTGTCCCTCTATTCCCCGTAGCTAATGTGGCCTATTGCCTGGGGAACAAAATCTGCCTTCTAAAATTACCCCAGGGCTGAGGAAACGCAAAGCAGCCCAACACCTTCCCCGCCCCAGACTTTCCACAGTCCAGCCAACAGACCACTCTGACCCAGCTGTGAACTGAAAGGGCATTTAAGTTGTAACAAATACTCTTAAAGTCTAATCTCACTTCTTAAGAGTGATGTGTTTTCTTAATAATAACAATAATATTTATTAAGCGCTTACTATGTGCAAAGCACAGTTCTAAGCCCTGGGGAGGTTACAAGGTGATCAGGTTGTCCCACGGGGGGGCTCACAGTCTTAATCCCCATTTTACAGATGAGGTAACTGAAGCACAGAGAAGTTAAGTGACTTGCCCAAAGTCGCACAGCTGACAATTAGCAGAGCCGGGATTTGAACCCCTAACCTCTGACTCCAAAGCCAGTGCTCTTTCCACTGAGCCACGCTGCTAGGCCCAGGTTTTCCAGCACCGAGAAAGAAAATCATTCATTCGATCATATTTATTGGGCGCTTACTGTGTGCAAAGTAAGTGCTTGGGAGAGTACAATATAACAACGGACACATTCCTGCTCACAACAAGCTCACAGTCTAGAGGGGGGTAGAGACATTAATATAAATAAATAACAGATATATCCGTATGTGCTGTGGGGATGGGAGGGAGGACGAATGAAGGAGCAAGTAAGAGCGGCACAGAAAGGAGTGGGAGAAGAGGAGAGGGGGGCTTAGTTAGAGAAGGCTTCTTGGAGGAGATAAGGTTTTCAAGTAGGGGAGAGCAATCAGACTCCAAGCAATTGGAAAAGCAGCAAGAAACTCATCTCTTGGCTCACTCCTCGGTAAATCAGTAAAGTCTCAGGACAGCCATGACATGAAGTGCACATACAAAACACACACACACACACTTTTTTCCCAACTAAAGGAAGTCTAGAGTTAGTCATTCATCTGCCCTGAGGTTGGTCAACATAATGACAGACTAAGCCGATCCACGGCGGTGGGAAAGGAGGGAAAAAGTATTCTTTGCGTAGGCCTGGAAGGAAATCGAAAATGTACGAACTCGTAAAGTGTAGTAGGAGTTTAAGCCAGATGTCTCAGTGTGCACAGTGTCAAACTGGCCTTTCCATTTAGCTCCAAAGTGCAATAACATGCGAAAGCTACTGAAAAAATATGATAATGTTTTAAATCCCACCATTGAATCTTCCTAGTACCTGCCTTTGGAATAAGCATTTTGGTGCGAGACTGTGGCACCAGAAGAAGTTTAATGCCTAATGGTTTTAAAGGTCTCCCCCTTCTAGACTGTGAGCCCGTTGTTGGGTAGGGACAGTCTCTATATGTTGTCAACTTGTACTTCCCAAGTGCTTAGTACAGTGCTCTGCATATAATAAGCGCTCAATACGATTGAATGAATGAATGAATGAATGACAGCCAGAAAAAGTGCCAGAATCAGGCTAAAGGTCTTCCCAAGAGCAAAACGCAGGGCAGACCAGGGTTACCAGCTCACTTCTAGGGTTCCCGAATCAATCTATCAAACATCGATACCGTGATCAAAAGCCTTCTCACCGCTATGTTCCTCCATGTGTCCCATAAGCCAACATCGATTTTCAGCACTGATATTGTGCCCACCACAATAATCTCTAGCTACAATCTCTGCTACAGCTTAACGGCATTATGCTGTTCTCATGATGTACTGTACTTGCCCAAGTGATTACACAGTAGGCCCTCAATAAACACCACTGATTGATTGTTTCATTTATTCAATTGTATTTATTGAGAGTTTAGTGTGCGCAGAGCAGTTTCTCTGGCAGGGTATGATAATGATGGCATTTCTTAAGCGCTTACTATGTTCTAAGCGCTGAGGAGGATACAAGGTGATCAGGTTGTCCCACATGGGGCTCACAGTCTTCACCCCCATTTTACAGATGAGGGAACTGAGGCACAGAGAAGTGAAGTGACTTGCCTAAAGTCACACAGCTGACAAGTAGCGGAGGCGGGATTAGAACACTTCACCTCTGACTCCTAAGCCCAGGCTCTTTCTACTGAGCCACGCTGCTTTTGTAGCCACGCTGACAGGGTGTCAGGAGTAGCAGAAAGAGGTGAAAAGAAAATCTCCCAAAACAGGCTGTTGAGCCTGACGCAAAGCACTTTTAGGATTTTGACAAACAACCTTTCATATTAGAGTCATTTCATTTCATTATCATCATAATCGTAACTGTGGTCTTGGTTAAATGCTTGCTACATGCTAAGCAATGGGGTAGATTGATATAGGACCATCAGGTTGAACCACATGGGGTTCGTAGTCTAAAGGGGAAGGAGAATCAATCAATCGGTGGCATTTATTGAGAGCTTACTGGGTGCAGAACACTGTATTAAGCGCTTGGGAAAAGACTATAGTAGAGAGTTCGTAGACACATTTCCTGCCCACGAGGATTTAATGTGTAGAGAGAACAGTGCAGGATTCTTTAAGCAGTAGGTAGCCAGGGCAAGCGCCTAGAAAGGTTTGTTTCCATCCTCTGAAGATGCGCTGCTTTAGCCTCTGGTCATTCCCCTCTTCAAAAATCTCCAGTGGTTGCCTATCCACCTCCGTATCAAACAAAAACTCCTCACCACTGGCTTTAAAGCAGTCCATCACCTTGTTCCCGCCTACCTCATCTTACTTCTCTCCTTCTACAACCCAGCCTGCATACTTCACTCCTCTTGTGCTAACTTTCTCACTGTACTTCCATCTCTCCTGTCTTGCTGTCGACCCCAGCCCATGTCAATCAATCAATCAATCGTATTTATTCATCATCATCATCATCAATCGTATTTATTGAGTGCTTACTGTGTGCAGAGCACTGTACTAAGCACTTGGGAAGTACAAGTTGGCAATATATAGAGACAGTCCCTACCCAACAGTGGGCTCACAGTCTAGAACGGGGAGACAGAGAACAAAACCAAACATATTAACAAAATAAAATAAATAGAATAGATATGTACAAGTAAAATAAATAAATAAATACATAGAGTAATAAATATGTACAAACATACATACATACATATATACAGGTGCTGTGGGGAAGGGAAGGAGGTAAGATGGGGGGATGGAGGGGGGACGAGGGGGAGAGGAAGGAAGGGGCTCAGTCTGGGAAGGCCTCCTGGAGGAGGTGAGCTCTCAGTAGGGCCTTGAAGGGAGGAAGAGAGCTAGCTTGGAGGATGGGCAGAGGGAGAGCATTCCAGGCCCGGAGGATGACGTGGGCCAGGGGTCGACGGCGGGACAGGAGAGAAAGAGGCACGGTGAGGAGATTAGCGGCAGAGGAGCAGAGGGTGAGGGCTGGGCTGGAGAAGGAGAGAAGGGAGGTGAGGAAGGAGGGGGCGAGGTGTACCTTTGGCCTGGAATGCCCATCCTTCTCAATCCTACAATCCCCCCTGCCCTACCTCCTTCTCCTCCCCTCACCACCTGTATATATGTTTGTACAGATTTATTACTCTATTTTACTTGTACATATTTACTATTCTATTTATTTTGTTAATGATGTACATTCAGCTTTAATTCTATTTGTTCTGATGACTTGACACCTGTCCACATGTTTTGTTTTGTTGTCTGTCTCCCCCTTCTAGACTGTGAGCCTGTTGTTGGGTAGGGACCGTCGCTATATGTTGCCAACTTGTACTCCCCAAGTGCTTAGTACAGTGTTCTGCACACAGTAAGCGCTCAATAAATACGATTGAATGAATGAATGAATTACTCTCCCCCCAAATTCAGTCTTACTGAAGGCACATCTTCCCCAAGAGACCTTCTCAGGCTAAGCCCCTCTTTTCTTCATCTCCCACTTCTTTCTGCCTCATCCTGACTAGCTCCCTTTGCTCTCCCCTCCTTTCCCTTTAGCTTTTCCTTTAAAGAAGCAGCGTGGCTCAGTGGAACGAGCCCCGGCTTTGGAGTCAGAGGTCGTGGGTTCAAATCGCAGCTCTGCCAATTGTCAGCTGTGTGACTTTGGGCAAGTCACTTCACTTCTCTGCGCCTCAGTTACCTCATCTGCAAAATGGGGATTAAGACTGTGAGCCCCCCATGGGACAGCCTGATCACCTTGTAACCTCCCCAGTGCTTAGAACAGTGCTTTGCACATAGTAAGCGCTTAATAAATGCCATCATCATTATTATTATTATTATTTCCCAGGCCTGGCACTTATGTATATATCTGTGACTTTATTCATTTGTATTGCTGTCTGCCTCCCCTCCTCTAGACTGTGAGCTCACTGTGGGCAGGGAATGTCACTGTTTATTGTTGTATTGAACTTTCCCAAATGCTTAGTATGGTGTTCTGCACACAGTAAGTGCTTAATAAATATGACTGAATGAGCGAGGGGTGAATTGGAGCATTCACTATGGGTTCCACGTTCCAGGGACTCCATCCCAAAAGCTTCCAGGCAGGGGCAAGGAGAGAAAGGAGAATCAATCAATCATATTTATTGAGCACTTACTGTGTGCTGAGCACTGTACTAAGCGCTTGGGAAGTACAAGTTGGCAACATATAGAGACGGTCCCTACCCAACAGTGGGCTCACAGTCTAGAAGGGGGAGAAGGAGAAGTGACGCTTTTGGCTCAGAGGCAAGACCGCTACTACTCCTTCAATTCTGGAAGGATTTTCAACCACCGTTTTCGGACTACAAGATCCATAGAATGTTTCTCAGACTTCCATCCTTAAATTCTCTTGAAACTCGGGAAAATAGACCAGCTCGGTCCTGATTCATTCATTCATTCATTCAATCAATCGTATTGAGCGCTTACTGTGTGCACAGCACTGTACTAAGCGCTTGGGAAGTACAAGTCGGCAACATATAGAGACGGTCCCTACCCAACAACGGGCTCACAGTCCTGATCAAACATCCCCAAAGCTGCAGACCTGAGAATAAGACCTAAGAGAAGCAGTGTAGCCTAATGGATAGAGCATGGGCTAGAAAGTCAGAAGGAACTGGGTTCTAATCCCCGCTCCACCACTTGTTGGCTGTGTGGCCTTGGGCAAGTCACTTTATTTTCCTGAGACTCAGTTCCCTCATCTGCAAGAAGGGGCTTAAGTCTGTGAGCCCCATGTGGAACAAGGGACTGTGTCTAACCTGACAAAACTTGTATCTACCCCGAGTTTAGTGCAGGGCCTGGCTCATAGTAAATGCTTAACAAATACCATTAAAAATAGAAGTAATGATTGTGGCATGTGTTAAGTGCTCATTCTGTGCTGAGCACAGAATTAAGCACCATGGTAAATACAAGATAATCAGGTCAGGCACAGTCCCTGTCCCACATGGGGCTCACAGTCCCAGTGGGAGGGAGCACAAGTATCCCCATTTTACAGATGACATAACCGAGGCACAGAGAAGTTAAGTGACTTGCTCCATCCCAAAGCAGGCAGATGGCAGAATCAGGATCCGAACCTAGGTCTTCTGACTCCTAGGCTCTTAGGAGAATCTAAACCCAGCAGAGAAATTTCCCAAAAGTCAGAAGCACGTGAAACCAAAGGGGTTATGACAGTCTGTCCTCTCTGGAATTGACTATTTGCTGCCAGGAACAAAATGCATACGATGCTATTTATTGCTGAGAGCTCAGCTCATCTGGCTTCAGTGGGATCGCGGTCCTCCCGGCTCTGCAGCTGGGCCGAGTGCGAAACGAGGTGCCAAGGTGACAGAGGGAGTTAAAGAATCTTTCCGGAATAAAGCCCGGAGGCCTCCCGGCTCCCGGTCGCTGCCTCCGGGATTAGCCAATTGCTGTCCTCTCGTTTTCCTTCTTGGGGACACAGTCCAGTCTGGTGGACAGAGCAGACTGTAAGCGGACTGGTGGATGTCTCTACGCTGTAAGCTCGTTGTGGGTGGGGAATGTGTCTGTTTATTGTTCTATTTTACTCTCCTAAGAACTTAGTACAGTGTTCTGCACAAAGTAAACTCTCAATAAATATGACCGACTGACTGACCGACTGAGCCACGAGGCCAGGGTCTGGCTCCAACTCAGCTCCCATAATAGTAATAATAATAATGATAATACCAACTGGGGTATGTGCTGAGCACTTATTTTGTGCCCAGAACTGTACTAATCACCGGGAGGGGTACAGGCTGATCAAGTCAGACACAGTCCCTGTCCCGCCTGGGGATCACAGTCTAAGGGAGAAGGAGAAAAGGTATGGAATCCCCATTTTACAGATAATAATAATAATAATAATGGTATTTGTTAAGCACTTACTATATGCAAAGCACTGTTCTAAGTGCTGGGGGATACAAGGTGATCAGGTTGTACCACGTGGGGCTCACAATCTTAATCCCCATTTTACAGATGAGGGAACTGAAGAACAGAGAAGTTAAGTGGCTTGCCCAAGGTCACACAGCTGACAAGTGGCGGAGCCGGGATCCGAACCCATGACCTCTGACTCCCAAGCCCATGCTCTTTCCACTGAGCCACATGGCAGGCAAGGGGCAGAGCTAGGATTCGAATCCAGGTCCGCTGATTCCCAGGCCCAGGCTCTCTGTATTAGGCCATGCTGCTTCCCCTGGCCTTCTGTGTTGACTTTGGGCAGATCACTTAACCTCTCAGTCATTCATTCATTCAATCGTATTTATTGAGCGCTTACTGTGTGCAAAGCACTGTACTAAGGGCTTGGGAAGTACAATTCGGCAACAGCTAGAGACAATCCCCATCTGTAAAATAGCGCTAATAAGACTTGTCTCTTCCCGCTTCAGGAGAATGCTGAAAGGAAAAAACAAAAACTGACGCAGAAAGCGTTTGGAGAAAATAAAAGTTCTCTGCAAATGTGAGGGAGGGAGTTTATGATATTTCTTTTATGAAGTAGGTGCTATTGCAAGGCATCAGTGACACACTAGCAGGGGGCCTGGGAACCAGAAGGAGCGGGGGTTCTAATCCTACTCCACCACTTGTCTGCTGTGTGACCTTGGGCAAGTCACTTTACTTCCTTGTGCCTCAGTTACCTCAACTATAAGGCTGTGAGCCCAGTGTGGGACAGGGACTGTGTCCAACCTGATTATTTTGTATCCACCCCGGCGCTTAGGACAGTGCCTGGTACCCAGTAAGCACTTACCAAATACCATAAAAGCCCCTCTAAAACTTGGTATTGTCATCATGCCCCCGGGAGGGCCCCCCCCAAGTCCCTGGTGGGAAGCCACTGGGCCCAAAGAAGTGGCCTTCTGGGGGTGCGGTATGGCCTGTTTCTGGTCAACCATGGCTAGAGAAGCTGTGGGTTCTGTGCCCACTGCCATGGACACACCGATATGAGGTGGGGCGGAGGAGGTGGGCTCCCAGGGCCAGGAGACCCCAGTCTTCAGTGTCCCCCACCCCACCTGGCCCGAAGAATGGCACCCCAAGTCTGTGTTTTCTTGGTTCCCAAGGGGTCGGAGTTCTGTGGCCTTGTTGTGCAATACACGATAGCAAGGAGACCCGCCTGCTGGTCCTGTTTACGGGATTCGGTTTTGTTTGCTCTCTCTTCTTTTAGTTTAGAAACGAACAGAAATGACAGCTGCGGCAATTAACACCACCAATCGGAGAGGCCTATTTGCAGGGTGGGGGCGGACTGCCGCAGGCTTCTGGCCCTCCATGTCAGAAATACTAATAATGATAAGAACTGTGGTATTTATTTAACGCTCACTATGTGAAAATCACTGCAGGAAGCGCTGGAGCAGATGCAAGATAATCATGTCCCACGTGGGGCTCGCAGTCTAAGTAGGAGGGAGAACAGCTGTTGAATCCCCATTTTGCAGATGAGGGAACTGAGGCGCAGCGAAGTGCCCAAGATGACATAGCAGACAAGTGGTGCTTTTTATATAGTGGTGCTTTTTATATATAGTGGTGCAATTTTATATATGTATGTATGTTTGTACTTATTCATTACTCTATCATTTATTTTACTTGTACATATCTATTCTATTTTATTTTGTTAGTATGTTTGGTTTTGTTCTCTTTCTCTCCCTTTTAGACTGTGAGCCCACTGTTGGGTAGGGACTGTCTCTATATGTTGCCAACTTGTACTTCCCAAGCACTTAGTACAGTGCTCTGCACACAGTAAGCGCTCAATAAATACGATTGATTGATTGATTGGTGGAGCAAGGATTAGAACCCGGGTCCTCTGACTCCTGGGCCTGTGCTCCTTCCACTAGGAAATGTTGTTTCTCAACGGAGCGGGGTGGAGTGATGGAGGTCCACTCCAAACAAATGGGGAGTTGGGGGGCTGCAGCTGCCATTTTCTAAATGAAGGTCTCTACCTCCATGAGGCCTTCCCTGATTGATCCCACCGCCCTCATCTCTCTTTTCCCCGGCTCGCTCTCAATCAATCAATTGTATTTATTGAGCGTATACTGTGTGCAGAGCACTGTACTAAGCGCTTGGGAAGTACAAGTTGGCAACATATAGAGACAGTCCCTACCCAACAGTGGGCTCACAGTCTAAAAGGCCTCCTCTCCTTTCAGCGTCTTCTCTGCACCTCAATCCTTTGGACACTTGTATTCTCCCCACCCTCAACAACATAACACTTACGTACATTTCTTTACATTTTATAGTATAAATTATTTCTTCATATTGATGTCTGTCTCCCTCTCTAGACGGTAAGTTCCTTATGGGCAGGGAATGTGTCTGTTAATTCTGTTGTATTGTACTCACCCAAGTGCCTAGTATGGTGCTCTGAACATAGTAAGTGTTCAATAAATACAATTGATTGATTGATTGATGTCATCCCATAAGCTCCTCTTAGCACAAATGTGGATGTTGGTTTATTTATGCATTTTGCACTTCCTATTTTGGTATCAGCTCTGTCCTTGTTTTCCTTCCAGATTCCACTAGATCTGAAGCTCTGTGAAGGCAGGAACCATATATTTTATCCCCAGCTCTCTAATATCATCATCATCATCATCATCAATCGTATTTATTGAGCGCTTACTATGTGCAGAGCACTGTACTAAGCGCTTGGGAAGTACAAATTGGCAACATATAGAGACAGTCCCTACCCAACAGTGGGCTCACAGTCTAAAAGGGGGAGACAGAGAACAAAACCAAGCATACTAACAAAATAAAATAAATAGAAAATATAATGTGATCCTAGTAACAGATACCTAGTACAGTGCTTTAGACATAGTAGGCACCCAGTAAAGTGCTCTGATCACAGTACACGTGTAACCCAGCTCTCTCTACACAGCAGAAACACCAATCTGGCTTCCTTCCCCTTCGCTTCACAGAAACCACCCTCTCAGAGGTCACCAATGATCTCCTTCTTGCCAAATCCAATGGTCTCTACTCCATCCTAATCCTCCACAGCCTCATTGCTGCCTTTGACATTGTCGATTACCCCCTTCTCCTCTGGCCTGGAATGCCCTCCCTCCTCAAATCTGACAGACAATTACTCTCGCCCCCTTCAAAACCTCCTTGAAGGCACATCTCCTCCAGGAGGCCTTCCCTGACTAAGCTCCCCCTTTCCTCTTCTCCCACTCCTTCCTGCATCTCCCTGACTTGCCCTCTTTGTATTTCCCCCTTCCCAGCCCCATGGCACTTATGTAAATATCTGCAATTTATTTGTTTATATTAATGTCTCTCTCCCCCCACACCCCCACCAGACTGTAAGCTTGTTGTGGGCGAGGAATGTGTCTGTTTATTGTTGCATTGTACTCTCCCAAGTACAGTGCTCTGCACACAGTGAGCCCGTTGTTGGGTAGGGATTGTCTCTATTTGTTGCTAAATTGTACTTTCCAAGCATTTTGTACAGTGCTCTGCACATAGTAAGCACTCAGTAAATATGATTGAATGAATGAATGAAAACACTATCCAACCTTGCATCCAGTACATAGTAGGTATCTAGTACAGCGCTCTGCCCAGAGTAGGCACCCAATAGAGTACTTGGTACCAAGTAAGCATTCAGCACAGCACCTTTTATATAGTGGGCATCCATACAGCATTCTGTGAACTGTAGGTGTGCTGTACGATGTTCAACATAGATTAGGTGCCCAGTAAATTTCCCTGAATATAGCACGTGCCCAGTACAGTGCTCGGCACACTTTAGTTGCTCAATAAATACTGACAAATCATCATTATCAATGGCATTTATTGAGCACTTACTATGTGCTGGGCCCTGTTCTAAGCACTTGGGACAGTACAATACAACAGAGTTGGCAGACACCTTTCCTGCCCACAATGAGCTTAAAGTCTAGAGGGGAAGACGGACATTAATATAGATAATTGGCAATATATAATTTACAGACAGGTACATTAGTGCTGAGGGGTTGAGAGTGGGGTGAATATCACATGCCCAAAGGTCACAGATTCATTCATTCATTCAATCGTATTTATTGAGCGCTTACTGTGTGCAGAGCACTGTACTAAGCGCTTGGGAAGTACAAGTTGGCCACATAGCAGATCCAAGTGCATAGACAATAATAATAATAATAATAATAATAATGGTATTTGTCAAGCGCTTACTATGTGCAGAGCACTGTTCTAAGCGCTGATAATAATTAATAATAATAATAATTAATGGTAATAATAATGGTAGTATCTGTTAAGTGCTTACTAATTGTGCTAAGCGCTGGGGTAGATATAAGCAAATCAGGTTGGACACAGTCCCTGTCCCACATGGGGCTCACAGTCTCAATCCTCATTTTACAGATGAAGTAACTGAGACAGAAGTGAAATGACTTGTCCAAGGTCACACAGCAGACATGTGTACTATGTGACCTCAATAATGGTCTGAAGGTGGTGAGAGTACTGGTCTGGTGAATATAGAGGGGGTGGGAGTTTCAGGCTATGGGGAGGACGGGGGAAAGGGGATGGCGGCGACAGATGAGATTGAGGCACAGTGAGTAAGGTGGCACTACAGCAGCGAAGAGAGCAGTCTGGCCTGTAGTAAGAGATGAAGCAGCATGGCGCAGAGGATAGATCACAGGCCTGGGAGTAGGAAGGTCATGGGTTCTAATCCCTGCTCCACCACTTGCCTGCTGTGTGACCCCAGGCAAGTCACTTCACTTCTCTGTGCCTCGGTTCCCTCACCTGTAAAATGGGGATTAAGACGGTGAATCCCATGTGGGACAGGGACTATGCCCAACCCGATCTACTCGTACCCACTCCACTGCTTACTAGAGTACCTGGCACACAGTAAGCGCTTAACAAATACCAGAATTATTATTATTCTAATCAGTGAATGAATAAATTAGTACGTAATAGGAATGGATGCTTGAAAACTCAGAAATCATCATCATCATCAATCGTATTTATTGAGCGCTTACTATGTGCAGAGCACTGTACTAAGCGCTTGGGAAGTACAAATTGGCAACATATAGAGACAGTCCCTACCCAACAGTGGGCTCACAGTCTAAAAGGGGGAGACAGAGAACAAAACCAAACATACTAACAAAATAAAATAAATGGAGATACGAGACAATCGACAGACACTGTCATATCCCACAGTCTTTAAAGTTAGGATCAGGATTTTAAATTTATGTTGCTCTTGGTGGCAGCACCAGAGTGTCTAATTACACAAGAAAAGCCAAGAGACAAACATTCATCAACTGGGATCCAACAGTTACTAGAACTTTTATTTGAAACTCACCACAGCTAGTAAATAGAAAACAAATGGCATCACACTTTGCTTTAAGCTTCCCTTGAAATTGGATCCCTGTGTAGTTTTTACCAGAACAACAGGGAATTACTTGAGGCAAGGAATGAGTGAATGCTTCCCAGAGACGGTTTATGAGCATGAAAGGATTGTGTCTCTCTGGTAAACATGAGCACGGTGATTTACTGATCAGTCGTCTCCTACTCGTCCCAGCTTGGACAGGAAAAATTCATAACTCATTCCAAAATTGTTGGGCTGGCTTTAAAATGAGAAGCCAAGAATCAGCATAGCCTAATGGAAAGTCCCACAGCTTGGGAGTCAAGAGACCCAGAATTTAATTCTACCACCAATGTCTGCCTGCTTTGTTACCTTGGGCAAGTCACTTACCTGACTAAGCCCTCCTTTCCTCTTCTCCCTCTATCTTCTGACTTGCTCCCTTTATTCATCCTTCCCCCTCCTTCACAGCACTTACATACATATCTGTAATTTATTCATTTATATTGCTATCTGCTGCCACCCCCTCTAGACTGTAAACTCGTTGTGGGTAGGGAATGTGTCTGTTTGCTGCTATATTGCACTCTCCCAAGCACTTAGTACAGTGGTCTGCACACAGTAAGCTCTCAATAAATACAACTGACTGACATTCTCTTTGCCTCAGTTTCCTCATCTGTTCTCTCTCCCCCTTAGACTGTGAGCCCCATGTGAGACAGGGGCTGTGCTCGATCTGATTATCTTATACCACCTCAGCTTAACAAATACCACAATTATTATTAGAAAATCCAATCTTTCATTTTACAAGGCCAGTGCCTCAACGGGGTTAAGATCTAAAGCACTGGAGCAAAACACGTTTCAGAAATCTCCTCTCAAGGGTTCTTGGCAAGACTCTCACCACCCCCTGGGGCTGTTGTTCTCCAAAGACGCAGGCGACAGGGGAGTTGTGTGTTACTCTTTGTGTTTCCGGAGTGCGTTTCAGGGGTACACAGTGGGGTGACATGGCTCTCTTTAAATACTCCCCTCTCCCCTCTGTCACACACACAACCTTCCTTTATAGGCTGTGTTGTTCCGCCCCTGCATCCTCCTCGTGGCTTCAGCTGTTGCTCCCAGCATGCTTCATGTGGCCTGGCACAAACAACTGGACCATGAAGCCGGGTTTAGAAACTCTGGCTCTGAACATTAACTAACCTCAATTCCCCTCTCTTCTACAAATGTCAAACTGCCACCCCAAGCCAGTCCCGGTAAATAATTATACTTTTTGGCAATCAAATGAAAGCTCTCTGGTTTCAAGGTTTGAACCCAACCTGTTGGCCATTTGCTACCCTGACAGAGGTGGCTGGGCCAGCGGCGATCGGCGGACCCCACGGGGCTTGGGAAAGCAAGAACCGCTTGGTCTGCAACGCACTGTCCTGACCAGCTCTGCCCTAGGTGGATTTGAGTGAACACCTTTGAAGTACACTGTGGTGGTAATAATAATAATAATGATGACATTTATTAAGTGCTTACTATGTGCAAAGCACTATTCTAAGCGCTAGGGAGGGTACAAGTTGATCAGGTTGTCCCACGGGGGGCTCAGAGTCTTAAAACCTATTTTACAGATGAGGTAACTGAAGCACAGAGAAGTTAAGTGACTTGCCCAAAGTCACACAGCTGACAACTGGGGGAGCCGGGATTTGAACCTCTGACCTCTGACTCCAAAGCCCGGGCTCTTTCCACTGAGCCCCGCTGCTTCTTAGTAAGCACTTATGGTGTGCCACGCTTTGCCCTGAGGACTGGGATCTATGCAAGTCCCTGTACTATATGGGGCTCAGAGTCTAAGTAGGAGGGAGTACAGGCATTGAATCTCCCCATTTTACAGATGAGGAAACGGAGGCACTGAGAACTTATGTGATTTACCTAATGTCACCCAGCA
This sequence comes from Tachyglossus aculeatus, assembly GCF_015852505.1. Taxonomy (NCBI): domain Eukaryota; kingdom Metazoa; phylum Chordata; class Mammalia; order Monotremata; family Tachyglossidae; genus Tachyglossus; species Tachyglossus aculeatus. The sequence goes on along the minus strand of NC_052068.1, from coordinate 60,680,213 downwards.
GGAAAGTGCAGAGCCAGGGTGACTTGGTTTCTTACTGTGTTTGGAAGAAAGGTTGCTGGAAGCAGCTGGCCTGGGGGAGATTAGGGGATGGATCAATCAATCAATCGATGGTATTTATTGAGCGCTTACTACGCACAGAGCGCTGTACTAAGCACTTGGGAGAGTAGAATTCAGTGTCCTGTCTCTGTCTCCAGGAGGCCTTCCCAGACTGAGCCCCTTCCTTCCTCTCCCCCTCGTCCCCCTCTCCATCCCCCCCTTCTTACCTCCTTCCCTTCCCCACAGCACCTGTATATATGTATATATGTTTGTACATATTTATTACTCTATTTATTTATTCATTTTACTTGTACATATCTATTCTATTTATTTTATTTTGTGAGTATGTTTGGTTTTGTTCTCTGTCTTCCCCTTTTAGACAGTGAGCCCACTGTTGGGTAGGGACTGTCTCTATATGTTGCCAATTTGTACTTCCCAAGCGCTTAGTACAGTGCTCTGCACATAGTAAGCGATCAATAAATACGATTGATTGATTGATTGGCCTGGAACACACTCCCTTTTCATATCCGACAGATAATTACTGTCCCCACCTTCAAAACCTTATTGAAGGCACATCTCCTCCAAGAGGCCTTCCCTGATGAAGCCCTCATTTCCACTTTTCCCACTCCCTTCTGTGTGTCCCTGACTTGCTCCTTTTATTCACCACGCCCAACCCAGCCCCACAACACTTATGTCCCTCTCCGTAATTTATTTTTTTTATATTAACGTCTGCCTCCCCCTCTAGACTGTAAGCTCGCTGTGGGCGGGGAATGTGTTTGGTATATTGCTGTGTTGTACTCTCCCAAGTGCTTAGTACAGTGCCTGCACACAGTTAGCACTCCATAAACACCATAGATTGGTTGATAGACTATAAGAGTTGGCAGACAGAGAAGCAGCGTGGCTCAGTGGAAAGAGCACGGGCTTTGGAGTCAGAGGTCATGGGTTCGAATCCCAGCTCCACCACATGTCTGCTGTGTGACCTTGGGCAAGTCGCTTAACTTCTCGGAGCATCAGTTACCTCATCTGTAAAATGGGGATGATGACTGTGAGCCCCACGTGGGACAACCTGATCACCTTGTATCCCCCCCAGCGCTTAGAACAGTGCTTTGCACTTAGTAAGCGCTTAACAAATGCCATCATCATCATTATTATTATTATTTCCTGACCATAACGAGCTTAGAGTTTAGAGGGGGAGACCTGCCCTTCTGCTGCCCCTTTACCAGGCTGAGGAAAGAGCGTGGATTGCCCTCAATTCTCCTACTCGAAGCGCCCCTGGGACATTTCTCTCACTGACCCCTCTAGACTGTAAACTTACAGTGGGCAGGGAATGCGTCTGTTATACTCTCTCAAGTACTTAGGACAGTGCTCTGCGCACAATAAGTGCATAATAAACCAAAACCACTGGGGTTCAAGGTCCCTCTTCCTCCTGATTCCTTCCCCAACGCCTGGTCACATAATTGAGTTTAACAGGCTAGAAGTCAAGGCACAAACCTGGACAGCATGGCAAAATCACAACCTACCTCAAATGGCCAGAATCAAGGTTAAAAAGTTCAGCTCTCCCCACGGCCTATCCTTACTATCCTCTCGCACCACAACCCGGCCCCTCAATTTTACTCCTTTAAAACCGATCCACTCCTTGGTGACAGGACAGTCATGGATGGTCAAAAACTCATGGCCCTTGTTGTACTCACACACAACATAAAAACAATATCCACTGTGGCATTTAACTGCTTACAATGTACAATTCCCCTAGACTGAAAGGTCTTTGTGGGCAGGGACCGTGTCTGCCACCTCCGTTGTACGGTTCTCTCCCAAGCTGCACACAGTAAGCACTCAATAAATAACGTAACTGATTGGAAAACACCACGGATCGGTCACTAAGCACCGCGCTAAGCGCCAGAGTTGATACGATCGGACCCAATCCTTGTCCTGCGAGGGGCAGGAGAGGATGTTGGCTCTCTGCAGGACCTTGAGATCTCATTCCCTTTAACATCTTTTTCCTAGAAGCCTGTGGAAACGGCAGCCCTAATTGTTCCCCCTGGGGAAGGGGCTGAGGGGTCTGCATGGCAGTGACACAAACCCACTGTCCTCTGCCCTTCTTAACTGAGGGAAACTGGCACCTGCCACACTGGGATGGGAACCAAATCAAATGTTCCAGAAAAAGTTTCAATCCCTCTGGGGCCCCATGAAAATCTCAAGGTCAAAACACTCCATGAGTGATTTCTGAGCTGGCCACCCAAAACCCTACAGAGCCGTCCGCTGCCTGGCTTCTCCCGGCTCACAGGAGCCTTTGTCCGGAAGGTCCTGCCAGTTGGTGAATCCATTGATCAGTGATATTTTTTGGACACTTACTGTGCGCAGAGAGCACAATTCAAAGCACGTGGGAAGACCCCAGCCGGGCCTCTGGCTTCCTGCAAATCCGCCTCCAGCTAACCGGCCAAAGCCGCTGGGGTCTGAGGCCCCGCCTTCACCTCATTTGGTCCCCATGGTCCAGATGCATAACTGAGTTCAACAGGCTAGAAGTCAAGACAGTACAGTGCCTGGCACATAGTAAGCACCTAACAAATACCACTCAAAAACCCCCAAAAAACAAGAAAAACAGGAGTGCACAATCAAAACCCTTCTCAAACGGCCAGAATCCAGGTTAAAGAGTTTAGGTGCTCAATTGGCTCTCCCCATGAGCTATCCTCGCTCCTCTTCCACTACAACCCAGCCTCCGACTGTCTCTCCTCCAACCCCAGTCCACTCACTGTGCCTCCATCTCATCTCTTTCACTGTCGACCCCTTGCTCACAACTCCTAGCCTGGAACCCCCTCCAGCTTCATGATGAAGCAGCATGGCATAATGGATAGAGCACAGAAGGTCACAGGTTCTAATCCCACCTCCACCGCTTGTCTGCTGTGTGACCTTGGGCAAGACACTTCACTTCTCTGTGCCTCAGTTACCTCATCTGTAAAATGGGGATCAAGACTGTGAGGCCCATGTGGGACAGGGGCTGTATCCAACCCCATTTGCTTGTACCCACCCCAGCGCTTAGTACAGTACTTTGCATGTAGTAAGTGCTTAACAAATGTAATTATTATTATTATATTCCATAGACCAAGCCTCTCCCCATCTTCACAGCTCCACTAAAACTATATTTCCTACGGAAGTCTTTCCTGATTTGCCTCTCACCTCCCTATCCTAGTCTTCCTTCTGTGTCACTTAGGCAGTTGAGTCTGTACCTCTAAGCACTTTGATATTCCCTGACTCACCCCATCCCCACCCACAGCACTTTTGTACATATCCTTATACTCTGTAATTTATTTTATTGTCAGTCTTCCCCATTAGATTGTAAGTTTTGGGGTGGGGGGCAGAAATCATATCTATCAACTCAATCGTATTATATTTTCCCATTCATTCAATTCATTCAATCGTATTTATTGAGCACTTACTGTGTGCAGAGCACTGTACTAAGCACTTGGAAAGTACAATTCAGCAACAGAGACAATCCCTACCCAACAACGGGCTCACCTCTCAATGTATTTATTGAGCACTTACTGTGGGCAAAGCACTTTCCTCTATATTGTGAGCTCTTTGGGTGAAGGGAATGTATCTACCAACACTATTATATAATTAATGATAATGATAATAATAATAATAATAATAATAATAATGTATTTGTTAAGTGCTTCCACTGTACTAAGCACTGGGTTGGATATAAGCAAAATGGGTTGGACACAGTCTATGTCCCATGTGGGGATCACAGTCTTGATTCCCATTTTACAGATGAGGTAACTGAGGCCCAGAGAACTGAAGTGACTTGCCCAAGGTCATAAAGACGACATACAGCAGGGATGGGATTAGAACCCATGACCTTCTGACTCGCAGGCCTGAGCTCTATCCTCCACGCCATGCTGCTTCTCTGTACTTTTAGACTGTGAGCCCGTTGTTGGGTAGGGACCAACTCTACATGCTGCCGACTTGTACTTCCCAAGCACTTAGTACAGTGTTCTGCATACAGTAAGCGCTCAATATGATTGAATGATTGAATGTACTCTCCCTAGAGCTTAGTAGAGTGCTCTGTATGCAGTAAGCGCTCAATAAATATGATGCACTGATTGATTGATCGATTGATTGTATTAAGCACAATCAGCACAATAGATTTGGTAGACATATTCCCCGCCCACAAGGACCTTACAGTCTAAAAGGGAAGGCAGCCACTGAAATGAATTAAGGATATTTACATAGGACTGAGGGTAAGCTCTGAACACAGTAAATAGCATCGGTTGATTGATAGACCTTGCCAGACCAACCTACTAGCTGTAAATGTCTCTATATGTTGCCAACTTGTACTTCCCAAGCGCTTAGTACAGTGCTCTGCACACAGTAAGCGCTCAATAAATACGATTGATGATGACGATTGATGGTAAATGAGATCAACAGCTGGGATGGATGCTCCATTCCGCTAGAGGAGCTGGAAGGGGGCTGGGGGGAAGCACAAGTGAGGACCCATGTGCTGGGAGCCGCCAAAGGGACACAGGAGTCCTGGGTTCTCTGCAGTAACTCTAGCCCCATCCAGGTTCACTGCCTTCGATCAGAGCAAAGCCCACTGGCTCCGATGGCCACTCCACCCTCTGCCAGAGGCCCGTGTCAAAACACGGAGTGGGCGAGGGATGTGTCTGTTTTACAGTTCTACTGTCCCCTCTCAAGTGCTCAATACAGCGCTCAGCACACAGTAAGTGCTCAATAAATACGATGCACTGACACAAGGATTCTTCCCTGGACCACTGAGGTGAAGGTAGGAGCCTCAGAAATCCACCTCTCTCCAAATACCCTTTGAGCAACTTAGTTTGGACTGGTGAATTTGGAATTTACCCATTTTCTATTTCACTTCCACCACTTCTTTCCTCAGATTGCGAGGACCAGGTCTAAATCAATTTACTGAGCCCAAGTTGGACCCTTGATAAATACAGTTTCCATGACGGGTTGGCATACTTTCTGCTAAGGCACCTTAATTGGGTGAAATACTTTTTTTGTGTGTGGTATTTATTAAGCACTTAGGGTGTGCCAGGCACTGTACTAAGCGCTGGTGATGATACAAGCTGATCAGTTTGGACACAGTCCCTGTCTCACATGGGGCCCATAGTCTTAGTCCCCATTTTTCAGATGAGGTAACTGAGGCCCAGAGAATAATAATAATGATAACGGCATTTGTTAAGCACTTGCTATGTGTGAAGCACTGTTCTAAGCGCTGGGTGGGGGGGGGGATACAAGGTGATCAGGTTATCCCACATGGGGCTCACAGTCTAAATCCCATTTTACAGATGAGGTAACTGAGGCACAGAGAAGTTAGGTGAATCAATCAGTCAATCGTATTTATTGAGCACTTACTGTGTGCAGAGCACTATACTAAGCGCTTGGGAAGTACATGTTGGCAACATATAGAGACAGTCCCTACCCAACAGCTGGCTCACTTGCCCAAGGTCACACAGGAGGTATGTGAAGGAGTTGGGACCAGAACCCAGGAAGATAATCCGATGGATGAACGATTTAGAGCCGCTTCTAGTCCTCCCTCTTTACTGTTTGAATTACAAGGTCGCCTGATAAAGGAGAAAGAGGGAGGCGGGATGTTCCGAGTTACTCAGGAGGAGCTCAGCTCAATACAAGCAAGGAGTGTGCCTGCTAATTCTGTTGTATTGTACTCTCCCAAGCAATTAGTACTGTGCTCTTCACACAGTAAGCGCTCAATAAATACCACTGACATTGATTGACTGATGGATTGAAGGGACCCAGACTGATCACCAGTCCCCTGGGTCCTGTCCTGTCCTGGGGAATGCAGGCGCTCTGCTGTCTCAGTTCCTTGGGGGGACAGAGAGGCCGTTAAGGTGGAGATGGGGGGAGAGGGGATCGAGGTCCATCTCAATATTCTCAACATTGAGAATGTTAGTGTTAGATTCTCAAATGGCCAGAAGACAGGTTAAAGAGTTTAAGCACTCAATTGGCTCTCCCCATGACCTATCCTCGTTCCTCTTCCACTACAACCCAGCCTCCGACTTTCTCTTCTCCAACCCCAGTCCACTCACTGTGCCTCCAACTCATCTCTTTCACTGTCGACCCCTTGCTCACAACTCCTAGACTGGAACCCCCTCCCGCTTCATGATGAAGCAGCATGGCATAGGGGATAGAGAATAACACTGAGAATGTTAGGGAAGCAGTGCGGTTCAGTGGAAAGAGCACGGGTTTTGGAGTCAGTCACCATGGGTTCAAATCCAGGCTCTGCCACTTGTCAGCTGTGTGACTGTGGGCAAGTCACTTCACTTCTCTGGGCCTCAGTTACCTCATCTGCCCCTGTGGGACAACCTGATCACCTTGTAACCTCCCCAGCGCTTAGAACAGTGCTTTGAACATAGTAAGCACTTAATAAATGTCATTATTATTATTATATTACCTCCTCACTCATCAGCCCAGGCTCTGGAGCGGTGGCCATTTTCCCCCCCTTCAAAGCGGGACGGCGGCAAACCGAAGCGGCTCTGTCCCAGTTCCTCGAGAAGACTCGTGCTGCCCTAAGTCCATTCCTACTTCGTCAGGCTGGGCTCCAGACTGGTGGCCAGAGTGGGGTTAGGAAGAAAGCACAGGCCATGTTTTCTCACTCAAGAACCTCCAGTGTTGGGCCATCCACTTCTGCATCAAACAGAAACTCCTCACCACTGGCTTTAATGGCCTCAATCACCTTGCCCCCTCCTCCCTCTCCTCACTACTCTCTTATTACAACCTAGCCCTCACACTTGGCTCCTCTAATGCCAATCTTCTCACTGTGCCTCCATCTCATCTATCTCACTGCTGATCTCTCGCCCACGTCTTGTCTCTGGCCTGGAATGCCCTCCCTCTTCATATCTGACAATCACTCTCCTCCTGTTCAAAGCCTTATCGAAAGCATGTCTCTCCAAGAGGCCTTCCCTGACTAAGCCCTCCTTTCCTCTTCTTCCACTTCATTATGCATCGCCCTGACATGCTCCCTTTATTTATCACCCCACCCAGCCCCACAGCACTTATGTACATTTCTGTAATTTATTTATATTAATGTCTACCTCCCTCTCTAGAAGGTAGCTCATTTTGGGCAGGGAGCATGTCTGTTTGCTGTTATATTTCACCCTCCCAAGCACTTAGTATAGTGCTCTGCACACAGTAAGCGCTCAATAAATAGGACTGACTGACTGATCTGCAGCTCCTCGCCAGATCCCACACTCCCCAGATGAGGAAGGAGGAGATGTAACAAGAAGCTTCGTGTTTGATTTTTATTTGAAGATAGGACAAAAAATAAATCCCCTGGGCTAGCAACAGTACCTGGGCAGGGGCAAACCCTGGGCCACGGAGCCCTGCCACCATTGCCCGGCCCAGAGGGAACATTCCCAGGCCCGCATCGTGCGGGGAGTCGGGCACCAGGCCTGTGTCAGATTGCATCATATGATGGGCAGGGAGAGACGGCGTCATGTTCAACCCTTTCTACGAGGGATTGGTAGGCCTGATAGGACGCCCAGACAAATCTGTAAACCAACCAAACGCTTCATATAATAATTATAGTATTTGTTAAGCGCTTACTATGTGCCAAGCAGTGTTCCCAGAGCTGATGCAAATCGCACCCCCGTCGCGTTTCCATAAATGCCACCACTTGGCCTCCTCCGGGCCTCAACAGTTCACAAAAGCCAAGGAAGTCTGGACTTGCCGGATGGGGCCCATCTGTTCCCGGAGCACTGCGGGAAACTAATCTGATGATCCACTCCAGCACTTGGCACAGCGCTTGGCACATAGTAGGCACTTCACAAATACCCCACTGGTGACAAAGATTATGATTCCAAACGGAAGCCACCCACCCAGTGGTGCCAGCCTGGGCCGGCCAACCCGTGGAATGCCATCCGCCGCCAAACGGTCAATGTTTAACTTGTCGAAAGAGCATGTGCAGGAAGATAACAAGCGGCTCTTGTCAATAACCGCTGCCTGGATGCCAGACCCGGCCGGCCGGGCCAAAGTAAACCGGAGGGGAAAAGCAAAGAGAAAGGCAGATGGCGATTTTTTACCCACGGGAGACTTACGGTTCCCGTGGAAACCTAAGCTGGGGAGCCCCCGGAGGAGGGGTCTCGCTGCCGAGGGTGAGATCTCTGGAGGGGGTTTCCCAGGAAGAGGTCGGAACCCGGAGCGAAGAGCCGGAGGTCCGGCATGCTGGGTTGAGGTTGGCGTCGTACGCGGTAACCCCAGGACCTGGGACGGTTATCCAGTTCAAGGTTTGCCCTCTGGACCGGAGGCGGCTGTCCCCTTACTGGGGTGGGTGGAATTGTGCACCAGTGGCCCAATCGTATGCCTCCTTTGCCCTAAGGTGAGGAATAAGCACAGATGGTCTGCTTGGATACCTCCTCTGCTTGGATACCTCACCCCAGGGGGTGAGAAATAAGCACCAATGGCTCACTCGGACGCCTCCTTCGCCCATTTTTAAAGAATGGTATTTGTCAAGCACTTACTATGTGCCGAGCATTGTACTAAGCACTGGGGTTTGCCACACGCTGACCACGCTGGATTCCCACATGAAGTCATCATCATCGTCATCAATTGTATTTATTGAGTGCTTACTGTGTGCAGAGCACTGTACTAAGTGCTTGGGAAGTACAAATTGGCAACATATAGAGACAGTCCCTACCCAACAGTGGGCTCACAGACTAAAAGGGGGAGACAGAGAACAAAACCAAACATACTAACAAAATAAAATAAGCAGAATAGATATGTACAAGTAAAATAAATAAATAAATAAATAGAGTAATAAATATGTACAAACATATATACAGGTGCTGTGGGGATGGGAGTCCCACATGGGGCTCTCAGTCTTCACCTCCATTTTACAGATGAGGGAACTGAGGCTCACAGAAGTGAAGTGGCTTGCCCAAGGTCACAATGCAGACAAGTGGTGGAGCTGGGCTTAGAATCCAGGTCCTCTGATCCCCAGGCCCGGAGTCTAGCCACTAGGCCACGCTGCTTCTCAGTGTTCCTCTGGGTGAGGGAAAGGCACCAAGAGGCCAAGCCCAGGCCAAAGGTTTGGAAAACCAATTTTTAAAAAAAATTATATTTGCAACTTGATTTTTCCCTCTGCAAATTATTCAAAGCATTCATTCATTCAATCATATTTATTGAGCGCTTACTGTGTGCACAGCACTGTACTAAGCGCTTGGGAAGTACAAGTTGGCAACATATAGAGACGGTCCCTACCCAACAGCGGGCTCACAGTCTTCCCTTCCCCACAGCACCTGTATATATGTTTGTACATATTTATTACTCTATTTATTTATTTATTTTACTTGTACATATCTATTCTATTTATTTTATTTTGTTAGTATGTTTGGTTTTGTTCTCTGTCTCCCCCTTCTAGACTGTGAGCCCACTGTTGGGTAGGGACTGTCTCTATATGTTGCCAACTTGTATTTCCCAAGCGCTTAGTACAGTGCTCTGCACACAGTAAGCGCTCAATAAATACTACTGATTGATTGATTGATTGCTAGAAGGGGGAAGCAGAGCATTCTGGGTGGGCAGACGTGACCGGGCATCAATGACAAGTAGCATAAGCATACTAACCGACTCACCATGCTGAGAGCAATTTTCTTCCCCTTGTTCCTAAGGAGGATAATTTGAATTCCTTCGCATTTTCAAACAGCCATCAGCTCAGAAGGGGCTTTGAGTTTGATAGGGTGACGGGGAAGCTGAGGGGTGGGATGGAGGTGGCTGAAACTCAAGGAGCAAGGGAACGGGAGGGGTTTGGGAAACTGGCATATAGCAACTTGAATCGGTGGCCATTCCTCGTAGACTGGACAACAGGAAATTAAGTCTGGGACACGGATTGAACTGAGAAGGCTAGAGGAATCCAGGTTGCCTTTTGTGTGGGTACAAATGAATGTGTGTGGGCAAATATGAATCACATTAAATAATAGCCACGACCCCACTAAGGGAATACTGAGAAGCAGCGTGGCCTAGTGGAAAGAGCACAGGCCTGGGTTCTACTCCTGGCTCCGCCAATTGTCTGCTGTGTGACCTTGGGCATGTACTTCATTTCTCTGTACCTCAGTTACCTCATCTGTAAAATGGGGATCAAGACTGTGAGCCCCAAGTGGGACAGGGACTGCGTCCAACCTGATTAGCTTATATCTACCCCGGGGCTTAGTACAGTGCCTGGCCCATCATCATCATCATCATCAATCGCATTTATTGAGCGCTTACTATGTGCAGAGTGAGTATCATTAAAACAACAACAAAAAAGCACCAATAAATCCAAAGAACATAGAGATGAAGGGAATCAGCCCTTCTGGACATCCTGCCATCCCCTCGGCAAATCAGTCGGTTTCAATTTCTTTAACCCCTAAAGGTGAAGCCCTGTGGACATTGCCCTTAAAGATGAAGGAATAGCTCCCGCCGGTCCATTAGCTAAACAATTCCTTGTGCAATTTTCCAAGGCCATGTGAATAACTCCTTTCGCCGCTCCAGAACATCTACCTGGACAGAACACAACCGTGAGGTCGGAAGAAATGTCTGGATCCACGCATTTGGCCTCGGGCAAGACGCGTGTGCTATAATGTGAGTTTTATTTCAGTTGGGCTTCATCGGGGACATGGGAGAACCAAATTTACCCTGTTTAGCAAACTCAAGTCCCTTAACCACCGCAAAACACATGAACCCTAGAGATTTCACATGCACTATGCAAAAACACCAAAGACCAAGTTGTGTTTTTTTTTTTCTAAAAGGATGGTTGGTTACAAGTATTCCATTTCAAGGTACCATTCTACAGATTTCTCAGGTGGATTTAGTACCAGCTTTCCCCGCTTTTATAGTTCTCCCAAGTTCACAAGAGCCCAACCCTGCACCTCCACAGTGTCACTCAATTTCAGGGGTGCGATTGAACAATCAGGTATGAGTGGCACATTTTCAAATGCAACAGAGAATGTGACAGGGCAGTTGATCTGAGTCTCAGAAAAATGCACCCCGATCTCTCCTCTCTCACCTTAGAAGTTAGTATGAAGCTGGTCTTCACCATGAACCCTACCTTCTTAATTCCAGAACGAGGTCATTATCTAAGGCTTCTAATAACCTCTAAAAGCTCATGGTTTGGAAATGGTCCTTTCATTGCGCAGCAGTTTCAACATTTATTTTGTAATTCAGAAAAACATCAACTCACTGCAAGACAGCCGTGTCCCCTTGCCTCTCCTGCTCTGTCCGAGGATTCAATCCCGGGTGAAGCCTGAACTTCCAATTGCAAACACATTTGCAAACAAACTGCAAATACAAATGCAAACACCAATGCAAACACAATTTCCATATCCAAGGGGAATCACAATGAGGACTGCCCAATTCAGACTTTCTTCCTTCTTTGTTACTTTTCCTCTAAGTCAGCCAAGTCACAGGGAGAACAGATGGATTTGTCAGTTTGCTTCATTTGCCTCATAAAGACATTTGAAAGTTTGGGCTTTCATCTTAACAGGAGTCTGGAAAAGGATTTTACTCCACTACACACGCTAGTACTAAACCTTCACCAAAATGGATTAAGTTCCTCCCACTGCTGCTTTGCTTTATACTTCTAAATTCCACCTATTTTCAGCATGCACTACTACTACTATAATAATGCTAATGGTATTTCTTAAGCGCTTACTATGTGCTACACATTGTTCTAAGCACTGGGGTAGATACAAGGTAAGCAGGTTGTCCCATGTGGGGCTTACAGTCTAAATTCCCATTTTACAGATGAGGTAACTGAAGCACAGAGAGGTTAAGGGCTTGCCCAAGGTCACACAGCAGACAAGTGGCAGAGGCGGCACTAGAACCCATGTCCTCTGACTCCCAAACCCATGCTCTTTACACTTAGCCACGCTGCGTCTCTACTACTACTACTACTAATAATAGTACTTGTTACGTACTTACTATGTGCCAAGCACTATTCTAAGCACTGGGGAAGATACAAATTAATCAGATTGGACACAGTCCCTGTCTCACATGGGGCTCACATTTTTAAATCCCACTTTACAGATGAGGTAACTGAGGCCCAGAGAAGTGAAGTGACTTGCTCAAGGTCACCCAGCAGACATGTGGCAGAGTCAAGATTAGGTCCTTCTGACTCCTGGGCCCAGGCTCTCTCCATTAAGCCACACTGCTTCCCAGGGATACTCTGTGCCCAGCACTGGGCTGAGCACTGGGAAAAGGTGCAAAGACCCTGGATAGAGCACGGTCCCTTCCCAGTTTAGGAATATGATGGCATTTGGGGCAATTTTTCTAATCCCCACCCACACAATCCCTTCCAGGTGAGCAGTGTATCGGTAGTGTCAATCAATGGTATTTGAGAACTTACTGGGTACAGAGCACTGTACTAAGTGCTCAGGGGAGTATGAAATAATACAGTTGGTAGACAAAGAGCTTGCCCACAAGGAGCTTACACTTTATTGTCACTTAAAACAGTGCTTGGCACATAGTAAGCGCTTAACAAATACCATAATCATCATCATCATCTTCTCCATGAGGCCTTTCCTAATTAAGCCCTCTTTTCTCTGGCTCTCTCTCCCTTCTGCGTCTTCTATGCAGTTGACTCTGTGACCTTTGAACATTTGATATTTGCCCCACCCCCAACCCTATAGCACTTATGTACATATCTTTAAATTATTTATCATATATTATTTATTAATATTAAGAATGATGATTATTATTATCATGGCATAGGTCAAGCGCTTACTCTATGCCAGGTACTGTTCAAACTGCTGGGGTGGATACAAGCAAATTGGGTTGGACACAGTCCCTGTTCCATGTGGAGCCCACAGTCTCAATCCTCATTTTACAGATGAGGTCACTGAGGCACAGAGGAGTGATGTGACTTGCCCAAGGTCACACAACAGTCAAGTGGCAGGGCTGGGATCTACTGTCTCTCCCGCTCTTTCTTTCTCTGTCCGTCTCCCCACTTCTAGACTGTGAACGCTTTGTGGGCAGGGATCGTCTCTATTTGCTGGATTGTACTTTCCAAGTGCTTAGTCCAGTGCTCTGCACACAGTAAGCGCTCAATAAATAGGATTGAAAGAAAGAATGCAGAGTATTATACTATGCTCTTGGGAAAATACAATACCGTCGAGTTGGTAGACAGGATACGTGCCCACCAATACCTTAGAATAAATACCACAGAATACTGGCCCACCAGACACTTACAGTCTACAGGGCCACCTGCACCCAGGAAAGCACCCGACACCTGGGAAGTGCTCAGTACAGCACTCTGGAGACAGTAGGTGTCCAGTAAACATCAGTGAGGACATAAACTCCGAGGCTTAGCTCCTCTCACAAGACTTTCAGTTCAAGATGCAAATCCTTTATATTGGAATGTTTCCAATCTGGGGGCATTTACTTTTCCTTCTAGCCCTGCAAAAATCTTCTAGGGCCAAAGGGAAAAACATGGAGACCTCCCAGCTCTGGAGATGGACAACTAAAAATAATGATTATAATAACAGTAATAATTGTGGTAATCGTTAAGTGCATACTATGTGCCAGACACTGTACTAAGCGCTGGGGTAGATACAAGCTAACCGGGTTGGACACAGTCTCAGTCCTACATGGGGCTCAGGATCTTAATCCTCATTTTACAGATGAAGTAACAGAAGCACGGAGAAGTAAAATGACTTTCCCAAGGTCATGCCACTTGGAGCCCAAGTCCTACTGACCTCCAGGCCCGTGCTCTATCCACTGGGTCACGCTGCTTCATTACCTCTTCACAACTGAGCATCGCTAAGCAGAGAACAATCATTCAGTCAACGGTATTTACTGAGTGCTTACTGTGCCCGGAGCACTGTACTAAGCACTTGGGAGACTACAAGACAACAGAGATAGTAGAGACATTAGGGGTCCACAATGAATTTACAGTCTACAGCGGGGAGTAGATGTCAGTGTCTCTGGACAGAACTACTTGCTATTTGCCATTTCACCATCGTGTGGGAACACGGAGTCGGCCTGCAGGCTGGCACTCTATCCCTAGTCTTCCTCGGAGTTTGAAGAAGAAATCACCGACGTTACTATTTTCCTACGAGCACGTGCAGGGCTGCAAAAGCCATTATGAGATCTACGTTCCCACCACCTAAAGCTAGGCTCCTCGCTATACTCTCAGTCTCCAACCTCTCCCCTCTCCTGTCCACACTTCGATCAACCGCCCGAAGAGGGTGGTTTACAAGGAGGCTTTGGAGTCAGGGAGGATTCATTCAATTGTATTTCTTGAGCGCTTACTGTGTGAAAAGCACTGTACTAAGTGCTTCCTAGGGTAAAAATGTAGTTTGAAGTGGGGAGGGAGTTCCAAGCAGAGAGAGCACACATTTTCCTGGAGACTGGCAGGCAAGCACGTCTCCTTCCAAACCCTAGACCTCGGAGCCCTGGCTGATTTCTTAAAGAACGGTGAAACTGTGGAGATATCTTTACGGCTCCTATAGCTCTGAGCTGAGTCTCTACCTCAGACGTCTTTATCCTCTTTTAAGGTGAAGCAGAACAAAAGCAATGGAGCATCTTCAGGCCACTTGTCTGCTGTGTGATGCTAGGAAAGTCACTTCACTTCTTTGGGCCTCAATTACCTCATCTGTAAAATGGGGATTAAGATTGTGAGCCCCATGTGGGACAGGCAATGTGTCCAACCTAATTAGCTTGTAATTACCCCAAGTGCTTGACACATAGTTAGTGCTTAACAAATATTGTTATTATTATCATTAATGGAACACCAATATCTGCCAGAGATTTGTGCCTTGAAACAGGTGTACTGAAAACCAAGATAATAATAATGATGGTGTTTGTTGAGCACTTACTATGTGCAAAGCACTGTTTTAAGCGCTGGGGGAATACAAAGTGATCAGGTTGTCCCTCATGGGGCTCACAGTCTTAATTCCTATTTTACAGATGAGGTAACTGAGGCAAAGAGACGTTACATGACTTGCCCAAAGCCACACAGCTGACAAGTGGCGGAGCCATGATTAGAACCCATGACCTCTGCCTCCCAAGCTCGTGCTCTTTCCACTGAGCCACATTGCTTCTCCAAATTAGCAACATATGCAAGCCAAGATGCTAAAAACAGTACCCAAGTAGAAAGGGGCACAGACAGGCACCATTTGCCACGAATGATACGCACGGGGACCAGAGTTTCAGAAAAGTACATCACCCATGCAAATGATGATAATGACACCAAAGTCAGAGGCTGCCCCTACCCTGCAGACAAGGTATGGGCTGAAGAACTAATTTTAAGCACACAGGAACAAGCCATGAGGATCCTAGCCCAGGGAAGGCCTCAGTTACTTATTAACAACAGAGGAGGATGGGGTACTGCAAGAGATTCCATTTGTTGTTTGCCCTTTGTTGTTGAGTGGTGGGTTAAGGAGAAACAGCATGGCCTAGTGGATAGAGAACAGGCCTGAGAGTCAGAAGGACCTGGGTTCTAATCCTGGCTCCTCCACTTGTCTTCTGGGGGACCTTGGGCAAGTCACTTAACTTCTCTGGGCCTCTGTTATCTCTCCCGTAAAATGGGGATTAAGACTGTGAGCTTCCCTCAAAGGCCGACCCTCCTCAGTGTGCTCCCAGCCAACCCCTCCCCACTCCTTGTGCAGCCCCTCATCGCTCTCCCCTGCCCCCATCCTTGTCATCCTGTCCCAGTGTTACCCCCCAACCCTCTCCTCCCATACTGTCCTCACTGGTTCACCTCCATTCAGCCCCTTCCTATGCCTCGCACCCTCCCCACAGCCTCAGCCAAGTGCGGCCTGTAGAACATCCGCTCCAACATGGGGAAGCCTCCCTTCGTTCCTGACCCAGTTGCTTCTTCTCCTCACCATCACTGAAAACTGGCTCTCCCAGATGACACAATTACCCCCTGTCGCTTTCTCTAGAGGGGGGGTCTCATCTTCTGCTGTGAGCCCGTTGTTGGGTAGAGACCGTCTCTATATATTGCCAGTTTGTACTTCCCAAGAGCTTAGTCCAGTGCTCTGCACACAGGAAGCACTCAAATACGACTGAATGAATGAATGCCACTCCCCCAGACTCACAAGAAAAGGAGGTGTTGCCTTCCTTCTCTCCCCCTTTGCCACTTTTGCACTGTCCTACCTCCCCCATTCCTCTCTTTCCCTTTCTTTGAGGCCTGTGTTATCCACCTTTGCCACCCACTCCAATCGCTAGTCGCAGTCATCTGCCACACCCTGGTTCCAACTTCAACTTTCTAAACCCTTTCTGTCCCTTTCTCTCATTCCTTCTCTCATTCTCCATCCCCGCATGGATTCTTGGGGACTTCAATATTCACGTGGATGACCCCTATGATCCTCCCACTGTCCACCTCCTCTCACTCCTTTGCTCCAATGACCTCCTGCTCCACCCCACTTCACACACTCTCCAATTTAGGCACAAACTTGCTCTTATAATCTCCAGTCACCAATTCAGAAATTCCTCTTTCTTACCACAACTTCCTCACCTGCTCTCTTTCCCATCCACCCACCCCCAGTAAATCTGTCCTTTTCCCCCACAGACACCTCCATTCTTTTGATCCCCCTCCAGTATTCTACAGCCATCCTGCCCCATTTGATCTCCATACTCAAACAACCTTCTCCTGACGCACAGATCGACACACTCAACACCATCCTCTCCACTGAACTCAACTCCCTTCCTCCCCCTCGGGTCTCGTACCACTAACTCACAACCCTGGATCACTTCCAAAGTTCACTCCCTTCTCTTCTGTGCCCGAGCTGCAGAGCACTATTGGAGGAAATCCAGACATCTCTCTGATCTTGTCCACCTCAAGTTCATTCTTATCTGCTTCAATTTGGCCTGACAAAAATACTTCTCCTTCCTAATTCACTCCCATACCCACTGACCCCGCCAGCTGTTCCAGACATTTAGCTCCCTCCTCAAACCTCCTGTCCCCCCGACCCCACCATCTCTTTGCCCTAAAGACCTGGCTACACACTTCATCAGCAAAATTGAAACCATGAAGCATGAATGCCCTAAAATCTCCCCTGCTCCTTACCAATCCCCTGCTCCTCCTCCACCCTCTTTGACTTTCCCTATATTCCCTGCAGTAACTCAAGATGAGATCTCTTGCATCCTCTCTAAATGATAATAATAATAATGGCATTTATTAAGCGCTTACTATGTGCAATGCACTGTTCTAAGCGCTGGGGAGATTACAAGGTGATCAGGTGGGGCTTACAGTCTTCATCCCCATTTTACAGATGAGGTAACTGAGGCATAGAGAAGTTAAATGACTTGCCCAAAGTGACACAGCTGACAAGTGGTGGAGCTGGGATTTGAACTCATGACCTCTGACTCAAAAGCCTATGCTCTTTCCACTGAGCCACCCCTTCACTTGTGCTTCTGACCCCATCGCTTCACACCTTTTTAAAACACTCAGCCCTTCTTTTCTTCCCTCCTTAACTGCCATCTTCAACTGTTCACTTTCCAATGGCTTCTTCCTCACTGCTTTTGAACAAGCATATGCATCACCTATCCTAAAAAAACCTCCCTTGTCCCCAGGGTTCCCTCCCAGTTATCGCCCCACCTCCCCGCTACCATTTCTTTCCAAACATCTTGAGAGAGTTGTTCACCCCCACTGTCTCCACTTTCTATCCTCCAATCTCTCTTAGATCCCCTCCAATCTGGCTTCCATCCCCTTCGCTCTACAGAAACAGCCCTCTCTAAGGTAGCCAGTGACCGTCTTCTTGGCAAATCTGACGGCCTCTACTCCATCCTAGACCTCTCAACCATGTTTGACGCTGTAGATTTGAAACTTTGTCCAACATTGGATACACTGACAC
This sequence comes from Tachyglossus aculeatus, assembly GCF_015852505.1. Lineage (NCBI taxonomy): Eukaryota > Metazoa > Chordata > Mammalia > Monotremata > Tachyglossidae > Tachyglossus > Tachyglossus aculeatus. The sequence continues at coordinate 60,662,373 of NC_052068.1, read as the reverse complement.
TGTCCTGTTTTGATTCTATTCCTTTCTCTCTGACTGCTCCTTCTCAGTCTCTTTTTCTGGCTCTTCCTCTGCCTCCCACCCTCAGACAGGAAGGGTCCCTCAAGGCTCAGTTCTAAGTTCCTTTCTATTCTCCCTCTACACCCACTTCCCTGGAGAACTCATTTGGGAAGCAGCGTGGTTTAGTGGAAAGAGCATGGGCTTGGGAGTCAGAAGACGTGAATTTAATTCTGGCTCCTCCACGTGTCTGATGTGTGACCTTGGGCAAGCCACTTAACTTCTCTGTGCCTCAGTTACCTCATCTGTCAAATCGGGATTAAGACTGTACGCCCCACATGGGACAACCTGATTACCTTGTACCTATCCCAGTGCTTAGAACAGTGCGTAGCACATAGTAAGCGCTTAACAAATACCATAGTAATAATAGTAATTTGCTCCCATGGCTTCAATTTCCATCTCTATGCAGATGGTTCCCAAATCCACATCTCCAGCCCTAACTTCTCTCCTTCCCTGCAATCTCAAGTTTCCTCCTGCCTTCAAGACTTCTCTACTTGGATATCCTATCGACACCTCAAATTAAACATGTTCATAAAAGAACTCCTTATCTTCCCACCCAAACCCTGTCTTCCCCCTGTCTTTCTCATCACTGTGGACAAGACTACTATCCTCCCTATCTCACAAGCCGGTAACCTTGCCAATGTCCTCGACTCATCTCTCATTCCACACATATATTCAATCTGTCACCAAATCCTTTCGGTCCTAACTTCACAACATTGCTAAAATTTGCCCTATCCTCTTCATCCAAACTGCTACCATACTGACCCAAGGACTTATCCCATTCCACCTTAACTACTGCATCTGCCTCCTCACTGACCTCCAGGCTTCTCTCCCCACTCCAATCCTTACTTCACTCAGCTGCATGGATTATTTCTTGACAAAAACATTCAGTCCATGTCTCCCCATTCCTTGAGAACCTCCAATGGCTGCCCATCTACCTCCACCTCAAACAGAAACTCCTTACAACTGGCTTTAAAGCACTCAATCAGCTTGCCCCATCCTAACTCACCTCACTAATCTCCTACTTCAGCTCACCCTGCATGCTTCCCTCCGCTAATGCCACTTTATTCACTGTGCCCCGATCTCGTCTGAGTCACCAATGACTCCTTTCCCAAATCCTCCGCCTAGCCGAACTCCCTTCCCCGTCCCTACAGGCCAGACCACCACTCTCTCCAACTTCACAAAGCATTATTAAGGTCACATCTTCTCCATGAGGCCTTTCCCAATTAAGCCTTCTTTTCCCTGGCTCCCTCTCCCTTCTGTGTCCTCCAGCGCTTAGAAAAGTGCTTGGCACATAGTAAGTGCTTAACAAATACCATAATTATTATTATTATCTATGTGCCTCAATCTGTGACTTTTACACATTGATATTCACCCAACTCCCCAACCCCACAGCACTTACATTCATATCTTTAAATTATCTATTATAAATTACTTATTTATTCGTATTAATATCTACTTCCCCTTCTATACTGTAAGCTCATTTTGGGCAGCAGAACTTGCCTGCTAATTCTGTTGTATGGTACTCTCCCAAGTGCTTGGTACAGTGCTCTGCACATAGTAAGCGCTCAATAAACATGATTGATTGATTGATTGTACAGTGGGGACTATGATTGTGAGCCCCATGTGGGACAGGAACTGTGTCCAACCTGATTAGCTTGTATCTACCCCAGATCTTAGTACAGTGTCAGGCACATACTAAGCGCTTAACAAACACACACACACAAAAAAAGGAGAAAGCTGGAAATGTTCAACTCACCGGTGCTCATAGCCTCCACCCAGATGAGGCAGGTTGGGATTCACAGCTGTTTTCCTTCCCCCGGGGCCACAGGGAGGGCATCTACTGCAAACACCAGGAACCACACATGGAACGCCCTAGGAAAGGAATGGACATAGGGCAGAGGAGAATTTGAGAACAGAAAAGCCCCAACTGTTGAGAATCTGTCATTAAAGCTCTGGCGCCTCTTAGAAAAGAGGGCTTTCTCAATAATGAGATATACCGAGGCTTAGTGGAAAGAGCATGGGCCTGAGAATCAGGGGACCTGGGTTCTAATCTCGGCATGCCCTTTTGTCTGCTGGGTGGCCTTGGGGAAGTCACTTCACTTCTCTTTGCCTCAGTTTCCTCATCTGTAAAACTGGGATTAAATTCTCAATTTTATGTCTTCATTTGATTGTATTTATTGAGCGCTTTCTATGTGCAGAGCACTGTACTAAGTACTTGGGACAGTGCCATATAACAATAAACAGACACATCCTGTCCACAATGAATCCCACTGCCTCCTACCTAGACTGTGAGCCCTATATGGGACAGGTACTGTGTCTAACTTGAAAACCTTGTATCTGCCTCAGTGCTTAGAACAGTGCTTGACACATAGTAAGGGCTTAACAAATCCTATAATTATTATTATTGCCTGCTTTTTGACCTTGGGCAAGTTACTCAACTTCTCAGTGCCTCAGTTACCCCATCTGCCATTCAGTACCTGTTCAGCACCCTCCTACTTAGGCTGTGACCTCTATGTGGACAGGGTCTGTGTCTGACCTGATGATCTTGTACGGTACTGAGTACAGTGTTTGGCACACAGAAAATGCTTAACAAATAGCACAATCGTTATTATTAGAGCTCAGGCTCCCAAAGCCGTACCACATTCCAGAATGGAAAATGGAAAATAAACATGAGCCAGTTAACCCACAGCATTAGTTCTGTCTGTTTTCAGGGGCCATTAGATCATAAGCTCCTTGAGGGCAGAAACCATATCTTCTACTTCTACTGTACTGTATATTACATATTTCCCCTCTAGTTTGTTATGAGCAGGGAATCATATCTTCTGCTTATATTGCGTTGTATATTAAATATTCCTCCGCTAGACAGTAAGCTCACTGTGGGCAGGGAACGATATCTTCTACTTATACTGTATTGTATATTACATAGTCCCCCCTAGAAAGTAAGCTTGTTGTGGTCAGGGAATAATAATAATAATAATAATAATAATAATAATAATAATAATAATAATAATAATAACAGTAATAATAATAACAGTAATAATAATAATAATACTAATGATGGCATTTGTTAAGCACTTACTATGTGCGTGTTCTAAGTGCTGGGGGGGATATAAGGTGATCAGGTCATCCCACGTGAGGCTCACAGTCTTAATCCCCATTTTACAGATGAGGTAACAGAGGCTCAGAGAGGTTAAGTGATTTGCCCAAGGTCACACAGCAGACATGTGGCAGAGCTAGAATTAGAATTCATGACCACTGAGCCACTCTGGTTCTATTGAGCCAAAAGTTTATGTTTACGTTGTACTGTGTATTATATATTTCCCCTCTAGGCAGTAAACTAGTTGTGGGTAGGGAACATGTCTACCCATTCTGTTGTATTGTACTCTCCCAATTCTTAGTACAGTGCTCTGCAAACAGTAAGAATTTAATAAATACGATTGATAGACTGTACATTCCCAAATGCCAATCAATCAGTGGCATTTCTTGAGCAGCAGGATGGTCTGCGCCCAGCATGTGCCACACAGTTGGGGCCTAATAGCTAAAGACGGCATAAGATTCCTATAAGCAGATTAATAATTTTTATAATAATATTAGTATTTGTTAAGTGTTTACTTTGTGCCAGACACTGTACTAAGCCCCGGGGTAGATACAAGTTAATCAGGTTGGACTCAGTCCCTGTCCCACAAGGGGCTCACAGTCTTGATCCCCATTTTACAGATGAGGTAACTGAGGCACTGAGAAGTTAAGTGACTTACCCAAGGTCACACAGCAGACAAATGGTGGAGTCAGAATTAGAACCCAGTTCCTTCTGATTCCCAGTCTGGTGCTCTATCCACTAGTCCATGCTGCTTCCCTGATACTCTCAAGAGACAGGAAGATGGTTTGATACTTCAAGGGGGCTACCGAGCCCTGCAGCCTTTAGATTTCACCTATTGGCACCTGTATATATGTATATATGCTTGTACATATTTATTACTCTATTTATTTATTTATTTTACTTGTACATATCTATTCTATTTATTTTATTTTGTTAGTATGTTTGGTTTTGTTCTCTGTCTCCCCCTTTTAGACTGTGAGCCCACTGTTGGGTAGGGACTGTCTCTATATGTTGCCAACTTGTACTTCCCAAGCACTTAGTACAGTGCTCTGCACACAGTAAGTGCTCAATAAATGATTGATTGATTGATAGTTCCCGCTAGCATAATCAGCATCATCACCAAAGCTTGGCTCCAAAAGCCTGAGGTCCACAGCAAACACTAATCCTAGCTCCACAACTTGCCTGCTGAGTGAGTCAGGGCAAGACATTTAACTTCTCTGTGACTCAGTTTCCTCACCTGTAAACTGGGGATTAAATACTCCTTCTCCCTCCCTCTTAAACTATGGAACGGGGACTATATCTGACCTGATTATTTTCTGTCTACCCCAGTTCTTAATGCAGTGCTTGGCACATAAGTGCTTAACAAATACCACAATTACCATTACTGTTATGGACATAAGTGCCATGATGGGCGAGGGGGAGATGCAGGGGATGTGAGAATCCAACGACTTGAATGATGCAGAGGTGCTGAATCAATGGTATTTACTGAGCACTTATTGTGTACATAGCATTGTACTAAGCACTTGGGAGAGTACGTACTCCCCAAGCGCTTAGTACAGTGCTCTGCACACAGTAAGCGCTCAATAAATACGACTTACTGAATGAATGAATATAGCAGAGTTGGTAGACACGTTCCCTGCCTACAATGAGCTTACAGTCTAGAGGGGAAGACAGACATTAATAGAAATAAATAAATTAAGTTGTGGATATGTACACAAGTGTTATGGGGCTGAGGGAGAGGTGAGTAAAGAGTGCAAACCCTAGTGTAAGGGTGATGCGGAGAGAAGCTTTAGTGGGCAGAAGTGGAAGAAATAGGCTGGAGAGATCAATTGGGGAAAGTTTCCTGGAAGAGATGCAAATTTAGCTCTTCAAAAAATAATAGTGAGGAGATATTCTGATGGAAGACCAAATATTACTCCATAGCAATGTTCAGTATACTAGAGCCTCATGAATCTAAATGCCAAGATAATTGTGGTTTACACCTGGCAAGCCCTGGAAGCCAGCACGTTTCCCCCTCTTATTTGTTTTGAGCTGCCTTGCTTAGTTTAATATTATTATTAATACTAACAACAATAATAGTATTTGTTGGGTGTTTACTATGTGCCAAGCACTGTTCTCAGCACTCGGGTTCACAGTCTAAGTAGGAAGGCATAGTATTTCAGCATGGCCTAGTAGATAGAGCCTGGGCCTAGGAATCATAAGGACCTGGGTTCTAATGCCGGTTCTGCCATTTAATAATAATGGTATTTGGTAAGCGCTTACTATGTGCCAAGCACTGTTCTAAGCACTTACTTGTCTTCTGTGTGACCCTGGGCAAGTCGCTTCACTTCTTTGTGCTTCAGTCGCCTCATCTGTACAATAAGGAATAAGACCGTGAGCCCCACGTGGGTCAGGGCCTGTTTCCAACCTGACTGCCTTATATCTACCCCAGTGCTTAGTACAGTGCCTAGCACATACTAAGCACTTAATAAATACCATAAAAAAATTGAATCCCCATTTTACAGATGAGGGAAGTGAGACATAGAGAGGTTAAGTGACTTACCCAAGGTCACACAGCAGATCAGTGGCAGAGCTGGGTTTAGAAGCCAGGTCCTCGGACTCCCAGTCCCAAGCCTGTCCTCTTATGATGGCATTTATTAAGCACTTACTATGTGCAAAGCACTGTTCTAAGCGCTGGGGAGGTTACAAGGTGATCAGGTTGTCCCACGGGGGGCTCACAGTCTTAATCCCCATTTTACAGATGAGGGAACTGAGGCACAGAGAAGTGAAGTGACTTGCCCAAAGTCACACAGATGACAAGTGGCGGAGCCGGGATTTGAACCCCTGACCTCTGACTCCAAAGCCCATGCTCTTTCCATTGAGCCACACTGCTTCTGATGTATTGCCTTTCACCAAGCAGTTGAAAGAACCAGAACCCATGGCCTGGCTTGCCACATTTTCCAGCAACCTCACTCACAGTGACTAATAATAATAATAATAATGACATTTATTAAGCGCTTACTACATGCTAAGTACTGTTCTAAGTGCCAGAGAGGTTACAAGGTGATCAGGTTGTCCCTCATGGGGCTCACAGTCTTAATCCCGTTTACAGATGAGGTAACTGAGGCACAGAGAAGTGAAGTGACTTGCCCAAAGTCACACAGCTGACAATTGGCGGATCTGGGACTGGAACCCTTGACCTCTGACTCCAAAGCCCGGGCTCTTTCCTACTGAGCCACGCTGCTTCTCAATGCCAACCCAACTCCTCTTCATTCATCCCCCCTTTTAGACTGTGAGCCCACTGTTGGGTAGGGACTGTCTCTATATGTTGCCAACTTGTACTTCCCAAGTGCTTAGTACAGTGCTCTGCACACAGTAAGTGCTCAATAAATGCGATTGATTGATTGATTCATCCATTCAATCATATTCATTGAGCACTTACTGCGTGCAGAGCACTGTACTAAGTGCTTGGAAACCACAATTCTGCAGCAGAGACAATCCCTACCCAACAACGGGCTCACAGTCTAGAAGGGGGGAGACAGACAACAAAACAAGTAGACAGGCATCAATTGCATCAATATAAATAAATAGAATTATAGATATATACACAACATTAATAATATAAATAGAATAATAAATATGTGCATATATACACAAGTACTGTGAGGCGAGGCAGGGGGGTAGAGCAGAAGGAGGGAGTTGGGGTGATGGGGAGGGGATGTTAACCTATTTCAGGAGGTTAAAAGTATGTGAAATTAGTTCTGGAGCTCAATACACTCAGCACTTTCCCCAATGCAAACCCACAAAGAAACCTCACAGTTACCAGAAAGAAAGATGTTGGGTTTATGGGGTTTCTATTAGGGCTCAAAGTCTGATTTGTCTTAAGGTAGATGATTACAGAGCACTTGGAAAAATACAATTATCCATGTAAGTAAATACAATCGAACTTGAGTGGGACAAAGGAGTAATGTTTTCTGCTCTTACACTTTCTCTGGACAAATGAACTCCTCGCATCATCAGGCCATCCTTCCTTCATCCTCTGCTGAGGTGTAAGCTCCTTGTGGGCAGGGACTGTATCTGTTATATTGCTCTATTGTAATAATAATAATAATGGCATTTATTGAGCGCTTACTATGTGCAAAGCAGTGTTCTAAGCGCTGGGGAGGCTACAAAGTGTTCAGGTTGTCCCACATGTGGCTCACAGTCTTAATCCCCATTTTACAGATGAGGTAACTGAGGCACAGAGAAGTTACGTGACTTGCTCCAAGTCACACAGCTGACAATTGGTGGAGCCAGGATTTGAACCCATGACCTCTGACTCCAAAGCCCGGGCTTTTTCAACTGAGCCATGCTGCTTCTCTGAGCCACGCTTGTACTCTTCCAACCTCTCAGTACAGTGCTTTGCACACAGTAAGCGCTCAAAAAATACAAATGACTGACAGGGAAAGGCCGACCAAGGGTTGTGGCAGTTTATTCTATTTTATTTTGTTAATATGTTTTGTTGTCTGTCTTCCCCTTCTAGACTGTGAGCCCACTGTTGGGTAGGGACCGTCTCTAGATGTGACCAACCTGGACTTCCCAAGCGCTTAGTACAGTGCTCTGCACCCAGTAAGCGCTCAATAAATACAATGGAATGAATGAATTTATTACTCTATTTATTTTACTTGTATATGTTTATTCTATTTTATTTTGTTAATATGTTTTGTTTTGTTGTCTGTCTCCACCTTCTAGACTGTGAGCCCACTGTTGGGTAGGGACCGTCTCTATGTGTTATCAACTTGTACTTCCCAAGCGCTTAGTACAGTGCTCTGCACCCAGTAAGTGCTCAATAAATACGATTGAATGAATGAATTTATTACTCTATATATTTTACTTGTACATGTTTATTCTATTTTATTTTGTTAATATGTTTTGTTTTCTCTCTCCCCCTTCTAGACTGTGAGCCCACTGCTGGGTAGGGACCATCTCTATGTGTTACCAACTTGTACTTCCCAAGCACTTAGTACAGTGCTCTGCGCACAGTAAGCACTCAATAAATACAATTGAATGAATGAATGAAGTTATTATTCTATTTTACTTGTACATATTTATTCTATTTATTTTATTTTGTTAATATGTTTTGTTTTGTTCTCTGTCTCCCCCTTCTAGACAGTGAGCCTGCTGTTGGGTAGGGACCGTCTCTAGATGTTGCCAACTTGGACTTCCCAAGCGCTTAGTCCAGTGCTCTGCACACAATAAGCGCTCAATAAATACGACTGAATGAATGAATTTATTACTCTATTTTACTTGTACATGTTTATTCTATTTTATTTTGTTAATATGTTTTGTTTTGTTCTCCGTCTCCCCCTTCTAGACTGTGAGCCGCTGTTAAGTAGGGACCGTCTCTAGATGTGGCCAACTTGTGCTTCCCAAGCGCTTAGTACAGTGCTCTGCACACAGTAAACGCTCAATAAATACGATTGAATGAATGAATGAATGAATGAATGAATGAGGCGAGGCTGGTGGCCCTTCTGGCTTCCACTACAAATCAGGGGAAATTTTTCTTCTCTCTCTTGCCTTCTCTCTCCTTTTCAGTGCCTCAGGTCTATGAAGCTAATGATGATGAAAATAATAATTAATGGTATTCAATCTGTTCCTATGTGTCAAGCATTGTTCAAAGCGCAGAGAATTAAGGGTAGGATAATAAAAATAATAATAATGGTATTTGTTATGCGCTATGTGTCAAGCCCTGTGCTAAGCACTGGGATAGATAAAAGGACATCGAGTTGGACACAGTCGCTGTCCCTCGTGGGGCTCACGCTCTTAATCCCCATTGTACAGGTGAGATAACTGAGGCTCAGAGAAGTGAAGTGACTTGCCCAAGTCAGGAAGCAGACAAATGAAAAGCAGCATGGCGTACACGGGCCGGTTTCTATTCCCGGCTCAGCCACATATCTGCTGTGTGACCCTGGGGAAGTCACTTCCCTTCTCTGGGCCTCATCTGGACGATGGGGATTGAGACTGGGAGTCCCACACGGGACAGGGACTGGGTCCCACCTGATTTGCTTGTATCCAGCCAAGAGCTTAGTACAGTGCCTGGCACATAGTGAGTGCTTAACAAATACTATTATTATTTTAGTATTAATTATAATTAGAATAATAATAATCATAACAATAGCATTATACTATCATTAATTATTAATTATGGTCACTATCATAGCATCTTATTATCGATTATCAATCAATAAGCACAATCAGTAATTATTATAATACTATATCATTATATATTAATCATCAACCACCAATTATTTTATTATATATGAATTATTTATCATTAATTGATTGTGTAATTACACATTATATATTAATTATTACAACGATGATATTGCATTATTAATTATTAATTATAATGACAATTAATTATAATAATAATAGTATTTGAGCTTAGTACAGTGCCTGGCACATAGTATGTGTTTAACAAATACTATTATTAGTATAGCATTAATTATCATTAATCATTAATTATAACCACTATTATATTATTATAGCATCTTATTATTGATTATTAATAATTAATAAGCATAATAATCATTATAACACTATTATACCATTACACATTAATTATCAATCACTAATTTATTATATTATTATATATTGATTATTAATCATTAACTGATCATTCAATTATATATTACATATTAATTATTATAACAATCATATTATATCATTAATTATAATGATAATTAATTATAATAATAGCAGTATTTGAGCTTAGTACAGTGCCTGGCACATAGTACGTGCTTATCAAATAGCATTATTATTTTAGTACTACTACTAATAACAATAACAATAACGACATCATATTAACAATAATTATTGATTATAATCACTATTCTATTGTTTTAGCATATTGTTATTGATTATTAATCATTAATAAGCATAATAAACATTATAACACCATTATACCATTACACATTAATTATCAATCACTAATTTATTATATTACATATTAATTATTAATCATTAACTGATCACTCAATCATATATTACATATTATTATAACAATCATATTATATCATTAATTATAATAATAATAGTATTTGAGCGTAGTACAGTGCCTGGCACATAGTATGTGCTTAACAAATACTATTATCATTATGATAGTATTAATTATAATTAGAATATGAATAACCATAATAATAGCATTATATTATCATTATTAATTATAATCACTATTATAATATAGCATTTTATTATTGATCATTAACAATTAATAAGCACAATAAGTAATTATTATAATACTATTATACCATCGTATATTAATTATTAATCACTAATTGATTATACGCTTTATCTTATATATTATTATAACAATCATACTCTATTATTGATTATTAATTATAAGGATAATTAATTATAATAATTATAGCATTTGTTAAGCACTTACTACGTGCCAGGCACTGTACTAAGCTCTTGGCTGGATACAAGCAAATCAGGTGGGACCCAGTCCCTGTCCCATGTGGGACTCCCAGTCTCAATCCCCATCGTACAGGTGAGGCCCAGAGAAGGGAAATGACTTCCCCAAGGTCACACAGCAGATATGTGGCGGAGCCAGGATTAGAACCCACCACGTCCTTCTTGATTGTGGCTCTATCCTCTTACGCCATGCTTCTTACTGTGCGCTGTTTTCAAACGTGGTCATTCCTACTGGATAAACAAGCCCAGTTTCTTCCAATCAATCAATCAATCGTATTTATTGAGTGCTTACTGTGTGCAGAGCACTGTACTAAGCGCTTGGGAAGTCCAAGTTGGCAACATATAGAGACGGTCCCTACCCAACAGTGGGCTCACAGTCTAGAAGGGGGAGACAGCGAACAAAACCAAACATATCAACAAAATAAAATAAATAGAATAGACCTGCTTACAGCTTCTGGAAAACCTTGGAGCCTCAGACCCAGAGCTGTGTTGCCGGCAGTCGAACCGATGGTAAAGTGGGAATCAATCAACCAATCAATTAATTTAATTGATTTAAATTAATAGTATTTTATTTTGTTGTCTATCTCCCCCTTCTAGACTGTGAGCCCATTGTTGGAAAGGGACCGTCTCTATGTGTTGCCAACTTGTACGTCCCAAGCGCTTAGTGCAGTGCTCTGCACACAGTAAGCACTCAATAAATACGATTGAATGAATGAATAAAAGTGGAGTGTGGATAGGTATCTGGATAGGTACCTGTATATATGTTTGTATGTATTTATTACTCTATTTTATTTATACATATTTATTCTATTTATTTTATTTTGTTAATAGGTTTTGTTTTGTTGTCTGTCTCCCCCTTCTAGACTGTGAGCCCGCTGTTGGGTAGGGACCGTCTCTATGTGTTGCTGACTCGTATATATGTATAAATGTTTGTACGTATTTATTACTCTATTTTATTTGTACATATTTATTCTATTTATTTTATTTTATTTTAAACGCAGTATTTAATGAGCACTTAGAGTGGGTAGAGCACTGTACTAAGTGCCCGGGAAAGCACAATATAATAGACATGATCCCTGCCTACAAGGGGCTTACAACCTAAGAGGGAAAACACACATTAAAATAGATAATCAATGTACGGTATTTAATGAGCACTTAGAGTGGGTAGAGCACTGTACTAAGTGCCTGAGAAAGCACAATATAATAGACATGATCCCTGCCTACAAGGGGCTTACAACCTAAGGGGGAAAACACACATTAAAATAGATTAAGGATAGGAGGAATAGTAGAATACAAGAATATTTACATAATTACTGTGGGGCTGGGATAAGTATCAAAGTGCTTAAGGTGTGTAGTTTCCCAAGCGCTTAGTACAGTACTTTGCACACAGTAAGCGCTCAATAAATACAATTAAATGAATGAATGAATACACAGCCAAGTGTACAGTTGACACAGCCGGAAAGGCGGGTAGGGGAAATCAGGGAAGAGGGGCCTGGGAGTCTAAAGGTCATGGGTTCGAATCCAACCTCTGTCACATGTTTGCCATGTGAGCTTGGGCAAGTCACTTAACTTCTCTATGCCTCCATAGCCTCAACGGTAAAAAAATGGGGATTAAGAGTGTGAGCTCAATGTGTTTCACCTGCTTAACTTGTACCACCTTAGTGCTTAGAACAATCAATCAATCGTATTTATTGAGCACTTACTGTGTGCAGAGCACTGTACTAAGCGCTTGGGAAGTACAAGTTGGCAACATATGAAGACAGTCCCTACCTAACAGTGGGCTCACAGTCTAGAACAGTGCTTGGCATATAGTGAGCCCATTGTTGGGTAGGGATTGCCTCTATTTGTTGCCAAATTGTACTTTCCAAGAGCTTAGTACAGTACTCTGCACACAGTAAGTACTCAACAAATTTGACTGAATGAATGAACAAGTACCATTATTAGCATTATTAGTAATAATAATAAATAAAGGGCTTAGTTTGGGAAGACCTCTGGCAGATGTGATTTTTGGAGGGCTCTGAAAGTAGGGAGAAGGGTGAACTGTCAGATCAATCAATCAATCGTATTTATTGAGCGCTTACTGTGTGCAGAGCACTGTACTAAGCGCTTGGGAAGTACAAGTTGGCAACATATAAAGACAGTCCCTACCCAACAGTGGGCTCACAGTCTAGAACAGTGCTTGGCACATAGTGAGCCCATTGTTGGGTAGGGATTGCCTCTATTTGTTGCCAAATTGTACTTTCCAAGAGCTTAGTACAGTACTCTGCGCACAGTAAGCACTCAACAAATTTGACTGAATGAATGAACAAGTACCATTATATTATTAGTAATAATAATAAATAAAGGGCTTAGTTTGGGAAGACCTCTGGCAGATGTGATTTTCGGAGGGCTCTGAAAGTGGGGAGAAGGGGGAACCGTCAGATATGAAGGGGGAGGGAGCTCCAGGTCCGAGGGAAAACGTGGACAGGGGTCGATGGCGAGAGAGATGAGATGGAGTGTGTTCTGGTTAATCAATCAATCAATCAATCGTATTTATTGAGTGCTTACTGTGTGCAGAGCACTGTACTAAGCGCTTGGGAAGTACAAGTTGGCAACATACATAGACGGTCCCTACTCAACAACGGGCTCACAGTCGAGAAGGGGGAGACAGACAACAAAACGAAACTTGTAGACAGGTGTCAAAACCATCAGAATAAACAGAATCATAGCTATATGCACGTCATTAACAAAATAGAATAGTAAACATGGACAAGTAAAATAAATACATTAATAAATCTGTACAAATATATGCAAGTGCTGTGGGGAGGGGAAGGAGGGAAGGAGGTAGGGAAGGAGGTAGGGTTGGGGGGATGGGGAGGAGGAGAGGAAAAAGGGGGATCAGTTTGGGAAGGCCTCCTGTAGGAGGTGAGCTCTAAGTAGGGCTTTGAAAGGAGGAAGAGAGCTAGTTTGGAGGATATGTGGAGGGAGGGCATTTCAGGCCAGGGGAAGGACGTGGGCCGGGGGTTGACGGCGGGACAGGCGAGAACGAGGCCCAGTGAGGAGGTTAGCAGCAGAGGAGCGGAGGGTGCAGGCTGGGCTGAAGAAGGAGAGAAGGGAGGTGAGGTAGGAGGGGGCGAGGTGATGGACAGCCTTGAATCTGGGAGTGAGGAGTTTTTGCTTGATTCGTAGGTTGACAGGCAACCACTGGAGATTTTTGAGGAGGGGAGTGAAATGCCCAGAGCGTTTCTGTACAAAGATAATGCGGGCAGCAGAGTGAAGTATAGAATGAAGTGGGAGAGACAGAGAGGAGGCTGATGCAGTAATCCAGTCGGGATAGGATGAGAGATTGAACCAGCAAGGTAGAGGTTTGGATGAAGAGGAAAGGGCGGATCTTGGTGATGTTGTGGAGGTGAGACTGGCAGGTTTTGGTGACGGATCGGATATGTGGCGTGAGTGAGAAAAAGGAGTCGAGGATGACACCAAAGGTGCAGGCTTGTGAGACCGGAAGGATGGCAGTGCCATCAACAGTGATGGGAAAGTCAGGGAGAGGGCAGGGTTTGGGAGGGAAGACAAGGAGTTCAGTCTTGGACATGTTGAGTTTTAGATGGCGGGCAGACGTCCAGATGGAGATGTCCTGAAGGCAGAGGAGATGCGAGCCTGGAGGGAGGGAGAGAGAGCAGGGGCAGAGATGTAGATTTGGGTGTCGTCAGCGTAGAGATGATAGTTGAAGCCATGGGAGCGAATGAGGTCACCAAGGGAGTGAGTGCAGATAGAGAACAGAAGGGGACCAAGAACTGACCCTTGAGGAACCCCTACAGTAAGGGGATGGGAGAGGGAGGAGGAGCCCGCAAAGGAGATTGAGAATGAACAGCCAGAGAGATGAGGAGAACCAGGAGAGGACAGAGTCTGTGAAGCCAAGGCTGGATAGTGTGTTTAGGAGAAGGGGGTGGTCCACAGTGTTGAAGGCAGCTGAGGTCAAGGAGGATTAGGATAGAGTAGGAGCTGCTGGATTTGGCAAGAAGGAGGTCATCGATGACCTTTGAGAGGGCAGTTTCGGTGGAGTGTAGGGGACGGAAGCCAGATTGGAGGGGGTCTAGGAGAGAGTTGAAGTTGAGGAATTTGAGGCAGCAAGTTCTAGGAGTTTGGAAAGGAAGGGTAGGAGGGCGATAGGGCAATAACTAGAAGGGGCAGTGGGGTCAAGAGAGGTTTTTTTAGGATGCGGGAGACATGGGCATGTTTGAAGGCAGAGGGGAAGGAACAAGTGGAGAGTGAGTGGTTGAAGATGGAAGTTAAGGAAGGGAGGAGGGAAGGGGCGAGAGTTGTCATAAGAGGAGAGGGAATGGGGTCTGAAGCATAGGTGGACGGAGTAGCACTTGAGAGGAGGGAGAAGATCTCACCTGAAGATACTGCTGGGAAGGATGGGATGGTAGCAGAGAGGGTTGAGAGCCGGGGGATGGAGAAGGGGGAGGGGTGACTTTGGGGAGCTCAGACCTGATGGAGTTAATTGTATTAATGAAGTAGGAGGCCAGATCTTTGGGGGTTAGGGATGGAGGAGGGGGAGGAACAGGGGGCCTGAGGAGGGAGTTAAATGTACTGAACAGCTGACGGGGATGATGGACATGGGTGTCAATAAGAGAGGAAAAATAGTTTTGCCTGGCAGAGGAGAGGGCAGAGTTAAGGCACGGAAGGATAAATTTAGAGTGAACAAGGTTTGTTTGGTGTTTAGACTTTTGCCAGCAGTGTTCAGCAGCTCAAGCTTAAGAGCGAAGGAGGAGGACAGTGGCAGTGATCCAAGGCTGTGGGTTAGTGGTGCAAGAGTGGTGAAGGGAAAGGGGAGTGAGCAAGTTGAGTAGAAAGGGTGGAGTTGAGAGTGGTAATCTGGTCATCAAGAGTGGGTAGAGAGGATAGGGAGGCGAGGTGGGGTGTGATGCGCTGAGAGAGATGGATGAGAAAGGGTTCAAAGGTCACGAAAGGTACAAACCAGATAGAAAGCTCACCACAGCTCCAACTCTGAAGCAACCCAAGAGGAGCTTTTGAATAACAATAACAGGTGCAGTAATCATAAGAATAATCTTAATAATATATAATTTGCCTCTGCTTACCAGTGTCTGCTATAGCAGATTAAGAAAAAACAAACATAAATTTGAAAGTGAGTAGGAGTATTTATTCATTCATTCAATCATATTTATTGAGTGCTTACCGTGTGCAGAGCACTTTACATAGCGCTTGGGAAGTACAAGTCGGCAACATATAGAGATGGTCCCTACCCAACAACAGGTTCAGAGTCTAGAAGATAATCATAAGAATAATCTTAATAATGTATAATTTGCTTCTGTTTACCAGTGTCTGCTATAGCAGATTAAAAAACAAACACATAAATATGAAAGTGAGTAGGAGTAGGGAAAAAATGGATGAGTTTTAAATACATTTATGTTTTGGGACAACTCTTGGGGTCGCACCTGGAGAGTTTCCTGTCCTCTACCAGTCTCTGCTATGGGAGGGAAAATCAAGCAGAGGCCTACCCATTCCATTTCTAGCTTGGGCAATGGCTAGCAAGTGGAAGGCCATCTACTACAAGTCAAAACTCACCTGTGCTGGGCAGCAGCGGTGGGGGAGAGAGTCGAGGGCAGAGGCTCGAGTTAACTGTGCGGGAGAAGGCAATGATAAACCGCTTCCATATTTTTACCAAGAAAATTATATGGATCCACTATCAGAACGATGGAGGTGGAGCATTCTGGGAGAGATGTGTCCATGGTGTCACTATGGGTCGGACGCGACTCGACAGCATTAAACAGCAACACCAATGTTTTGGGAGAGGTGAAACGCAATTGTGCCACAAATGCACAGTTTGTATAGAATCTTAATGAAAGGAGTCACTGTGTATTGGTATCACTTTAACAGTCAACCTCTAAAGGCAGAATTTAGGGAGAATAGGTGTTTTGGGAATTCCTGGTCATGTTTAATCAGAGGCATCTATTGAGCACTTATTATGTGTAGAACACTGTACTAAGCACTTGAAGTACAATACAGTAGAGTTGATAGATGATCCCTGCTCTCAGCGAGCTTGCAATCTAGATCAAAACCTAGACCAGTTGCTTTTGAAAATGTATCGATTAAGGGGACTCTAAAGAAGGACGAAAATGTTAAGCAGGAAGTGAAGAAAAGTTTGGTTCCATGCTGAGGAAATCCACTTGTAAAGTGATGAGCGGATCACACAATTGGCTTTTTCTATCCAGGCTACTCTCCTTCTGAGTGGACACTGACCTCCAGACCACGGTGCTCATAAGAATCCCACCGCAATTCCCAATCCCAGCTCAGATGAAAAGATGGAACCACAATGGTATTTTTGTAACCTTCTGACCCACTCCATTTCAATGCATATCACCCCACCTCAACACTGTTTTAGACTCAAAACAATGCAAGGAATGTCCCCAAAATATTTTCCCCTGAATTTTGTTTCTTTTCGGATGTCCACACCCGAAACCTTGTTTCTCAATAATAATCAGTTCTTTCCTAGCAACTTATTCCTACAAGCAATAAACAAGGGAAACTTTAGAAGAGACTCTTTAGAATCCGGTAACAAGAGGTGATGTTTGATTTTTTTTTTCCATTTAGGCACAGTTATTTTTGCAGTTCCACACATAATGCTCATCTCCATGATGTGTTTTATTTCAGAATATTTGTTTATGAGTACTGTGCACTGAAATTTAAAGGAGGGTAGAAACACATGCCAATCCTGAACCAGTGATGATGATTATAAACCAGACTTAATAATAATTTATTGGAAACCTATCAATACCTGCAGGCCCTGTAGAAACACAACTATTCACTGCCTCAGCCCACTTGGCCTTTTGACCTCGATCAGTAATGAACTCTGGAGATTCTTTACTGCCCTGTAAAGTAGCAAGGTAAAAGGAAGGCAGGGAAGAGGGCAGTCTTCCTCAAATGATCTTTCTCAACGAGAACAGTTTCTCATCTTTATCCACACAACTTATATTCATTCATTCACTCATATTTATTGAGCGCTTACTATGTGCAGAGCACTGTACTAAGCACTTGGAAAGTACAATTCGGCAACAGATAGACAGTCCCTACCCAACAACGGGCTCACAGCCTAGAAGACAGGCTCACAGTCTATATCTGATCATGAATTTCCTCAACGATATACTGAGGTGAATGTTCTCTTCTCCTCTCCACTGAGATGACCAGATGTCCCGATTTAGGTGGGTCAGTCCCACACTATCAGGATCTATTTGCCTCCTGCCCCATTTGGGTTCTTCAGGCAAATTCATGTCCCCAAAACCTGAGGAAAATGGTCAGTTGAGATGTGTGCCCTCCTTAGCAAGGGGAAGGGGTCCCATAGGTCAGGGTGGGGAGATGGGTGAGGGGGAAAGCAGGAGGAATCAACCAATTAATGGTATTTACTGAGCGCTTACTGTGTGCAGAGCACAGAATACTGTACTAAGCACTTGGGAGAGTACAATATAACAGAATTGGTGGATATGTTCCCTGCCCACAATGAATTTACAGTCCAGAAAAAATGGCCAGCAATACAGTGCTAGAGCTTTAGGATCTGGGGTCCAGGAAAACTTTTCCTCTTCTCCCGCTCCCTTCTGCATCACTCTTGTTCTTGGATTTCCCCTCCTTATTCACCCCTCCCTCAGCCCCAAAGCACTTATGTACATAACCGTCATTCATTCATTTCTATTAATGTCTTTCTCCCCATCTAGTTGTAAACTCCCTGTGGGCAGGGAACATATCCACCAACTCAGTATATTGTTCTCTCCCAAGTGCTTAGTACAGTGCTCGGCACAGAGTAAGCACGCAATAAATACAGCTGATTGGTTGATTCCTCCTGCCACTCCCCTCAACCATCTCCCCACCCTTACCTAGGAAGCGCCCTCTCACCCTATGAAACCCCTTCCATTGGCTAAGGAGGGCATGCATCTAATAATAACAATAGTAATAATAATAATAATGGTATTTTGTTAAGCACTTACTATGGGCCAAGCACTGTTCTAAGCTCTGGGGTAGTTAAAGGGTAATCAGGTTGTCATTCATTCATTCAATCGTGTTTATTGAGTGCTTACTGTGTGCACAGCACTGTACTAAGCGCTTGGGAAGTACAAGTTGGCAACATAAAGAGACAGTCCCTACCCAACAATGGGCTCACAGTCTAGAAGGGGGAGACAGACAACAAAACAAAACATGTGCACAGGTGTCGTCATCAGAATAAATAGAAGTAAAGCTATATGCACATAATTAACAAAATAAATAGAACAGTAAATATGTACAAGTAAAACAGAGTAATAAATCTGTACAAACATATATATCGGTGCTGTGCGGAGGAGAAGGAGGTAGGGCGGGGGGGGATGGGGAGGAGGAGAGGAAAAAGGGGGCTCAGTCTGGGAAGGCCTCCTGGAGGAGATGAGCTCTCGATAGGGCTTTGAAGGGAGGAAGAGAGCTAGCTTGGTAGATGTGCGGAGGGAGGGCATTCCAGGCCAGGGGGAGGATGTGCGCCGGGGGTCGATGGCGGTACAGGCGAGAACGAGGCACAGTGAGGTTCACAGTCTTAATCCCCATTTTACAGATGAGGCAACTGAGGCACAGAGAAGTTAAGTGGCTTACCCAAGATCACACAGCAGACAAGTGGCGGAGCTGGGATTAGAACTCACAACCTCAGACTCCCAAGCCTGCGCTCTTGCCACTAAACCAGTCTGCTTCTCATCTGACCATATACCTGTCACTGTATTGCTGGTCATTTTCTCTGGATTAGAACCCAGGTCCTTCTGACACTCAGGTCTGGGCCCTATCCACTAGGCCACGCTGCTTCTAATGACTAATTACTTGTTATTTACTTATTAGACTCTCCCAACCAGAGGGCCTAATACAGTGCTCTGTCCACAAAAACATCCAGTTGAGCTGGGCCCCCAATTAAGTGGTCTGCCCACAGTAGCCCAGTACAGATGTGCCGCTGGTTGCCAACAACCCCAACATATAAAAAAATCCAACATATAAAATCCAGAGCTGCGTCATAAGACTAATTGCTGACACAGCCCATGATCCATAAATACTGCCTACCGTTTTGTCAGACTGTTGCGGGGGTTTCAATTCCTTCCCCGCCCCACTTCTCCCGCCCCTCCCCGAACATACACCGAAAGCCAGGTTCTCTAGTCCGGCTCAATCATGGCATGATAAGAAAGTCTGCTAATTCTGGCTAAAAGCGCTACCCTTTGACCTCATCCGGATTCTGTGCTGTTTGCAGCTAAGGAGGATTGTAAGCCCCACTAATGATAATAATTATGGTATTTGTTAAGCACTTACTATATGTCAGGCACTGTACTAAGCGCTGACGTGGATACAAGCGCTGAGGGAGAGAAGCAGCGTGGCTCAGTGGAAAGAGCACGGGCTTGGGAGTCAGAGGTCATGGGTTCTAATCCCGGCTCTGCCACTTATCAGCTGTGTGACTTTGGGCAAGTCACTTAACTTCTCTGGGCCTCAGTTTACCTCACCTGGAAAATGGGGATTAAGACTGTGAGCCCCATGTGGGACAACCTGATTACATTGTATCTCTCCCAGTGCTTAGAACAGTGCTTGGCACATAGTAAGCGCTTAACAAATACCAAAATTGTTATTACAGGCAAATTGGGTTCGACACAGTTCCTGTTCCGTGTGGGGCTCACAGTCGCAATCTCCATTTTACAGAAGAGGTAACTGAGGCACAGAGAAGGAAAGTGACTTGCCCAAGGTCACACAGCGGACAAGTGGTGGATCCGGGATTAGAACCCATGACTTTCTGATGCCCAGGCCCGTGCTCTAACCACTCCACCATGCTGCTTCTCTGACCACTAGACTGGAAGCTCGATGTGGGCAGGGAACGTGGCTACCGACTCTGTAGAACTGTACTCTCTCAAGCACTTATTACAGTTATTAATTCATTCATTCAATTGTATTTGAGTGCTTACTGTGTGCACAGCACTGTACTAAGCGCTTGGGAAGTACAAGTCGGCAACATATAGTGATGGTCCCTACCCAACAACGGACTCACAGTCTAGAAGGGGGAGACAGACAGCAAAACTAAACATGTAGACAGGTGTCAAAACGGTCAAAATAAAATAGAATTACTGCCTATGTACTTGAGTTCACACACCCTAAGCACTTAGGTATTCACACACCTTAGCCAGTACTAATGTACATATCCTTTAACTCAGTTGCCTTCTCTTTCTGTATTTTATTTTAATGACTGCCTCCCCCACTGGGATTGTAAGGTACTTGAAGGCAGGGATCACATCAACCAACCCTACTGTACTGTACTCTACCAAGCACATAGTACAGTTCACTCAGCGAGTGCTCAATAAATACCACTGATTCACTGATTAGGAAGGATGTTGTTCGTCCTAAATTGCACACATTTTTCACTACAGGGAAGCGGCATGACCTAGTGGATAAAGCATGGGCCTGGGATTCAGAAGGACCTGGGTTCTAATCCCGGCTCTGCCACTCGTCTGCTGTGTGACCTTGGGCAAGTCACTTCACTTCTCTGGGCTTCAGTTACCTCAACTATAAAAATGTGGGTTAAGACTGTGAGCCCCATGTGGGACAGGCTTAGTACAGTGCCTGACACATAGTAAGCACTTAAATACCACAGTTATTATAATCATTGCTAATAAAGTTGAAAAACAACCACAGTGGTCAATTGGGAAAACTCCTGGTTCAGCAGCCTCCTGCAAAGACCCAAGAACACACTACAATTCCTAATTTAATACTGCGATGTGAGGCCTTTAATTTCAATTATTTTTTGGTATTTGTTAAGCACTTACTGTGTACCAGACGGTTTCCTCAACGGTAAAATGGGTATTAAATACTTGTTCTCCTTCCTACTTAGACTGTGAGCCCCATGCAGCACAGGGAATGTGTCCGATCTAATTAATCTGTACCTACCCCAGTGCTTAGAACAGTGTTTGACACTTAGTAAGCACTTAACTACCATAAAAAAAATCAGTATCAGAATTAGTCAATTTATCAACAGTAGCTATTGAGTGCTTACTGTGTGTTGAGAACTGTACTAAATACTTGGTAAAGTCTAGTACAATAAGATCCCACCCTCAATCCTCTTGGTGGAGACAGACATTAACATAAAATACAGAAAGGGGAGGCAACTAAGTTTAAGTTTATGTACATAAGAGCTGGTGAAAGGGAGTGAATTTCTATGTGCTTAGGGGGTATGAACTCAAGTATACAGGTAACAATAATAATAATAACCGAGGTATTTGTTATGAGCGCTTACTATGTGCCAAGCACTTTCCCAGGACCTGGGCTGGATACAAGATGACCAGTTCCCACATGAGGAACAAAGTTTAAGTAGGAGGGAGAACAGGCATTGAATCCCCATTCTGCAGATGAGAGAGCTGAGGCACAAAGAAGTGAAGTGACTTGCCCAAGGTGACGCATCAGGTAAGTGGCAGAGCTGGGATTAGAAACCAGGCCCGTACTCTTTCCACTAGGACACACTGCTTCCCATGAGGAAGCATCGGGAAGCAGAAAGGAGGGGTAATTGGGAAGGGAGATAGGAGATGCGTCAAGAAAATCTTTCTGGAGTAGATGTGATTTTCGTATGACTCTGAAGATGGGGAGAGTAGCGGTCCGGTGGAAATAAATCGTCAATTTATTCTGACGATTTTGACACCTGCCTACATGTTCTGTTTTGATGTCTGTCTCCCCCTTCTAGATTGTGAGCCCGTTGTTGGGTAGGGACCATCTCTGTATGTTGCCGACTTGTACTTCCCAAGCACTTAGTACAGTGCTCTGCACACAGTAAATGCTCAATAAATACAATTGATTGAATGAATGAATGAAATGAAGGAGGTGGGAGTTCCAGGCCAGAGGAAGGATGTGAGCAAGGTGTCAACGGTGAGAGGGATGAGAGTGAGAAGCAAGAGAGGATGCTGATGTTAGAGGAGTGAAATGTGTTTGCTAGGTTTTAGTGGGAGAGGGGCAAGGTATTTTGGAGAGAGTTGATTGTATGTCTTAAAGCTGACAGTAAGGAGTTTCTGGTCAATGAGTAAGAGAAATGTGTGCAGAAAGATTTTTTTTAGAAATCTGATCTGGGCAGCAGAATGAAGTATGGACTAGAGAGAGGAGAGGCTGGAGGAATGGAGGTCAGCGTGGAGGCTGACGCAATAGTCAAGATGGGATATAACAATAATAATAATAGTGATAATTGTGGTATTTGTTAAGTGCTTACTATGCGTATCTAAGCGCTGGGGTAGATGCAGGGTAATTAGGTCATCCCACCTGGGGCTCACAGTCTCAATCCCCATTTTACAGAGGAGGTAACTGAGGCACAGAGAAAATAAGTGACTTACACGAAGTCATATAGCAGACAAGCAGTGGAGGTGGAATTGGAACCCATGTCCTTTGACTCCCAAGCCCATGCTCTTTCCACTAACCACGCTGCTTCTCACCAGTGTGGAGCAGTTTAGATGGAGAGGAAGGGGAAGATTCTGGAGTTCTGAAGATAGGACTGGCAGTTACGGAAGCAGCATGGCCTAGTGAAACGAGCATGGGCCTGGGAATCAATCAATCAATCGATCGTATTTATTGAATGCTTACTGTGTGCAGAACACTGTACTAAATGCTTGGGAGAGTACAATATAACACTATAACAGACACATTCCCTGCCCACAACAGAGGACCTGGGTTCTAATTCTGGCTCTGCCACTTGCCTACTGCGTGATCGGGTTCAAGTTACTTAACTTCTCTGTGCTTGTGTTTGCTCAACTGTAAAATGGGGATTTCATACTTATTCTCACTCCTACTTAGACCGTGAACCTCAGGAAGGACAGGGACTGTGTCTGACCTGATTGATTTGTAACTACCCTAATCCGTAAGACCCAGAAGTGCTCACCAAATACCATGAAAAAAAAAGAACAGAGGCACAGAGAAGTTAAATAACTTGCCCAAGGTTACACAGCAGGTAAGTGGCAGAGTCAGGTTGGAACCCACATCCTCTAACTCTCGGGCTCTTTCCGCTCACGCTGCTCTTTGATGAAGGACATCTCGGTGTAGGGGAATTCCTGGAAGTAATCGTCAGGTCCTCCTGCTCTGGAGAGGCCCTCCGCTTCTGAAAGGAGGCTCACAGATGTGGACCTTGTAATTAGCCAGTCGCTTGACTCAAGCTCTCCTAATCCACCCAGAGGTACCGGTGACTGCCTACTGACCCCTTCACCCACCACGAAAGCAATTCCGGCTAAACAATCTCTGCCACTGGGAGTCTGAAGCCCGGCCAGCTGACTCGGACATTGCCCCTTGTTCTCCTCAGGGGATGGCTGTGAGGCGTAATAAGAACCAGTTTCTGAACTGAAAGTATCTCTTCAACACTTCTGTGTTTGAAGATGATGCTATTGCAGATGAGAACCCGCGGCTGAGTGCAAGGACTGCGTACAGAGCAGTATTCATTCAATTCACTTAATCGGATTTATTGAGCATTTTCTGTGTGCAGAGAACTGTGTTATGCGCTTGGGAGAGTACAAAACAACAATAAACAGATACATTCCCTGTCCATGATAAGCTTACAGTCTACAGAGTAACAGTAGGAGTGGGGACAGTAGTTGTGGTATTGGATTGTAAGTTCCGTGCTACACTGTCCACTCCTTAATAAAAAGAATATTTAACTGTGGTATTTGTTAAGGGCTTACTATGCATGAAGCACTGTACTAAATGCTGGGGTAGCTACAAGATAACTGTAAGCTCGTTGTGGACAAGGAATGTGTCTGTTTATTGTTGTATTGCACTGCCCCAAGTGCTTAGTACAATGCTCTGCACACAGTAAGCACTGAATAAATACGATTGAATTGAACGAATGAATGAATGAATGAGGTCCCACATGGGGCTCACGGTCTAAGTAAGAGGGAGAACAGGTATTGAATCCCCATTTTGTAGATGACAGAACTGAGGCACCGAGAAGGTCAGTGACTTACCAAGGTCACACAGCAGACAAGACACCTTCCCAGACTAAGCCCCACTTTTACTCAGCTTTCCCTCCCTTCCACATCACCTCACTCCCTTTACTCTTCCCCCTCTCCCCACCCCACAGCACTTATGTATATATAATATATAAATATTAAAATAATAATAAAATAATATATAAATGCAATATAAATAAATAGAAATATTGTATATATTACATTGTGTGTATATATATATATATATATAATTCTATTTATATTGATGCCTGTTTACTTGTATTGATGTCTGTCTCCCCCCCAACCCCCGCCACCCAGACTGTGAGCCCACTGTGGCCAGGGATTGTCTCGTATTGTATTATATTGGGCAGTGCTTGGCACACAGTAGGCACTCAATAAATAGGATTGAATTAATGAATAAATGAAAGAAGGAAAGAAGGAAAGAAAGAAAGAAAGAAAGAAAGGAAAGAAAGGAAAGAAAGGAAAGAAAGGAAAGAAAGGAAAGAAAGGAAAGAAAGGAAAGAAAGGAAGAAAGAAATTAGAACTCAGGCCCTCTGGCTCTGAGCCCACTAGGTCACACTGCTTCTCCTAAAGTCAACTCCATTGGTGTCTTTTAACTCCCAACTTTTTAGTACAGTGCTCTGCACACAGTAAGTGCTCAATTAATACCATTCATTGATTGAGAAGCGGAGGAATAGCAAAGACATTTAACTTACTGAGCACCTGATGTGTCCAGTGCATTCACAGGAGTCATACTGGGGGAAAATGCACTTGAAAAAGTACAACAGAAACACAGGAGGTGTTTTCTGCCCATAAGGAGCTCATACGCTAATGGGGGAAATAGTCATAGAAATATTCAGAAATAGTTGGAGCAAGAAGGGGAACAGGGAGCAGCTAAAGAGTTGAAGGAATGGGCCAGGAAAAATGACCAGAAGAAATAATTAGCTTGTATCTACTCCAGTGCTCAGTTCATACTAAGCCCTTCTCACAATTATCATTATGCAATTTTATATACACAAGTACTGAGGCCTTTTAAAAATCAGCCAAACAACAGTATTTATTGAGCACTTCCTATGTGCAGAGCACCGACAAAAGCTTAGGGGCCAGAGGTGGCCACTGGCTTGATAAGCTTTGGAGGGATGGGAATCTCTAGACTGAAAGCTCCTTGGGGGCAAGGATTGTGTCTAAGCTGCTATAGTATTTTAGCTCAGCGTGGCTTAATGGATAGACCATGGTCCTGGGAGTCAGAAGGTCCTGGGTTCTCATCCTGGCTCTGCCACATAATAATAATAATAATGGCATTTATTAAGTACTTACTATGTGCAAAGCACCGTTCTAAGCGCAGGAGAGGTTACAAGGTGATCAGGTTGCCCCACATGGGGCTCACAGTCTTAATCCCCATTTTACAGATGAGATAGGCACAGAGAAGTGAAGTGACTTGCCCAAAGTCACACAGCTGATAAGTGGAAGAGCAGGGACTTGAACCCATGATCTCTGACTCCAAAGCCTGTGCTCTTTCCACTGAGCCACTCTGCTTCGACTGAGCCACATATGTGCTGGGCAACCTTGGGCAAATCACTTAACTTCCCTGGGCTTCAGTTGCCTCCTCTGTAAAGTGGGGATTAAGAGTGTGAGCCTCATGTGGGACAGGGACTGTGTCCAATCTGAATGACTTGTAGCTACCCAGTAGTTAGAACAATGCTTGGCATATAACAAGCCTTCTTAGGAAGGCTTTGAAGGTAGGGAGGGCTGAGGTCTGGACAGTTTTTGTGGGAAGAAAGTTCCAAGGCAAGGGAACAGCATGAGCCAGGGTTTAAAGCAGACATTCCCCTTCTATTGGCTATTTCCCTCACCCCCACCCATTTTGGGGGGGTAAGGTGTGGACATGGGGGGGTGTGAAAAAAGAAAAACCTGCCGTTGACTGAAATAAGGTTTTCTTTTTTCCCCCCAATACTGCAGTAAGTCAATCGTATTTAATGAGCGCTTTCTGTGTACAGAGCACTGTACTAAGCTCTTGGGAGAGTACAATACAACAATAGACAGGCAGATTCCCTGCCCACAATGAATTTAAAGTCCAAAGGGGGAGACGGACATGAATATAAATAAATAAATAAAGGGCAGTTGGAAGATACATGGACAAATCAGTTCAAGAGCCTGGAGAATCAGCTCTGTTCGGTTTACCCACAATCGTTTATGACACGCTTTTCTTCAAACTCAATGGTCTGAGTAGCCAAAGGGCACGGAGGCTCTCAGACTGTGATACATCTTTTTGTTTGTCCGTTTAATGAGAACGTCTCCCACTCCACAGGTCTTCGCTGAGAGCCAGGAGATTAGGAGTTATGGCAAGCATCAAACCACACCCATGGCCCAGGATGAAAGGATCGATTCATAAATTAAATTACCCAACAGACACGGGATGTTTCTGCTGCAAATCGTTTTACAAATTGGCCCGCACTCCCCGAGAGATCTCGCTCCTGGCAAATGGCTAGAAGCGCCCGGTTGCCCAAGTGGGTGATAGGGAGGTGGGTGGGCACGGGTGACGGGGGAGAGGAAGGTGATGCCAGCTTTACCACCGGGCAACAAACATGACTCCCTCCAGCTGACGGGCTGGGGAGGAGGGAGGATTGGAGCTAGAAGATAAACACCATTTAGGTAGGGATCATCATGTCTACCAACCCAAGCGCTTAGGACAGTGTTCAGCACTGTACGGAGACGCAGCTTGGCCTAGAGGATAGATCATGGACCCGACAGTCGTAAAGTCACGGGTTCTCGTCCCGTCTCCGCCACCTGTCCCCTGTGTGACCTCGGGCAAGTCAATTAACTTCTCTGGGTCTCAGTTCCCTCATCTGTAAAATGGGGATTAAGACTGTGAGTCCCGTGTGGGACATGGACTGTCCAAACCGATTAGCTTGTATCTAGCCCAGTGCTTAGAACAGTGTATGGCACAGAGTAAGCACTTAACAAATATCACAATTATTATGATGATGATTAGGAAGTGCTCAATCAACATCACTGATTAAGAAAGGGGTGTGAAGGGTGGAGAGTCATCTATCTCTGTCTACTGAGGCATCCTCCCTACTCCTCCCACCCCTGCTTTAGTCTCCAAGGGCTCTTGCTGAATGAGTCGGTCAATCGTATTTATTGGGCACTTATTGTGTGCAGAGCAATCAATCAATCAATCGTATTTATTGAGCGCTTACTGTGTGCAGAGCACTGTACTAAGTGCTCGGGAAGTACAAGTTGGCAACATATAGAGACAGTCCCTACCCAACAGTGGACTCACAGTCTAAAAAGTACAGTCAGAGCACTGTACTAAGTGCTTGGGAGAGTACAACAATAAACAGACACATTCCCTGTGCATAACAAGTTTACAGCCTAGAAGACAACGTGCTTACATGGGCATCTACTGTGCGCTGAGCACTGTATTAGAAGCCTACTGTGGGCAGAGCACTCTCACAGGCATCTACTGTTTGCAGAGAACTGTACTGGGCACCAGAGACCCTATAGGAAAACAACTGAGTGTACAAATTATATCTACCCAAGTGTGGAGGGTGGGTATAATCATGGCCATTGGGTTGACAAGATTCAGGGTGCCTAATTCTGCTGTACTGTCCTCCCCCAAGCACTTAGAACAGTGCTCTGCACATAGTAAGCACTCAATAGTAATAATGTTGGTATCTGTTTAAGTGCTTACTATGTGCCAAGCACTGCTCTAAGCGCTGGGGTAGATACAAGGTAATCAGGTTGTCCTACTGGGGGTTCACTTTCTTTATCCCCACTTTACAGATGAGGTGAGGCCCAGAGAAGTGAAGTGACTTGCCCAAGGTCACACAGCTGACAAGTGGTGAAGGCGGAATTAGAACCCACGACCTCTGACTCTCAAGCCCGTGCTCTTGCCACTAAGCCATGCTGCTTCTCGTAAATTGATTGATTGATTGTCGGGGAATAACTGGGCAAGTCTTAGTGGAGTAGAGGAAGAATGTGTGATCCCTGACCTCAAGAAGCTTACAATAGAATGAAGATTTGTACAAGCTCCGAAGCAACAGGCTGCAAATTTCCCATTCAGTTTTCAGCCAGAAGAGACGAAACAAAGCTTAATTTAAAATTACCTACAAACTAATGCATGCTCAGAAAGAATCTTCCTCTGCCCCACCTTCTATAAAGGAGCAGTCTGCGAATTTACCTTTTTATGTTCTTTCCTTTTTCCAAGTTCAGGACCTTGAGGGTGAGTGAAGTGTTAATCAATGAGGATAAATGTCAGTGGGACGGGAAAACAATAAAAATGAATTTTAAACTGTTCCGTACTATTGGAACCTTTGCATTTCCTACTTTTGTCGGAATAAGGAAGCTCGTGGTGGACAGGGAATGTGTTGGTTATATTGTTGTGTTTACTCTCCCAAGCGCTTAGTACAATGCTCTGCACACCGTACGCACTCAATAAATACCACTGATTGATTGAATTAGGAGCCTTTTGATTTACGCTAAGTAATTTATTTATTCATCTAGCCATCTTTTCCTACTCTTGCAATGACCAGTTTTACCAGTTGTATCTAGATTTTAAACCCCTTAAGGGGTGGGATTGTGATTGGTAATGCCATTGTACTCTCTCAAAGGCTTACTACAGAGCTCTGCACAAAAAAAACTCAATAAATGCTACTGATGGATTATTTTTCTTCCTGCTTCCACTGTATGTATTCCAACTAAGGCTGCCTATCTTCCCCATTAGACTGAAAATTCCTCCCATCTTTCTTCTTTAATGTACTTTTCCAAGCCTTAATACAGTATTCTGCACACAATAGGTGCTCAGTAAATGTTGACTGATTCAAACAGGTAAACTCATACAATTCTGTGGGCCTTTCGCTTTTTAGGAGCTTAAAAGCAAGTGCCTGTTTCTGTCAATAAATGTAAATTTGAAGCATGGGCCCCATGGACTTTACCTTCTAAGAGGTATCAATCACCGCAAAAGCCAAAATACAGATAATAGACGTCTGGCTCCTTTCTGAACTGAACAATACCATGTCCCCATTGCATTCAACAGACATCCAGAAATCAAAACCACAAATCCACCTAAACAAAAATGGCCTATCATCGCATCGATCAATCGTATTTAATCGATTATATTTACTGAGTGCTGTGTGTAGAGGCCTGTACTAAGCCCTTGTACAGAGTTGTACACAAAACATTGTAACAGAGTTGGTCGACACGTTCCCTGCCCACATTAAGAGGGCCTGGTCCGTTGTGGCCGACTGGTACTTCCCAAGCACTTAGTACAGTGCTCTGCACACAGTAAGCGCTCAATAAATACGATTGATTGATTGATTCAGGGCAGTGATGACGACTGGAGGGGGGTGGGGAGGCTGAGGCAGGGTTGTTGGGGGGTGGGAGGGCAGTGAGAAAGGAAACCAAAAGGGGATGGGTCCCATGTTCCCAGGATGACCCAAGGCACAATCCTGGCAGTAGCTTTCCCTGAGTATCCTGCTGGCAGCAGTGACCAGTCAGTCAATAAATGGTATTTAGTAAACATTTACTTTGAACAGCATGGCTTAGTGACTACAGCACGGGTACTTCTGGGAGTCAGAAGGACCTGGGTTCTAATCCTAGCTCCACCACGTCCGCTGTGTGAGGTTGGGCAAGTCAATCAATCAATCAATCAATCGTATTTATTGAGCGCTTACTATGTGCAGAGCACTGTACTAAGCGCTTGGGAAGTACAAATTGGCATCACATAGAGACAGTCCCTACCCAACAGTGGGCTCACAGTCTAAAAGGGGGAGACAGAGAACAGAACCAAACATACCAACAAAATAAAATAAGTAGGATAGAAATGTACAAGTAAAATAAATAAATAAATAAATAGAGTAATAGGATGGGCCTCAGTTATCTCATCTGCAAAACAGGGATTAAGAGTGTGAGCCCCAGGTGGGACAGGGATTGTGTCCAACCTGATTAGCGTGTATCTACCCCTGTGCTTAATACAGAGTACGGCACATAGCATTTAACAAGTACCATTA
Source organism: Tachyglossus aculeatus (assembly GCF_015852505.1). Lineage (NCBI taxonomy): Eukaryota > Metazoa > Chordata > Mammalia > Monotremata > Tachyglossidae > Tachyglossus > Tachyglossus aculeatus. The sequence goes on along the minus strand of NC_052068.1, from coordinate 60,631,831 downwards.
TTATTATTATTATTATTATTACAGAGCACTGGACTAAGCCCTAAGCTACGGATTCTTCCAATGCAGCTGATTCACCCCGATCCAGCCCTGCATCCTTTTTTTTAACGACATTTGTCAAGCACGTACTATGTGCCGGCCACTGTACTAAGCTCTGGGGTATACACAAGGTAAGGTTGGACACAGCCCCTGTTCCACATGGGGCTCACAGTCTTAATCCCCAATTTACAGATGAGATAACTGAGGCTCAGAGAAGAAGTGAAGTGACAGGCCCAAGGTCACTCAGCAGACGAGTGGCAGAGTCAGGATTAGAACGCAGGTCCTCTGACTCCCAAGCCCGTGCTCTATCCACATTAGACCTGCTGTGTGATCTTGGGCAAGTCACTTCACTTCTCTGGGCCTCAGTTCCCTCATCTGTAAAATGGGGATTAAGACTGTGAGCCCCACGTGGGACAACCTGATCACCCTGTATCCTCCCCAGCGCTTAAACAGTGCTTTGCACATAGTAAGCGCTTAACAAATGCCAATTATTATTATTAGACCACGCTGCTTCTCAATTTCTGACACCAACAGCTCCTAACGCTGGAATCCGTGGGATCAGTTGAGGACCTCACAATGGTGCAGGTCTCTCTCTCCTTCCTTCCTTCCTTCCCTCCCCTTTCACCTCTCACCGTCCCAATACAATCCGGATAATCTGAGCCTGTTGCCTTTGCATTTTGTTACACGCTGGATCGCTCCCAAAGGCCCAATTTCAACGAACAGCCCCGCAACAACGGAAACGAAAGCCAAAGTGAAACACTACCCGTTTCCTCGGGAGACACGGGCGGCTGTGTGAAAGGGAGTGCGGAAAGTTTAAAAGGGTTGTGACTCTAGCAAATTAACTGGATAATCACCGCCTGGCACTGTAAACAATAAACCCCGCCTCCCCTGGCACTTCCTAAATGAAGCAGGGAGGCCTAGTGGCTTTGCACATAGTAAGCGCTTAATAAATGCCATCATGATAGTGGCTAGAGCGTGGGCCTGAGAGTCAGATGGACTTGGATTCTAATCACGGCTCTGCCCCTTGTCTGCTGTGTGACTTTGGGCAAATCACTTCACTTCTCTGGGCCTCAGTGACCTCATCTCTAAAGGGTGAATTGAGACTGTGAGCGCCATGGGGGACGGGGGACTTTGTGTCCAACCCGATTTGTTTGTATCCACCCCAGAGCTTAGTGCAGTGCCTGGCACATAGTCCTGAACGAATACCGCAATTATTATTATGAAAATGCTCAGCTGATTCCATGTTGCCAACATGTACTTCCCAAGCGCTTAGTACAGTGCTCTGCACACAGTAAGCGCTTAATAAATACGATTGATTGATTGATTCCAGTCCAAGGGGATGGACAGGGCCCACTCCACTCACCCCAATCTGCACCCTGGCCCACTTATTGGCCTAGCCGGTTTGGGCTGGCAGATCATCATCACCATCATCAACGGTATTCATTGAGCACTTACTATGCGCAGACACTGTACTAAGTGCTTGGGAGGGCAGAAGCAGCACGGCTCAGTGGAAAGAGCACGGACTTGGGAGTCAGAGGTCGTGGGTTCTAATCCCACTCCACCACTTGTCAGCTGTGTGACTTTGGGAAAGTCACTTCACTTCTCTGTGCCTCAGTTCCCTCATCTGTATAATGGGGATTAAGACTGTGAGCCCCACGTGGGACAACCTGATCACCTTGTATCCCCCCAGTGCTTAGTTCAGTGCTTCGCACATAGTAAGCACTTAAATACCATTATTATTATTATTATTACAATACATCAGATCCCCTAGGGTAAAGGGATGGGAATGGTGGGGGGCAGGGGCATTTGGCTGAGTGGAATTTTCCTTTGTGAAAGGAAAACCAATTTAGCCAGGCAGGGTTGGGAAAAGAGTACAAGTGAGCGGTGTGGGAGGAGGGCGGGGTGGGGATTTAAAGCTATATTTCTGACAAGAACAAACACTGCCTCCCTGGGATCTATCCCAGAAATGAGAAGCAGTGTGACTTAGTGGAAAGAGCCCGGGCTTGGAAGTCAGAGGACACGGGCTTTAATCCCGGCTGCGCCATTTGTCTGCTGAGTGACCTTGGGCAAGCCACTTGACTTCTCTGTGCCTCAGTTACCTCATCTGTAAAATGGGGATTAAGACTGTGAGCCCCACGTGGGACAACCTGATTACCTTGTATCATCCCCAGTGCTTAGAACAGTGCTTGGCACATAGTGAGCGCTTAACAAATACCATTGCTGTTATATTATTATTATTATTGTTATCCAGGATGGCGATTTCTTGCTTGGCACATAGTGAGCGCTTAACAAATACCATTGCTGTTATATTATTATTATTATTGTTATCCAGAATGGCGATTTCTGGATTGAGGGAAGTAGATCCATCTCTTTGCATGAGCTCGATATGCTACATCTGGGATAGCAAGGCCAGGAGTTACTCTGGCCTCTGCCCCTCTGCCTGTGGAAGTCAAACTGATTTTTCATTTTCATTCATTCAATCGTATTTATTGAGCACTTACTGTGCACAGAGCACTGTACTAAGCGCTTGGAAAGTATATTTCGGCAACAAATAGAGACAATCCCTACCCAACAGCGGGCTCCATTGATTGAAGTCATAAAGACAAATATTTGAATATTACTTTCTTTCCCAACCAAGTTTAAAATGCTGCGAATAGACCAACATACATGGTTCTCATGCTCGAACAGCTGCGGAATTCCTTTCCTGTTCACTAGGTCACCATAGGTAGCCCAGTGATGCTAGGGATCATGAAGCGCTTAGTACAGTGCTCTGCACATAGTAAGCGCTCAATAAATACGATTGATGATGAAGGGGCACAGAGGCTTAGTAGTTATCACCTCCACCTCACGGTCCATTACACGAGTTCAGCTGCTAGGCAGCGGGGTCTATTGGGAGTCAGGTTCTAGTTGCAGCTCTTCCACTGGATTGTTGGGCAATTTCTCTCAAAACTCTCTGGTGTCCTCATCTGTAAAATGGAAATAAGAATAGATAATACCCGCCTAGCTATCAGATAGGAATTACAAGCAGAAAGACTTTGATCAGACCAGGATCTAGCTATTTTTCCATCACGAAGAGTGAGGGGAAAAAGCCATTTAAAAGGCCCAGGGTTGCGATGTTGCCCCTTCCCCAGATTTGAAAGTTGCTAGGGGTTTCTAGCCTCTCCTGCTGATTTATTTTACTTGTACATATTTACTGTTCTATTTATTTTGTTAATGATGTGCATCTAGCTTTACTTCTATTTATTCTGATGACTTGACACCTGTCCACATGTTTTGTTGTCTGTCTCCCCCTTCTAGACTGTGAGCCCGTTGTTGGGTAGTGACCGTCTCTATATGTGGCCAACTTGTACTTCCCAAGTGCTTAGTACAGTGCTCTGAACACGGTAAGCGTTCAATAAATACGATTGAATGAATGAATGAATGTGGCCTGCTCAGTTCTTCCTCCACCGGAATGCCAAGGCCCATTGTGAAAGACCGTGGCCACCGTACCCTCCATCCATAAGCCATCTGGGGGCTCCCCTCTCCCACTGGAGAGTAGGAGGAAAAAGATACTGGGAAATAAAGCAGGTGCTCTATAAATACTATTGAATGAAAGAATCCATAGAGAAGAGCACTTCTGTGAGAAGCAGCATGGCATAATGGATAGAGCACTGGCCTGGGACAGAAGGTCATAGGTTCTAATCCCATCTCCACCACTTGTCTGCTGTGTGACCGTGGGCAAGTCACTTCACTTCTCTGTGCCTCACTTACCTCGTCTGAAAACGGGGACTAAAACTGTTAGCCCCATGTGGGATAGGGGCTGTGTCTAACCCAATTTGCTTGTATCCACCCCAGCACTTAGTACAGTGCCTGGCACAAAGTAAATTCTTAGCAAATACTATTATTATTATCATCATTATTATTGAGAAAAGAAAGCCCTCTGCCCTTCTATTTGAGACCTGAAAAATCTGGCTTGAAATGATTCCTTTATTCACAGAATACCATGTGTAAACTCGCTGCGGGCAGGGAATGTGTCCGTTTATTGTTATATTGTACTCTCCCAAGTGCTTAGTACAGTGCTGTGCATAGTAAGCACTCAATAGATATGACTGAATGAATATTACCCAAATAAAAACACTACCTGTTTTGGGGGGAATGAAAAGCCCCATGTTTAAGCCCCTTGCCACATGTATAAGTAAGAAGACACAAATTACATAGAAGTCTGAAGGCAGAAATGGATTTTCATTGAAAACCAATCCTTCAAGCCTCATTCATTTGTAGTCACCAATGAGATGACTGGGAAATTTTTCATCGCGGGGAAAGTTACCAGACACAAAATGCCACTTGGGTCTCTTTTTCTAAAGCCAAATTGTTTCTGTGCACATTTCCGCCGTATCTCTCAGCTTTACCTTTACATTAACAATGATAGCCAGTGGCTGGGCAAGAACGCATGCCAGGATGGGCACCTCCAGGCAAAATAATAATGATGGTATTTGTTAAGCTCTTACTATATGAGAGGTACTGTACTAAGCGCCTGAGTGCATCCAAGCAAATCGGGTTGGACACAGACCCTGTCCGATGTGGGGCTCGCAGTTTCAATCCACTTCAATCCATACTTCATGCTGCTGCCCGGATTATCTTTGTCCAGAAACGCCCTGGGCATATTACTCCCCTCCTCAAAAACCTCCAATGGCTACCAATCAATCTGCGCATCAGGCAGAAACTCCTCACCCTGGGCTTCAAGGCTGTCCATCACCTCGCCCCCTCCTACCTCACCTCCCTTCTCTCCTTCTACTGCCCAGCCCGCACCCTCCGCTCCTCCACCGCTAATCTCCTCACTGTACCTCGTTCTCGCCTGTCCCGCCATCGACCCCCGGCCCACGTCATCCCCCAGGCCTGGAATGCCCTCCCTCTGCCCCTCCGCCAAGCTAGCTCTCTTCCTCCCTTCAAGGCCCTGCTGAGAGCTCACCTCCTCCAGGAGGCCTTCCCAGACTGAGCCCCTTCCTTCCTCTCCCCCTCGTCCCCCTCTCCATCCCCCCATCTTACCTCCTTCCCTTCCCCACAGCACCTGTATATATGTATATATGGTTGTACATATTTATTACTCTATTTATTTATTTATTTATTTATTTTACTTGTACATTTCTATCCTATTTATTTTATTTTGTTGGTATGTTTGGTTTTGTTCTCTGTCTCCCCCTTTTAGACTGTGAGCCCACTGTTGGGTAGGGACTGTCTCTATGTGTTGCCAATTTGTACTTCCCAAGCGCTTAGTACAGTGCTCTGCACATAGTAAGCGCTCAATAAATACGATTGATTGATTGATTGATTGAATCCCCACTGATGGGGTAACTGTGGCCCAGAGAAGTGAAGTGGCTTGCCCGAGGTCACACAGAGCAGAGCTGGGGTGAGACCCCATGACTTTTTGACTCCGAGGCCTGTGCTTTATCCACTAGGCCAGGATGCTTCTACATTGCTTTGCTGCCGGGATGCTTCAGTGGGCACTGGGGGCCTTGACGTTGCGGTTATGCCGGCTAATCGCCTAGGGATGGCTGCCGGAGAGAGGGGGTCCAGGCCTCCCTTGAGCCATGGGACTCTTCCGGGACAGGTGATGGGGAATATCACGGATCGGGGGGCTACACGATCAACTCTGCTATCGACACGGGACAAAAACGCTTCTATGTGGACACAACTATTTGTCAAATCTCAAAGTTAAAAATTGCAGCCACGCTGTCATTTGGGTATTTGTTAAGTGCTTTCCAGTGCTGAGACCAGTGCTCCAGTGCTTAGAACGGTGCTCGGCACATAGTAAGCACTTAACAAATGCCATCATTATTATTATTATTACTACGTATCAGTCACTGTATTAAGCACTGGGGTAGACCCAAGCTAATCAGGTTGGACACAGTCCCTGTCCCACATGGGGCTTGCAGTCTTCATCCCCATTTTACAGCTAAGGCACAGAGAAGTGAAGTGACTTGCTCAAAGTCATAAAACAGACATTAGGGCCTTGTCTAATAATAACGATTATAATAATAATAATAATAAAATTATGGTATTTGTTGAGCACTTACTATGTACCAAACGCTATACCAAGTGCTGGGGTAGAAACAAGGTAATCAGGTTGTCTCAGGTGGGGCTCACAGTCTTCATCCCCATTTTACGGATGAGGTAACAGGCACAGAGAAGTTAGGTGACTTGCTCAAAGTCCTACAACAGACATTAGGGCCTTGTCTAATAACAATGATGATAATAATAATAAAATTATGGTATTTGTTAAGCGCTTACTATGTACCAAACACTATACTAAGTGCTGGGGTAGATACAAGGTAATCAGGTTGTCTCAGGTGGGGCTCACAGTCTTCATCCCCATTTTACAGATGAGGCAACTGAGGCACAGAGAAGTTAAGTGGCTTGCCCAAGGTCACCCAGAAGATAAGTGGCGGAGGTGGGATTAGAACCCACAACCTTCAGACTCCCAAGCCCGTTCTCTTTCCATAAAGCTACGCTGCTTCTAATCAGGTTGGACATAGTCCCTGCCCCACATGGGGCTCACTATCTTAATCCCCATTTTACAGCTGAGGCACAGAAAAGTGAAGTGTGTCATATTGTTATACTGGACTTTTCCAAGCGCTTAGTACAGTGCTCTGCACCCAGTAAGGCCTCAGTAAATACCACTGATTGATCGATTGATTGATTGAAGCCGCCGTCCTCTCGGAGCCCTGCAGGGCCTCTGGGCTCTGGAGACACCAAGATGCTCAGGAGGGGCAAGGAATGATATAATAATAATAATAATAGTATTTGTTAAGTGCTTACTATGTGCCAAGCGCTTTTCTAAGCACTGGGGTAGATACAAGGTAATCAAGTTGTCCCATGTGGGACTCACAGTTCTTAATCCCCATTTTACAGATGAGGTAACTGAGGCCCAGAGAAGTCAAGTGACTTCTCCAAGGTCACACAGCAGACAAGTGGCAGAGTCGGGATTAGAACCCACTTCTTCTTTCATTCATTCAATCGTATTTATTGAGCACTTACTGTGTGCAGAGCACTGTAGTAAGTGCTTGGAAAGTACAATCGACAACAGATAGAGACAATCCCTACCCAACAACGGGCTCATGGTCTAGAAGGGGGGGAACAGACAACAAAACAAAATAAGTAGACAGGCATCCATAGCATCAAAATAGAATTATAGTTATATACACATCATTAATAAAATAAATAGAATAATAAATATGTACAAATATACACAAGTGCTGTGGGGCAGGGAAGGGGTTAGAGCAGAGGGTGGGAGTAGGGGCGATGGGGAGGGGAGGAGGAGCAGAGGAAAAGGGGGGCTCAGTCTGGGAAGGCCTCCTGGAGGAGATGAGCTCTCAGTAGGGCTTTGAAGGGAGGAAGAGAGCTAGTTTGGCAGATGCGTGGAGGGAGGGCATTCCAGGCCAGAGGTAGGATGTGGGCCAGGGGTCGACAGTGGGACAGGCGAAAACGAGGCCTAGTGAGGAGGTTAGCGACGGCAGAGGAGCGGAGGGTGCGGGCTGGGCTGGAGAAGGAGAGAAGGGAGGTGAGGTAGGACGGGGCGAGGGGATGGAGAGTTTTGAAGCCGAAAGTGAGAAGTTTTTGCTTGATTCGAAGGTTGATAGGCAACCACTGGAGATTTTTGAGGAGGTGGGTGACATGCCCAGAGCGTTTCTGTTGAACGGTAATCCGGGCAGCAGATGAGGTATAGACTGTGGCAGGGAGAGACAGGAGGTTAGGAGATCAGAAAGGAGGCTGACGCAGTAATCCAGTCAGCATAAGATCAGAGACTGTACCAACAAGGTAGCGGTTTGGATGGAGAGGAAAGGGCAGATCTTGGCGATGTTGTGAAGGTGAGACCGGCAGGTTTTGGTGACAGATTGGATGTGTGGGGTGAATGAGAGAGCGGAGTCGAGGATGGCACCAAGGTTGCGGGCTTGTGAAACGGGAAGGAGGGTAGTGCCGTCCAGGGTGACGGGAAAGTCAGTGCTCTTGCCACTAGACCACGCTGCTTCTCCACAGGACCCCTCCCTCCCTAGTCGGGGGGTCCTTGCATCCCCTTCCCAAGGACCCCCTCCCATCTCCACATGACTCCGAGGCAGAGCACGTATCCATGCGGTTTAACGCACCCGCAGGAAAAGTTGGAAGTCAGGGTGCAGCTCCTTGCACAGAATTCCCCACACACCCCCAAAAACGGATTATTGTCCTCTTGGGAGTTTATGGCGGGGGAATGCTCACCCAGCTCTGAGAAACGACTACTCCAAACCTCTCCCCACTCCCCAGGCGCGGCAGGGGAAAGCTGGGACCCTCTCTGGGGGGTGTCCCTCAGAACCCCCAACCCCAGACCGCACGCCCAAAAGCCCCTTCTCCCCCCTCACCTCCTGCCAGGCCCTCCACCAGCAGCAGACGCCCTGTTCCCTCCCCACCCAGCTCTTGGTCGTCTGGATTCATTCATTCCATCGTATTTATCGAGCGCTTACTATGTGCACAGCACTGTGCTAAGTGCTTGGGAGAGTACAACACAGCAATAAAGAGAGACAATCCCTGCCAAACACAAGCCCACCGGCTGGGGGTGGGGGGGGGGGGGAGAGACAGACATCAGTACAAGTAAACAGGCATCAGTATAAATAAATAAAACCACAGAGCTATACAAAAGTGCTGTGGGGCGGGGAGGGGGAGAAGAGCAAAGGGAGCGAGTCAGGGAGATGCGGAAGGGAATGATGAATAAATAATAACAATAATAATGATGAGGGTGTTTGTTCAGTGCTTACTATGTGTCAAGCACTGGGGCAAATACAAGATTATCAGGTTGTCCCACGTGGGGCTCACAGTCTTCATCCCCATTTTACAGATGAGGGAACTGAGGCCCAGGGAAGTGAAGTGGCTTGCCCAGGTGTCACACAGCTGACGAGTGGCAGAGCCGGGATTAGAACCCACGACCACTGACTCCCAAACCCGGGCTCTTTCCACTAAACCATGCTGCTTCTCAAACCTCAAGCTCCACCTGGGGTACCACCCCCAGGGACAGCCCCAAGACACACACATATCCTACCCTCCGCCCCCAAAACAGGCAGACAGAACAGACACACACAGACACACACCCACACAACTGCCACCCACACAGAGACCTACTTATACAGATGTGTCCACTGAGGAAAATGAAATCCCAGCCGGTGGCGCCCCTGCAACGCCAGCAGCAGCAGCTTCCTGGCCTTTGTCCCTCCCTCCCGAACAGCAGGTCTGCCCAGAAATAGGGTGTCCTGTCACCGCCCCCTCCTCTGCTCCCGCCCCACTCCCCCTCTGGACCCCGAGGGGCACCTCGCAGGGCGACCCCCTTCCCCATCCCCCTGTCGTTGCCCCGGCCGAAACTTCAGGCCAGGATGGAAGGCTCCAGGCCGAGGGACCCTCTCCCCCTCCCCAACTCCCACCCCCAGCTCCCACCTGCCCCCAGCTCCCACCCTCTAGTTCTAATTTACCCCAGCTCCCACCTGCCCCAAGCTCCCACGCACTCAATTCCCACCCGCCTCCAGCTCCCACCTGCCCCACGTCCCACCCTCTAGCTCCAACCTACCCCAGCTCTCACCCCCCAGCTCCCACCCACTCAATTCCCACCCCCCCAGCTCCCACCTGCCCCCAGCTCCCACCCTCCAGCTCCCACCTGCCCCACCTTCCACCCTCTGGCTCCAACCTGCCCCAGCTCCCACCCCCCAGCTCCCACCCACTCAATTCCCACCCACCCCCAGCTCCCACCTGCCCCAGCTCCCACCTGCCCCCAGCTCCCACCCACTCAATTCCCACCCACCCCCAGCTCCCACCTGCCCCAGCTCCCACCCGCCCCCAGCTCCCACCCACTCAATTCCCACCCGCCCCCAGTTCCCACCCCCCAGCTCCCACCCACTCAATTCCCCCCGACCCCCAGCTCCCACCCACTCAATTCCCACCTAACCCCAGCTCCCCCCTAGCTCCTACCCTCCAGCTCCCACCTGCCCCCAGCTTCCACCCACTCAATTTCCACCCACCCCCAGCTCCCACCTGCTCCCAATGCCCACCTGCCCCAACTCCCACCTGCCCCAACTCCCACCCCCAGCTTCCACCCACTCAATTTCCACCCACCCCCAGCTCCCACCTGCTCCCAACTCCCACCTGCCCCAACTCCCACCCCCAGCTCCCACCTCTAGCTCTCACCTGCTCCCAACTCCCACCTGCTCCCAACTCCCACCTGCCCCAACTCCCACTCCCAGCTCCCACCCGCCCCCAGTTCCCACTCGCCCCAGCTCCCACCTGCCCCCAGTTCCCACCCGCCCCCAGCTCCCACCCTCCAGCTCCAACTTGCCCCCCGCTCCGGCGGGAGCTCATCCAGGAGAGTACTGGAACTGGCAAGAGGCGGCAGGCCAGAGAAGGGCCCGGGGTCTGGGTGCGGGGTCTAGGCTTGCCTTCTAACCCTGGCCTCTCCACACTCGTCTGCCAGTCACTTCACTTCTCTTGACCTCGGTCCCCTCATCTGTCAAATGGGGGGATGGAGTCCCTGCCCCACGTGGGGTTCCCAATCTCAATCCCCATTTTCCAGATGAGGGAACTGAGGCCCAGAGAAGTGATGTTTATGGGCGCAGCCTGGCCCTGACCCCCACCCCCAACACCCCCAGAACTCTGCAAACACAAACACACACATACACTCACACACACACAAACCCAAAAAACACTCCCAACCACACAAAAAGACCCTCCCAAACCCAAACTCCAACGCAGCCAGCCCAACACACCCCAAGACTCGCTCCCCCGGACACTGAGACGTCCCCAGGCCCACCCACCCACCCACCCAGCTACCCCCGGGCCTGCAGACACAAGTTGCCACCCCCCGCACCCGAGGCAGCAATCCCCAAGGCCCCCCCCGGAGGAGGAGGCGGCGGCGGCGGCAGCAGCCCACCGCCCTGAAGTTTGCGGACTTTCCCAGGACCGGTGGCCCCCCTGGAGGGCTCGGAACCCAGGGACCGGACCACCCAGCCCGGACCCCAGCGGGCAACCTCACACGGGCCCAGGGGACCCCGCCCGGGGCAGGGGGGCAGGGGGACGGGGGGCAGGACACCAACAACATCCGCCCCATCCACCGGCGGAAACCACTTCTCCCGGGACGGAGGAAGGGGAAGGAAGAATGCAAGGCAGGAAGGAAGAAAAGAAGGGAAGGAAGGAAGGAAGAAAAGAAGGGAAAGAAAAAAGAAGGGAAGAGAGGAAGAAATAAAGGAAAGAAGGAAGAAAAGAAGGGAAGGGAAAAAGGAAGGAAGGAAGAAAAAGAAGGGGAGGAAGAAAGGCAGGAAGAAAAGAAGGGAAGGAAGAAAGGAAGAAAAGAAGGGAAGGAAGAAGAAGAAAAGAAGGGAATGAAGAAGGGAAGGAAGAAAAGAAGGGAAGGAAGAAGAAGAAAAGAAGGGAAGGAAGAAAGGAAGGAAGAAAAGAAGGGAAGGAAGGAAGAAAAGAAGGGAGGAAAAAAGGAAGGAAGAAAAGAAGGGAAGGAAGAAAAGGAGGGAAGGAAGAAAAGGAGGGAAGGAAGAAAAGGAGGGAAGAAAGCAAAGCAGGGAAGGAAGGAAGGAAGGAAGAAAAGCGGGGAAGAAAGGAAGAAAGAAAAGAAGGGAAGGAAGGAGGGAAGGAAGGAAGGGAAAGGAAATGAAGGAAGAAGGGAAGGAGTGAAGACAGGAAGGAAGAAAGGAAAGAAGAAGGAAAGAAAGAAGGGAAGGAAGAAAGGAAAGAAGTAAAGAAAGAAAGAAAGAAGAAAGAAAAGAAGGAAGAAGGAAGGAAGAAAGAGGAGGAGAGGAAAGAAGAAAGAAAAAAGGGAGAAAAGAAAGGACCCCCCCCCCCCCCCCTCCTCTCCCGCAATTCCCCAGTTGTGTCCGGGGCGTCCGTGCCGGGCACTCACCTCCGTCCGGGCCGGGGGGCGGGCTGCGTCCGGGGGGCTCAGCGGCCCCCGCCGGTTGCGCTGCCCATGGCTGCGCCCCGCCCGCCAGCTGTCAGCGCCCCGGGGCCGGGCGGGGGCCGGACCGGGGGCCGGACCGGACCGGGGGGCGGGGGCCGGTCCGGGGGGCGGGGGCCGGTCCGGGGGCCGGACGGGCCGGGGGCCGGGGGCCGGGGCGGGGCTCAGCGCATTCCCGGGCCAACGCCGGGGGCGGGGGGGGGGGGGGCCTGCCGGAGGGCGGCCGGACGGGGAGGGCGGCCGGCAGGGCAGGGCAGGGCGGGGCGGTCTCCGCCGGCCCCCAAGCGCCCCCTGCAGGCAGCTATGAGGACCGCCCGCCAGCCCCCAAACAGTCTACTCGCTCACTCACTCACTCACTCGTGAGTTCGTTCGTTCGTTCATTCATTCAATCATTCGTTCAATCGTTCGTTCATTCATTCGTTCGTTCGTTCATTCATTCATTCAATCGTTCGTTCATTCATTCATTCGTTCGTTCGTTCAATCGTTCGTTCATTCATTCGTTCGTTCGTTCAATCGTTCGTTCATTCATTCGTTCGTTCAATCGTTCGTTCATTCATTCAATCATTCATTCGTTCGTTCAAGCGTTCATTCATTCATTCGTTCAATCGTTCGTTCATTCATTCGTTCGTTCGTTCGTCCGTTCGTTCAATTGTTCATTCATTCATCCGTTCGTTCAATTGTTCATTCATTCACTCGTTCGTTCAATCGTTCATTCATTCATTCAATCATTCGTTCATTCGTTTGTTCATTCATTCAATCATTCTGTTCGTTCGTTCATTCGTCCGTTCGTTCAAGTGTTCGTTCATTCATTCATTCGTTTGTTCATTCATCCATTCGTTCGTTCAATCGTTCGTTCAGTCATTCAATCACTCATTCGTTCATTCCTTTGTTCATTCATTCAATCATCCCGTTCGTTCATTCATTCGCCCGTTCGTTCAATCGTTCATTCATTCATTCATTCGTTCGTTTGTTCATTCATTCATTCGTCTGTTTGTTCAATTGCTCATTCATTCATTCGTTCGTTCAATCGTTCGTTCATTCATTCATTCAATCACTCATTCATTCGTTCGTTCATTCATTCAATCATTCATTTGTTCGTTCATTCGTTCAATCGTTCGTTCATTCATTCATTCAATCACTCATTCAATTGTTTGTTCATTCAATCATTCGTTCGTTCGTTCATTCATTCATTCAATCACTCATTCATTTGTTCGTTCATTCATTCAGTCATTCATTCAATCATTCATTCAATCACTCATTCATTCGTTCATTCATTCATTCAGAGAAGCAGTGTGGCCTAGTGGATAGAGTACGGGCCTGGGAGTCAGAGGTCATGAGTTCAAATCTGGACTCCGCCGATTGTCAGCTGTGTGACTTTGGGCAAGTCACTTCACTTCTCTGGGCCTCAGTTCCCTCAGCTGTAACCTCCCCAGCACTTAGAACAGTGCTTTACACATAGTAAGCACTTAATAAATCCTATTTTTAAAAAAATCATTCATTCATTCATTCATTCATTCATTCATTCAATCGCATTGACTGAGCCCTGACTGTGCTCAGAGCACCGGACTACTGCTACTACTAATAATGATGGCATTTGTTAAACGCTTACTATGTGCCAAGCACTGTTCTAAGCATTGGGGAGGATACAAGATTGCCAGGTTGTCCCATGTGGGGCTCACAGTCTTCATCCCCATTTTACAGTTGCGGGAACTGAAGCACAGAGAATAATAATAATAATAATAATAATAATGATAGCACTTGTTAAGCACTTAGCGTGGTTCAGTGGAAAGAGCACCAGCTTGGGAGTCAGAGATCATGGGTTTGAATCCCGGCTCCACCACATGTCTGCTGTGTGACCTTGGGCAAGTCACTTTACTTCTCTGTGTCTCAGTTACCTCTTCTGTAAAATGGGGATTAAGACTGTGAGCCCCACGTGGGACAACCTGATTACCTTGTATCTCCTCCAGTGCTTAGAACAGTGCTTGGTACATAGTAAGTGCTTAACAAATACTATTATTATTACGTAGGAAGAGCCAGCAGGATTTGGCAATAGGTGGAATGTGACCGTTCATTCATTCATTCATTCAATCATATTTGGGCAAGTCACTTAACTTCTCTGGGCCTCAGTTACCTCATCTGTAAAATGGGGATTAAGACTGTGAACCCCACGTGGGACAACGTGATCACCTTGTATCCCCCAGCGCTTAGAACAGTGCTTTGCACATAGTAAGCGCTTAACAAATGCCATTATTATTATTATTATTATTATTATTATTATTATTATTATTATGTGCCAAACACTGCTCTGAGGGCTGGGGGAGGACACAAGGTAAGCAGGCTGTTCCACGTGGAGCTCTCACAGTCTTCATCCCTATTTGACAGAGGAGGGGACTGAGGCTCAGAGAAGTGAAGTGACTTACCCAAGGTCACACAGCAGACACATGGTGGAGCTGGGATTAGAACCCATGACCTCTGACTCCCAAGCCCGGCTCTTTCCACTGAGTCACGCTGCGACATCCCCAGGATGACCGTTCCCAGGCTCCCGGCACAAAGCCTCCCAGAAAGGGTCAACAGCCCGATGGATTTTAGACTGTGAGCCCACTGTTGGGTAGGGACTGTCTCTATATGTTGCCAACTTGTACTTCCCAAGCGCTTAGTACAGTGCTCTGCACACAGTAAGCGCTCAATAAATACGATTGATGATGATGATGATAGGTACATATGTGCTGTGGGGATGGGAGGGAGGACGAATGAAGGAGCGAGTAAGAGCGGCGCAGAAGGGAGTGGGAGAAGAGGAGAGGAGGGCTTAGTCAGGGATGGCTTCTTGGAGGAGATAATAATAATGATGGTGTTTGTTAAGCACTTACTATGCGCAAGGCACTGCTCTAAGCGCTAGGGAGGTTACGATAATAATAATAATAATGGCATTTGTTAAGCACTTACTATGTGCAAAACTGTCCTAAGCGCTGGGGAGGTTACAAGGTAATCAGGTTGCCCCACGGGGTGCTCCCAGCCTTCATCCCCATTTTACAGATGAGGTAACAGGCCCAGAGAAGTGAAGTGACTTGCCCAAAGTCACACAGAATAGTGCTTGGCACATAGTAAGCGCTTAAATAACACAATTACTACTATTATGGGGAGAGGATAGTAACAGTTGGCAGGCATGTTGCCTGCCCACAGCGAATTGAGGGATCTGGTCGGAAATTGAGACCTGTCAGAAATTAGCACCCCAAGGAATAAGGCTACCCACCTTGGACTCCAAAATTTGCACATTGGCTCTTGCTGGGCATAACCACCTGATCCAAACCAACCTACTCCTTCCTGCCCGGCCCCAACACGGGTGACTGCCTCTAATAAGGTTTTGAAGTGGGGGAGAGCAATTATGTGCCTGATAAGATGAAGGAGGGAGTTCCAGGACAGAGGTAGGATGTGGGCGCGAGGTCGGTGGCGAGATTGTCTCCCCCTTTTAGACTGTGAGCCCACTGTTGGGTAGGGACCGTCTCTATATGTTGCCAATTTGTACTTCCCAAGCGCTTAGTACAGTGCTGTGCACATAGTAAGCGCTCAATAAATACGATTGATGATGATGATGATGAGATGGATGAGATCGAGGCATGGTTTAGACATTGCTTCACCGATCTCCTGCACTGCTGTCTCTGACGGCTCTCTGGACGGGCAACCTTTCTGGGCAACGGGTCCCAGAAATCTTTATGGCCTACCAAACCCCTCTCCCTCCAAAAATAGCATCCTAAATCCTGCTGCCTGAAGGAAGCCAAAGCGGGGCCGGCTGCTTTGGCTTTTGAAGCAGAAACTCCACAATTCCACATGCGAATGCGTACAGTACGTGCATGTGGCAAATTCACAAGAACCTGGAAAAAAAAAAACCCTAAGAACTCTTACCTTTAAAGTGTTGACTAAAATATCAATGTTTCAAGAATTTAGCACCTGGTTGTTATCTGGGTGAAACGTGGCTCAGGGGAAAGAGCCCGGGCTTTGAAGTCAGAGGTCACCGGTTCAAATCCCGACTCTGCCACTTGTCAGCTGTGTGACTTTGGGCAAGTCACTTCGCTTCTCTGGACCTCAGTTACCTCCTCTGTAAAATGGGGATTAAGACTGTGAGCCCCACGTGGGACAACCCGATCACCTTGTAAATTCCCCAGCGCTTAGAACAGTGCTTTGCACATAGTAAGCGCTTAATCGGCAAGTCACTTCCCTTCTCTGGACCTCAGTTACCTCCTCTGTAAAATGGGGATTAACACTGTGAGCCCCACGTGGGACAACCTGATCACCTTGTAAATTCCCCAGCGCTTAGAACAGTGCTTTGCACATAGTAAGCGCTTAATAAATGCCATCATCATTATTATTATTATTAATAAATACTTTCTCACCTTAGGTGGGATGTGAATATCCATTGTTTGGGGAATTTCTTTTGAATTGTACTTTACAAGTGCTTAGTACAGTGCTCTGCACACAGTAGTGCTCAATAAATACAATTGAATGAATGAATTATTTTCCTGCCACAGAACTCTGTCAAAGAGAAGCAGTGTGGCTCAGTGGAAAGAGCACGGGCTTTGGAGTCAGAGATCATGGGTTCAAGTCCCGGCTCCGCCACTTGTCAGCTGTGTGACTTTGGGCAAGTCACTTTACTTCTCTGTGCCTCAGTTACCTCATTTGTAAAATGGGAATTAAGACTGTGAGCGCCCCGTGGGACAACCTGATCACCTTGTAACCTCCCCAGTGCTTAGAACAGTGCTTTGCACATAATAAGTGCTTAATAAATGCCATTATTATTATTATTAATAAACTGTGAGATGGAGAACTGGATTCCGGTCGACTTCTGTTTTGAGCCTTGGCTTCACTCATCTGGCAGATAACAGATAGAGGGGGAGGGAGAAGGGGGGAAAATGATTTAGTGGAAGAACATTCATTCCTCCTGGGTTAAAAGGCGGCTGCCGGAAACCTAATAGGCGGCACTGGACATTTACAATGAATCCCGTCAGAGGCCAGATTAAAGTTGCAAAATAGGCACAGTTTACTCCATGATTTTCAAAACAAATAAAGTCATTTTCTGGTGACTTTATGGCTGGTTCACCCCCCAACCCCACGGGCATATGTGCTCACAGACGGGGCTGTTTGGGGGAAAAAACCAGGAAAGCAAACGATTTCATTCAGAGCCATCTCAAAGGTAGAGTTGATATCATTAGGGACTGTATAGGCATTATTCACTCATTCATTCATTCATTAAATCATATTTATTGAGTGCTTACTGTGTGCACAGCACTGTACTAAGCACTTGGGAAAGTGCAATATAGCAATAAACAGTGACATTCCCTGCCCACAGTCAGCTCACCGTCAAGTCTGGGGGAGACAGACATCAATACAAATAAATAAAATTACAGATATGTATGTAAGCATTTGGGGGCTGGGAGGGGGAAAGAGCAAGGGGATAAATACAATTATATTCATGTCAGCTTGTCTCTAGAGTGTAAGCTGGACATGTCACTGTCATGGCAGGGAATGTCACTGATTATTGTTGTATTGCACTTTCCCAAGTCCTTAGTACAGTGCTCTGTGCATAGTAGCATGGCTCAGTGGAAAGAGCATGGGCTTTGGAGTCAGAGGTCAAGGGCTCAAATCCCGGCTCTGCCACTTGTCAGCTGTGTGACTTTGGGCAAGTCACTAAACTTCTCTGAGCCTCAGTTCCCTCATCTGTAAAATGGGGATGAAGACTGCAAGCCCCCCATGGGACAACCTGATCACCTTGTAACCTTCCCAGAGTTTAGAACAGTGCTTTGCACATAGTAAGCGCTTAATAAATGCCATTAAAAAATAAATAAATATGATTGAGTGAATGACACCTACTATGTCTATAGTGCCTGAGGGACTGGTCTGGGGGCAGGGAATGTCACTGTTTATTGCTGTACTGCACTTTCCCAAGTGCTTAGTACAGTGCTGTGCATACAGTAAGCACTCAATAAATATGATTGATTGAATGAATGAATGAATGAATAATGTCTATATGGTCCCTAATGATATCAACTCTACCTTTGAGATGGCTCTGAATGAAATCGTTTGCTTTCCTGGTTTTTTCCCCAAGCAGCCCTGTCTGTGAGCACATATGGCCGTGGGGTTGGGGGGCGAACCAGCTGTAAAGTCACCAGGGAATGACTTTATTTGCTTTGAAAATCATGGAGTAAACTGTGCCTATTTTGCAACTTTAATTTGGCCTCTGACGGGATTCATTGTAAATGCTTGAGTGTCTATGGGTGTGCCGAGCACTGTCTGGAACACCGATCGTACTGGATATGGAACCGTGGTCAGATCAGTAGAAGTGAGCACCGGGTCAGCCTGCTGCCACCTGTTCATTCATTCATTCAATCATATTTATTGAGCGCTTACTGTGAGCAGAGCACTGTACTAAGTGTTTGGGAAGTACAAGTTGGCAGCATTTATCATCATCATCATCATCAATGGTATTTATTGAGCTCTTACTGTGAGCAGAGCACTGTACTAAGTGTTTGGGAAGTACAAGTTGGCAACATTTAGAGACGGTCCCTACCCAACAACGGGCTCACAGTCTAGAAGGGGGAGACAGACAGCAAAACAAAACATGTGGACGGGTGTCAAGTCATCAGAATAAGTAGAAATAAAGCTAGATGCACATCATTAACAAAATAAATAGAATAGTAACTATGTACAAGTAAAATAAATAGAGTAATAAATCTGTACAAACTTATATCCAGGTGCTGTGGGGAGGGGAAGGAGATAGGGTGGGGGGATGGGGAGGAGGAGAGGAAAAAGGGGGCTCAGTCTGGGAAGGTCTCCTGGAGGAGGTGACCTGTTCTGACTCTGCCCACAGGTTCCGGGGTCAGGCGGTCAGGTCGAAGGTCGCCTCCTTCCCGCTCCTCTCCCAGCCCTCCCTCTTTCTGGCCCAGGGCCTCAACCCTCAGTAAAAATGTGAGAAGCGGAGCTGTGGCTGAAAAACAAATTCTTACTGGGTCGCCCGTTCTGGGGCTCGTTCTTTTCCCGAAGCCGAATTCTGGCTTGTTCCTCGCTACTTTCAGCACCGACTGAGCACCTACCATATGCTGGGTACTGTACTGAATGCCGAGGCTTGCGCCGGGCATCGACTGCCTGCAGAGCGTCGCACTAGGCGACTGGGAGCATGCCATAATTGCTGAAGACGTAGTCCCTGCCCGACGACCCCTCTGCTAGAGCATCCCATGCCATGCCGGTGTAACTCGGAAAGCAGACTCGTGTGAGTGGTGGGAGAGGCCGTGATGACTTTGGAGAGAAAACTTTCACAGAATCAATTTAGTGGAGCCGAGAAAAGCACCTCGGCATTATTATTTGGGGCCTGATAGGCTGCGGTGTTTGCTTCTCAGCCTTCTCCTCCCATCAGCTGTTCTTTGGCAGTTTCATTACTAATTAGCAACCATCCCTGGGGGTTGGCAGGGAAAGGGAGAGCAGATAAAACTCATATCCGTTGCTGCTTGTCAGAGGCTTTGGTTAAAGAAACCATCTCACCGGGAGAATGTTGGCACTGTTGCCTAGAGTGAGGATTTGGAATCATCTATGGATTTCCTTCTCCTGCGTTTTTCTTGACCTCCATTATTCCAGCTAAACCCAACATGGCCAGCACCCAGAATTTCTCAACACATCCCTCCAGCACATCTGACAGTCAAATTGTCCAGAGATGAGAGGGGTCACGGTTGCAAGATCTCCTTACCCCCCGGCCTCCTAGTCTGGGTCATCTTTGGTGACTCTGTTCCCTTACCCCCACCCTGCCGAATGGTAGAGTGGTGGTCATGGTGGTCATAAGAGTTCTTAGAGTCACCGTGTTTCAGTTTCCTCACCTGTAAAATGGGGGTTAAATGACCTTTCTTCCATTCATTCATTCAATCATATTTATTGAGTGCGTACTGTGTGCAGAGCACTGTACTAAGTACTTGGGAAGTACAAGTTGGCAACATATAGAGACAGTCCCTACCCAACAATAGGCTCACAGTCTAGAAGTCTCACAGTCTCACAGTCTTCCTTCTATCGAGGCTGTGAGCCTCTTGTGGGGCAGGTTCTGTGTCCAATCTGGTTATCTTGTACCTATTGCAATACTGAGTTCAAAGTAAATGATGATGATGATGGTATTTGTTAAGCGCTTACTATGTGCCAAGCACTGTTCTAAGCGCTGGGGTAGATACAAGGTAATCAGGTTGTCCCATCTGGGGCTCACAGTCTTAATCCCCCTTTTACAGATGAGGTAACTGAGGCACAGAGAAGTTAAGTGACTTGCCCAAAGTCACACAGCTGATAAGTGGGAGAGACGGAATTAGAACCCATGGCCTATGACTTCCAAGCGCATGCTCTTTCCAGTAAGCCACACTGTTTTGTCGGCTAGTGGATAGAGCCTGGGCTGGGAGTCAGAAGGACCTGGGTTCTAATCCCGGCTCCATCCTTGCCCACTGGGTGACCTTGGGCAAGTCATTTCACTTCCTCTGTGCCTCAGGTACCTCATCTGTAAAATGAGGATTAAGACACGGAGCCAAAGAGTGGGACAAAGACTGTGTCCAAACTGATTAGCTTCTATCTATCCCAGGACTTAGAACGGTACCTTGCACGTAGTAAGTGTTTAACAAATACCATTAAAAATTGCTTACCATATATCATTATTATTATTATTCTAGGGAAAAGAATGGGATACCTTGAGGTTATCTCCCTCCCCTCTGACCTCTTAGTGGGACTACTTACCCTCCTTGCTACTCTCCTTCCTTCCCACTAACTTGCCCATAAAACACTCCCAGAATAACATTTCAATGTTTTTCATTTAATGATAATATATATTATTATTATGGTATTTGTTAAGTGCTTATTATGTGCTAGGCACTATACTGAACGTTGGGGTGAATACAAGCAGATCAGGTTGGACCCAGTCCCTGTTCCACATAGGGCTCATAGTCTTAATCCCCATTTTACAGATGAGGTAATTGAGGCCCAGAGAAGTGAAGTGAGTTACCCAAGGTCACACAACCGACACGTGGCAGTGCCAGGATTAGAACCCATGACCTTCTGACTCACAGGCACGTACTCTATCCACTACGCCATGCTGCTTTTCATTTTCCGGCATCGCTCCATGTCTATTTCTTCCAATCCCAATTCCTTATCTTTTTGGTTTATTTATGAGGAAAGAGATGGAGAGGATTTAAAAGCAATAACTGGCATGGATGAGAGAGTAATCAACATACGAATGAAGTTTCTCTTAGCAACCTTCCCCCACTGAAACTGCACAAAGAGAAGATTTGCAATCACCAAGTAGATTTCCATGAGGGCTTCATAACAAGAAATGGACTTTGATGGCTATCATGAAAATTAGAAAGATGTATTTGCCCTCATAATACCTCCTGGACTCTTCTGCTTGAATTAGCAGTGTGGCTCAGTGGAAAGAGCACAGGCTTTGGAGTCAGAGGTCGTGGGTTCAAATCCCGGCTCCGCCACTTGTCAGCTGTGTGACTTTGGACAAGTCACTTAACTTCTCGGGCCTCAGTTCCCTCATCTGTAAAATGGGGATAGAGACTGTGAGCCCCACGTGGGACAATCTGATTACCTTGTATCTATCCCAGCGCATAGAACAGTGCTTTGCACATAGTAAGCGCTTAACAAATGCCAACATTATTATTATTATTATTATATTAGACACATCAGTCATTTTCTCATTTATTTGGTAATACTTATTGCCTCTTCGGTGGAGAGCACGGGTCTGGAAGCTTATTCCGTGCAGAGCGCAGCACTAACTACTTGGAAAGGGGAGGATGGGGGGAAGAGGAAGAAGGAAAGAAAGAAGAGGAAGGGGGTAGGGGGGTGGGAGGGATTCTGCTGCCTTTGTGCCCTGCAATTAATTGCCCTCCTGCCTGGAATTTCGTCCCCCTTTACATCCAAGAGACTACTGCTCATCTTCAAAGCCCTGCTAAAATCACGTCTCCTCCAGGAAACCTTCCCAGACTGATCTCTCCTTCCCCATCCTACTTTCCTCTTTACAGTGTCACTTATGTCCTTAAGTCTATATCCTCCAAACACTTTGATAATCACCCGACCCCCATAATAATAATAATAATAATAATATTATTAGTATTATTAGTATTAAAGGGAGCAAGTCAGGGTGATGCAAAAGGGAGAGGGAGATGAGGATAGGAGGGCTTAGTCAGGGAGGGCCTCTTGGAGGAATAAGGCTTTCAAGAGGGGAGAGTAATATCTTTTATTTTGTTATTTTATTTGTCTTCTTTTAAAGGAAAAATGGTTGAGGCCTGACAAACCCAGCTGCTGCTCTGTAAAGTGTATTCTGGGATGCCACACATAGCTTTGGCATTCATTCAATCATTCAGTAGTATTTATTGAGCACTTACTGTGTGCAGAGCACTGTACTAAGCGCTTAGACCTTGGCTCCATCTGAAGGGGTCCTCAGCCTCAGTCCCTGCAGTTGCGTTCCCTGGGATCTGAAGATGTGCCAAAGAGATGGGGGGCTTTTCCCGGCTCAATGATAATTTAGAGCTGTTGGAAACCTTGTGACCACCCTTCAAAATAATTCTTACTTTGTTCATAAGAATCACGAAAACCTCAGGTATGGGTGAGGGAAATTATGAATGAACAAACTAGATGAATAATCATAATAATTATGATTCTTATGGCATTTGGTAAGTACTCACTATGTGCCAGACACTGTTCTAAATGCTGGGGGAGATACGAGCTAATCCAGTTGGACATTAGCCCCTGTCCCACACAGGGCTCTTAATCCCCATTTTACAGATGAGGGAACTGTGGCACAGAAAAGTTGAGTGATTTGCCCAGGTTCACTCAGGAGACAAGTGGCTGAAGCAGGATTAGAACCCAGGTCCTTCTGACTCCCAGCCATGCTGCTTCTAAGTTTGTATCATTCAGTACCATAGTGTTCTGTGAATGAGGACATATAAAAGTTTAATCACATTCTGAGTGATTAATCACTTTCACCCTTCAGAGATACTAAGCAGATTTCCTGGGGTAAGAGTTTAGGAACACCTTCCTGTCAGATAAGTAGAAAGACTGAATATGTTCCTTTCTCCCAAAAAGTAGGGGCTACATTCATTTCATTCATTCAGTCGTACTTATTGAGCGCTTACATTGGAAAACTCATGTTATAACCCACACAACTTGGCCGACAACCATTTCTTCCAATGTTGAGATTGTATTGTAGTCACATAGGTGCATTTTGTAAGAATGTTCCCATTTTCCCATCCGCATTCTATCCAAAGCACGTATTGTAAATGTGCGTTAATTTATTTATGGCCTTTAGTAAGTATGCTATTTAGTATGCTATGCTATTTAGTAATAAATGCTATCATTATTATTATTATTATTACTTACTAAGTGCTAATCACTGGGCAATGAGATGAGTCGCAGGCCATAACCTGCATGGGGTTCATAACTCTTTTATCCACTTTTTTGCGGATAGGGAAATGGAGGCCCAGAAAGGTTAACTGACTTGTCCAAGGTCACGCAGGAGGCCAGTGGTGGAGCTGGGACTGTCCCTGCCTTCAAAACGCTTCTAAAATCAAATTTCCTCCAAGAGGCCTTCTCAGACTCACCCCTTTATTTCCCCTATCTGCTCTCCCCTCTGTATCATTTGTGAACTTGGCTGTGTACCCTTAAGTACTCTTAAATATTTATGTAGCTATTCTTATACACTCTACTATTTCCCACTCTACTATTTCCCCTATCCCTAATTTACTTTAATGCAAGTCTTCCCCTATAGACCATAAGGCCCTTCTGCGCAGGGATTGCACTTACCACTCCCTTGTACTGTACTTTCTCAAGTGCTTAGTACAGTGCTTTGCACACTCAACAAATACGGTTGATTGATTGATTGATCGAATCTCTCCTGACTCCTAATCCCATGCTCTATCCACTAGGCCCTGCTGCTTCCAACCGAGTGAACCAGACTGCTACCTTCAACTCAGCTCTTCCACTATCTCTCAAACTCCTTCCAATTACGCTGATTTGAGGGATTCTGCATGAGGTTGAAGCCAAAGATAATACTAATAACTGCAGAATTTGTTCAGCGCTTACTATACGCCAGTCACTGTACTAAGCACTGGGGGAGATGCAAGGTAATTGGGTTGGACACAGTCCCTGTCCCACACAGGGTTCACAGTCTGGTTCCCCATTTTACAGATGAGGTAATTGAGGCACAGAGAAGTGAAGCGACTTGCCCAAGTTCACAGAGAAGACACATGGCAGAGCTGGGATTAGAACTCAGGACTTTCTGACTCCCTTGCCTAAGCTCTATCCACTAGGCCATGCTGCTTCTGGGTGGCTGGGCTGGGGCAGAGCAGGCTGGAGCAAGGAGGGAGGAGGGTTGGTGTGGATGTGTCTCTTTTCCTTTCCTTTTTTTTTAAGTGGTGTTTGTTACCTGCTTATTATACATCAATCACTGTTCTAAGCGCTGCGATTAGTTAAAAGTGAATCGGGTCACGCATAGCCCCTGTCCCACAAGGGGCTTGCAGTCTAAGAAAGCGGGGAGAAACAGCGTGGCTTTATAGATAGAGCATGGGCCTGGGAACCAGAGGACCAGGGTTCAAATCCTGGCTCTATCACTTGCCTGCTGCGCAACTTTGGGGAAGTCCTTCACTTCTCTGTGTCTCTGTTTCCTTAACCATAAAATGGGGCTTAAATACCTGTTGTCCCTCCGACGTGACTGTGAGCACCAAGTGGGACAGGGACTGTGTCTCACCTGATTAACTTGTATTTACCCCAGTGCTTAGAACAGTTATTGACACCTAGTAAGAGTTTAACAAATACCATTAGAAAAACAAAATGAGAATAGGGATTGAATCCCCATTTTGCAGTTAAAGAAGGCGGAGAGAAGTGAAGTGACTTGCCCAAGGTCACACAGCCAGCAAGTGGTGGAGCTGGGATTAGAACCCTCTGGGTGCTCTATCCATGAGGCCACAGTGCTTCATTCTCTCAAGGTGCTGCCCCTTTATCTACTTCAGGTCTATATAAAGCCGTCAGATCAGGATCTTCATCATCACTTCTGATATTGATTGAGTGCTTAAATAATCACTGTGATTTTGCTAAGTGCTTACTATGTGTCAAGCACCATGCTAGGTGCTGGAGTAGATACAGGACAGTCAGATTGGACACAACCCCCATCCCATAGGGGGCTTATAAGGTAAGAGGAGGGAGAACAGGTATTTTATCCCCATTTTACAAATGAGATAGAGACAATCCCTACCCAACAATGGGCTCACAGTCTAGAAGGGGGAGACAGACATCAAAACAAGCCAACAGGCATTAACATAAATAAATAGAATTGTGGATATGTATATATATCGCCGGACAGGCGAAAACGAGGCACAGTGAGGTTAGCACCAGAGGAGCGGAGTGTGTGGGCTGGGATGGAGAAGGAGTGAAGGGAGGTGAGATAAGAGGGGGCAAGGTGATGGAGAGCTTTGAAGCCAATAGTTTTGCTTCATGCTAAGGTTGATAGGCAACCACTAGAGACTTTTGAGGAGCAGGGTGAAATGCTTAGAACGTTTCTGTAGAAAGATAACCCGGGCAGCAGAGTGAAGTATAGATTGGACTGCGGAGAGACAGGAGGTTGGGAGGTCAGAAAGGAGGCTGATGCAGTAATCTAGGCAGGATAGGATGAGTGACTGTACTAACGGGGTAGCGGTTTGGATGGAGAGAAAAGGGCAGATCATGGCATTATGATCATGCCATGGTTGTGAAGGTCAGACACAATGCCTGCTCCACACAGGGTTCACATTCTGAGAGGGAGATCACCTTTCCAAGTGAGCTCTGCTGGGGAGATGATTTTGATTCTATAAAGAATCTGGAGTAAAAATGTGTTGTGCTAAGTTTCCAGAGCTTTGGTAAGTTTACATTATTGTGACATCCTTTTCTGCTTTACCTACTTCACAGAGGCAAAATGCTTCCACTAGGCCCTCTGTGGTACTGTGCACTAATAACTGTGAGGCTATTTTAAAATAAAAAAAGCCAATGAGAACCAAGTTCCCAAATCCAGCTCCATTCACCCCCACAAAGAAAGGAAAGGGATCTCAGATTTGTAGAAAGGTTCTGTTTCGGTAGCCACACATTTCAGAAAATGGGTGAAGAGGCACATACTTGGAATAACATTTCTTTTCCGGGTCTGAAGCTGTTTTACTTCCACCAATCCCCACCCTTGTAAACTGATTCTTCTAGAAGATCACTGGCCAATGGCAAAACCTGAGACAGAGGCCAAGTCTAGAAATAGCTCCTTCAGACACAGCCCCATAAATCATTTGAAAAAGCCAAAGGCGGTGTGTTCAGAGTTGTCTTTTCTCTTGGTACTTGTTGTACTTAGAACTTCTTTAAGCACTAAGGGCTACTTGGATTTATTAGTATGGTGGCATTTCAGAACAGCTATCAATCAATTGATCAATGGTATTTATTGAATGTTACTGTGTTCAGAGGACTTTACTAAATGCTTGGGAGCATACAATGCAAAAGAGTTGGTAAATCTGTTCCCTGCCCACAGTGGCCATGAGAAGCAGCATGGCCTCGTGGATAAAGCATGGGACTGGGAATCAGAAGGTCCTGGATTCTAATTCTGACTCAGCCACAAGCCTTCTCTGTGACTTGGGCAAGTCACTTCTCTATGCCTTCCTTTATTTATCTGTAAAATAGGGATCAAGACTGGGAGACCCACAGGGGACATGGGCTGTGTCCAACCTCGTTAGCTTGTATCTACCCCAGTGCCTGACACATAATAAGTGCTTAACAAATACAATTTTTAAAAAATGAGTGTACAGCCTAGAGGTCCTGAAATCAATCAATCAATTAATGATTGCAGTTGGTGTGTGCGGTGTCTAAAGCAGAATTTCTCATCTTTTTTTATGGTATTTATTAAGTGCTTACTATGTGCTAGTCACTGTACTAAGCATTGGGGTAGATACAAAGTTGTCAGATTGGACACGGTTCCCATCCCTCAAAATAATAATAATAATAATTATGATGGTATTTGTTAAGCACTTACTATGTGCCAAGCACTGTTCTAAGCGCTGGTGTAGATACAAAGTAATCAGGTTGTCCCACGTGGGGCTCACAGTCTTAATCCCTATTTTTTAATAACTGTAGCATTTGTTAAGCGCTTACTATGTACTAAGCACTGTTCTAAGCACTGGGGGAGTTACAGGGTAATCAGGTTGTCCCACATGGGGCTCACAGTCTTCATCCCCATTTTACAGATGAGTTCACTGAGTCCCAGAGAAGGGAAGTGACTTGCCCAAAGTCACACAGCTGGCAAGTGGCAGAGCCAGATTAAGAACCCATGACCTCTGACTCCCAAGTCCATGCTATTTCCACTGAACCACGCTGCTTCTCATGGGGTTTATAGTCTTAATCCCCACTTTACAGAAGAGGTAACTGAGGCACCGAGAAATGAAGTGACTTGCCCGAAGTCACACAACAGACAAGTGGTGGAGCCGGAATTAGAATCCAGGGACTTCCAATTCCCAAGATTGTGCTCTATCCACTAGGCCATATTTCTTCTCTCTTCTTCCCCTTAAACTCGCTCCACCTTCTAACTTTCCCAACTCAGTCGATAAAACCACCACCATCCTCCCTGCCCCAGAAGCCTCCAACTTGGAAGTCATTCTTGAGTCTTCACTGTTTTTCAACTGTCTCCCCACTTTGGACTGTGAGCTTGTTGTGGGCAGGGATTATCTTTATAGCTGTACTGTACTTTCCCAAGCACTTAGTACAGTGCTCTGCACACAGTAGGCACTCAATAAATATGATTGAATGAATGAATGAATGAACGGTCACATTCCACCTATTGCCAAATCCTGCTGGCTCTTCCTACGTAATAATAATAATAATAGTATTTGTTAAGGGCTTACTATGTACCAAGTACTGTTCTAAGCGCTGGGGGAGATACAAGGTAATTGGGTTGTCCCACGTGAGGCTCACAGTCTTAATTCCCATTTTACAGAAGAGGTAACAGACACAGAGAAGTGACTTGCCCAAAGTCAAACAGCTGACAAGTGGTGGAGCTGGGATTAGAACCCATGACCTCTGACTCCCAAGTCCGTGCTCTTTCCACTGTCAGCTGTGTGACTTTGGGCAAGTCATTTCACTTCTCATTGCCTCACTTACCTCATCTGTAAAATGTGGATGAAGACTGTGAGCCCCGTGCGCGACAACCTGATTACTTTATATTCCCCCCAGCACTTAGAACAGTGCTTGGCACATAGTAAGCACTTAACAAATGCCATTATTATTATTATTATTATCAATAGAAGGGAAAGAGCTCATTTAATGCCTTAAAGTGTATGTCAAGAAGTTTCTGGTTGATGTGGAGGTTAATAGGCAACGATTGGAGGTTTTGGGAGAGTGAAGAGACGTGGATTGAAAGGTTTTTCAGAAAAGTGATAGGAGCAACAGAGTGAAGTATGGACTGGAAAGGGGAGAGACAGGAGGCAGGCAGGTTAGGGAGGAGGCTGATGCAACAGTTGAGGAGGGGAAAATATAAGTGCTTGGATTAGCATGTTAGCAGTTTGGATGATGAGGGAAGGGCGGATTCTAGAGCTGTGAAGATAGAACTGGCAGGATTTCATTTGTTTTTAAGGGCCTCGTCATTTTTTTAAATGGCATTTGTTAAGCACTTACTATGTGCCAGGCACAGTTTTAAGCGCGGGAATAGATATGAAATAATCAGGTTGGACGCAATCTCTGTCTCACATGGGGCTCACAGTCTTAGTCCTCATTTTACAGATGAGGTAACTGAGGCCCAGAGAAACGAAGTGACTTGCCCAAGGTCGCACAGCAGACAAGTGGAGGAGCCAGGATTAGAACCCATGGCCCTCTGACTCCCAAGTCCATACTCTATCCACAAGACATTCCCCCCCAAACTCCCCACCGCACACACATACACACCCCTCCCTCCCCTTTTAGACTGTGAGCCCAGTGTTGGGTAGGGACTGTCTCTATATGTTGCCAATTTGTACATCCCAAGCACTTAGTACAGTGCTCTGCACACAGTAAGCGCTCAATAAATACGATTGATGATGATGATGATGATGATGATGACTGCTCTGCAACTGGCACTTCCAAGTAGAAACCATGTTGAGGTGAACAATGAAATGCTGTTGCCAGCTCTTCATCATAAACACCCCTCATTGTTTGTGTGAGCAGTCTTCACTCTTCCCAGATAGGGAAAGAGAAGGATGCTAATTCATTCACTCATTCATTGAATCGTATTAACTGAGCACTTACTGTGTGCAGAGCACTGTACTAAGCGCTTGGGAAGTACAAGTCAGCAACATATAGAGACGGTCCCAACCCAACAACAGGCTCACAGTCTAGAAGGGGGAGACAGACAACAAAACAAAACATGTGGACAGGTGTCAAGTCATCAGAACAAATAGAATTAAAGCTAAATGCACATCATCAACAAACAAAATAGAATAGCAAATATGTACAAGTAAAACAAATAGAGTAATAAATCTGTACAAACATATATACAGGTGCTGTGGGGAGGGGAATAAAGTAGGGAGGGGGGGATGGGGAGGAGGAGAGGAAAAAGGGGGCTCAGTCCGGGAGCCCCCTTTGAGGAGGGAGAAGAGACAGAACCCAGGTCTTTGGGCTCCTAAACTGATCCCCCTCCCTAGGAGACCTCCACAGTTATTAGTTGCCCTGTTCAATTTATTCTTCTTAGTAACCATGCTAGAAGATGTAGCAAGCAAGCCCTGAATGCAGTGAATTACACCTAGTGTCGTTCAATAAATGCCATCACTGCTATGTGAATAAAAGTGTTAGAACATCCGTCCACTCCTCTAGGAACCTTCCAAGTCAACAGATGTTGACCCTTGTCCTGGAGAGGCAGTGCTTTTAAAAAGGCTGTACAAAGATGACTAGAGGTGAACACCAAGAAGACATGAGAAAAACTGTGTGTCTAGTAGGAAGAGTCCGGGTCTAAGAGTCAGAGGACCTTGGTTCTATTTTGCCACTTGCCTGCTGTGTGACAAGGAGCAGTGCAGCGTAGCGGATAGACCATGGGCCTGGGAGCCAGAAGGATCTGGGTTCTAATCCCGGCTCTGCCCCTTGTCTGCTGTGTGACCTTGGGCAACTCATCTCACTTCTCTGAGCCTCTGTGACCTCATCTGTAAAATGGGGATTAAGAGTGTGAGCCCCACGTGGGACAGGGACTGTGTGCAACTTGATTAACTTGTATCTATCCCAGTGCCTAGAACAGTGCTTGGCACATAGTAAGAGCTTAGAAAGTACTATAATAATAATAATAATGATGATGATGGTATTTGTTAAGCACTTACTATGTGTCAGGCACTGTTCTAAGGGCTGGGGAGGTTACAAGGTGATCAGGTTGTCCCACGGCAGGCTCACAGTCTTACTCCCCATTTAACAGATGAGGGAACTGAGGCCCAGAGAAGTTAAGTGACTTGCCCCAAGTCACACAGCTGACAGTTGGTGGAGCCGGGATTTGAACCCATGACCTCTGACTCCCAAGCCAGTGCTCTTTCCACTGAGCCACGCTGCTTCAGTCTTATGCCAAGTAACACCTCTCAGGGTCGTACCTGGAGAGTTTCCAGTACTCTACCAGTCTCAACTATGGGAAGGAGAGTCAAGCAGAGGCCTGTCCATTTAATTCCTAGTTTGTCCAGTGGCTAGCGAGTGGACGGCAATCTGCTACAAGGCAAAACTTACTTGCGCTGGGCAGCTGCAGCACTGGAGAGAGTCGAGGGCGGAGACTCGAGTTGACGGCACGGAAGGAGGCAATGGTTAAACCGCTTCCGTATTTTGACCAAGAAAACTGTACGGTTACACTACCAGAACGATTGCAGACAGAGGTGGGACGTTTTGGGACGGATGCATCCATGGCGTTGCTATGGGTTGGACACAACACGACAGCATGAGACAACAACAACAACCAGGTAAGCCTCATAACTCTATACTGGCAACATGGAACTGCCGTGCAAAATGGGCACATAGACAACAAGGTCTTAGAATAAAGTCCAACTCTAGCATTGGAGCTCAGCCCTCTGCTGTGGTGAGTGGGATGACAGCTGAATACCCAGGCAGCCACTCTGTGATGAACTGAAATTGGGAAAGCAAGAACAAGGAGGGCAGAGGAAACATTTTAAGGTTACAATAAAGCAAAGTCTCAGATGGTGTTGCTTCTCAGTGAAAAACTAGCCATCGGTTACCTTGACAGAACAATATCGAGTGCTGCGTTCAATAAATGTACTGGGGGTTTTTTAGCAGATAATTCCAAAGGGTCATGACACAAGGAAGTAAATGTGAAAATGGAACAGGGGTGGCCAACTGTAAATATGATCGGCTGTATGGATGGTGGATTGTGGCTTCTCTATTGGCTTTGTCAAGCACCAATGCAATCACAGATGAAATTCACCCTCAGTGTCATCTCCTTTGAGTACAAAGAATAGCTGCCTCCCCATAGCACATACACACTCTCACACACAAATCTGTATTACACACATATAATCAGCCAGTCAACAATATTTATTGAGCACTTACTTTGTGCAGAACCCTGTACTAAGTATTTGGGAGAGTACAATATAACAGTATAACAGACATATTCCCTGCTCACAGTGAGCTTATGAATATATATATTCTCCCCCTTCTAGACTGTGAGCCCATTGTTGGGTAGGGACCGTCTCTATATCTTACTGACTTGTACTTCCCAAGCGCTTAGTACAGTGCTCTGCACACAATAAGTGCTCAATAAATATGATTGAATGAATGAATCTATATATATACCCCTGTGTGTATATTGTATATATATATATATAGATATATATATTTATGTACACACACACAAATAAAAATATACACCCATACACACACATACCACACTAAACACTTGGGAGAGTAAATCAGAAATAAACTGCAAGCTCGTCCATTCAAGAGTCTGATTCTTTTCCCCAGAGAGTTCCAGATTTTAAGACGGTGACTTGACCAGAAAACTCTCAGCAAACTTAGTTCTGAGAACATATTATTTTCCCCTTCCTACTGTGTTTCATAGCTCACTCAAAGAGTGAAAGGGTCTTCGGGAAGAATTAGTTCTGAGAACATATTATTTTCCCCTTCCTACTGTGTTTCCTAGCGCACTCAAAGATTCTTGGGTCTTCGGGAAGAAAATAGAAGGAGCAAGCATATGAGGACAAGTTGCATCTTGAATAACACACTTTTACCATCCTTACTCACAAAAATTATTTTTCCTTCCCTGGAAGGTGGTCCACGTGAAATACAGCCCGAAATTCGCCCCCTTGTGGATAGAGATTGGGGAAGAGGCAAACACTATAACAGTCACAGACTTCAGCTTTATAATAAGAATAATAATGGCATTTATTAAGCGCTTACTATGTGCAAAGCACTGTTCTAAGCTCTGGGAAGGTTACAAGGTGATCAGGTTGTCCCACGTGGGGCTCACAGTCTTCATCCCCATTTTACAGATGAGGTCTCTGAGGCACAGAGAAGTGAAGTGACTTGCCCGAAGTCACACAGCTGACAAGTGGCGGAGCCGGGATTTGAACCCATGACCTCTGACTCCAAAGCCCGGGCTCTTTTCCACTGAGCCGTGCTGCTTCTCTAGCCACGCTGCTTCTCTATGGTTCTGAAAAGCTGAAGTCAAGTGGATCGTGAATCTCATATCCCACAAATGTGTTGCAACTCAACATTTTGGACGTAACTAAATCTGCAGGAGATAATGCTCCATTGGAGGGTTTTGTTCAGCAGATGGGAATTCAGACATGTCCAGGCTACCTGGCTGAGAAGAAGTGTGGTCTAGTGGGTAGACCCCGGGCCTGGGTGTCATAGGACCTGGATTCTAATCCCAGCTCCACCGCTTGTCTGCTGTGTGACCTTGGGCAAGTCATTTTACTTCTCTGTGCCTCAGTTTTTTCATCTGTAAAATATGGATTAAGACTGTGCACCCCATATGGGACATGGTCTGTGTCCAAACTGATCGGCTTGTATCTATCCCACCGCTTAGTACAGTACCTGGCACAGGTACAAGATTCATTCATCCATTCAGTCATTCAGTCGTATTTATTGAGCACTTACTGTGTGCAGAGGACTGTACTAAGCGTTTGGGAAGTACAAGTTGGCAACATATAGAGACGGTCCCTACCCAACAACGGGCTCACAGTCTAGAAGATGATCAGGGTGGACACAGTCCCTGACCCACATGGGGCTCACAGTCTCAATCTCCATTTTACAGATGAGGTAACTGAGCCACAGAGAAGTCGAGTGACTTGCCCAAGGTCACACAGGAGACAAGTGGCGGAGCCGGGATTAAAAGCCAGATCCTTCCAACTCCAAGACCCAGGCTCTAACCACTAAGCAACCATGCTTCTCACTGAATCAGGCTGCTTTTCTTCCTGCTCCCACTGCTTGTTTCCTCTCTCCTTGAGGGCAATAATCATGTCTGTCGTTCACACTCTTTGCTCCCAAGTGCACAATAATAATAATAATAATGATGATGGCATTTGTTAAGAGCTTACTATGTGCAAAGCACTGTTCTAAGCACTGGGGGGATACAAGGTGATCAGGTTGTCCCACGTGGGGCTCACAATCTTAATCACCATTTTACAGATGAGGTAACTGAGGCCCAGAGAAGTTAAGTGACTTGCCCCAGGTCACCCAGCAGACATGTGGCAGAGCCGGGACTTGAACCCATGACCTCTGACTCCCAAGACCGGGCTCTTTCCACTGAGCCACGCTGCTTCTCGGTACAGTACAGTTGATGATGATGATGGCATTTATTAAGCGCTTACTATGTGCAAAGCACTGTTCTAAGCGCTGGGGGGATACAAGGTGATCAGGTTGTCCCACCGGGGGCTCACAGTCTTGATCCCCATTTTACAGATGAGGGCACTGAGGCCCAGGGAAGTGAAGTGACTTGCCCAAAGTCACACAGCTGACAAGTGGTGAAGCTGGGATTTGAACCCATGACTTCTGACTCCAAAGCCCGGGCTCTTTCCACTGAGCCACGCTGCTTCTCCTTACTGCTTACTGTTTATTGCCAACTTGTACTTCCCAAGCGTTTAGTACAGTGCTCTGCACACAGTAAGCACTCAATAAATACAATTGATTGATTGATTGATTATTGTTGTACTGTCCCCTCCCAAGACCTTAGCCCAGTGCTCTGCATAAAGTAAGTGCTCAATAAATATGATTCAATGAATGAGGGAACATCTGCTTCTCGGCACAGTGCATTGCACACAGGAAAGGCCCAGTAGAGGATTCTGCAAACACCAGGCGCCCTGTTTTGTGATCTACACACAGTCGTTGTTTCAATACAGTCCTCAGTGGGTCCAGTAACTTTCACTCTTTTGGCACAGAGTCAGTTTGTCAGTTAGTTTCTCCACGATCCTCAGTTATTTTTGCTCCTGTAGGGAACTTTT
This sequence comes from Tachyglossus aculeatus, assembly GCF_015852505.1. Lineage (NCBI taxonomy): Eukaryota > Metazoa > Chordata > Mammalia > Monotremata > Tachyglossidae > Tachyglossus > Tachyglossus aculeatus. Next base: position 60,597,391 of record NC_052068.1, on the reverse strand, counting down.
CTCAAGATGACACGTGAACTCAACTCTGGCTCCTCCATCACTGATGGACTCTACCCCCTGGTACCGTGCTCCTTCTTGCCAACTGGACCGGTCACAACCCAGGTTTCATCAGCTTCAAATGACCCAAACCCCAGTTTTGACAAAGATCAACAGCATTTTTCACAAGTTTCTGGGCACCCGTTACCTCTGAGGACCCATTAGCCTCTGTCCAGAGGCGCACTCACCTTCCAAATTCCTATTGGTTCAGAATCAATTGATCACACTCAAGAAAAAAAAAAACCATTTGAAACACCTAGATGACTACTCCCTTTGACCCAATGCCTTATTCCCAGCTGCGATTCACTCCCCACCAATTCCTGCTTGCTTCTAGGTCGATCCCAGGTTGTTTCGATAGGGAAAATAGCTTGGAAACCACTGGTGAACCAACTCCTCACTTCCCACCCAAAGTCTGACCTCCCTCTGACTCCTCCAGCATCACAAGTCCATAACCTTGGCATTATCCTTGACTCATCTCAGTCATTCAACCCACATATTCAATCTGCCACTGAATCCTGTCAGTTCAACCTTCCCAACAGTGGTAAAATCCTGCCTTTCTTCTCCATCCAAACTGCTACCACATTGATCCAAGCACTTATCCTGCCTGGACTACTGACTGCATCAGATTTGCTGAGCTCCCTGTTCCCTGTCTCTCCCCACTCCAGTCCGTAGTTCTCTCTGCTGCCTAGATCACTTTTCTAAGAAGGTGTTCAGTCCATGGTTCTCCACTCCTCAAGAAACCCCTGTGGTTATCCATCCGCCTCTGCATCAAAGAGAAACTCCTTACATTTGGATTTAAAACATTCAATCATTCAATTACCATACCTTGCAGAGTTCCTACTATAAGCCTCTAATGCCAACCTGTTCAGGGTACTTCAATCTCATTTATCTCTCTGCTGACTCCCTGCTCATATGCTGGCTCTGGCCTGGTACTCACCCGCACTTCATATCTTTTAGACGCTCACTCTCCCCACCTTCAGAGTCTTATTAAAATCACATCTCTTCCAAGAGGTCTTCCCCAATTAAGCCCTCCTTTCCCCGACTCTCCCTTTCTGCATCACCCTGGCACTTGGATTTGTGTCACTGTTTATTGTTCTATTGTACTTTCCCAAGCACTCAGTTGTTGGGTAGGGACCGTAGCTATAGTTGCCAGCTTGTACTTCCCAAGCGCTTAGTACAGTGCTCTGCACACAGTAAGCACTCAATAAATACGATTGAATGAATGAATGAATGTATAGATCTGTAATTGATTTAAATGTCTATTTCCCCCCTCCTCTAGACTGAATGCTCCTTGAGGGCAGGGAACATGTTTAGTTTTGGGGAGTATTTTCTGTTGCCTAGGGAGTATTTTTTGGTACTTACTAAGCCCTTACTATAGGTCAGGCTTTGTATGAAGGGCTGGGGTAGATACAAGTTTATTAGTTTGGACAAAGTCCTCGTCTCCCTTGGGGCTCACAGTCTTAATCTCCGTTTGACAGATGAGGTAACTAAGGCCCAGAGAAGTTAAGTGATTTGCCCAAGGTCACACAGCAGACAAGTTGCGGAGTCAGAATTAGAACTCAGGTCCTTCTGACTCCCAGGCCTGTGCTCTATCTACTAGGTCAATAATGTAATAATATTGACGATGATGATGATAATGATAATAATAATACTAGTATTTAGTGCTTACTTTGTGCCAAGCGCAGTACTAATTGCCAGGGGTAGATGTAAGATATTTAGGTTGGGCACAGTCCCTGTCCCGGAATGGGGCACAAAGTCTGAGTACAATGGAATAGGATTTAATCCCCATTGACATTGTACTCTCCCAAGTGCTTAGTGCAGTGCTCTGCGCTCAGTAAGAACTCAGTCTATAGCATTGATTGATTGAATTCACACATGATATCTTTCCCAGCCCACACCCTTGCTTTCCGTAGCGCCAACCCGCCTCCTCTGCAGCGTAGTCTCAATTCAAAAGTCAATGGTGGTTTTTTTCCACCACACCTGGTTGTATTCAGCTCAATGGCCACTTTTAGCACTTATGGGTTTATCAATTTACTTTAATAAATCAATCATTTTTTATTGATACATACTCTAATTCGTACTGCATTTGTTGAAACTTATGCTGTATCCAACACTATTCTAAGGTCTTAGGTAGGTGCAAGTCAGACACAGTTCTTGTTCCACCTGGGGCTCACAGTCTATTCGGAGGGAGAATCCCAGTCATAGAGAAGTGAAGTGACTTGCCCAAGGTCACACAGCAGACAAGGGGTGGAGCTGGGATTAGAACCTAGGTTCTCTGACTCCCAGGCTGGTGCTCTTTCCTCTAGGCCACGCTGCTTTATTCATTTATGTGATTTTCCAAACTTTTGTTGGTTATGATTGCTTTTTCCTCCTGTTACGAACATGCTTTAGTAATCCTTTGGATTGAAAATGAAGGCTTTAAGGGTGAGATAGCATCCAGGGGTGTGAATCTTGTGCTGGGAGTCTCTTGCATTTTGTTTCTCTGTGCCCACGAATATAGGGTCGGGTCCCTTTCCTGGTCCCTTATTTTTACGCTGAGCATTGCTCTGTTATCAATGCTTCAGAGGGCAAATTTATAGCTCAACACTAGTGGGACATCTGGTTTTGAGTTGATTTTGTAGTATTAGCATCGGGTTTGAATTGAGCTTCCCGGTCAGTCAATCAGTGGCATTTATTAAGCACTTACTGTGTGCAAAACACTGTACAAAGCGCTTGGGAGAGTACAATGTAACAGAGTTGCTAGACATGTTCCTTTTTTTTAAATGGCATTTGTTAAGCACTTACTATGTGCAAAGCACTGTTCTAAGCGCTGGGGAGGTTACAAGGTGATCAGGTTGTCCCATGGGGGGCTCACAGTCTTAATCCCCATTTTATGGAGGAGGGAACTGAGGCACCAAGTGAAGTGATTTGCCCAAAGTCACACAGCTGACAATTGGCGGAGCCGGGATTTGAACACATGACCTCTGACTCCAAAGCCCATGCTCTTTCTACTGAGCCATGCTGCTTCTCTGCCCACAATGAGCTTGCAGTCTAGAGGGGGATACAGACGCTAATGTAAATGCATTACAGATATGGAGAAGCAGCATGGCTCAGTGGAAAGAGCACGGGCATTGGAGTCAGAGGTCAGGGGTTCAAATCCCGGCTCCACCAATTGTCAGCTGTGGGACTTTGGGCAAGTCACTTAACTTCTCTTTGCCTCATTTACCTCATCTGTAAAATGGGGATTAAGATTGTGAGCCCCCCGTGGGACAACCTGATCACCTTCTAACCTCCCCAGTGCTTAGAACAGTGCTTTGCACATAGTAAGCACTTAATAAATGCCATTATTATTATTATTATATGTACATAAGTGCTGTGGGTCTGAGGAAGGGGTGAATAGGGGTGAAAATCCAACTGCAATTCCAAGTGGTCCCTTTATAAATTTGGTATTTGTTAAGTGCTTACTATGTGCTAAGCACTGTTCTAAGCACTTATACTTAGGGGAGGGAGTCCAGGTGACGCCTGTGGTCCCAGAGCAGAGTATCCATCGTCATCCATTTTGTCAGTCATCTTTAAAGTTGACATGAATATCTTTGTGGATGACCATGAAGTGCCATGGGATGCAGGAGCCCGGAGAGCTTTCTGAGCTTCACTTCTCTGCCCAGGGACCCTGGCTCACAACTTTCAAAATGTTGGGAAGCTGTGGTCACTCAGGACAAGGTAATAGAAGCTGGAGCCACTCAGGACCAGAAACTGGAATTTGTGGTCACACAGGATCAGGAATTGGAGGCTGTGGTAACTCAGGACCAGGAACTTAACGTTGTGGTCACCCAGGACTGGGGTCTGGAAGGTGAGGCCACTCAGAGCTGGGGATTGGAAGCTGTCTGTGGTCACTTAGGATGAGGAATTTGAGGCTGTGGTCACTCAGGGTCTGGGGACTGGAAGCTGTGGTAACTTAGGACCAGGGATTTGAGGCTGTGGTCACAAGATTAGGGATTTGAGGCTGTGGTCACTCAGAACCAGGAACCCAAAGTTGTGGTCACTCAGGCCCAGGGACCAGAAGTTGTGGTCACTCAGGCCCAGGAAGAGGAAGTTGTGGTCTCTCAGGAACAGAGACTGGAAGCATTGGCCATTCAGGACCAGGAAATGGAAAATGCAATTACTCCAAATCAAAGGGGGAAGAGCTGACTTGATTCTCACCCACTAATCCTACTTTCACATCTTTCCACCCCCTTCAGCCTCCTCCTTTCTTCCTTCAAAGTCCACACCATCCAACTCTACCCCCCATAATAATTACCAATTGCTATCAGGGACCCCTCCTCCAACCCTACCTCGGCATTTCTGAGCGACTTGGATGCCTTTCTCTCCTTTCTTTTCTCCTTCTCTCCTAAACTGACACTTGGGGACTTCAATATTCATGTGGATGTTCCTGTCGGTCCTCAACTCCACAGAGGTCTTGCCCCACCCCACACCACCCACTTATCTCCGTGGACACCCAGGATCTAAGCATCACCAGTCATTTTACCATTTCTAACCCCACCAACCCTGAAATCCCCCCTCCAACAATTGCAACCTCCTCAGCTGCCATCTTGAACTCTTTCCCTTAAAGCCCCATCTCTCCCTGCTCAGAGACCTCGGGGGTCTTTAGACACATATCCCCCCATATCCCACAGGCCATCCATACCCTACTTTGATTCCAAGCCTCACTTATCTCGGTTCCCAGATCCAGGCCCACAAATTCTCTGTTTCCAATTGACCCAATCATTTAAATAATGCTATCTATCAAGTTCTTACTGTCTTCTCTCTATCCCTTGGTTAACCTCAAACCACCAACCCCCAGCTCCGGATCACATCCATAATACACTTTCTCTGCAGACTCCTGTGTCCACAATGCTGAGGGTTGGTGGTGGAAATCCAGGTTCCGGGAGGAAACACTTTCTAATGGTTTCTCTGACACGGTTCTCACCTGATCCTCCCCTAACCTCTCTAATCTCATCTTCTCTGCCTCTTTTTGCTGGTTCTTACTCCAGCTTTTGTCCCAGAATGGAAGATGTCTTTTATATCCCTGAACAGAGTTTTCTTTTGTTCTCACTTTTCACAACCTTTGGGAGCCCATCAACTCCCACTAATAATAATAATTATGGCATTTGTTAAGTGCTTATTATGTGCCAAGCACTGTTCTAAGCACTGGATCTCAATGTGGATCACTCCCAAGTCTGCCACCCACGCCCCAACGTCTCTTGTCTTGTCTTATGCCTTAGAGTCGTTTCTGACCCATAGAGACACCATGGATACATCTCTCCCAGAACGTCCCGCTCTCCATCAGCAATCATTCTGGTAGTGCATCCAGAGAGTTTTCTTGGTAAAAATATGGAAGTGGTTTACTCTGGCCTCCTTCCAGTAAACTTGAGTCTTCACCCTCAACTCTCATGCCGCTGCTGCCCAGCATGGGTGAGTTTTGACTTGTAGCAAATTGCCTTCCTCTCACTAGCTACTGACCCAGCTAGGAATGGCATGGATATGCCTCTGCTTGATTCTCCCTCCTGTAGCCGAGACTGGAAGAGTACTGGAAACTCTCCAGTTGCGACCCTGAGAGGAACCCAACTTCTCACCTCCTCCGTAATCTTGTGTTCCCTCTTATCTCTATGACTTCTCCACATGGATGACTTCTCCACGATCTCACTGTGGGCAGGGACCATATCTACCAACTGAATTGTATGGTATTCTCCCAAGCACTTAGTACTGTGCATTGCTGAGCCCTTAAGCTCAATTTATCCAAAACTGACCTCTTCATTCATTCAATCATATTTATTGAGCGCTTACTGTGTGCAAAGTGCTTGGGAAGTACAAGTTGGCAACATATAGAGGTGGTCCCTACCCAACAATGGGCTCACAGTCTAGAAGAGGGAGACAGACAACAAAGCAAAACATATAGACCTCTTCCCCCAATCCCTGCAATTTTCCCCTCCACCTAACTTTCACAGCTGACAAGACCATCACCCTAGCCACCTCTGAAGCCCAGAACATGACATTATCCTTGACTCCTTCCTCCCTTTCAATCTTCATATTCAATCTGTTGGTAAACCCTGTTAGTCTCCCCCTGCCTCTCATTCATTCATTCAATCATATTTACTGAGTGTTGTGTGCAGAGCACTGTACTAAGCTCTTGGGAGAGTACAATACAACAATAAACAGACACATTACCTGCCCACAGTGAGCTTACAGTCTAGTAACATTTCTAAGATCTGCCCTTCATCTCCTTCCAAACTGCTACCTCCTTGGACCAGTAACTTGTGAAATGTCAGCTAGGTGACAGTGTCACAGGTCTAATCCTCCCCCTCTCCAGTTCAAACTTCACTCTTCTGGTTGGGACATTTTTCTAAAATGCTGTCCCACATGCATCTCCTCTCTCCTCAAAAAGTTGCATTAAGTAGAAATGCCTGACCATTGGCTTTAAAGTTTTAAGGCCCTCAACTAGCTCTCTCTCTCTCTCTCCTATTACCAGCTTTCTTCTCCCACCACCCATCAGCTGGCATTCTGGTTCTCTCAAGCTAATTTACTCACTACACCCTGAAAATAATAATACTAATACTAATAATTATTGTATTTATTAAGCATTTATTATATGCCAAGCACTGTTCTAAGCACTAGGTAAAGAATTGGGGTATTTGTTCAATGCTTACGATGTGCCAAGCACTGAACTATGTGTTGGGTAGGTAATAATAATAATAATAATGATAATGATGGCATTTATTAAGCACTTACTATGTGGAAAGCACTGTTATAAGCGCTGGGGTAGAAACAAGGTAATCAAGTTGTCCCACGAGGGGCTCACAGACATAATCCCCATTTTACAGATGAGGTAACTGAGGCCCAGAGAAGTTAAGTGACTTGCCCAAAGTCACACAGCTGACAAGTGGCGGAGCCGGAATTTGAACCCATGACCTCTGACTCCAAAGCCCGGGTTCTTTCCACTGAGCCACGCTGTTTAAGTGTTGGGGTAGGTACAAGACAATTAGGTCTTGTGAGACCTTGGGCAAGTCACTTGACTTCTCAGGAAGCTTGTTATGGACAAGGAACATGACTGCTAATTCTGTTGTATTGTACTCTCCCAAGCACTCGGTAGAGTGCTCTGCATATAGTAAGCGCTCAATAAATGCATTTGGTTGATGAATTATGCCTCAGTTACCTCATCTATAACATGGGAATTGAGACCGTGAGCCCCATGTGGGACAGGGAATGGGTCCAACCCAATTTGCTTGTATCCGCCTCAGCGCTTAGTACGGCGTCTGGCGTATAATAGGGCTTAACAAATAACACCAGCATTTTTACTACTAGGTCTCAAATGGGGCTCACAGTCTAAATAGGAGGGAGAACAGGTACTGAATCCCCATTTTGCAGATGCGGGAGCTGAGGCACAGAGAAGTTAAGTGACTTGTCCAAAGTCACACAGCTGGCAATTGGCAGAGCCGGGATTAGAAGCTAGGTCCTCTGATTGCCAGGCCCCTGCTTTTTCCAAATGGCCACAGCTGCTTCTCCACACTGCTCTCATCTCTCCTGCACCCCTCCCTCCTGCTCACAGCCTCCCCGCTGCTTGAAACTCTCCCCATTCACATCCAGCAGGCCATTGCACTCCCCATCTTCAAAGCCTTTCTGAAATCACATCTCATAATGGTCTTAGAGAAGCAGCATGGTTCAGTGGAAAGAGCACGGGCTTTGAAGTCAGAGGCCATGGGTTTAAACCCTGGCTCCGCCAATTGTCAGCTGTGTGACTTGGGGCAAGTCACTTAACTTCTCTGGGCCTCAGTTACCTCATCTGTAAAATGGGGATTAAGACTGTGAGCCCCCCGTGGGACAACCTGATCACCTTGTAACCTCCCCAGTGCTTAGAACAGTTCTTTGCACATAGTAAGCACTTAATAAATACCATTATTATTATTATTATTATTATTATTATTATTATTATGATAGTAAGAATAATAATGTCTATATGTATATATATTTGTACATATTTATTACTTCACCTGTTCACTTCTATTCTATTTATTTTATTTTGTTAGTGTGTTTGGTTTTGTTGTCTGTCTCCCCCTTTTAGACTGTGAGCCCACTGTTGGGTAGGGACTGTCTCTATATGTTGCCAACTTGTACTTCCCAAGCGCTTAGTACAGTGCTCTGCACACAGTAAGTGCTCAAGAAATACGATTGATTGATTGATTGATTAATGACAATTTTGGCATTTACTTTGTATTAGGCACTTTACTAAGTGCTATGGGGGGTGGGGGGAGGGGAGAAATACAAGCAAATCAGTATCTGATTGGAGTGGATTTCCTTAAAGTAATTCATACCAATTAGAAAAAAATCTTGATTGAAACCTTAATAACATATAATTATAAAAAATCAAGATGAATAATAACTTTAATAAAAACTTGATAAAAAACCTTCTCCAGGAAGTTTTCCATTAATTTGTAATCTCTCCTCCTTATAGCCTTTCTGCCACTAAAGTCCTTTGAAGCTTCCTAATCACCGAGTTACTAAATGCCCCACCGCAGCATTTAAACTTTATTACTTCCTCTAACATGTAATTTATTTTAGTGTCTGGTCTGTTGGATGAGAAGGGGGAGATTGCTCCAGAACAGAGGGAGGATGTGGGCAAGGGTTTGGCGGTGAGGCAGATGAGATCGACGAGATAGGTTGGCATAAGGGAGCTGAAGTTTGTGGGCTGGGTTGTAGTAAGAGAGTAGTGAGGTGAGGTAGGAGAGGGCAAGGAGATTGATTGATTTAAAGCCGATGGGAAGGAGTTTCTGTTTGGTGCGGAGGTAGATGGGCAACCACTGGAGGTTCTTCAGGAGGGTGAAGACATTGACTGACCTTTTTTAAGCCCTACTAAAATCATATCTCCTCCAAGAGGCCTTTCCTAACTCCTCATTTCCCCTATCTGCCCTCCTTTGTGGGTAGCAGATACACTTGGTTGTGTACTCCTTGGTTGGCGTTTGGTTACTCTCCTCACCCTCAGCCATATATCATGCATGTACACATCCTTATTCTCTGCTGTTTCCTCCACTCGTACTCTATTTTACATCGGCTTCCCTGCCTTGCCTGAATGTGGACAGGGATTATGTTTACCAACTCTGTTGTACTGTGACTCCCAATTGCTTAGAGAAGCAGCGTGGCTCAGTAGCAAAGAGCCCGGGCTTTGGAGTCAGAGGTCGTGGGTTCAAATCCCGGCTCCGCCAATTGTCAGCTGTGTGACTTTGGGCAAGTCACTTATCAATCAATCAATCGTATTTATTGAGCGCTTACTGTGTGCAGAGCACTGTACTAAGCACTTGGGAAGTACAAGTTGGTAACATATAGAGACAGTCCCTACCCAACAGTGGGCTCACAGTCTAGAAGACTTTGCTGTGCCTCAGTTACCTCATCTGTAAAATGGGGATGAAGACTGTGAGCCCCCTGTGGGACAACCTGATCACTTTGTAACCTCTCCAGTGCTTAGAACAGTGCTTTGCACATAGTAAGCACTGAATAAGTGCCATTATTATTATTACAATACACATATCCAATACATACAATAAGCGCTCAATAAATACCACTGATAAATTTCCTGAGGAAAGGGATCATATCTACTAATTCTACTGCACTGTTCCAAGAGCTTAGTACTGTTCTCTGCAAAGAGTAGGTTCTCAATAAATACTTTAATTGATTGAAATCTGACAGACCACAGCTCTTCCCATTTACAAAAATCTTCTAAAACTGGGCAAAATGAAGCCTTCCTTGCAGAAGGGCCTGGGAGTCTAAAGGTCATGGGTTCTAACTCTGTCCCTGCCACTTGTCTGCTGTGAAACCTTGGGTAAGTCATTTCACTTCTCCGTGCCTCTGTTACCTCATCTGGAAAATGGGGATCGAGACTGGGAGTCCCACGTGGGACAGGGACTTTGTCCAACATGTTTTGCTTGTATTAACCCCAGTGCTTAGTACAGTGCCTGGCACATGGTAAGCGCTTAACAAATACCACAATTATTATTATCATTATGTTCTTGTGCTCCGCCCTGTGCTTGTCCCCAAAATGTCTGGCTCACTAGGTCTGCTCAGCTCCTGAGAATGACAGGAATGGTAAACTGGATGATATTTCTCCTTTCACCCCGTCCACCCTCCACTTGTTCCATGGAATAGCCCTCTCGCCTCTCGGGTATTTTACTTAATTACAGGGCATTCAGCTAATCTATAGTCACCATGAAAGGTGGGTGGTTGGAAAATGGAGTAATCTTGCATTTCCTCTTTAATCACACACTGAACCTTCTTATTCCAGCTTTGAAAATTAGTGCCGTGTCACATGCTCAGAACTAAAAGGAATCGAAAGAGGGGGACGGGCAAAGGCAATTAGGGAGTGATATTTTCACTTTGTATTTAGACAATGCTCTTATTTTTCCCCAAGTGCTTTCATATCGGTTAGCTCAATTTGGTCGTTACAACATCCCTGTGAGGTGAAAACTCACTGTGGGTAGGAAATGGGTCTGTTATATTGTTGTACTGTACTCTCCCAAGCGCTTAGTATAGTGCTCTGCACACAGTAAGTGCTCAATAAATATGATTGCCTCACCGAGTAGAAGGAGGCAGGCGTTGTGATTCCCATTTGCAGTTCAGTAAACTAGGACTTAGAGAAGTTATGTGGTTTCTGATCAATCAATCGATCTATGGTATTGATTGAGTACTTCCTGTGTGCAAAGCACTTTACTAACCTCTTGGGAGAGTACGATTACAATGCAGTTGATAGATAAGGTCCCTGCCAACAAGGAGCTTATAGTCTAGAGGAGAGACAGACATTAATATAAATAAGTATATTATATTTACGTACATAGGTGCTGTGGGGATGTGGATGGGGTGAAAATAAGTGCTTACAGGGTACAGATCCTAGTTAAATAATCATAATAATAATGGTATTTATTAAGCACTTACTATGTGCAAAGCATTGTTCTAAGTTCATAGGCAATGCATAAGGGAGAGGAAATAAGGAAAAAGAGGGTTCAATCAGGGAAGGCCTCTTGGAGGAGATGTAATTTTAATAAGGCTTTGAAGGGAGGGAAAGTGGTGGTCTGGTGTATATGGAGGGGGAGGGAATTCTAGGTCAGAGGGAGATAATGGGCAAGGGGTTAGTGACAAGATAGAAGAGAATGAGTTACACTGAGTAAGTTGGTGCTAGAGGAGTGAAGTGCGAGGACTGGGTAGTAAGAAATCAGCAAGGTAAGATAGGAGATAGGGAGATTATTGAGTGCTTTAAAGCTGATGGTATATTTTGGAGTATGGATCAAAAATGATCTGGGCAGTAAAGTAAAGTATAGACTGCAGTGGGGAGAGGCTGAAGGTCAGAGAGGAGGCTGGGGCAGTAATCGAGGCAGGATAGGATAAATGATTGGATCAGTATAGTAGCAGTTTGGGTGGAGAGGAAAGGGCAGATTTTATCAATGTCGTAAACTTAGAACCCAGCAGGATTTGGTCAGAGATTGAATATGATAATAATAATAATTTTGATAATTGTCAAGCAATGTCCTAAGTACTTGGGTAGATACAAATTATTCAAGACAGACATGGTCCCTGTCCCACATGGGGCTCACAGTCTAAGTAGGTGAGAAGACAAGTATTGAATTCCCATTTTACAGATTAGGAAACTGAGGCACAGAGAAGTTAAGCAACTTGCCTAAGGTCACAAACCAGGCAATTAGAGGAGCTAGGATTAGAACCCAGGTCCGCTGACTCTCAGGTCCACACTCTTTCCAGTTTGAATGAGAGAGAAGAGTCAAGGATAATGCCAGGGTTGTGGGTTTTGTGAGATAGGATCGTGGTGTGGTCTACAGTGATGGGAAAGACACGGTGAGGACAGGGGTTTGGGTGGGAAGATGGAGATAAGTATGACGTGTCAGCAGGATATCCAAATAGAGATGTTCTGAGGCCAGGAGGAAATCTGGGATAGCAGAGAGGGAGAGTTCAGGGCTGGAGAGGTAGATTTGGGAATCAACCGCACAGAGATAGTAGTTGATGTCATGGGAGTGAATAAGGGTGTAGATGGAGAATAGAAAGTGCTCTCAAAACTGAGTCTTGAGGGATTCTCACAAGTAGAGGGTGGGAGGCAGAGGAGGAGCCTACGAAGAGACTGAGAATAAGTGGCCAGAGAGAAATGAGGAAAATCAGGAGACGGCAGTGTCAGTGTGAAACCAAGGTTGGATAATGTTTCCAGGAGAAGAAGGTGGTGCACAATGTCAAAGGCAGCTGAGAGTTAGAGGAAGATCAGGATGGAGTAGAGGCCATCAGATTTGGCAAGAAGAAGGTCATTGGTGACCTTAGAGAGGGTCATTTCTGTGAAGCGAAAGGGATGGAAACCAAGTTGGTGTGGGTCAAGGAGAGAATTGGAGGAGAGGAAGTGGAGTCTGTTAGGAAAGGAATGGTAGGAGAGGGATGAGGCCATAGTTGGAGGGAGTCATGGGGTCAAGAGAGGGATTTTTTATGATAGGGGAGACATGGATATGTTTGAAAGTACTGGAGAAGAAGTCACTGTCTGTCTCTCCCTTCTAGACTGTGAGCCCGCTGTTGGGTAGGGACCATCTCTATATGTTGCCAACTTGTATTTCCCAAGCGCTTAGTACAGTGCTCTGCACACAGTAAGTGCTCAATAAATACGATTGATTGAATGAATGAATGAAACATTCCACCACTCCCCACTTTCAAAGCCCTAATAAAATCGTATCCCCTCCAAGAGGCCTTTCCTGACTGAGCCCTCCTTTCCCCTCCTCTCCCTACTGACCCTTCCTTCTATGTCACACATACATTAGAGTCTGTACCTCTTAAACATTTCATAGTCACCACATCCTCATCCCCACAGCATTTATGTACATATCCTTATGCTCTGACATCCCACTATCTCTAATTTAATGTCTGACTCCCATTCTAGACTGCAAGCACCTTGTGAGTGCACCTGGAAGCACTTCCCAAGCATTTAGCACAATTCTCTGCACAAAGCACTCAGTAAATATGATGGAATGAATGAACTTAACTTCTGTATGCCTCAGTTACCTCATCTGTAAAATGGAGATTAATCAATCAATCATATTTATTGAGCGCTTACTGTGTGCAGAGCACTGTACTAAGCGCTTGGGAAGTACAAGTTGTCAACATATAGGGACAGTCCCTACCCAACAGTGGGCTCACAGTCTAAAAGGCAAGAAGATTAAGATTAAGAATGTGAGCCTTATGTGGGCAGGGACTGTGGCCAATCTGATTAACTTCTACTACCCCAGTGTTTAGTACAGTCCCTGGCATATAGTAAGTGCTTAACAAATACCATTAAAAAAATCAATCACTGGTATTTCTTGAGAGCTTACTGTGTGCAGGGTACTGTACTAAGCTCTTGGGAGAGTGAAGTATAACAGGATAACAGACACATCCCCTGCCCACAATTAGTGTACAGTCTAGAGGGGGATACAGACATTAATATGGATGAATGAATTATGGATATGTACATAAGTGCTGTGGATCTGGGGGAAAGGGAGCAAGTTCATGGCAACACGGAAGGAAGTGGGAGAAGAGGAAAGGAGGGCTTAGTCAGGGAAGGTCTCTGGAAGGGGGAGTGGGAAAAGGAGAGGGAGAGACAGAGGGAAGAGAGAGAGAGAGACAGAAAGACAGAGACATATGCAGACCAGGCAGATGTGTAAAGACAGATGGACGCAGTGGGGCCAGCCTGAGCCACTGGGTTGATTCCTCCCAGAAGACTGCCTTATCAAGGAATGAATGTGCATTGCTAAAGAAAACCAGAATTCTTGGTTTACTGGGGAATCTTCCCTTAACTGAAGACTGCTTTACCAAGGAATGAATGTGCATTGTTACAGAAAACCAGAATTCTTGGTTTTCTGGGGAATCTTCCCTTAACCTCTAGAGAATTATTGAAATGTTCCAACCACCAGTTGTATTTCCCTTCTGAGAACTGGTACATTGGAAACCAAATACATTTTTCCTTGTTATGATGGAGAATTGAGCCCTGATTGACCCATTCAGAAACCCTTAATGGGTATTTACTCGAAGGACTTTTAATTATTACTCTGCAGTAGTCCAACAAGAACATTGATTCCAGGCTTTAGCAGGCAAACCACATGCTTGGTCTGAGCCTTCGGTAGACCTTGAGCCTTGGTGCGATTAAGGTCCCTTCCTAACCCCTGGCTAAAGTCATTCTTCCTCTAGTTTGGTCATAAAGTGTCGGAGTGAGCTTGCTCATTGATACTTGAAGAATCATCACCAGTGGCATTTACAGAGCATTGTGGGCAGGGAACGTGTCCATTTATTGTTCTATTGTAATCTCCCACGTGCTTAGTACAGTGCTCTGCATACATTAAGCGCTCAATAAATGCAATTGACTGACAGAGCACTGTAATAATAATAATTATGGTTTTTGCTAAGCACTTACTATGTGCTAAGCACTGTTCTAAATGCTGGGGTAGTTACAGGTTAATTAGATTGGGCACGCTCCCTGTCCCACATGGGGCTCGCAGTCTCAATCCCCATTTTACAGATTAGGTAACGGAGACCTGGAGAAGTAAAGTGACTTGCTCAAGGTCACATGGCAGACAAATGGTGGAGCTGGGATTAGAACTGTACTAAAAGCTTAGGAAATTACAATACAACAGACGTTGTAGGTTCATTACTAGTTCATGAGTTTACAGTCTGGAGGACTGTGCCCACTTGACATAGTAGATCAGATACAGTTTGATGGCATAAGTGCTTTCTAACTCTGTCATTAATAATAATAATGATGGTATTTATTAAGCGCTTATTACGTGCAAAGCCCTGGGGGGATTCAAGGTGATCAAATTGTCCCACATGGGGCTCACAATCTTAATCCCCATTTTACAGATGAGGTAACTGGGGCACAGAGAAGTTAAGTGACTTGCCCAAAGTCACACAGTCGACAAGTGGTGGATCCGGGATTAGAACCTATGACCTCTGACTCCCAAGCCCGGGCTCTTTCCACCGAGCCACGCCTACTACATATTAATAGTTACATGTAGTCATATGCTGTTTCATTGCTAAAGACGTATTTAAGTGTTTAACATACCCTGGCTTCTTATTTGTTACAGCATCTCAATAAAGTGGAGACGGCTTATCTCTCCTGCTTAAGCACCCAAGAAGAGAATTCTGGTACTTAGTACAGTGCTTAGTACAGTGCTCTGCACACAGTTAGCGCTCAATAAATACGATTGATTGATTGATTGGTACTTCTGTTGAAGGCCGAAGCTGATAAACACAGAGGAACAGATGCTCAATTCATTCATTCAATCATATTTATTGAGCTCTGACTGTGTACTAAGCGCTTAAAAACCCTCAACAATGAAAATAAAGGTGCAGAAGAAGCTCCCATGAAAGGATTTCTATCTCCAATCTCATCTCTCACCTGCTTTATACCAATGAATCCGTGTAATTACTGAAAGCTTACTGTGTGCAGAGCAATATACTATGCGCTTGGGAGAGTCCAATCCGATAGAGTTGTCCTCGCCTGACACCGGGACGTACCCATTTGACTAACCTACCACTTATGAGAAGCAATGTGGCTTAATGGAAAGAGCAATCAATCAATCAATCAATAGTATTTATTGAGCGCTTACTGTGTGCAGAGCACTGTACTAAGCCCTTGGGAAGTACAAGTTGGCAACATATAGAGACAGTCCCTACCCAACAGTGGGCTCACAGTCTAAAAGGGGGAGACAGAGAACAAAACCAAACATACTAACAAAATAAAATAAATAAAATAGATATGTACAAGTAAAATAAATAAATAAATAAATAGAGTAATAAATATGTACAAACATATATACAGGTGCTGTGGGGAGTTTGGGAGACAGAAGAGGTGGGTTCTAATCCCGGCTCTGCCACTTGTCTGCTGTGTGACTTTGGGCAAGCCACTTAACTTCTCTGTGCCTCAGTTACCTCATCTGTAAAATGGGGATTAAGACTGTGAGCCCCACGTGGGACAACCTGAATACCTTGTATCTACCCCAGCGCTTAGAACGGTGCTTGGAACATAGTAAGCGCTTAACAAATACCATTATTATTATTAATAATAATAATAATAAAAACCACTGTGTGTAAACAAACTCTTCTCCTTTCCTTCGGAATCGTAGCCTTTTCCTAAAAGTCTCATCAAGGTCGACCACAATACTATGCTCCTTCCCCTTATGCCTCAAACGTGGTGACCTCTAGATTCTGCCATTCCTCCTCAATCACTCAGTAGTATGCTACTGAGCATAGTATGTGGACTCTGTTCTGTTTTCCATCTATACTCACTCGGTGAACTCATTCGCTCCCACGGCTTCAACTATCATCTCTACGCTGCCTTGGGCAAATCTACATCTATATTTATTAAGCACTTACTAGATGCCAAGTGAGATAAACAGATTGGACATGATTCATAGCCTACACTGGGCTCACAGTTTAAGTGGAAAGGAGGGAGACTGGATATCACATTCCCATTTTATAGATCAGGAAGCTTCTCCTCTTATGCCATCCAGTCGTCTCTGACCCATAGCGACACCATGGACACATCTTTCCCAGAATGCTGCACCTCTATCTGCAATCGTTTTGGTAGTGGATCCAGAGAGTTTTCCTGGTAAAAGTACAGAAGCGGTTTACCATTTCTTCCACCTTCGATTCTCTTCCATGCTGTTGCTGCCCAACCCAAGTGAGTTTTGACTTGTAGCAGATTGCCTGCCATTTGCTAGCCACTGCCCAAGCTAGGAATGGAATGGGTATAATAATAATAATAATAATAATAATGACATTTGTTAAGCGCTTACTATGTGCAGAGCACTGTTCTAAGCGCTGGGGGGGTTACAAGGTGATCAAGTTGTCCCACGTGGGGCTCCCAGTCTTCATCCCCATTTTACAGATGAGGTAACTGAGGCTCAGAGAAGTTAAGTGACTTGCCCAAGGTCACACAGCAGACGTGGTGGAGTCGGGATACGAACCCATGACCTCGGACTCCAAAGCCCGGGCTCTTTCCACTGTGCCACGCTGCTCCTCCTTAATGCTTCTGCTTCTGCTTAATGCTTAATGCTTAATGGTATGCTTCTGCTTGACTCTCCCTCCTGTAGTCAAGACTGGTAGAGTACTGGAAACTCTCCAGATGCGACCCTGAGAGGGGGAAAATTTAAATGACTTGCCCAACGTCACGCAGCTGGTAAATGGCAGAGCTGGCGCTTAGTTTCAGGATAGCCTGGCTTTAGTCTCAAACTCTTTCTACCACGTCACACTCTCTCCCAGTCATAATATTAGTAGCAGGGATGGAGTCTCGCTTCTATTGTACTCCTTAGAGTTTAGATTAGTTTCTTATAGCTGTGTAGATAGATTAGATTTATTTAAAATGGTCTTTTATGCCTGAAGATGTCACCGGTAGGTGTGGTGCTCACCCCCTCAAGGTGGCACACTGGGTAGCGCAAGATCCTGGGAGTCAGAAGGCTGTGAGTTCTAATCCTGGCACCTCTACTTTTCTATTAGGTGGCTCTGGGCAAGTCACTTCACTACTCTGTGCTTCAGTTACTTCTGTGCCTAACACAATTGGCTTGTATCCACTCCAGCTCTTAGTACAGTGTCTGATGCGTAGTAAGTGACTAATAAATGCCACAATTATTATTATTACTAATACTAACTGCTCCACCTTAGGGCTTCACCCCCACAGTGCCCCACCCCTCATCGCCTCACGGCCTCACTCCCCACTTCTCAGTACAGGAGGCTTGGAGAAGAAAGAATGGAGGCTGGCACTCCAGGCCGGACTGGCTGCCTGGCTATCCCCTCTAGACTGTAACTTCGTTATGGGCAGGGAGTGGGTCTGTTTATTGTTGTATTGAATTCTCCAAAGCACTTAGTAAAGAGCTCTGCACACAGTAAGTGCTCAATAAATATGATGCTCAATAAATACGATTGGATGAATGAACGAATGAATGAAAGCAGCCATTTCTGGTGATCCTGGGTCAGATTTCAATGGGGAGGGGCCCCCGGTCCACTGGGGAACTGAGACGGTCCTGAGGCAATGGTCAGTCAGGCAGTCAGGCGTACTGACTGAGCACCTAGTATAGGCAGAGCACTGTACTAAGCACTTGGGAAAGTACAGTATGACAATGTAACAGATACATTCCCTGCCCACTGAAAGCTCACAGTCTAGAAGACAAGTTCAGAGCCTAGAGGGGACACATGGGCTCCATCAAGCAGCACAAATACAATAATCAATAATAATAATGATGACATTTATTAAGCGCTTACTATGTGCAAAGCACTGTTCTAAGCGCGGAGCACTGTTCTAAGTGCTGAATAATCATTGTGGTACTTAATGATAATAATAATGATGGCATTTATTAAGCACTTACTATGTACAAAGCACTGTTCTAAATGCTGGGGAGGTTACCAGGTGATCAGGTTGTCCCATGGGGGACTCACAGTCTTAATCCCCATTTTCCAGATGAGGGAATTGAGGCACAGAGAAGTTAAGTGACTTGTCCAAAGTCACACAGCTGACATTGGCAGAGCCAGGATTTGAAGCCATGACCTCTGGCTCCAAAGCCCGTGCTCTTTCCACTGAACCACGCTGCTTCTCATGCACTTACTATGTGCCAAACACTGTTCTAAGCACCAAGGTAGATACAAGGTAATCAGGTTGGACACGGTACCTCATCATCATCATCATCATCAATCATATTTATTGAGCGCTTACTGTGTGCAGAGCACTGTACTAAGCGCTTGGGAAGTACAAATTGGCAACATATAGAGACAGTCCCTACCCAACAGTGGGCTCACAGTCTAAAAGTACCTGTCCCACATGGGCCTCTCACTCTTAATCCCCATTTTACAGATGAGTGAACTGAGGCCCAGAGAAGTGAAGTGGCCTGCACAAGGTCACACAGCAGAGAAGTGGCAGAGCCGGGATTAGAACCCATGACCTTCTGACTTTTAGGCCCGTGCCTTATCCAATAAGCCACGCTGCTCGCCCTCCAGCCCCTGTTGTCTTGGGAAGCATCCTGGAACCTCTGCAGGGCTCTTTCCCCAGGATGCTGGACCCTTGGACGACTCCTTTGAGAAGCCCAGTGTGGGATTAGGGGTAGGGCTGACCCATTCCCTGACCAAGGCGAGCTCCCACACTACCCCAGCAATTTGTACAGTGCCTTGCACCTAGTAAGCACTTAATGAATACCATAAAAAAAGATGAATTCCATCCTCCCAGACAAAAGAAGGAGCTCTACGTGATTAATAATAATAATGATGGCATTTATTAAGCACTTACTATGTGCAAAGCACTGTTCTAAGCTCTGGGGAGGTTACAAGGTGATCGGGTTGTCCCACGGGGGGTTCACAGTCTTCATCCCCATTTTACAGATGAGGGAACTGAGGCACAGAGAAGTGACGTGACTTGCCCAGAGTCACACAGATGACAAGTGGCAGAGCTGGGG
Source organism: Tachyglossus aculeatus (assembly GCF_015852505.1). Taxonomy (NCBI): domain Eukaryota; kingdom Metazoa; phylum Chordata; class Mammalia; order Monotremata; family Tachyglossidae; genus Tachyglossus; species Tachyglossus aculeatus. The sequence goes on along the minus strand of NC_052068.1, from coordinate 60,577,904 downwards.
ATTTGAACCCATGACCTCTGACTCCAAAGCCTGTGCTCCTTCCACTGAGCCATGCTGCTTCTCTGATTCTCTGATTCTGCTCAGGGCTGGCATTTTCACTGCCTACAGAGGATCTTCCTTCCTTCGCCATCACTGGTGGGCAGTGCCCTTGCTCCTCATCCACGAAGAGACAGTCTGATTGCATAAACAGATTGCTGCGAGCGAACCATGTTCTCACCCTTGACCCAATCCTGCTGAACAGCTTTATAGGATGATTGCAACATAGTTTACAAGGGCCTTAGCTGTGGGTTCAGCTGTGTCATAAGTCTGCTGTAATAATAATAATAATAATAATAATAATAATAATAATAATAATAATGTTGGTATTTGTTAAGCACTTACTATGTGCCAAGCACTGTTCTAAGAGCTGGGGGGAGATACAAGGTAATCAGTTTGTCCCACATGGGGCTCACAGTCTTAATCCCCATTTTACAGATGAGGTAACTGAGGCCCAGAGAAGTTAAGTGACTTTCCCAAAGTCACACAGCTGATAAGTGGTGGAGCCGGGATTAGAACCCATGACCACTGAGCCACGCTACAGCAATTATACAAGCTCCTGTGTGGACAGAGGGTGAGCCCATATTCTGTCACATTCTTTCAAGATCTAAAATCAAAAATATCTTGTAGAAAATCCACATGCCCCCCCCAGTTAAGAGAAGGGGAGTGATTTCTACATTATCCTCTAGGCTGTAAGCTCACTGTGGGCAGAAAACAGGATCATTCATTCATTCATTCATCCGAACGGATTTATTGAGTGCTTACTGGGTCTTATCAGCTCAGTTGACTTGTACTGTGTGTGACCTTGGGCAAGTCACTTCACTTCTCTGTGCCTCAGTTACCTCATCTGTAAATGGGGACTAAGACTGTGAGCCCAATGTGGGACAGGGGACTGTGTCCAACCTGATAATCTTGTATCTGTCCCAGGCTTTAGTACAGTGTCTTGCACATATAAGTGCTTAACAACCAGCAATCTCCATTACAGTGGCCTTCTTTTACTTTCTCTCAAGACGGTACTATCGAGTTTTAATAAGCAAATTACATTCAGAGCTCTCTCCTGTGGAGGCAATGCCATGAATTTTAATTTAACCTAAGCCTTTCCCTTCAATTTAATGCATATTGACTACTATAGATCCAGAACTTATAATCAATCAATCTGTCTCCCCCTCTAGACTATAAGCTCGTTTTGGGCAGGGAATGTATCTGAAATACTATGTTGTACTCTTCCCAGGCACTTAGTAGAGTTCTTCTCTCCATATAGTAAAGGCTCAATAAATTCCACTGATTGATTAAGTGTTTACTCTGTGCAGCAAACTGTATTCAACACCTGGCTTCCTGTCGATCACATCTCTCCTCTAATTCCACCCTTGGTGCTGAGTTGGGAAGGCAGTGGAGTGAGATCTCAGGCCTCTGACCCTCAAGGAGTTTACTTTCTAGTAGGGGTGGTTCATTTCAATTAGCATAGATAACAACAGCTCTGTTTTGCATGAATAATGATACAGCTAGTGTATATTCATTCATTCACTCAATTGTATTTATTGAGCGCTTACTGTGTGCAGAGCAGTGTACTAAGCGCTTGGGAAGTACAAGTTGGCAACATATAGAGACAGTCCCTACCCAACAACGGGCTCAAAGTCTAGAAGGGGGAGAATCTGCTGAATAGGATATGAAGGATAATACACTTTTTGAAACCTTAATGCAGTACTATATTTACATATCTACTGAAAAAAAACCAAAGTCAATCAACCAATTGTACTTATTGAGCACTTAATGTAGGCAGAGCATGGATGGGCACTCAGCACTTTGGAAAGTGCAATGCAACAGAGGTATTAAGAGGTATTAATTGCCCACTTGGAGCCTGCAGTCTAGAGGGGGAGATAGACATTAAAATACACTACAGTATGTACAAAAGTGTTGTGGGGCTGAGGATAGGGTGAATATCAAGTGCTTAAAGGTGACGCAGAAGGGAGAGGGAGTAGGGGGAAGGAGGGCTTAGGTGAGGAATGCCTTTTGGAGGAGATGAGATTTTAATAAGGCATTGAAGGTGGAGAGACTGGTAGTCTGTTGATTATGAAAGGGGAAGGAGTTCAAGGACAGAGAAAGGGACAGAGACAGAGATAGATGACATTGAGATAATAATAATAATAATAATAATAATAATGGTATTTTTTAAGTGTTTACTATGTGCCAGGCACTGCATTAAGCACTGGTGTGGATACAAGGAAATTGGGTTGGACACAGTCCATGTCCTATATGAGGCTCACAGTCTTGATCTCCATTTTACAGATGAGGGAACTGAGGCATAGAGCAGTTAAGTGACTTGTCCAAGGTCACACAGCAGACAAGTGGAGGAGGCAGGATTAGAACCCATGACCTTCTGAACATCTCCTCTCCACTGTCAACCCCACAGAAGTTATGCAGAGATCTATAAATTACGTAATATAAATGACATTCATTCATATGAGACATAGTGAGTTAAGATAAAGTGAGAAAGTTGGCATTAGAGGAGTAAAGTGTGTGGGCCGAGATTTTCTTGTTTACATTGCTATTTCACTGTATTACCATTTTGCATTTTAAAACCATATGAGTTGTTTGTTCCCCCATGCAGTCTTCTCTAAACCTGGCTGTTGTGATCTGCACAGCCTTAAGGTCTCTCTGCCTCAGTAGGATATAGCCAAAGAGGTGCCCCTGTTTAGATCATGGATCCATTCAGAACATAACCCTTTCATAGGAGGATGATAGCATCGGCATCATCATCATCATCAATCGTATTTATTGAGCACTTACTGTGTGCAGAGCACTGTACTAAGTGCTTGGGAAGTACAAGTTGGCAACATGTAGAGACAGTCCCTACCCAACAGTGGGCTCACAGTCTAAAAGGGGGAGACAGAGAACAAAACCATACTAACAAAATAAAATAAATAGAATAGATATGTACAAGTAAAATAAATAAATAGAGTAACAAATATGTACAAACATATATACATATAAACAGGTGCTGTGGGGAAGGGAAGGAGGTAAGATGGGGGATGGAGAGGGGGACGAGGGGGAGAGGAAAGAAGGGGCTCAGTCTGGGAAGGCCTCCTGGAGTAAGTGAGCTCTCAATAGGGCCTTGAAGGGAGGAAGAGAGCCAGCATGGCGGTTGGGCAGAGGGAGGGCATTCCAGGCCCGGGGGATGACGTGGGCCGGGGGTCGATGGCAGGACAGGCGAGAACGAGGTACGGTGAGGAGATTAGCGGCAGAGGAGCGGAGGGTGTGGGGTGGGCTGGAGAAGGAGAGAAGGGAGGTGAGGTAGGAGGGGGCCAGGGGATGGACAGCCTTGAAGCCCAGGGTGAGGAGTTTCTGCCTGATGCGCAGATTGATTGGTAGCCACTGGAGATTTTTGAGGAGGGGAGTATCATACCCAGAGCGTTTCTGGACAAAGACAATCCGGGCAGCAGCATGAAGTATGGATTGAAGTGGGGAGAGACACGAGGATGGGAGATCAGAGAGAAGGCTGATGCAGTAGTCCAGACGGGATAGGATGAGAGCTTGCAATTGCAAGGTAACGGCAATTGCAAGGTAGTGTCTAACATATTCTTCCAGCCAAATCTTACCATTTCTATCAAATGTGTCAATCCCAATGACAGTCAGAAATTAAATCTGTGAGTTCTGTGCTCTTTCCACCAGGCCACACTGCCTTAGTTATTATCTCTTAGTCTGTGTGCGACTACCATCAACAGAAACAACTCTGTAACTTGCTTCTCTCTCTCTCTCTTTCTCTGGCAACCACTGTCATGGGTAAATCCCTTTAAAATTGGCCAAGAAAGTCATTCTGATATTCAACTGCCCAGCGTTTAGCCACCCTAGTGAACCCTTAGATCATCCACAAAGTGTTTATTGGGAAGGATGTTTTCTAACTGGTAAATTGGTTTAAAATAAGTAACTTCTCAAACAATTCAGAAACTCTCACTCAAACTACTGAGAAATATATGGAGTGTGAAAAGCAAACAAGTACTGTTTCTCCTTCCAATTGTTCTCTTGGGTTATTAACCAAACCAGATGCACATTTAACCCAGAAAGGGATCTGGGCTGTTTTTGTGTGGATGTGACATGTACTGGTCATGGTTCTAGACACTGGAGCAACACATGTCTTCCTTCTGGCTTGGAGCTCTCTCCCCCTTAATAATAATAATAATAGCATTTATGAAGCGCTTACTATGTGCAAAGAACTGTTCTAAGCACTGGGGAGGTTACAAAGTGATCAGGTTGTCCCATGGCGGGCTCACAGTCTTAATCCCCATTTTACAGATGAGGTAGCTCAGGCCCAGAGAAGTGAAGTGACTTGCCCAAAGTCACAGAGCTGACAATTTGCGGAGCTGAGATTTGAACCCATGACCTCTGACTCCAAAGCCCGGGATCTTTCCATGCCCTTCATATAATAATAACAATAATTATAATTATTACGGTATTTGCTAAGTGTTTACTATGTGCCAGGCACTGTATTAAGCGCTGGGGTAGATACAAGCAAATTGGGACAGTCCACCACTTGCTTTCCTTTCAAAGCCTTATTTACATCACATCAAAGATCAACCAGTGGTATTTATGTGGTTCAGTGGAAAAGAGCACGGGCTTTGGAGTCAGAGGTCATGGATTCAAATCTCGGCTCCGCCAATTGTCAGCTGTGTGACTTTGGGCAAGTCATTTCACTTCTCTGGGCCTCGGTTACCTCATCTGTAAAATGGGGATTAAGACTGTGAGCCCCCATGGGACAACCTGATCACCTTTTAACCTCCACAGCACTTAGAATAGTGCTTTTCACATAGTAAGCACTTAATAAATGCCATCATTATTATTACTGAGTGCTTACTGCGGAGAGCTTGAAAAATAACAATGTTGGTAGACACTTCCCTGCCCACAAGGAGCTTACAGTCTAGAAAGGGAGGCAGACATTAATCTAATTAAATTATGGATATGCATACACCTACTCCAAGAGGTCTTCCCTGACTAAACCCTCATTTCCCCTACTTCCTCTCCCTCCTGTGTTGTCTATGCATTTGGACCTGTACCCTTTAAGCACTTGATATCCACCCAACCCTCAGCTCCACAACACTTCCGTACATGTCCATAATTTGTAATATCTGTCTCTCCTTCTGGACTATAAGCTCCTGGTGGGAGGGAGGGTGTTTACCAATTCTGTTGCATTGGTTATGTTTCCCCATTGACTTGCCTTAAATCTGTTAGGCTCCACTCCAGAATCAGCTACATATCCTGATGTACTCTTCTGATAAATCAAAATGACACTTTATATTCTTCCCCACCACATTCTTCTCCTTGTTCACTCTCCCCCGTGTCTAAGAACTCTGCTAATAATAATAATAATAATGATACTTGTTAAGCACCTACTATGTGCCAGACACTTCACTAAGCACCGGGATAAATATACAATAATTGGGTTGGACACAGTTCCTGCCCCACACGGGGCTCACAGTATTAATCTCCATTTTTCAGATGAGGAAACTGAGGTACGGAGAAGTGAAGTGACTTGATCAAGGTCACACAGCAGACAAGTGGCAGAGCCGGGATCCTGCCCAGCTGTGCCCTAGACTTGGCTATCTTCCCACCCTCTTGCTGTAGGATCCCTTTTTAACAGTTTTCTTAACAAAGGTTGCTGCTGCCTGTACCCACTAATTCCGTCATATCTCTCTGCCCTCCCCACCCTCAGCCAGGAGAGGGAAAAGGTTGGGGGGTGGAGAGAGAGAGAGAGAGGGAGAGAGAAATTTAAAGAGAGAGAGAAAGAAAAGAGAAAGAAGAGAGAGAGAAATAGAGAGAAAGAGAAAAAGAGAAAGTTAAAGAGAAAAAGAGAAAGAGAGAGAAATAGAAAGGAGAGGAGAAAAAGAGAAAGTTAAAGAGAAAAAGAGAAAAAGAGAGAAAGAAGAGAGAGAGGAGAGAGACAAAGAGAAGGAGAAATGAGAGAAAGAGAAAAAGAGAAAGTTAGAGAAAGGGAAAAAGAGAGAGAAAGAGAAAAGAGAGAAGACAAAGAGAGAACAATGAGGGCAGCAGGACACAGCCACTGGGCCCACAAAAGCAGCTAAGCTAAACCCCCCGCCCCCCATTTTTCTCAACCTGTTCCCATCTCCATGACAAAAACTGGGGCTGAGAAGGGAAAGGTGGCAAAAGTGGGGACAACCTCAACACAGCACTCTCTATACTGTAGAGACTCAGTATAGCTCTCTGCTTAGAGTAGCCATCCGTTACAGTGCTCCAGTGCACACAATAAGTGCTCAGAGCGGCGCTCAATACCAAAAGGGCACCCAGTACAGAGAAAGCCCCTGGTATAGAAAGTAATCACTACAAAGCAGGGATCTAGTCCAGTGATCTATATACAGTAAGTTCTCATTATAGCGCTCTGCAGCCAGTTTGTGCCCAGAGGGAATCTTCACGCGGTGACCACTCAGTCCTAGGCTCTGCACATAATAGGAATAATTAACTGAAAGGTCTTGCTATCTGCTGAAGCTGTCAAGCACTCAATCAAGTTTGTTGCCCCCCCCCCCCCCCCACCCAACCGTGGTTATGGTACTTAACAGTACCATAGTTATCAATATTATTATTACTACTACTAATAATAATGATGGCATTTATTATGGCTTACACGGGCAAAGCGCTGTTCTAAGCAGTCACCTTGCCTCACCAAATTCCTACTACAAATCATGCCGCACGCTTCACTCTTCCAACGCCAACTAACTCACTGTACCTCATTCTCTTCTATCCTGCCACCAACCCCTCGCCCACATCCTCCCTCTGGCCCAGAACTTCCTCCCCTTATCTGACAGACCACCACTCTCCTCACCTTCAGAGTCTTTCTAAAATCACATCCTGTCCAAGAGATCTTCCCTTACTAAGCCCTCATTACCCCTAATAATAATAATTATGGCACTTGTTAAGCACTTACTATGTGCCAAGCACTGTTCTGATCGCTGGGGTAGACACAGGATAATCAGGTTGTCCCACGTGGGGCTCACCACTTTTAACCCCAATTTTACAGATGAGGTAACTGAGGCCCAGAGAAGTAAAGTGACTTGCCCAGGATCACACAGCAGACAAGTGGTGGAGCTAGGATTAGAACTCTTCTTGACTGTGAGCCTGTTGTTGGGTAGGGACCACCTCTATATGTTGCCAACTTGTACTTCCCAAGCGCCTAGTACAGTGCTCTGCACACAGTAAGCGCTCAATAAATACAATTGAATGAACTCACGTCCTCTGACTCCCAAACCCATGCTCTTTCCACTAAGCCACGCTGCTTCTAATAATAATGATGGTTTTTGCTAATAACTACAATAATAATTGTGATATTTGTTAAGCTCTTACTATGTGCCAGGCAGAGTACTAAACTTTGTAAGGATACAGGCACATCGGCTTGGATTCAGTCCCTCTACCACGGGGGGATCACAGTCTCAATTCTCATTTTACAGATGAGGTAACTGAGGCCCAGGAAGTAAAATGACTTGCCTAAAGTCACACAGCAGACAAGTGCCGGAGGTGGGATTGGAACTCATGACTTTTTGGCTCCCAAGCTCATGCTCTATCCACTATGCCAAGCTCCCTCTCCCTTCAACATCCACAGCCGTGTGGACACATGGACTGTGGCCAGCATGATTTATGGACTGTAAGCTCGACGTGGGCAGGGGATGTGCCTGTTCATTGTTATATTGTCTTCTCCCAAGTGCTTAGTAAGCGTTCAATAAATACGATTGACTGACTGATTTATAAACACTAGCAATCCTCCAACAGGCTGTAGTGCATTCTACTAAGCATTTAAGAAAATACAACAGAAGCAAGAGACACGCCTCCTGCCCATAAGGAGCTTCTGTTCTAATGGGGAGACACATTAAAATATTTACAAATACTATTATCAGAATAAATTGAATGTCTGATCAATCATGTAGATATACAAAAGTATTGAGGGAGGTTATACATACGTATGTAACTGGTAAAGGTGGCTGAGTAGATGTGATTTGTTGGTGATTTAGCTCTCAGTCTCAGTTTCCTCTTCCTCTTGCTATCCCACAAGAAATGCAATAAGCAATGTGAAAACACTTTGGGAAAGTAAGAGCACTGTAGAGATTCAAAATCCATCACAGGCCTTCTTTCCAGGGGAGGAGCTTGAAATTCAGGAGTACGAAAACACCTGTAGACTTTAAGCTTTTGGGGGGCAGGAATCAGGTCTAGCAATCAATCAGTGGCATTTACTGAGTGCTTACTGTGTGCACAACACTGCGAAAGTACAATGCAAAGTTGGTGGACACATTCCCTGTCCATGGTCTAGTGTTTACCAACTCTATTGTACTTTACTGTACTGTCCCAAGCATTTAGTACAGGGCTCTGAGCAGAATAAGTGCTCCATAAATACCATTGATTGATTGATTTTACCAAGTATTTCTCAGGTGGGAGAGAGCCAGTGTTCAAAACTTCTTCATACCCCAGGAGCAGTGTAGACCTGAACGAAGTTGATAGGAAATAAGGATGTTTTGAAGAGATCTTCCTAGTAGCAGCTTTTCCTCTTCTTGGCAAAAAATAAAATAAAAATAATGTGGGGGTACTCTGCTCTCTAAAGACTGACTTGGAAGACTTGGAAGCACATAACTGTGAACAAACATCACCCTCAAACCTCCTTCCTGGCAATAACAAGGCTTGAAGTGGATTTTTAAGAGAAACTTTGAAACAACAAAACTGAAAATCCAAACCTGATGTTGACCATTTCCTTCCAATTTATCGTGTGGTTGTTGCAACACTTTGCTTTTCCCCCACATTTGTGCTGAGGGCTTTCTGGATCACTGACTCTTCAGATTCATCTATAGACTTTCACCTTCCTCCTTCCCAGAGCCAGAGGATTTATGGCTAACTAAACCTGTGCTTCCGGATAAACAGATGACTAACCCTGCCCCAGCTCTAATCAATAGATCAATCCATCAGTGGTGTTTATTGAGTGCTTACTGGGTGCAGAGTAGTGTACATCCCCTCACATCCAAGCCGTCACTAAAACCTGCTGGTCTCAGCTCCGCAACATTGCCAAGAGCCGCCCTTTCCTCTCCATCCAAACAGCTACCCTGCTCGTTCAAGCTCTCATCCTATCCCATCTGAACTACTGTATCAGCCTTCTCTCTGATCTCCCATCCTCATGTCTCTCCCCACTTCAATCCATACTTCATGCTGTTGCCAGGATTGTCTTTGTCCAGAAACGCCCTGGGCATATTACTCCCCTCCTCAAAAATCTCCAGTGGCTACCAATCAGTCTGTGCATCAGGCAGAAACTCCTCACCCTGGGCTTCAAGGCTGTCCATCCCCTCGCCCCCTCCTACCTCACCTCCCTTCTCTCCTTCTACTGCCCAGCCCGCACCCTCCGCTCCTCCGCCGCTAATCTCCTCACCGTACCTCGTTCTCGCTTGTCCCGCCATCGACCCCCGGCCCACATCATCCCCCGGGCCTGGAATGCCCTCCCTCTGCCCATCCGCCAAGCTAGCTCTCTTCTTCCTTTCGAGGCCCTACTGAGAGCTCACCTCCTCCAGGAGGCCTTCCCAGACTGAGCCCCTTCCTCCCTCTCCCCCTCGTCCCCCTCTCCATCCCCACATCTTACCTCCTTCCCTTCCCCACAGCACCTGTATATATGTATATATGTTTGTACTTATTTATTACTCTATTTATTTATTTATTTTAGTTGTACATATCTATTCTATTTATTTTATTTTGTTAGTACGTTTGGTTTTGTTCTCTGTCTCTCCCTTTTAGACTGTGAGCCCACTGTTGGGTAGGGACTGTCTCTATGTGTTGCCAACTTGTACTTCCCAAGCGCTTACTACAGTGCTCTGCATACAGTAAGCGCTCAATAAATACGATTGATTGATTGATTGATTGTACTAAGCTCTTGGGAGAGTTCAGTACAGTAGCATTGGAATATTCATTCATTCAATTGTATGTATTGAGCGCTTACTGTGTGCAGAGCACTGTACTACGTGCTTGGAAAGTACAGTTCAACAACAAATAGAGACAATCCCTACCCAACAACGGGCTCACATGACATCATCATCATCATCATCAATCATATTTATTGAGTGCTTACTGTGTGCAGAGCACTATACTAAGTGCTTGGGAAGTACAAGTTGGCAACATATAGAGACAGTCCCTACCCAACAGTGGGCTCACAGTCTAAAAGGGGGAGACAGAGAACAAAACCAAAGATCCTAACAAAATAAAATAAATAGAATAGATATGTACAAGTAAAATCAATCAATAAATAGAGTAATAAATATGTACAAACATACATACATATATACAGGTGCTGTGGGGAAGGGAAGGAGGTAAGATGGGGGGGATGGAGAGGGGGACGAGGGGGAGAGGAAGGAAGGGGCTCAGTCTGGGAAGGCCTCCTGGAGGAGGTGAGCTCTCAGTAGGGCCTTGAAGGGAGGAAGAGAGCGAGCTTGGCGGATGGGCAGAGGGAGGCCATTCCAGGCCCGGGGGATGACGTAGGCCGGGGGTCGATGGCGGGACAGGCGAGAACGAGGTACGGTGAGGAGATTAGCAGTGGAGGAGCAGAGGGTGCGGGCTGGGCTGGAGAAGGAGAGAAGGGAGGTGAGGTAGGAGGGGGCGAGGTAATGGACAACCTTGAAGCCCAGGGTGAGGAGTTTCTGCCTGATGTGCAGATTGATTGGTAGCCACTGGAGATTTTTGAGGAAGGGAGTAATATGCCCAGAGCGTTTCTGGACAAAGATAATCCGGGCAGCAGCATGAAGTATAGATTGAAGTGGGGAGAGACACGAGGATGGGAGATCAGAGAGAAGGCTGATGCAGTAGTCCAGATGGGATAGGATGAGAGCTTGAATGAGCAGGGTAGCGGTATGGATGGAGAGGAAAGGGCGGATCTTGGCAATGTTGCGGAGCTGAGACCGGCAGGTTTTGGTGACGGCTTGGATGTGAGGGGTGAATGAGAGAGTGGAGTCGAGGATGACACCAAGGTCATGGGCTTGTGAGACGGGAAGGATGGTAGTGCCATCAACAGAGATGGGAAAGTCAGGGAGAGGGCAGGGTTTGGGAGGGAAGATAAGGAGTTCAGTCTTGGACATGTTGAGTTTTAGGTGGCAGGCAGACATCCAGATGGAGATGTCCTGAAGGCAGGAGGAGATGTGAGCCTGGAGAGAGGGGGAGAGAGCAGGGGCAGAGATGGAGATCTGGGTGTCATCAGCGTAGAGATGATAGTTGAAGCCGTGGGAGCGAATGAGGTCACCAAGGGAGTGCGTGTAGATCGAGAACAGAAGGTGACCAAGCACTGAACCTTGGGAACCCCCACAGTAAGAGGATGGGAGGGGGAGGAGGAGCCTGCAAAAGAGACTGAGAATGAACGACTGGCGAGATAAGAGGAGAACCAGGAGAGGACGGAGTCTGTGAAGTCAAGGTCAGATAGCGTGTTGAGGAGAAGGGGGTGGTCCACAGTGTTGAACGCAGCTGAGAGGTCGAGGAGGATTAGGACAGAGTATGAGCCATTGGATTTGGCAAGCAGGAGGTCATTGGTGATCTTTGAGAGGGCAGATTCCTGCCCCCAAGAAGATTGCGACCTAATCCTGGCCCTAAACAGAGTGCTGAGGTGAATATTAAGACTGTCCTTAGGTTTAGATTGTAAACTCCTTGTGGGAAGGCATCGTTATGTTTTGTTTGTTTGCTTTTTAATCCTCTTTATTAAATGTTTACTATGAGCCAGATACTGTACAAAGCTCTGGGAAAGATACAAATCATCAGGTTCGACACAGTCCCTTGGCCACATTAATTAATTAATTAATTAATTCAATCATATATATTGAGTGCTTACTGTGTGCAGAGCACTGGACTAAGCGTTTGGGAAGTACAAGTTGGCAACATATAGAGATGGTCCCTACCCAACAACGGGCTCACAGTCTAGAAGGGGAAGACAGACAACAAAACAAAATATGTAGACAGGTGTCAAAATCGTCAGAACAAGCCCTATTTTAATGTAACTGAGGTACATTCATTCATTCAATCGTATTTATTGAGCGCTTACTGTGTGCAGAGCACTGTACTAAGCGCTTGGGAAGTACAAGTTGGCAACATATAGAGACGGTCCCTACCCAACAGTGGGCTTACAGTCTAGCAGGGGGAGACAGAGAACAAAACAAAACATACTGAGAAGTTAAGTGACTTGTTCAAGTTCATTCAGCAGATGGGTGACAGAGTTGGGATTAGAACTCAGGTCCTCTGACTCTCTTTCCACTAGGCCACGCTGCTTCTCCATGTCTATTAACTCTATTGTACTCTCCCGAGAGCTTAGTTCAGTGCTCTGCACGTAGTTAGAGTCATTCAATCGTATTTATTGAGCGCTTACTGTGTGCAGAGCACTGTACCAAGCACTTGGGAAGTACAGGTTGGCAATACATAGAGACGGTCCCTACCCAACAGCGGGCTCACAGTCTAGAAGATGCTTAATAAATACCACTGATTGATTCGCAAATGTCCAAGAATGGATTTTAGGGGTTAGGTTAGGCAGTTTCTCACACCTCTGTTCTTCCTCCACCCTCCCCAGAGCTGTATGTACAGTTATTCACACTCACCCATATCCTACCCCAAGCCACATAGACACACAATACACCCCGCTCCCGCCCCCAAACCTCCCCAGCCTCACACTGACAAGGATTAGCAGTGTGGCCTAGTGGATAGAATATGGGCTGGAGAGTCAGAAGGACCTGGGTTCTAATCCTGACTCTGCTGCTTGACTTCTGTATGACCTTGGGAAAGTCACTTCACTTTTCTATGCCTCACTTACCTCATCGGTAAAATGGGGATTAAGACTGTGAGCCTCAAGTGGAACAGGGATTACGTCCAACCTGATTTGTTTGTATTCATTCATTCATTCAATCGTATTTATTGAGCGCTTACTGTGTGCCGAGCACTGTACTAAGCACTTGGGAAGTACAAGTTGGCAGCATATAGAGACGGTCCCTACCCAACAGTGGGCTCACAGTCTAGAAGGGGGAGACAGACAACAAAACAAAACATATTAACAAAATAAAATAAATAGAATAAATATATATAAGTAAAATAGAGTAAGAAATATGTACAAACATATATACATATATACAGGTATCCACCCCAGCTCTTAGTACAGTACCTGGCACATAATAAGAGCTTAAATACCATTATTATTATTATGCAGTACATGATTGGAGACCTCAAGAGCTACTTTTACTTATCTCCCTGTCTTTATCTATCTTCAACTATCATCTCTACGCTGATGACACCCAGATCTACATCTCTGCCCCTGCTCTCTCCCCCTCTCTCCAGGCTCGCATCTCCTCCTGCCTTCAGGACATCTCCATCTGGATGTCTGCCCGCCACCTAAAACTCAACATGTCCAAGACGGAACTCCTTGTCTTCCCTCCCAAACCCTGCCCTCTCCCTGACTTTCCCATCTCTGTTGACGGCACTACCATCCTTCCCGTCTCACAAGCCCGCAAACTTGGTGTCATCCTCGACTCTGCTCTCTCATTCACCCCTCACATCCAAGCCGTCACCAAAACCTGCCGGTCTCAGCTCCGCAACATGGCCAAGATCCGCCCTTTCCTCTCCATCCAAACTGCTACCCTGCTCGTTCAAGCTCTCATCCTATCCCGTCTGTACTACTGCATCAGCCTCCTCTCTGATCTCCCATCCTCGTGTCTCTCCCCACTTCAATCCATACTTCAAGCTGCTGCCCGGATTGTCTTTGTCCAGAAACGCTCTGGACATGTTACTCCCCTCCTCAAAAATCTCCAGTGGCTACCAATCAATCTGCGCATCAGGCAGAAACTCCTCACCCTGGGCTTCAAGGCTGTCCATCACCTCGCCCCCTCCTACCTCACCTCCCTTCTCTCCTTCTCCAACCCAGCCCGCACCCTCCGCTCTTCTGCCGCTAACCTCCTCACCGTACCTCGTTCTCGCCTGTCCTGCCATCGACCCCCGGCCCACGTCATCCCCCGGGCCTGGAATGGCCTCCCTCTGCCCAACCGCCAAACTAGCTCTCTTCCTCCCTTCAAGGCCCTACTGAGAGCTCACCTCCTCCAGGAGGCCTTCCCAGACTGAGCCCCTTCGTTCCTCTCCCCCTCGCTCCCCTCTCCATCCCCCCATCTTACCTCCTTCCCTTCCCCACAGCACCTGTATATATGCATATACGTTTGTACATATTTATTACTCTATTTATTGATTGATTTTACTTGTACATATCTATTCTATTTATTTTATTTTGTTAGGATGTTTGGCTTTGTTGTCTGTCTCCCCCTTTTAGACTGTGAGCCCACTGTTGGGTAGGGACCATCTCTATATGTTGCCAACTTGTACTTCCCAAGCGCTTAGTACAGTGCTCTGCACATAGTAAGCACTCAATAAATACGATTCATTGATTGATTGATTGATTCAGTGGCTCAGGAGGACCAGGGATCGTTCTGGAGCAAAGAGGAAGACTGGACTTCCCTGGAGAACTGCTCTAGAGTTGGGCCAACTTTAATACTACTACTACTACTAATCATAATTATGATAATAATAACTGTACTTGTTACATGCTTACTATGTGCCAAGCACTACTGTATGGCTCAGTGGAAAAAGCACAGGCTTTGGAGTCAGAGGTCATGGGTTCAAATCCCAGCTCCACCAATTGTCAGCTGTGTGACTTTGGGCAAGTCACCTAACTTCTCTGTGCCTCAGTTACCTCATCTATAAAATGGGGATTAAGACTGTGAGCCCCCGTGGGACAACCTGATCACTGTAACCTCCCAAGCACTTAGAACAGTGCTTTGCACATAGTAAGTGCTTAATAAATGCCATCATTACTGTAAGCACTGAGGTAGATACAAGTTATTTTGGGTGGACATAGTCTTTAAAATGTTCTGTATATTAATTAATAATTATGGTACTTGTTAAGCACTTACTATATGCCAAGCACTGCTCTAAGCGCTAGGGTAGTTACAAGTTAGGTTGAATCCAGTCCCTGTCCCACGTAAGGCTCACACTCTAAATCCCCATTTTACAGATGAGGTAACTGAGGCACAGAGAAGTAAAGTGACTTGCCCAAGGTTGCACAGCAGACACGTGTGAGCGGCATGACTCAGTGGAAAAGAGCATGGGCGTTGAAGTCAGAGGTCATGAGCGCAAATCCCTGCTCCGCCAATTGTCAGCTGTGTGACTTTGGGCAAGTCACTTCACTTCTCTGTGCCTCAGTTACCTCATGTGTAAAATGGGGATTAAGACTGTGAGCCCCCCGGGGGACAACCTGATCACCTTGTAACCTCCCCAGTGCTTAGAACAGTGCTTTGCACATAGTAAGTGCTTAATAAATGCCATTATTATTATTATTATTACGTGGCAGAGCCAGGATTAGAACCCATGATCTTCTGATTTCCAGGCTTGTGCTCTATCCACTAAGCCACACTTCCTTGTGATGTCATGGTCCGGGATAACCCAAGGAATGTCTCATGAGGCCGGGGGCCTAGTATCTACCGATGCCATGAGTGGTGTCCCTAACAGTGAGGTGGCTAGCTGGGATATCCATCCGATGCGGAGTAGGGGCTCCCCTGTGCATAAAGGGAAATGACTTTCCAGGCAGGATGAGAAGCAGCATGGCCTAGTGGATAGAGCAAAGGCCTGGGAGTAAGAAGGACCTGGGTTCCAATCCCAGCTGGGCCACTTGTCTGCTGGGTGACCTTGGGCAAGTCAAGTAACTTCTCTGGAACTCAGTTATCGCATCTGTAATAAATGAAGATTAAGAGTGTGAGCCCCATGTGGGCCATAGACTGTGTCTAACCTGTTTAGCTTGTATCTACCTGTGGGCCTGGCACATAGTAAGTGCTTAATAAATACCATAAATAAATAAAAAATGATAAATAATAGGTTACACTGAGGAGGATTAACTGCAGCAGCGGACCTAAACTTCTAGGCATCCCATCACACGCCCCTTATTCCCTTTATTCTCCTTTTAGACTGTGAGCCCACTGTTGGGTAGGGACTGTCTCTATGTGTTGCCAACTTGTACTTCCCAAGCGCTTAGTACAGTGCTCTGCACACAGTAAGCGCTCAATAAATACGATTGATTGATTGACCATGGATGACCTGAGACATTCTGAGCCTTCTAAAGGAAGGGCCAGCTGAACCACGAGGTGGAAAGAGGAAAGAGACCTTCTTAGCTAGGACCCCACTGCTGCTGTGATAAAACCAGGCATCTCTCTCTCTCACCCACCCACGGCGCTGCCCTGACCTCGATGTACAATCCGCCCGTCTCGAGAAGTGTGTCTGCCCAAGAGTATATCTTCCATTCATTCATTCATTCATTCATTCATTCAATCGTATTTACTGAGCGCTTACTGTGTGCAGAGCGCTGTACTGAGCGCTTGGGAAGTGCAAGTCAGCAACATGTAGAGACGGTCCCTGCCCAACAACAGGCTCACAGTCTAGGAGGGGGAGACAGACAACAAAACATGTAGACAGAGACAGGAGGTAGTGGGGCAGCAAACAGGATATGTTTGAGTCTCTCCTTCTAGAGTACGGCCTGGGAGGCTGTAGGGTCTGGGTTCTAATCCCAGCTCCGCCACTTGTCCGCTGTGTGACCTTGGGCAAATCGCTTCACTTCTCTGGGCCTCAGTTACCTCATCTGTCAAATGGGGATTAAGACTGAGAACCATATGTGGACAGCGACTGTATCCAATCCAACTTGCTCGCATCAATCGCAGCACTTAGTACAGTGCCTGGCACATAGTAAGTGCTTTACAAATACCACTATCATTATTATTATTATTATTACTATTATTACTTCAACGTCTCTTTTCGGGCTTGGTTGAGAAGACTCTATCTCCCATCTGGTAATCTGGGCGGCCTTGTTCCGGAAGTGATCCTTTAATCCGAACTGGGCTAAGAATCTGCCCTCAACACCCCCGGACCCCTGTCCGGACTGCATAGTTTACACCATGCACGTTTGAAAACAAAACCCTGATCTTGCTTTCTCCAAGCATCCTAGGGCATTTCAAATGATGAAACATGAAATACTCGGCAGATTTTGCTGACACTTCAAGCCTTGGCTGCCTCCGCACCCTGGCCGGAGAGCCAGCTTTGAATCTGAACTCTGCCGGGGAAGCCGCCAGGCCCCTCCAGTGCCCTACCCGCATGACATCACCACCCCCGTCCCCTCCTCTTGGGAGTGAGGTCTGCAGATTTTCAAACTAAAACTCGATCTTGTTTTCTTCAGGGGTCCTAGGACATTTGAAATTTTGAAATATGTAATTCTCAGGAATGTCCTTAGCTGCCATTTACTTTCCCCCCATCCATCAACCGGATCGCGTCTGGGGGAACCAGTCGAAGGGCGAGACCCATCAACGCCCCATCACGCGATGATTTCAACTGGTGGAACACGATCAAAGATGGTTTCCACAGGGACCCATCATTGCGTAGGACTTTAGCAAGGCACATCTTTCTCCTGAACCCATCAAGGAAATGAAGCCTAGTTTCCCTAACCTATACACCCCCTCGTATGAAGATTCTGCGGCTCTTACCTTGTCTACAGGCCCTGTCCTGAGGCTCATGTCTGTTTTGGCTTCTCCTTTGGTTTTGAAGGGAAAGTGGGAGAAGATTTGCCCAACATTTATTAAGCCACTCAAACTCAACATTGGTTTATAAAATGAATAAAAAGAGTGGGTTCTCTTGATGTGGTGGTTTCAGAAATAATACTGATAATAATAACAATAACAATAACAATAACAGTAACAATAACAGTGTGGCCTAATGGATAAAGCACGGGCTGGGTAGTAAGAAGGACCTGGGTTCTAATGCCAGCTCCTCTACTTGTCTGCTTTGGGACCTTGGGAAGTCACAACTTCTCTATGCCTCAGTTTCCTCAACTGTAAAATGGGGATTCAATGCTTATTCTCCCTCCTATTTAGACTGTGGGACAGGGAGTGTATCCCACCTAATCAACATGTTTTCATTCATTCACTCAGTCGCATTTATTAATAATAATAATAGTAATAATAATGGCATTTATTAAGCGCTTACTATGTGCAAATCACTGTTCTAAGCACTGGGGAAGTTACAAGGTGATCAGGTTGTCCCACATGGGGCTCACAGTCTTCATCCCCATTTTCCAGATGAGGTAACTGAGGCACAGAGAAGTTAATCGACTTGCCCAAAGTCACACAGCTGACAAGTGGCAGAGCCGGGATTTGAATCCACGCCCTCTAACTCCAAAGCCCGGGCTCTTTCCACTGAGCCACGCAAAAGCCACGCATTTATTGAGCACTTACTGTGTGCAGAGCACTGTACTAAGCACTTGGAAAGTACAATTCAGCAACAGAGACAATCCCTGCCCACAGCAGACTCACAGTCTAGAAGGGGAGAGACAGGTATCAAAACAAGTAAACAGGCATCAATAGCACCAATATCAATGAATAGAATTAAGATATATACACATCATTAATATAAATTAAAAGAATTATAAATATGTACATATTTACACTTAGAATAGTGCTTGACACATAATAAGCACTTAACAGATACCAAAATAATAATAATAGAATTATATCTTGTATTTTATTTTCCAGCCTGTTGATGGGTAGGGACCGTCTCTATATGTTGCCAACTTGTACTTACCAAGCGCTTAGTACAGTGCTCTGCACACAGTAAGCGCTCAATAAATACGATTGAATGAATCTATCTCATTTCATTGCCTGGGAGCTCTTCAAGGGACAGGGTCTGTGTCTAATTCCCACCTATATACTTTTTCCCAGTGCTTAGTGTAGTGATCAGCACACAGGAAGCAGCATGGTCTAGTGGCTAGCGCATGGGCTTAGGAGTCAGAAGGTCCTGGGTTCTAATCCCGGCTCCTCCACTTGTCTGCTGTGCGATTTTGCGCAAGTCACTTGGCTTCTCTGTGCCTCTGTTGCTTCATCTGTAAAACGGGCATGAAAACTGTGAGACCAGTGTGGGACAGGGACTGTGTCCAACCTAATTACCTTGTATCTACCCCAGTGCTTAGTACAGTGCCTGGTGCATAGTAAGTACATAACAAATGCCACAGTTATTATTGTTATTATTATTAATAAACACAATAAATAGCATTGAGAAAACTGAAGTCTGGAGAGGTTAAATGAGTTGCCCAAGTCATGCCAGTGGCCCGATGACCCATGACCACAGACTGCATCTACTTCTCTCTGCCAGCCAAGTCACAGTGTGAGCCACTGGGTCCGGGGGAACTAGGTGAGAGATTGTGGATGACAGTGCAAACCATCACGACTACTCTCAAAACTACTTAAGTGTACATCCTGCAGGTGATAGGACATATCTTTCCCCTCTTTATTACTTTTGCCCCCTCTTTACTACTTTTGCCTGGGCAATATTAACTCTGAAGAGCAAGGGACCAGAAAATGTGCATGACCATTTTTATGGACAAAATGTACAATTTTGTAAGCTCTTTGAGAGCAGGGATCGTGTCTGCTAACTCTGTTTTACTCTCCCAAGTGCTTAGTATGATGCTCTGCACAGCATAAGTACTCAATAAATATATTTGATGGTTTGAATGAAGTGTTTAAGAGACTCTCTAGGCTGCAAGCCCCTTGAGGGCAGAGATAGTGACTACCAACTCTATTGTATTATGCTCTCCAGAGCACTTAGTACAGTGCTCTGCCCACAGCAAGCACCCAATAAATACCATTGATTGATCGAGCGACTGAATGATAATCACACTTATAATAATGGTATTTGTAAAGCGCTTATTATGTGCCAAGCACAGTTCTAAGCACTAGTCATGTCCCATGACATGACATTCACTCACTCACTCAATCGTATTTATCATCATCATCAATCATCAATCGTATTTATTGAGCGCTTACTGTGTGCAGAGCACTGTACTAAGCACTTGGGAAGTACAAGTTGGCCACATATAGTGCCGGTCCCTATCCAACAGCCGGTCCCTACCCAACATGACAAGTGCTCTATGAATACCAATGATTGGTTGATTGATTGGATTTGAGAGGAATAATAATAATAATGGCATTTATTAAGCACTTACTATATGCAAAGCACTGTTCTAAGTGCTGGGGAGGTTACAAGGTGATCAGGTTGTCCCACGGGGGACTCACAGTCTTAATCCCCATTTTCCAGATGAGGTAACTGAGGCACAGAGAAGTGAAGTGACTTGCCCAAAGTCACACAGCTGACAAGTGACGGAGCTAGGATTAGAACCCATGACCTCTGACTCCCAAGCCCAGGCTCTGTCCACTAAGCCACACTGCTTCTCTATCAATAGAACAGCATGAACAGAAGACTATAAACTCATTGTGGGTAAGTAATATGCCTATTCCATGTCTATTCTACAATGTCTATTGTATTGTACTCTCCCCAGTGCTTAGTACAGTGCTCTGCACACGGTAAGTGCTCAGTAAATATGATTGACTGGAACCGAAGGACAATTCCACATCTGTCATGATTGTCTGTTGTTATGGCAACTCAGGTGGGATGGTTTTGGAGCCTTGAAGGGAGACTCAGACAAACCCTTCTTCTCCTCAGCTTTGCCCCTAATATCTGGTTGTTCCTGGAAATCAATCAATCAATCAATCAATCAATCGTATTTATTGAGCGCTTACTGTGTGCAGAGCACTGTACTAAGCGCTTGGGAAGTACAAGTTGGCAACACATAGAGACAGTCCCTACCCAACAGCGGGCTCACAGTCTAAAAGGGAGAGACAGAGAACAAAACCAAACATACTAACAAAATAAAATAAATAGAATAGATATGTACAAGTAAAATAGAGTAATAAATGATGATAGCAATTGTAATAATATTATTTTTGAAGTGTTTTGCTGTGTGCCAAGCACTGTACTAAGCGCTGAGGTGGATATAAGGAAATCGGATCAGACAATGTCCCTGTCCCTCTTGGGGCTCACAGTCTAAGAAGGGGGGAGAACAGGTATCGGTATTGCATAGCCTTCCCTTAGATTGTGAGTTCCCCCAAGAGACAAGGGACCATGTCTAATTCTCTTCCACATTTAATATAGTGCTCTGCACACAGTAGGTATTTATTAAATGCTATTACTGCCATGACTTACCAGTTAAACATGGCTTTCTGAAGAAATAGAATCACTGCTACTGGGGTAAACAGTTGTGGCTGCTATAGCCCTTTCCCCTTTGAATGACCATGCTTTAAACTCTATGGCAGAACCCCACACTTTACACATGAAAGTTAGTTTGCATTATTATTATTAGTAATAATAATAATGGCATTTATTAAACACTTACTATGTGCAAAGCACTGTCCTAAGCGCTGGGGAGGTTACCAGGTGATCAGGTTGTTCCACAGGGGGCTTACAGTCTTAATCCCCATTTTACAGATGAGGTAACTGAGGCAGAGAGAAGTTAAGTGACTTGCCCAAAGTCACACAGCTGACAACTGGCAGAGCCGGGATTTGAACCTGTGACCTCTGACTCCAAAGCCCGTGCTCTTTCCACTGAGCCGCACTGCTTCTCTATAATAATAATAATGATAATGGTATTTTTTAAGTGCATACTATGTGCCAAGCACAGTACTAAGCGCTGAGGTAGATACAAGTACTTCAGGTTGAACACAGTCCCTGTCCTACCTGGGGCTCACAGGCTTAGCCCCCATTTTACAGATGAGGTAACTGAAGCACAGAAAAGTAAAGTGACTTGCTCAAGGTCACACAGCAGACAAGTGCAGAGCTAAGATTAGAACCCATGACCTACTTACTCCTAGGCCTGTGCTCTATCCACTCTGCCACTAACGTTTGAAACCCTAGGGGTAGGGGTGCAACCAGGTCTTCCAAGATGACCTTTCCAACATGATTGAGCAGGATACAGAAAAGGAAAATGTCTTCCCTTCTCCCTCCTTACCTGTTCCAGGAATAGATGGATGGCAGGAGGTAATAATAATAATAATACTAATGGCATTTGTTAAGCACTTACTATGTGCGAAGCACTGTTCTAAGCTTAGGAGGGATACAAGGTGATCAGGTTGTCCCGCGTGGGGCTCACAGTCTTAATCCCCATTTTACAGATGAGGGAACTGAGGCTCAGAGAAGTGAAGTAACTTGCCCAAGGTCACACAGCAGACATGTGGTGGAGCCGGGATTAGAACCCATGACCTCTGACTCCCAAGCCCGGGCTCTTTCCACTGCGCCACGTGTGGAGAGAGTTAAGTGTTGCCAGTTGAAATGGTGGCGGTCCAAGAACCACAAGAAAATCCCTTACAAAGAATGAAGAAATGATTCCATTATTGGCGTTTTTAGCAGCTGTTGCTGTTTCCCTTTCTAATCCCCATCTCCCTGGAGGTGGCCAAACATCAGTCATCCTCAGCCCTCATGAGGCCATCAATCAGAGCACTGTACTAAGAGCTTGGAAGAGTACAACATAATAGAGCTGGTAGATGCAATGCCTATCCGCAACGAGGTCATCAGTTGATTTATCCATTTATTTCTTTTCACAGTGCTCTTGTTACTTTTGCAACTTTCATTGAGAAACACAGTGGTTTAGTGGAAAAATCATGGGCCTGATTGTTGGGGGAATTGGGTTCTAATCTCAGCATCACCACTTGCCTACTGTGTGACCTTGGGCTAGTCGCTTGATTTTTCTAGGCCTCAGCTTCCCCACCTGCAAAATGGGGATTGAATACTTAATAATAATTATAATGATGATATTTGTTAAGCACTTGCTATGTGCCAAGCACTGTTCAAAGAGCTGGGGGAGATACAAGGTTATCGGGTTGTCTCGCATGGGGCTCACAGTCTTAATCCCCATTTTACAGATGAGGTAACTGAGGCACGGAGAAGTTAAGTGACTCGCCCAAAGTCACATAGCTGACTTGTTCTCCTTTCTGCTTAGACCATGAGCCACATGTTGGACAGGGCCTGTAGATTGTAGATTGTCTTCTAGACTGTGAGCCCACTGTTGTGTCTCTATATGTTGCCAACTTGTACTTCCCAAGCGCTTAGTACAGTGCTCTGCACACAGTAAGTGCTCAATAAATATGATTGATTGATTGTAGATGACATGATCATCTTGTATCTACCCCAGCATTTAGTGCCATGCTTCTCAATATAAGTGCTTAACAAATAGCACAATCATTGTTACCAGTTAAGTTTTCACTATTATTATTAGTAGTATTAATAATAACTGTGGTGCTTGTTATGTGCTTTCTATGTACCAAGCTCTGGGTGGATACAAGTAAATCGGGTTGGACAGAGTCCCTGTCCCAGATGGGGCTCATGGTCTCAATCCCCATTTTCCAGATGAAGTAACTGAAGCCCAGAGAAGTGAAATGACTTTTCCAAGGTCACACAGCAGACAAGTGGTGGAGCCGGCATTAGAACCCATAAACTTTTGACTCCAGGGCCTGCACTCTTGACCCTTCGGTTGGTCTAAAATCTGGGATAACTACAGGTCAGCCAGGCCAGGAGAAGGGGAGGGGACAGGCTGGGAGGACCAGGAAAGTGCCTAAGCATCCGTCCTGAGTCAATAGGGTGGCAGCAGGGCTACTGAGGCAGGGCTGGGAGTGGATGGGGTCAAGCGGGCCTCGTCGGAGACAAGAGTTGTCCCAGACAACTGTATTTGTCACTTGCCCTTCAGGAACTATGATTGGAGCAGAAGATTCATCATGATATTCCAGGTGGAGAACCGCCACTAACTGCTGAGCTGTGTTTGACATTTCAGTCTAGGATAACGATAATGAGGAGAAGCAGTATGGCCTAATGGGCTGAGCTCGGGCTTTGGAGTCAGAAAGACCTGCATTTTAATCTCAGCTCTGCCCTCGGTCCACTGTGTGACTTGGGGAAAGCCTCCTCACCTCTCGGGGCCTCGGTTGCCTCATCTGTAAAATAACAACAATAATAATTGTTATTCTAGACTGTGAACCCGCTTTTGGGTAGGGACCATCTCTATATGTCACCAACTTATACTTCCCAAGCGCTCTGCACACAGTAAGCGCTCAATAAATATGATTGAATAATAATAATGACGGCCTTTGTTAAGCACTTACTATGTGCAAAGCACTGTTCTAAGCGCTGGGGGGGATACAAGGTGATCATGTTGTCCCATGTGGGGCTCACAGTCTTACTGCCCATTTTACAGATGAGGTCACTGAGGCTCAGAGAAGTGAAGTGACTTGCCCGAGGTCGCACAGCAGACATATGGCAGAGCTGGGATTGGAACCCATGACTTCTGGCTCCCAAGCCTGTGCTCTCTCCACTGAGCCACGCTGTAAAATGAGGATGAAGAATGTGAGCCCCATGTGGGACATGGGCTGTGTCCAGTCTGATTAGCTTCAAGGCTTCAAGGCTTCAACACCGGCTTGAAGGCTGTCCATCCCCTCGCCCCCTCCTACCTCACCTCCCTTCTTTCCTTCTCCAGCCCAGCCCGCACCCTCCGCTCCTCTGCCACTAAACCTCCTCACTGGGCCTCATTCTCACCTGTCCCGCCGTCAACGCCCCGGCCCACGTCCTCTCCCTGGCCTGGAATGCCCTCCCTCCCGACATGCGCCAAGCTCGCTCTCTTCCTCCCTTCAAAGCCCTACTGAGAGCTCACCTCCTCCAGGAGGCCTTCCCACACTGAGCCCCCTCCTTCCTCTCCCCCTCCTCCCCCTCCCCATCCCCCCGCCTTACCTCCTTCCCCTCCCCACAGCACCTGTATATATGTATATACGTTTATTACTCTATTTATTTTACTTGTACATATTTATTCTATTTATTTTATTTTGCTCATATGTTTTGTTTTGTTGTCTTTCTCCCCCTTCTAGACTGTGAGCCCACTGTTGGGTAGGGACAGTCTCTATATGTTGCCAACGTGTTCTTCCCAAGCGCTTAGTACAGTGCTCTGCACACAGTAAGCGCTTAATAAATACAATTGAATGAATGAATGAATTAGCTTGTATCCACCTCAGCTCTGAGCACAGTGCCTGGAACATAGTAAGTGCCTAATGAATACCATTTAAAAATGATGATGAGAACGATAATAATAATGATAATAATTAAGCAGTTAGGTGCTAAGCATTCATTCATTCATTCAATCGTATTTATTGACTGCTTACTGTATGCAGAGCACTGTATTAAGTGCTTGGGAAGTACAAGTTGGCAACATATAGAGATGGTCCCTACCCAACAGTGGGCTCATAGACACAAGATACTCAGGTTGGTCATTGTCCTTGGTCCTACATGGAACTAGCAGTCCTAGAAGGAGGGAGGACTGATATTTAATCTCCATTTCATAGGGGAAGAAACACGGGCCCCGAGAAATTACTTGCCCAGAGACGCACCTCAGGCAAGTGGCAGAGCAGGGATCAGATCCCAGGTTATCCAACTCCCAGTTCTATGCTCTTTTGATAAGGTAGTGCTGTTTCTCAGCAGTCACGCCGCAACCTTTCATTTTCCTTATTCAACTTTAGAGAAGACCCAGGAAAATACAGGAAGCAGTGTGGCCCAGGGGAAGGAGAAGCAGCGTGGCTCAGTGGAAAGAGCCCGGGCTTTGGAGTCAGAGATCATTGGTTCAAATCCCGGCTCTGCCAATTGTCAGCTGTGTGACTTTGGGCAAGTCACTTAACTTCTCTGTACCTCAATTACCTCAACTGTAAAATGGGGATTAAGACTGTGAGCCCCCTGTGAGACAACGTGATCACCTTGTAACCTCCCCAGTGCTTTGCACACAGTAAGTGCTTAATAAATGCCATCATTATTATTATTATTATTATTAAGGAGCATGAGCCTGGGAATAATCTGGGCTCTTCTACTTGCCTGTTGAGTGACCTTCCAAGTCATTTCACCTCTCTGGGCCTCAGTTTCTTCATTTGTAATATGACAATTCCATAACCGTTCACCCCCTTGTACTATGAACCCTACGTGGGACACGAATCATCTCCACCCTAATTATCTTGTAGCTAACCAATGGTTATTATAATGCTGAGCACACTAGAATGTTATTACTAATACAATACTAATATAACAACTATATAATTATACGACTACATTATTATATATTATGTAATATGTGGATATTAGTGTGATTGCTATGTGCATAGTATAATAATCAAGAAGCAACATGGCGAAGTGAGAAGCAACGTGACATAGTAGATAGAGCATGGCCTGAGAGTCAGAAGGTCATGGGTTCTAATCCCAGTTCCACCACTTAATAATAATGGCATTTATTAAGCGCTTACCATATGCAAACCACTGTTCTAAGCGCTGGGGAGGTTACGAGGTGATCAGGTTGTCCCAGGGGGGCTCACAGTCTTAATCCCCATTTTACAGATGAGGGAACTGAGGCACAGAGAAGTTAAATGACTTGCTCAAAGTCACACTGCTGACAATTGGCAGAGCCATGATTTGAACTCATGACCTCTGACTCCAAAGCCCGGGCTCTTTCCACTGAGCCACACTGCTTCCCCTAAGCACACTGCTTCCACTTGTCTGCTGTGTGGCCTTGGGCAAGTCACTTCACTTCTCTGTGCCTCAGTTACCTCATCTGTAAAATGGGGATTAAGACTGGGAGACCAAATGGGACAGAGACTGTGTCCAACCCAATTTACTCATATCCACCCCAGCGCTTAGTATAGTGCCTGGCACACAGTAAGCGCTTAACAAATACCACAATTATTATTATTATTATATAATAATTATATTATTGGGACAGTGGGACAGTGCTGTATCCAATTTGATTAACTCTTAGAACAGTGCTTGGCATATAATAATAATCATAATTATGGCATTCACTTAGTGCTTACTATGTGCAAAGCACTGTTCTGAGTGCTGGGGAGGTTACAAGGTGATCAGGTTGTCTCACGGGGGGCTCACAGTCTTAATCCCCATTTTATGGAAGTGGTTAAACATTGTCTCCTTCCAGTAAACTTGAGTCTCCACCTTCAACTCTCTCCCATACTGCTGCTGTATTATTATTATAATACGAACCTAAGTTTTAAACCAGAATGATTGGTAAAGTCTATTCATCTCACCTCTCTCCTGTAATCAGTCAATCAATGGTATTTATTGAGCATTTACTGTGTGCAGAGCATTGACTAAGCGCTTGGGAGAGTACAGTATAACAAAAGAACAGACACATTCCCTGTCCACGGCAAACTTACAGTATTAGGAAATGGAGATCCAAGGGGCAGCTCGCCTGATGTTCTTCTCCCCAAAGCATGATTTAGCCTGCAGCTGAGGAATATGCTCTTTGATTTCCTGGAACGGACATGACCCATATTTTGCATGTCATTTTCCATATCTCCCCTTGAAAAACGGCGTGGCTTATTGGAAAGAGCTGGGGCCCGGGCGTCAGAGGACTGGGGTTCTAATCCTGCTCCTCCACTTTTCTGCTGTGTGATCTTGGGCAAGCCACATCACTTCTCTGTGCCTCAGTTACCTATCTGTGAAATGAGGATTCAATCCAACTCCCTCCTACTTAGACTGCGAGCCCCTGTGGGACAGTGCTGTATCCAATCTGATTAACTCTTAGAACAGTGCTTGGCATATAATAATAATCATAATTATGGCATTTATTAAGCGCTTACTATGTGCAAAGCACTCTTCTAAGCGCTGGGGAGGTTACAAGGTGATCAGGTTGTCCCACGGGGGGCTCACAGTCTCAATCCCCATTTTACAGATGAGGTAACTGAGGCACAGAGAAGTTAAGTGACTTGCCCAAAGTCACCCAGCTGACAGTTGGCACAGCCGGGATTTGAACCCATGACCTCTGACTCCAAATCAATCAATCGTATTTATTGAGCGCTTACTGTGTGCAGAGCACTGTACTAAGCGCTTGGGAAGTACAAGTTGGCAACATATAGAGACAGTCCCTACCCAACAGTGGGCTCACAGTCTAAAAGACTCCAAAGCCCGTGCTCTTTCCACTGAGCCACGCTGTAGTAAGCTGTTAACAAGCACCGTGGCTATTATTATTATTTTCTCTTCTACTCAGGCACCAACCCACTGTGGCCCTCACTGACTCCCTGTATGCTTTGCTTCATGTTGGTTCCAACATTGCGCTCCCACTCTTGTCTTGTCTTACGCTGTCCAGTCATTTCCGACCCATAGCAACTCCTTGGATAACATCTCTCCCAGAACGCCCCACCTCCATCTGCAATCGTTCTGGTAGTGGATTCAGAGCGTTTTCTTGGTAAAATTATGGAAGTGGTTAACCATTGCCTCCTTCCAGTAAAGTTGAGTCTCCACTTTCAACTCTCTCCCATATTGCTGCTGTCCAGCACAGGTGAGTTTTGACTTGCAGCAGATTGTCTTCCATTTGTTAGCCACTGCGAAGCTAGGAACGGAATGGGTAGTCCCCTGCTTGACTCTCCCTCCCATAACTGTATGTATTTATGTATATATGTTTGTACCTATTTATTACTCTTAATTTATTTATTTATTTTACTTGTACATATCTATTCTATTTTGTTAATACGTTTGGTTTTGTTCTCTGTCTCCCCCTTCTAGACTGTAAGCCCACTGTTGGGTAGGGACTGTCTCTATATGCTGCCAATTTGTACTTCCCAAGCGCTTAGTACAGTGGTCTGCACACAGTAAGCGCTCAATAAATACGATTGATTGATTGATTGATAACCGAGATTGGCAGAGGACTGGAAACTCTCCAGATGCCATCCTGAGAAGTGATGCTCCCACTAGGGCAGGAAAATTGATCCCGAACAGCCAGCTGGTCTCCTCGCCTGAAAGCCTTACTAATTTAATGTCCGAGAGTTCACGATCGATTTCCAACTGCCACGTTTTAATCCTCGTTTTCCTGCTTTATTAGGAGATGGCTGTGGCTGTCTCGTTGATTCCATCGGCTGCACCCCGCAGGTGAACCGTAATAGAGCTAATCTTGAGAACAGATCTAATCTTGAAAATCGACCAGCCACAGGGAATGCTCTGGGATTCAAAAGAAGAAGCAGAGTGAGGATGTTAAAGTCTTAGCTCTGTCTCCACTGCAGTGAAGACAAATCTGTTTTGGGGTTCATTGACTTAACGTGAATTAACAACTAATCCCTTTGATGTGGTGAATTTAGTAGACTTCCATGAAATTGAACTGGGCATTTTTACTTAATGTGAATTTGACACTTTGCCAGGGGTTTATCCATTTTCCTTCACATCGATCTGACACTCATAGCTCTCAACAAACTCTGTCCTTTTTATACATCAGAATCGCTTCTTCATGCCAGCCCTGGTTCTTTGCCACCTCTCAATGGAAAGAGTACGGGCTTGGGAGTCAGAGGTCATCAGTTCTAATCCTGGCTCTGCCACTTGTCAGCTGTGTGACTTTGGACAAGTCACTTCACTTCTCTGTGACTCAGTTCCCTCACCTGTGAAATGGGAATTAAGACTGTGAGCCCCATGTGGGATAACCTGATTACCTTGTATCCCCCCCAGTGTTTAGGACAGTGCTTGGCACATAGTAAGTACTTAACAAATACCATCATCAACATCACCTCCTAGCTGAGCCTTATTCTTGCCTCCCACCCATTTATGTTAACGGTACTTGTTAAGCACTCATATGTGCTAGGCACTATACTAAACACTGGGGTATGTACAAGATAGCCAGGTTGGAGCCAGTTGGGGGCAGAGATTGCCTCTATGTGTTGCTGAATTGTACTTCCCAAGTGCTTAGTACAGTGCTCTGCACACAGTAAGTGCTCAATAAATATGATTGAATGAATGAATGAATTCCCTGTTCTGCATGGGGCTCCCAGTTTAAGGTGGAGGGAGGAGGATTTAATCCTCATTTTAAAGATAAGGAAACTGAGGCACAGAGAAGTTAAGTGACTTACCCAAGGTCATGTGGCAGACACGTGGCAAAGCTGGGAACAAAATGCAAGGCCCTCTGACCCCCAGGCCCGTGCTCTCTCCCCTAGGTTGAGTTTTTTTGGCTTTGGAGAGGTGGGTGGCCACTGGAAGCTTGCGGAGGTGTGGAACGGGTATTTGAATATTGTCTTAGAAAGATGATCTGGACAGTCAAAGGAAGGAGAGATCAAAGAAGGGAGAGACTGGAAGGAGACCAGTAAGGAGGTTCATGCAATGATTCCAGTCTTCAATTAATCAATCAATCCATGGTATTTATTGAGCATTTACTGCATGCAGCGGACTGTACTAAGCGCTAGGGAGAGTATAGTATAACAGAGTTGACAGACATGTTCCTTGTCCACAACAAACTCCAGAGTAGAAGACTGTGAGACTTCTAGACTGTGAGCCCACTGTTGGGTAGGGACCGTCTCTATATGTTGCCAACTTGTACTTCCCAAGCGCTTAGTACAGTGCTCTGCACACAGTAAGGGCTCAATAAATATGATTGAATGAATGAATGAATAGAAGCAAATACTGGTCTCATCCCTTTTTCCCAGTAGACACAGGAGGAGAATGGAAATAGCAGTGTGGGCAAGGAGAGCAGAAACCAGGATCGCTGGTCATCAGGGTGTCCAAGGCCCACCACCTCGACCCCTCACAAGAGTGGGTGGCGGAGGATGTGAGGGAGGAATCTTCACTGTCTGTAGATCATAGCCCTCTAAACTGGAAGCTCCCTCTGGGCAGGGAATGGGTCTACCAACTTTGTTATACTGAACTCTCCCAAGCATTTAGTACAGTGCTCTTGAACACAGTAAGCGCTCAGTAAATACAATTGATTGATTGTGGGGCCAAATCCAACTGACCACATTGAGAGGTTTCCTAAAATGCCACCTCTTCCAACAGGCTCTGACCTGGAATGCCCTCCCTCCTCAAATCACACTTCCCCCCATCAAAGCCTACTTAAGGGTCACCACCTCCAGGAGGCCTTCCCAGACTAATCCCCCCTTTTTCTCCACTCCCCCTCCCCACCCCATCATCTGACTTGCTCCCTTTGCTCTACCCCCCCACAGCACTTGTGTATATATGTACATATTTATAATTCTATTCATTTATATTAATGATGTATATATATTTATAATTCTATTTATTCATATTGATGCTACTGATGCCTGTTTACTTGTTTTGATGTCTGTTTCTCCACTTCTAGAGTGTGAGCCTGTCGTGGGCAGGGATTGTCTCTGTTGCTGAATCATATTCATTTAATTCAATCGTATTTATTGAGCACTTACTGTGTGCAGAGCACTGTACTAAGCGCTTGGGAAGTACAAGTCGGCATCATATTGAGATGGTCCCTACTCAACAACGGGCTACTTTCCAAGCACTTAGTACAGTACTCTGCACACAGTAAGCACTCAATAAGTATGATTGAATGAAAACCTTCCTGATTCATTGCCCTGCATCCTGAGACATACACCCAACAGCCAGCCAGCTCTAGCACTTGGGAACTTATTTTATTTTTACCCATATTTAGCACTCATGCATCTCTGTTTATTCGATTGTTTATTCTGTCCACCCTAGTTGTAAATAATTTTTTGTGCTTATCTCTTATTAGAGTGTAAGATCCTTAAAGGAAAGAAGCATCACTTGCTTAATCTTTACTTCCTAAGTGCCTATTTCGCTGCAAATGAGTATTCAAATGAGTGTTTATAATGATAGCGTTTATTAAGCGCTTACTATGTGCAAAGCACTGTTCTAAGCGCTGGATGAGTACTCAAATTAATATTATTATATTGCTACTACTATGACTATTTCTACTATTACTACTACTAATAATGGCATTTGTTAAGCACTTACTATGTGTAAAGCACTGTTCTAAGGGCTGGGGTGGATACAAGGTGATCAGGTTGTCCCACGTGGGGCTCACAGTCTTAATCCCCATTTTACAGATGAGGTAACTGAGGCTCAGAGAAGTTAAGTGACTTGCCCAAGGTCACACAGCAGACATGTGGTGGAGTCAGAATTAGAACCCATGACCTCTGACTCCAAAGCCTGGGCTCTTTCCACTGAGCCACGCTGCTTCCCTGGTAGTAGTAGTAGTAGCTGTAGTAGTAGTAGCAGCATGGCTCAGTGGAAAGAACCTGGGCTTGGGAGCCAGAGGTCATGGGTTCTAATCCCAGCTCTGCTACTTGTCAGCTGTGTGACTTTGGGCAAGTCAGTTAACTTCTCTGGGCCTCAGTTACCTCATCTGTAAAATGGGAATTAAGACTGTGAGCCCCCTGTGGGACAACCTGATCACCTTGTAACCTCTCCAGCGCTTAGAACAGTACTTTGCACATAGTAAGCGCTTAATAAATGCCATTATTATTATTATTGCATTACAAGTTCTGAACTAATTCTGCTGGGTTGTACTCTCCCGATGCTTCGCTCTGCATGAAATAAGTGCTCGATAAATGCCATTGATTGATTGACTGAGATTGGTTTTTATGTTCGGGAATTCACTATTGCCCCATGTTTGGCTTCTCCCCAGTAGATTGCAAGCTCCACTGAGGGTAGGGAATTAAATATTTATTCCTGACTACTTAGTACTTCCCCCTCTCAGGGTTGCACCCAGAGAGTTTCCAGTCCTCTACCAGTCTCGACTACGGGAGGGAGAATCAAGCAGAGGCCTGTCCATTCCATTCCTAGCTTGGACAGTGGCAGGCGAGTGGAAGGCAATCTGCTACAAGACACAATTCCCCTGTGTCGGGCAGCAGCAGCATGCCCATGTGGGACAGGGACTGTGTCCGTACCGATTTGCTTGAATCCACCCCAGCGCTTAGTACAGTGCCTGTCACAAAGTAAGTGCTTAATCAATACCACAGTTATGATTATTATTATCTAGATCTTGCTGCCGACCTCTTGCCCCCATTCTGCCTCTGGCCTGGAATGCTCTCCCTCTTCATTACCGACAGACAGTCATCCTCCCTTAATTGAAGGCACATCTTCTCCTCCAGGAGGCCTTCCCCAACTAATCCTGCAATTCCTCGTCTCCCACTCCCTTCTCTATGGCCCTAGCACTTGGATTTCCACCCTTTATTCACCCCTCCCTCAGCTCCAAATCACCTTTTGTACATATCCATAATTTGTTTTTTTATATAAATGTCTGTTTCCCCCTCCAGACTGAAAGCTTGTTGTGGGCCAGGAACACGTCTACAAACTCTGCTATGTTGGGGAAGCAGCGTGGCTCAGTGGAAAGAGCACGGGCTTTGGAGTCAGAGGTCAGGGGTTCAAATCCCGGCTCTGCCAATTAATAATAATAATGATAGCATTTATTAAGCGCTTACTGTGTGCAAAGCACAATTGTCAGCTATGTGACTTTGGGCAAGTCACTTAACTTCTCTGTGCCTCAGTTACCTCATCTGTAAAATGGGGATTAAGACTGTGAGCCCCCCGTGGGACAACCTGATCACCTTGTAACCTCCCCAGCGCTTAGAACAGTGCTTTGCACATAGTAAGCATTTAATAAATGCCATCGTTATTATTATTATTATTGTACTCTCCCAAGCACTCAGTACAGTGCTCTGTGCAGAGTAAGCGCTCAATAAATATGATTGATTGATTAAGCATGGATAATTGAAATCTGGTGATTGCTGCCAGATCACAGAGGACACTTTTGCTGCTTCAAGTCTTTACCTGAAATAATAACAAGTAACCAAGTTCAGTGGTTCAAATTTTACCTCTTCTCCTCAGCCCATGCCCAGGGTCAGACCCTCTGATGGAGAAAGGGCTGAGAAACAGTAGGGATGGGAGAGAGAGGGAAGTTTAGCAGGCCTCATTCCTAGAACTGAATATTCCCTCTCCTGGAAAGTTCAATCAATCAAGCGAGCAGTGCTATTTATTGAGTGCTTACTGTGCGTAGAGCACTGTACTAAGTTATTGGGAGAGTATAGTACAGTCTTCATGCCCCACAAGTAAACTTTACCACTGTGCCTCAATCTCTACTCTCTTTCCTCGGAACTCCCTTCCCTTCAAAATCCACCAGACCCCAGCTCTCCCCTTCAGGAGGCTGTCTCAGATCAATTTTCTTTTCCCCTGGACTCATCCATCCCACCACCATTTCAGTTCTCACAGCCACCAAAGGCATCTTTCTACTTATCAATTGTTGTCTTCTATCAGTCAGTCATATCTATTGAGCACTCCATCCCACCACCATAAATACGATTGATTGATTGATTTCAGTTCTCACAGCCACCAAAGTCATCTTTCTACTTATCTATTGTCCTATTCTATCAGTCAGTCATATCTATTGAGCGCTTATTGTGTACAGATACTACACTAAGCTCTTGGAAGAGTATAACAGAATTGGTAAATACTTTTCCTGCCACAAGGAGCTTACAGTCTAGAGAAGAAAGCATTCTATGAGGTAAGGATTGATTTTTGTCACCTACACTTCTCCTAAGCATTTACTACAGTGCTCTGTATACAGTGGACACCCAGTATTGTGCTCTACATAGTAGTTGCTCGGTACAACACTCTAGAAACAGTAGATGCCTAGTACATACAGTAGACCCTCAATTAATACCATTGATTGATTGGCATTAGAGGAAAGCTGAAGGAATAATGGTCAATATTCCACACAATAAATACCACTGACCAATTGATTAATTGATTGGAACTCCAGGTAAGTTGGAGGAACAGAAGGTTTCTAAGGATGGCTTTTCTGGAAATAAAATACCAAAACATCAGGCTTTTTCTGGGGTTTTTATTCTTCTCTTCCCCTCCTCCAAGTGGTATTTGTAAAGCACTTAATATGTGCCAGGCATTGTACTAAGCGCTGGGGTAGATTCAGGATCATCAGGTTGAACACAGTCCATGTTCCACGTGAGGCTGACAATCTCAGTCCCCATTTCACAGATGAGGTAACTGAGGCATAGAGAAGTGAAGTGACTTGCCCAAGGTCACACAGCAGATAGGTGGCAGAGCCGGGATTAGAACGCAAGTCCTTCTGATTCCCAGGCCCGTGTTCTATCCACTAGGCCACATTGCTCTTCTTAAAGGTTTTTTTCCAAAAGTGAGAATTGTTAATGGTTGGAAGAGTGAAGTGGAGCAACTTTCCATGGACTTCCATTCTTTTCTTTGAGCTGAATCTGATGCTCTGATGGGTAGACTCGGAGAGCCATGGTTGCCTATGAGAAATGAGACACGGAAGGAAAAATCAAACTCCACTGCAGCTGTCTACAGCTGTGCCCTTTGTGTCTCTTTTTCAAGAACCGAGCAGAAAAAAATGTCCAGAATAAAAACACTGAGAATACACTGATCTCATGTTTGTTCAGTTTGTTTTTTATGGGTTTTTTTGAGAGATTTTTGTCCTAAAAGTTCTCAGGACACTCTGTGTCTGTTTTCTCTGGTGAGAAGTAATCAGCATCCAGTCAGCTGTATATACTGAGCATTTACTTTGTGCAGAGCACTGTACTAAACACTCGGGTCATTCCCAGACCACAACAAACTTACAGTCTAGAGGGGAATTGTTCATGCCACCCTCTTCATGCCTAGCATTGCCTCATCTGGATTCTGAGGGCCAATCTCTGAGTCAGCAACCCGATCGGTGGTATTTGTTAAGCGCTTACTATGTTCCAGGACTAAGTGCTGTAGTGCATACAAGCAAATTGGGTTGGACTCAATCTCTGTCTGACATGGGACTCTCAGTCTTAATCCCCATTTTACAGAAGCTAAGTGACTTGCCCAAGGTCACATAGAAGACAAGTGGCAGAGCCGTCATTAGAACCCAGGTCCTTCTGCCTCCGAGGCCCATGATCTTTCCACTAGCCTAATCTCCCCTTCTAGACAGTAAGTTCATTATGGGTCTACTGATTCTGGTATATTGTACTCTCCCACGTGCTCATTATACTGTTCCACAGATAGTAAGTGTTCAATAAATACTATTGATCAATAGATTGATCAATAAAGTGTTGGAGGCTCCCTGAGCATCAGGTCAGAGAGGAGGTCTCAGTGGGGATAGGAGAGCACTCAGATAGATTCTGATGCCTGGGAAAGCTACAATTCTTCCCTGGGTCAAGAACCCTCTGAGGACGATAAAAACAGTTTTATGGACCAAAAGAAAGCAGGTCAAAGGGCCTCTTGGAAGCTAGGAACCCTTAGCAAAATGTCAGAATGTTGAATTGCGGGCAAATAAATTAAAAACATGTGGGGTTGCTGGCCTGCAGATTGCACTTTGGGCTGCAATTTATGGGGAAAGGTGGCAGGCAAAAAAAAAAACAGCTATCGAGCCTCCCAAACCCAGTAAAATATATTGCAGTGTTTGGCTCATCGTGGGACACCCACGGACTGTGTCTGCTCTCCTCAATGGCAACTTCTGGAGCCTGAAGTGTTTGTGTAGCGGGAGAGATCACAACAGCTGTCTGCTACTGGCCAAGCGGGTTGGAAATACGACTGCAATCCATCTTAAACTTAGACAACGGCTTTCTAAAATTCTATTTTATTTGAACGGGGAATGGAGTTCGGTTGGAAACATCAATGACTAGGAAGTCAAATTATTCCTAATGTGGCAAAATAATATCCAGGAGGTCAGGTGGTTCCTTCCCAGAATAAACTGCCTTCACACAGATTCTTCCCTCACCACCCTTCCGCGCTTCCCACACCCAAAAAATAAAGCCCAAACTAAAGAACTTCAGAAGGTCAGGAGCAATGTGGGAAATGACAGTCACATAGGCACAGGACCAAGATCAGGAGATTGATTTTTATCTTTGGTCCCATTTCTGCCTCTTCTGGGAACACTGAGGGAACTCTTGAACCAGGAAAGCAGTGTGGTAATAATAATAATAATAATGACATTTATTAAGCACTTACTATGTGCAAAACACTGTACTAAGCGCTGGGGAGGTTACAAGGTGATCAGGTCATCCCATGGGGGGGCTCACAGTCTTAATCCCCATTTTACAGATGCGGTAACTGAGTCCCAGAGAAGTGAAGTGACTTGCCCAAAGTCACATAGCTGACAGTGGAAAGAGCACTGGTCTGGGAGCTGGAGGGCTTGGGTTCTAATGTGACCTGCTTAGTGACCTTGAGTAAGTCCCTTAACCTCTCTGGGCTTCAGTTTCCTCATTTAGAAAATGGGAATAATAAGACCTGCTTTCCCCTATGCCACAGGATTGTTGTGAGGACAAAAATGATATGAGTAATGTGACATTGCTTTGGGAATAAAAACACTATTTTCAATCCATGTAGTTAGAAATGTCAGTTAGATCAGACTAATTTCAATTGATCTATCAACAGTACTTACTGAGCATTTAGTGTGTGCAGAACACTGTACTAAGAGCTTGGCAGAGTACAGTAGCGTTGGTAGACAACGTTCCTTGTCCTCAAGGAGCAAACAATTTATGACCAAAATCGTAGTCCCACTGGCTCTCTCCACATTTCAAACAGACTTTCTTCTCTCGCTACATCCCAGTTCACGGCCTTGGCTGTTCCCCAGCTATGAATCTCTTCCTCATTGCACATACCATCTCCCTTGCCTGGAACTCCACACCCCACCTCAAATTCAACACACCACATCCCTTTCTGCCAAACTAAACCCCTCTCATGTTCAAAGCCTCCTGAAATTCCACCTCCTCCAGGGATCATTCGTTGTTGGGTAGGGTCTGTCTCTATATGTTGCTGATTTGTACTTCCCAAGCACTTAGTACAGTGCTCTGCACACAGTAAGTGCTCAATAAATATGATTGATTGCATGAATGAATAATTCCCACTTCACAGGATATGGCTGCTCCAATTTAGCACTTGAGTGTAGAACTCTGCTTATAGCCTCACTAGGTCAATTCAATTCTATTCAATCGTATTTATTGAGTGCTATGTGCAGAGCCCTGTACTAAGTGCTTGGGAGAGAGTACAATATAACAGAATTGGTAGACACATTCCCTGTTGTCATTGCTTGTATCTCTGTTTTTCTCCTTCTACTCCCACTGTTTAAAATTTGCCACCTCTCCCCCATTCTTAATCTATTTTAATGTCTATTTCCCTCTGTCGATTGCAAACTCCTTGTGGGCAGAGACTGCATCTATCAACTCTGTTGCATTGTACTAGTCCAGGCATTTAGTACAACGCTCTGTACACAGTAAGTGATCGGGTGATTAACAAGAGATCAAGTAAGTGATGAAAACCACCAGTTCTGAGCTTCCCAAAGCCAACCCTCCCCCTTCTCCATCCCCCTTTCTGCTCTTGACCCCCTCCTCTACTTTCCCATCTTTCCCAGCAGTATCTTCAGAGGAGATCTCCTCCCTCCTCTCAAGTGCTACCCCCTCTATTTGTGCTTCTGACCCCATTCTCTCCCACCTTAAAAAACTCTCACCCCTTCCCTCCTCCCGGCCTTAATTTCCATTTTCAACCACTTACTCTCCAACGGTTTCTTCCCCTCTGCCTTCAAACATGCCCACATCTCCCCCACATCCTAAAAAACACTCCTCCCTTGACCCTACTGCCCCACCCCGTTATCATCCCATCTCCCTCCTACCCTTTCTTTCCAAACTCCTAAAGTGAGTCGTCCTCACTCGCTGCCTCGAATTCCTCAACTCCAACTCTCTCCTGGACCCCCTCCAATCTGGCTTCCGTCCCCTCCCCTCCAAAGAAACTGCCCTCTCAAAACCACCAGTGACCTCCTTCAATGACTCCTACTCTATCCTAATCCTCCTCGACCACTGGCTGCCTTTGACACAGTCGACCATCCCCTTCTCCTCAACACCTTA
Source organism: Tachyglossus aculeatus (assembly GCF_015852505.1). Taxonomy (NCBI): domain Eukaryota; kingdom Metazoa; phylum Chordata; class Mammalia; order Monotremata; family Tachyglossidae; genus Tachyglossus; species Tachyglossus aculeatus. The sequence goes on along the minus strand of NC_052068.1, from coordinate 60,539,310 downwards.
TCTAACCTTGGCCTAATGGTCTCGGACCTCTGCTGGTTCTTGTCTTATCTCTCTGGCCATTCATTCTCAGTCTCCTTTGTGGGCTCCTCCTCCCCCTCCCATCCTCTTACTGTAGGGGTTCCTCAAGGGTTTCTTGGTCTCCTTCTGTTCTCCATCTATACTCCCTTGGTTAACTCATTCACTCCCACAGCTTCAACTATCATCTGTATGCGGATGATACCCAAATCCATATCTCCTCCCCTGTTCTCTCTCCCTCCCTCCAGGCTCACATCTCATCCTGCCTTCAGGATATCTCCACCTGGATGACCTCCTGCCACCTCAAACTCAACATGTCTAAGACTGAGCTCCTTGTCTTCCCTCCCAAACCTTGTCCACTCCCTGACTTTCCCATCACTGTGAACGGCCCTACCATCCTTCCCGTCTCACAGGCCTGCAACCTTGGTATCATCCTTGACTCTGGTCTCTCATTCACCCCACATATCCAATCCATCATCAAAATTTGCCGGTCTCACCTTCACAATATCACCAAGATCCGCCCTTTCCTCTCCATCCAAACCGCTACCTTGTTAGTACAGTCACTCATCCTATCCCTACTGGATTACTGCATCAGCCTCCTTTCTGATCTCCCAACCTCCCATTTCTCCCCACTTCAGTCTATACTTCACTCTGCTGTCTGGATTATCTTTCTACAGAAACACTCTGGGAGTGCCTCCTCAATCCTCAAAAATCTTCAGTGGTTGCCTTATCAACCATCAAGCAAAAACTCCTCATTATTAGCTTCAAAGTTCTCCATCAACTTGTCCCCTCTTACCTCACCTCCCTTCTCTCATTCTACAGTCCAGCCCTCACACTCTGCTCATCTTCCTCTAACCTCCTCACTTTGCCTTGTTCTCGCCTGTCCTGCCATGGGCCGTGTCTTACCTCTGGCCTGGAATGCCCTCCCTCCTCACATCTGCCAAACTAGCACACTTCCCCCCTTCAATGCCCTGCTGAAAACTCACCTCCTCCAGGGGGGATTCCCAGACTGAGCCCCCCTTTTCCTCTGCTCCTCCTCCCCATTGCTCTGACTCCCTCCCTCTGCTCTACCATCCCCCCAGCCCCACAGCACTTTTGTGTATATGTACACATTTATTATACAATTTATTTTATTAAGCTGTGCATATATCTATAATTCTATTGAATTATATAGATGCTATAGATGCCTGTCTACTTGTTTTGTTTTGTTTTTTTTTGTCTCCCCCAGCTTCTAGACTATGAGCCCATGTTGGGTTGGGCTTGTCTCTGTTGCTGAATTGAACTTTCCAAGCACTTAGTACATTGCTCTGCACACAGTAAGTGCTCTATAAATATGCCTGAATGAATGAAATATCAATAAATACTATAAAAAATAGGAAAAAAGGAAAAGAAAATAACCTCTCCACCCATTAGATGGAAGATTTCTTGAGGACAGAAGAAGCAGTGTGCCCTGCTGGATAGAGCATGGACCTAGAGTCAGAAGGACCTGGGTTCTAATCCCAGCTCTGCCATATGTCTGCTGTGACCTTGAGCAAGTAACTTCACTTCTCTGGGCCTCACTTACCTCACCTGTAAAATGGGGATTAGGAGTATAAGCCCCATATGGGACAGGGACTTTGTCCAACCTGATTAACTTCTATCCACCCCAGTGCCAAGGACAGTGTTTAGCACGTAGTAAACACTTAACAAGTATCATAATTATTAGTAGCCGGAGACCTTGTCTTTTACAGGATTTTTTTTTATGTCCCCAAACACTTAGGGAGATGCTTTTACTGTGCTTTTCCAGCACAGTACCCTGCAATTAATTTTGGTATTTGTTAAACACTTACTACGTGTCAAACACTGAACTAAGCGCTGGGGTAGGTACAAGTTAATTAGGTCAGACACAGTCCCTGTTCCACATGGGGCTCACAGTCTAAGTAGGATGATGATGATGATGGCATTTGTTAAGTGCTTACTGTGCGCAAAGCACTGTTCTAAGCGCTTGGGGGGATACAAGGTGATCATGTTGTCCCATGTGGGGCTCACAGTCTTAAACCCCATTTTACAGATGAGGTAACTGAGGCTCAGAGAGGTTAAGTGACTTGCCCAAGGTCCCACAGCAGACATGCGGTGGAGCTGGGATTCAAACCCATGACCCCTGACTCCAAAGCCTCTTTCCACTGGGCCACACTGGGTATTGAATCCCCATTTGACAGTTGAAGAAACTGAGGCACAGAGAAGTTAAGTGACTTGCCCAAGGTCACATAGCAAGCAGTTGGCAGAGCCAGGATTAGAACCCAGGTCCTTTGCCTCCCAGGACCATGTTCTTTCCACTAGGCCACACTCGATACATGTTCTTTACTGAGTACTTACTGTGTGCAGAGCACTATCTTAAGTGCTTGGGAGAGCACCGTAGAGTTGGAAGACATGATTCCTTCCCTCGACAACCTTTCAGTCCTGAGGAGGAGAAGCACTCAGTAGAAAGCTTCGTGAACAGCCCTGATTCTCTATAAAACTGAGAGATCAGGGGGCCCTTTAGCTGCCCATTTCTGATCAATCAATCATTCAGTGGCATTTATTGAGCACTTACTGTGCACACAGCACTATACTGAGCACTTGGGAGAGTACAATATACCAATATAACATTCCCTTCCCACAGCAAGCTAGCTCTGTTGCTTCCGGACAGAGGACACCATGGGTTAGAAGCCTGGTTTCCCTTCAAAACAAATCTTGTTGCTTTCTATTTCCTGTTACTTTTTTTGTTTAAATGGTATTTGTTAACTGCTTATTATGTGCTTATTAAGTGCTTATATGATAAGAAGCAGCATGGCTCGTGGAAAGAGCACGGGCTTTGGAGTCAGAGGGCATGGGTTCAAATTCCGGCTCCGCCAACTGTCAGCTGTGTGACTTTGGGTAAGTCACTTAACTTCTCTGGGCCTCAGTTACCTCATCTGTAAAATGGGGATTAAGACTGTGAGCCCCCTGTGGGACAATCTGATCACTTTGTAACCTCCCCACCATTTAGAACAGTTGCTTTGCACATGGTAAGTGCTTAATAAATGCCACTATTATTATTATATTATGTGTCAGTCAGTGTGCTATGCGCTGGGGTAGATACAAGCTAAACAGGCTGGAAAGAGCCCCTGTTCAACATAGGGCTCACAGTCTTAATCCCCATTTTACAGATGAGGTAACTGAGGCTCAGAGAAGGGAGGTACCTTGCCCATGGTCACACGGCAGCACCCGACAGGGAGGGCCAGAAATAGAACATAGGTCTTCATGACTCCCAGCTCCATGCCTATTCATTAGGCCATGCTGCTTTTCTATATATTTTATATGTTTATATTCTTACCTCCATTTTGATTATGAGCCCTGAGTCCAACAGGGAGGGTTCTGATCCCGTTATTGGGTAGGGACCATCTCTATATGTTGCTGACTTGTAATAATAATAATAATAATAAGAATAATAATAATAATAATAATGACATTTATTAAGCACTTACTATGTGCAAAGCACTCTTCTAGGCGCTGGGGAGGTTTCATGGTGATCTGGTTGTCCCACGGGGGCCTCACAGTCTTAATCCCCATTTTACAGATGAGGAAACTGAGGCACAGAGAAGTTAGGTGACTTGCCCAAAGTTACACATCTGACAGTTGGCAGAGCCGGGATTTGAACCCATGACCTCTGACTCACTTCCCAAGTGCTTAGAACAGTGCTCTGCACAAAGTAAGCGCTCAATAAATATGATTGAATGAATGAATGAATGAATGAAAAACACCCAGTGGCTGATTTATTCCCTTGTGTTAAGTTGAAGATTTTTAGAGAGGGAGGAATTTTATTGAAATTATATTGCAATTGAGAAATGAATGAATGAATGAATGAATGAAAAACACTCAGTGGCTGATTTATTCCCTTGTGTTAAATTGAAGAATTTTAGAGAGGGAGGAATTTTATTGAAATTATATTGCAATTGAGAAGCAGCATGACATAGTGAATAGAACATGGGCCTGGGCGTCAGAAGGTCATGGGTTTTAATTCAGTCTCAGCCAAATGTCAGCTGTGTGACCTTGGACAAATCACTTCACTGTGCCTCAGTTATCTCATTTGTAAAATGGGGATTGAGACTGTGAGCCCTACGTGGGGCAGGGACTGTGTCCAAACTGATTTGTATGTATCCACTCCAGTGCTTAGTACAGCACTTGCTACATGGTACGCTCTTAACGAATACCATTATTATTATCTCAGCTATCAGCTACCCTCTCTTTCGGTAGTTGGGGATTTTTATTGCATGTTTTTGGACTATTTCCTGGGTTAAAACTCCCCTGAGAATGAGATAATTCACACACAACACATTTTTTCCCTTCTATTCTTCACAATTCTAGCAAACTGTGAAATACTTCATGCAATTCTAGAGATTCCAAATTTCTCAATAGAACAAGGAGTCCCATTCTACTCTCGAGAGTGTCAGCCTTCATGGAGAGAGCAAAGATCAGCTTTGCAAGAATTTGGTAAAGCTCAAGTTCTTCCACTGTCTCTTCATTCATTCATTCAATCATATTTATTGAGCGCTTACTGTGGGCAGAGCACTGACTAAACACAAAACAATAAACAGACGCATTCCCTGCCCACAGTGAGCTTACAGTCTGGAGAGGGCAAGGAGGAGGCAGACATTAATGTAAGCAAATAAATTACAGATATGCACATAAGTGCTGTGGGATTGGGAGGGAGGCAGAATAAAGGGGAGAAAGTCAGGGTGATGCAGAAGGGAGTGGGAGAAGAGGAAAGGGGGGCTTAGTCAGGGAAGGCCTCTTGGAGGAGATGTGTCTTTAATAAGGCTTTGAAGAGGAGGAGAGTCATTGTCTGTTGGATTTGTACTTCCCAAGCGCTTAGTACAGTGCTCTGCACACAGTCAGCACTCAATAAATATGAATGAATGAATGAATGAATGAATTTGAGGAGAGCATTCCAAGTCAGAAGCAGAATGTGGGAGAGATGTCTGTGGGGAGATAGATGAGATCAAGATACAGTGAGAAGGTTAGCATTAGAAGATCGAAGTGTGCAGTCTAGGTTATACTAAGAGAGTAGTGAGGTGAGTTAGGAGCAGGCAAGGTGATTGAGTGCTTTGAAGCCAACAATGAGGAGTTTTTGTTTGATGCAGAGGTGGATGGGCAATCACGGGAGTTTTCTGAGGAGTGAGGAAACATACTCTGAATGTTTTTCTACAAAAATTAACTGGGTAACAGAGTGAAGTAGGGACTGGAGTGGGGAGAAAAAAGAGACTAGGAGGTCAGCAAGGAAGCTGATGTGGTAATCCAGAAGGGATAGGATGAGTGACTGTATTACTGTAGTAGCAGTTTGGATGGAGAAGAAAGGGAGGATTTTAGTGATGTTGTGTAGGTGGGACTGGCAGGATTTAGTGATGGACTGAATATGTGGGTTGAATGAGAGAGAGGAGTCTAGGATAACGCTAAGGTTAATAATGCCAAGGTTATGGGCTTGTGAAACAGGAAGGATGAAGTCCCTTCTAGACTGTGAGCCCTCCTTCTAGACTGTGAGCCCACTGTTGGGTAGGGACCGTCTCTATATGTTGCCAACTTGTACTTCCCAAGCGCTTAGTACAGTGCTCTGCACACAGTAAGCGTTCAATAAATATGATTGATTGATTGATGATGGTGCCATCTACAATGATGGGAAATTCAGGGGGAGGACAGGGTTTGGGTGGGAAGATAAGGAGTTCTGTTTTGGACATGTTAAGTTTGAGGTGATGGAGGCCATCCAAGTAGACGTCTGTCTTGAAGGCAGGAGCTTCTTGGGAAGCAGAATGGCCTAGTGGAAAAAGTGTGGGCTTGGGAGTCAGAGGACTTTGGTTCTAATCCTGACTGCCACTTTTCTGCTGTGTGACCTTGGGCAAGTCACTTCACTGGGCCTCAGTTTCCTCACCTGTTACATGGGGACTAAGACTGTGTCCAGCCTGATTATCTTGTATCTACCCCAGTGCTGAAGAACAGTGCTTGGCACATAGAAAGTGTTTAACAAATACTATTATTATTATTAGGAGGAGGAGAAAATGAGAGACTGCAGAGAGGGGGAGAGATCAGGACTGAAGATGTAGATTTGGGTATCATCTGCATAGAAGTGGTAGTTGAAGTCAGACACCCTTTTTCCTCTGCTTCTCCTCCCCCCCATTCCCCATATCCCACCTCACTCCCTTTGCTCTACCTCACCTCCCTGCCCCACAGCACTTGTGCATGTATGAACATATGTATAATTCTAATTCTATGTATTTTTATTAATGTGTATATATCTATAATTCTTTTTATAATAATGCAACTGATGCCTGTTTACTTGTTTTGATGTCTCTCTCCCCCCTTCTAGACTGTGAGCCCGTTGAGGGAAGGGATTATCTCTATTTGTTGCTGAATTGTACCTCCGAAATGCTTAGTACAGTGCTGTGCACACAGAAAGTGCTCAATAAATACAATTGAATGAATGAATGAATGAATGAATGAATGAAGCCATGGGAGTGAATGGGTTCACCAATGGATTGGGTGTAGATGGAGAATAGAAGGGGACTCAGAACTGAACCTTGAGAGACTCCCACAGTTAAGGAGTAGGAGGCGGAGGAGGAGTCTGTGAAGCAGACAGAGTGAATGGCCCAAGAGATAAGAGGAGAACCAGGAAAAGACAGTGTTAGTGAAGCCAAGGTTGGATAATATTTCCAGGAGAAGAGGGTGGTCAACAGTGTCAAAGGCAGCGGAGAAGTCCAGGAGGATTAGGATAGAGTTGAGGCCATTGGATTTGGCAAGTAGGAGATCATAGGTGACCTTTGAAGGGGCAGTTTCTGTGGAGTGAAGGGGATGATAACCAGATTGGAGGGGGTCAAGGAGAGAATTGGAGGGGAGGAATTTGAGAGAGCGGGTGTAAACAACTTGCTCAAGGAGTTTGGAGAGGAATACTGGGAGGCAGATGGGGATAACTGGAGGGTGCCATGGGGTCAAGGGTGGGTTATTTTAAAGATAGGGGAGACATGGGCATGTTTGAAAGCAGTGGGGAAGCCATTGGAGAGAGAACGGTTAGGGATGGCTATTAAGGAGGGAAGAAAAGTCGGGGCAAGTTTTCTGATAAGGTATGAAGTACAGGAGTCTTTTTCTAGAAGAAAAATATTTTCCTTTTTTACCCTCCCAAGCACTTAATACAGTGCTCTGCACAATGTAAACACTCAGTAAGTAACATTCTACTGAGAGCTCTCACCTCTTCCAGGAGGCCTTCCCAAACGGAGCCTCTTTTTTCCTCTCCTCCTCCCCTCCCCATCGACCCCCCACCCTACTTCCTTCCCCTCCCCACAGCACTTGTATATATTTGTACATATTTATTATGCTATTTTACTTGTGCATATTTACTACTCCATTTATTTTATTAATGATATGCATATACCTATAATTCTATTTATTCTGACGGTTTTGACACCTGTCTCCATATTTTGTTTTGTTGTCTGTCTCCCCCTTCTAGACTGTGAGCCCATTGTTGGGTAGGGACCTTCTCTATATGTTGCCAACTTGTACTTCCCAAGCGCTTAGTACAGTGCTCTGCACACAGTAATATGCACACATTTACTGCATAACAAACGCTTAGTACAGTGCTCTACACACAGTAAGCACTCAATAAATATGATTGAATGAATGAATAAATATGATTGAATGAATGAATGAACACCCACTGTTGGAATGATTGATTGATAGCAAAGTCCAGATTCCAGGCATATATTATCTTTGCATTCCTCTTCAGGAAAATCGTAGGCTATTCTCTTGCTTAGTATGCACTGCGTAAATCAGCAGGTTCTAAATTTTCCCACTCACCTCTAGTCAGGTAGACGCAGTGTGGCTCAGTGAAAAGAGCACGGGCATCGGAGTCAGAGGTCATGGGTTCAAATCCTGGCTCTACCAATTGTCAGCTGTGTGACTTTGGGCAAGTCACTTAACTTCTCTGTGCCTCAGTTACCTCATCTGGAAAATGGGGATTAAGACTGTGAGCCCCATGCGTGGGACAGCCTGATTGCCTTGTAACCTCCCCAGTATTTAGAACAGTGCTTGGCACATAGTAAGCGCTTAATAAATGTCATTATTATTATTTCTTTTTTTTAATGTACTAAATGCTGGGGTAGATACAAGATAAGCAGGTTGGGCATGTCCCAGATGGAACTCACAGTCTTAATCTCCATTTTCCAGATGAGGTAACTGAGGCATAGAGAAGTGAAGTGACTAACCTAAGGTCACACAGCAAACAAGCAGCAGAGGCAGGATTAGAACCCTGGTCCTTTCGCTTTCCAGGGCCATGCTTTTACCACCGGGTCATGCTGCTTCTCACTAGGCTGTGGCCCTGGGAGTCAGGAGGCCTATATTCTAACTATATTCAGAGAAGGAGTGTGGCTCAGTGGAAAGAACCCAGGCTTGGGAGTCAGAGGTCATGGATTTTAATCCCGCCTCCGCCACATGTCTGCTGTGTGACCTTGGGCAAGTCACTTAGCTTCTCTGAGCCTCAGTTACCTCATCTGTAAAATGGGGATGAAGACTGTGAGCCCGACGTGGGACAACCTGATCACCTTGTATCCCCCCAGCACTTAGAACAGTGCTTTGCACGTAGTAAGTGCTCAACAAATGCCATCGTTATTATTATTATATTCTAATCCTCACTCTGACAAGTGCCTGCTGGGTGACCTTGGGCCAGTCACTTCAGTGTGTCTCAGGATCATCGTCTGTAAGAATGGGATAAAATATATTGTCTCCTTCCCTTCTAGACTGAGAGGTACTGACTGTGTATGGACTGATGATCTTCTCTCTACTCCAGTGCTTGGCACACGCTACGTACTTAAATTCTGTTATTGTTATTGCCGTTACACAGAGGAAAGGCTGGAAAGGCTGAAGCAAGAATGTAATTTACCAAATCTGAAGTGATGATGGGGAAACTTGAGTAATGAACTCAAACCATGAAGCGGGATTAGGCCTCCCATCTGCAAATGGATAACATCGCACTATTTCTAGACTGTGAGCCCGTTATTGGGTAGGGACCGTCCCTATATGTTGCTGACTTGTACTTCCCACGTGCTTAGTACAGTGCTCTGCACACAGTAAGCACTCAATAGATTGAATGAATGAATGAATGAATATTATAGTCGGATTTACAAGAGCAGAAATAGATAAGCTTAGGTACCTGCTTCTAACGTGGATTTGTTAATTTAATTTACCGGTAAATCAATCAACGTTATTTGCTGAGCACTTACACTGTGCAGAGCACTGTATTAAGCGCTTGGGAGAGTACAATGTAATAGACTTGGTAGACACATTCCCTGCCCACAACCAGTTTACAATCTAAACGGTGAGACAGAAATTAATATTAATAAATACAATATGGTACATAAGTGCTGTGGGGCTGAGGAAGGGGTGAATTAAGCAGGAAGTGGAAGCAGCATGGTGTAGTGGATAGAGCCCTCTCCTGGGAGTTAGAAGGCCATGGGTTCTAATTTTGACTCCACCACTCATCTGCCTTGTGACCACGGGCAAGTCACTTCAATTCTATGGGCCTCAGTTACTGCATCTGGAAAATGGAGATTAAAAGTGTGAGCACCATGTGGGACAACCTGACAATAATGATAACAATAATAATGATGACATTTGTTAAATGCTTACTATGTGCCAAGCACTGTTCTAAGCACTACGGGGGGGATAGAAGGTAATCCGGTTGTTCCACATGGGGCTCACAGTCTTAATCCCCATTTTACAGATGAGGTAACTGAGGCCCAGAGAAGTCAAGTGATTTGCCAAAAGTCACACAACAGGCCAGGGGACAAGCCAGGACTCAAAGCCGGATCTTTGGACTCCTGGGCCTGTGCTATTTCACCTAGGCCAATATTAGTCCATTCATTTACTCAGATATTTCATCTTGATATATCCATCGATAGTAGTTACTGAATGTCTACTCTGTGCAAAGCACTCTACTAAAGATTTGAGAGAGCAAAACAAAGCTAGGAGACACTCTCCCTGCCTTCAAGGATCTTACAATCTGTTGGGGGGGGGGGGGGCGGTGGGGAAGCAGACGCTTAAGTAAATTACAGAGAGGAGGAAGTAATAGAACATATAAGATGTGTACATAAGTGCTGTGGAAGTTTGTGAGGTCTTAAGTGTCATGAAAATCCTGATTTGGGAGTTGGGGGATATAAGATGGGAGTGAGTGGGAGTGGGGAAGCAGAATGGCTCAATAGAAAGAGCCCGGGCTTTGGAGTCAGAGGTCATGGGTTTAAATCCCGGCTCCGCCAATTGTCAGCTGTGTGACTTTGGGCAAGTCACTTCACTTCTCTGTGCCTCAGTTACCTCATCTGTAAAATGGCGATTAAGATTGTGAGCCCCACATGGGACAATGTGATTACCTTGAATTTCCCCCAGCACTTAGAACATTGCTTTGCACCTAGTAAGCGCTTAATAAAATGCCATTATTATTAATCACAAAAGTCATCCTGGAGGAAATGTGAGTTCAGAGAGTTTTTTGATGGAGAGTTTGGGATCTGAAGGGAGAGGGAATTTCAGGTAGGAGGGAGGGTGTGATCAAGTGGTCACTGGCAGGAGAGACCTGCGAGTAGGTTGGTTTGAATGGAACAAACTGGGTGTGCTGGGGTGGAGTGGGAGAAGTGTGGGGAAGTAAGGGGGAAACAGCTGACTGAGGGCCTCAAAATCAATTTTCAAGAATTTCTGCTTTCACGTGGAGATGGATGGGCAACCATTGGAGGTTTTTTAGAAGTGGGAAGATATGCGTAGAACAATGTTTTTTTTGAAAAATGTTCCAGGCAGCACAATCAGTCAATCAATCAATTATATTTATTGAGCACTTACTGTGTGCAGAGCACTGTACTAAGCGCTTGGGAAGTACAAGTCGGCAACATATAGAGACAGTCCCTACCCAACAGTGGGCTCACGGTCTAGAAGGACTAGACTGTGAAGTATGGACTGGAAAGTGGAGAGACAGGAGGCAAGGAGGCTAATGTAGGAGTCAAGGTGGGATAGGATAAGTGCTTGGATCAGCCTGGTAGCAATTTGGATGGAGCAGGTGGCTTAGTGGAAAGTTCCCAGGCTTGGGAGTCAGAGGACATGGGTTCTAATCCTGGCTCTGCCACTTGTCTGTTGTGTGACCTTGGGCAATCCGCTTAACTTCTCTGTGCCTCAGTTATCTCATCTGAAAATGGGGATTAAGCATGTGAGCCCCATGTGGGACAACCTGATTACCTTGTATCTATCCCAGCGCTTAGAACGGTGCTTAATATATAGTAAGCGCTTAACAAATATGATCATTATTATTATGGAGAGGAAAAAGTGGATTTAAGCGAAGTTGTGAAGGCTGAACTGACAGGATTTGGTGCCAGACTGAATATGTGGGTTGAATGAGAGAGGTGAGTCAAGGTAAATGCTGAGGTTACGGGTTTGTGAGTCAAGGAAGATATTCATCTTGGGGTTAAAAGATGAATGGTCTTGCTAAGTGCCTGGCCCAGCAATGTGCCGTTCATTCATATTCATTCAATCGTATTTATTGAATGCTTACTATGTGCAGTGTACTGTACTAAGTGCTTGGGAGAGTACAATATAACAATAAACAGACACATTCCCTGCCCACAACGAACATTCGGATGGAGAAGAGCTCAGAGAGGTGGAGGGGGATTTCTACGGAGTAGAGTCCATTAAAGTTGACAAGAAGAAGGTCCTACTTACTGCTCTATCCTTATTCTTTCTCCCACTTCCGCTGTTTGTCAAGTTTTTGTCTACCTCCCCCATTAAATTGCAAGCTCCATGAGGGTAGGAGACGTTTGCCTTCAATCAATGGTATTTAGTGAGTGCTTACTGTGTGCAGAGCACTGTACTAATTGCTTGGGAGAGTACATTATGCTGGAGTTGGTAAACACATTCCCTGTCCATAAGGAGCTTAGTGTCTAGAGAGAATTTATATTCTCGCTACTCTCCCAAGCCTGAGCACTTTGCTCAGTGTCTCAAAAGTGCCACTGATTTAGAAGTGAAATGTATGAGTCACTGGAAAAGGACATGTTTTAAAACAGAAGAAAAGCAAGAAGTTAAATGATGAAACTGAGCACGATTATCCAGGATAAAAAGCCTGCCTTCACAAGGAAATGAAGAGCTGAGCTGGTAGTCGATTCATTTCATTGGTGCTGCTCTGCAGTATTCATTTGTTATTTAAGCGCTAAATTCATATCAATAATTGACTTAAATTACTCCCCAAACCCTTCACTTTCATTATCACAGTTTGTTGCTCTAATCATTCGCTCGTTTAATAGTATTTATTGAGCACTATTGTGTGCGGTGCACCGTTCTAACACTTGGGAGAGTACAAAATAAAAATAGACACATTTCCTGCCCACAGTGAGTTTACAGTCTAGAGGGGGAGACAGGCATTAATGTGGTGTGTGGACATCATGAACCTGGAACTGTTGTTCACCAGAGAGTAACAATTGTGGTATCCGTTAGGCACTTATTTTATGTCAAGCACTATATTAAGCGCTGGGGCAGATACAGTGCAATTTGATCAGACACAGTCTCTGTCTCACATGGGGCTTGCGGTCTAAGTAGGAGAGAGAACAGGAATTGAATCCTCATTTTATAGATGAGGGAACTGAGGCACCGAGTAGTTAGATTACCTGTCCAAGGTCACACAGCAGGTGTGTGGCAGAGAGGGATTAAAACCCGAGCCCTCTGTCTCTCAAGCCCATGATCTTTCCACTAGGTCACACCGCTCCTCCTCGCTGCCACCGATGTTGCATTGTTATTCTGAATCTATGTTTGAAGCCAGCCCGTTCACTTCACTATTCTAGCACCAACCTACCATTTTGCTTCGATCTCATCCATCACGCCAAACTCTCATCCACATCCTCCGTCTGACCTGGAACTCCCTCCTGTTCCATATACGACAGACCACCACTAGCCACACCTTCAAAGCCTTATTAAAATCACATCTCCTCCCAGAGGTCTTCCCTAAATAAGCCCCCATTTCCCCATCTCCCTCTCTTTTCACCCTTGCACTAGGATTTATACCCTCTATTCCCCACCCCCCCCCATTCAGCACCACAGCTCTTATATACATATCCCTAATTTATTTTAGTATCTCTCTCCCCCTGTAGACTCTAAACTCCTTCTGATCAGGGATCGGGCCTAACAACTCTTATACCACGTCCTTCCCCTGGCCTGGAATGCCCTTCCTCTGCACATCCACCAAGCTAGCTCTCTTCCTCCCTTCAAAGCCCTACTGAGAGCTCACCTCCTCCAAGAGACCTTCCCAGACTGAGCCCCCCTTTTCCTCTCCTCCTCCCCATCCCCCCGGCCCTACCTCTTTCACCTCCCCACAGCACCTGTATATATGTTTGTACAGATTTATTACTCTTTTACTTGTACATATTTGCTATTCTATTTATTTTGTTAATGATGTACATTTAGCTTTAATTCTCTTTGTTCTGACGACTAGAAACCTGTCCACATGTTTTGTTTTGTTGTCTGTCTCCCCCTTCTAGACTATGAGCCCACTGTTGGGTAGGGACCGTCTCTATATGTTGCCAACTTGTACTTCCCAAGCTCTTAGTACAGTGCTCTGCACACAGTAAGCGCTCAATAAATATGATTGAATGAATAAATGAATGAATATCATACTCTTCCAAGGGGTTGGTACGGGCCTCTGTACCCAGAAAGTGCTCAATAAATACGAGTGAGTAATTGATTGATAGAAGAGGAGCTAAGACCCTTGGGTGTTGACTAGCACCTTGCTTCAGAATTGGCCAGTCACAGGTATCCCTCCTGTGCCCCTGGTTCTTTGGGGGAGTGAATGATTGTCTACAGGAGCACTCTTTGTTATGGAGTACCAAAAAGGGCTGTTTCTGGTTACATGAACTGCTGTGACCTGAGGGAGGTATGCGGGCTTTTTTTTTTCTTTTAATAGTATTCGTTAAGCGCTTACTTTGTGCCAGGCACTATACTAAGCATGGGAGTAGCAGTATACTAAACGCTGGAGTAAATACAAGCTAATCAGGTTGGACACAGTCCCTATCCCACATGGGGCTCACAGTCTTCATCCCCCTTTTACAAATGTGGTAACTGAGGCACAAAGAAATGAAATGACTTGTCCAAGGTCACAGAGCCAACATGTGGCAGAGCTGGAATTGGAACCCAGGACCTTCTGACTCCCAGCCCCATCCTCTAGCCACTAGGCCATGCCACTTCTCCTTTACTGTTGGCAGGAGAAGTTTTCATACTGGCACAAACCTGAAGTTCTGTGGACTTCTGATAAATATCAGTGGTCGATTGACTCCCCCTTCTAGACTGTGAGCCTGTTGTTGGGTAGGGACCATCTCTAGATGTTGCCGAGTGCTCTGCACACAGTAAGCACTCAAATACGAATGAATAAATGAATGAATGAAATGTGACACCCTGCAGAGGGCATTTTTACAACTTTTCTAGAACTCCCTCCATGGTTGGAGCTACATATGACATTTCCATCATGAATTAGTGGAAAGGGCACAGGCCCAGAAACCAGAGGACCTGGGTTTTATTCCCAGCTCTGCCACATACCTGCTGTGTGACCTTGGGCGAGTCCCTTAACTCCCCTACGCCTCAGTTCCCTCATCTGCAAAATGGGGATTCATTACCTGTGTTCCCTCCTCCTTAGACTATGATTATCTTGCATCATCATCATCATCATCAATCGTATTTATTGAGCGCTTACTATGTGCAGAGCACTGTACTAAGCGCTTGGGAAGTACAAATTGGCAACATATAGAGACAGTCCCTACCCAACAGTGGGCTCACAGTCTAAAAGGGGGAGACAGAGAACAAAACCAAACATACTAACAAAATAAAATAAATAGAATAGATATGTACAAATAAAATAAATAATAAATAAAATAAATAAATAAATAAATAGAGTAATAAATATGTACAAGCATATATACATAACAAACATATATACATATATGCATCTTCCCCAGAATTCAGTACAGTACTTGGCACATAGTAAGTGCTTAACAAATACCAGTTATCATTATATTTCCAAAATCTGCTTTGCCTCGCCATTCACTGTGACTAATTTCGCTGCTCAAAGATGGAGGCAGAAACTATAAACTTTAGTGATTTCTGGAGTGAGACTATGGATGTTGGTGGCTTCTGACTGAGTACTGCACAAAGCAGCCCATACAGGTTGAAGAACTCTGCTTTTGGGGCAGAAACAGGCTCATATGGAATGCCAAAAAAATGGCAGTGAGTGGAGCAGGTCCCTGGAAGGAGAAGACATTATCCAAATCAGAGTTTAAGGCTCTAGGCAAAACCAGCAAGGGAGCTGGAGCTGTATTTAAGCAGTAAGGCATAGTGGCTAGAGCACAGGCCTGAGAGTCAGAAGGTCATGGGTGCTAATCCTGACACCACCACTTGTCTGCTGTGTGACCTTGGGTGTGTCATTTCACTTCTCTGGCTTCAGTTACCTCATCTGTAAAATGGGCATTGAGATTGTGAGCCCCAAATGGGCCAGGAACTGTGTCCCACCCGATTTGCTTGTATCTACCCCAGCGTTTAGTACAGTGCCTGGCACATAGTAAGCGCTTAACAAATGCCATAATTATTATGATTATTATTATTAAGCAGTGGATAAAGCCTTCAAGGTCAAAGGATAACAATTCAAAAGGAAATAGAATATCATTTTATGAGAAACAGCATGGCCTGACAGTCAGAAGGTCCTGGGTTCTAATCCCAGCTCCCCTGACTCTGCTATGGACAAGTCACTTATTCATTCATTCAATCATATTTATTGAGCACTTACTGTGTGCAGAGCACTGTACTAAGCACTTGGGAAGTACAACTCACAGTCTAGAAGGGGAGAGACAGATAACAAAACAAAATGTATGCCTTAAATACCTCATCTGGAAAATAAGGATGAAGGCTGTGAGCCTGGCAGTGTGTCCCAGACATGGTGAATACTTAGAGGAGGTATGAAAGGCATGACGGAGGGAAGTTGTCCAAGAGCACCTTTCATGTGAGGTGTCAGAAGGATGAATTAAAGGGAAAACATGGAGTTCTTCCAACTGCTAAGTTTTACGATCAATTTATACTTTATTATTTGTGAGGCCGAAAGCCTCATTATCATAAGTCTATAGGTGTTCAGTACAGTTCTGTGCACACGTGCATTCTGTGTGTACATAGTGTGCACTGTTCCCAGTACTGCTCTGGTCACAGCACAAGTATTATTGCTCCTGTTATTTGCAAAGCACTGTTCTAAACTCTGGGATAGATGTGAGGTTGTCAGGTCAGACACAGTCCCTGTCCCACAGAGGACTCTTGATCTAAATAGAAGGGAGAACAATAGAGAAGCAGTGTAGCCTAATTGAAAGAGCTCGAGCCTGGGACTCAAGAAGATCTGGGCTCTAGTGTCGGCTCCGCCAATTGTCTGCTGGGTGACTTCTCTGTGCCTCAGTTGCCACGTCTGTAAAATGGAGGTTAAAACTGTGAGCCTCATGTAGGAAATGATTAGCTCATATCTCTCCCAGTGATGAGTAACAGTGCCTGTCCCATAGTAAACAAAGAGAATCCATTGCCCCGATAAAACCACTCCCTTATTGGAAGTAGTTAGGTCTAGATGAGGAAGAACAGTCCTGAGGCTGAGACACCAGCATAGACGGATTTAACCAGGTTCTTCCCTAAATCCCAAACTTGGGAATTCGCCTAGGTCTTTGTTACCATAATGCGATCATCGTTTCAACCCACTCGCTTTTTTGATCTGGCAAAGCCGAGGAATGATAGATTCATTGCAAAATACTTTTGTTCAAACTGGTTTAGGTCTCATAAAAGTAGTTCTGGCTGGAAGCTTCTGCGCTTTTGATCATGAGTAATTAATTTGTTTGAATGATGTTGCTTCATTAGCCATGCACCTTTCCCCTACTAAACAAAAGACATAGTTTGTACATTAAGAAAACCAACAGACATTTTTTTTTTCAGTTGAAATTGCTCTGGGGAGGTTGGAATTTTGGGAAATTCACACCTCCACTTTCATTCATTCGTTCATTCATTCAGTAGTATTTATGATCTGCAGAGCCCTGAACTGGACATGTACTGTATTAGGCACCTAGCTTTGTGCAGAGCAGTGTACTGAGTGTCTACTTGGTTTCCACGCTGTTCCATCAGCATCATTTGTGGCTTGTACTCAAAATCAGGAGGCAAGATAGGATCACAGACAACCAAGTGCCAGATCACAGATTAAACAATATTCACATCCTAGGCAACATTTATGTTGGCTCAGACACTTCTCTCCCTGCCATCCCTTACCCTTTGAAGCACTTTGACTTACTTGAAGAGAGAGTAAAGCCTATATCAGTTTAGCATTAGATAAGAACGGATCTCGAGTATATTAGCAGGAGGTGCCTTTTTGCTGAACAGGAGGCAAAAGATTTGAAAACAGTAGCAGTTACATAAATAGCAACTAATATATCTATAATATATCTATATATAGAGAGAGACATACATACATCTGTGTGTATAGAGATAATATATATATATTATATATATATGGTGGGGGAGAGAGAGAGCATAAGTAGGGTGGGGGGAAGGAGTAACCTTTGTCTAGTCCTACCTCTGCCACTTGTATGCTAAGTAACTATAATAATAATCATTATTATGTCATTTGATAAGCACTTACTATGTGCCAAGCATTTTTCTAAGCACTCAGGTAAATACAAGGTAACCAGGTTGTCCCACGCGAGGCTCACAGTCTCAATCCCCGTTTTACAGACGAGGTAACTGAGGCACTGAGAAGTTAAATGACTTGCCCAAGGTCACACAGCAGACAAGTGGCAGAACTGGGATTAGAACCCATGACCTTTGACTCCCAAGCCCAGGCTTTTGCCACTAGTCCATGCTGCTCCTCTTTGGCGTGGCAAGTCACTTACCTTCTCTGTTCATTCAGTTACCTCATCTGTAAAATGGGGATTAAGACTGTAAGCCTAAATGGAACAGGGACTGTGGACAACCTGATTAGCTAGTATCTATCCTAAGCTTAGTACAGTTCATGGAACACAGTAACAACATAGCTACATATAAAACCATATCATTTGAAATATTTTTTGTTTCGATTGTTTTTTCCTTTGGAACTTGGCAGTACCTCTCTGCATTATACATTATTTCTTATAGAAAGTCATACTTCACTTAGTACCGTATGGCTTACCATTATTTGCAGGGAAAATAAAACTTGTGTGCTAATCAGTATGTAGTAGTAGTTTTGTACCCTGGCATGTTATGGGTCCATTTATGTGACCCAATAAGTCCTGAGTAAAGTGCTTCCCTTAGCTTTGAAGGTAGGGTCAAAATACTTTGTCCAGACTTAACGACAGACCATAAATTCTTTGTAGGCAGTGAACATGTCTACCAACTCTATTATATTGCACTTTCCCCAGTGCTTAGTCCAGTGTTTTGCACATAGTAAGTGCTCACTAAATCCCATGGATTGGTTTTCCACTTAAAAACTCAATGTCCCATTTGTAAACACAAATGGCAAGAAATGTGTCTACGAACTCTGTTATATCATACTTTCCCAAGCCCTCAGTACAGGGCTCTGCACAGAGTAGGCTCTCAGTAAATTTATTTATTGAGCTGCAGTAAATAATACAGAAGCAGCAATGGTGTAGTGGATAGACCTTGGGCCTGGAAGTGGAAGTTAGAAGGTCATGGGTCCTAATCCCAGCTCTGCCACTTGTCTGCTGTGTGACCTTGGGCAAGTCACCTCACTTCTCTGGGGCTCAGTTACCTCATCTGGAAAATAGGGATTGAGACTGTGAGCCCCTTGTGGGACAGGGACTGTGTCCGACCTGATTTGCTTACAAGCGCTTAGTACTGCACACAGTAAGTGCTCAATAAATACAATTGATTGATTTGCTTGTACAAACCCCAGTGCTTAGTACAGCGCCTGGCACATAGTAAGCGCTTAACAAATACCATCATTATTGTTAAGACGGCTGATTGATGGATTAGTTTGGTCGCTTACCTGAAGAGAAGCAGCTCTGTAGATGAAATGCTGGAGTCTCTCGAGCCTCAGTATCCTGGAGCTAGGAAAAAGAAGAGAATAAATGCAGCCAGAAATCAAGCTGCCCAACCTTCACACCCCTCCGGGTGTTCTTGAAGAGGGAGAGCTGGGCTGAGAATGATTAAAAACCACATTGGCTTCCAGCCCTTTGAACCCGCTGAAGGACCAGGATATAGCTCTTGAGGAAAAAGAGGAGTCATTCTCGGTCAGTATGGGTCGGGCCAGCTTCATGGTGAGCTGGGAAACAGCTTGCAATTAGCCGGGCCTGTTCCTGACAGAGCTAACGGACGACCGATCAGGAGAGACTTAAGGCCAAGTTTGGTTGGAATCAGCCTTCCCTCCCTGTACACCCCCTTTCCAGCCTATAAACTTGGGGGTGGAGAGATGAGGGGTAGCCATGTGGGAGTCAGAAGGCTCAGAGAATGTGCCAGCCTCTCCTTGAAATTTGAAGGGCTCTACTAGTTAAGAGGTAGTCTCTAACAACAACAACAGCGACGGCATTTGTTAAGCGCTTACTACGTGCCAAGCACTGCAATGAGCACTGGGGTGGATACAAGTAAATCAAGTTGGACACAGTCCTTATCCCATGTGGGGGTCATAGTTTCAATCCACATTTTACAGATGAGGCACAGAGAAGTGAAGTGCCTTGCCCAAGGTCACAGAACAAGATAAGATGGAATTAGAACCCATTGCTTTCCCTCAGGCCTGTGCTTTCCACTAGACCATGCCACTTCTCCAATGGCTTTCCTTCCCTTTCCGCACTCCAGTCTCCTGGAGAAACGTGGCAATAGTCGGGGCTCTAGTAGCTCTGTGTCAACACAACTGCTATTGGCCCTAAAATAAAAATGATTATGTGCCAGGCACTGTACTAAGCACTGGGGTGGACACAAGTTAATAATAATAATAATGATGGCATTCATTAAGCACTTACTATGTGCCGAGCACTGTTCTAAGCACTGGGGGGGATACAAGGTAATCAGGTTGTCCCACGTGGGGCTCACAGTCTTAATCCCCATTTTCCAGATGAGGTAACTGAGGAACAGAGATGTTAAGTGACTTGCCCAAAGTCACACAGCTGACAATTGGCAGAGCCAGGATTTGAGCCCATGACCTCTGACTCCAAAGCCCGTGCTCTTTTCACTGAGCCACGTTGCTTCTCATAGCCACGCTGTTTCTCATAATCAAGTTGGACACAGTCCATGTCCCACTTAGGGCTCACATTCTTAAACCCCATTTTACAGATGAGGAAGTTGAGGCACAGAGAAGTTGAGGCATATCTGTAATTTATATTAATGTCTGCTACCCCCTCTAGACTTTAAGCTCACTGTGGGATCATTGCTCTCTCCCAAGTGCTTAGTACAGTGCTCTGCACACAGTAAGCTCTCAATAAATTCCATGGATGATTGACTGAGGGAAAGATGCTTCTTTCCTTCCCCCCCTCTTATCAAATACTGAAGATTTAGAAATAAAGTGAGAGGCAGGATCCCTTGCTGAAACAATAAAGAAACAGAGACTCAGGAGAGGGGGTCCAGAACAAAGGGGCGGGGAGGTGAGTGAAAGACTCTAGGAAAAGCAAAATGCCTTAGTGGGAGTCAGAAGGTCACGGATTCTAATCCTGACTCTGCCACTTGTCTGCTGTGTGACCTTGGGCAAGTCATTTCACTTCTCTGGGCCTCGGTTACCTCATATGTAAAATGGGGATTGAGTCTATGAGCCCCATGTGGGACAGGGACTGTGTCCAACCCGATTTACTTGTGTCCACCCTAGCGCTTAGTACAGTGCCTGGCATACGGTAAGCGCTTAACAAATATCACTATTATTATTAATGTAGTAGGAAAGTAGAGAGATAAGGGAGGAGGGGGTAAGATGATTGAACGCTTTAAAGTGCTTTTCTTCATTAATCAACTAGAGCTATGTACTGAGCAGTACATTGAACACTTGGAAGAATGTAATAGATGAAAAAAAAAATCCGTATCCTAAAGAAGCTTATAATTTAATGGGGGAGACTGACACCAAATAGTTTATGGAGGGGAGGAATAAGAGGCTGGGGTTGCCGAAGTGCAGAGGATCAGCATGCAACACAGAAACTGCTCAAATCCTTATCCACATTTTTGATAGGAAAGCGGAGGCAGAGAAATCACTTCAGTGGAGAAGACCAGAGCTTCCCCACGTTCCCCCCGCCAGACCTCCCCCATACACCCTGCTCCTTTCACATCCGTGAAGTGGGTCAAAGAACCAAACATGGAAAACTCAGAGGTCAGGCATCAAATCAAGCAGTCAAGGTTCACGCCAATTAGAGAAACCTTGTCATCAATGATTATTCCCAACTCTAGCCTCTCCTTGACCCTAGCCTCTAATGAGTTTCTGGGGATTCTTTCAATTTTTGGACATATCGAAGAAGGGAATTTGTCATCAGCTGGAATTCAGGGCTTAGATAAATTCCTAAGTCAATCTACAGCCCATAGCCCTATTTGGGTACACAGAGTAAGCATGTCCACAGTCACATGAGAAGCAACATGCCCTAGCAGGTAGAGTCCAGCCTGGGAGTCAGGAGAACCTGTGTTCTAATTCCGCCTCCACCACACATCTGCTGTGTGATCTTGAACAAATCTGTTGAGCAGCATGGCCTAGTGGATAGAGCCCGGACCTGGGAGTTAGAAAGTCATGGGTTCTAATCCTGACTCTGCCACTTGTCTGCTGTGGGATCTTGGGCAAATCCTTTACTTCTCTGGGCCTCATTTCCCTCATCTGTAAAATGGGGATTAAGACTGTGAGCCCCATGTGGGACAGGGACTGTGTCCAACCCAATTTGCTTAGTACAGTGAGTGCTTAACAAATACCACAATTACTCTTATTACATTTTACCTTCCCAAGTGCTTAGTACAGTGCTCTACACACAGTCTTGTCTTATAATGATGGCGTTTGTTAAGCGCTTACTATGTGCAAAGCACTGCTCTAAGCACTGGGGCGGATACAAGGTGATCATGTTTTCCCACATGGGGCTCACAGTCTTAATCCCCATTATAGAGATGAGGTAACTGAGGCTCAGAGAAGTTAAGTGACTTTCCCAAGGTCACAGAGCAGACATGTGGGGGAGCCGGGATTAGAACCTAAGAACTCTGACTCCCAAGCCTATGCTCTTTCCAGTGAGCCACGCTGCTTCTCTTCTCTTGTCTTATGCTGTTGAGTCATTTCTGACCCATAGCTGCACCACAGACACATCTCTCCCAGAATGTCCTGCTCTTCATCTGCAGTTGTTCTGCTAGTGTATCCAGAGAGTTTTCTTGGTAAAAAATACAAACGTGGTTTACCATTGCTGCCTTCCGTGCGGTAAACTCGAGTCTCCACCCTCGACTCTGTCCCCTGACACTGCTGCCCAGCATGGGTGAGTTTTGACTTGTAGCCGATTGCCTTCCACTCGCTAGCCACTGGCCAAGCTAGGAATAGAATGGATATGCCTCTCTTGATTCTCACTTCCATAGCCGAGATTGGTAGAGTACTGGAAACTCTCCAGGTGCAACTCTGAGAGGGGTCTAAACAAAGTAAACTACAGCAATACAAGCCTACACACAGTAAGCTAGAACAATGCTAGAGCTAGATTTAGAGTGTACTCAATAAATACAATTGACCGACCAATTGACTGACTGATGATCTGCCAACCTACCTCTCTGGTGGGAAAGAAAGACAAGAAAGTCAGTGATAAAATCAGTGCTTAATACAGTGCTTGGCAAATAGTAAGTGCTTAACAAATACCATAATTATTATTATTTTTAAAGGAGAGAACTTCACCCATCTAAGACGCAAAGTTCTTCTTTAACAGTATTTGAAAATTAATTGATGATCGCAGGCAAGCGGATGACCATGGGACTAGAATGATGAAATCGATGGCGCCGTGGGAGTTGGAACATACCAAGCCTTGGGCAATCCAGGCGGGGCCCCAGGTCAGGCTGAGGACGATTAAGACCAATGGGCCCCTGGATGGGGATGGGGAAAGGGATTTTCAAGGGGAGAGTGAAGATGGAGGCGGGGTGGGTATCACTACTGCTGGAGTAGCAGAGCTGTGGGGTGCAGTGTAGGGGTGAAGAAGGGGAGGAAGACGGGGTGGAGTGGGAGGAGGAACAGGGTTTCGCCCAGAGACGTTTCCCTGTGGCCATCCACCCAACAAACCCATCCATCCAGAAGCAGCGTGGTTTAGTGGAGAGAGCACGGGCTTGGGAGTCAGAGGTCGTGGGTTCTATTTCCGGCTCCGCCACTCATCAGCTGTGTGAATTGGGCAAGTCACTGAACTTCTCTGTGCTTCAGTTACCTCATCTGTAAAATAGAGAGCTCATTCGCTCCCATGGCTTCAACTATCATCTCTATGCCATGACACTCAACTCTAATTCTACTCCCCTGTTCTCTCTCCCTCCCTCCAGGCTCGTATCTCCTCCTGCCTTCAGGACATCTCTACTTGGGTGTCCTCCCGCCACCTCAAGCTCAACATGTCCAAAACCGAGCTCCTTATCTTCCCTCCTTAACCCTGTCCTCTCCCTGACTTTCCCAGCACTGTGGATGGCACAATCATCCTTCCTGACTTTCCCAGCACTGTGGATGGCACAATCATCCTTCCCGACTGACATGCCTACAACCTTGGTGTCATCCTTGACTCCGCTCTCTCATTCACTCCATATATCCAATCTGACATCAAATCCTGCCGGTCTGACCTTTACAATATTGCCAAGATCCTCCCCACCTTTCCTCTCCTTCCAAACTGCTACCACGTTAGTACAATCGCTCATCCTATCCCGACTGGATTACTGCATCAGCCTCCTTTCTGACCTCCCAACCTCCTGCCTCTTCTCACTTCAGTCCACATTTCACTCTGCTGCCCGGATTATCTTCTTACAGAAAGGTTCTGGCCATATGTCACCGCCCCCCCCCCCCCCCCCCCCCCCCCGCCCACCTCCCCCGCATCCCCCAAAATCTCCAGTGGTTGCCTATCAACCTCCATATCAAACAACTACTCCTCACTATTGACTTCAAAGCTCTCCATCACCTTGCACGCTTAACAAATACCATCATTATTATAAAACATTTGGCTGGAAGACTTTCAGAAAACACCATGCTCCAAAACTTGTGCAACAAAACAACCCCGAAGGTTTACTAGCCTCCTCTCCCTTGGACAAGGTACCTTCTCAGTGTGGGGTCAGGAGGAAAGGGGGAAACTGTTGGGTAGGGACTGTCTCTATATGTTGCCAACTTGTACTTCCCAAGCGCTTAGTACAGTGCTCTGCACACAGTAAGCGCTCAATAAATACGACTGATTGATTGATTGATCGATTGATTGAAAGGCATAGTTCTACCTTCCGCCCTTTCTATCCTGTTGGGCCCATCCTTCCTCACTCCCTTAATCAGTTTTCCAGACACCTCCATCCCTGACTAAGGAGCAAGGAAAGAGATGACAGCTGGAGGAGGGGAGACAGGGAGTACACAGTCCCAGCAAGAACTTGATCAAAATGACCCTGCTGAACTATTTGAGAAGCAACGTGGCTTAGTGGAAAGAGCACGGGCTTGGGAGTCAGATGTCGTGGGTTCTGATTCAGGCTCCACCAATTGTCAGCTGTGTGACTTTGGGCAAGTCACTTAACTTCTCTGTGCCTCAGTTACCTCATCTGTAAAATGGGGATTAAGACTGTAAGCCCCATATGGGACAACCTGATGATCTTGCATCTACTCCAGTGCTTAGAACAGTGCTTGGTACATAGTAAGCACTTAAATTCCGTCATCATTATTAATTATTATTATAGCCACTGGGCCACATTGCTTCCCTACCAGCTGTGTGAACTTGGGCATGTCACTTCACATCTCTGTGCCTCAGTTACCTCATCTGTAAAACGGGGATTATGACTGTGAGCCCTATGTGGGACATGGACTATGTCCAACCTGATTAGCTTGTGTATATATCTATAGTTCTATTTATCTATTTTGATGCTATTGATGCCTGTCTACTTGTTTTGTTGTCTGTCTTCCACTTCTAGACTGTGAGCCCATTGCTGGGTAGGGATTGTCTCTATCTGTTGCTGAATTGTACTTTCCAAGTGCTTAGTACAGTTCTCTGCACACAGTAAGTGCTCAATAAATGTGACTGAATGAATTAGCTTGTATCTACCCCAGTGCTTAGTACAGTGCCTGGCACATAGTAAGAGCTTAAGAAATACCATTTTGGGCCAGAAATGTGTCTGTTTATTGTTATATTGTACTCTCCCAGGAACTTAGTACAGTGCTCTGCACACAGTAAGCGCTCAATAAAAATGATTAACTGACTGAATGAATGAATGATGGCACTGGCAGAGTGGAAAAAGTTTCCAGTTGAACAAGCTGAATGTGTTCCAGCAAACGTGATTTAATCCTGAATAGCAAATAATATCCCTGCAATAACGTCTCAATAGCCGTTGGGAGTTCTACATTTCAGAGGCAATCATTTCTTCAAAGGGAATAAGCCTGCTTGTTTGACAAGTCATAGGTATCTTTCCTGAATAAACCTCACGTCTCAGCTAGACAGCTCATTGTGTTCACTTGAAGCTCGGAATTTAGATACACAGTTGAGTCATAAACCTGGTTCAGTTCAAGAACGTGTGCTTCCAGAACAAACAGAGATGGGTATTTGGCATCTTTTTGGAAGTGATTTTTCACAAAACGGAGAAAGCTCAAGGAGCCGCGTGCAGCAGTAAAGTGATGTGGCTTAGTGAATAGAGCTCAGGCCTGGGAGTTGTAATACTAATAATGATAAGAATAATAATAATTATGATTGGCTCAGTGGCAAGAGCCTGGGCTTGGGAGTCAGAGGTCATCGGTTCTAATCCCGGCTCTGCCGTTTGTCAGCTGTGTGACTTCGGGCATGTCACTTAACTTCTCTGTGCCTCAGTTACTTCATCTGTAAAATGGGGATTGAGACTGTGAGCCCCACGTGGGACAACCTGATTACCTTGTATCCCCCCCAGTGCTTAGTACAGTGCTTCACACATAGTAAGCGCTTAACAAACACCATTATTATTATTATTATTATTATTATTATTCATTATGTGCCAGACACTGTACTAAGCACTGGGGTGGATACGAGCAAATCAGGTTGGGCACAATCCCAACTTTGACTGTGATGGGGGGCTCCATTCTCAATCCCTGTTTTGCAGATGAGGTAATCCCAGCTCCGCCACTTGTCCGTTGTGTGATCTTGGGCAAGTCATTTCCTTTCCTCTGTACCTCAGTTACCTCACCCGTAAAAACTGGGGCTTGAAGAATACCGAGTGGCACTGATCATTCAGTCAGTCAATGCCATTTAGCTCGTATTTAACTAAGTGCAGACTATGGTACGAAGAGCTTGGGAGAGTACAATGCAAGAGAATTAGCAGACACATTCCCTACCCACAAAGATATTCTCCATTTGGAGACTAAAGGTCGGCTGTCAAGATGTAGGTCCTGAAGACATTAGAATTCCTGTCTGTTTCCTGTAAGCCTTTCCCAAGCAAATTTGCATTCATTGTGTAAAGATTGACTTTTGTCTGGACACTGTCCCAGAAATGGCAATTCCTCTTTACTTGGAGTTCTGCCTTGGGCCGGGGCTACTATCGAGCTTTGTCCTTGGTTGTTTGGACCTGAATATTGTGAGGAAAGGTTCAGGGACTCAAGAGAAGAGCAAGGGGATTTTAGGGTGCCAGGTGGAGGTTATGCTTGGGTCTGGAGAAATCTCTCTTGAGGGGGTGAGAAATCAATAAATCGATGGTACTCATTAAAACTGGATGCAGAGCACTGTATTAAGCACTTGGGAGAGAGCACAGAGCTGGTAGATGTGATTCCTGTCCACAAGGAACTGACATACGAAAGCCTCATTTCTGAAAACTCCTGAGCCTTTTCTCACCTGGCAGGATAAAATTTTTTTTATTTTTTTTAGACTGTGAGCCCACTGTTGGGTAGGGACTGTCTCTATATGTTGCCAATTTGTACTTCCCAAGCGCTTAGTACAGTGCTCTGCACATAGTAAGCGCTCAATAAATACGATTGATGATGATAAAATAATAATAATGATGACTGTGGTGTTTGTTAAATGCTTACTAAGTACCAGGCACTGTACTAAGCCCAGGGGTAGATACAGGTTTATCAGGTTGGACACAGTCCCTATCCCACCTGGGGCTTCCAGTCTCAATTGCCATTTAAAGATGAGGGAATTGAGTCCCAGAGACGTAAAGTGACTTGTCCAAGGTCACACTACAGGCAAGTGGCAGAGTCAGGATCAGAACCCATGACCTGCTGCTCCCAGGCCCGTTCTCTATCCACTATGCCATGCTGCATCTCTAGGGGAGACCCTGGGCTGCGCACAAAGTGAGCCTCCCTCCTGTCCTCTACTTGTTTGGATGTGGGCAGGGACTGTCTCTCTTCCTGAATTGTGCCTTCCAAGCGCTTAGTACAGTGATCTGCACACAGTAAGTGCTCAATGAATACGATTGAATTAATAGACGGGCTTTCTTTTTCCAAACCCCTTTCTTGGCCCCACCCCATCACCGCCAGACTCCTGCAACTCAAGTGGCTAAATAATTTCCCTATAAATAAATCTTCTGCCAAGGTACCCGAGGACCCTAACCATCCCTACTCATGTCAACCTATGCATCAAGCAAAAACTCCTCACTCTCAGCTTCAAGGCTCTCCATCACCTCACCCCCTCCGCTCCTCTGCCGCTAATCTCCTCACCATGCCTCATTCTCGCCTGTCCCACCGTCGATCCCTGGCCCACATCATCCCCCTGGCCTGGAATGCCCTCCCTCCCAACGTCCACCAAGCTAGCTCTCTTCCTCCCTTCAAAGCCCTACTGAGAGCTCACCTCCTCCAGGAGGCCTTCCCAGACTGAGCCCCCTCCTTCCTCTCCCCCTCCTAACCCTCCCCATCCCCCCCTTACCTCCTTCCCCTCCCCACAGCACCTGTATATATGTATATATGTTTGTACGTATTTATTACTCTATTTTATTTGTACATATTTATTCTATTTATTTTATTTTGTTAATATGTTTTGTTTTGTTCTCTGTCTCCCCCTTCTAGACTGTGAGCCCACTGTTGGGTAGGGACCATTTCTATATGTTGCCAACTTGGACTTCCCAAGCGCTTATTACAGTGCTCGGCACACAGTAAGCGCTCAATAAATACAATTGAATGAATGAATGAATCTACCTCAGCAGTTAGTAGTGTTCTGGTAAAGTAAATGCTTGATAAATACCACTGACTGATGGATTGATTTTCATAAATCCCTGTTCTCCCTCCTCCTTAGATTGTAACTGACCTGAATTTCTTTTATCCCCCAGCTCTGAGTATGGCGCTTCGCACATAGTAAGCACACAACAAATACCACAATTGTTGTGATTAGTTGTCTAGAATTAAGTCCTTAAGGCAGTAGCATGTAGATTTGTGGGTTTTATTTTTTAAGAATTGCTTCCAGAATTATTTCTTTGTTTTTCAATCAATCATTGGTATTTACTGAGCGCTCATTATGTACACAGCACTTTACTAAGCACTTGGAGAACACAATGCGACAGAATGAGTAGGCATGTTTCCTGCCCCAAAGAAGCTTATAGTCTAGAGGGGGAGACAGGCATTAATATGAATAAGTGGTTCAGTGGAAAGAGCATGGGCTTTGGAGTCAGAGGTCATGGGTTCAAAACCCGGCTCTGCCAATTGTCAGCTGTGTGTTGTTTTTAAGGAGTCAGGCACTGCTTACTGATGGATGCCCAGCTTTGCCACCAAAGCAGAATCAGAATTAAGAACGTTAGAGAAGCAGCAAGGTTTCATGGAAAGAGCCCAGGCCTGGGACCTGGATTCTAGCCCTGGATCTTCAGCTTGCCTGCTCACTGACCTTGGATGAGTCACTTAATTTCTCTGTGTCTCAGTTTTCTCATCTGCTAAATGGGGAATAAATACTTGTCTGCTGTGTGACCTTGGGCAAGGAACTTCACTTCTCCGTACCTCAGTAACCTCATCTGTAAAATGGGAATCGAAACTGTGAGCTTTATGTGGGACTGGGAACGTGTCCAACCCGGTTTGCTTGTATCCACCCCAGTGCTTAGTACAGTGCCTGGCACACAGTAAGTGCTTAATGCCACAATTATTCTTGTTACCTTTTCTCCCTTCTTCTTAGACTGTGGGCCCCATGTGGGACAGGGACTGTGTCTGATCCAGCTTTTTTGAATATCTAGGAACAGTACTTGGCACATAGTAAGTGCTGAACAAATACCATCATCATTATTATCATCAATTGTATTTATTGAGTGCTTACTATGTGCAGAGCACTGTACTAAGTGCTTGGGAAGTACAAATTGGCAACATATAGAGACAGTCACTACCCAACAGTGGGCTCACATTATTACTATCTATCCAAGTGCTTAGTACAGTCGACTACTATTAAGCACTTAATAATAAAAATGATAAATGATAATAAAATAATTCATTAGGCCCCAAATGTCTTGTTAAAGCTGATTAGACACCAAGACAGGCAAACACCAAACATGAGGGTGACTTAGAGAAGTCTAACTACCTTTAGGCATATGCCTCCGTGTTTAAATTATTACCTTCATTGGTTCCTTTTTCCTTACTTTCGTGATTACCATTTTGCCCCTGATTTTCACTTTTCTTCCCTCTCCACATATTCAAACAGTGTCTGCCTGTGTGTTCCCCTTTAGCCTGTAAGCAATAACCATGTCTACTATTCTAAGGAAACTCTCCCACTCACCCGGTATAGTGCCGTACATAGTAAGCAACCAGCACAGAGCCCCCACACTCCAACGTAATGAGGGAAGATAATCAAAAGTCCGGGTGGAAATGCAGATTGAGAGAAGAAAAACTTTTCAAGGCTCTGAAGTTAGGAATGCCACACTTGGAGGGGAAAGGGAAAAACGATAAGGGTGTGGGAGCTATCCTTGGGAGACACTGTCCTATTCATTCAGTAGTATTTACTGAGGGCTTACTTTATGTGCAGACTTTGTACTTTATGTTGCCAACGTGTGCTTCCCAAGCGTTTAGTACAGTGCTCTGCACACAGTAAGTGCTCAATAAATACGATGGAATGAATGAATGAATGAATACAGAGCCCGGGCCTAGGAGTCAGGAGGACCTGGGTTCTAATCCCAGCTCTGCCCCTTGTCTGCCGTGTGACGTCGGCAGGTCACTTCACTTCTCTGTGCCTCAGTTACCTCATCTATAAAATGGGGACCAAGACAGTAAGCCCCATGTGGGCCGGGGACTGTGTGCAGCCCGTTTAGCTTGTATCTACCCCAGTGCTTAAAACGGTGCCTGGCACATAGTAAGCACTTAATATCATTTAAAAAAAAGAAAGGAAAAAGGTAATTCTCTGAGCTTCATAACCGGTCTTCTACGGGATGTAAACTCCTTGTGGAGAGGGATGGTGTCTACCAACTCTATTGTACTGTACTCTCCCAAACACTTAGTACAGTACTCTGCACACAGTAAGCACTCAATAAATACCATCGATCAATTGAGGTAGCAGTGAATCAGAACAGCAGCCCAATGTCCTGGGGGAAGGCCTGACTGGGACCCAGAGAACTTGTAGTCTATGTTATTGTGGCCACCATTGTGTGTGTATGAGTTTTTGTGCATGTGTGGGTGTCTGTGTGTAGGCTCCTAGTCCCTGGGAGACTCCAAGATGGGAGGGCAACAGGATTTGGTGCCTCCGACCCCTTGAATTCTAAATCCAGCTCTGCCACATTCATTCATTCAATAGTATTTATTGAGCACTTACTGTATGCAGAGCATTGTACTAAGCACTTGGGGTAGTATAATACAACAGTAAACAGACACATTCCCTGCCCACAGTGAGCTTACAGTCTAGACTTGGGGGGAGACACACTAGACAGAGAGGAAGCAGACATTAATATAAACAAATAAATTACAGACTGCATGGCTCAGTGGAAAGAGCCCAGGCTTGGGAGTCAGAGATCATGGGTTCCAATCCCGGCTCCGCCACTTTTCAGCTGTGTGACTTTGGGCAAGTCACTTGACTTCTCTGTGCCTTAGTTACCTCATCTGTAAAATGGGGATGAAGACTGTGAGCCCCATGTGGGACAACCTGATTACCTTGTATCCGCCCCAGAGCTTATAGTAGTGCTTGGCACATAGTGAGCGCTTAACAAATGCCATCATTATTATACATAAGTGCTGTGGGGCTGGAAGGGAGGCAGAACAAAGGGAGCAAGTCAGGGTGATGCAGAAGGGAGTAGGAGAAGAGGAAAGGGGGGCTTAGTTAGGGAAGGCTTCTTGGAGGAGATGGGCCCTCAATCAGGATTTGAAGGGGAATAATTGTGTGTCAGATATAAGGAGGGAGGGTGTTCCAGGCCAGAGGCAGGCTGTGAGGAAGTGGTTAGAGGTGAGTAGACAAGACTGAGGCACAGTGAGAAGGTTGGCATTACAGGAGTAAAGTGTGTGAGATGGGTTATATTAGGAGAGTAGCAAGGTGAAGTAGAAGGGGGCAAGGTGATTGAGTGCTTTAAAGCCAGTGGTGAGGAGCTTTTGTTTGGCACGGAGGTGGGTAGGCAACCACTAGATTTTCCTGAGGAGTGGGGAAACATGTCCTGAGCATCTTCGTAGAAAATAACCCGAGCAGCAGAGTCCGCTCTGTGATCTTGGAAAGTCACTTAACTTCTCTGAGCCTCTGTTATCTCATCTGTAAACTGGGGATTAAGACTGTGAGCACAATGTGGGACAGGGATGGTGTCCAACCCCGTTAACCTTGTATCTACCTCAGTGTTTAGTACAGTGCCTGGTACACAGTAAGCACTTAAATACCACAGTTATTATCACATCCAGAGGGTGAGAGTTAGGGATGAGATAAAGAGGAAGGGCAGGCTGGAACGTCTAAACTTTTCTGGGGTTTGAACAGAGCTACTAGCCAAAGTAGCTCTCTTCCTTCCTTCAAAGCCCTACTGAGAGCTCACCTCCTCCAGGAGCCTTTCCAGACTGAGCCCCCCACTTATCCTCTCCTCCTCCTCTCCCCATCATCCCCACTCCCTCCCTCTGCCCAACCCCCTTCCCCTCCCACAGCACTTGTGTATATCTGTACATATTTATTACTCTATTTTATTAATGATGTGTATCTATTAATGTATGTGTATAAATAATTCTATTTATTTTGATGGTATTGACACCTGTCTACTTGTTCTGATTTGCTGTCTGTCTCCCCCTTCTAGACTGTGAACCCGTTGTTGGGTAGGAACTGTCTCTATATGATGCCGAATTGTACTTTCCATGGACTTAGTACAGTGCTCTGCACAAAGTGATCACTCAATAAATATGATTTGAAGCTACAAATTAGAGGATTCAGTGCCCTTGCCCATTCTGCCATCCTCCCCCAAAGGTTTACCAGTGCTTGCTGGGATGGAAGGCAGTGTTGGAGGAGGGCTAGAGAGAAGAGAAAGGAAAGCGGGTTGGGGGCAGTTCCATATGGCCCATGGGGGTCAGGCGGGGTGAACTGAGAGAAGGAAAGCCTCTGGGGCCACCCAGAGAACTGTATTTAGCATCTGAGCAAAGCCAGACCCATGTTCCATGTCCTCAGAGAGTTTGCATTCTAGTGGCGGAGACTGCCAGACCGTAATTATTTATAGATGGAAGGAAGAAGGGGATTAACAAGGAAAAAAACATATATATATTGATGTCTGTTTAATTGTACTGATGTCTGTCTCCCCCCCTCTAGGCTGTGAGCTCATCGTGGGCAGGGATTATCACTCCTTATTGCCAAGCACTTAGTACAGTGCTCTGCACACAGTAAGTGCCTAATAAATGCAATTGAGTGAATGAATGAATATGGAAAGATGAAGCAGTGCGGTCTAGTTCGAAAGGCACAGGCCTGGGAATAATAATAATAATAATAGCATTTGTTAAGCACTTACTATGTGCAAAGCACTGTTCTAAGCACTGGGGAGGTTACAAGGTGATCAGGTTGTCCCAAGGGTGGCTCACAGTTTTAATCCCCACTTTACAGATGAGGTAACTGAGGCCCAAAAAAGTGAAGTCACTTGCCCAAAGTCACACAGCTGACAATTGGCAGAGCTGGGATTTGAACCCGTGACCTCTGACTCCAAAGCCCAGGCTCTTTCTACTGAGCCACGCTGCTCCTCTAATCAGAGGAATCAAAGGACCTGGGTTCTAATCCCAGAATTGTAAACCAGCTCCTTAATTTAACGCTCCAGCCTCCAAGCTCCCAAGGATATAAAAATGAGAAGCAGAGAAGCATCATGGCCTAGTGGATAGACGATGGGCTTGGGAGTCAAAAGACCCAGGCTTCCATTCCCAGCTCTGCCACTTGTCTGCTGTGGGACCTTGGGCAAATCACTCCTCTTCTCTATGCCTCAGTTCCCTCATCTGTAAAATGGGGATTCATTCATTCATTCATTCATCCATTCAATTGCATTTATTGAGCGCTTACTGTGTGCAAAGCACTGTACTAAGTGCTTGGGAAGTACAAGTTGGCAACATATAGAGAAGGTCCCTACCCTTCTCACAGTCTAGAAGGGGGATACAGACTGGGAGCTCTATGTGGGACAGGGTCTGTGTCCAACTCAATTACCTTGTATCCGCTTAAGCATTTAGCAATAATAATAATAATAACTATGGTACTTGATAAGCACTTACTATGTTCCAAGCACTGTTCTCAGTGCTGGGACAGTTTCAAGTTAGTCAAGTTGAACAGTGCTTTGCACACAGTACAGGCTCAATAAATACAATTGAATGAATGACTATCAGTCTTTAGAACAGTGCCTGGCCCTTAGTTAGTGCTTAACAAATACCATTATTATTATTATCGCTATTATTATTCTTAAATGAGCCAGGGCTCTCTCTCTCTCCAACGTGGAAAGGGTCAACGATCCAGGAGAGAGGCCAGGCAGCTCGGAGACTCAGCCCGGCCTACAAAAGCTGCATTCCCTCGAGAGGATGATTTATTTTCCTTGTGGACGATTTGTGCAATTATTTCACATGGCTTCTAAAGCCAATCCAAGCTCAGCAGGATTTACTACCTCCCAGGCAAATATTTCCACAAGGGGAGGCGGTTCGGCCTCTACCACGGCTTCAAAGTGCTGGACATCTTGCATGAAATTATCCGTCCATACGGAGCGAGCCTGGACCAGGGTCTCCCGAGGTCAAGCACATTTTAAAATCGGCTCAGGGGATCTTTTTCTGAAGCTTTCACCATCCTCCCCCCTGAGCATTTCTCTTGGATTTGCTGAGCACACTGCCCCATTCTGGAAGTCTGGAATCAGCCTATCTGTCTGGTTCTCAGAGATTGAGGCCTTCATACTCATGGTGGCTGCCAAAATCTCTATGCCAACATCTGGAGCCTCTCAGAAGATACCCTGACCGTCTTTCCTCCACCATCTTAATCATTTGATCATATTAAGCGCTTACTGTGTGTGGAGCACTGTACTGAGCATTTGGGAGTGGACTATATAACAGTTGGTAGACTCATTCCCTACCCATAGTGAGCTTATAGTCTAGAAGGGGAGTCCATCATAAATGGACTCATGTACCCTCTTGGCACTAGACAATCGAGCGGGGATTAGTACTGCTCGGTAAAAGACGGGTTTGGTTTCCAGGCCAATACCCCAGCTGAGGACACCCGTTTCTTCAGCTCAGAGCTTAACTCATAAGAAAGGATGTTGGATTTCTTCAGAAAGCAGTCACTTCTTTGGAATAAGAAGTGTTCCACACGTTTAGACACTCACTATGTGTCAGCCGCTTTACTGAGTGGAGGGGCAGGTACAAGATAATCAGGTACCACACGGAGCTCACAGTTTAAGTCGAAGGGACAATGGGTAATGAATCCCCATTTTGCAGATGAGGGAACTGAGGCACAGACAAGTGAAGCGATTTGCCCAATATCACACAGCAGGCAAGTGGAGGAGCCAGGATCAGAACCCAGATCCTTTGGCTCCCAGGCCACGCTGCCTCTCACTAGGTGAGATTCAGTGAATTAGGCACTTGCGAAATAAAGACCGTAAGCTCATTATGGTCAGGAAACATGTCTACCAACTCTGTCATAGTGTTCTCTCCCAAGTGCTTAATACAGTTCTCTGCACATAAGTTCTTTTTAATAAACACCAATGATTAGTTGATTACAGAATAACCATAAAGACATATTTCAGGCCTCAAGGGGCTTCCACTCTAACAGGGGAAGCAAATATATAAGCATTTGCAACTAGAATCCTCAAAATAAATCGAGTGAAGGGACATAGACTCTGCTACTTCCCATATCCATAATTTATTTAAACATTGGCTCCTGCTCAAGACCATGACCTCTGTGTACACAAGGATGGTGTCTAATAATAATCATAATAATAATAACAATAATTATGGTATTTGTGAAGCACTTACTATGCTCCAAGCACTATTCTAAGCACTGGGGTAGATACAGGGTAATCAGATTGTCCCACGTGGGGCTCACAGTTTTAATCCCCATTTTACAGATGAGGTAACTTTGGCACAGAGAAGTTAGGTGGCTTGCCCAAGGTCACACAGCAGACAAGTGGAGGAACCGGGATTAGAACCCATGTCCTCTGACTCCCAAGCCTGTGTTCTTTCCACTAAGCCACACTGCTTCTCTGGCGTAATGAATTTAGTGTTAAGGGGTCCTATACACACAGAGAGGTCTAAATAAATACCATCACTTGAAGTGTTCCACCCAGAAAAGGAGTCCTACAATGGGCATTGCAATCTGTGGGTATACTGGAAGTTGAGAAGCAGCAAAGATCTAGTAGAAAGGGTATGGACCTGGGAATCAGAGGACCTGGGTTCTAATCCCGGGTCTGCCTCTTGTCTGCTGTGTAAACTTAACTGCCCTTTGCCTCAGTTCCCTCATCTGTAAAAAAGGGATTAAGATCGTGAGCCCTATGTTGGACAGGGATTGTGTAATCCTCTTTTTTTCAAATGGGATTTGTTAAGTGCCTACTAGGTGCCAGGCACTATATAAAGCACTGGGGTAAATACAAGCTAATCAGGTTGGACCCAGTCCCTGTCCCACCAGGTCTCACAGTTTTAATCCCCATTTTACGGATGAGGGAAGAGACACAGAGAAGTTGCCCAAGGTCACACAGCAGACGAGAATGGAACCCAGGTCCTTCTGACACCCAGGCCTGTGTTCTATCCACTAGGCTGCAAAGCCTCCCTTCTACTTAAAGTCTCTGAAAACAGGCTCCATTTTAAATTGGGAATTTGGGAATTTGGGAAGTTCACAAACACAGCTCCACTTCTCTTGACACAAGGCAAAGTGTCACATCCAGGGTTGCTTCTGCTTCCCCAAGAGGCTCAGAGGACACGGATTCCTTTGTCACTCACAGATCAATACTTAATCATCACCATAGCAAGTGGGACCTTTACCTCATCTCCCAGCCAACAACCTTCTTGGGAGAGGTGGGGCGAGTAATAATAATAATAATAATGATGGCATTTATTAAGCGCTTACTATGTACAAAGCACTGTTCTAAGCACTGGGGAGGTTACAAGGTGATGAGGTTGTCCCACGGGGGGCTCACAGTCTTAATCCCCATTTTACAGATGAGGTAACTGAGGCTCAGAGAAGTTAAGTGACTTGCCCAAAGTCACACAGCTGACAATTGGGCGAGCCGGGGTTTGAACCTTACCTTACAATGCCTCAACCAGAAGGCATTACCTGAGCATAGCCTAGTGGCAAGAGCACAGTCTTGGGAGTCAGAGGTCTTGGGTTCTAATTCTGGCTCCGCCACTTGTCTGCTATGTGACCTTGGGCAAGTCACTTAGCTTCTTTACATCTGTAAAATGGGGATTGAGATTGTGAACCCCATGTGGGACAGGGACTATGTCCAACTTGATTACCTTGTATCTACTCCAGCGCTTAGAACAGTGCTTGGCACATAGTAAGCACTTAACAAATACCATCATTATTTATTATTATTTATCTCCTCTGGTCATAATAATAATGATAATAATAATGGCATTTATTAAGCACTTACTGTGTGCAAAGCACTGTTCTAAGCGCTGGGGGAGATACAAGGTGATCAGATTGTCCCACGGGGGGCTCACAGTCTTCATCCCCATTTTACAGATGAGGGAACTGAGGCCCAGAGAAGTTAAGTGACTTGCCCAAAGTCACACAGCTGACAAGTGGCGGAGCCGGGATTTGAACCCATGACCTCTGACTCCAAAGCCCGGGCTCTTTCCATTGAGCCACGCTGCTTCTCAAGCCACCTCAAGCAGTAGTTCTAGCACCCCTGTATATATTGGTTTGCACTCAGTTTCCCTTTGAGATGGATTTGGACAAATGGAAAATGTGGATGCAACTGGTAAAAAGTATAAGCTAAGGAACTAATTATAAATCCATCAGTCAGCAACATTTGAGTGCTTACTGTGGACAGAGAACTGTATTTAGAATTTGGGAAAAGCAAAACACATGTTTCATGCCCTCAGGGAGTTTGCATTCTAATGGTGGAGACTGCCAGATAGTAATTATTTACAAACAGTAGAGAGGAGGGGATGAACCAGGGAAAAAAAAAAAGCAGGAGTATGGAAAGATGAAGTAGTGTGGCCTAGTGGAAAGACCATTGATCTGGGAGTCAGAGGACCTGGTTTCTAATCCCAACTCTACCGTGTACCTGCTGTGTGACCTTGGACAAGTCATTTCACTGCTCTGTGCCTCAGTTCCCTCATCAGCAAAATGGGGATTCAATACCTGTTCTATCTCCTACTTAGTTGTGGGACCTGATTATCTTGTATTTACCCCAGAGCGAAGTACAGTGCTTGGCCACATAGTAATCACTTAACAAATATCACAGTTATTATTATCATTATAATTGTGACAGGTAAATGAGTAAATGAAAGCGTACACAGACCTTTACATCCCACCAATCTTGCTATAGAGAAAGAGATATATTTCTCCCTTTATATGAAATATAAATCTCCAAGTGCCAAGGCAGTTGTCGGGAGCAAATAAGGGTGAAGCAGAAGGGAGAGGGAGAAGAGGAAAGGAGGGTTTAGTCAGGGAATGTCTCTTGGAAGAGATGTGCCTTCAGTAAGGCTTTGAAGAGGAGGGAGAGTAATTGTCAGATTTGAGGAGGGAGGGCAATCCAGGTCCGAGGTAGCACTTGGGAGAGAGGTTGGCGGTGAGAGAGACGAGATGGCGGCACAGTGAGAAGGTTGGCATTACAGGAGTGAAGTGTG
The DNA here is from genome assembly GCF_015852505.1 of Tachyglossus aculeatus. Lineage (NCBI taxonomy): Eukaryota > Metazoa > Chordata > Mammalia > Monotremata > Tachyglossidae > Tachyglossus > Tachyglossus aculeatus. The sequence continues at coordinate 60,501,005 of NC_052068.1, read as the reverse complement.
CTGGCTGGGTTTTAGTAGGAGAGGAGCGAGGCGAGGTAGAAGGGGACACATCCTCCCTGTATCACGGGCCCGTAACATTGTTGTTATCTTTGACTCGTCTCTGTCATTCAACCCATATATTCAATCTGCCACCAAATCCTGTCAGTTCAACCTTCACGGCATTGAGAAAAATCCACTATTTTCACTACAGCCCAGCCCACACTCTCCGCTCCTCTGCCGCTAACCTCCTCACTGTACCTTGTTCTCGCCTGTCCCACTGTCGACCCCCGACCTACGTCCTCCCCCTGGCCTGGAATGTCCTCCCTCCACGCATCAGCCAAGCTAGCTCTCTTCCTCCCTTCAAAGCCCTACTGAGAGCTCACCTCCTCCAGGAGGCCTTCCCACACTAAGCCCCCTTTTTCCTCTCCCCTCTCCATCCCCCCCCACCCTACCTCCTTCCCTTCCCCACAGAACCTGTATATGTGTGGGTACAGATTTATTACTCTATTTATTTTACTTGTACATATTTACTATTCTATTTATTTTGTTAATGATGTGCATTTAGCTTTAATTCTATTTGCTTTGACGACTTGACACCTGGCCACATGTTTTGTTTTGTTGTCTGTCTCCCCCTTTTAGACTGTGAGCCCATTGTTGGGTAGGGACCATCTCTGTATGTTGCCAACTTGTACTTCCCAAGCGCTTAGTACAGTGCTCTGCACACAGTAAGCGCTCAATAAATACGACTGAATGAATGAATAATCGAAGCGCTAATCTTATTCAGCCGTGATTACTGCATCAGCCTCCAGTCCCTCCCCACCCCAGTCCAGTTCAAAGTCTTATTAAAATCCCATCTCCTCCAAGAGGCCTTCCCCAAATAAGCCCTCATATCTTCTTCTTCCACTCCCTTCTGTGTCGTCCTTGCACTAGGATCTGTTCCTTTTAGTCACCCTCAGTCCCTGGTACTTATGTACATATCTGTAATTTTAAAATGTATATTAATGCCTGTCTTCCCCTCTAGACTGAAAGCTCATGGTGGGCAAGGGATTTGGCAACCAACTCTGTTGTACTGTACTCTCCTATGTGTTTAGTACAGTGTTCTGCACACAGTAAGTGCTCAATAAATATGATTGGTTGAACAGCAGGAGGATTCATCATCAGCAACTGGCGAAGGAGAGTATGGATTAGCAGCCTCCCCTCTGCCTGGGCTAAGAAGCTCATGCTTTAACTGAAGCCCAGTAAAAGGACATCCCCAAAAAAGGAGTTCTTAGTTTGGAAACACTCAGCAAGGACAAATAGAACCCAACACTTGAACAGAGCCTTAGCCACAATAACCATCCAAGAGGAATTTGGAGGCAAGGAGCAGGATGGCCTAGTGAATAGAGCACAGGTCTAGAGGTCAGTGGCCCTGGGTTCTAATCCCGACTCCGCCGTTTACCTGCTGTGACCTTGGGCAAGTCGTTTCACTTCTCTGTGCCTCAGTTCTCCTCTTCTCCCTCCTACTTAGGTTGTGAGCCCCATTCAGAACGGGGTCTATGGTCTATGTCCCACCTAATTAGCTTGTATGTAGTGCTTTGAACAGTGCCTGGCGCACATAGTAAAAATTTAATGAATACAATAAGAAAAGTAAAAAAAAGAATGTCAGGGAGTTTCGAGTTTGAATGTTTGCCATGTGTCTGGGGTGATTTGGGAGAGAAGAGTTTGCTTCCCCTCTCCTTGTCTCTTTTAGAAGGCACTTTTACAAGAAATCGTCTAAATTCTAGCTTAGTACAGTTGGCATCAACTCAAAAAACAGAATGAACTTACTCTGCTTAGAGCTCACCCTGACCGGTTATAGAGCACGAGGGCTTCCATAACCCCACGCAAACCTCCCTGCTGCTCCCTCAAAGAAAGAGCCTTACACAAACCAATTTCTATTCCATCCCAGAAAGGTCAGGGTCTAATTGAGCCACTGATGCCATTATTGACCATCTGATTATCCTTTTCCATTTGGTTTGCGCAGACACTAAGTCAATGCGATGTACTTCTGTCCCTCCACTGAAGCACAGGAACATTTTGTACAGAGTAAACAACATCAGAGGTGTGGACATAGTCCTGAAGAACCAAAGGCACATACAGGAAAGTGGCAAGATATGTTCCGACACTGCCAGTTATGTGCCTGCATGTAAGAGTTCCTTGATGTAACATTTTTTTTTTTTCCACTTGTTGCATTTAAGAAAACAGCATGTTCTGGGGCATCTCCACCCCCTGAAGACTGTAAGGTCTTTGTGGGAAAAGAATGTGTCTGTTTATTGTTGTATTGTACTCTCCCAAGCGCTTAGTATAGTGCTCTGCACACAGTAAGCGCTCAATAAATACAACTGAATGAATGAATGATGGGCCTGTTGTTGGGTAGAGATTGTCTCTATCTGTTGCCGAATTGTACTTTCCAAGTGCTTAATATAGTGCTCTGCACACAGTAAGCACTCAATAAATACGATTGAATAATAATGAAAGAGCCCGGGCCTGGGAGACAGGGCACCTGTTTTCTAATTAATCAATCAATCATATTTATTGAGCGCTTACTGTGTGCAGGGCACTGTACTAAGTGCTTGGGAAGTACAAGTTGGCAACATATAGAGACAGTCCCTACCCAACAGTGGGCTCACAGTCTAGAAGGGGGAGACAGAGAACAAAACAAAACATATTAACAAAATAAAATAAATAGAATAGATATTTACAAGTAAAATAAATAGAGTAATAAATATGTACAAACATATATACATATATCCAGGTGCTGTGGGGAAGATGGTAAGATGGGGGGGGATGGAGCTCTGTCACTTGTCTGCTGTGTGACCTTGGAGAATTCATTAAACTTCTCTGTGCCTCAGTTTCCTCATCTGTAAAATGGGAATTTGTTAGATTGTGGGACAGGGACTGTGTCCAACCTGCATATTCTTCCCCAAACCCTCCTTTCCTCTTCTCCCACTCCCTTCTGCATCACCCAGACTTGCTCTCTTTACTCATCTCCCCTCTCAGCCTTACAGCACTTATGTACATATCTGTAATTTATTTATTTATATTAATGTCCGTCTCCCCCTCTAAACTGTAAGCTCATTGTGGGCAGGGAATGTGTCTGTTTGCCGTTCTATTGTACTCTCCCAAGTGCTAGTACAGTGCTCTGCACAGTGTAAGTGCTCAATAAATACGATTGACTGACTGACTGTGTTGACTGGCTGACATTCTGTATTTACCCCAGATCCTTGTACAGCGCCATGTACATAGTAAGGGCTTAAAATAATACCACAATTATCATTATTATTTCTATTTTAGGCAGCTAAATCTAGGGGAGTGTGGCCCCGGGTTGACTGTGGGATGCTAGGTCTCCACAAAAGATGTTCCAGTTTTTCTGCACCCATCCAAACCCAAATGAATATTCAGGATCATTGAGGAAAGAAGGGGGTTTCTCTACAGAAACCTGTTTAACAGAAAATTAATGGGCCTGGAATTCAGAAGGACGTAGGTTCTAATCCCGTCTCCGCCACTTGTCCGCTGTGTGATCTTGAGTAAGTCATTTCATTCATTCATTCATTCAATCATATTTATTGAGCACTTACTGTGTGCACAACACTGTGCCAAGCGCTTGGAAAGTACAATTTGGCAACAGAGACATCACCTTCAAGACTGTGAGCCCATTGTAGGGTATGGACCGCCTCTATATGTTGTCAATTTGTACTTCCCAAGTGCTTAGTACAGTGCTCTGCACACAGTAAGTGCTCAATAAATACGATTGAATGAATGAATTTCACTTCTCTGTGCCTCAGTTCTCTCATCTGTAAAATGGGGATTAGGATTGTGAGCCCCATGTTGGACCAGAACAGGTTTGCTTATATCTAAACATTGAAATACCATAAAAAAAATTTCAGGGTGACATTTGGGGAGTTACCATCCAATTTTTCCCAGAGCCTGTCTTCAGGACTCATCATTGCCAAAGGAAATGGAGGCATTCAAATGATTGTGCAATTTTACATTTGGAAATAGATGAGTCTGCAGCAGCAGTACCGCCATAATCACTAATCATAACAATAATGGCATTTATTAAGCGCTTACTGTGTGCAAAGCACTGTTCAAAGCACTGGGGAGGTTACAAGGTGATCAGATTGTCCCACGGGGGGCTCACAGTCTTAATCCCCATTTTACAGATGAGGTAACAGACACAGAGAAGTGAAGTGACTTGCTCAAAGTCACACAGCTGACAATTGGCAGGGTTGGGATTTGAACCCATGACCTCTGACTCAAAAGCCTGGGCTCTTTCCATTGAGCCACGCTGCTTCTCTGTTTCAATAATGGCGAAAGTAGCCCAGCACTCTCAGTTAAGAGCAAGTTTATCTGAACGAGCAACTGACAGATACAGTACTGGTTGCATCCAAGGCCTAGAACACCCACATTTAGATGAATATAAAATGCAGATTTTGTTTTGACTTCCATACCAAGTGTTCAGTTTAGAGGCGCCACTGCAGAGCCTTGGTACAAATTAAGAACCATCTTAATTGGTGGCATATATTGAGCACTTACGGTGTGCAGAGCACTGTACTAGATGCTTAGGAGAGTACAAAAGAGTCGGTAGACGTGATTCCCACCCACAGCAAGTTTACAGTCTATAAGGGGATGCTGTTGTCTTATGCTGTTGAGTCATATCCAACCCATAGCATTGGCATGGACAGATCTCTCCCAGAGCACCCCACTTCCATCTGCAATCATTCTGGTAGTGCATTCAGGGAGTTTTCTTGATAAAAATATGGAAGTGGTTTACCATTATCTCCTTCCATGCAGTAAACAAGTCTCTCCCCTCAACTCTCTCCCATGCCACTGCTGCCTGGCACAGATGAGTTTTGACTTGTAGCAGACTGCCTTCCACTCGCTAGCCACTGCCCAAGCTAGGAATGGAATGGACAGGCCTCTCCTTGACTCTCCCTCCCGTAGTCGAGACTGGTAGAATACTGGAAATTCTCCAGGTGTGACCGAGAGGCCTAGAAGGGGAGACAGTCTAGGGCATCCAGTGTTGTCAATGTTTATTGTGTTACACGGATTGATTCATTTAGGGGGGCATGCTATCCCAACCCAAACACAAAAGATTGCTTGGGGAAACAAGATGAAGTTGAACATGAACAAAGAAAAAGGAGGGGTATTTTGCTGCTGGCTGTTTATTCAGATAAATTAGCTCCAACCTAGGGTGCTGGGCTACTTTTGCCACTGGTGATTACGGCAGTAATACTGCTGCAGATTCATTTATGTCCAACGTAAAATGACATGACCATTTGAACTAATACATTAATCATTTATGCAGACTGGTTGCAAGCCATTTGTTTGGGGTTCTAGAATCCAAACTGTTTTCTTGCCCATTCTTATCATATTCACCTCCTCCAGGAGGTCTTCCTGGACTGAGCCCCTTCCTTCCTCTCCCCCTCGTCCCCCTGTCCATCCCCCGTCTTACCTCCTTCCCTTCCCCACAGCACCTGTATATATGTACATATGTTTGTACATACTTATTAATCTATTTATTTATTTATTTATTTTACTTGTACATATCTATTCTATTTATTTTATTTTGTTGATATGTTTGGTTTTGTTCTCTGTCTCCCCCTTCTAGACTGTGAGCCCACTGTTGGGTAGGGACTGTCTCTATGTGTTGCCAACTTGGACTTCCCAAGCGCTTAGTACAGTGCTCTGCACACAGTAAGTGTTCAATAAATATGATTAATTGATTGATTGATTATCTGTTATAAAAGCTCATTGTGGGCAGGGAATGTGTCTGCTTATTGTTGCATCGTACTCTACGAAGCTCTTAGTACAGTGTTCTACACAGAGTAAGCGCTCAGTAAATACAACTGAATGAATGAATGTGTACGTGTATGCTAGTGAGCTGGGAACCATCCTCTTTCTCTTTTTTCCTTTCAAAGGAAGCTGCAATCTCACTCTTGTGTCCGGAGAAAATGCCTTTTTTGTTGTAGTATGGTGAGTCCATTCTGTCCCAAGGTGCTAGCCAGAAGTTGGCAGGCACTTTTTATAGTAAGTGCATGGTCGAGCGGCCATCCCTGTAACCCTGCTTTCTGCTCCACCTCTCAGCACGTAGCATTATTCATTTGATGAGGGTTTTTTTGTTTTCTCAGAACCATTGAGAGAGGCAGCAAGGAGAAGGAGATGAGCTGACTGGAAAAACCTGATTATGGACAGAGTGATGCGAAGGGTGTTGTCTGCTCCCTGTGCTCCCTCTTACCCTTCTCCCTTGCCCACAGTGAGACCCAAGCTTGTCTTCCCAACTTTTCACATGAGGGGAAGGTTGCAGCAGGAGCCTGAGGAATCAGTCAATTGTATTTATCGAGCACTTACTGTCTGCAGGGCATTGTACTAAGTGGCTGGGAGAGTACAACGCAACAATATAACAGACCCATTCCCTGCCCATAATGAGCTTACAGTCTAGAGGAATGTCTCTTCCTAGTGATTATCGGCGGGAATTTCTTTTTCCTGTTTATCTTTTCATTGTTGAACTTGGTGCTATTTTCACCGCATTTTGAAAATACACCCCGATTGTCCCTCTGCACAATGCTGAATGATCTGGTATATGGTCCCAATGCTTAGCACGGTGCCTGAACACAACATGAGAGCCAGATGGAGTTTTCTGAAAATAGCAGCAACCAAGCATAGCAGGCCTGGAACATGAATACAAAACATTAGGTTTGTCGCTTTCCGAGTCATATAGTTTGCCAGCAAAGATCTGGTGCTGGCTGAGTTCTGATGGTAAATCAATCAGTGGTATTTATTGAGTGCTTAGTGGGTGCAAAGCCCAGTACTAAACACTTGGGAGAGTACTAGCTAACAGAGTTGGTAGACACATTCCCTGCCTATTGAGAAGATGTTGGGTCTTCCTAACCCAATCGGCACAATCCCCAACCTTTCTCTTATAATCAATCAATCAATCATATTTATTGAGCGCTTACTGTTTGCAGAGCACTGTACTAAGCGCTTGGGAAGTACAAGTTGGCAACATAAAGAGACAGTCCCTACCCAACAGTGGGCTCACGGTCTAAAAGGGGGAGACAGAGAACAAAACCAAATATACTAACAAAATAAAATAAATAGAATAGATATGTACAAGTAAAATAAATAAATAAATAGAGTAATAAATATGTACAAACATATATGCATATATACAGGTGCTGTGGGAAGGGAAGGAGGTAAGATGTGGGGGATGGAGAGGGGGACGAAGGGGAGAGGAAGGAAGGGGCTCAGTCTGGGAAGGCATCCTCACGGAGGTGAGCTCTCAGTAGGGCCTTGAAGGGAGGAAGAGAGCTAGCTTGGTGGATGGGCAGAGGGAGGGCATTCCAGGCCTAGGGAATGATGTGGGCCGAGGGTCGATGGCGGGACATTACAAACATAGTAGGATCTATCAATTAATCATATTTGTTGAGCACTTACTGTGTGCAAAGCACTGTACTAAGTGCTTGAGGAAAGTACAATATAACAAAGTTGGTAGACACATTCCAAAATAATAATAATGATAATAACGATCATATTTGTTAAATGTTTATTATGTGCTAAGCACTGTTCTAAGCACCAGGGTAGATACAGGTTAATCAGGTCGTCCCACATGAGACTCACAGTTTTAACCCCCATTTTACAGATGAGGGAACTGAGGCACAGAGAAGTGAAATGACTTGCCCAAGGCCACACAGCAGACAAGTGGCGGAGCTGGGATTAGACCCCACATGCTCTGACTCCCAAACCCATGCTCTTTCCACTAAGCCACGCTGCTTCCTTGCCTATAATAATAATAATGACATTTATTAAATGCTTCCTATGTGCAAAGCACTGTTCTAAGCATGGGGGAGTTTACAAGGTGATCAGGTTGTCCCACATGGGGCTCACAATCTTAATCCCCATTTTACAGATGAGGCAACTGAGGCACAGAGAAGTTAAGTGATTTGCCCAAAGTCACACAGCTGACAAGTGGCAGAGCCGGGATTTGAACCGATGACCTGTGACTCCAAAGCCCGGGCTCTTTCCACTGAGCCATGCTGCTTAATGAGCTTACACTCTGGGTGGGGAAGGGCAGACTAATATAAATACATTACTGATATGTATATAAGTGCTGTGGGGCTGTGGAAGGGGTGAATTAAGGGAGTAAATTGGGGCAACGTAGAAGGGAGTTGGAAAACAGGAAGAGAGGGCTTAGTCAGGGAAGGCCTTATGGAGATGTGCCTTCAGTAAGGCTTTGAAGGTGTGGATAGTAATTGACTGTTGGATATGAAGAGGGAGGGCATTCCAGGCCAGAGGTGAGGGAAGTCAGCTGCGAGATAGATGAGATCGAGGTACACTGAGTAGGTTGGTGATAGAGGAGCAAATTGTTTAGCCTGGATTGTAGTAGGAGAGCAGCAAGGTGAGGCAAGAGGGGACAAGGTGATAGAGTGCTTTAAAGCCAATAGTAAGAAGTTTCTGTTTGCTACGGATTTGGATGGGCAACCACTGGAAGCTCTTGAGGTGTGGGGAAACATGGACTGAACGTTTTTGTAGAAAAATAATCTGTGCAGTTGTAAAGTAAGGACTGGAGTTGGGAGAGTTAGTTGGCGGAGAGATCAGCAAGAAGGCTGGAAAAGTAATCAAGGCAGGATAGGATAAGTGCTTGGATGAACATGGTAGCAATTTGAATGGGGAGGAAAGAGCAGATGAGAAGGTTGAAATGACAGGATTTAGTGATAGAATTCATTCAGTGGTATTTAGATTGATATAATGTATATGTGGGTTGAATAAGAGAGATGAGTCAAGGATAACACCAAGGTCATGGGCTTGAGAGACAGGAAGGATGGTGGGGCTATCTATAGTTCCAGGAAAATCAGGGGGACGGCAGTGTTTGTAAGCTTGTTGTGGGCAGGAAATGTATCTATTAATTGTTACATTGTACTCTCCCAAGTGCTCAATAAATTTTTTGCCTAAATTATTTGAATAACTACCTCTTCTCCATATCATTCTGTTCATGTCTCAATACAATGCAAAAATTCAGAAGCAATTATGAATCCAGGCCTCGTTGGGCTGAAGAAGAGGCTTCGTTTTTGCAAGAACAGAGGTGCACAGAAATCACATTGTATTATTATGTTTCTTGAAAATACATTTTTTCTTGTTTGATATTACTGATTCAATCAATTGTATTTATTGAATGCCTACTGGTTGAAGAGCACTGTACAAAGTTCTTGAGAGAGTACAGTATAACAGAGTTGGTAGATAAGCTCCTTGCCCAGGTGGGTTGTAGCAGAAAATCAGTGAGGTAAGATAGGAGGGGGCACAGTAATTGAGGGTTTTAAAGTCTTTGGTAAGGAATTTCTGCCTGATATGGAGTGGATGGGCAGCCACTGGAGATTCTTGAGGAGTGGGGAAACAAAGACTGAACGTTTTTGTAGAAAAATGATGCAGGCAGCAGAGTGAAGAATGGACTGGAATTGGGAGAAATAGAAGGCAGGGAGGCTAGCAAGGAAGCTGATTAAGTAAATTGGGACAGGATAAGTGCTTGGATTAACCATTCAAACTTGATTCAAACTATTCTAGTGAAATGCTTTGTATTCAAAGAGCTCCACCTTTCTATTCATTTTCCAACCCTCCTTTTCTCTTAGCTGAATCTGAACTCTGAATTCTTTGGAAATACATCTTACCCCTATTTTTTCCACCATGATTTTTCTATAGAGTCATCTCGACCCTAATTTGGCCTGCCATTCATTAATTAGCAGGAATGAGAGTAGAACAGGGTTCCTTCACAAGAAACAGTAGTATGTAGATGAAATGACATTATAATATTCACAGAACATTATTTTCAGGATACTGATCGATCCATATCATTATCCCTGATCTCCATTCCAGTGTTATTTTCTTCCAGGTAATCAGACAGCGGCATGTTTTGAGCTACTTAATACTAAGCAGTCAGTTTATCGTATTTATTGAACATTTACTGTGTGCAGAGCATTGTTCTAGACTGTGAGCCTGTTGTGGGCACAGATTGTCTCTACTAAGCGCTTGGCACTGTACTATTCATAATAGACAAGACTGAATATGAGTTTGTGAGATAATGACGTGATTATAATAATGATGGCATTTGTTAAGCGCTTACTGTGTGTAAAGCACTGTTCTAAGCACTGGGGGGCATATAAGGTGATCAGGTTGTCCCACAGGGGGCTCACAGTCTTAATCCTCATTTTAGAGATGAGGTAACTGAGGCACAGAGAAGCTAAGTGACTTGCCCAAAGTCACACAGCTGACAATTGGTGGAGCCGGAATCTGAACCCATGACCTCTGATTCCCAAGCTCGGGCTCTTGCCACTGAGCCACGCTGCTTCTCTTATAGGCTTCAAAGACTTAGGGGATGGTGGTATTGTCACTTTCATTCATTCATTCATTCAATTGTATTCATTGAGTGCTTACTGTGTGCAGAGCACTGTACTAAGTGCTTAGAAAGTACAATTAGGCAACAGACACAGTCCCTACCTAACAAAGGGCTCACAGTCTAGATGGAGGAGACAGACAACAAAACAAAACAAGTAGACAGGTGTCAATACCATCAGAATAGATAAATAGAATTATAGATATATACACATCATTAATACAATAGAGTAATAAATATGTACAAATATACACAAGTGCTGTGGGTAGGGGAAGGGGTTAGGGCAGAGGGAGGGAGTGGGGGCTATGGGGAGGGGAGGAGGAGTAGAGGAAAAAGGGGGCTCAGTCTGGGAAGGCCTCCTGGAGGAGATGAGCCTCAGTAGGGCTTTGAAGGGAGAAAGAGAGCTAGTTTGGCAGATGTGTGGAGGGAGGGCATTCCAGGCCAAGCACAGGACAGGTCAACAGTGGGACAGGGGACAAAGAGGCCCAGTGAGGAGGTTAGCAGCAGAGGAGTGGAGTGTGTGGTCTGGGCTGTAGAAGGAGAGAAGAGAGGTGAGATAGGAGGGGGCAAGGGGATGGAGAGCTTTGAAACCAATAGTGAGGAGTTTTTGCTTCATGCAAAGGTTGGTAGGCAACCACTGGAGAATTTTGAGGAGGGGAGTGACATGTCCGGAGCGTTTCTGTAGAAATCTGTAGAAACCACTTGTGATGGTTAAGTGGAACAGAGGATTTGGGAGGGACAATGAGGAGCTCCATTTTGAAAATGCTAAGAATGAGATGTCCGAAGGAAGGAGGGAATTCAAGAATTCTAACACTACATTCTTTCACTACAATTTTGCATCCTTGTGGGCAGGGATCATGTTTACCAACTCCATTGCGGTGTACTCTCTCAAGAGCTTAGTTCAGTGATCTACCCAGAGTAATAATAAACACCATTGATTGATTGATTCATCAGTATCCTGGTGTGCATTAGCCAAGAAATCCAAGGAGACATATTTCACTTTGTGCATATCAGAATCAAATTGAGCCAAGCTGTTTTGTCTATGTCTTCGAAGGTCCAGTGTTAAACCACAAAGTCCTCTGTCCCGGCCTTTTCTAGGTTTTTCACTTCCAAGAATTCCTCCTTATTCATGAAACCTTTGGGAAATCTGCTAGAGTGGAACCTGATGTTGAAAGTTCCAAATTCCATGCCTCAAGGCTACTGAGTGGCTTTCGTTAGGCACAATTCTTAATTTTCTATAGCAAAGTACTCGCACTAGCTCCCGCTGAGGTAATAAAGAAACTGAAAACATTAAAAAATAAAACCCAACAGACTGGAAGTCAGGAACCCTGGCTTCAGTGGACAATTTTGCAATATTTTATTGTTTGGTGCAAGTGAGGTAACTTCTACGAGACCCAATTTCTCCATCCTCGTTTCTGTTGCCCCATCCTTACCACTTACCTCACTGAGGGCTTTCCAAAACCAATGGATCACGGTCAATTTTTACCCACCACGTTAGCTGTTCCACAGACGTTCATGTACAGAAGACCCCTAAACATACACAGTGCGCCTGAGCTGCTCTTCCTGTTGGATAGGGTCAGTAAATTGTATTTACTGAGTACTTACTCTGTGCAGAGCACTGTATTAAGCTTTTGGGAGGGTTCAATATAACAGTAAACAGAGACATTCTCCTCGCAATGGTGCAGTCTCTCATAAGGTGCTAAAGAGAACTTGCAAGGTATGGTGGAAATAATACAGTCCTGGGAGTCTGGAGAGCTGGATTCTAATCCCAATTTGTCCAATTTACCTGCTATATGCTAACTGGGTAAGTCAATCAATCGATTATTCATATTTATTGAGCACTTATTGTGTGCTTAGGGGAGTACTAAGTACTTGGGAGAGTACAGTAATAAGTGTTTGGGAGAGTACAACTCAACAATACAATACACACATTCCCTGAATCACTTAACCTCTTTGTGACCCAGTTTACTCATCTATAAAATGGGGCTCAAATACCCACAGGGGTTGTGTTTGATCTGGTAGCTTGTATTTACCTCAATGCTTAGTACAAAGTAAGTGCTTAACAAATAGAACAATAATAATAATTACCATTATGGAGTCTTCTCCCCTAGACTCCTCCTCCTTGTCCAAAACCTCCCCGCTGCAATTTGCTTTAGTCTAGGCCATGTCACCAGATGAGTAATTGACATCCAATGCAAATTAGTTATCACTTTGAAAGAGATAAGAAGGAGTAAACAGTTGCATGGACTGCTTTCTGTCCTCCTGTCTCTCCCCACTTCAGTCTATACTTCACGCTGCTGCCCAGATCATCTTTGTGCAGAAACCCTCTGGGCATGTTACTCCCCTCCACAAAAATCTCCAGTGGCTGCCTGTCAACCTATGCATCAAGCAAAAATTCCTCACTCTCGGCTTCAAGGCTGTCCATCACCTCGCCCCCTCCTACCTCACCTCCCTTCTCTCCTTCTCCAGCCCAGCCTGCACCCTCCGCTCCTCTGCCGCTAACCTCCGCACTATACTTTGTTCTCGCCTGTCCCACCATCGACTCCCAGCCCACGTCCTCCCCCAGCCTGGAATGCCCTCCCTCCACACGTCCGCCAAACAAGCTCTCTTCCTCCCTTCAAAGCCCTACTGAGAGCTCACCTCCTCCAAGAGTCCTTCCCAGACTGAGCCCCCTTTTTCCTCTCCTCCTCTCCTTCCCCCACCACCCTACCTCCTTCCCCTCCCCATAGCACTTGTATATGTTTGTACAGATTTACTACTCTATTTTACTTGTACATATTTACTATTCTATTTATTTTGTTAATGATGTGCATTTAGCTTTAATTCTATTTCTCCTGATGACTTGACACCTGTCTACGTTTTTTTTTTGTTGTCTGTCTCCCTCTTCTAGACTTTGAGCCCATTGTTGGGTAGGGACCGTCTCTATATGCTGCCGACTTGTACTTTCCAAGTGCTTAGTACAGTGCTCTGCACACAGTAAGCGCTCAATAAATATGATTGAATGAATGAATGGACAATTCTTCCTTTTTCTCTCCCTTGCTTTCTCATTCCTGGAGGGATTCCTGTGCCACTGAACACAAATGTGGCCCCTTCTTTCCTGTCTTCTCTTGACTCCTCCTCACCATCCCTCCACCCCCAGTCCAGCCAGCCCCATCCCTAGCCAGGAGGAGGAGAAGAAGAGGAAGGGGCTTGCCTGCAGGACGAGCGGTGGCCCTCATCCCGCCGTGTGTGGCCCTGCCTCCATTCCTGTGGCCAGCCTGTGGAGGATGGAGCGACAGCGGATTGGGTCATGGAGGGAGGGGCCGGTGCTGACTTGGCACAGGGCCCAGAGAAAACTTTGCTCCATCCGGTTGGGCCTCAAAGTAGCTCTCAATGAGAATGGGGGTGGGAAGGCAGCAGTGTCAGACTCCAGTTACTGGAGGCAGCTGTGGTCTTCGAGGCAGGGGCCAAGGGTGGGGAGCAGCTGGAGGCCATGAGGGGAGATGAGGCTGGGGCGGTTGTGGGCTGAGAGGGGAAGCACCTGGAGAGGCAAGAGTCCAGCGGGGGACAGCTGGGGTCAAGGATGGAGCAGTTGAAGTCACCTGGGGGCTGAGGGAGAAGTGGCTGGAAGGGCCAGAGGCCAAAAAGGGAGCGCTGGAAGGGTCAGGACCAAGGGAAGAGTGACTGACAAGGCCGAAGGCCAAAAGGGGAGTGGCTAGATGGGTCAAGGGCCAAGGGAAGAGCAGCTGGAAGGGTCAGGGGCTGAGGAAAGAGCAGCCAGAAAATAATAATAATGATAGTAATAATCATAATGATGGTATTTGCTAAGCGCTTACTATGTGCCAAACAATGTTCTAATCTCTGGGATAGACACAAGGTAATCAAGTTGTCCCATGCTGGGCTCACAGTCTTAATCCCCATTTTACAGATGAGGTAACTGAGGCACAGAGAAATGAAGTGGCATGCCCAAGGTCACAGAGCAGACAAATGGCAGAGCTGGGATTAGAACCCATGGCCTTTGACTCCCAAGCCTGGGCTCTTTCTGCTAAAGCATGCTGTTTCCCCAAGGGTCAGGGGCCATGGGAGGAGTGACTGACAGGGCTGAAGGTCAAAGGGGGTGTGGGTGGAAGGGTCAAGTCCCCAGGGAGAGTAATCAGAAGGGTCCACGGCCCAAGGAGATGTGGATGGAAGGGCCAGAGGCTGAGGGGAGAGCATCTGGAAGGATCAGGGGTCAAGGGAGGAGTGGTTGGAAGGGCTGGGGGGCAAAAGAGGGCATCTGGAAGGGCTGGGGGGGGCTGAGGAACCAGTGGCTGGGAGGGCTGAGGACGGAGGGGGTGGCAGCTGGAGTGGCCAGAGATTCTGCTGGAGTCTTTAGACTGTAAGCTCATTGTAGGCAGGGAACGAGTCCGTTTATTGTTGTATCATAGTCTCCCAAGTGCTTAGTACAGTGCTCTGCACACAGTAAGCGCTCAAATACAAATGACTGAAATTCAGTTCATTCCACAGGTGGGGCAGGGCAGGAAGGGTCTCTCTAGCAAGGAGGATAGGGGGATGGATTAGATTTGTCCACCTGGGAGAAAGGATTTCTGAAGTCTGGAACCTCTCCCTCCCTCTAAGACCTGCCAATTCCTCCTCCTGATTCCTGGAAGGAATGGGGGTCCCCTGGAATCAAAATCATTTATGGTATTTATCAAGTGCTTACTATGTATCAAGCACTGTTCTGAGTGCTGGGATAGATACAAGATAATCAGGTAGGGTACAGTCCCTGGCCCCTGTGAGCCTCAAAGCCCAAGTAGGAGGGAGTAGGATTTAAAGATGAAAGCAAGAGGAAATGTGAGATGCACTAGATGAAGAAAGGTCAGAGACTGCGGGTAGAGGGGGCAAGATTCCTTCTTTTGCCACCTGTTCCTGAGGGGAGAGCATTAAAAGAGAAGAAATGGATGAGCCTGAGATCACCTTTATGGTCAGTTGGCTCATATTGGGAAGGGGACTGAGGTCAAGACAGTTCATATTCATCTATGAGAAGCAGCATAGAGTAGTGGCTAGAGCACGGACCCGGGAATCAGAAGGTCATGGGTTCTATTCCCGGCTTCACCACTTGTCTGCTGTGTGATCTTGGGCAAGTCACTTCATTTCTCTATGCCTTTTACCTCATCTGTAAAATGGGGATTGAGACAGTGAGCCCCACGTGAGACAGGGACTTTGTCCAACCCAATTTGCTTGTATCCACCCCAGTGCTTAGTACAGTGCCAGGCACATACACCAGTGCTTAAAAAATGCCATTATTATCATTATTATTATCTCCAAATCCTTCTCCTACTTCAGTCTTGCCAGCTAACTCTGAGGCTGCTCAATTTGGCTCTAAACTACGGCAATAAAATGAGGACCCAAAGAATAGAGATGTCAAGGGCTGATAATAAGTTACATCAAGAATGGTTAGAAAGAAATCGCCACCTTGTTTAAAATCAGCCACCTTTCTCATGCCATCCAACTGTGTCTGACAGAATCCTGGAGACAGTCATATGTTGCCGACTTGTATTTCCCAAGCGCTTAGTATAGCGCTCTGCACACAGTAAGTGCTCAATAAATATGATTGAATGAATGTGGGTCGGGGCCACTGATAACAAAAAAGCCCAGTTTCTCCCATAACCATTCTTCAGTTAAGTCTTCGGTATTTCGGATTTCAAATACCTTCATAAGTTCAGCTGTCTGAACCAGTTTATTCTTGCTTCCAGCGTACATCATCTGTTGCTCTCGCTTACAGCCGACAGGACTGGAGAAAATAAAGCACAAGGGATATGAAACTCTCCCATCATCGTGTTGATATTGATAGCTATATACAATGAAACAAGGCTGTCGCTCAGGTAGCTCGTCTTTCAGTTCATCAGGCGATATTCCCTGATGCTCTTCATCCACTACCACCAGCCTTTTCTCTTTGTCAATCTTCATTATAATGGCGGCGTTGTTGGTCTCTTGGCGTAAGCAAGAAACACATGGCTGACCATAAAGCAATAGTAAGGCAAATGAAACAACTGATTGAACTTTTTTATTAGTAGTTCTGGCTGAGGACCTTAAAGAACCCTTGGCTAGAGTAATAGTGACACTTTTTCATTCATACCAAATGCAGTGCCTCAAGATTTCTGGACCCCAAATAAAACATAACGAAAAGCAAGTATTGAAGCACCCATATTCACACATGTTCTAGCCGGCCCCGGATAAAAAACAAAGCCAGAGTACAAGTGAACATTTCTTCTGCCAGACAGATCCTCAGAAGGGTTATAAAGAGCGCCTCAGCCCCCTCAGAACCCACAGCGATTCCTACGATCAGCGTGTGGTCCCCCCTGGAGGGCTGCCATTGTGCTTTGGCAGTTAGAGAGAAAATCCTGGCTCCTGGCCTCTTTGGATGAGCTATTGCAGGATGGACAGCAGGCTCAAAAACACGAGTTTCAGCAGGAAACACTGAACGTTCCACTTTTCCCCTTCTCCCTTCACCTCAGTGCTTTTTTAGTTTACATTTTATACTGAGGCAGACTTGGATGGGACCGCTTTAGTGAAGTGAGGTACTTTCAAAGCTCACTTTGGGGATTTGAAAGGGGAGAAAACTGCATTAGCTCGTTTTATTTTAGGGTTGTTTCTCAAATTCTCGGCCCAGGTACAAATGAGATACATTTTTTGGTTTGCTTTTTATGAGGACGGAAAATTCCTCTCCATTGAAAGGAGATCAATGGTAAGGGCATTGGGAGCTCTAGATTATTTTTAGGGACTCTGGTTAGCCTATCTCATAAAATTCACAGGGAACATTGGCAAAAAATGTTTCCTGTCCCACAAGCAAAGCAACATGAAGGGTTGAATCTTGAGCGCCTTGGGAACAGGGGCAATTTCTTCTGTTTTTTTGCTGTTGTTGTTGTTATTGTTATTTGTGGCATTTGTTAAGTGTTTACTGTGTGTTTGACACTAAGCATGGAGGTAGATACAGGGTTGGACACATTCCTTGTCCCATGTAGGGCTCACAGTCTATATCCCCATTTTACAGATGAGGGAACTGAGGCCCAGAGAAGTTTAGTGACTTGCCCACGGTCGCCCAGCAGACAAGTGGCCATTCTTAGCATACATTCCCAAGTGCCAAGTACAGTGCTTTGAAAAGTCAGTGTTTGGCACCACACTCTGCACCCAGTAGACACCCAACACAGTGCTCTGCACATTGTAAGAACCCAGTGTAATGTTCTGTTAACAAGCGGAATGTGCCTTTTGGTTTGGACTTTAGTATGATGCTTAGTATAGTGCCATATTTATGCTGCCAGTTTGATGGAGAAACATCATCAACAGTGTGGCCTAGTGGAAAAAGGATCTGGGTTCTAATCCCAGCACCGCTGCTTACCTGTTACTTGAACTTGGGCAAGCCACTTCAATATTGTACGATCCCAAGTGCTTAGTACAATGCCCTGCACCCAATAAATACTTAATAAATACGATTGAATGAATGAATGACTTCACTTTCCCTCATTTCCAAAATGGGGATTCAATACCTGTTATCGCTCTTCCTTAGACTGTGAGTCCCGTATGGGAGCTGTTGACCTTATAACTACCCCAGCGCTCAGTATAGTGCTTGACCCATAGTAAGCGCTTAAGAAAAACCACCTTTATCACTGTGTATATTTACTGAGCACCTTTTGCGGCCAGAGTACTGTGCTGAGCACCTACTAGAGTGGCCAGTAACAACACTAAATCCCAGACACCCCCCTGAGGATTCAGTAACAGAGCAAGCTTAACATGCATGACCAGCATCATGAAGACCAAGAGGATAGGTTCTTCACAGAGGTTTGCAGCTACTAAGCATGTCACTGGGGCTTGTGGGGGCTGGAGTGGGGGGCCCACCATTCATTCATTTATTCAATCACATTTATTGAGCACTTACTGCGTGCAGAGCATTGTACTAAGTGCCTGGGAGAGTACAATACGACAATAATGGTCACATTACCTACCCACAGCAAGCTTACAGTCTAGAACGGTGGGCGACGGACATCAATACAAATAAATAAAAGTGATGTGGGGCTGGGACGAGGGGGAAGAGCAAAGGGAGGAAGTCTGGGAGATGCAGAAGGGAGTGAGAGATGAAGAAAAGCGCGGCTTAGTCTGGGAAGGCTTCTTGGAGGAGACGAGCCTTCAGTAAGACTTTGAAGATGGGGAGAGTGTTGAATTTGAGGAGGGAGGGCATTCCAGGCCAGAGGCAGGATGTGGGCCAGGGATGGGCAGTGAGACAGGTGAGATGGAGGCACAGTGTGAAGGTTAGCACCAGAGAAGTGAAGTGTGCGGGCTGGTTTGTAGAAGAGAAGCGAGGAGAGATAGGAGGGGGCGAGGTGGTGGGTAGCTTTGAAGCCAATGGTGAGGAGTTTTCATTTGATGTGGAGTGGAGGGGCAACCACTGGAGATTTCTGAGGAGCGGGGTGACAAGGCCTAAATGTTTTTGTAGAAAAATGATCCAGGGAGCAGAGTGAAGTATGGACTGGAGTGGGGAGAGGCAGGAGGTTGGGAGGTCAACAAGGAGGCTAATGCAGTAATCCAGGCAGGGTAGGATGAGTGATTGTATTAACATGATAGCAGTTTGAATGGAGAGGAAAGTGTGGATTTTAGCAAAGTTTTGAAGACGGGGCCAACCCAGACATTGAAAGGAGATCAATGGTAAGGGCATTGGGAGCTCTAGATTATTTTTAGGGACTCTGGTTAGCCTATCTCATAAAATTCACAGGGAACATTGGCAAAAAATGTTTCCTGTCCCACAAACAAAGCAACATGAAGGGTTGAATCTTGAGCGCCTTGGGAACAGGGGCAATTTCTTCTGGTTTTTTTTTTTTGTTGTTGTTGTTGTTGTTGTTGTTTTTTGTGGCATTTGTTAAGTGCTTACTATGTGTTAGACACTGTACTAAGCGCGGAGGTAGATACAGGGTTGGTCACAGTCCTTGTCCCATGTAGGGGTCACAGTTTACATCCCCATTTTACAGATGAGGGAACTAAGGCCCAGAGAAGTGAAGTGACTTGCCCACGGTCGCCCAGCAGACAAGTGGCCGTTCTTAGCATACATTCCCAAGTGCCAAGTACAGTGCTCTGAAGAGTCAGTATTTGGCACCACGCTCTGCACCCAGTAGACACCCAACACAGTGCTCTGCACATTCTGACGTTCTTTCTTCCAGGAAGGAATGAAGGAATGAAGCTGTCATTCCTTCTTCTGGATCTCCGTGAACATGGGCACGGCTTTCAGGCTGTGGGACTCAGAGGCAGGAGCCAAAGTGGAGGGATGGTTGGTGTTCAGGCACAAAAATCCCAGTTACACAGGCAGTAGGTGCCCTACCAATATGCTTATCAAGCACTCAGTACAGTGCTCTGCACACAGTAAGCACTTAATAAATACGATTGAATGAATATCAATACCAGAAGCAGCACAGCCTGTGGAAAGAGCATGGGCCTGGGAGTTGGAGGATTTGGGTTCTAATTGGGGGTCCACCACTTGTCTAATTAATGGTTAAGCTGCTTCAATTCTCTGTGCCTCAGTTACCCCATCTGTAAAATGGGGATTAAGACTGTGAGCCCCACACAGGACAGGGATTGTATCTAAACTATCAACTTGTATCTACCCCTTCACTTCTCTGTGCCTCAGTAAATCCCTGTCTGTAAAGACTGTGAGCCCCACGTGGGACGACCTGATAATCTTGTATTTACCGCAGCACTTAGAACAGTGCTTGGCACATAGTAAGTGCTTAACAAATACCATTATTATTATTATTACCCCAGAACTTAGTACAGTGCCTGGCAGATAATAAGATAGATACAACGTGGCTTAATGGAAAGAGACTGGGCTTGGGAGTCAGAGGTCATGGGTTCTAATCCCAGCTCCACCGCTTGTCTGCTGTGTGACCTTGGGCAACCACTTAACTTCTCTGTGCCTCAGTTACCTCATCTGTAAAATGGGGATTAAGACTGTGAGCCCCACATGGGACAACCTGATTACCATGTATCTACCCCAGCGCTTAGAACAGTGCTTGGCACATAGTAAGTGCTTAAGAAATACTATTATTATTATTATTATAAGATAATCAGTCCCTCTAGACTGTAAGCTTGCTATGGGCAGGAAACCTGTCTGCTAATTCTGTTGTACTATCCCAAGTGCTTAGTACAGTGCTCTGCACATATTAAGTACTAAATAAATATGATTGATTGATTGATAGTAAGCGGTTAAGAAATACTATTAAAAAAATACCAGACAGGGCTGACAGTTGGATGACTGGCCACCATGAAGCCTATCATATGTTATAATAGTAATAATGGTGTTTTTTAATCACTCACTGTGTGCAAAGCACTGTGCTAAGTGCTAAACACCGGGGTAGATGCAAAATCATCAGATCAAGACAGTCTCTGTACATACTGGGAGTGTAATAATGCCACCTTGAATTTGGCAGGCCTGTGAGGTACAGAGAAACAGGTATTACCCCCGTTTAAGATAGCGAGGCCAGGAAAGGTTAAGTGATTTGCCCGAGGTCACAGAGCTGGGGCTAGAACCCAGGAATCCGCACTCCTGACCCAGCCTGTTTCCAGTAAAAATGCTGACAGTGCTCAGTGAAGGAACATTTGGGCCTTAGCTAAACAGAGAGAAATCCTCCACTGGAGATTTATGAGGAAAACACTCAACTCTGCCAAAACCAAGACTTCTCAGCTGCCTCAGAACATCTAGCTCTGAAACGATGCCACTGCTGCTGTAGGTAAAACGATTCTCTACTCTAGTTCTTGAGCCACAAAAGCCAAACAACAACTACGGCTCAAAAGCCCGATAGGCCAAGACCACGATTCAGGTCTCCAGAAAGTCTCCTTTTCAATGAGTTCATTCATTCGATCATATTTATTGAGCACTTACTGTATGCAAATCACTGTACTAGACGCTTGGGAGAGTAAACTTAACAGACATATTCCCTGCCCAGAATGAGCTCACAGTCTAGAGGGTGAGACAGACATTAATATACCTAAATAAATAAAATTACAAATATACACATATGTGCTGTGGAGATGGGAGGGGGGATGAAAGAAGGGAGAAAATCAGGGCGACATAGAAGGGAGTGGGAGAAGAGGAGCGGGGGGGCTTAGTCAGGGAAGGCTTCTTGGAAGAGATGTGCCTCCAATAAGGCTCTGAAGTGGGAGAGGGCATTTATCTGTCTGATAGGAGGAGGGAGGGTGATCCAGGCCAGAGGTAGGAAATGGGTGAGAGGGCGGCGGCAACATAGATGAGATGAACGTACAGTGAGTAGGTTAGCATTAGATCAATCAATCAATCAATCAATCAATCATATTTATTGAGTGCTTACTATGTGCAGAGCACTGTACTAAGCGCTTGGGAAGTACAAATTGGCAACACATAGAGACAGTCCCTACCCAACAGTGGGCTCACAGTCTAAAAGGGGGAGACAGAGAACAGAACCAAACATACCAACAAAATAAAATAAATGGGATAGAAATGTACAAGTGAAATAAATAAATAAATAAATAAATAGAGTAATAAATATGTACAACCATATATACATATATACAGGTGCTGTGGGGAAGGGAAGGAGGTAAGATGGGGGGATGGAGAGGGGGACGAGGGGGAGAGGAAGGAAGGGGCTCAGTCTGGGAAGGCCTCCTGGAGGAGGTGAATGAAGTATGCAGCCTGGGTCGTGATGGGAGAGTAGTGAGGTGATTAAGCACTTTGAAGCCAATAGTGAGGAGTTTTTCTCTGATGCAGAGGTGGATGGACAACCATTGGAGTTTCTTGAAGCGTGCGCTAGTTGACAGAAAACAATGTTTTTTGGTGGCGGGAAGTTTCCTTCAAATGCTTTCCTGCCACAGGAGAACCGCCTAACCTAAGGAATGGGGAACTTATTGTATTTACCCCAGCTTGTATTTACCCCAGCACTTAGAACCTAACCTAACCTAAGGAATACGGAACAGCTTCAAACCACCGAGCGTGTGGACTGAGACCTCGGTGGGAACTTGAGGGCTGAGAAATTTCCTAGGATAAAACCTTCAATGGGCTCCTATCTCTTCCCTGTAGTCCTAGAAGAATGACTGCTTCCCTTCCTCTGATTTCCCTTACCCAGGCACATGAGGAAGAGAGCCCTATTGCTAGACTTTGCAATAGGTTTTATCCTCTGCACAGTTCTCCTGGATGTCTAATCGTAATTTCATAAACTTGCATCTTCCTCCTCTGTACCTTGAGGGTGGGGACCATGGATCGTTTTTCCTCGCAAACTCCCCACAGTCGATAATCTAGTGCCTTGTATAGACAGGACCCCGTAAACTACTTCCCATGAGAAGCAGCGTGGCCTAGAGCCTATAGCCCAGGCCTGGGAATCAGAAGGGCCTAGGTTCTAATTCTGACTCTGCAATTTGTCTGCTGTGGGACCTTGAGTAAGTCACTTCCCTTCTCTGTGCCTCAGTTACCTCATCTGTAAAATTAGGATTTAGACCGTGATTCCCCAGGTGGAACATGGATTGGTTACAACCTCATTGTCATGTATCTAACCCAGCGCTTAGTACAGTGCCTGGCACATAGTAAGCACTTAACAAAATCAATTGGAAAAAAAGCCCCCTGAGGGTCTATATTCATTCAATCATATTTATTGAGTGCTTACTGTGTGCAGAGTATATCAGTGTATATCAAATCCAGGAGTGTGTGGCCACATGTCCCTCTACAAGAACACTGAGCTAAAGTGGCTTAATGGCTCCCTTTAGGAGGGACACTCATACTTTTTGGACTATCCCCCATCCACATGGGTTGGATGTTGCAGTAATTTGGTCATGGCAGCAGCCAAGAGGCTTCCTCTTCCTCCTCCTCCTCTTCCCCTCCTTCCCAGCTGCTACTACTGCTGCCCCAGTGACTGAACTGGCTATTTCAAGCTAAGGAAGGAACTTACTGGGAAGACTGGGAGACACAAGAGCTCGGGTTCCCATTGTTTGGTTCTTGACATCAAGAACAACAATCCCAGGATGGGAGAATTCATCTGGGTATTAACAGAACACCAGGGAATAGAGTTCAAGTGGAAAACACCACCCCTGCCTTCGAGGACCTCACAATCTAGGGGGAAAAACAGGTAGGCACAAATTGGATACCTATTGTGGGAATAGTTGGAAGGAAAGATAATAATAATGATGGTATTAAGCACTTACTATGTGCCAAACACTGTTCTAAGTGCTGGGGTAGATACAAGGTAATCGGGTTGTCCCAAATGAAGCTACAAGTCTTAATACCCATTTTACAGATGAGGTAACTGAGGCACAGAGAAGTTAAGTGACTTGCCCAAAGTTACACAGCTGACAAATTGCAGAGCTGGGATTAGAACCTATGACATCTGACTCCCAAGCCTGTGCTCTTTCTACTAAACCATGCTGCCTCTCTATATGGGAAGCAATCAATCAATCAATCAATCATTCATATTTACTGAGCACTTACTGTGTGCAGAGCACTGTACTAAGCGCTTTGGAAGTACAAGTTGGCAACATATAGAGACAGTCCCTACCCAACAGTGGGCTCACAGTCTAGAAGGGGGAGACAGAGAACAAAACCAAACATATTAACAAAATAAAATAAATAGAATAGATATGTACAAGTAAAATAAATAAATAAATAAATAGAGTAATAAATATGCACAAACATATATAAATATATACAGGTGCTGTAGAGAAGGGAAGGAGGTAAGACTGGGGGGATGGAGAGGGGGATGAGGGGGAAGCAGCATGGCACAATGGATAGAGCATGGGCCTGGCAGTCTGAAGGTCATGGGTTCTAATCCTGGCTCTGCCACTTGTCTGCTGTGTGACCTTGGTCAAGTCACTTCACTTCTCTGGGCCTCAGTTAAGTCATCTGTAAAATGGGAATTGAGACTTTGAGCCCCACGTGGGGACAGGGACTGTGGCCAACTAGATTTACTTGTGTCCACCCCAGCACTTAGTACAGTGCCTGGCATGTAGTAAGCGCTTCACAAATACCACAATTATAATACTATCCTTGCCCACTAGGCACTCAGTTATTATTGGAAATTGTAAGGTTTGAGCCTCCCCACTACTTCAAATCCTGAATAAGTGAAATAAACCAATGTTCACATAGTTGCTAAGGGAGGCTAATGGGAGGATCTGTCAAGGGAGGTGGGGATTAACCAGGGGTTGCTTCCCGGGGGAGGAGACTTTTTCAGAGCACACTGAAGGTGGGGAGGGATGAGACACTTAACTCCATCTCTGCTCAAACTCCTCTCAGTTTCTCTACCTCCTCACAGTCTCAATCCCCATTTTACACTTATTATCAGCTATTATCAAGGATTAATACCTTGGTATAGGGCCATTATTAATACCTCAAAGCAGCATGGCTCAGTGGAAAGAGCCAGGGCTTGGGAGTCAGAGGTCATGGCTTCTAATCCTGGCTCCACCACTTGTCAGCTATGTGACTTTGGGCAAGTCACTTAACTTCTCTGGGCCTCAGTTACCTCATCTGGAAAATGGGGAATTAAGACTGTGATCCCCACGTGGGACAACCTGACTACCTTGTATCTACCCCAGTGCTTAGAACAGTGCCTGGCACATAGTAAGCGCTTAACAAATACCATCATTATTGTTCTTATTATTAGTGTGCAGAGTACTGTACTAAGCACTTGGGAGAGTACAATTTAACAATAAACAGACTTTTTTTTTTTTAGTGGATAGAGCATGGGACTTGGTGTCAGAAGGACCTGGGTTCTAATACTGGCTCTGCCACTTGTCTGCTCTGTGACCTTGGGGAAATCATTTACCTTGGTCAAGTCATTTCACTTTTGTAAGCTTCAGTTCCCTCATCTGTAAAATGGAGATCAAGATTGTGAGCCCTATGTAGAACAGGGACTGTGTCCAACCTGATTTGCTTGTATCTACCCTAGTGCTTAGAACAGTGCCTGGCACATAGTAAGTGCTTAAAAAAATACCACACACACACAAAACACAATAAACAGACACGTTCCCTGCCCACAGTGAGTTTACAGTCTAGCTTAGACTTGGATCAGTATGGGGATATAGTAACTGCTTGAGTCTCAAAACACCGACTCCTTCCCTTTGGCCAAGAGCAAATTCTGCCTGCCTCCTCCGTTAGATTGTAAGCTCCTTGAGTGCAACGACCGGGCTTTTAACTTCCACTGTACATCCCCAAACGTCCAGGCCTATGGTCTGCAACTGGAAGACTTCCATAGGGGAAACCAGTAATCTTCTGTGGCTGTGTGCTGAGCGACCATGCAGAGTCATTGCGAGAATTAGGGCCAGATTCTCCAGTGTCACTAAAATGCTCCAAGGGAAAATGATCCAGGTACTTCAGGATGGAGGTGCCTGTGACCTAGGGCCCCCTGAAATATTCACTCTTCTTAGGGATCAATCCATTAATAGTATTTATTGAGGGCTTACTCTGTGCAGAGCATTGTCCTAAGTGCTTAGCACAGGGAAATGCATGGATCATAGGAATTAAGTGGATAAAGTACTTCAAAGGAAACTTTCCTTTGTGTGTGTGTGTGTGTGTGTGTGTGAGAGAGAGAGAGAGAGAGAGAGAGAGAAAGAGAATCAGTTCATTCATTCAGTCATATTTATCGAGCACTTACAGTTTGCAGAGCACTGTACTAAGTGCATGGAAAGTACAGTTCAGCAACAAAAAGAGACAATTCCCTCCCACAACGGGTTCACAGTCTATACTAAGGTACTGCTGATGATGAAATTTTACCTATGTGTGATAGTCACCCCACCTTCAGGCCCACAGTACTTATTCACATATCATTACACTCTTCCATTTTTTTATGGCATTTGATAAGTGCTTCCTAGGAGCCAGGCACAGTACTACGCACCGGGGTAGATACAAGCTAATCAGGTTGGATACAGGTTTCTAGACTGTGAACCCACTGTTGGGTAGGGGCCATCTCTATATGTTGCCAACTTGTACTTCCCAAGCGCTTAGTACAGTGCTCTGCACACAGTAAGCACTCAATAAATACAATTGAATGAATGAATACAGGTCCAAGCCCCACAGGGGGTTCACAGTCTTAATCAGATGAAGTAACTGCAGCTTAGGGAAGTCAAGTGTCTGCCAGACAAGTGGCAGAGACGGAATTAAAACCCAGATCTTTCCAACTCCCAGGCCTGTGCTCTATCCATGCTGCTTCTCAATTCCCCTGCTTGTAATTTAATGTCTGTCTTCCCCTGAAGACTGTAAGTTCCTTGTGGGCAGGAATCTGTCTACCAACTCTAGTGTACTGTACTTTTCCAAGTGCTTAGTACATACTATGCAGGCATTCAGAAAGGGCTCATTAAATACCATTGATCGATTAATTGGAAGAGGCTGGTCTATCATTCCTAGCGGAGCCCAATGCTGGAAGAGACTCAGTGGCATTCATTCTTTCATTCAATCGTATTTATTGACCATTTACTATGTGCAGAACCTTGTGCTAAGCAATTAGCAGTTATTAAGCACTGTGTGCAGAGCACTGTACTAAGAGCTGGAAGAAAAATATACAGATGGAAATTTGACACAGTCCTTGTCCCTTGGGGAGCTCCCAATATAAGAAGCGGGACTACGGGGGGATATGGAGACTAACTAAAATAGGATAGCCCATTGTGATTTGGCTGGGAAAGTCTTTAAAATGATTTACATTTCTAAAGATTAAATCCACCTCTTTAAAAAAAACCTTCCAGTAGACCCACACAGTAATGGCAGTTACAACCAGCCCATGGGGAAAAGGGTGTCTGCTTTCTGAGGAAATGAGTACCTTCATTAGAACAGTGTTTGGCACATAGTAAGAGCTTAACAAACACCATAATTATTATTATTATTATCCAATCTAAAGGACATCACAATTTGAGCTTTGGCTTGGGGTAAATTCACTTACCAGGCTTGAAATAGACCAGTAACGGTATTTCCGTGAAAGCCTCTGAGCCTCTAACTTAGCTTCTTTTGGGTGCCAAGTCAAAGAAGATTTAAAACACTTCACAGTGTGGCAAGTAGAAAATGAAATCTATGCTGGGTCCTTTTTAATACCATGTTTTTATGAAAAAAAGGTCATCGACTTCTGGGAAACATTCAAGTGAAAATTTACCATTTCCTTAGAACGTGAGCTACTTCAGACAAGGTACCAACTTCTATGTGATTTGGACCCAGAACAACTAAAGCACATCATGCATTTCAATCAACAGCAACGATACCATGTAAGAGGCACGCAAAACCCTGCCTTCAAATATTGACTGTGACCAGATTTGTTATTAATTTTAAGGACTTTGGCCAATGTATTACATTTTCCCATACTTCCAGTCTCTAGTTTACATCTTCATATTCACCTCACACAAAGACTTGTTTACAAAGGAGCCCTGGAATCATTCTAAAATTCTGGGGTATTTGGTGATTTTCCTAGCCAAAGCCCTGAAAGCAAAATTTATTTTTGAGAATAACAAACCCAGTTCCCCAAATGAAGGCAAAAAATGTGCAGTTAATCAATCAACAGATGGTATCTATTGAGAACTTACTATACCTAGAGCACTGTAATAATAATAATAATGATTGTAGTATTTGTTAAGTGCTTACTATGTGCCAAGCACTGTACTAAGCTCTGGGGTGGGTACGAGCACACTGGGTTGGACGCAGTCCCTGTCCTACATGGGGCTTACAGTTTCAATCCCCATTTTACAGACAAGGTAACTGAGGCCCAGAGATGTGAAGTGACTTGTCCAAGGTCACACAACAGACAAGTGGCGGAGCCAGGATTAGAACCCACTATCTTCTGACTCTCAGGCCCATGCTCTATGCAGTACGCCCTGCTTTTCAAGTGCTGTACAAAGCACTTGGGAGAGTATCATGTAAGAAGGTTTAATTAGTCTTGAAGCTACCCAGTTTAGCCCTGCCACTCCCAACTGAACTCCTTACCTTCCCTCCCAAACCCTGTCCTCTCGCTGACTTTCCCATCACTGTAGATGGCACTACCATCCTTCCTGTCTCACAAGCCCACAACCTTGGTGTCACCCTCGACTCCACTCTCTCGTTCACCCCACACATCCAATCCGTCACCAAAACCTACCGGTCTCACCTCCACCACATTGACAAGATCTGCCCTTTCCTCTCCATCCAAACTGCTACCTTGCTGGTTCAGTCTCTCATCCTGTCTCGACTGGATTACTGCATCAGCCTTCTCTCTGATATCCCATCCTCGCGTCTCTTCCCGCTTCAGGCTATACTTCACTCTGCTGCCCGGATTATCTTTGTACAGAAACGCTCTGGGCATTTCACTCGCCTCCTCAAAAATCTCCAGTGGCTGCCTGTCAACCTATGCATCAAGCAAAAACTCCTCACTCTCGGCTTCAAGGCTGTCCATCACCTCAACCCCTCCTACCTCACCTCCCTTCTCTCCTTCTCCAGCCCAGCCCGCACCCTCCTCTCCTCTGCCACTCACCTCCTCACTGTGCCTCGTTCTCACCTGTCCCACCAACAACCCAGGGCCCACGTCCTTCCCCAGGCCTGGAATGCCCTCCCTCCACACATCTGCCAAGCTAGCTCTCTTCCTCCCTTCAAAGCCCTACTGAGAGCTCACTTCCTCCAGGAGGCCTTCCCAGTCTGAACCCCCTTTTTCCTCTCCTCCTCCCCATCCCCCCCGCCCTACCGCCTTCCCCTCCCCAAAGCACCTGTATATATGTTTGTACAGATTTATTACTCTATTTATATTACTTATGCATAGTTACTATTCTATTTATTTTGTTAATTAAGAACATTATAGCTATAATTCTATTTGTTCTGATGATTTTGATTTCACCTGTCTACATGTTTTGTATTGTTGCCTGTTTCCCCCTTCTAGACTGTAAGCCCATTGTTGGGTAGGGACCGTCTCTATATCATCATCATCATCAATCGTATTTCTTGAGTGCTTACTGTGTGCAGAGCACTGTACTAAGCGCTTGGGAAGTACAAGTTGGCAACTTATAGAGACAGTCCCTACCCAACACTGTTGCCGACTTGAACTTTCCAAACGCTTAGTACAGTGCTCTGCACACAGTAAGTGCTCAATAAATACGATTGAATGAATAAATGAATGAACCAGTCTTCATCTTGATTGATTGAGCCCCTGCTCAAAGTGAAGCTCCGGATTAGGTGCCTCCGAAAGCAGGACTGAGTGCGACCTGATTATCTTGCATCTTCCCCAGCACTTAGCACATAATAAGCATTTAACAAATACCATTATTATTACTCCTGGGAAGTAACCATCCAGCCCAGTGCACTGTCCGAGGCTGGCACTCAAATACTATCAATCAATCATATTTATGGAGGGTTTACTGTGTGCAGAACACTGTAATATATGCTTGGGAGAATTTAATACAACAATATAAAATACTAATGCTCTAGATGGTGATGATGATGATGTGACCTACTCTTATCTTATGTCAGTCAGTGAGCACCTACTGTGTGCAGAGCTCTGTACTAAGCACTTGAGTACCATATAACAGTAAACAGACACATTTCTTGCCCACATCAAGCTTACAGTCCAGAGCGGGAGACAGACAACAATATCAATAAATTACAGCTATGTATTTAAGTGCTGTGGTGCTGGGAGATCTATATCCATAATTTATTTTAATGTCTGTTTCCCCCTCTTGGCTTCATAGCTTGGTATGGGCAGGAAACATGTCTATCGACTCTGTTATAATGTACTTTCCCAAGTGCTTAGTACAGTGCTCTGTGCATGGGGAGTGCTCGATAAATACCATTGATTGATTGATGACAGCCCAGAGGTTGTGGATGGGAGAAGTTATTTTAGTATTAGCAAATGTCTGTCTCCCCCCTTCTAGACTGTGAGCCTAGACTGTGAGCGATTGTTGTTTAGGGATTGTCTCTATTTGCTGCTGAATTTACTTTCCAAGCACTTAGTACAGTGCTCTGCACACAGTAAGCATTCAATAAATATGATTGATTGAATGAATGAAACGCTATCGAGTTGTTTCTGATTCATAGTGACTCTATGGATATATGTAACTTGCTCAGGGGATAGAGAATGGGCATGGGAGACAGAAGGTCATGGGTTCTAATCCCAGCTCTGCCAATTGTTCGCTGTGTGACCTTGGGCAAGTCATTTCACTTCCCTATGCCTCAGTTCCCTCAGCTATAAAATGTGGATTAAGACTGTGAGCCCCATGTGGGACAGGGACTATATCCAACCCACTTTGCTTGTATCCACCCAAGTGCTTAGTACAGTGCCTGGCACAGAGTAAGTGCTTAACAAATACCACAGTTATTACTATCATTATTATTAGTGGCTCTTCCATTATCGTTGTTATGGTTTCTAGCCATCGAACTGCCTGTCTGTCTCTCCCACGTTTTTCCTGGACTTTTCCTAGCATTAGTGTCTACTGGAGGTAAAATTGTTGCCAGCCACCTGACTCCAGCCCTGCCCACAAATAGTCCTGGGCCCCAGAGAGTTCAGTCAGTCAATCATATTTATCAAGTGCTTACAGTGTGCAGAGCACTGTACTAAGTGCTCAGGAGAGTAGAATACAACAATTTATCAGACACATTCCCTTCCCAGGAGGAGCTTACCATCTAGAGGGGAGCTTACAGTCTACAGTCAACCTCCGGATCAAACAAAAACTCCTCACCATTGGTTTAAAAGCACTCCACCACCTCTCCCGCTCCTACCTCACCTCCCTTCTCTCCTTCTTCAGCCCAGCCCGCACCCTCCGCTCCTCTGCCGCTAACCTCCTCACTGGGCCTCGTTCTCGCCTGTCCGCCGTCGACCCCCAGCCCACGTCCTCCCCCTGGCCTGGAATGTCCTCCCTCCACATGTCCGCCAAACTAGCTCTCTTTCTCCCTTCAAAGCCCTACTGAGAGCTCACCTCCTCCAGAAGGCCTTCCCAGACGGAGCCCCCTTTTCCCTCTTCTCCCCACCCCACCCCAGCCTACCTCCTTCCCCTCTCCACAGAACTTGTATATATTTGTACAGATTTATTACTCTATTTTACTTGTACATATTTACTATTCTATTAATTTTGTTAATGATGTGCTTAGAGCTATAATTCTATTTGTTCTGATGATTTTGACACCTGTCTACGTGTTTTGTTTTGTTGTCTGTCTCCCCCTTCTAAACTGTGAGTCCATTGTTGGGTAGGGACTGTCTCTATATGTTGCCAACTTGTACTTCCCAAGAGCTTAGTACAGTGCTCTGCACACAGTAAGTGCTCAATAAATATGATTGAATGAATGGAGGGGGTCAATTTAGGCAGCACCAGATTGGGAGAAGAGCCATCCTTCTTTCTCTGACTGTAAAAGCTCCTAAAGCTATGAAGAAATTCTCCCCAGCCCCAACCCCTCCCACCCCCCAGGGATTTCAACAGTCAAAAAAGGATCATGAGGCAATCAGCAAAGACAGTATTTAGCAGACAGCGGGGCAAACAACAAACAGAAAAGCATTCTGGCCTAGTGGAAAGACCTTGGGCATGGGAGTCAGAGGACAAGCGTTCTAATCTTGGTTCCACCACCTGTCTGCTGTGTGACCTTGGGCAAGTCACTTTACTTCTCTGGGCCTCAGGTTCCTCAACTGGAAAATGGAATTTCAATTCCTGTTTTCCTTTCCACTTGGGACAGGAACTTCTTCTAACTTGACTATAAAATCTAACCCAGTGCTTCTAACCTGACTCTCTTGGGTCAACCCCAGTGCTCAGTACAGTGCTTTGCACACAGTATGAGCTTCAAAAAAATCCATCACAAAGAATAACCTTTGTGTTTGTTGGCCACAATGGCATTTCTGGCTCATAGGTGAGCCTGATATGGTGCCCTTTATTTACTGGTTCCCATTTCCTGTTGGAAACTGGAGAAGGAGACCTGGGAGATAACTGAAGCAGAGAGACCAGCCTAGAGTATGTCAATCAGAATTGGGGTCGCTCTCCTCTAATAATAATGATGGCATTATTATTAAGGCCTGGTAAGGCCTTACTATGTGCAAAACACTGTTCTAAACGCTGGAGAAGCATCAGATTGTGATAGCAAAAAACAAGAAACAGCATGGCCTAGTGAATAGAGCACAGGCCTCGGAGTCAGCAGGACCTGAGTTCTGATCCTGACTCTGCCATTTGTCTGTTGTGTGACCTTGGGCAAGTCATTCCCCCTTCTAGACTGTGAGCCCATTGTTGAGTAGAGACTGTCTCTATATGTTGCTGACTTGTATTTCCCAAGTACTTAGGACAGTGCTCTGCTCACAGTAAGTGCTCAATAAATACGATTGAATGAATGAATGAATGAATTCAACTTCCCTGTGCCTCAGTTACCTCATCTGTAAGACAATGAGCCCTATGTGGGACATGGTCTGAGTCCAAGCTGATTGGTATGTATCTACCCCAGCACTCAGTACAGTGTCTGGTACATAGTAAGCGCTTAACCAATACCATGAAAAAAAATCATGCCAAGCCCAAATATGAAATCCTCCATGAGGATAAGGGCTAGCTATAAAAGCAATTGGACAGGGTGTGGTCTGAGTCTATTTCTGGGATTAATAATAAGAATAAGAATAATTGTGGTATTTGTCAAGCATTTACTATTTGCCAGGCATTGTACTAATTGCAGGGGTAGCTACAAGATAACTGCATTGTAGCATGGCTAAGTGGAAAGAGCACAGGCTTGGGAGTCAGAGGTCATGGGTTCAAATCCCAGCTCCACCACTTGTCAGCTGTGTGACTTTGGGCAAGTCACTTAACTTCTCTGTGCCTCAGTTACCTCATCTGTAAAATGGGGATTAATGATAATAATGATGGTATTTGTTAAGTGCTTATTATGTGCCAAGCTCTGTTCTAAGCGCCGGGGTAGATACAGGGTAATTAGGTTGTCCCACGTGGAGCTCACACTTTTAATCCCCATTTTACAGATGAGGTAACTGAGGCCCAGATAAGTGAAGTGACTTGTCCAAAGTCACACAGCTGGTGGAGCCGGCATTTGAACCCATGACCTCTATCTCCAAAGCCCATACTCTTTCCACTGACCCATACTGCTTCTCTAAGATTAAGACTGTGAGCCCCATGTGGGGCAACCTGATTACCTTGTATCCCTTCCAGTGCTTAGAACAGTACTTGACACATAGTAAGCGCTTAACAAATGCCATCATTATTATTATTACACCATATAGGTCTCACAATCATAATCCCTATTTTACAGATGAGGGAATTGAAGCACAGAGAAGTAAAGTGACTTGTCCAAAGTCACACAGCAGACAAGTGGCAGAGCCAGGATTAGAATAGTTAATTAGGATTATGAAAGCATAATATGGGTTATAATAATGATGGCATTTATTAAGTGCTTACTATGTGCAAAGCACTGTTCTAAGCACTGGGGAGGTTTCAAGGTGATCACGTTGTCCCAGTGGGGGCTCACAGTCTTAATCCCCATTTTACAGATGAAATAACTAAGGCCCAGAGAAGTGAAGTGACCTGCCTAAAGTCACACAGCTGACAATTGACGGAGCTGGGATTTGAACCCATGACCTCTGACTCCAAAGCCCGGGCTCTTTCCACTGAGCCACGCTGCTTCTCTACCTCAGAATCCCAGGCCCATGCTCTATGGCAAGGCTGTGTACTCAGTTAAATTCCCCTCATCTCTTTCACGCAGCCTTCCTCAAGGACTCACAAGAAATTTAGAAGCTGATATCACTATTCACTTCTGATCCCCTAGGAAACTGTCTACTCTTCAGTCTGAGAGCACATCATCCAGAGCCCTTGAGTCACTCAGACAGGACTTGCTAATTGTGCTCCGGTAGAACACACTTGAAAAGGCTTGCAAGTGATTAGGGACCACTTCTCAGATTTAGCAAAGCACTTGGCAATTCCTCAGAAAAATGACCAGCCATCCTTAGCCTATTCACCCAACTAGAGGTCTCCTTCAGCAGCAGAGAGCTGTCGTGGACCTCTCTTCCCTTGTAGCACGATCGACAGTGAGTTAATAATAATAATAATAATTGGGCATTTGTTAAGCACTTACTATGCACCAAGCAGTGTTCTAAGCACTGGGGTAGATACAAGGAGTCGAATCAGACATAATCCCTATCCCATGTGGGGCTCACAGTCTTAATCTGCATTTTACAGATGAGGTAACTGAAGCCTAGAGGAATTAAGTGACTTGCCCAGGGTCACACAGCAGACACGTGGCCGAGCCGGGATTAGAACCCACCAGTTAGAAAACTGAATCAGAAAAGCTAGTGGTCTTTTGGGAGATGCAAAGGCAGAGTGTGGCATACGGGACGTTCATATTGGCTGCATTCAGCTTCTACCTCCAAAGCAATGTCTGTCATCAAGTAGCAACGTGGGATCACGGGCAGTCAGTCGGACCAGCACCATCAAAACTATACTGGCCCCATCGGACCTGTGCTGGCTGGGAAAAGTGAGAAGAACTGACAATAGCAAGACACCCCAAACACTGCTCTGAGTTAATTAATAGCCTGTCTTAATAATAATAACGATGATGATGATGATGGTATTTGTTAAGCGCTTACTACTTACTACATGAAGCGCTGGGGTGGATACAGGCAAATCAGGTTAGGCACAATCCCTGTCCCACTTGGGGCTCACAGCCCCATTTTACAGATGAGGTAACTGAGGCACAGAGAAGTGAAGTGACTTGCCCAAGATCACACAGTAGACAATTGGTGGAGCTGGGATTAGATCTCATGGCCTTCTGAATCCCAGGCCCGTGCTCTTTCCATTACGCCATGCTGCTTCTCGGAGCAGCATTTCTTAGCAGCATCTCTAAATCCTGAGCACTTATTGTGTATCGAGTATTGTACTTAGGGCTTGGGAGAGTATAATAGAGTTAGTAGATGCAATCTCTGTCTTCAAGGAGCTTCCATTCTAGGAGATTGTAACCAGAGACAGAGTGTAAAGAAGGAACCATTTAAAGACGTAATGGAGCAATAAAAAAGGAACTATTTAAAGATGTAATGGAGCAATGGAGCAGCCTAATGGAGCCCGTGTGGGAAACAGCCCAGGAGGCAGATCAGCCTGATGAGCACAGTCACAGAGGGGGAAACTCGGTGAGAGCGAGGGGACTTCAGGAATTCAGCAGGGGCAACCGTACAACAAGGGCCCATCTTTACAAATGCACAATGAGTGGCAGTCACCCATAGATTTATCAGCCTAACCTGAGCTCACACACACACACACACACACACACACATTCACAATCACACACTATATATAATGTAAGTATATATTGTTTAGGCGGTACAGATCGTGCATATTTGACGGGCTATAACATGTATGCATAATATGGGTAATACACAGAATGCATATATCGTATGTGTGACATAAGTGTACCTATTATTTATAATAATGATGATGATGGTATTTGTTAAGCACTTATTATGTGCCAAGCATTGTTCTAAGCACTGGGGAGGTTACAAGGTGATCAGGTTGTCCCGCGGGGAGCTCACAGTCTTAATCCCCATTTTACACATGAGAGAACTGAGGCCCAGAGAAGTTAAGTGACTTGCCCAAAGTCACACAACTGACAAGTGGTGGAGCCGGGATTAGAACCCATGACCTCTGACTCCCAAGCCTGTGCTCTTTCCTCTGAGCCACTCTGCTTCTCAGCTGTATACTAAGGTTTGTATGCCTAACATGCAATGCCTTTATTGCAGATATGCTATAGGATGTTTACACTGTATATGATACAATGTGTACATGCAGTATCAAAAAGACAGGAGAAAGGAAGTGAAACAATCTCCAGGAAATGGGGAGAAAAGCCCAGTCAATGGGGAAAGATTTTGATTGTGTTAGTTTTATTTACTACTAATAATGATTGGGGTATTTGGGAAGTGCTTTACTATATGCCAAGTACTGTACTAAACAGTGGGGTAGATACAAAATAATCAGGTTGGACACAGTCTCTGTCCCTCATGGGACTCACAGGATAAGGAGAAGGGAGAATAGAATATTGAATACCCATTTTACAGTTGAGGAAAATGAGATCCAGAGGAGTTAAGTGACTTGCCCAAGGTGTCACAGCAAGAAAGTGGCAGAGCAGGATTAGAACACAGGTCCTCTGATTCCCAGGCCCAAGCTTTTTCCACTAGCTCCCACTGCTTCCCCAGTGCTTTTTCATTCCTCAGTACTTGTGTGTCAATAGAAAAGCCATTGAACAAAGAGGCACAAGACTTGGTGGAGAAAGTTATTTATTTGGCAGTTTAATATTATAGGCTTCAAATAATATTGGTTTGTGGGAACATAGATCTTAATGCAAATCCCATGCCTCGAAGTGATGGGTGGAAAGCATCACAGAAGCCGTAGTCAATAGTTGCCAGCTGGAGAGAATTATTGTTGTTATTCCTATCATTATTTCTGGCATTTGTTGAGCATTTACTTAATGATAATAATAATAGTAGTAGCGTAAATTATTATTATTGTGGTATGTGTTAAGCTCTTACTCTGTGCCAGTGTTTTTATTTACATTAATGTCTGTCTACCCCTCTAGACTGTAAGCTTGTCTAACAACTCTGCTATAATGTTATATTGCACTCTCTCAGGTAATAATAATAATAATCATCATCATCATTATTATTATGGTATTTGTTAAGTGCTTACTATGTACCAAGCACTGTAATAAGCACTGGGCTGGATTACAAGTAAATCAGTCCCTGTTCCATGTGGGGCTCACGGTCTCAATTCCCATTTTACAGGTGAGGTAACTGAGGCACAGAGAAGAGCTTCACTAAATGCTTGAAAGTATAATTCAGCAATAAAGAGAGACAATCTCTGCCCACACCGGGCAATCAGGGCAGACACCATTCCTATCTCATATGTGGCTCGCAATTTAAGAGGGAAAGAGAAACAATCAATCAGCGGTACTTATCGAGTGCTTACTGTGCGCAGAGCAATGTGCTAAGGGCTTGCGAGAATACATTGTATTATTCATTCACTCATTCATTAATTCATTCAATCGTATTTATTGAGCTCTTAATGTGTGCAGAGCACTGCACTAAGTGTTTGGGAGAGTACAAGTCAGCGTGTACTCTCTGAATTGAGAATTGAGAAGCAGCGTGGCTCAGTGGAAAGAGCCCGGGCCTTGGAGTCAGAGGTCATGGGTTCTAATCCCTACTCCGTCACTTGTCAGCTGTGTGACTTTGGGCAAGTCACTTAACTTCTCTGGGCCTCAGTTCCCTCATCTGGAAAATGGGGATTAAGACTGTGAGCCCCCCGTGGGACAACCTGATAATCTTGTAACCTCCCCAGCGCTTAGAACAGTGCTTTGCACACAATAATAATAATAATAATGTTGGTATTTATTAAGCACTTACTATGTGCAAAGCACTGTTCTAAGCGCTGGGGTAGGTACAAGGTAATCAGGTTGTCCCGTGAGGCATCATCATCAAGTCAGCAACAAAGAGAGACAATCCCTGCCCAGAATGGGCTGACTATCTAGAAGCAGGGAGACAGGCATCAAAACAAGTAAACAGGCATCAATAGCATCAATAGAAATAAATAGAATTAGACATAGATACACATATCAGAACAAGTAAAACAGGCATTAATACAAATAAACAGAACTATAGATATGTACATATCTACACAAATGCTGTGGGGTGAGGGGAGGGGGAGACACTAGGTAGACACAACCCCTCAAGCATATATTTGGGAAGTAGTGGAAAGAGCCCGGGCTTATATGTTGCCAACTTGTACTTCCCAAGCGCTTAGTACAGTGCTCTGCACACAGTAAGCGCTCAATAAATATGATTGATTGATTGATTGATTTGGAGTCAGAGGTCATGGGTTCAAATCCCAGCTCTGCCACTTGTCAGCTGTGTGACTTTGGGCAAGTCACTTCACTTCTCTGTGCCTCAGTGACCTCATCTGCAAAATGGGGATGAAGACTGTGAGCCCCCTGTGGGGCAACCTTATCACCTTGTAACCTCCCCAGTGCTATGTGCAAAGCACATAGTAAGCGCTAAACAGATGCCATCATTAGTATTATTATTATATATTTAAACCCCATTTTGTAGATGAGGAAACTCGGTCACGGAGAAGTGAAGTGACTTGCCTGAGGTCACACAGCAGGCGAGTGGCAGAGCTGGGATTAGAACCCGTGTCTCCTGACTCTGTACTCTACACACCAGGCCACAGTGCTTCTCTATGCTAAAAGTTGGCAGCTCCTGATCCTTTGGAGTCTCTCAGATGAACAGGGTGGGGAGGTAGAGGGAACAAACTGGCAACAGGCTCACAAGGAAAGAAACAAGAAGATAAAGTAGAAGCAGTGAACACCTCCACCACCAAAAGCAGGGAGAGGCCACTGGAGAGTAGATTGTTTTACCATAGGCGGGTTTGCCCAAGATATTAGGGCACTGAGACAGAAGGGAGTGATATGTAGCTGTCAGCCAGAGCATGAAGGGAACAGAGTAGTAACATAGTGTGATGGATAGTGGATATTATTATTATTATTATAAAGCACAGACCTGGGAGCCAGAAGGTCATGGGTTCTAATCCCAGCTCTGCCACTTGTCCGCTGTGTGAACTTGGGCAAGTCGCTTCACTTCTCTGGGACTGTTACCTCATCTGTAAAATGGGGATTGAGATCGTGAGCCCCATGTGGGAAAGAGATTGTGTCCAACACGATTTGCTTGTATCCACCCCAGTGCTTAGTACAGTCCCTGGCACAAAGTAAGTGCTTAGTAAATACCACAGTTATCATTATTATTATTATTAGAAGGGAAGAGAAAGGAGAAAGCAGCCATGCTGCTTCCTTAAGGACTTCATTCATAAGGGCTTCTAGTCCGGTTTAGTGGCTAGGACATACTTTGGAGGGGATATCTGAGACTTTGTCAGCTCTGCCCCAACCTACTGCGTGACTTAAAGCAAGTCACAATCTCTCTGGGCCTCAGTTCCCTCATCTGTAAAATGGGGTTAGTGAGACCCACCTCTCCCCAGCTTCTCAGGGATGTTATGAGGATCATTGGAAAGTGCTTTGGAAAAGAAAAACACCACACACATTTAATATGTTATTTTTACAGATTTTAGAAATCATCAATTGTATTGTGCTCTACCAAGACCTTAGTACAGTGCTCTGCACATAACAAGTGCTCACTAAATACACTGATTGATTATTAGTGATCTTCCAGACCTATCTGACCTGCATTCTCATCTGAGTGAAGAGGAATTATCTATTTAAAGCAACATTGACTAATAGTTCAAAGGAGCCCAGGGTAAAAACACTTCCCACTTACAGGGAATTTCTGGGGGAATTTTACATGGCACAAGGTAATTTCTCTAAAGGGATCTGAGGGTGAATGGGCAAATCCCCTCCTCCCCCCCATCCCCCTTGCCCATCCCAGTTCTCCTTTCTCATCCTCTCTTCCCCTACCCTCCCCGCCCAGGCCCTCACCAACTCATTCCCATCAAAACCCTCCCCACCCCTCGCACCCTCCCCCCTCCCTCCCCTCCCTCCACAGCTGCTGCCAAGTGTGGCCTTTGGAACCCCCGCTCCATTATAGGTAAGCTCCCTTTCATCCTTGACCTGTTCCTTTCCCGCCCTCTCCTCCTCCTCCTCCTCCTCCTCCTCCTCCTCATCCTTCTCCTCCTCGCCCTTACCGAAACTTGGTCCACTTCAGATGACATGGTCTCTTCTGCTGCTCTCTCCAGCGGAGGCATCTTCTTCTCCCACTCCCCCAAACTCACCGGAAAAGGAGGAGGTGTCAGCTTCCTTCTCGCACCACAATGTCGCTTTTGCACTATCCCTCCTCCCCCTTCTCTTTCCTTCCCCTCCTTTGAAGCCCATATTATTCGCCTCTACCATCCCCTCCAGATTCTTGCAGCCATCATCTACTACCCCTGGTCCCACCTCCTACTTTTTAAAATGATTTTGACCCCTTTCTCACCTTCCTTCTCTCCTTTTCCATGCCCACTCTGATCCTCGGAGACTTCAACATCTACATGAATGTCCCAGGTGACTCCTTTGCTGCCCACCTTCTATCTCTCGTTGACACTGCCAACCTCTTGCTCCACCCCACCTTGCCCACTTACCAACTTGGTCACACCCTTGATCACATTTTCTCCTATCACTGCACTATCTCCACCTTCATCAACTCTGAAATCTCTCTCTCTGATCATAACCTTCTCACCTGCCTCCTCACTCACACTCCTCTCCCCTGTAAATCTATATTACTACCTCACAGAGACCTCCACTCTCTCAACCCCATCCATCTTTCTGAGTGCCTCACACCCCACCTTGCCTCCCTTTCCTCTCTACCCAATCTTGATGATCAGATTACTGCTCTCAACTCTACCCTTTCTACTCAGCTTGACTCCCTCGTTCCCCTTTCCCTTCACCACTCTCGTACCACTAACCCACAGCCTTGGATCACTGCCACTGTCTGCCTCCTTCACTGCTTGAGCTGCTGAATGCTGCTGGCAAAAGTCTAAACACCAAGCCAACCTTGTTCATTTCAAGTTTATCCTTTCCTGCCTTAACTCTGCCCTCTCCTCTGCTAGGCAAAACTATTTTTCCTCTCTTATTGACACCCATGCCCATCACCCGCGTCAGCTGTCCCGTACTTTCAACTCCCTCCTCAGGCCCCCTCTTCCTCCCCCTCCTCCATCCCTCACCCTCAACGATCTGGCCTCCTACTTCATTAGTAAAATTAACACCATCTGGTCTGAGCTCCCCAAAGTCACCCCTCCCCCTTCTCCATCCCCCCTGTTCTCAACCCTCTCGGCCACTCTCCCATCCTTCCCAGCAGTATCTTCAGATGAGATCTCCTCCCTCCTAAGTGCCACTCCTTCCACCTGTGCTTTGAACCCCATTCCCTCTCATCTTATGAATATTCTCACCCCTTCACTCCTCCCCTCCTTAACTTCCATCTTCAACAGCTCACTCTCCACTGGTTCCTTCCCCTCTGCCTTCAAACATGCCCATGTCTCCCCCATCCTAAAAAACCCTCTCTTGAACCCACTGCCCCTTCTAGTTATCACCTTATCCCCCTCCTATCCTTCCTTTCCAATCTCGTACAACAAGTTGTCTACACTCACTGTCTCAAATTCCTCAACACCAACTCTCTCTTAGACCCCCTACAATCTGGCTTCCAACCCCTACCCTCCACTGAAACTGCCCTCTCAAAGGTCACCAATGACCTCCTTCTTGCCAAATCAAATGGCTCCTACTCTATCCTAATCCTCCTAATCCTCCTAATCCTAACCTCTCAGCTGCCTTTGACACTGTGGACCACCCCCTTCTCCTCAACATGCTATCCAACCTTGGCTTCATAGATTCAGATTCTGTCCTCTCCTTGTTCTCCTCTTCTCTCGCTGATAGATCATTCTCAGTCTCCTTCATGGGCTCCTCCCCCCCTCCCATCTCCTTACTGTAGGGTTTCCTCAAGGGTCACTTCTTGGTCCCCTTTTGTTCTCCATCTAGACTGTCTCCCTTGGGGAACTCATTTGCTCCCATGGCTTCAACTATCATCTCTGTGCTGATGACACCCAAATCTACATCTTCACCCCTGCCCTCT
This sequence comes from Tachyglossus aculeatus, assembly GCF_015852505.1. Classification (NCBI taxonomy): domain Eukaryota; kingdom Metazoa; phylum Chordata; class Mammalia; order Monotremata; family Tachyglossidae; genus Tachyglossus; species Tachyglossus aculeatus. The sequence goes on along the minus strand of NC_052068.1, from coordinate 60,459,122 downwards.
CTCCCTCCCTCCAGGCTCGTATCTCCTCCGGCTTTCAGGACATCTCCATCTGGATGTCTGCCCACCATCTAAAATTCAACGTGTCTAGGACTGAACTCCTTATCTTCCATCCCAAACCCTGTCCTCGCCCTTACTTTCCCATCACTGTAGACGGCACTACCATCCTTCCCATCTCACAAGCCCACAACCTTGGTGTCATCCTCAACTCCGCTCTCTCATTCACCCCACACATCCAGTCCATCACCAAAACCTGTTAGTCTCACCTCCATAACGTTACCAAGATCTGCCCTTTCCTCCCTATCCAAACCGCTACCTTGATGATTCAATCTCTCAACCTATCCCATCTGGATTACTGCATCAGCCTCCTCTCTGATCTCCCAACCTCCTGTCTCTCCCCGCTTCAGTCCACACTTCATCTGCTGCCCGGATTATTTTTATACAGAAATGCTCTGGGCATGTCACTCCCCTCCTCAAAAATCTCCAGTGGCTGCCTGTCAACCTACGAATCAAGCAAAAACTCCTCACTCTCGGCTTCAAGGCTCTCTATTCCCTCACCCCCTCCTACCTCACTTCCCTTCTCTCCTTCTCCAGCCCAGCCCGCACCCTCCACTCCTCTGCCGCTAACCTCCTCACTGTGCCTCGTTCTTGCCTCTCCCACTGTCGGCCCCTGGCCCACGTCCTTCCCCGGGCCTGGAATGCCCTCCCTCCACACATCTGCCAAACTAGCTCTCTTCTTCTCTTCAAAGCCCTACTTCTCCTCCAGGAGGCCTTCCCAAACTGAACTCCCTTTTTCCTCTCCTCCTCCACCGGCTCCACCAATTGTCAGCTGTGTGACTTTGGGCAAGTCACTTAACTTCTCTGTGCCTCAGTTACCTTATCTGTAAAATGGGGATTAAGACTGTGAGTCCCCCGAGGGACAACCTGATCACCTTGTAACCTCCCTAGTGCTTAGAACAGTGCTTTGCACATAGTAAGCGCTTAATAAATGCCATTATTATTATATAAAAAAACCGCAAAATCTCCTTCTAGACTGTGAGCCTGTTGTTGGGTAGGGATCGTCTCTATATGTTGCCAACTTGTACTTCCCAAGTGCTTAGTACAGTGCTCTGCACACAGTAAGCGCTTAATAAATATGATTGAATGAATGAACCACTTCGTACGGTGCTCTGCATACAGGAAGCGCTTAATAAATCAATGGATTGATTGATTTCCCCTATCTGTAATGTATTTTAAGGTCTGCCTCCTCGGATTAGTCTATAAACTCCTTGAGGGCAGGGATCATCACTACTAACTCTGTCCCACTGAACTTTCCCCATGCTCTGCATACATTTGTCTTGTCTAATGCTGTCAAGTCGTCTCTGACCCATAGTGATGACATGGACACATCTCTCCCAGAACACCCCACCTCTATCTGCAATCATTCTGGTAGTGGACCCATAGAGTTTTGTTCATAAAAATACCAAAGTGGTTTCCCATTGCCTCCTTCCGCGCAGTAAACTTGAGTCTCCGCCCTCGACTCTCTCCCATGCTGCTGCTGCCCAGCACAGGTGAATTTTGACTTGCAGCAAATTGCCTTCCACTCGCTAGCCACTGCCCAAGCTAGGAAAGGATTGGATAGGCCTCTGCTTGACTCTCCCTCCCATAGTAGAGACTGGTGGAGTACTGGAAACTCTCCAGGTGGTCCTCAGTTACCTCATCTGTAAAATGGGAATTAAGACTGTGAGCCCCCCATGGGACAACCTGATCACCTTGTAACCTCCCCAGCGCTTAGAACAGTGCTTAGCACATAGTAAGTGCTTAACAAATACCAATATTATTATTATTCTACATTTAGTGCTCCATAAATACCACTAATTGATTGTTGATTCTGGCTTGCTACTTCCACCCTCTTTAAACCAGTCTCTCCCACCAGACTCTCTTGTCTATAACCTTTCTTTTCCAGAAGATTTTTTAGTGATCCAAAGAAATTGAAATGGCTCTTCCAGACTAATCATTAACTCCATCAACTTCTGAGTCATTTGCTATGGGAACTCTCTCTCTGCATCAACAGTAAACAGGTTCATTTAGATTCCCTTCGCGGAATCTGCTGAAATGTACTTTCATGTCCGTGAATGGGGAAAGCGGCAGTTCTGATATTTTCTGTCATCACCTTTTGGTGGTCATGGATGGAGAACAACCTTTACTGTTAGTCATTAAGGAGCAGAGTTTGGCCACCAAGCATTTCTTGAGCCGATTGATACCATATGCTTTTGAAATTATTAATAGAAAAAAAATACCCTTTGAGTCCTTAAAGTCACCGTCTGATATTTGGCAGTGGGTAGTGTGGTTGATTTGTGATCTATTACATGTTCCTCTTAGACTTATAGTGCACCATTTCCCCAGGGAACTCAAGACACATTATAAAGAACTTTAATTAAGGAATTTTTATATGAGAAGCAGCATGGCTCAGTGGAAAGTGCATGGGCTTTGGAGTCAGAGGTCATGGGTTCAAATCCCAGCTCCGCCAATTGTCAGCTATGTGACTTTGGGCAAGTCAGTTAACTTCTCTGGGCCTCAGTTACCTCATCTGTAAAATGGGGATTAAGACTGTGAGCCCCCGTGGGACAACCTGATCACCTTGTAACCTCCCCAGCACTTAGAACAGTGCTTTGCACATAGTAAGTGCTTAATAAATGTTATAAAAAAAATTTTCAAGGTATCCATCAATGGGTAGTAATTAGTGAACCCCAATGTACTATAGTGCACACTTAGACTGTGAGTCCCATGTGGGAAACGGATTGTGGCCAACTTGATTTTCTTGTTCCAACCACAGCCCTCAGTACAGTGCTTGACACATAGTAACCACTTAATACCATTATTATTATTGTAATTATTATCATCATTCTAGGAATTTTGAATATTACACTAAGAGCAGAAGGCACACTGCCTAAGGAAGTTTACCACTTAGTGGGGTAGACAGGAATAATAATAATAATAATATGTTAAGTGCTTACTAGGTGCCAGGCATTATACTCAGTGCTGGGGTAGGTACAAACCATCCCTGTCCCATGTGGGGCTCACAGTCTTAATCCCCATTTTACAGATGCAGGAGCTGGGGCACAGAGAAGTTAAGGGACTCACCCAAGGTCACACAGAGGAAAAGTGGCAGAGTGGGATTAGAACCCATGACCTTCAGACTCTCAGGCCCGTGGCCTATCCATTAGGCCATGCTGCTTCCCAGCATATAAAGCAGGTAGACATGGGATCTGTCTAAAGTTCATTCATTCATTCATTCAATCGTATTTATTGAGCGCTTACTGTGTGCAGCACACTGTACTAAGCACTTGGGAAGTACAAGTTGGCAATATATAGAGACGATCCCTACCCAACAATGGGCTCACAGTCTAGAAGGGGGAAACAGACCACAAAACAAAACATGTGGACAGGTGTCAAGTCATCAGAATAAATAGAAGTAAAGCTAGGTGCACATCATTAACAAAATAAATAGAATAGTAAATATGGACAAGTAAAATAAATAGAGTAATAAATCCATACAAACTTATATACAGGTGCTATGGGGAGGGGGCTCAGTCTGGGAAGGCCTCTTGCAGGAGGTGAGCTCTCAGTAGGGCTTTGAAGGGAGGAAGAGAGATAGCTCGGCGGATGTGCAGAGGGAAAAAAAGTTGTGAAAAGTTTTGAAAAGAAGCAAAACACAGACACAGCTGGCAAGAGTAAACAAGGGATAAACGAATAAATGGAACAAAAGGGAAGGTGCATACAGTTCTAAGGAGTTAGTTTGACTAAAAATCCAATCCCAGTCGAATGAAAATTTATTTCTCTCATCTCTCAGTTCTTAGATTGCAAGCTCATTATGGGCATGGGCCATGTTCTGCTAATTCTGTTGTAATGTACTTTCCCAAGTGCTTAGTACAGTGCTCTGTACATAGTAAGTGCTCAATAAATGCCACTGATTAACTGATTGACCAGAATTAACACATAAAGGAGCAGAACAGTGAAATTGTGGGGATTGCGTGAATAAAATGGCATCAATTATCTCTTGATGTGACATTTAAATAGTTGCTGGATGTTTTCCATGAAAATGCAACTTGGAAATCATTTCCACGTCTCCCAAAGTAGCCATTCTGTAACTTGCATCCATGGGACATCTAGAGAACACAAAACACTACCTATGTCCTGCATGTGAACACTTGGCTGTGTTTAGAGTAGTTGTTGGCAGCTCTCCAAAATATGGGGCATAATGGTGCATAATAATAATGATGATAATAATATTAATAACAATAATAATAATAATAATGGTATTTGTTAAGTGCTTACTATGTGTCAAACACTGTTCTAAGCACTGGAGTAATATGTATATATGTATATATGTTTGTACATATTTGTTACTCTATTTATTTATTTTACTTGTACACGTCTATTTTATTTGTTTTATTTTGTTAGTATGTTTGGTTTTGTTCTCTGTCTCCCCCTTTTAGACTGTGAGCCCACTGTTGGGTAGGGACTGTCTCTATATGTTGCCAACTTGTACTTCCTAAGTGCTTAGTACAGTGCTCTGCACACAGTAAGCACTCAAATACGATTGATGATGATGATGAGTAGATACAAAGTAATCAGCTTGTCCCACTTGGGGCTCACAGTCTTAATCCCCATTTTACAGAAGAGGGAACTGAGGCACAGAGAAGTTAAGTGACTTGCCCAAAGTCACACAGCTGACAAGTGGCAGAGCTGGGATTAGAACCTACAACCTCTGGCTCCCAAGCCCATGCTCTTTCCACTAAGCCACGAGCATGTGGCATCATATATATTCTCTCAGGCACACTGAATAATGTAATGATGTCATAAGCACCATTTTGCAGAAGTAACTGAAATTTGAAGTAACTGAAATCCATGCTAACCTAGAATGCTTCTAAGGGGGGAACATCTGACCTCCTCCATTGTCCCAGAGGCACTGGACTGCCCTCTCCTAGATCTCTTTGAACCCAAGTGCCATTTCTGAGCCACTCAATGCCATGACAGGAGGCAAGGAGAAGAGAGAGACGTTGAGTTCTAGTTATATAAATCCCAGATATAAAGGTACTCTACCCCAGACAATCAAGGGGCAAACCAGCTAGGAGGTAGAAAGCCAGACAAAATGGTCATCCTAACTTTATTTAAGGGAAAACGTCAATAGCTCACTCATGTCACCTAATCTCACTCCATCTGAGCTACTCCTGATTCCTTTCAGCAGGCAATTTCACTGTAATAAAAGATGAGTGAAGGGCCAAAGAGCATCTTGAGAACTCTGCATCGGGGAAGCAAAGTGCACTGACAGAAAATCTGAGCTGTAAACCCCATTTAGACTCAGTGCAAAAAATCAGCCTATCGAGTTACTGAAAATCACAAGCAGATTTGGAATAGTTTTGTCCCAGAGTTAGCTGGAGACCGGTCCCAATCCGTCAGTCAATCAATCCATCAATTTGTTGAGTGCTTACTGTGCGCAGAGCATTGTGTTAAGTGTTTAGGAGATTACAACAGAGTTGGAAGACATGATCCCTGCCCTAAAGAAGCTTACAATCTAATTAATGTCTTTCTTCCAATTACCCACAAAATGTATATTAAATAACCCTAAAAATATCAAATGGGATGCTAGATCAGAGATTGAGCAAAATCCTGGCCATCGTTACCATTTAGGGAGCACGTACTATGTCTCGAATGAAGCAGCATGGCTCAGTGGAAAGAGCACGGGCTTTGGAGTCAGAGGTCATGGGTTCAAATCCCGGCTCCGCCAATTGCCAGCTGTGTGACTTTGGGCAAGTCACTTAAGTTCTCTGTGTCTCAGTTGCCTCATCTGTAAAATGGGGATTAAGACTGTGAGCCCCCCATGGGACAACCTGATCACCTTGTAACCTCCCCAGTGCTTAGAACAGTGCTTTGCACATAGTAAGTGCTTAATAAATGCTATCATTATTATTATTATTATTGGGTGCTTATAAAGTTCTAGACTGATAACCTACTGTGTGCAGAAAACTGAACAGAGCTTTTTCTATGTGAAGAGAGTACTGAGCAATGTATGGAGCACTTATTGTCTACACAGAACTATACTGGAGCCTTGGGAGATTTAAAGTGAAGTAAGAGACACATCCCTGCTCAGGATCACAACTGGAGAGTTTTTTTTACCAATTACCAAGTTTTACCAAGTTTTACCAATTTTACCAACTGGAGAGTATTTTACCAATCTCAGCTAGGGAGGGAGAGTCAAGCAGGGGCCAATACATTCCGTTCCTAGCTTGGCCAGTGGCTAGCGAGTGGAAGGCGATTTGCTACAAGTCAAAACTCCCCTGTCAGGGGAAAGTCGAAGACAGAGACTCAAGTTGACGGAGCGAAAGGCAGCAATGGTAAAATGCTTCCATATTTTTACCAAGAAAACTCTCTGGATCCACTACCAGAATGATTGCAGATGGAGAGTGGGGCGTTCTGGGAGAGATGAAATTTGCTTTAGAGAAGCAGCGTGGCTCAGTGGAAAGAGCACGGGCTTTGGAGTCAGAGGTCACGGGTTCGAATCCCGACTCCGCCACATGTCTGCTGTGTGATCTTGGGCAAGTCACAACTTCTCTGGGCCTCAGTTACCTCATCTGTAAAATGGAGATTAAGACTGTGAGCTCCACGTGGGACAACCTGATCACCCTGTATCCTCCCCCGTGCTTAGAACAGTGCTTTGCACATAGTAAGCGCTTAACAAATGCCAATTATTATTATTATTATTATTATTATTGTTATTATTATGTGTCCGTGGTGTCACTATGGGCCGGAAATGACTTGACAGCATAAGATAGGAGACACATATCCTGTCGTTGAGGAGCTTACAGTGGAACGGGAGAGAGGTAGACAGTACTTGTGTGCATTTATTGTGGATCTGGAGGAAAGGTATAGATAGTCAATAGCAAGAGCTTGGAAAATTAAATAATTAAATAAATAAATACACACATACATACATACATAAATGAGAAATAGCATGGCCTAGTGGAAAGAGCAAGGGCCTGGGATTCAGAAGACTTAGGTTCTAAACCTGACCTCACTACCTGTCTGCTATGTGACCTTGGGCAAATCATTTAACTTCTCTGTGCCTCAGTTACCTCATCTTTAAGAAGGGGATTAAGAGTGTGAGCCCCATGTGGGGCATGGGCTATGTCCAACCTGATTAGCTTGTATCTACCCCAGTGCTTAGTAAGGTGCCTAGCGTGTAGTAAGCGCTTAACAGTATCATAAAAAAATATATATAAATGGAACTCAAAATTGATATTTATTTAAGGGTGAGGGGTGATTCCTGGAATTTCATCTGTTACTTCAGTTTCATTCCAAAGTTCTTATTTTTCCTAGCATCAAACCCTGTTTTATCCAGACAATCGGGATGTGAATGAGGAAAGATCTTGGGCTGGATTTTTTTCATATGTTTGGTACCTTCACTAAATGGCTGCCTAGAAACAGGCAGAATGAGGCTGATTTTTTTATCTGCCCAAAGAATAGAAGCCTAAATTTGCATAGGGTAGATTCAGTCACTCTGCTACTCCAGATTGCAAGCTGGATTCCAAGAAACCTCTTGCTGCTTGGCGAGGAGTTGATTAGAACACTTCTGATTAGGTAAATCAAGTGAATTGGCCAGTGTTGTGACACGTACGTGTGGTGTGACGTGCAATGAAACATTTCTGTTGGAGAATATAACTAAAGTCTCTTTCAAGACTTGGAGGAACTTGGGAAAAGTTTCCTCGAGCCTGGACATTTTGGCCAAGGGAGGGTTTATCGCTTGCTGTGCCAGACAATCTATCAGGACTTTAGAGGCTTCAGAGGAATCTCACAGGACTCAGAAATGTGGAGGGAAAAGATATCTGCTACAACACTCACTAATTCCCCCTCTTGACTGCAAACTCGATATGGGCAGGGAACACGTCCACTAATTCTGTTGTATTGTACACCCCCAAGTTTGTGTTGCAATGCTCTGCATGTAGTAAGCACTCAATAAATACCATTGAGAGAAGCAGCGTGGCTTCGTGGAAAAAGCACGGGCTTGGGAGTCAGAGGTCGTGGGTTCAAATCCTGGCTCTGCCAATTGTCAGCTGTGTGACTTTGGGCAAGCCACTTAACTTCTCTGTGCCTGTTACCTCATCTGTAAAATGGGGATTAAGACTGTGAGCCCCCCCATGGGACAACCTGACCACCTTGTAACCTCCCCAGTGCTTAGAACAGTACATTGCACATAGTAAGCGTTTAATAAATGCCATCATTATTATTGATTGTTTGATTGACTGATCATTCACTCATTCTTTCACTTATTCACTCATTCAGTCCCTCTAGACTGTAAGCTCATTGTAGGCCGAAAATATGTCTGCCAAGTCCATATTTATTGAACTCTCCCAAGCGCTTAGTAGAGATTAGGTAACTGAGACACAGTACACACTCAACAATAACCACTGATTGACTGATACCATTAATTCATTGATACCATTGACTGTGGGCAGGGAATGTGTTATATATATATTGCTGTGATATACTCTTCCCCAGGGTTTACTTCAATGCTCTGCAAGCAGTAAGCACACAAGAAGTACACCTGATCGATCCATTGATTCACTCATTCATTCACTCACTCACTCGCTCACTCATTCGTTCATTCACTTACTCATTCAGTCATCCGGTAATACTTATTGAGTGTCTACTGTGTAGTGCTCTATTACTAATGATGGTATTTGTTAAGCGCTTACTATGTGCAAAGCACTGGTCTATGTTCTATTGCTTTTCTGTTCCTGCCTGAGGCTGCAGAGGAGAAGACGGGGATGGGTTGGGTTGGGATGAGGGAGAGGGCCCTCCACTTTGCATCCCACTATCAATAAGCCCTGTGTTCCTGTATCTGAGCCACATCTGTGGCTTCCAGCAGTGTGGCTTAATGGATAGAGCCCGGGCTTGGGAGTCAGAAGGACCTGTGTTCTAATTCCAGCTCCACCACTTGTCTGCTATGCAACCCTGGGCAAGTCACTTGACTTCTCTGGGCCTCAGTTACCTCATCTGTAAAAGGGGGATTAAGACTGTGAGCTCCATGTGGGACATGGACTTTGTCCAACCTGATTAGTTTGTATCTACCCCAGTGCTTAGAATGGTGCTTGACACATAGTAAACACATAACCCAGTGCTTAGAACAGTGCTCTGCACATAGTAAGTGCTTAATAAATGCCATTATTATTATTAACAAAGACCATTATTATTATTATTAATAAAGGCTAGTGGCATTGGAGTTAGAGGTGAAAGCTGAAACCAGAGTGTGGGCTATTCAGTGCAGTTTGGTACTGGGGGGAAGGTTTGGTGTGAAGGAGAGGGGCAGCGGGACTGTCTCAAGCAGAACTGGGGCTGCTTAGCTGTATACTACAAAACAAGGACTAAATATTATCATCTGATATTTAAATCGATCAGGGGAAATGTGGGATTAGAAATTCCATCCTGGATCCTGTTGACAGCTTTGTCAAGGCCTCGATATTCCCGGCAGAGCCATATTCCCAAATAGACGTGATGGCCAACGTCACGATTTAATCAAGAATATGAACTGGAAAGAATACCATGAGAAAGAAACAAAGACTGAGGCATGCAGAATGATATCTAAAGCCCTTGAGGTTTAAAGCTACAAATGCAAAGCTTGATTTCCTGATCATCAAAAACCATCCACCAGGTCCTCCTTAGCATGGTCAATCAATCAATCAATGGTATTTATTGAGTGCTTACTGTGTGCAGAGCACTGTACTAAGCGCTTGGGAAGTACAAGTTGGCAACATATAGAGACAGTCCCTACCCAATAGTGGGTTCACAGTCTAAAAGTCCTTTAATTGTACTCTCCCAACAGTTTAGTACAGTGTTCTGCACACAGTAAGTGCTCAATAAATATGATTGATTGAGTGATTGATCCTAGGCTTCTGTTTGAGGTGAGTAGATGGAAACGTTTTAGATTAGCTCCGTGGAGTGCGCTCTTTCTCCCAGGTGCAGATAAAGCTGTTAAATACCTCATTATGAAGAACTCTCACTCTCTCCCAGGTGCAGACAAAGCTGTTAAATACCTCATTATGAAGAACTCTTCTTCTAGACAGGTTTCAGGGGAGCAGTAGCAAGAACAGGAGCCCCTTAATAGCACACCAGTCAAGCTCAGATTTTTTTTTCTCAAATTCCCATACTGAAAATGCCATACTGCCTGGAAGACTTCTATCCTACTAGTCAAGATGCCAAGCTCTTCCCAGAACCCCCCAGTAGTTTCTGGGAGGGATAGGTCCACCCCAGCACTTAGTGCAGTGCCTGGCACATAGAGCTTAACAAATACCACAATTACTATTATTATTATTAATAATAATGATGGCATTTATTAAGTGCTTACTATGTGCAAAGCATCGTTCTAAGTGCTGGGGAGGTTACAAGGTGATCAGGTTGTCCCCTGGGGGCTCACAGTCTTAATCTCTGTTTTACAGATGAGGTCACTGAGGCCCAGAGAAGTTAAGTGACTTGCCCAAAGTCACACCGTTGACAATTGTCAGAGCTGGGATTTGAACCAATGATCTCTGACTCCAAAGCCCGTGCTCTTTCCACTGAGCCACGCTACTTCTCATTATTAGCAAAACCAGCACCTTTGCTGTTAATCCTGGCCATTTAACCCTTTACAAAAGTCCAGAACCTGCATCTCACACTCAGAGAGGCTTACACAGGTAACCCACCTAGCCCCTCATCTCTCAGGAAACTCTGCTTTCAAGAAAAATAATAATAATAATTGTAGTATTTAAGTTCTTTATTATGGGACAAGCACTATGCTAAGTGCTGAGGTAGATACAAGATAATCAGGTTGGACACAGTCTCTGTCCCACTTGGGGTCGCAGTCTAAGGGGGAGGGAGAACAGATATTATATTCCCGTTTTAAAGATAAGGAAACTGAGGTCCAGAAAAGTGAAGTGACTTGTCCAAGGTCACCCAGCTGGCAAGTGGCAGAGCCAGGATTCCCTGCAGGCAAGTGGCAGAGCTGGGATTAGAACCCAGGTCCTCGAAGTCCCCAGCCCATATGCTTTCCACCAAGCCATATTGCTCCTCTCACAAATCATTCATGAAGAGAAGCAGTGGGGCCTAGTGGATAGAGCCAGTCCTAGGAGCCGAAGGACCTGAGTTCTAATCCCGGGTTTCCCACTTGTCTGCTGTGTGACCATGGGCAAGTCACTTCATTTCTCTGTGTCTCAGTTACCTATTACGTAAAATGGGAATTAAGACTGTGAGCCCCATGTGGGACCTGGACTGTATCCAACCTGATTATTTTATGTCTACTCTAGTGCTTAGAACAGTGCCTGTCACAGAGTAAGCGATTAACAAATCCATTAAAAAGAAACTCATTTATTGAGTGTTTACTATGAGAAAGGCCAGAATCTGAAAATCGTCAGTGACCTCTTATTGGAAGCGCCCAACAGGAACCAACCCCATGATTGCCCCCCTTGATTTGGTGGGTCTCGGCCGCTGGCCCCGGCCTCTTCTCCGGGGCTCTGTGGCTCCTCTGGGCGATGTTTCAGCTCTCTGGCTTGTCGAAAACAAAAGGTCATATCCTGGCCTCTCCTCTCGCGGGAAGCCCCTAGGAATCTAATCTGTCCATTTGGCCGCTTAATAGAACGGGCAGCGGTGATTTCAGCCTCGCTTGGCTAGAGCGTTACCAAGAAATTCCAACTACAAACAAAACAGTTCCTCCCCTGCCGTTCTCTAGGGCAACAATTGTAGCCGAGGGTCTCTCCCTTGCAGCCCCAGCTGAGCCCTCAGACCCCTCCCCACCATGTCAAGAGGGGGAGGGGGCAAGTTCGATCTCCTCTATCTCGCCACTGACCCTTCGCCTGGAACATCCTCCCTCCTCATATCCAACAGACAATGACTCTCCCCCTCCTCAAAGCCTTATTTGAAGGCATTTCTCCTCCAAGAGGCCTTCCCTGAACTAAGCCCCCCATCCTCTTCTCCCACTCCCTTCTGCGTCGTCCTGACTTGCTCCCTTTATTCATCCCCCCCCCCCCCACTCAGCCCCACAGCACATGCGTACGTATCCGTAATTTATTTATTTTTATGAATGTCTGTCTCCCCCTCTAGACTAAGTTCCTTGGGGGCTGGGAGTATGCCCGTTAAATTGTTCTAGTGTTCTCTCTCAAACAGTTTGGGCAGAATCTATAGATACGATCAATTAGAATCAATAAATACGATCAATTGATTCTACAGGATGCATGCACACTGTTTTCCCACTCTGAGACTGGAGTGGCAGCGGGAATGTTAGCGCTGCCATCCAGCCTAATCTGCTGGTCCACCCTTAGTTTTCCCAGCATTCGTAATAGCAGAGCTGGAGAAAAAATGACTAGTTTGGAATAATCCGGCTTTCACCTGCTGCCAAGATCTGCTATTTTCTGTAAGAGATAGAGTACTTGGCTCATTGCTTCAAGAGTCCTCTTTTCACATTACAAGTGAAAGAAACACTAAAAGCAATCACATTCTTTACTGGCATAGATTTATGTCCTCCACCTCATCTAAATGCCTCTCTCTCACCTCTCTGGCCATCCACCCTTTGCTCACTCCCACGCCTGTCTGGAACTCCCTCCCAGCTCTCACTCATTCATTCATTCATTCATTCATTCATTCAATCGTATTTATTGAGCACTTACTGTGTGCAGAGCACTGTACTAAGTGCTTGGAAAGTACAAGTTGGCAACATACAGAGACAGTCCCTACCCAACAACGGGCTCACGGTCTAGAAGGGGGAGACAGGCAACAAAACAAAACATGTGGACAGATGTCATCAGAACAAATAGAATTAAAGCTAGATGCACATCATTAACAAAATAAATAGAAAAGTAAATATGTACAAGTAAAATAGAGTAATAAATCTATACAAATATATATAGAGATGCTGTGGGGAGGGGAAGGAGGTAGGGTGGGGGGGGATGGGGAGGAGGAGAGGAAAAAGGGGGCTCAGTCTGGGAAGGCCTCTTGGAGGAGGTGAGCTCTCAGTAGGGCTTTGAGGGGAGGAAGAGAGCTAGCTTGGCGAATGTTGAGCACTTACTGTGGGTAAAGCACTGTACTAAGCGCTTGGGAGGGTACAATATAACAGAACTGGTGTACACATTCCCTATCTACAATGAGTTTACAGTCTGGAGTGGGAGACAGACACTAATATAAATAAATAAATTAAAGATATGTACATAAGTGCTCACATCTGACAAGCCTCCACTCTCCCACAACTTTCAAGCCCCAGTAAAATCGTACCTCCTCCAGGAAGCCTTCTTATGTTTATACTACTTATGCTACTGTACTCTCTCAATTGCTTAGTACGGTGCTCTGAATCAGTGCTTAATTAATACCATTGATTAAGGATGGATTAATGGCATGTTTATACCTTTGAACAGCCACTTGTAGGGGCTGAAATTGAAAAGAGGTCCCAGCAAACTCTCCAGCTAATCCCTTGGTGACTAATAAGTCGTATTCCTCATGGCCGCAGTTCCATCTCTGGCTTCTTGGGCAATGTCTTGATGGGGAAATGCAAGCCTTTTGGAAGAACATCTGGTCTGGCAGTCCTAAGGATGTCCTGATGTAAACTTGGTGAAATAAAAGAATACTGCTTTCAAGGCAGGCTAGATTTCACAGTCTCGAAGAACTACCCTGTTTAATCCCGGCTCCGCCACTCGTCTGCTGTGCGACACTGAGCAAGTCACTTCACTTCTCTGTGCCTCTGTTACCACATCTGTGAAATGGGGATGAAGACTGTGAGTCCCATGTGGGACACAGACAGTATCCAACCTGATTAGCTCGCATCTACCCCAGCACTTAATACAGTGCCTAGAATTTAGTTAGCATATAACAAATACCATTAAAAATACCCTTACAAATAAAGGGGAAAATATGGTTTTTTAATGTTTTATATAATAAAAACATTAATGATGGCATTTATTAAGCACTTACTACGTGCAAAGTACTGTTCTGAGCGCTGGGGAGGTTACAAGGTGATCAGGTTGTCCCACGGGGGGCTCACAGTCTTAATCTCCATTTTACAGATGAAATAACTGAGGCGCAAAGAAGTTAAGTAACTTGCCCAGAGTCACACAGCTGACAATTGGCGGAGCCGGAATTTGAACCCATGACCTCTGACTCCAAAGCCCGTGCTCTTTCCACTGAGCCATGCTGCTTCTCAGCATGTGACTTTGGGCAAGTCTTATCTGCCATGTACCCTGTCTAGAGATAAGAGATTAAAGGACCCAACTTCTTTTTATCTCATCATCATTATCATCTATATTTATTGGGTGCTTACAGAGGGCAGGGCACGGTACCAGATGTCTATTATGTGCAGGACACTGAATCAGGCGTCTACTATATGCCAAACACTGTAGTAGGGAAAACAGCAAGGCCTAGAGGATAGAAGATGGGCCTAGGGGTCAGAAGGACCTGGGTTCTAATCCCAGCTCCGCCATTTGTCTGCTTTGTGAGCTTGGGCAGGGCACTTCACTTCTCTGGGGCTCTTAATCCCCGTTTTCCAGTTGAGGAAATGGAGGCCAGAGAAGTGGTGATTAGAATCCAGGTCCTTCTAACTCCCAGGCCTGGCCTCTATCCACTAGGCCTTGCTGTTTTCCCTACTACAGTGTTCGGTATAAAGTAGACTCCAGATTCAGAGTTCTGCACATAATAGACATCTGGTGCAGTGCTCTGTCCTCAGTAAACACCCAATAAATAGAGACGATAATGATGATGAGATCAAAAGGTCTGTGCTCTAACCGGTAGGCCACACCGCTGGTGGAGTCAAGCTCCCAGCTGGAGAATTGCTGGCGATTGGACTCTGCTGGGAGGGATAATGGTTTAATGTCAACATTCATTTGACTAGGACACAGTGTACTGAAGAGCAGCATTTATCTTTGATGGAAATTAACGCGGTCAATAATTGTACAGTCTCTGACTGTCCGCCCAGAGCCGTTGGCGTCACCGGGACCCGGTCACACTGTCCCCCTGGGGAGTCCTCAGCCAGGGACTGAAGCTCCAGGAAGTGGTTCGGGAAGGAAACATTAGCGGGAGCATCCGATCAGAGTCAGGAGGTGGTCACGGGGTGGGGATTCGTTAAAGGAAGGGCCAAACGCTGAGCAGCAACTACGGTCATTGCCTGGGATCGCGAGCCTCTTTGCCCTGGGACCATTAGCTGAGGGTTGTCATGGCAATAAAAGATAACCTCTCCGCTGCAGGTTGACAGTTGCTCTGAGGAGAACAAGTATTATAGTTGTCCTTGATTGACACTACAGGTATGCATCCAACCCTTTCTTTCAACACTCTAATACTAATAATGGCATTTGCTAAGTGCTTACTATGTGCCAAGGCACCGTACTAAGCTCTGGGGTGGACACAAGCAAATTGGGTTGGAAATAGTCCCTGCCCATGTGGGGCTCACAGTCTCAATCCCCACTTTACAGGTGAGGTAACTGAGGCACGAATAATAATAATAATAATGATGGCATTTATTAAGCACTTTCTATGTGCAAAGCACTGTTCTAAGTGCTGGGGAGGTTGCAAGGTGATCAGATTGTCCCACGGGGGGCTCACAGTCTTAATCCTCATTTTACAGATGAGGTAACTGAGGCACAGAGAAGTTTAGTGACTTGCCCAAAGTCACACAGCTGACAATTGTCAGAGCTGGGATTTGAACCCATGAACTCAGGACTATAAAGCCCATTCTCTTTCCATTGAGCCATGCTGCTTCTCATAAAAGTGACTTGCCCAAGATCACACAGCAGACACATGGAGGAGCCAGGATTAGAACTCATGACCTTCTGACTCCCAGGGCTGTGTTCCATCCACTACGCCACGGTAATTGTGGTATCTGTTAAGCCCTTCCGTGTGCCGAGCACTGTCCTAAGCACTAAAGCAGATACAAGATAAACAGATTGGACACAGTCCCTGTATCACATGGGTCTCACAGTCTAAGTAGGAGAGAGAACTGGTATTGAATCCCCACTTTGCAGATGAAACAGCTGAGGCACAGAGAAGTGAAGTGACTTGCCCAAGGTCACACAGCAGGTATGTGTCAGAGCTGGGTTTAAAACTCAGGTTCTCTGGCTTCCAGGTCTGTGCTCTTTCCACTAAACCACACTGCTTCCCTGGGTTGCATTCTGTCTAGACAGACAGCATTGTTTGGAAGAACATTCCCTAAATTTTCCTCCAACAAACTTTTCTCAGTCAATTCCCGGCCACTCAGCATTGCATCTTTATCAGTTATCTCTAGTATTCAGGAAGCTATTTATCTCCCATCCTATACTCAGCACGTCTGTATATCTGTTTACTCAATTGTGCACTCAGTGATTTATTTTGATTGTTCTGTCAGTAAATATTTCTCTGCCTGTCTCCCCTGTTAGGGTGTAAGCTCCTTGGGAGCAGGGAACGTCTCCCATTTGTTTTGTTTTGTACTTTTTCCCCTCTCAGGGTCACACCTGGAGAGTTTCTAGTACTTTACCAGTCACGACTACAGGAGGGAGAGTCAAGCAGAGGCCTGCCCATTCCATTCCAAGCTTGGGCAGTGGCTAGCGAGTGGAAGACAATCTGCTACAAGTCAAAACTCACCCGTGCTGGGCAGCAGCGACATGGGAGAGAATCGAAGGCAGGGACTCGTTTACTGTGAGGAAGGAGGCAATGGTAAACCACTTCCAGATTTTTACCAAGAAAACTCTATGGATACGCTACCAGAACGATTGCAAATGGAAGTTGGGCATTCTGGGAGAGATGCATCTATGGTGTTGCTTTGGGTTGGACACAACTCGACAGCATAAGACAACAACAACAGCAACTGCATTTCCCATCTCATTGACCTCACTGGGCTACTAGACTGGAAGCTCCTTATGGACAGGGAATGTGTTTACCAACTCTGTAGTACTGCGCTCTCCCAAGTGCTCTGCACGCAGTAAGTGCTCAATAAATACCATTGACTGATTGATACTAATAATAATGATGGTATTTGTTAAGCACTTACTATGGGTCAAGCACTGTTCTGAGCATTGCGGTAGATACAAAATAATCAGGTTAGGCACAGTTCCTGTCCCACATGGGGTTCACAGTCTTAATCCCCATTATACAGGTGAGATAACCGAGGCCCAGAGAAGTGAAGTACCTTTCCTGAGGTCAAACAGCAGACATGTGGTGGAACTAGGATCAGAACCCAGGCCTTTCTGATTCCCAAGCCCGTGCTCTATCCATCAGGTCACACTGCTTCCCATGTGTCTGGCTTCCAGGTAAAAGTCCTCATAAGAGGCATGGGGAGTTCTCCCCTCAGACCAGATGTAAACATGGTTAGCGTGACAAGACACGTGCCTGTGCATGCGTGCTCACTCCACAGTGGGCAAGTTAAATGGGCCTTGCTCTGCTGTGGGGGAGAGAAAATGCAGGGTGAGTGAGGAGGTGCCATCCTCCCCCATGAGGAGCTCCCTGAATTGAACTCCCCAGAAAAAAGAACTTCAGAGGGACAGTGAACAGCTGGATGATGGCACCGCCTCAAGGGGAGATGGAGGAGGAGGGGGCGGCCATCTCAGTCTTAAAGAAGATGTATCGCCTGGACATCTTTTGCTCGAATGCTGGTTTTCGACGGGCTAGCCTTCTGCCAGGAAGTACATAGCTGAAATAACAAAAGGCCAGAGAGGGCAGTTCACAGTCTTTGGAGTGAGATCTGTTTGAGAGAAAAGCAACCGGGCAGATTTATTTTGTTTTGAAAGGCAGAGAGTGAAAGCCACCCAGAAATGGGAGAGAGTCCCAGGGGTTCTGGTGTCAGAGAGAGCTCCCCCACCCCCCCACCCCGGGGGACCGCTGTTTATCCTTTCCTGTTGCAGAACATCGAGAACACAGGAAGGCGTTTAAAGCCAGGGGGTTGGGGAGGGACCCGACGGAAGGGCATCCGTTCCTTGGGAAGAGGGGACGAAGGGAGTGGAGCGGCCCAGCTCTGAGTCACTTCCCGTGGTGGCCCGTGAGCGAAGCAGAGAGTGAGGAAGAGGCCAAGAGGGAAGACCATTTCTCAGCAAAGGTCGACCCACTGTGAGTGTTGCTGATTTTCGCATTCCTGAGGGCGGCCGTCCTGCTGCCAGAGCACTGGAAGGGAGGTTTCTCCTTGGTGCCTTATTTCTGGACGCAATTAGAAGGTGGTGGTGGGAGGCTGAGGGGAGAACAGCTTTTCTCCCCAGGGCAGAAGCCAATCAGAATCACAAAAGAACCAGAGTGGCCTGGTGGAGCCAGAAGGACCTGGCTTCTACTCCCAGCTCCGCCACTTGTCTGCTGTATGACCTTGGGTAAGTCGCTTCACTTCTCTGTGCCTCGATTACCTCATCTGTAAAATGGGGATTAAGACCGGGAGCCCCACGTGGGACATGGACCGTGTCCAACCTGATTGGCTTGTATCTTTTAGACTGTTGGGTAGGGACTGTCTCTATATGTTTCCAATTTGTACTTCCCAAGCGCTTAGTACAGTGCTCTGCACATAGTAAGCGCTCAATAAATACGATTGATGATGATGACTGGCTTGTATCTACCCTCTAGACTGTAAGTTCATTGTGGGCAGGGAAGGTGTCTGTTATATTGTTTTGTTGTACTCCCCCGAGGGCTTAGTACAGTGCTCTTCACACTGTAAATGCTCAATAAATATGATTGATATTGATTGCTTGTTTGATTTATCCCAGCGCTTACTAAAGTGCCTGGAACTTAGTAAGTGCTTAACAAATGCCATTAAAAAAAAAACAACAAAACCCAAAGGGGATTGAATGCCATGGTAGGAGACAAAACGGTTCATGTGGCCACCAAGCTGCTTGCCGAGGCAATTCAGGGCTCCATAGTCAGGGAACCTCCTGGCACAGCCCGTTATCGTGTGGCCAAGCCTGGCATACACGGAGCCATCAGGATCACCACCACCAGAATTCATTGAGTCACTTCTTTTCGGGGTGTCTACTGTGGGCAGAGTACTGAACCAATAGTGGTAGTCAAAAGATTTAAGGTCCTACAGCATGGCTCAGTGGAAAGAGCACGGGTTTTGGAGTCAGAGGTCATGGGTTCAAATCCCGGCTCCGCCAACTGTCAGCTGTGTGACTTTGGGCAAGTCACTTAACTTCTCTGTGCCTCAGTTACCTCATCTGGAAAAAAAATGGGGATTAAAACTATGAGCCCCCTTTGGGACAACCTGATCACCTTGTAACACCCCCCCCAGCGCTTAGAACAGTGCTTTGCACATAGTAAGCGCTTAACAAATACCATCATTATTATAATTATTATTACTCTGTGCACGGCATGGTGCTAAAAGCTGGGAAAAAATAGGTGAGAATTGTGTGGGGTGCCCTTTTATGAGGGAATTATGAGGCCCCCAAGGGTCTCACCAGCTAAGAATAAGGCCCGGGAAGGGGACCTGAGACAGACCCATTAAGAAAGAAAAGGCAATAGGAACAACGTAAGACAAAGACAAATACAAAAATGAAAAGTAAAAAGAGGCCCAGAGGTATGTTAGTTTAGGAAGTTTCCAGCACTTTAAGGAACAGAGTCCCACAGTCCTCAAAGTCACAGCTATAGTGACCTCCATAGTGTGGCCTAGCAGAAAGAGCCTGGGCCAGAGAGACAAGAGGATGGGGGTTCTAATCCCAGCTCCACCAACTTGCCTACTGTGAGACCCTGGGCGAGTCACTTAGCTTCTTTATGCCTCAGTTTCTTCATCTGTAAAAGGGGGATTTACCTATTCTTTCTCCTACCTAGACTGTGAGCGCTTTGTGGGACACGTACAGTGTTGAACCTAATAATGATAATGATGGTATTTAAGAGCTTACTATGTGCCAGGCACTGTAATAATAATAATAATGATGGTATTTGTTAAGTGCTTACTATGTGCAAAGCACTGTTCTAAGCACTGGGGAGATATAAGGTGATCACGTTGTCCCACGTGGAGCTCACAGTCTTAATCCCCATTTTACAGAGGAGGGAACTGAGGCACAGAGAAGTTAAGTGACTTGCTCAAAGTCACACAGCTGACAATTGGCAGAGCCAGGATTTGAACCCATGACCTCTGACTCCAAAGCCCGGGCTTTTTCCACTGAGCCATGCTGCTTCTGGGGTTGCTACAGGCAAATCGAGTTGGACAGAGTCCCTGTCTCATATGGGGTTTGCAGTTTCAATCACCATTTCACAGATGAGGGAACTGAAGCCCAGAGAGGTGAAGCAAGTTGTCCAAGGCCACACAGCAGACAGGTGGCAGAGCCGGCATTAGAACCCATGACCTTCTAACTCCCAGGCCCGTGCTCTATCCACTAGGCCAAGTGACCTGATGAACTTGTGTCAACCACAGGGTTTTCTCCAGTGTTTGACACATAGAGAATGCTTAATAAATAGCACAGTTATCGTTATTATTAGGGGGTATGAACTCTATATGCACATTATTTACATATATATTAAATTATACATACTAACATATGTATGCATATATTATTTATTATGTACCTATGAAGATTGGGGGCTTTTACATAGCAGGACACTGTACTAGTTCCTTACTGTGTACAGAGGGCTATACTGGACACCTGTTATGTTCTAGACACTGTTCTAGATTCCTCCTGTATTTGGAGCACTACTCAAGGTTCTTAAGTACCCTCAAAGTAGAAGCCCCAGTTACTACCCACGGGCAGGGAATATGTCAGCTAATTCTGTTTTATTGTACTTTCCCAAGCACTTAGTAAGTACAATGCTCTGCACTTATTAAGCATTCAATAAATACCACTGATCGCTCGATTGATCAGTTGATTTCAATTCAGCTTGGGAAGCTGGAAGGCACAAATTGGTAACAAGCAATGGGAGCAGGAGTGAAAACCCGGATGTCTCTGGCGACAAAAAAGCGAGCCAAAGAAAAACCCGAATAAATAAATGATAAGGTGGATGATCAATCAATCAATCAATCGTATTTATTGAGTGCTTACTGTGTGCAGAACACGGTACTAAGCGCTTGGGAAGTCCAAGTTGGCAACATATAGAGATAGTCCCTACCCAACAGTGGGCTCACAGTCTAAAAGGGGGAGACAGAGAACAAAACCAAACATACTAACAAAATAAAATAAATAGAATAGATATGTACAAGTAAAATAAATAATAAATAAATAAATAAATATATAAATAAATAAATAAATAAATCCGGGGAACCCAGTAATGTTGGGGTGGTCGGATGGGGAAGGGGAAACAAGAAGTCTTGGGTGGAGGACAGGAGGGGCCCGGGGAACCCTAGGGGACTGAGGGACAACATGACCAGTGGGGTGGGGGTTAGGGAAGGCTTCCTGGAGGAGATGGGGTTTTAGGAGGGCCTTTTAGAAGGGGATGGAGTTTTTCCTAGAGCCACAGCCAATTGCAGTCCAGTATGTTGTAGGGGACTTTTCCAGTTGCAGGCCATCACCAGTTGAGGTACATTTTTCGGTGCAGGGTTTCAAAGCTGATTTGGCCCTGTGATCATCCAATCACTCCAACCCAACCCAATTTGCTTGCATCCACCCCACCTCCTAGTACAGGCCAAGCACACGGTAAGCGCTTAACAAATACCACAATTATTGTCCTTATTATTATTCATTTGGAGAAGCCTTTCCTAATCTTGTGCACACCTAAGATAATGCTAAGCTTAATGATAATAATGATAACCATGGTGTTTATTAAGTGCTCACTCTGTGCTGAGCATTATACTTCCCGGTGGACATGGTAGACAGGGCGGTTGGGGCTGGGGGGTAGGCTGTGGGCTAGGTGGGCTGGAGGGCAGGGTGGGGGGCACAGGACCGAACAATGGGCGGGTGGGGCAAGATCTAACCTCGTGGATAGATCGCTAGGCCCGGGAGTTGGAAGGACCTGGGTTCTAATCCCGAGTCCCTTGGGCAAGTCACTTCACTTCTTTAGCCCTCAGTTCCCTCATCTGTAAAATGGGAATTAAGACTGTAGGCCCTATGGACTGTGTCCAACCTAATAACCTGAAATCTACCCCAGCATTTAGAACAGCGCCTGTCACACAGTAAGCGTTGAACAAATATCATCAAAAAAATCCCAAATGGACCACCTCCCTAGGTCCCCGAACCACTCTTAATACAGCGCTCTGCACACAGTTAGCGCTCAATAAATACCATTGATTGATTGATTGATTCACTGAATAAAACTCCCTCCTTCTTTGACTGTGAGCCCCATGTGGGACAAGGTCTGCATTCAACCTGATTCTACCCCAATGCTGAGTACAGTGTTGGCCACGTACAGTGTTGGTCAAGTGTTTATCAGGTACCATTAAAAAAGTAGGTGTCTAGTATAGTACTCTGCCACAGTAGTTGCTCAGAACAGTGCTCTGCACACAGTAGGTGACAGTACAGTGCTTTGCCCACAGCAAGGGCCCATACAGTGCCTTGTATGCCGTAGGTGTCCTGTACACTGCTCTGCACTCAATGAATGAATGAATGAATGAATGAATAAAATTAACATGTAGCTATTGAGAAAATATTTTTTACCATTTTCTGTTGACCATTATCTCATGGACCATGGACACTGGCTGACTCAACCCTAGAGACTGAACTCTCTACTGGCATCAACAGTGAGTGGAACAAAATATGAGAAAGGATTCCAAGCTGGATATTGCCAATAAATCAGAGGAATGAAATTTTGTGTTGAACTTTTCCCCAGAGACTATCAGAATGTTCTTCCAAAAAGCAGTATCAGAATATCCTGATAGTAGCGCGTTGTTTCCTCCTTAAAGCCGTGATCTTGTTGGCTTTGTTTTGTTTTTTTTAATGGTATTTGTGTGATTTAAGTGATTTACTATGTGCCAGGCACTTTAATAAACGCTAGCGTAGATGTAAAATAATCAGGTTGAACACAGTCCCTGTCCCTCATAGGGCTCACAGTCTTAATCCCAATATCACAGATGGGCATCTCTCTAGTCACACCCTCATCCTACCCACTCTTCGACTGTCCCATCCTGCCAAGCAGTATCTCACGAGGAGATCTCCCACTTCCTCTCGAAATCCACCCCCTCTCGCTGCTCTCCTACCCCACCCCTTCTCACCATATCAAAATATTTGCTCCCTCCCTTTCCCCCTCCCTGGCCACCATTTTCAATCACTCATTCTGCAAAGGCTCCTCCCCAGCTGCTTTTAAAATATGATCATGTCTCCCCAGTCTTAAAATGCTTCCTTGTCCCCATGGCTCCCACCAGGTATTGCCCCATCTCCCTCCTACCATTCCTCTCCAAATTCCTAGAGTGAGTGCCTCCACTTCCTCTCCTCCAATTCCCTCAATCAATCAATCATATTTATTGAGTGCTTACTGTGTGCAGAGCACTGTACTAGGCACTTGGGAAGTACAAGTTGGTAACATATAGAGACAGTCCCTACCCAACAGTGGGCTCACAGTCTAGAAGGGGGAGACAGAGAACAAAACCAAACATACTAACAAAATAAAATAAATACAATAGATATGTACAAGTAAAATAAATAAATAAATAGAGTAATAAATATGTACAAACATATATACATATATACAGGTGCTGTGGGGAAGGGAAGGAGGTAAGATGGGAGGGATGGAGAGGGGGACGAGGGGGAGAGGAAGGAAGGGGGTCAGTCTGGAAAGGCCTCCTGGAGGAGGTGAGCTCTCAGTAGGGCCTTGAAGGGAGGAAGAGAGCGAGCTTGGCGGATGGGCAGAGGGCGGGCATTCCAGGCCCGGGGGATGACGTGGGCCAGGGGACGATGGCGGGACAGGCGAGAATGAGGCACGAAGAGGAGATTAGCGGCAGAGGAGCAGAGGGTGCGGGCTGGGCTGGAGAAGGACAGAAGGGAGGTTAGGTAGGAGAGGGCGAGGTGATGGACAGCCTTGAAGCCGAGGGTGAGGAGTTTCTGCCTGATGCGCAGATTGATTGGTAGCCACTGGAGATTTTTGAGGAGGGGAGTAACATGCCCAGAGCGTTTCTGGACAAAGACAATCCGGACAGCAGCATGAAGTATGGATTGAAGTGGGGAGAGACACGAGGATGGGAGATCAGAGAGAAGGCTGAAGTTGATCTCCTTGACCCCTTTCAATCTGGCTTCCGCTGCTTTCATTCCACAGAAACTGCCTCTCAAAGGTCACCAATACACCTTGACTTTTGATACTGTGGGCTTCTCCCTTCTCCCGAAAATGTTATCTAATCTTGGCCTCACGGACTCCATCCTCTCCTGGTTCTCCTCCTATCTCTCTGGCCACTCATTCTCAGTCTCTCACAGGCATCGCCTCTGCCTCCCACCTCCTAACTGTGGGAGCCCTTCAAGACTTAGTTCTGTATCCTCTTCTACTCTCCACCTACACTTATTCCCTTGACAACTCATTTTCTCCCAAGACTTCAACTACCATCTCTATGCAGATGACTCCCAAATCCACATCTCTGACCCTGACCTCTTCTCTTCTCAACAGTGAGCCCACTGTTGGGTAGGTACTGTCTCTATATGTTGCCAACTTGTACTTCCCAAGTGCTTAGTACAGTGATCTGCACACAGTAAGCGCTCAATAAATACGATTGATTGATTGATTCCTTGATTTTGTATTTCCTCCTGCCTTCAGGACAGCTCTACCTGGAAGTCCTGGTGACACCTCCAACAGGACCAAAGCAGAACTCTTCATCTCCCCACTCAAACCTTGTCCTCCTCCAGACTTTCCCACAAGTATAGACAACATCACTGTCCTCAATAAATATCATTTATTGATTGAGTATCAACCCAGCTCAGTACTTGGCATACAGTAATAATAATGATAATAATGATAGTGGTATTTGTTAAGCACTTACTTTGTGCTGAGCACAGTTCTAAGTACTGGGGTACATACAAGGTAATCAGGTTGTCCCATGTGAGGCTCACAGTCTTAATCCCCATTTTACAGATATGGTTACTGAGGCGCAGAGAAGTTAAGTGACTTGCCCAAAGTCCCACAGCTGATGAGTGGCAGAGCTGGGATTAGAACCCATGACCTCTCACTCCCAAGCCCGTGCTTTTCCCAGTAAGCCATGCTGCTTCTAGACAGTAGATGCAGTACGGTAGACACCCAGTCCAGTGCTCCATAAACAACAAGCACCCAGTCTGGTGGTTTATGCAGAATAGGCATTCAGTACAATGTTGCAAACACAGTAGATGTTCAATAAATACAGAAGAATGAATGTGCAATGAAAACTCCAACATAACGAAGACAACAGCAAGGATTCCTACAATAACCTGGCCCTGCCGAAACAAGAAAATCAAACTGTGATTTTTAGACTCTGAGCAAAGGATCTGACTGATTATTTCATTGCTACCCTAGTTCTTCTACCGGTACTTGATACAGAGTAAGCACTTAAATATCGTCCTTACTGATTATCATTTATACTATTGTTATCATTGTTATTATGCTATGTGTCTAGCACTGTTCTAAGTGCTGGGGTAGATACAAGTCAATCAGGTTGGCCACAGGCCCTGATGATGATGATGATGATTATGGTATTTGTTCTAAGTGCTGGGGGGATACAAAGTGATCGGGTTGTCCCACGTGGGGCTCACAGTCTTAATCCCATTTTATAGATGAGGTAACTGAGGCACAGAGACGTTAAGTGGCTTGCCCAAGGTCCCACAGCTGACAAGTGGTGGAGCAGGAATTCAAACCCATGACCTCTGACTCCAAAGCCCATGCTCTTTCCACTGAGCAACGCCCACATGGAGCTCACAGTCCAAGCAGGAGGGAGAATAGGGACTGAATTCCCCATTTTACAGTTGAGGAAATTGAATCACAGGGAAGTTTAGTGACTTGTGGAAGGTCACACAACCGACAGTTGGCAGAGCCAGGATTAGAACCCAGTTCCTCTGATTCTGAGGCCTGGGCTCTTTCCACTAGGTCACACTGCTTCTAACAGTATTTGTTAAGTAACTCCCTGATCCCTGCCAGCAAGAATTTCCAGTCTCACAGCAGGATAGCCCAACTACTACTATATGGAGAGCTAAAATTTGGAAACTGAAAGAAAGGAGGATAGAGAAAACATTTGAAGAACATTGTAAACAAAATCTCAGACAATCCTGCACCCTAGCTGAAAACCTGAAGTCAATTCTTGAGGATGGACCGGAATGGGATGCTGTTATCAAGAAAGAAGCAACTCTTTTAGAACAGCAAACCTCGATAAGGAGACAAAGGAGGCAAAAGAGAAAACAGTGTCATTGATTGCAAACATTTAAGCATGACAACATGAGGGATGGCCTTTTTGCATGTACCGTGTGGATGGGACTATGAGTCCAGCATTGGTCTATCCAGGCTTAAATAACTCATGGGGGAATTTCACCATCTGTTCCATCTTATTTCAGTGCAAAGAACAACACTATGTACATATGTATATGTGTGTGTGTGTGTGTGTGTGTGTGTGTGTATACACACACATAAAATTGCTTATTCTTTACATATATTATATATAGTCATATTAAATAAGTTTTAAGTTCAACCTAAATATTACAGTTAGCTTGAGCATCATTTCTTTCTTTACTTTCTTTTTTTCCCTTTCTTTCTTTCTTTCTTTCTTTTTTTCCCTTTCTTTCTTTCTTTCTTCCTTTCTTCCTTTCTTTCTTTCTTTCTTTCTTCCTCTCTTCCTCTCTTCCTCTCTCTCTCTCTCTCCTTTCTTTCTTCCTCTCTCCCTCCCTCTCTCTCCTTTCTTTCTTTCTTTCTTTCTTTCTTTCTTTCTTTCTTTCTTTCTTCCTCTCTTCCCCCCCCCCTCTCTCTCCTTTCTTTCTTCCTCTCTCCCTCCCTCTCTCTCCTTTCTTTCTTTCTTTCTTTCTTTCTTTCTTTCTTCCTTTCTTCCTTTCTTTCTTTCCTTTCTTCTCCTTCACTTTCTTTTTCTCCTCCTCCTCCTTCTCCTCACCCCCTCCTGCTCCTCCTTCTCCTCCTCCTTCTTTCCTTCTCCTCTCCTTCTCCCCTTCTCTTTCTCCTTCTCCTCCTCCTTCTTCTTCCTGCCTACAGTAGGTACTTAATAATACTACTGATTGATCAACTGAGAGCTTTGTCTAGATCCATGGACAAGCAATCCAGACTGCTTCACAGGAGGAAAAGTGAGAGATGGAGAAGGGAGCATTATGAGTGTTGGATCACTAAGCATAGAAGTGAAGCAGCGTGGCTCAGTGGAACGAGCGCAGGTTTGGGAGTCAGAGGTCATGGGTTCTAATCCCATCTCCGCCATTTACCAGTTGTGTGACTTTGGGTTAGTCACTTAACTTCTCTGTGCTTCAGTTACCTCATCTGTAAAATAGGGAATAAGACTGTGAGCCTCATGTGGGACAACCTGATTACCTTGTATCTACCTAAGCACTTAGAACAGTACTTGTCACAGAGTAAGCGCTTAACAAATACCATCATTATAATTATTCAAATGTCCTGGTGCCATGGTCATAGTGAAAATACTGGCCTAGATCGTCCAGATGGGACATTTCTCATGTTTTTAAAGGGTTATTATTTCTGAATAAATGACCTAAACTCTACTGATTTTTGCACACCTTCAATGTTTCAAGAAGCCTTCACTGACTAAATCCTCCTCCATCCTCCCTCCCAGCCCCACAGCACTTATGTACATGTCTGCATGTATCTGTAATTTATTTGTATTAATGCCTATCTCTCCCACTAGACTGTGACCTCATTATGGGCAGGGAATGTGTCTGTTTGTTGTCATATTGTACTCACCCAAGCACTTACTATGGTGCTATAATAATAGTAACAGTAATGATGGTATTTGTTAAGCACTTACTATGTGCAAAGCACTGTTCTTTGCACACAGTAAGAGCTCAATAAATGAAATTGAATGACTGAATGAATGTTTCAGCAGTGAAGGGTTTTACTGCTTTCAATCTGTTTTGTTATTTATAATCCCATATCCAACACCATTATAAACTCTGGGGTATATATGATAATAAGATCCAGTACAGTCTCCATGCCATACAGAGCTCATAATCTAAGACATAAGGAGATCAGGTATCCTTTCCCTATTTTACAGATGAAGAAATCTAAGGCACCAGAAAGGTAAGTGACTTACCCAAGTGCCACTGCAGGCCAGTGACAAAACTGGGAGTTGTGGGAGGGAACATCACTGTTTATTGTTATGTTGTACTTTCTCAAGCACTTAGTAATAATAATAATAATAACATTTATTAAGCGCCTACTATGTGCAAAGCACTGTGGTAAGTGCTGGGAAGGTTACAAGGTGTTGTAACCTTGGGGCTCACAGTCTTCATCCCCATTTTACAGATGAGGTAGCTTAGGCAGAAAAGTGAAGTGACTTGCCCAAAGTCACATAGCTGACAATTGGCAGAGGCGGGATTTGAACACATGACCTCTGACTCCCAAGCCCGGGCTCTTTCTGAGCCATGCTGCTTCTCTACTGAGAAGCCCTGAGCTCTGCACATAGTAAGCGCCCAATAAATACTCAAGGAGCAGCATGGCTCTGTGGAAAGAGCACGGGCTTTGGAGTCGGAGGTCATGTGTTCAAATCCCGCCTCTGCCAATTGTCAGCTGTGTGAGTTTGGGCAAGTCACTTAACTTCTCTGGGCCTCAGTTACCTCATCATGTAAAATGGGGATGAAGACTGTGAGCCCCCCGTGGGACAACCTGATCATCTTGTAACCTCCCCAGTGCTTAGAACAGTGCTTTGCACATAGTAAGTGCTTAATAAATGCCATTATTATAGAGAAGCAGCATGGCTCAATAGAAAGAGCCCGGGCTTTGGAGTCAGAGTTCATGGGTTCAAATCCCAGCTCTGCCAATTGTCAGCTGTGTGACTTTGGGCAAGTCACTTAACTTCTCTGTGCCTCAGTTACCTCATCTGTAAAACGGGGATTAAGACTATGAGTCCCCTGTGGGACAACCTGATCACCTTGTAACCTCCTCAGCGCTTAGAACAGTGCTTTGCACACAGTAAGTGCTTAATAAATGCCATCATTAATTAATTAATTAAATACGATTGAATGAATGGATGATCCCAGGTTTCCTGAATTCCAGTCCCAAGCCATTTCCATCAGGCCTTCCCAGCCTCCTGAGTTCTCCTTGTTTGGTTCCTAGACAACCGCACCACCTTAGCAGGTATGAAACGGACAGGAGTGCTCTCTATTCATAGACAATCACAATCTCTCATCCTATCCCGCTAGATTCCTGCATCAAGCTTCTTGCCGACCTCCCAACCTCCTGTCTCTCCCCACTCCAGTCCATACTTTACTCCGCTGCCCAGATCATCTTTCTACAGAAACATTCAGGTCACATCATTCCCTACCCCTGTCAAAAATCTCCAGTAGTTGCCCATCCACCTCATCATCAAATAAAAACCTCTCACCACTGGCTCCATCATCCTGCCCCCTCCTACCTCACCTCGCTTCTCTCCTTTTACAACCCAGCCTGCACACTTTGCTCCTCTGATGCTGCTAACCTTCTCACTGTGCTTCCATCTCACCTACCTTCCTGCCAAACCTGGCCTGGAATGCCCTCTCTCCTCAAATCCGACAGACAATTACTCTCCCCTGCCCTTCAAAGTCTTACTGAAGGCACGTCTCCAAGAGGCCTTTCCAGACTAAGCCCCACTTTTTCTCATCTCCCATTTCCTTCTGCATCACCTGAATTTGCTTCCTTTGCTCCCTCCGCTCCAACTCCATCCCAGTCCCACGGCACTTAGGTATATATCTGTAATTTTATTTATTTGTACTGATGTCTGTCTCCCCACCTCTAGACTGTGTGCTCATTGTGGGCAGGGATTGTCACTATTGTTGTATTTCCCGGAGCTCTTAGTACAGTGCTCTGCACACAGTAAGTGCTTAATAAATACGATTGAATGAACGAACCAGCTTAACACTAGTCACTACTCCCTCCCCTGCGGGTACGGACTGGAGTCGCCCCATGTTCATAGAGAACTGCACCAGCTTAGCACTTAGCACCAAACCCTCCATTGCAGTTACAAACTGGGGCTGTCCCCTGCCCAGCCCAAGCTTTGTGTCTTCAAGCTGAGAAAGGTCTCAGAATCAAGCCAGTCAAATTCCGCCCAAGAGGATATTGGAGAGAAGAGGAAAGGAGAGGAGAAAGAGAGGAGAAAATAAAGTAGAGAGGAGGGAAGGGGAGGAAAAGGAGGGGAGGAAGAGGAAAGGCAGAGATTGAGAGGATGGGCAATGGATGGGATGGGAAAGGACTCATTTTTTCAAAGTTAATTTTTTTGCTTTGGGCAATTCATGACCTGGAATGTTCCAGTGAGGAAACCAAGGCCCCAAGAGGATGATAAGGTCAGTGACGCTGGAACTCAGGGTTATGGCATTGGGGCTAGTGCTCTGTTCTTGAATTGAGGCCATTCCCCTCAGATGGCAAACAAGGGCCAAGCCCAGACCATTCCATCCTCTTTATTCTTTGGGTCTGTCACATGCTCTTGCTCTGTAACCTGCCATATTGGCAACTCCGGGCAAGTGAGGATTTCCTATATTTCAAGCTGTTGGGTGTGAGTGATTTAGACTAATGATCTGGGTTACATCAAAGAGGCTTCTTGAGTAATGTTTGCAGAGCCTTGAGGACAGTAAAATTGTTTTGTTGGGGTTTGGGGAGAAAAGTAAAGCAGTCAGAGCAGTAGCAATCTGGTTAGCATTGAGAACATGCAATCTTGGGGAATTCTCCCTTTGATTTTCTTCTGGAGGTGAGGTAGAAAATTCTGAGGGTTATCTGACATCCCTCCTTCAAAGTCGATATCTGTCGGCCCTGTTGACGATGGTATTTATTAAGTGCTTACTGTGGACTGAGACCTGAGGTAGATAGCGCTCAATAAATACGATTGAATGAATGAATGAATATGAAATAGCTCAGAGTACCCTTTCCATATGGGGTTCAGAATCTAAAAGGAAATAAGGAAACAGAAGCCCAGAGAGTTAAGTGACTAGTCTAAGGTCACACAGCAAGCCAATAGCAGAGTAGGTCTAGAACTCAGATCTCCTGAAGCCCAATCTCGGACCCTCCCCACTAGGCCTTGCTGCCTGCCTACTTTCTGATCACCGAGTTCTCATTCCAGCTCCAGCATCTGCCAGCTGTGTGACCTTGGGCAAGTCACTTAACTCCTCTATACCTCAGTTTCCTCAAATGTAAAATGGGGATTCAATACTCGTTCTCCCGCTGACCTTAGACGGTGAGGCCCACGGAGTGTGTCTGACCTGATTAACTTACATCTGCCCTACTGTAAGTGCTTAACATACAGAAAGCGCTTAACAAATACCACAAAAAAGATGGATTGAGGGCTACTTTCTGCTCTCATGGCATGTCATAGGCCAACAAAAGTCACTGGAATTCTAATCAAAGATGGGACCTGCCTTGTCCCTTCCAGGATGAAGCATTTTGACTCTACTTGTTTTGCTTACTGGTTGAGAGGAAGAATATTTATGAGGGTGAGACTGTGTTTATGTGTCTGCTAAAAGTTTATAGAGTTTTAGAAACCAGCTAGTCAGTTAAGAAACAAGTGGCTTTCATTGCTAGGACAGAACGAGCCCCATAAATTCTATTAGAACAAATGGCACAACACAGAAAACAGAACCAGGCTAACCCAGGCTTGTGACACTGGAAAGGGTCAGACTGGAAACTAATGTGTGCACTTAACCTATTACTCCTTAATTACATGGGTAAAAGTTTATTCCCTGTCTAGCTATTAGAAGCAGCGTGGCTCAGTGGAAACAGCATGGGCTTTGGAGTCATAGGTCATGGGTTCAAATCCCGGCTCCGTCACTTGTCAGCTGTGCGACTTTGGGCAGGTTACTTAACTTCTCTGTGCCTCAGTTAGCTCATCTGTAGAATGGGGATGAAGACTGTGAGCCCCCTGTGGGACCAGATCACCTTGTATCCTCCCCAGTGCTTAAAACAGTGCTTTACACATAGTAAGCACTTAATAAATGCCATTACTATTATTATCAACTCTTTTCAGGAGAGCAGAGCTTGATTATCATCCTCTAGAGAAGGAGATTTTTTCTCCACCCAACTCAATGTGTAAAGTTATTCTCAATGGAGGGATCAAAGACCAGAACCCTTTAGGATGGTTTCAGAGAAGCAGTACGGTGTAGTGGCTAGAGCACTGGCCTGGGAGTTAGGAGGACCTGGGTTCTAATGCTGGCTCTGCCATTTGTCTGCTTTGTGACCTTGGGCAAGTCACATCACTTTTCCTTGCCTCAGTTACCTCATCTGTAAAGTGGGGAATTGAGAACGTGAGCACCACATGGGACAGGGACTGCATCCAACCTGATAATCTTGTATCTACCTTAGTGCTTAGAACATGCTTGGTACATAGTAAGCACTTAACAAATATCATCAGCATTATCAGTTCTGAATTTTTACTGTCAAACTGGGCATTAGGCAGCTATGAATGGAATGCCTGCTTGATGAGATATTGTGAGTGAAATTAAGATGTGAAATTAAGTGGACAGAATATAGGGGATTGGCCCTGAAGTATCAGTATCATGTTTTCTTTTAGGAGAGGAAACAAAGGTAGAGGTCGGACGAGGTACCGATGGAGGCTTCAAGGTTTGTGATGAGTGCCCCAGTGCCCTCCCACTGCCTCTTTAAATCCAACAGATAGCTACCTTTGCTCCACATCAGAGCCTTATTGAAGGCAAATCTCCTGAAAAGCAGCGTGGCTCAGTGGAAAGAACATGGGCTTTGGAATCCAAGGTCATGGGTTCAAATCCTGGCTCTGCCAATTGCCAGCTGTGTGACTTTGGGCAAGTCACTTCACTTCTCTGGGCTTCAGTTCCTGCATCTGTAAAATGGGGATGAAGACTGTGAGCCCCTCATGGGACAACCTGATCACTTTGTAACCTCCCCAGTGCTTAGAACAATACTTTGCACACAGTAAGTGCTTAATAAATGCTGTCATTATTATCTCCTCCAGAAGACCTTCCCTAATAAACCATTTTCTCTTCTCCAGCTCCTTTCTGTGTCACCCTGATTTGCTCCCTTTGTTCTTCCCCTCTACCATCCCCACAGCACTTATGTACGTATCTGTAAGATTTTTTATATTAATGTCTGCCTCCCCCCGTCTACACAGTGTGCTCATTGTGGACAGGGAATGTGACTGTTTTTTGTTGTATTGTACTCTCCCAAGAGTTCAGTACAGTGTTCTTCATACAGTAAGCGCTCAATAAATACAATTGGAAGAATGGAATGAATGATGCTTGCTCTCCTGGCAGAGATTGCCCCAACTGACCACTGGCCCAGCTGTGCTCGAGGCCTGTGGGGTGACGCCGAGGAATCCTCCTCTCAATCTAGGGGATGGGGTGGTGTCTCTGGTGAGGGAGGAGAGGGCTGCAGATGAGATGCCACCGTCAAAGGGACGGCCTGCCAGCCTCTTCTCTTCCTCCGAGGCCTGGGTGCTCCCACACCCGATTCCCAGAAGGGTCCGGCAGAGGCAAGAGGGAAAGGGAATGGAGAGGCTCTGACTTCCAGGTGAAGAGGGAGGAGAGGCCTGGCTGATGTAATCAATCAATCAATTGTATTTATTGAGCGCTTACTGTGTGCAGAGCACTGTACTAAGCACTTGGGAAGTAGAAGTTGGCAACATATAGAGACAGTCCCTACCCAACAGTGGGCTCACAGTCTAAAAGACTGTGTAACGTCTTGTATCACGTGGGAGCCCCCAAAATTGACAGCACTGGTGCCCACGAAACTTGTAATTTGTCTTTGGCTACTGTGTACTATACACTATACTAGGGGCATATAATAAAGTTTTCTGCACCCAGTAGGTGCTCAGTAAATAGCAGTGATTGATTGACTGCCTGGCTGATTGATATCTGAAAGGCTCACCCAGTCAACTGACACATGACACATTTTCAAAATGCTTGCCTGGAGTTGGCCTCTAGACTGTAAGCTCACTGTGGGCAGGGAATGTGTCTGTTTATTGTTCTGCTGTACAATCCCAACCACTTACTACAGTGTTTTGCACATATTAAGCGCTCAGTAAATACGACTGAATGAACGAATGAATGAATGACCGAGAATCACATTTAAAATTAATCTTGGATGAATTTCTCTAAGTCACGAGTCAGGCCTCCGTTGGGTTGTCTGGGGGTAGAAAGTTGACACTTAGATTGTATTCTTTTTTGATCCGTTAAGGAGCAAGTCAATTTAAATTCTCCCAACAAAAGTGTGTAATAAAGTTTATGGGATGAACCGTATGAATTCACTGTACCTGTAAAGATTATAACTGAGCCTCCAGAGCAATGATAATAAAAGTATAATGGGAATGTTAAATTCCGTGCAAGGCCTTCCATTAGCAGTAATGTAACTGTGCTTGAGAAATAAACGTTTGTGTTAAAAACACTCTGAGCCTGGTAAAATTTGATTATGAAGGAAATCTGATTAGTATGACACATTCTAGGTAAAAAATAATTTTCTACAATGATTACAATAGTACTTTCAAAACTGGTGTCAATATAAATGATAGAAGTGGAGTGAAGGGACATTTCCATGGAACACTTCAGATTTTGCCTTATTGTTCCCTATTCATTCATTCATTCAATCATATTTATTGAGCACTCACTGTGTGCAGAGCACTGTACTAAGCTCTTGGGAGTGTATAATACAATAATAAACAGACCCATTCACTGTCCACAGTGATAGATTATCATCTTCAACTATGGGGCTGGCATCAGACCCGCATGACGCAGCATGGCCTAGTATATAGAACGCGGAACTGGGAGTCCTAATCCCGGCTCCGCCATTTGCTTTCTGTGTGACCTTGGGCAAGTCATTTCACTTCTCTGGGCCTCAGTTACCACATCTGTAAAATGGAGAGTAAGACTATGAGCCCTATATGGGACCGGGACTGGGTCCAATCTGGTTATGTTGTATCTACTCCAGAGCTTAGAACAATGCCCGGCACGTAGTAAGCACTTAACAAACACCATAATAATTGTTATTATCAGATATATTAGCTCCCCTCTATCACTTGTCTGCTGTGTGACCATGGGCAAGTCATTTCACTTTTCTGGGCTTCAGTTATCTCATCAGTAAAATGGGGATGGAGATTGTGAGCCCCATGTGGGACAGGGACTGTGTCCACCCTGCTTGCATCCACCCTGGCGCTTAGTACAGTGCATGTAAGACTGTACAGTACCTGTACAATACTCAACTTACTGCACACAGTAAGTTCTTAACAAACATCACAATTTTATTATTATTAAATTAGAACTGAAAACATTGGCAAGAGTAAAAAAAAGGTGCCATTTCTTTCCCCGCCACTGCCACCCCACACCATCATTGCCATCATCACTATCCCATCATCACCATCATCATCATTCCAGTCATTCATTTATTCATTCATTCAATCGTATTTCCTGAGCACTTACTGTGTGCAGAGCACTGTACTAAGTGCTTGGAAAGTACAATTCAGCAACAAAGGGAGACAATCCCTGCCCAGAATGGGCTCACAGAAGGGGGGAGACTGACATCAAAACAAATAAAAGTCATCAGCAGCATCATTATAAATAAATAGAATGATAGATATTTCCACATCATTAATAAAAATGAATAGAATTATAATTATAAATATGTACATATATACACAAGTGCTGTGGGGCAGGAGGTGGGTGGAACAAAGGGAGCACGTCGGGATGATGGGAGGGGAGGAGGAGCTGAGGAAAAAAGGGGGGGTTAGTTAGTCTGGGAAGGCCCCCTGGAAGAGGTGAGCCTTCTGTTTGGCAGATTTGAGAAAGGAGGGCATTCCAGGCCTGATGTAGGACGTGGGCCAGGGGTCGATGGCGGGACAGGTAAGAACGAGGCCCAATGAGGAGGTTAGCCGTGGCAGAGGAGTGGAGGGTGCGGGCTGGGCTGGAGAAGGAGAGAAGGGAGGTGAGGTAGGAGGGGGCAAGGAGGTGGAGAGCCTTGAAGCCAATAGTGAGGAGTTTTTGCTTCATACGGAGGTTGCTAAGCAAGCAATCACTGGAGATTTTTGAGGAGGGAAGTGACATGCCCAGAACTTTTCTGTAGAAAGATAATCCGGGCAGCAGAGGGAAGTAGAGACTGAAGTGGAGAGAGACAGGAGGCTGGGAGATGACAAAGGAGGCTGATGCAGTCATCCAGTGCTGATGCAGTAATTCCATCGTCATCATCATCACCAACATCCCATCGTCATTGTCACAATCCTTATCCCAGCATCATTATCATCCCATCATCAACATCATCATCATCACCTGTATATATGTATATATGTTTGTACATATTTATTACTCTATTTATTTATTTATTTTACTTGTACATATCTATTTATTTTATTTTGTTAGTATGTTTGGTTTTGTTCTCTGTCTCCCCCTTTTAGACTGTGAGCCCACTGTTGGGTAGGGACTGTCTCTATATGTTGCCAATTTGTACTTCCCAAGCGCTTAGTACAGTGCTCTGCACATAGTAAGCGCTCAATAGATACGATTGATGATGATGATCATCATCATCATCACCATCATCACTGTTTGTTGGTTCCTTTGTTTTATGGTACTTGTTAAGCTCTCACTATTTGTCAAACACTGTTCTAAGCACTGGGGAAGGTACCAGACAATTAGGTGGGACACAATCCCTGTCCCATATAATAATACTAATAATGATGGTATTTGTTAAGCGCTTATTATGTAGCAAGTACTGTTCTAAGCGCTACGGTAGATACAGGGTAATCAGGTTGTCCCGCGTGGGACTCACACTTTTAATCCCCATTTTACAGATGAGGTAACTGAGGCACAGAGAAGTTAAGTGACTTGCCCAAGGCCACACAGCAGACACGTGGTGGAGCCAGGATTAGAACCTCCATCCTCTGACTCCCAAGCCCGTGCTCTTTCCACTAAGCCGCACTGCTTCTCGAGGGCTCCCGGTCTTAAATAGGAGGGAGAGCAGGTATTGAGCCACCATTTTACCGTGGGGGAGACTGAGGGACATGTCTGTTTATTGTTACCCACCCAAGAGCTTAGTACAGTGCTCTGTTTTTTAGACTGTGAGCCCACTGTTGGGTAGGGACTGTCTCTATGTGTTGCCAATTTGTACTTCCCAAGCGCTTAGTACAGTGCTCTGCACACAGTAAGCGCTCAATAAATACAATTGATGATGACAGAGGTTAAGTGACTTGCCAAGGTCATACAGCAAACAATCGGCAGAGCAACTAGGGGAATGTGTCTGCTGAGCTGTAACTTCTTAGGTCATGAAGTTGAACGAAAGAAGAAACAGCATTGCCTAGTGACGAGAACGTAGGCCTGCGAGTCAGAAGGACCTGGGTTCTAATCCCCACTCCACTACTTGTCTGATACTTGACCTTGGACAAGTCACTTGACTTCCTTGGGCCTCAGTTACCTCATCTGTAAAATGGGGATTAAGACTGTGAGTCCCATCAATCAACCAATCAATCAATCGTATTTATTAAGCACTTACTATGTTCCATGTGGGACCTGATTAGCTTGTATCTCCCCTAGTGCTTATAATAGTGCCTGGCACTTAGTAAGCACTTAACAAAAGACCACTAGAAAAGGAAAAAAAAGAGATTCCACTCAGAACTGTTGGATGCTTCCTGAGTCTTCTTGAGGAGGTGCATTTTGACTGTGAACTCCCGTTTGCATTTCCCCTTGTAATCATAGTGGGAAGCAGCGTGGCTCAGTGGAAAGAGCCTGGGCTTTGGAGTCAGAGGTCAGGGGTTCAAATCCCGGCTCCGCCAATTGTCAGCTGTGTGACTTTGGGCAAGTCACTTCACTTCTCTGTGCCTCAGTTACCTCATCTGTAAAATGGGGATTAAGACTGTGAGCCCCCTGTGGGACAACCTGATTACCTTGTATCCCCTCAGTGCTTAGAACATTGCTTTGCACATAGTAAGCGCTTAATAAATACCATCATTATTATTATTATAGTGTGGGTCATCTTTTAAGTGATGCCTCTGTGCTGAGCGTTGCCCTGAGAGCTAGGGTAGATAGATAGATCAATCATGGTACTTGCTATGGTATTTGTTTAGCACTTATTGTTCCAAGTACTTGCTATGGTACTTATAATAATAATAATAATAATAACGATAATTATAATAATAATGATAATAATAATAATAATAATGGCATTTGTTAAGCGCTTACTGTGTGCCAACACTGTTCTAATTTGTTAAACACTTGTTAAGCCAAGCACTGTTCTAAATGCTGGGGTAGATAGAAGTTGAGCAGGTTGGACACAATCCCTGTCATTCATTCATTCAATCGTATTCATTGACTGCTTACTGTGTGAAGAGCACTGTATTAAGCACTGGGGAAAGTACAATACAGCAATAAACGTGGCTCAGTGGAAAGAGCACATGCTCGGGAGTCAGAGGTCATGGATTCTAATCCCGACTCTGCCACGTGTCAGCTGTGTGACTTTGGGCAAATCACTTCACTTCTCTGAGCCTCAGTTACCCCATCTGTAAAATGGAGATTAAAACTGTGAGCCCCACGTTGTATCTCCCCCAGTGCTTAGAACAGAGCTTGGCACATAGAAAGTCCTTAACAAATAGTATCATTAATAAAGAGAGACAATCCCTGCACACAATGAGGTCACAGTATGTCCCACATGGGGCTCACACTCTTAATCCCCATTTTCCAGATGAGGTAATTGAGGCCCAGAAAAGTGAAGTAATAACAATAGTAATAATAATGATGGCATTAGTTAAGAGCTTACTATGTGCCAAGCACTGTTCTAAGCGCTGGGGGGATGCAAGGTGATTAGGTTGTCCCACGTGGGGCTCACAGTCTTCATTCCCACTTTACAGATGAGGGAACTGAGGCCCAGAGAAGTTAAGTGACTTGCCGAAAATCACACAGCAGACAAGTGGTGGAGCAGGATTAGAACCCATGACCTCTGACTCCCAAGCCTGTACTCTTTCCACTGAGCCACGCTGCTTCTCAATACAATACAGATACAAGGTAATCTGGTGGTCTGCCGTGGGGCTCCCAGTATTAATCTCCATTTACAGATGAGGTAACTGAGGCACAGAGAAGTGAAGTGGCTTGCCCGTGGTCACACAGCAGACAAGTGGCGGAGCGGGGATTAAAACCCATGTCCTCTGACTCCCAAGCCTGTGCTCTTTCCACTAAACCACGCTGCTTCTCGAAGTTCAAGGTACAAGAAGTCAAAGGTACTTCTTGGGCAAGTATCTTGCCCAAGATCAAACGGCAGACATGTGGCGGAGTCGTAATTAGAACCCAGGTCCTTTCGATTCCCAGGCCCGGGACTCCCGGGCCTGTGCTCTTTCCACTGAGCCACGTTTATTGCTGCATTGTACTTTCCCCAGGGCTTAATACAGTGCTCTTCACACAGTAAGCATTCAATGAATACGATTGAATGAATGAATGACAGGGATTGTGTCCAACCTGCTCAACTTCTATCTACCCCGACATTTAGAACAGTGCTTGGTTTAACAAGTGCTTAACAAATTAGAACAGTGCTTGGCGCACAGTAAGAGCTTAACAAATGCCATTATTATTATTAAAAGCACCATAGCAAGTACTTGGAACAATAAGTGCTTAACAAATACCATAGCAAGTACTATGATCTATCTACCCCAGCTCTCAGGGCAACGCTCACTATTCACTATGACAACAATGCTTCTCAAGATCATAAAATCACCAGATTAAACACAGTTTTTGCCATGCCTGGGGCTTGCAGTGCAAGAAGGAGGGAGAGCTGGGAGGGAGGACATTCTAAAAAACACTCTGACTTGAACAATGTTGGCTCTGTCAACTGGCTCTGGGCCCAGTTCTCACGGCAGAAATGGAGGCTGTACCCCGAACGCTTGTTGGAAATTCTCTTGGTGCCACAAGATCTGCTTTCTGTGGGATTCGCCGAACCAAGAAAATCAATGCATGGATTGTTGGTGGGGGGAAAAAAAAAGAGAATCTCGGAGCCGCCTCTTTGAAAGGGGCTTTGACGCTTCTGCCACCACCAAGACCAGAGACTCCAGTCTGAAACTCAAACGTGTTTCGGTTTCATTGAGCGATCCCTGTAGGAATGTCAGGTCCTTTGGAGGAAGCTGCCGTTTGCTGGACTCCTACTGGCAGCTCAATTATTTAGGAATCAAGAAAAATAAATGAAGAGCCGTAAGAAGTGCCTGGTGGATTGGCTAGGAAGGCATGGATTCCGTGTGGGTCTTAGACTTGAAAAGGTTTTTGATTCAGGGGATTGAGTCAATATTTGGACTACTTTTCATCATCATCATCAATCGTATTTATTGAGCGCTTACTATGTGCAGAGCACTGTACTAAGCGCTTGGAAAGTACAAATTGGCAACATATAAAGACAGTCCCTACCCAACAGTGGGCTCACAGTCTAAACTACTTTTATTTTCATTTGTTTTGATTGATAGTAATCGCACCCACCAGACTATGAGTTTTGTGAGAGCGGAGATCATATCTACCAACTCTACTGTTAGTTCCTTCATTCAATCATATTTATGAAGCGCTTACTGTGTGCAGAGCACTGTACTAAGCGCTTGGGAAAGTACAATACAGCAATAAAGAGAGACAATCCCTGCCCATAATGGGCTTACAGTCTTAGAGTCTGTTCTCTCCCCAGCATTTAGTACAATTCTGGACATACAGTAAGTCCCCATTCAATATCACTGATAGATTGATTCGCAGCATGGCTCAGTGGAAAGAGCATGGCTTGGGAGTCAGAGGTCGTGGGTTCTAATCCTGGCTCTGTCACTTGTCCGCTGTGTAACTTTGGGCAAGTCACTTTACTTCTCTGTGCCTCAGTTAACTCATCTGTAAAATGGGGATTAAGACTGTGAGCCCCACGTGGGGCAATCTGATCATCTTGTAACCACCCCAGCGTTTA
Source organism: Tachyglossus aculeatus (assembly GCF_015852505.1). Lineage (NCBI taxonomy): Eukaryota > Metazoa > Chordata > Mammalia > Monotremata > Tachyglossidae > Tachyglossus > Tachyglossus aculeatus. The sequence goes on along the minus strand of NC_052068.1, from coordinate 60,418,283 downwards.
GAACAGTGCTTTGCACATAGTAAACACTTAATAAATGCCATTTAAAAAAATAAATAAACAAATGCTGTGGGGTGGAGCAAATATCAAGTGGCCAAAGGTCCAGTGCTTAGAACAGTGCTTTGCATATAGTAAGTGCTTAATAAATACCATCATTATTATTAAATACCATTATTATTATTATTATTGATTTTGTCTATATTTTCCTTCTTGCTTTCACTGAAGGTACATTTATCTATGTCTGCCTGTCTCCCTCATTTGATTGTAAGCTCCTGAAGGGCAGAGCCTATGTCTTCTATTTTTATTATACACTTTCAAGCACCCAGCACAGTGTTCTGCACACAGTAGGCATTCAATTGAGATCTCTGTCCACAGTGAGCGTCCAGTAAAATACTGTGACCATGGGTAGAATGTCTTCACAATGGTAAGTAAGGTTGGACAAATCAGAGTTGAAGACAACCAATCTGATCCCTGCTGGAGTGAAGCAGGACTTCTTTTCCGATCCTGTTCACCCTATCTATTCTATGCCATCCAAAGTTGGAATACAAGGAAGGATTGGGAAGCTGAGTCAGAATTCATTTCTGAAACGTTGGAATATCCTTCCAGTTCAATAGGCTGTGGACAGCATCAAAAACCCTTTGAACCAGTCATCCAGTAAGTGCTATCTGCAGATAACTGTTCTTAATATTGTTATTGCTATCATTATTATTACTAATAATAAGTACTCACTCTCCCACCTGTAGGACTTATTCATTCATTCAATCATATTTATTGGGCGCTTACTGTGTACAGAGCACTGTACTAAGCGATTTATGTATATGTAATAACATTTGTGGCATTTATTAAGCACTTACTGAGCACTTACTTAGAGAAGCAGCGTGGCTCAGTGGAAAGAGCACAGGCTTTGGAGTCAGAGGTCATGGGTTCAAATCCCGGCTTCGCCAATTGTCAGCTGTGTGACTTTGGGCAAGTCACTTAACTTCTCTGGGCCTCAGTTTCCTCATCTGTAAAATGGGGATTAAGACTGTGAGTCCCTCATGGGACAACCTGATTGCCTTGTAACCTTTCCAGTGCTTAGAACAGTGCTCTGCACATAGTAAGCGCTTAATAAATGCCATCATTATTATTATTCATTCATTCAGTTGTATTTATTGGGCGCTTACTGTGTGCAGAGCACTGTACTAAGTGAGTTATGTAAATGTAATAACATTTGTGGCATTTATTAAGCACTTACTGAGTGCCAAGCACTGTGCAATATAATCATATTAGACACAGTCACAGCCCCACATGCAGCTCATGGTCTAAAAGGAAGGGAGTACAGGCATTTCATCCCTATTTTGCAAAGGAGAAAACTTAGGCCTGGAGAAGTGAAATGACTTGCCCAAGATCAAACAGCAGGTTACCTCCTTCCCTTCCCCACAGCACCTGTATATATGTATATGTGTTTGTATGCATTTATTACTCTATTTATTTATTTATTTTACTTGTACATATCTATTCTATTTATTTTATTTTGTTACTATGTTTGGTTTTGTTCTCTGTCTCCCCCTTCTAGACTGTGAGTCCACTGTTGGGTAGGGACAGTCTCTATATGTTGCCAACTTGTACTTCCCAAGCGCTTAGTACAGTGCTCTGCACACAGTAAGCACTCAATAAATTCGATTGATTGATTGATTGATGGAGCAGGGTTAGAACCCAGGGTCTTCTGACTCCCAGTCCAGTGCTCTTTCCGCTAAGTCTCGCTGTTTTTGAGACACTTACACAAGAAAGCAGGCAAGTGATCGTTATTAGCTCTGCCCATTTGGCACAGTGCTGGGCCCGAATAAAATTGTGAATTGCATAGACCAGTTCACTCACAAGAAACCATTAATCAGCAAACTCTTCCAAACCATATCAGAATTGAACGCCGTCACCGGATTCTACTGCCACAAATTCTGCTGTCAGATGATACGCAGTGGACAGAGAACTTGAAAACAGAAGCACAAAGGCCCGTGTGGCTTTCGGCAGCCTGGCAGAGCAAGGAGACACCGAGGCATCAAACTCCACGCCGAGTCAAAAGTCTACTTTCCAAAGGGTATGAGAACTCGGCCGACTACAGAACTACATCAGCTTTTTGAACTGTTTCAAGACGTCACCTACATGACCCTGTGGAAGGAGCGTGGGCCTGACGGTCAGAGAACCTGGGTTCTAATCCCAGCTCTGCCTCTTGCCTTGGCAAGTCACTTCACTTCCCTGTGCCTCAGTTTCTTTGTAAAATGGGGGTTCAATGCCTGTTGTCCTTCCTACTTAGGCAGTGAGCATTCGACTGCCCTGAAGCTGTGAGGGTAGAATCGGGCCAACATTGCCCTGACAGGTCAGTAAACACCGTGGGTTGAGAGCAGGGGCTCCCTAAAAAAATTAAGGAGCGATAATTGTGAATCAGATGAGATAGGACTGGGAATAAGTTCACTTATTCCATTATTCTTTTAGTCACTGTTCTGTACCCTTACTGTTGCCAGTTGTATTTATGTTTTGCCCCATGGACTGTTTGTGCCTATTTTCACCCCCATGAGGTTGGGAACTTCTTGAGGGCAGGGAGTATAGTACTTTTGTTAAATTTTCCTATATACATAGTGTAGCACTCTACATATTTAGGTGTCCAGAACAGTCTCTGCCCACAAAAAGGTGCTCAAAAAGTACTAATGCATGAATAATAATAACAATAATAATGATGGTATTTGTTAAGCCCTTACTATGTGCCAAGCACCGTTCTAAGCGTTGGGGGGGATACAAGGTAATCAGGTTGTCCCATGTGAGGGTCACAGTCTTAATCTCCATTTTACAGATGAGGTAACTGAGGCACAGAGAGGTTAATTGACTAGCCCAAAGTCACACAGCAGACAAGTGGCAGAGCCAGGATTTGAACCCACAACCTCTGACTCCCAAGCCCAGGCTCTTACCACGGAGCCACACCGTTTCTCTGAATGAATGGTGTGTGTGTGAGTTTGTGTGTGTGTGTGATATCCTCCATTGAAGGAAAAATGGATGAAAATTATGGCTGTGAACACCACACTAGAGCAATGTTCCACACCCACTGAATTCTGAGTTATTGGTTCTGGCAATTCTCTTGAACCTCTTTCTGTAATTCTGGGAGATTTGCAAAGAAGCAAAGGATCCAAATCAAAGGCAGCTGATGGAAAACAACTTTGGAAACTGAGATTTTGGAACCATGCCTTGAATTCAAAGACTCTACCATCTCTGGACTTCACAGAGTTTATCAAATCTTTAACAAGTGCCTCTTCATTTTTAACCCATTTAAAAGGTACCCAAGTTTGAATGATTTTCTCCAGGAATTTGGTTAAGCATTCCATAAAAGAGATCAGATTGAATTAGCTCAACCTTCCATTTTCAATTAAAGTTTTGTTTGGGTCCCATATGCATCCCGTTGGTTAAAAGCCCCAGTTTTGATCTGTAATCCTTGAGTATCAGTAATGGGTATTGAATGCTACATACAGATGAAATGACGGGGAAGAATAATGTAGCTTCAATTCACAGTGTTCTCAGGCTGCAAATTGAGATGTTGTTTGGCTCACACAGCAGTATCCCCAAGAGGCATTATGATCAAAATCCACGTTGTGGAAGAGATTTAAAAGACCCAAGTGTGGGCCTGAACATTAAATTCTCCTTCCAAATTTTGTTTACTAACAAAACCAGATGGCTAATCACACTTAGGAAAAGAAACCTGATTGTAATCAATCCATCAATGGTATTTACAAAGCCTGAGCAGTGCAAATAATAATAACAATACTTATCTTTTCAGAGTACTTTTGCAACGGTTATACTAATTGTGGTATTTGTTAAGTGCTTGCTATGTGTCAAGCACTGTTCTAAATGCTGGGGTAGATACAAGCTAATCAGATTGGATGCACTCCCTGTCTCTCAGGGAGCTCACAGTCTTCGAAGGCAGCAGAACAGGTACTGAACCCCCATTTTGCAGATGAAGAAACTGACGCATGGAAAAGTGAAGTGATTGCCCAAGTACCCACAACAGATAAACGGCAGAGCTGGGATTAGAACCAGATCCTCTGACTCTCAGGCCTGTGTTCTTTCCTCTAAGCCATGTTTTTTCTACCGTGTGACCTAAAATGATCTCATTTTAACTTAACAACATCCACGAGAGGTAGGAAGAAATAGGTCTTATTTTCCCCATTTTGCAGTTGAAGAAACTGAGGCCCTGAGAGGCTAAGTGACTTGTCTAAGGTCACAAGCAGGTCAGGGAGTAGAAGTCAAGTCTCCTCACTCCCAATCCAATGCCCTATCCACTAGCCTATGCTATTATTATTATCATCATCAGTATTATGGTATTTGTTAAGCGTTTACTATGTGCCATGCACTATTCTAAGCACTTGGGGTAGATACAAGTTAATCAGGTCGGACATAGTCCCTGTCCCACACTGGGCTCACACTCTAATTGGGAGGAAGTAGGATTTAATCCTCATTTTACAGTTGAGGTAACTGAGGCACAGGGAAGTGAAGTGACAGAGTCAGGAATAGAACCCAGAGTCTCTGATTCCCAGGTCCGTGCTCTATCCAGTTGGCCACACTGCTTCTCCTGTGTGACCTAAGATGATCTCACTGGCTCCTGAATGTGCTCCGCACAGTGCTTTGTGCATGCTTGGGAGAATACAATCAGTCAACAATGTTTTTTGAGTACCTTTTACATGCATAGTGTTAAGTACTAGGATAAGTAGGATAGAAATCGTGACATTACCAGGCATGTTCAGCCCTAATTCCTGGCTGAAAGAGCCCCTGAACAATAACCGCGGTATTTGTTAAGCACTTACTATGTGCCAGGCACTTTACTAAGTGCTGGGGTGGATACAAGCAAATCGGGTTGGACACAGTCCCTGTCCCATGTGGGGCTCACAGTCTCGATCCCCATTTCTCAGGGATGAGGTAACTGAGGCAAAGTGACGTGAAGTGACTTGCCCACAGTCACACAGCAGACAAGTGGCAGAGCCGGAATTTGAACCCTGACTGACTCTTAGGCCCGTGCTCTGTCAATCAATCAATCAATTGTATTTATTGAGCGCTTACTGTGTGCAGAGCACTGTACTAAGCACTTGGGAAGTACAAGTTGGCAACGTATAGAGACAGTCCCTACCCAACAGTGGGCTCACAGTTGTCTTTCCCTAAATCTAGTACAGTTCCTCTCCGGGACCATTGGCGCCCTGGGGCTCGCCTTCTTCTCCTCATCAGGGGCAGCAGCCTCGCTGTTCCAGAGACCGGGCCGCTGGACTCCAAATATCCAGGATTCCTCTCTGTTTCCCTGTTTCCTCTGTGCCCTGAATCAGTCCAGAGTGCAGAGAGCATAAGCTCTCCCCTTGTCCTGACCTCCCAGAAACACCAACTGGCAACTCCTCACCTCAAGAGGGCTGAAAGTCTACTAATTCCTCCTAACCTCCCCATCCACTTCCTCCTCAATCCTTCTCTCTGACTGATTACACTTTGGGGAGGGACACCGAGCGCTTCGTCCAGTACCGACTTGTACTTCCCAAGCGCTTAGTACAGTGCTCTGCACACAGTAAGCGCTCAATAAATACGATTGATTGATTGATTGCTCTGCACACAGTAAGCACTCAATAAACACGACCGACTGACTGAGAAACAGTGGATTCACTCCTAGCTTCCTCCTCCCTCTCCTATGGGGGCTGTGGAAATGATCATCCCCCACCCATCTAGACTGTAAGCTCGCTGTGGGCAGGGAATGTGCCTGTTTATTGTTGCACATCCTCCAGCGCTTAGTACAGTGCTCTGCACGCAGTAAGCGCTCACTAAACCACGACTGAATGAATGAATAAATCAGAGTGGCATAATCACGGTCCCCCCAAAACTCACAATTAACCAAATGGATCAATCCCTTCTTTTTCTCACTGCAATATTCAGGATTCACAAGGAGTTAGGCAGAAAGAGCAGTGTCCTTATCTTACCTTAAACCTCCTGTCAGCCAGATAGGGGTGGAAACTTCTGTCAGGCATCAGAAACTAAATAGGGGAACATCATCGTACCGAAGGGATTTTTCACTTGTTCCAGCTTTAAACTTGAATGATGAACTCTGGCATCTTCCATTTCTGGAACCTCCATCTATTTCTCCTTTCGCCCAAATTAAATTGGCAGCGTAGTGCTTAGCTTTCCCACAGGAAAGAGGACCAGCTTTGGAATGCCGTAGAGAAGCGCCAAAGGGTCTGGAGATAGAGGGAAATAAGAAAAATTACCACTGCTTCACTCCTCTGCCTCAGCCTGGAGCTTCCTCTAAAGACCGTAAACTCCTTGAGGGCAGGGATTGTGTGTCCACCAACTTTATTGGATTGGAATCCCCCAAGCTTTTATTACAGTGCTCTTCAGATAGTAAGCACTCAATAAATACCACCGATGATGGATCGATTGATGAATTTCCCTCTCAGATTAACCAGTCCACAATCTTTCCACCTTCCAAGGCTTAGGGGAAGCAGCATGGCATAATGGATAGAGCAGGAGCCTGAGAGTCAGAAGATTATGGGTTCTGATTCTGTTTCCGCCGCTTGTCCGCTGGGTGATCTTGGGCTAGTCACTTCACTTCTCTGGGCCTCAGTTACCTCGTCTGTAAAATGGGGGTGGAGACTGTGAGCCCCACGTGGGACAGGGACTGTGTCCAACCCAATTTGTTTGTAACCACCCCAGCGCTTAGTACAGTGCCTGGCACATAGTAAGCACTTAACATTTTTTTTTCCTGAAACCCACCTTCCCCAGGAGGTGTTCCCTGATGGACCCTCGCCTCTCTGGTCACGTTATCTCAGAGTCCAGTCTTGATACACTTGCGTAAATCAATGGATTTAATACACCAACAGATTAATCTATTTATTTATTTATTCATTCATTTTTTGCTTATTTGGGTTGTTACACTTGTATCTATTCCTCTTTCGTTTACAATGTGTCTGTCTCTCTGATTATAACATCCTTGAAGGCAGAAACCATGACTTTATCATTATTGCATACTCCTCAAGTGCCTAGTACCCTGGGCTTGACACCTAGTAGGTGCCCAGTACAATGGTCTGCACACTATAGGCGGTCAGTACAGTGCCGTGTACACTGTAGGGGCTCAGTCCAATGCCCTGCAACTGAAGGTGATGACTACAGTGCTGTGCACACATAGTAGATGCCCAGTCCAATGCTCTGCACACTGTCGATGATCAGTACAGTGCTGTGTACACTGTAGGGGCCCAGTCCAATGCTCTGCATGATGTAGGTGGTCAGTACAGTTCTGTATCCATGGTAAGTGCCCAGTCCAATTCTCTGCACACTGTGGGTGTCAAGTACAGTTCTATATACATGGTAAGAGCCCAATGCAATGCTCTCACATAGCAGGTAATAATAATAATCATGGTATTCATTAAACGTTTACTGTGTTAGACTGTGAGCCCACTGTTGGGTAGGGACTGTCTCTATATGTTGCCAACTTGTACTTTCCAAGCGCTTAGTACAGTGCTCTGCACACAATAAGCACTCAATAAATATGATTGATTGATTGATTGATGTGTCAAGTACTGTTCTAAGCACTGGGGTAGATACAAGGTAATCAGGTTGGACACGTCCCACAGGGGGCTCATAATGTTGGTCTCCATTTTACAGATGAGGCAACTGAGGCACAGAAGAGTGAAGTGACTTGCCAAAGGTCACACAGCAGATGAGGGGCAGAGCCGGGATTAGAAACCACGACCTCTGACTCCCAAGACCGTGCTCTTTCCACTAAGCCATGAGGTGTCCAGTATAGGTCTTTATAGATGGTGGTTGCCCAGTACAATGCTCTGCACATTGCTCAAAAAGCAAAGGTGAAGCAGAATGGCTTGGCGTCAGCCCCCAATTCTGTACACAGAGAAGCAGCATGGCCTAGTAGATAGACCGCAGGCCTGGGCATCAGAAGGTCATGGGTTCTAATCCAGACTCTGCCACCTTTCTGCTGTGTGACCTTAGTTAAGTCACTTCACTTTTCTGGGTCTCAGATACCTCATCTGTAAAATAATAATAATAATAATAATAATAATAATAATGGCATCTATTAAGCACTTACTAGGTGCAAAGCACTCTTCTAAGCACTGGGGAAGTTACAAGGTGATCGGGTTGTCCCACGGGGGGGCTCACAGTTTTAATCCCCATTTTACAGATGAGGGAACTGAGGCCCAGAGCAGTTAAGTGACTTGCCCAAAGTCACACAGCTGACAATTGGCAGAGTCATGATTTGAACCCATGACCTCTGACTCCAAAGCCCGTGCTCTTTCCACTCGGCCCCACTGAGGATTAAGACTGTGAGCCCCATGTGGGACTCTATCCAACCCAATTAGCTTGTATCCACCCCAGAGCTTAATACAGTGCTCGATACACAGTAAGCGCTTAACAAATACCACAATGATGATAATTATTATTATTATTGTCTGTGACCTTCTCCCAGGGACTGGACACAGTCATATGTTAGGAGAAGCGGCGTGGCTCAGTAGGAAAGAGCCCGGGCTTTGGAGTCAGAGGTCATGGGTTCAAATCCCGGCTCTGCCAATTGTCAGCTGTGTGACTTTGGGCAAGTCACTTAACTTCTCTTTGCCTCAGTTACCTCATCTGGAAAATGGGGATTAAATCTGTGAGCCCCACGAGGGACATCCTGATCACCATGTAACCTCCCCAGCGCTTAGAACAGTGCTTTGCACATAGTAAGCGCTTAATAAATGTCATTATTATTATTATTATTCTATGTGGCAGTGGCAGCAGGGGGCTCATAGAAACCCTCATGAAACCCTTTGCAAAGTGTCTTTTAATCTCACTCTTCCCCAACTTGGAGATCAAAGTAGGCGCTTCCTGGAACCCGCAGATGAAAACAGCTCAACTCAGCCCCTCTGCCTGCCAGCGTCTACTGTTTTACACCCCACCGTGGAACTGAGTCCGGGAAGAAAAAGAATGATTTTGTCTCCGCAGATGAAGGATGGAAAAAAGGGAACCTTCCTTTTTAGCTCCGCGAAGTATAGCCTCACTGGGGGCTTTGAAGGAGCTGGTCATCATCTGAAATCATCGCTGATTGCTCAGGAAATTGCTGCTACCGGAGATGAAGAGCTCATGAGAAAAATTCTAATTTAGTTTTTAGTCTGTTATTCCTCTCTGTTCTCAGATACCGGGCTATCCCAGGCCAATCGATCTACTGAAACCAATATCTTCTTTCACAAGCTCTCGGTTTAGTTCCTGAAGGGGCAGAGAAAAGCCACAGAAGCTTATATTGGCCAAAAAATACAGGTTCCTAAATAAACGGGTTTGTCCAATAATATTGAAATGCTTACTTTGGGCCGAATGCTGTTGTACAGGTGTCTGCTGTATACAGAGCACTATACTGGATGAGGATTGTACTATGCAACCACTATAGGAGAAGCAGAGTGGCTCAGTGGAAAGAACCCCGGGCTTGGGAGTCAGAGGTTGTGGGTTCTAATCCTGACTCTGCCACTTGTCAGCTGTGTGACTTTGGGTAAGTCACTTCACTTCTCTGTGCCTCAGTTCCCTCATCTGGAAAATGGGGATTAAGACTGTGAGCCCCACATGGGACAACCGGATCACCTTGTATCCTCCACAGTGCTTAGAACAGTGTTTGCACATAATAAGCGCTTAACAAATTCCATCATTAATATTATTATAGGAAGAGCATTATACCTGGTGCCTATATTGTACAGAGCACTAAATTGGGCATATACAGAGTGCAAAGAACTGTACTGAGCACCTACTGTTCACAGGGTTGTTTACTGGGTCACCTACTTCTTACCATCTCATATACTTCTTTTGAAACATTCATTATTATTATTATTGCAGTTATTTGTTTTCTTTGGTATTTGGGAAGCATTGTCTATGACCCTGTTCTAAGCACTAGGGTTGGTACAAGTTAATCAGTACGGACATAGTCCCTATCCCACATGGGGCTCACAGTTTAAGTAGGAGGGAGGATAGGTATTGAATCAATATTTTACAACTGAGGAAACTGAGGCACAGAGCAGTTAAGTGACTTGCCCTAGGTCACACAGTAAGCAATTGGCAGAGCTGGGATTAGAACTCAGGTCCTTTGACATCCGGGTTTGTGCTCTTTCTTCGAGGCCATTTCTCCTTTCTATTCTTTTTATTTGTAAATTATTTACTAAGCACTTACTATGTGCCAAGCATTGCACTAAGTGCTGGGGCAGACACAAGGTAATAGGGTTGGAGAGAGTCCCTGGCCCATATGGGACTCACAATTCAAGTTGGAGGGGGTAGGATTTAATCCCATTTTACAGATTAAGAAATTGAAGCCCAGAAAAGTTAAACAACAAATCCGAGATCACACAGGGGGAAAGTGGCAGAGCCAGGATTAGAACCCAGGTATTCAGATGTCATCTCTCCTTCCCCTTCTTCTTATTATTTGAAAATTATGCTGTGTTTTTCTCCCTTCCTAGACTATAAACTCCACCAGGACAGAAATTTTATTTTCTTACTCTATTTTGCTCTCCCAGGTTTTTAGTTCTGTACAGAGAAGACACTCAAATAGAGCGCAAGCCTAGGAGTCAGAAGGTCATAGGTTCTAATCTCAATTCCACTACTTGTCTGCTGCTTAACCTTGGGCAAGTCACTTCACTGCTCTGTGCCTCAGTTACCTCATCTGTAAAACGGGGATGAGACTATGAGCTCCACATAGGACATAAATGACTGTGGGTAAACCAAACAGAGCTAATTTCTCCAGACTCCTGAAGTGATTTGTCCACATATCTTCCAACTGCCCTTTATTTAAGTATCTACTTCTATTAATGTCTGTCCCTCTATAGTGTAAGCTTGTTGTGGACAGGGAATCTGCCTATTTATTGTTGTACTGTACTCTCCTAAGTGCTTAGAATGGTGCTCTGCACACAGTAAATGCTCAATAAATACGACTGATTGAATGAATTCCCGGGACCAACCTCATTTGTTTGTATCCACCTCAGTGCTTAGTACAGTGCCTGGCACATATTAAGCGCTTAACAAATACCACAATTATTATTACTATTATTACTACATGCAGATTGTTAGAGATGGAGAGGGGGAAGCAGAGCTGGATATTCTTTTGTTCCTCCCATTTTAAGGTACTAATCCATCCAGAAAACCTTGGGCCCTGCTGTGAGCCACTGAGGAATTAGCCAATTTCAGAGTGAACTAGTCCAACCTCAGCAACGACCCGACCCTTCAGGAATTAACGTGGCCTAGAAAAAACAGGGCCCTGAGAGTCGGGAGAGCTGGGTTCTAATCCCAGTTCCCCACTTGCCCTCTTTATGGCCTCGGGAAGCTACCTAATTTATCTGTGCCTCAGTTTCCTCATCTGCTCTCCCTCCTACTGCTCTGACCATGAGCCCCTTGTGGGTCAGGGACTGAGCTTGACCCAGTTACCTTGTTTCTTCCCTGGCACTTATTTCAGTACTTGGCACATAGTAAGCACTTCTCTAGCACTGCAATTGCTATTACTGGTAGACAGAAGATCAGTTGGAAATGACTGCAGATTGTAGATAATAATAATAATAATAATAGTGATAATAATCATGATAATTGTGGCATTTGTTAAGCATTTACTACGTGCCAGGCACAGTTCTAAGTGCTGGAGTAGGTCCAAGATAACTGGGTTGGACATGATCCTTGTCCCACATAAGGCTCACAGTCTTAATCCCCATTTTACAGATGAAGGAACTGAGCCACAAAGAAGTGACTAATAAATAAATAATGATGGTATTTGTTACATGCTTACTATGTGCCAAGCACTGTTCTATGTGCTGGGGTAGATACAAGCTAATCAGGTTGTCCCATGTGGGGCTCACGGTCTTAATCCCCATTTTACAGATGAGGTAGTGATGTGACTTGCCCAAAGTCACACAGCTGATAAGTGGCAGAGCCAGGATTAGAACCCACAACCTCTGACCCCGAAGCCCGGGTTCTTTCCATTAAGCCTCGCTGAAATGACTTGACCAAGGTCACACAGCAGACAGGTGGCTGAGCTAGGATTAGAGCTCATGTCCTTAATAACTGTGGCATTTGTTAAGTGCTCACTATGTGACAGGGACTGTACTAAAACTGGGGTGGATACAAGCAACTTGAGCTTGACAAAGTCCTTAGTAATAATAATGATGACATTTATTAAGTGCTTACACACTGTTCTAATCGCTGGGGAGGTTACAAGGTGATCAGGTTGTCCCACGGGGGGTTACAGTCTTAATCCTCATTTTACAGATGAGGGAACTGAAGCCCAGAGAAGTTCAGTGACTTGTCCAAAATCACACAGCTGACAATTGGCGGAGCCGGGATTTGATTTGTCCCACATGGGGCTCACAGTCTCAAACAGCATTTTACAGATGAGTCATCTGAGGCCTAGAGAAGTAAAGCAAGTTGCCCAAGGTCACACAGCAGAGCTGCATTAGAACCCATGACCTTCTGATTTCCAGGCCCGTGCTTTAGGATTATAAGCTCCTTGTGGGCAAGGATCACGTCTTCCAACTCCATTACATTGCACTCAGAGCTTAGTCCAGTGCTCTGCACACAGAAAGCTCTTGATAAGCAGCGTGGCTCAGTGGAAAGAGCCCGGGTTTGGGAGTCAGAGGTCATGGGTTCAAATCCCAGCTCCACCACTTGTCAGCTGTGTGATTTTGGGCAAGTCATTTAACTTCTCTGTGCCTTAGTTATCTCATCTGTAAAATGGGGATTAAGACTGTGAGCTCCACGTGGGACAACCTGATCACCTTGTATCCTCCCCAGTGCTTAGAACAGTGCTTTGCACATAGTAAGCGCTTAACAGATGCTATTATTATTATTATTATTATTATTATTGGATTGTCCTCTCCCAAGCATTTAGTCTAGTGCTCTGCACACAGTAGAGAAGCAGCATGGCTCAGTGGAAAGAGCCCGGGCTTGGGAATCGGAGGTCGTTAGTTTTTCTATTCATTGTATTTTGTTAATATGTTTTGTTTTGTTCTCTGTCTCCCCCTTCTAGACTGTGAGCCCACTGTTGGGTAGGGACTGTCTCTATATGTTGCCAACTTGTACTTCCCAAGCGCTTAGTACAGTGCTCTGCACACAGTAAGCGCTCAATAAGTACGATTGAATGAATGAATGAATAAAGAGCAGTGATTGATCCATTGACACTCCCCCCACCCCACTCCTCCTCTGAACATCTTATCAAGCGCAAAGGACGAGTAGGTGGATTCTCTCAAAATCAGGCCACCAGTTCTAGACCCTGCAGCCCTTTGGCTCCGATGGCTGCCCCATCCCCTGGGCACACTTGGCGTTTTGGAAAGGGCATCTGGCCGAGCAGAAGTACAAACACTCTGCGCACCCTTCACCATGGCAGGAGGTTGCTCAGATACCCAATTTCCCCTCCGGCACATTGGTTTAGGCCCGCAATCCCGCTGGAAGAAGTGGGCTGAGGAGAAACAAAACCATCTTTATCCTACTAAGCTCTGAGGCCAGGGCAAGATTCATTCAATCGTATTTATTGAGCGCTTACTGTGTGCAGAGCACTGTACTAAGCGCTGGGGAAGTACAAGTTGGAAACATATAGAGACGGTCCCTACCCAACAGCGGGCTCAGTCTAGAAGATGCCATCCCAGAAAATTTCTCCTAATAGGACATACTCTCTTCACATCCTGGCATGGATAATCACATTTCAACTCAAAGGAAGAATACAATACAATCCAAATGCTCCACCATTTTATTGAAGGAGCGCCTTAGATTCAAGGAAGCTCAGATTTTCAGCTGCTCAAATTTAAATTTGATGACCTAAGCAGTTAAGGAGAGACCCTGAATTCCCCACCCCACAGGTAAAATAGAAGGGTCAGTTATAAATGTAAAATCACACCATGAAGAAATGTCAACTTAAGCAAGTTTTTGAATTGAGACTTTTCATCAATAATGGCTACGGCAGTGCTCATGACTTACTGACCCAAAACACACTAATCCCTACAGTAGGCTACTGACAGGGCATTTAAAAAGAAGGGAGTTAGAGTACTGCTACCAACTTGACTTCCCAAGCGCTTAGTACAGTGCTCTGCACACAGGAAGCGCTCAATATGAGTCCCCCAGCAGAGGCGGCTAATTCTGCGGCTCGGCAGAAAGCAGAGCCGTGGGCAGACACTGCAAAAGGACCCAAAGAGATTGCTCAGAGCTGCTCCAGGGAGGACTCTGAGGCCCATCATTCATTCATTCATTCATTCAATCGTATTTATTGAGCACTTACTGTGTGCAGAGCACTGGACTAAGCGCTTGGGAAGTACAAGTTGGGCTGCACACCACACCCGGACTGGGGAAAGAGAGACAGGGTCAGACAGAGAGACAGAGAGACAGACAGAAGCAGAGAGACAGAGAGACAAAGAGACAGAGAAATAGAAGAAACAGGAATAGAATCAGAGAGATAGGCAGAGATAGAAAAGCAGCATGGCATAATGGAGAGAGCATGGACCCGGGAGTTAGAAGGTCATGGGTTCTAATCCCAGCTCCACCACTTGTCTGCTGTGTGACTTTGGGCAAGTCACTTTACTTCTCGGGGCCTCAGTTACCTCTTCTGGAAAATGGGGATTGAGACTGTGAGCCCCAAATGGGGCAGAGATTGTGTTAAACTTGATTTGCTTGTAAACACCCCAGCACTTAGTACAGTGCCTGGCACATAGTAAGTGCTTAGCAAATGCTATCATTATTATTAGTGTTATTAGGGACAGAGACAGAGAGATAGAAAAGAAGGGGCAGAATCACAGAGACAGGCAGAGAGATGGAGACAAAGAGCTAAAGAGACAGGCTGAGAGATAGAGCAGAGAGACATACAGAGAGAAGAGAGACATAGACAAAATCAGAGAGGCAGAGAGATAGAGACAGATTCAGAGAGACTGGCAGCGATGGAGATAAAGAGACACAGAAACAAGACAGAGACAGAGAAGAGAAAGACATAGAGACAGTCAGAGAGACAGACAGAAAGATAGAGGAAGCGACACAAAGAAAGATAGACTGACAGAGAGGAAGACCAAGAGATAGCCACAAAATATAGACCCGAGGGGATGGAGATGAGGGAACAGCAGACACAGTTTTCTTCTTGAAGATTTGTCCAAGATGAGAAAGGCTAATAATAAGCCCCTGTTTCCTCTTTTTTCCTAAAGACCTATGCAAATTTTCCACGGGGCCAATCCTGTTAGTGATTTCAAAACCCTGACTTATTGCAAGATGATGAAAATTGCTCAGAGCTTTGCTCATGGTTTGTGTCCAATATAGTATACTACACACATTCAAGAGGTGCCCAGTCCAACGCTCTGCACCTAGGTGTCCAGGTTAGGGCCCTATTTGGATGCACACACACACACACACACACACACACACACACACACACACACACACTCTGCCCAGTTCAGCGCTCTGCGCACAAGTGTCATTCATTCATTCCTTCATTCATTCAATCCAGGACAGTACTGTTCACATACACACACTGTAGGTGCCCAGGGAAACAGCATGTCATGGCATGGGAGATAGAGCACAGGCCTGGGAGTCTGAGGGTCATGGGTTCTAATTCTGACTCCACCACTTTTAATAATGATAGCATTTATTAAGCACTTACCATGTGCAAAGCACTGTTCAAAGCGCTGGGGAGGTTACAAGGTGATCAGGTTGTCCCACGGGGGGCTCACAGTCTTCATCCCCTTTTTACAGATGAGGGAACTGAGGCACAGAGAAGTGAAGTGGCTTGCCCAAAGTCACCCAGCTGGAAATTGGCAGAGCCGGGATTTGAATCCATGACCTCTGACTCCAAAGCCCGTGCCCTTTCCACTGAGCTACGCTGCTTCTCTGACTTGTCTGCTGTGAGGTCTTGGACAGGTCACTTCACTGTGTCTCAGTTCCCTCATCTGTAAAATGGGGACTGAGACTGTGAGCCCCACGTGGGACAGGGACTGTGCCCAGCCCAATTAACTTGTTTCTACCTTAGCACTTAGTACAGTGCCTGGCATATAGTAAGAGCTTAACAGCTACCATAAAAACAATTCAGACAAGCAGCCATAAGTAATTATGGAGCCACCATGGGAAGGAGATAGCATCAAACTAAACAATGGCATAGCAGCCTCACAGTATGCCATGGCAGCATGACAGGGCACAGTATGGATACAACACAGGGCTGGGAGCCAAATGGTCATGGATTCTAATATCAGCTCTGCCACCTGTCTGCTGTGTGGCCTTGAGCAAGTCACTTCACTTCTCTGTGCCTCAGTTTCCTCATCTGTAAATTAATAATAATGATGGCATTTATTAAGCGCTTACTATGTGCAGAGCACTGTTCTAAGCGCTGGGGAGGTTACGCGGAAATCAGGTTGTCCCACGGGGGGCTCACAGTCTTAATCCCCATTTTACAGATGAGGTAACTGAGGCCCAGAGAAAAAATGGAGATTAAGACTGTGAGCCCCATGAGGGACAGGGACTGCGTCCAACACACTTTGAGTGTATCCACCCCAGCACTTAGTACAGTGCATGGTACATAGCGCTTAATACCACAATCATTAATTTTATTATTATTAAACCCTTGGAGACACGTAATAATAATAACTGTGGCATGTGTTGAATGATTACTGTGTTCATAGGCTGAGGTAGATTTGAAATAATCAGGTAGGACCCAGTCTCTGTCCTTTATAGGGATCACACAGTCTAAGTAGGAGGGAGAACCTCTTTCCCCTCCCCACAGCACCTGCATATATGTACATATGTTTGTAAGTATTTATTACTCTATTTATTATTTTATTTGTACGCATTTATTCTATTTATTTTATTTTGTAAATATGTTTTGCTTTGTTCTCTGTCTCCCCCTTCTAGACCGTGAGCCCACTGTTGGGTAGGGACCATCTCTATATGTTGCCAACTTGTACCTCCCAAGCGTTTAGTACAGTGCCCTGTACACAGTCAGCGTTCAATAAATACAATTGAATGAATGAATGAACGAACAGGCATTGGATCCCCATTTTACAGATGAGGAAACTGAGGCCCTGAGAAATCAAGTGACTTACCCCAAGCAAGGGTATAAGAATAATAATAATGATGGTATTTGTTAAGCGCTTACTATGTGCAAAGCACTGTTCTAAGCACTGGGGGGATACGATGTGATCAGGCTGTCCCACGTGGGGCTCACAGTCTTAATCCCTATTTTACAGATGAGGAACTGCGGCCCAGAGAAGTGAAGTGACTTTCCCAAAGTCACACAGCTGACAATTGGAGGAGCCGGGATTTGAACCCATGCCCTCTGACTCCAAAGCCTGGCCTCTTTCCACTGAGCCAGGCTATACCCAAGTATAGATCCCAGGTCCTCTGACTCCTAAGCCCAGGTTGTTTCCAGGAGGCCCCACTGCTTCCCGCAGGTGAAAGGAAGTGGTGGCTAACGATAATAATGATTGTGGTATTTGTTAAGTGCTTACTATGTGCCAGGCACTATATTAAAAGCAGGGGTGGATACAGTCAAATTGGGTTGGACACAGTCCCTCGTGGGGCCTCACAGTCTCAATCGCCATTTTACAGTTACTTCAGGCCCAGAGAAGTGAACCGACTTGCCCAGGGTCACACAGCAGACAAGTAGCAGAGCCTGGACTAGAACCGATGAGTTTCTGACTCCCTGTGCCATGGTCTATCCACTCAGCCATGCTGCTCTCTAGGACTCTGCCCTGCTGTACTTCAGCTAAATCGGACTATCGATTAATAGAATTTACTGCCTATCAATCAATCAATCAATCGTATTTATCGAGAGCTTACTGTGTGCAGAGCACTGTACCAAGCGCTTGGGAAGTACAAGTTGGCAACATATAGAGACAGTCCCTACCCAACAGTGGGCTCACAGTCTAGAAGGGGGAGACAGAGAACAAAACCAAACATATTAACAAAATAAAATATATAGAATAGATATGTACAAGTAAAATAAATAAATAGATTAATAAATATGTACAAACATATATACATATATACAGGTGCTGTGGGGAAGGGAAGGAGGTAAGACGGGGGGGATGGAGAGGGGGGCGAGGGGGAGAGGAAGGACGGGGCTCAGTCTGGGAAGGCCTCCTGGAGGAGGTGAGCTCTCAGTAGGGCCTTGAAGAGAGGAAGTGCAGAGCAGTATTCTGGATAACTACATTATGCAGAGAACCACATTTTGTATTGCACTCTTCCTAGTGCTAAGTACGGTGCTCTGCACACAGTAAGCACTCTATAAATCCCACTGACATTGCTGGACTGCACTGCCCCCTCACTAGGCCAGCAAGCATTTCTTATATTCTGCCTTGACTACCATTACCAGCCTTCTCCCTGATCGAGCAGCAGTGTGGCTCAATGGAAAAGAGCCCGGGCTTTGGAGTCAGAGGTCATGGGTTCAAATCCCGGCTCCTTCAATTGTCATCATCATCATCAATCGTATTTATTGAGCGCTTACTATGTGCAGAGCACTGTACTAAGCGCTTGGGAAGTACAAATTGGCAATATATAGAGACAGTCCCTACCCAACAGTGGGCTCACAGTCTAAAAGGGGGAGACAGAGAACAAAACCAAAGATACTAACAAAATAAAATAAATAGAATAGATATATACAAATAAAATAAATAAATAAATAAATAAATAGAGTAATAAATATGTACAAACGTATATGCATATATACAGGTGCTGTGGGGAAGGGAAGGAGGTAAGATGGGGGGGATGGAGGGGGGACGAGGGGGAGAGGAAGGAAGGGGCTCAGTCTGGGAAGGCCTCCTGGAGGAGGTGAGCTCTCAGCAGGGCCTTGAAGGGAGGAAGAGAGCTAGCTTGGCAGATGGGCAGAGGGAGGGCAGTCCAGGCCCGGGGGATGACGTGGGCCGGGGGTCTATGGCAGGACAGGAGAGAGCGAGGTACGCTGAGGAGATTAGCGGCGGAGGAGCGGAGGGTGAGGGCTGGGCTGGAGGAGGAGAGAAGGGAGGTGAGGTAGGAGGGGGCAAGGTGATGGACAGCCTGGAAGCCCAGGGTGAGGAGTTTCTGCCTGATGCACAGATTGATTGGTAGCCACTGGAGATTTCTGAGGAGGGGAGTAATATGTCCAGAGCGTTTCTGGACAAAGATAATCCGGGCAGCAGCATGAAGTATGGATTGAAGTGGAGAGAGACACGAGGATGGGAGATCAGAGAGAAGGCTGATGCAGTAGTCCAGACGGGATAGGATGAGAGCTTGAATGAGCAGGGTAGCGGTTGGGTGGAGAGGAAAGGGCGGATCTTGGCAATGTTGTGGAGCTGAGACCGGCAGCTGTGTCAGCTGTGTGACTTTGGGCAAGTCACTTAACTTCTCTGGGCCTCAGTTCCCTCATCTGTAAAAGGGGGATTAAGACTGTGAGCCCCCCAGGGGACAACCTGATCACCTTGTAACCTCCCCAGCGCTTAGAATAGTGCTGTGCACATAGTAAGCACTTAATAAATGCCATTATTATTATTATTATTATTATTATTATTATTATTATTATTATTATCTCCCTGCTTCCTGTCTTTCCCCTCTCCAGTCCATACTTTTGCTGTCCTATTTTTTAGATTATTCTGCACTCATTTCCCCACTCCTCAAAAACATCCGATGATTGCCAATTCATCTCCACATCAAGCAGAAAGTCCTGATTATGTCCCTAAGGCACATAATCAGTTTTTTCCCTCCTATTTATTTACTCTCTTCTCCCACCACACCCCAGCTCTCGCTCTCACGCCAATCTTCTACTCACTGGATTTATTTTCATCTCACCCACTGCTGACATCTTGCTCACTCCCTAACTGGAACTCCCTCCTGCTTCCTATCTGCCAGACCACAGGTCTCCCGATCTTAAAAGCCCTTTTGAAATCCCATCTCCTCTATGGGGCCTTCAATCAATCAATCAGTGGTATTTACTGAGTGCTGATTGCATGCAGAGCACTGTACTAAGAACTTGGGAGCGTCTAATATAACAGAGTTGATAGACACGTTCCATGCCCACAAGGAGTTTATAGTCTAGAGGGGAAGACAGACGTAAATAGAAATGAATAAATTACGGATATATACAGAAATGCTGTGGGACTGGGCGGGGGGAGGTGAACAAAGGATGCAAATAATAATAATAATGATGGCATTTGCTAAGCACTTACTATGTGCAAAACACTGTCCTAATCCAAGGCCTTCCCCAAATCATTTCTAATCTGCCTTCGTTAAAACCTCACACTTGAGGCCTAAACAACTCAGAGTGTCCCATAATTATAATAATAATAATAATAATGGTACTTGTTAAGCACTTACTACGTACCAAGCACTGTTCTAAGCGCAGGGGTAAATATGAGTTAGTCAGGTTGGGTACAGTCCCTGTCCAATATGGGGCTCACACTCTTAATCTCCATTTTACAGATGAGGTAACTGAAGCCCAGAGAAGTGAAGTGACTTGCCCAAGGTCACACAGCAGACAAGTGGAAGAGCCGGGATTAGAATCCAGGTCCTTCTGATTCCCAGGCCCGTGCTCTATCCACTAGGCCATGCTGCCTCCCAGGTGGGTTACTGGGCTGTGGGGAGGAAAGCAGTGTGGCCTAGTGGAAAGAGCATGGACCTGGCAATCAAGAAGACCTTGCCTCTAATAATAATAATAATGATGATGGCATTTATTAAGCACTTACTATGTGCAAAGCACTGTTCTAATCCCAGCTCTGCCATTTCCCTGCTGTGTGACCTGGGGCCAGTCACTTAACTTCTCTGTGCCTCAGTTACCTCATCTGTCATTTGAATTAATCTGTCATCTGTCATGGGAATTAAGACTGCAAACTCCATGTGGGACAGACTGTGTCCAACCTGACTAGCTTGTATCCACCTCAGTCACGATACCATGCCTGGCACATAATAAGCACTCAACAAACACCATAAAAAAAACCAGCCTGGATAACAAAGTGTCTACCTGTAGCAGGCATGACAAGAACTCCTCAGACTTTTGGTTCTGTCCCCTCCACATTCACGGCGAGGCCCTGGGTAAAAGGAGAGGCAGATTTGGATTCAGGACTCAGAGAACTTCCCGGATCAGTGGAGTTCGTTATTCAGACAGAAAAATTATCTGTAGAGAGAATAGTTCGGTTCATAAAAGGCCCACTCTGTAGTCAAACAGGAACACCAGCTCCGCTGTCGGGTCTCTATCGATCTTGCAAGGAAAAGGTAGAGGATGAAAGAGGATTTTTCCGCATCTTTGGCGAGGAAGGAGCCGGAAGCTGGGCCCCGGCTGAGTGATGCTGTTTTTGGGTGCCTTCCTGGTTTAGGGTAGGACAAGCCTTCCAAAGAAAAGCTTCCATTGACAGCTTCCCGTGGCAGAGCCAGCTGATGCTACAGGAAACGCACCCACGGTGGTGCCGAACAGAGGCCGGCTAATGCTGTCACCCAGGGCAACTGTGGGGATGAGAAACAGGGGGTCTAGGGGTCCCCGGGGAGCCCCACTGATGCAGCTCTCACCCACCCTCCTGCCTCTTCTCTTCAAGGAACAGTGGTGTAGCCTAGTGGTTAGAGCGTGGGCGTGGGAGTCAGAAGGACCTGGGTTCTAATTCCGGCTCTACCACTTGTCTGTTGTGTGACCCTGGGAAAGTCACTTCTCTGGGCCTCAGTGTGGCTCGGTGGAAAAAGCACGGGCTTGGGAGTCAGAGGTCATGGGGTTCTAATCCCGGCTCCCCCACCTGTCTGCTGTGTGATCTTGGGCAAGTCACTTAACTTCTCTGAGCCTCAGTTCCCTCATCTGTAAAATGGGGATTAAGACAGCGAGCCCCATGTGGGACAACCTGATCACCTTGTATCACCCCCCAGCACTTAGAACAGTGCTTTGCACATAGTAGACGCTTAACAAATGCCATCATCATTATTATTATTATCTGGAATATAATTATCTGGAATTATGTTGCCAACTTGTACTTCCCAAGCTCTTAGTACAGTGCTCTGCACACAGTAAGCGCACAGTAAATACAATTGATGATGAAATGGGGGTGATGACTGTGTGCCCCATGTGGGACAAAGACTGCGTCCAACCTGACTAGCTTGTATCTGCTCCAGCGCTTAGTACAGTGCCTGGCACATAGAAAGCGCTTAACAAATACCATTAAAAAAAGGACAACCCGCCCCCATGGTTTCTGCTGCCACTCCCTCAGCTCCTCTCCCTCCCTCTCTCCACATCTCTGTCCCTCTGATGGGTCCATCTGCCTAGTGAAGTCTTACTAGACTAATTCTCAAAAATACCTTGAATTTGAAGAGCATTTTCAATTTTCACCTTACTCACCCCATTTGTTCTCGCAACACCCCAGCCGAGATAAAGAGAGGAAAGGTGTTATTACTCTCATTTTACAGTTGAGGAAACTGAGGCCTCAAGAGGTTGAGTGGCTTGCCAAAGATCACTTAAGAAGCCAGTGGCAGAGCTAGGAACAAGACCTAGAAAAGTAGTGCGGCCTAGTGAATAGAGCTTGGGCCTGGGCCTGGGTTTTAATCCTGGCTCTGCCACTCGTCTGCTGTGTGACCTTGGGCAACTCACTTCACTTCTCATGTCTCAGTTATTTGATCTGTAAAATGGGGATGAAGACTGTGAGCTCCACGTGGGACAGGAAATCTGTCCAACCTGATTAGCCTGTATCTACTCCAGTGCTTAGTACATCGCCTGGCACATAGTAAGCGCTTAACAAATACCACTGAAAAAAAAAAAAGACCTGGTCTCCTGACTCCCTGCTCTCTTGAAACTTTCCAAGTAGCAAAACGGTGCATTCAAAAGACACTGATTTAAATTTGTCCCTCTAGACTGCAAGCTTACCGTCTCAGAGAACGTGTCTATGAACTGTGTTGTTCTGTATTCTCTTAAGCGCACAGTACAGTGCTCAATAAATACCATTGATTGATAGACTGTGCGTTGGCAAGGCAGACATTTAACACCAATAAATCAATTGCCGTGGGCCCATCGCTGGCTTTAAAGAAGGCTGCTAACTCTAAAGTTGAGAAATATAGAAGTGCATCAGTGGGAGAAGCATCAGTGATTTAGACTGTAAGCTCGCTGTGGGCGGGGAACGTGTCTGTTATATTGTCCTCACCCGAGAGCTTAGTACAGTGCTCTGCACACAGTAAGTGCTCAATAAATATGATTGAATGAATGAATATACAGCATAATCTAGTGGAAAAAGTGCAGACCTGGGGGTAGGAAGATCGGGGTTCTAAGCCATGTTCCCTCATTGATCCACTGTCACCACGGGCAAGTCACAGCTTCTCTGTGCCTCAGTTTCTCCATTTGTAAACTGGGGATTCGATGCCTGTTCTCTCTCCTGGACCGTGAGCCCCATGTGAGACAGGGACTGTGTCCGACCTGATGATCTGGCAGCTATCCCAGAGCTTGTCACATAGAAAGTTCTTAATAATAGCCACAATTTCCCAGCACTTATGCTTGGCACACAGTATAACACCAATTATTATTCTTTTTACTACTATTATAAGTGTAAGTTAAGAGTGACTACTTCTGAGAAGCCCCAGCAACTGCATGATTACTGGGGGAGAACAGCTGCTGTGTTTGCGTGTATGAAAAAAGCCCTCTAGTCCAACATGGTTCCTGGAATTAGCAGGCCATGGTTTAAATAATCCGTAGCAGCCCAGGAGCTGGGCATCTAGGGCTAGCTGCTCTGACATCCTCATGGAGAACTTTCTAAATCATGACGTCTGAAAATATTCTGTCAAGCCAGTTATCAGTCGTATTTATTGAGCACTTATCATGCATAGAGCATTGAACTAAGCGCTTGGGAGAGTATAGTACAACAGAATTAGCAGAAATGTTCTCTGCCCATAACAAGCTTATGGTTATATTTCCATTAGGCATACTCAGCCTTAACCGTGCCTCTGACGGTATTTATTGAGCGCTTACAGAGAGCACTGAACTAAGCATTTGGGAAAGCACAATACAACAGAGTCAGTGGATATGATCTCTGCCCATGAAGATCTTACAGTCTTACAGGGGGAGACGGACACTAAAATAACAGATTGGGGAAGAGTGCTTCCCCTCTCCTGGCATTTCCACCTTCATTGCCTCCTATTGGACTGTAAGATCCCTCATGGCAAGAGCATGAACTTGGGAGTCGAAAGATGTGGGTTCTAATCCTGGCTCCGCTATTTGCTGCGTGACCTTGGGCAAGTCACTCAACTTCTCTGTGCCTCAGTTACCTCATCTGTAAAATGAGGATTAAGATTGAGTCCCACTTGGGGCAAACTGATTACCTTGTATCTACCCCAGAGCTCTGAACAGTGTTTGGCACATAGTAAGTGCTTAACAAATATCATAATTATTATTATTATTACTATTATCCATGAGGGCAGGCACCATATCTGTTCCTTTTAGTGTATATTCCCAAGGGACTACTATAATGTTCTGCTCACAGTCAGTGCCCACAGCAGGGCTCTGCTCATAGGAGGAGGTCAAATATCTAATAAATAAACTTAGTCTGTGCAAACTAATGAAAGGCAACGAGACATGGTGATATTAAGTTGGCCAACACATAACATTTACTAAAACAAAATCTAGCTTGTGGGTCCCTTGTGCCAGGATTGGGTTGACTGCATTTCGCTGAGTACAGGGCCATTGATTCTAATCCCAGCTCTATAATAATAATAATAATAATGATAATAATGGCATTTATTAAGCGCTTGCTATGTGCAAAGCACTGCTCTAAGCGCTGGAGAGATTACAAGGTGATCAGGTTGTCCCATGGGGGGCTCACAGTCTTAATCCCCATTTTACAGATGAGGTAACAGGCACAGAGAAGTTAAGTGACTTGCCCAAAGTCACACAGCTGACAATTGGCAGAGCTGGGATTTGAACCCATGACCTCTGACTCCAAAGCCCAAGCTCTTCCCACTGAGCTATGCTGCTTCTCTGCCACTTTATAATAATAATAATAATGGCATTTGTTAGGCGCTTACTATGTGCAAAGCACTGTTCTTCTCTGCTGTGTGAGTTTGGGCAAGTCATTTCACTTCTCCAGGCCTCAGTTACCTCATCTGTAAATTGGGGGTTGATACTGTGAGCCCTATGTGGAACAGGGACTGTGTCCAACCTGATTTGCTTGTATCCACCCCAGTGCTTAGTACAGTGCCTGTCACATAGTAAGCGCTTAACAAATGCCCCAATTATTACTATTATTATTAATTATTATTATTATTATTATTACATTTTACAATGCAATTTAGCAAGAACCATTCCATAGCCACCACGAGTGATTTCTTCCAACACCCTTAGCTCTAGAGAGACCCTGATTTTAGAATCTCTCTCTGTTTGTATCTGGCCAGCTCAAGCCATGGGCCCAAAATGTTTACTGACCTGACCACCAAACGTAACATGTTTTTCAATTTTACTGCTAATTAATCACCCACTGAACAGTGTTTATTGCAGCCAAGCTTATCAGTTTCCATAGCAACAATACAGAGCCTGGCATTCTGGTCTCCAAGAACTAAATTCCTTACAGTCATGAAATCATGATTAACTTTAATAGTAAAGTCAACTTCGGTTTTGCCGAAACGAGACATCTCTGTCCTCCAAATAGCCAATCAAATACCAATTAGCGGCACTTGCTAAACTTTATTATGAAACATTTGACATTTCAGTGGGCACTCAGGTAGACAGATTGATTTTGCTCAATCAAACTGCAGAGTTGGCAGGATGTTCTAGGTTGAAAGACTGAGAGGATGGCATTTTCATTAATCTCGTTTTGCTCTAGGTGGGACGGGGGGACGGGGGAGAGGGAGGAGCGGGGAATCAGAAATTACTGGAAGGTGAAAGGGAATCTTCCCAAAGAAAGATGGAGGAATAGGGATATTTGAAGTAGAAGAAAATAAGAGAATTATAAATGTATTCACAAATTTCCATTATGCTTTGATACCTGCATTCATCTTTCTAACATGCCTAGTTTTGTATACATGATAATGAGAAGCAGCATGGCTTGGTGAATAGAGCAGGGGCCGGGGAATCAGAAAGTCACGGGTTCTAATCCCGGCTCTGCCACATGTCTGCTGCGTGACCTTGTGCAAGTCACTGTTTTTCTCTGGGTCTCAGTTACTTCTTCTGGAAAATGGGGATTTAAAGTGTGAGCCCTGAGCCCACTGTTGGGTAAGGACCGTCTCTATATGTTGCCAACTTGTACTTCCCAAGTGCTTAGTACAGTGCTCTGCACACAGTAAGTGCTCAATAAATACGATTGAATGAATGAATGAATGAATGACAGGGACTGTGTCCTGACTACCTTGTATCTACTCCCGTGTTTACAACAGTTCTTGGCACACAGTAAGTGCTTATCAAGTACCATTATTATTATTATTAATGCCACAATAATAATAATAATAATAACGATGGCATTTATTAAGTGCTTACTATGTGCAAAGCACTGTTCTAAGTGCTGGGGAGGTTACAAGGTGATCAGATTGTCCTACAGGGGGCTCACAGTCTTAATCCCCATTTTACAGATGAGGGAACTGAGGCCCAGAGAAGTGAAGTGACTTGCCCAAAGTCACACAGCTGGCAATTGGCAGAGCTGGGATTTGAACCCATGACTTCTGACTCCAAAGCCCGGGCTCTTTTCCACTGAGCCACACTGCTTCTCTAATAACAATACATATTTACATAGGCATCAACCTTGCAACTGAAAGTCTTTTAAGTGAGAATTGTTTGCTGAATTTATCGATGCAGGAATTTTACCGAGGCAAGACCGAGTATGATTCTGTCAAACTCAAAAGGAATGTTCCTGACTCATTTATCCTGGAGCTAAAGTGGTTTAGAGGGATTTGGGAGTTTATCAGGGAAGGGTCTGTTTGGACACTTCGTAAAATTTCATATTTCCCAAGAATTAAGGAGCAGTGTAGGGGCCCAAATCCCATTGACAAAAGGGAACCTGGCAATCTGCTTCTTTGCCTTATCCACTTTTCCTCTGGAAAAATCTGTTTATCAGGAAACTGGAGATTCCTTCCTTGGACTCCGGATGATAGTCTCTCTTCAAGTTGCTAGATAGTTGTGTAACACATTGACTCATATTCAATTTCCAGTTAAAAGGTGGCAACCAAGGTTACCACAATTTAGAGGAGCAGCGTGGCTCAGTGAAAAGCACACGGGCTTGGGAGTCAGAGGTCATGGGTTCAAATCCTGGCTCTGCCACTTGTCGGCTGTGTGACCATGGGCAAGCCACTTAACTTCTCTGTGCCTCAGTTACCTCATCTGTAAAATGGGGATTAAGACTGTGAGCCCCAAGTGGAACAACCTGATCACCTTGCAGCCCCCCAGCGCTTAGAACAGTGCTTTTCACATAGTAAGCGCTTAACAAATACCATCATTATTATTATGTACTAGAAGGAGCGTGACCAAGTGGAAAGAGCACAGGCTTGGGAGTCAGAAGGGCTTGGGTTCTAATCCTGGCTCCACCACAGCTGTATGACCTTAGGCAAGTCACTTCACTTCTCTGAGCTTCAGTTACCTCATCTGTAAAATGGGGGTTAAGACTGTGAGCCCCATGTGGGATAGGGAATGTGTCCAACCTGATCATCTTTTATCTATCCCAATGCTTAGTATAGCACCAGGTACAAATCAAGCGCTTAATGAACATCATAAAAAGTGTGTGTGTGTGTGTGTGTGTGTATGTGTGTGTGTGTGTGCACACATGCTCTATATGGCTGGGGGAATAATAATGATGGTATTTATTAAGCGCTTACTATGTGCAAAGCACTGTTCTAAGCACTGGAGGGATACAAGGGGAATAATAATAATAATAATGGTATTTATTAAGCACTTACTATGTGCAAAGCACTGTTCCAAGCAGTGGGGGGATTCAAGGTTGTCCCACGTGGGGCTCACAGTCTTAATCCCCATTTCACAGATGAGGTAACTGGGGCCCAGAGAAGTTAAGTGACTTGCCCAAAGTCACCCAGCTGACAATTGGCGGAGCCAGAATTTGAACCCATGACCTCTGACTCCCAAGCCCGTGCTCTTTCCACTGAGCCACGCTGCTTCTCTAGAAGAGGGAAGAGGGGCGAAACTTGTTTTGAGACCCTGCATATAACAGGCTAGATAGGAGGCTCCATGATAAAGTACTTGGCCAAAATTTTTCCAGATCCATGGCCTGCTGAAGAGATGTTAGCACCAAAATGGCCTTTGGGAATGGGGGACAGAAGTGAGACACAGTGTGGCCTAGTGGAAAGAGCACGTGCCTGGAAGTCAGAGGATCTGTGTTCTAATCCCAGCTTAACCAATTAATCAATCACATTTATTGAGAGCTTACCATGCACATCATCATCATCATCATCATCAATTGTATTTATTGAGCACTTACTATGTGCAGAGCACTGTACTACGCACTTGGGGAGTTGGTAGGCACCTTCCCTACCCACTACGAGTCTATAGTCTAGAGGGGCAGGCAGACTTTAAAATAAATAATAATAATAAATGAATTATGGATACATACATAAGTGCTGTGGGGTCTTCCACTTGCCTGTTTTGTGACCTTGGACATGTTCCTTCACTGCTCTGTGCCTCGTTTTCCCCCATCTCTAAAATGGGGATTCAGTATCTGTCCACCCTCCTTTGTAGACTGTCAACCCTTGTGGGACAGGGACTGTAGCCAACCTGATTATCTTGTAGAGAAGCAGCATGGCTCAGTGGAAAGAGCACGGGCTTTGGAGTCAAAGGTCATGGGTTCAAATCCCAGCTCTGCCGATTGTCAGCTGTGTGACTTTGGGCAAGTCACTTAACTTCTCTGGACCTCAGTTACCTCATCTGTAAAAGGGGGTTGAAGACTGTGAGCCCCCTGTGGGACAACCTTTAATCGCCCCAGTGCTCGGAACAGTGCTTTGCACATAGTAAGCACTTAACAAATACCATCATTAGTATTATTATTTTTATTATATCTACCCCAGCTGTAATTACAATCTTAACCCAGAGTAAACATTTTACAAATAAATGGTTTGACATGGCTTTTTCTTCCTCTCCTAAGTTTCCCATGTGTCCCACTCTCATTCACTACCATGTGAGACAACCCAGGCACACAAGTTCCCAAGTGCTTGGGAAGTACAAATCGGCAACATATGGAGACAGTCCCTACCCAACAACTGGCTCACAGTCTAGAAGTGGGAGACAGACAACAAAACAAAACATGTAGGCGGATGTCAAAATCATCAGAACAAATAGAATTAAAGCTAAATGCACACGATTAACAAAATAAATGGAATAATAAGCATGTACAAGTAAAATAGAGTGATAAATCTGTACAAACATATATACAGGTGCTGTGGGGAGGGGAAGAAGGGAGGATGGGGGAATGGGGAGGAGGAGAGGAAAAAGGGAGCTCAGTCTGGGAAGGCCTCGATGTATTGCACAGAGTTGTAGCCAGCATCTGAAACTCCTACGTCCTACTCCCCCTCCTACCTCCCCTCCCTTCTCTCCTTCTCCAGCCCAGCCCACACCCTCCGCTCCTCTGTTGCTAATCTCCTCACCGTACCTCGTTCTCGCCTGTCCCACCACCGACCCCCGGCCCACGTCCTCCCCCGGTCCTGGAATGCCCTCCCTCTGCCCATCCGCCAAGCTAGCTCTCTTCCTCCCTTCAAGGCCCTACTGAGAGCTCACCTCCTCCAGGAGGCCTTCCCAGACTGAGCCCCTTCCTTCCTCTCCCCCTCGTCCCCCTCTCCATCCCCCCCATCTTACCTCCTTCCCTTCCCCACAGCACCTGTATATATGTATATATGTTTGTACATATTTATTACTCTATTTATTTATTTACTTGTACATATCTATTCTATTTATTTTATTTTGTTAGTATGTTTGGTTTTGTTCTCTGTCTCCCCCTTTTAGACTGTGAGCTCACTGTTGGGTAGGGACTGTCTCTATATGTTGCCAACTTGTACTTCCCAAGTGCTTAGTACAGTGCTCTGCACACAGTAAGCGCTCAATAAATACGATTGATTGATTGATTGATTGATTGAAACTACACACCCTCACCGGAGAGCCGGGGCTGGTCAATTCTTGGCCACTGAGGCTCATTTTCAGCCACCATCTTCCTTCATCTTCCAGTCCAGGGGGAGGCTCCGATCCTCATCCCGCCCTTCTATTCTTTTGGAGCCTTCCTCTTTCCCACATGGGTCAGGATTCACACCAGATCCACCTGTCCCAACCGAGAACAAGAATTCAGGGTAACCACTTGGGTTTGACTAGAAAGAACAGGAGTTTGGGCTGGGGCTACCACCCTAATTCATTACCTAAATGAATAATTAGCTTGCACCAAGCAGAAAGATCCTCAATCAAACTTTCCAAAGTATATTAAAGGGCTTAAAAACCCAAGGAAGCCCAGCCTCAGACAGTGCAACTTAGCGGTGGATTGCTGGGGCACTAGCACAGCTCCCAGATTCATTTAATTGTATTTATTGAGTGCTTATTGTGTGCAGAGCACTGTACTGAGCACTTGGGAAAAGACAATGCAACAATAAACAGTGACATTCCCTGCCCACAGTGAGCTCACAGATCATCCTGGGAGGCGGCAACTGGGAGAAGCAGAAGCAGCATGGCCTACTGGGTAGAGCGTCCCTGGGAGTCAGAAGGTCATGGGTTCTAATTCTGACTCTGCCACTTGCCTGCTGTGTGACCTTGGGCAAGTCACTGCATGGCTTAGGGTTAAGAGTACTGGCTTGGGAGTCATAGGTCGTGGGTTTTACTCCCGGCTTCGCCACTTGTCAGCTGTGTGACCTCGGGCAAGTCACTTCATTTCTCTGGGCCTCAGTTACCTCATCTGTAAAATGGGGATTAAGTCTGTGAGCCCCAAGTAGAACTCACTGATTACCCTGTCCTTAGAACAGTGTTTGGCACATAGCGCTTAACAAATACCATAATTATTATTATTAATATTATTAACAAATGTCAATATATTTTTCCCACAGAATATTTCATTAATTTGCATAGTTTTTGGCGCACGGTCCTGGGAGTCAGAAGGTCATGGGTTCTAATTCTGACTCTGCCACTTGTCTTCTGTGTGGCCTTAGGCAAATCACTTGACTTCTTTGGACTTCAGTTCCCTCATCTGTAAAATGGGGATTAGGACTGTGAGCCCCATGTGGGACAGGGACTGTGTCCAGCCTGATTTGCTTGTATCCACCCCAATGCTTAGTACAGTGCCTGGCACATAGTAAGTGCTTAACAAATGCCACAATTATTATTATTATTATTATTAGTTGGAGTCAGACAAGAATGAGACTGGGGGGCAACAGTGTAAGCATGTCCCTTCCTCCCAACGTGGTCCTTCCAACTGACTGAGATGCCTGTGAATCTCAATCAGCAATTTTGTTTCTTACTGATTAGATGATCAATCACCCTGTTATCCTTGGTCTGGGGGATACAAAACTGTGCTGGACATCCAGGTTAAGAGGGAAGAATTTAGGGGACTGTCCTACAGGAATCAGGATTTCTGGTCTCTTTGTTGAGACTGATTTTTACTGCCTCAAGGCAATCCTCCAGACTGATGCCACAGTTTGTGAGCCAAACCTCTTTCCCTGTTCCTCTCTTTCTTTTCCAACCTCTTCCCTTCAATTCTTACTGCCTTTAACCCCATTCTTCTCCCCATCCACATCACCAAATTCCCCCATACGTCCTTTTTCGGGGAGGAACGGTGGAAGATGCTGGGAAGGTCAGCAGGTCAAAGTCTGAGATCCCACGAGATAATAATAATGATAATTGTTGGTATTTGTTATGCACTTACTATGTGCCAGGCACTGTATTAAACATTTGGGTAGACAATAGGGTTGGACACAGTCCATGTCCCACATAGGACTTACAATTTTCACGTCCACTTTCCAGGTGAGGTAACTGAGGCACAGAGAAGTAAAGGGACTTTCCATGGTCAAACAGCAGACAAGTGACAGAGTTGGGATTTAGAACCCAGGTCCTTCAGATTCACAGGCCCGACCTCTATCCACTAAGTCACACTGTTTTTCTATGCCAGCAATAAACCGAGACTAAAAGATAATCAATCAATCAATCAATCGTTTTTATTGAGCGCTTACTATGTGCAGAGCACTGTACTAAGCGCTTGGGAAGTACAAATTGGCAACATATAGAGACAGTCCCTACCCAACAGTGGGCTCACAGTCTAAAAGGGGGAGACAGAGAACAAAACCAAACATACTAACAAAATAAAATAAATAGGATAGATATGTACAAGTAAAATAAATAAATAAATAAATAAATAAATAAATAAATAAATAAATAAATAAATAGAGTAATAAATATGTACAAATATATATACATATATACAGGTAAGAGCTCAGACTCTCTGGCCTGGAGGGTCTAGCTTCGCAAATTGGAAAATGAGAAGCTTCTGCTCTTGAGGAATTTTTCAGGGCAATGGGCAGAAGTATGAAAAAGCAGCATAGTCTCTCAAAATAGGATTTCTGAGCAACCCGGTCCCCCCGTGGCTCAACGCTAAGATTGCTGTGTTTAAAGAGGAGATCAAACAGCTGTGGTCTTTGAGCTGGACACACTAAATGTAGCTTGGAGTTGCGAGGCCTGGAGCTGGGGAAGGAGGAAAGGCACAATAAAAAGCAAGAGGGGCCAGCTGAAATCCCTAAAGAGAAGCAGTATGGTCTAGTGGATAGAGCACAGGCCTAGGAATCAGAAGGACATAGGTTCTAATCCCGATTCCTTCACGCGTCTGTTGTGTGACCTTAGGCAAGTCATTTCACTTCCCTGTGCCTCAGTTACCTCATCTGTAAAATGGGGATTAAGACTGAGAGCCCCAGGTGGGACAGAGACTGTGTCCAACCTGAGTTGCCTCTATCCATCCCAATACTTAGTACAGTGCCTGGCACAGAATAAACACTTTACAAATATCATAATTATCATTGTTATTGCTAAAGGGTTATTTGGGACTCAAATAAAAATCTGCAAAAGGGGACCAAGTTCTTTAAGACAGGTAATCCTGGTCTTCACTGGCACCTGAACTTCTCCTTATCGATGGCAATATTTCAAGTCTCCCGCCCCCTTCTAGACTGTGAGCCCGCTGTTGGGTAGGGACCGTCTCTATATGTTGCCAACTTG
The DNA here is from genome assembly GCF_015852505.1 of Tachyglossus aculeatus. Lineage (NCBI taxonomy): Eukaryota > Metazoa > Chordata > Mammalia > Monotremata > Tachyglossidae > Tachyglossus > Tachyglossus aculeatus. The sequence continues at coordinate 60,385,192 of NC_052068.1, read as the reverse complement.
TACTTCCCAAGCGCTTAGTACAGTGCTCTGCACACAGTAAGTGCTCAATAAATACGGTTGAATGAATGAATGAATGATGTTTCATCTCAAGACTCAGAAAACCACTTAATGCCTACAAATTACTATTTGCCAGTGACATCATAACCAAGTGAACCAAGACAAGATGCGTGGTCAGTGGCAAGGAGGCTGTTGTCCCCTGGAGTTGGAAATCATGGCACACTTGACTACCATCTGCTGCCTCCTCGAGAGTTGTGGGTGGAAAATTGGCATCAGTTTCTCATTTCCTGCAAAGTAGGAAATCGCACCTGGAGAGTTTCCAGTCCTCTACCTGTCTCAGCTATGGGAGGGAGAGTCAAGCAGAGGCCTGTCCATTCCATTCCTAGCTTGGCCAGTGGCTAGCAAGTGGAAGGCAATCTGCTACAAGTCAAAACTCACCCAAGCTGGGCAGCATCAGCAAGGGAGAGAGTCGAGGGTAGAAAATCAAGGTTACTGCATCGAAGGAGGCACTTGTCACTGTATTTTTACCAAGGAAACTCTATGGATACATTACCAGAACGATTGCAGATGGAGAGTGGGACGTTCTGGGAGAGATATGTCCGTGGTGTCGCTGTGGGTCGGAAACGACTCGGCGGCATAACAAGACAAGGCCAAGTAATCCAACCTTTAACTAGGCCCCGTTTATCCGTACTACTGAAATAAACACCCTTTCAAGCACGGGCCAATATCACCATATTTTTACCAAGAAAACTCTATGGATACACTACCAGAACGATTGCAGATGGAGAGTGTGTTGTTCTGGTAGAGATACGTCCACGGTGTCACTGTGGGTCTGAAACGACTCGGCGGCATAACAAGACAAGGCTAAGTAATCCAATCTTTAACTAGGCCCCATTTATCCATACTACTGAAATAAATGCCTTTTCAAGCACGGGCCAATCTATAGGTCGCCTTTGGAAGACAGAAGTAGCGAGGCCAAAGGATAGAGCACATTCCTGGGTGTCATCTGTAAAATGGGGATTCAGACTGTGAGCCCTGTATGGGACAGGGACTCTGTCCAACCTGTACAGTGCTCAGACCTAGTGCTTGGCACATAGTAAGTGCTTAACAAGTACCATAATTATTATTATTACCTGGCTATTTCGGGACAACATCTGTATCACCAACAGAGAAACAGTGACTCCCAAGAAGACTCTGAAAAAGAACTGGCATTTCTAAAGGTGATTTAATTCTGATCCATCCCTCCAGAATGAAAGGCTGATTCCTAAGGAGTTACTTTCTTCAGGTGCAGGGACACTGCAGTCATTGAGAAGGTTACTGCACAATATTTTAATCGATCGGTCAATGGTATTTATTGACCTCTTAATAATAATAATAATCATGTCGGTATTTGTTAAGCTCTTACTATGTGCCAGGCACTGTTTTAAGCACTGGGGTGGATTCAAATAAATCGAGTTGGACACAGTCCCTGTCCCACATGGGGCTCACAGTCTCAATCCCCGTTTTACAGAAGAGGTAGCTGAGGCTTGGAGAAGTGAATAGACTTGCCCAAGGTGACAAGTGGTGGAACTGGGATTAGAACCCTTGACCTTCTGATTCCCAGGCTCATGGTCTATCTACTACACCATGCTACTTCTGTAGTTACAGTGCACTTACTGTGTGCAGAGCAGGGTACTCAGTGTTTGAGAGAATATAAAGCAACAGAGTTGGTAGCATGTTCCTGCCTACAAGGAGCTTATAGTCTAAAAGAGGGATATAAACATTAACATAAGTTATGGATACGTACATAACTGCTGCGGGGCTGGAGGAAGGGGGAATATCAAGTGCTTTAGAGGGCACAGATCTGAGCGCATAGGTAAGAAGCAGCAGGGAGAGGGAGCAGGGGAAACGAGGGCTTAGACAGGGAAGAGGAGATGAGATTTTAATAAGGCTTTGAAGGTAAGGAGAGTGGTGGTCTGTCAGATGCATCCTCCACTCCTCTGCCACTAACTTCCTCACTGTGCCTCGTTCTCACCCATCCCACCATCGACCCCCGGCCCATGTCCTCCCCCTGGCCTGGAATGCCCTCCCTCCCCACATCTGCCAAGCTAGCTCTCTTCCTCCCTTCAAAGCCCTACTGAGAGCTCACCTCCTCCAGGAGACCTTCCCAGACTGAGCCCCCTCCTTCCTCTCCCCCTCCCCATCCCCCTGTCCTACCTCCTTCCCCTCCCCACAGCACCTGTATATATGTTTGTACAGATTTATTACTCTATTTTACTTGTACATATTTACTATTCTATTTATTTTGTTAATGATGTGCATCTAGCTTTACGTCTATTTATTCTGATGACTTGACACCTGTTCACATGTTTTGTTTTGTTGTCTTTCTCCCCCTTCTAGACTGTAAGCCCGTTGTTGCATAGGGATCATCTCTATATGTTGCCAACTTGTACCTCCCAAGCGCTTAGTACAGTGCTCTGCACACAGTAAGTGCTCAATAAATACGATTGAATGAGTGAATGAATGAATGTAAGTTCTGAGGGCTGGAGTGAGTACTGAAAGCAGGCTCCCACACTGGTCAGTGGTGGGGAGATTCAGATGGGGGACCAAAGCGGGTCTCCAACATCAACTAACCACACCATCCAACATCATCCTTTTTGCAGGTTCTCCTTCTGGCCTGGAATTCCCTCCTCCTCCACATAAAACAGATCCCTGGCGTCCTAGACTGCAAACTGTTCTAGACCGTCTAGACTAGACTGTCATGACTGCCAAATCTAGATTGTCCTAGGTTTATTCTAGACTGTAAATTCGTTGAGGGCAGGGAATGTATCTGTTTATTGTTATATGGTACTCTCCCAAGCACTTAGTACTGTCCCCTGCACACAGTAAGCACCCAGTGAATACCATTGAATTAATGAATGAATCACTAGCTCTCCCCACCTTCAAAGCCTTATTAAAGGCACATCACCTCCAAGAGGAGTTTCTTCTTGGAGGGAGCAAGTCAGGGTGAGGCAGAAGGGAGTGGGAGAAGAGGAAAAGTGGGGCTTAGTCTGGTGTTTACTGAGGGTTTACTGTGTGCTTGGAACAGTAAAACACAACAGAGTCAGTAGGCACATTCTCTGCCCAAAAGGAGCCGAAGCCTTGGCATGTTCTTTTGACTGGTATCTCGGATTTCCTGCTGTGGTAGTTGGGTTTGGGCTAGGTGGAATGATTGACAGGTAGTTCTGGGGTTCTGAGGGACTAAATTTTAGGTGAGCTGGGGACTGGGTACTGAATTATCAGCAAGCAATTGGTATTGCCAACTAGAAAGTCAGCGGCAGGGTTGGTCAAAAAACAACCTGCTGACTTTCATTAACTGGTTCCTACTTGGCTACTTTTAGTGCACAATATCCTTTAGGTGATTTGTTGGGCACTATCAGCTCTCACTCCCACTATTGTTTCATAACTGTGGTATTCGTTAGGCGCTTATTATGTGCCAAGCACAGAACTAAGAGTTGGGGTAGATACAAGATAATCAGATTCCACGTGGGGCTCACAGGTTAAGTCGTAAGAATAACAGGTATTGAATCCCCATTGTGCAGATTACTGTACTAAGCACTTGGGAGAGCAAAACAGAACAATATAACAGATACATTCCCTGCCTACAACAAGCTTATAGTCTAGAAGGGGAGAGAGACATTATACAAATAAATAAATTACAGATATGTACGTAAATGTAGGACTCGGATGGGGAATGAATAATGGAAACAAGTTAGGGTGATGCAGAGGGGATTGGGAAAAAACAAAGTATTATAATAATAGTGACGGCATTTGCTAAGCACTTACTATGTGCAAAACACTGTTCTAAGCACTGGGGAGGATACAAGGTGATCAGGTTGTCCCACATGGGGCTCACAGTCTTAATCCCCATTTTACAGATGAGGGAACTGAGGCCCAGAGAAGTTAAGTGACTTGCCCAAAGTCACACAGCTAATTGAAGGAGCTGGATTTGAACCCATGACCTCTGACTCCCAAACCCATGATCTTTCCATTGAGCTACGCTGCTTCTTATTAGCTGCATAATGAAATTTCTCCTTTAAAGGCAAGGTCACTTGACATCTCTGAAGTTTCACCTTCTCACACAAAAGAGAACAAAACTGTCTCTAAGCCAGAAGGAAATGGGGGTTAATGATAGTGAGCTCTTTCTAAACAGTCAGTCCACACCTGGCCCCAGGGAGCAGGTATTTATAGCTCCATTTTACAGATGAGGAAACTCAGATAAACAGATTATGAGATTCAGCCACAGAGAATAGCCCAGAGAATTAGCACAATAAAGACCAGAACCCAGGTCAACTGGCTCTCTGCCCTGGAAATGCTAATAATAATAATAATAACAACAACAACAACAACAATAATAATAATAATAATAATAATAATAAAATGTTTGTGAAGTGCTTACAATGAGCCAAGCACCATACTAAGTGCCAGGGTAGCTATGAGATCAACAGGTTGGACAACACCCCTGTCTTTCATGGGGCTCACACAGTCTAAGTATTTTTCCTGGATAGTAGAGTGGGGATACCTACTCCTATCACACAATTGTTCTTCATGGTTCCTCAGGCTCTCGGAGAGGTCTGAGAGAGGCATCAGGTAAAGGACATAAGTTAGAACCCCTATTGGAGTATAAAGAAATAATAATTGTAACTGATAATATAATTAATTCATTCATATTTATTGAGAACATACTGTGTGCAGAGCACTGTATTAAGTGCTTGGGAGAGTAGTATACAACAATAAACAGACATATTCTCTGTCCACAGTGAGTTTACAGTCTAAGGTGGGGGAGATAATAATAATAATGTTGGTATTTATTAAGCGTTTACTATGTGCAAAGCACTGTTCTAAGCGCTGGGGGGAACACAAGGAGATGAGGTTGTCCCACGTGGGGCTCACAGTCTTAATCCCCATTTTACAGACGAGGGAACTGAGGCACAGAGAAGTGAAGTGACTTGCCCAAGGTCACACAGCAGACATGTGGGGGAGGTGGGATAGACATTAATATAAAACAAATAAATTACAGATATGTACATAAGTGCTGTGGGGCTGGGTGGGGGGAAGCACATAGGGAGCAAGTCAGGGCAACGCAGAAGGCAGTGGGAGAAGATGAAATGTGAGCCCACTGTTGGGTAGGGACTGTCTCTATTTGTTGCCAACTTGTACTTCCCAAGCGCTTAGTACAGTGCTTTGCACACAGTAAGCGCTCAATAAATACGATTGATGATGAAAGGTGGGCTTAGTCAAGGAAGACCTCTTGGAGGAGATGTGCCCTCAGTAAGGGTTTGAAGAGGGAGAAAGTAATTGTCGGATTTAAGGAGAGAGGGCATTCCAGGCCAGAGGCAGGATGTGGGCCGGTGGTGAGATAGATGAGACTGAGGCACAGTGGGAAGGTTAGTGCTACAGGTGTGAAGTGTGCCGGCTGGGTTGGAGTAGGAAAGTAGCAAAGTGATGTAGGAGGGGGCAAGGTGCCTGAGTGCTTCGAAGCCAGTGGTGTTCATTTGCTGTGGAGGTGGATAGGCAAACACTGGAGTTTTTTGAGGCGGGGGGTGATATGTCCTGAATGTTTTTGTAGAGAAATGATCTGGGCAGCAGTGTGAAGCATATTATATATTCAATCATTCATTCATTCATTTAATTGTATTTATTGAGCGCTTACTGTGTGCAGAACACTGTACTAAGCACTTGGGAATGATCTTGATAAGAATAATTGTGGTGTTAAGCACTTACTGTGTGTCAAGCACCATGCAAAGTGTCGGAGTAGACACAGTCCCAGGTTGGACACAGTCCCTGTCCCACATGGAGCTTTTCATCCATTCACTCATTCATTCATTCAATCGTATTTATTGAGCGCTTACTGTGTGCAGAACACTGTACTAAGCGCTTGGGAATGATCTTGGTAATAATAATTATGTTGTTTGTTAAGCACTTACTGTGTGCCAAGCACCATGCAAAGTGTCGGAGTAGACACAGTCCCAGGTTGGACACAGTCCCTGTCCCACATGGAGCTTTTCATCCACTCACTCATTCATTCATTCAATTGTATTTATTGAGCGCTCACTGTGTGCAGAGCACTGTACTAAGTGCTTGGGAATGATCTTGATAATAATAATTGTGTTATTTGTTAGGCACTTCCTGTGTGTCAAGCACCATGCAAAGTGCCAGAGTAGACACAGTCTCAGGTTGGACACAGTCCCTGTCCCACATGGAGCTTTTCATCCATTCACTCATTCATTCATTCAATCGTATTTATCGAGCGCTTACTGTGTGCAGAGCACTGTATTAAGCGCTTGGGAATGATCTTGATAATAATAATTGTGTTGTTTGTTAAGCACTTGCTGTGTGTCAAGCACTATGCAAATTGCCAGAGTAGACACAGTCCCAGGTTGGACACAGTCCCTGTCCCACATGGAGCTTTTCATCCATTGACTCATTCATTCATTCAATCGTAATTATTGAGCGCTTACTGTGTGCAGAGCACTGGACTAAGCACTTGGGAAGTGCGAATCGGCAACATATAGAGACGGTACCTACCCAACAACGGGCTCAGAGTCTAGAAGGGGGAGACAGACAAAAAAACAAAACAAGTAGACAGGTGACAATGCCATCAGAATAAAATTATAGCTATATACACATCATTAATAAAATAGAGTAATAAATACGTACAAGTAAACACAAGTGCCGTGGGGAGGGGAAGGAAGTAGGGTAGAGGGAGGGACCCCAGCGCTTAGTACAGTGCCTGGCACAGAGTTATCCCCATTTTACAGATGAGGAAACTGAGGCCCAGAGATGTTAAGTGACTGACAAAATCAGGCAGGCAAGTAGCAGAACTGGGGTTAGAAGCCCAGTCCTCTGATTCTTGTGTTCTTCCTTTTAGCCATCCTGACCTGAAATGCATGCAGAGTGGAAATGCTGACAGGAAAAATGCAAAACCCTTGGGGAAGACCTAATGCAGAACCCCCAAGGGGAGTGAAATGGGAGAGTTCACACCTAGAACCCAGATCTTAGCCCTGACCGAGAGACAGAAAGCCAAAAGGAAACATTCAGGGCCTTTGGAAGAACCCCCGGAGGTTTGCCAACTTGTACTTCCCAAGCGCTTAGTACAGTGCTCTGCACACAGTAAGCACTCAATAAATACGATTGATTGACTCTAGGAGAGATGTGGGGCAATCAATCAATCGATTGAGCACTTAATATGTGCAGATCACTGTACTAAGCACGTGGGAGAGTACAATACAACAGAGTTAGTGGACACATTCCCTGTCAATCAATCAATCAATCGTATTTATTGAGCGCTTACTGTGTGCAGAGCACTGTCCATAATTAGCTCAGTCTAGAGGACAAACGGACAACCGAGGGAGACCTCCATTTGGAGATTCCCCCTTCCCGCCCCTATCAGAGCAAAAAAAAACAAGACTGCAAAACTGGAAGAGAATTCCTATAGAGGAAACTGGCAGAACTCAGGGATCAGGAGCAAACATCAGAAAACCACGCTTTTTCGCAGTGCGGTGAAATGTCAGTTTTCAGACCCAGTCCCGTGTCTACTTGTTTCGTGTTGTTGTCTGTCTCTCCCTTCTAGACTGTGAGCCCATTGTTGGGTAGGGATTGTCTCTGTCTGTTGCCGAATTGAACTTTCCAAGCGCTTAGTACGGTGCCCTGCACACAGTAAGTGCTCAATAAATACGATTGAATGAATGAATAACCCGAACTCTCTGAGTTTTGTGGGGATGGGGGTTGTAAGAGAGAAGGCAGGTTAGGAGGCCGGGGTCAGAGAGTGGGGTTCCAGCTTGTTGGAGATAGAATGGCACAACTGATAGAGGATGATGAGGTTCCATTCATTCCACTCAATCGTATTTATTGAGCGCTTACTGTGTGCAGAGCACTGTACTAAGCGCTTGGGAAGTACAAGTTGGCAACATCTAGAGACGGGGCCTACCCAACAGCGGGCTCACAGTCTAGAAGGGGGAGACAGACGACAAAACAAAACATATAAACCAAATAAAATAGAATAAATATGTACAAGTAAATTCAATCATTCATTGTCACATTTATTGAGCGCTTACTGTGCGCAGAGCACTGCACTAAGCGCTTGGGAAGTACAAGTTGGCAACATCTAGAGACGGTCCCTACCCAACAGTTGAGTGCGTATCCAAGTTGGTGAGTGGGCGAGGTGGGGTGGAGCGGAAGGTCTGCAGAAATGATGAGAGACAGGAAGAAGGTGCCCCTCCACGCCAATGTTGAAATTCTTGAGGATCAGGAGAAGAGAGGAAGAAGAGAGAAGGGAGAGGAGAAAGTTCATTCATTCTTTCATTCATTCAATCGTATTTATTAAGTGCTTACTGTGTGCAAAGCACTGTACTAAGCGCTTGGGAAAGTATGATACAACAATAATCAGTGACACTCCTTGCCCACAATGAGCTCACAGTCTACAGGGGGGGAGACAGACGTCAATACGGATAAATAAAATTTTTTATTTATAATTATTGGCTTAGAGGCATGAGCCCAGGCTTGGGAGTCAGAGGACGTGGTTTCTAATCCCGGCTCTGCCACTTGTCAGCTGTGTGACTTTGGGCAAGTCACTTGACTTCTCTGTGCCTCAGTTACCTCATCTGCAAAATGGGGATTAAGACTGTGAGCCCCACTTGGGACAACCTGATAAACTTGTATCTCCCCCAGTGCTTAGAATAGTGCTTGGTGCATAGTAAGCGCTTAGCAAATACCATTGTTCTCATTATTATTATTGCTGTTATATTATTATAATGATATTATATATTATGTAATTACTTATTCATTTATAAAATAAGTACTGTGGGGTTGGGATGGGGGGAAGGACAATGAGAGCAGGTCAGGGCAATGTAGAAGGGCATGGGAGATGGGAAAAGTGGTGTTTAGTCTGGGAGGGCCTCTTGGAGGAGATGTGCCTTGTGTGGCTCAGTGGAAAGAGCCTGGGCTTTGGAGTCAGAGGTCACGGGTTCAAATCCCGGCTCTGCCAAGTGTCAGCTATGTGACTTTGGGCAAGTCATTTAACTTCTCTGGACCTCAGTTCCCTCATCTGTAAAATCGGGATGAAGACTGTGAGCCCCCCGTGGGACAACCAGATCACCTTGTAACCTCCCCAGCGCTTAGAACAGTGCTTTGCACATAGTAAGTGCTTAATAAATGTCATTTAAAAAAATAAGGCTTTGAAGAGGGGGAGAGTAGTCCAAATCACTCATATAATTGAAGGTGTAAACAGGGGGGAGGTGGTTGACAGTAATAATAACAACTGTGGTATCTGTTTAGAGCTCACTATGTGCCAAGCACTGGGGTAGATAACAAAATAATTGGGTCTGTCACAGTCCCTGACCGACATGGGGCTCAGAGTCCAACCAAGTAATTGTGTGATATTGATAGGTAGTGTGGCCTAGTGGCAAGAGCACGGGCTTTAGAGTCAGATGATCTGGGTTCTAATCCAGCTCTGCCACTTGTTTGCTGTGTGACCTTGGGCAAGTCACTTAATTTATCTGTGCCTCTGCTACCTCATCTGTAAAATGGGGATTAAGACTGTAAGTCTCAAGCACTTAATACAGTGCTCTGCACACAGTAAGCACTCAATAAATATGATTGAATGAATGAATGTGGTATGACCTGATTAATGATAATGATGGCTTTTATTAAGTGATTACTATGTGCCAAGCACTGTTCTAAGCACTGGGGTAGATACAAGGTAATGAGGTTGTCCCACTGGGGGCTCACAGCCTTAATTCCCATTTTATAGGTGAGGTAGCTGAGGCATAGAGAAGTTAAGTGACCTGCCCAAAGTCACACAGCTAATCAGTGGTGGAGCTTGGATTAAAACCCACGACCTCTGACTCCCGAGCCCATGCTCTTTCCACTAAGCCACGCTGCTTGAAATGATTCCCCTTGGAGAGCTCTCCCCTTCCCATTTTTCCTCACTGTTCTGCTGCACCCCAACCTGCACACTTCACTTCTCTAATAATAATAATAATAATAATGGCATTTATTAAGCGCTTACTATGTGCAAAGCACTGTTCTAAGCGCTGGGGAGGTTACAAGGTGATCAGGTTGTCCCACGGGGGGCTCACCGTCTTAATCCCCATTTTACAGATGAGGTAACTGAGGCACAGAGAAGTTAAGTGATTTGCCCAAGGTCACACAGCTGACAATTGGCGGAGCCAGGATTTGAACCCCTGACCTCTGACTCCAAAGCCCGGGCTCTTTCCACTGAGCCACGCTGTTCGATCTCTCCTGTCTCACTGCCAACCCCCTCCCCAAGCTCTCCCCTCCCCTCGTACTCTCCCCACCTTCAAAGCCTTATTAAAAGCCCAACTCCTCCGAGAGGCGTCCCCCAAATAAGCCCTCATTTCCTCTACTCCCTCTACCTCCCGCATCATCCTTGCACTTGGATCCTTTTAAAACACTTGACATTCACCCCATCCCCACTGGCAGAGGAAACTGGTAATTTTTTCAGAGCTTTAATCTCCATTTTACAGGGACTAACATCAAAAAAACAAGTTTTTTGCAGTGCGGCGAAATGTCATTTATTTGGGGATATGGGTAGGAGATCGGGGAGAGGATGGTGTGAGGGATGGAGATGGGTTGGGTGCAAGTTGATGGGGTACCTTGCTGGGAATTAATGGTTTAGGGAGGAGCCCAGTACAGTGCTCTGCACTTGGTAGACATTAGATTCGCTTCAGTTCTCTACCGATAGAAGACAACTAGTACGTATTTCCCCGCTGGAGAGGATCATGTTCCCTTCCCCCTGTCCTTTGTGTGTGTGCTTGTGTGTGTGTGTAGGGGGGTGTTGTATGTGTGTGTTCATATACATGCATTTATTTCTGTGTGTGTGTGTGTGTGTGTGTGTGTGTGAGTGAGTGAGTGAGAGAGAGAGAGAGAGAGAGAGAGAGAGAGAGAGAGAGATGTTGAGTCCAGAAGCAGTGTGGCTTAGTGGAAAGAGCAGGGGCTTGGAAATCAGAGGACCTGGGTTCTAATCCCGGCTCCACCACTTGTCTGCTCTGTGACCTTGGGTAAGCCACTTCACTTCTCTGGGCCCCAGTTCCCTCATCTGTAAAATGGGGATTAAAACTGGGCTCCCCACATGGGACAACCTGATTATCCTGTATCTACCTCAGCGCTTAGAACAGTGCTTGACAGATAGTAAGCGCTTAACAAATACCATTATTATTATTAATAATAATAATAAGTGAGCCCCCCGTGGTACAACCTGATCACCTTGTAACCTCCCCAGCACTTAGAACAGTACTATGCACATAGTAAGCGCTTAATAAATGCCATCCTTACTATTATTATTAATTGGCAGAGCTGGGATTTGAACCCATGACCTCTGACTCCAAAGCCCGGGCTATTACTATTGTTATTGTTATTATTTTTATCCACCAACCTTAAATGCATCCGGGGGGCTTCTCGAGGAAGTCCCTTTCAGAGTGGAAAAGGAGAGGAAAGCAGGACTTTACCTGTTGCTGAGTCTCGGATGGAGATCGGAAGTTTCTTTTCTATCTTCTCTGTTGCTCCGGAACTCTTTCCAGGCGAAGACGGTTTGCCCTTCTCCGAGATGCCAATGTGTCTGGGCTGGCTGCCCATTTCTGCCTCCTCCTATTTTTCGGCTGGGTGTAGATCACCGTTTCCATCCTCTCTTTCTCTTGCTCCCTTGCACTGGCTCTGGTCTTTGCCTCCCTGCTTCCCCTCGTCTGTCTCGATCACAGTGGCCCAGCTGACTTCGGACTTTATCCCTACTCAGGGTGGACCCTAGCCAAACTCTCTCGCTTACTTGGCTTCTCCTCCTGCCCTTTATCCCGAACACAGTGCCTCATTCTGTTGCCCTGATGTGTGACCTTGGGCAAGTCACTTCATTTCTCGTGCCTCAGTTACCTCATCTGCGTAACGGGGATTAAGATTGTGAGGCCCATTCTGAGCCCCGGGTACTCTGTTATTTTGGGTTTTTTAAATGATATTTGCTAAGCGCTTGCTATGTGTTAGGCATTGTATTTAGCTCTGGGATAGATACAAGTTAAGTCAGACACAGTTCCTGTCCCTTATGGGGCTCACACTCTTAATCCCCATTCTACAGATGAGGTGACTGAGGCATGGAGAACTAAAGTGACTTGCCCAAGGTCACCCAGAAGACAAGTGATGGAGCCAGTATTAGAACCCAGGTCCTTCTGACTCCCATTCATTCATTCATTCATATTTATTGAGCACTTACTGTGTGCAGAGCACTGTACTAAGTGCTTGGGAAGTACAAGTTGGCAACTTATAGAGACAGTCCCTACACAACCACAAGGCCAAGCGGCCTGAGATAGATGGATGAATAGTCATTAAAAATGCACATTTGTCACATCATCTTGAAAGATTTCACCCGAAAACCTTTCAAAGTGCAAAATGTGCCAGTCTGTCAAAGTATCCTCCAAGAATATGCAGCCTTCCTTTGCTCTCCAAACTATGGTTTTCTCTTTGGCATTGATCTGATCAGCCCTTTCCCCAACTTTGTCCTCCTTTGTCCCCCAAAAAACTACTGAGAAGCAGCGCTGCTCAGTGGAAAGAGCGTGGGCTTTGGAGTCAGAGGTCATGGGTTCAAATCCCAGCTCCGCCAATTGTCAGCTGTGTGACTTTGGGCAAGTCACTTCACTTCTCTGGGCCTCAGTTCCCTCATCTGTAAAATGGGGATTAAGACTGTGAGTCCTCTGTGGCACAACCTGATCACCTTGCAACCTCCCCAGTGCTTAGAATAGTGCTTTGCACATAGCAAGTGATTAATAAATGCCATTATTATTATTATTATTACTCTCTTTACCCACCACTCTCCCCTGCCACTTTGTGCTCCTCCTAAGTAAACCTTCTCACTTTTTTTTTAATGGTATTTGCCAAGTGCTTACTACGTGTCGGGCACCGTACTAGGCACTGGGGTAGATAGCAAGGTAATCAGAAAATAGAAAAAGTAAGAGTTCATCCACCTCTCAGGGTCACACCTGGAGAGTTTCCAGTCCTCTACCAGCCTTGGCTATGAGAGGGAGAGTCAAGCAGAGGCCTACCCGTTCCATTCCTAGCTTGGGCAGTGGCTAGCGAGTGGCAGGCAATCCGCTACAAGTTAAAACTCACCTGTGCTGAGCAGCAGCAGCATAGCAGAGAGTCGAGGGTGGAGACTAAAGTTGAGTGCGTGGAAGGAGGCAATGGTAAACCACTTCTGCATTTTTACCAAGAAAATTCTCTGGATCCACTACCAGCATGATTGCAGATGGAGGTGGGGCGTTCTGGGAGAGATGTGTCCATGGCGTTGCTATGTGTCGGACACGACTCGACAGCATAAGGCAACATAAGCATAATTCCCCGGGCCTGGAATGCCCTCCCTCCGCCCATCCGCCAAGCTAGCTCTCTTCCTCCCTTCAAGGCCCTACTGAGAGCTCACCTCCTCCAGGAGGCCTTCCCAGACTGAGCCCCTTCCTTCCTCTCTCCCTCGTCCCCCTCTCCATCCCCCCCATATTACCTCCTTCCCTTCCCCACAGCACCTGTATATATGTATATATGTTTGTACATACTTATTACTCTATTTATTTATTTATTTTACTTGTACATATCTATTCTATTTATTTTATTTTGGTAGTATGTTTGGTTTTGTTCTCTGTCTCCCCCTTTTAGACTGTGAGCCCACTGTTGGGTAGGGACTGTCTCTATATGTTGCCAATTTGTACTTCCCAAGCGCTTAGTACAGTGCTCTGCACACAGTAAGCGCTCAATAAATGCGATTGATGATGATGAACAACAAGAGTTCATCAGGGTGCCGTAGCACATTTGGATCTTATCATTACTTATTGAGTGCCTAGCACGTGCAGGGCACTGAACTGACTGCATACAGCCATACAGACGCTCAATACAGAGATCTGAATACTGTGTAGACCCGAAACAGATCTTTGTAAACAGTCAACATCCATTACAGCTCCTTGAAAAGAGTAGCTGCCCTACTCTCTGTGTACCCAAGTAGGGGCTTAATAAATGCTGTTGTTATTGATGATGATGCCATTTGTCTGAATTGGGTCAGAGCGTCATTCTTAAACCTTTTAAGACTTGATCGAAGCCTTCATCCCCTATTAAATAGCACTGTTCTATCCTTTATCTTAACCTAAGCGGTATGTTTATAGCTGATTTCCAAATGGGTTTTTTATAAAGAACCTCATTAGTTTGCTCTACATTACTTCCCTATTTCCCATTATTTCTAACTACTAATAAATCTGGTAAATTAAAAAAAAAAGCCTCTTTCTTGAGGCTGATTCATTTGGGGATGATTTACAACTAGAGTTGGATAATAGGGTTCATCCCCATGGAGACGATCGAGATTTCGCAAACACACACGGGGTGACGTCGCTTGATAAAGAGCTAAAAGAGTAGGAGAAGATTTTCATTTAAACGGAGCTATCTTGACAATCGCCCGTTCTGAGGAAGGAAATGAAAAATACATATCTATTAAATAGACGGGTGGATGAAAGTTTGACCATTTGATTGTGGAAGGCTTAGGTATTCACTGACTCTATGAGACACCCATTGGGTTGCTTTGGCTTGGAGTCCGTATTTACTTCCATTTTAGGCAAAGGAAACATTTAAATCATTATAAGTAGTGCTTCTTGGATTATTATTATCATGGTATTTGTTAAGTGCCTTCTATGTGCCAGGCAATGTACTAAACGTTGGAGTGGAAATGAGAAAATAGGGTTGGACACAGGCCCCGTCCCACATAGGGCTCACAGGCTCAATCTCCATTTTAGAGATGAGGTAACTGAGGCAGAGAGAAGTGAAGTGACTTGCCAAGGTCACCCAGCAGACAAGTGGCAAGGCCGGGATTAGAACCCATGACCTTCTGACTTCCACGCCCATGCTCTGTCCACTACGCCATGCTGCTTCTCTATCTAAAGATATCTGTCATAAGTAAATGCCGATTTACATATGCCATTTATTGAGCACTTATTGGACGTAGAGCACTATATTCTATTATTGTTAATATATAAAATATATAGTATATATAATTAATATATAATATATATTGATATACATAATTATAATATTATATATTATATTGCATTGCCAAGACCCGCCCTTTCCTCTCCATCCATACCGCTACCCTGCTCATTCAAGCTCTCATCCTATCCCGTTTGGACTACTGCATCAGCCTTCTCTCTGATCTCCCATCCTCGTGTCTCTCCCCACTTCAGTCCATACTTCATGCTGCTGCCTGGATTATCTTTGTCCAGAAACGCTCTGGGCACATTACTCCCCTCCTCAAAAATCTCCAGTGGCTCCCAATCAATCTGCACATCAGGCAGAAACTCCTCACCCTGGGCTTCAAGGCTGTCCATCACCTCGCCCCCTCCTACCTCACCTCCCTACTCTCCTTCTCCAGCCCAGCCCGCACCCTCCGCTCCTTCGCCGCTAATCTCCTCAGCGTACCTCATTCTCACCTGTCCCGCCGTCGACCCCCGGCCCACGTCATCCCCCGGGCCTGGAATGCCCTCATCATCAATCGTATTTATTGAGCGCTTACTATGTGCAGAGCACTGTACTAAGCACTTGGGAAGTACAAATTGGCAACATATAGAGACAGTCCCTACCCAACAGTGGGCTCACAGTCTAAAAGGGGGAGACAGAGAACAAAACCAAACATCAATCAATCAATCAATCAATCGTATTTATTGAGCGCTTACTATGTGCAGAGCACTGTACTAAGCGCTTGGGAAGTACAAATTGGCATCACATAGAGACAGTCCCTACCCAACAGTGGGCTCACAGTCTAAAAGGGGGAGACAGAGAACAAAACCAAACATACCAACAAAATAAAATAAGTAGGATAGAAATGTACAAGTAAAATAAATAGAGTAATAAATATGTACAACCATATATACATATATACAGGTGCTGTGGGGAAGGGAAGGAGGTAAGACGGGGGGATGGAGAGGGGGACGAGGGGGAGAGGAAAGAAGGGGCTCAGTCTGGGAAGGCCTCCTGGAGGAGGTGAGCTCTCAGCAGGGCCTTGAAGGGAGGAAGAGAGCTAGCTTGGCGGATGGGCAGAGGGAGGGCATTCCAGGCCCGGGGGATGACGTGGGCCGGGGGTCGATGGCGGGACAGGCGAGAGCGAGGTACAGTGAGGAGATTAGTGGTGGAGGAGTGGAGGGTGCGGGCTGGGCAGTAGAAGGAGAGAAGGGAGGTGAGGTAGGAGGGGGCGAGGTGATGGACAGCCTTGAAGCCCAGGGTGAGGAGTTTCTGCCTGATGCGCAGATTGATTGGTAGCCACTGGAGATTTTTGAGGAGGGGAGTGATATGCCCAGAGCATTTCTGGACAAAGATAATCCAGGCAGCAGTATGAAGTATGGATTGAAGTGGAGAGAGACACGAGGATGGGAGATCAGAGAGAAGGCTGATGCAGTAGTCCAGACGGGATAGGATGAGAGCTTGAATGAGCAGGGTAGCGGTATGGATGGAGAGGAAAGGGTGGATCTTGGCAATGTTGCGGAGCTGAGACCGGCAGGTTTTGGTGACGGCTTGGATGTGAGGGGTGAATGAGAGAGCGGAGTCGAGGATGACACCAAGGTTGCGGGCTTGTGAGACGGGAAGGATGGTAGTGCCGTCAACAGAGATGGGAAAGTCAGGAAGAGGGCAAGGTTTGGGAGGGAAGACAAGGAGTTCAGTCTTCGACATGTTGAGCTTTAGGTGGCGGGCAGACATCCAAATGGAGATGTCCTGAAGGCAGGAGGAGATGCGAGCCTGGAGAGAGGGGGAGAGAGCAGGGGCAGAGATGTAGATCTGGGTGTCATCAGTGTAGAGATGATAGTCGAAGCCGTGGGAGCAAATGAGGTCACCAAGGGAGTGCGTGTAGATCGAGAACAGAAGGGGACCAAGCACTGAACCTTGGGGAACCCCCACAGTGAGAGAATGGGAGGGGGAGGAGGAGCCTGCAAAAGAGACTGAGAAAGAACGACCGGAGAGGTAAGAGGAGAACCAGGAGAGGATGGAGTCTGTGAAGCCATGGTCAGACAGCGTGTTGAGGAGAAGGGGGTGGTCCACAGTGTCAAAGGCAGCTGAGAGGTCGAGGAGGATTAGGACAGAGTAGGCAGATGGCAGAGCCCTCCCTCTGCCCATCCGCCAAGCTAGCTCTCTTCCTCCCTTCAAGGCCCTACTGAGAGCTCACCTCCTCCAGGAGGCCTTCCCAGACTGAGCCCCTTCCTTCCTCTCCCCCTCGTCCCCCTCTCCATCCCCCATCTTGCCTCCTTCCCTTCCCCACAGCACCTGTCTATAGGTATATATGTTTGTACAAATTTATTACTCTATTTATTTATTTATTTTACTTGTACATATCTATTCTATTTATTTTATTTTATTTTGTATGTTTGGTTTTGTCTCCCCCTTTTAGACTGTGAGCCCACTGTTGGGTAGGGACTGTCTCTATATGTTGCCAATTTGTACTTCCCAAGCGCTTAGTACAGTGCTCTGCACACAGTAAGCGCTCAATAAATACGATTGATGATGATGATGATATTATGTGCTTGGGAGAGTACACATGGAAAAAGAACAGGGCTGGAAACTAGGAGACATGAGTTCTATTATTATTATTAATAATCATGGTACTTAATAATAATAATGATGGTATTTGTTAAGTGCTTACTATGTGCAAAACACTGTTCTAAGCGCTGGGGAGGTTACAAGGTGATCAGGTTGTCCCACAGGGGGCTCACAGTTTTAATCCCCATTTTCCAGATGAGGGAACTGAGGCACAAAGAAGTTAAGTTACTTGCCCAAAGTCACCCAGCTGACAGTTGGCTCCTCTCACTGTGCCTTGATCAATCAATCAATCGTATTTATTGAGTGCTTACTGTGTGCAGAGCACTGTACTAAGCACTTGAATCTTGATCTTGCCTTGCCTTGATCTTACCTGTCTTGCCACTGACCCCTCACCCCCATTTTGCCTCTGGTCTGGAACACGCTCCCTCTTCACATCTGACAGACAATGACTCTCCTCCACTTCAAAGCCTTATTGAAGGCCCATCTCCTCCAAGAGGCCACCCCAGACTAAGCCCCATCTTTCCTCATCTCCCACCTCTTTCTGCATCATCCTGACTTGCTCCCTTTGCTCTTCCCCCATCCCAGCTCCACACACCTGGAATTTATTTGTTTGTATTGATGTCTGTCTCCCATCTAGACCGTAATCTCATTGTGGGCATGGAATGAGTCTGTTTATTGTTGTATTGTGCTCTCCCAAATGCTTGGTACAGCACTCTGCCCACATTAAGCGCTCAGTAAATATGACTGAAAGAATGATCATGGAGTCAGAAGAGATGGATTCATGGTTCAGCTTGTTCCTAGTTTGTTTGGTGACCTTGGGCAACTCATAACAGCTCTCTGGGTCTCTTGGACTCCCCCCACATTCTGGGGCTGTTGTGAGGGTCAATTTAGATAAATAACATGAAAGCGCTTTGGGAAAATAAAAGCTCTATCCAAATTCCAGGTACTGCTAAGCAGGGACTGTCTTCTTCATTATATGTTGAATTAGTGAAGAGCTCTTATTTTCATTTCCATTTAATCTGAATTTTAAGACCCAGTGGGTTCCGGAATTGGGCCTTTAGAGGAGTCCTTTTCTGAGTCCCTTTATAATAATAATAATAAGGATGGCGTTTGTGAAGTGCTTACTATGTGCAAAGCACTGTTCTAAGCGCTGGGGGATACAAGGTGATCAGATTGTCCCACGTGGAGCTCAGAATCTTACTCCCCATTCTAGAGATGAGGTAACTGAGGTGCAGAGAGGTTAGGTGACTTGCCCAAAGTCACACAGCTGACAACTGGCGGAGCCGGGATTTGAACCCATGACCTCTGACTCCCAAGCCTGTGCTCTTTCCACTGAGCCATGCTACCCTGGTGGCTACATTTGAGGGTGTAGGTGACTTCTTCTAGACTGTGAGCCCACTGTTGGGTAGGGACTGTCTCTATATGTTGCCAACTTGTACTTCCCAAGCACTTAGTACAGTGCTCTGCACACAGTAAGCACTCAATAAATACGATTGATTGATTGATTCAGCTCTAAGGTGACACAGCCAAGGGGAGACTACGTCCACGTGGATGTCACCGACTGAGCGTCTCCTGAACACTCGGCCCACAAAATTATAGCAGTGCACCTTTCTGGCCCCTTGCCATTCGGAGGGAGCAGTGCTTAGACACCCCAAGTTAACAGGGGGAAAGATATGTCTGACCACCAACAGACTCTGCAGCTGAGTTACTTCTGCAGCAGTAAATAGTAGTGTGGTCTAGTGGAAAGAGCCCGGGTCTGGGAGACAGAGGACCCGAGTTCTAATCCCAACTCTGCTGCTTGCTTGCTGTGTGATCTTGGACAAATCACTTGATTTTTCAGAGCCTTAGCTTCCTTCACTGTGATATGGGGATTCCAGAGCTGTTCCCTCTCCCTTCCTCCTTAGACTGTGAGCACCCTGTGGGACAGGGACTGCGTTTGGCCTGATTAACTTGAATCTACACTAGTGCTTAGAACAGTGTTTGGCTCATAGTAAACACTTAACAAATGCCATAAGAACAAAGGCTCATAGTAAACACTTAACAAATGCCATAAGAACAAAGGCTCATAGTAAACACTTAACAAATGCCATCATCATCGTCATCATCAATCGTATTTATTGAGTGCTTACTATGTGCAGAGCACTGTACTAAGCGCTTGGGAAGTACAAATTGGCAACATATAGAGACAGTCCCTACCCAACAGTGGGCTCACAGTCTAAAAGGGGGAGACAGAGAACAAAACCAAACATACTAACAAAATAAAATAGAATAGATATGCACAAGTAAAATAAATAAATAGAGTAATAAATATGTATAAAAATATATACATATATACATGTACATATATACATATATATAAATGCCATAATAACAAAGGCTCATAGTAAACACTTAACAAATGCCATAATAACTAAGGAGTGGGGATAGTTTGCACTAAACCATCCACACTCTGTCACCAGGGTCCCCGGGATCCAGCAGCAAACACAGCCGAGAGGAAAATGGACACAGCCTGTGGTCATAGAACAGAACATCTCTGAGATAGCAGCAGCAACCACGGGACCTTCACTCACTTGGTAAACCATCTGTGAATCTCTGATGCTCAGATGGCCTTAATAAGTGTGGAGGGGGCTTCTCCATTGTCTGGAGAAAAACCAGGAAAAGAGCAAAAACAAGACGGGAAAAGCCAAAGAACAAACCCAGCACCACCAACAAAGCTATTGTCCACACAACTAGTCGTACCAGAGTTGGAAATAATCAAGCATCAGAGCCAAGCACATAATAATAATAGTGATGGGATTTGTTAAGTGCTTACTAAATGCCAAGCACTGTCCTAAGCGCTGGGGTAGATACAAGGTAATCAGGTTGTCCCATGGGGGGGCTCACAGTCTTCATCCCCATTTTACAGATGAGGTAACTGAGGCCCAGAGAAGTGAAGTGGCTTGCCCAAGGTCACACAGCAGACAAGAGGCGGAGCCGGGATTGGAACCTGTGTCCTCTGACTCCCAAGTCCAGGCTCTTTCCACTAAGCCAAGGGAGGCGGTTTGGATGAGAAGGTCTGTGTCACCAGACATTCACCCCTCCCTCTGATTTGGATATGCCTTTGGAAGATCTGATCCCAGAAATGGTCCAACTGAGAAATAACCACCCTCCACCACTCCCAGCAATTACAGCTCCAATTTTTTTTAACGCTATTTGTTCAGTGCTTTCTTAACAAATACCATTAAATACCAGTGGAGAAGCAGCGTGGCTCAGTGGAAAGAGCACGGGCTTGAGAGACACAGGTCATGGGTTCAAATCCCAGCTCTGCCAATTGTCAGCTGTGTGACTTTGGGCAAGTCACTTAACTTTTTTGTGCCTCAGTTACCTCATTTGTAAAATGGGGATAAAAACTGTGAGCCCCCCGTGGGACAACCTGATCACCTTGTAACCTCTCCAGTGCTTAGAACAGTGCTTTGCATCTAGTAAGCACTTAACAAATACCATTATTATTATTGTTATTATTACTATGTGCCAGGCACTGTACTAAGTATTGGGGTAGATACAAGCTAGTCAGGTTGGACACAGTCCCTGTCCCGCATGGGGCTCACAGTCTTTTTCCCAATTTTACAGGTGAGAGAACTGAAACATAGAGAATCAATCAATCAATCAATCATATTTATTGAGTGCTTACTGTGTGCAGAGCACTGTACTAAGCGCTTGGGAAGTACAAGTTGGCAACATATAGAGACAGTCCCTACCCAACAGTGGGCTCACAGTCTAAAAGGGGGAGACAGAGAACAAAACCAAACATACTAACAAAATAAAATAGGATAGATATGTACAAGTAAAATAAATAAATAAATAGAGTAATAAATATGTACAAACATATATACATATATACAGGTGCTGTGGGGAAGGGAAGGAGGTAAGATGGGGGCGATGGAGAGGGGGACGAGGGGGAGAGGAAGGAAGGGGCTCAGTCTGGGAAGGCCTCTTGGAGGAGGTTAGCTCTCAGTAGGGCCTTGAAGGGAGGAAGAGAGCTAGCTTGGCAGATGGGCAGAGGGAGGGCATTCCAGGCCCCGGGGGGATGACGTGGGCCGGGGGTCGATGGCGGGACAGGCGAGAACGAGGCACGGTGAGGAGATTAGCGGCAGAGGAGTGGAGGGTGCGGGCTGGGCTGGAGAAGGAGAGAAGGGAGGTGAGGTAGGAGGGGGCCAGGGGATGGACAGCCTTGAAGCCCAGGGTGAGGAGTTTCTGCCTGATGCGCAGATTGATTGGCAGCCACTGGAGAGAAGTGAAGTGACTTGCCCAAGGTCACCCAGCAGACAAGTGGCAGAGCCAGAATTAGAACCCAGGTCCTCCTGACTCCCAGGCTCAGGCTCTATCCACTAGGCCACGCTGCTACTCAACACGTGGAGGAAGAAAGACCAGTCTGAAACCAGGGCCTTCTAACACCAGTGTCAGACCTATGTTTCTTTGCCCAAGAAAATAAATACAGTAGTGCACTCATTCTGCCCCTCGCCATTCAGGTGAGTGGAATTCAGTTATAAACAGTTAAGAGGAAAAAGATATGACCAGCCATCAGCATCTACCTACAGTGTCGTCTATCTCACTGCCGACCTCTAGCCCACATCCTGCCTCTGGTGTGGAGCACCCTCCCTCTTCATATCTGACAGATGATCACTCTCTCCGCTCCAAAAAATCATATTAAAAGCACATCTCCAAGAGGCTTCCATGACTAAGCCTTCTTCTCCCACTCCCTTCTGTCACCCTTGCCCTTGGATTTGCCCCCTTTATTCACCCCTCCCTCAGCCCCATAGCACTTACATACATATCTATAATTCTATTTATTTTTATTGATGCTATTCATGCCTGTCTACTTGTTTTGTTGTCTGTCTCCCCACTTCTAGACTATGAGCCCAGTGTTGGGTAGGGACTGTCTCTATCTGTTGCCAAATTGTACTTTCCAAGCACTTAGTACGGTGTTCTGCACACAGTAAGCGCTCAATCAATATGAATGAATGAATAATTTATTTATTTATATCAACGTCTGTCTCCGCCTCCAGACTGTGAGCTCATTGTGGGCGAGGATTGTGTCTGCAGAACTCTGTTATATTGCACTCTCCCAAGTGCTTAGTACAATGCTCTGCACACAGTAAGTATGATTGATTGATTGATCAGCAGGCATGCCCTTGATTTGTTTCTGCAGAAGTGGGGACTGTTTGCCATGAACCATCCCATTCTGTCATGTTGCCTCTTAGCGTCCAATAGCCTGCCTTAAAAGATGGCCAGTTAGAAGAATAGGTGCACTCTATTTCAGCAGCAGTAGACACCGCTGAACTCTCATCTATTTCCTAAGCTACTATTATTACTATTATTATTAACTCTTTGCTACTCTCCCACTATATCTTCTAGACTGTGAGTCCATCTTCTAGACTGTTAGCCCGTTGTTGGGTAGGGACAATCTCTATATGTTGTCGATTTGTAATAATAATAATAATGGCATTTATTAAGTGCTTACTATGTGCAAGGCACTGTTGTACTTCCCAAGTGCTTAGTACAGTGCTCTGCACACAGTAAGTGCTCAATAAATGTGATTGAACGAATGAATGAACAGCAATACTAGTTAAGTGTTTACTATGTGCCAAGATACAATTCATGGAGGTTTCATTCCTAAGGGATTTGGAGAACAGATATTGAATTCCCATTTCGCAAATGAAGAAATGGAAGCACAGAGAAGTGAAGTGGCTTGCCCAACTCACACACAGGCAAGTGGTGGAGTGGGATTAGATCCCAGGGCTCTCAACTCCCAGGCCGGCGTGCTTTCCAATAGGCTACGCCGCTCCAGGTGTTGAGCATCCTAATGAGGTTGGCTTAGTAAGGCTTAAGGCTCAGGGGCTCTTTTCCTCTTCCTTGGAAAACTTGGGGAAAAGTAAAAACCGAAAGCAAAGGACAAGTACAAAATTCACCAGGCCTACACAGAACGGAGCCAGAAAACAGCAGCTGCATCAGAGCAAGACCCACGTGGGCGAAAGCAAACGTTTGAGGTGTAAGCGTCACATTACCAAACACTCACTCCTACCTCTGGACTGATCGGGAAGGCCTGAGCCCAGCAAACATCTGACTGAAGAACCATTTCTTTTTTTTTTTTTTTGCTTTTTTAATGGTATTTGTTAGGCGCTTACTCTGTGCCGGTCACTGTTCTAAGAGCTAGGATAATAATAATAACAATAATAATAATAATGGCATTTGTTAAGTGCTTACTATGTGCAAAGCACTGTTCTAAGCGCTGGAGGGGATACAAGGTGATCAGGTTGTCCCATGTGAGGCTCGCAGTCTTAATCCCCATTTTACAGATGAGGTAACTGAGGCTCAGAGAAGTTAAGTGACTTGCCCAAGGTCACACAGCAGACATGTGGCGGAGCTGGGATTTGAACCCATGACCTCGGACTCCAAAGCCCGTGCTCTTTCCACTGAGCCACGCTGCTTCTTAAGCTCCGGCTAATCAGATTGGACACAGTCCCTGTCCCACACAGGGCTCACAATACTTTAAACCCCATTTTACGGATGAGGTAACTAAAGCACAGAAAGCGAAGTGTTTTGCCCAAGGTCACTCAGGGGGCAAGAGGCAGAACTGGGATTAGAACCCAAGTCCTTCTTACTCCCGGGCCCGTGCTCTATCCATTAGGCGACACTGCTCCTCATGACAGACAGCTGCCTTTCCAGTGAGGAAAAATCTTACCCAAATGAGGTGTGTCTGGAGTCCCTGCTGCCCAGTTTTCGCCCACTGCCTCTCCAAGTAATCCCACAAAACTGTCCAGCCTCTGCCAGCATTTTGATACGTATGCTTCAGTCAGTCCACATGCTGAAAATGCCATCCTCTGTTTATGGTATTTGTTACGAGCTTACTATATATCAGGCATTGTTCTAAGCACTGGGGTAGACACAAGCTAAGCAGGTTGGACACAGCCCATGTCCCACATGATGATAATAATAAGAATAGTAATAACAATTCTTAATATATTATATTCTTGATAATTATGGTACATCATCATCATCAATCATATTTATTAAGTGCTTACTATGTGCAGAGCACTGTACTAAGCGCTTGGGAAGTACAAATTGGCAACATATAGAGACAGTCCCTACCCAACAGTGGGCTCACAGTCTAAAAGGGGGAGACAGAGAACAAAACCAAACATACTAACAAAATAAAATAAATAGAATAGATATGTACAAGTAAAATAAATAGAGTAATAAATATGTACAAACATATATACATATTTACAGGTGCTGTGGGGAAGGGAAGGAGGTAAAATGGGGGGGATGGAGAGGGGGACGAGGGGGAGAGGAAGGAAGGGGCTCAGTCTGGGAAGGCCTCCTGGAGGAGGTGAGCTCTCAGCAGGGCCTCGAAGGGAGGAAGAGAGCTAGCTTGGCGGATGGGCAGAGGGAGGGCATTCCAGGCCCGGTGGATGACGTGGGCCGGGGGTCGATGGCGGGACAGGCGAGAACGAGGTATGGTGAGGAGAACGAGGTACGGTGAGGTACATGTTAAGCTCTTACTGTATGCCACACACTGTACTAAGCGCTGGGGTGGATGTGAGCAAATTAGGTTGGACACAGTCCCTGTCCCATGTGGGACTCACAGTCTCAATCCCCATTTTATAGATGAGGTAACTGAGGCACAGAGAAGTGAAGTGACTTGCCCGAGGCCACAACAAGTTGCGGAGAGAGGATTAGAACCCACGACCTCATGTCTCCCTGGACCGTACTCTATCCACTATGCCATGCTGATTCTCTAAAATTTGTTAAGCGTACACCATGTGCCAGGCACTGTACTAAGTGCTGGGGTGGATACAAGCAAATCAGGTTGGACACAGTCACTGTTCCCCGTGGGGCTCACAGTCTCAATCCCCATTTTACAGATGAGGCAACTGAGGCACAGAGAAATGAATTTCCCAAGGTCGCGCATCAGACAAATGGAGGAGTCAGGATTAGAACCCATGACCTTCTGACTCCCAGGCCACTCTATCCATTATGCCAAGCTGCCTTTTAGTCCCCATTTTACAGATGCGGTAACTGAGGCGCAGAGAAGTAAAGTGACTTGCCCAGGGTCACACAACAGACAAGGGGCAAAGCCAGAATTAGAACCCAGGTCCTTCTGACGCCCAGGCCTACACGCTATCCACTAGACCACACTGCTTTCCAGCCCTTTCCCAGGCTGTGATCGTCTTCATCAGCAATGACCTGGCCCAATAGGAGGTGGCGTGGAAGGGACGTTTGAAGACAGTGAAGGAACAGAGAGGAAAAGCTAAAAAAACATACATACTGCACTACAGTCGCCAGGAGTGGGGAACTGGAAATGTGGGAACCCCCCTCATCAATCGTATTTATTGAGCGCTTACTGTGTGCAGAGCACTGTACTAAGCGCTTGGGAAGTACAAGTTGGTAACATATAGAGACAGTCCCTAACCAGCAGTGGGCTCACAGTCTAAAAGGGGGAGACAGAGAACAAAACCAAACATACTAACAAAATAAAATAAATAGAATAGATATGTACAAGTAAAATAAATAGAGTAATAAATCTGTACAAACATATATACATATATACAGGTGCTGTGGGGAAGGGAAGGAGGTAAGATGGGGCAGATGGACAGGGGGACGAGGGGGAGAAATGTCTGCTCTAGAAGAGAGCCGTTCAAACCCCCAAGACCACCTTAATTTGGCTCAGGGTAGTGGAAAATCACCCAAGAGAAATGAATGGCTGAACCTGCCGACTGCCTCCCTGTTTTCGAGATCTTTTCTCACAGTACTGTTGAGTGATTTAATGTATTTTAATGTCCATCTCCTCCTCTAGACTGTAAGCTCATTGCAGGCGGGGAAGGTTTCTACTGATCTGTCATACTGTAGTCTTCCTAGTGCCTAGTACAGGGGCAGGGTGGCTTAGTGGAAAGAGCATATGCTTGGGAGGCAGAGGTTCTGGTTTCTAATTCTAGCTCCGCCACTTTCATTCAATCAATCAATCGTATTTATTGAGCGCTTACTGTGTGCAGAGCACTGTACTAAGCACTTGGAATTGTATTTACTGAGCACTTACTGTGTGCAGAGCACTGTACTAAGCGCTTGGGAAATACAAGTCTGCAACATATAGAGACGGTCCCTACCCAACAACGGGCTCACTTGCCTGCTGTATGACTTTGGGCAAGTCACTTTACTTCTCTGTGCCTCAGTTACCTCATCTGTAAAATGGGGATTAAGATTGTGAGCCACACGTGGGACAACCTGATTACTTTGTATCTACCCCAGCGCTTAGAACAGTGCTTGGCACGTAGTAAGTGCTTAACAAATACCATCATTATTAGTATTATTATTACCCCAGTGTTATGAATAGTGCTTGGCACATAGTAAGTGCTTAACAAACACCATTATTATTATTATTGTTAATAAACACGATAGATTGACTGATTGAGACTCTCAGTTCCCAGACACAAAATATCATCCACTGGAAGGGGTGCGGATAAAGGAGGGGGCAATTCCGTTGGGTAGGGACTGTCTCTATATGTTGCCAACTTGTACTTCCCAAGCGCTTAGTACAGTGCTCTGCACACAGTAAGCGCTCAATAAATACGATTGATTGCTTGATTGATTGATTGATTGAAAGGAAAAAGTCAAAGTGAAATCCATGGAGCACCTGGAACTTCACAATTTAACTCTGTGCTAGCCAGGAGGAAAAGGGCAGGAGGAGGGGGAGGATCCCACTTCCCCAGAAAACTCCATTTCCTGAGGTAAACTGGTGTCAGGTCACGGAGAACTTGGACGGCCAGACATTCGGGTTCTCATTGTTTCTGGCATGTCCTTAATGAAACTGTTGCTATTGCAAGCTCTACTTCCTGTCCGTGTTGATTTTGCCTTCAGTACCAAGATGAGGTTTAATGAGTCTTCCCTTGGAAGCTAATTCTAATAATAAATGCATGCCCCGGGAGCGGAAAGGAACTGGGCAAAGCTGCAGTTTCTGACGCTGTGGAAATCTTCTGTTTGAAACATCCTGTTCTTGAAGGTGTTCTAATATCATTCTCTGTTGCTCGTTTGCAGGTCTCATTGATGCTGCTTTCTCCTCAGGATGTTTTCTTCCTTTCCTTTGAAAGATGTTCCTCTCCATTGTCCTTAAGACAATTCCTCTTTCCCAGTCACTAAAATGCCTTTCTCTCTCTTTGGGCTCTAGAACCAGATGTTACCACACAGCCAAAACACAAGTGTGACTTTTCCACTCGGTCATCATTTACTCTCACTTCAGGTGGGGTGGGAAAGAGCCACCAGCTTCTCCGAGAACGATATATGTCCCGCAGGGCAGGCGGAAGCTTGGCCTGAGTCTGCGGTGAATTCATGTTGGCAAAACATCAGCTCGTTCTTCCAATGTTTTGGGCCCAGGAAAGTCCAAACCCATTTTTCCTTTCTCCAAGCCCTTTAGTTTCCGTCCCGGGAGTACTGCTGTGATAACTGAATCTCTGGGTTTCCAATTAATTTGAACTCAGGCACATCGACTCAGGCTTTAGGGGACTCAATAAAGGTTCAGATGGAATTGAGATGGTTAAATCCATGATGGGAGATTGGAGGCAAATGAAAGAAATATTCAACATGGGCCCCACTGGGGACAGGGACTCTCTCTGATCCGATTATCCTGCCCAAGCGCTTAGCACAATGCTCGGAATGTAGTTCGTGCTAGAGCAATCATTGAGCTCTATGTGTACTTAGTGCTTGGGAGAGTTGGTAGACACTCCCTTCTCACAAGAAGCTTATAGTCTAGAGGGAGAAACAGATATTATAATAAATTACAAATATGTACACAAGTGCTGTGGGGCTGAGGAGAGGGTGAATATCAAGGGCTTCAAGGGTAAAGATCTAAGTGCATAGGCGAAACAGAAGGGAAATAAATATGATTGAATGAATGAGAGGTAATAGAGGAAATGAGAGCTTAGTTGGGAAAGGCCT
Source organism: Tachyglossus aculeatus (assembly GCF_015852505.1). Taxonomy (NCBI): domain Eukaryota; kingdom Metazoa; phylum Chordata; class Mammalia; order Monotremata; family Tachyglossidae; genus Tachyglossus; species Tachyglossus aculeatus. The sequence goes on along the minus strand of NC_052068.1, from coordinate 60,356,656 downwards.
TTTGGAGGAGATGGGATTTTTAACAAGGCTCTGGAAGTGGGGAGAACATCCTAGTGAAACAAACCATTAGGAGGGTGATCACTGGCCACTCTACAATCAGTCACAATTATTGAGCACTTACTGTGTGCAGAACACTGTATTAAATGCTTAGGAAAGTATAACACAACAACACACTCCCTGCCCACAACGAGCCTTACAGTCAACAGCTCCTCTGCTTCTTCAGTGCTACCATCAAAATCAGAACCCTAGACTGGATGGTCAGAGCTAATGGAGGGTTTCGTACACTCAATCAGAACTTTTTTTAAAAAAATGGTATTTATTAAGTGCATACTATGTGCCAATGGCTGTACTACGTGCTGGGGTAGATACAAGCTACTCAGGTTGGACACAGTCCATGTCCCACATAGTGCTCACAGTCTTAAAACCCATTTTACAGATGAGGGAACTGAGGCACAAAGAAGTGAAGTGACTTGCCCAAGGTCACACAGCAGGAAGGTGGTGGGGCTGAGATTAGAACCCAGGTCCTGATGACTCTCAGCGCCACGCTCTATTCTCTAAGCCACACTGCTTCTCTTGACCCTGTGAAAATTCTGCCTGCTCTTGAGAGCCAAAAGCAAATTTGCTCTTCTTTGGTTTTCATTCATTCATTCATTTATTCAATCATTTTTTGAGCTCTTGCTTTGTGCAGAGCACTGTACTAAGCACTTGGGAGAGTACAATACAGCAAGAAACAGACACATTCCCCGCCCACAATAAGCTTACAGTCTAGAGGTGGGAAGGCAGACATCAATACAAAAAAATACTTTACAGATATCCATTCAATCGCATTTATTGAGTGCTTACTGTGTGCAGATATGTATGTACTTAAGTGCTGTGGGGCTGGGAGGGGGAAAAAAACAGAGGGAGCAAGTCAGGGGGATGTAGAAGTGAATGGGAGAAGAGGAAAGGGGAGGCTTAGCCAGGAAAGGCCTCCTGGAGATGTGCCTTGAATAAATCTTTTAAGTGGGGGAGAGTCATTGTTGGATTTGAGGAGGAAAAAGTCACAGTCCCTGCTCTCAGGGATCATAAAATCTAACAGAGGAGACACACAGACACAAACCTATTTCCAGTGTGGAGGAGGAAGGGATGTTCTATTGGTTATAGCAAGAGAATAAAAACAATGATAGGTGAATAAATAAAGGCTTAAATAATGGTGGAAATAGTTTGATAGGTGCATGTGCTGTGGACATCTGTGGATACCAATGTGCTAAAGTGGTGCTTGGGAGAACACTACTTGGGAAGAAGAAAATGAATCGGGATGGGGGTTTTGAGGAGGTTTCAAAGAGGCAGAGAGCCGTGATCTGGCTAACTGGAAGGAGGAGGGAGTTCCAGGCAGACATAATAATAATAATCATAATTATTATAGTACTTGCTAAGCACCTACTATGTGCCAAGCACTGTTCCAAGCACTGGGGATGATACAAGTTAATGAGGTTAGACAAAGTCCCCGTGCCACATGGCGCTCACAGTCTTAATCCCCACTGAACAGATGAGGTAACCGAGGCCCAGGGAAGTGAAGTGACTTGCCCAAGGTCACCCAGCAGATAAGTGGCGGATCCGGGATTAGAACCCAGTTCCTTCCGACTCTCAGGCCTGGGGTCTAACCATTAAAGCCATACTGCTTCCTCATGAGACGGGGGAGAGATGAGTTCTTGCAAAATCCCTCCTTACCACTTTTTTAATCAATCAATCAATCGTATTTATTGAGCGCTTACTATGTGCAGAGCACTGTACTAAGTGCTTGGGAAGTACAAATTGGCAACATATAGAGACAGTCCCTACCCAACAGTGGGCTCATAGTCTAAAAGGGGGAGACAGAGAACAAAACCAAACATACTAACAAAATAAAATAGAACAGATATGTACAAATAAATTAAATAAATAAATAGAGTAATAAATATGTTTTAAGATGAACTTTAACAAAGGAATGACAACTCTCTTGTAGGGCAGAGAGTCCCACGTTCCACCACGGTCACTGTGACTGTCCAGGAAAAAGCCATCCCAACCACCAAATCTCCAGTCTCCAAGTGATGTGAATTGGAATCCACTTACTAATAGTAATTTGGGGTCTCAATGAATCAGTCAATCACTGGCACGTGTTAAGCACTTACTCTGTGCTGGGTAGATACGAGATGATCAGTTAGGAGCCAATTCTTATCCACGAGGGTCTTCTCCCAATCTAGGTGAGCCCCACGTTTCGGGCTCGCGCTCCCAAGTGAGGCAAAAATGGGGTTCTGAATCTTCAGACCACTTTGGAGACACTTGGGGGGGTCTCAAGGGGACAGATCTCAGATGGTCACCCAGTGGGAAGTCAGAGTCGGCGGCAACAGGGTCGGAGGAGAGGAGCTGAGATTTCATTAGATTTTTCCAATATACCAAGCCAGATTAAATCAAATCAAATCAACAAGTGTTTATCGATCGTCCATAGGGAGGGAAGCACTTTGCCCAGAAGCTGGGGTACACTGGTTCCCTCCTCATTTAGACAATATAATTGGAGCGACAAGATGGACAATCATGAAAGCCACGCAAACACTGACCAACGGCTACTCTAGTGATGAGGGCAGGCGGGTTGTTCCTGCTGTCATGTTGATGTTGGCTTCGTCCTCCCTCAGATGGAGCTGATGTGATTAATGATTTTCATTTTACTTTAAAAGCCTCTCCTAACCTACCCCCTTAGACTACTAATAACTAATAAAAACAAGCCAGATCCTAATTGCCCCCCTCTGTTTAGCTCAGATTAATGGAGGTTTTGTTTTTCAATCTAAATTCACATTATGTTCAGATTACCGTCATAGCCATAAACAAACTACTCTGTGTTATTGGCTCTATTTGTCCTGGTTAAAGGGAATGGAGTGTTTATCCCCATGTAACTGAATTTGGGCATTAAAGGTAAATGGATTGAGGCCAGGGGAACATCCTGTTCTCTTTAAAAGGCAGAAACATTGCAGCATCTCCACCCAGAAGGTGAAAACAATGGAAATGTCCCAATGATTTGCATATTGTTAATTCTGCTAATGTTGTTAGAAGTTTGGAAATGAGAGTTTGAGGGGATATGCAAGCTCTACTTTTATGAATATGGTCCCTCTTTACTGGGGATATGTTTCCTGAAGGCTAGTTGGCATGACTACATGGCGTGTGGGAGGATAATCTCCCCTTGGTGTTAGGGAGAATTGACAAACGGAGCCAAATTCAGAAAATCACTTCATAAGGAACCAAATTCTGAGAAAAGGACCTCCTGGGCCTTCGGCATCTAGCCATCCTTTAAAGAGACCCCTGAAGGCAGTGAGATCCTAGCCATGAACATGGTTGGAAACACTCATTTTGCACTTAATTGTGGTATTTGTTAAGGACTAACTATGTGCCAGGCACTGTAATAATAATAGTAATAATAATTATTAGTATGGTATGTGTTAAGCACTTACTATGTGCCAGGCACTGTACTAAACGCTGGGGTGGATACAAGCAAATCAGGTTGGACACGGGCCTTGTCCCATGTGGGGCTCAGTCTCAATCGGCATTTTACAGATGAGGACACTGAAGCCCAGAGAAGTGAAATTCATTCATTCAATAGTACTTATTGAGTGATTACTGTGAGTAGAGGACTGTACTAAGCGCTTGGGAAGTACAAGTTGGCAACATATAGAGATGGTCCCTACCCAATAACGGGCTCACAGTCTAGAAGGGTGAGACAGACAACAAAACAAAACATGTGGACAGGTATTCAATAGTACTTATTGAGTGATTACTGTGTGCAGAGTACTGTACTAAGTGCTTGGGAAGTACAAGTTGACAACATATAGAGACAGTCCCTACCCAATAACGGGCTCACAGTCTAGAAGGGTGAGACAGACAACAAAACGAAACATGTGGACAGGTGTCAAGTCGTCAGAACAAATAGAATTAAAGCTAAATGCACATTGTTAACAAAATAAATAGAACAGTAAATATGTACAAGTAAAATAAATAGAGTAATAAATCTGTGCAAACATATATACAGGTGCTGTGGGGAGGGGAAGGTGGTAGGGTGGGGGGGATGGGGAGGAGGAGAGGAAAAAGGGGGCTCAGTCTGGGAAGGCCTCTTGGAGGAGGTGAGCTCTCAGTAGGGCTTTGAAGGGAGGAAAAGAGCTAGCTTGGTGGATGTGCGGAGAGAGGGCATTCCAGGCCGGGGAAGGATGTGGGCAGGGGGTCGACGACGGGGCAGGTGAGAACGAGGTATAGTGAGGAGGTTAGCGGCAGAGGAGAGGAGGGTGTGGGCTGGGCTGGAGAAGGAGAGAAGGGAGGTGAGGAAGGAGGGGGCGAGGGGATGGACAGCCTGGAAGCCGAGAGTGACGAGTGAAGTGACTTGCCCAAGATCATCCAGCAGACAAATAGCAGAGCTGGGATTAGAACCCATGACCTTTTGACTCCGAGACCCATGCTGCATCCACCAGGTCATGCTGCTTCTCACTGATCGATCTGTGTTTGTACCACACAAGGCCTGCCTCCGCTTCTTGGCATCTCGGTCTGCGTGTTACTTCTGCTGGAGGAGAGACATCCCTCTCCTGGTCACGGCCCATCAGGCTGATCTGCCCTTGCTGTGCTGGTCTTACAACAGTCCATTGCTACATCACACAGTCAGTCAGTCAGTCAGTCAAATGTAGTTCTTGAGGGCTTACTGTGCATAGAGCACTGTACTAAGCGCTCTAGTGAACTGGAAGAGTTCACGCTGCTGTCCCAGCTGCTCTATGCCCCATTTCTGCATCCTTAAAAGTAGCTTGCTTAGGTATTCTGCCATCATCCATTCTCCAGTCCAGCGAAGCCTCGTTGCCGAGAACACCGCCATGGATGGAGTGTGGCCTAGTGAACAGAGCGCGGGTCTTGAAGTCAGTGGACCTGAGTTCCAATCCCAGCTCTACCGGTTGCTTGCTGTATGACCTTGGACAATTCACTTAACTTCTCTGGGCCTCAATTTCCTCAACTGTTAAAATGAGGGTCAAATACCTGTTCTCTCTCCTACTTAGACTGCGCACCCCATGCGGGGCAGAGACTGTGTCTGATCTAATTAACTTTTACCTGTGCTAAGAACAGATACCTGTACCTGTTCCTGTGTCTTAGAACCTGTACTTGTACTTAACAAATACCACAATTTATTATCATTATTATTTATAACAGTGTTTGACAAAACGAACTCAACAATAATTAAACAGTTAACAAACACAATAAAATAAAAGGACGGACTCTCTACCACAGCCTTATTTACGGACTTTCAACTCTCAGTTTGAGCGTCCATGCCCCACTGTCACCAAATTCTACCTCCCAGAAGTGAGGATGTCCTTTTTAAGGCTGTTTTCTACTGCTCTGCTTACCTATCCATCCACAGTTGGATAGTGTACAGCCTCCAGACCCCCTCTATTTGGCTGTCCCATCAGCAACTCAAGCTCAATGTGGCAAAACCATACTCCTCTTCCCTCCCAAATTCTCCCCTCTCCTCAACTTTCCCATCACTGTTGACAATACCACCTTTCTCCCATCATTCAAGTCTGCAACATTAGGCGTAATGTTTGACTTCTCCCTCTCTTTCAACTCATATGTTCTTTCATCATATCCAACCAGATCTTTCTTCACAGTTTCTCGGGGCCAGGCCCCTTTCTCTCCAACCAAATTGCCACCACACTGGTCTAAGCATTTTCCCCACTTCAAAGCCTTATTGAAGGCACATTCATTTATTCAATCATATTTATTGAGCGCTTACTGTGTGCAGAGCCTACCTCCTGCCCCCTACCCTACCTCCTTGCCCTCCCCACAGCACTTGTATATATTTTTGTACAGATTTATTACTCTATTTTACTTGCACGAATTTACTATTCTATTTATTTTGTTAATGATGTGCATCTAGCTTTACTTCTATTTACTCTGATGACATGACACCTGTCCACATGTTTTGTTTTGTTGTCAGTCTTCCCTTTCTAGACTCTGAACCTGTTGTTGGGTAGAGACCATCTCTATATGTTGCTCTGTATAAGGCTCTATATGCTCTATATGTTGGGAACTTGTACTTACCAAGCGCTTAGTACAGTGCTCTGCACACAGTAAGCACTCAATAAATACAATTGAATGAATGAATCTCCTCCAGGAGGCCTCCCCTAATTAATCCTTCATGTCCTCACTTGCCATTTCCTCACTTCTGCATCACTTAAATACTCACCTCATCCATCTACCCACCAATATCACTTATGTACACATCTTTAAAATCTATTGCTTCCTGCTCCCTGCAATCTGTTTTAGAGTCTGTCTCCCTGACTAGAATATAACAGGAGAGTTTGCTTACACCAGTGAAGCTTAGAGCTATGCCATTGAGAGAAATTCCCTTATCAGGGCTACCCATAATAGAAAAGTCTAAGCCAAAGCGTCAGACAAAGATGATTCAACTGTGCTGGGCAGCAGCGGCACGGGAAAGAGACCAAGGCGGATGATCAAGTGATCAAAATATTGATCAAAGACAATGGCAGAGACTTAAGATTTTACCGCACAGAAGAAGGCAATGGTAGACCACTTCGGTATTTTTACCAAGAAAATTCTATGGATAAATGTCCATAAAGTCTCTATGAATTGAAAATGATGACAACATCTGGGGAAGAAGAGAGAAGCAGCGTGGTTCAGTGGAAAGAGCCCGGACTTTGGAGTCAGAGGTCGTGGGTTCAAATCCTGGCTCCGCCAATTGTCAGCTGTGTGGCTTTGGGCATGCCACTTAACTTCTCTGTGCCTCAGTGACCTCATCTGTAAACTGGGGATGAAGACTGTGAGCCCCCACCAAGGGACAACCTGATCACCTTGTAACCTCCCCAGCGCTTAGAAAAGTGCTTTGCACATAGTAAGCACTTAATGCCATCATTATTATTATCCCCCTCCCCATCCCCCCTCTCCCCATCCTCCCTGCCCTACCTTCTTCCACTCCCCACAGCACCTGTATATATGTTTGTACAGATTTATTACTCTATTTTACTTGTACATATTTACTATTCTATTTAGTTTGTTAATTGTTTTGTTGTCTGTTTCCCCCCTCTAGACTGTGAGCCTGTTGTTGGGTAGGGACCGTCTCTATATGTTGCCAACTTGTACTTCCCAGGTGCTTAGTACAGTGCTCTGCACACAGTAAGCACTCAATAAATATGATTGAATGAATGAATACTACAGGCCAGCACTCACGCTTCACTCCTCTAGCACCAGCTTCTTCACTGTGCCTCAGTCTCTTCTATTTTGCTGCAGACCCCTTTCCCATAACCTCCCTCTAATCTGGAACTCCCTCCCCCTCCATATCGGACAAACCATCGCTCTCCCCACCTTCAAAGTCTTATTAAAATCACATCTCTTCCAAGAGATCTTCTCCAACTAAATCCTCATTTCCCCTACTCCTTCTCCCATCACTTATGTACTTGCGCCTGTACCTTTAAGCGTTTGATATCCACCTCCCCCCTCAGCCCCATAGCAGTTATTTACACATCCATAATTTATTTATTCATTTAGTTGAATGTCTGTCTCCCTCTCTAGGCTGTGAGCTCATTGTAGGCAGGGAATGTCACTGTTTATTGTTGTGTTGTACATTCCCAAGTGCTTAGTACAGTGCTCTGTGCATAGCAAACCCTTAATGACTGAATGGAATAATCATCATCATCATCAATCGTATTTATTGAGCGCTTACTGTGTGCACAGCACTGTACTAAGCGCTTGGGAAGTACAATAATAAAATAATAATAATAATAATAATAATAATGGCATTCATTAAGCGCTTACTATATGCAGAGCACTGTTCTAAGTGCTGGGGAGGATACAAGGTGATCAGGTTGTCCCAAGTGAGACTCACAGTCTTAATCCCCATTTTACAGATGGGGTAACTGAAGCACAGAGAAGTTAAATGACTTGCCCAAAGTCACACAGCTGACAAGTGGTGGAGCCGGGATTTGAACCCATGACCTCTGACTCCCAAGCCTGTGCTCTTTCCACTGAGCCACGCCACTTCTCCAGTGAATAAATGCTCTGCACAGCGTAATGAATGCTCTGCTCTGCTCAATAAATGCCATTGATTGGGATTGAATTACTTCAGTGAACTAAAGGGATTCATTCATTCAACGTATCTATTGAGCACTTACTGTGTGCAGAGCACTGTACTAAGTGGAAGCAGCATGGCTCAGTGGAAAGAGCACAGGTTTGGGCGTCAGAGGTCATGGGTTCTAATCCTGGCTCCACCACTTGTCAGCTGTGCGACTTTGGGCAAGTCACTTCACTTCTCTATGCCCTCAATCCCCTCATCTGTAAAATGGGGATTAAGACTGAGCCCCACGTGGGACAACCTGATCACCTTGTATCCTCCCCAACACTTAGAACAGTGCTCTGCACATAGTAAGTGCTTAGCAAATGCTATTGTTATTATTATTACAACAGCAAATGGTCACATTCCCTGACCACAATGAGTTTACAGTCTAGAGAGGTGAGCCAGATTGTAGAGGATCAAGGAGGGAGTTGGCAGAGAGGAAGTGGAGGCTCCCAGTGTAGAAAGCCCATTTTAGGAATTTGCGATGGGAGGAAGGAGTTGGAATGATAGTTGAATGGGACAGTGGGGGTCAAGAGATGGTTTTATTAAAGAAAGGGGAGGCATCATGTATTTGAAGGCAGAGGGGAAGGAGGCAGCAGGGAAGGAGCATTGCTGATGGTTGTCTGGTAAGAAGTCTTTTAGACTGTGAGCCCACTGTTGGGTAGGGACTGTCTCTATATGTTGCCAATTTGTACTTCCCAAGCGCTTAGTACAGTGCTCTGCACACAGTAAGCGCTCAATAAATGTGATTGATGATGATGATGAAGAAGTGGGAGATTGTGGAATAAGGTCTGCTCACCAGTACTGAGGCAAATCCATAAACACCCAGCTCCCCTTAGCAGGACAGACAGGTAACAATCAGGAGAGAAGTTGGCTCTCCTTGAGTAATGCTTTGCAAGATCAGGCTACTAAGAGGCAGGTTTGGAAACAGAGATAGGTCTTGCATAGGACAAACCCATCAACAAAACAGAAGCCTAAACCAGTCACCTTAGCCTGTGAGCTCAGAGTGAGACTGAAACTTGATCAGATCAAGTCGTTTTGCATCTAGCACAGTGCTTGGCCCAAATACTTATAATAATAATAATAATAATAATTCTGGTATTTGTTAAGTATTTACTATGTGCCAGGTGCTGTACAATTATGGCATTTGTTAAGTGCTTACTATGAGCCAAGCACCGTTCTAAGCAGTGGGGAAGATACAGGGTGATCAGGTTGTCCCATTTGGGGCTCACACTTTTAATCCCCATTTTACAAATGACATAACTGAGGCACAGAGAACTTAAGTGACTTGACCAAGGTCAGACATCAGACAAGTGGCAGAGGCGGCATTAGATCCCACATCTTCTGACTCCCAAACCATGTTCTTTCCACTAAGCCACGCTGTGGGCAGGCAATGCAGGAGAAGCATAGTAAGACCAGTCTTTTCATTCATACATCAATCCTTTCAGCCACATTTACACACATGGATAAGAAATCTCATTGTTAGCAACCCCATTCACCTTGAACTCAAAGGAAGGCTAGCTACTTTGAGGAAATCAGGGCAGAAGATGGGAAAGTTTCTCATCATCATCATCAATCGTATTTATTGAGCGCTTACTATGTGCAGAGCACTGTACTAAGCACTTGGGAAGTACAAATTGGCAACATATAGAGACAGTCCCTACCCAACAGTGGGCTCACAGTCTAAAAGTTCTCATACTGAGAACAACACAAGTTTAGTACAGTGCTCTGCACACAGTAAGTACTCAATAAATACGGTCGAATGAATGAGAAGCAGTGTGGCTTGCTGGATATAACATGAGCCTGAGAGTCAATAGGATCTGGGTTCTAATCCTGCTCCCTCACTTGTCTGCTCTGTGACCTTGGACAAGTCACATAACTTCTCTATGCCTCAGTTACCTCATGTGTAAGATGGGGATTAAGACTGTGAGCCCCATATAGGACACGGACTGTGTCCAACATTGATTGGCTTTTATCTCCCCAAGGGCTTAGAACAGTGCCTGGCACATAGTAAGTACTTAAATACCATAGACAAGACAAAAAAGAAAACTTCATGCTTCAAATGAATGGCAGAAGGGAATGAAATTTGTTTAATATCTTTTGCTCCATTGCTCTTTAAAGGAGGTTCAGTCTGTCCTTCCATTTATTCAAAGAAGAGCTTCTACTCCAAGCCTCCTGATGGGATCTGGACAAAGGGAGCAGCGGTGTGACCTAATGGAAAGAACATGGGCCTCGGAATCAGGAGACCTAAATTTTAGTCCCCACTCCATCACATGCCTGCTGTGTGTGACCTTGGGCAAGTCACTTCACTGTGCCTCCAATGCAAAATGAGGATTCATTACCTGTTCTCTCCTCCCGTTAGACTGTGAGCCCCATGTGGGAGAGGGACTGAGCCAACCTGGTTATCTTGCATCTCCCCCAGTGCTTAGTACGGTGGTTGACCCATAGTAAGCGCTTAACAAATACCACAATTTCATTACTTTCAATGCCATCTTCAGGTTCCGCCTTCCACAGGATTCATCCCAGATTCCTAATGAAATGATGCTTGATTGAAAAATTGATTGAAGCTCTGATGGTTCCTAAGAGAGACTCCTGGGGTTGGACTGTAACTGGCCGCAGTTTATTACCACAGCAACAGCAACTTGATCAGCCAAACCCAACCAAAGCACCAGAGCTGGGTCCCTTTCCCTTGGGCTGGAGTGAAACCACTAGAGCCATCTTGGCAGAAACCAGCTGGAACTTGGCCCAAACTCTCCATAATAATAACTGTGGTATTTATTGAGCACTCACTTACTATATACCAAGCACTTAAAACAGACACAATCTCTGACCCAACCAGGGTTCACGTTCTAAGTAGGAGGGAGAACAGGGAATCCCCATTTTACAGACGCGGAAAATGGGGCACCGAGAAGTGAAGCGACTTACCCAGGACACACAGCTGGCAAGTGGCAGAGGCAGGATTAGAACCCAGAACCTCTGACCTCCAAGGCCCGTGATCTTACCACTAGGCCTCGCTGCTTCTCCATGTAGGTGAGCGTAGCCCAAGAGATCGTCTTGATTGACATTTCCTCCTGCCACAGATCAGTCATAAAAAAATGAGAGAATTACTCTGTCCCTGGTAAGGGTCCGGGACAGGTGAATTGAGCTGGTAAGGGAATCTTGTCCTCAAAGCTGACTGCTCCTCCGTATCAGAGCAGGGATTTCCTGGGAATGAGGACCCTTGCAGCCCCATTTGGACCCCAAATCTCCTCCCAACCATAGCTCTCTTCCTCTCCCACCTGATCTCCCACTCCTCATTGCCACGAAGACCACAGGATTCATCACGGACAGCTCGCGGATACGGATAATGGGCAGTAGTAGTAGTAGTAGAAGCAGCAGCAATTAGTAGTAATAGCAGTGTGTATTAAATGCTTACTATGTGCAGGGCACTGCACTAAACACTGGGAGAGAATACAGTTGAGAATTAGACATACACCCGGTCCTTTAGGGGGGTCTCACAGTCTGAAATAAAAGTGGGGAGAGGGGAATGGCAGCAGATACAAAAGGAAAGAAGACACAAAACATTAAGACAGCGTGAGGATGAAAACAAAGATCAGGAGAGTACTGGGGTGGGAGGAGGAGAATTTCAGGTGTTTCAGTTCTTTCCCCAAATCCCTAGGGCAGGTGACAGGACCTATACCCTCCCCTGGCTCCTGCCAGGGTTCTCGGTTGGCAGTCCCGGGAATCCTGGCTGGTAGGGCCTGGGGATGGTGGGGGGTAGGAGAGAGCTGTGTCCAACAGAGTTGGGGCTGAGGGAGTGGGGAGGGGGGACAGGACCCTAACTTCACCCCTCAGTCCTCCAGTTCTGCTGGATTGCACGCTCCCTGCAGCCAGAGAAATCTGGGATTGTATGACCATTCCCCCCTGCCTAATAATAATAATAATAATAATGGTATTTAAGCGCTTACTATGTGCCAACCACTGCACTAAGCGCTGGGGTAGACACGAGCCTGTTGTCTAGACTGTAAGCCCGTTGTTGGGTAGGGATTGAGAAGCAGTGTGGTTTAGAGGAACGAGTATGGGCTTGGGAGTCAAAGCACATGTGTTCTAATCCCAACTCCGCCACTTGTCTGCTGTGTGACCTCGGGCAAGCCACTTCACTTCTCTGTGCCTCAGTTACCTCATCTTTAAAATGGGGATTAAGACTGTGAGCCCCACGTGGGACAACCTGATTACCTTGTATTAACCCCAGTGCTTAGAACAGTGCTTGGCACATAGTAAGAACTTAACAAGTACCATAATTATTCTATTTGTTGCCGAACTGTACTTTCCAAGAGCTTAGTACAGTGCTCTGCGCATAGTAAGCACTCAACACGATTGAATGAATACAAACAAATCGGGTTGGACACAGTCCCTGTCCCACGTGGGGCTCACAGTCTCAATCCCCATTTTACAGATGAGGGAATTGAGGCCCAGAGAAGTTAAGTGACTTGCCCGAGGTCACAGAGCAGACAACTGGTGGAGCCGGGTTTAGAACCCATAAGCTTCTGATTCCCAGGCCTGTGCTCTATCCACTGCATTATACTGCATGCATGCACGCATACACCCACATACACACCCACTCACCTTCCTCCCCTCACCCCCAACCCTGGGACGGGAACAGGACTGACATTCCTGGATTCCTGCATCCCTCTTCAGCCCACAGCAGGTCAGGAGTCAGGAGCAGGAACGGGTCTTGGTTTGGCTGCACCGGGTTTGGGAGGGGGTTAGAAATACTGATGCTTCCCAAAAGCCTTCCCTCTTCCTGCCACCACTACCTTCTTCTCCCCACCCATCTTTGGCCCCTGTCCTCCCTTCCCACCTCTCCGCCCAGGTACCAGTCATTGCTGGAATCTAAGGAGGATTTCGGGAAGGGAACAGGGTGAGGCCCTTTCACTCCTAGCAGGAGGAGACTCCAGCCAGCCCTGTCCCTCCCTTCTCCACTAGGAACTCGGTGATTTGCACAAAGGTAGCTACTCAGACAAGGAATGTTGACACATGGAGAGCCTCACTGAACCCCCTACAAATCGCCAGCCATCAATGGGCAAGCTAAAACTGGGAAAAATGGGAATGGGTCTGTTATATTGTTCTCTCCCAAGAGCTTTGGACAATGCTCTGCACACAGGAAGCGCTCAATAAATACGATTGACTGACTGGCTAGAAGGGAAGGAAAGTGGAAAGGGGATAGAGCCAGGAAGGATGTGGGAAACCCTTCTCGACACTCATTCCTATACAGTTATCTGGACTGCTCCAGTTATACATAGTCACGCTTTTGGCCCCTAGTAGACTGTTTTTAGACTGTGAGCCCACTGTCGGGTAGGGACTGTCTCTATATGTTGCCAACTTGTACTTCCCAAGTGCTTAGTACAGTGCTCTGCACACAGTAAGCGCTCAATAAATACGATTGATTGATAGTAGAGTGAAAGTTCCTTATGGGCAGGGAATGAACCACTCGATTATTCAATATTTCCCAAGTGCCTAAGATAGGACACCGTATCAAGGCGGCGAGAAGCCGCATTGCCTAGTGGATGGAGCACGGGCCTGGGCGTCAGGAGGATCTGGGTTTTTATCTCGGCTCCACCACTTGTCTATTGTGTGACTTTGGGCAACCCGCCTAATGTCTTTGTGCTTCAGTTACGTCATCTGTAAAATAATAACAGCTGTGGTAGGCATTGTATTAAGCAATGGGGTAGATAAGCACTAATCTGGTTGGACACAATCCCTGTCCCATATTCATTCATTCATATTTATTGAGCGCTTACTCTGTGCAGAGAACTGGACTACGCACTTGGGAAGTACAAATCGGCAACATATAGAGACGGTCCCTACCCAACAACGGGCTCACAGTCTAGAAGGGGGCTCACAGTCTTAATCTCCGTTTTACAGATGAGGTAACTGAGACATAGAGAAGTTAAATGACTTGCCCAGGGTCACGCAACAAATGAGTGGTGGAGCTGAAATTAAAACCCTCTGACTCCCAAGCCTGTACTCTATCCACTAGGCCATGGGGAGTAAAGGTAATAATGATAATGGTATTTGTTAAGCACTTACTACATCCCACACACTGTTCTAAGCACTAGGATAGATACCAGTTAATTGGGTTGGACACAGTCCCTGTCCCACATGGGCCTCACACTCTTAATCCCCATTTCATAGATGAGGGAACTGAGGCATGCAGAAGTTAAATGACTTACCCAAGGTCAAACAGCAGACATGGAGTGGAGCCACTATTAGAACCCGGGTTCTTCTTACTCCCAGGCCAGGGCTCTATCCACTAAGCCACACTGCTTCTCATTAAAACTGTGAGTCCCGTGTGAGACATGGACTGTGTCCAACCCGATTAACTTGTATCTACCCCAGCACTTAGTACAGTGCCTGGCACATAGTAAGAGCTTAACCAACACCATAAAAAGAAGGGGGCACTCAATAAATGCCATTGCCACTGCTGCTCTCAGAACATTTTTCACTGTTTATCCTTACCACTCCCCCTTTTCAATCTTCCTTCCAGCTCCTTCTCCTCAACACCCTCCTCTTCACCCTCTTCTCCTTTGAACGTGATGAGAAAAACCACCCCCAGCCATCCACCGTTGTGTTCCGACAGCACATGTGTTCCTAGCTCTGCCCCTCACTGGAAAATCCCTACAGCGGCCAAACACAGATCAGCTGCGGCAGTGTCCTTCATGGCTTCCTTCCCGCCTTGGCAATAATGTGGGTCTTCATGAAGTGGTTGAATGACCAGGTCCAATGACAGACCCCACACCCAAACCGGAGGGTGAAAAGGGTGAAAAGACACCCTCTTCCTCTCGTGGCCCTTAACAGAGCGGCAATCAGTTCAAACTGAAAAGCTTCCAGCTGAAACTGATGCTCACCTCAGACCCACAAAGCCAGTATTAAAAGGGTTCCTGTTTCAGCTTGGGAGGCAGGTTGTCAGCTGGTATATAATAAGAAGAATAATAATGGCATTTATTAAGCGCTTACTATGTGCAAAGCACTGTTCTAAGTGCTGGGGGAGATACAGGGTGATCAGATTGTCCCACGGGGGCTCACGGTCTTCACCCCCCAGAGAGGTGAGGCCCAGAGAAGTTAAGTGACTTGCCCAAAGTCACACAGCTGACAAGCGTCGGAGCCGGGATTTGAACCCATGACCTCTGACTCCAAAGCCCATGCTTCTTCCACTGAGCCAAGCTGCTTCTCTACCATAATAATAATGGTGGTACTTGTTAAGTGCTTTCTATGTGCCAGACACTCTATTAAGTGCTGGGGTAGATAGGCGCTAATCTGGTTGGACACAATCCCTGTCCCACATGGGGCTCACAATCTTAATCTCCCTTTTACAGATGAGGTAACTGAGGCACAGAGAAGTTAAGTGACTTGTCCAAGACAGCAGCCATGTGGCAGAACGGGGATTAGAACCCAGGTCCACCTGACTCTCAGGCATGTGATCTATCCATTAGGTCCTCCTGACTCTCAGGCATGTGATCTATCCATTAGGTCATCCTGTCTCTCTATTTGGAGATGATGGCAAAAATCACCTGAATACACATGCATTAATCTGTCTGCTATTCTATTCTATTGTACTCTCCCAAGTAATCTATCCATTAGGTCATCCTGCCTCTCCATTTGGAGATGATGGCAATCTCTCCGGGTCATGCCTGGAGAGTTTTCAGCCCGCTACTAGTCTCGGCTACAGGAGGGAGAGTCAAGCAGAGGCCTGTCCATTCCATTCCTAGCTTGGGCAGGGGCTAGCAAGGGGAAGGCAATCCGCAACAAGTCAAAACTCACCCAAGCTGGGCAGCAGCGGCATGGAAGAGAGTGGAGATTCAAGTTTACAGCAAGGAAGGAGGCAACGGTAAACTGCTTCCGTATTTTGACAAAGAAAACTGTATAGATACACTACCAGAACGATTGCAGATGGAGGTGGGGCATTCTGGAAGAGATGTATCAATTATATCACTAAGGGTTGGACCCGATTCGACAGCATAAGACAACAACAGCAACTCTCCCAAGCGCTTAGTACAGTGGTCTGCACACAGTAAGCTCTCAATAAATACGACTGAATGAAAGAACGAATATTAAGCATGGGGGATCATTAGAAGTGAAAGGTGCATATTCCCTTTGGGATTATAGTAATAATAATTATGGTATTTTAAGTGCTTACTATGTGCCAGGCACTGTACTAAGTGCTGGGGTGGATACAAGCAAATCAGGTTGGACACAGTCCCTGCCCCACGTGGGGCTCACCGTCTCCATCGCCATTTCACAGATGAGGTAACTGAGGCACGGAGAAGTGAAGTGGCTTGCTCAAGGTCACACAGCAGACAAGTAGCAGAGCCAGGATTAGCATCCATGACCTTCTGACTCTTAGGCCCTTGCTCTATCCATTAGGCCATGAGACTTGGGGTTGGATTTGTGGAAGTTGGACTAAGGGGAATCCAAGAAGGATGTAGAAAAGCTTACGACTATATTCCAGATTATTTTTATGACTCCCTGGCTGGTCGTTGCACTTTGAGATCCATGGGGCAGGCCCTGTATCACAAGAAGAGAGGGAGAAAATTGGAGTAGTGGTATTTGAAGGGAGACATCAGGATCCATCAATCAATCGGTCAGTAATATTTATTGAGCACAAGTGCTTGGGAGAGTACACTATAGCACAGTAGGTAGGCACATTCCCTACCCACAGTCTAGAGGGGGAGACAGACATTTATATAAATAATTACAGATACGTAAATAAGTGCAAATCCAAGCGCAAGGATGACGTGGAAGGGAGTGGGAGAAGAGGAAATGAGAGCTTAGTCAGGGAAGGCCTCTTGGAGGAAATGTGCTTCATTAAGGTTTTGAAGGTGGGGAGAGTCGAACAAGAAGTCAGTATGCCAGACATTCATATTCCCGCACCCTCCGCTCTTCCGCCGCTAATCTCCTCACCGTACCTCGCTCTCGCCTGTCCCGCCATCGACCCCCGGCCCACGTCCTCCCCCGGGCCTGGAATGCCCTGCTCCCTCTGCCCATCCGCCAAGCTAGCTCTCTTCCTCCCTTCAAGGCCCTGCTGAGAGCTCACCTCCTCCAGGAGGCCTTCCCAGACTGAGCCCCTTCCTTCCTCTCCCCCTCGTCCCTCTCTCCATCCCCCCATCTTACCTCCTTCCCTTCCCCACAGCACCTGTATATATGTTTATATGTTTGTACATATTTATTACTCTATTTATTTATTTATTTTATTTGTACATATCTATTCTATTTATTTTATTTTGTTAGTATGTTTGGTTTCGTTCTCTGTCTCCCCCTTTTAGACTGTGAGCCCACTGTTGGGTAGGGACTGTCTCTATATGTTGCCAACTTGTACTTCCCAAGCGCTTAGTACAGTGCTCTGCACATAGTAAGCGCTCAATAAATACGATTGATGATGATGATGATGATGATTCCGAGTAAAAAATGGAGTCAGTCTCCCGTCATAAATGACGGATGAAATTCCAACCAGTTCCGGACGAAGAGCAGGTGCAGAGGATTGGATTGGAGCGCTGGTGATTTCTTCCACTGGCACTCTCTCAGCCCTGCTCGTCGCAACCCACCTAGGGCTGTGACTGAGTGCCCCAGAAAGTAGGCAAGCGGGGATGCAGTCGGAGCAAACAGTGCTGCAAAACTCTTATTTTTTAATAGTATTTGTTAAATGCTTACTATGTTCCAGGCACTGTATTAAGCACAGGGGCAGATACAAGATAATCAGGTTGGAGACAATCCGTGTCCCACTTGGGGCTCACAACCTTAATCCCCATTTTACAGACTGGGGCCCAGAGACGTGAAGTGACTGGCCCAAGATCACACAGCGGTCAAGCGGAAGAGCCAGGATTGGAACCCAGATCCTTCTGACTCCCAGGGCCATGCTCTATCCACAAGGCTGTGCCAGTTTTCTGGACACAATCCATTTTCTGGTCAAAGCGACATCGGCAATGTGTCGTAGTTCTAAAGTTCATCATCAATCGTATTTATTGAGCGCTTACTGTGTGCAGAGCACTGTACTAAGCGCTTGGGAAGTACAAGTTGGCAACATATAGAGACAGTCCCTACCCAACAGTGGGCTCATGAGCCGGTGGTAGTCAGACTAACCTCCTCAGTAGCCACTGGAGCCTTCACTGCCTACATAATACAGTAAAAATTATGGTATTTGCTAAAAACCCTTCTAAGCCCTGGGGTAGATACAAGGTAATCAGGTTAGACATGGTCCCTGTCCCACGTGGGGCTCACAGTCTCAATCCCCATTTTACAGATGAGGGAACTGAGGCCCAGAGAAGTGAAATGACTTACCCAAGGTCACAGCGTGGCTCAGTGGAAAGAGCCCGGGCTTTGGAGTCAGAGGTCATGGGTTCGAATCCCGGCTCCACCACAGGTCTGCTGTGTGACCTTGGGCAAGTCACTTAACTTCTCTGAGCCTCAGTTACCTCATCTGTAAAAATGGGGATTAAGACTGTGAGCCCCACATGGGACAACTTGATCACACTGTATCCCCCCCAGCGCTTAGAACAGTGCTTTGCACATAGTAAGTGCTTAACAAATACCACCATTATTATTATTATTATTAAGTGGCAGAGCCGGGATTAGAAGCCAGGTCCTTCTGTCTGCCAGGCCCGTGCTCTATCCACTAGACCATGCTGCCTGCCATTTTCAGGATTCCAGTTGAGGCTGCCCAATCCATTCATTCATTCAATCGTATTTATTGAGCGCTTACTGTGTGCAGAGCACTGTACTAAGCGCTTGGAAAGTACAAGTTGGCAACAGATAGAGACGATCCCTACCCAACAACGGGCTCACAGTCTAGAAGGGGAGAATCCAGGAGATGCCTTGGGTGGTTTCGGGGTCAGAAAACTTCGCCACTGATGGCAAAGCTTCTTTGGGCTAATTTGAGTTTCAATGGGATCTAGTCCATTGTGTACATTGTGTGCATATTCTCTCTGTGTCTCCTCTTCATAGTCCGCCAGCTGCTTGAATAATAATGATGATGGTATTTGTTAAGTGCTTACTATGTGCGAAGCACTGTTCTAAGCACTGTGGGGGGGATACAAGGTGATCAGATCGTCCCATGTGGGGCTCACAGTCTTAATCCCCATTTTGCAGATGAAGTAACTGAGGCCCAGAGAAGTCAAGTGCCTTGCCCAAAGTCACACAGCAGGCAAGTGGTGGAGCTGGGATTAGAACCAATGACCTCTGACTTCCAAACCCTTACTCTTTCCACTGAGCCATGGTGCTTCCCTTAGGGAGCAGTGGGTTCGTGTCAGTGTCCAACCTGACGACCTTCCGTTGACCCCAGCGCTTAGTACAGTGCCTGGCACCTAGTAAGCACTTGGTAAATATCATAAATCTATCGTCAATATCATAAATATCATAATGAGAAGCAGCGTGGCTCAGTGGAAAGAGCCCGGGCTTTGGAATCAGAGGTCATGGGTTCAAATCCCGGCTCCGCCACATGTCTGCTGTGTGACCTTGGGCAAGTCACTTAACTTCTCTGAGCTTCAGTTACCTCATCTGTAAAGGGGGGATTAAGACTGTGAGTCCCACGTGGGACAACCTGATCACTTTGTACCCCCCCAGCGCTTAGAACAGTGCTTTGCACATAGTTAGCGCTTAACAAATGCCAACATTATTATTATTATTATTATAAATCAAGCAAACAGAACAAACATTTTATGCTACCTCTCCCCTAGACAATGCAGAGGGAATCCAACTGAGTGGCTTGAGGCTGCTAGTAGGACTTCTAGGCTTCACTGTGGTCATGATGGCAGCAGGGCAGAAGCATCTGTCTTTATCCCCAGGCAGATGCCTAGTTCCAGGACACTGAATCAAGGAGACATATATAATAATAATAATAATAATAATAATAATGGCATTTGTTAAGCACTTACTATGTGCCAAGCGCTGTTCTAAACACCGGGATAGATACAAAGTTATCAGGTTGCCCCATGTGGGGCTCATGGTCTTAATCCACCATTTTACAGATGAGGTAACTGAGGTCCAGAGAAGTTAAGTGACTTGCCCAAAGTCACACAGCTGACAAGTGGCGGTGCCGGGATTAGAACCCATGACCTCTGATGCCCGTGCTCTTTCCACTAAACCACACTGCTTCCCTACATTTTGGAAGCACAGTATGTGACCTTCTCTAAGCTGACCCTAATTGGTTTTCAGGTGTTTGCCCTCCTTTCACTCCGCTGAACCTCTGGAATATTCATTCAGTCATATTAGAGAAGCAGCGTGGCTCAGTGGAAAGAGCCCGGGCTTGGGAGTCAGAGGTCATGGGTTCAAATCCCGGCTCTGCCAATTGTCAGCTGTGTGCCTTTGGGCAAGTCACTTCACTTCTCTGGGCCTCAGTTTACCTCATCTGCAAAATGGGGATGAAGATTGTGAGCCCCACGAGGGACAACCTGATCACCTGGTATCCCCCCAGCGCTTAGAACAGTGCTTTGCACATAGTAAGCGCTTAACAAATGCCATCATCATTATTATTATTATTTATAGAGTGCTTACTGTGTGCAGAGCACTGTACTAAGCGCTTGGGAAGTACAAATCGGCAACATATAGAGACGGTCCCTACCCAACGACAGGTTCACAGTCTAGAATAGCGGGCCGAAGCTGGATTCGGTACTTCTGGGGCGGCCAACGGAAGCGGGGGACGTTCAAATGTTGGAAACTGCTCCCGATCACTTCTAGCCGAACCTCTGCCCAAGGACTGTCAAAATGTCCAATCAATCAATCAATCAATCGTATTTATCGAGCGCTTACTGTGTGCAGAGCGCTGTACTAAGCGCTTGGGAAGTACAAGTTGGCAACACATAGAGACAGTTCCTACCCAACAGTGGGCTCAGGACTGGGGCATGTTTGGTCTGAAATTGTGACTCATCAGCATTCGGGAGGGTTCGCGATAGCCAAATAAATGAATATTTGTTTTGCTCTCCCAATTTTAATCTTTTCTTTGGCCAGAATCTAAACCAAAGTTGTGAAAGTGATGTATTTGTCCAAGAACCAGCCAACAACACACCCTGTTTTGAGTATCTCCACTGGCTTCTCTGGGATGCATTTTCCTCCTGGCCTGGTAGACAAACAAGATAATCAGGAAATCAGAAAATGCCTCTCAATTCCTGTCTAATCCTCCCAGCTCCAATCCCACAAAAGAAATGAGAATTGCATTTAACTTAGAGGAAAAAGAAAGGGGCTCTCTCCTTGTCTCAGACTTGATCACTGAGTTTGCAGTTAAAAATTCATTTTTGCCCTGGGACAAAATATAACATCTACTCTAAGAATTGTCGGGGATAAAAAAAAATGGGTGGAGAATGAAAGCAAACTAGCTTCTTTCCTTCACAGTCCAAGAAGAAACGAATAGGAAAAACCACCTTAATATTAAAAAAATACCAAATTTATTATTTCAATTTGAGGCTGTCATTTTTTCTGCTTTCAGTGGTGTTCTGTTAGTATGTTTGGTTTTGTTCTCCGTCTCCCCCTTTTAGACTGTGAGCCCACTGTTGGGTAGGGACCGTCTCTATATGTTGCCAGTTTGTACTTCCCAAGCGCTTAGTACAGTGCTATGCACATAGTAAGCGCTCAATAAATACGATTGATGATGATGATGATGAACTCAAAAGCCCCATCGCAAACGCACCCAAAAGAACATAACCTAGAAAACTGGTCAAACGCAGGGCCAGGGGAAGTCACTTTTGGGTAAAGTTCATAATGATAAAACAACAACTTAGAACGAATGCCATCATTATTATTAACAACTGTGGTATTTAAGTACTTGCTACGTGCCAAGCACTATATTAGTTGCTGAGGCAAATACAAGATAGACGATTCTAGACTGTGAGCCCGTTGTTGGGTAGGGACCGTCTCTATATGTTGCCAACTTGTACTTCCCAAGTACAGTGCTCTGCACACAGTAAGCGCTCAATAAATACAATTGATTGATTAAGTGACTTACCCAGAGTCTCACAGCTGACAATTGGCGGAGCTGGGATTTGAACTCATGACCTCTGACTCCAAAGTCTAAGTTCTTTCAACTGGGCCACGCTGCTACTCGTAATGCAAGCAACTAGGCCCCCCGTGACAGTATGAGGGAGTGGAGATAGTTCACAGCAAACTGCCCCCATTACTGCAAAAACAAGCTAAAAGTGCATGCCTGCTGACGGGAGGATACATACACCTTATCCCTCTCAACTATTTGTGTCTGAGCAATGATCACCTAAATATCTTCAAACAATGAGAAAGAGATAATAATAATAATAATAATAATAATGGCATTTGTTAAGCGCTTACTATGTGCAAAGCACTGTTCTAAGCACTGGGGGGATACAAGGCGATCAAGTCGTCCCGCGGGGGGCTCGCAGTCTTCATCCCCATTTTGCAGATGAGGTAACTGAGGCCCAGAGAAGTGAAGTGACTTGCCCAAAGTCACACAGCTGACGAGTGGCGGAGCCGGGATTTGAACCCATGACCTCGGACTCCCAAGCCTGGGCTCTTTCCACTGAGCCAAGCTGCTTCTCACTGATGTAGACATCATCATCATCATCATCATCATCATCATCATCAATCGTATTTATTGAGCGCTTACTGTGTGCAGAGCACTGTACTAAGCGCTTGGGAAGTACAAATTGGCAACATACAGAGACAGTCCCTACCCAACAGTGGGCTCACAGCCTGTGAAGAGGCACGCCCACCTACCCGCACACCCCAAATATCAATGCGAAATTCTCTGCAATGCAGTCACTTCGATAATATCCATTTCTGAAATACCTCTGAATAAAACCCACTTTTTTGGGGTGACCTTTCAAGGCCTAAGGCAACTACCATCTCTTTTAGACTGTGAGCCCACTGTTGGGTAGGGACTGTCTCTATATGTTGCCAATTTGTGCTTCCCAAGCGCTTAGTACAATGCTCTGCACATAGTAAGCGCTCAATAAATACGATTGATTGATTGATTGGTTGATTTGGCAAGAGAAAAGGGTTTCGGGGCTTTGTGTTTTGAAGAGCCAAAGAGTTGCAGAGATTTTAGAGAAGCAGCGTGGCTCAGTGGAAAGAGCCCGGGCTTGGGAGTCAGAGGTCATGGGGTCAAATGCCGCCCTGCCAACTGCCAGCTGTGTGACTTTGGGCAAGTCACTTCTCTGTGCCTCAGTTCCCGCATCTGTAAAATGGGGATTAAAACCGTGAGCCCCCCGTGGGACAACCTGATCACCTTGTAACCTCCCCAGTGCACATAGTAAGTGCTTACAAATACCATTATTATTATTAAATTCTCTGTGCCTCAGTTACCTCATCTGTAAAATGGGGATTAAGACTGTGAGCCACACGTGGGACAACCTGATCACTTTGTATTCATTCAATCGTATTTATTGAGCGCTTACTGTGTGCAGAGCGCTGCACTGAGCGCTTGGGAAGTACAAGTTGGCAACATATAGAGACGGTCCCTACCCAACAGTGGGCTCACAGTCTAGAAGGTATGCACCCCAGCGCTTCACACACAGTAAGCGCTTAACAAAGGCCATCATTATCATCATCATTATTATTATTTCCTTCTAGACTGTGAGCCCAATGTTGGGTAGGGACTGTCTCTGTATGTTGCCAATTTGTACTTCCCAAGCGCTTAGTACAGTGCTTAGTACAGTGCTCTGCACATAGTAAGCGCTCAATAAATATGATTGATTGATTGATTGATCAATTTTCTTCAAGCAGGCATTACAATGCTGCCATCTAGTGGGTAGCTAAGGAAATCAGGGCTGTCTTTAATTTTTTAAAATATTGTATATTTATACAAAGGTATACATATTTACATACAGATGTATACCTCGAATTTGTAAACATGTTGTAAATGTATTTATACAAGGGTATACATATATGCACATACATGTATACCTCTTGTATATATGTATATCTCTCTCCACATTTGTTGTCTGTCTCCCCCTTCTAATCAATCAATCAATTGCATTTATCATCATCATCATCATCATCAATCGTATTTATTGAGCGCTTACTATGTGCAGAGCACTGTACTAAGCGCTTGGGAAGTACAAATTGGCAACATATAGAGACAGTCCCTACCCAACAGTGGGCTTACAGTCTATTGAGCGCTTACTGTGTTTTGTTCTCTGTCTCCCCCTTCTAGACTGTGAGCCCACTGTTGGGTAGGGACCGCCTCTATATGTAGCCGACTTGTCCTTCCCAAGCGCTTAGTCCAGTGCTCTGCACACAGTAAGCACTCAATAAATACGATTGAATGAATGAATGCAGAGCACTGGACTAAGAGCTTGGGAAGTACAAGTTGGCAACGTATAGAGACGGTCCCTACCCAACAGCGGGCTCACAGTCTAGAAGGGGGAGACAGACTGTGAGCCCGTTGTGGGGCTGGGATTGTCTCTATCTGGTGCCAAATTGTACTTTCCAAGAGCTTAGTACAGTGCTCTGCACACGGTAAGCGCTCAATAAATATGAATGAATGAATGGATGGATGTGGGCAGGGAACATGTCTGCTAACTGCATTGTATTGTACTCTCCTAAGCGCTTAGTACAGTGCTCTGCACATAGTAAGCATTCAATAAATACCATTGATTAATTGATTGGTAAATAGACAATCGTTCAAGTTCAAAGACGACGTTACTGATGGTGAAATTTTCAAATGGGAGTATGCAGAAGCGTTGCTAAGACTGATTGGTGACTGACATCATTTGCATTGTAAAGCTCCCCTGCTGCATTCATTCATTCATTCAATCGTATTTATTGAGCGCTTACTGTGTGCGGAGCACTGGACTAAGCGCTTGGGAAGTACAAGTTGGGGACATATAGAGACGGTCCCTACCCAAGAACGGGCTCACAGTCTAGAAGGGGGGAGACAGACAACACAACAAAACTCCCCCTCGTCCCCCTCTCCATCCCCCACGTCTTACCTCCTTCCCTTCCCCACAGCACCTGTATATATGTATGTATGTTTGTACATATTTATTACTCTATTTATTTTACTTGTACATATCTATTCCATTTATTTTGTTAATATGTTTGGTTTTGTTCTCTGTCTTCCCGTTCTAGACTGTGAGCCCACTGTTGGGTAGGGACTGTCTCTATATGTTGCCAACTTGGACTTCCCAAGCACTTAGTACAGTGCTCTGCACACAGTAAGCGCTCAATAAATACGATTGATTGATTGATTGACTGATTGATTGAAAACATGCTGCACTGTTGCATTTGTTACCCACAACGCCTGGCATCGTTTTTGTTCCTCTTCAACGCCCTCACAGGCCTAAGCACTTGGGTACTTACACCTCCCCACTGTTCTCATGTTCATGTCTTTTCACTCTACTGCTTCCTCCTTCCCTCTATCTGTATTTTAGTGTCCATCTTCCTCAACTGGATTGTAAACTCTCTGAAGGCAGGAATCAGTTCTACTAATTCTCTGGGCCTCAGTTACCTCATCTGTAAAATGGGGATTAAGACTGTGACACCCCCCCCCCCCCCCACGTGGGACAACCCGATTACCTTGTATCTACCCCAGAGCTGAGAACAGTGCTTGGTACATAGTAAGTGCTTAACAAATACCACCTCCATTGTTATTATTATTATTAAAAATTGCCATAACATAGACCACCCCTACAAAGGGTTTGGACGCTGTTTTAGCAGTCGTGGTGGCTGCAGTGTAGTTTTCACTCTGAGCTACAAAGAACCTGGAAGTCTCCCCTAATAATAATAATAATAATAATGGCATTTGTTAAGCGCTTACTATGTGCAAAGCACTGTTCTAAGCGCTGGGGAGGATACAAGGTGATCAGGCCATGGGGGGCTCACAATCTTAATCCCCATTTTACAGATGAGGTAACTGAGGCACAGAGAAGTCAAGTGACTTGTGAGCGCGTTGTGGGCAGGGACTGCATCTGTTTGTTGTTGTATTGTAATCTCCCAAGCGCTTAATACAGGGCTCTGCACGCAGTAAACACGAGAAGCATTCATTCATTCAATCGTATTTATTGAGCGCTTACTGTGTTTATTTATTTATTTTATTTGTACATATCTATTCTATTTATTTTATTTTGTTAGTATGTTTGGTTTTGTTCTCTGCCTCCCCCTTTTAGACTGTGAGCCCACTGTTGGGTAGGGACTGCCTCTATATGTTGCCAATTTGTACTTCCCAAGCGCTTAGTACAGTGCTCTGCACATAGTAAGCGCTCAATAAATACGATTGATGATGATGATGATGATGCAGAGCACTGTACTAAGCAGCATGGTCTAGTGGGTCGAGACCATAATTATTATAGAGCACAGGCCTGAGAGTCAGAAGGTCATGGGTTCTAGTCCCGGCTCTGTCTCTTGTCTGCTGTGTGACCTAGGGCAAGTCACTTAACTTTTCTGTGCCTCAGTTCCCTCATCTATAAAATGGGGATTGAGACTGTGGGACCGGGATTGTGTCCAACCTGATTTCCCTATATCCACCCCAGCACTTAATACACTGTCTGGCACGTAGGAAGTGCTTAACACACACCATAATTATTATTATCATTGTGGGACCGGGATTGTATCCAGCCTGATTTGCCTGTATCCACCCCAGCGCTTAATACAGTGTCTGGCTCATAGAAAGTGCTTAACACACACCATAATTATTATTATCATTACTAGTAAGTGCTCAATAAATACAATTGAATGAATGCTTCTCTAGCCATGGTACTCTACTGTTTTTTTCTCATGTTCTTGTCCTTATTTATGTTGTAATACTCATAATAATGATAACGATAATAATAATAATAATAATGGTACTTAAGTGCTCACTCTGTATGTGCCAAGCACTGTATTAAGTATTGAGGAAGCTACAAGATACAGACCCTGACCCATAAAGGAAAGGACAACAGGAATTGAATTCTGATTTTACAGATGAGAAGGCTGAGGCACCTAGGAGAGCGCTTAGTACAGTGCTCTGCACACAGTAAGTGCTCAATAAATACGATTGATTGATTGATTGAATCAATCTCCCCCTCATCCCCCCTCCATCCCCCCATCTTACCTCCTTCCCTTCCCCACAGCACCTGTATATATGTCTATATGTTTGTACATATTTGTTACTCTATTTATTTATTTTACTTGTACATATCTATTCTATTTATTTTATTTTGTTAATATGTTTGGTTTTGTTCTCTGTCTCCCCCTTCTAGACTGTGAGCCCGATGTTGGGTAGGGACCGTCTCTATATGTTGCCAACTTGGACTTCCCAAGCGCTTAGTACAGTGCTCTGCACACAGTAAGCGCTCAATAAATAAATACGATTGATGATTGATGATGATGATTGATTAGGAGTGAAGTGACTCCCCCACTGTCCCACAGCTGGCAGAGGTGGGATTAGAACCCAGGTCCTGACTCCCAAGCCCACGCTCTCCAACTAGGCCGTACCACTTCTGCACGTACTCTACTACTGTAGACTCCTAAGTGATCAGTACAGTACTCAACGAACCGTAGGTGCTCAATAAATGCTATTCACTGTCTTGCTGAGTTGGGAAAAACAGTGATGCCAGGAACTCTAGGTAGCAAATATAATAATAATGATGGCATTTGTTAAGCGCTTACTATGTGCCAAGCACTGTTCTAAGCGGTGGGGTAGATACAAGGTAATCAGGTTGTCCCACGTGGGGCTCGCAGTCTTCACCCCCATTTTGCAGATGAGGTAACTGAGGCACCAAGAAGTGAAGTGACCTGCCTAGTTGCACAGCTGATAGGTGGTGGAGTCGGGATTAGAACCCACGACCTCTGACGCCCCAGCCCGTGCCCTCTCATAAAGCATACGATAACTGAAGAAGCAGCGTGGCTCGGTGGAAAGAGCCTGGGCTTTGGAGACAGAGGTCATGAGTTCAAATCCCAATTAGCTGTGTGATTTTGGGAAAGTCACTTCACTTCTCTGTGCCTCAGTTACTCTATCTGTAAAATGGGGATTAAGACTGTGAGCCCCCCGTGACAACTTGATCACCCTGTAACCTTCCCAGCGCTTAGAACAGAGCTTTGCACATAGTAAGTGCTTAATAAATGCTATCATTATTATTATTAAAGCCTAGAACATAACATGAGATGACCAGTGCAGAACACATTGTGGGCTATGCCACCCCAGCACTGGAAAGCAGGATAAAGGGGCTGCTTTTTGCCTCAGATCATCATCATCATCAATCGTATTTACTGAGCGCTTACTATGTGCAGAGCACTGTCCTAAGCGCTTGGGAAGTACAAATTGGCAACATATAGAGACAGTCAGAAGGATTATTGGTGCTAAATGCCTTTGCCTCATGGCCATGTCTGTAATCCCCACAATATTCAACAAATGGAGTCAACGGGAAAGGGCTCTGTTGTCTTGGCCAGGGAAAAACCCAGTACCGGACAAGCTGGGCAGAAAGAACCTTTCCAGGCAATTATTAACACTTAAGAATTTACAACTGGATTTGGAAAAGGATCGACATGATTAATGCAAAGTCCAACCGAGTCGCGTGAGCGCCAGCAGTTGGCACCAAGTGCTTCCTTCGTAATTCCTTCGAGGCGACGATTAAATGTGAGAAACTTGGCGGGTGCAGTGAGCCCCAGGAGTCAGAATTAGGCAGCTGAGACTACTTGGCCCCCATTTCCCCCCTGGGGCCAGGGGAGGGGAATGAGGGGGCCCTTAAGCTCCCCCGGGGCCCCACAACTCGAGCTGCAATGGGTCCATCGTGGCAGATTGGATGATCCCCGGTCCTAGGAGCCTTCTCCTGGGGTTCCCGAGCCAGCCGCCCCGAGCAGTTATCTCGTCCGCCGGCCATCGACTTCGCCAAGAAGCCACTCGATGCCACCCAAAAGTCCGGTCAAACTTGCAGCTTCTGTGTCCTGCACCTGCGGATATACAAACGGCACATCTTCAACGAGGCATCTAGAGAAACGACAAAAGCGACAGGTAGCCAGGGGCTGGGAAAACCAACTAGATACACTGCGT
This sequence comes from Tachyglossus aculeatus, assembly GCF_015852505.1. Classification (NCBI taxonomy): domain Eukaryota; kingdom Metazoa; phylum Chordata; class Mammalia; order Monotremata; family Tachyglossidae; genus Tachyglossus; species Tachyglossus aculeatus. Next base: position 60,327,587 of record NC_052068.1, on the reverse strand, counting down.
GGTGGTTTTACAATATTTACCCTTCTGTCCATTAGCTGGAAAGCTCCCCCTTAGGTTCTTTGTGGGCAGGGATCACGTGGTCTGTTCCTGTTGCAGTTTCCCAAGCCTTTAGCACAGTGCAAGACACTTGGAAGGTGCTGGACAAATACGCTTATCATTACCATGGCTAGTTCATTTAAAAAAAAAAATCCAGGATTCATTCATTCAATCGTATTTATTGAGCGCTTACTGTGTGCACAGCACTGCACTAAGCGCTTGGGAAGTACAAGTCGGCAACATATAGAGACGGTCCCTACCCGACAGCGGGCTCACAGTCTAGAAGGGGGAGACAGACAACAAGACAAAACATATTAATAAAATTAATAGAATAAATAGGTACCAATAAAATAGGGTAATTAATATATACAAATATATAGACACATATACAAGTGGTGTGGGGAGGGGAAGGAGGTAAGGCGGGGGGGATGGGGAGGGGGAGGAAGGGAGAGGAAGGAGGGGGCTCAGTGTGGGAAGGCCTCCTGGAGGAGGTGAGCTCTCAGTAGGGCTTTGAAGGGAGGAAGAGAGAAAAGTGTGTAACATGGTCCTCCTCTCAAAACAGGGATTTTTGCAAGTCACTGAACCTTAGGTGGGGCCACACGATTAATGGCCTTGAGCAAAGATACACACACACCCACGCACAAACACACAACACGGCTAAGTGACAGCTATTTCTGTTCCGAGTCATCACTAGTATCAACGTATCTTCTCGGACAACAATGACTCTACATTCCCGGACAATAATGACTCTACACTCCCAATGACACTTCCCAGAGGGTGGAAATGTTAGAGAGTGGAATGAAATTAGGTCTTTGATAACAGTAACAATAATTATGGTATTTGTGAAGTGTTTACTTTGTGCCACGCACGGTTCTAAACACGGGGGTGGATACCGGGTAATCGGATTGTCCCACGTGGGGCTCACACTTTTAATCCCCATTTTACGGATGAGATAACTGAGGCACAGAGAAGTTAAGTGACTTGCCCAGGGTCATACGGCAGACAGGTGGCAGAGGCGGGATTAGAACTCACATCCTCTGATTCCAAAGCCCAGGCTCTTCCCACTACGCCACGCTGAATCTGTCTTGTCAGTCTCCCCTATTGCATTATGAGATCCTTAAGGGCCGGCTTATTAAGTACAGTGTTCTGGACGTAACAGGGGCTCAATCAATAGAGTTGAAAACTGATTAATTAATAATTATGGTATTTGTTAAGCACTTACTTTGTGCCAAACAATGTTTGATTGATTCCTGAAGAGTTACCATAGTAAAAGTAAGAACTGCCTCCCATCTCCTGGGGTTGAGCCAATTCATCCTACTGCTGTTGAAAATGTGGCCCATGAGAGGCGTGCGACGACTCACAATGTCAATCAATCAATCGTATTTATTAAGTGCTTACTGTGTGCAGAGCACTGTACTAAGCGCTTGGGAAGTACAAGTTGGCAACATCTAGAGACGGTCCCTACCCAACAGTGGGCTCACAGTCTAGAAGACTTTGCTTCTTTGCTTCTTCATGACAGAGAGCACAATTATAAATTCACCCTTCTCAATTAATCAGTCAATCAAAGGTATCTGTTGAGCGCTTCCTGTGTGCAGAGCACTGTACTAAGCACTTGAGAGAGTACAACAAGAGTCGGTAGACTCGTTCCCTGGGGAGCATGGCAGCCACCACAATAATAATAATAATAATAATAATAATGATGGTATTTGTTAAGCACTTATATGTTCAAAGCACTATTCTAAGCACTGGGGTGGTTACGAGATCAGGTCGTCCCACAGGGGGTTCACAGTTTTAGTCCCCATTTTACAGATGAGGTAACTGAGGCACAGAGAAGTGAAGTGACTTGCCCAAAGTCACACAGTTGACGGAGCCGGGATTTGAACCCATGAACTCTGACTCCAAAGCCCGGGCTCTTTCCACTGAGCCACGCTGCTTCTCCAGCACTGAGGTGAAAAGTGGATTATTTACTGAGCACTTACTATGGGCACAGCACTGTACTAAACACTTGGGAGAGTACAATATAACGGTAAACAGACATTTTTCCTGGCCATGACAAGCTGCATTTGGCTATGTCTGGTCCTGTGGCCGGCCCAGGGGAAGAAACACAGTTCTGTGACTCAGGAGACTCAATCAATCAATCAATCGTATTTATTGAGCGCTTCCTGTGTGCAGAGCACTGTACTAAGCGCTTGGGAAGTACAAGTTGGCAACATATAGAGACGGTCCCTACCCAACAGTGGGCTCGCAGTCTAGAAGGGGGAGACAGAGAACAAAACCAAACGTACTAACAAAATAAAATAAATAGAATAGATATGTACAAGATAAATAACTAAATAGAGTAAGAAATATGTACAAACATATATACATATATACAGGTGCTGTGGGGAAGGGAAGGAGGCTTCCAGTCCCAGCCCTCCAAGTAGGGAAATGCCGACCGTGGGTCGGCCATCGCCGGACAAGCTTTCTGACTGCAGAGCTTCCCGGACAGTTCTGAGTTCTGGGAATGGAGAGACCACAGGCCCGGGAGTCAGAAGGTCATGGGTTCTAATCCTGTCTCTGCCACCTGTCTGCTGTGGGAGCTGGGGTAAGCCACTTCATCATCATCATCAATCGTATTTATTGAGCGCTTACTATGTGCAGAGCACTGTACTAAGCGCTTGGGAAGTACAAATGGGCAACATATAGAGACAGTCCCTACCCAACAGTGGGCTTACAGTCTAAAAGGGGGAGACAGAGAACAAAACCAAACATACTAACAAAATAAAATAAATAGAATAGATGTGTACAAATAAAATAGAGTAATAAATATGTACAAACATATATACATATATACAGGTGCTGTGGGGAAGGGAAGGAGGTAAGATGGGGGGGATGGAGAGGGGGACGAGGGGGGGGGGGGGGCATTTCTCTGGGCCTCAGTTCCCTCATCTGTAAAAGGGGGTTGAGAGTGTGGGCCCCATGAGGGGCAGGGACTGTGTCCAACCCCATTTGCTTGTATCCACCCCAGCGCTTAGTACAGTGCCTGACACACGGTAAGCGTTTAACAAATGTCAAAATTATTACTCTTATTATTGTTATTGTGAGGATTGCATCCGTCAAATCCAGCAGAAATCCTAAAAAACAGCTGGCTAACGGGGCGGGTGGGGCCGAAGCCAAACTGGCTACTTGCCTGCCGGCCTCACTTTCACAACATCACCAAGATCCGCCCTTTCCTCTCCTTCCGAACGGTTACCACCCTAGTACAAGTGAGAAGCAGCGTCGCTCAGCGGAAAGAGCCCGGGCTTTGGAGTCCGAGGTCATGGGTTCGAACCCCGGCTCTGCCAATTGTCAGCTGTGTGACTTTGGGCCCTACTGAGAGCTCACCTCCTCCAGGAGGCCTTTCCAGACTGAGCCCCTTCCTTCCTCTCCCCCTCGCCTCCCTCTCCATCCCCCCCATCTTACCTCCTTCCCTTTCCCACAGCACCTGTATATATGTACATATGTTTGTACAAATTTATTACTCTATTTATTTATTTATCTTACTTGTACATATCTATTCTATTTATTTTACTTTGTTAGTATGTTTGGTTTTGTTCTCTGTCTCCCCCTTCTAGACTGTGAGCCTGCTGTTGGGTAGGGACTGTCTCTGTGTGTTGCCGACTTGGACTTCCCAAGCGCTTAGTCCAGTGCTCTGCACACGGTAAGCGCTCAATAAATACGATTGATTGATTGATTTGGGCAAGTCACTTCACTTCTCCGGGCCTCCGTTCCCTCATCTGTAAAATGGGGATGAAGCCTGTGAGCCCCCGGTGGGACAACCTGATCACCTTGTAACCTTCCCGGCGCTTAGAACAGTGCTTTGCATACAGTAAGCGCTTAATGAATGCCATTATTATTATTATTATTATTATTATTATTATTATTATTACAATCACTCATCCTATCCCAACTGGATGACTGCATCAGCCTTCTTTCTGACCTCCCATCCCCCTGTCTGTCCCCACTTCAGTCCATACTTCACTCTGCTGCCCGGGTTATCTTTCTACAGAAACGCTCTGGGCACGTCACTCCTCCTCCTCAATAATCTCCAGTGGTTGCCTATCAGCCTCCATATCAAGCAAAAACTCCTCACTCTCGGCTTCAAAGCTGTCCATCCCCTTGCCCCCTTCTTACCTCACCTCCCTTCTCTCCTCCTCCATCCTAGCCCGCACACCCTGCTCCTCTGGTGCTGCTAACCTTCTCACTGGGCCTCGTTCTTGCCTTCCCACAGTCGACCCCTGGTCCATGTCCTACATCTGGCCCGGAACGCCCTAAATCCTCAAATCCACCAAACAACCACACTTCCCCCCTTTAAAGCCCTACTGAAGGCTCACCTCCTCCAAGAGGCCTTCCCTGACTAAGCCCCCCTTTTCCTCAGCTCCTCCGCCTCTCCCCGTCGCCCCAACTCGCTCCTTTTCATTCATTCAATCGTATTTATTGAGCGCTTACTGAGTGCTGAGCAACCAGTACTGTTGCTCTACCCCCTCCCCATCCCACAGCACTTGTGTATATATATATATATATAAATATATTGCCGACTTGTACTTCCTAAGTGCTTAGTACAGTGCTCTGCACACAGTAAGTGCTCAATAAATACGACTGAATGAATGAATATCCATAATTCTATTTATATTAATGCCTGTTTACTAATTTGGATGTCTATAATTCTATTTATTTATATTGATCCCTATTTTACTTGTTTTGATATCTGTCTCCCCCTTCTAGACTGTAAACCCGGACTGGGCGGGGATTGTCTCTGTTGCTGAATTGTACTTTCCGAGCACTTAGTACAGTGCTCTGCACACAGTAAGTGCTCAATGAATATGATTGAATGAAGGCAACCTACAGATGGGCTCTGGCACTTCTGTAGAGCATGGAGATGGAAAGCATGAAGCATCTTCTAATAATAATAATAATAATGGCATTTATTAAGCACTTACTATGTGCAAAGCACTGTTCTAAGCGCTGGGGAGGTTACAAGGTAATCAGGTTGTCCCACGGGGGGCTCACAATCTTAATCCCCATTTTACAGATGAGGTAACGGAGGCACAGAGAAGTTAAGTGACTTTCCCAAAGTCATACAGCTGACAATTGGCGGAACCAGGATTCGAACCCATGAACTCTGACTCCAAAGCCTGTGCTCTTTCCACTAAGCCATGCTGCTTCCCCTATCTTCTAGATTGTGAGCCCGTTGTTGGGTAGGGACTGTCTCTATATGTTGCCAACTTGTACTTCCCAAGCGCTTAGTACAGTGCTCTGCACACAGTAAGCGCTCAATAAATACAACAATGAATGAATGAATGTAGAGATGCTAAGAGAAGCAGCATGGCTCAGTGGAAAGAGCCCGGGCTTTGGAGTCAGAGGTCATGGGTTGAAATCCCGTCTCCGCCAACTGTCATTTGTGTGACTTTGGGCAAGTCACTTCTCTGTGCCTCAGTTCCCTCATCTGTAAAATGGGGATTAAGACTGTGAGCCTCTTGGGGACACAACCTGATCACCTTGTAACCTCCCCAGCGCTTAGAACACATAGTAAGCGCTTAATAAATGCCATTATTATTATTATTATTATTACATTGTCATGTAAGGAGCCCCTTCCTTCCTCTCCCCCTCGTCCCCCTCTCCATCCCCCCATCTTACCTCCTTCCCTTCCCCACAGCACCTGTATATATGTATATGTTTGTACATATTTATTACTCTATTTATTTTACTTGTACATATCTATTCTATTTATTTATTTTGTTAGCATTTATTTATTTATTTTGTTAGTATGTTTGGTTTTGTTCTCTGTCTCCCCCTTTTAGACCGTGAGCCCACTGTTGGGTAGGGACCGTCTCTATATGTTGTCAACTTGTACTTCCCAAGTGCTTAGTACAGTGCTCTGCACACAGTAAGCACTCGATAAATACGATTGATTGATTGATTGTCATCACTGTGGTGATCTTACAAGTAAAAAAACTGTGGCAGGCACTTTGCGACGCGGTGTAACCCGGCCCCCCCGGACTTTCTCATTGCACTCCGCACCCCTGCGGGAATATGGCGACAGGGATGAGACAGTGCAAGTGGCCCAAGCCACTGACACTAGAATCAATTCCTCTCTACAGGTCCTCAGTCCTGAAATCTTCAACTCAGCTCGGCTCAACCAAGCGCCGTGAGAAGCCGCGTGGGCTAGTGCCTCAGCGGAAAGAGCCCGGGTTTTGGAATCAGAGGTCATGGGTTCAAATCCCAGCTCCGCCAACTGTAAGCTGTGTGACTATGGGCAAGTCACTTCACTTCTCTGGGCCTCAGTTACCTCATCTGGAAAATGGGGATTGAGACTGTGAGCCCCATGTGGGACACCCTGATCACCCTGTAACCTCCCCAGCACTTAGAACAGTGGCCTTCCCAGACTGAGCCCCTTCCTTCCTCTCCCCCTCGTCCCCCTCTCCATCACCCCCATCTTACCTCCTTCCCTTCCCCACAGCACCTGTATATATGTATATATGTCTGTACATATTTATTACTCTATTTATTTATTTATTTATTTTATTTGTACATATCTATCCTATTTATTTTATTTTGTTAGTATGTTTGGTTTTGTTCTCTGTCTCCCCCTTTTAGACTGTGAGCCCACTGTTGGGTAGGGACTGTCTCTATATGTTGCCAATTTGTACTTCCCAAGCGCTTAGTCCAGTGCTCTGCACATAGTAAGCGCTCAATAAATACGATTGATGATGATGATGCTTTGCACGTAGTAAGCACTTAACAAATGTTATCATTATTATTATTACGGAGCACGGGCTTGGGAGTCGGACGGACCCGGGTTCTAATCCCAGCTCCGCCATTTGTCTGCTGAGGGACTCTGGGCAAAGCACTTCGCTTCTCTGGGCCTCGGTTACCTCATCTGTAAAATGGGGATTACATCCTCCTCAAATGTATTTATTGAGTGCTCCCTGTGTGCAGAGCACCATACTGAGCACGTGGGAGAGTACAACAGAACAAAAACAGACACATTTCCTGTCCACAATGAGCTTACAGCCTAGATGGGGAGGGGGAGGCCCACGAATTATTATTTTCTGTAGCTTCGCCTCATGATTTAGACCTAGACTCTAGACTCACGATCCTCCTTCCGATCGGGACCGTGAGCCCCACGTGGAACAGGGACTCTGCCCAGCCTGATGATCTCGTATCTGACCCCATGCTTTGAACAGCGCTTGACGCCCAGTAAGTGCTTAACAAATACCATCAAAAAAGAAAAGCCAGAATGAGAGAAATGTCTTGAAAATCAAGCGGGTTTCCATTAGCCCAGCCCCTAAATGGTCTGAAGTACGGACGGAATAAAGCCGGGGGTAAAGGTAGAATACATTTGAGCGAGGTTCTTTTTCAAAGAGTCGTCACTTACCATCCAAGGTCGATCTAGTTGGTTCAAGCAGAGTTCGTGGGCGACGTAAAAGCAGGGGGTCCTTTCTGTGTCGGCTTGGGAAACACAAGATAAAACCAGCACGGGTCTCGTCTGGGATCCAAAGGCTGCGTCGGTCATGGCCGAGATGCGAGAAAATTCTTCTTGTCGGTCATGTCCTAAGGAACAGAGAGCAATCGATTTTCATCCCTGGGAAACTGAAGACGACGACACCCACGGCTGCTCTGACGGAGCAAGACTTCTCAGATAATAATAATAATAATAATAATGATGGCATTTGTTAAGCACTTACTATGTGCCATGCACTGTTCTAAGCGCTGGAGTAGAGACAAGGTAATTGGGCTGTCCCATGTGGGGCTAACAGTCTTAATCCCCATTTTACAGATGAGGTCACTGAGGTACGGAGAAGTGAAGTGACTTGCCCCAAGTCACACATCTGATAAGCGGCGGAGCTGGGATTAGAACTCATGACCTCTGACTCCCGAGCCCGCTGCTAAACACATACACTACTCTATAAAGCTTGACTTTAGGTTATGTTTCAAACGGCACCCAAATATAATTAATCATTCTTCAGTGACTGAAAAACATAAAATGACAAGGGCAGGATCTGACAGTATAATTTAGTGGACATTGACTATACTCCTTCATTCAATTGTATTTATTGAGTGCTTACTGTGTGCAGAGCACTATACGAAGCTCAAAGCTGTTTATGGCTTTTATACATTTGTATCAAAAGCAAATTCATGTTTCAAAATCATGGACTACATCTGGATGCTTAACATTTACTATTGAAATAATAATAATAATAATAATGATGGCATTTATTAAGCACTTACTATGTGCAAAGCACTGTTCTAAGCGCTGGGGAGGTTCCAAGGTGATCAGGTTGTCCCACAGGGGGCTCACAGTCTTAATCCCCATTTTACAGATGAGGTAACTGAGGCACAGAGAAGTTGTGACTTGCCCAAAGTCACGCAGCTGACATTTGGCAGAGCTGAAAGACTGTGAGCCCACTGTTGGGTAGGGACCGTCTCTTTTTGTTACCAACTTGTACTTCCCAAGCGCTTAGTACAGTGCTCTGCACACCGTAAGCGCTCAATAAATACGATTGAATGAATGAATGAGATTTTGTGTGAAATATAAGGAATTGTCCAAAAATTAGACTACAAGAAGGATCTATCGCTCACCACCTTACCATATGTAAAAGTTCCCCCAATAGGACTGTAGCTCAATAAATACGATTGAATGAATGAAATTTTGTGTAAAATATAAGGAAATGTCCAAAAATTAGACTACAAGAAGGATCTATCACTCACCACCTTACCATATGTAAAAGTTCCCCCAGTAGGACTGTAGCTCAATAAATACGATTGAATGAATGAAATTTAGTGTAAAATATAAGGAAATGTCCAAAAATTAGACTACAAGAGGGATCTATCACTCACCACCTTACCATATGTAAAAGTTCCCCCAGTAGGACTGTAGCTCAATAAATACGATTGAATGAATGAAATTTAGTGTGAAATATAAGGAAATGTCCAAAAATTAGACTACAAGAGGGATCTATCACTCACCACCTTACCATATGTAAAAGTTCCCCCAGTAGGACTGCAGCTCAATAAATACGATTGAATGAATGAAATTTAGTGTAAAATATAAGGAAATGTCCAAAAATTAGACTACAAGAGGGATCTATCACTCACCACCTTACCATATGCAAAAGTTCCCCCAATAGGACTGCAGCTCAATAAATACGATTGAATGAATGAAATTTAGTGTAAAATATAAGGAAATGTCCAAAAATTAGACTACAGGAAGGATCTATCACTCACCACCTTACCATATGCAAAAGTTCCCCCAATAGGACTGCAGCTCAATAAATACGATTGAATGAATGAAATTTAGTGTAAAATATAAGGAAATGTCCAAAAATTAGACTACAAGAAGGATCTATCACTCACCACCTTACCATATGTAAAAGTTCCCCCAGTAGGACTGTAGCTCAATAAATACGATTGAATGAATGAAATTTAGTGTAAAATACAAGGAAATGTCCAAAAATTAGACTACAAGACGGATCTATCACTCACCACCTTACCATATGTAAAAGTTCCCCCAATAGGACTGTAGCTCAATAAATACGATTGAATGAATGAAATTTTGTGTAAAATATAAGGAAATGTCCAAAAATTAGACTACAAGAGGGATCTATCACTCACCACCTTACCATATGTAAAAGTTCCCCCAATAGGACTGCAGCTCAATAAATACGATTGAATGAATGAAATTTAGTGTGAAATATAAGGAAATGTCCAAAAATTAGACTACAAGAGGGATCTATCACTCACCACCTTACCATATGTCAAAGTTCCCCCAGTTGGACTGTAGCCCTGACAGAGACATGGTCATCGCTACTTGCTATTATTTCCACCAAACCTTCTAAAAGTCCATTAGATTTAACTGTACCATTTTAGGAGCCGATGGAGAGTAAAAGGAAAAGACGCTCTCAGGTGGAACGGCCCTGTGGAAAAGAGCTGGGCAAGTTAGGAGAACTGGGTTTTCCCCCTTACCTGCTGGGTGACCTTGACCTTGGGCAAGTCGTTTAATGTCTTTGCGCTTAACTTTCCTCATCTGTAAAATGGGATAAGATACCTACTTGTTCACCCTCCCTCCTAGACGGTGAGCCCCATTTGAGGCAGGGTCGGTGTCCGATCTGCTTATATTAAATCTACCCCTGGGCTCAAACAGAGGGCTTGGCACAAAGTACTTGACATTAGCTTTCATTATTATCAGTTTAAAAGCAAACGGGCTTTGTTTCCTTTCTTTGCATCTCAAATTTCTTGACTTTTAGAAGCTTTTCCCAATAGCAGTGTTTACCCTCCCCCCATGTTGGCGATACCAGCGTGGCTCAGTGGAAAGAGCGCGGGCTTGGGAGTCCAAGGTCTTGGGTTCCAATCCCGGCTCTGCCGCTTTTCAGCCGTGTGATTTGGGGCAACCTGATCAGGTTGTCCCAAGTGTGGCTCACAGTCTTCATCCCCATTTTACAGAGGAGGTAACTGAGTCAGAGGTCATCATCATCATCATCAATCGTATTTATTGAGCGCTTACTATGTGCACAGCACTGTACTAAGCGCTTGGGAAGTACAAATTGGCAACATATAGAGACAGTCCCTACCCAACAGTGGGCTCACAGTCTAAAAGGGGAGACAGAGAACAAAACCAAACATACTAACAAAATAAAATGGGTTCAAATCCCAGCTCCGCCAGTTGTCAGCTGTGTGCCTTTGGTCAAGCCACTTCACTTCTCTGTGCCTCAGTTCCCTCATCTGTAAAATGGGGATTAAGACTGTGAGCCACACTTGGGACAACCTGATCACGCTGTATCCCCTCCAGCGCTTAGAACAGTGCTTTGTACATAGTAAGCATTTAAAAATGCCATCGTCATTATTATTATTCATTCATTCATTCAATCGTATTTATTAAGCGCTTACTGTGGGCAGGGCACTGTACTAAGCGCTTGGGAAGTACAAGTTATTATTACTATTACTACCAGGGCTCTGGCAACATTCTGACCCCCAAGCCCACACTCTTTCCCATTAGGCCACACTGCTTCTTTAGCTTGTACCCACCCCAGTCCCTGGAAGGACTATATCAATCGTATTTATTGAGGGCTTACTGTGTGCAGAGCACTGTACTAATCAATCAATCGTATTTATTGAGCACTTACTGTGTGCAGGGCACTGTACTAAGCACTTGGGAAGTACAAGTTGGCAACATATAGAGACAGTCCCTACCCAACAGTGGGCTCACAGTCTAAAAAGCGCCTAGTATACTGACTACACTACTTAGTACTACTGACTACACTGACTCCATCTTAAACTCTTTCATTAACAACCACTGGGGAAGGAAATTCTACTCTCCTCCTTAATGCTCCAGTAAGTCATCGCTCTTCTGGCCAGGAAATTCTTCCTTCTACTTAACCCAACTCCTGTTTAATGCCTTTAAATGTCTACTAGTCTCCATTCCTTCTGAGGAGGAGACAATCCACACAATCTCCCTTCACCTACTTGGGAAGCGGCTATTATAGTTCCCCTCAGGCCCCCTTCTCCAGGCTAAAAGTTCTCATTCCTCGTAGCCCTATTTTCTTCAGAACACCAGCCATTTTTATTATTTCTGTGGTTTACCTCTGCACCCTTCCTTTTCACTGACAAGAGGAAGTGCCTGGTACATTCTGACAAATACAACTTCACTGTCAATTTGAAACAGCAACATTTATTTGAAGTCAACTGCATTAAAAAACGGCTATTTTAGGAGTAGCACTGCCAAGTCTTGTCTTTTGCTGCCGAGTGACGCCATGGACACATCATCAGCATCAATCGTATTTATTGAGTGCTTACTATGTGCAGAGCACTGTACTAAGCGCTTGGGTAGTACAAATTGGCAACATATAGAGACAGTCCCTACCCAACAGTGGGCTCACAGTCTCCCAGAATGCCCCACCTCCACCCGCAATCGTTCTGCGAGTGAATCCAGGTTTCCTTGGTAAAAATCTGGAAGTGGCTTACCACTGCCACTCTATTATTATTATTATTATTATTATTATTATTAATAGAGTATTTTTTACTCTATTTATTTATTTATTTTATTTGTACATATCTATTCTATTTATTTTATTTTGTTAGTATGTTTGGTTTTGTTCTCTGTCTCCCCCTTTTAGACTGTGAGCCCACTGTTGGGTAGGGACTCTATCTCTATATGTTGCCAATTTGTACTTCCCAAGCGCTTAGTACAGTGCTCTGCACATAGTAAGCGCTCAATAAATACGATTGATGATGATGACGATGATTGCCTCCTTCCAGTAAACTTGAGTCTCCATCCTCAATTCTCTCCCACGCCGCTGCTGCCCGGCACAAGTGCATTTTGACTTGCAGCAGATTGTCTTCCATTTGCTAGCCACTGCCCAAGCTAGGAATGGAATGGACAGGCCTCTGCTTGACTCTCCCTCCCATCATCATCATCATCAATCGTATTTATTGAGCGCTTACTGTGTGCAGAGCACTGTACTAAGCGCTTGGGAAGTACAAGTTGGCAACATATAGAGACAGTCCCTACCCAACAGTGGGCTCACAGTCTAAAAGGGGGAGACAGAGAACAAAACCAAACATACTAACAAAATAAAAAAAATAGAATGGATATGTACAAGTAAAATAAATAGAGTAACAAATATGTACAAACATATATACATTGGAAACTCTCCAGCTGTGACCCTGAGAGAGGTAATACCAAGCCTATAAAGAGGTAATACCAAGCCTATATAGTGCAAAATAAAATAGTGGTTTGGCAAGGGTTCGCAAATTCTGCCAGGACAGAGAGTTAGGAAAATACAAAACTTTTTTGGCTAGATTACTTGGATGATTAATTGGAGCTGGGTCAAACTGTCCTTTACAAGCAGATTCTGCAAGAAGCCCTTTTTGGCTTGTTCAACAATTAGTCCTGCACACAGCTCTGCACACAGTAAGCGCTCAATACGATTGAATGAACCTGTTATCTACTTGAAAATCACCAAACTAGGACCCTACTACGTAGGTCAAGTGAAAGGATAAAATCCCTTTTCCTATTCGCACGGTGGGAATCAAAAGAAGTCAGCTGAAAACGTGGCTAAAAAGAAACAGCCGGCTTACGTTTGTGAGTTTCGGCATTCGCGACATAGATGAACCCATCCACCACTTCACACACTTTCTGAATTTGGGGTATCACACTGTAGCGTCCTCCCTTTTGATCAGCCCCAGGTTGTTCGGGATTGAACATCTTGTTGACTACATTTGTTCGCTCTTCTCTGGCTCGATCTCTTTCCTTTCTGAAAATTGCATTTAAAAGAAACCAATAAATCAGCAGAAAATACACTCATCACGAGAGGTTTACCATTTTGGGGTTTTAGGTAGGATGCCTTTAGGTAAGTAGCCTTACCGGGTAGTTGAATATAATACCAGGATGTTGAACTTTTGTTGATTGCTCAACTGAAAACTGATTCCTGATCCAATTCCTAAAGGGGAAAAAACAAATCAAGAAAACTCAAGACTCTCCAAAGAGTTTGTTCTCCGGTGTCCACGGTGAAATAGAGATTTTATGATCCTGTGATTGATCTGACTAGTTTAGCTGTGTGACCTTAGGCCAGAGACTTCACTCTGCCTCGGTTACCTCACCTGTAAGACGCGGATTAAGACAGTGAGCACTTGGGTGACCTCAGGGAAGTCTTTTAATGGCTCTGGGCCTAAATTTCCTCATCTCCAAAATGGGGATAAGATACTCGCTCACCCTCTATCCTACGCTGTGGGCCCCAGGAGAGAGCATGGGCTTGGGAATCAGGGGATGTGGGTTCCAATCCCACCTCCGCCACTTGTCTGCTGTGTGACCTTCTAGACTGTGAGCCCGTTGTTGGGTAGGGACTGTCTCTGTATGCTGCCAACTTGTACTTCCCAAGCACTTAGTACAGTGCTCTGCACACAGTAGGCGCTCAATAAATACGACTGAATGAATGAATGACCTTGGACAAGTCACTTAACTTCTCAGTGCCTCTGTTACCACATCTGTAACATGGGGATTAAAAGTGTGAGCCTCACGTGGGACAACCTGATTACCCTGTATCTACCCCAGCGCTTAGAGCAGTGCTTGGCACATTGCAAGCGTTTCACAAATACCATAATAATAATCTGCTTATACCAAATCTACCCCAGGGCTTTCCGGTCAATGGAAGACTTTGTCCAACCTGATGAGGTTGGATCTAACCCAGCGCTTAGTACAGGGTCTGGCACACAGTAAACGCTTAGTACCATAAAAAGAAAATTGTTCCAGTTAACCAGGTTACTGTCACGAGTGAACACGGCAGAAGGTGAAAATGGAAGAAAGAAGCCTGGTGAGAGGAAAGAGAATGTATTTAAACATTTCCATGAATACTGAAGGCTCTGACGTCCATTCATTTTTGAATGAAACTCTAAGCCTACTCTGAGGAGAGGTGTACGGTGTGAGACGTCGTACAATGATACAATCTGAGTAGAGAGTATCAAGGCCAATGAGGACTCCATGATAATACTGAGGTTTCTGGCAAGAAAACAGTCACTATCCTCCGGAATTTGCCGGAGGAATTAACGCCCTTCCTGACGATAAACGTCTGTCTGCCTACTCAAGTCTAGAGGACCGAGACTCTCTGGTATTGTAGCTGAATGTGGATATTACCATCGATCTGCCTCTGAGGTAAACCGGCAACTGGGGAAAGCTCTGTGCAAGACATCATTCTCAACACCAAGGAATTGTTCAGCTCTTCCAAACCAGGTCCAAACATAGCAAAACGGGGTTCTGAATGTATTACCAGGGACTGCAGAAAAGAGGTGACGGCCCCGTAGACGGGGTGGCTGGATTTCAAGCATCTTCTTGTGTGAGGGCAGCTCATTTGGTATCTGCAGGGAAGAACGGAAACAAGATACAAGACTGAGAAACGCTTTGGGGAAAGTTATTTTTCATCAAAATGAAGCAGCCTGGTGGATAGGGCACGGGCCTGGGTGTCAGAAGGACGTGGGTTCCCATCCCGGCTCTGCCACTTGTCTGCTGTGAGATCTTGGGCAAGTCACTTCACTTCTCTGGGCTTCGGTTACCTCATCTGTGAAATGGGAATTAAGACTCTGAGCCCCACTGCGGGACAGGGACCGTCGACACTGACTACCTCGCTCAGAACAGTGCCTGGCACATAGTAAGTACTTCACAAATACTGCTTTAAAAACCCCACCTCATCTAGGCCAGAAATTGCAAACGATTCGTTAGACTAGATCTGAATTCAGTAGTGCAAAACTCACTCCCCTGGAGATGCCTTCATCTAGCAGTAGAATTTTTCTTTTAACGAATTGGATAATGGCCATGTCCTAGCATGTTGATAAAATGCAATTTCCTGGTTCTCTAGCATATCCTCCACCCTGGAGTGGTCTTTTTTTTTTTTAATCCCTTCCCACACTTTCTCCCTCCCCAAGGAGCTACTGTTCAGGATGTTATTTACCATCCTTAAGCATGTAACTCCATAGGACATGGAGAAAAGTTATCCTTCTCCTACTGTTGTTGCAAATTGGGGGTTCACCAAATGCTTGGACTGGTGACACCCTAGTTTAGGTTAGAGACAGGGGCTGGGCCCATCCCCCGGGGAAGGAAGGAGACCGCCCGCTGGGGTTGGGGGTAGGGATGGGGACCTCAAGGCTTCAGGCACTAAAGCTGCAAACATTGAGTACAGCTAGAAATTGCAATAGGAAAATAGTAGTAGTGGTGCTTATTAAGCATCTAATGTACAAAGCACTAAACTAGATGCTGAGAAAAAAATACAGAGATGGAAACTAAAACATAGTCCCCGGCTCCGAAAGGGCTCACAATCTAAGAGAGTTGGGAAGCTCCTGAGTTTCTCATTGCTAAAAATGTGTTGCTTTAATCAGTCAATCAATGGTTATTTATTGAGTGCTTACTCTGTGCAGAGCACTGTACTAAGAGCTTGGGAGAGTACAACAAAATTGGCAGGCAGGTTCCCTGCCCGAAACGAGCTTACAGTCAATCAATCGTATTTCAATCAATCGTATTTATTGAGCGCTTACTATGTGCAGAGCACTGTACTAAGCGCTTGGGAAGTACAAATTGGCAACACATAGAGACAGTCCCTACCCAACAGTGGGCTCACAGTCTAAAAGGGGGAGACAGAGAACAGAACCAAACATACCAACAAAATAAAATAAATAGGATAGAAATGTACAAGTAAAATAAATAAATAAATAAATAAATAAATAGAGTAATAAATATGTACAACCATATATACATATATACAGGTGCTGTGGGGAAGGGAAGGAGGTAAGATGGGGGGATGGAGAGGGGGACGAGGGGGACGAGTCCAGATGAGGAAATAGACATTAATATGAATAATTGTTGGGGCAAATATTCAATGTCCAGAGGTCACAGAACCGTGCAAATTTAGCCATTTGACAGAGCGGGGCCACAGGGTGACCAAAGAGCCCACTTAAGGCAGGACAGTCCACAACTCAAAAGGCCAAGGGCGCTATCCATTAGATCCCCACTAAAAGCTGGACGTCTAGTAGGAAGATCACAGCCCTGGGAGTTAGAGGTCCTGAGTTCTACTCCTCAGTAGAGAAGCAGCATGGCTCAGAGGAAAGAGCCCGGGCTTTGGAGTCAGAGGTCATGGGTTCAAATCCCGGCTCCGTCAATTGTCAGCTGTGTGACTTTCGGAAAGTCACTTAACTTCTCTTGGCCTCAGTTCCCTCATCTGTAAAATGAGGATGAAGACTGTGAGCCCCCCGTGGGACAACCTGATCACCTTGTATCCCCCCAGCGCTTAGAACAGTGCTTTGCACATAGTAAGCGCTTAACAAATACCATCATTATTATTATTATTATTACTCCTGGCTCTGCCTGCTAGCTGCTGACTGAGAGGTCATGGGTTCTAATCCCGGCTCCACCAATTGTCAGCTGTGTGACTTTGGGAAAGTCACTTAACTTCTCTTGGCCTCAGTTCCCTCATCTGTAAAATGAAGATGAAGACTGTGAGCCCCCCGTGCGACAACCTGATCACCTTGTATCCCCCCAGCGCTTAGAACAGTGCTTTGCACATAGTAAGCGCTTAACAAATACCATTATTATTATTATTATTATTACTCCTGGCTCTGCCTGCTAGCTGCTGACGTTGGGCAAGTCACTTAACCGCTCTGTGCCTCGGTATCGTTATCTGTAAACTGAGGATGACATCTCCTACAGCTAAGAAATGATGAGAGGACAGAAAAGGGGTAGGTACTGTGAAAGCTAAAAAGGCTAGATGAAATCAAGGTAAGCTTAGGGAAACCCAAAATGCTGGTTTCTCCCCCAGGAGCAGGAAGAAATGTAGGAGAGGCTGCCAGGTGAACTCTCCATCAACCACCCCAAATTCAGCCGCTTGGCTGCTGCCGCTGTCGTTACCTCAGTAGCCAATCTGGTCCATTTTGAGACTGTTCATCAGTTTCTAGTGCAGCCGTGACAATGTGCTCCTTCAGACAACCATCAGGATGGAGTCGGGTAGCAGAGGCTGGGGAGACTATTCTTGCCACCATGGAAGAGGTGAAGAGGAGCCTCTCCTCTCCTTCTGTCACTGATGCTCTCCCCTTCCGTGCCCTTCTCCTTTTCCCCCTCTCCTTGGCCCTCTTCCCACCCCCACCTGGGATAGCTTTGCTAAGGTGGTGGCTCCTCATAACTGATTAATAAGTAATGTCGGTATTGGTTCAGCACCTACGATGTGCCAAGCACCATACAAAGCACTGGGGCAGATATGAGATCATCAGGTCGGACGGAGTTCCTGTCCCTCATCGGGCTCACAGTTGGAGGGAGGACAGGCATCGAATCCCCATTTTACAGATGAGAAAACTGAGGCACAGAAAAGTGAAGCGACTTGCCCGTCACACAGCACGAAAGCGGTGGAGGTGGGATTAGAACCCAGGGCCTCTGACTCCCAGCCCGTGCTCTTCCCACTCAGCTGCGCTGTTTCCCTAACTGTGAATTATTGGATGGGCAGGTGGCAGATGAGGATTGTGAGTAGGCCATAGCCCAGGTGAGCCCACATGGGACAGGGATCATAATAATAATAATAATAATGATGGTATTTGTTAAGCACTTACTATGTGCAAAGCACTGTTCTAAGCGCTGGGGGATATAAGGTGATCAGGTTGTCCCACGTGGGGCTCACAGGCTTAATCCCCATTTTACAGATGAGGTAACTGAGGCACAGAGAAGTTAAGTGGCTTGCCCAAGGTCACACAGCTGACAGGTGGCGGGGCCAGGATTCAAACCCATGACCTCTGACTCCCAAGCCCGTGCTCTTTCCACTGAGCCACGCTGCTTCTCTGCCAATGGTGAGGAGTTTCTGTTTGATGCGGAGGTAGATGGGGATCGTGTCCGAACTGATTATTTTATTTACCCTGGTTGTAATCCCGGCTCCGCCACCTGTCTGCTGGGTAACCTTGGGCAAGTCACTTCACTTCTCTAAGCCTCGGTTACCTCATCTGTATAATGGAGGATTGAGAACGTGAGCACCACGTGGGACAGGGATCGTATACAGTGCTTGGCACATAGTAAGCACTTAATACCACCAATACTAATGCTTAATACAGTGCTTGGCACATAGTATACTGCTTAATACTGCCATTACTGTTGTTATTATTACAGCCTGTGGATCCTCAGGCCTATGAGCTGGAGGTTGGCTGGAAGTCATACCCAGGTGGGCTGAGAGGGGTTTGGACATGTCTTCTGGCACGCGGCTCCTATTCCAGTCCCACGGCAACCCAGTCTCCTGGTGGGAGAAGGAATCTGGGCCAAACCCCTCTCACTCCCAGGAGAACACTAACGTGCAAATGTCGGTAGCTCCAGGTATAGACGGGTGATCCAGAATTGCTACAACTACCAGAATTCCCTGAGGGCCACCCTATCATCCTGGAAGTGATTCCTGACTTAGGAATTTCTACTCAGGCTGGCCTGGCTGCTGCTGCTCAGAACTCCACTTAAACCAGAAGTGTCCTTGGGCAAGTCACTTCGCTTCTCTGGGCCTCAGTTACCTCATCTGTAAAATGGGGAGCCTGTGACTCCCACATGGGACAGGGGCTGTGTCCAATCTGATTCGCTTGTATCCATCCCGGCACTTAGTACAGTGCCCAGCACACAGTAAGTGATTAACAAATACCAACATTATTATTGTTACTGTTATTATTAATTCTGCCCCAGAGAAGCTAAGAGACTGAGCTGGGTGACAGAGACTCTTTGTAGTTAATTATAGGCTTATATAAAAAACCAACGCTTGATACTCACATGGACATGTAATCGGAGAGGACCCCATCTCTGTCCTTAGGAAAGGGGTTTTTTAAGATCTGTATATCCGGGAGAGATTTCCAGTCAACGGAAGACCAGGAGGGAAGATCCCTCAAAAGGAAATACCGCCACAGAAGGGGATCTCGAATGGTCAGATTCCAGTAGCGGTCTACACTTCCCAACCGGCATAAATCGTGAGGCGAAAGGAATGACATAATGTACAACTGCACATCAATCTGAAACACAAGAGGAGGAGATTGAAAAATGAAGCATTAGCTTATCATGGTCACCTTCAGGCAGGGCAATACAAATGATGCTAGATGGAGGCTATAAATCAGTTGCGTTTATCGGACACCTCTGTGCAACTTGGTAGAGTACAGCAGAATTAGAATACATGATCCCTGCTCGCAAGGAGTTCACAACCCTAGCTAAATTATGGCTAGGAAGAAGTAATGGGGTATGTGAAATGTAGACAAGTGTTAAGTGCTTGGGATGGTTGGGTGGAAAGGTTGAAGAAGCAGTTGGAGGATATAAGGTGGGGAGACTGGAGATTAATCAGGGAAGACTTCCTGGAGATATGACTTTAGAAGATTTTTGAAGATGGGGAGAATTGAGTTCAACCAGAGGTGAAATAAGAGCAAATTCCAGAAAGTGCGGAGGATATAAGCAATAGGTCAGTAGGGAGACAGGAATGAGGCACAATGAGTAGGTTAGCTTGACTGGAAAAAAGGGCGAGCTGGAGTGTAGTGCGAGAAAGGAGTGGATAAGTAGGAGGGAGGGAGCTGATGGCGTGCCTTCAAACCAATGGTCAGGAGCTTCTTCTTGGTGCAATGAGGAATAGACAGCCATAAGAGGTTTTTGAGCAGGATCCAAGTGCACTTTGGCTGCACCGCTATTTAGGGCAAGTTGGGGAAATGTGGAAGAAGCTGGATGTACAGCAGAGGCGGGGCAGGCTGGAGTGTCTGTCCTCACCATGCCCACAGCCCTTTGTCTGGGGGCCCGCTGGCTCACATGTTTGAATAACACGTGTAACCCGGGGAGGGGACGCAAAGAACCAACACCTGCCGCAACCTGGCCGTGGTGGAACGGGATTGGATTGGAGGATAGCGGCCAAGCGTCAGCCGCCCTTGTTAATTCATTCAAACGCATTTTTTGAGCGCTTACTCTGTGCAGAGCACTGTACTAAGCCCTTGGGAGAGTACGATACAGCAACGGCCCTGGGGTCTAGAGTGGAAGAGACAGACATCGAAACAAATAAATTACAGATATGTACCTAAGTGCTGTGGGGCTGGGATTGGGAAGGGCAAAGGGAGCAAGTCAGGGTGAAGCAGAAGGGAGCGGGAGGAAAAGTGGGACTTGGGGAAGACTGCTTGGAGGAGATGTGCCTTCAGTAAGGTTTTGAAGGGGAGGGAGAGTTATTGTATGGCAGATGTGAGGAGGGAGGGCGTTCCAGGTCAGAGGCAGGACGTGGTGGCAAGATGGAGGCACAGTGAGAAGGTTAACACTCGAGGGGCGAAGTGTGCGGGCTGGGTTGTTAGGAGAGAAGCGAAGTGAGGTAGGAGTGGGCAAGGTGGTGGCCTGCTTTAAAGCCGTTGGTGAGGGATTTTTGTTTGATGTGGAGGCGGATGGGCAGTCACTGCAGTCTTTTGAGGAGCGGGGTGACATGGCCTGAATGTTTTTATAGAAAAATGATCCGGGCAGCAGAGCGAAGTATGGCCTGGAGCGGGGAGAGAGAGACAGGAGACTGGGAGATCAGCAAGAAGGCTTAGGTAGTAATCCAGGCGGGACGGGGTGAGTGATTGTATTAACGTGGATGGAGAGGAAAGGGCGGTTTTAGCAATGTTGTGAAGGTGGGACTGACAGTATTTAGTGATGGATTGAATACGTGGGTGGAATGACAGAGAGTCAAGGATAATGCCAAGGTTACAGGCTTGTGAGACAGGAAGGATAGTGGTGCCGTTGTTCACTAACAGGTATGAGACTCCCGCTCAGGGGAGGGGTTGTCGCGTTCCAGCCTGTCAGAAGGTACATGGACCGACCGGGGGTGATTCCTGAACACCGGGTGGGGCTCCATGGGCAACTACACAGTCGTGCTTGGCCCAGGTAGTTGTTTCTGTCACCGGGAGACGTGAATTGATTCCCAAGTTTGGTAGTGTTTTGGAAAGTGCAATACTTCACGAGTGGATCATGATGGAGGGCGAGTGTGAGCCCGTTGCGGGCAGGGATTGTCTCTTTTTCTTGCCGAATTGTACTTCCCCAGCGCTTAGTACAGCGTTCTGCACACAGTAAGTGCTCAATAGGTACGACTGAATGAATGAATGCAGTGGACCTCAGCATGCTTGCTTGTGGGTATCAACAAGTGGTGGAGCCGGGTTCAAATTCCGGCTCCACCACTTGTCAGCTGTGTGACTTTTGGGCAAGTCACTTAACTTCTCTGTGCCTCAGTTACCTCATCTGTAAAATGGGGATTAAGATTGTGAGCCCCCCGTGGGACAACCTGATCACCTTGTAACCTCCCCAGCGCTTACAATAGTGCTTTGCACATAGTAAGTGCTTAATGAATGCCATTATTATTATCATTATTACTTTGTTGGTATACTAAATCGCAGTTGTTTAAAACATGTGACTGGGTTGTGCTTCTCTTCCCAGCCACAACCCAAAGCCGCCTACCCAGGTCAGTGCAAAACACTATTTTAGAAAAAACTACGCGGACAGCAAGTGAAATATGGACCGGAGAGGGAAGAGATTGGAAGCAGGGAAACCAGCGAGGAGGCTGGCAGTAGTCAAACTAGAGTCAAGGATAATGGCAAGGATACAGGGCAGAGGCGGAGGACGGTGTTCTCAACTGGAATGGGAAAGTTAGGTGGAAGAAAGGAATCGGAAGGGAAGATGAGTTCAGTTTGGCGAATGTTCAACTTGAGGAATCAGTGGGACATCCCTCTAGAGATGTCTTAGAGGCAGCAGGAGGTATGAGACTGCAGAGCAGAGAAACTGGGGCTACTGGGTCGACTGGGGAGTCAAAATATCCTTTCTACAGATGAGCAAGGGCCATGACTCAAAGTATCAAGTGTGGAGCACTTTGTTTATTCAAAATGATACATCAGAACATTACAAATGCCTTCGTTGCATCAAGACCAATGGCCCATCTTGCCCAGTATTGTCTCCCACTGTGGAAGCGGGTTGGAGGTGACACGGTTGCAATCTACCAAATTAAGGCGGCTGTGGACTGGGTGAGCTCAAAATTCTTATCCAACCAGTCCCGTTCCGTCGTCGACCCTCGGCCCACATCCTTCCCCTGGCCTGGAATGCCCTCCCTCCACACGTCTGCCAAGCTAGCTCTCTTCCTCCCTTCAAAGCCCTATTGAGAGCTCACCTCCTCCAGGAGGCCTTCCCAAACTGAGCCTCCTATTTCCTCTCCTCCTATCAACCCCCTTCCCTACCTCCTTCCCCTCCCCACAGCACTTGTATAAATTTGTAGATTTATTAATCTATTTATTTTACTTGTACATATTTACTATTCTATTTATTTTGTTAACGATGTGCATCTAGCTTTAATTCTATTTGTTCTGACGATTTTGACACCTGTCCACGTGTTTTGTTTTGTTGTCTGTCTCCCCCTTCTAGCCTGTGAGCCCGTTGTTGGGTAGGAACCGTCTCTAGATGTTGCCGACTTGTACTTCCCAAGCGCTTAGTACAGTGCTCAGCACACAGGAAGCGCTCAATAAATACGATTGAATGAATGAATGTCTCCCCCTTCTAGCCTGTGAGCCCGTTGTTGGGTCAGGACCGGCTCTATATGCTGTCGATTTGTCCTTTCCAAGTGCTTAGTCAATCAATCAATCAATCAACAGTTCGGTACATTCCTCCTTTCCAAGTGCTTAGTCTGGTGCTCTGCACACAGGAAGTGCCTGGTCAACAATAATAATAATAATAATAATAATGGTATTTGTTAAACGTTTACTATGTGTAAAACACTGTTTTAAGTGCTGGGGGGACACAAGGTGGTCAGGTTGTCCCATGTGGGGCTCCCAGTCTTCATCCCCATTTTCCAGATGAGGGAACTGAGACCCAGAGAAGTGAAGTGACTTCCCCAAGGTCACACTGCTGACACGTGTCGTGGCTCCGTGGAAAGAGCACGGGCTTTGGAGGCAGAGGTTATTGGTAATAATTTTGCTAATTTATAAATTTAATAATATTTTGCTAATATGTTTTGCTTTGTTGCCAACTTGTACTTCCTAAGCGCCTAGTACAGTGCTCTGCACACAGTGAGTGCTCAATAAAGACGATTGAATGAATGAATGAATTTTATTTTGTTAATGTTTTGCTTTGTTGCCAACTTGTCCTTCCCAAGCACTTAGTCCAGTGCTCTGCACACAGTGAGCGCTCAATAAAGACGATTGAATGAATGAATGAATTTTATCTTGTTAATATGTTTTGCTTTGTTGCCAACCTGTACTTCCCAAGCGCTTAGTCCAGTGCTCTGCACACAGTGAGCGCTCAATAAAGACGACTGAATGAATGAATGAATTTTATCTTGTTAATATGTTTTGCTTTGTTGCCAACTTGTACTTCCCAAGCGCTTAGTACAGTGCTCTGCACACAGTGAGCGCTCAATAAAGACGATTGAATGAATGAATTTTATTTTGTTAATGTTTTGCTTTGTTGCCAACTTGTACTTCCCAAGCGCTTAGTCCAGTGCCCTGCACACAGTGAGCGCTCAATAAAGACGACTGAATGAATGAATGAATTTTATCTTGTTAATGTTTTGCTTTGTTGCCAACCTGTACTTCCCAAGCGCTTAGTACATTGCTCTGCACACAGTGAGCGCTCAATAATAATAATGATGCTATTTGTTAAGCGCTTACTATGTGCAAAGCACTGTTCTAAGCACTGGGGGGGATATAAGGTGATCAGGTTGTCCCACAGGGGGCTCACAGCCTTCATCCCCATTTTCCAGATGAGGGAACTGAGGCCCAGAGCAGTGAAGTGACTTGCCCAAAGTCACACGGCTGACAAGTGGCGGGGCCGGGATTCGAACCCATGACCTTTTAGACTGTGAGCCCCCTGCTGGGTAGGGACCGTCTCTATATGTTGCCAACTTGGACTTCCCGAGCGCTTAGTACAGTGCTCTGTACACAGTAAGCGCTCAATAAATACGATTGATGATGATGACCTCTGACTCCAAAGCCCGGGCTCTTTCCACTGAGCCACGCTGCCTCTCTATCAGTGAGCGCTTCTTCGATCATTCAGTCGTATCTGTTGAGCGCTTACTGTATGCTGAGCACTGTAGTAAGTGCTTGGGATGTACAAGTTGGCAACAAAGCAAAACATATTATTTATTTTTTTAATTTTTTTAATTTTTTTTATTTATTTTATTTTGTTAGTATGTTTGGTTTTGTTCTCTGTCTCCCCCTTTTAGACTGTAAGCCCACTATTGGATAGGGACCATCTCTATATGTTGACAAATTGTACTTCCCAAGCACTTAGTCCAGTGCTCTGCACACAGTAAGCGCTCAATAAATACAATTGATTGATATAATAATAATAATAATAATAATGGCACTTGTTAAGCGCTTACAATGTGCAAAGCACTGTTCTAAGCACTGGGGGGGATATAAGGTGATCAGGTTGTCCCACAGGGGGCTCACAGCCTTCATCCCCATTTTCCAGATGAGGGAACTGAGGCCCAGAGCAGTGAAGTGACTTGCCCAAAGCCACACGGCTGACAAGCGGCGGGGCCGGGATTCGAACCCATGACCTTTTAGACTGTGAGCCCCCTGTTGGGTAGGGACTGTCTCTGTATGTGGCCAACTTGTACTTCCCAAGCGCTTAGTACAGTGCTCTGCACACAGTAAGCGCTCAATCAATACGATTGATGATGATGATGATGAGTGGGCCACATATAGAGCCGGTCCCTACCCAACAGGGGGCTCACCACCGAGCCACGCTGCTTCTCCATCAATTAATCAATCATCAATCAATCAGATTGAACGACTGAACGCAATGCTTCGCGGCGGCCCCGGGGTGGCTCACGGGCAGTCTCCTCAGCGCGTTGGCCCCCTCTGCCTCCTCCTCGTCGTCCTTCTCCTCAGGCGGCCATTGCTCGGGGCCCGCCGAGGAGGCCACTTCCGGTCCGGCCAAGGGGGCCACTTCCGGTGTGGCCAAGGACCGGCCGGTCCCCTGGCAGGGCCGCTCCCAGAAGCCCCGCCAGCCCCGGAGCAGCGGCCAGTGCAGGCGGCTCCAATGTCCGGGGACCGGGGGGGACGACCCCCGTCCGCCCACCGCTTCGCTCCCGTCCATGGCCGCCCTCGCCATGGCGGCCTCAGGCTGGGCGGGAGAGCGGCCTACGCGCATGCGCGTGGGCCGCCCCCGCCATGGCGGCCTCACGCTGGACGGGAGGGAGGGCGGCCCACGCGCATGCGCACGCGCGCCTCAGGCGCGCGGGAAGGAAGGAGAAGAGGGCGGGAAGGAGGGAAGGGGCGGGGCCATAGCGGCCTATGCGCATGCGCGAGGGCCGCCCCCGCCATGACGGCCTCAGGCTGGACGGGCGGGAGGGCGGCCCGCGGGCATGCGCATGCGCACGCGGATGGGCGGCCCACGCGCAGGAGAAGAGGACGGGAAGGAGGGAAGGGGGCGGGAAGGAGGGAAGGGGCGGGGCCATATCGGCCTATGCGCATGCGCGAGGGCCGCCCCCCGCCACCGCGGCCTCAGGCTGGACGGGCGGGAGGGCGGCCTACGCGCATGCGTACGCGCTCCTCAGGCGCGCGGGAAGGAAGGAGAAGAGGGCGGGAAGGAGGGAAAGGGCGGGGCCATATCGGCCCATGCGCATGCGCGTGGGCCGCCCCCGCCATGGCAGCCTCAGGCTGGACGGGCGGGAGGGCGGCCCGCGGGCATGCGCACGCGGGAGGGCGGCCCACGCGCATACGCATGCGCGCCTCAGGCGCGCGGGAAGGAAGGAGAAGAGGGCGGGAAGGAGGGAAAGGGCGGGGCCATATCGGCCCACGCGCATGCGCGAGGGCCGCCCCCGCCACGGCGGCCACGGGCTGGACGGGCGGGAGGGCGGCCCGCGTGCATGCGCATGCGCACGCGGATGGGCGTCCCACGCGCATGCGCACGCGCGCCTTGGGCGAGCGGGAAGGAAGGAGAAGAGGGCGGGAAGGAGGGAAGGGGGCGGGGCCATATTTGTAATTATAACAATAAATAATATAATAATAATAATGGAGATGGTATTTGTTAAGCGCTTACTACGTGCTAAGCACCGTTCTAAAGGCTGGCGGGGGTTACAAGGTGATCAGGTTGTGTGTCCCCCCCACCCGTGGGGCTCCCAGTCTTCATCCCCATTTGACAGATGAGGGAACTGAGGCCCAGAGAAGTGAAGTGACTTAATAATAATAGTGATGGCATTTATTAAGCGCTTACTATGTGCCAAGCACTGTTCTAAAGGCTGGGGGGGGGGGGGCTACAAGGTGATCAGGTTGTCGCCCCCCCACCGTGGGGCTCCCAGTCTTCATCCCCATTTGACAGATGAGGGAACTGAGGAGGGAACTGAGGCCCAGAGAAGTGAAGTGACTTAATAATAATAGTGATGGCATTTATTAAGCGCTTACTATGTGCCAAGCACCGTTCTAAGCACTGGGGAGGTTACAAAGTGATCAGTTTGTCCCACATGGGGCTCACAGTCTTCATCCCCGTTTGACAGATGAGGTAACTGAGGCCTAGAGAAGTTAAAAGTGACTTGCCCAAGGTCACTTTTGGTTTAAGTGGAGTTCTGAGCAGCAGCAGCCAGGCCGCCCTGAATAAAAACCTTAGGCCAATAATAATAGTAATAATAATGATAGCATTTATTAAGCGCTTACTATGTGCAAAGCACCGTTCTAAAGGCTGGGTGGGGGGTGTTACAAGGTGATCAGGTTGTCCCCCTGTTGGGCTCCCAGTCTTCATCCCCATTTGACAGATGAGGGAACTGAGGCCTAGAGAAGTGTGAAGTGATTTGCCCAAGGTCACTTCCGGTTTAAGTGGAGTTCTGAGCAGCAGCAGCCAGGCCGGCCTGAGTTAAAAACCTTAGGCCAACAATAATAATAATAATTGCATTTATTAAGCGCTTACTATGTGCCAAGCACTGTTCTAAGCGCTGGGGAGGTTACAAGGTGATCAGGTTGTCCCCCGTGGGGCTCCCAGTCTTCATCCCCATTTGACAGATGAGGGAACTGAGGCCCAGAGAAGTGAAGTGACTTAATAATAATAATGATGGCATTTATTAAGCACTTACTATGTGCCAAGCACCCTTCTAAGTGTGGGGGGTGGGTGTTACAAGGTGATCAGGTTGTCCCCCGTGGGGCTCCCAGTCTTCATCCCCATTTGACAGATGAGGTAACTGAGGCCTAGAGAAGTTAAAAATGACTTGCCCAAGGTCACTTCCGGTTTAAGTGGAGTTCTGAGCAGCAGCAGCCAGGCCGCCCTGAATAAAAACCTTAGGCCAACAATAATAATAATAATAATAATAATAATAATAATTGCATTTATTAAGCCCTTACCATGTGCAAAGCACTGTTCTAAAGGCTGGGGAGGTTACAAGGTGATCAGGTTGTCCCCCCGTGGGGCTCCCAGTCTTCATCCCCATTTCACAGATGAGGAGACTGAGGCCTAGAGAAGTTAAAAGTGACTTGCCCAAGGTCACTTCTGGCTTAAGTGGAGTTCTCAGCAGCAGCAGCCTGGCCGGCCTGAGTTAAAAACCTTAGGCCAATAATAATAATGATGGCATTTATTAAGCGCTTACTATGTGCCAAGCACTGTTCTAAGTGCTGGGGAGGTTACAAGGTGATCAGGTTGTCCCCCATGGGGCTCCCAGTCTTCATCCCCATTTGACAGATGAGGGAACTGAGGCCCAGAGAAGTGAAGTGACTTAATATAATGATGGCATTTATTAAGTGCTTACTATGTGCCAAGCACCATTCTAAGCGCTGGGGAGGTTACAAGGTGATCAGGTTGTCCCCCGTGCGGCTCCCAGTCTTCATCCCCATTTGACAGATGAGGGAACTGAGACCTAGAGAAGTTAAAAGTGATTTGCCCAAGGTCACTTCTGGTTTAAGTGGAGTTCTGAGCAGCAGCAGCCAGGCCGCCCTGAATAAAAACCTTAGGCCAATAATAATAATAATAATTGCATTTATTAAGCCCTTACCATGTGCAAAGTGTGTCTCCCCCTTTTAGACTGTGAGCCCACTGTTGGGTAGGGACTGTCTCTATATGTTGCCAATTTGTACTTCCCAAGCGCTTAGTACAGTGCTCTGCACATGGTAAGCGCTCAATAAATACGATTGATGATGATGATGATGATGTGCAAAGCACTGTTCTAAAGGCTGGGGAGGTTACAAGGTGATCAGGTTGTCCCCCCGTGGGGTTCCCAGTCTTCATCCCCATTTCACAGATGAGGAGACTGAAGCCTAGAGAAGTTAAAAGTGACTTGCCCAAGGTCACTTCTGGTTTAAGTGGAGTTCTCAGCAGCAGCAGCCAGGCCGCCCTGAGTTAAAAACCTTAGGCCAATAATAATAATCATAGCATTTATTAAGCGCATACTATGTGCCAAGCACTGTTCTAAGTGCTGGGGAGGTGACAAGGTGATCAGGTTGTCCCCCATGGGGCTCCCAGTCTTCATCCCCATTTGACAGATGAGGGAACTGAGGCCCAGAGAAGTGAAGTGACTTAATAATAATAATGATGGCATTTATTAAGTGCTTACTATGTGCCAAGCACCGTTCTACACGCTGGGGAGGTTACAAGGTGATCAGATTGTCCCCCGTGGGGCTCCCGGTCTTCATCCCCATTTGACAGATGAGGTAACTGAGGCCTAGAGAAGTTAAAAGTGACTTGCCCAAGGTCACTTCTGGTTTAAGTGGAGTTCTGAGCAGCAGCAGCCAGGCCGCCCTGAGTTAAAAGTCTTAGGCCAATAATAATAATAGCATTTATTAAGCACTTACTATGTGCAAAGCACCGTTCTAAGCGCTGGGGAGGATACAAGGTGATCAGATTGTCCCATGTGGAGCTCACGGTCTTAATCCCCATTTTACAGATGAGGGAGTTGTGGCACAGAGAAGTGAAGTGACTTGCCCAAAGTCACACAACTGACAAGTGGCAGAGCTAGGATTAGAACCCATGACCTCTGACTCCAAAGCCCGTGCTCTTTCCCCTGAGCCACACTGCTTCCTTACAAAGGATTAAAATCTACCCAGTTGCCCAGGCCCTCTGAACTGTAAGCTCGTTGTGGGCAGGGAGCATGTCTACCAACTCTGTTATGGTGTACTCTCCCAAGTGCTTAGGGCTTGGGAGTCAGAGGTCATGGGTTCTAATCCCGGCTCCGCCACTTGTCTGCTGCGTGACCTTGGGCAAGTCGTTCACTTCTCTGCGCCTCCGTTAACTCATCTATAAAATGGGGATTGAGACTGTGAGCCCCACGTATTTGTATTAGTACCTTGTATTTGTCAGCTGTGTGACTTTGGGCAAGTCACTTAACTTCTCTGTGCCTCAGTTACCTCATCTGTAAAATGGGGATGAAGACTGTGAGGCCCTTGTAACCTCCCTAGCGCTTAGAACAGTGCTCTGCACACAGTAAGCACTGTGAGCCCACTGTTGGGTAGGGATTGTCTCTATATGTTGCCAACTTGCACTTCCCAAGCGCTTAGTACAGTGCTCTGCACACAGTAAGTGCTCAATAAATATGATTGATTGATTGATTGATTATTATTATTATTATTATTACCCCAGCACTTGGCACATAGTAAGCACTTAAATACCATAATAACAATCAGTACCCTGCACACAATAAGCGCTCATAAAATACCATTGATTCATTGCCCATATCTATTGAATAAGAGGGAATATATTTAAAGAAGAATTTAGTGAGCGTTTAAGAATTTCTTGGTCGGGAGAGACGACGCTAGCAAGGGAGATTGGGAAGAGCCTTAAGAAAATGAAGGACTACTATTTCTCCTGAGCAGTTTAGTCCTTCTAGACTGTGAGCCCATTGTTGGGTAGGGACCGTCTCTACATGTTGCCGATTTGCACTTCCCAAGCGCTTAGTACAGTGCTCTGCACACAGGAAGCGCTCAATAAATGCGATCGAATGAATGAATGAATGGAGTCAGAGACAAGGGGCACTTCTAGCCCTATGATTCTTTGAAGCGGTGTGTACATAGCCGTGGATAAGAGCAGGACACTCACACAGGAGAGTCAAAATCTGATACCTGATTTCAAACATTTCAGTGAGATTCCTTTTCCAATGCCCTCCATATCCGATTTCCTTCATTTTTGCCGCATGGAACAGCATCATGCCTTCAAAATAATCAAGCTTTGAATTCTCACCATTTGGAGACCAAAATTCTGGGGGAGGTCAAAAACGTTCTTCCTCAAGAGTGACAACGTACCATCAAATGGTTAAATTTGCATGGCTCTGTGACCTCTGGACATTGAACATTCGCCCCAACAATTATTCATATTAATGTCTATTAATAATATCTATTAATGTCTATTTCCTCATCTAGACTGTAAGCTTGTTATGGGCAGGGACCTGCCTGCCAATTCTGTTGTACTCTCCCAAGTGCTTAGTACAGTGTTCTGCACAGACTAAGCGCTCAATAAATACCATTGATTGATTGACTGATTAAAGCAACAAATTTTTAGCAATAAAAAACTCAGGAGCTTCCCAACTCTTAGATTGTGAGCCCTTTAGGAGCCGGGGACTATGTTTTAGTTTCCATCTCTGTATTTCTTTCTCAGCACTTAGTTTAGTGCTTTGCACATTAGATGCTCTATATGTTGCCAACTTGGACTTCCCAAGCGCTTAGTACAGTGCTCTGCACACAGTAAGCGCTCAATGAATATGATTGATTGATTGATTGATTAACCTCCTTCCCCTCACCACCTGTATATATGTTTGTACGTATTTATTACCCTATTTATTTTATTTGTACATATTTATTCTATTTTCTTTTGTGAATATGTTTTGTCTTATTATATGTATATATGTTTGTACATATTTATTACTCTATTTTATTTGTACATATTTATTCTATTTTATTTTGTTAATATGTTTTGTTATATGTATATATGTTTGTACATATTTATTACTCCATTTATTTATTTTACTTGTACATAGCTATTCTATTCATTTTATTTTGTTAGTATGTTTGGTTTTGTTCTCTGTCTCCCCCTTCTAGACTGTGAGCCCACTGTTGGGTAGAGACCGTCTCTATATGTTGCGAACTTGTACTTCCCAAGCGCTTACTACAGTGCTGTGCACACAGTAAGCGCTCAATAAATACGATTGATTGATTGATGCTTAATAAACATCACTACTACTATTTTCCTATTGCAATTTCTGGCTGTACTCAATTACTTTTAGAAAGTAGAATGATGTTACCAGCAGCTCTTGCGATGATCCATATATGAGTATTTATTAGGCATGATCAAAGGCTGTATAGCAGAGTGCTAAGGTGTCTGACATAATACAGAAAAATAAGCATCGCCTCCAAAGATATCGCCTTCGGTCCCGTAGGGGAGACAAGACAAGCAGACATTCAGTGAAGAAATACAAGCACTTCCAGAAAAATAAAAGGTGGGGAGGGATGGCAGGGGGAGAAGGATATACAAACCAGGGTGGGTAAAAGGAGAAGCCGAGGTAATATGGAAGAGGGCAGTCATTCCATTGTGTACTAAAAAAGAAGAGCTAAAGCATCAGGAGGCAGCAAAGAGAAAATTATGTGTGAGGGATTACAATGAAGGCAAGTCTGGCTGGAATGGAAAACACAAATTGAGTGGAGGCTTTACAGCCAAGTCAGAAGCTTGTATTCAATCTGAATGGCGGCAGCTTAAACGGCAAGCCTGGATACTGGCTTTCGATGTGGTGATCGGGACATTTTAGACTGGAGAGAGGTAGAAGATGAGCAAAATCGAAGCTACATTTATCCAGAGGCAATCGGACCAGGGTCCAGGGCGGGGATTTGGGGGGAACAGGTAAGAACGGGTGGATTGGAGCCACATCACGAATTAAAACGTTATTCCTGGTGCCCTTGTACGTTGCGAGTGAAAGAAGCAGAGAGAGCAGAGATTCTTCCCAAAGTTTTGAACTGTGAAGGGAGAGGGGATGCAGGTGGGAGAGTGGCACTGCCAATGGGAATGTAGAAGATTCTTCCCAAAGTTTTGAATTGTGAAGGGAGAGGGGATGCAGGTGGGAGAGTGGCACTGCCAATGGGAATGTAGAACAAAGACTTTAGAGGAGAAGCCATTGTAAACAGTCCAGAATTGGTGGGGGGCAGCTGGATTTTCTGTTGTAGCTGCTATGAAGTGTTGGCTTCTTTTTTCTTTTTTAATGAGAAAATATATTGAAATATTTTGTTAAAAAGGTGCCGCATCGTGTCACGTCTTGTGCTCTTTAGTGTTTTTACTTAAAAGGAGAAAGAACACTCTTGTGACGAGCTGAACAAACTACTTAGCAAAATTCCAGAAGAAGTCCAATATTCTTTTTGCATTGGTCGTATTCCAGCCCTGTTCTTTCAGAGATCCCTCACACAGGGATACATATCTCTTCAATGTCCTCTCTCGTATTTTTCGGAAATCCAAGATCTCTTTCTGGATACTGCAGTCTACATCACTACTATTAGTAGCCTCTTCGTTATTCTCTGTCTTTTCACGTCCACAATATTTCAGTCCCCAGTAACATATTTCTCCAACGTACATCATGGCTAGTAAATGTGTGTCACTATATATACCTGAAAAAGAATGGAGGTTGAGTTTAGAATTCCAAAGGAAACCTCCCATTAGAAAAAACGTATACTTGCCGGCTTAACAACACTGACATTTACCTGTAGCCTCATTGCTCTGTACACAGGCCTATTTCACGGACAACAAATTCCGGAAACGAATGGGTGGCGAGCTTTATGGCTGAAATGACTTGTTTAGAAGCCCAAAGAACTCTAGTATTTCTAAAATGAATTGCAACCCAGTCCTTTCAATACACCTGTCCTCATTTTGTGTTTTAGATAGACCGTTGTAGTAAGAGAACATTCTTCTGACGATGAGCATCTATCTGGATAGAACACAAACGAACCTCAGAAGAAAGCGTTGCACATGTGAAAGCAGAGCCAACTGGTATGATAACGCTCATTTATTACAGCTCAATGTAAAGGCCCCCAAAAGGCAGGCCCTCCCTCCAGGAAGTTCTTGACATGTCATTATGGATTCTGGAAAGAACGCTGTCAAGGAATTAGGGAAAGTTCTTTCTGTAATGTGTCTGTCTAGATGGTGTGTGATATGGTGTGTAATAATAATAACAATAAAGTTGGTATTTGTTCAATCATTCGTATTTATTGAACGCTTACTGTGTGCAGAACACTGTACTAAGCGCTTGGGAAGTACAAGTTGGCAACATATAGAGACGGTCCCTACCCTCGCTTACTATGGGCCAAGCACTGTTCTAAGCGCTGGGGTAGATACAAGATAATCAGATTATCCCACGGGGGGCTCACAGTCTTCATCCCCATTTTACAGATGAGGGAACTGGGGCCCCGAGAAGTTAAGTGGCTTGCCCAAGGTCACACAGCTGACAAGGGGCAGAGCCGAGATTAGAACCCACAACCTCTGGCTCCCCAACCCGGGCTCTTTCAACTGAGCCACGCTGCTTCTCAGGCATGCCGTGGGCCGACCAGAGGGTGCCCCCCCGGTTCTTTGGGAACACAATCCCTGCATCATAGAACACAAACACACAACACACGCAGAGAGAACCATTTCCAACTGGGTCATCACTGCAAGCTCTAGCCCACGTCCTCCCCCTGGCCTGGAATGCCCTCCCTCTGCCCATCTGCCAAGCTAGCTCTCTTCCTCCCTTCAAGGCCCGACTGAGAGCTCACCTCCTCCAGGAGGCCTTCCCACACTGAGCCCCTTCCTTCCTCTCCCCCTCGTCCCCCTCTCCATCCCCCCATCTTACCATCTTCCCTTCCCTACAGCACCTGTATATATGTATATATGTTTGTACATACTTATTACTCTATTTATTTATTTATTTCTTTTACTGGTACATATCTATTCTATTTATTTTATTTTGTTAGTATGTTTGGTTTTGTTCTCTGTCTCCCCCTTTTAGACTGTGAGCCCACTGTTGGGTAGGGACTGTCTCTATATGTTGTCTACTTGTACTTCCCAAGCACTTAGTGAAGTGCTCTACACACAGTAAGCTCTCAATAAACACGATTGATTGATTGATTGATTGAAATGGATCCCATGTAGCAGGAAGGCTTTAGGGAAGGCCCAAAGCACCTCCCATCTGTGCCCGTAGGTACCCCCAACCGTCCCCCAACCTTTGGTAACCCGGTCCCTCCAAAGACAGGGGTGGGGTGCCAATCCCCCAAGTGAAGCTGGTTCCCGTCACCCTCTCCGCTGCCATCAGGACGATGCAGTCCCCACCTGGGGCTTCACTCCATCCTGCTTCCAGGAGGACCCGGAGTGGGATACGGCCGTGAGGGCCACCAGGATCCCTGGTAGAAGCATTAGTGAGCAGGGCAGCAGTTGTCACTGCCCTTCTTGGGTCTCCTCTGACTCTCTTCTCCTGTAGCTCGCTCTTTCCCTTTTCGCCTCTCCCTCCACCCATCTCTCCATTTCTGCGTCTGCCTCTGCCCACCGTCCCTGGCGAAGTAGAGGTTATTTTGCTAGTTTGGTGTTCTCTGTTCAAACGATTAAGCAGCGGCTCTCACACTGGATCTGGCCCTCTGTGGGAGGTGATGCTGTCATCTGTGCACGTGCTCAGTCTGAAGGAGAAAATCAACAGGCGTCGCCTCCCTTGGGGTCGCAACTCCGGTTTGGGGCAAGGAGTGTATTGTTTTCCTTTGATTGCTT
Organism: Tachyglossus aculeatus; assembly: GCF_015852505.1. Classification (NCBI taxonomy): domain Eukaryota; kingdom Metazoa; phylum Chordata; class Mammalia; order Monotremata; family Tachyglossidae; genus Tachyglossus; species Tachyglossus aculeatus. The sequence goes on along the minus strand of NC_052068.1, from coordinate 60,292,393 downwards.
CCGTCTAGTACCTGCCCTTTTGAAGCCCCCTTAAAAGTTCACGTTCGCTCCCCCGGCCTCACTCAGCTGCCCACCTCATCCGGGCTTGGGAGTCAGAGGTCATGGGTTCAAATCCCAGCTCCACCAGTTAAGCTCCAGCTTAACTTCTCTGGGCCTCAGTTACCTCATCTGTAAAATGGGGCTTAAAACTGTGAGCCCCCCATGGTACAACCTGATCACCTTGTAACCTCCCCAGCGCTTAGAACAGTACTTTGCACATAGTAAGTGCTTAATAAATACCACTGTTATTATTATTCTCTGGGCCTCAGTGACCTCATCCTGTATATATGTATATATGTTTGTACATATTTATTAATCTATTTATTTATTTATTTTACTTGTACATATTCTATTTATTTTACTTGGTTTATATGTTTTGTTTTGTTGCCTGTCTCCCCCTTCTAGACTGTGAGCCTGCTATCGGGTAGGGACTGTCTCTATATGTTGACAACTTGTACTTCCCAAGCACTTAGTACAGTGCTCTGCACACAGTAAGCGCTCAATAAATGCGACTGAATGAGTGAATTTGTCATTTAGAGACGGCACCTTTCCCTAACCAGAGGCTAAATAGCCATGGCTAACACCAGTGGGCTGGGACGTCAAACTTCCCCCTAAAATAGCTGACAAGAGATGCAGCATTAGCACTGAGGTGGTAACGAGCTCAGCCAAACACATTACAGATAATAATAGATGTGTGTGATCTGTTTTCTGATCGGCTCTGTTGGGAAGGGAAAGCAAAGCAAGAAACTCATTCACATACCTCTTTTCTCTTCCCTCAACGGTTATTAGTAATTGAGGGGAGAAGGCCGGAAAGGAATTTTCCATTTAGAATCTTACGCCAAAATGAAATTTCTTATCGTCAGTTAATTTCCCCAAAATAAGCTCGTCATGGGTAGGGAATGCATCCGTCTATTGCTATATTGTTATAATGTACTCTCCCAAGTGCTTAGAATGGTGCTTTGCACACTGTAAGTGCTCAATAAATATGACAATGAAAATTGAGTGAAAATCACTTTTGCCTCTTTCTATTGATCTAAGGTGAAAATGAATCTTAATGAGATGTTGCTGTGGTTCAATCAATCAATCAATCGTATTTATTGAGTGCTTACTGTATGCAGAGCACTGTACTAAGCGCTTGGGAAGTACAAGTTGGCAACATATAGAGACGGTCCCTACCCAACAGTGGGCTCACAGTCTAAAAGGGGGAGACAGAGAACAAAACCAAACATATTAACAAAATAAAATAAATAGAAATGGAGAGAGAGAAACGGAGAGGGGGCAGAGAAACAGAGAGACAGAGAAAGAGAGGAATAAATAGAGAAATGGAGAGGGAGAGAGAAACAGAGAGGGGGCAGAGAAACAGAGGCAGAGAAAGAGAGGAAGAAATAGAGAAATGGAGAGAGAGAGAGGGCAGAGAAGCAGAAAGACAGAGAGAGAGACAAACAGGCAGAGACAGAAAGAGAAACAGAGACAAACATGGAAACAGAGACAGAGAAACAGAGAGAGAGAGAGAGGGCAGAGAAGCAGAAAGACAGAGAGAGAGACAAACAGGCAGAGACAGAAAGAGAAACAGAGACAAACATGGAAACAGAGACAGAGAAACAGAGAGAGAGGCAGAGACAGAGACAGAGAGAGAGAGTTAATACAGGTTAATCAGGTTGGACACAGTCCCATAATCCCCATTTTACAGATGAGGTAACCGGGTCACGGAGAAGTTAAGGGACTTGCCCAAGGTCACATAACATATAATGTGGTTGATATGGAAACTCATTTTAATGATAAACATTTGGAAAACCTTAAACTTACCCTCGCTGAGTAACTTGGCTGTGTCAGTATCTTGAAAATTAACACCATCATTTAGCTGAATAGGGCATCAGAAAGTAACATCTTGAGCGAGAAATGTATTCCATCACTGAGGCCCTGGAAATAAGTTAAAGAATTGTACTCATTCATTCATTCAATCATATTTATTCAGTGTTTACTGTGTGCAAAGCACTGTGTTAAATGCTTGGAAAGTATAATTCGGCAACAGATAGAGGCAATCCCTACCCAACAACAGGTTCACAGTCTAGAAAGGGGGGACAGACAACAAAACAAAACAAGTAGACAGGTATCAATAGCATTAAAATTTCAACTGTACAAGCTATTGAAACTTGAAGAACAACTTTGCTCTGATCTTCATTGGAAAGAAAACAAAATTACTGCTAAGTTTCAATCAATCAATCAATCAATCAATCAATCGTATTTATTGAGCGCTTACTATGTGCAGAGCACTGTACTAAGCGCTTGGGAAGTACAAATTGGCATCACATAGAGACAGTCCCTACCCAACAGTGGGCTCACAGTCTAAAAGGGGGAGACAGAGAACAGAACCAAACATACCAACAAAATAAAATAAGTAGGATAGAAATGTACAAGTAAAATAAATAAATAAATAAATAAACAGAGTAATAAATATGTACAACCATATATACATATATACAGGTGCTGTGGGGAGGGGAAGGCGGTAAGGCGGGGGGGATGGAGCGGGGGACGAGGGGGAGAGGAAAGAAGGGGCTCAATCTGGGAAGGCCTCCTGGAGGAGGTGAGCTCTCAGCAGGGCCTTGAAGGGAGGAAGAGAGCTAGCTTGGCGGATGGGCAGAGGGAGGGCATTCCAGGCCCGGGGGATGACGTGGGCCGGGGGTCGATGGCGGGACAGGCGAGAGCGAGGTACAGTGAGGAGATTAGTGGTGGAGGAGCGGAGGGTGCGGGCTGGGCAGTAGAAGGAGAGAAGGGAGGTGAGGTAGGAGGGGGCGAGGTGATGGACAGCCTTGAAGCCCAGGGTGAGGAGTTTCTGCCTGATGCGCAGATTGATCGGTAGCCATTGGAGGTTTTTGAGGAGGGGAGTGATATGTCCAGAGCGTTTCTGGACAAAGATAATCCGGGCAGCAGCATGAAGTATGGATTGAAGTGGAGAGAGACACGAGGATGGGAGATCAGAGAGAAGGCTAGTGCAGTAGTCCAGACGGGATAGGATGAGAGCTTGAATTAGCAGGGTAGCGGTTTGGATGGAGAGGAAAGGGCGGATCTTGGCAATGTTGCGGAGCTGAGACCGGCAGGTTTTGGTGACGGCTTGGATGTGAGGGGTGAATGAGAGAGCGGAGTCGAGGATGACACCAAGGTTGCGGGCTTGTGAGACGGGAAGGATGGTAGTGCCGTAAGACATGAGGCTTTGTTTCTTCCGCATAACTAACTCATCCATAATGTAACCAGAAATCAGAACCAGAAGTCCGCCGTAATAATGCAAGATCAATGACACTTCGATCATCATAGCTGAGTTCCAGACAGGGACCTGGAATTTACTCTCCTGGCTATAAGGATTACTATTTCAGTCCGAGCGGACGGTGTGGGCATCCCTTAGCTCCTGGAAGCCATTCTGAAGCTGCTGCCCCTGGATACATATGTGGAGAGTCCAGTAAGAATTGTTTGGCAAATGATATCAACTTAGCTTCAGCCCTCCCTTGAGCGGAGTCATTGCCCTGTATATGTGTATATACCTGTATATATGTATATATGGTTGTACATATTTATTACTCTATTTATTATTTATTTATTTATTTTACTTGTACATATCTATTCTATTTATTTTATTTTGTTAGTATGTTTGGTTTTGTTCTCTGTCTCCCCCCTTTTAGACTGTGAGCCCACTGTTGGGTAGGGACTGTCTCTATATGTTGCCAATTTGTACTTCCCAAGCACTTAGTACAGTGCTCTGCACATAGTAAGCGCTCAATAAATACGATTGATGATGATGATGATGATGATAATAGTGGCATTCGTTAAGCGGTCACTATATGTCAGGCGCTGTACTAAGCACTGGGGTAACAGACACGTTAATCAGGTTGGACACGATCCATGTCCAACATGGGGCTTACAGTCAACCCCCGTTTTACAGATGAGGTAACTGAGGCACAGAGAAGTGAAGTGACTTGCCCAGGGTCACACAGCAGACAGGTGGTGGAGCTGGGATTAGAACCCAGGTCCTCTGACTCCTATCCCGTGCTTTTTCTACTAGACCATGCTGCTTCTCACTAGTTAAGAGTTACTGCATTTATCCCACCAAGCCAAGCTGTCACCCAAGGAGTGATTTATTTAGTTTCCCGGCAGCCTGTGGCAAAGAAGCCTCTCACTGGTTCTGAGCGTCGTAGAACTTCTGCACTGGAAAAGCCTTGAGAATCATTCAGGACTCTAGCTGTCTCAAAAACACACTCCAAAGTGTTACAAAAAAAGATGCCAACCTAGTTCATTTCTACAGGCCTCCCAATCATTTACGATCGTAAGCTCATATATGTTTGTACATATTTATTACTCTATTTATTTATTTATTTATTTTACTTGTACATATCTATTCTATTTATTTTATTTTGTTAGTATGTTTGGTTTTGTTCTCTGTCTCCCCCTTTTAGACTGTGAGCCCACTGTTGGGTAGGGACTGTCTCTATATGTTGCCAATTTGTACTTCCCAAGCGCTTAGTACAGTGCTCTGCACATAGTAAGCGCTCAATAAATACGATTGATTGATTGATTGGATGCACGTTACTTTCTTTAGGTAGAATTTCTGGTTCTGAAAGAATGCTGATAATCAATCAATCAATCGTATTTATTGAGCACTTACTGTGTGCAGAGCACTGTACTAAGCGCTTGGGAAGTACAAGTTGGCAACATATAGAGACGGTCCCTACCCAACAGTGGGCTCACAGTCTAAAAGGGGGAGACGGAGATCAAAACCAAACATACTAACAAAATAAAATAAATAGAATAGATATGTACAAGTAAAATAAATAAATAGAGTAATAAATATGTACGAACACATATACATATATAAAGGTGCTGTGGGGAAGGGAAGGAGGTAAGATGAGGGGATGGAGAGGGGGACGAGGGGGATTGGGAGGAAGGGGCTCCGTCTGGGAAGGCCTCCTCCTTCTCTCCTTCTCCATGCCCACTCTGATCCTCGGAGACTTCAATATCCACATGGATATCCCTAACGACTCCTCTGCCGCCCGCCTTCTATCTCTCCTTGACGCTGCCAACCTCTTCCTCCACCCCACCTCACCCACTCACCAACTTGCTCATACCCTCGACCTCATCATCTCCTACCGCTGCACTGTGTCCACCCTCACCAACTCTGTGATCCCTCTCTCTGATCATAATCTTCTCACCTGCCTCCTCACTCACACTCCTTTCCCCTGTAAATCCGTATTACTCCCTCACAGAGATCTCCGCTCTCTGGACCCCACCCATCTTTCGGAGCGCCTCACACCCCACCTCGCCGCCCTCTCCTCTCTACCCAGTCTTGATGATCAGATTACTGCTCTCAACTCTACCCTTTCTACTCAGCTAGACTCGCTCGCTCCCCTTTCCCTTCGCCGCTCTCGCACCACTAACCCACAGCCCTGGATCACTGCCACTGTCCGCCTCCTTCGCTCTTATGCTCGAGCTGCCGAACGCTGCTGGCGAAAGTCTAAACACCATGCCAACCTCGTTCACTTCAAGTTTATCCTTTCCTGCCTTAACTCAGCCCTCTCTTCTGCCAGACAAAACTATTTCTCCTCCCTTATTGACACCCATGCCCATCACCCCCGCCAGCTCTTCCGTACATTCAACTCCCTTCTCAGGCCCCCGGTTCCTCCCCCTCCTCCTTCCCTCACCCCCAACGATCTGGCCTCCTACTTCATTAACAAAATTAAATCCATCAGGTCCGACCTCCCCAAAGTCTCTTCCCCCCTTTCTCCAACCCCCCGGCTCTCAACACTCTCTGCTACTCTCCCATCCTTCCCAGCGGTATCCTCAGAGGAACTCTCCTCCCTCCTCTCAAGTGCTACTCCGGCCACCTGTGCTTCTGACCCCATTCCCTCTCATCTTGTGAAATCTCTCGCTCCATCCCTTCTCCCCTCCTTAACTTCCATCTTCAACCGCTCACTCTCCACTGGTTCCTTCCCCTCTGCCTTCAAACATGCCCATGTCTCTCCCATCCTAAAAAAACCCTCTCTTGACCCCACCTCACCTTCTAGTTATCGTCCCATATCCCTCCTACCATTCCTTTCCAAACTCCTTGAACGAGTTGTCTACACGCGCTGCCTAGAATTCCTCAACAACAACTCTCTCCTCGACCCCCTCCAGTCTGGCTTCCGTCCCCTTCATTCCACGGAAACTGCACTCTCAAAGGTCACCAATGACCTCCTGCTTGCCAAATCCAACGGCTCATATTCTGTCCTAATCCTCCTCGACCTCTCAGCTGCCTTTGACACTGTGGACCACCCCCTTCTCCTCAACACGTTATCTGACCTTGGCTTCACAGACTCCGTCCTCTCCTGGTTCTCCTCTTATCTCTCCGGTCGTTCTTTCTCAGTCTCTTTTGCAGGCTCCTCCTCCCCCTCCCATCCTCTTACTGTGGGGGTTCCCCAAGGTTCAGTGCTTGGTCCCCTTCTGTTCTCAATCTACACTCACTCCCTTGGTGACCTCATTCTCTCCCACGGCTTCAACCATCACCTCTACGCTGATGACACCCAGATCTACATCTCTGCCCCTGCTCTCTCCCCCTCCCTCCAGGCTCGCATCTCCTCCTGCCTTCAGGACATCTCCATCTGGATGTCCGCCCGCCACCTAAAGCTCAACATGTCGAAGACTGAGCTCCTTGTCTTCCCTCCCAAACCTTGTCCTCTCCCTGACTTTCCCATCTCTGTGGACGGCACTACCATCCTTCCCGTCTCACAAGCCCGCAACCTTGGTGTCATCCTCGACTCCGCTCTCTCATTCACCCCTCACATCCAAGCCGTCACCAAAACCTGCCGGTCTCAGCCCCGCAACATTGCCAAGATCCGCCCTTTCCTCTCCATCCAAACCGCTACCCTGCTAATTCAAGCTCTCATCCTATCCCGTCTGGACTACTGCACTAGCCTTCTCTCTGATCTCCCATCCTCGTGTCTCTCTCCACTTCAATCCATACTTCATGCTGCTGCCCGGATTATCTTTGTCCAGAAACGCTCTGGGCATATTACTCCCCTCCTCAAAAACCTCCAGTGGCTACCGATCAATCTGCGCATCAGGCAGAAACTCCTCACCCTGGGCTTCAAGGCTGTCCATCACCTCGCCCCCTCCTACCTCACCTCCCTTCTCTCCTTCTGCAGCCCAGCCCGCACCCTCCGCTCCTCCACCACTAATCTCCTCACTGTACCTCGCTCTCGCCTGTCCCGCCATCGACCCCCGGCCCACGTCATCCCCCGGGCCTGGAATGCCCTCCCTCTGCCCATCCGCCAAGCTAGCTCCCTTCCTCCCTTCAAGGCCCTGCTGAGAGCTCACCTCCTCCAGGAGGCCTTCCCAGACTGAGCCCCTTCTTTCCTCTCCCCCTCGTCCCCCTCTCCATCCCCGTCTTACCTCCTTCCCTTCCCCACAGCACCTGTATATATGTATATATGGTTGTACATATTTATTACTCTGTTTATTTATTTATTTATTTATTTTACTTGTACATTTCTATCCTACTTATTTTATTTTGTTGGTATGTTTGGTTCTGTTCTCTGTCTCCCCCTTTTAGACTGTGAGCCCACTGTTGGGTAGGGACTGTCTCTATGTGATGCCAATTTGTACTTCCCAAGCGCTTAGTACAGTGCTCTGCACATAGTAAGCGCTCAATAAATACGATTGATTGATTGATTGATTGATTGAGGGAGCGGGGATCATGTCTACCAACAATATTGTCTGCTGTGTGACCTTGGGCAAGTCACTTCACTTCTCTGGGCCTCAGTTCCCTCATCTGTAAAACGGGGATTAAGACTGTGAGCCTCCACGTGGGACAACCTGATTACCTTGTATCTCCCCCAGCGCTTAGAACAGTGCATGGCAGTAAGCGCTTAACAAATACCATCATTATTCTTTTTATTAATATTGTGCTGTACGCTCCCAAGTGCTTTAATACAGAGCTTTGCACACTGTCAGCAATCCAAAGGAGATTCGACAAATGCTCAGAAACACCTGACAGTGTTTAATAACATTCATGGCCAAGGAATTCTTCCTTATATAATGAATACAGTGTGACCTTGGAGACTGAGACTGAGGTATGTACCTGACGTGTATATTTCTACATATTTATTACTCTATTTTATTAATGACGTGTATATAGCTATGATTCTATTTATCTATTTTGATGCTATTGACTTCTGTCTACTTGTTTTGTTTTGTTGTCTGTCTCCCCCTTCTAGACTGTGAGACTGTTGGATGGCAAGGACCATGGTGGCTTTGAGCAACTTGCCCTTATGGATAGAGCATGGGCCTAAGAATCAGAGGACCTGGGTTCTAATTCTGGCTCTGTCTTTTGCCAGCTGTGTGACCTTGGACAAGTCACTTAATTTCTCTGGGTCTCAGTTTCCTCATCTGTCAAATGGGGACCAAATACCTGTTATCTCTCTACTTAGACTGTGAGTCCATGTGGGATCAGGGACTGTGTCCAACCTGATAATCTTTTGTCTACCCCAGAGCTTAGTATACTGGTCTTGGCATCTAGTAAGCACTTAGTAGATACCATAATTATTATTGCTATTGGGATTATTATTATTGCTATTATTATTGGTAGGGATTGTCTCTGTTGCTGAATTGTACTTTCCAAGTGCTTAGTCCAGTGCTCTGCACACAGTGAGCGCTCAATAAATATGATTGAATGAATGAATGAGTGAATGAACGGAAAATCAGCCTCCTTAAGATGAATGCAGTACTTCAATACCTGTGTGTAAAGTGCTAGAAGATTTGGTGGATTCACATTTTCTTTATCTTCTCTACAGAGGGCTTTAAGCATGTCTAGAGATTCAGAGGCCCGCACTAAAAATGAGTGAATGAATGAATGAATACCTGGGATGGTGGACACATTTGAGTTTCGCCTCTCTATGAACTGGTGTCCGTGACCCCGTCAATCAGTGAAATCCCCCCCACCAGCAGACTCCTCTTGACTGTAAATTTGCTCTGGGCGGGGAACGTGTCGGCTTACTGTTGGGTTGTGTACTCTCCCAAGCGCTTAGGACAGTGCTCTGCGCACAGTGAGTGCTCATTAAATACGGCTGAATGAATTCCAAGGAGAAACAACGACTGCTTTACCTATCTCAGGAAACCAGCCTTCCCTGCCAGCCACCTCTCCCGTTTGGTCACAGAATGAAAGTACACGAAGAGTAGGGCTCTTTGGCGCCAATACAGACACTCCAGCAATTCTGCCTCCGGCAGGGTATATTTCTGAAATACAACCCACACACTGTTCAAATAAAAAAACACCTCATCATGGTTTCAGGGCTTACAAACAGGCCCAACAACAACAACCAGAACTAATAAGGATGATAATGACGGTATTTGTTAAGTGCTTACATATGTGCCAAGCACTGTTCTAAGCGCTGGGGGAGACACAAGATAATCGGGATGGACAGAGTCCCTGTTCCACAAAGGACTCGCGGTCTAAATCCCCATTTTGCAGATGAGGGAACTGAGGCCCAGTGGCGGATCCCGGATTAGAACCCGCGACCTTCAGTCTCCCGGGCCCAGGCTCTATCCGCTAGGTCGTGCTGCCCCTCAAAAAAAGGTTCATTCATACATTCAATCATATTTATTAAGCACTTAGTGGGTGCAGAGCACTGGACTAAGCACGCACAATTTGGCAACAGAGACAATCCCTACCCAACAATGGGATCACAGTCTAGAAGAGGGGAGACAGACAACAAAACAAAATAAGTAGACAGGCATCAATAGCATCAGAATAAATACATAGAATTATACATATATACACATCATTAATAAAATAAATAGAATAATAAATAGGTACAAATATACACCAGTGCTGTGGGGAGGGCAAGGGGGTAGGGCAGAGGGAGGGAGTGGGGGTGATGGGGAGGGGAGGAGGAGCAGAGAATAAGGGGGGGGGTTCAGTCTGGGAAGGCGTCCTGGAGGAGGTGAGCTCTCAGTAGGGCTTTGAAGGGAGGAAGAGAGTTAGCTTGGCGGATATGCGGAGGGAGGGCATTCCAGGCCCGGGGGAGGACATGGGCCAGGGGTCGACGGCGGGACAGGTGAGAACGAGGCACAGTGAGGAGGTTAGTGGCAGAGGAGCGGAGGGTGTAGGCTGGGCTGGAGAAGGAGAGAAGGGAGGTGAGGTAGGAGGGGGTGAGGTGATGGACAGCCTTGAAGTCAAGAGTGAGGAGGTTTTGCTTGATTCCAAGGCTGATAGGGAACCGCTGGAGATTTCTGAGGAGGGGAGTGACATGTCTAGAGCATTTCTGTAGAAAGATAATCCGGGCAGCAGAGTGAAGTGTAGACTGAAGCGGGGAGAGGCAGGAGGATGGGAGATCAGAGAGGCCGATGCAGTAATCCAGTCGGGACAGGATGAGAGATTGCATTCGTATTTACTGAGAGCTTATTGTGGGAGGAGCACCGTACTAAGTACTTGGGAGAGTAAGCTACAACAATAAACACACACACTCCGTGCCGACGAGAGAGGCTGGGGCGCTTAAAGTAGAAACAGCGAATGTGAAGGCAAATGGTGAAAACTGGCCCAACTGGCCGGGGGCCAGACCAGCTGAAAGCTTGCGCTGCCCGGTATAAAACCAGATGGTTGGCCACCCTGAGTAGATCCACTGGACAGTATTCCAACTTCACTGGAATAGAATACCTTCTTTAGACTATAAATATATGCATTTCCGGCCTTTTTCAAGGTTATTGGACAGAGGAATAATCAATAGGACGAAGACTTTGTAGCCTGACCCGAATGGAAAAGGGAAAGGGGAACAATTCACTGGGAGTCACAATTTCTATAACGGCTATAAACATTCTCAGCCGTTTTGGATGAAATGCCACTAAAAAAGCAGAGACCGTTTCATTTTGTGAGTCCTCATCGATCCACCATAGTGATGGTGTGGTGCAAAGTACTAAATTATGTAAACCTAACAGATAAATTGGTTTTCTAAAATGAACTACCATTAAAAAGTTAGTGTTGGTGTCACAGTATAATAGTGTCTGCTCCTGAACTGACTTGTAGAATTACAATTTAAAAATGCAGCTGTCCCTCAGACTGAGCCTCTAGGGGAACAGAGACTAAGCCAAATCTGAAGATCTTGATCTATCCCAGTGCCTGGCACAGGAAAACGCTTACTAAATCCAATTATTATCATAAGCCAGATTGCATAAGACCAAAGTTAGTAATACTCTGGATACGCAGCTGCCCTGGTTAATGGTTTCTCTGTTTTTGCAGAAATTCACTTTCAGTGATGGTTTCCCTTGTAAATGAGAATGCATCTTCCAAGATTAAGCACAAGAAGTGACTGTGGCTCATTACCTGTACACTTGATTTGGAGATAAAATGATAAACTGTCATGTTCATTTTATGTCTTCACTGGCCTTCTCCTGTTGTCTGCCTTATATTGTCTTTTACATTGCAATGACTTGGAGAATCTAGTTTTCCACGTATTTGCATAGAACTTGGAGAGGCAAGTTGGAGAGGCTTCAACTATCATCTCTATGCTGATGACACCCAAATCTACATCTCCGCCCCTGCTCTCTCTCTCTCCCTCCAGGCTCGCATCTCCTCCTGCCTTCAGGACATCTCCATCTGGATGTCTGCCCGCCATCTAAAACTCAACATGTCCAAGACTGAACTCCTTGTCTTCCCTCCCAAACCCTGCCCTCTCCCGGACTTTCCCATCACTGTTGACGGCACTACCATCCTTCCCGTCTCACAAACCTGCAACCTTGGTGTCTACAGTCCAGCTCGCACCCTCCGCTCCTCTGCCGCTAATCTCCTCACTGGGCCTCGTTCTCGCCTGTCCCGCCGTCAACCCCCAGCCCACGTCCTCCCCCTGGCCTGGAATGCCCTCCCTCCGCACATCCGCCAAGCTAGCTCTCTTCCTCCCTTCAAAGCCCTACTGAGAGCTCACCTCCTCCAGGAGGCCTTCCCAGGCTGAGCCCCTTCCTCCCTCTCTCCCTCCTCCCCCTCCCCATCCCCTCTGCCTTACCTCCATCCCCTCCCCACAGCACCTGTATATATGTATATGTGTTTGTACGTATTTATTACTCTTTATTTATTTTATTTGTACCTGTTTATTCTATTTATTTTATTTTGTTAATATGTTTTGTTTTGTTCTCTGTCTCCCCGTTCTAGACTGTGAGCCCACTGTTGGGCAGGGACCGTCTCTATATGTTGCCAACTTGTACTTCCCAAGCGCTTAGTACAGTGCTCTGCACACAGTAAACGCTCAATAAATACGATTGAATGAATGAATGAATGAATGCCTAGTGGCTACAGCCCGGGCTTGGGAGTCAGAAGGACCTGGGTTCCAATCCCGGCTCTGCCACTTGTCTGCTGTGTGGCTTGGGCAAGTCACTTCACTTTTCTGTACCTCAGTGAACTCATATGGAAAATGGGGATTAAGGCTGTGGACCCCATGATTACCTGGTATCTACCCTAGCGCTTAGAACAGTGCCTGGTACATAGTAAGCGCTTCAAAGGACTCTAGTACAGTCCCAATAAGTTGGACAAGCAAAGAAAGGTTTTCTAGAAATGGCTGAATAACTGAGTTTGCTGAAAGCAATCTGGATAGTTTTACTCTATCTCATTATGAAAACCTATACTAGTTCCTTCCTAAGAAATGGGATAAATAGACCTAGGAGGGGCATCAGCCCACTGAACCATGAACAAGGTGGGAATGGCAATAATTCAGTACTCACTTCCGGATGCGGGTTACTTTCTTTAGCTAGAATTTCTGGTTCCGAAAGAACGCTGATAAGCTCCTTTACTGTCTGCAAAGAAGAGTCTCCTGGAAAATCTTCATCTACCAGCTTGTTCTCCTCAAAATAGGTCATGTCCAAGATAGCCTGTTCGGAAGAAAATATCGAAACCTCATTACCATCATTCAAGCACGTATTTTATTTCCCTACCTCTAAATTTTTTTTCATATTTTATTTTCTCCTTCTCCCTTTCCTTCTCTCCCTTCCTTTCATTTTCTTTCTTCCTTTCTCTCCTTCTTTCTTTTCTCTCTCTCAAACGCACACAAATTAATTTCCTTAACTGCCTCAAAAATGATGCAGGTCTATTGGGTGCATTTTTTAAGTGCCTGGTGAGACACAGGGAGTAGGTGACTCCAACAGAATTTTATTTATGGATTACAGTGCTGCCAGTGCTAATGATCTTGTCTTATGCCGTCGAGTCATCTCCGACCCATAGTGACACCACCGACACATCTCTCCCAGAACACCCCACCTCCATCTGCAATCGTTCTGGTAGTGGATCTGGGGAATTTTCTTGGGAAAAATCCAGGAGTGGTTTACCATTGCCTCCTTCCACGCAGTAAACCAGAGCCTCCGCCCTCGAATCTCTCCCGTGCCGCTGTTGAGCAGCACAAAATACCTTCCCATTAATGGATAAAACTGAAGTCTTCGCATCATGCACAAACTCACTGGTGTCAAAATTGAGCCCAGACTTTCACTCTATAATTGAGGCACTTGCTTGGCTGCATGTCCATTTTTCTTTCTGTAAATAATTCTGTCTCCTTCACTAGATTGCAAGCTCCTTTTGGGGAGGGTGGGACTGGATCCTCTACTGCTGCACTCTCCCAAGTGCTTAGAATGGTTTGCTGCTCACAGGTGATCCATAAATATTATGCATTGATTGAATGAAAAGCTTTGAAATTCAACCTTTACCATGTGGCTGGGGGTTGACGGCTTAGTGGATAGAGCACAGCCTGGGAGTCGGATGGACATGTGTTCCTAGCTCTGCAACTTGTCTGCTCTGTTACCTTAGGCAAGTCACGTCTCTGGGCCTCAGGGAACTCATCTGTAAAATGGGGATAAAGATGTGAGCCCCATGGGGGACAGGGATTTTGTCCTACCTGATTAACTTGTATCTAACCCATCACTTAGAACAGTACTTGGAACATAATAATAATAATTGTATTTGTTAAGCGCTTACTATGTGCCAAGCACTGTTCCAAGCACTGGGGTAGATACAAGGTAATCGGGTTGTGCCATGTGGGGCTCACAGTCTTATAAATTATTTTTATTTTATTTTGTTAACATGTTTGGTTTTGTTCTCTGTCTCCCCCTTCTAGACTGTGAGCCCACTGTTGGGTAGGGACCGTCTCTATATGTTGCCAACTTGTACTTCCCAAGTGCTTAGTACAGTGCTCTGCACACAGTAAGTGCTCAATAAATACGATTGATTGATTGATTGATTATTCCCCATTTTACAGATGAGGTAACTGAGGCACAGAGAAGTTAAGCTACTTGCCCAAAGTCACACAGCTGATAAGTGGCGGAGCCGGGAGTAAGCACTTAACAGGTACCATTATTAGTTATTATAATTAGAAATTAACCTGATAAAATGGAGAACAAATCCTGGGTTAAGTGAGCAAATAGGCCTCCCTAAATACACTCAGTTCTGCCAGAACGCACGCTTTCATTCTGTATTTTGGCTAGAACGTAACGGCAGATTTAGGGAACATTCTTCCAACAATGTGTGGCTTCCTGGATAAAGTGAGATGCCTCACTGGAAAACACTGGTTGTGTATTTAATAATAGTAATGATGGCATTTATTAAGCACTTACTATGTGTAAAGCACTGTTCTAAGCGCTGGTTGTGCACATGAGTGAAGCAGCAGACACAACAACTACCACAACACAAATTTTCCTCAGGGCAGGGACCTGCCAGTACACAATCCCATGTGATATCTAATTTAGAAAGTATGAAAAGCAGCATAGTCTAGTGAGTACAGCATGAGCCTGGGTGTCGGAACCTGGGCCTGGCTCTGCCATTTGTCTGCTGTGTGACCTTGGGCAAGCCACTTCACTTCTCTGGGCCTCAAGTAATGGTGGTGGAGGTATTTGTTGAGCGCTTACTATGTGCCAAGCACTGTTCTAAGCACTGGGGGGGATACAAGGTGATCAGGTTTGTCCCACATGGGGCTCACAGTCTTAATCCCCATTTTACAGATGAGGGAACTGAGGCACAGAGAAGTTAAGTGACATGCCCAAGGTCACACAGCTGACAAGTGGTGGAGCTGTCAGCTGTGTGACCTTGGGCAAGTCACTGTAAAATGGGGATTAAGACTATGAGCCCCATGAGGGGCATGGACTGTGTCCAACCTGGTTACCTTGTTACCCCAGCGCTTAGATCTGTGCCTGGCACATAGTAAGTGCTTAACAAATACCATCTTTTAAAAAGTTTAAAATGAACATTTTTTTAAAAAAAATTTGGGGATGCTGCTTAAAAACATTCTCTACTTAAAAAATTTCAAGTACCTTCATGGCCATAAGAAAACTACCTTTGGGACTTGTGTTCTTCCCCTATCTTTTAGACTGTGAGCCCACTGTTGGGTAGGGACTGTCTCTATATGTTGCCAACTTGTACTTCCCAAGCGCTTAGTACAGTGCTCTGCACACAGTAAGCGCTCAATAAATACAATTGATGATGATGATGATGATGATGATGATGATGATGATCAATGCCCCCTCCGTCTTTTTTTCTTGCAGGGGGTTATTTCTTAAACGCTTATTATGGGCCAGGCACTGTACTAAGTGCTGGGAGTAGATATAAACTAATCAAGTTGGACACTGTATTTGTTAAGCGCCTATTTTGGGCCTGGCACTGTACTAAGTGCTGAGAGTAGAGACAAGCTAATCACATTGGACACAGAATTTCTTAAGTGTCTCCTATGGCCAGGCACTGTACTAAGCGCTGAAGTAGATACAAACTAATTAGCTAATAACTAGAGAAGCAGTGTGCCATAGTTGATAGAGCAGGGGCCTGGGAGAAGGGGACAAGGTCATGGGTTCTAATCTTCACCCCGCCACTTGCTTGCTGTGTGACCTTGGGCAAGTCACTTCACTTCTCTGGGCCCCAGTTACCTCATCTGTAAAATAATAATAATAATGATGGTATTTATTAAGCACTTACTATGTGCAAAGCACTGTTCTAAGCACTGGGGAGGTTACAAGGTGATCACGTTGTCCCACGGGGGGCTCACCGTCTTCATCCCCATTTTACAGATGAGGGAACTGAGGCCCAGAGAAGGGAAGTGATTTGCCCAAAGTCACACAGCTGACATTTGGTGGAGGTGGGATTTGAACCCATGACCTCTGACTCCAAAGCCCGGGCTCTTTCCACTGAGCCACGTTGCTTCTCTAAACCTACCTTCCCTCTCTGCTTTCCTATTCCAACTCAGCCTGCACAATTTGCACTTTCCAATGCCAACCTTCATTAAAAGGGGATTGAGACTGTGAGCCTCACTTGGGACATGGACTGTGTCCATCCTAATTCGCTTGTATCCACCCCAGCGCTTAGTACAGTGCCTGCCACATAGTAAGCACTTAACAAATACCATAATTATTATTATTTTTGGACAGAGTATTTGTTAAGCGCTTATTATGGGCCAGGCACTGTACAAAGCACTGGAATGGATGCAAACTAATCAGGTTGGGCACGGTATTTGTTAAGTGCTTATTAGGGCCAGGCACTGTACAAAGCACTGAAATAGATCAATCAATCAATCAATCGTATTTATTGAGTGCTTACTGTGTGCAGAGCACTGTACTAAGCACTTGGGAAGTACAAATTGGCAACATATAGAGACGGTCCCTACCCACCAGTGGGCTCACAGTCTAAAAGATGCAAGCTAATAGTTTGGATACAGTATTTAAGTGCTTATTAAGTGCTTATTTAAGTGCTTATTATAGAGAAGTTGCATGGCTCAGTGTTAAGAGTACGGACTTGGGAGTCAGAGGTCATGGGTTCAAATCCCGGCTCTGCCAATTGTCAGCTTTGTGACTTTGGGCAAGTCACTTAATTTTTCTGTGCCTCAGTTACCACAACTGTAAAATGGGGATGAAGACTGTGAGCCCCGCGTGGGACAGCCTGATCACCTTGTATCCTCCCCAGTGCTTAGAACAGTGCTTTGCACATAGTAAGTGCTTAACAAATAACATCATCATTATTATTAATATTATGGGCCCAGCACTGTCCCATGAACTGGAGTAGTTAGAAGATAATCAGGTTGGTCACAGTCCATGTCGCATAGGGGGCTCACAGTCTTAATTCCCATTTTACAGATGAGGTAAAGTGTCCACAATGTGTTTGCCCAAAACAAAACTCCTTGCCTTCTTACCTCAATCAACCCTTCTAGACTGTGAGCCCGTTGTTGGGTAGGGACCGTCTCTCTATGTTGCCGACGTGTACCTCCCAAGCACTTAGTACAGTACTTTGCACATAGTAAGCGGTCAATAAATACGATTGAATAAATGAATGAACCCTGCTCTCCCCCCGACATTCCTTCACTGTAGACAACACCGTCTACAGTGCAGTCTCACAAAATCCGCAACCTTGGCGTTATCCTAGGCTCATCATTCTCATTCAACACACATATTCAATCTGTCACCAAATCCTTTAGGTTCAACCTTTACAACATCGCTAAAATCCACCCTTTGTGATCAGATTTTCCCACGGGGGGCTCACAGTCTTCATCCCCATTTGACAGATGGGGGAACTGAGGCCCAGAGAAGTGAAGTGACTTACCCAAAGTCACACAGCTATAACAATAATAATAATAATAATAATGGCAGTTATTAAGTGCTTACTATGTGCACAGCACTGTTCTAAGCACTGGGGAGGATACATGGTGATCAGGTTGTCCCACGGGGGGCTTACAGTCTTAATCCCCATTTTACAGGTGAGGTAACTGAGGCACAGAGAAGTAAAGTGACTTGCCCAAAGTCACACAGCGGACAAGTGACAGGGCCAGGATTAGAACCCATGACCTCTGACTCCCAAGCTATTAGAAATAATGACAATATTTATTAAGCACTTATTATGTGCCAAGCATTGCGCTCAGTTCCAGGGTGGGATGGATACGACATACCATCCTGTACTACATAGGGTCTCTCATTCTAAAAATAATAATAATAATGGACTTTGTTAATAATAATAGTATTTGTTAAGCACTTACTATGTGCAAATCACTGTTCTAAGCGCTGGGGAGGTTACAAGGTGATCAGGTTGTCCCACAGGGGACTCACAGTTTTAATCCCCATTTGACAGATGAGGGAACTGAGGCCCAGAGAAGTGAAGTGACTTGCCCAAAGTCACACAGGTATAATAATAATAATGGCATTTATTAAGTGCTTACTATGTGCACAGCACTGTTCTAAGTACTGGGGAAGATACAAGGTGATCAGGTTGATCAAGCACAAATCCTATCCCGCCTTGATTACTGCATCAACCTCCTCACCAACCTCTCTTCCTGCTGTCTCTCCCCACTCCAGTCCATACTTCACTCTGCTTCCCGGATCGTTTTTCTACAAAAATGTTCAGTTCATGTTTCCCCTCTCCTCAAGAACCTCCACTCTTTGCTCACCCACCTCTGTATTAAACAGAAACCCCTTCCATCGTCTTTAAAGCATTGCCCCCTCCTACCTTCCCTCTCTGTTTTCCTATTCCATCCCAGCCTGCACAATTTGCTCCACTAATGCCAATCTACTCACTGTATGTCAATCTTGTCTGTCTTGCCCACACCCTGTCTCCCACTTGATATCCTACAGATAATCCCTCTCCCCGTCGGCAAACACTTATTTGAAGGTACATCTCCAAGAGTCCTTCCCCGACTAGGCCCTCATTTCTTTATCTCCCACTCCTTAATGCATCACCCTTGAACCCTTAATTCACCTCTCCCTCAGTCCCCCAGCACTGATGCATATATGTATATATACCTGTATATATGTATATATGTCTGTACATATTTATTACTCTATTTATTTATTTATTTATTTTACTTGTACATACCTATTCTATTTATTTTATTTTGTTAGTATGTTTGGTTTTGTTCTCTGTCTCCCTGCTTTTAGACTGTGAGCCCACTGTTGGGTAGGGACTGTCTCTATATGTTGCCAATTTGTACTTCCCAAGCGCTTAGTACAGTGCTCTGCACATAGTAAGCGCTCAATAAATATGATTGATGATGATGATGATGATGTACGTATCCATAATTTATTTATATTAATGTCTGCCTCCCCTTTCCGACTGTAAACTCACGGTGGGCAAGGAATATGTCTGCCAACTCTGTTACATTGCATTCTCATTCATTCAGTCGTATTTATTAAGTGCTTACTGTGTGCAGAACACTGTACTCTCCCAGGCACTTAGTACACACAGTAAGCGCTCAATTAATATGATGAATCAATTGAGGAAATGGAGGCACGGAGAAGTGAAATGACTTACCCAAGGTCACACAGCAGGCACATGGCAGAGCCAGGATTAGAATCCAAGTACCATGACTTCCAAGCTTGTGCTCTTTCTACTAGCCTATGCTGCTTCTCCTCCTCGTCCCCCTTCACTTGGCTTCTTTTTGCCATTGCCCTAGGCTTCCTAGCCCAGGGTCCTACTCTTTCCCCTCCACACCTGGAATGGGACTGTGTCTGCACCGCCCAAATCAATCAATGGTATTTACTGAGCGCTTACTGTGTGCAGAGCACTATGTTAATCGCTTGGAAGAGTGCAGTACAACAGAGTTGGTAGAGACGTTCCCTGCCCACACCAAGTTTACAGTCTAGAGAACGGGAAACAAACTGGCCATTACCCGGCTAACTTGACCTATACATATAATTCAAATGGATAATGCATGACATCACCCCCCCCATGTAAATATTTATTCATTCATTCAATCATATTTATTGAGAGCTTATTGTGTGCAGAGCCCTGTACTAAGCAGTTGGGAAAGTACAATACAACAATAACCAATGACATTCCCTGCCCACAGTGAGCTCACAGTCTAGAGGGAGGGGAGACGGACATCAATACAAATAAAATTACAGATCAATATATAAATCATCAATCGTATTTATTGAGTGCTTACTGTGTGCAGAGCACTGTACTAAGCGCTTAAATGTTGTGGGTCTGGAACCAGGGGGCGGGGGAAGAGCAAAGAGAGCAAGTCAGGGTGATGCAGAAGGGAGTGGGAGATGAGGAAAAGTGGGGCTTAGTCTAAAATCCACCCAGAAGTCTGATTGATCTGATCTGACTGTCGATATCAATCACCTCATCTAGAAGAACTGAGTTTCCCTTCTTCCTTGTTACCTAGCCTTTCCCGCCCCACTGCTTATGTGCATGTGACAACCACCGGGCCTCCATCCTGAGTCCCATACCTTGATTGTCTCTGGCAGCCTTTTAATAAAAATGTTTAGGGAGCAACCAGACCCCAGAGGCAGCACAAGAACAAGGATTTATTATGCTTGGGCCAAGAACATCAATAGTCTTGCAAATTAGATAGTCTGTTGCCTTCTCTGTTCGGGACTCAAAACTCTTTAAAAGTCCAAAAGAGTGCCACACAGGTTTCATAATTATGGGTGATATAATACGCCCTCCCAGCCCATACTCTTTTTTTTCAGTGCTCTCATAGACATTCCCCTGATTTTATGCTGTTCATTCAGAATCCTACACGCTTTACAAAACTTCAAACATGCCAAGCATGGCTCACTAATAGCAAGGTTTCAGAATGTAGTTTGTTCACCATCAGGGCTTGTCTCATCATGCCCTAGGGGGTTGAGAGGAGTGGGGGGAAAATGACGGATGACTATTCAAATAGGTGCTGAATGTTGAGTTAATAATAATAATAATGGCATTTATTAAGCACTTACTATGTGCAAAGCACTGTTCTAAGCGCTGGGGAAGCTACAGGGTGATCAGGTTGTCCCACGGGGGGCCTCACAGTCTTAATCCCCATTTTACAGATGAGGTAACTGAGGCACAGAGAAGTTAAGCCCAAAGTTACCCCAGCTGACAAGTGGCGGAGCCAGGATTAGAACCCATGACCTCTGACTCCCAAGCCCGTGCTCTTTCCACTGAGCCACGCTGCTTCTCATTCATTCAATCGTATTTATTGAGCGCTTACTGTGTGCAGAGCACTGTACTAAGCGCTTGGAAAGTACAATTGAGCAACAGATAGAAACAATCCCTACCCAACAATGGGCTCACAGTCTAGAAGCAGGAGATCACTAAATCACCTACAATAGTTGAGAGCTGTAACACTAAAATTTCACCTCATTTTTCACTGCCAACTGATTCAACTGGGGAAAACAAGATTACTGCCAAACTGATTACTTAAGGTGTTGAATCTCCATTTTACGGATTAGAAAACTGAGGCCCTGAGAACTTAAGTGACTCTCTCAAAAGGCCACACAGCAGGTGAGTTGCAGCAGTGAGTTTAGAAGCCAGGTCCTCTGAGTCCCAGGATCAGGTCCTTTCCACCAGCTCACCAAATCTGACAGTTATTCATTTATTCATTTAATCATATTGATTAAGCGCTTACTGTACTAAGTACCTGGGAAAGTACAATAAACAGTGACATTCCCTGCCCACGATGAGCTGTCTAGAGGCAGGGGAGACAGACATCAATACAAGTAAATAAAATTAGAGCTATATACATAAGTGCTGTGGGGCTGGGATGGGGGGAAGAGCAAAGGGAGCAAGTCAGGGTGACGCAGAAGGGAGTGGGAGATGAGGAAAAGTGGGACTTAGTCTGGGAAGTCCTCTTGGAGGAGATGTGTCTTCAATAAGCCTTTGAAGGAGGGGGGGAGTAATTGTCTGGCGGATTTGAGGAGGGAGGGCATTCCAGGCCAGAGACAGGACGTGAGCCAGGGGTTGGCGGCGAGACAAATGAGATGGAGACACAGTGAGATGGTTAGTACTAGAGGAGCAAATTCTGCAATTTGCTATTTCTGACATTTGTTGAGTGCTTATTTCGTAAAAAAACTCCATCCTACTATGTAACAGTCACATTCCCTACCCACAGCGAGCTTACAGTCTAGGGGGAAGACAGACAATAATAGAAATAAATAAATTATGCATATGGACCCTATTTTGACTGCCTGCCTTGAGCCAAATGCACTTCCGAAGAATTCTATGGTTCCAGATTTCCCGAGAGGTTTTTAGTGGGTTAGGAAAGGAGAGGTACTCCAAAGCCATCCTAGAGGTGTAATATTCTTTCCAGGAAAATCTTTCCTTGTAGCTAACACACCCAATGTATTTTCAGAAAGCTACAATGATTCAGCAGTACTGATAATGTCAGATGGAGGATGAATACCGTCTTGTAACATGATCAATCAATCAATCATATTTATTGAGCACTTATTGTGTGCAGAGCACTGTACTAAGCGCTTGGGAAGTACAAGTTGGCAACATGTAGAGACAGTCCCTACCCAACAGTGGGCTCACAGTCTAAAAGGGGGAGACAGACAACAAAACCATTCTAACAAAATAAAATAAATAGAATAGATATGTACAAGTAAAATAAATAAATAAATAGAGTAATAAATATGTACAAACATGATGTGAAACTGGCTCATGAAATTACATTTCAGAGGCTGTTTTCCAAGTTTTTCACAGTCCATCACCGCCAAAAAAAATCTCTCTAGAACCTCATATTTTCTAACAACAAAAGAAACCAAGGGGCACCGTTGGAAATACATAAGAGATTCTAAGCATTTCCTTGTCCCCTATAGCCAGTAAGTCCTTACCCTCTAAGCGCTCACTCTAATGTCCTTAATAATGGTGGTATTTGTTAAGCGCTTACTGTGTGCCAGGAACTGAACTAAGCACTGGAATCGATACAAACAAATCTGGTTGGACACAGTACCTGTCCCACACGGGGCTCACAGCCTTAGTCCCCATTTGACAGATGAGGTAACTGAGGCACAGAGAAGCGAAGTGACTTGCCCGCGGTCACACAGCAGACAAGGGGCAGAGGTGGGATTAGAACCCAGATCCTTCTGACTCTCTCTCCACTAGGCCATTTTTGTGTCTGTTTTCCAGGCTAGATTATAGAATCCTTGAAGGGAGGGATCCTGTCTATTATCTTACTATTACTATTCTATTTATTTTGTTAATTATTTAATTTTGTTAATTATTTTATTTTGTTATGTTGTTATCTAGCTTTATTTTTATTTATTCTGGTGACTTGACACCTGTCCACATGTTTTGTTTTGTTGTCTGTCTCCCCCTTCCAGACTGTGAGCCTGTTGTCGGGTAGGGACCGTCTCTATAGGTTGCCGACTTGTACTTCCCAAGCGCTTAGTACAGTGCTCTGCACACAGTAAGCGCTCAATAAATATGATTGAATGAATGAATGAATCAATCTTTATTATACAGGGTGGAGTGATGGAATGGTGGAAAGGCTTTCATGTACACAGTAGTTCCCTAAAAGGAAAATATGGAGATAAGGAAGAAAATACAGGATTAATATTTTCCTGTTTCAGCTAGAAAGGCAGTTAGTCACAATTGGACACAAAGGGGAATAAAACCTACAAATTTCAAAGCCGGCATCTGAATTCCCAGTGGCAAAATCCCAGTTCTGATCCTGACTCTGGCACTTGTCTGCTTTGTGACCTCAGGCAATTCACTTCACTTCTCTGTGCCTCAGTTACCTCCTCTGTAAAATGGGGATTAAGACTAGGAGCCTCATGCGCTTAGTACAGTGCTCTGCACACAGTAAGTGCTCAATAAATACAATTGATTGGTTGATTGATGTGCCCACCCTGATTACCTTGTATCTACCCCGGTGCTTAGTACACCTCCAGATGCATAGTAAGTGCTTAACAAATGCCATTATAAAAAATCTGGGGCTACACTAGTTTTCAAAAGAAAACACACCATATCTAGACTGTAAGCTCATTATGGGCAGGGAATGTGTCGATAATTATATTGAATTTTACTCTCCTTGGCGCTTAGTACAATGCTCTGCACATATTAAATGTTCAGTAAATACTATTGATTGATTGATTCTACCATAAGTACTTGTCTATCCAAGACAAACAGAGAAGCAGCGTGGCTCAGTGGAAAGAGCCCGGGCTTTGGAGTCAGAGGTCATGGGTTCAAATCCCGCCTCTGCCACTTGTCAGCTGTGTGACTTTGGACAAGTCACTTAACTTCTCTGGGCCTCAGTTCCCTCATCTGTAAAATGGGAATTAAGACTGTGAGCCCCATGTGGGACAGCCTGATCACCTCGTAACCACCCCAGTGCTTAGAACAGTGATTTGCACATAGTAAGCGCTTAATAAATGCCATCATCATCACCCAAGTTGGTTAGTTAGGCCTCAGATTTCTCAAAAGGTGTGAAAACATGATCACTGTGGGGGGGGAAGACAACACCGACTCTCTCCCTAGAGGAGTAAGAGTGAAAAGGAGCAAGATGGGAGAAGCTTGAACTTAAGAATGGTGGAAGGGGGAGGAGGAAGAAAAACCACCTGCCAAATCTGAGACTGGCTTCAGTTCCCATGTGGGGAAACTGCATGTGTGTATGGCTGAGTGAGAAGGATGCAGGAGATGGAAACTGAATGTTTGAAGTGAAGTGTGTTCTTCCAAGCACACCTTCTGGTACGCTTACCTTGGGGGTTTTGAGGGGTGGTGGGTGACTGGCCAGAGTAATAATAATAATCATGATGGTATTTGTTATGCACTTACTATATGCAAAGCACTCTTCTAAGCACTGGGGGGATACAAGGTGATCAGGTTGTCCCACGTGGGGCTCACAGTCTTCATCCCCATTTTACAGATGAGGTAACTGAGGCTCAGAGAAGTTAAGTGATTTGCCCAAGGTCACACAGCAGACGTGGCGGAGCCATGATTAGAACACATGAACTCCGACTCCCTAGCCAGTGCTCTTTCCACTGAGCCATGCTGCCTCCCTATAGTAAAGTTAAAAAGCCTGAGACAATCGGCACAATTCCCTGTATCCTAAGGATGTCCTGTCTACAGGGTGCTAAACTCAAAATTTCTCAGGCATTGTTAAGCAAAAAAGCAAGAAAGAGCTGCTCAGGTTTCTAGAAATCCAGTAAGAACTGTGAGATTGATTTACTCCTAACCCACAATGAGCTAGTTCTGTGCTCTTCAGCAGTGGGATGCCAGGAGCTATTAATAATAATTATGGTAAATGTTAAGCACTTACTATGTGCCAAGCACTGTTCCAAGCGCTGGGGTAGAAACAAGTTAATCAGGTTGGACACAGTCCCTGCCCCACATGGAGCTCAAACTCTTATCCCCATTTTAAAGATGAGGTAACTGAGGCCCAGAGAAGTGAAGTGACTTGCCCAAGGTCCCACAGCAGACATATGGTGGAGCCGTGATTAGAACTCATGACCTCTGACTCCCAAGCCCTTGCTCTTTCCACTGAGCCACGCTGCTTCCCTAGTAAAGTATAGTAAAGTAAAAAAGGCTGAGACAATCGTCGCAATTCCCTGTATCCTAAGGATGTCCTGTCTACAGGGGGCTAAACTCAAAATTTCTCAGGCCTTGTTAAGAAAAAAAGCAAGAAAGGGCGGCTCAGGTTTTTAGAAATCCAGTAAGAACCGTGAGATTGATTTACTCCTAACCCACAATAAGCTAGTTCTGTGCCCTTCAGCAGTGGGATGAGAGGAGCTATTAATAATAATTATGGTACTTGTTAAGCACTTACTATGTGCCAAGCACTGTTCCATGCGCTGGGGTAGATACAAGTTAATCAGGTTGGACACAGTCCCTGCCCCACATGGAGCTCAAACTCTTATCCCCATTTTAAAGATGAGGTAACTGAGGCCCTGAGAAGTGAAGTGACTTGCTCAAGGTCCCACAATCAATCAATCAATCACATTTATTGAGCGCTTACTGTGTGCAGAGCACTGTACTAAGCGCTTGGGAAGTACAAGTTGGCAACATATAGAGACAGTCCCTACCCAACAGTGGGCTCACAGTCTAAAAGGGGGAGACAGAGAACAAAACCAAACATACTAACAAAATAAAATAAATAGAATAGATATGTACAAGTAAAATAAACAAATAAATAAATAAATAGAGCAATAAATATGTACAAACATATATAAATATATGCAGGTGCTGTGGGGAAGGGAAGGAGGTAAGGTGGGGGGGATGGAGAGGGGGACGAGGGGGAGAGGAAGGAAGGGGCTCAATCTGGGAAGGCCTCCTGGAGGAGGTGAAGGCCTCCCGCAGCAGATATGTAGCAGAGCTGGGATTAGAGCCCAGATCCTTCTGATTCCTAGGCCCGTGTTCTATCTGCTAAGCCATGCTGCTTCTCCTGTGAGTCACCCTCCCTCCACCCCTGGGTCCTTAGGAGGCAGGGCTAGGGGAGGCAGCTTAGTGGAAAGAGCATAGGCTTGGGAGTCAGAGGTTGTGGGTTCTAATCTTGGCTCCGGCAAAAAGAAGGAGTAATATTGCAAAATGATAATCGATGACAGCGTGGCTCGGTGGAAAGAGCCCGGGCTTTGGAGTCAGAGGTCATGGGTTCAAAACCTGGCTCTGCCAACTGTCAGCTGTGTGACTTTGGGAAAGTCATTTAACTTCTCTGGGCCTCAGTAACCTCATCTGTAAAATGGGTATTAAGGCTGTGAGCCCCTCGTGGGACAATCAATCAATCAATCAATCAATCAATCGTATTTATTGAGGGCTTACTGTGTGCAAAGCACTGTTCTGAGCGCTTGGGAAGTACAAGTTGGCAACATGTAGAGACAGTCCCTACCCAGCAGTGGGCTCACAGTCTAGAATCAATCAATCAATCAATCGTATTTATTGAGCGCTTACTGTGTGCAGAGCACTGTACTAAGCGCTTGGGAAGTACAAGTTGGCAACGTATAGAGACAGTCCCTACCCAACAGTGGGCTCACAGTCTAAAAGGGGGAGACAGAGAACAAAACCAAACATACTAACAAAATAAAATAAATAGAATAGATATGTACAAGTAAAATAAATAGAGTAATAAATATGTACAAACATATATACATATATACAGGTGCTGTGGGGAAGGGAAGGAGGTAAGACGGGGGATGGAGAGGGGGACAAGGGGGAGAGGAAGGAGGGGGCTCAGTGTGGGAAGGCCTCCTGGAGAAGGTGAGCTCTCAGTAGGGCCTTGAAGGGAGGAAGAGAGCGAGCTTGGCGGATGGGCAGAGGGAGGCCATTCCAGGCCAGGGGGGATGACGTGGGCCGGGGGTTGACGGCGGGACAGGCGAGAACAAGGCCCGGTGAGGAGATTAGTGGCAGAGGAGCAGAGGGTGCGGGCTGGGCTGGAGAAGGAGAGAAGGGAGGTGAGGTAGGAAGGGGCGAGGGGATGGACAGCCTTGAAGCCCAGGGTGAGGAGTTTCTGCTTGATGCACAGATTGATTGGTAGCCACTGGAGATTTTTGAGGATCACCTGATCACTGATCACTTTGTAACTTCCCCAGCACTTAGAACAGTGCTTTGCACATAGTAAGTGCTTAATAAATGCAATCATTATTATTTATTATTATTATTGAGTACTTACTATGTGCAGAGCACTGTATTAAGCACTTGGGAGAGTACAACAGAATTAGCAGAAACATTCCCTGCCCATAACAAGCTTCTGACAGACTCCGCAGAAGTTCTATCTTTCTATCTATCGCTCATCAAGAAAAGAGTACTCTCTGTAGAAGTTACTTTAGGTTAATGAATATTCATTTTCCTTTGTCTTCAGAGCAGCGATACTGGTTAGGGAATATTTTACATAAATCTGTAAATATGTAATACTGCAACTTGATTCCTTTTGCCAGAAGTTACTTTAGGTTAAGGAATAGTCATTTTCCTTTGTCTGCAGAAAAGCGATACTGGTTAGTGAATATTTTACATAAATCTGTAAATATGTAACACTGCAACATGATTCCTTTCGCCAAAAATTCTGTTCCTTGAGCACTCTTTTTCTGAAATTTCAACTGGGTTATTTGGTGTTCTATTCCTAAGCCAAATGTGTGTTCTCAAGGGTGGACATTTTGAGCCAGTCTAAATAAACCAGGTTGGTTAACATTTTAAGAATGCTTGACCCACCTTAGAAAGGTGACAGTGCCCTGTCACTGATTTACCCAGGCACTTTAAATGTATTGTCATCACGCCAAGGAAGCTTGCAATAAGAAATCCTGTAGTGCAAAGTCAACCGTTTTTCTCTGGAGACTACTGAAACCAAGACTCAGGACTCCCAGGAGGGTAATGGAGAGTTGGAGAAAGAAGCGAGGAATACCAAAACTCCTGAGCACTAAATGGAGGCGTGATGGTATACTACATTCCGGGGCTAGTCACATGCTGGATAATGATGGCATTTATTAAGTGCTTACTATGTGCAAAGCACTGTTCTAAGCGCTGGGGAGGTTACAAGGTGATCAAGTTGTCCCATGTGGGGCTCACAGTCTTCATCCCCATTTTACAGATGAGGTAACTGAGGCCCAGAGAAGTTAAGTGACTAGCCCAAAGTCACACAGCTGACAATTGGCAGAGCTGGGATTTGAACCCATGACCTCTGACTCCAAACCCTGTGCTCTTTTCCACTGAGCCACGCTGCTTCTCTGGATAGCCAGGGTAGCCAGACCCCAGAAGATGAAATCATGCGTTGGGGATGAAATCCATTTTGCTTTGGTAGGTTCTTGTTGGGAGAACTAAGAGAACCTTCAGTCTTCACCATTACTACTTTTCTAGCTCTTGGTCTCTTTTGCATCCAATCTTGCAGGATGTCCCACAGTCTTAATCCCCATTTTTCAGATGAGGTAACCGTGGCACAGAGAGGTAACTGTCTCCCCCTTCTAGACTTCTGTCTCCCCCTTCTAGACTGTGAGCCCACTGTTGGGTAGGGACCGTCTCTATATGTTGCCAACTTGTACTTCCCAAGTGCTTAGTACAGTGCTCTGCACACAGTAAGCGCTCAATAAATATGATTGAATGAATGAATGAATTTAGGGACCGTTTTAGAGGCTGGCACAGGCCAGAAATGTGGGTTTGGTCTGAGACTCCTTTGGTCCTGTCTAGGTTGACCCAACAGTCAACTGCTGGCTGCCATAACTTCTCTGGCCTAACGCTAGCCCGAGGAACTTGGGGCCAAACTGAAGATAATCTCTGATCTCTCTCCCTCTTTGCAGTCTCCCATTTCCTCTTGCCTTCAAAACACCTCTACTTGGATGTCCTCCCATCGTCACCTCAAATTTAATATGGCTTTAATAGAGAGGCAGCGTGGCTCAGTGGAAAGAGCACGGGCTTTGGAGTCAGAGGTCATGGGTTCGAATCCCGACTCGGCCACATGTCTGCTGTGTGTGACCTTGGGCAGGTCACTTAACTTCTCTGAGCCCCAGTTACCTCATCTGTAAAATGGGGATTAAGACTGTGAGCCCCACGTGGGACACCTTGATCACCTTGTATTCCCCCTCAGCGCTTAGAACAGCGCTCTGCACATAGTAAGCGCTTAACAAATGCCATTATTAATTAATTAATTAATTAATATGGCTAAAACTGAACTGCTTATCATCCCAGCCAAACACTGTCCTCCTGATCACTTTCCCATCACTGTAAAAGGTACTACCATCCTTCCCGTCCCACAAGTCCATAACCTTGACGTTATCATTGACTCCTCTCTTTCATTCAACCCACGTATTCAAGCCATCACTAAATCCTGCTAGTTCTACCTTCACAACATCACTAAAATCCCCCTTTCTCTCCATACAAACTGCTACCAAGAACTTACCTTAACCTGCCTTGACTATCGTATCAGCCTTCTTGCTGACCTCTCTGCCTCCTTTTTCTCCCCACTCAGTCCATGCTCCACTCTGCTGCCTGGATCGTTTGCCTACAAAACCACTCAGATCATGTTTCCCCACTCCTCAAAAAACTCCGGTGGTTGCCCATCCACCTTGGAATTCATTCATTCATTCAATCGTATTTATTGAGCGCTTACTGTGTGCAGGGCACTGTACTAAGAGATTAGGAAGTACAAGTTGGCAACATATAGAGACGGTCCCTACCCAACAATGGGCTCACAGTCTAGAAGGGGGAGACAGACAACAAAACAACACATGTAAACAGGTGTCAAAACCGTCAGAATAAATAGAATTACAGCTATATGCACATCATTAACAAAATAGAGTAGTAAATATGTGTAAGTAAAATAAATAGAGTAATAAATAGAGTAATACAAGTGCTGTGGGGAGGGGAAGGGGGTAGGACAGAGGCGAGGAATGGGGAGGAGGAGAGGAAAAAGTAGGCTCAGTGTTGGAAGGCCTCCTGGAGGAGGTGAGCTCTCAGTAGGGCTTTGGAGGGAGGAAGAGAGTTAGCTCGGCGGATGTGCGGAGGGAGGGCATTCCAGGCCAGGGGGAGGACGTGGGCTGAGGGTTGATTGTGGGACAGGCGAGAACGAGGTACAGTGAGGAGGTTAGCAGCAGAGGAGCGGAGGGTGCGGGCTGGGCTGTAGAAGAAGAGAAGGGAGGTGAGGTAGGAGGGGGCGCGGGGATAGAGAGCCTTGAAGACGAGAGTGAGGAGTTTTTGCTTGATTTGTAGGTTGACAGGCAGCCACCTGAGATTTTTGAGGAGGAGAGTGACATGCCCAGAGCGTTTCTGTACAAAGATAATCAGGGCAAAAGAGTGAAGTATAGACTGAAGTGGGGAGAGACAAGAGGATGGGAGATCAGAGAGGAGGCTGATGCAGTAACCCAGTGGGGAAAGGATGAGAGATTGAACCAACAGGGTAGCGGTTTGGATGGAGAGGAAAGGACAGATTTTGGCGATGCTGTGGAGGTGAGACCGGCAGGTTTTGGTGACGGATTGGATGTGTGGGGTGAACAAGAGAGCGGAGTCGAGGATGACACCAAGGTTGCGGGCTTGTGAGGTGGGAAGGATGGTAGTGCCGTCCACAGTGACGGGAAAGTCAGGGAGCGGACAGGGTTTGGGAGGGAAGACAAGGAGTTCAGTCTTGGACATACTGAGTTTTAGATGGCAGGCAGACATCCAGATGGAGACGTCCTGTAGGCAGGAGGGGATATGAGCCTGGAGGGAGGGAAAGAGAGCAGGGGCGGAGATGTAGATTTGGGTGCCATCAGCGTAGAGATGAGAGTTGCATTAGACAAAAACTCCTCACCCTTGGCTTTAAAGCACTCTGTTACCTTGCCCCCTCCTTCCTCATCTCACTACTCTCCTACTTCAACCCACCTCCGCACATTTTGTTCCTCCAATACCAACCTCCTCACTGTACCTCAACTTCATCTATCTTGCCGCCGACCTCTGACCACATCCTGCCTCTGGTCTACCATGCCCTCCCTGCTCATATCAGGCAGACATTCGCTCTCCCCCAGGGCCCCGCCCCAAGGCACTTATGTATATATCTGTAATTTACTTATTTAAGTATATTAATGCCTGTCTCCCCGCCTAGACTGTGAGCTCGTTGTGGGCAGGGAATGTGTCTGTTTATTGTTATGTTGTACGCTCCCAAGTGCTTACGACTGTGCTTTGCACGCAGTAAACGCTCAATAAATACAATCGAATGAATGAATAAAAATGGCTAGGAACTTGATGTGAAGGCCATTTTCAAACTTGCCCACCATTAATAACAATAATAATAATAATTATGGTATTTCTTAAGTGCTGACTGTGTGCCAAGCACTGTTCTAAGCACTGAGGTAGACACGAGGGAATCAGGTTGTCTCATGTGGGCTCACAGTCTTACTCCCCATTTTACAGATGAGGCACAGAGCAGTTAAGTAGCTTGCCCAAGGTCACACAG
Source organism: Tachyglossus aculeatus (assembly GCF_015852505.1). NCBI lineage: Eukaryota > Metazoa > Chordata > Mammalia > Monotremata > Tachyglossidae > Tachyglossus > Tachyglossus aculeatus. The sequence continues at coordinate 60,260,789 of NC_052068.1, read as the reverse complement.
CAGATAAGTGGCGGAGCTTAGAACCCACAACTCTTGACTCCCAAGCCCACGCTCTTTCCAGCACGCCACGCTCCTTCTCCAGTACTGAGCACATCTGAGGTGCGCGCACACACACACACAACACACACACACACCTCCCACCACGACAAACTGTTCCAATGCTTTCTGTTCCTTGCAAATATTTTTATACATTCATTCATTTATTCAATTGTATTTATTAAGCACTTACTGTGTGCAGAGCACTGTACTAAGCGCTTGGTAAAGTACAATACAACAACAGTGACGATCCCTGCCCACAACAAGCTCACAGTCTGGGGGAGGGGAGACAGACATCAATGCAAATAAATAAATTACAGATACATATGTTAGTGTTGTGGGGCTGGGAGGCGGGGAAGAGCAAAGGGAGCAAGTCAGGGCGATGCAAAGGGAGTGGGAGATGAGGAAAAGTGGAGTTTAGTCTGGGAAGGCCTCTTGGAGGAGATGTGCCTTTAGTAAGGCTTTAAAGGGACCTGTATATATCTATATATGTTTGTACATATGTGTTACTCTATTTATTTATTTATTTATTTTACTTGTACATATCTATTCTATTCATTTTATTTTGTTAGTATGTTTGGCTTTGTTCTCTGTCTCCCCCTTTTAGACTGTGAGCCCACTGTTGGGTAGGGACTGTCTCTATATGTTGCCAACTTGTACTTCCCAAGCACTTAGTACAGTGCTCTGCACACCGTAAGCGCTCAATAAATACGATTGATGATGATGAACTGACAATCTCAGTTCAGAAAGTCGTGGGTTTCAAGTACGGAACCGAGTCTTTCCAGTTCAGTTTAATAAAACCTAATAGACTTTCTTTTTTTATGCCCTGGAGATAGCTACTAACCTGTTTTTCTTTCTACTTTATCTTAAAGAGCTAATTTCATTATTAGGTTCTTTCTCCTTCAAGTTCACCTTGTAGTGAACGAATATATTTTTGAGTCAGGAAAATGAATACTGACCCTCGGATCTAGTCTCTGTGGAAGCAGGGAGTGTTTGAGTAAGAACAAAAGCCCTTGGTAGGTCAAGGAGGGGAAATATGTTGAGTAGCCTGTTTCATTGTTTTGTTTTGTTTGTTTTATCATACTTGTTAAGCGCGCCTATGTGCCAAACACTGTTCTAAGTGCTAGGGTAGATACAGAGCTCACAGTCTAAATAGGAGGGAGTAGGATTTAATCCCTATTTTACAGATGGGGTAACTGAGGCACAGAGAAGTTAAAAAGCAGTGTGGCTTAGTGGCAGGAGCACGGGCTTGGGAGTCAGAGGTCGTGGGTTCTAATCCCGGCCCTGCCACTTACTAGCTGTGTGACTTTGGGCAAGTCACTGCACTCTCTGTGCCTCAGTTCCCTCATCTGTAAAATGGGGATTAAGACTGTGAGCCCCACGTGGGACAACCTCATTACCTTGCACCCCAGTGCTTACAGTAGTGCTTGGCACGTAGTAAGAGCTTAACAAATACCATCATTATTATTATTAAGTGACTTGAAATAAGGTGCAGTGAGCAACAAAAAAATCAAGGGTCTGGATTCTCAGAGTGTTTAAACCAAACAGTTTGGCCTAGTGGAAAGAGCACGGGTCTGGAGTCGGAGGACCTGGGTGCTAAACCTGGCTCTGCCCCTTGTCTGCTGTGTGACCTTGGACAAGTCCTTTCACTTCTCTGGGCCTCAAAGCCCTCCTCCTTGGAGCTCCTTGGAGTTAGAGATCGTGTATGCTCATTCTATTATACTCTCCCAAGCTCTTGGTAGAGTGAGCCCATTGTTGGGTAGGGATTGTCTCTATCTGTTGCCGAATTGTACTTTCCAGGTGCTTAGTACAGTGCTCTGCACACAGTAGGCGTTCAATAAGTACAACTGAATGAATGAATGATCTGCACAGAGTAGGTGCTCAATGAAGGCTAGTGATTAATGGATGGGCTGACAAAATGGAGACAAGGTACCAGTTCTCCTTAGTTCTTGGCTTGTGAGCCCCTGGACGGAGCAAGGACCAGAACGGATTGGATAAAGAATTACCTCATGGTTCCACAGAAAAGTCATTTTGTTGGGTGGTTTTTTGAAAGTTGGTGGCAACCGTCTCTATATGTTGCCAGCTTGTACTTCCCAAGCGCTTAGTACAGTGCTCTGCACACAGTAAGCGCTCAATAAATACGATTGAATAAATTGAATGAATGAACCTAGACAAACCTCACGATCGTCAGCGTGGCCTAGTGGATAGAGCACAGGCTTGGGATTCAGAGGACCTGGGTTCTAATCCCAGCTTTGCCACCTGTCTGCGTGTGACCATGAGTAATAGAGAAGCAGCGTGGCTCAGTGGAAAGAGCACGGGCTTTGAAACCAGAGGTCATGGGTTCGAATCCCGGCTCCACCACATGTCTGCTGTGTGACCTTGGGCAAGTCACTTCACTTCTCTGAGCCTCATTAACTGATCTGTAAAATGGGGATTACGACTGTGAGCCCCACGTGGGACAACGTGATCACCTTGTATCCCCCCCAGCGCTTAGAACAGTGCTTTGCACATAGTAAGCACTTAACAAATGCCATCATTATAATTATTATTCACCTATCTGTGCCTCAGTTCCCTCAACAGCAAAATGGACATTCAATTCCTGTTCTTCTTCCTTAGACTGTGAACCCTGTGTAGGAAAAGGACTGTGTCCAACCATGTGCTAAGTGTACCACTTGCCACATAATAAGTGCCTAACAAATACCATTATTATTACTATCAGTCTTTTGAAAAATTACATCTTCTTTGTGACCAGTTGATTGCTAATTGTACCAAATCAACTACTACAGTGTTGTGCACACAGTGAGCACTCAATCAATACTACTGATTGATTAATCTCACGTGGGACAGCAGTATTCCACACAAAGCTGAAACTCAGGTCCTTAAGCATCCAAATAAGACCTCAACTTGAATTTCTTGTCAGTATAGGGAGATTATATATATGTATATATGTATAATCTCTACATAATATTATATAATATATAATTTCTAAACTATAAATGGAGGGCTAATGTATTTTCACTGTTCTGATCAGTAGGGTGGGACAAAATAAGTTCACACAGTTTAACAGTCCTCTAGACTGTAAGCTCATTGTGGGCAAGGAATGTGTCTGTTTATTGTAATATTGTACTCTCCCAAGTGCTTAGTACAGTGTTCTGCGCACAGTAAGTACTCAATAAATACAACTGAATGCAGCGTGGCTCAGTGGAAAGAGCCCGGGCTTTGGAGTCAGAGGTCATGGGTTCAAATCCCAGCTCCGCCAATTGTCAGCTGTGTGACCTTGGGTAAGTCACTTAGCTTCTCTGTGCCTCAGTTACCTCATCTGTAAAATGGGGATTAAGACTGTGAGCCCCCCGTGGGACAACCTGATCACCTTGTAACCTCCCCAGTGCTTAGAACAGTGCTTTGCACGTAGTAAGCGCTTAATAAATACCATTGTTATTATTATTATTATTATGAAGAGAAGCAGAGTCTCCCAGGAGATCACAGTGATGAATATGTGCATCAGGAAGTCCTTGACAACTTTGAAAATGCCACAAATAGTACTTATTAGTACATATTCTTTAATTTATAATAATTGTGGTATGATCAGGAAAGGCAGTGTGGTCTAATGGTAAGAGCATGGGTCTGGAGAGATCCAAGTCCTGATTCCAGCTCTGCCCCTAGCCAGCTGTGGGATTTTTAGGTAGTGCAAATAACCCTAACAGTGGCTCAGTTACCTCATCAGTAAAATGGGGATAAGACACTGGTGTAGCTACCCCTTAGACCTGGAGCCCTGTTGGGCACAATGACTGTATCTGATTCTAGACTGTGAGCCCGTTTTTGGGTAGGGAGTGTCTCTATCTGTTGCCGAATTGTACTTTCCAAGCGCTTAGTACAGTGCTCTGCACACAGTGAGTGCTCAATAAATTGAATGAATGAATGAATTTGATCGTCTTGTACCCCAGTACCTCATAAATAATATCAGCGTGTCAACTTTCCTATTCATGTGGGGATTTCCTTCTGGAATTTCATGCGAAGGAGAAATCTCCCTATGGTTTATTCTGGCCTCACATTCATTCATTCATTCATTCAATCGCATTTATTGAGCACCTACTGTGTGCAGAGCACTGTACTAAGTGCTTGGGAAGTACAAGTCGGTAACATATAGATTCAGTCCCTACCCAACAATGGGCTCACAGTCTAGAAGGGGGAGACAGACAACAAAACAAAACATGTCACATTCTACCTACATAAATGCCCATGGTTGGGAAGACATTTCCAAATTCCCTACTGACTTTCTCCCCAAAATACATAGTGAAAGTGCGCATTGAAGAACCGGCTGTATTTAAGTGTTTACTCCTACTACTGATAATAATTATGGTATTTGTTAAGTGCTTACTATGTGCCATGCACTCTACTAAGCACTGGGGTGGATATAAGCAAATAGGGTTGGATACTGTTCCTGTTCCAGGTGGGGCTTGCTGTCTCCACCCCAATTTTACAGATGAGGTAACAGAGTCACAGAGAAGCAAAGTGACTCGTCCAAGGTCACACAGCAGACAAGCCGTGGAAGTGGGATTAGAACTCACGACCTTCTGAGCTCCTTCCTTCCTCTCCCCCTCGTCCCCCTTTCCATCCCCCCATCTTACCTCCTTCCCTTCTCCACAGCACCTGTATATATGTATATATGTTTGTACAGATTTATTACTCTATTCATTTATTTATTTTACTTGTACATATCCATTCTATTTATTTTATTTTGTTAGTATGTTTGGTTTTGTTCTCTGTCTCCCCCTTTTAGACTGTGAGCCCACTGTGAGGTAGGGACTGTCTCTATATGTTGCCAACTTGTACTTCCCAAGCGCTTAGTACAGTGCTCTGCACACAGTAAGCGCTCAATAAATATGATTGATGATGATGATGATGATGACTCCAAGGTCCGTTCTCTAGCCGTTCTCTAAGTGCCAAGTGTTGGGGTAAATATAGAATTAGACCCAAAAGAGTCCCTGTCCCACACTGAGTTCACAATCTAAAGGGCAGGGAAGAGCAGTTGACTTATTCCCATTTTACAGATGAGGAAACAGAGGCCCAGAGTGGATAAGTGATTTCACTCTGCTGCCCGGGTTATCTTTCTACAGAAACATGGCAGACATGTCACTCCCCTCCTCAAAAAATCTCCAGTGGTTGCCTATCAACCTTCGAATCAAGCACAAACTCCTCACTCTTGGCTTCAAGGCTGTCCATCCCCTGGCCCCCTCCTACCTCACCTCCCTCCTATCTTTCTCCAGCCCAGCCCACACCTTTGGCTCCTCTGCCGCCTCTAACCTCCTCACTGGGCCTCGTTCTCTCCTGTCCCACCATCGACCCCTGGCCTACGTCCTCCCCCTGGCCTGGAATGCCCTCCCTCCACACATCCCCCAACTAGCTCTCTTCCTCCCTTCAAAGCCCTACTGAGAGCTCATCTCCTCCAGGAGGCCTTCCCACACTGAGTCCCCTTTTCCTCTCCTCCCCCTCCCCTCCCCATGGCCACCCCCCTTTGCCTTACCCCCTTCCCCTCCCCACAGCACTTGTGTATATTTGTATATATTTATTACTCTATTTTATTAATGATGTGTATATAACTATAATTCTATTTATTCTGATGGAATTGACTCTTCCTCCCTTCAAGGCCCTACTGAGAGCTCACCTCCTCTAGGAGGACTTCCCACACTGAGCCCCCTCCTTCCTCTCCCCCTCCTCCCCCTTTCCATCCCCCCCGCCTTACCTCCTTCCCTTCCCCACAGCACCTGGATATATGTATATATGTTTGTACACATTTATTACTCTATTTATTGATTGATTTTACTTGTACATATTTATTCTATTTATTTTATTTTGTTAATATGTTTTGTTTTGTTCTCTGTCTCCCCCTTCCAGACTGTGAGCCCACTGTTGGGTAGGGACCGTCTCTATATGTTGCCAACTTGTACTTCCCAAGTGCTTAGTACAGTGATCTGCAGACAGTAAGTGCTCAAACAATACGATTGATTGAATGAATGAATGAATATTGACACCCGTCTCCATGTTTTGTTTTGTTGTCTGTCTCCCCCTTCTAGACTGTGAGCCCGTTGTTGGGTAGGGACCAGCTCTATATGTTGCCAATTTGTACTTCCCAAGTGCTTAGTACAGTGCTCTGCACACAGTAAGTGCTCAATAAATATGAATGAATGAATGAATGAATTGGCCCAAAGTCACAGAGGATCTAGTGGCAATCGATCAATCAATCGTATTTATTGAGCGCTTACTGTGTGCAGAGCACTGTACTAAGTGCTTGGGAAGTACAAGTTGGCAACATATAGAGACGGTCCCTACCTAAAAGTGGGCTCACAGTCTAGAAGGGGGAGACAGAGAGCAAAACAAAACATATTAACAAAATAAAATAAATAGAATAGATATGCACAAGTAAAATTAATAAATAAATAAAGTAATAAATACGTACAAACATATATACATATATACAGGTGCTGTGGGGAAGGGAAGGAGGTAAGGCGGGGGGGATGGAGAGGGGGAGGAGGGAGAGAGGAAGGAGGGGGCTCAGTCTGGGAAGGCCTCCTGGAGTAGGTGAGCTCTCAGTAGGGCCTTGAAGGGAGGAAGAGAGCTAGCTTGGCAGATGGGCAGAGGGAGGGCATTCCAGGCCAGGGGGATGACGGGGGCCGGGGATCGATGGCGGGACAGGCGAGAACGAGGCACGGTGAGGAGATTAGCGGCAACAGAGCGGAGGGTGCGGGCTGGGCTGGAGAAAGAAAGAAGGGAGGTGAGGTAGGAGGGGGCGAGGTGATGGACAGCCTTGAAGCCGAGGGTGAGGGGTTTCTGCCTGATGCGTAGGTTGATTGGTAGCCACTGGAGATTTTTGAGATTTTTGTGGCAGTTTTGGGACTAGCACCCTGGTCTTCTACCTCTCAGTCCCCTTTCCACTAGACAAACTGCTTATTTCTACTGTTAATCATCCACCTATATGGACTTAGGGCATGGGTTTTTTTCCCTAAGCATTTGTTCCTGAAGCAGTGTGAAGTTAGAAAGAAGTTATCCACCCATTCACGACCCCATCTTCGGCTCTTTTCTCTTCAACTGGTCTGAACTCGGGGGAAACGGGGTTGGGAAAGAGGCGTTTACCAAGCCCAAATGTAATGTGTAGTATTCCGAAGTCTTAGAATAAATGATCCACCCTGGATTTACCACAGTAATACCATTTGGAATGTTTGAGGCAATGCACAGATTTCTTGCCTAAATGAAGCGAACTGCTCAGCACCAAATGATCACCCTGAAAAGGAGTGATGGTTCAAATGCAATGATGGAGCAGGGTAAATGGTTTAAATTTAGCACCATTATTGATAAAATGAAGGGGAAAGTCAACAGGTCATCACTATTCCAGGCCGAAGTACATTAATTACACTAGACAGGTTTCATTTTACCTCAAGGACCTTACCTTGCAAACTGACCTGACCCTGTGCAATAGAGCAGATAAAGAGAAGGGAGAGATGAGAAGGGCTATGAGTGGCCTCAAGCAAATTGAGAGGAAGGAAGGGACCTGATGTTTGTCTGCACAGATGACCCACCGACTGTATTTATAGAGTGCTTACTGTGTGCAGAGGACTGATCCCCCTCGTCCCCCTCTCCATTCCCCTCATCTTACCTCCTTCCCTTCCCCACAGCACCTGTATGTATGTATATATGTTTGTACATATTTATTACTCTATTTATTTATTTATTTTACTTGTACATATCTATTGTATTTATTTTATTTTGTTAGTATGTTTGGTTTTGTTCTCTGTCTCCCCCTTTTAGACTGTGAGCCCACTGTCGGGTAGGGACTGTCTCTATATGTTGCCAATTTGTACTTCCCAAGCGCTTAGTACAGTGCTCTGCACATAGTAAGCACTCAATAAATACGATTGATGATGATGACTGTATCAAACATTTTTTTTAATGGCATTTGTTAAGCGCTCACTAAGGCACTGTTCTAAGTGCTTGGGTAGATGGGAGCTAATCAGATTGGACACAGTCCCTGTCCCACAAGGCGTTCACAATCTTAATCCCCATTTTATAGACGAGGCCCAGAGAAGTGAAGTGACTTGCCCAAGGTCACACAGCAGACAAGTGGCAGAGCCAGGATTAGAACCCATTGACTGGGGAAAATACAATACAATAAGATTACCAGTGGCCCCAGGACGGTGTTATTTATCAATCACAGCTCATTTGCAGTGCTCTAGTCTTGGGTTTTGCACTGTTTGGTCCTTCTTCAGATAATAATAACAATAATCATAGTGATAATAATATTCATTAAGTGCTTGTTATGTGCCAAGCACTGTGGTAGACATTCAGAATGCAGTCCCTGTCTCACATGGGCTCACAGTCTAACTAGGACAGAGACGAGGTATCGAATCTATCTGTTGCCAACTTGTACTTCCCAAGCGCTTAGTACAGTGCTCTGCACACAGTAAACGCTCAATAAATATGATTGAATGAATCCCCATTTTACATATGAGGAAACAGAGGTCCCAGAAAACTAAAACTATTTCTCCTCCCTTATTGACACCCATGCCCATCACCCCCGCCAGCTCTTCCGAACACTCAACTCCCTTCTCAGGCCCCCGGTTCCTCCCCCTCCTCCTTCCCTCACCCCCAACGATCTGGCCTCCTACTTCATTAACAAAATTAAATCCATCAGGTCCGACCTCCCCAAAGTCTCTTCCCCCCCTTTCTCCATCCCCCCGGCTCTCAACACTCTCTGCTACTCTCCCATCCTTCCCAGCAGTGTCCTCAGAGGAGCTCTCCTTCCTCCTCTCAAGTGCTACTCCGGCCACCTGTGCTTCTGACCCCATTCCCTCTCATCTCATTAAATCTCTCGCTCCATCCCTTCTCCCCTCCTTAACTTCCATCTCCAACCGCTCACTCTCCACTGGTTCCTTCCCCTCTGCCTTCAAACATGCCCATGTCTCTCCCATCCTAAAAAAAACCCTCTCTTGACCCCACCTCACCTTCTAGTTATCGCCCCATATCCCTCCTACCATTCCTTTCCAAACTCCTTGAACGAGTTGTCTACACTCGCTGCCTAGAATTCCTCAACAACAACTCTCTCCTCGACCCCCTCCAGTCTGGCTTCCGTCCCCTACATTCCACAGAAACTGCCCTCTCAAAGGTCACCAATGACCTCCTGCTTGCCAAATCCAATGGCTCATACTCTGTCCTAATCCTCCTCGACCTCTCGGCTGCCTTCGACACTGTGGACCACCCCCTTCTCCTCAAAACGCTATCTGACCTTGGCTTCACAGACTCTGTCTTCTCCTGGTTCTCCTCACCTCTCCGGTCATTCTTTCTCAGTGTCTTTTGCAGGCTCCTCCTCCCCCTCTCATCCTCTTAGTGTGGGGGTTCCCCAAGGGTCAGTGCTTGGTCCCCTTCTGTTCTCGATCTACACGCACTCCCTTGGTGACCTCATTCGCTCCCACGACTTCAACTATCATCTCTACGCTGATGACACCCAGATCTACATCTCTGCCCCTGCTCTCTCCCCCTCTCTCCAGGCTCGCATCTCCTCCTGCCTTCAGGACATCTCCATTTGGATGTCTGCCCGCCACCTAAAGCTCAACATGTCGAAGACTGAACTCCTTGTCTTCCCTCCCAAACCTTGTCCTCTCCCTGACTTTCCCATCTCTGTTGACGGCACTACCATCCTTCCGGTCTCACAAGCCCACAATCTTGGTGTCATCCTCGACTCCGCTCTCTCATTCACCCCTCACATCCGAGCCGTGACCAAAACCTGCCGATCTCAGCTCCACAACATTGCCAAGATCCGCCCTTTCCTCTCCATCCACCCCGCTACCCTGCTCATTCAAGCTCTCATCCTATCCCGTCTGGACTACTGCATCAGCCTTCTCTCTGATCTCCCATCCTCGTGTCTCTCTCCACTTCAATCCATACTTCATGCTGCTGCCCGGATTATCTTTGTCCAGAAACTCTCTGGGCATATTACTCCCCTCCTCAAAAATCTCCAGTGGCTACCAATCAATCTGCGCATCAGGCAGAAACTCCTCACCCTGGGCTTCAAGGCTGTCCATCCCCTCGCCCCCTCCTACCTCACCTCCCTTCTCTCCTTCTACAGCCCAGCCCGCCCCCTCCGCTCCTCCACCGCTAATCCCCTCACCGTACCTCGCTCTCGCCTGTTCCGCCATCGACCCCCGGCCCACGTCATCCCCCGGGCCTGGAATGCCCTCCCTCTGCCCATCCACCAACCTAGCTCTCTTCCTCCCTTCAAGGCCCTACTGAGAGCTCACCTCCTCCAGGAGGCCTTCCCTGACTGAGGCCCTTCCTTCCTCTCCCCCTTGTCCCTCTCTCCATCCCCCCCATCTTACCTCATTCCCTTCCCCACAGCACCTGTATATATGTATATATGTTTGTACATATTTATTACTCTATTTATTTTATTTGTACATATCTATTCTATTTATTTTATTTTGTCAGTATGTTTGGTTTGTTCTCTGTCTCCCCCTTTTAAACTGTGAGCCCACTGTTGGGTAGGGACTGTCTCTATATGTTGCCAATTTGTACTTCCCAAGCACTTAGTACAGTGCTCTGTACATAGTAAGCACTCAATAAATACGATTGATGATGATGATGATGATGACTTACCCAAGGTCTCACAGCACACAAAAGGCAGAGCTGGGATTAGAACCCAGGTCCTCTGGATACCAGGTCCATGCTCTATCATTCATTCATTCAGCCAGTTGTATTCCTTGGGTTTTTACTGTGTGCAGAGCACTGTACTAAGCACTTGGGAGAGGACAATACAACAATGAACTGACACATTCTCTGCCCACATCGAGTTTACAGCCTCGAGAGTAGACTAGACTTTCCACTAGGCTTCGCTGCTTCAGTTGTGTCAGAAGAAACAGAACTTAGGCAGATAATAATAATGACGGCATTTGTTAAGCACTTACTATGTGCAAAGCACTGTTCTAAGTGCTGGGGAGGATACAAGGTGATCAGGTTGTCCCATGGGGGGCTCACAGTCTTAATCCTCATTTTACAGATGAGTTCACTGTGGCACAGAGAAGTTAAGTGACTTGCCCAAACTCACACACCTGACAATTGACGGAGCCGGGATTTGAACCCATAACCTCTGACTCCAAAGCCCGTACTCTTTCCACTGAGCCATGCTGCTTCTCATGCTGAAAGTCAAGACTCCCAAACCCATGCTCTTTCCACTAAATCCACACTGCTTCCTTGCCCATAATAATAATAATGGCATTTATTAAACACTTCCTATGTGCAAATCACTGTTCTAAGCACCGGGGAGTTTACAAGGTGATGAGGTTGTCCCACATGGGGCTCACACTCTTAATCCCCATTTTACAGATGAGGTCACTGAGGCACAGAGATGTGAAGTGACTTGCCCAAAGTCACACAGCTGACAAGTGGCGGAGCGGGATTAGAACCCATGACCTCCGACTCCCAAGCCCATGCTCTTACCATTAAGCCACACTGAATGGATCGGTTTTCTGGGACTATTGATTACTTAATTTATAGAAGTTTTACATTATAGCTCAATTTTCTTTCAGTGTCATTCTCAAGTGCTAGATGACTCTTTTGCCCCACTTACTAGCTACCTCTAGCAGCCCACATGATCCAACTATATCCCCGGAATTTGTCCTGAGGCCTGACCTTGCCTGCATAAAATTAACCTTACAGAAAAGTGACCAAAATCTTATCCCATGTTATCCCAGTGCCTGGAAGGAAAACATATCAGGTGTTCAGGGGTAGTAGTTAAATAGCAACATATGGTTAGTTGAACCAAATCTTGCAGGTGTTCCACTCGCTGACCAGACTGCTTCGTCTTGAAGGTCAGAGGGAACCAATAAATAATTACACAACCTTCAGAGAGGTCAGTGAGAAAACCTAGTTTGAGATCAAATTTTCCATGAATCTATTACCCATATGATCTTAAAGCATGTGTGGACCCAGCACCCATGGGAAAAGCAAATAAAACTGCCAGTTAATAATCCTTTGTGCTTGTGTGGGATTTTTTTTTTTCACAAAAATCCACCTACTCCCCACCCCTCAAGCGTTTAATTATCTCTGTATAATAAACCGAAAGCCCAAGACAAAAAAGTTGTGAGCATTGGCAACGACTACCAGGGGAATTCATGCCAGGGGCTGGATTATTACCATCATTATTAGTGTTGTTAATGTTGCAACAAAGCATATTGCAACACCGTCAAACACCTCGGCTGTTCTGTAGTTACCATTAAGACGCTTTTCAAAATCAAGATTCTAGGTTACGTCGGTGTAAAGTATGTGGGGCTTTTTTTAATGGCCTTTGTTAAGCACTTACTATGTGTCAAACACTGTTCTAAGCACCCCACTGTTGGGTAGGGACTGTCTCTGTATGTTGCCAATTTGTACTTCCCAAGCGCTTAGTACAGTGCTCTGCACACAGTAAGCGCTCAATAAATACGATTGATGATGATGATGATGATGATGATGATGTTTATCAGAACAGACACATTCCCTGTCCCACAGGACTCACAGCCTAAGTAGGAGGGAGATCGGGTATTGAATTGAATCCCCTTTTTACAGATGAGGAAACAGGGAAGTTAAGAGACTTGCCCAGGGGCACCCAGCAGGCAAGTGGCCGAGTCAGAATTAGAACCCAGGTCCCCTGATTCCCAGGCCCATACTCTTTCCACTCGGCCACACTGCTTCTCCCATTGGTCACACCAAAAAGGTGAGGTTAGGAATGTTAGGCAGATATACCCAATATCACACCGGGAAGGAATGATCCCAGCCCTACAGCACTTATGGACTGTGAGCCCACTGTTGGGTAGGGACCGTCTCTCATGTGATGCCAACTTGTACTTCCCAAGCGCTTAGTACAGTGCTCTGCACACAGTAAGCGCTCAATAAATACGATTGAATGAATAGAACACAGTCCTGGGAGTCAGAAGGTCACGGGTTCTAGTCCCGGCTCCACCACTTGTCTGTTGTGTGACTTTGGGGAAGTCACTTTCCTTCTCTGGCCCTCAGTTACCTCACCTGGAAAATGAGGATTAAGGCTGTAAATCCTATGTAATAATAATAATAATAATAATAGCATTTGTTAAGTACTTACTATGTGCAAAGCACTGTTCTAAGTGCTGGGTAGATACAAGGTCATCAGGCTGTCCCGTGTTGTATTCACAGTTTTATTCCCCACTTTACAGATGAGGTAACTGAGGCACAGATAAGTTAAATCAATCAATCAATCAATCAATCATACTTATTGAGCACTTACTGTGTGCAGAGCACTGTACTAAGTGCTTGGGAAGTACAAGTTGGCAACATATAGAGACAGTCCCTACCCAACAGTGGGCTCACAGTCTAGAAGGGGGACAAAACCAAACATATTAACAAAATAAAATAAATAGAATAGATATGTACAAGTAAAATAAATAAATAAATAAATAGAGTAATAAATATGTACAAACATATATACAGGTGCTGTGGGGAAGGGAAGGAGGTAAGACGGTGGGATGGAGAGGGGGACGAGGGGGAGAGGAAGGAGGGGGCTCAGTCTGGGAAAGCCTCCTAAATGACTTGCCCAAAGTCACAGAGCTGACAGGTGGTGGAGCCGGGATTAGAACCCACAACCTTTGACTTCCAAGCCCTTGCTCTTTCCACTAAGCCACGGGACAGGGACTGTGTCCAACCCGATTAGTGCTTAGAACAGTACCTTGCACATGGTAAGCTCTTAAATACCATTATTATTATTATTATGTACATAGCCACAATTTATTTCTTCATATTAATGTCCGCCTTTTCCAAGACTGTAAACTCCTTATAGTGCTCTATCCACTAGGCTATAAGTGCTGTAGGGCTGGGATCATTCCTCCCCTGAGTGATACTGGCTATACCTGCCCAACATTCCTAACCTCATCTTTTTGGTGCGACCAATGGGAGGAACAGTATGGCCGAGTGGAAAGAGTATGGGCCTGGGAATCAGGGGACCTGGGTTCTAATTCTGACAGTAAACTCTATAGCACTGTATTCTCCCAAGTGCTTACTTCAGTGCTCTGCACACAGTAAGTCCTCAATAAATACCAGACTAAGCCCCACTTTACCTCATCTCCCACTTCTTCTGCCTCACTCTGACTTGCTCCCTTTGCTCTTTCCCCCTTCCAGCCCCGTAGCACTTTTGTACATATCTGTAATTTTATTTATTTGTATTGATGTCTGTCTCCCCAACTCTAGACTGTAAACCCGTTGTGGGCAGGGAATGTGACTGCTTATTGCTGTCTTGTACTCTCCCAAGCACCTAGTACAGTGCTCGGCACACAGTAAGTGCTCAATAAACAAGATTGAGTGAATGAATGAATGAAATACCACCGACTTGATTCACTGGTTGCCAACTTGTACTTCCCAAGTGCTTAGTACAGTGCTCTGCACACAGTAAGTGGTCAATAAATATGATTGATTGATTGATTGATTGATTGATTGATTGGGAAGAACTTCCAGAGCTCCAGATTCTCCCTTCATTAGTTTAAGATACAAGATAAGGGTTCATCCTCTGAGCTTCAGCCCCACTGAACTGTAGCCCTTTAATCAATCAATCATATTTATTGAGTGCTTACTGTGTGCGGAGCACTGTACTAAATGCTTGGGAAGTACAAATCAGCAACATATAGAGACGGTCCCTACCCAACAATGGGCTCACAGTCTAGAAGGGGGAGACAGACAATAAAACAAAACGATTAGACGGGCTTAAGGAAATGTTGACGACCAATTTGTTCTTTATTCTAGATGAGATGATGTTTCCGCTCTGATGTAGAAAACCCAACTCGAAATCAGCCTCGATGGTTGTTAATCATTTCGCAAGGGAAGCATCACATGGGAAGTTGTCAGATGAGTCTGAGATTCCTAACAGCAGACTGCACACAATCTGCTGAAGCAGAAGAGGAGAGTGTTTGGAAGCCGTGTGGCTTAGTGGGGCGTCAGAAAGACCTGGGTTCTAATCCCTCCTCTGCCACTTGTCTGCTCTGTTACCTTGGGAAAATCATTTAACTTCCCAGGGTCTCAGTTACCTCACTTGTAAAATGGGTATTAAAATTGTGAGCCCCAGGCGGGACATGGACTGTGCCCAATTTAAGTATCTTGTAACTATCCCATGCTTAACATAGTACCTGGTACATAGTGAACACTTAACAAATACCATAATATCAATCAATCAATTAACAAATCATATTTATGGAGCGCTTAGTGTGTGCAGAGCACTGTACTAGGAGCTTGGGAGAGTGCAACACAACAGTATAACAGACACATTGCTCACAGTGTGATTACAGTCTTGGGGGAAACAAATATTAATATAAATAAATTATGGCTATAAGCGCTGTGGGTTTGGCTGGTGAGTAAAGGGAGAAAGTCAGGGGACACAGAAGGGAGTGGGAAAAGAAGAAGTGAGGGTTTAATCAGGGAGGAGCTGTGCATTCAATAAGGCTTTGAAGGTGGGGAGAATAATTGTCTGTCGAATATGAATAGGGAGGGCGTTATAGGCCAGAGGCAGGATGTGGATGAGAAATGGGCAGTGAGATGGGTGAAATCAAGGTACAGTGAGTAGGTAGGGGAAGCAGCGCGGCTCAGTGGAAAGAGCCCAGGTTTGGGAGTCAGAGGTCCTGGGTTCTAATCCCGGCTCTGCCACTTGTCAGCTGTGTGACTTTGGGCAAGTCACTTCACTTCTCTGGGCCTCAGTTACCTCATCTGTTAAATGGGGATTAAGACTGTGAGACCCACGTGGGACAACCTTGATTACCTTGTATCTCCCCAGCACTTAGAACAGTGCTTGGCCTATAATAAGCGCTTAACAAATACCAACATTATTATTATTATTGGCATTAGAGGAGTGAAGTATGCAGGCTGGGTTGTAGTGGGAGATTAGGGAGGTGAGGTAGAAGGGGGCAGGGTGATCGAGTGCTTCAAAGCAGATGGTTAAGGAGTTTCTGATTGATGCGTAGGTGGATGGGCAACCACTGAAGGGTTTTGAGGGGTGGGGAAACATGGACTGAACGTTTTTGCAGAAAAATGATCAGGGCAGCGGACGAAGTATGGACTGGAGTAGGGAGAGACAACTGGCTGGGAGGTCAACCTGGAGGCTGGTACAGTAGTCCAGGTGGGAGAGGATAAATGCTAGGATTAACGTGGTAGCATTTTGGATGGAGAGGAAAAGGAGGATTTTAGTGATGTTGCAGAGGTGAGAATAATAATAATAATGATGGTATTTGTTAAGCGCTTACTATGTGCAAAGCGCTGATCTAAGCACTGGGGGGATACAAGGTGATCAGGTTGCCCCATGTGGGGCTCACGTCTTAATCCCCATTTTCCAGATGAGGGAACTGAGGCTCAGAGAAGTGAAGTGACTTGTCCAAAGTCACCCGGCTGACAAGTGGCAGAGTCGGGATTTGAACCCATGACCTCTGACTCCAAAGCCCGGGCTCTTTCCACTGAGCCACGCTGCTTCTTAGGAGGCCTTCCCAGACTGAGCCCACTCCTTCCTCTCCTCCTCGTTCCCCTCTCCATCCCCCCCATCATCCCTCCTTCCCTTCCCCACAGCACCTGTATATATGTATATATGTTTGTACATATTTATTACTCTATTTATTTATTTATTTTACTTGTACATATCTATTCTATTTATTTTATTTTGTTAGTATGTTTGGTTTTGTTTTTTTTTTCCTCTGTCTCCCCCTTTTAGACTGTGAGCCCAATGTTGGGTAGGGACTGTCTCTATATGTTCCCAATTTGTACTTCCCAAGCGCTTAGTACAGTGCTCTGCACACAGTAAGTGCTCAATAAATATGATTGATTGGTTGATTGATTGACTGGCAGGATTTAGTGATAGATTGAATGTGTGGGTTGAATGAGAGCGAGGAGTCAAGGATAACGCCAAGATTATGGGCTTGTGAGACAGGAAGGATGGAGGACAGTGGGTGGGAAGATAAGGAGTTCTGTTTTAGGCATGTCAAGTTCGAGGTGATGCCAGGAGGAAATGTGATACTGCAGAGAGGGAGAGAGATCAGGGTTGGAGATGGAGATTTGGGCATCATCCTCATAGAGGTGGGAGTTGAAGCCATGGGGCGAATTCATTCAATTCAGTCGTATTTATTGAGTGCTTACTGTGTGCACAGCACTGGACTAAGCGCTTGGAAAGTACAATTCGGCAACATACAGAGATGGTCCCTACCCAACAAGGGGCTCACAGTCTAGAAAAGGAGACAGACAACAAAATAAGTTCCGCCCCGTGTCTAGTGGGTGACCTTAGTACTTAGTGTACCTTAGTAGCCTCATCTATAAAATGGAGACTCCTGTGCACCCCTTGGGGGCCATGGACTACACTGTACCTAAGGCATGCCACTTGAATGTTTCCCAGTGATCAGTTCAGTGCCTGGCACCCAGCGGGTGCCTTAACAAATGCCCTTGAAAATAATAATAATAATAATAATGGCATTTATTAAGCGCTTACTATGTGCAAAGCACTGTTCTAAGCGCTAGGAAGATCCTTAGAACCGAGCGTTCCCCCTCGGCCACCATCTTGCTGCGCATCTCTTCCTCCCCTCCTGTCCCCCAGCCACTTTCACTCACTCAATCATACTTATTGAGTGCTTACTGTGTACAGAGCACTGTACTAAGTGCTTCAGTACTAAGCCACGTTGAAAGAGCACAGACTTGTGAGTCAGAGGTTATAATAATAATAATAATGATGGCATTAATTAAGTGCTTACTATGTGCGCAAAGCACTGTTCTAAGCGCTGGGGAGGTTACAAGGCGATCAGGTTGTCCCACGAGGGGCTGTCTTAATCCCCATTTTACAGATGCGGTAACTGAGGCACAGAGAAGTTAAGTGGCTTGCCCAAAATCACACAGCTGACAATTGGTGTAGCCAGGATTTGAACCCACGACCTCTGACTCTCCAAGGGAGTGAGTGTAGTTGGGTACAGTGGCCTTCACACAGTAAGCGCTCAATAAATATGATTGAATGAATGAGTGACCCAGAACTGAATCTTGAGGGACCACGCGAAGCAGCGTGGCTCAGTGGAAAGAGCCCGGGCTTTGGAGTCAGAGGTCATGGGTTCGAATCCCGGCTCCACCACATGTCTGCTGTGTGACCTTGGGCAAGTCACTTCACTTCTCTGAGCCTCAGTGGCCTCATCTGTAAAATGGGGATGATGACTGTGAGCCCCACGTGGGACAACCTGATCACCCTGCAACCTCCCCAGTGCTTAGAACAGTGCTGTGCACACAGTAAGCGCTTAAAAAATGCCATTATTATTATTATTATTACCACAAGTCCGTGCTTAGTACAGTGGCCGGCACATAGTAAGCGCTTAACAAATACCATAATCATTACCACAGTTAGGGTGTGGGAGGAAGAATATATATTAAAAAAAGACTATGTGCTATGGGCTTAAAGGATACGAAACAAACAAATGTGGAGAAAGACTTCAGTGAAGGTGAAAACATTAGCAAACGGACAAATGGAAATTTCACATGCTCCAGGAGCTCTGAAAGACCCAGGAAGAGACGGCATGGAGATCAACAGCCATATTGTTGAGATTATGCAACCCTATGGCCTTGAGTTAGTACAGTGCTCTGCACATAGTAAGCGCTCAATAAATGTGATTGATTGATTGAGTTAAGAGAGGAAGAAATAATGACTACACAGTACACGGTATTGTACAATGATAATTCATGTGCAGGATTTCTGAAAAGAAAATGCTTAAAATTTACCTGGCGGTGATCCCCAAATATATATAGATAGACAGAAAGATAATATATATATATATACATATATATATATACTGTGTACAGAGCACTGTACTAAGCACTTCAGTACTAAGCCACGTTGAAAGAGTACAGACTTGTGAGTCAGAGGTCATAATAATAATAACGATAATGGCATTAATTAAGCACTTACTATGTGCGCAAAGCACTGTTCTAAGCACTTCAGTACTAAGCCACGTTGAAAGAGTACAGACTTGTGAGTCAGAGGTCATAATAATAATAATAATAATAATAATAATAATGGCATTAATTAAGCGCTTACTATGTGTGCAAAGCACTCTCCTAAGCGCTGGAGAGGTTACAAGGTGATCAGGTTGTCCCACGGGGGGTTCATATATATATGTGTGTGTATATATACATAATAATGGTGGTATTTGATAAGCGCTTACTATGTGCCAACTACTGTTCTAAGCATTGGGATAGATAAGGTAATCAGGTTGTCCCATACGGGGCTCACTGTCTTAATCCCCGTTTTACAGATGAGGTAACTGAGGCCCAGAGAAGTTAAGTGACTTGCTCAAAGTCACACAGCTGATAAGTGGCAGAGCCTGGATTAGAACCCACGACCTCTGACCCCCAAGCCCATGCTCTGTCCACTAAACCATGCTGCTTCTTTATATCTGGGGAAATATATGTAGCAGCATGGCCTAGTGAAAATAACATGGCTCTAGAAGTCAAAGGACCTGGGTGCTAATCCTGCCTCTAATCTTTGCTCAAGGTAGATTGCAGGGGCCGGGGGTGAAGAGGAGAGGCAGGGCAAGGTAAGTAGTGTGGTTTAGTCAATCAATCAATCAATCGTATTTATTGAGCGCTTACTGTGTGCAGAGCACTGTACTAAGCGCTTGGGAAGTACAAGTTGGCACCATATAGAGACGGTCCCTACCCAACAGTGGGCTCACAGTCTAAAAGGTTTAGTGGAAAGAGCATGGGCCTGGGAATCAGAAGACCTGGGTTTTAATCCTGACTCTGCCACTTGTCAGCTATGTGAGCTCCCGAAAGTCACTTCACTTCTCCGTTCCTCAGTTACCTCATCTGTAAAATGGGGATTAAATCGTACTTCCTCCTTGTTAGGCTTGGAGCCCCATGTGGGACGGGGACTGTGTCCAACGTGATTATCTTGTATCCACCCCAGTGGATATGTCGCCGATTTGTACTTCCCAAGTGCTTAGTACGGTGCTCTGCATACAGTAAGCGCTCAATAAATATGATTGATTGAATGAATGAATGAATGAATGAATGCCATGCTGGGCAGCAGCGGTGTGGGAGAGAGTCGAGGGCGGAGAGTTGTTTAATGCGCGGAAGGAGGCAATGGTAAACCGCTTCCGGATTTTTACTGAGAAAACGATTGTAGATGGAAGTGGGGTGTTCTGGGAGAGTTGTGTCCATGGCATCGTTAAGGGTCGGACACAACTTGACAGCATAAGACAACAATTTATTGAGCACTTACTGTGTGCAGAGCGCTGTACTAAGTGCTTGGGAGAGTACAGTATAACAGAGGCGGTAGACATGTTCCCTGCCCACAAGGAGCTTACAGTCAGTCTAGAAGGGGCCAGAATCCCTTATAACATCTATCAGAGCATTTCTGAGCAGAGGTAGTAATAGTAATAATAATAATGATGGCATTTATTAATCAACCAATCAATAAATCAATCGTATTTATTGAGCGCTTACTGTGTGCAGA
Organism: Tachyglossus aculeatus; assembly: GCF_015852505.1. Taxonomy (NCBI): domain Eukaryota; kingdom Metazoa; phylum Chordata; class Mammalia; order Monotremata; family Tachyglossidae; genus Tachyglossus; species Tachyglossus aculeatus. The sequence continues at coordinate 60,240,250 of NC_052068.1, read as the reverse complement.
GCACTGTACTAAGCGCTTGGGAAGTACAAGTTGGCAACATGTAGAGACAGTCGCTACCCAACAGTGGGCTCACAGTCTAGAAGGGGGAGACAGAGAACAAAACTAAACATATTAACAAAATAAAATAAATGGAATAGATATGTACAAGTAAAATACATAAATAAATAGAGTAATAAATATGTACAAACATATATACATATATACAGCTTATATATTAAGCGCTTACTATGTGCAAAGCACTGTTCTAAGCGCTGGGGAGGTTACAAGGTGATCAGGTTGTCCCACGGGAGGCTCACAGTCTTAATCCCCATTTTACAGCTGAGGTAACTGAGGCCCAGAGAAGTGAAGTGACTTGCCCAAAGGCATACAGCTGACAATTGGTGGAGCTGGGATTTTGAACCCATGACCTCTGACTCCAAAGCCTGGGCTCTTTCCAATCAGCCAAGCTGCTTCAGAGATCCTACACCGATAGCTGGGGCAGGGAATATGTCTACCAACTCCGTTATATTATACTCTCCCAAGCGTTTGGTACAGTGCACACGGTAAGCGCTCAATAAATTCCATTGATTGGTTGATCAATTGATTGATCAATTGATTGATTCCCCCCTTTTAGACTGTGAGCCCACTGTTGGGTAGGGACTGTCTCTATATGTTGCCAACTTGGACTTCCCAAACGCTTAGTACAGTGCTCTGCACACAGTAAGCGCTCAATAAATACGATTGATTGATTGATTGATTGATTGATTGATTGAAAAACTGGAATCCTCCCAGTAGGATCGAGCTGATGTTTTTACTCTTCTTGCCTTTCCTGGCGTCTATCTTCCTCCTGCTCAGGAATATGAGTCCGCCATTGCCCTGGCACTGTGTGAGACTCATTTTCCACGTACTACACCCCCGAGCTCAACTCTGCTTCCCATTTAACGTCACCATACAACTATTACTACTATTACTGTGCTCTGGTAACTAGTTCACATAATAAAATGACAACTGAACTAGAGGCCCACCCCAAATGCTTTGCTTCTGACCCCAACGAAGCAGCCTGGCTTAGTGGAAAGAGCATGGGCTTGGGAGTCGGAGGTTGTGGGTTCTAATCCCGCTCTGCCACCTGTCAGCTGTGTGACTTTGGGCAAGTCACTTCACTTCTCTGGGCCTCAGTTACCTCATCTGGAAAATGGGGATTGAGGCTGTAAGCCCCAACCTGGACAACCTGGCCCCCCTCCCCAACTGGACACCACACCTCTTCCCGGCTGGAGCAGCCCTCCTCCTCCTCCTCCCCCTGGACCGGAAGTCATCCTTCAGGGGGTTGACATCAGATGATGCCCGGGTGGGCCGGGGACCTCCCTCTTGATTCATTCATTCAATCATATTTATGGAGCGCTTACTCTGTGCAGAGCACTGTACTAAGCGCTTGGGAAATACAAGGCCCTACTGAGAGCTCACCTCCTCCAGGAGGCCTTCCCAGACTGAGCCCCTTCCTTCCTCTCCTCCTCCATCCCCCCCGTCTTCTCTCCTTCCCTTCCCCACAGCACCTGTATATATGTATATATGTTTGTGCGTTTTTATTACTCTATTTATTTTACTTGAGAAGCAGTGTGGCTCAGTGGAAAGAGCCCGGGCTCTGGAGTCAGAGGTCATGGGTTCAAGTCCCAACTCTGCCACATGTCTGCTGTGTGACCTTGGGCAAGTCACTTCACTTCTCTGGACCTCAGTTCCCTCATCTGTAAAATGGGGATGAAGACTGTGAGCCCCCCGTGGGACAACCTGATCACCTTGTAACCTCCCCAGCGCTTAGAACAGTGCTGTGCACATAGTAAGCGCTTAACAAATGTCATTATTATTATTATTGTTGTATCTCCCCCAGCGCTTAGAACAGTGCCTGGCACACTGCAAGCACTTAACAAGTACCATCATCACTATTAGTATTATTATTATTACATTGCCTCTGTCACTGCACAGAACACACTTTAGTATGGCCTAGTGGAAAGAGCACAGGCCCAAGGGGCAGAGGACCTGGGTTCTAATTAGATAAGCAGCGTAGCTCAGTGGGAAGAGCCTGGGCTTTAGAGTCAGAGGTCATGCGTTCAAATCCTGGCTCCGCCACTTGTCAGCTGTGTGGGCAAGTCACCTCACTTCTCTGGGCCTCAGTTCCCTCATCTGTAAAATGGGGAATAAGATTATGAGCCCCCGTGGGACAACCACATCACCTTGTAACCTCCCCAGTGCTTAGAACAGTGCTTTGCACATAGTAAGCGCTTAATAAATGCTATCATTATTATTATTATTAATTCTGACTCTGCCACTTGCCTGCTGTGTGACATTCAGCAAATCACTTCACTTCTCTGTGCCTCAGTTTCCTCATCTGTCAAGTGGGGATTAAGACTGTGAGCCCTATGGGGGACAGGGACTGAGTCCAGCCCGATTTTCTTAGAAGCAGCGTGGCTCAGTGGAAAAGAGCCCGGGCTTTGGAGTCAGAGGTCATGGGTTCAAATCCCAGCTCCGCCAATTATCAGCTGTGTGAGTTTGGGCAAATCACTTCACTTCTCTGTGCCTCAGTGACCTCATCTGTAAAATGGGGATTAAGACTGTGAGCCCCCTGTGGGACAACCTGATCACCTTGTAACCTCCCCAGGGCTGAGAACGGTGCTTTGCTAATAGTAAGCGCTTAATAAATGCCATCATTATTATTACAGTGGTTGGTACAGTGCCTGGCACATAGTAAGTGCTTAACAAATTCATTCACTCATTCATCAAATCATATTTATTGAGCACCTACTGTGCGCAAAGCGATTGGGAGGGCACAATATAAGAACAAACAGACACACCCCATGCCCACAACCAGTTCACAGCTTACCACAATTATTATTACTGGCTTCCGTGTCTCTCATTGAAACTCCTGGCATAATACCGGTCTTTGTGACTTGGCAAGGTGGATAATGATGAACATTTCTGGAAAATCTCGTTCTTCGATTCCCAGAGGACAAGAGCCAACGTGTAGTAAGGTAACAGCTCAGGGCCCCTGTTTACCCCAAGTCTGTCAGTCATCCTCCGTCAGCACCCTGCATCTGCTACCGTTCCTCGGTGCGTGTTTAGGCTAGCGGCATCACTGCCAGGCCCGCCACCGATACCTTTCCTTCGCTGATTTTCACTTTCAAAAATAGATTAAAATCGGGGATGTAGGAAGCTGTGAGGAGAGAGTCAGGATAGAAGCTTTGGGAATATCAATCAATTAATAATATTTATTGAATGCTTACTGTGTGCGAAGCACCGAACTAAGAGCTTGGGAGAGAGTATAATGTGAGAGTTAGTAAACATATTCCCTGTCCAGTAGGAACTTAAGAGTCTAGAGATGATTTTACAGCCTAGAGAGGAGACGGGGAGGGTCTCCGTCTCTGTCTCCCTGCCCAGCTCCACGTCACCTTATCAATAATCTGGCCGCTTCCCACCTTTCTTCCCAGCCTGACTCCTCGCCAATAATGATAGCATTTATTAAGTGCTTACTATGTGCAAAGCACTGTTCTAACTGCTGGGGAGGTTACAAGGTGATCAGGTTGTCCCATGGGGGGCTCACAGTCTTCATCCTCATTTTACAGATGAGGTAACTGATGCACAGAGAAGTGAAGTGACTAGCCCAAAGTCACACAGCTGACAATTGGCAGAGCCGGGATTTGAACCCATGACCTCTGACTCCAAAGCCCGGGCTCTTTCCACTGAGCCATGCTGCTTCTCCTTTAGACCATAAGCTCCTTGTGGGCAGAGATCGTGCCTACCAACTCTGTCGCAGTTGTGTGTGACCTTGGACAAGTCGCTTTACTTCTCTGTGCCTTAGTTTCCTCGTCTTTAAAATGGAGATTTAATACTTGTCCTCCCTCTTAGTCAGACAGTGAGCCCCACTCAATTACCTTGTACAATAATGATTGTGTACTTGTTAAGCGCTTACTGTGTGCCAGACACCGTATTAAGTGCCGAGGTAGATAGAGGGTAATTGGGTTGGACACAGTCCCTGTCCCACACTGGGCTCAAGTCTCCATCCCCATTTTACAGATGAGGAAACTGAGGCACAGAGAAGTGAAGTGACTTACCCAACATCACACAGCAGACAAGTGGAGGAGCTGGATTAGAACCCATGATCTTCTGACTCTCAGGCCCCGCAGGAGGACATTGTGCTACAGTGGAGGTTCCCTGCCCTGGAAATGCCTACTGTCCTAATGAGTGAATAGGACACAAGCACAAATATACAACGTAACACTTATTAATAATTAATAATAACAATAATAAAAGGTTATTTGTTAAGCATTTACTATGTGTCAGGCACTGTTCCAAGCACTGGGGTAGATACAAGATCATTTGGTTGGACCATGTATCTACCCCAGTGCTCAGTACAGTGATCTGCGCACAGTAAGCACTTAGTAAATATATTGATTGATTGATTGATCCCTCTACAGGCTCTGTGGACTGGTCTCCAGGTGCATTCAAGTCCCCAGAATTCCAACTTCTTGAGTCAAAGGGAAGTTCAAGTACAGGAAAAGAAATAGTTCCTGGATCCAGAGGTGGTGATACCACCAATTATGAAAAAGTTTTATCAAATTACCCAGAATTGTGTACTTCATCCATTATAGATGAGCGATACAGTCATTTTAATGTATTTATATGGAGTAGGAGAGGTTTCATAATAAGGTAAATAACCTATCATCATCATCATCATCAATCGTATTTATTGAGCGCTTACTATGTGCAGAGCACTGTACTAAGCGCTTGGCAAGTACAAATTGGCAACATATAGAGACAGTCCCTACCCAACAGAGGGCTCACAGTCTAAAAGGGGGAGACAGAGAACCAAACCAAACATAGTAACAAAATAAAATAAATAGAATAGCTATGTACAAGTAAAATAAACAAATAAATAAATAAATAAATAAATAAATAGAGTAATAAATATGTACAAACATATATACATAATAATAATGATAATAACCGTGTTATTTGTTAAGCACTTATTATATGCCAAGCACTATACTAAGCCCTGGGGTAGATACAAGGCAATTTAGTTTGGATTCTGCGTCGTCAGGCTTGGGGCTCACAGTCTGAGTAGGAGGCAGAGCAGATAACCTCCACTTTACAGTTGAGGAAACTAAGGCCCAGAGAAGTGAAGTGACTTGTCCAAAGTCACACAGCAGGCAAGCTACAGAGGTGGCATTTGAACCCAAGTCTTTTAGTTCCTTGGCCTGTGCTCATTTCATTAGGCCTCATGCCTTCTCTATTCATTTTACTTCCTCAGAAGTGAAATGAATGTGCTGATTTAGTGACACACCCGGTGAAGAGAAAGCCCCCTCTCCCCATTCCCTCCGTCTACCTCTCAGGCTTTCCTACTCTTCCCGCTTATCCTCTTTAAACTTTACCTCCACTCCCTGCTGCCCTTCAGCACTTTAAAAATTGCTTCCTTGTTTTCTCACAACTCCCTTGCCCGCCAACACTTTGGGAGCTCAAAAATCAAACTGATGTGTCGTGAAACTGAAACTAAGGGTTAATTTAAGAATGGTATATGTGCTATCCATAGCATCGTCATTATTATCATTATTAATTATCATTACATTTGTTAAGCACTTACTATGTGCCACCCACTACTTAAAGCACTGGGGTAGATACAGTTTAATCAGTCTGGACACAGCCCTTTTTCCACATGGGGCTCACAAGTCTAAATAGGAGGGATTAATAATAATAATAGTAATGTTGGTATTTGTTAAGCGCTTACTATGTGCCAAGCACTGCTCTAAGCACTGGGGAGGATACAAGGTAATCAAGGTTGTCCCCCGTGGGGCTCACAGTCTTAATCTCCGTTTTACAGACGAGGGAACTGAGGCACAGAGAAGTTACGTGACTTGCCCAGAGTCACACAGCTGACAAGTGGCAGAGCAGGGATTAGAACCCATGACCTCTGACTCCCAAGCCCGTGCTCTTTCCACTGAGCCCCTTCCTTCTTCTCCCCCTCCTCCCCCACCCCCCCCCCCCGGCCTTACCTCCTTCCCCTCCCCACAGCACCTGTATATATGTATATATGTTTGTACGGATTTATTACTCTTTATTTATTTTATTTCTACATATTTATTCTATGTATTTTATTTTGTTAATATGTTTTGTTTTGTTATCTGTCTCCCCCTTCTAGACTGTGAGCCTGCTGTTGGGTAGGGCCCGTCTCTATATGTTGCCAACTTGTACTTCCCAAGCGCTTAGTACAGTGCTCTGCACACAGTAAGCACTCAATAAATACGATTGAATGAATGAATGAATGAATGCTGCTTCTCAGATTAGGATTCAATCTCCATTTTATAAATGAGGTAACTGAGGCACAGAGAAGTTAAGCCATTTGATTAAGGTCGTACAGCAGAAACATTCATTCATTCAATCCGCGTGGCCCAGTGGAAAGAGCCCGGGCTTTGGAGTCAGAGGTCATGGGTTCAAACCCCAGCTCTGCCAATTGTCAGCTGTGTGACTTTGCTTCTCTGTGCCTCAGTTCCCTCTTCTGTAAAATGGGGATTAAGACTGTGAGCCCCCCGTGGGACAACCTGATCACCTTGTAACCTCCCCAGCGCTTAGAACAGTGCTTTGCTCATAGCAAGCGCTTAATAAATGCCATCATCATCATTCCAGCGCTTAGAACAGTGCTTTGCACATAGTAAGCGCTTAATAAATGCCGTCATTATTATTCAATCGTATTTATTGAGCGCTTACTGTGTGCAGAGCACTGTACTAAGTGCTTGGGAAGTACAAGTTGGCAACATATAGAGACGGTCCCTACCCAACAGTGGGCTCATAGCAGAGCTGGGATTGGAACCCAGGTCCTCTAGTTTCCAGACCAGTGTTCTGTTCTCTAGGCCCCACTACTTCTCAATGGTATTTTTTTGAGCACAAAGCGTCAGTAGAGCACTGTACTTAGTGCTTTGGAGAGTACGCTACAACAGAGTTGGCAGACACATGTGAGCCCGTTGTTGCTTAGGAATTGTCCCTCTGTTGCTGAACTGTGCTTTCCAAGAGCTTAGTACAGTGCTCTGCACCCAGTAAGCGCTCAATAAACATGACTGAATGAATGAATTCCCTGCCCACAACGAGTTTACGGTCTAAATCGTTGTTTGTTGTTGTTGTTGTTGTTGTCTGTCTCCCCCTTGTAGACTGTGAGCCTGTTGTTGGCTAGGGATTGTCTCTTGCCGAACTGTACTCTCTGTCCACAGTAAGTGCTCAATAAATACGATTGAATGAATGAATGAATAAATGAATGGAAGGAAGGCCTCCAGTCGAGACTGCCTGTAGGCTGTAATCTAGTTTGAAGGAGGCCTGAATTGGGTTCATCAGTCTTCACTGCTTCCCTCTGTAAGAAGCTGGAATTGAATCTTTTTAGGGAATTCTTTGCGGCAGTTCTGAAACTCTGCTCTGGGGAGTGATTATATCACGCCCGATTTCTCCGGTCCAGTATTTAGGATGGCAAAGGCTATTGTAGAATCGAAATGGAAATTTTTAAACTGTGAGTCCAAGGAACGTGGACCACGGCCAGCGCTTAGAACAGTGCTTGGCACATAGTAAGCGCTTAACAAATACTGTTATTATTATTATCATTAATTCTCAACTTTGGATTCTTTCCCAATGCTTGGCCCAGTGTTCCACACAGAGTAAGTGCTTAATAAGTACTATTACTATTCACTCATTCATTCATTCATTCATTGATTCAATTGTATTTATTGAGCGCTTACTTTGTGCAGAGCACTATACTAAGCGGTTGGAAAGTACAATTTGGCAGCAAATAGAGACAATTCCTACCCATCAACGGGCTCACCGTCTAGAAGAGGGGAGACAGACAACAAAACAAAACAAAGTGGACAGAACTAAATGATGGTTCAGTTACCACTTTTTTGAAAATGGTATTTGTTAAGGGCTTACTATGTGCCAGGCACTGTAATAATAATAATAATAATAATTATGGTATTTGTTAAATGCTTACTAAGTGCCAGGCACTGTACTAAGCTCAGAGGTAGATACATGATAATTAATAATAATAATAATAATAATAATAATGGTATTTTGTAAGCACTTACTATATGCCAAACACTGTTCTAAGTGCTGGGGTAGATACAAAGTTATCGGGTTGTCCTACATGGGGCTCACAGTCTTAATCCCCATTTTACAGATGAGGTAACTGAGGCACAGAGAATTGAAGTAACTTGCCCAAAGTCACATAGCTGACAGGTGATGGAGCTGGAATTAGAACCCACAAGCTCTGACACTCAAGCCCATGCTTTGGACACAGTCCCCGTCCCACACGAGGCTCACAGTCTTAATTCCCATTTTACAGATGAGGGAACTGAAGCCCAGAGAAGTGAAGTGACTTGCCCAAGATCACACAGCAGACAAGTGATGGAGCTAGGATTAGAACCCATGACCCCCAAGCCGGTCCTATATGCACTATGTGTGGACTCTGTGAGCCCACTGTTGGGTAGGGACCGTCTCTATATGTCACCAACTTGTACTTCCCAAGTGCTTAGTACAGTACTCTGCACACAGTAAGCGCTCAATAAATATGATTGAATGAATGAATGACTCCAGCATAGAGCATATTTCCCTTTCTTTGGATCTAAATAAGGACTGCTTGCCTTTTGCCTTTATTATCTTGTATTTGCAGTTAGGGAAATAAAAAATGCTGAGAGGTCAAATCAATTGTATGACTAAGTCAAGCGGGAGAGTGAAAAGCGATAAAGTAACACAGAACAAAGGGTCTGTTCAGGTGATTGCTGCTCTGATCTAATCCTTCACTTTCCCTTTTCCAGCCGTTTTATCTAAGGCTTGGCAACGCTCTTCCTAATTAAGAATACTGCATCACATACAAGTGCTTAGTACAAAGCTCTGCACATAGTAAACGCTCAGTAAATATGATTGATTGATTTATCGTGCCAAATGCCAAAGAATGGACAAAGTAGAATTAAATTATTTTCTACCTGTACTTTAAAATTGGAAAGCTGTTTCAAAGTTACATAGACTTTTTTCATGGTATTTGTTAAATGCTTACTATGTGCCAGCGACTGTTCTAAACGCTGGGGAAGACACAAGCTAATCAGGATGGACACCGTTCGTGTCCCGCATGGGGCTCACAGTCTTAATCCCCATTTTCCAGATGAGGTAACTGAGACACAGAGAAGTGAAATGACTCAACCCTAGGTCATAGAGCAGACACCTGTCTATATGTTTTGTTTTGTTGTCTGTCTCCCCCTTCTAGACTGTGAGCCCGTTGTTGGGTAGGGACCGTCTCTATATATTGCCGACTTGTACTTCCCAAGCGCTTAGAACAGTGCTCTGCCCACAGTAAGCGCTCAATAAATACGATTGAATGAATGAATGAATGACAAGTGGCAGAGCTGGGATTAGAACCCAGATCCTTCTGACTCTCAGGACCGTGCTTTATCCATTAGGCAACATTGCTTCCCTGTTTAAAAGGATACAGACCTGGACACCAGCATGATGTGAGCCCGTTGTTGGGTAGGGATTGTCCCTGTCTGTTGCCGAATTGTACTTTCCAAGCACTCCATACAGTGCTCTGCACACAGTAAGTGCTCAATAAATACGATTGAATGGAGTCATTTTAAATGAATGAATGAATGAATTTTCTGTTTGTGCATTTAAATTTAAAAGCTCTTTAAAAATCAAATAACCCATTTGAAAGTATAAGGACATAGAAAACTAACAGGAAGCAAGAATTAATTTGGACATTCAATCAGTGCTTAAATCATAATAGAGAAGTAGCATGGTTCAGTGGAAAGAGCACGGGCTTTGGAGTCAGAGGTCATGGGTTCAAATTCCGGCTCCACCACTTGTCAGTTGTATGACTTTGGGCAAGTCACCTAACTTCTCTGAGCCTCAGTTCCCTCATCTGTATCAATCAATCAATCAATCGTATTTATTGAGCACTTACTGTGTGCAGAGCACTGTACTAAGCGTTTGGGAAGTCCAAGTTGGCAACATATAGAGACAGTCCCTACCCAACAGTGGGCTCACAGTCTAGAAGGGGGAGACAGAGAACAAAACCAAACATATTAACAAAATAAAATAAATAGAATAGATATGTACAAGGAAGATAGAGTAATAAATATGTACAAACATGTATACATATATACAGGTGCTGTGGGGAAGGGAAGGAGGTAAGGCAGGGGGATGGAGAGGGGAAGGAGGGGGGATTAAGACTGTGAGCCCCCCATGGGACAACCTGATCACCTTGTAACCTCCCCAGTGCTTAGAACAGTGCTTTACACATAGTAAGCACTTAATAAATGCCATCATTATTATTATTGTAATTATAATAATGATGGTGTTTGTTAAGTTTACTAGGTGGCAAGCACTGCACTAAGTAATGGGGTAGCTGGAAGTTAATCAAATCAGATACAGTCCCTGACCCACATGCCACTCACAGTCTAAGTAGGAGTTAAGGAGAGTAAGGGGGCTCTAGACTATAAGCTCGTTGTAGGTAGGGAATGTGTCTGTTCATTATTCTATTGTACTCTCCCAAGCACTTACTAGATGTGAGAGCTTGAATGAGCAGGGTAGAGGTTTGGATGGAGAGGAAAGGGCGGATCTTGGCAATGTTGTGGAGCTGAGACCGGCTGGTTTTGGTGATGGCTTGGATGTGAGGGGTGAATGAGAGAGCGGAGTCTGTGCCTCAGTTATCTCATCTATAAAATGGGGATTAAGATTGTGAGCCCCCCGTGGGACAACCTGATCACTTTGTATCCTCCCTAGTGCTTAGAACAGTGCTTTGCACATAGTAAGAGCTAAACAAATACCAAAATTATTATTATTATTATTATTCCTGATGGCAGTTGGTGGTAACAAATACCAAAATTATTATTATTATTATTATTATTATTATTATTATTATTATTATTATTATTCCTGATGGCAGTTGGCAGTACTAAATCCAGGCTGTACTAACGACCCTGATAGGATAGGATTGGCTATGAAGCCTCCATTAGACTGTAGCCTAGTGGAAAGAGCACAGACCTGGTTGTCACAGGACCTAGGTTCTAATAGCTGCTGTGTGACTTTGGGCAAGTCACTCAATTTCTCTGGGCCTTGGTTCCCTCTTTTGAAAAATGGGGATCCGATACCCATTCTCCTTCCTACTTAGATTGGAAGCCCCATGTGGGATCTGAGACTGCAAGGTAATTCTAGACTATAAGCCCGGTGTGGGCAGGGATTCATTCATTCATTTGTATTTATTGAGCGCTTACTGTGTACAGAGCACTGTAATAAGAGCTTGGAAAGTACAATTCGGCAACAGATAGAGACGATCCCTACCTAACAACGGGCTCACAGTCTAGAAGGGGGAGACAGACAACAAAAAAAGTAGACAGGCATCAACTGCTTTAAGAACTGGGGTGGATACAAGTTAATCAGGTCAGACATAGTACCTGTCCCACGCAGGGGTCAAGCGACTTGCCCAAGGTCACACAACAAGCAAGTGGCAGGGCCAGGAATTAAAACCCAGGTCCTCTGTCTCCTAGGCCTGTGTTTTTTCCACTAGACCATGCGGTTTCTATACATATGACAATTATTATCTTGTCTCTATTGCTGAATTACACTCACTCCCTTGGTGACCTCATTCACTCCCACGGCTTCAACTATTATCTCTACGCTGATGACACCCAAATCTACATTTCTGCCCCTGCTCTCTCCCCCTCCCTCCAGGCTCGCATCTCCTCCTGCCTTCAGGACATCTCCATCTAGATGTCTGCCCGCCACCTAAAACTCAAAATGTCCAAGACTGAACTCCTTGTCTTCCCTCCCAAACCCTGCCCTCTCCCTGACTTTCCCATCTCTGTTGACGGCACTACAATCCTTCCCGTCTCACAAGCCCGCAAACTTGGGGTCATCCTCGACTCCTCTCTCTCGTTCACTCCTCACATACAAGCAGTCACCAAAACCTGCCGGTCTCAGCTCCGCAACATCGCCAAGATCCGCCCTTTCCTCTCCATCCTAACCGCTACCCTGCTCATTCAAGCTCTCATCCTATCCCGTTTGGACTACTGTAACAGCCTCCTCTCCGATCTCCCATCCTCTTGTCTCTCCCCACTTCAATCCATACTTCACGCCGCTGCCCGGATTGTCTTTGTCCAGAAACACTCTGGGCATGTTACTCCCCTCCTCAAAAATCTCCAGTGGCTACCAATCAACCTATGCATCAGGCAGAAACTCCTCACCTTCGGCCTCAAGGCTGTCCATCACTTCGTCCCCTCCTACCTCACCTCCCTTCTGTCCTTCTCCAGCCCAACCCGCACCCTCCGCTCCTCTGCCGCTAATCTCCTCACTGTGCCTCGTTCTCGCCTGTCCCGCCGTCGACCCCCAGCCCAGGTCATCCCCCCTGGCCTGGAATGCCCTCCCTCTGCCCCTCCCCCAAGCTCGCTCTCTTCCTCCCTTCAAGGCCCTGCTGAGAGCTCACCTCCTCCAGGAGGCCTTCCCACACTGAGCCCCCTCCTTCCTCTGCCCCTCCTCCCCCTTTCCATCACCCCCACCTTACCTCCTTCCCTTCCCCACAGCACCTGTATATATGTTTGTACATATTTATTATTTATTTATTTATTTTGCTTGTACATATCTATTCTATTTATTTTATTTTGTTAATATGTTTGGTTTTGTTCTTTGTCTCCCTCTTCTAGACTGTGAGCCCACTGTTGGGTAGGGACCGTCTCTATATGTTGCGAACTTGTACTTCCCAAGTGCTTAGTACAGTGCTCCGCACACAGTAAGCGCTCAATAAATATGATTGATTGATTGAGTGCACACAGTAAGCGCTCAATCAATCAATCATTCGTATTTATTGATCAATAAATACGATCAATAATCAATAAATACGATTGAATGAATTGAATGAATCATATTTACTCCAGCGCATAGTACAGGGCTTGCCGCATTGTAAATGCTCAACCAAAAAAAAAAAAAAAAAAGAGAGAGAGAGGTGGCATAACCAGGATTAGAACCCTGGTCCTCTGACTCCCAGCCCCGTGTTCTTTCCACTAAGCCATGCTACTTTTCATTAAGAAGAATATGGAAAATAATATTGTCTGGGAGCAACATTTAGCCTGGCCTACTGGATTGCGCACGGGCCTAGGAATCAGAAAGAACTGAGTTCTAGTCCTGGCTTCATGACTTTTTTTTTAATGGCATTTATTAAGCGCTTACTATGTGCAAAGCACTGTTCTAAGCGCTGGGGAGGTTACAAGGTGATCAGGTTGTCCCCCGGGGGGGGCTCACAGTCTTCATCTCCATTTTACAGATGAGCTGAGGCACAGAGAAGTTAAGTGACTTGCCCAAGGTCACGCAGCTGGCAATTGGCGGAGCCGGAATTTGAACCCATGACCTCTGATTCCACAGCCCGTGCTCTTTCCATTGAGCCACACTGCTGTGTGACCTCAGGCAAGTCACTTCACTTCTCTGTGCCTTAGTTACCTCACCTGCTAAATGGGGATAAAGACCGTGAGCCTCATGTGGGATAGGGACTGTGTCCACCCTGATAACCTTGCATCTACCTGAGCGCTTAGAACAGTGCCTGGCACATAGTAAGCGCTTCACAAACACCGTTAAAAAGCAAAAGCTTAAACTGGAAAACCACAAGCTATTTCTACTGAGAGAAAAGAATCAGCGTGGCTCAGCGGAAAGAGCACGGGCTTGGGAGTCAGAGGTCGTGGGTTCAAATCCCGCCTCCGCCACTTGTCAGCTGTGTGACCTTGGGCAAGCCACTTAACTTCTCTGTGCCTCAGTTACCTCATCTGTAAAATGGGGGTTAAGAATGTGAGCCCCCCGTGGGACCACCTGATCACCTTGTATCCCCCCCAGCACTTAGAACAGCGCTTCGCACATAGTAAGCGTTTAATAAATACCATCATCTTTATAAAGGTATATTTGCTGCAAAGTAAGACCTGAATGGCAGGAGCACTAGCCACGACCTGGAGGAGGAGAGGGCAATCAATCAATCAATCAATCGTATTTGTTGAGCGCTTACTGTGTGCAGAGCACTGTACTAAGCGTTTGGGAAGTACAAGTTGGCAACCTAGTTAAAAGGGTGTGAGAGAACTCTATGAAACAGGGCACTGAGTACAGAACACAACGCTTTTGGCGGCAGCTCAGAAGATTTAATGTTACAGAGCAGTAATAGTTCCTCTTTGCATACCTTCTCCGTGTGGGCCACGGCTGACCTGGAACATTTCCTGGAGAGGATGACCTAGCTAAACTTGGGGACAATTTCGGGGGAGAAGAAAACATGATTAGGGGGCTGGATGGGAAGCATTTAAAACTTGAGAAGTCCTAGACTTAGCTCAGTGGTGTCTAAAGGGAAATTTAAAACCGCTAACAGGTCGGTTCACTCATTTATTCAATTAATAAATCAAGCGAGCGATTGTATTCCTCGTCAATGTCCTGTGGTGAGCTTGCGAGTCCCGTGAGGGGTAGCGACTGCGTCTGACACTATTTTCCTGTATTTACCACAGGTCTTACTACAGTGCTTGGCACAGGGTAAGCACTTAACAAATACCATTATTATCAGAATAATAATAATAATAATAATAATAATAATAATAATAATAATAATCAGCTCTTGACCATGGCCTCTGACACTCCACCAGCTCTTTTTTTTCCGATGTATCCTGTCTCCATTGGCTTGCTCCCTCTTACTTATTTGTTCTCCGTTTCCACTACACCCCAGTTTGCACTCTTTGATCCCCTCAGGCCAATCTATTCAGTGTAATTCCTTCTCAAATATCTGGCTTCCAGCCCCTTGCTCACAGCCTGCCTCATGCCTGGAAACTCCCTCCTCCTTCAAATCCACCCGAGGGCAGCTCTCCCCATCTTCAAAGCACTTCTGAAATCACAACTTCTCCAGAAGTCTTTCCCTGGCTATTTTTCCTTTTCCTTAGGTTATAGCTCCTCAACTATCACTTGCACCAACTACATATCTATGCATGCAAGCCAACCTGTAGCATTTCCATACACATCATCTTACATCTCATTCTACAAACTAAGCGCTTATTTCCCTATCCCTTTTTCTTTCTGTAAACTATTGTGTTTACATGTTATTAATGTAAATGTGTTACATTAATAAACGTGTTATGTGTTTTGTGTTAGCTCTCCATCTAACCGCAAGCTCCCTGAGGGCAGGGATCACATCCTCTAGCCCTACTATGCTTCCCCAAATTCTTAGAACAACACTCTTCACACAGTGGGTGGCCAATAATGATTAGTACTGAGTACATTTTGGGGTAATAATATTTTGAATGTGTTAAGAATGCTTTTAATAATAATAATAATAATAATAATAATAATAATGACGGCATTTGTTAAGCACTTAGTATGTACAAAGCACTGTTCTAAGCGCTGGGGGGGATACAAGGTGATCAGGTTGTCCCACGTGGGGCTCACAGTCTGAGGTCATTGGTTCAAATCCTGGCTCCGCCACTTGTCAGCTGTGTGACTTTGGGCAAGTCACGTAACTTCTCTGTGCCTCAGTTACCTCATCTGTAAAATGGGGATTAAGACTGTGAGCTCCTCGTGGGACAACCTGATCACCTTGTAACCTCCCCAGCGCTTAGAACAGTGCTTTGCACATAGTAAGTGCTTAATAAATGTTATTATTATTATTATTATTATTAATCCCCATTTTACAGATGAGGGAACTGAGGCACAGAGAAGTTAAGTGACTTGCCCCAAATCACACAGCTGACAGTTGGCAGGGCTGGGATTTGAACCCATGACCTCTGACTCCCAAGCCCATGCTCTTTCCATTGAGCCACACTGCTGCTCTTATTTTCCTTAAGCGCTCTCACATGACATATTTTATCCTCACAAAGTTTCTGTGAGGTAGGAAGAGGCAGTGTGGCCTAATGGATAGAGAATGGGCCTGAGAGTCAGAAGGACCTGGGTTCTAATCCCAGCTCTGCCACTTGTCCCCTGTGTGATCTTGGGCAAGTCACTCAACTTCTCTGGGCCTCAGGTACCTCATCTGGAAAATAGGGATTAAGACTGTGAGCCCCATGTGAAACATGGACTGTGTCCAATCCAATTATCTTGCATCTACCTCAACACTTAGAACTGTCCCTGGCACATAGTAAGTGCTTAACAAACAACATAATAAGTCAGCTATTATTATCCTGATTTTACAGAAACCCAGAGAGGTTAACTCACTTGCCCAAGGTCACTCAGCAGGCCAGTGGCACAGCTATAGTTCTATTAATTTATATTGATGCTAATGATGCCTGTCTACTTGTTTTTTTGTTTTGTTTTGTTGTCTGTTTCCCCTTTCTAGACTGTGAGCCTGTTGTGGGGTAGGGATTGTCTCTATTTGTTGCCGAACTGTACTTTCCAAGCGCTTAGTTCAGGGTTCTGCATACACTAAGCACTCAATAATTATGATTGAATTAATGAATAGGACTAGGACCAAGACATGGGACAACCTGATCACCTTGTAACCTCCCCAGCGCTTAGAACAGTGCTTTGCACATAGTAAGCGCTTAATAAATGCCATCATTATTATTCTGTCTCCCATTTTCCGGCTCTTTCCACCAGAACCCATTGCTGCCTCAGTGTTTAAGGCAGGCACAGGGATGGGAGGGTTTGTGGAATGGGGAGAGCTTCTCCCAACAAGGCCTCAACTCACTCACCACCTCTTGCTTCCATCCTGCCTCCACTTTGTATTCCACAGACAATGATTCTCCCCACCTTCAAAGTCTTTTTGAAAGCACATCTCCTCCAAGAGGCCTTCCTCAACTAAGCCCTCCGTTCCTCTTCTCCCATTCCCTTCCGTTTCACCTTGACTTTAATAATAATAATAATAATAATTAATAATAACAATGGCATTTGTTAAGTGCTTACTATGTGCAAAGCACTGTTCTAAGCACTGGGGGGGGATACAAGGTGATCAGGTTGTCCCATGTGAGGCTCACAGTCTTCATCCCCATTTACAGATGAGGGACTGAGGCCCAGAGAAGTGAAGTGACTTGCCCAAAGCCACACAGCTGTCAAGTGGTGGAGCCGGGATTAGAACCCTGACTTGCTCCCTTTATTCACAGTCCCTCAGCCCTTATGTACATAAATGCAATTTTATTTATTTATATTCACGTGCGTCTCCCCCTCTAGACTGTAAGCTCATTGTGGGCAGAGAATGTGTCTGTTATATTGTTATAATGTACTCTCCCAAGCGCTTAATACAGTGCTCTACACACAGTAAGCTCTCAATAAATACATATAAAAATATATATAAAATATATATATTATATATATAAATATATATATAAATATATCTCACCTGTATATATGTATATATGTTTGTACCTATTTATTACTCTATTTATTTATTTATTTATTTATTTTACTTGTACATATCTATTCTATTTATTTTATTTTGTTAGTATGTTTGGTTTTGTCTCCCCCTTTTAGACTGTGAGCCCACTGTTGGGTAGGGACTGTCTCTATATGTTGCCAATTTGTACTTCCCAAGTGCTTAGTACAGTGCTCTGCACACAGTAAGCGCTCAATAAATACGATTGATGATGAATAAATATGGTTGACTAACTACTCAGACTGCCACACCAAAGGAGCCTTCACCAGACCACCCCACCCCCCAAACTTTTCTCTCCATGCTCCTTGATCATAGGCAAACAATTCAGACCTGGCTGTTGTTTTGCCCCACTTTCTTCATCTCAGCGACTATCCTGCTTCCTTCTCATTGCTATTTGTTTCTAGAATTTGTCCCTTTTGAGCCCCATGTGGGACAGGGACTGTGTCTGATTTATCTTGCATCTATTCCAACATTTAATACACATAGTAAGAACTTAACAAATATTATTAGTGTTATTATCCTCTCCCAGGCATAACTCCTAACCAATATGCCTCTCTGCCTCAGGTAAGGGTGGCTTTAGTCCTGTGCTACCTGTCAGTACTCACCTACTGCTGCCTTTTTGTTTCTAAATGACAAAGCTTTAAACCGATGATAAAATTGTCATTTATTGTCCAAATATATGTATTTGATTATGAACTGACTTTGAAAGGCCATGCTTTACTGTGGCCTAGTGGAAAGAGGATGGCCCTGAGAGTTGGGAGATTCATTCACTCATTCAATCGTATTTATTGAGTGCTTACTATGTGCAGAGCACTGTACTAAGCGCTTAATGCAACTTCTCATCCTGACTCTTCCACGTCCTTGCTGTGTGACCTTGGGCAAATCACTTCACTTCCCTGTCCCTCAGTTTCCTAATCTGCAAAATAGGGATTAAATATCTGTTCTCTCTCCCCCTTTCATTCATTCATTCACTCATTCATTCATTCATTCAATCGTATTTATTGAGCGCTTACTGTGTGCAAAGCACTGTACTAAGCACTTGGGAAGTACAAATTGGTAACATATAGAGACGGTCCCTACCCAATAGCGGACTCACAGCCTAGAAGGGGGAGACAGACAACAAAACAACACATATTAACAAAATGAAATAAATAGAATAGTAAATATGTACAAGTAAAATAGAGTAATAAATCTGTACAAACATATATATAGGTGATGTGGAGAGGGGAAGGAGGTAGGGCGGGGGGGATGGGGAGGGGGAGGAGGGGGAGAGGAAGGACAGGGCTCAGTCTGGGAAGGCCTTCTGGAGGAGGTGAGCTCTCAGTAGGGCTTTGAAGGGAGGAAGAGAGCCAGCTTGGCGGATGTGCAGAGGGAGGGCATTCCAGGCCAGGGGGAGGACGTGGGCCAGGGGTTGACGGCGGGACAGGCGAGAACAAGGCCCGGTGAGGAGATTAGCGGCAGAGGAGCGGAGGGTGCAGGCTGGGTTGTTCTCGTATGAGACAGGGACTGTGTCCGATCTGATTATCTACATATCTGATTATCTGATTATCTATTAAACATACCTGAACTATGTTTAGTATAGTGCTTGGCACATAATAAGCCCTTAACAAATACCACGTTTAAGGCTATTATTACCGGTGAAAGGAATCGTCCTCAGGCTCCTTGTTGCTCCCAGCTGTTGTTGCAGGAAATTCTGTCCTCCTCCTCTGCCCAACCTCCTGGCTCTAATTTTTAAGTATTTTTTTTAGTTTGCACATTCCGTCCCTTTATCCTAAACGTTGCCACTCTAGGCCCAGGCCTATTGAGAAATCTGCCCCTAACTTTTAGCCCCAGTAGATCTCTTACCTCACCTCCCTTCTTTCCTTCTCCAGCCCAGCCCTCACATTCTAACTCCTCTGCTGCTACTAACCTTCTCACTTTGCCTCGTTCTCACCCGTCCCGCCGTCCACCCCTGGCCCACGTCCTACCTCTGGCCTGGAACGCCCTCCCTCCTCACATCCACCAAACTAGCTCTCTTCCCCCCTTCAAAGCCCCCCGATCGCCCCAACTCGCTCCCTTTGCTCTAACCCCCTCCCCACCCAACAGCACATGTGTAGATGTGTACATATTTGCAATTTTATTTGTATTAATGGTGTATATATCACTAATTCTATTTATCCATATTGATGCTATTGATGCCTGTTTACTTGTTTTGATGTCTGTCTCCCCTCTTCTAGACTGTGAGCCCGCTGTGGGCAGGGATGGTCTCTATTTGTTGCCAAATTGTACTTTCCAAGCACCTAGTACAGTGCTCTGCACACAGTAAGTACTTAATAAATATGATCGAATGAATCAATGAAAGAAGCAACAGGGCCTAGTGGATAGAACACAGGCCCGGGAGTCAGAAGGACCTGGGTTCTAATCCTGCCTCTGCCACTTGGCTGCTGTGTGACCTTGGGCAAGTCACTGGATTTCTCTGTGCCTCAGAGACTGTGGCACAGTTCTCTAGACTGTAAGTTCATTGTGGGGAGGGAATGAATCTGTATCATTGTACTGTACTCTCCCAAGCGCTTAGTAGGTGCTCAATAAATATGACTGATTGATTGACTCACCTCATCTGTAAAATGGGGATTCAATACCTGTTCTTCTTCCTACTTAGACTGTGAGCCCCATGTGGGGTAGGGACTGGGTCTAACCTGATTAACTTGTATCTACCCCAGCGCTTAGTACAGTGCCTGGCACCTAGTAAGTGCTTAACAAATACCACAAAAAAAACCCTGTTTGAGTCTAAAACCATTCTTCTTAGATTCGTCAATCTCCAATTTTGTTCCCCCATCACCCCACTGGATGAACTAACCCAGTAATAATAATGATGGTATTTGTTGAGCGCTTACTATGTGCCAAGCACTACATATCTATTCTATTTATTTTATTTTGTTAGTATGTTTGGTTTTGTTCTCTGTCTCCCCCTTTTAGACTGTGAGCCCACTGTTGGGTAGGGACTGTCTCTATATGCTGCCAATTTGTACTTCCCAAGCGTTTAGTACAGTGCTCTGCACATAGTAAGCGCTCAATAAATACGATTGATGATGATGATGATGATGAGCGCTTAAAGGTCCCTACTTTCCTTTTCCCTCAGAAAGGGCTGTTGCAGGGATGGCTTATATCAAGAAACAATTGGACTCCGCCAGCAGTCTTCCAAAGAATGTGAGAGATGCATCATCCCCTGGGTGACTTCAACTATATTTAGTAGCTTTCTGGAAAACAATCCCATGGCAACTGGTCCGTCCTAAAACTGGGAAGAATGTTTGCATCTGTTCTCCCAACTGCTTCCGGCGTGACTCGGCACCCCTGATCCACCCCTGGCTTGGGGGATGTTGGAGGGCTTGCAGGAGGAACTGCAGCATGGCTCAGTGAGCCCAGGCTTGGGAGCCGGAGGTCATGGGTTCTAATCCCAGCACCGCCACTTAATAAAAAAAAAAATAATAATAGCATTTATTAAGCACTTACTATGTGCAAAGCACTGTTCTAAGCACTGGGGAGGTTACAAGGTGATCAAGTTGTCCCACGGCGGGCTCACAGTCTTAATCCCCATTTTACATATGAGGTAACCGAGGCCCCGAGAAGTTAAGTGACTTGCCCAAAGTCACACAGCCGACAATTGGCGGAGCCGGAATTTGAACCCATGACCTCTGACTCCAAAGCCCATGCTCTTTCCACTGAGCCGCACTTGTCAGCTGTGTGACTCTGGGCAAGTCACTTCACTTCTCTGTGCCTCAATTACCTCATCTGTAAAATGGGGATGAAGACTGTGAGCCCCATGTGGGACAACCTGATTACCTTTTATCCCCCCCCCCAAGTGCTTAGAACAGTGCTTGGCACATAGTAAGCACTTAACAAATGCTATCATTATTATTATTTGGAAGCCTAGCCCCTTTTCCCGGTCTTGGTTTGGAACAGCAAGGGATCCAGAGGCTTTCCCAGATTTGGGCAAAGCTGGGTCTGACAGCAAGGCTTATGAGAAAATGGCAAGGACCATATCAAACTATAATTAAAATAATAAGAGTTGTATTTGTTAAGCCCTTACTATGTGCCAAACACTGTACTAAGCTCTGGGGCAGGTCCTGTGAGAAGCAGCGTGGCTCAGTGGAAAGAGCCCGGGCTTGGGAGTCAGAGGTCATGGGTTCTAATCCCGGCTCCGCCGCTTGTCAGCTGTGTGACTTTGGGCAAGTCACTTCACTTCTCTGTGCCTCAGTTCCCTCATCTGTAAAAGGGGGCTTAAGACTGTGAGCCCCACATGGGACAACCTGATCCCCTTGTATCCCCCCCAGAACAGTGCTTTGCACATAGTAAATGCTTAACAAATACCATCATTACTATTATTATTACAAGATAATCTGGTCCCACATGGTGCACACTAAGTAGGATGAAGGATGGGTATTCAGTCCCCATTTTACAGATGAGGAAACAGTGGCCCAGAGAAGTGAAGCGACCTGCCCAGAGTCAAACTGCAGGTACATGATGGAGCTGGAATTTCCCCCTTCTAGACTGTGAGTCCACTGTTGGGTAGGGACCATCTCTATATGTTGCCAACTTGTACTTCCCAGGCGCTTAGTACAGTGCTCTGCACACAGTAAGTGCTCAATAAATACGACTGATTGATTGATTGATTGGAATTAGAACCCAGGTCCCTCTGACTCAAAGGCCTGTGCTCTTTCCATGAGACCACACTGTTGTTTGAAGGTGAATAATTTTCACTGTTTGCCTCCCTCAGTAGCGTATATAAGCTCACTGTGGGCAGGGATGAACTGGAATTTATGTTTCTTTTATAAATTCTAAAGCGCTAGTATAAGGTTGTGCATAAACAAACAGCATTAATAATAATAACAATAATCGTAATCATAATAATGAAAGTTCCTTCTGAAGTGTCACTTGGAAATTACCATTGTGGGCAGGGAATGTATCTGTTTATTGTTGTACTCGCCCAAGAGCTTAGTACAGTGCTCAGCACACAGTAAGTGCACAATAAATGTGGATGAATGAATGAACAAAAATAAAAAAAAATTCCATTACACAGATGACAGAAAAGCACAGATACCACTAAGCAGACATACACACACACACACCTGCACAAACAGAACCAACAGACACAAAGTCATTCACCCCAGCACAAACATACCCACACAGACACCAACAAATATACAAAGCACACGCATACACACGTTCACACAGCTGCTCAAAAAGAACTGACAGACATACCCATATAAGTACCAACAAATACATATGCAAAACACAGATTCATACCCCTGGAAAGACAGAACTAAAAATAATAATAATAATTGTAGCATTTGATCAGCGCTTACTGTATGCCAGGCACTGTACTAAGCGCTGGGATGGGTACAGATAAATAGGGTTGGACACATCCTTGTCCCATGTGGGGCTCACAGTCTCAATCCTATTTTACAGATGAGGTAACTGAGGCACAGAGAAGTGAAGTGACTTGTCCAAGGTCAAGCAGCAGACAAGTGTCGGAGCTGGGATTAGAACTCAGGTCCTTCTGACCCCCAGGTCTGAGCTCTACCCACTATGCCATGCTGAAGAGAAAAACAGTCTCATACTACAATTACTACTTCAACTATTGCTACCACCAATATTTGTTAAGTGCTTATTATGCGTCAAGCACTGTTCTAAATGCTGGCATACTTTCATTCATTCATTTAATCGTATTTATTGAGCGCTTACTGTGTGCAGAGCACTGTACTAAGCGCTTGGGAAGTACAAGTTGGCAACATATAGAGACGGTCCCTACCCAACAGTGGGCTCACAGTCTAGAAGGGGGAGACAGAGAACAAAACAAAACATATTAACAAAATAAAATAAATAGAATAAATGTGCACAAACAAAATAAATAAGTAAATAGAGTAATAAATACGTACAAACATAAATACATATGTACAGGTGCTGTGGGGAGGGGAAGAAGGTAAGGGGGGGGGGAGGGGGAGGAAGGAAGTTCATCAGGTCAGACACAGTCTCTGTCCAACATGGAGCTCACGGTCTAAGGAGGAGGGAGAACAGGCATTGAATCCCCATTTTACAGTTGAGGAAACTGAGGCCCAGAGAAGTGAAGCGACTGGCCCTAGGTCACGCAGCAGGCAAGTGGGGGAATCAGGATTAGAATCCAGATCCTCTGGCTCCCAGGCCTGGGTTCTTTCCTGTATATATGAATATATGTTTGTACATATTTATTACTCTATTTATTTATTTTACTTGTACATATCTATTCCATTTATTTTATTTTGTTAGTATGTTTGGTTTTGTTCTCTGTCTCCCCCTTTTAGACTGTGAGCCCACTGTTGGGTAGGGACTGTCTCTATATGTTGCCAACTTGTACTTCCCAAGCGCTTAGTCCAGTGCTCTGCACACAGTAAGTGCTCAATAAATACGATTGATTGATTGATTGATTTCCTCTAGGTAGAGCTGTTTTCCTCATCAACACAAACAGCACAAACATACCTATACGGACACTAAAAAGTGCATATAGAAAATACTCCGACACATACACAAACACACACACAGAGTATAATGTCCGTCCCACTCCCTCTAGGCCGTAAGCTCGTTGTGGGCAGGGAATTTGTCTGTGTATGGTCGTTATACTCTCCCAAGTGCTGAGTACGGTGCTCTGCACACTGTAAGCACTCGATAAATGCATTGGAATGAATGAATGAATTGATCACGGGCCTGAGAGTCAGAAGGACCTGGTTCTAATCCTGGCTCTGCCACTAGTCTGCTGTGTGACCTTGGGCCAGTCACTTCACTTCTCTGGACCTCAGTTCCCTCATCTGTAAAACGGGGATTGAAACTGTAAGCCCTCCATGGGACTGCGTCCAACCCAACCTACTTGTATCTATCCCAGCGCTTAGTACAGTGCCCGGCACATAGTACACACTTATTAATGCCACAATAATAATACCAATTACTAATAATAAATCATAATAATTAATAATACCATTATTATTATTACACACACACAAAGAAATACACACACTCCCAGCTCTTCTCCTGTGTCCAATCCTTCCCTATTCCTGACAGGAAGTTTCAGAAGTCCTGGTTGGTTCAGGCCTCTCAGGGAAGACTATGAGAGGGCAAGGTTAAAAAAAGGACAAAACGGCGACGCCTTGGGGGGTTTCCGATGCAGATCTAGCACTCAAGGGGTGAAGTTACATAAAGTAAATCTATAAAAAACTGGAAGTTTGCTCCTCTAGACTGTAACTTCATTGAGGGGAGGGCACATATCTACCAACTTTGTTGTTGTGTATTCTCCCAAGCGTTTAGTGCAGTGCTCAATAAATACCACTGAACTGATCGATCGATTCTCATACGGACTTCACGCGGGACACGGGACAGTTAAGAAATATTGGCCAAGAAACAGGTTGTCCCTTTAAATCCGAGTCATGTGCGCACAGAGGAGGGAGATGTCGTGTAACGTGAAGGGCAGGGTAGTATTGCAGAGATATTTCTAAACTGGCGTTATGGAAACTGGGTTCCATTCCCAGTCCACTCTCGACTAATGACACCATGCCATTCCTCCTGAAAACGGGCCGCGTTCCAAACATTTCCCCTTGGCTTAGGTGCTGGAGTTCACAGTAGGGACAGATTGTGGGAAGGAAGGTTTGAGGGATAAACCTAAACAGCTTGAGGGGCACGTGTACGATGAAAACTTCAGAGAAATAACATTCAGAAGCCCCCACTTGCACAGGAAAGACTGAGGTTTTTCCCAAATCAAGCAAAATGGGGATTAAGTACCTGTTCTCCCTCTTCCTCAGACTGTGAGTCCCGAGTAGGACGGGGACTGTGTCCGATCTGCTCATCTTGTATCTTGCTTGATGAGTGTTTAACAAACACCACCGTCATTATTATTATCATTACTATTAATAATCATCATCATAATAAAGAGCTCATTACTTTATAGGGGTTAGGTTCCAGTAACCCTTTCAGTCCCATCTCAGAACGTCCCCAGTCTAGTGGTAGTAAAAGTACTAATTAAGGACCTACTATGTGCAAAGCCATGTGCGAAATGCTGGAAGAAAAAATAAATAGGATGGATGAGAATGAAAAATGGTCCCCGATCCCCAGGGGCTCACATTCTAAGAATTTATACAATAGTAAATAGTAATTGTGACACATGTTAAGCATTTACTAGGTATCAGGCATTGCCGAAGCAGTGTGGCCTAGTAGAAAGAGTCCAGGCTTGGAAGTCAGAGGCTGTGAGTTCTAATCCCTGCTCCGCCGCTTGTCAGCTGTGTGACTTTGGGGACGTCACTTACCTTCTCTGTGCCTCAGTTACTTCATCTGTACAATGGGGATTAAGACTATGAGCCCCACGTGGAACAACCTGATAACTTTGTATTTACCCCAGCACTTAAAACAGTGCTTGCACATAGGAAACACTTAACAAATACCATTATTACTATTGTATTACTAAGCGCTGGGGTGTATTCAAGCCAGTCGGGTTGGACACAGTCCCTGTCCTGCATAAGGCTCACCATGTGAATCCCCATTTTAGTGATGAGGTAACTGAGGCACAGAGAAGTCGAGTGACTTGCCTGAGGTGACACAGCAGACACATGGTGGAGTCGGGATTAGAACCCATGTCCTTTGACTCCTAGGCCCGTGCTCTTATCACTAGGCAATGCTGCTTCTCAAACATTTTCTAAAACATAGCTCGACACACATTTCCCCACTTCTTAATAACCTCAAGGATGACTAATTATTCCTCTTCGCATCAAGCTGAAACTCAATCAATCCATCAGTGGTATTTATTGAGCACTGACTGTGAGCAGAGCATTGAGCTAAGTGCTTGGGAGAGAGCAATACAACAGAATTTGTAGACACATTCCCTGCCCAAGCTCATTGTGAGCAGGGAATGTGTGTTATACTGCTGTGTATTACTCTCCCAAGTGCTTAGTACAGTGCCCTGCATACAGTTAGTGTTCAATAAATACCATTGGTGTATGGCCTAGTGGATAGAGCCACAGGCCTGGAGTCGGAAGGTCATGGGTTCTAATTCCGGTTCTGCCACTTGTTTGCTGTGTGACCTTGGGCAAGTCACTTCTTTTCTCTGGGCCTCAGTTACCTCATCTGTAAAATGGGGATTGAGATTGTGAGCCCAACATGGAACAGGGACTGTTTCCGCCTTCATTTGCTTATATCCATCCCAGCACTTAGAACAGTGCCTGGCATATAAGAAGCACTTAATCAATCAACCAACCAATCAGTCATATTTACTGAGCACTTACTGTGTGCAGAGCACTGTACTAAGTGCTTGGGAAGTACAAGTTGGCAACATATACAGTCCCTACCCAACAGTGGGCTCACAGTCTAGAAGACTTAACAAATACCATAATGATTTTTATTATTATTGTCTTGTCTTATGCCTTCAAGTCGTCTCCGACCCAAAGCGACGCAATGGACACATCTCTCCCAAAATGCCCCACCTCCATCTGCAATCATTTGGCAAAAATACAGAAGTGGTTTACCATTACCTCCTTCTGCGCAGTAAACTCGAGTCTCCGTCTCCAACTCCCTCCTGCTGCTGCTGCCCAGCACGGGTGAGTTTTGACTTGTAGCAGATTGCCTTCCACTCGCTAGCCACTGGCCAAGCTAGGAATGGAGTGGGTAGAGGAGTCCCATAGTCAATCAATCAATCAATCAATCGTATTTATTGAGTGCTTACTGTGTGCAGAGCACTGTACTAAGCGCTTGGGAAGTACAAGTTGGCAACACATAGAGACGGTCCCTACCCA
Organism: Tachyglossus aculeatus; assembly: GCF_015852505.1. Lineage (NCBI taxonomy): Eukaryota > Metazoa > Chordata > Mammalia > Monotremata > Tachyglossidae > Tachyglossus > Tachyglossus aculeatus. Next base: position 60,213,112 of record NC_052068.1, on the reverse strand, counting down.
AGAGTGGGCTCCATAGTCGAGACTGGTAGAGGACTGGAAACCCTCCAGGTGCAGCCCTGAGAGGGGGATTTGCTGTCTGTCTCCCGCTTCTAGACTGTGAGCCCGTTATTGTGTAGGGATTGCCTCTATTTGTTGCCGAATTGTACTTTCCAAGTGCTTAATATAGTGTTGTTCACACAGTAAGTGCTCAGTAAATATGGTTGGTTGCTTGATCATTTTTTAATGGTATTTGTTAAGCACTTACTATGTGCCATGCACTGTTCTAAGTGCTGGTGAGGATACAAGGAGATCAGGTTGTCCCACGTGGGGCTCACTGTGTTAGTCTTCGTCAGCATTTTACAGATGAGGTAACTGAGGCACGGAGAAGTGACTTCCCCAAAGTCACCCAGCCGACAAGTGGCAGAGTGGGATTCGAACCCATGGCCTCTGACTCCCAAACCCCTGCTCCTGCCACTAAGCCACGCTACTCCCAGTGGTGGAGGTGGAGCAGGGGAGTGGGTTCTGTGTGAGAATGCTTGTGCGTTTGTCTATCTCTTTCTGTCCATTTCCCACTCTGTCTTGGCTCTATCTTCCCCAGCTAATCTGGAACCACTTTCTCTTTCCCGGCAGCAACCCCACCCATTAACTCTCTCTGCCTGATGGTTCACAGAGCTCACTCTGCTTATCAACTGCATTTCCTAGAGTGGAAAGGATCTAGGGCTGGGAGGGAGGCTAAAGTAATAATTCCAGTTTTGGGTAGTAAATAGTTTGTTCATTCAATCGTATTTATTGAGTGCTTTCCACGTGCAGGGCACTAAGAACGCGTTAAGCAGCATGGCTTACCTGAAAGAGCTCAAGTCTGGGAGTTGGAGACCTGTTTTCTAAGTCTGGCTCTTTCAGCTGTGTATCCTTCTATCAATCAATCAATCAATCAATCAATCATATTTATTGAGCACTTACTGTGTGCAGAGCACTGTACTAAGCGCTTGGAAAGTACAAGTTGGCAACATATAGAGACGGTCCCTACCCAACAGTGGGCTCACAGTCTAGAAGGGGGAGACAGAGAACAGAACCAAACATATTAACAAAATAAAATAAATAGAATAGATATGTACAAGTAAAATAATCAATCAATCATATTTATTGAGCACTTACTGTGTGCAGAGCACTGTACTAAGCACTTGGGAAGTACAAGTTGGCAACATATAGAGACAGTCCCTACCCAACAGTGGGCTCACAGTCTAGAAGGGGGAGACAGAGAACAAAACCAAACATATTAATAAAATAAAATAAATAGAATAGATATGTACAAGTAAAATAAATAAATAGAGTAATAAATATGTACAAACACATATACATATATACAGGGCCCACCCTTGGGTAGGGACCATCTCTATATGTTGCCAACTTGTACTTCCCAAGCGCTTAGTACAGTGCTCTGCACACAGTAAATGCTCAATAAATATGATTGAATGAATGAATGAATGAATCCTTGGGCAAGTCACTTCATTTCTCGGGGCCTCGGTTCCCTCATCTGTGAAATGGGGATTCAATACCTGTTCTCCCTCCCCCTTAGACTGTGACCCACAGGTGGGACAGGGACTGTGTCCAAAATGATTACCTTCTATCTACCGCAGTGAGCCCACTGTTGGGTAGGGACTGTCTCTATATGTTCCCAATTTGTACTTCCCAAGCGCTTAGTACAGGGCTCTGCACATAGGTGAGCGCTCAATAAATACGATTGATGATGATGATGATGATGATGATGTTTACTCCTTACCTTTCAAGGCTTTCAAGTCTTCAATCAGCTCATCCCCTCCCACCTCACCGCCCTGATCTCTAACTACAGCCCAGGCCACACTTTGCTCCTCTAGCCCCAGCTTACTCACTGTGCCCTGACATCATCCATCTCACCACAGTCCCCTTCTCACATCCTCCCTCTAGCCAGGAACCCCATCCCCTTCCATATACGCCAGACCACTCTCCCAACCTTCAAAGTCTTATTAAGGTCCCATCTCCTCCAAGAGGCTTTCCCTGATTAGGAGCTCTTTCCCCGGGCTCGCTCTCCCTTCTGCATCATCTGTGTGCTTGGAGAATAATAATAATAATGATGGCTTTTATTAAGCGCTTACTATGTGCCGAGCACTGTTCTAAGCACTGGGGGAGATACAAGGCAATTGGGTTGTCCCACGTGGGGCTCATGGTCTTAATCCCCATTTTACAGATGAGGTAACAGGCACAGAGAAGTTAAGTGACTTGCCTAAAGTCGCATAGTCCTTTTAGACTGTGAGTCCACTGTTGGGTAGGGACTGTCTCTATATGTTGCCAACTTGTACTTCCCAAGCGCTTAGTACAGTGCTCTGCACACAGTGAGCGCTCAATAAATATGATTGATGATGATGATGATGATGACATAGCTAATAAGTGGCAGAGCTGGGATTAGAACGCACGACCTCTGACTCTCAAGCCCGGGCTTTTCCCACTGAGCCATGCTGCTTCTCAGATTCTACAACAGACACCTCCATTACACTGAATGACTTCAACTTGGCCATACTTCTGGATGTTGAACGTCAGACCAAAAGAAAAAAAACTACTTCTCAAATTGGTTGTTTTGAAAATATCCATTTTTTTAACAGACATACCAGCGCTTAGAACAGTGCTTTGCACATAGTAAGCGCTTAACAAATGCCATTATTATTATTATTATTATTAATGAATAGTTGTTTTAAAAGGTGAAAAAATGCATGAAGAAAGTGATAGTAAAATAGAAAATATTTTACTGGGAATAGACTGGGATTATTATTTTCTTAAAGCTCTTATTCCTCTAGTTTTTGAATTTTTTCCATTATCTTTAAAAGGATAAAGCTTGAAAGGTTCCACAATATTGCCAGTAGCTTAGAAGCAGCATGGCAGAGTGGATAGAGACCAGGCTTAGGAATAGGAAGGTTCTAATCCCGGTCCGCCACTTGTCTGCCTTGTGACCTTGGGCAAGTCTTCTCTGTGCCTTAGTTCCCTCATCTGTAAAATGGGGATTGAGACTGTGAGCCCCACCTGGAACAAGGGACTGTGTCTGGCCCAATTTTCTCGTATTCACCCCAGCACTTAGTAAAGTGTCTTGCACACAGTAAGAGCTTAACAAATGGCATCATTATTATTATCTATGACCTTTGATCATTTGATATTTGCCCACCCTCCAGCAAACAGGATTTAGGTACATATCTATAAATTATAAATCACTTATATCAATATTTGTTTCTTCCTGTAGACCCTAACCTTGTTGTTGGCGGGGAACGTTCCTGCTAACTCTGCTGCATTGTTCTCTCCCAAGTTAGTACAGCGCTCTGCACATAGTAAGCGTTCAATAAATGTCATTGATTAATTGATTGCTTAGTACAGTGCTCAGCACATAGTAAGGCTTTAATAAATGCGATCATTAACAAATGCCATCGTTATTAAGTACGCACTGTATGCAGAGCACTGTACTAAGTGTGAGGAAAGAGTACAAGTGGGAACAAAACATAGATCCTCTCCCTCCAGGGGCTCACTCTGCGTGACCGTTGCAAGTCATGTGGCTCAGTGGAAAGAGCATGGGCTTTGGAGTCAGAGGTCATGGGTTCAAATCCCGGCTCTGCCAATTGTCAGCTGTGTGACTTTGGGCAAGTCACTTAACTTCTCTGTGCCTCAGTTACCTCACCTGTAAAATGGGGATTAAGACTGTGAGCCCCCTGTTGGGACAACCTGATTACCTTGTAACCTCCCCAGTGCTTAGAACAGTGCTTTGTACTTAGTAAGCGCTTAATAAACACAATTATTATTTAACCTCTCTGTGCCTCAGTTTTCTCATTGGTGAAATGAGAATGAAACTTGCTTCCCTGACCTCTTAGATTCTGAGCCCATATGGGACAGGGATTACATCTGATCTGCATCTACTTGTATCTTGGCTCTACTTCAGCACTTAGAGTATAGGAAGAGCTTTAGAATAATTAATTATGCTGTGAAGTGCTTATGTTCATTCATTCATTCAATCGTATTTATTGAACGCTGTGTGCAGAGCACTGTTCTAAGCACTTGAAAAGTACAATTCGGCAACAGATAGAGACAATCCCTACCCAACAATGGACTCACAGTCTAGAAGGGGGAGACAGACGACAAAACAAAATGAGTAGCCAGGCATCAACTGCTTTAAGTATTGGGGTGGATACAAGTTAATCAGGTCGGACACAGTACCTACCCCAAGCAGGGGCCAAGTGACTTGCCCAAGGTCACACAACAAGCAAGCAGGCAGAGCCAGGAATTAAAGCCCAGGTCCTCTGTCTCCTAGGCCTGTGCTTTTCCCACTGGACCACGCTGTTTCTATAAATATGACAACTATTATCTTTTAAGAACAATGTGTTGCCCATGTACAAACAGACACTGGCAAGGGTGGAATTCCAGCTGCCTCTCTCTGGAGGAAGAGGAGGGAAGCTGAGGGAGGAGAAGTGCATTTAGCTTTAATTCTATTTGTTCTGACGACTTGACACCTGTCCACATATTTTGCTTTGTTGTCTGTCTCCCCCTTCTAGACTGTCAGTCCACTGTTGGGTAGGGACCGTCTCTATCTGTTGCCAACTTGTACTTCCCAAGCGCTTAGTACAGTGCTCTGCACACAGTAAGCACTCAATAAATATGCTTGAACGAATGAATGAATGAAGTGCCCCTTTTTCCCCCACACCTCCCCCCCAAAAATAGCAGCAGCCACAGGGATTGGAAGATAGACCAGGGAAGGAGGGAATTTTGCCAGGGATGAGTCTTCCCTTCTCCCCCATCCCTCAGTGCAAAGGGGAAAATTGATCTCGGGAGCACGGTGAAAGTGAATGCATGAATCTCACTGCGAAGAGGAGAAATGAGCTGAGTACATTGGAAAGGGAATGCATAGACAAGACTTTAGGGCATGGGAGAGAGTTGAGCTGGCCATATTGTGACAGAGAATGCTGAATGTCTGACACTCTGCACGTGCCTTTAAAATCACTACTAAAGCCTTTATTTCAGCCGCTTTTTAGAAGGCATTTGCTAAAGTGTAAAAAGAAAGGCATGTCCATAGACTCCCAGTAGGAAAGAGATCTGCTGCTGCTGTGGCAAATGCAGCCACAACCCTGTGATCTATAAAACCTGAAACCTCTCACTCTTAGCTGGTAAGTTTTAAAACGTTTAAATAGCCCTTCTCCCAACATTCAACAGGCCTCCCTGCCGATTCTAAATCATCAATAGGTCAGATGGAGAGGTTCTGGTATGGAAAACGCAGGGGGTAGAGGAATCACATGATTGTATTATTTTGCTGGCTGCACCTCCTTATTTGCTCCTGGCTTTGTTTTGTGTTTTGGAATGGATGGAAATATTTGGTGCTGTATGTTAAGTATGGGGCTCTGAGCTGTCTTTTTCTTTTCATAAGCTTTCTGCTGAGGGAATTTGCTCTTAAGACACACATCACTCTGCAGGCAAGGCTCAACTTTAGTTGTTTAGTCGGCCCTTGCAACTTTTCTGAATGTATGCTCTGTTACAGCTCTATCACACATGGGTTTCGACTTGCCAACTCTACCCTCTTTTATGGCACTAGCCCGGGGGATACAGGCAGGAGAAGGGCCCTCTTATATGACACTCGTCTGGGAGCACAGGCAGGAGAAGGGGCAGGGAACCTTGGGGAAATAGGGCAACAAAAAAGAAGAGAGATTTAAACAGGGTGGAAGGTGGGGAAGTGGGTTAATTGATTTTCAGGTAGAAAAGATTCATCAGGGAGGTTCAGACACATCTATTTGACTTGAAGCAGTACATACTTTATTCTGCGTTCAGTCTATGTCTCCCCACTCCTCAAGATCATCCAGTGGTTGCCCATCCACCTCGGCCTCAGACAGAAACTCCTCACCATTAGCTTTAAAGCACGCCATCACCTTGCTCTCTCCTACCTCACCTGGTTACTCTCCCACTACAACCCAGGCCGCACACTTTGCTCCTCTGATACCAAACCTACTCACCGTTCCTCAGTCTCATCTATGTTGTCCCCAACTTCTCGCCCAAGTCTCGTCTCTGGCCTGGAAAACTCTCCCTCCTCATATCTAACCCTCGACTCTCCTCACCTTCAAAGCGTTACTGAAGGCACATCTCCTCCAAGAGGCCTTCCCTGAAGAAGCCCTTTTTTCCTTTTCTTCCACTCCTAAGTCACTCTAACTTGCTCCCTTTATTCATTCATTCAATCGTATTTATTGAGAGGTTACTGTGTGCAGAGCACTGAACTAAGCGCTTGGGAAGTACAAGTCGGCAACATATAAAGATGGTCCCTACCCAACAACAGGTTCACAGTCTAGAAGGGGGAGACAGACAACAAAACTCTTAAGGACATAGCCATTATTTATTTATGTTAATGTCTGCCTCCCCTTCTAGACTGTAAGGTTGTTGTGGGCAGGGAATGTGTCTGTTATATACAATATATAACAGTATATACATATATTTATATATATATATATATACAACAATATATACTGTACGTCACCAAATGCTTAGTACAGTACTCTGCACACAGTAAGCACTTAATAAATATGATTGATTAATCTTGGACAAGTCACTTCACTTCTCTGTGCCTCTGTTACCTCATCTGTAAAATAGGAATTATGACTGTGAGTCCCATATGGGGCAGGGGACTGTGTCTGATGTGATTCATTTATATCAACCCCAGTGCTTAGAACAGTGGCTGGCATATATAATTGCATAACAGAAGACATTATCAAAAAAACAAAACAAAACCAAAAAAAACTTCCAGTGTGGGAGAATTTGGCTACCCTATTGCTGACTCAATGCCGGTATATCAATTTGGTTATATTAATAATAATAATGGCATTTGTTAAGCACTTACTATGTGCAAAGCACTGTTCTAAGTGCTGGGGGGGTACAAGGTGATCAGGTTGTCCCACGTGGGGCTCATAGTCATCATCCCCATTTTACAGATGAGGTAACTGAGGCTCTGAGAAGTTAAGTGACTTGCCCAAGGTCACACAGCAGACATGTGGCGAAGCTGGGATTCGAACCCATGACCTCTGTCTCCAAAGCCCGGGCTTTTTGCACTGAGCCACGCTGCTTCTATTGTTGGAAAATGCATTTCTGGCCAATTTGGCTAAGAATAAGGTATCTGACTGTGGTTCAGGAAATGTGCCTCTATTTATAATATTGTTCCTAGGAGAAAATTGGTTGTAACTCACAACACTGCAATTTAAGGCATTTTCCAGGACCTAGCTTTGTCATCAATCTAGGGACTGCTGGTAGCAGATTCGGCCCCTACTCAGATCTTCCGTCTGATCCAGCTGGGTCACTGAGAGCATATCTGCTTTTCAATCAATCGCATTTATTGAGCGCTTACTGTGTGCAGAGCACTGTACTAAGTGCTTGGGAAGCACAAGTCAGCAACATATAGAGACAGTCCACATTTCCTCCAAGGTGGGAAAAATCGATGCAAGAGGAGGCACATTTCCTATTCACTTCCGAACTAACTCCCATCTATCCACTCAGATCACATAACAATAATGAGGGCATTTGTTAAGCGCTTACTATGTGCCAAGCACTGCTCTAAGCATCCCATCAGCCACATCAGCACATGTGTGTTTATCAGTTTATTTATGTACTTGTTGCTGTTTACCAGATACCCATGAATTCCCTATTGGTTTTTCATTCATTCGATCATATTTATGGAGCACTTTTCCCATTGCATGCTTGCAGTTTGGGTTTGCCTGATTCTCCATTAGTAAGTTCGTCCAGGGCGGGGACCAATCAATCAAGGGTATTATAGACGCAGAGCACTGTACTAAACTCCTGGGATAAGCATCATGACATAGTGAATAGACCATGGGCCTGGGGTCAGGTCATGGGTTCTAATCCCACTCCACCACTTGTCTGCTGTGCGATCTTGGGCAAGTCGCTACACTTTTCTGGGCCTCAGTTGCCTCATCTGTAAAATGGGGATTGAGAATGCGAACCCCACATAGCAAAGGGACTGTGTCCAACCCGATCTGCTTGTATCCCCCCCAGCGCTTAGTACAGTGCCTGGCACATAGTTAAGCGCTTAACAAATACCACAATTACCATTATCAGTGCTTAGAACAGTTCTTGGCACTAAGCACTTAAATACCATCATTATCATTATTATTATTATTAAAATCTGGTTGGTTGCCAATCCTGCGCTCAAGGCATTTACTGTCTAACTGGGGTGACAGAAATGAGAATAAAATCGAGGTAAATGAAGCGACCAAGTATAAGGGTATGAAAATAAGTGCTGTGGGAATAGGGGGCCAGGGAGAGTATCTAAATTCCTAGGAGATAGGAAGGGAAAACAGTGGGATGGGGTGAAGGAATGAGAGCGTAGGGAAGGCATCGTGGAGGAGGCAGGCTATTACACTTTTACAGCAGGCGGCCAGTACAGTCGCCCGGCACAGGCTGCCAGTAGCGTTTATTGAACGCTGCTGACATCGGCGGAGCCCTGGGGGTTAGGCCTCTGTGCTAACCTCCTCCCTGGGTCTCCATCTCACCCGTCCAGCTGCCGACCCCTGTCCCACGTCCTACCTCTGGCCTGGAATGCCCTCCCCTCCTCACATCCACCAAACTAGCTCTCTTTAGAGAAGCAGCTTGGCTCAGTGGAAAGAGCCCAGGCTTTGGAGTTAGAGGTCATGGGTTCGAATCCCCGCTCTGCCAATTGTCAGCTGTGTGACTTTAGGCAGGTCACTTAGCTGCTCTGGGCCTCAGTTATCTCATTTGTAAAATGGGGATTAAGACTGTGAGCCCCCTGTGGGACAACCTGATGGCCTTGTAATCTCCCCAGTGCTTAGAACAGTGCTTTGCACATAGTAAGCGCTTAATAAATGCCATCATTATTATTATTATTACTTAGCTGCTCTGTGCCTCAGTTACCTCATCTGTAAAATGGGGATTAAGACTGTGAGCCCCCTGTGGGACAACCTGATGGCCTTGTAACCTCCCCAGCGCTTAGAACAGTGCTTTGCACATAGTAAGCGCTTAATAAATACCATCATCATTATTATTATTACTTAGCTGCTCTGTGCCACAGTTACCTCATCTGTAAAATGGGGATTAAGACTGTGAGCCCCCTGTGGGACAACCTGATGGCCTGGTAACCTCCCCAGCGCTTAGAACAGTGCTTTGCACTTAGTAAGTGCTTAATAAATGCCATCATTATTATTATTATTACTTAGCTGCTCTGTGCCTCAGTTACCTCATCTGTAAAATGGGGATTAAAACTGTGAGCCGCCCATGGGACAACCTGATCACCTTGTAACCTTCCCAGCGCTTAGAACGGTGCTTTGCACATAGTAGCACTTAATCAAAGCTATTATTCCCCCTTCAAAGCCCTACTGAAGGCTCACCTCCTCCAAGAGGCCTTCCCAGACTAAGCCCCCGTTTCCTCAGTTCCCCTCCCTATCGCCCCGACTTGCTCCCTTCGCCTTTCCCCACCCCGCAGCACTTCTGTAAGAGAAGCAGCGTGGCTCAGTGGAAAGAGCCTGGGCTTGGGAGCCAGAGGTCATGGGTTCGAATCCCAGCTCTACCACTTGTCGGCTGTGTGACTTTGGGCGAGTCACTTCACTTCTCTGGGCCTCAGTTACCTTGTCTGCAGAATGTGGATTAAAACTGTGAGCCCCATGTGGGACAACCTGATCACCTTGTATCCCCCCAGTGCTTGGAACAGTGCTTGGCACATAGTAAGCGCTTGCTCACAGTCTCCATCCCCGTTTTGCAGATGGGGGAGCTGAGGCACAGAGGAGGTGGGTGACTAGCCCAAGGTCACGCAGCAGACAAATGTCAGCAAACCTTGCAACTCCCAGGCCCGTGCCGTAACCCTATGCCATACTGCTTATCTATCGATGGTTATCGATTGATCCCTGCTATGTACTGAGCGCTCGCTTGCTTTGTGGAGAGCCCCGTACAAAACGCTCGGGAGGGTCCACTTCAACAGAGTTGGTCGATGGGACCCCTGCCCACAAGGAGTTCAGAGGAGGAGCTGGGCGTTTTAAAACAGATTATTGGATCGGTTTCATCACACCCCACAGGCAAACGTTTTAATCAATCAATCAATCAATCGTATTTATTGAGCGCTTACTATGTGCAGAGCACTGTACTAAGCTCTTGGGAAGTACAAGTTGGCAACATATAGAGACGGTCCCTACCCAACAGTGGGCTCACAGTCTAGAAGGGGGAGACAGAGAACAAAACCAAACATACTAACAAAATAAAATAAATAGAATAGATATGTACAAGTAAAATAAATAGAGTAATAAATCTGTGCAAACTTATATACATATATACAGGTGCTGTGGGGAAGGGAAGGAGGTAAGATGGGGGGATGGAGAGGGGGACGAGGGGGAGAGGAAGTAAGGGGCTCAGTCTGGGAAGGCCTCCTGGAGGAGGTGAGCTCTCAGTAGGGCCTTGAAGGGAGGAAGAGAGCGAGCTTGGCGGATGGGCAGAATGCCTGCCAATGACAAAGTAAGAAATAATCTTTAGGAGGTGTGAAGATGGAGCCATCTAGTCTCGGCTTGCTACCGCTTCGGCAGAACCCTTTAATTTTTGCCTCATAATGGCCTCTGCTTAGTTAACTCGGTTTTATGAAGAAAAATTGGATCTCGCACCTGCAGTATTGGGGAACATCCAGCTCCTCAATTTTACTCGCTTTTGGCCCGCTACACATCTGCCATACACCCCCTGGCCTGGAATGCCCCCCCTCCCCACATCTGCCAAGCTAGCTCTCTTCCTCCCTTCAAGGCCCTACTGAGAGCTCACCTCCTCCAGGAGGCCTTCCCAGACTGAGCCTCCTCCTTCCTCTCCCCCTCCTCCCCCTCTCCATCCCTCCCGCCTTACCTCCTTCCCTTCCCCACAGCACCTGGATATATGTATATATGTTTGTACGTATTTATTACTCTATTTTATTTGTACATATCTATTCTATTTATTTTATTTCGTTAATATGTTTTGTTTTGTTCTCTGTCACCCCCTTCTAGACTGTGAGCTCACTGCTGGGTAGGGACCGTCTCTATGTGTTGCCAACTTGTACTTCCCAAGTGCTTAGTACGGTGCTCTGCACACAGTAAGCGCTCAATAAATACACTTGATTCATTAATAAATGCCATTATTATTATTATGTCTATATCTACATTTCTATTTACTTTTATTGATGCCTCTTCACTTGTTTTGATGTCTGTCTTCCCCCCATCTAGACTGTGAACATGCTGTAGGCAGGGACTGTCTCTCCTTATTGCTGTACTGTACTTCCCAAGCGCTTAGTACAGTGCTCTGCACACAGTAAGCGCTCAATACAATTGAATTCTCCCCCTTCTAAACTGTGAGCCCACTGTTGGGTAGGGACTGTCTCTATGTGTTGCCGACTTGTACTTCCCAAGCGCTTAGTACAGTGCTCTGCACACAGTAAGCGCTCAATACAATTGAATTCTCCCCCTTCTAAACTGTGAGCCCACTGTTGGGTAGGGACTGTCTCTATGTGTTGCCAACTTGTACTTCCCAAGCGCTTAGTACAGTGCTCTGCACACAGTAAGCGCTCAATAAATACGATTGATTGATTGAATGAATGAAAAGGGGGGGCAGTAGCAGCTGCAGATTCATTCAATCGTATTTATTGATTATTTACTGTGTGCAGAGCACTGTACTAAGACACAAGAAGCAGCGTGGTTTGTTGGAACCAGCATGGGCTTGGAAGTCAGAGGGTGCAGAGCACTGTACTAGGCGAATCTTTCCTGGCTCTGCCACTTGTCAGCTGTGTGACTCTGGGCAAGTTACTTCGCTTTTCTGTGCCTCAGTTGCCTCATCTGTAAAATGTGGATTAATAATAATGATGGTATTTGTTAAGCGCTTACTATATGCCAGGCACTGTGAGCCCCAAGTGGAACAACCTGATTACCTTGTATCTACCCCAGTGCTTAGCACGTAGTAAGTGCTTAACAAATACTATTATTATTAATCAATCAATCAATCGTATTTATTGAGCGCTTACTGTGTGCAGAGCACTGTACTAAGCGCTTAGGAAGTACAAGTTGGCAACATATAGAGACGGTCCCTACCCAACAGTGGGCTCACAGTCTAGAAGGGGGAGACAGAAAACAAAACCAAACATATTAACAAAATAAAATAAATAGAATAGATATGTACAAGTAAAATAAATAGAGTAATAAACATGTACAAACATATATACATATATACAGGTGCTGTGGGGAAGGGAAGGAGGTAAAGTGGGGGGGATGGAGAGGGGGAGGAGGGGGAGAGGAAGGAGGGGGCTCAGTGTGGGAAGGCCTCCTGGAGGAGGTGAGCTCTCAGTGGGGACTTCCCCAGTGATAGTTGAGGGAGCTGCCTTTGGGGCATCTGTCCTAGGGATTTTGCACAACAAATTCTACCCCTGTCAAAAACATAATCTAGTTTTAGACTGTCTAGTCTTCTAGACTGTGAGCCCACTGTTGGGTAGGGACTGTCTCTATGTGATGCCAATTTGTACTTCCCAAGCGCTTAGTACAGTGCTCTGCACATAGTAAGCGCTCAATAAATACGATTGATTGATTGATTGATTGATTGACTGTCTCTATATGTTGCCAACTTGTAATTCCCAAGCGCTTAGTACAGTGCTCTGCACACAGTAAGCGCTAAATAAATACGATTGATTGATTGATTGATTGATAGGAGGGGGCGAGGTGATGGAGAGCCTTGAAGCCGAGGGTGAGGAGTTCCTGCCTGATGCGTAGGTTGGTAGCCACTGGAGATTTTTGAGGAGGGTAGTAACATGCCCAGAGCGTTTCTGGACAAAGAGAAAAATATTATTATTATGATGATGAGTAAAGACAAAGAGACAAATATTATTATTATTATTATGAGTAAACAGTAACAGTTGCACATCCGGTTTCGGTGCATGGTGCAACAGCAGCAGCTGCAAAGCCGGCCTCGGGACATCGTGCAATAGCCGCAGCAGCTGCAGAACTGGTGTCGGTGCATCGGGCAATAGCAGCAGCTGCAAACCCAGCCTCGGTGCATCGTGCAATAGCAGCAGCTGCAAACCCAGCCTCGGTGCATCGTGCAATAGCATCAGCTGCAAACCCGGCCTCGGTGCATCGTGCAGTAGCAGTAGATTAGGCCTCGGGGAATCGTGCAATTGCAGCAGCTGCAGACCTTGGCTCGATGCATCCTGTAATAGAAGGAGCCGCAAACCCGGCTTCCCAGCCTGGCTGCCCCGTGCAATAGTAGCTGCAGACCAGGCAACGGTTGCACATCTGGCCTCATCGCCCCTTGCAACAGCAGTAGCAGCTGCAGACCCGGCTTCGGTGCATCGTGCAATAGCATCAGCACCATACCGGCTCTCGGGGCATCGTGCAATAGCAGCAGCAGCTGCACACCCGGCCTCGGTACATCGTGCAACAGCAGCAGAAGCCGCAGACCTGGGCTCGGTGCATTGTGCAATAGTGGTAGCAGCTGCGGACTCGGCCTCGGTGCATCGTGCAATTGCAGCAACTGCACACCCGGCCTCGGTGCATCGTGCAATAGCAGCAGCAGCAGCTGCAGACCTGGCCTCAGTGCATCGTGCTATAGCGGTAGCAGCTGCAGACTCGGCCTCGGGGCATCGTGCAATAGGAGGAGCTGCAGATTGGCCTCCGGCGCATCGTGCAATATCATCAGCTGCACCCCGGCCTCGGTGCATCATTCAATAGCAGGAGCTGCAGATTTGGCCTCGGTGCATCGTGCAATAGAAGGAGCTGCAGACCGGGCCTCGGAGCATCGTGCAATTGGATGAGCTGCACATTTGGCCTCGGGTCATCGTGCAATTGGATGAGCTGCAGATTTGGCCTCGGGGCATCTTGCAATTGGAGGAGCTGCAGATTGGGCTTCGGCGCATCGTGCAATAACATCAGTTGCAACCCCGGCCTCGGTGCACCGTGCAATAGCAGGAGCTGCAGATTTGGCCTCGGTGCATCGCGCAATAGCAGCGGCAGTTGCACAGCAGGTGGGGCCGGATTGTCTCTATTGCCGACTTGTATTTTCCCAGCGCTTACTACAGCGCTGTGCACCCGGTAGGCGCTCAGTACGTGCGCTGGAATGAAGGGGGCTCCCTGGCGGGGGGCGGGTCCCGGTGACGTTAGGGGGGCGGGGGGGAGGTGGAGGCTCCGGCCCGGCCCGCCCCCTGCGCAGGGTCCCCGCCCCAACTCCTGCTTCGCCCGGACGGCCGGTCGGTGGTCGGTGGTCGTCGGGCATCGCCCCCTGCCCCGGTTTTTCCCCCGAAGATGTGGGCGCTGAGGCTCAGCTGGGCCAACGCCGCCCCCACCCGCCCTGCCCTCGCCAAGGTGGGAGGACACAGTCCTGTTATGGGGGGCCTGGGGGAGGAGGAGGAGGAGTCCTGGGGAGGGGGGCGATTGGCCTAGGGGACCAGGGGCAGGCCTTGGGGGGGACACAGTCCTGGGCAGGGGGGCAGTTGGTCCTGGGGGGCCTGGGGGAGCAGGGGCAGGCCTTGGGGGGGGACACAGTCCTGGGCAGGGGGGGGCAGTTGGTATTGGGGGAGGGGGGTGGTCCTGGGGGCTGCTGGGGGGCAGGCCTGGGGGGTAGGGGCTGGGCAGGGGGAGGAGAGGTGGGCCTGGGGAGGAGGGGATGGGCCTGGGGAGAGGGGACGGTTGGGCCTGGGGGGCCTGGGGGAGGAGGGGCAGGCCTGGGGAGGGGGGGACATTTGGGCCTGGGGGAGGAGGAGCAGTCCTGGGGAGGGGGGGCGGTGGGCCTGGGGGAGCAGGGGCAGGCCTTGGGGGGGACACGGTCCTGGGTTGGGGGCACAGTTGGGCCTGGGGGAGGAGGGGTGGCCCTGGGGGAGAGGTGGGGGGCAGGCCGGGGGGGGCGGGGCTGGGCAGGGGGAGGAGGGGGGGGCCTGGGGGGATGGGTCTGGGGGAGGAGGGGCAGTTCTGGGGGGGGGCAGTTGGTCCTGGGGGGGTCAGGGGAGGGGGGGACATTTGGTCCTGGGAGGGCCAGGGGGAGGAGGAGTAGTCCTGGGGAGGGGGGCGATGGTCCTGGGGGAGCAGGGGCAGGCCTAAGGGGAGGGGACACAGTCCTGGGCAGTGGGGGACGGTCCTGGGGGGCCTGGGAGAGGAGGGGCAGTTCTGGGGGGGGGGGGCACGGTCCTGGAGCCCTAGGGGAGGAAGGGCAGTTTTGGGGAGGGGGGGACGGTCCTGAGGAGGGGGCAGTTGACCTTTGGGGGAGGCTGGGCTGGGGGAGGAGGGGAAGTTGTCGGGGGACAGGCCTGGGCAGGGACGACAGTTAGTCCTGGGGGGCCTGGGGGAGGGGGGGACGGTCCAAGGGTGAGGGGGCAGTTGGTCTTTGGAGGGGCAGGGCTGGGCTGGGGGAGGAGGGGTACTTCTGGGGGGGGGACAGTTGGTCCTGGGGGGCAGTTTTTGGGGGGAGGGGAGGACAGTCCTGGGCTGGGGGGACAGTTGGCCCTGGGGGGGTCGGTCTTGGGTGGGGGACAGTCTTGGAGGGAGGGGAGGACGGTCCTGGTCTGGGGGTGGGCCTGGGGGAGGACGGACCGGCCTGGGGGGGACAGTTGGTCCTGGGGGTGGCAGGGCTGGGGGAGGATGGGCAGTTCTGGGGGGAGGAGGGGGACAGTCCTGGGCTGGGGGCACAGTTGGTCCTGGGGGGCCCGGGGGAGGAGGGGCAGTCCTGGGGGGGTGAGTTTCTGGGGTGGGGGGGGCTTGTCGGGTGGCAGTCCTGGATTTGGGGGGCAGTTGGTCCTGTGGGGGGTGGGGCTGGAGGAGGACCTGGCACCCATAATCCCCCCCCGGCCCAGGCCTCTGTATAGATATGTATATGGGTGTATATAAGTAACAGTCTTTTGCACATAGTAAGTGCTTAATAAATGTCATCATTATTTTATATATATATATATATTCATTGTCGCATTTATTGAGTGCCCACTGTGTGCAGAGCCCTGTACTAGCGCTTAGAACAGTGCTTTGCACATAGTAAGCGCTTAATAAATGCTATCATCATTATTATTATTACTAAGCGTTTGGAAAGTGCAGTGAGGCAACAGAGACAATCCCTACCCAACAGTGGGCTCACAGTTTAGAAATGTATGCATACATACATGTGTGAGTGTGTGTGTGTATGTATATGTGTGTGGGGAGGGGGGAGAGTGTAGGGGCTAGTAGAGGGGGAAACCTGCGAGCTCGCTGTGGGCAGGGGTTGTCCCCCGTGTGATTGCTCCACGCTCCTTTCCCAAGCGCTTACTACAGTGCTCTGCGCACCTCCGGCGCTCTGTACCTGTGGTGGAAGGAAAGGATGAAGGAATGAAGGAGGGAGGGAGTGAAGGAGTGGAAAAGGAGGAGGGGGCTCTGGGGGCTGGAGGTGGACCCTGGACCCCCAGGCCCTTTCACCCCCTTCCCGTGTCCCCAGTTCCCAGAAAAAAGCCTTGTCAGTTTTCCTGCGCCACGTGGGGTGGGGCCACCCCCGCCACATCCGGCCCTGCACGTGCTCTCAGACACCATCCAGCAGTGCTCTGCACTCCCTAGCTCTCCAGTGCAGTGCTCTGCACTCCCTAGCTTGCCCAGAACAATACTCTGCAGTCCCTAGTCGCCTAGCACAGTGCTCTGCACTCCCTAGTTGTCTGGCACAGTGCTCTGTGCTCCCTAGCTGCCCGGCACAGTGCTTTGCACTCCTTAGCTGCCCAGCATAGTGCTCTGCGCTCCTTAGCTGTCCAGTCTAGTGCTCTGTTCTGCCTAGCTGCCCGGTGTGGTGTACCATTAAGCCTAGCTGCCTAGCATAGTGTTTTGCACTCTAGCTGCCCAGCACAGTGCTCTGCGCTCCCTAGCTGCCTAGAACAGTGCTCTGCACTCCCTAGTTATCCAGTCTAGTTCTCTGTGTTCCCTAGCTGCCCGGCACAGTGCTCTGCACTCCGTAGCCACCTAGCACAGTGCTCTGTGCTTCCTAGCTGTGCAGCACAGTGCTCTGCGCTCCCTAGCTACCCATCACAGTGCTCTGCACTCCCTAGTCGCCTAGCACAGTGCTCTGCACTCCCTAGCTGTCCAGTCTAGTGCTCTGTGCTCCCTAGCTGCCCGGGATAGTGCTCTGCACTCCTTAGCTGTTCAGTCTAGTGCTCTGCACTCCCTAGCTGCCCAGTGTGGTGTACCATGCTCCCTAGCTGCCCAGCACAGTGCTCTGCTCTTCCTAGCTGCTCGGCACAGTGCTCTATGTTCCCTAATAATAATAATAATAATAATGGCATTTATTAAGCACATGCTATGTGCAAAAAACTGTTCTAAGCGCTGGGGAGGTTACAAGGTGATCAGGTTGTCCCACGGGGGGCTCACAGTCTTAACCCCCATTTTACAGATGAGGGAACTGAGGCACAGAGAAGTGAAGTGACTTGCCCAAAGTCACACAGATGACAATTGGTGGAGTCGGCATTTGAATCCATGACCTCTGACTCCATTGAGCCACGCTGCTTCTCAGCTTCCCTAGCTGCTCAGTACAGTGCTCTGCGCTTCCTAGCTGCTCAGCATAGAGCTCTGGGCTCCCTAGGTGCCCAGCACGGGGCTCTATGCTCCCTAGCTGCCTGGTACAGTGCTCCGCACACAGTGGGCGGCCCAAGGACGGCTCCTTCAGCCCACCGCTCCGTTACTGAATCATCTGTTTCTAAAGATGTCCCTCTTTCGCTAAGAAACAGCCCTGAAAGGCCGCCCCGAGTTATTTCAGGACCAGAAGTACCAGCTAGGAAAACAGGCAGAATATCAGAGCCCCCTTGCAATCGCCCAGTTTCCTGTAATTTGATTATCGACTGAGTTTTTTCTTAAAAGAATAGGAAGTAAGGTAAAGAGTGTGTCTAAACCAGTATTTTTCCACTCCAGTGGCTTTGTTGAATTAATTAATTCACTCGTTCAGTTATATTGGAGCACCTACTGTGTGCGGAGCACAATACTAAGCACTTGGGAGAGTACAGTACAACAATCACCAGACACATTCCCTGCCCACAACGAGCTTACAGTCTAGAGAGGGGCAGGCAGGCATTAATATACATAAATAAATTACAGTTGTGTGCATCAATGTTATGGGGCTGGGAGGGAAATTAATGTTCGTTGCTTTTTTGCGTATTCTGAAAGTGAAAAACGTATTTCAGTACAGTGATTGTTTGCCAAGGGTAGGGTGGAGACCGCTGAAGTGAATTGGCAGAGGTAGGAATTCAGCTCAAAATTCATGTCAGAAATGATCTAAAATGAAGAGGCTTGGAGGTCTGGTTATCATTATTTATATTATTGTGGTATTTGTTAATCACTTGTAATATGCCAAGCATTGTGCTGAGGCAAATGCAGGATTGAAACTTTCGACAGTCGAGTGTCTTTTCATTTATTCAGTCGTATTTATTGAGCGCTTACTGTATGCAGAGCACTGGACTAAGCGCTGGGGAGAGTACAGATCGGCACCAGTTGAGACGGTCCCTACCCAACAAACGGGCTCACAGTCTGGAAGGGGGAGACAGACAACAAAACAAGTAGACAGGTGTCAATACCATCAGAATAAATAGAATTATAGCTGTATACACATCATTGAATAAAATAGAGTAATAAATATGTACAAATAAAATAGAGTAATAAATATGTACAAATATAAACAAGTGCTGTGGGGAGGGGAAGGAGGTAGGGCAGAGGGAGGGGGGTGATGGGCAGGGGAGGAGGAGGAGGGAAGGAAAAAGGAAGTGAGCTCTCAGTAGGGCATTGAAGGGAGGAAGAGAGCTAGTTTGGCGGATGTGTGGTGGGAGGGCATTCCTGGCCAGGGGAAGGACGTGGGCGGGGGTCGATGGCGGGACAGGCGAGAACAGGCCCAGGGTTCATTCATTCCTTCAACTGTATTTATTGAGCGCGTACTGTGTGCAGAGCACTGTACTAAGCGCTTGGGAAGTACAAGTCAGCAACATACAGAGACAGTCCCTACCCAACAACGGGCTCACAGTCTAGAAGGGGGAGGCAGACAACGAAACAAAACATGTAGACAGGTGTCAAAATCATCAGAACAAATAGAATTAAAGCCATGTGACATCATTAACAAAACAAATAGGATAGTAAATATGTACAAGTAAAATAGAGTAATAAATCTGTACAAATATATATACAAGTGCTGTGGGGAGGGGAAGTAGGGCAGGGGGGATGGGGAGGAGGAGAGGAAAAAAGGGGCTCAATTTGGGAAGGCCTCCTGGAGGAGGTGAGCTCTCAGTAGGGCTTTGACTGGAGGAAGAGAGCTAGCTTGGTGGATATGTGGAGGGCGGGCATTCCTGGCCAGGGGAAGGATGTGGGCGGGGGGGCTGATGGCAGGACAGGCGAGAACAGGCCCAGTGTTTATTCATTCATTCAACCATATTTATTGAGCACTTACTGTGTGCAGAGCACTGTACTAAGCGCTTGGGAAGTACAAGTCGGCAACATACAGAGACAGTCCCTACCCAACAACAGGCTCACAGTCTAGAAAGGGGAGGCAGACAACAAAAGAGAACATGTAGACAGGTGTCAGAATCATCAGAACAAATAAAATTAAAGCTATATGACATCATTAACAAAATAAATAGGATAGTAAATATGTACAAGTAAAATAGAGTAATAAATCTATACCTAAGCGCTTAGGAAGTACAAGTCAGCAACATGCAGAGACAGTCCCTACCCAACAACGGGCTCACAGTCTAGAAGGGGGAGACAGACAACAAAACAAAACATGTAGACAGGTGTCAGAATCATCAGAAGAAATAGAATTTAAGCTATATGACATCATTAACAAAATAAATAGGATAGTAAATACGTACAAGTAAAATAGAATAATAAATCTATACAAATATATATACATACAAGTGCTATGGGGAAGGGAAGGAGGTAGGGCGGGAGGGATGGGGAGGAGGAGAGGAAAAAGGGGGCTCAATTTGGGAAGGCCTCCTGGAGGAGGTGAGCTCTCAGTAGGGCTTTGAAAGGAGGAAGAGAGCTAGTTTGGAGGATATGTGGAGGGAGGGCATTCCAGGCCAGGGGAAGGACGTGGGCCGGGGGTCGACGGTGGGACGGGAGAGAACAAGGCCCAGTGAGGAGGTTAGCGGTGGCATTCATTCATTCGGTCATATTTATTGAGTGCTTACTGTGTGCAGAGCACTGTACTAAGTGCTTGGAAAGTAAAAATTGGCATCAGAGATGGTCCCTACCCAACAACAGGCTCACAGTCTAGAGGGGGAGACAGACAATAAAACAAGTAGACAGGTGGTCAATAGGTAGCAGAGGGCGTGGGCTGGGCTGGAGAAGGAGAGAAGGGAGGTGAGGTAGGAGGGGGCGAGGTGACGGACAGCCTTGAAGCTGAGAGTGAGGAGTTTTTGCTTGAATCGAAAGTTGAAAGGCAACCACTGGAGACTTCTGAAGCGGGGAGTGGTGTGCCAAGAGCGTTCCTGTACAAAGATGATCTGGACAGCAGAGTGAAGTATGTACTGAAGTGGGGAGAGACAGGAGGATGGGAGATCAGAGAGGAGGCCGATGCAGTAATCCAGTTGGGATAGGATGAGCGATTGAACCAGCAAGGCAGCGGTTTGGATGGAGAGGAAAGGGCGAATCTTGGCGATGTTGTGGAGGTGAGACCGGCAGGTTTTTGTGACGGATTGGATGTGAGGGGTGAACGAGAAAATGGAGAAGAGGATGACACCAAGGTTGCGGGCTTGTGAGACGGGAAGGATGGTAGTGCCGTCCACAGTGACAGGAAAGTCAGGGAGCAGACAGGGTTTGGGACAGGATTTTATGAACATGCTATTCATTCATTCATTCAGTCGTATTTATTGAGCACTTACTGTGTGCCGAACACTTTACTAAGCGCTTGGGAAGCACAAGTTGGCAACATATAGAGACGGTCCCTACCCAACAGCGGACTCACAGTCTAGAAGGGGGAGACAGACAACAAAACAAGACATGGTAAAAAAAAATAAAATAAATAGAAGAAATATGTACAAATAAAATAGAGTAATAAATATGTACAAACATATATACAGGTGCTGTGGGGAGGGGAAGGAGGTAAGGCGGGGGGATGGGGAGGAGGGAGAGAGGAAGGAGGGGGCTCAGTCTGGGAAAGCCACCTGGAGGAGATGAGCTCTCAGTAGGGCTATAATAATAATAATGATAGCATTTATTAAGCGCTTACTATGTGCAAAGCACTGTTCTGAGCGCTAGGGAGGTTACAAGGCAATCAGGTTGTCCCACAGTGGGCTATGTACAGAGCACTGTAGTGGGCACCTACTGTGGGCAGAGTACTGGACTTGGTGCTTTGCTGTGCAGAGCACTTTACTGTAGGTACTTGGGGGAGAGCACAGTAAACATAAAAGAAACAGTCTTTTTCTCCCAGATGTCTTACAACTAGACACTTAGGTCTGTACTTAGGTCTAGTCATCTCTAGATTGTAAGCTAAAAACTCTCCCAAGCACTTAGTACAGTGCTTTCCGCACAGTCAGCACTCAATAAATTTGCTTGATTCCACTTTCTCACTGTGCTATCCCCTCCCCAGCTCCTTACGTTTTACATGTTCTGTCTTCCTCACTAGATTGTAAACTCCTTGAGGGCAGGAATCATGTCTACCAACTCTGTTGTATTTTACTCTTCCCAAAGCAGTTAGTAGTAGAGTGCTTTACATTCAGGAAGCACTCAGTGGATATCACTGATTGATTGATTTTTTGTATTTTTATGTTTGGGGTCTTTCTTACCGCGCCTGTTGCCAAACTCTTAATCGATTATGAACTCCCAGAGGACCAGAGATTGTATCTAATTCTCACCAGTGTATTTTTTCCCCAGTGCTTAGTACAGTGCTCTGCACCTGGTAGGTACTATTAATAATAATAATAATTGTGGTATATTTTAAGCGCTTAACTATGTGCCAGGCACTGGACTAAGCGCTGGGGTTGATACAAGCAAATTGGGTTGGAGAGAGTCCCTGTCCCACTTGGGGCTCACAGTCTCAATCCCCATTTTACAGATAATAATAATAATGATAGCATTTATTAAGCCCTTACTACGTGCAAAGCACTGTTCTAAGCGCTGGGGAGGTTACAAGGTGAACAGGTTGCCCCACATGGGGCTCACAGTCTTAATCCCCATTTTACAGATGAGGTAACTGAGGCCCAGAGAAGTTAAGTGACTTACCCAGTCACACAGCTGACAATTGGCAGAGCTGAGATTTGAACCCATGACCTCTGACTCCAAAGCCCGGGCTCTTTCCACTGAGCCACGCTGCTTCTCTGAGATGAGGTAACTCAGGCCCAGAGAATAATAATAATAATGTTGGTATTTGTTAAGCGCTTACTATGTGCAGAGCACTGTTCTAAGCGCTGGGGGGGATACAAGGTGATCAGGTTGTCCCACGTGGGACTCACAATCTTAATCCCCATTTTACAGATGAGGAAACTGAGGCACAGAGAAGTTAGGCAACTTGCCCATAGTTGCCCAGCTAACAAATGGCAGAGCCGGGATTCGAACCCATGACCTCTGACTCCCAAGCCCGTGCTCTTTCCACTGAGCCACGCTGTTTCCCAAGGTCACACAGCAGACAAGTGGTGGAGCTGAGATCAGAACCCATTACCTTCTGACCCCCGTGCACTATCTATTATGCCATTTTAGAGAAGCAGTGTGGCTTAGTGGAAAGAGCACAGGCTTGGGAATCAGGTCTTGGGTTCTAATCCCAACTCTGCCCCTTATCAGCTGTGTGACTTTGGGAAAGTCGTTTAATTTCTCTGGGCTTCAGTTAGCCGTAAAATGGATTAAGGCTCTGAGCCCCATGTGGGACAACCTGTTTACCTTGTATCTATCCCAGCGCTTAGAACAGTGCTTGGCACACAACGTTTAACAAATACCATCATTGTTATTATTACTTCTGTACTCTCTGAACAAGGCCTTTGTACTTGCCTCTTGGTTTGGAGCGTGCAGAAGTGCAAGACAAGTGGAAAAAAAAGGAAGGAATAGAGGAGCCCTATAAATAGAGGTCGAGAGCTCAGTTTGTTCAGTTTGAAGAGGGCTTGGGATTTGGAAGCCGGCCACTTCTTCTTTGACTCCTGTCTTTCGTCAAGTCCAGTGATGTAACTGTGGTAATTGTTCAGTGCTTACTATAGTGCCAGGCACTGTACTAAGCGCTGGACCCCTGCCCCTGCCAAGCTCACCTCCTCCAGGAGGTGACTGGATAGAAGGCCAGAAGCACTGGGAAGCTTCCCAGACTGAGCCCCCACTTTTCCTCTGCTCCTCCTCCCCTCCCCATTGCCCCCACTCCCTCCCTCTGCCCTCCCCGCAGCACTTGTATATTTGCACATATTTATTCCTCTGTTTTATTAATGATGTGTATATGGCTATAATTCTATTTATTCTGATGGTACTGACTCCTGTCTACTTGTTTTGTTTCGTTGTCTGTCTCCCCCTTCTAGACTGTGAGCCCGTTGTTGGGTAGGGGCCGTCTCTATGTTGCCGATTTGTACTTCCCAAGCACTTAGTACAATGCTCTGCACACAGTAAGCGCTCAATGAATATGATTGAATGAATGAATGACTACAAGGCCATCAGGTTGAACACAGTCCCTTTAATAGTAATAATAATAATAATAATAATAATGATGGCATTTGTTAAGCGCTTACTATGTACAAAGCACTGTTCTAAGCTCTGGGGGGATACAAGGTGATCAAGTCCCACGTGGGGCTCACAGTCTTAATCCCCATTTTACAGATGAGGTAACTGAGGCTCAGAGAAGTTAAGTGACTTGCCCAAGGTCACACAGCAGATATGTGGCAGAGTTGGGACTCAAACCCATGACCTCTGACTTCAAAGCCCATGCTCTTTCCACTAAGCCACGCTGCTTTCCCACAAGGGGCTCAAAGTCTCACTCCCCATTTGACAGATGAGGTAACTGAGGCACGGAGACGTGAAATAACTTGCCCAGCGTGTCACAGCAGACAAGTGGCAGAGCCGGGATGAGCCTCCACATCCTTTACTGTTCTTTACTTTAGAAGTCACTTAGAAGTGACTTTAGAAGTGACTTTAGAAGTCACTTTACTTCTCTGGGCCTCAGTTCCCTCACCTGGAAAATGAGGATTGAGACGGTGAGCCCCATGTGGGACAGGGACTCTGTCCAACTCGATTTGCTTGTAATAATAATAGTAATAATAGTAACAATGGCATTTATTAAGTGCTTACTGTGTGCAAAGCACTGTTCTAAGCGCTGGGGAGTTTACAAGGTGATCAGGTTGCCCCACGGGTGGCTCACAGTCTTAATCCCCATTTTACAGATGAGTTAACTGAGGCCCAGAGAAGTGAAGTGACTTGCCCAAAGTCACACAGCTGACAAGTGGTGGAGCCGGGATTTGAACCCATGACCTCTGACTCCAAAGCCCGTGCTCTTTCCACTGAGCCATGCTGCTTCTACTTGGCACATAGTAAGCGCTTAACAAGTACCGCAGTTCTTTCCACTGGGCCACACTGCTTCTTGCAGCGGCGTGTAACCTCGCAGGGCACTCAGAGCTCCATTAAAGCCCCGTTCTTTCATAAAGTGGAGCAGGGAAGCAAATCTAGGCTGCCCCTGTGGTGAGTGGCTCCTCCGTGTCCTCTTGAATGCCCAAGGTCAGCTGTACCCATTGGGCATGGCCATCTTTCTCCGCATGTCCATCCCAGCGCTGATCTTCTAGACTGTGAGCCCACTGTTGGGTAGGGACCGTCTCTATATGTTGCCAACTTGTACTTCCCAAGCGCTTAGTACAGGGCTCTGAACACAGTAAGCACTCAATAAATACGATTGATTGATTGATTGATCTCAAACCCCTGAGGGTTAAAAGTAGGCCAGCCACCTGTGGGCTCCTGAGTCATCGCCACCCAGGATATGTGTAGCCCTTGGGGGTCGGCTATTTGTCATTTAGCGATGTGTCCAAATGATTGTGAGTACCCTGTGGGACAACCTGATCACCTTGTAACCTCCCCAGTGCTTAGAACAGTGCTTTGCACATAGTAAGCACTTAATAAATGCTATCATCATCATCACCTAGAATCAGAGATTAAGGGCTTGGGGGGGTTCAGTTCTTTTGGGATCTCCGTCTCTAAATCCTTCCATTGTTTCCTGTACGGTATTTCGGGGATCCGTTTCTTCCACTCCATCCTTAAAGTCAGCACTCTGGTCCAAGACCTCGTTACCTCTCGGCTAGATCACTGCATCAGCCTCCTTACTGGCCTCACTGCCTCTAGCCTCTTCCTAAGCAGTAAACCCACCTGTCCATCTTACCTTCCAGGATTAATTTTCCCCCTGCTCAGGCCTTATCATCCCAACAGCCATCTCAGCATTTCCAGCCATGCATTCATTCATTCCTTCGTTCATTGAATCGTATTTATTGAGCGCTTACTTTCATCCCAACAGCCATCTCAGCATTTCCAGCCATGCATTCATTCATTCCTTCGTTCATTGAATCGTATTTATTGAGCGCTTACTTTGTGCAGAGAACAGCACGACAATAAACAGACACATTCCCTGCCCACAATGAGCTAAGAGTGTAGAGTTAATGATAGTGTTCATTAAGCGATTACTGTGTGCCAAGAGAAGTGACCTGCCCAAGGTCACACAGCAGACAAGTGGCAGAGACGGGATTAGAACCCATGACCTCCTGACTCCCAGGCCCCATATTCTATCCACTAGACCATTTGTACGTATTTATTATTCCATTTATTTTATTAATGATGTGCATATATCTGTAATTCTATTTATTTTGATGGTATTGACACCTGTCTACTTGCTTTGTTTTGCTGTCTGTTGCCCCCTTCTAGACGGTTAGCCCGTTGTTGGGTAGGGACTGTCACTATATGTTGCCTAATTGTACTTTCCAAGTGCTTGGTACAGTGCTCTGCACACAGTATGCACTCAATAAATAGTCCATTGAATGAATGAATGAATATAAGGCTCTAGTGGAGGTTCTTGTAGACAGAGAATGTGTCACTTTGTTAAATACTTACTAAGTGCATAGTAAAGTGAACTACACGGATGATGATAGTATTAAATGCTTACTATGTGCCAAGCACTGTTCTAAGGACTGGAGTAGATACAAGGTAATCAGGTTGTCCCATGTGGGGCTCACAGACCTAATCCTCATTTGACAGATGAGGTAACTGAGGCACAGAGAAGTGACTTGCCCAAAGTCACACAGCTGACAAGTGGCGGAGCCGTGGTTAGAAACCATGACCTCTGACTCCCAAGACGGTGCTCTTTCCACTAAGCCAATGGGTGCTCAGTAAATATTAGTAGTCTATTACTACCAATTGTATCTCTTGTTTTTCCCGATGCCCCTAAAAGTGAGAATAACTTGTATCTATCTGTCTCCCCTCTCCCCACCATTAGATTTTAGCTCTTTGAGGGCAGGGAAGATGTTTTATTTCACCATTGTACTTTCCCGAGTGCCTAGTACAGTGCTTTGCAAACGGTAGGCACTCAGTAAATACTAATGATTGATTTATCTTTCTAAAATTCTGTTTAGAATGTTTTCACTCCACTTTGATATTACCTGGATCCGTTTCTTCCACTCCATTAATAATAATAATAATGATGGCATTTATTGAGCGCTTACTATGTGCAAAGCACTGTTCTAAGCGCTAGGGAGATTACAAGGTGATCAGGTTGTCCCACGGGGGGCTCACAGTCTTAATCCCCATTTTACAGATGAGGGAACTGAGGCACAGAGAAGTTAAGTGACTTGCCCAAAGTCACCCAACTGACAGTTGGCAGAGTTGGGATTCATTCTTAGAGCCACCACTCTGGTCCAAGACCTCATTACCTCCCGGCTAGATCACCACACCAGCCTCCTTACTGGCCTCCCTGCCTCCAGCCTCTAAGCAGTAAACCCAGATGTCCATTTTACCTTCCGGGATTAATTTTCCTCCTGCTCAGGCTAATTGCTACCCATTTTTCTCTGAATCAAATCGAAGCTCCTGACCTTTTGAGTGAAGGCTTGCCACTAGCCATCTCCCACTTTCCTTCAGCTCACATTCTTTGCCCGTTTCTGAAGCTCACCTCCCTCCTAACTGTGCCTTGCTCGCTACTCAATCAATCATATTTACTGAGCGCTTACTGTGTGCTAAGCACTTGAGAGAGAAGCAGTGTGGCCTAGGGGATAGACAAGTGGCAGAGTCGGGAAGGAGCATGGCTCAGTGGAAAGAGCCCGGGTTTGGGAATCAGAGGTCATGGGTTTGAATCCCAGCTCCACCACTTGTCAGCTGTGTGACCTTGGGCAAGCCACTTAACTTCTCTGTGCCTCAGTTACCTCAACTGTAAAATGGGGATTAAGACTGTGAGCCCCACGTGGGACAACCTGATCACCTTGTAACCTCCCCAGCGCTTAGAACAGTGCTTTGCACATAGCGCTTACTAAATGCCATCATTATTATTATTACTGTAGAGCACAACCCTGAGAGACAGGAGGACCTGGTTTTCTAATCCCAGCCCTGCCAATTGTCTGCTGTGTGAGTTCGGCCAAGTCACTTAATTTATCTGTTCTTCAGTTCCCTCTTCTGTAAAATGGGGATGAAGACTGTGAGCCCCATGTACGACATGGACTGTGTCCAACCTGATTAACTTGTACCTACCCCAGCGCTTAGTACAGTGCCTGGCACACATAGTAAGCACTTAAATACCATTACCAAAAAAAAGTACACTATAACAGTTTTATTTATTCGTTGTTATATTTATTGAGTGTTTACTATGTGCAGAGTACTGAACTAATCAACCAATCAATCGTATTTATTGAGCGCTTACTGTGTGCAGAGCACTGTACTAAGCGCTTGGGAGAGTGGAATACAACACTGATTAGACATGTTTCCTTCCCACAAGGAGCTTAAATATACCAGATTTACTGTGTCACCTTGCAGGGATTCTTTCTCACCCCCTGAAATCTGCCAGACCCCAACTTTCCTCCACTCCTCCCTGGTTATGCTCTCTGGCCATGTTTAATGCTTTATTTATTTCTCTACTTTAGTTTTTATTCAGTGATATCTACATTCTTAGTGTTACTGCTAGTGTAGATTCGCAGTTTACATAACTGATCTCCCTCCATAAATTGTAGGTACCTTCAGGGCTGGGTAGTGTGCACTGGGGAAGCAGTGTGGCTCAGTGGAAAGAGCCCGTGCTTGGGAGTCATAGGAAGTGGGTTCGAATCCTGGCTCCGCCTCTTGTCTGCTGTGTGATCTTGGGCAAGTTGCCTAACTTTGTGCCTCAGTTGCCGCATCTGTAAAATGGTGATTAAAACTGTGAGCCCCACGTGGGACAGCCTGATTACCTTGTATCCACCCCAGTACTTAGAATGGTGCTCGGCACGTAGTAAATGCTCAACAGATACCATCGTCATTATTAGAGAAGCAGCGTGGCTCTGTGGAAAGATCACGGGCTTGGGAGTCAGGGGTCGTGGGTTCTAATCCTGGCTCTGCCATTTGTCAGCTGTGTGACCCTGGGCAAGTCACTTCACTTCTCTGTACCTCAGTTTCCTCATCTGTAAGATGGGGATTAAGACTGTGATCCCCACATGGGACAACCTGATTACCTTGTATGTCCCCCAGCACTTAGTACAGTGCTTGGCACATAGTAAGTGCTTAACAAATACCATTATTATTATTATTGGAAAGAATGTGGCTTGGGAGGCAGCAGACCTGGGTTCTAATGCTGGCTGCACCAGTTGTATACTGTGTGACCTGTGGGTAGCCACTGGAGGGTCTTGAGGGGGAAACATGGACTGAACGTTTTTGTAGAAAAATGATCCGGGCAGCAGAGTGATGTTGGACTACAGTGGGGAGAGACAGGGAAGCAGAGAAGTCAGCAAGGAAGCTGATGAAAGAATCAAGGCCGGATAGGATCAGTACTTGGATTAAGGTGGTCGCAGTCTGGGTGGAGAAGAAAGCGTGGATTTTAGCAATCTTGTGAAGGCTGAATTGACAGGATTTTGTGACAGATTGAGTATGTGGATTGAATGAGAGAGATGAGTTGGGGATAACACCGAAGTGACAGGCATGCGAGAGAGGGAGATGGAGAGGGAGAGATGGTGATGCCGTCTGCAGGCATGGGAAAGGCAATCAGTCGTACTTATTGAGCACTTATTGTGTGCTGAGCACTGTAGTAAATGCTTGGAAGAGTATGAAGTAACATTCCCCGCCCACAGTGAGCTCTGACTTGTACTTCCCAAGCGCTTAGTACAGTGGTCTGCACACAGTAAGTGCTCAATAAATACAATTGAATGAATGAATGAATTAATGAGCCTACAGTCTAAAGGGGGAGACAGACATGAATATAAATGAGTATATTACTGATAGGCACATAAGTCATGGTGGGAATATGTAAGCGCTCAATATATACGATTGAATGAATGAATGAGTTCTGTTTTGGACAGTCAGTCTCTCCATCTTTAAAACCTTCTTGAAGGCATGTCTCCTAGAGGCCTTCTCTAAGCCCTCATTTCCTCTTCTCTCACTCCCTTCTGCATTGCCCTTGTACGTGAATTTGCTACCTTTATTCACCCCTGTCTCAGCCCCACAGCACCTATGTAGCCATAATTTATTCATTTATGTCATGTCTGTCTCCCCCTCTAGACTGTTAGCTCATTGTGGACAGGGAACGCGTCTACCAACTCTGTTGTATTGTACTCTCCCAAGCTCTTAGTACAGTTCTCTGTGCTCAGTAAGTGCGCAACGCATGCCATCGGTTGATTGATTTGAACATGTTAAGTGTGAGTTGTCCCTGGGATAGCCAAGCAGAGACGTCCTGAAGACAGGAGAAACTACGAGACAGCAGAGGAGGAGAGAGACCAGGGCTGGAGATGTAGATTTGGGAATCATGCACATAGAGATGGTAGTTGAAGCCATGGGAGCGAGTTGCCAACTTGTACTTCCCAAGCGCTTAGTACAGTGCTCTGCACACAGTAAGCACTCAGTGAATATGATTGAATGAAAGAGTTCTCCAAGGGAGAGGGTGGAGATGGAGAATAGAAGGGGATCGGGAACTGAACTCTGAGGGGCTTCCACAGTTAGGGGGTGGGAGGCAGAGGAGGAGCCCACAAAAGAGACTGAGAGTGAACGGCCAGAGAGATAGGAGGAGAACCAGGAGAGGAAAGTGTCAGTGAAGCCGAGTTTGGATATTGTTTCCAGAGATGATGGCAGTTGAGAGGTCAAGGAGGATTAGAATAGAGTAGTTAATTTTGTATCTATCCCTGTTCTTGGCATAGAGTAGGCTCTTAGCAAATACTACAGTTGTTATCCTTTTTCTTCTTATTACTAACTTCTTTCTGCTGTTTGTTCCTAATAGCTGCGCTCAGCACACAGTAGGTGCCGAGTTCCACGTTCTGCCCCTAGTCCTGGATGGCTGCTGTATGCCAAGCATGCCACAAACATGGGAATGTGCAAAGTAAAACACACAGGTCTCTCTAATCAAACGATGGAGATAGGCAGACACAAATTGTTGACATACTTATCAATCCTTTGAACATCTGGTCTTTCAACACTCTTCTTATTTACCTTAGGGCCTTTTTGATACTGTTGACTCCGGTGAGTTCTTTCTGAGTATGAGGCTGAAGGTAAAGCCGGAATTTCTGGTTTCTTTTTTGTGTTTCCAGATTTGCAGTTGCTCCTTCTCTACCAGCGGTCGTCACCACACCAAATTTTTCAATGATCCCGTGGAAGCCGTGAGAGACATCCCGAATGGGTCAACGGTGCTGGTTGGTGGTGAGTGGCAACGTTACTTTTCTTTCCGGAGAAATGACCTCATCAGGGAGACGGCAGATTTCTTTAATGGAGGTGTTGTAGATATCTGTTCTAAAATGAAGTCACTACGGTGTTTTCGCTCCAGTACTCAGAACTCAGGAACTCCCTCATCTATAGAGTTGATTGTCATTGTATATTTAGCCAATAGCAGTAAGAGAGAGGGAGTTACTGAAATACCCTGTTGACTCCCATAATTGCCTCTCCTGCATCTTTCTCTGCCCCCTCCCTGCTACACCTTTGTTCCCCGGTGATTTTTGAGGATAAAATAAAATTTCTGTGAGCTGTGATAGCAGCACACCCAGGCATGAGAAGAGAATAATAATAATAGCATTTATTAAGTGCTTACTATGTGCAAAGAACTGCTCTAAGCGCTGGGGAGGTTACACAGTGAACAGGTTGTCCCATGTGCGGCTCATAGTCTTAATCCCAATTTTACAGATGAGGGAACTGAGGCACAGAGAAGTTAAGTGACTTGCCCAAAGTCACACACTGACAAGTGGCGGAGCCGGGATTTGAACCCATGACCTCTGACTCCAAAGCCCGGGCTCTTTCCACTGAACCACGTTGCTGAAAAGGATCAGGAATTGAGAATGGCCCAGATACAGGTTTGAGAAAGGAAGGGGGTTTCTTCCCTGAGACATGGGGACTCCAGGGTAGGAAGAAGAGCCAGGAGTGGGGGCGGTTAATTCACTGAGTGCCTGTTTGCAGCCCATAGAAGAGTGTAAGAGAAGTAAGAGATACAGTCTCAATTGTCTTCCTCTTCACTCTCCCTTCCTTTCCTCTTTTTCTTCCTCTTTTTCAGCCTCCCGTAATCACAGGACTTCATTTTCAGTGACCTCTTGTAAATGGTATAATAGTAATAATAATAATGATATTTGTTAAGCGCTTACTATGTGCCAAGTGCTGTTCTAAGTGCTGGCGTAGATGCAGGGTAATCAGGTTGTCCCACGTGGGGCTCACAGACACACAGTACTGGAGCGAAAACACTGTAGTGACACCATTCTATGATAGACATCTACAACGCCTCCATTAAAGAAATCTGCCATCTCCCTGATGAGCTCACAGTCTTAATCCTCATTTTACAGGTGAGGTAACTGAGGCACAGCAAAGTTAAGTGACTTGCCCCAAGTCACACGCTGAGAAGTAGCATGGCTCAGTGGAAAGAGCACGGGCTTTGGAGTCAGAGGTCATGGGTTCAAATCCCGGCTCCGCCAATTGTCAGCTGTGTGATTTTGGGCAAGTCACTTCACTTCTCTGGGCCTCAGTTACCTCATCTGTAAAATGGGGATTAAGACTGTGAGCCCCCTGTGGGACAACCTGATCACTTTGTAGCCTCCCCAGCACTTAGAACAGTGCTTTGCACATAGTAAGCATTTAATAAATGCTTTTTTTGATGTAAAAAGGGGCAATAGCATGAGTAAATACAGAAAGCTATCATAGTCACTAAAACATTCACAGAAATGAACCAGTCATAACACAGAATCAAAGTCAGAGTACAGTTAACTGATATTTTGATCAGATTGAACTAAGCTGATGTCTTTTTGTACCCTGAAAATGCTCATTCTATTGATGACCTGAAATCCCACCAGTTTGGCCCCTGTTCTCTTTTACTAGTGGTAAAATAAGGCTTAGTGCTTGTGATGTTTCTATTTTCATTGTCTATTGCCACTTTCTGGTTCTGTTATCTTGAGAAGACGGCTTTTAGAAACTCCCCCATGGAACCTCCCTGAAATCTACTTTGGCTCCCAGAATTGATTTAATGTGCATCGAATACCTCTGCCCCACTGCCTGATTCTCCTTGGGCCCAACCTGATCTCTTTGAGGTTCTGGATGTAAGGGACAATGTTTATTTTTATGACACATTTACAAACACAGAGACATGAACATATGTGTGAGCAAACACACACACACACACCGAATGCTCGGCTTGAGTCTCATGATTTAAAAATAAGACATCCAAAAGAATTCCCTTGAACTTCTGGCCCTTTGTCATTTACCAAGAGAGTTGCTGAACCCTTCTTATATGTTATTCTGGCCACAGTTCAAATTTGGTAGAGTGGGGTTGAGTGTGAGTTGTAACACCCGACTTAGTTGACAAGCGATATTTGGGGAACTGTCACTTCTCCGAAAGGGCAATGCACATGACCTCCCATGCTTAATGTTTCTGTTTTCTGTGTGTTGTAGGATTTGGGCTCTGTGGGATTCCGGAGAACCTTATTGGAGCTCTGCTGAAGACTGGAGTGAAAGAACTAACTGCAGTTAGTAACAATGCAGGGTAGGTGTTGGCAAGTCCATGCAGTGACAAGGTGAAGCAGCGTTGTGTGGCGGATAAAGCCCGGGGTTGGGAGTCAGAGGACCTGGGTTCTAATCCTGGCTCTGCAACTAGCCTATTAGGTGACTGTAGGCAAGTCACTTAACCTTTCTGGACCTCAGTTTCCTCATCTGTAAAATAGTGATTAAGACTGTGAGCCCCATGTGGGACATGGACTATGTCCAAGCTGATCAGCTTGTATCTACCCCAGCGCTTAGCACACAGTAAGCACTTAACAAATACCATAACTGACCGTCCGCCCCCCCGCAAAAAAAAAAAAACACCTGGTAATACTGCCAGATATAAAACCTGCACACTTCTGTGAGCAAGCAAAACCCCCTCCCCACAAACACACACAGGATTTCCTCGTGAAGCATCAAAACGATGAATGAGTTATCAGGGATTAAATGTACCTGGAAGCATCCCAAGAAGCTCGGAACGGATAGGCGAATGCTGATTGCCAGGCTCTCGCTTTTTTGATCTGACTGTTTTTGGTAGCCTACTGGGAGATAATCCCCTGGCCATCAGAGTCAGAAGGAGGGAGATCAGGGGCGATCCAGGTGCTTGGAGTAAGCCAGAGCTGATGGATGTCGATCTTGGTAGGAGTTTCTGGGGAATTGTGTTGGAGAAAGGGCGATGAGAGCCAGTGGGGAGACTTTGTTGAATGAAACAGTGGCAGTAGGCAGGAGTGGATGATGTGTAAAGCTGTAGCACCCCCTCTTTCCTCTCCTCCCTCCCCCCCACCCCCATTCCCGAACTCCTTGGCCACCACTTCCAGGGAGAATCCCCATCCCAGAGGAACAGGACTTTTTTTGATCAGGGATGGACCTGCCAGGAGCAGGATGGAACTCGAGGATGGCTCTCTCCAGCAGAGATGGACTCCATTTCTCTTGCTGCTGTTGTGGTTGTCGAATTGTTTTTTTTAACGGAATTAGCCACATCATGTCTTTCCCAATGTGTGTGAGTCCTCAGTCCTCACTCTTCTTTTAGTTTGGGGTCCTCCTGCAAGTCAGGTATCGGTTCTGATCTTTGCTGTTTTCCCCACCACTCAGTATAGGCTTGGCACAGGTTAAGAGCTCAAGCAATGTTGAAATAATAATGATAATAATAATAATAATGGCATTTATTAAGCACTTACTATGTGCAAAGCACTGTTCTAAGCGCTGGGGAGGTTACAAGGTGGTCAGGTTGTCCCTTAAGGGGCTCACAGTCTTAATCCCCATTTTATAGATGAGGGAACTGAGGCCCAGAGAAGTTGTGACTTGCCCAAAGTCACACAGCTGACAAGTGGCAGAGATTTGAACCCATGACCTCTGACTCCAAAGCCTGTGCTCTTTCCACTGAGCCATGCTGCTTCTCTCATATAATGATAACTTATATGAAGCACCTTTCCCCACCCTTCCTTACATTTCTGCTTTTTCTACAACAGCTCAGCCTGTACACTTCTCCTCTCTAATGCCAAACCACTCACTTCTTCAATCTCATCTATCTCGCAGCTGATCTCTCGCACACATCCCGCCCCTGGCCTGGAACGCCCTCCCTCTTCATATCCGACAGACCATCACTGTCCTCACTTTCAAAGCCTTATTAAAATAAAAGTTTGTCTCCTCCAGGAGACCTTCCCCGATTAAGGACATGGGTGCTTGGAGGCAAAGGGTGGGCCCAGAGGACATGCGACACTATAAGCTCAATGTGGGAAGAGAACGTGCTTACTAGCTCTGTTATAGAGAAGCATCGTGGCTCAGTGGAAAGAGCATGGACTTTGGTTTCAGAGGTCGTGGGTTCAAATCCCAGCTCCGCCAGTTGTCAGCTGTATGACTTTGGGCAAGCCATTTAACTTATCTGGGCCTCAGTTACCTCATCTGTTAAATGGGGATTAAGACTGTGAGCCCCCCGTGGGACAACCTGATCACCTTGTGACCTCCCCAGCACTTAGTAAGCACTTAATAAATGCCATCGTTATTATTATTATTGTTACATTGTACTTTCCCAAGCGCTTAATTCAGTGCTGTGCACTCAGTAAGCACTGGGCAGAGAACACGTCTACCAACTCTGTTATACTGTACTCTCTCAAGCGCTTAGTAACAATGCTGTGCGTACAAAAAGTACCCGATAAATGCAATTGATTAAAAAATGAATAAGGGATTGGAGATTCCTTACTGTCCCTCCCACGGTGGTCTGCCCCCAACGGGTGCGTGGTGAATGTTGTTCCTAGACAGCGGCCCTCTGTTGCCAACTTGTACTTCCCAAGTGCTTTGTACAGTGCTTTGCACACAGTAAGCACTCAATAAATACGATTGAATGAATGATTTCTCTAGCTGCCCAATCACCGTCAGTCATATTTATTGAGCGTTTCCTGTGTGCAGAGCACTGAACTAAGAACTTAGGAAAGTACAGTACAGAAATATAATGGACACGTTCCGTGCCCACCGTGAGCTTTTCTCTAGAAGGGGAGAAAGACATTAATTTAAATAAATACAATTATAGCAATGTATATAAGTGCTGAGGGGATGAATAAGGGGAGAAAGTCAGGGTGACGCAGAAGGGAGGGTAAAAAGAGGAAAGGAGGGCCTAGGGAAGGTCTCTGTTAAGAGAGATGTTTCACTATTTTGAAGGAGGGGAGGGTAATTGTCTGTCGGGTAGGAGGAGGGAGGGCATTCTAGGCCAGACACAGGACGTGGGCGAGAGGTCGGCAGTGAGAGAGACGAGATGGAGGCACAGTGAGTAGGTTGGCATTAGAGGAGCGAAGTGTGCAGGCTGGGATGTAGAAGGAGAGTAGTGAGGTGAGGTAGGACTGGGCAAGATGATTGAAGGCTTTGAAAGCCGAGGGTGAGGCATTTCTGAGGTGGACCCAGACCCCGCAGTCCCCCTGAGGCTGGAACTGTGTTCTGCTCCCCTGCCACGGAGCGTGTCCGCGGTGTCCGTTAACCAGGGGGAACCCCCACTCTTCCTGTGGGTGAAATGGCAGGAAATGGAGAGTCAGTTTGCCACCGGTAAGCCCAGATGTAGGCCTGCTCTGCAGCAGCTCTAATGTGGAGGTGGCACCCCACCATACAACCCCATATGAGCCTGCTGTTGGGTAGGGACCGTCTCTATATGTTGCCAACTTGTACTTCCCAAGCATTTAGTACAGTGCTTTGCACACAATAAGCGCTCAATAAATACGATTGAATGAATGAATGAATATGGGCATCCGGCCGGGCAGCAGCCAGGGAAGAAGGAGGGGTCGTGGGGTGGGGGGGATGCAGAGAGGGCTAGCACAGGTGCATACACATGACTAGGCAAATCCCAGAACCTCTTTTGATATCCTAATAATAGTAGTTTTAATAGTGGTATTCGTTAAGTGCTTACTGTGTGCCAGGCACCTTACTGGGGTAGATACAAGCAAATGGAGTTGGACCCAATCTCAGTCCCCATTTTCCAGATGAAGTAACCGAGGCCCAGAGAAGGGAAATGACCTGCCCAGAGTCACCCAACAGGCAAGTGGTGGAGCTGGGATTAGAACCCACGACCTCACGACTCCCGGACCTGTGCTGTATCCATTACGCCATGCTGCTTCTCTTCTGCTCCTAGCACTCCTAACCAGGAGTGATTTCTCCGGGCTGGCTTGCATTGTGCAACCCAGCTGCAACAGCGGGGAATTCTGGACCTCTGGTCCCCTTTCCAATTATAAACTATTTGAATAACATCGCAGTCCCCAGGGGTTTGGGTTTTGCCGGCAGGCGGCCCAGGGGAGGGGCTTGCCCATGCCCCGCTTGGGCTTTGAGACTGTCAGCAGAGGGTGAGGCGCTCAGCCGCAAGTGGCGGTGATGGTGCCAGCTCTGCTCGGTGACTCACTCGACCTGGGTCCTTTCCAATGCCCGGCCAGACGACTTGTCCCCACATTAAAGCCGATGAGAGGGCGGCGGGGGTGAAAAATGTGTTGGGTGGGGTGGTGGGGGTGGGGGGTCCTGTTGTCTGGGCTGGCAGAGTTGGCCTTCCCAGTCGGAGGGCTTCTCTCCTGAAGTCTTGTTGGGTAGGAGACTGTCTATATGTTGCCAACTTGTACTTTCCAAGCGCTTAGTAAAGTGCTCTGCACACATTAAGCGCTCAATAAATACGATTGATTGAGAAGGGAAAGGGGTGTGTGTGGGATCAATCAGTGGTATAATCACTGTAATAGTAATTCATTATTATAATATTTGTTAAGAACTTACTATGTGCCAGGCACTGTTCTAAGCACTGGGGTAGATACAAGATAATAGGGTTGGACACAGTCCCTGTCTCACATGGGGCTAGCAGTCTTAATCCCCATTTTACAAATGAGGGAACTGAGGCACAGAGAAGTTAAGTGACTTGCCCAAGGTCACACTGTACTATGTGCTTGGGACAGTACAATGTAACAGAGTTCATTCATTCATTGTCGTATGTATTGAGTGCTTGCTGTGTGCAGAGCACTGTACTAAGCACTTGGGAAGTACAAGTTGGCAACATATAGAGATCGTCCCTACCCAACAGTGGGCTCACAGTCTGACAGAGAACAAATCAACACATATTAATAAAATAAATAGAATAAATATGTACAAATAAAATAAATAGAGTAATAAATACGTACAAACATATATACATATATACAGGTGCTGTGGGGAGGGGGAGAGGAAGGAGAGGGCTCAGTCTGGGAAGGCTTCCTGGAGGAGGTGAGCTCTCAGTAGGGCTTTGAAGGAAGAGAGCTAGCTTGGCAGACATGTTCTGATAATAATTGCAATATTCACTATGCACTTACTATGTGCCAAACACTGTTCTAAGCACTGGGGAAGATGCAAGCTAATCAGCTCAGACACAGTCCCTGTCCCACGTGGGGCTCACCGTCAAAGTAGGAGGGAGAACGGGCATTGAATCCTATTTTACAGGTGAGGTAACGGAGGCACAGGGGAATCAGGTGACTTGCTCACAACATCACCCAGCAGACATGCGACAGAGCTGGGATGGGAATCCGAGTCCTCTGATTCCTAGGCCCGTGCTCTATCCACTGGGCCACACTGCTTCTCATTTGGAGGGAGTGGGCTGGGCCTAGTCTGAATAGTCCCGAACAATTCGGAAGCTGGTTCTGCTGACGAGCTAGGCAGCAAGAAACCCTCCCTGGAGTTATTCCTGTTAGCTCTCTCATTGCAGTTATCATTTTTATGAAGCCGCTATTGTCTTATCCTCACTTTTGTTTAGTACTTAAGTGCTTACTATTTGCCAGCCACTGTACTAAGCCTTGGGGTCAGGAGCCGACTACAAGCTAGTCAGGTTGGATGCAGTCCATATTCATTCATTCAATCATTGTCGTATTTATTGAGCGCTTACTGTGTGCAGAGCACTGTACTAAGTGCTTGGAAAGTACAAATCGGCAACATATAGCTATGGTCCCTACCCAACAACAGGCTCACAGTCTAGAAGGGGGAAACACAACAAAACAACTAGATCGCACTGTGAGCCCACTCTTTTAGACTGTGAGCCCACTGTTGGGTAGGGACTGTCTCTATATGTTGCCAACTTGTACTTCCCAAGCACTTAGTACAGTGCTCTGCACACAGTAAGCGCTCAATAAATACGATTGATGATGACTTAGGGGGCGGGAGAAAGACATTTTAAAATTGCCAATCTATTGAAACTTGAACCATTTTTTTTTTAAGTTTGTGATGGGAGAGTGACACTTTTCAGGATGAAAGAAACAATGTACTCAATTGAATGAAAAACGAGTTTGTGTACACTTAGAATATCCCACATGGGACTCACGGTCTTAATCTCCATTTCACAGATGTGGTAACTAAGCTGCATAGAAGTGAAATGGCTTGCCCAAGGTCACGCAGCAGACAAGTGGCGGAGCTGGGATTGGAAATCAGGTCCTTCTGACTCCTGGACCTGGGCTCTATCCACTTGGCCACGCTGCTTCTCATTTGGAGGGAGTGGGCCGCGCCTGGGGGACTGGGAAGCTGGTTTTTCTGAATCAGTATCTCTCTCTCTCCGCCCCCCACCCCTTCCCTGGGAGGGAGAACCAGAAATGATTTGGGGGTCCATTAACAGACGCAGGTTAATGTTTGCTCTCTACACTTCCTTCCACAGAATTCTTAGTGTGAGATTGGACAGATGATCAAAACCAGGTTATTTTTCCTAAGAGAGTTTGGAGTTTTTAACGGGCGAATTCACAAGCATTAGGCAAATGCCCTCATTTACCTGTCCCATTTCAAAAGGTTTCTTGAAAACAGTCCTCTGTTCCCAAGGGATAATTCACTTATGTATCGGGTTCTTCCCTTATTGCTGCCTCATTAAACTAGTCTGTGGTGATAGCTCAACCAGATTTATCTCTTACTCCACTGTCTTCCAGTGTTTTGTTCACGGCTGTGCCTCCATTTTTCCCATCTTTGAAAGCTCCGAGAAACCTGCCTCTTCCATGAAAATTTCCCAGAGTAATCATGTTCTCTATTATGTTTTCCCGTTTTTTCTAAACTCCCCAATCAATCAGTCAGTAGTATTAATTGAGCACTTACTGTGTGCAGCGTATTGGGCTAGGAGTGCTCTCCCTCTAGATTGTCATCTCTTTCTGGTCAGGGATCATATCTACCAACTCTTTTATATTCTCTTCTCCCTGGTGCTCAGTACAATGCTTGGCACACAGTAAGTACTCAGTAAGTACCCACGATTAATTGACTGATTACTCTTAGCCCTTTTATCAAAGTGTGTACTCCTTTAATTATTAGTTCGTTAATTCATTCATTTTTCCATTCCCTTGACAGTAGTTAAATTTGTTTTTCCCACTTAATCAGTCAATGGCATTTATTGAGCGCTTACTGTGTGCCGATCACCATACTAAGCGCTTGGGGAAGTACAATACAATAATATAACAGACTCATTCCCTGCTGACAAGGCACTTTAGGTCTAGAGGGGAAGACAGACTTTAAAATCAGTTTTGGATATGTATATAAATGCTGTAGAGTGAGTACCAGTGTTTGGCACATAGTAAGTGGTTAAAAAAACCCATTATTATTATTACCAAGTGCTTAAAGGGTAAAATCCAAGTGTAAGGGTAGCACAGAAAGGCCCATCTCTCCCATTACACTAGTGGAAATAATGGTATTTTTTAAGCGCTTACTGTAACCTGTTAAGCACAGGGGTAATTACAAGATAAACATATTTGACATTGGTTAGCACAGTCCAAGTAGGGGTAAACAGGCACATAGAACCATAACAGTAATTATGTAAAATAACTACCTTACACAGTCAACAATGCAAGATAGCATTGTAAAACAAAAAAAACAATTGTGCACAGTAATTGGAGGGAAGAATCCTCAGTCCATGGCTTCAGGCACAATCAGTTATTCAATCAGAGTGCAGAGCACTTGGAAGAGTATGGTAGAGTTAGGAGACAGGATCTCTGCCCTCAAGGATCTTTACCATATTTAGCATTTACCAATTTATAATTACAGGGAATAATAATGATGGTATTTGTTAAGCGGTTATTATGTGCCAGGCACTCTTCTAAGCACTGCGGGGGAGACAAGGTAATCAGGTTGTCCCACGTGGGGCTCACAGTCTCAATCCCCATTTTACAGATGAGGTAACTAAGGCATAGAGAAGTGAAGTGACTTGTCCAAAGTCACACAGCTGACAAGTGGCGGAGCCGGGATTAGAACCCACGACTTCCGCCTCCCAAGCCCGGGCTCTTTCCACTAAGCCACAGATGTGAACAGAAGGGCTACACAGTGTGTGGAGGAGGGTGGGGGGTGCTGAAGTTGCTGAAGTGGCAATAGGGAGGAATTAAGAAGAATTCTTAATTGTAAAATGGGGATTAAGACTGAGCCCCCCGTGGGACAACCTGATCACCTTGTAACCTTCCCAGTGCTTAGAACAGTGCTTTACACATAGTAAGTGCTGAATAAATATTATTATTATTATTAATGATTAAGGGTGGGGAGTTGAGAGCTTAATGAGGGACAGCCTTCTGGAGAAGATGTGACTTCAAAAGGGCCTTGAAGTGGCTAGCCAGATGGGGTACGGGGTGATGGGAGAGTTGGCGGGCGGGGGGGTTCCAGACAGGAGGTAGGGCGTGAGCGGGAGTGATGGTGATGATAGTATTTGTTAAGCGCTTACTATGTGCCAAGCACTGTTCTAAGCACTGAGGCTCGCAA
Source organism: Tachyglossus aculeatus (assembly GCF_015852505.1). NCBI lineage: Eukaryota > Metazoa > Chordata > Mammalia > Monotremata > Tachyglossidae > Tachyglossus > Tachyglossus aculeatus. Next base: position 60,171,875 of record NC_052068.1, on the reverse strand, counting down.
GCCCGGGCTCTTTCCATTAAGCCACACAGGTTCTGACACCTGGGAGTGGAGGTGCCAGAGACACAGTAGGAGTAATAGTAGTTGTGGTAGAGAAGCCGCATGGTGTAGTGGATGGAGCATGGGCCTGGGAATCAAGATCATGGGTTCTATTCCTGGCTCTGCCATTTGTCTACTGTGTGACTTCGGGCAAGTGACTTTACTTCTCTGTGCCTCGGTTGCCTCATCTGTAAAATGGGGATTGAGACTGTGAGCCCCATGTGGGACAGGGACTGTGTCCAACCTGATAAGCTTGTATCTACCCCTGAGCTTAGTAAAGTGCCCGGCCCATGGTAAGCACTTAAATACCACTATTATTATTTTATTAGGGGTAGTAGTGTTTATTAAGTGCTTCCTGTGTGCAGAGCACTGTACTATGTGTTGGGAAGGAATCCCCAGGTGGGAATTAGACACAGTCTGTGGCTTTTAGGGGCTCACAGTCTAAAACAACATGGTAATCATAACTGGTATTTGTTAAGCACTTACTACGTGTCGGGACTGTACTAAGCACTGGAGTGGATACGTGCAAATTGGGTCCCATCTCGGTCGCATGCGGAGAGTTTCTGGTCCTCTCCCGGTCTTGTCTAAAGGAGGGTGTGTCAAGCATCCCTAGTTTGGGCAGTGGCTAGTGAGTGGATGACAATCTGCTACAAGGCAAAACTCACCCTTGCTGGGCAGCAGCAGCATGGGAGAGAGTCGAGGGCGGAGACTCGAGTTTACCGCGCGAAAGGCAGCTACGGTAAACCACTACTTTATTTTTACCAAGAAAACTCTCTGGACCCACTACCAGAACGATGGCGGATGGAGGTGGGGGTGTTCTGGGAGAGATGTGTCCATGGCGTTGCTGTGAGTCGGAGCGACTCGACAGCATAAGACAAGACAGTCCATGTCCCACGTGGGGCTCAGAGTCTTAATCCCCATTTTACAGGTGAGGTAAGTGAGGCACAGAGAAGTAAAATAACATACCCAAGACCACACAGCAGAAGTGGCAGAGCCAGGATTAGAACCCAGGTCCTTCCAACTCTGAGGCCTGTGCTCTCTTCACTAGGCCATGATCATAATAACAATTATGGTATTTATTTAGCACTTCCTATGTGCCAAGCACTGAGGCAGAGGCAAGATAATTAGGTTGGACACGGACCTCACATTCTAAAGGGGAGGGTGAACAGGTTTTAAGTCCCCATTTTACAGAGGAGGAAATTGAGGCACAGATAAGTTCAGTGACTTGCCCAAGGTCACACAACAGGCAAGGGGCCTGGACCTGGAATGCCCTCCCTCTGCCCATCCGCCAAGCTAGCTCTCTTCCTCCCTTCAAGGCCCTGCTGATAGCTCACCTCCTCCAGGAGGCCTTCCCAGACTGAGCCCCTTCCTTCCTCTCCCCCTCGTCCCCCTCTCCATCCCCCCCATCTTACCTCCTTCCCTTCCCCACAGCACCTGTATATATGTATATATGTTTGTACATATTTATTACTCTATTTATTTTACTTGTACATATCTATTCTATTTATTTTATTTTGTTAGTATGTTTGGTTTGGTTCTCTGTCTCCCTCTTTTAGACTGTGAGCCCACTGTTGGGTAGGGACTGTCTCTACATGTTGCCAATTTGTACTTCCCAAGAGCTTAGTACAGTGCTCTGCACATAGTAAGCGCTCAATAAATACGATTGATGATGATGATGAAGGGGCAGAGCCAGGGCTAAAACCCAGGTCTACAGGCTCCCCATCCTCTGCCCTTTCCACTAGGCCAGGGGCCATTGGCCTCATCAGTTGGCCAGAGGTAGAACTCCTGAACTTTTTCTCCATCTCCCACATTAAATACCAACAGGCATTCAAGCACTACCCCCTTCAATTAGTCCTCCTAGGCTGTAGCTGGAGGCAGGGGAGGATAAATTCAGAGGAAAAGGGGTAAATCCTGCTCAACTCCTTCACCCAGCACCTCTGGAGGCCAATGCTGTGTTACCTGTTGGCATCATTACAAATATGAACTGCAGAGGTAAAGACAATTTTTCTAAAGAAACCAAAACAATACTCCGGATTATAGTCAACTAATGAATAGTTCCTCTTCCAATGATGTCCTCTTTTGGTGATGTTGATGGTCTCTGTTCATTTGACATTTTCTTTATTATTGTGAATAAATGTAGAAATATACCAGTGTTGAAAACCAGCTGTATTTTCCTCCCAGGGTTGACAACTTCGGCCTGGGTCTTTTACTGAAGACCAAGCAGATAAAACGAATGATCTCCTCGTACGTGGGTGAAAATGCAGAATTTGAACGCCAGTATTTATCCGGAGAGTTGGAAGTCGAACTCACTCCTCAGGTATGACCACTTCTTTGAGTTAGAAAACCTTTTTATCCCCAATGCTGGATTATCAAAGGTGGATTTTTCCTAGGAAGATTAGTTTCAGGGGGAGAATGTCATTTAAACCTCAGTAAGGAATTTTGCAGGTGGACACGCCTTTTTTGATTTGTGCATTTGTGATGACTCCTGTTTCTGTTACCAAGAGTTAAGTAGGTACAGCCCTTCCCATTTTTATATCAGTATTTATAAACATTCTCTCACTTTAAGCCTGCAAAGTTGACTTTGGAGTGCTTCCTCTCCTCCTCAACCTTTAAAACATTTTGCCTGACCTAAATAAATAAAGTCATTAAAGTTCTTTTCATTTTAGCATGGGTAATGGAAAATCTATTCAGCATAGAAAATGTCAGAGCTCTGCTTGGTTAGCAAAAGATTTTTGTTGAATAGGATGTGAACGATAATACTTTGAAAACAAAGTAAATACATAATAGATGCAAAAAATGTATTCAAAAATCTTTCATTATTGGAACATATTTACTTTGCTTTTTAATCATGTAACTACCATATTTATGTTTTTGGATCACTGTTTTGAAAATATCCATGGTGTTTGGTCAATTCTTTGAACCTTGGCAAAACATCCCTGAGGCTTCATAATTTCATACGGGACATCCACTGATTTAGGGCTCTTTCATGTAACACACTTATTTTCACAGAGCCAGTGAAGAATTAACTGGACTCTAAGCATGCCTGGTCAGTGGTCCCTCAGCATGCCTGGAATTTTTTCTTTTTTGGTATGGTATTTGTTAAGTGCTTACTATGTGCCAGGCACTGTTCTAAGCCCTGGGTAAATATAGGTTAATCAGATCAGACACAGTCCCCATCTCACAAGGGGCTCACAGTCTAAGAAGAAGGTGGGCAGGGAACATGTCTGCCAACTCTATTGTATTGTACTTTCTCCCCCTTCTAGACTGTGAGCCTGCTGTTGGGTAGGGACCGTCTCTATATGTTGCCAACTTGTACTTCCCAAGCGCTTAGTACAGTGCTGTGCACACAGTAAGTGCTCAGTCATCATCATCATCATCATCATCATCAATCGTATTTATTGAGCGCTCAATAAATACGATTGATTGATTGATTTCCCGAGTGCTTAGTACAGTGCTCTGCACACAATAAGAGTTCAGTAAATATGATTGATAGGAGGGAGAACAGATTTTTAATCTCCATTTTAGAGTTTAGGAAACAGAGGCCCAGAGAAGTGAAGCGACTGGCCCAAGGTCACCTAGCAGACTAGTAGCGGAGGCAGGATGGAACCCAGATCCTCTGGCTCTCAGGCCCGTGCTCTAACCACTAGGGAACACTGCTTGGTGGCTTTGTCTATTTCGTGCTACAGGACCTGCTCACTTTTTTTTTTTTAAATGGTATTTGTTAAGCCCCTACTATGACCCAGGCACTTTTGTAAGGGGTAGCTGGATGGTAATCAGTTTGGACACAGTCTCTGTTGTCCCTGGTTGCCAACATCCATACTCCCGCCTCTCCCATCTTCCTCCAGCCCAAGGCCCTGAGCAGCATGCCCGGCCGTGCCAGCCCACCCCCGGCTCCCCAGAAATCTTTGGCCCACCGGGCCTTCTTTAAATGCAGTTGCAGTCTGGTCCTTGAATAACCCTGGTGGAATTCACCGTTTCGCCTCCATCAAGGGGGGCTTCTAACCAATCCTTGATTACCCAGGGATTGCTGAGTCGGAAGGTCATGGGTTCTAATCACGACTCCCGCCCTCGTCTGCTGTGTGACCGTGGGCAAGCAGCGTGGCTCAGTGGAAAGAGCCTGGGCTTTGGAGTCAGTGGTCATGGGTTCAAATCCCCGCTCCGCCAACTGTCAGCTGCGTGACTTCGGGCAAGTCACTTGACTTCTCTGGGCCTCAGTTCCCTCATCTGTAAAATGGGGATTAAAACTGCGAGCCCCCCATGGGACAACCTGATCACCTTGTAACCTCCCCAGCGCTTGTCTCTATATGTTGCCAACTTGTACTTCCCAAGCGCTTAGTACAGTGCTCTGCACACAGTAAGTGCTCAATAAATACGATTGATTGATTGCTTTGCACATAGTAAGCGCTTAACAAATACCATCATCGTTATTATTATTATTATTATTATTTCACTTCTTTGTTGCCTCAGTTATCTCATCTGTGACATGGGTATTTGAGAATGTGAGCCCCACTTGGGACAGGGACCATGTACAGCTCAATTTGCTTGTATCTATCCCAGCACTTAGTACAGTGCCTGGCACAAAGTAAGCACTTAACAAATATGAGCATTACTATTATTAGCATTATTATTATTGCTGTAGTAAAAATTTCTGCCGTCTAATGGTGAGAAAGGATTATGCATTGTGAATTTCTTTTATGGCATTTCTTTTTTTAATGGTATTTAACTGCTTTCTGTGTACCAGGCACTCTACCTTTGTTTGTTCATTCGTTCATTCAGTAGTATTTGAGTGCTTACCGTGTGCAGAGCACTGTACTAAGCGCTTGGGAGAGTACAACAATAAACAGACACATTCCCTGCCCACAACAAGCTTATAGTCTAGAGAAAACGAGTTTAGCAAGTACTATCAATCAATTGTATTTATTGAGTGTTTACTGTGTGCAGAGCACTGTACTAAGTGCTTCGGAAGTACAAGTTGGCAACATATAGAGACAGTCCCTACCCATCAGTGGGCTCACAGTCTGAAAGGGGGGAGACAGAGAACAAAACCAAACATACTGACAAAATAAAATAAATAGAATAGATATGTACAAGTAAAATAAATAAACAGAGTAATAAATATGTACGAACATTTATACATATATACAGGTGCTGTGGGGAAGGGAAGGAGGTAAGACGGGGGCTTTGGAGTTCAAATCAAATCAGTTGGGTTCAAATCCCGACTCCGCCACTTGTCAGCTGTGTGACTTTGGGCAAGTCACTTCACTTCTCTGAGCCTCAGTTACCTCATCTGTAAAATGGGGATCGTGATTGTGAGCCCCACGTGGGACAACCTGATCACCTTGTAACCTCCCCAGCGCTTAGAACAGTGTTTTGCACATAGTAAGCACTTAATAAATGCCATTATTATTATTATTATTATTACTATGTGCCAGGCACTGTACTAAGCGCTGGGGTGGATACAAGATAATCAGGGTGGACACAGTCCATGTCCTACGTGGTGCTCACAGTTTCAATCCCTGTGGCCTAGTGGTTAGGGCACAGGCCTGGGAATCAAAAGGACCTGGGTTCTAATCCCAGTTCCACCACCTGTCTGCTCTGTGACCCTGGGGAAGCCACTTAACTTCTCTCTACCTCAGTTCCCTCATCTGTAAAATGGGGATTGAGACTGTGATTCCCCATGTGGGTCAGGGACCGTGTCCATCCTGGTGATCTTGTATCTACCGCAGAGCTTAGTACAGTGCCTGGCACATAGTAAGCGCTTTACAAGTGCTTTTTGTTTTTTTAACGGTAAATGGAGAGACCAGTCATAGACTGTGACGTCCTGCAAGTAGCTAGAGAGAGTAGGAGAGTAAATTGGGTAGATAGTCCCTGTTATGCTGGAGGAGAGAGCACAGAACTGGGAGTCAGAGGACCTGGGTTCTGTTCCCAGCTCTGCCACTTGTCTGCTGTGACCTTGGGCAAGTCCCTGTAACTTCTCTGGCCTCAGGTTCCTCATCTTATATGTTCCTCATCAACATATCTATTCTATTTATTTATTTTATTTTGTTAGTATGTTTGGTTTTGTTCTCTGTCTCCCCCTTTTAGACTGTGAGCCCATTGTTGGGTAGGGACTGTCTCTATATGTTGCCAATTTGTACTTCCCAAGCGCTTAGTGCGGTGCTGTGCACATAGTAAGCGCTCAATAAATACGATTGATGATGATGATGATCTGCAAAGTGGGGATTCAATAGCTGTCCTCCTTTCCCACTTTGACCGTGAGCCCCATGTGAGGCCTAATTAACTTTTATCTACCCCAGTGCTTAGTACAGCGCTTGTCTGTAAACCCCTACACTTAATAATAATAATAATAATGATGGCATTTATTAAGCGCTTACTATGTGCAAAGCACTGTTCCAAGCACTGGGGAGGTTACAAGGTGATCAGGTTGTCCCTCGGGGGGCTCACAGTCTTAGTCCCCATTTTACAGATGAGATAACTGAGGCCCAGAGAAGTGAAGTGACTTGCCCAAAGTCACACAGCTGACAGTTGGCGGAGCCGGGGTTTGAACCTATGACCTTTTTAGACTGTGAGCCCACTATTGGGTAGGGACTGTCTATATATGTTGCCAACTTGTACTTCCCAAGCGCTTAGTACAGTGCTGTGCACACAGTAAGCGCTCAATAAATACGATTGATAATGATGATGACCTCTGACTCCAAAGCCTGGGCTCTTTCCACTGAGCCACGCTACTACAGTCGTGATTATTACTGTCATTAGTACTAATGAAAAGGGAAGCAGCATGGCGTAGTGGATTTATTTTATATTACTTGTACATATTTACTATTCTATTTATTTTATTTTGTTAATATATTTTGTTTTGTTGTCCGTCTCCCCCTTCTAGACTGTGAGCCCGTTGTTGGGTTGGGACCGTCTCTGTATGTTGCCAACTTGTACTTCCCAAGCGCTTAGTACAGTGCTCTGCACACAGTAAGCGCTCAATAAATACGATGGAATAAATGAATCAATGAATGAATGAAGCATGGGCCTGAGAGTCAGAAGGTCATGGGTTCTAATTCTGGCTCTGCCACAGGACTGCTGTGTGACCCTGGGCAAGTTACTTAATTTCTGTGCCTCAGTTACCTCATCTTTAAAATGGGGATTGAGACTGGGAACCCCACATGGGACAGGGACTATGTCCAGCCTGATTCTCTTGTGTCCACCCCAGCACTTAGTGCAGTGCCTGGCACATAGTATGTGCTTAACAAATACCACAATTATTGTTATTATTGTTTTTCAGTGGAGAAGTAAGGGTGAGGTCTTCTGATTGCTCTGCTGGTTTAAAAGTAAAATGAAAATTCATTTATTCATTCAATCATATTGAGCGCTTACTGTGTGCAGAGCACTGTACTAAGCGCTTGGGAAGTACAAGTTGGCAACATATAGAGATGGCCCCTACCCAACAAGGGGTTCACAATCTAGAAGGGGGAGATAGACAGTAAAACAAAACGTGTGGACAGGTGTCAAGTCGTCAGAACAAATAGAATTAAAGCTAAGTGCACATCATTAGCACAATAAATAGAATAGTAAATATGTACAAGTAAATTAGAGTAATAAATCTGTACAAACATATATACAGGTGCTGTGGGGAGGGGAAGGAGGTAGGGCGGGGGGGAAGGGGAGGAGGAGAAGGAGTGGTCCCAAATGGAAAACCCCCCTTCTGCGTGCACCGAAAGCTAGCGGGGTGGGATTCAGCAGTGTCCCGTGTCTGTCCCTTGTGCAGGGCACGCTTGCGGAGCGGATCCGAGCCGGAGGCGCGGGGGTGCCGGCCTTTTTCACCAGCACGGGGTTTGGGACGTTGGTGCAGGAGGGCGGCTCTCCCATCAAGTACCACAAGGACGGAAGCATCGCCATCGCCAGCCAGCCCAGAGAGGTGAGAGCGGCCGTATTCGCGCACATCTTATCTTAGGTCCAGAATCCTCCTGGGGCGGGCCGCCGGACGAGGCCTCTGGGTCGAGGTGAGGTCAAGGGGAGAGGCCTGTTGTCAATGAGAAACAGCGTGGCCTAGTACCCATAAATGGAAGACAATCTGTATATTCCCGTCTCAGGCATTAGTCCGAAAGTTTCTCCAGGACAAAGTCATGTCTCTGAGCTCCCAATCATCTAGTCCGATGCTCTGCTCTGGTTCAGTGCTGTCTCCTCTAGTGCTAACTTTCTCACTGTACCTCGATCTCACCTATCTCGCCACTGGCCTCTTGCCCACATCCTGCCTCTGGCCTGGAACGCATTCCCTCCTCATATCAATCAATCGTATTTATTGAGCGCTTACTGTGTGCAGAGCACTGTACTAAGCGCTTGGGAAGTACAAGTTGGCAACAAGTAGAGACAGTCCCTACCCAACAGTGGGCTCACAGTCTAGACAGACGACTCCCCCCCACTTCAAAGGCTTATTGAAGACACATCCCCTTCAAGAGGCCTTCTCTGACCAAGCCCTCCTTTCCTCTTCTCCCACTCCCTTCTGCGTCACCCTGACTTGCTCCCTTTATTCACCCCTCATCCCAGCCCCATAAAACTTATGCACAAATCTTTAATTTATTTCTATTAATGTGTGACTCCCCCTCTAGACTGGAAGCTTGTTGTGGCAGGGAATATGGCTGTTCATTGTTATAGTGTACTCTCCCATGTGCTTAGTACAGTACTCTGCTCACAATCAATCAATCAATCGTATTGAGTGCTTACTGTGTGCAGAGCACTGTACTAAGCGCTTGGGAAGTACAAGTTGGCAACATATAGAGACGGTCCCTACCCAACAGTGGGCTCACAGTGTAGAAGGGGGAGACAGAGAACAAAACCAAACATATTAACAAAATAAAATAAATAGAATAGATATGTACAAGTAAAATAGAGTAATAAATATGTACAAACATATATACATATGAGTGCCCAGTAAATACGATTGACTAACTGATAAGCATGGTATTTAAGAGATTACTGTGTGCCAATACTTTACTAAGTATTCATTCAGTCATGTTTGTTGAGCGCTTATTGTGTGCAGAGCACTGTACAAAGCGCTTGGGAGAGTACAGTACAACAATAAACAGACACATTCCCTGCCCACAACAAGCTGACAATCTAGAGAACTGGAACATATACATGATAATCGGATTGGACACAGTTCCCGTCCCACATGGGGCTCACTCTCTTATTCCCTATTTTACAGATGAGGTAACCGAGGCTCAGGTAAGTGAAGTGACTTGTCCAGGGTCACACAGCTGACAACTGGCGGAGCCAGGGTTAGCAGCAGGTCCTTCCAACTCCCAGGCCTATGCTGTAGCCACTGGGCCACGCAGCTTTTCCGGTTTGATGCCTGCACCCGAGACCCAGAGGTTTCCTCTGATCTTCCCTTCTCTTGCTTGCAAGAAAACTGTTCAAAGCCTCCCTTGAGCAAGGACAATTTTGGAGGGGCTCCTCCGTTAAGGGAACTTTTGTATCAAATTGCACTATTTGTGTTTTCAATGATCTGGAGTCTGGAATTTTGCTTCTCCAGTTGGTGTGAGTAATCGTGGTTCACCAGAGACCTTATATAACAGTAGCCACGTATGTAACTAGGGTACCTGTATACGGAAGTTTCCTGGCAGTTAGTTACACCTGCTGGAAACAACTGAGTAACTATTTCATCCCTCTTGCGCTGTGAAACAGTAGTTTAATGTAAATATTGTGACACTCCTGGATAGAAATAATATGCCTTTCCAATCCCCTTTAGACTGTAAACTCATTGTGGGCAGGGAATGTACCCTAGTGGATTGAGCACGGGCCTGGGACTCAGAAAGATCTGGGTTCTAATCATGACTCTGCCACGTGTCTTTTGTGTGACCTTGGGCAAGTCACTTCTAGACTGTGAGCCCACTGTTGGATAGGGACCGTCTCTATATGTTGCCACCTTGTACTTCTCAAGCGCTTAGTACAGTGCTCTGCACAGAGTAAATGCTCAGTAAAAATGATTGAATGAATGAATGAATTTCCCTTTTCTGTGTGTCAGTTCCCTCATCTTATAAATGATGTTCAATGCCTGTTCTCCCTCCTTCTTAGACTGTGAGCCCCATGTGGGACCTGATTAGTACAGGGCTTGGCACTTAGTAAGAGCTTACAAATACCAGTATTATTCTCATTATTGCTATTATTACTATTTTTGTACTCTCCCAAGCGTTAGTATAGCGCTGTGCCACAGAAAGCCCTCAGTAAATATCATTGATTGATTGATAGAGCAGCTCATCAACCGGGAGAGTGCTACTGTTGGAAACTGGGGCTTCGTCTTTCTCATCGAACTCTGCAGAGCGCCAGTTCTTGCCTTGCAAGGTGTGGGAGAGATTTGTGTCTCTGCTAAGCCTTGCTTTCTTCCCTCCTGCCACACCTCCTTCTGTAATCTTGGCACGGGAGAGGATTCCCTGACCGTTGCAGGGAGTGCTTTGCCTGGAGACTAGCACAGAGAGCTGTGCAGCCCTGCCGTTGATGCGGCGAAAGGAACACTGTTCTGGGCTTCAGGAGGCCCAGGTTCTAGTTCTGTCGTCGTTGTGAATGGCTTTTGTTATGATGATGGCATTTATTAAGCACTTACTATGTGCTGTTCTAAGCACTGGGGAGGTTACAAGGTGATCAGGTTGTCCCACAGGGGTCTCACAGTCTTAATCCCCATTTTACAGATGAGGGAACTGAGGCCCAGAGAAGTCAAGTGACTTGCCCAAAGTCACACAGCTGACGGTTGGCGGAGCCGGGATTTGAACCCATGTCCTTTAACTCCAAAGCCCTTGCTCTTTCCACTGAGCCACATGCACTTACTATGTGCCAGGCAATATTCCTAAGCGCTGGGGTAAGTATGGGTTAATCAGATTGGACACAGTCCCTGTCCCACATGGGGCTCACGGACTTAATCCCCATTTTACAGATGAGGTAGCTGAGGCCCGGAGAAGCGAAGTGACTTGCCCAAAGTCACGCTGAAGACAAGTGGCGGAGCTGGGGTTAGAACCCAGGTACTTGGGAGTCCCAAGCCTGTGCTGTGTTTACCAGGCCAGGTGTACCCTCGATGGCTAACTAGTGTGGGTGAAGGCCAAACGTGCAGTTCACAGAGTGTTGCACCACTGCCCGTCTACTCTTTCCTCGTAGTCACTGCTTTAGTGGGCACCTGGCTGGCTGGAGTAAGAGAGCACAAGTGGCATTGAACGAGCCACTAGCACTGGAATCAGTCCTTCTGTGCTGACTTCCACTCCTGATGTGCCAGGACTGAGAGGTTCCTCTTTGTTCCTGACTGTAATAATAATAATTATAATCATCAATCATCAGTCGTATTTATTGAGCACTTACTATGTGCAGAGCACTGTACTAAGCACTTGGGAAGTACAAATTGGCAACATATACAGTCCCTACCCAACAGTGGGCTCACAGTCTAAAAGGGGGAGACAGAGAACAAAACCAAACATACTAACAAAATAAAATAAATAGAATAGATATGTACAAGTAGAATAAATAAATAAATAGAGTAATAAATATGTACAAACATATATACATATATACAGGTGCTGTGGGGAAGGGAAGGAGGTAAGATGGGGGGGATGGATAATGGGGAATTATAATGATAATGGGGGTATTTGTTAAGCACATAGAAAGTGCCAGGCACTGTACTAAGAGCTGGGGGTGGGTGCAAGGAAATTGGGTTGGATGTAGTTCCTGTTCCACATGGGTCTAACAGTCTTAGTCCCCATTTGGCTCACTGGAAAGAGCACGGGCTTTGGAGTCAGAGGTCATGGGTTCAGATCCTGGCTCCACCAATTGTCAGCTGTGTGACAGGGCAGGTCACTTAACTTCTCTGGGCCTCAGTTTCCTCATCTGTAAAATGGGGATTAAGACTGTGAGTCCCACGTGGGACAACCTGATCACCTTGTATCCCTCCAGCACTTAGAACAGTGCTTTGCACATAGTAAGAGCTTAACAAATACCATCACTATCATTATTATTATTATTATTATTTTACAGAGGAGGTAACCAAGGCCCAGTAAAGTGACTTGCCAGAGGTCACACAGCAGAAAAGTGTCAGAGCCGGGATTAGAACCCAGATCCTTCTGATGACAGTAGACTCCACCATCATGCCAATAGCTCTCCCTGCCTCCAGCTCTCGCCCTGTTTCCCTGCTCCCTTTTCCATTGACATTCTTTGACTGGTCGGATATACCTCTTGTCTATTTTCTCTTCCCCACGTCTCTCTTGAGCCACTGCAGTCTGTATTTCACTCCCTTCATTCCACTGAAGCTGGGCTCTTCAAGGTGACCGATGACCTCTTCATAACCAAGTCCAATGGGCTCTACTCTGTCCTAATCCCCCTAACCTCCCAGCAACCTTTGACACTGTTGACCATTCCCTAATCCTGACTATTCTCCCTGACATGCCTTTCCTGATCTGGTTCTTTTTCTTCTGCTCTAATGGCTACCTTTCTTTCACTAACGTGGTAGCGTGGCCTAGTGGAAAGAGCAAGGACCTGGGTTCTAATCTCCCTCCCCAACTCCTCTCAACGTGCCTATCACAGTTGACAAAACTACCTACCATCCTTCCTGCCCCAGAAGCCTGCAACCTCAGTGTCGTCTTTGACTCCTCACTGTCTTTTAACCTTCTTGTTCAGTGTGTCACAGATCATGCTGGTTCTAGCTCTATAATATAGCCCTGACCCGCCCCTTCCACTTCTTCCGAATAATTATCTCCTTGATTCAAATTCAGGTCATATCCGGATTAAGGAATTGGGTCAGCCATTGCATTTGTGTCTCTTCTTTCAGCCTCTCTCTCTGTCTTTATTCTCTACTACAGTGATCATCTTTCGATCAGGTCTCTTTGCCTATGGCTCTATTCCTCAAAGGCCTCCAGTGGTTACTCATTTCCCTCAGCATCAAAGCTTAAACTCATGGTCTAGTGGAAATGTGTGGCCAAGTGGAAAGGGACGGTCCCGAGAGTCAGAAGGACCTGGGTTCTAATCCCAGCTCTGCCACTTGTCTGCTGTGTGACCTTGGGCAAGTCACTTAGCTTCTCTGTGCCTCCGTTTCCTCATCTCTAAAATGGGGATTAAGACTGTGAGCTCCATGCGGGATGTGGACTGCATCAAACCTGATTATCTTGTATCTACCCCAGCACTTAGTTCAGTGCCTCGCACATAGTAAGTGCCAAGCACTTAACGAAAACCATTGAAAAAACAAAAAACAACCCCATCCGATTGACTTCAGAACTCTCTCCAGCTGTCTCCATTTACATATCTAGATTGTAAACTCCTCAAGGGTAAAGATCATATCTACCAAATCTGTTGTATTGTACTCACCCAAGTAGTTTAGTACTTTGCTCATCGCTCAGTAAGCACATAAGTACGATGTAGGGTTTGCCCTTTTTATCTGCTTACACACTTGCACTCGTCCTTCCTCCCCAGTTGACTCTGTGACTGTGACCCATTTCTGACTCTTCCACTTCTGTCCCCTTACTTACGTCATTCCTCCTGTCCGGAACTCCCTCCCTCTCAACATCTGCCAGACCTCCGTTCTCCTCTCTCATCATCACTTTACCCACCTTCGAAATGGGGGTAATTTTGCCCGCATCTCTCTACCCTACGAGGATCTTGGTATCTTTGGATCCTTCTGCCCTAAATTCTCCGGAATGCTGGATGCAGAATTAGCAGCCTCTGACCCTCCTTAACCCCCACGCTCCCGACATGCCATGCATTACCTGCTTACTGTCCATTGTTTCCCCGGAAAACAACACAGTCACCCATGCCAAGCTGTTCCAGAGCCACCACCTCGGGGTAGTGCCAGAAAGGAAAGTGGATTTTCTTCTGCCAACTGGGCTTGGTGCCAAGGAGTAGTCGAATGGCCAATGGGTAGGCATTCATGGGCACGAGGAGCAGTGGAGGCTAATTTGTCAGTCTGCCCCGGAATTATCTGCATCTGATCCGTAAGAGGACAGATTCCCCTGTGAATCAGAGCTCGATTTAGAAAGAGCTGTGAGAGCAATCTGCATCAGTGTCATGATGCCCTCCTCACTGCTCCTCGTTCTCGTCTCTTATTCTCTGTATTTATTACTCTATTAGAGAAGCAGCGTGGCTCAGTAGGAAAGAGCACGGGCTTTGGAGTCAGAGGTCATGGGTTCAAATCCTGGCTCCGCCAATTGTCAGCTGTGTGACTTTGGGCAAGTCACTTCACTTCTCTGTGCCTCAGTTACCTCATCTGGAAAATGGGGATTAAATCCGTGAACCCCACGAGGGACAACCTGATCACCTTGTAACCTCCCCAGTGCTTAGAACAGTGCTTTGCACGTAGTAAGCGCTTAATAAATGCCATTATTATTATTATTTAGTTAGTTTATTTGTACATATTTATTCTCTTTATTTTATTTTGTTAATATGTTTTGTTTTGTTCTCTGACTCCCCCTTCTAGACTGTGAGCCCACTGTTGGGTAGGGACCGTCTCTATATGTTGCCAGCTTGTACTTCCCAAGTGCTTAGTACAGTGCTCTGCACACAGTAAGCGCTCAATAAATAGGATTGAATGAATGACCTCTTGTTCAACTCTTCCCCCTCTGTCCACAACTCCCTCTCCCTTCATAGAAAACAGACCACAACTCTCCCCATTTTTAAGAGAAGCAGCATGGCTCAGTAGAAAGAGCACGGGCTTTGGAGTCAGAGGTCATGGGTTCAAACCCCGGCTCCGCCAGTTGTCAGGTGTTGACTTTGGGCAAGTCACTTAACTTCTTTGTGCCTCAGTTACCTCATCTGTAAAATGGGGATTAAGACTGTGAGCCCCCATGGGACAACCTGATCACCTTGTAACCTCCCCAGCACTTAGAACAGTGCTTTGCACATAGTAAGCACTTAATAAATGCCATTATTATTATTATTATTTTAAAGCTCTTCTCAGATCCCCTGTCTTCCAAGAGGTCTTCGTCAAGCTTCTAATGCAGTAATTACCCATCCAATTAATCACTCATGTGTATTGGGTGCTTACTGGGGGCAGTGCACTGTACTAAGATCTTGGGAGAGTACAGTACAACACAGTTGGTGGACACATTCACGTTCCCTGCCCCACAACAAGAAGGTTTCTGTAATCGTAAAGACAGACATCCTTATCCAGGAGTGTTGTGTCTTTTTTTTAAATAGGGAGAGAAGGCTGGGAATGCCAAAGTACTTTTTTTAAACCCTGAGGAATGCTTAAAGCAAAAGACCAAAGAAGAGAAAAGATTCTGAGGTTTAAAAATCTTACCATTTAGTCCATTAGTCTTCATGTTTCTTTGAAATAATTGGTATTAGCTTACTGAAGGAAACAGAGAGCATGAATTATGTTTTAAGTACACCAGAAAAGTTTTGGATGTGTTTTAAGTAAAACACAATTAGGGTTTCCATGGAACCCAGGTATTTGTCATCTTTTTGCAGTAATATTTGGATGTCAGCCCTTAGGATTTCCTAAATCATCAATCGTATTTATTGAGCGCTTACTGTGTGCAGAGCACTGTACTAAGCATTAAACCCAATACCTCCTTTTCAATTAGATTTTATTAAGTGCTCCACTGCCAAAGAGATGGAAACTTTACGGGTGCTTGTATTTGAGCCAGTGAAATGGCTGTATCGTCTGCACTAGTGTTTGAGCCCGTGAAATGTTATTCATTACGACCAGGTGCACAGCGCATTTATGAGTGCCCGTGAGGAAGACTTAATTCTCCCTTATGTTCTGCCAGAGCCGGCTTGGGTGGCTGTCCTGTCACACGACATGACACATGCATTTACCAGTCATGCAGGGTAGGAGAATGATGTCATGTCGAGCTTTCGGCAAGCAACGAATGGCATTTATTGAGCACTGCTGTGTGTGGTGCACTGTACAGAGTGCTTGGAAGAGCACAAAAGAGTAAGAAGGTACAATTCCTTCTCCCTCCACCCCTCATCTCTTCCCCCCAGGGTCTTTCAGTCTCCTGGGGAGACAAGCATCTAAACTATCACTCCCAGAAAAGGGGAGTGATAGAGTATGTCACCTATGTGTATAAATTCCACACTGTGGGAGGTTAACTTGGAAGTCTGCCCAAATCCTCCCGAACCTCTGACAAGAACATAGCACAGAGTGATTGTGAACAGAAAGTCAATCAGTCAATCAATTGTATTTATTGAGCATTTACTTTGTGCAGAGCACTGTCCTAAGTGCTTGGGAGAGTACAATACAACAATATAGTGGCCACATTCCCCGCCCACCACGATTTTACACTATAGAGGGGGAGATGGACATTAACATAAATAAAAAAGTTACAAATATGTGCAAAAGTGCTGTGGGGCTGAGGAGGGCGTGAATAAAGGGAGCAAATCAGGACGACGCAGAAGGGAGAAGGAGAAAAGGAAATGAGGACTTAGGGAAGGCCTCTTGGAGGAGGTGTTCCTTCAGTGAGGCTTTGAAGGAGGGGAGAGTAATTGTCGGATATGAAGAGGGAGGCCGTTCCAGGCCAGAGACAGGACGTGGGTGAGAGGTCTGTGGTGAGATTGATGAGATTGAGATACAGGGAGTAGGTTGGAATTAGAGGAGCGGAGGGTGTTTGCTGGGTTGTAGTAGGAGAGCAGTGAGTTGAAGTAGGAGGGGCCAAGGTGATTGAGGGCTTTGAAGCTGATGATAAGGAAATTCATTCATTCATTCAATCGTATTTATTGAGCGCTTACCATGTGCTGAGCACTGTACTAAGCGCTTGGGAAGTACAAGTTGGCAACATATAGAGACGGTCCCTCCCCAGCAACGGGCTCACGGTCTAGAAGAGGGAGACAGACAACAAAACAAAAACATGTGGTCGGGTGTCAAGTCATTAGAATAAATAGAATTAAAGCTAGATGTACATCATTGACAAAAGAAATAGAATAGTAAATATGTACAAGTAAAATAGAGTAATACATTTGTACAAACATATAATAATAATGATGGCATTTATTAAGCGCTTACTATGTGCAAAGCACTGTTTTAAGCGTTGGGGAGGTTACAAGGTCATCAGGTTGTCCCACAGGGGGCTCATTGTCTTCATCCCCATTTGACAGATGAGGGAACTGAGGCCCAGAGAAGTTAAGTGACTTGCCCAAAATCACACAGCTGACAATTGGCGGAGGGATTTGAACCCATGACCTCTGACTCCAAAGCCCGGGCTCTTTTCCCCTGAGCCACACTGCTTCTCATATATACAGGTGCTGTGGGGAGGGGAAGGAGGTAGGGCGGGGGGATGGGAAGGGGGAGAGGAAGGAGGGAGCTCAGTGTGGGAAGGCCTCCTGGAGGAGGTGAGCTCTCAGTAGGACTTTGAAGGGAGGAAGAGAGCCAAGACAAGAGACTGTTCCTTGAAAGACTGTCCCACTATTGCACAGCCCTCCACTCTGTCTGATGGTCCACCCTGAGACAGCTGCCTCTTTCGCTTCGTTCCTGAAACTGGCCTTGGTTCTTGGTGAAATAGATTCATGTCTTCTCAACCTTTCTACCCTCCTGCCAGCTACTTTCAAGCACACATACATAGCCCGCGGGAGTTTTTATACACCCACTAGGCATTCGGCCTAGTGGAAAGAGCACCACATGGACCTGTCAAGAGATGTGGATCCCACATGGGACAACCTGATCACCTTGTAAACTCTCCAGCGCTAAAAACAGTGCTTTGCACACAGTAAGCACTTAATAAATGCCATTATTATTTTTATTATTGGATCCCACATCCACCACTTCCCTGGTTTGTGACCTTGGACAAGTCACTTCACTTCTCCTTAAATGGGGGTAAAATACCTGTTCTCTCTCCCTTTTAGACTTTGAGCCCCATCTGGGGCAGGGATTGGGTCTGATCTGATTATCTCATGTCTGCCCCAGTGTTGAACACAGTGCTTGGTGCACAGTAAGCACTTAAGGAATAGCACCATCATCATCATTAGCTGAACAAATCTTTTTTTTAACTCTCTCACACCTCTGTCAGTGCAACAGGGATGCAATGACTGGTAGTGCTCCCAACCTGCTCAAGCAATCCTACTACTCAGAGAAGCAGCATGGCTCAGTGGAAAGAGCACGGGCTTTGGAGTCATGGGTCATGGGTTCAAATCCTGGCTCCGCCAATTGTCAGCTGTGTGACTTTGGGCAAGTCACTTCACATCGCTGTGCCTCAGTTACCTCATCTGTAAAATGGGGATTAAGACTGTGAGCCCCACGAGGGGCAACCTGATCACCTTGTAACCTCCCCAGTGCTCAGAACAGTGCTTTGCACCTAGTAAGCGCTTAATAAATGCCATTATTATTATTACTACCATAGAGCAGAGTGGCAGTTGGTAAATTCTCTCATAACCGCGGCCTTGCTTTTAAATTTAGACCTAACCTAATTTCTGTAGGATGAGGAAGGGTGTCCTAAAGGTGGGGCGAATGTTGTTTTTATCTCCCACTGACATTGTGGTTACTATTGTCATAGTTAAATTTATTCAGAGCTTACCACCAACCACCCACTGTGCTAAGTGCTGGGATAAATATGAGGTAATTTAGTCAGGCGCAGTTTCTGTCCTTAAAGCATTCACATTCTAAGCGTGGGCAGACACACAGGATAGAGCACGGGTTCTGTCATGTGTCTGCTGGGTGTCCTTGGGCAAGTCACTTCACTTCTCTGGCCCTCAGTTACCTCATCTGTAAAACGGGGATTAAAACGGTGAGCCCCATATGGGACCTGGACTGTGTCAAACCTGATTAGCTTATATCCACCCCAGCGCTTGGAACAGTGTCTGGCCCATAGTAAGCGCTTAACAAATACCATTTTAAAAAATGGGCTGTGCACTTAATTTAGAAAGCTCAATGCTGAATCTGTATCTATATATTGATGTAGATATATTTCCCCACAGCACTTGTGTATATATATTTGTACAGATTTATTAGTCTGTTTTACTTATACATATTTACTATTCTATTAATTTTGTTAATGATGTGCATATAGCTTTAATTCTGTTTGTTCCGACGATTTTGACACCTGTCTACATGTTTTGTTTTGTTGTCTGTCTCCCTCATCTACACTGTGAGCCTGTTGTTGGGTAGGGACCGTCTGTCTTTTACCGACTTGTGTTTCCCAAGTGCTTAGTACAGGACTGTGAGCCCACTGTTGGGTAGGGACTGTCTCTATATGTTGCCAACTTGTACTTCCCAAGCGCTTAGTACAGTGCTCTGCACACAGTAAGCGCTCAATAAATACGATTGATTGATTGATTGATTGCTCTGCACACAGTAAGCACTCAATAAGTATGATTGAATGAATGAATATGTAGATTTAGCTCAGGCAGATTCAGCATATATGTATATATGTGTATATATAAATATACACAAAATATTGCCTAGAGGTAATTCCCCTGCTTCTAGTATTCAGTCAGACTTCCTACCTTAAAAAAAAAATCCTTTTCTGTCCTTTTCCTCGGGAACAAAAGCTGAAATTCAGACAGGTTCCCACTTTGTCAGAGGTGAGAACCATCCCCTTCATGTACGAAATGGTGGCTCAGATTTTGTGACAATGCTAACTTGGTTGGCATTTTTACAGAGTGTTGATTTCAAAACACACCTGTAAATCCTCCAAGTTTAACCCCAAGAAAGCCTTGAACGGCTCTGCAGGCATTCCCGTGCTTTCTGTGCAAAATACAGCCAGAAATCCAGCAGATGGTGCAGTTGGAATGCTTTAGAGGGATGGAGGAGATGAGCTGGGAAAATGCTATGGCAATTACATGGTCAGAGAGGATTTTGGTTTTCAATTCCTAGAGCTTCACCACATTCAAACTCGACAACTTCTAAGCAGAGTTTCAAATCAGATTTCCTTAAAAAAAAAAAAAAAAAAGGCCAGCAGAGCGCATGTAGTAGAAAGTAACCTTGCAGAAAACTAATGGTCTGACCTATCCTGTGTGTGCCTTTTCTGCAGGTGAGGGAGTTTGATGGTCGCCAGTTCATTTTGGAGAAAGCCATCACGGGGGACTTCGCTCTGGTGAAGGCGTGGAAAGCAGACCGAGCAGGAAATATCATCTTCAGGTAGAATGCTTCGGAGAAGCAGCATGGCATAGTGGATAGAGTATGGGCCTGGGAATCAGAAGGTCGTGGGTTCTAATCCCAACTCCTCAATTTATCTGCTGTATGGCCTGGGGCAAGTCACTTCACTTCTCTGGGCTTCAGTTACCTCATCTGTAATATGGAGATTGAGATTGTGAGCCCCACGTGGGACAGGGACTGTGTCCTGCCTAATTTGCTTGTAACTCCCCCCACCCCTCCCCAATGCTCAGTACAGTGCCTGACAAACAGTAAGCGCTTAATACCATTATTATTATTATTAACACAGTAGGAAATCACAAGAAGGTCTTAGAGGAATTTGACGAAGATGATGGAGAGGGTGCTTATTCGGAAGAAGTTACTGCACCAAGATGATTCTGTAAATGCTCATCTTGTGGCTTAAGTCAGGAATGGTCATTTAAGACTATAGCCTTTCGAAGGACACTCAGAATATTTGATAATTTTATAAACACCACCAGCATCTTTGGCATCGGAGAAAAATTTTAGGTACAGAAGAAGTTTGTGGATGATATAACCTGGAATTTTTGTTGTTCAGCTAGTCTATTTGCTGGAAAATTCTTCCTGCATTCTCTGGTGAGACCCTTCTGAGAGCACTGAATCAGTACTTGGATAATGGTTGCAAACCATTTTTTGCAGAAACAGTAAAGGGCCAGCTCTTATTCAGTAAATCAACCAATGGGTGGTATTTATTGATGACGTACTGAATGCTAGACCCTGGTTTAAGTTCTTTGGAGAGTTAGCATTCGCAGGATATATGTTTTCAGTTTTATGGGGGAGACAGACCAAAATTATTTCCCGAAAGCAAGAGGAAAAACAAGGATAAAACAGAAGACAGTACAGACACAGCACAATGAAGCAGCTGAACACAAAACTGAATGTACAGATAAATATATGCATACAATATAGAAATAAAATAAAAATGCATCTGTACATCCTTCCACCCCCTTCCCATATGCTTAGGCAGGGACGTCTCGTGCTGGGTGGTGTTTATGTCTGTATCAAGTAGCAGTAGCAGATGTATTTATTGAACACCTACTGCTTGCAGAGCACTGTAGTGGGTACCTTCTGTTTTCAGAGCACTGTCCTGGGTGCCCTCTTTGGGCAGAGTGCTGTCCCGAGTTTTTCACAAGCCTCCCTCTGCTTTTCTTTTCCTATTCTATGTCGGTTCTTTGCCCCTCTCCCACACTGTAATGAAACACATTTTCTCCCTCCCTTCTGCCTCAATTACAGGAAAACCGCAAGGAATTTCAACTTGCCCATGTGCAAGGCAGCACAGACCACAGTGGTAGAGGTAAGAAAAATCAAAATCAAATAAAAAAAAAATCAATGTTCAAACCAGACGTCGAAACAGGGCTGCGTTGTGCAGTGGAGATCGGACTTCGGGCTCCCCTGTGGGTTTGGTCCAGAGGAGACCCCCGAGGCAGGAAGCCCCCCTCCTGACCACCCTGACCTTCTGGTCTCCGATCAAGGATCCAGAGTATTGCCAAGTCTGAGGGGGAAACCGAGTTTCAGTAGGAAAAAAATGGTTCATAGAAAGTCTTTGAGGATTTATGTTGAAAGTGGTGTATCTTGGAGTTTGTGGGTCTGTGGATCTGGTTTATTTCTTCCCATTTTCCTTGTGGACTAACCTAAACTTGAATGTCTCATTTGTGTGTGTCTGTGTGTCTGTGTGTCTGTGTGTGTGTTTGTGTGGAACATCTGAAAGTGCCCTGGACTTTTCTCAGGGTCTCCCACAATAACCCTGTCAGGCCAGCAGTTTACTAAATACCACACGGGTCGTCAGTGCGGCCCTGTGGCTTGGAACTGGATCTCAGATGTCGTAAAGACCCCTGGCTGCCACAAATCTGGGACTGTTAAATAAAAAGCATGTGGGTGAAAAGAAAGGACAACCGCTTGATTTTTCAGAATGGCCCCTGATGAAGACATGGAGACAGGATCTAGATACAATTCAGTTTGGAGATGTCTTCTCCATGGGACCGGTAGCCTTTGGCCTGAGGGTGGGAAGAGAAAGGGGAGGAAAGGAATGGAGCATGCAGTCAATGGTTGGAATCAGAGTTTGCTCAGAGGTGACCTCCTTACCCTCCTCTCTTCCTCCTGCTGTTTTCCAGCCCAAGTTTGTCTTGGAAAGGCAAGAATAAATGGTATTTATTGAGCACTTACTGAGTGCAGAGCACTATACTAAGTGCTCCCTGCCCATAATGAGCTTACAGTCTGGAGACAAGCTTACAGGTTAGAGAGCAGAGCTATAAAGATGCTTTTGGATCCTTGAGTCATTCCATTTGAGAAATGTCTTCAATTCCACTTGATCTTGTAAAAAAAAAAATTGGCACATAGGAAGAAAGGCAACATGGTTTCATGAATAGAGATGGAAACATTCCATTTACCCAGATGGTAGTTTTGATATTTCCTTGAAAATGATTTTCTCTTCCAAAAGTTTATTTTGAATTTTGAAACATAATTTAAGAAATGTGCACAGTGAAAGAAATGACAGGTTATGCATGTTTCGCCTTTCAAAAAAAAATAATGTTTTTCCTACTAAATTCTGCTAACTTCTTTTAGCTTATACCATAGAATACGGATAGAATGAAAACTGGAGATATTTCTCTCTTATGGCAGCAGGTTAGTTGCTCCCACAAATACGACTAGTGGGTGCATGTATGATGCATGTAGTTGCTCTTCAGTTTTGATGATGACATGACTGATGGTAGGAGCCCATCTGTGCATGTGTGTTTGAAAAGGCTGACGTCTGACCAAAGCGCTGTGCCGTGTTGTTTGAATTTAAGAGAAGATCCTTTCTGTGTTAACGGACTTGTCCTGTTCAGGGCCTTTCTCTGTGTTTTCAAGCCTGTGTTTGCAATTCCATCTCGGTGAAGTCATTGTTCAAGGAGTGCAGGCTCTGTCTTGATCTCTGCCTTCTAGGCAGATCCGTTGGCTACAGTGATCTCCCAACACACTGTTTGAGAGAAGCAGTGTGGCTTAGTGGGCTTGGGAGTCAGAGGTTGTGGGTTCTAATCCTGGCTCCGCCACTTGTCTACTGTGTGACTTTGGGCAAATCACTAACTTCTCTGGGCCCCCACTGTTGGGTAGGGACTGTCTCTATATGTTGCCAACTTGTACTTCCCAAGCGCTTAGTACAGTGCTCTGCACACAGTAAGCGCTCAATAAATACGATTGATTGATCTGCAAAATGGGGATTAAGACTGTGAGCCCCATGTGGGACAACATGATAACCTTGTGTCTACCCCAGCGCTTAGAACAGTGCTTGGCACATAGTAAGTGCTTAACGAATATTATTATTATTATTTGTCCTTACTGCATTTATCTTGCCCTCATGACATAAGCTTGGGCTGTCTTTCATTGCACCTTCCAGCAACTGGCTGGGTGTCATTCATTCATTCATTCATTCATTCATTCAGTCATATTTATTGAGCACTTACTGTATGCAGAGCACTGTACTAAGCACTTGGGAAGCACAAGTAGGCAACAGATAGAGACAGTCCCTACCCAACAACGGGCTCACAGTCTAGAAGGGGGGAGACAGACAACAAAACAAAACATGTGGACAGGTGTCAAAATCATCAGAACAAATAGAATTATAGCTATATGCACATCATTAACAAAATAAATAGAATAGTAAATATGTACAAGTAAAATAAATGGAGTAATAAATCTGTACAGACATATACAAGTGCTGTGGGGAGGGGAAAGAGGTAGGGTGGGGGGGATAGGGAGGAGGAGAGGAAAAAGGGGGCTCAGTCTGGGATGGCATCGTGGAGGAGGTGAGCTCTCAGTAGGGCTTTGAAGGGAGGAAGAGAGCTAGCTTGACGGATGTGTGGAGGGAGGGCATTCCAGGCCTTCTATCCTTCTAGATAGTCAGTTTCCTGTGGGCCTTTTTGATTCCCTTTTCTTACCTCACTCTGACTCACAGTGTGCCCAAAACCTTGCTGCCTTTTTAAGTTCTGTTTTGTACTTTATCCGTGCATCATTGGATGGTGTACTGCCTAGGTAGCAGAAGTAAGTGGTGGTGTATTTTCACACGCAGCTGCTGCTGCTCTGCTATCCTTGGGGCGGATCCTGCAGGGTGTGTCTCACTGCTCCGCTGTCCCAGTAGCAGAATGGGGAGACTCATCTCTGAAATAAAGCGTATAGAAGGAACCGAGTCGGGAAGAATTGCGGGGGTGAACCATTGTTAGAACTGGGCAAGTTGGGAAAATTTTGAGACTTGTCACCATCATAGGATGCTCTGTCAGAAGTGGCTTTTCTGACTCATAAGAGTAGAGAGTCAATGACAGCTTCATCGTCAGAGATGGACTTCATGAACTTGGTTTGTCTTCAGCTCCGGGATTAATGTTATTGAAATGACAATGTTCAGGTCTAGACGGTCAATCAATTCATCAGTCAGTCAATCAGTGGTGTTTACTGAGCACTTATTTTGTGTAGAGCATGTACTCAGCGTTTGGGAAAGTATAATACAGGGGTAGACAGACATTAAAATAGACCTTGGGCAAGTCACTTAACCTCTCTGTGCCAGTTACCTCATCTGTAAAATGGGGATGAAGACTGTGAGCCCCACCTGGAACAATCTGATCACCTTGTAACCTCCCCAGGGCTTAGAACAGTGCTTGGCACATAGTAAGTGCTTAATAAATGCCATTATTATTAGTATAAGAAAGATAGTAGAATTGTGTTCATCGATAGTAGTTATCGAGTGTCCCCTGGACAAACCTTTGACTGCCGGTTGGTTTTTATTATCTTCGTGGCGAGGTGTGTTCCAAACTTCTGCAGTAAACCTTTTGCACCAAGCCTTTTTGCAGACTGAACTGCAGTTAATAGAAGGGGTGAAATAAATGTAAATCAGCTGATAGTGCCCCAAGAAGTGAAATTTGATGAGAACATCAATTATTCGACTTCAGTTCCTCTAACCAAAGATTTGGTGTTTCTGGTTTCAAAGTGAGGAGTGTTTAGCCTCCTAGCCCCTTAGTGTCCAAAATCATGTGAATTTCACTGACATATAATGGGCGTGTTATTGCTTAAAATATTAGATGGGCTCTATAAGGACTTCCGTGATTATGAATTCCTTGAGGGGAAGGATAGGTTTTTAATCAGGAGAAAGAGATGGCAAGATCATAGTAGGTCAGAAGTTATGAATCAACAGGATAGTGTTGCCATTAAGATGTTGTTGAGATGAAACAACAGGAGTGGAACGTGTTCCTGTTAGGATACAGCATTCCCCTCTCCTTTCACCCCTTAACTGAAGTCCCAAGCAACTCAGTCAATGGGATTTGAGTGCCTACTGTGACTACCTGATTATCTTGTATCTATCTTGGGAGTCAGAGGTCATGGGTTCTAATCCCGGCTCTCCCACTTGTCAGCTATGGGACTTGGGGTAAATCACTTCTCTGTGCCTCAGTTACCTCATCTGTAAAATGGGGATTAAGACTGTGAGCCCCACGTGGGACAACCTGATAATCTTGTATTTACCCCAGTACTTAGAACAGTGCTTGGCACCTAGTAAGCGCTTAACAAATACCATTATTATTATTAGTAGTAGTATTACAGAGCACTGTACTAAGCGCTCTGCGCCTCAGAGAAATGAAGTGATTTACCCAAGGTCACACAGCAGACGAGTGACAGAGCCGGGTGTAATACTCAGATCCTTCTGATTCCCAGGCCTGGGCTCTATCAGGCCACGTTGCTTCACTACCCTGTTCCCTGCCTTCCAGGAGCCTACAGTCTGGAGGAGGAGGTAATCATTAAAATAGGTTAAGGATAAGTCTGGTGGGGCTGAGCGTGAGGTGACTAAAGGGTATACTCACTTCACTTCTCTGTGCCTCAGCTTCCTGTTGGGTAAAATGTGGATTAAGTGCCTGTTTTTCTCCCTTTTAGCCCATGAGCCCCAGGTGGGACAGGAACTGTGACTGAACTGATGATCTTGTCTCTTCCCCAGGGCTATCACAGAATAAGCACTTAACAAAGAGCACAGTTATCGTTCGAGGAAACATCTAGGCCACCACTGTCTGAACTCTGGCAGAGGGAGAGATAGCAGTACCATTCGATGGCAGTGGTCAGAGGCCAGAAAGTGTACCCACCTACGTCTTCATGGGCACAGTGGGCAAGAGATGATGATAATAATAATAATAGTAATAATAGCAATAATAATTGTGGTATTTATTAAGTGCTTACTATGTGCTAATCACTTGTCTAAGCAGTGGGATGGATACAAGCAAATCCCTGTCCCAGATGGGGCTCACAGTCTCGATTGCCATTTTGCAGATGAAGGAACTGAGGTACAGAGAAGTGAAGTGACTTGCTCAAGGTCACCCGGCAGATGAGGAGCAGAGCTGGGATTAGAACCCAAGTCCTTCTGACTCGCAGGCCCCTGCTCTCTCCACTAGACCACACTGCTTCTGTTAAGATTGTTAAGAGAAGACTAAACCCCCGATTTTCCCAGATGGTTTAGTTATTTGCCTGCCTGAAAACAGATTGGTTGGAGACATAACCTCTCAAAGCTTCTCCTGCTCTTATGATTTTATGGTTTGTAAAGTGATTCATCGTAATTATCAATCAAAGTGATTGAGTGAATTTGTTTAATTGCATGCAGAGTATTGTACTAGGTGCCTGCTGGGCTCAGAACACTACAGGCACGTGAGCGCATGCAAGAAAAGCAAAAATCACGTTCCTTGCCCTTGAGAAGCTTGGAAAATCAAGTAACTCTGAATTACTTACTGGTTTGGGACCACCTATATCTAGTTAACCCTCTTCTCTGCCTCCATCACTCCTGCCTGCGATTTTCTCCCCAGAAAGCCCTTCCCCAAAATGGCAGGGATGAGTTGAGGTGAAACAGCGGACAGTGTCCCTCAGTAGACAAGGAAATATTGAACCCAGATTCAGATTTGAAATCTGACTCTCCGAGGCTGTTAGCATTGGCCAGTATAAGCGCAGAATGTTCACGGAACCAAGAAACATAAATCCAAACCTTGAGCTTCAGAAAGAAAACCTCTTCTGTGTTCCCTGGAATGCTAACAGTCGTTATTAATACCAAGCCGACTGGCTGTTGACAGTCCTCCTTAGATCAATCCTCAGAGATCAGGGGAAAATCTACCAGCAGCTAATTCTCCAGTTCAGTCGGCAGTTGACTAGTGACTCCCTTTCCCCTAGATCCAAGGAGCATTACACCTTCACAGAGTAGACCATTAGAAGATCAAAGTTTCATAGTTTTCACTTGTTTTCTGTTTGGCACAAATGCTTAAATAAGGTCCTTCCCTTTTTCTATCTCCTTTATCTTCAGATGAACGGTGACTCGCCAAATTCTTTTTTAAGCGCAGTGAAATTTCCAGAGCGGTTCCTAAAGGCTGAGAAAAACAAGCTTTATAAGCAGGAAGAACTGGAGGCCTTGTATGTGTGAGGCTGGTGGGATGGTATTATGGAGGCCGAAGCGGCAAGTCTCACAGCGCCGTCATTAATTCCCCCCTCTCAGATTCTCAAGCCAGAAGTGTCAGAACCCAGGCTCGTCTGTTGTTCTTGGCAGGAGACCCCAACTTGTTCACGGTACAGCACGCAGCCCAGAATAGGTGCTCATCAAATACAAATGATAATGAGGGGCAGTGGGGAAGTTCAAAAGCAGCTCTCCCAAGCTCTGCCCTCTCTCCAGTGAATGCCCTCTGTGCAGACTTCCACGGAAATCCTAACTGCCCTGAAACAAACTGCTCGTGGCGGGCATCCAACAGCTGCTGGGTCACCCGGTTAAAATGAAGTAGGCATTTCCGTTTTTATAAATACACCCACGGATAGATTTCTGGAGTTGCGGTAGACGAGTGGAAAGCACCCTTTTATTTCATTCATTCATTCAGTTGTATTTATTGAGCGCTTACTGTGTGCAGAGCACTGTACTAAGCGCTTGGGAAGTACAAGTTGGCAGTATATAGAGATGGTCCCTCAATAGATAAGGGCTGCTGGTACTGCTTATTTTAAATTCCCCTAGGCATTCGTTCAGTCATTCGATCGTGTTTTATTGAGTGCTTACTGTATGCACAGCACTGTACTGAGGGCCAGCCGTATTTTCAGTATAAATAATAGATCGCTTCACTGTTAGTGGTATTTATTAAGCCCTTACTGTGTGCAGAGCCACATACCAAGCACTTGGGAGAGTACGATATAACAGAGTTGGTAGTCACGTTCCCTGCCCACAACAAGCTTACAGTCTAGAGTTGGTGCTGACCAAATCAGTAGGATGGAAGAACTGTAAAGGCATCAGGAATGGACCAGACTGTCTCCCCACTTCTAGATTGTGAGCCTGTTGTTGGGTAGGGATTGTCTCTATTTGTTGCCAAATTGTACTTTCCAAGCACTTAGTACAGTGCTGTGCACACAGTAAGCGCTCAATAAATATGCCTGAATGAATTGACGCATCATTTAGAATAGATTCTGAAAGGAAAATAAATGGCTCACTAATAGTGTGTCAGAGTCCCAGCACCCAAAACCTTCTCCTATTCTTCAGAGACCATATTCTCCAACCTGACATTCCTATTCGTTTTGGACAGGGACCGTGTCTGCTGATTCAATCAATCAATCGTATTTATTGAGTGCTTACTGTGTGCAGAGCACTGTACTAAGCGCTTGGGAAGTACAAGTTGGCAACATCTAGAGACAGTCCCTACCCAACAGTGGGCTCACAGTCTAGATTCCATTGGATTGTACCTTCCCAAGCACTTAGTACAGTGCTTTGTACATAGTAAGCACTCAGTAATGACCACTGATTGATGATTTTCTTTCTTCACTATTCCCTTTGCCCCTCTGTAACTTCTATTAATGTCTGTCTTCGCCTTTAGACTGTAAGCTTGTTGTGGGCATGGGATGTATCAGTTTATTGCTATATTGTACTCTCCCAAGCTCTTAGCACAGTACTTTGCACACACTAAGCACTCAATAAATACGATTGAATGACTGAATGAACTTCCCTCAATCGACCTTCACCTTTCTGCACTCCCTGTGTCTGATTTGTTTAGTTGAATGAGCCACTCTGTCTCCTTCTCAGGCTGCACTTTTTGCCTTGGCGGGTTTAAATTAGAAATGGTCTTAGAAGAAAACCTTTTATACTGCAAACGTGAATCAAAATGTGAACTGGAAAATTATGGTAGGCTCGATTCTGCCTAGTAGTCTCCAGAGGTGTTGGATGGCGTCTTTACAAGCGGTGATGAATGTTGTATTGAGAAATTGATAGTAAACAAAAATTTTCAGTCTTTGTAACTCTTGGGAAAACTTTCTAACTAGGCTAATAGTGAAGCTTGTCTTTAGTGCCAGTTTCTTCTTTGTTGTTCCAAATGGGGAAGTGATTTTGCTGGATCTTACATTCCATTTTCAATTTGCTGTTCACTTGAAGGCTTCCAAAGTCTCACAGTACTGACTTAATCTTCTAGACTGTGAGCCTGTTGTTGTGAGCTCCATCTCTTCCTCCCTTCAAAGCCCTACTGAGAGCTCACCTCCTCCAGGAGGCCTTCCCACACTGAGCCCCCTTTTTCCTCTCTTCCTCCCGATCCACCCCACCCTACCTCCTTCCCTTCCCCACAGCATCTGTATATGTGTTTGTACAGATTTATTACTCTATTTATTTTACTTGTACATATTTACTATTCTATTTATTGTGTTAATGATGTGCATCTAGCTTTATTTCTGTTAATTCTGATGACTTGACACCTGTCCACATGTTTTGTTTTGTTGTCTGCCTCCCCCTTCTGGACTGTGAGCCCGTTGTTGGGTAGGGACCATCTCTGTGTGTTGCCGACTTGTACTTCTGAAGCGCTTAGTACAGTGCTCTGTACACAGTAAGCGCTCAGTAAATCTGATTGAATGATTGAATGCACCACATGGAGAGGACTTGGGCTTAAACATTACGGTACCAGAATCAATCAATGGTATTTATTGAGTGCTCACTGTGTGCAGACCACTGGACTTGAGACATAACCATGCTTTGATAGAGCACGGGTCTGGAAATCAGAAGGTCCTGAGTTCTAATCCTGGCTCCACCACTTTATAATAATAAACATAATAATAATTATGGTATTTGTTAAGCGCTTACTCTGTGCCAAGCGCTGTTCTAAGCGCTGGAGTAGATATAAGCTAATTGGATTTTCCCACATTCATTCATTCAGTCATATTTATTGAGCACTTACTGTGTGCAGAGCACTGTACTAAGCGCTTGGGAAGTACAAGTTGGCAACATATCTACATATCAAATCTACATCTCTGCCCCTGCTCTCTCTCCCTCCCGGCTCGTATCTCCTCCTGCCTTCAGGACATCTCCATCTGGATGACTTCCCGCCATCTAAAACTCAACATGTCCAAGACTGAACTCTTTATCTTCCCTCCCAAACCCTGCCCTCTCCCTGACTTTCCCATCACTGATGACGGCACTACCATCCTTCCTGTCTCACAAGCCCGCAACCTTGGTGTCATCCTCGACTCCGTTCTCTCGTTCACCCCTCACATCCAAGCTGTCACCAAACCCTGCCGGTCTCACCTCCGCAACATTGCCAAGATCCGCCCTTTCCTCTCCATTCAAACTGCTACCCTACTCGTTCAATCTCTCATCCTATCTCTACTGGATTACTGCATCAGCCTCCTCTCTGATCTCCCATCCTCCTGTCTCTCCCCACTTCAATCCATACTTCACGCCACTGCCCGGATCGTCTTTGTGCGGAAACGCTCTGGGCATGTTTCTCCCCTCCTCAAAAATCTCCAGTGGCTACCAGTCAACCTACACATCAGGCAAAAACTCCTCACCCTCCGCTTCAGTGCTGTCCATCCCCTGGCCCCCTCCTACCTCACCTCCCTTCTCTCCTTCTGCAGCCCAGCCCGCACCCTCCACTCCTCTGACGCTAATCTCCTCACTGTGCCTCGTTCTCGCCTGTCGACCCCCGGCCCACATCATCCCCCTGGCCTGGAATGCCCTCCCTCTCAACGTCCGCCAAGCTAGCTCTCTTCCTCCCTTCAAAGCCCTACTGAGAGCTCACCTCCTCCAGGAGGCCTTCCCAGATTGAACCCCCTCCTTCCTCTCCCTCTCTTCCCCCTCCCCATGCCTTACTTCTTTCCCCTCCCCACAACACCTGTATATATGTATATAGGTTTGTACGTATTTATTACTCTATTTTATTTGTACATATTTATTCTATTTATTTTACTTTGTTAATATGTTTTGTTTTCTGGTCCGTCTCCCCCTTCTAGACTGTGAGCCCACTGTTGGGTAGGGACTGTTTCTATATGTTGCCACCTTGTACTTCCCAAGTGCTTAGTACAGTGCTCTGCACACAGTAAGCGCTCAATAAATACGATTGAATGAATGAATGAATACAAGTTGGCAACATACAGAGACGGTCCCTACCCAACAGTGGGCTCACAGTCTAGAAGGGAGAGACAGACAGCAAAGCAAAACATGTGGACAGGTGTCAAGTCATCAGAATAAATAGAAATAAAGCTAAATGCACATCATTAACACAATAAATAGAATAGTAAATATGTACAAGTAAAATAAATAGAGTAATAAATCTGTGCAAACATATATACAGGTGCTGTGGGGAGGGGAAGGAGGTAGGGCGGGGAGGATGGGGAGGAGGAGAGGAAAAAGGGGGCTCAGTGTGGGAAGGCTTCCTGGAAGAGGTGAGCTCTCAGTAGGGCTTTGAAGGGAGGAAGAGATGGAGCTCACGTCTTAATCCCTATTTTGAGGTAACGGACACAGAGAAGTGAAGTGACTTGCCCAAGGTTACACAGCCTGCAAGTTGGTGGAGTCTGGATTAGAACCCAAGTCCTACTGACTCCCAGGCCCGTGCTCTGACTGCTGGGTGAACTCGGGCAAGTCACTTCGTGGCCTTTTTGTCAGAGGTGTGTTCAGTAAATATTTCTCTTCCTGCAGAGGGAAATGAAATTATGAAAATGTACACTGGTTGGGTGACAAGAGTAAATTACCAATTTTTTGCCCGTGCTTTAGTGGAGTTTCTAAATCTAGTTTCTACCCTAAGCACCACTTGCATCTAGAAGAATGACAGTAAAACGGGGGCATTATTCAATTTGATAAAAATACATTAGCTAAAGTGTTAAACCTGACATTGTACTTCTCGTTGCCTAGTAACAGTGTGACAACTACGTCAGAAAGTTCCATTATCTCAGGTACAATATAATCTGTCCATGCATTGTGGGAGAAAAATGTGCAGTGCATAAAGTCATTTGTACCTCATTTACCATTATAACCCTAGAAGTGTTTTTATTGTTGAAACTGAAGGCTGGTAAACAGTTTTCTTTTTTTCTTTTGGATGGCATTTATTAAGCACTTTCTATGTGCAAAGCACTGTTCTAAGCACTGGGGAGGTTACAAGGTGATCAGGTTGTCCCATGGGGGGGGGTTCACAGTCTTCATCCCCATTTTCCAGATGAGGTAACTGAGGCACAGAGAAGTTAAGTGACTTGCCCAAAGTCACACAGCTGACAGTCAGCGGAGCCAGGATTAGAACCCATGACCTCTGACTCCAAAGCCTGTTCTCTTTCCACTGAGCCACGCTTCTTCTCTAGTGTTCTAGTGTTACATACTAGAAACCATACCAGAAACAGTTCTAGTGTTACATACCAGAAATACCTTCCTTTTTCATTTTTAGTACATATACCACAAATTTTTCTGTGCTTTTTAAAAACCATTTTTGCTAGTATTACTAATGTTATTAATTATTGTTCAGTGCTTACTTTGTGCCAAGCACTGTTCTGAGCACTGGGATGGGTACAAGTTAATCAGTTTAGACAAAGTCCACGTGCCAAATGGGGCTCCCATTCTTAGTCCCTATTTTACAGATGAGTAAACTGAGGGCCCAACGAAGTGAAGTGACTTGACCAAGGTCACACAGTAGACATGCGGTGGAGCCTGTGCTCTATCCACTGAGCCACAGTGCTTCTCATATTTCTAAAATAAACTTCCAGCATAAACTTAAACATGAACATATGCTTGTTAGAGTTTATGATGAGTCAATTGCATGTGGATGGTTTACTCCTTAGCTATAAACTGTGCATTGGAATTAATGATTTAGAAGTAGTAGCAATGGCAGTTTATTCTCCTTAACCTTTTCCCTGCTGAAGCAGACTTAGGTCAGTGTATGAATCCATCTTAATTCTGCTGCTTCAGCAGCTGTCCTTTCATTTGTCATTACTCAGTCTACATTTGGGGGGAACCTTCATAAATCCAGGCCAGACTCTGAAAGGAAAGTTCCTGGTCCTCAGATTTACACTATTGAAAACTGCCGGATAAAATGAGTGGGTGGCACAAAACCCCCTGAGTTCTGAGAGGATGGATTTTAATTTTGCTTTTTTGCTGTTGGATCTGAGATTTGGAAAAGCAGCTTAATAATAATAATAATGATGGCATTTTATAAAGCGCTTACCATGTGCCAAGCACTGTTCTTAGTACTGGGGAGGTTACAAGGTGATCAGGTTGTCCCACGGGGGACTCACAGTCTTAATCCCCATTTTACAGTTGAGGTAACTGAGGCACAGAGAAGTGACTTGCCCAGAGTCACACAGCTGACAATTGGCGGAGCCGGGATTTGAACCCCTGACCTGTGACTCCAAAGCCCGGGCTCTTTCCACTGAGCCACGCTGCTTCTCATAGCTTAGCGGAAGGAAGCTTGAACTGAGTGTCAGGAGACCCAGCTTCGGGCGCTGACTCTGTCAGTGGTCTACTGTGCATCCTTGGACAGGTCACTTAACCTCTCAGAGCTTTAGATACCTTAAACTGTAAAATTGGGATAAGCTAGCAGCCCAGAAAAGTGATGGTCGCCAGTTCATTCTAGAGAAAGCCATCACAGGGGACTTCGCTCTGGTGAAGGCGTGGGACGCAGACTGGGCATGAAACATCATCTTCAGGTAGAACACTTCAGAGAAGCAGCATAGAGTAGCAGGTAGAGCCAGGGCCTGGCTCCGCCACTTGTCTGCTGTGTGACCTTGGGCAAGTCACTTCACTTCCCTGGGCTTCAGTTACCGCATCTCTAAAATGGGGATTGAGACTGTGAGCCCCATGTGGGACAGCCCGATTGGTTTGAGCCCACCCCCCCAGCGCTTAGTACAGTGCCTGGCACACAGTAAGCACTTAACAAATGCCACAATTATTGTAGGTTTTGAACACTGGGAAGGATAGGGACTGGGTCCCATCCGATAGGGCAGTATCTATCTGAGTGCTTAGTACATAGAAAGCTCCTTATGGATGTGATACAGACTTCCACTGGGGTAGTGGATTAATCAATCAGTGATATTTATTGAGTACTTACTGTGTGCTGGGAACTGTGCTAAACACTTGGGAGAGTGTGCCAGGCACTGCACTAAGCGCTGGCATATTCACCCCATTCCTCCCTCCACCCCCATCTTCTCCCGTAGTACTTTTGTACCTATCTTTACATTCTGATTCCCCTTCCTGTAGCTTGTTTTGGTGCCTGTTTCCCCTGCTAGATGGTAAGATCCTGTTTTTATTCCCTAAACATTTGTAAGTTCACACAGCTGAGCAGTGTACACAGTCAGATTTGCTCCCTGCCTTCAGGAATATCCAGTCCGAAGAGGTAAGGCAGACCATTTCCCCCATCCTGGGACCCATTTGCCTTTCAGATTCACCAGATCATATCTCCCTCTACTTTTTAGGTGACTCCTGAAAATCTACCTCCTGTGGAAGCTGATAAATGACTCTCCCTGGTCATATCATCCTATCAGTCCCTCGGGCACTGTATTTATATAGTTCAGTCAGTGGATTTAATGAGTGCTTACTGTTCGCAAAGCACTATACTAAGAGCTCCAGAGAGTACACCAGAACGGAGTCGGCATCTTCCCTACTTGGCAAATATGTCCACCTCCTCCCTTTTTATGGTATTTGTTATTCACTTACTATGTGCCAAGCACTTTTCTAAGCACTGGAATAGGTACAAGCTAATTAGGTTGGACGCAGTAATCAATCACTTACTGGGAGAGTAATCAAATCAATCAGCCGTATTTATTGAGTGCTTACTGTGTGCTGAGCACTGTACTAAGTACAGTATAGCAGAGTACAATTCAACAGAGTTAGCAGGCACGATCCCTACCCACAGTGAGCTTGCAGACTAGAGGGGAAGGTCATGGGTTCAAATCCCGGCCCCGCCGCTTGTCAGCTGTGTGACTTTGGGCGAGTCACTTAACTTCTCTGCGCCTCAGTTACCTCATCTGAAAAATGGGGATGAAGATTGTGAGCCCCACATAGGACAACCTGATCACCTTGTATCTACCCCAGCTCTTAAAACAGTGCTTTGCACATAGTAAGCGCTTAACAAATACCAAAATTATTATTATTATTATATAATTTAAGGGTATGTACGTAAGTGCCGTGGGGTTGAGGGTGGAGCTAATATCAAATACCTAAAAATCGTAGATCCAAATGCTGAGACTTGCAGCGTGTATATATTTGTACTTGTATCATGTATATCAAGTGACTCTGCCCAGTGTTTTCTAATAGCTCGTTGTGGGCAGGGAATGTGTCTGTTTATCCTTATATTGTACTCGCCCAAGCGCTTAATACAGTGCTCTGCACACAGTAAGCACTCAATAAATATGATTTAATGTACAGTCCTCTGCACACAGTATGTAGTCAATAAATACCATTAATTAAATAATTACAATTGTGGTGTTTGCCATGTGGTGTGCTAAGCACTGGGGCACGTACACTGTAGTCACCTAAGTACTTGGATTTTTTTTAATGGTATTTAAGTGCTTACTTTGTGCCAGGCACTGTACTAAAACCTGGGGAATTCACCCCCCTACACCCCAGTCCTCCCCCATAGCATTTATGTACCTATTTTTATATTCTGTTCACTTTATACTTTGAGAAGCAGCATGACCTGTCCATTCAGTCGTATTTATCGAATGCTTACTGTGTGCAGAGCGCTTAGGAGGTAACTAAGGAGGTAACTAAGCATTTAGGAGAGTCTTGTCTTATGCTGTCGAGTCGTCTCTGACCCATAGTGATGCCACAGACACATCTCTCCCAGAACGCCTCACCTCTATCTGCAATCGTTCTGGTAGTGGAGCCATAGAATTTTCTTGGTAAAATTGCAGAAGTGGTTTACCATGGCCTCATCAATTCAGTCAATACTACTTACCATATTTCAGACACAACTAAGCGCTGGGGTCGATTCCAGCAAATCGGGTTGAATTCAGTCCCTATTCCACGTGAAGCTCACAGTCTCAGTCCCCAATTTACAGATGAGGTAACTGAGACCCAGAGCAGTGAAGCGGTTTGCCCAAGGTCACACAGCAGACAAATGGCAGAGCCAGGATTAGAACCCATAACCTTCTGATTCCCAGGCACAGGCTCTATCCACTACACCGAGCTGCTTATTGTTTGTCCCTTGAATCTTAATAACTTACCTTTAAGTGAAACGCACAAGGCTGAGCCTTTTTATTTTTGGGGAAAAAAGAGGCAGTTTTATTTCTAACGGACCACAGAATCTTAGATTGGGAGTCCTGGGAGGCATCTTCTTGCTAGCTTAATTGCTCTCTTCTCAGTGGTTGGGTGAGTGGCGAATCCATCTCAGATAGATGATTGGAAACTCTTTTCTTAAGGACCTCCGGAATGGAACTGCACCCTCTCCCTTGCTCAACTCTTTCCGGGATTTATCACCCTTACCGTTCTAGAGGTGTGCACTTAGGACAGCTACATTCTCCTCGACTGCAATTTAAACTCATTTCCTCTTAGTCATTCTTTTGTGGACGTGGGGAGTAATAGCACAGTATTTTCCGAAGAACCTTGGCAGACGGTGGCAGTAATGGCCTGTGAGGAAACAGCGGGTCCTTCAGGGAACTTCTGACTAGTTTTTCAAAGAATTACTCCTCTATCTTCAGACTAAATGACCCCGAAGTAAAGGGATTTCTTCACAAGAACTCTCCATCACTTTTGCCTGTTTGTCATACTTGTCTAGAAAGGCTCCATCATGTCCTCTTGAAAACTTGCTTCGCCAAACTGGACAGAGTCATCCAAAAACAGTTTCCATGCTGCAGAGTTATAGTAGAAGGTTTTCTTTCTTGCTCTACTAATTCCTCTCCAGCTCTCCCCCATCTTAGACCTATGATGTTCAATTTTCTGTTCTTGCACATGTCTCTATTGAATTCCAACCTGTTTCTGTAGGGAGGTCATTGTAGTTATTATTATTTTCTACCTCAGTGCTTAGTACAGTGCTTGGCACATAGTAAGTGCTTAACAAATTCCATTATTACTATTGTTATTATTATTATTATTATATTACACTTATTTTTACCCCAGTGTCTAGTACAGTGCTTGACACCCAGTAAGCACTTAACAAATTCCATTATTACTATTATTATTACTATTTTACAATTATCTTCTGCCCCAGTGCCTAATACAGTGCTTGACACACAGTAAGCGCTTAACAAATTCCCTTATTATTACATTACAATTATTTCCTACCCCAGTGCTTAGTACAGTGCTTGGCACATAGTAAGCACTTAACAAATTCCATTATTATTGTTATTATCATTGTTATTATTATATTACAATTATTTTCTACCCCAGTGCCTAGTACAGTGCTTGACACACAGCACTTAACAAATTCCATTATTATTATTATTATTATTGTTAAAATTATTTCTTACCCCAGTGCTTAGTACAGTGCTTGACACATAGTAAGCGCTGAACAAATACCATTAAAAAACAATTAGGAGTGCTTTGTGGAATGCTGAAAACTAGTCCTGCACTAAATGAGGTCATGAATATCTACAAGGATTTTTTTAGATGTCTCAGCAGGCATGGTTTTGGACCAAGTGCCATTTCAACACATTGACAGCTCGGCTTCTCCATTCCAGGAGCTTCAATCGTGAAGGCACTGTGGTGGTAACCGAGGGTGTATCACACATATGATTCATGTACACAACTCAACGATGTGCCTAATTCACGTTTTGCTATTTATATTGCCTGATACGTAATCCCCATTTCCTCACCCTTCTCTCTCGCAGCGTACTTCTTTTATATTCTTGCTACCAACTCACTTTTTTTTTTTTTGCATAGTTGTTTGGAGAAGAAAAAGAAGTTGCTGAGTAATAAACTTTTGTGAAAATCTTGATATTTTCCAGTGACTAGAGGTGAAAGTATTGCATCTTTCTCTTTTCTCACTTTGGATTTCAGGTACTAGTCCTCCCCCTGCTGCAAGCCTTTGTATCCTTAACAATTTTCAGGGCTGAGAAACTGTTTCTTCTGATATTATGGGTGGATGCAGGCAACATATCAGAAAAAATTTTAACCACATATTGCCCTGTAGCTCCCCTTCCTTTTGAACTATAGGGATCTCAATAATAGCACAGTGAACAGAATCAGGGCAATATCTGTATCAATCAGTCAATCAATGGTATTTACTGAGTGCTTACTGTGTAAAGAGCACTGTATTAGGCATTTGGGAAAATGTAAAATTGGTATTTACTGAGTACTTACTGTGTAAAGAGCACTGTATTAGGCATTTGGGAGAATGTAAAATAACAGACTTGGTAGACATTCACTACCTGCATCACGTTTCCAGTCTATCACTGATACTTCCATGCCTTCTATAAGGAAGGAAAACCCCATTCAAAATCAGAAAGGAGTTGAGGAGGGAAAGCAACCCTTGAATATAATGCTCAAATCAGTATCGGTGAACGTTTCCCCTTCTCTATTCTCTCCTTAATGAGGGAAGATAAGGCTAATTAGAGAAGCATCACATCCTCTGGGTTTTGGGATTCTACCAGATGGTTCAGGACGGGGCGTTAGACTTATGGTAGTGGCAGGTCTGTGTTGGTCTCTCACTTTTTGCCTTGATCTTGTTCCGGGGCACTGAACTCGAGCATCTGTTCTGGAAGTCATTTTGTTTGTCCTTCAGGATTTTCCTGCCTAGCCACTCGTTAATTTTCGAAACCTCTCCCTTGTGACTTCAGCGGGACACCCTTCGATAGAATGAGTAATAGTCTTAGAGTTCTTTGTCGTCGGAAAACGATCCGGCCATCTCTTCATCTTCAACTAGCCTCCTTGCCCTTTTTCATTCAGATTTTCCTCTTGAACTTTGAGGCCTCGTCCCCAGAGGCTTTTCTAAGCGGCACCTACTTTTCCGAAGAGGAAAGTTGCCTTTCCGTTGGAAAATGATGCTGCTGACGGTGTGATGTTGAATCCGTGTGTGTCGTGTGTGAATGTCTAGACTGTGAGATAATAATAATAATGATGGCATTTGTTAAGCTCTTACTATGTGCAAAGCACTGTTCTAAGCGCTGGGGGGGGCTTCAAGGTGATCAGGTTGTCCCACATGGGGCTCACAGTCTTAATCCCCGTTTTCCAGATGAGGTAACTGAGGCTTAGAGAAGTTGTGACTTGCCGAAGGTCACACAGCAGACATGTGGTGGAGTCTGGATTAGAACCCATGACCTTTGACTCCCAAGCCCGTGCTCTTTCCACTGAGCCACGCTGCTTCTCCGCATCTTCCCCCAGACGGTGGGCAGGGAATGCGTCTGCTAACTCTATTGTGTTGCACTGTCTTAAATGCTCAGTACAGTGGTGTGCTCACAGTAAGTGCTCAATTAGTACCATTGATCGAGAGGGTCTCTTGCACACGTGCACACTTTATCTATGAGCATGCAATAGTGCACCTTTTCTGCCCCCTCCCCACTTGGTTTTCTGGTTAGGAGAGGAGAAGGATTCTCTGCCACCGTTGGGCTAGGCACTTGAGTTGTTTTTGCAGTCCTCTAGACTGTGAGCTTGTTGTGGGCAGGAGTTGTCACAGTATATTGTTGTATTGTACTTCCCTAAACTCTTAGTACAGTGCTCTGCACACAGTAAGTGCTCAATAAATACGATTGAATGAGTGAATAGTAGTGATGGCTTGCACCAAGCCATCCCCACTCTCACACCTGGTCCTCCTGGGCACAGTGGCACCCAGTTTAAGACGGATGATAGGGAGAGTGGGTACAGCATCTGGTCATTATGGGCAGGGAATGTGTCTGTTAAACTGTCATGTTGTACTCTCCGAAACGCCTAATAAAGTACTGCGCACACATTAAGCGCTCAGTAAAAGCCAGTGATTGATAGATTGGTCTCTGAGATCGCAACAGTAGCAGATACCTCTGTTTCCTCAGCCATCTGATAAGCCAACATTGATGCTGCTGCTCAGAGTGTCTTAGGAAAGGATGGAGAGATTTTTTCTACTTCCTGGCAGGAACCATGGGACAAGCAAAAATCAAGAAATAACGAAATAAGAAACGACAAAAACAGTTAAAAAAATGCAATTGTATCTGGCACAATTAGACAAGCTTGGGCTGGAAAACAGCGGGAGGAACAGAGGACGGTAGGGAGGCCACCTCTGAGCAGACTCTGATTCCAACAATTGACTGCATGCCCCTGTCCATTCCTTCCCTTCCACTTCCCACCCTCAGGCTAATGGCTATGGGTCCCATGGGGGAGACCTCTCCAAATGGAGATGCATCTAGATCCTGTCTCCATGAGCCATCCTTCATCAGGTTGTCTAGTCTCACCCCCAGAGTTGTGATACGGTCTCCATACTCAGCCAGTCCATGAGCTGTAAATCATCCTGTATTTTCTGGGTAATGCATTATTGTCATTTTTGCTCAGTGCCTCAGTTAGAAGGCGGTACAGTATGGAAGTGACAGTGTAGATAGTGAAGGAGTGGAGTAAAGGAGCTGAAAACTCACACTCCATACACCCCACAACACTGGCCATCTTTCTGTGTTTTAATTCTTTTGGGGTTTAAACTGTTGGTATCAACCACAAATGTATTTTTTCTTCCTCGGTTTTTTTCTGGCTCTTTCCATAGGCTGTTATTCAGTCAGTAGTATTTATTGAACACTTACTCTGTGTGGGCAGGGAATGTGTCTGTTTACTGTTGTGTTATACTCTCCCAACTGCTCAGTACAGTGCT
This sequence comes from Tachyglossus aculeatus, assembly GCF_015852505.1. Lineage (NCBI taxonomy): Eukaryota > Metazoa > Chordata > Mammalia > Monotremata > Tachyglossidae > Tachyglossus > Tachyglossus aculeatus. Next base: position 60,130,826 of record NC_052068.1, on the reverse strand, counting down.
CTGCACCAAGCGAGTGCTCAATAAATACGACCGACTGACGGCACTGTTCTAACTACTTGGGAGAGTACAATAGGGTTAATAGGGCCGAGCCATGCTCTCAAGGAGTGGAGAACATGTTTTCCTTTCCAGTTTGGTGTCCAGGTTTTTGCTCCTTGACTTTCTAATTCTATAATTGCCTTGGATTCGTTCATTCATTCAATCGTATTTATTGAGCGCTTACTGTGTGCAGAGCACTGTACTAAGCGCTTGGGAAGTACAAGTTAGCAACATATAGAGATGGTCCCTACCCAACAGTGGGCTCACAGTCTAGAAGGGGGAGACAGAGAACAAAACAAAACATATTAATAAAATAAAATAATTAGAGTAAATATGTACAAATAAGATAGAGTAATAAATACGTACAAACATATATACATATATACAGGTGCTGTGGGGATGGGGAGGGGGAGGTGGGGGAGAGGAAGGAGGGGGCTCAGTTTGGGAAGGCCTTCATGTCCTGGGAAGGCCTTGGATGTCATTCAGAGTTGTCAGTCAAGTTGTGTCGGGAATATTTGAGTGAAAATACTCCACAAAGTGTGTCAGATCTGGGTTACTGTTGGCTGTGTTGCATTGGCATAGCATTGTGACCCCACATGGGACAGGGACTGTGTCCAATCCGTATGCTTTATCCACCCTAGCGCTTAGAACAGTGCTTGGCACACAGTAAGGACTTAACAAATGCTAGTTACTATTGGGTGGCTCGTGTTTACCATTTTTTCTCACCTTGAGTGAGAAGCACAGAGTCAGTCCCACATGGATCTTTTCTGGTACACTGTCATGCGCAGTTGGATCTCACTCTCAGTAGCATTGTCTCTGAAAATTAAGAACAGCTAGAAAAATAGACATAGTATTTTGTTCTGATATTGATTAGGCACTTTCACTGCTCCCCAGCAAAACCCAAGAACTCTGAATGAGACCCAATCCTGGCAAACTCAGAGTGGGAAGAAAAAAGACAATCGGGAAAAGAAATACTCTGTCAATCATTTTGATCATCCAGCTTTTTTTAAAATCAGTCTCATTTTATTTTGAAACATCAGGGATGGTAGGCGATCTCTGATTTGAAGACAAAGCACTTCCAGTCATCCTGTGACTAATCTTCTTGCTTTAACTGGTGGAACAAGAAGGGAAGTGGTGACTGATTCTAGAATGTAAGCTGTTGTACTCTCTCAAGTGCTTAATAAGGTACTCTGCACATAGCAAGCGCTCAAGAAATACGATTAACTGCTGTTGTAGCCTGGCCAGGTTTGGTGGGCTCTTCGAGTTTCTGCCACTGTCCTGGCATTGGTTTCATTCTGACTTTCCAGAGCTGGGGAAGCAGGAAGAGGAAACTCTTGCTTCTCACCCATTTCTCTTTGCCTTGACTCCCAGATGCACCCAAGTGGAGGTGTTGAAGTTCTTGACTTGCTTTCCCAAACCAAAGAGGGGAAAAGTAGCCAGTGCTGATCTAATTTCAGGGACCCGCAGTTGAGAATTGAGAGCCAGATAATAATTATGGTAATGGTGATATTTATTAGTGCTTACTTTGTGTCAAACACTGTTCTGAGCACTGTGGAAAATAGTAGGTAATCAGTTTGGACAGAGTCCCTGTTCCACATGGGGCTCACGGTCTTAATCCCCATTTTACAAATGAGGGAGCTGAGGCACAGAGAAGTGAAGTGACTTACCCAAGATCACAAAACAGACAAGTGTGTGGCCTAGTGGATACAGCACGAGCCTGGGAGTCCAAAAGGTCTGGTTCTAATTCCAGTTCTGCCACTTGTCTGCTGTGTAACTCTGGGCAAGTCACTTCACTTCTCTGTGCCTCAGTCACCTCATCTGTAAAATGGGGAATGAGACTGTGAGCCCTATGTGGGACATGGACTGTGTCCAACCTGATTAGCTTGTATCTACCCTTACGTTGGTTAGCTTTTGCTGAATTGTCCCTCTGGAACATTTTCTCAGGTAAGGCCTGTTGCATCAGTCTTGACGTTTCTGGACACCTGGAGCCTGCATTAGTTGATCTGAGGCATACATTTGTATTTCTTCATCTTTTAAGACCTGGAGAAGGATGGTATCTCAGTGCGTTATGAAAATATACTTGATTCACCATTATTACTCTTTCCTTTTTCTCCCTCTAGGTTGAAGAAATTGTTGATATTGGATCTTTTGCCCCAGAAGATATTCACATTCCTAAGATTTACGTACATCGCCTCATAAAAGGGGAGAAATTTGAAAAGAGAATTGAAGTAGGTATCGTGGTCCTTTGGTTAGTCTGTCACCAGCGAAATGAGTGTTTATCGTTTATATTTCCATGGTAATAGTCAGATATTTCATCCTCTAGCTTCCTTTCTCCTTTGACCTCTCTCAGATTTGGTTAAACTATCAGCGTGACTTCTCTCGGTTGCATTCTTTTATTTCCTTCCAGTGTTGTTGATCAATAAGTGGGTTCAGTAAGTTGAAACTGGGCTCCAGAAGCTGTATAAAGAGTCTGTGGCAGAACTGAAAGTAGAGCCAAGAGCCCTGACTTCCAGCTGTCTGCTTCAGATACTTTAGCAGCCTTGTCCTGGTGTGGTCATAGCAGTTGAATGGGGTTCGGTGGGTATGTCAAACAGCAGGAGAGCTTAGGAGGGACAAAGCAGGGAGAAATGGGAAGGGTCTGACAGTCTAACCGCTTATTCATAATAATGATAGTGATCGTTCTTCGACTTTTCTTAGCACTTTTGTCTTTTCCAAGGTGCTCACGTTTTACACATCTCATTATAGTCTCACAGAATCCCTGGAAAGAGGCAGATGTTATGTCCCTTCTACAGGTAAAAAACTAAAGCTCAGACAGGTTACACTACCCAAAGTCACCCAGCAGTGCAGTGGTAAAGCTTAGGACTCTAATTAGGATCTAGACTGTAAGGTCTTTGTGAGCAGGGAACATATCTGCCAATTTGGTTGTATTGTACTCACCCAAATCCTTAATATAGTGCTCTGCACACAGTAAGCACTCAATAAATACCATTGATCGATCGATTAGATCCCAGTTCTGCTGACTCCCCGCCTTTTCCCTCTCCTATTAGGCCACACCACCTAGTTTTCCCCCAGGAAACTACGTTTCTTGCATCTCTCTTTTTCCGAAATTACTGCTTGCAGCTTTCCAGTTATTTCCTGCTAGCTGGCCCAAAAGTTTTTTCAAGCCAGTCACTATAAATGGAATTCAAGCATCAAGTTAGAGGAAGGAGAGAAATAGCTCTTTCCACCCTGAAAGCATGTAACAGACTGCTCTAGCCTATAGAGGATATCGCTACACCTAAGCTGGAATCCAGAGTATCTTCCCTGGGTGTCTACTTAGCCTTTGCCATCCATGTAGGATTTCTTCCTTCACCTTCCCCTTCTTTTCTCCATTTCTCTACCCCCTACCCCAATCAATCAATAATTCAATCAATCAATCCATCGTATTTATTGAGCGTTTACCGTGTGTAGAGGAGAGTACAATACAACAGAGTTGCTAGGCCCTTTTTTAAAAAATGGTGTTTGTTAAGCACTTACTATCTGTCACTGTTCTAAGTGCTGGAGAAGGGAAAAGCTTATCAGGTCCTAAACATTCCCTGTCCCACATGGGGCTCACAGTCTGAGTAGGAGGGAGAACAGGTATCGAACCTCCATTTTGCAGATGAGTCATAGAGAAGTTACCCAACTTGCCCAAAGTCTCACAGCAAGCAGTCGACAGAGCCGGGATTAGACCCCAGGTCCCCGACTCCAAGGCTCACGCTTTTTCCACTCGGCCATGGAGCTTTTCATGTTCCCTGCCTGCAAGGAGCTTACAGTTTAGTCTCTCCTTCCCCATCTCCAGCCTCAATGCCTCTGGAAGCAGAAATAGCCAGTTCCCTCCCCTTAGGAAAAGTCGCTTCCTCCAGGACCCTGCCTGGTTGTGTCATCCCCTCTGTAGCATTCATGCATGTATCTTCTTAGCTTAGAACAGTGCCTCACACATAGTAAGCGCTTAACGAATGCCATCATTATTATTTATTCCTTTAATCATCTGATCATTTTGCTCATTCGGTGCTATTACCAGTTGCATCAGTGGGCCTGGGAGTCAAAAGGACCTGGGTTCCAATCTTGACTCCGCCATTTGTCTGCTTTGTGACCTTGGGCAAATCACTTCACTTCTCTTGGCCTCAGTTCCCTCGTCTGTAAAATGGGAATTAAGACTGTGAGCCCCATGTGGGACAGGGACTGTAACCAACCTGATTAGGTTGTATCTCCCCCAGCGCTTAGAACAGTGCTTGACATGTAGTAAGTGCTTAACAAATACCATCATCATCATCATCCGTTTACATTCTTTTTTCCCTTCAGAAATTGTGAGGCCCAAGACTGCCCCACCCCACCCCCCGCAATCAAGGTCAACCAGCAGACAATGGAAGGCCTGGGATTAAAACCCTGGTCCTCTAACTCCCAGGCACATGCTCTTTCCCACTAAGCCATGCCACTTCTCCCCAAAGCTTCCTTTTTCCTGACTTCCTGCCCTTGTGTGGATTGATGTCCTCTTCCCCAAAGAAGGCTGCTTCTTGAGAAGGGACAACCAAGGAATCCTGACCCCAGCCCAGGGCGTGAGGGAGAGGAGTTGGGTGGAATGGGATTAAAGAATGCCAGTAATAGACATGGTGATCTTGGGGGTAGGGAAACTGTTCACCCCAAGGGCTGCGTTTGGGGGGACCGGAGGATCCTCATAAACGGGAAAAGATATGTGACTCCCAGAGTCAGCTTTGTGTAATTAGCTCTACTGTGCCTAACTGTGCTTTGCACTGGTTAATCAGTTAAGATAATTAGGCTGGACACAGCCCCTATCCCACACTGGGTTCACAGTCTAAGTAGGAGGGAGAACAGCTATTGAGTTCCCACTTTACAGATGAGGAAACTGAGACCCCAAGCAGTTAAGGGACTTAAAGTCACACAGCAGGCAAAGGAAGACCTGGGACTAAAACCCTGGTCCTCTGACTCCCAAGCCTGTGCTCTTTCCTACTAGGCCACGCAGCTTCTCTCCAAGGCTTCTGTTTTCCCGACTTCCTGCCCTTCCGTGGATTGATGACTTGTGCCCACCGAAGGTTCCTTCTTGAGTCTTTTAAGCCGGGATTTGGAACAGTGCAAACACAGAAAATGAACATATATTATTCCGTTATTAATGACACAATTGTTTGTTTCAAAGCGTTTATCTGTCCGAAAAGAGACTGACGTGAAGGCCAAATCCAGTAAACCCGGAGACAGCGTCCGAGAAAGGATCATCAAACGCGCAGCTCTGGAGTTTGAGGACGGCATGTATGGTATCCTTTAGCAGCTTGGGCTAAACCGGCTTGAGCCGGTTCAGAGGAGTGGCCCAGGCCCCAGAGATATACCCCCGGTTGTGGGCATGGAATGTGTCTGTCATGTTGTTCTTTTGTTCTCTCCCAAGCACTTAATACAGTCATCTGCGTACAGTGAGTGCTTAATAAATACGATTGACTGAGCAGATAGGTTCTGGCAAATCCTGGTCGTTCACTGATCAACAATCGTGTGTATCCCATCTCCTTTGGAAGGCTTCCCAGAGGGCTAGGAAACAAGCACGGCGGCCCTGGCTCCCACGCATTGCCAGCCTTTAGGCCAACTGGGGACAAGTTCAGAGACGGCGTTGTGTTGACATGAGTTTTGCAGCCATTTGGTCCTAGTTCCACATCTGAGCCCGCCTCAGAAATACTGACATCAGTCCCCTTTGCCCAACAGACAGACTAGCTTCATTGTCATTTCCCCCACCCCTGCCCCTGTCTCTTCTCTACAATGACATCTGGTGCTTCCTTATCCCCCAGATCTGGATGGAAGAAGGGGAAAGTGAGCCAGGATGCTATAGACTTGTACAGGTGAAGAAACTGTTAGATCAGTTCATCTGATATTCATTCATTCCATCAATCGTATTTGCTGAGCGATTACTGTGTGCAAAGTACTGTATTGTGCGCTTGGGAGAGTACAGTATAACAATAAGCAAATTCCCTGCCCACAGCAAGCTTAGTCGTAATGGTCTTTATTGAGTGTCTAAGGCCTTGAAGTAATACATCCCACCAACTCCATTTCTTCTTCCACTATTCCCTGAAAGGGCTTAGTGTAGGGTCCTGTTTCTTGATGACCCACGGACTGCCTTTGTTATTAGCTGGTACAAAGAGAAAGTTCAAGATACAGGCGACTGATACGCCTTTGACTGGAATATCCTGGACAGTTCCTTGAAATTCCAAGGACTCTGGGATCAGCCCCTACTGAACCCACATTCCTGTGGGCCTGGAGCTTTGTTTGGTCTGTTCAGACACCTTCAAGGTTTGTTTCAGTAGCTTTTTTCTTTTTTTTTGAATGGTATAAGTTAAGCTCTTACTAAGTGCCAGGCACTGTACAAAACGCTGGGGTAGATACAACGTAATCAGGTTGGGCACAGTCCCTGTCCCGCAAAGGGCTCACTGTCTTAATCCTCATTTTCCAGATGTGGTTACTGAGGCCCAGAGAAGTGAAGTAACTTCTTCCACTCAGCCAACTCCTGACCTTTGACCCTTTCCATGTCCACCCTTTCACTGAAAAGGGCAGTGAGGGGACTGTTGAGTCTGGATCAGGCAAGGAGGTGAGAACTTTCTATCTGCGCTTTCAGTGCCAGGCTTTTGTGGTGCTTCAGTACCATGACCTATGCTGTGTAGGTCCAGCTGGCTCGCTGGAAAGAGGCAAAGACTGGGACAGATTACAGAGTAAAATGAAAAAGAGTCGAAGTAGAGCAAGGCTTATAACTCAGTGGGGAAGGTGACTCTTTCGAGTTGTTTGAAAAGAGTGGAATCAATCGCAGTACCCGACTGGAAGGAGGTTGGAAGGTATGGTGAGGGGCCAAAGCAAAATTCCTACAGACTGGAAGAGGTGATGGTGAGGCAAGAGCTTGAAAGGGAAAAGTGTCTGGGAGACTAATGTTTCCAACTCAGAGAGTTCTCAGGAAGTGACCTAGTTCATCCTCTCTGCTCAGGTAGGACTGTTCTGTATCATCCCTGCCTGGTCCATAATTAAGATAGACACTGGATCAACTGTTTTAAGGCTGATTTTTTTTTTTCTGTACAGAGCAGCCAGGCATCTGTAAAAAAAAATTAATCCATCCCCCGCCCTATCTTTGATGGTATTTAAGTGCTTATTATGTGTACAGGTGTTGACAGTCGGAGAAGCAGCTTGACCTAGTGGCTATCGCCCAGGACCTGGGTTCTCATCCTGGCTCCACCGCTTGTCTGCTGTGTCACCTTGGGCAAGTCACTTCACTTCTCTGTGCTTCAGTTACCTCATCTGGAAACTGGGGATTAAAACTGTGAGCTCCATGTGGGATCTGATTACCTTGTATCTACCCTAGTGCTTACATCGGTGCCTGACACATAGTAAGTGCTTAACAAGTGCCATAAAAAATAATCAAATCATCAAAAAACAGTCCTAGGAACCACTCGATAGCCTAACTTCATTTCTAACCGCGCCCTTAAACCTAGCCATAATTGACCTTATCCTAGCTTTATTAGTGTATTTTGGCACTTGAGTTTGCAGATGGATCGATTTGGTTGTTTGGAAAGGGTGACCTTTGCAATTCATTGACAAGTAGACTTTAGAGTTTATGTTGTGCTCCTTTGGGCATCTGGTGGAATTCTGAATCGAAGTAAAACAGTCCCTGTCCTGGGTCATAGTCATTCATTCATTCATTCATTCAGTCATATTTATTGAGCGCTTACTGTGTGCAGAGCACTGGATTAAGTGCTTGGGAAGTACAAATCGGCAACATATAGAGATGTTCCCTACCCAACAACAGGCTCATAGTCTAGAATGGAAAGAAACAGATAACAAAGCAAAACAAGTAGACAGGTGTCAGTACCATCAGAATAAATAGAACTATAGCTATATACACATCATTAATACAATAGAGTAATAAATATGTACAAATATACACAAGTACTGTGGGGAGGGGAAAAGGGTAGGGCGGGGCGGGGGGCGATGGGGAAGCGAGAAGGAAAGGAAAAGTTGGGGGGGCTGAGTCTGGGAAGGCCTCCTGGAGGAGGTGAGCTCTCAGGGCTTTGAAGGGAGGAAGAGAGCTAGTTTGGCGGTTGTGTGGAGGGAGGGCATTCCAGGCCAGAGGTAGGACATGGGCCGGGTTCGACGGTGGGACAGGCGAGAACAAGGCCCAGTGAGGAGGTTAGCGGTGGCAGAGGAGCGGAGGGTGTGGGCTGGGCTAGAGAAGGGAGGTGAGGTAGGAGTGGGTGAGGTGATGGAGAGCTTTGAAGCCGAGAGTGAGGAGTTTTTGATTGATTCGAAGGTTGATAGGCAACCACCGGAGATTTTTGAGGAGGGGAGTGACATGCCCAGAGCGCTTCTGTAGAAAGATAGTCTGGGCAGCAGAGTGAAGTATAGACTGAAGCAGGGAGAGACAGCAGAATGGGAGATCAGAATATAGTCTAATGGGATCATTGGGGGAAAAATTCCTTTGTGGCTCTGGGCCTAGAGCTGGCCCTATAGGGGAGATTACCGTTCTCAGTTGCATCTTTGGAAGATTTTGGGGGCGGCCTGATCTATCCCACTTCTATTCCGAGATGGACCGTGACAGTTCTGTTTCAGCCAATTTGGGCATAGGAATTCCACTGCTGGCCAGCAACTTCATCAGCCCCAACATGACAGTACACCTGCAGAGCGAAAATGGAGTCCTAGGCCTGGTAAGACTGAGGGAAGGTTATTGGCCATCAAATAGAATCCGTTCATTTTCCCCTTCAGGTCTGCCGTCCCACAAACCTCACTGAGGAATGCCCATTTTTAATGTGGGGTTTGATACCGTGAGCTTTAGGTGTTCAGAAGTAGTCCTTCTTCATCATAATTGAAAATGAATTATAATCATTGTGATATCTGTTAAATGCTTACCAAGTGCTAGGCACTAGGCTAAACACTGGGGGAAATACAAGATCATCAGGATGAACAGAGTCGCTGCTTCACATGGGGCTCACAGTCTAATCAGTCAATCCATCAATCAATGATATTGATTGTTTACTGTGTGCAGAGCATTGTACCATGTGCTTAGTGGGGGAGGAAGAACAGGCATTTATCCCCATTTTGCAGATGCGGAAACTGAGGTACCAAGAAGTTGTGAGTTGCATAGCAGGTCACATAGCAGGGAAGTGGCAGAGCCAAGATTAAAATTTGGTCTCTGAGCCCTGTGCTCTTTCCTGTAGGCCCTACTACCTCTTTGTTATGACTCAGTATGGTCTAGTGGAAAGACCAGTCTGGGAGTCAGGACCTGGGATCTAATTTGGGCTCTGCCATTTGTCTGCTATGTGTTGGGCAGGTCATTTCACTTCTCTGTGTCTCAGTAACCTCATCTGGAAAATGGGGATTAAGACTATGAGTCCCACGAGGGGCAGGGACTGTGTCCAGCCTGATTACCGTACCATTACCATACCATTTCTAGACTGTGAGCCTGTTGTTGGGTAGGGATTGTCTCTATCTGTTGCTGAATTGTACTTTCCAAACGCTTAGTACAGTGCTCTGCACACAGTAAGCACTCAGTAAATACGATTGAATGAATGAATAATAATATAATAATAATGGTATTTGTTAAGCTCTTACTATGTGCAAAGCACTGTTCTAAGCACTGGGGGTATATAAGGTGATCAGGTTGTCCCATGTGGGGCTCACAATCTTAATCCCCATTTTCCAGATGAGGTAATTGAGGCACAGAGAAGTTAAGTGACTTGCCCAAAGCCACACAGCTGACAATTGGTGGAGTTAGGATTTGAACCCGTGACCTCTGACTCCAAAGCCCGTGCTCTTTCCGCTGAGCCACGCTGCTTCTCTGCTGAATTACCATATGTCTATCCCAGTGCTTCATACAGAGCAAGCACTAATTATTATTGGTCGTGTTTTTTGAGCACTTACTCTGTGCCACGTACTGTACTAAGTGCTCAGAGGAGTACAATATAACAGAGTTGGTGGGTTGTATTTCCTCTGACCTTGTTCGATGCTTGGCACCCATAGTTTTCTAGAATAGCTCGCTCTAATTTCCATTAGTCCCCCATCCTGTTGCCTGTCCTTCCCCAACCGTGCTATCCCACTATATCCAATTAAAGCCATCTTTTCCCATGGCAGAGGAGGGGTCCGAGCACCCCCGCCATTCCTGTGTTTTATTTGCCTTTTCTTCTTCCAGGAGTTCAGATAATTGAGAATTGCCATAATATCGAATGATAAAAATCTAGCAGAGGTTCTTACAGTCTAAATAATTGGAGTGTTGCATGAAAAAGTTTGAGAAGCTAAGGGCACGTATTGATCTAAAACTTCCTTGGCACTTTCACATTTCTGTGTTCTTCAATATTTCACCTGAAGGCTCATAACTAATTAAGAAAATACATGGTTTTTATTATATTGTGTCAAATGCTCTTTCGGGTTTGATATGTAGATAATTATAAGGATTACGTTGTGTGAATTATTAACATCCCAGGATAAAAGGAAAATATAGATGAATGAAAGGAAGGAGAAGAGTGGAAACTTTTTAGAACCTATTTTAAATAGCTCAGTCAGAGCTTGAGGTTAAAGTTTTCTGTTTTCTTTTAAAGGAGCTTTTAAGTACCTCCTCGGGATGCACATTTTCGCAAGGTTTTTCTCCAATCTAATGAAGTCATTTTTTTCTTCCTTAGGGTCCTTATCCATTAGAAAATGAAGTCGACGCAGACTTAATCAATGCAGGTAAAGTGACAACGTGGTATTATCTGAATAAGATGATTCATCCTTTTGCTTTCAGCACCTAATATGTGCCCCTGTGACTTAGGTTCAGATGTGTGCAGTGAAATTCCAGGAATATGTGGCCCTGACACTAGATCATTAAGTACTTCGATGTCTTGTTTCCTTAGTTTCTCAGAATGCAGAAGTTTTAGGTTTTGGAACAAGTTGTACCTCTAAAGGCAAATTACATTCATTTGAGAGAAGAGAGGAAAATCAATCAGCCATATTTATTGAACCCTGACTGTGTGCAGAGCATTGTGCCAAAGTGCTTGGGAGACTACAACGAGTTAGTAGACATATTCCCTGCCCCCAAGGAGCTTACATTGTAGAAGTTGACAGACATTAACATAAATAAATAATGGATATGGGCTTAAGTGTTGTAGGGCTGAGGGTGGAGTGAATATCAGGTGCTTAAAGGGTACAAATCCAAATGCAGAGGTGATAAAGAAGGGCGACTGAGTAGGGGAAATGAGGGCTTTATCAGGAAGACCTCTTGGAGGAGATGTGATTTTTTTAAGGCTTTGAAAGTGTGGATAGTGGTGGTCTGTGGTATGTGGAGGAAGAGGGAATTCCAGGCAAGAGGGAGGATGTGGGCAAAGAGTTGGCAGGGAGAGAGACGAGATTGAGGTAAAGTGAGTAAGTTGGCATACTTGGTGAACCCTTGGTGAACTCATTCACTCCCATGCCTTTAACTATCATCTCTACACTGATGACACCCAAATCTACATCTCTGTCCCTGCTCTCTCTCCCTCCCTTCAGGCTCGTGTCTCCTCCTGCCTTCAGGACATCTCCATCTGGATGTCTGCCCACTATCGAAGACTCAGTATATCCCAAACTGAACTCCTTATCTTCCCTCCCAAACCCCGCCTTCTCCCTGACTTTCCCGTCACTGTAGCTGGCACTACCATCCTTCCCGTCTCACAAGCCCGCAACCTTGGTGTCATCCTCTACTCCGCTCTCTCGTTCACCCCACACATCCAATCCATCACCAAAACCTGCCGGTCTCACCTCCGCAACATTGCCAAGATCCGCCCATTCCTCTCCATCCAAACCGCTACCTTGCTGGTTCAATCTCTCATTCTTTCCCGACTGTATTACTGCATCAGCCTCCTCTCTGAACTCCCATCCTCCTGTCTCTCCCCGCTTCAGTCTATACTTCATTCTGCTGCCCGGATCATCTTTGTGCAGAAACGCTCTGTGCATGTTACTCCCCTCCTCAAAAATCTCCAGTCACCCTACGAATCAAGCAAAAACTCCTCACTCTCGGCTTCAAGGCTCTTCATCCCCTGGCCCCTTCCTACCTCACCTCGCTTCTCTCCTTCTCTGGCCCAGCCTACACCCTCTGCTCCTCTGCCGCTAACCTCCTCACTGTACCTCGTTCTCACCTGTCCCGCCGTCGACCACCGGCCAACGTCCTTCCCCTGGCCTGGAATGCCCTCCCTCCACACATCCGCCTATCTAACTCTTTTCCTCCCTTTAAAACCCTGCTAAGAGCTCACCTCCTCCAAGAGGCCTTCCCAGAATGAGCCACCTTTTTCCTCTCCTCCTCCCCATCCCTCCCGCCCTACCTCCTTCCCCTCCCCACAGCACTTGTATATATATTTGTACAGATTTATTACTCTATTTTACTTGTACATATTTACTATTCCATTTATTTTATTAATGCATATAGCTTTAATTCTATTTGTTCTGACTACTTTGACACCTGTCTGCACCTTTTGTTTTGTTGTCTGTCTCCCCCTTCTAGACTGTGAGCCCGTTGTTGGGTAGGGACCGTCTCTGTATGTTGCCAACTTGTACTTCCGAAGCACTTAGTACAGTGCTCTGCACACAGTAATCACTCAATAAATACGATTGAATAAATGAATGAACGAACAGAGTTGGCAGACACATTCCCTGCCCGCAAGGAGCTTACATTGTAGAAGTGTAAGCAGGGGAAGCATTGTGGCTCACTGGAAAGAGCACGGGCTTTGGAGTCAGAGGTCACGGGTTCAAATCCCGGCTCTGGCAACTGTCAGCTGTGTGACTTTGGGCAAGTCACTTAACTTCTCTGGGCCTCAGTTACTTCATCTGTAAAATGGGATTAAGACTGTGAGCCCTCCGTGGGATAACCTGATCACCTTGTAACCTCCCCAGCGCTTAGAACAGTGCTTTGCACATAGTAAGCGCTTAATAAATGGCATTAAAAAAAGTTGACAGACTTTAACATAAATAAATAATGGATATGTGCTTAAGTGTTGTGGGGCTTAGGGTGCAGTGAATATCAGATGCTCAAAGGGCACAGATCCAAATGCGGAGGTGATAAAGAAGGGAGATGGAGTAGGGGAAATGAGGGCTTTGTCAGGAAGACCTCTTGGAGGAGATGTGATTTTTATAAGGCTTTGAAAGTGTGGATAGTGGTGGTCTGTGGTATATGGAGGGAGAGGGAGTTCCAGGTAAGAGGGAGGATGTGGGCAAAGAGTCGGCAGGGAGAGAGATGAGATTGAGGTAAAGTGAATAAGTTGGCATTAGAGGAGGGACTGGAGTATAAGAGGAGATCAGCGAAGTAAGATAGCTGATTGAGTGCTTTAAGGCTGATGTTAAAGAGTTTCTGTTTTGTGCCGAGGTAGATGGGCAATCAGTGAGGTTCTTGGGGAGTGAGGAACTATGGACTGAATGGTTTTGTAGAAAAATGGTCTGAGCAGCAGAGTAACGTATGGACTAGGAGTGAGGAGAGGCAGGAGGCTGGGTGGTCAGTGAGGAGGGTGATAGTAGTCAAGGCAGGATAGGATAAGTGCTTGGATCAGCGTGATAGCAGTTTGGATGGGAAGGAGAGGGATGATAGCAATGCTCTGAAGGTTGAACTGACAGGATATGGTGACAGATTGAATATGTGGGTTGAATGAGAGAGATGAGTCAATAATGCCAAGGTGATGGGCTTTTGAGACGGAGGATGGTAGTGTTGTCTACAGCGATGATAAAGTCAAAGGAAGGTCAGGACTTGGTAGGGGAAGATGAGGAGTTCTGTTTTGGACATGTTTAGTTTGCAGTATCAGCAGGACATCTAGGTGGAGATGTCCTGAAGGCCGGAGGAAATGTGAGACTGCAGATAGGGAGAGAGGTCAGGGCTCGGGAGGTAAATGTGGGAATCATCCATGGAGATGCTAGTGGAAGCCATGGGAGCGAAAGAGTTTTCCAAGGGAATAGGTGTAGATGGAGAATAGAAGGGGGTCCAGAACTGAACCTTGAGGGACTCCCACAGTTAGGGGTGGGAAGGAGAGGAGGAACCAGAGAAAGAGACCATGAATGAGCAGTAAGAGAGATGAGAGGGCAGAGTCAGGGAAGCCATGGTTGGGTGATGCTTCAAGGGGAAGGGGCTGATCCACAGCGTCAAAGGCAGGTGAGATCAAGCAGAATTGTGATAAGCGGGAGGGGTGGCTAAGGAGAAGAGTGGAGGAATTGTGCTAATATTAAAGCTGATGACTTCAGCTATTCAGATTCTCCATCATCCGATTCCAAACACCCACCCCACTGCCTTCAACCCAATTACCCCATCAGCCAAAAGGATTACTAGACCCATGGAGGAAATATTTGTGCTGAACTCTTTTTTTCATTCTATTATTGATCGTGTTTATTACCCGCTTAAGTTGTGCTGAGAATTGTGCTAAGCACCGAAGTCAGTACACTATAAACAATTCAGACACAACCCCCATCCCACAAAGTTTTCACCAAGTGAGGGAAGTCAGACACTGAGAACAACCATGAATTAATGACCAAAACTGTGGTATTTATTTAGTGCTTACTATGTACCAAGCCCCCGTACTAAGCTCTGGGGCAGTAGCCAGATGATCAATTCAGACAGTGCTGTCCCACGTGGGACTCACAGTCTAAGGAGGATGGAGAACAAGCATTGATTCTCTGTTTTAGAGATAAGGACACTGAGGCACAAAGCAGCGAAGTAACTTTCCCAAGGTTACACAGCACTCACGTGGTAGAGCCGGGATTAGAACCCAAGTCCTGTGACCCCCACGCCTCTGCTCTCCCCGCTAGGCCATGCTGCTTTTTCCATAAAGAACATAGTCAATTGTATTATTGAGCACTTACCGTGCCTTACCGTGTACTAAGCGCATGGGAGAGTACAATACAACAGTAACCAGACACATTCCCTGCCCACAACGAACTTACAGTCTAAAGGACGGGCTTATAAGCAGCTACAACCACTTTGGACCAGGGCAGTCCTTAGGTTTCTCACTGTTTCAGACTTGTTGGAACAGGATGAGAACCATCCCTTCACTGTCAACCTCATTCCAGGTGTCCCTCCTGCAAAATCTGGTGGCAGGTGGGAGGAGGCTGATCCGGGCTTTGGACATAGCCTCTCACTGGCCCAGAAGACAAAGCCTCCTCTTAACGCTTCCAAGGAAAAGAGGTGTCTGGAATCCAGCAAAGCTTCCCGGTAATGGCCAGTCACTAACAGTGTCCATTTTAGACTTAGATTTTTTTAAAGAGTTCATTTGATTCTCCAAGAAGGGTTACCTATTGCATCTCAACTTTCAGTAGCTCCGAGACAAAGGGCTGACAATCAGCCGAGGTGTAATTTAATTTCACCATGCCCACCAGTAACTGCTTCACTGACCCGTGGAAACTATTTGGCCGGCTTAATTAGTTTATTATATTAGCCAGTCCTTTGGCAAATGAATAATTCCACTTTCCAGAATGGAGCCCCTAATTAAGAAAAGCCTCAATACCCATAATTGCGGAGGTGTTTTAAGGTGACGGATGTTTGCTGAGCAGGAAAATCTGGCTGGCCACTGATCATGGTACCTTTAAAAATTGACTCTATAGCAGTGAAATCACCAGCTGTACCTCCATGTACCTTCCAAATCGTGGGAAATGCAAATATAATTACCATGAGAATTAGACCACTCTTGGTTTGGGGGTGGGAGGGAAGAAGGGAATATGGGATATTTGTACTTCAAAAAGCTCCAATCACCCTGCACCTCTGTGGAATTTGGGGGAAAGTGATCAGGTGAAGGAATTTTAATTCCTGAAACGTTCTGTATAATAATAATAGTAATAAAAATGACGACAATAGTAAGTTCTTCCTCTAGACAGTAAGCTCGATGTGAGCAGGGAATATGTGTGTGTATTGTTGTACTGCATTTTCCCAAGCACTTAGTGCTCTGCACACATTTAAGTGCTCAGTAATGATGATTGAATGAATAATAATAATAATTATGGTATTTGTTAAGCGCTTACTTGTGCAAAGCACTGTTCTAAGCACTGGGGGGGGATACAAGTTGATCAGGTTGTCCCACCTGGGGCTCACAGTCTTAATCTCCATTTTACAGATGAGGCAACTGAGGCACAGAGAAGTTAAGTGGCTTGCCCAAGGGATTCGAACCCATGACCTCTGACTCCCAAGCCCATGCTCTTTCCACTGAGCCACGCTGCTTCTCTAATGAATGAATAAATGTATACTATGTGTCAAGCACTGTCCTAAGCGGTGGGGTAGATACAAGCCAATCAGTTTGGACACATACCTGTCCCACATGGGGCTCACAGTCTTAATCCCTATTTTACAGATGAAGAAAATTAAGCAGAGAGAAGTTAAGTGACTTGCCCAAGGTCACACAGCAGACGAGCAGCAGAGTCAGGATTAAAACCCTTGTCCTTCTGACTCCCAGGCGTGTGCTGTATTCACTACGCCTTGCTGCTTCATCATCAGTGGTATTTGAGTGCTACTGTGTGAGGTAACTGAGGCACAGAGAAGTTGTGACTTGCCCAAAGTCACACAGCTGACAATTGGCAGAGCGCTTACTATGTGCAGAGCATTGTACTGAGCATTTGGGGGAGTACAGTTAAACAGAGTTGGCAGATATGTACCCTGCCCACAAGGAGCTCACAGTCTACTCTGTGTGCTACATTAGAGAATTTGGGGGCTTTTGCAGTGTTATTAGACCAGTGATAATTTTGATGGAGAGCAAGATAATAGTAACAGTTATTGCAGTATTTGTGAAATGTGTCAAGCACTGCACACAGTAAGCACTCAATAAATACGATTGAATGAATGAATTAATGTACTAAGCACTGGTGTAGAAGCAGCGTGGCTCAGTGGAAAGAGCATGGGCTTGGGAGTCAGAGGTCATGGGTTCGAATCCTGGCTCTGTCAATTGTCAAGGCCCTGCTGAGAGCTCACCTCCTCCAGGAGGCCTTCCCAGACTGAGCCCCTTCCTTCCTCCCCCCCCCATCCCCCTCTCCAACCCCCCCATCTTACCTCCTTCCCTTCCCCACAGCACCTGTATATATGTATATATGGTTGTACATATTTATTACTCTATTTATTTATTTATTTATTTATTTTACTTGTACATTTCTATCCTATTTATTTTATTTTGTTAGTATGTTTGGTTTTGTTCTCTGTCTCCCCCTTTTAGACTGTGAGCCCACTGTTGGGTAGGGACTGTCTCTATATGTTGCCAATTTATACTTCCCAAGCGCTTAGTACAGTGCTCTGCACTGTAAGCGCTCAAATACGATTGATGATGATGATGAATTGTCAGCTGTGTGACTTTGGGCAAGTCACTTAACTTCTCTGTGCCTCAGTTACCTCATCTGTAAAATGGGGATTAAGACTGTGAGCTCCACATGGGACAACCTGATCACCGTATATCCTCCCCAGCGCTTAGACTAGTGCTTTGCGCATAGTAAGCACTTAACAAATGCCATCATTATCAGTATTATTACTATCAGGCCCCATGCTCGGCTCACAGTCTTCATAGGCGGTAGAAAAGATATTGAGTCTCCATTTCGCAGATGAGGGAACTGAGGCACAGAGAAGTGAAGGGACTTGCCCATGGTCACACAGCAGACAAGTGGCGGGAGCCAGAATTAGAACCCAGGTCCTCTGACTCTGAGGCCCAGGCCCTTTCCAGTAGGCCATGCTTCTTCGGATCGGGCAGGGGTGAAGCAGGAGTGAGTCTTCTTTCACTTCTGTAAGTTTACCTTTTCCCCTTTTCTCATCTGCTCACAGGGCTGGCGGGAGGAGGAATAAATGAAGCTGCTGCAAAGCACTTAGTTCGTCGGCGAAAGGGGTCACATAAGACAAATTGCATTCTTCCCCTGTCGTTCTTAGAACTCTGCTTCTGAAGCACTCCCATGAGTCCACTGGAATTTTACCAGCTTATAACCAAGTCCATTCCCCAATATGTTGCTCCCAGAGTCTAGTGTGTTCCCAGGAATAGCAATGAGAAATATGGAGCCATTTCCTTTTTCCGTGGCTAAGACGTTAAAAACCCCGCCAAGTAAACAGCCGCAAGCAGTCCTAGACATGTGTTATACGTGAGGGTTTTCCAGCCTTCTTA
Source organism: Tachyglossus aculeatus (assembly GCF_015852505.1). Classification (NCBI taxonomy): domain Eukaryota; kingdom Metazoa; phylum Chordata; class Mammalia; order Monotremata; family Tachyglossidae; genus Tachyglossus; species Tachyglossus aculeatus. The sequence goes on along the minus strand of NC_052068.1, from coordinate 60,112,698 downwards.
TGATCACCACTAATAAAGAAGGAAGTCCCTGAGTTTCTGGAGTATAGCTTTCATTCGGCAGTTATACTTCCACTGGAAATAGATACTCCTTTAGAGATACAAAAGTGGCTTTAAAACCCCCCAGTCAATTATGATATTTTTTAAGCGCTTACTATATACCAACACTCTACCAAGAACTGGGGTAGGTAGATACAAGATAATCAGGTCAGACATAGTCCCTGCATGGGACTCACAGACCAGAGGAAAGGGAGAACAGGTATTGAACCCCCATTTAACAGATGAGGGAACTGAGGTAGAGAAGAGACGTGACTTGCGCACAGTCACATAGCGGGCAAGTGGCGGGGCTTGGATTAGGTAACCCAGTTCCTCTTGCTCCCAGGCCCTTGCTCTTTCCACTAGGCCACACTGCTTCCCATCTGCTCTCTTCTCCCATTACACCCCAGCTTGTACTCTGTTCCTCCCAAGATTACCTCACCATGCCTGCCACCCCCTCTGATTCCAGCCCCTTTCTCGTGTCCTCCCCACTGGTTAGAACCCATTACTCCTCGAAGTCTGCCAGCTGTCCTCATCTTCAGAACCTCCTGAAATCCCACCTTCTCTGTGAGGGTTTCCCCACATTAGCTCCACCAGTCAGTTAATCATATTTATTGAGGGCTTAATGTGTGCAGAGCACTTGGAAGAATGCAGTATAACAATAAACAGGCACATTCCTTGCCCACAGTGAGGTACTATAAGTCACCACTGTAAGCTTGCTGTGGGCAGGGAATGTGTCTGCCAACTCTGTTGTTTTGTATTCTCCCAAGCACTTAATACGATGGTCAGCACAAAGGAAGCACTCAATAAATACCACTGATTGATTCACAGGGTGCATCCATCCAACAACTGTTCCTGAGTGGTTTTCCATATTCTCAACGTACAATCATTTATTCTTCTAGTTATTGTTCTGTATTTTTGCTCTCAACAGTCCCAGCATTTTGGGAATATCTTGTGCCTGTGCACTTGTAAACCTTGTCCTCCTTCTAACTTATCCATCACTGTAGACAATACCACTATCCTTCCTATCTCACGGAGTCATAACAGTGCCATTGTTCTCGACTTTCATTCAACCGCCGTATTCAGTCTCTCACCAGATCCTGTTCATTCATTCAGTCGTATTTATTGAGCTCTTATTGTGTGCAGAGCGCACTGTATTAAGTGCTTGGAAAGTACAATTCAGCAACAACCAACAAATCTGTTGGTTCTACCTCCACAATGTCCCTAAAATCCTCCCTTTCTTCTCCACCCAAACTACTTGTGTCAATCCAAGCATTTATCCTATCCCCTTTTGACCTTCCTGCCTCCTGTCTCTTCCCACTCTAATCACTACTTCATTCTGCTGCTCAGATCATTTTTTTCTCTAGAAAAAAAAAAAGCTATTCATTCCATGTTTCCCTCCTGCCACCCCATTCCTCAGGAACTTTCAGTGGTTGCACATCCATGTTCACATCAATCAGAAACCCTTCACCTTTGACTTTAAAGCACTCAGCACGTCCCCTCTTACTTTATCCTGCTGATTTCCTGCTACATCCCAACTTACTCATTCTACCTTAGTCTCATCTATCCCACCACTGACCCCTTCCGTGGCCACATCCTCCCTCTTGGGGCCCAAAATCCCTTCTCCCTTCATATTGGACAGACTGTCATATTGCTCATTTTCAAAGCCTCATTAAAATCTTATCTGCTCCAAGACGAGATTTCCCAACTAAACCCTCATTTCACATACTTCCTCTCTCTTCTGTGTCATCTTTGCACTTAAATCCGTATCCTTTAAGCACTTGACAGTCACTCCATCGTCATCCCCACAGCACTTATGTACGTATTTGCAATTTATTTTAACGTCTGTCTTCCCCTCTAGACTATAAGCCCCTTCAGGGAAGGTAACTTGTCTACCCACTCTATTGTATAGTACTCTCCCAAATGCTTTGTATAGTGCTCTGCACACAATAGATCACAGTAAATATCTTTGATTGTTTTCATCTTTTCCAAAAAATACAGCCCAACATTGCCACCTCCACCCTCTGGAGGATGAAAACCAGGTTCTTTGTGGAGAATCTAACGGCCATTTTTTTTTTCCACAGGCAAAGAAACTGTCACGGTTCTTCCAGGAGCCTCTTTTTTCTCCAGTGATGAATCATTTGCCATGATTAGAGGGTATGTATATGCTATCTGGGACCACTCACATTTTTGCAGGAAAAAGGAGCTGAGCCACTCACCAAGTGCATCAGTAATGCTCAACCACACAGCTCACAATTCACAGCTGAAAACGATCGTGAGCTTATTTAACACCTTCTGAAGTGGCTGGATTTGGATACTGGAAATTGAAATGTTCACTTCCGAGAACATTTGTGTACATTGCCTAAGGAAAGTTCTCCTACCATGTGTGTTTCTAGCGTGTGTTCTGAGTGGAACACCATTAAGGATTTGGGATCATTCTTGCCATAATTATAAGTCTGTCTGGATACACTGTCATACAGAATTGGAAGAAATGTTTTTTGCATGAGCGTAGCGCTGTTCAGGGAGTCAGGTCTATAATATATGTCGTGAAAGTGAGGTTCATCAGGAACAGACCCCCTCCATAGATATTACTATTACTACTACTACTAATAATAATGACTGTTGTGGTATTTTTTAAGCACTTATAATGTGCCAAGCACTACTAAGCATGGGATGGATACAAGATAAGCAGGTGGGACCCAATCCCTTTTCCTCTTGGAGTTCCCAGTCTAAGTCGGAGAGAGAACAAGTCTTGAATCCCTATTTTACAGTTAAGGAAACTGAGGCCCAGAGAAGTGAAGTGACTTGTCCCAGGTTAAACAGCAGACACATGGTGGAGCCAGGTTTAGAATCCAGGTCCTCTGACTCTCAGGCATGTGCTATTCCCACTAGGCTACATTGTTGTCTTAAAAATAACTGACTACATATTTAAAACACGTTGTTAGTGTGACTTAATGGAAAGAACACGGGCTTGGGAGTCAGAGGTCGTGGGTTCTAATCCCGGCTCCGCCACTTGTCAGCTGTGTGACCTTGGGCAAGTCACTTAACTTCTCTGGGCCTCAGTTACCTCAACTGTAAAATGGGCATGTAGACTGTGGGCCCCACGTTGGACAACCTGATTACCTTGTACCTGCCCCAGCGCTTAGAACAGTGCTTGGCACATAGTAAGCATTTAACAAATACCAACATTATTATTATTATTGTTAAATATACATTTTAATTGTGTTGAAACCATGCCCTTAAGTGTCTTAGAGGAATTCTGAAAATTATATATACATACATACTGTTGTTGGGTAGGGACTATCTCTATATGTTGCCAACTTGTACTTCCCAAGCGCTTAGTACAGTGCTGTGCACACAGTAAGCTCTCAGTAAATACAATTGAATGAATATATAATTATATATATAAAATCTTCACAATTGCATAATATTTGCACAGTACTCTAGCATCATTTATTTCATTTTTCCTCAGAACATCCCCATGAGATGGAGAGAGTAGGTAGAGAGGCAGTTATTATTATCTCCATTTTTTGCAGATGAAAACCACAAAGCTCAGAAAGGTTAAGTGACCTTCCAGTGGTCACAAAACAGGCCAGTGATAGCTGGGACGAAAACCAGGAATCCTGACCCACCCCCAGTCCCATGTGCTTCCCATGAGACCACACTCCCTCTGCCTCCACCTCTAGTACCTCATTCATTCATTCAGTCATATTTATTGAGCGCTTACTGTGTGCAAAGCACTGTACTGGGCACTTGGGAGAGTACAATAAAACAGTAAACAGACACAGTCCGGGTCCCAAACGAGCTTACAGTCTAGAGAACAGCCTCTGCCTGGCTTGCTCCTGAAGGATTGTCTGCCAGGAGCACTATTTGAAAAAAATGGTAAAAGAAGAGCAGTATATGTGCAGGGAGAAGCCCTGACCTCACTGTTTGGGGCTGGGACCGGAGTCCCCAGGTGGGCATATCTGGCTTTGAGCCTTGGCATTAACTGCGGATTCTTCTTTCCTCCTCAGGGGTCACGTTAACCTAACCATGCTGGGAGCTATGCAGGTGTCCAAGCGTGGGGATCTGGCCAACTGGATGATACCTGTAAGTTTGAGCTCCGTCTTACCGGCCTCTAGTCTTTAGAAAGCTTTTCCTCCCATTGGGTGTTTTTGCAGGTGAAACCTAGTGAAGTGACTAGGCAAAGCCAGTTAGGGATCGTTTAACAGAAAGATACAGTATTTCATCAGCAGCTGTGCCCTGGGTCCCTCAGACCTTCAGTCAGTCAGTTGAGCACTTATTGTGAGCAGAACACTGTACTGAGCACTTGGAAGAGTACCATTCAACAATAAACAGACACATTCCCTGCCCACAGCGAGCTTACAGTCTAGAGGGTGGGGGAGACAGACATTAAATAAATTACAGATATGGACATAAGTGCTGTGGGACTGGGAGGGGAGATGAATAAAGGGGGCAAGTCAGGGCGTTGCAAAAGAGAGTGGGAAAAGGGGAAAGGAGGGCTTAGTTATTTGTTAAGAGCTTACTGTGTGCGAAGCACTGTTCTAAGTGCTGGGGGGATACAAGGTGATCAGGTTGCCCCCTGTGGGGTTCACAGTCTTATTCCCCATTTTACAGATGAGGTAACTGAGGCACAGAGAAGTTAAGTGGCTTGCCCAAGGTCACACAGCTGACAAGTGGCAGAGCCGGGATATGAATAAAGGGGCCAAGTCAGGGCGTTGTAAAAGGGAGTGGGAAAAGGGGAAAGGAGGGCTTAGTCAGGGAAGGCCTCTTAATAATAATAATAATAATCATGGTATTTGTTAAGTGCTTACTATGTGCAAAGCACTGTTCTAAGCACAGGGGAGATACCAGGTAATCAGGTTGCCCCCTGTGGGGCTCACAGTCTTAATCCCTCTTTTACAGATGAGGTAACTGAAGCACAGAGAAGTTAAGTGGCTTGCCCAGGGTCACACAGCTGACAAGTGGCGGATCTGGGATTTGAACTCATGACCTCTGACTCCCAAGCCTGTGCTGTATCCACTGAGCCACGCTGCTTCTCTTGGAGGAGATGTGCCTTCAGTAAGGCTTTGAAGGGGGGCGAGGCATTGTCTGTTGGATATGAAGAAGGAGGGCATTCCAGGCGAAAGGCAAGATGTGGGCGAGAGGTTGGCAGTCTAAGGAGAATCAGAATGAAGCTTGGCGCTAAGCAGACGGTTTTATTTCCCCATGCGTGTGGGTTGCTATTACGGTGGGCATTTGCACTTCTCTGGTTCACGGTGTGTCCGTCCCATTCATCCTAGGGATTTGTTCCAGGAGAAAACTAGACACTGACTGGTAAACCAGCAACTAACTGGGTCCTGCAGGCATACACAGCAACTGTTGTTCCCTGCCACCTTGGAATCGCAGGGCACAGAGGCTGAGAGAGGGACAACTAATAATAACTATAATAATGGTGGTATTTGTTAAGGACTACCCATGTGCCAGGCACTGTACTAAATGCTGGGGTAGATAGAAGCAGATTGAGTTGGCCACAGTCCCTATCCCATGTGGGGCTCTTAGTCTCAATACTCATTTTACAGATGAGGGAACTGAGGCCCAGAGAAGTGAAGTGACTTGCCCAGGGTCACACTGCAAACAGGCCCACGCTCTATCCACTACACCAACCTGCCGCCTCAGCTTCCTGGTGTCTCTGGCTTCTCCAGTCAGACATCAGGGCACGCACCAGGGTTGAAAGGAAATGAGCTGGTGGATGCACGGGATAAATTGCCCGCCATTAAGGATGTTTGAAGTTCACCATCCACCCCAAATTAGGACATGGTTTTTGTCTTTGGATGCTATACTTAACTCTCTCAGAGTCTTTGATCAGTGAGAGGATCCACGGTGCATTTGGGAGAGACAGAAGATGATGTTCAGTGCCATCCTGGAAACCCATCCACTCCCCCTTCTAGACTGTGAGCCCACTGTTGGGTATGGACCGTCTCTATATGTTGCCAACTTGTACTTCCCAAGCGCTTAGTACAGTGCTCTGCACACAGTAAGCGCTCAATAAATATGATTGAATGAATGAATGAATCTACTCATGGCTTCTGCCCCCTAATTGGGGAGGGAGTGTCGATTCATTGCTCAATATCCGTTGGAATCATCTCTCTTTAGTCAGAATATTTCTGTGGTTGTAAAACTGATCCTTGACAGCACTTAGAGAACTTAAAGTGCAGCTTTTTTTTTTTTACCACCCTTTGTGGTCATCAAGCAGTTAGTATTTATTGAGCACTTACTTTGTGCTGAGCACTGTACTAAACTCTTGGGAGAGTAATAATGATAAAAATAATGATGGTATTTGTTAAGCGCTTATTATGTGCCGAGCACTGTTCTAAGCACTGGGGTAGATCCAAGGTGAGTCAGGTTGTCCCACGTGGGGCTCACAGTCTTAATCCCCATTTTACAGATGAAGTAACTGAGGCACAGAGAAATGAAGTGACTGGCCCAAAGTCACACAGCTGATAAATTGGGGAAGCCGGGATTAGAACCTACGACTTCTGACTCCCAAGCCCGGGCTCTTTCCACCGAGCCACACTTTGTTCCCTGCTCACAATCAATCAATCAGTGGTGCTTATTGGGTGCTTACTGTATGGATAGCACTGTACTAAGCAGTTGGGAAAGTACAATACACCCGAGTTTGTAGATGTGATCCCAGCCCACAAGAAGCTTGCAGTCAACAGGGGGAAACGGACATTACAGTATATATGGATAGGGGAAATAGTGGAGTATTGGATAAGTGGATAGAGGCCTTCCCAGACTGAGCCCCCTTTTTCCTCTCCTCCTCCCCATCCCCCCCGACCTACCTCCTTCCCCTCCCCACAGCACCTGTATATATGTTTGTACAGATTTATTACTCTATTTTACCTGTACAAATTCACTATTCTATTTATTTTGTTAATGATGTGCATCTTGCTTTATTTCTATTTGTTCTGATGACTTGACACCTATCCATATGGTTTGTTGTGTTGTCTGTCTCCCCCTTCTAGACTGTGAGCCCATTGTTGGGTAGGGACCTTCTCTATATGTTGCCGACTTGTACTTCCCAAGCGCTTAGTACTGTGCTCTGCACACAGTAAGTGCTCAATAAATATGATTGAATGAATGAAAGTGCTGTGGGGTTGGAGTGAGCATCCGCGTACTTAAGGGATACACAGCCAAGTGCACAATTGACATGGAGGGGAGGGCAGAAGGGGAAATGATGGCGTAGTCACGGAAGCCTTCTTGGAGGAGATGTGATTTTTAGGAGGGTTTTGAAGGTAGGAAGAATGGCGGACTGTCACATACGAAGGGAGAGGGTGTTCCAGCCCAGAGGTGGGATGTGGGCAGGGGGTCAGTGGTGGGTTAGATGAGATCGAGGTACAGCGGGTAGGTTGGCTTTAGAGGAGTGTAGTGTGTGGATTGGGTTGTAGTAAGAGAGCAATGAGGCGAGGTAGAGGGGAGCAAGGTGATCGGGTGCTTTAAAGCCGATGTTAAGGAGTTTCCATGGGATGCGGAGGCGGATGGACGATCTCTGGAGGTTCTTGAGAAGCGGGGTGACGTGGGCCAAGCATTGTTTGCTGTAATGTGAGGTATGGACTTGAGAGACAGTAGGCAGGGAGATCAGTGAGGAGGCTGATGCAGTGGTCAAGACAGAATATGATGAGCGCTCAGATCAGCATGGTAGCAGTTTATATGGGGAGGAAAGGGTAGATTTTAAAAACGTGAGGTGGAATCGACAGGATCTCACAACAGAGTGAAGGTGTGGGATGAATGAGAGGGATGAGTCATGAATAACGTCATGGGTATGGGATCGTGAGACAGTTATGGGAACGTCAGGGGGATGGCACGGTTTAGGTGGGAAGGTGACGAGTTCTGTTTTGGACGTGTTTGAGATGTCAACGGGACATCCAAGAGGAGATGTCCCGAAGGCAGCGGGGACTGCAAGGCTCCAGAGGAGAGAGGTCAGGGCTGGAGATGTAGATTTGGGACTCATCCATTTAGCGTTAGTCGTTGAAGCCATGGGAGCAGATGGGTTCCCTGGGGCAGTGGGTGTAAATGGAGGGTAGAAAGGGACCCAGGCCTGAGCCTTGAGGGACTCTCACAGTTATAGGGTGGGAAGCGGAGAAGAAGGCTCCAAAGAAGATTGAGGAGTGACTGTGGAGATAGCAGAACCAGGAGAGGATAGTGTGGGTTCACTGAAAAGCAGTGCTGTTCATCTCTGATCACTTCAGGCACATGCTTATACACACACATACACTCACACTCACATCCACCCACTCAGTGGGAGTTTGAGTAAAGTTTGAAGGGCTTTGATTGTGTAAGCTTTACTGTTCGGTGGATAAATTTGGAAGTGGATTCCAGTATTTCTTTGGGAAAAAAAATGGTACTTCCTATAACTGTAATCTTTTGACTAATGGTGTTTTTCTCTAGCCGAACTGCCCCCAGCTATGTAACCTCCCACTTAGCAAGAGAAGAGAAATGGTTGAGAATGATGGAGAGGCCCAGGTGATTCACTCATATTAACATCATAAATATCGGTGCTGCTGAGCTAAATCCCTGAATTAATGACAAGAGGGTTCCGAAGCGCAGGTTAATTAACCCTGACGAATAGATGCACCTTTACACAGCTCTCAAATTCAGCCTTTTCCCACAGTTCGCTTAGTTTTTTCATGTTCTGTGGTAGGGGAAAGACATATAATTTTAATTCCAAGTAAATAGACATTGTTTATGAAGCTGTTGATTTCAGTGAATACTCTGATAAACATTTTGGAAGGCAAGTGTGGTGTAACTGAACAGTGATCTTTGAAATCCCACTTCTTATCGTACTTTATATTCAGTATATCTAGCTGCCCTTGTTCAAAGAAGACATCACTGATGGTGAAATCATCATTATTATTACTATTATCATTTTTATTATTATTGTTATATTTATATAAGCGCTTACTATGTGTCAAGCGCTGGGGTGGATACAAAGTTTATCAGTGTGGACATAGTTTCTATCCCACTTGGGGCTCACAGTCTAAGTAGAAGGGAGGGAAAACTGATATTTAATCCCCATTTTATCGCTGAGGAAACTGAGGGACAGAGAAGTGAAGTGACTTAGCCATGGTCATACAGCAAGCAATTGGCAGAAGAGGCAATACAGCCCATGTCCCCTGACTCTCAGGCCTGGGAGCTATCCATTAGGCTGCACTGCTCCCCAAGTTTACTCATGGGTTTGAGTGAAAGAAAGGGCCATTGAGTGACTCACAGTTCTGACCACTCTATACAAAGGTGGTCTTTTGTGGTGCTGCTGTTGTGTATGTTTTCTGTAGCACCTGGTGCCGCTTTTGCATGTATCTCTCTGCCTCACAATCCCCTCAGAGTTCCCACTCAAAAAATGCCACTTGTTTCTGGATCATGATGTATCAGCATGGGCCATCTACCAGAGTTAGTTCACTCCCAGGTTTGCCGTAAAAATAGACCTTTAACTTTTAAGGGCCTCTTTCCCACAATTTGCGAGCAAACCCAGTGGAGTTCCAAGAGCGTTCAGACGGAAAACTACTTGAAATGCAGCAGTTGAGAAAAGCAGGTAGAAGAGAGACAGCCAAGCAGCCAACCTCAAACCTCCAGTGCCCGATTCAAAGGTCCAGTTGACCTTGGGGATTACAAGAAGTGGCAGTAGTGGAGAGAGCAGCAGCCTGGGAGTCTGAAGGACCTGGGTTCTAATGCTGACTCTACCACTTGTCTGCTGGGTGACCTTGGGCAAGTCACTTCACTTCTCTGTGCTTCAGTTTCCTCAACTGTAAGATGGGGATAACCTATTCTCTCTCCTACTTAGATTGGTAGCCTCATGAGGGACAGGGACTGTGTCCGACCTAATTAACTTGTATCTACCCCAGTGCTTAAAACACTGTTTGATGCATAGTGAGCACTTAACAAATACCATTAAAAAAAAGAAAACATGATCAGCGGAGAGTAATCCTCACTGAAGTAGATTCAGGATGCCAAGATCACTGAAAACTAAGACGGCTCCTGAAACACATTTTAGTCAATAGATAGAATTACCTTCTTCTGTAAAAACTTTTACCAGGGTGGTTAGCAATTTCGTCTTGCCTTCCTCTCCTTTCCTCCATATGGGGGAAGTGTAACAAACGATGAACTGTGCATAAAGGGGTAGGGGCAGGGAAGAGGGAGAGAATTACAATGTCTGGATAGTCAACAAACAGGACTTTTATCCCCTGGACAATCAAACAGTAGCTTTCTAGACTGTGAGCCCATTGTTGGGTAGGGACCATCTCTATATGTTGCCAACTTGTACTTCCCAAGCGCTTAGTACAGTGTTCTGCACACAGTAAGTGCTCAATAAATGTGATTGAATGAATGAATGAATTCCCCAATTTAGAGTGAACTGGATAACATTTTCCTACAACATCTAGTGTCCTGAACCTCATGAAAATTGGAGCTCACATTTGATTTGGGCGCATTTCATTTACTTAAGCCTTGGACTTCTTTTAGATACCTGAAAATGCAGATTTCACCTATATATGTTTTGAGGGTTTTCCATTTTCGTAACTCCAGAATGATATAGAACGTATAAAGAACTCTGTTACCTAGAATTCCACAAGTCACCTCTGGACCTGACCTTTGGTATGGACAGGGAATGTGTCTGCCAATTCGATTGTGTTAATCTCAAGTGCTTAATGCAGTGCCCTGCACATAGTATGTACTTAGTGAAAACCAGTGCTTGAATGCCAGTCGTCATCATGAGTATTTATTGAACATTTGCTGTACTGGTCTGTCATGTGTGCATAACACTGGACTAGGTGTCTACTGGTTTCAGAGCACGCTACAGGTCAGAGGCCCACTGTAGACAGAGCATTATTGAGAAGTGGCATGGCCTAGTGGAAAGAGCACACCCTGGGAGTCAGAGGACCTGGGTTCTAATCCCAGCTTGGCCACCTGTCTGCCGTGTGACCTTGCAAGTCACCTAATTTCTTGCTTCAGTTTCTTTATCTACAAAATGGGGATTTAATACCTGTTCTCCCTCATGCTTAGACTGTGAGCCCCATGTGGGACAGGGACTGTGTCTGACCAGATTAAGTTGCATCTATCCCAGTGCTTAGAAAAATGCTTGACACGTAGTCAGTGCTTAACAAATACCATAATTATTATTAGGAAAAAGACTCGCCCATTCACCTTTAACCAGTGAGAGATTGCAGGTGGCTTTGTGTTCTAGGGTGGTATTTCTCTTATTATCTGTGTGGCCCCACCTGGGGAGTCACTGAGGAGTTTTGAGGGGTTTCTAGAGGCCAACCATTTTCTTTTTCCAAACCACTTCCTTGGTACTTATCCAGTCTTTGCAGCATCCTTTTGAGGCAGGGAGAGGCTGAGATTGTTGTCCTTGTTTTTCCAGAGGAGGAAATTGAGGCCCAGAGAGGACAAGCAACCCATCCAGCGTGGCTTAGTAGCAAGAGCCCAGGCTTAGTAGTCAGAGGTTGTGGATTCTAATCCCGGCACTGCCATTTGTCTGCTGTGTGATCTTGGACAAGTCACTTAACTTCTCCGTTCCTCAGTTCCCTCATCTGTAAAATGGGGATTAAGACTGTGAGCCCCACGTGGGACAACCTGGTTACCTGTATATACCCCAGTCCTTAGAGTAGTTCTTGGCACATAGAAAGTGCTTAATAAATACCATAATTATTGTTATTATCCAAGGTCACACAGGCCAGTGGCAAGACTGAGGCTCAGTCAATCCATCAATCAGTTAATCATTGGTTTTTAATGCTTACTGTGTGCAGACCACTGTACTAAGTGGTTGGGAGGAGTACAGTGTAACAAAGCTGGTAGGTACATTCCCTGCCCACAGAGAGCTTCCAGTCTAAAAGCTGAGGCCTTCACCTCCTGACTCATGCCATTTTTAATAGACGACTTTCAGGGATACATCAGAGCATAACATATAGAGGTCATAAGGTAGCATTATTGATGACAGCAGTGTGATCATCATCATCAATCGTATTGAGCGCTTACTGTGTGCAGAGCACTGTACTAAGCGCTTGGGAAGGACAAGTTGGCAACATATAGAGACAGTCCCTACCCAACAGTGGGCTCACAGTCTAAAAGGGGGAGACAGAGAACAAAACCAAACATAAACAAAATAAAATAAATAGAATAGATATGTACAAGTAAAATAAATAATTTTATTTTTAGTGTGATGGCCTTTGAGGAGTACTTAAGTTTATTGTGGGCAGGGAATGTGTCTGTTTATTATTGTATTGTACTCTCCCAAGCGCTCAGTCTAGTGCTCTGCATACAGTAAGCACTCAATAATTGTCACTGACTGACTAAGGGTCAGCCAGCATTAACAAATATTTACCATTAATTAGTCAATTGGGGTCTTTTGGAAAAGGCCCACCAGGGACATAAATGCCACTTTATTTTCTTACTATTATTGTTTGTAGGGACTTAGGGATTCGTCCTACCATGAGCATTGGATTGATACCAGTTTAGATGGAGAAGTGTCATTGAATTGAATCTTAAAATGCCGATTCCCCCGTGTTTTCCTTCTGCTGCTGATTCAAGTTTAGTCAGTGTATTCTGTTATTGATGCACGGTGTATTCTGCAGAGGAATGAACTACATAAGCTGTACATAATAGACCATGGTTGATACCTAGTAAAAAAAGCACAGAACAATGCGAAAAAGCCGTAAATGTATTTCTCACGGTAAAGTCAGATTTTTCAGAGCCTATGAAAACAACAGGCTCAGGGAATTTATCAGTTCCTCCCAGATGGTAAAGTGAAGTTATTTTCCCTATGTGTTTTCATTTTGATGTTAAACCCCAGGCACAAGCCAAGCACAAGTCTTTTTCAATTGTTTTGAAAAGACAAAATAGTCATCCTAGACCTGGCTCAGCACGTGACTTCATGGCAGATTGGCTGACGCTGAAATGGGTGTATTTTGAGTGAAATGAAGTCAAGATAAGGTTGTGAAATGTCATGCCTCATTCATTTGTTCAAACATTCAATCAGTAGTACAGTCAGGTCTACTATAACCTGGTTGTTGTGTTCCTGAAGAACATTGTGTTATGAGAAAATCACATTAATCATTGGGCCTTTTTTTATCGTTTATGTTTAAGTGCTTAGTTTGTACTGGGCACTGTACTAAGCATTGGGGTTGATACAAGCTACACAGTCCAGGTCCCACATGGGGCTCAGTCTTAATCCCCATTTTATAGACGAAAGAAAAAACTAAGGCCCAGAGAAGTGAAGTGAGTTGCCCAAGATCAAAGAGCATTCATTCATTCATTCAATCATATTTAGGCTTGGGAGTCAGAGGTCATGGGTTCTAATCCTGGCTCCGCCACATATCTGCTGTGTGACCTTGGGCAAGTCACTTAACTTCTCTGCGCCTCAATTCCCTCATCTGTAAAATGGGTATTAAGACTGTGAGCCCCACCTGGGACAGCCCGATCACCTTGTATCCCCCCCAGCACTTAGAACAGTGCTTTGCACTTAGTAAGCCCTTAACAAATGCCATTATTATTATTATTATTATTATTATTATTATCGTGCGCTTACTGTGTGCAGAGCACTGTATGAAGTGAAGTGCTTGGAAAGTACAATTCAGTAATAAAGAGAGACAGTCCCTGCCCATACCATGCTTACAGTCTAGAAGGGGGTAAACAGACATCAAAACAAGTAAACAGGCATCAATGTAAATAAATAGAATTATATATATATGTGTGTGTGTTATATATATATACAAGTTCTTTGGGGCAGGGAGGGAGGTTAGAGTAAAGGGACTGAGTTGGGGTGATGAGGAAGGGAGGGGAACTGAGGAAAAGGGGGGCTTAGTCTGGGAAGGCCTCTTGGAGGAGGTGAGCCTTCAGTAGGGGTTTGAAGGGGGGAAGTGTGATTGTTTGACGGATTTGAGGAGGGAGGGCATTCCGGGCCAGAGTTAGAACACGGGCCAGGGGCAAATGGTGGAATCGGGATCAGAGCCCCGGTCTGATCCTCTGATTCCCAGGCCCGTGCTCTTTCCACTAGGCCACACTGCTCTCCAGCTGATTCAGTGGAAATTGATGATTTAGGGGGCTATTAATGGTTCAGAGGTAACCTTCTGACTGACATTTGTCGATACAAATTCCCAATTGTGTTGTTGTTATGTCCTTGTCTAGCAGAATACTTTTACATCCTTTGTCACTAAAGGCTATTGTACTGCACTGTGGAAATTCAAAAACAGAATGGAACACAAAGTTCTGGACTGGATTTTACCACAGAGCTGAGGCCGAGACTGAGAAGCATACACGCATCATGCGTTAACCGTGGCACGCATCAATGCGCAACTTTCTTCCTGCACTGACTTTCTATTTGTGCCTTTTTATAGGTCACTGCATTCCCAGAACAGATGTGCATTATGGGAAGGGTGTGCCCTATCTCTTTGATTTGGTTCTAACCAAATCATGTAGTGAAAACACTTGTTATAGAAGAACTGACTGAGTGCTGAGCACCTTTTGGGTGCAAAACTCTCTACTGGATGCCTACTGAATGCAGTAGTAGTAGTAATCATATTTATTAACTGCCTAGTTTGGGCATAAAACTTCAGTCAGCACCTACTGTGTATCACACACCTACTGTGAGCAGAGTCCTGAAATGGGCCGAAATTGAGAAGCAGTGTTGCCTAGTGGATAGAGCATGGGCCTGGAAGTTAGAAGGACCTGGGTTCTAATTCTGCGTTTGCCATTTGTCTGCTGTGAAACCTTCGGCAAGTTACTTCACTTTTCTCTGCCTCAGTAACCTCAGATGTAAAATGGGGATTAACACTATGTGTACCACATGGGGCATGGACTGTGTCCAACCTGATTTTGCTTGTATCCACCCCAGAGTTTAGTACAGGGCTTGGCACATAGCGCCTAACAAATACCACAGTTACTATTATTATTATTATTATTATCAGTAGGATTTATTGAGCGCTTACTGTGTACAGAGCACTGTACGAAGCACTTGGAGAGCACAATAATAATAATAATATTATATAATATTATAAAACAATAGTAGCGTAGGTAGATAGAGGAGCAGCATGACGTAGTGGATAGAGCACAGACCTGGGAGCTTGAAGGTCATGGGTTCTAATTCTGACTCTACCTGGCACATAGTAAGTGCTTAACAAATATCATTATTTGTTACCCAATCAGAGCAGTAAATAAACATACACCTAATGGCAAGATTAAAAGCACAGTTGGAGATTTGACCCTTCTCTTTCCAGCTTGGGCGCTGTTCCCTCAGGCCCTGGTCCTACACTTGTTTGGCCACTACGGGGGCAACACTGGCGACTTTGCTGTTTAACGTGCAATCAGTCGGTCCCTCTGATGTTTATTGAGTGATAACTGTTTGCAGAGCACTGTATTAAGCACTTGGGAGAGTACAGTTCAGTAGAGTAGGTAGACACAATTCCTGCTCACAAGGATAGAGGGGGAAACGGACATTACAATAAATTACAGATGCCATCATCATCATCATCAATGGTATTTATTCAATCAACCAATGGTATTTATTGAGCTCTTACTATGTGCAGAGCACTGTACTAAGTGCTTGGGAGAGTACAATACACCAGAGATGGCAGATGTGTTCCCTACTTGTACATATTTATGAAATTTTATGAAATCTTTCGCTCATTTTATGAAATCTCTTGCTCCGTCCCTTCTCCCCCCCTTAACTTCCATCTTCAACCGCTCACTCTCCACTGGTCCCTTCCCCGCAGTCTTCGAACATGCCCACATCTCTCCCATCCTAAAAAAACCCTCTCTTGACCCCACCGCACCTTCTAGTTATCTCCCTATCTCCCTCCTACCATTCCTTTCCAAACTCCATGAACGAGTCGTCTACACGCGCTGCTTCGAATTCCTCAATGCCAACTCTCTCCTCGATCCCGTCCAATCTGGCTTCCGTCCCCTACATTCCACGGAAATTGCCCTCTCAAAGGTCACCAATGGCCTCCTGCTTACCAAATCCAATGGCCCCTACTCTATCCTAATCCTCCTCGACCTCTCAGCTGCCTTCGACACTGTGGACCACCCCCTTCTCCTCAACACACTATCCAACCTTGGCTTCACGGACTCTGTCCTCTCCTGTTTTTCCTCTTATCTCTCCGCCTGTTCATTCTCAGTCTCTTTTGCGGGCTCCTCCTCCCCCTCCCATTCCTTTACTGTAGGGGTTCCTCAAGGGTCAATTTTTGGTCCCCTTCTGTTCTCTATCTACACTCACTCCCTTGGTGACCTCATTCGCTCCCACGGCTTCAACTATCATCTCTACGCTGATGACACCCAAATCTACATCTCTGCCCCTGCTCTCTCCTCCTCCCTCCAGGCTCGCATCTCCTCCTGCCTTCAGGACATCTCCATCTGGATGTCTGCCCGCCATCTAAAACTCAACATGTCCAAGACTGAACTCCTTATCTTCCCTCCCAAACCCTGCCCTCTCTGACTTTCCCATCACTATTGATGGCACTACCATCCTTCCTGTCTCACAAGCACGCAACCTTGGTGTCATCCTCAACTTCGCTCTCTCGTTCACCCCTCACATCCAGTCCGTCACCAAAACCTGCCGGTCTCACCTCCGCAACATTGCCAAGATCCGCCCTTTCTTCTCCATCCAAACCGCTACCCTGCTCGTTCAGTCTTTCATCCTATCCCGACTGGATTACTGTATCAGCCTGGTCTCCGATCTCCCATCCTCCTGTCTCTTCCCACTTCAATCCATACTTCACGCCGCTGCCCGGATCGTCTTTGTGCAGAAACACTCTGGGCATGTTTCTCCTCTCCTCAAAAATCTCCAGTGGTTACCAGTCAACCTACGCATCAGGCAAAAACTCCTCACCCTCCGCTTCAATGCTCTACATCACCCCGCCCCCCTCCTACCCCACCTCCCTTCTCTCCTTCTCCAGCCCAGCCCGCACCCTCTGCTCCTCTGCTGCTAATCTCCTCACTGTGCCTCATTCTCGCCTGTCCCGCCGTCAACCCCCGGCTCACGTCCTCCCTGAGGCCTGGAATGCCCTCCCTCCACACATCCGCCAAGCTAGCTCTCTTCCTCCCTTCAAGGCCCTACTAAGAGCTCACCTCCTCCAGGAGGCCTTCCCACACTGAGCCCCCTCCTTCATCTTCCCCTCCTCCCCCTCCCCACCCCCGCGCCTTACCTCTTTCCCCTCCCCACAGCGCCTGTATATATGTATATATGTTTGTACGTATTTATTACTCTATTTATTTATTTATTTATTTTGTACGTATTTATTCTATTTATTTTATTTTGTTAATATGTTTTGTTTTGTTCTCTGTCTCCCCCTTCTAGACTGTGAGCCCGCTGTTGGGTAGGGACCGTCTCTATACATTTCCAACTTGTACTTCTGAAGCGCTTAGTACAGTGCTCTGCAAACAGTAAGCGCTCAATAAATATGATTGAATGAATGAAGGAATGAACTATTATTATTATTATGAGCTCTGGATGTATGCAGATGACCTATAAGAATAACAGGCACAGTCTGTGTCCGTGAAACAGACTGTTTCTTTGAGAATTCAGCAGAGGACACCAGTGAGCTCTAATCCATTTCATAAGTCAATAGAATTATTATTAATAATGATAATAATATTTGTTAAGCATTTACTGTGTGTGCCAAGCACTCTGCTAAATGGTCAAGGTAGATTCAAGATAATCAGATTGGACAGTCCTCATCTCACATGGCGCTCACAATCTAAGGGGGAGGAGGAACAGGTTTTTAGTCTAGACTATAAGCCCATTGTGGTCAGGGATTGTCTCTCTTTATTGCTGTATTGTACTTTCCAAGTGCTTAATGCAGTGCTCTGCACACAGTAAGTGCTGAGTAAATACGATTGAATGAATGAGTGAATAATCCCTATTTTACAGATGAAGAAAGTGAGGCACAGAGAAGTCAATTAGTCATATTTATTGAGCGCTTACTGTGTGCAGAGCACTGTACTAAGTGCTTAGAAGAATATAAAATACAAGAGTTTAATAGACACGTTCCCTGCCCACAACAAGCCTACATACCAGAGAGAGGGACAGACAATATAAATAAATAAAATTACAGATTTGTACATAAGTACTGTGAGGCTGGGAGGGGGGATGAATAAAGGTTATAATCAAGGTGATGCAGAAGGGAGTGGGAGAAGAGGAAAGGAGAGCTGAGTCAGGGAAGGCCTCTTGGAGGAGATGTGCTTTCAATAAGGCTTTGAAGCGAGGGAGAGCCAGTATCTGTCAGATAAGAAGAGGGAGGGCTTTCCAAACCAGAGGCAGGGTGTGGGTGAGAGGTTGCCAGTGATATAGTTGAGATGGAGGTGCAATAATAATAATGGCATTTATTAAGCGCTTAGGATGTGCAAAGCACTATTCTAAGCACTGGTTTGAGAAGGGTGGCATTAGAGGAGCAAAGTGTGAGCACTGGGTTGTAGGAGAGTAGCAAGGTGAAGTAGGAGGGGGCAAGGGGATTGAGTACTTTAAAGTCAATGGAAAGGAGTTTCTGTTTGTTGCGGAGGTGGATGCATTGGCTGTTCATTAAGCCTGGGGACATAAACTGAACATTTTTGTGGAAAAATGATCCAGGCAGCAGAGTGAATTATGGACTGGAGTGGGGAGAAACAGGAGGCAGGGAGGTCAACAATGAGGCTGATAAAGTAATCAAGGTGGGTTAGGATAAATGCTGGGATTAACATGGTAGGAGTTTGGATGGAGAGGGCTTTAGCGATGTTGTGGAGGTTGAGCCGATAGGATTTAGCATTGGATTAAATATGTAGGTTGAATGAGAGAGAGGAGTCAAGGACTTGGTCAAGTTCACACGGCAGGCAAATGACGGAGCGAGGATTAGAACGAAGATCTTTCCTACTCCCAGCCCCGTGCTCTATCCACTGGGCCACACTGCCTTTTGCTGTCAGTGAGGATTCTGTCTCCCACTCCCTGGGGCTGAAAGACTGTGAGCTCGTCTCAGACAGGGAATGTGTGTCTGTTTATTGTTATGTTGTACTTAGTATAGTGCTGTGCACACAATAAACACGCAATAAATGCAATTGACTGACTCCACCGTGATGGTGGTGATGGGCATGGAGAGAAGCAGCGTGTCCTAGAGGATGGGTTTTAATCTTGGCTCCGCCACTTTCCTGCCGTGTGAACTTGACCAAATCCTTGACTCCTAGGTGATGGGTGTGATGGTGGTGAAGAGAAGCAGCTTGGCCTAGTGGATGGAGCCCAAGCCTGGGAGTCGGAAGGACCTGGGTTCTAATCCTGGCTCCTCCACTTCTCTGCTATGTGGCCTTAAGCAAGTCAGAAGCCGTTCTGCGGCGTCCGACCCAGTGGGCCCTAGCAGAAAAAGGATGGGAGGACGGGGTGGCCCGGCTAGTCTGAAGGTTCATGGGTTCTAATGCCAGCTCCGCCACATATGTGCTGGGTGACCTAGGGCAAGTCACTTCACTTCTCTGGGCCTGTTACCTCATCTGTAAAATGGGGATTGAGACTGGGAGCCCCATGTGGGGCAGTGACTACATCCAACTCGATTTGCTTGTATTCACCCCAATGCTTAGTATAGTGCCTGGCACATAGTAAGCACTTAAGTAGCATTATTATTATTATTATTATTATTATTATTATTATTATTATTATTATTACCTCTTCGGTCAGCCAGTTTGTGGGATTAGTTACACAGCTCTGTGGGTGTCGTTTCCAAAGTCACAGTTCTGCAGACACTGCAGTTTGACTCTCTGTAGAAGTCTGTAGATGATAAGAAATAGCCAAAATATTATCCTTTGCACCAAACTAGCAAAAGGCCTGTGGTTTGGACTTCAGCCTTTTCACCTACCTGTTGGTATGTGCACCCTGTCTTAGATGCACAAAGCAGGATTTGGATCAAGTGGAATCTCACCGATTCAGAATCAACATTTCCATTTTGGGCAGACACAGGGAAACGGATTTGGGGAGGCCAGAATTGGTGTGGGAGAGAGGAGTTTCATCATCTGCAACATGGGAATTCCATGCCTATTTTCCTGCTTACTTAGACTGAGAGCTCCATGTGAAACAGGGACTGGGTCCTTTCAGATTATCTTGAATCTACCCCAGTATTCGTACAGTGCTTGGCCTATGAGAAGTGCTTAACAAATACCATTATTACAATTCGTATTGTCATTAGGGACACGATGGTGAGTGAGAGCCACCAAAAGCTCAACTGCTAATCACACTACCTTGAATTCTTCAGGGGCTTCTTCATTTTCACTCAGTGTGTTCACAATACTTTTCTCATTTTATCATCACAGTATCCCTAGGAGGTAAGGCTGTTACCTCCATTTTCAGATGAGAAAACTGAGGCTCCAGGAAGTTGTGATTTACCCAAGGTCACTTGCAGTTTAGTGTTAGAACTGGGATTAGAACCCGACTCTTTGGACTCCTGATCGCATTCTCTTTCCACTGGGCCATGGGACCTTCCATCCCGAATTCCATCCTACAGTGGGGCATTGAACCCCATGAAAACACAAAGGATGGCATTCCCCCTTTGCTCCTCTTTTTTTTTTTAGCTATTTTGGCTTTCTCTACAAATCATCACAAAACTGATACAGCACTGACACGAGACCCCAGGTTTACATTGCTTAACGTAGACACCATCTCTTCCCTTAGCGTTGAGAAATGACCAAATCCTGTAGAGCAAGTAAAATCAAAGCATGATGTAAGCACTGCATCTCCCGAGTGAGGGAATGTGTGGATTTATGTTATTTATTGAGTTCCTACTAAGTGCAATACACTATACTATGTGCTTGGTACTGCAGGGGAAAACCAAAATTGCTTCCCGTGCCCTGTTGTATCCCAACCTGCTAACAATTTTATTTGTATAATTTTTTAAACCAGTATTATTGCCTACTTGCTTTGTGTCAAGTACTGTGCTCCTCACGGGGGAACATACTAGGTAACGTGTAAGATCAACATCTTTCTTGTTGGACAACAGAGTGGGGAATGGAACAGTGAAAAGCATCACTTCAGTTTGCTCCCTGTTGCAACCCTTGAAAGAGCACAGAGAAAACTTACATGGGATGAATCGTGCAGAAAGCGGACCCCAGTGGAAAGAGCACTGGCCTAGGACTCAGAGGACCTGAGTTCTAATCCCGTCTTTGCCACTTGTCTGCTGGGTGACCTTGGACAAGTCACTTAACTTCTCTGTGCCTCAGCTACCTCATCTGTACATTGGGGATTATGACTGTGAACCCCGTGTGGGGCAGGGACTGTGTCCAACCTGATTATCTTATATCTACCAACATTAAGTACAGTTCTTGGCACATACTAAAGCGCTTAACAAATACCATTTTAAAAGATAAATAAGTAAAGGTTATTTAGTTCCTGGCGACCGGCAACATCTTCCTAGGAGTCAGAAAGGGAGATCCCGTTCCCTCCATGGCCTCCAGAAACGGCAATTGAAGCAGACTTCATATTGTACTCTTCCAAGGTACCGTGCTTTGCACACAGTAAGCACTCAATAAATACAATCGATTGATTGATTGATTGACTTACACTCCTTCCCGAGACTTGCCTCCTCAGTGGACGTCTGTATTTCTCCCGAGTGTTTGACTTCTGTTGTACTCTGCCTGGAACAGTGCTCCACGCAAAACGAATTAGGCAACTAACGACTAGGCACACGAGACAGTGCTCTTCACACTTTTGGTACTCAGTATAGAGTTTGGCACATGGCAGGAACCCAGTCTAGGGATCTCTGCATCCTAAGAGGTCAGTAAAGACATTTGAATTAACTGGAAGCCATTGGGATCCCCCTGCAGAGCAGTCAGAGATGCTGCTAGCCTAATGGCTGTTTGGGTTTTTTGGGGGTTTTTCTGTATGGTATTTAAGTACTAATAACGCAGCAGGTACTGTTCTAAGCGCTGGAGTAGATAATGATGGTATTTGTGAATCACTTACTGTGTGCCAAGCACTGTTTTAAGCGCTGGAAAAGCACGGAATCTTTCATTCATTCATTCAATCGTATTTATTGAGCGCTTAATGTGTGCAGAGCGCTGTACTAAGCGCTTGGGAAGTACAAGTTCATTCATTCATTCAATCATTTATTGAGCGCTTACTGTGTGCAGAGCACTGTACTAAGCGCTTGGGAAGTACAAGTTGGCAACATATAGAGACGGTCCCTACCCAACAGCGGGTTCACAGTCTAGAAACTAGGCCATCAGGTTGGACACAGTCCCATGTCCCAAATGGGGCTCACAGTCTCAGTCCCTGTTTTACATCTGAGGGAACCGAGACCCAGAGAAGTGAAATGATTTGCCCAAGGTCACACAGAAGAAAATTAGCAGAGCTGAGATTACAACCCAAGTCCTTCTGACTTCCAGTCCTGTGCTCTAACCATTAGACCACTCTGCTTCTCTACCCAGCCTACTCCTGGTGCTCCCCCAATGTGCTCACCCATGCAGCTTGCTTGTACTGGGGGCAGGACATGTCTAACACGTGTCCAGTGAGCGTTTGTGGGTTTCTCGCCTCAGATCCCAGTCACCTTCTCCCCTCCCATTCATTCATTCAAATGTATTTATTGAACGCTTGGAAAGTACAATTTGGCAACAGATAAATAAGGAACAGAGTGGTTTGGATTTCCTTCGCTGTTTTGACTGGCTGGGTGGACTAGACAAACGGTATCATTGGTTGTGGATTGGGGAAGCAGCGTGGCTCTGTGGCAAGAGCCTGGGCTTGGGATTCAGAAGTCATAAATTCTAATCCCGCTTCTGCCACTTGTCAGCAGTGTGACTTTGGGCAAGTCACTTTAATAATAATAATAATAATGATGGCATTTTTTAAGCGCTTACTATGTGCAAAGTACTGTTCTAAGCACTGGGGAGGTTACAAGGTGATCAGGCTGTCCCACGGGGGGCTCACAGTCTTAATCCCCATTTTACAGATGAGGGAACTGAGGCCCAGAGAAGTGAAGTGACTTGCCCAAAGTCACGCAGCTGACAATTGGCAGAGCTGGGATTTGAACCCATGACCTCTGACTCCAAAGCCCGGGCTCTTTCTTTACTTCTCTGGGCCTCAGTTACCTCATCTGTAAAATGGGGATGAAGTCTGAGCCCTACATGGGACATCCTGATTACCTTTTACTTCCCCAGCTCTTAGAACAGTGCTTTGCACATAGCGCTTAACAAATGCCATCACTATTATTGTGACCACCTTCTCTCCTTGCTCTCAGTCTTGATTTAAAGCCGTTATCCTTGTCCCAACAGACAGTTCCTTTCTAGCCTACACAACACAGAGGATACCCGAATGCCTATCCACGTTGGTCTCCCCCTCTAGACTGGAAGCTTGTTGTGAGAAGGGAGTGTGTCTACCCACTCTGTTATATCGTACTCTCCCAAGCGCTTAGTACTGTGCTCTACACACAGTAAGCACTTATAAATACCACTGATTACTGATTAAGCAGGTGTTGAGCATTAGAGGGGATGTCTCTGGATCTGAGGTGGAAGATAAGGTGGTGTCAGTGCGGTGTAGACCCGGATTCAGTTAAAGCCCAAAGCAATTTTATTTGGTTCGAGTTCCACCCCCATTTTCTGTGTCTACAGCATCCCGCTTTACAGTCATACAGAGCCATTCTAAACCACTGCTCCACGATCGTGTCTTTTACTCTCCTGCCCCCCAAACAAACCCCCAACAGCCTCGTTAATGATTTTGCAGTTTTCCGTAATAACGTTCCTTCTGTCACCGTCTCTAGGAGTAAAATCTAATCTGGCTGTCAGGAATGGCAATTTAATTACAATAATTCTGTAATCGTCCCCTTTTGAGTGCCGCAGTCGGTAGGGGGGAGGTGAGGGAGCGTGGAATCACGCATCTTCTACAGCAGCTGCTGTTTTCTCTCTATCCAGTCTAAATCTTTCCTCCTCTCCCAGTGGGGAGATCGGGAGGGCTGGGGGTGGGGTGGGGGAAGAGGACCAGAGGGAACCAGAAAATGAAACGCCTGGGGAGAACCTCCTTTTTCTTGGGGTTCAGTCATTCCAATTTCCAAGTGAACGGATCCCCAGACCCACATCCAGGCACATCTGCTTTTACCTTCTATAGCAGTTAACATCATGTTACCCTGGGGGCCTCTGAAAATGAGATCGATTGAGAAGCGGGATTGTTTGGGAATCCCACACAAGAGAGTGTGTACTTCTGGGCTTTACCTTGGGGAGAGGATTTTCCCTGGCGATCCTAGGATAATGGAGAAGTTTTTCAGGCAGCGGAGAGCTCCAGGCTTAGCTTCTTTCCACTTTTGGCGCATTCCTCTTCTCATCAAAAGCCGGCTCGGCCAGCAGTGGGTCCGCTTTTCGAAACCCAATTAATTATGCTGTAAAAGTCAATAACCATTCTAACAGGAGAGCGCTTGCTGTCAGTCCTGGGCTATTTGCTCAGGGTCTTTGGAGAAAGAGAGGCCAGCGTTCCATTGAAGGGTCTGACTGAACACCAAATGAGCAGCTATCAGACTGCCGGGTTGTTTAATACATGCTTTAATCGCTACGGAATTATGCCCAGACCTTATGAAAGTTTGCAGCCGAATCGATGGAACTTCAAAGTGAAGCTCAAGTGGCATTTTCTGGGGCAATGATTTTTATTAGCCCGGTGGGGAGAATACAGCATGGGGCCTGGCTGGGACTTTAGGGAGTTTCCGGTATCTCTCTTTCTTTGCCCCCATTTCTGCAGCTATAAAATAGGAGTCACAAATCAAGGAGCAGAGTGGTCTAGTGGATAGAGCTGCAGATCATAATTTGATCCATTTGAGCGGTGGGGGTGTTCCTGACAGTAAGGAAAAAATGTAAGGAAAAGGCTAGAGGAGGGAGAGTCAAAAGGGAGGTACGGGAAGAAGCAGAGCATCGAATCAATAATAATAATAATTATGGTATTTGTTAAGTGCTTACTATGTGCCAAGCACTGTTCTAAGCACTGAGCACTATTCTAAGCATTGAGCACTGTACTTGGGGAACATAAAGGAAAAAAAGTAAAATTCCTCCCTTGAAGACAATTGTAAGGACAGATAGATATAAACTAGCACATAAAAAGTGGTTGAACAGTCATTCATATTTATTGAGAGCTTACTGTGCACAGAGCACTGTTCTAAGCAATTGGGAGAGTACAATGTAGCAAACAGATGAAGAAAAGGTGCAAACCGTAAATAAAAGGAAAAGAAAATCAACAGTTCTTTGGAAATAAAAGTTCACCAAAAGGCCTACAAGCAAATTACCCTAAAATTCCTTATGGTTGACCAAGAATCTCCAGTACAAAAAAAGTCAGTAACAACAACAATTATGGTTCAATTGTTTGAATCATTATTTCCAAACTAGACAGTCTCTCTTTTAGTTAGTTTTAGAGACTAGGGTGAGGGCGAGGGTTGGTTTTAGGGTGAATAATAAGATTCAGGAATTGGTCTGAATGATGATTCTTGGACTGTCTGTAATTGAAGCTTTGGTATTGGGATGTGTTGATCTGCAGTGGCTCCATTTTTGGTTTGTCCTAATGTCATTATTTCATTTCCATTTACCTAGGAAATGAATATGGGCTCCAAGAGGGTTATGTTAATCCATTCCCATCTAAGCTAGCTATTGATTTGACCTGCCTTTAACTCAGTCCCAGGATTTAAGGGTTTTCACTAGGTATGAGAAAGCACCTCTGGTCCCCAGATTGTAATCATCATGTCCTCTTCCAGATGCACATCGTCGTTTCTTTCCTGAGTGTATGTTCTTGGTATGTTTATGGGTTTTGGAGAGATCATCATGATCATTTTCTTGTCAAAAGAAGAGCAAAATAACATTCATACCCATTAAATTTTCAGTAGTTTTCAAATGACCAATGTAAAAACTATTTAAAGATGCAGAGTTTTTATTCGTGCAACCCTAGGATATGCGAGCCACCGTTTCCCAGTAATGGCAAGCCTGTGACTCAGTTTAGTGGAAAGCATATTTTTGGAGGGGACTTGTTTATTTTCACGTAGTTTCTGTATTTTAAGACGACTCCTTGTTTTGTTTGGTTTTCATATTTGTTAAGCGCTTCCTATGTGTCAAGCACTGTTCTCTGCTGGGGTAGATACAAGCCAATCATGTCAGACACAGTCCCTGTCCCAAACTCAGAGTAAGAGGGAGAACAGATATTGAATCCCCATATTGGAACTGAGGCACAGAAAAGCAAAGTGACTCACCCAAGTTCACATAGCAGACAAGTTGTGGAGGTGGGATTAGAACCCAGATCCTCTGACTCCCGAGCCCTTGCTCTTTCCATTAGACCAAGCTGCTTCCTTGTGGTTTTGAGCATTAAAGGGGGCCGAATCCTCACTGTAGTCTTGGAGCCATCCGATAGTAATAATAATAATAATAATGATAGCATTTATTAAGCACTTACTATGTGCAAAGCGCTGTTCTAAGCGCTGGGGAGATTACAAGGGGATCAGGTCGTCCCACGGGGTCTCACAGTCTTCATCCCCATTTTACAGATGAGGTAACTGAGGCCCAGAGAAGTGAAGTGACTTGCCCAAAGTCACACAGCTGACAATTGGCGGAGCTGGGATTTGAACCCATGACCTCTGACTCCCAAGCCCGGGCTCTTTCCAATGAGCCACGCTGCTTCTCTGGTACCAGTACTGTAACCCAGTTGGAAGATCCACTCTGCAGGACTCGAAGCAGTGCCATGAATGAAGTTTTGGAATGTAAAGTGTTGGAATTTAAGAGAAGCCACATGCTCTAATGGCTAAACCATGGTCCTGGGAATCTGAAAGGCCTGGGTTCTAATCCCGGCTCTGCCACTTGTCTGCTATGGGGCCTTGGGCAAGCCACTAAAATTCTCTGTGCCTCAGTTCCCACATCCTTAAAACGGGGATTAACTGTGAGTCCTTTGTGGTATCTGTTAAGTGCTTACTATGTGCCAAGCACTGTACTAAGCGCTGGGGTGGTTACAGGAAAATCGGGTTGGACACCATCCTAGTCCCACGTGGAGTTCACGGTCTCAATCCCCACTTTACAGATGAGGTAACTGAGGCACAGGGAAGTGAAGTGACTTGCCCAAGGTCACACAGCAGACAAGTGGCAGAGCCGTGGGGCAAGGACTGTGTCCTATCCAGTTGTATCTACCTCAGCATTTGGTGCAGTGCCCGGCATGTAGTAAGCACTTAACAAATGCCACAATCATTATTATTATTAAAGCAAGTCTGGGAAATGGGCTGCTCTTTCCATGTGGCCCAAATCTGTCCCCATAGGGAATTGTTTTGAGTAGCAGGTGTTCCTCCTCTCCTCCTGTTGCCCAAATAAGAAGCAGCGTGGCTCAGTGGAAAGAGCACGGGCTTGGGAGTCAGAGGTCATGGGTTCTAATCCCAGCTCTGCCACATGTCTGCTGTGTGACCTTGGGCAAGTCACTTAACTTCTCTGAGCCTCAGTTACCTCATCTGTAAAATGGGGATTAAGACTGTGAGCCCCACGTGGGGCAACCTGATCACCTTGTATCCCCCCAGCGCTTAGACCAGTGCTTCGCACATAGTAAGTGCTTAACAAATGCCATTATTATGATTATTATTATTATTAAATAAACAGTCCAGTGGCCTGGTGCACACACTCATTTGGATTCTGTGTTGCAGGGGAAGATGGTGAAAGGAATGGGCGGTGCCATGGATTTGGTATCCAGTGCCAAAACCAAAGTTGTCGTCACCATGGAACACTCAGCCAAGGTAATGGGCTCCCAACGCCTCTTCATTTGCTAAACTTTCCGTCCCATTTTCTACATTCATCCCTCTGAATTTTTCCATTAATCTGCCTAATAAACGGTATTTATTAAGTGCCCATTATGTGCCAAGCAGCAAGGGAAATGCAAGGCAATCAGATCGGGCAATCCCTGTGTGTCACAGGGATCACAGTCTAAGGGGGAGGGAGGGGATATCTCAATGTAGTTTAGTGGATAGAGCACAAGCCTGGAAGTCAGATGCTCGTGGCTTCTAATCCCGGCTCCACCACCTGTCTGCTGTGTGACCTTGGGCAAGTAATTTCACTTCTCTGGGCCTCAGTTACTTTGTCTGGAAAATGGGGATTGAGACTATGAGCCTTACATGGGACAGGATCTGTGCCCAACCGATTTGCTCGTATCCACCCCAGTGTTTAGTACAGTACCTGGCACATAGTAAATGCCTAACATACCACAGTTTTCCCCATTTTACAGATGAGGTGATTGAGGCTGTGAGAGACTGAGTCAAGGTCACATAGCTGGGATTAGAACCCAGGTCTCCTGACTCCCAGAACGATGCCGTTTCCTGAGGCAACATTAGGCACTACTCTCACTCCTTTCCTGTTCATTTTGGTCAGGCTGTACTCTTTAACCTTTTATCAATAATTCAGGATCGGAGAGGTTGATTTCCTTACCTATTGCTGGAGATTGGCCCTTCTTTGCAGGAACATTAAACCCCCAATCTGGTTCATAGCGGAAACTCCCAACACTGTCGTACGTTGTTATGGAAATATTGGGAACTAGACAGTAATGAATCAGTGATATTTACTGAGCGCTTACTGATTGTCAAGCACTGCACTGCATCAGTACTTAACAACAGAAAGGAAATCTATACAAGTGGCTCAGTAGAGCTGCTTTATGAAGAATAGCAAGGGTTTTCCTGTCAGAGAGAAGCAGCGTGGTCTAGTGGATAGACCACAGGCCTGGGAATCAGAAGGACCTGTGTTCTAATCCCAGCTTTGCCACTTGTCCGCTGTGTGACCTTGGGCAAGTGACTTCTCTGGGCCTCAGTTACTTCATCTAGAAAATAGGGATTAAGACTGTGAGTCCATGTGGGACATGGATTGTGTCCAATGTGATTAACTTGAATCTATCCCAGTGCTTAGTGCAGAGCCTGGCACATAGTGCTTAACAAATGCCATGAAAAAAAATGAATTTTGAAAGACAAACCAAACCAATAGCCTTTCCCTTCACTAAACTCACTGAGGTAAGGATATGTGTCTGTTTATTGTTATATTATAGTATCCCAAGTAATTAGTCCAGAACTTTGCAAACAGTAAAAGCTCAATAAACACAACTGAACGATTGAACATATTGTCTCTCTCAGAGAAAATGATTTTAAATGTACCCGCATCACTCATCGCTTTATCGTTGAAGCACATATCCCATTATGTCCTTTATGAAAATTCTAGTTTGAGGGATTTTTGCCTTGTGTTTCTTTGCAGGACTGAAAGGCAATCTCTAGCAATTTTGCGTTGTCTTTACAATTCATTCAGCTGGAGCTCCTGAGGAAGGGAAATAAATGGTTTCTCGTACTGTCTCAGACTTAGAGCCAGCCAGCTAAGCCATCTCTTCCTGGAACTTTCCGCAGCAACACAGTCTGAGCTGGATCATCTCATTCTTGGGTATTTTTCTGGTCCCAGTGAGAGTGAGACATGGGTAAAGGCTGGAGGAATTTGCAGTACACACAAGTGTGCAGCTTCTCTGAATGTGTGTGCTGTGGAAATAAAGTTCTGTAGACTGTGAGCTTGTTGTGGGCAGGGAACACATCTGTTATATTGCTTTATTGTACTCTCCCAAGCATTTAGTACAGTACTTTGCCCACAGAAGTGCTCAGTAAATACAGTGGACTGATTGAGTAATCGGTATGGCATTTAAGTGCCTACTAGGTGCAAAGTCCCCACAGCACCTTCCCTTCCCCACAGCACCTTCCCTTCCCCACAGCACCTGTATATATGTATATATGTTTGTACATATTTATTACTCTATTTATTTATTTTACTTGTACATATCTATTCTATTTATTTTATTTTGTTACTATGTTTGGTTTTGTTCTCTATCTCCCCCTTTTAGACTGTGAGCCCACTGTTGGGTAGGGACTGTCTCTATATGTTGCCAATTTGTACTTCCCAAGCACTTAGTACAGTGCTCTGCACATAGTAAGCACTCAATAAATACGATTGATGATGATGATGAAAGTCCTGTACTAAGCACTAAGGTAGACACAAGGTAATCTGGTCAGACAATGTCCTTCTCCCAAGGGGCGGAATCACAGTTTAAGAAGGAGAGAGAACAGGTATTTCATCTCCATTGCACAGATGAGGAAACTGAGGCCCAGAGAAGTGAAATGATGTGCCCAAGGTCACAAGGCAGGCAAGGGGCAGAGCCGGGATTAGAACCCAGATCCTCTGAGTCCCAGTCCTGTGCTCTTTCTGACTCCTGGGCTTCTTTCATTGGATGGCCCCTCCTCACAGTAAATGGCGGCCTCAGGACCAGTAACCTGTGTGAAGGAATTGGTTGTAGTGCTGGTGGTTTGCTTGGCTTGTGGCTCTGAACATAGTAGACCCTAGAACAGCATTCTGCACGCCATAGGTGCACGTAATAGACCCCAGAACTCTGCACACAGTTCTCTGCTCGCTGTAGATGCTCATCTTGGTGTAGTGCACACAGCAGACCCCAGAATCAATCAATCAATCAATTGTATTTATTGAGCGCTTACTGTGTGCAGAGCACTGTACTAAGCGCTTGGGAAGTACAAGTTGGCAACATATAGAGACAGTCCCTACCCAACAGTGGGCTCACAGTCTAGAACAGTGCTCTGGGTGCTGGAGATGCTCAGTTAAGTGCAGTGCATATAGTAGACCCCAGAACAGTGCTCTGCGCACACAGTAGATGCCAGAAGATTTGTACTTCAAGTGCTTAGTGCAGCGCTCTGCACACAGTAAGCGCTCAGTAAATACAATTGAATGAATGAATGAAGAGTGATCTGCACATTGTAGGTGCTCAGGCCAAAGCTGTGAACACAGTAGACCCCAGAACAATGCGCTGCACAGCATAGAAGCTCAGCCCAATGCTGTGCACATAGTAGACCCCAGAGCAGTGCTCTGCACAACATAGGTGCTTATTCCAGGACTGTGCACGTAGTTAGACCCCAGAACTATGTTTGCATACAATAGACGCTCAGCCCATTGCTGTGCACATAGTAGGTTTCAGTACAGCGCTCTGAACATAGTACTCTCTCAAGACAGGGCTGCTGAGTGCTGACCATCTGGAGAATAATATCCTGGGCACTTGGTCTCTAAGCCTCATGGGCAATCATTCTAATGATAACCAAGATGAAGGGAGCAACATCCCCTTTGGGATAAAGGAGACTTCTGTTGTGTGTTTAATTTGTCGTGCCTTTATGGAATCCCGCTCTGGCAATACTTATGGAGAATGCCTATGTTTTTCTCGTGACTGCAGGGAAACACACACAAGATCTTGGAGAAATGTACATTGCCACTGACTGGGAAGGAGTGCGTCAACCGGATCATTACTGAGAAGGTAAAAGTGCCATTTTTGGTTCTTTTCTTTCTTTCCATCTGCCCCAGTTGCGGTGTTGATCGAACAGCTCTGTCGGAAGTGTGAGTAGGCCCCCGAGACCCTAAAGCATGCGGGGGTGGTTTCAACTATTAAACAGACCCATGGTGCTCAAGAATTGGGTAAAGCATTAGGATAATCAGTCTGAACTTGGGGTTTGCCCTTCTAGAAGCAGACACCTCTTTACCACATACCCCCCTGAGCTGCCTTACTCCCTGTTTATGCTTTACCAAAGTTACCACGCTACTAGAGAAACTACTTGTAAACATTTTCATAATAATGGTAGTATTAACCAATCAATCAGTGGTATTTATCGAGCGCTTGCTCTGTGCAGATCACTGTATGAAGCGCCCGAGAGAGTACAATACAACAGAATTAGCAGACAAGTTCCCTGCCCAAAACGGGCGTACAGTCTAGAGGGGGGAGACAGACATTAATGTGAATAAATAAGTAACTTAGATAATTTAAAAGTATTCAGTGGTATTTCTTGAGTGCTAACTGTGGGCAGAGCACTGCATTAAATGCTTGAGTAATTATGCATTTATTAAGAATTTTCTGTGTGGCTAGCCCCTACGAGGAAGGTAGGTGTAACAGAGTGAGATCATACCCATGCCCTGCTCACAGTCTAAGAGGTAGTACAGGTATTGAATTGGTGAAGGACACCAAGGCACAAAAAAGTAGCTTGCCCAAGGCCACACAGCAGGGAAATGACTGAGCCGGGATAAGCACATAGGTGCTTCAGCTCCCAGCCCGTGCTTTACCCACTAGATCAATCAATCAATCAATCATATTTATTGAGCGCTTACTGTGTGCAGAGCACTGTACTAAGCGCTTGGGAAATACAAGTTGGCAACATATAGAGACAATCCCTACCCAACAGTGGGCTCACAGTCTAAAAGGGGGAGACACAGAACAAAACCAAACATACTAACAAAATAAATAGAATAGATATGTACAAGTAAAATAAATAGAGTAATAAATATGTACAAACGTATATACATATATACAGGAGCTGTGGGGAAGGGAAGGAGGTAAGATGGGGGGATGGAGAGGGGGACAAGGGGGAGAGGAAGGAAGGGGCGCAGTGTGGGAAGGCCTCCTGGAGGAGGTGAGCTCTCAGTAGGGCCTTGAAGGGAGGAAGAGAGCTAGCTCGGCGGATGGGCAGAGGGAGGGCATTCCAGGCCAGGGGGAGGACGTGGGCCGGGGGTCGATGGAGGGACAGGCGAGAACAAGGTACAGTGAGGAGATTAGCGACAGAGGAGCAGAGGGTGCGGAGTGGGCTGTAGAAGGAGAGAAGGGAGGTGAGGTAGGAGGGGGCGAGGTGATGGACAGCCTTGAAGCCCAGGGTGAGGAGTTTCTGCCTGATGTGCAGATTGATTGGTAGCCACTGGAGATTTTTGAGGAGGGGAGTAACATGCCCAGAGCGTTTCTGGACAAAGACAATCCGGGCAGCAGCATGAAGTATGGATTGAAGTGGGGAGAGACACGAGGATGGGAGATCAGAGAGAAGGCTGATGCAGTAGTCCAGACGGGATAGGATGAGAGCTTGAACGAGCAGGGTAGCGGTATGGATGGAGAGGAAAGGGCGGATCTTGGCAATGTTGCGGAGCTGAGACCGGCAGGTTTTGGTGACGGCTTGGATATGAGGGGTGAATGAGAGAGCGGAGTCGAGGATGACACCAAGGTTGTGGGCTTGTGAGACGGAAAGGATGGTAGTGCCGTCATCAGAGATGGGAAAGTCAGGGAGAGGGCAGGGTTTGGGAGGGAAGACAAGGAGTTCAGTCTTGGACATGTTGAGTTATAGGTGGCGGGCAGACATCCAGATGGAGATGTCCTGAAGGCAGGAGGAGATGCGAGCCTGGAGAGAGGGGGAGAGAGCAGGGGCAGAGATGTAGATCTGTGTGTCATCAGCGTAGAGATGATAGTTGAAGCTGTGGGAGCAAATGAGTTCACCAAGGGAGTGCGTGTAGATCGAGTAGATCATGCTGCTTCTTTGTTTCTCTCCCAAGCTCTTTCCACTAAGCCACATTGCCTCCCTCTATGTCAGTTATCGCCTTTGAATGATGCAGGAGGTAGAGGATGGCTGTCCTTTCTGATTTGACAGTGACGCTGTGCTCTCCAAGTCAGGCGGCCATCCTCCCTATTTCCGGGAAGGCCCCGGACGGCGAGGAATGAACCGGGGTGGTGGAATGCAAGTCCCTGTCACACTCCTTAGCCCACATCACTCCAGGTAGCAGCAGCATCAGCTTTCGGTTAACAACTACATCCTCGTCATCCAGTGCTCCCAGACCTAGCACCCTCCCCAATGAACAGTCTGTTGATGGCAGAGATTGAGTGCTTACTGTGTGCAGAGCACTGTACTAAGCACTTGGGAGAGTACAGTACAATAAAATTGATAGACATATTCCCTTGTCAAGGTGAGTTTTCAATCTAGAGGGGAGGAGCTCCCCACCACTACGATATCCTCTATGGCAAGCTGTTGATCCTTCCTTAGAAAGCAGACGGGGGCTTGGGAGACCCCAAACATGAGGTGAATTTGAGTCAAAGAGCCCCAAGTGCATAACGATAATAACAATAATAATGATATTTGTTAAGCGCTTACTGTGTGTCAAGCACTCTTCTAAGCGCCGGGGTAGATACAAGGTAATCAGGTTGAACACAGTCCCTGTCCCACGTGGGGGCTCACGGTCTTAATCCCCATTTTACAGGTGAGGGAACTGAGGCACAGAGTAGTGAAGGGACTAGTCCAAGGTCACACAGCAGACAAGTGACAGAGCCGGAATTAGAACCCAGGTCCTTCTGATTTCCAGGCCTGAGCTGTTTGCACTAGTGATAATAATGATGGCATTTATTAAGCGCTTACTATGTGCAAATTACTGTTCTAAGTGCTGGGGAGGTAATAAGGTGATCAGGTTGTCCCACTGGGGTCTCACAGTCTTAATCCCCATTTTACAGATGAGGTAACTGAGGCACAGGGACGTTAAGTGACATGCCCAAAGTCACACAGCTGATAATTGGCAGAGTTGGGATTTGAACCCGTGACTTCTGACTCCAAAACCCAGGCTCTTTCCACTAAGCCATGCTGCTTCTCTTGCTGCAGGTGGACATTCTAGGAGGACTGTAAGCCACATTTCCCTAGGAGGAAAGAGTTAGGTGGTTGTTCCCCAGAGGTGGCCTGCCCCCCCAGCGCAATTGTCTTTGGGGTGAAGCCCAATAAAACATCGTGGGGAGGGGGTGAGATGGGAGGGAATCAGGGCTGCCAAGGGGTGGGAGCGGTCTGGGTCAAGATAGGTTTCATCCACTCAGTGAGGGGGTGGCCGGTGGGGGCTTCTGGTGACCCGTGAAATGTTGTGAGGGTCACACAGCCTAGTTGGGAGAGTCAGAAGACCTGGGTTTTAGTCCCAGCCCTTCTCCATGGCCTCGTGGATAGAACATGGGAGTCAGAAGGTCATGGATTCTAATCCCACTTCTGCCACTTGCCTGCTGTGAGACCTTGGACAAGTCATTTCACTTCTCTGTGCCTCAGTTCCCTTATCTGTACAAAGTGGATTCACTACCTTTTCTCCTTCCTACTTTCAGTGTGAGCCCCGCATAATAATATAGGACCTGAGCATCTTGTATCTCTGCCAGCACTTAGATCAGTGTGTGGCGTACAGTGAGCACAGAACAGATACCATTATTGGGCACGTTCCATACCCACAATGAGCAGAAATGTAGCTTGAAGTGTACCTAGCCTCCCCTCTAAAGAGCACTGATGTTTTTATCCGGTGCTTTCTGGGAGGCCAGGATGTTCCTTTGAGCTGGTCGTGCAGTCTTTCATAGACCTGACTCACAAAAAGCGTCACATATGTGAGAAAGGTCATAAGCCCCAGCCCCTCTCTTTATCAGCGACAACTCCAGTTGTGTGTAATCTTCCCAGCACTACTCTTCAGAATCTGCTTTGAGAAAACAGCAACCTCGAAACCCATAGCTCTTGGCTTTCCCTCAGTATTTACTTCGCTATTAAGTGGAGGGTGCCTCCTCCCTCCGCAGGGGATAATAATCTTCTCACAGATGCTCAAATTATCCTATACCCTTCCTTGGGAGTCGAAGTGCTCTTGTGCAGCGTAGCATCTAAACGAATCTGTTGGGGCATTTATTAAATGCCAACTATGCTCTTGGCACTGTGCTTGGATGTGAGTCATTTTGGAACTCACAATCCAAGAGGGAGGGAGAGTAGGCATTTTCCTCCTCAGTTTACAAATAATAATAATGATGATGGCATTTATAAAGCGCTTGCTGTGGGCAAAGCACTGTTCTAAGGGGAGGTTACAAGGTGATCAGTTTATCCCACAGGGGGCTAACAGTCTTAATCCCCATTTTACAGATGAGGGAACTGAGGCACAGAGAAGCTAAGTGACTTGCCCAAAGTCACACAGCTGACAGTTGGCAGAGTCGGGATTCAAATCCATGACCTCTGACTCCAAAGCCCGTGCTCTTTCCACTGAGCCACGCTGCTTCTTATAGGGAAACTGGGACCCAGAGAGGTTAAGTGACTTGCCCAGGGTCACCCAGCAGGTGGAGGGCAGAGTCGGAATTGGAATGCAAGTTTCCAGACCCCCGGTCACCTGTTCTTGACAGTTGTCAACACTGCTGCCTCACGGGCCGCTGTAAGGGGAATGCAATCCCGAACCCAGGGCAGCACCAGGAAGTTCCGGGCACAGTTTTGCTCCTCAGACCAACTTTGTGGGAAAGTCCACCAAGTTGGCTGAGGAGGGGCCGAGGCTGCCACATTGCTTAAAATCCTTTTCCTGTGACTTATGCAACAGCCGAAGGTGTCCTATAAAGCCTCCGTAACTACCATCCTCAGTTGGGTGGAGCCGCTTTGTCTGTGGGAGAGCGTGGAAGCAGCATAACCCAATGGATGGGGCACAGGCCTGAATCAGAAGGACGTGGATTCTAATACTCTGCTGGGTGACATTAGGCAAGGCACTTCACTTTTCTGTGCCTCAGTGACCTCATCTGCCAAATGGGGATTAAGACTGCGAGCCCCATGTGGGACAGGGATTGGGTCCAATCTGATTAGCTTGTATCCACCCCAGTATTTAGTGCAGTACCTGGCACACAATAAGTGCTTAACAGATGCCCTTTAAAAAACCCAAAAAAGCAGCAGTCCCAGTTTTCTCTCCATTGTGGAAACAGCCTGCGTTTCTCCTTGACTAGACATCGTCATGATGTCTTTGTTTACCTGCTCTAACAGCGAAGGACCTGCTTCTTAACACTCAGAGCCATGAATTTCCCCGATTTCAATAACAGATGCTGGCTCTCCCATAGAGTGCCTAAAAACTTAATTCCATTATAATGAGGAATGTGTCCATAAAAGCTTTTAAAAGCAGCAAACAAGTTGATTATGTTTTCCAGGGTCTTATGGATTGGGGAAAACAGCCACACAGACTAAGCTGTTTTTCCTGTATAAATTATGAGAACAATTTTATAAGCAGAATGGTACATCTTGCTGTTCCTCAGCCTTCCACACAGACCCTCTTCATTCATTCAGTCATATTTATTGAGCACTTAACTGTGTGCAGAGCACTGAACTAAGCACTTAATGCACCAGGGTGGTTTCTCTCCTTAAACCGACAGTTTTAGATCTCATGAACTTGATCCAGACCTATAATTTTTTGGTTTTGTATGTTTTCCTCAATGCTCAACAGAAACATCCGTAAGACTTGTCCGCTAGATCAGTTGTTTGTTTTGGCTGTAGACGATACAATTCTCTGTTAAATGAAAGAGGCACACAGTTCAGTCTAATGAAAGCAGTCTTTAATTGATCTTCTCCAATCTCTAACTCAATATCGGTGTTACCGGCTCCGTCCTTAAAGTAATGAGATCAGGTGCAAGGAAAACATATTACCGAAATAAGAATTGACTTTGAAATAAAGCTGCCTACCAATGGAGCTGGCTAGGATGATAACACCTTGAATTTGTAGAGCTCTTTCATTTTCCAAAGACCTGTCCAGCTCGTGTTTACATAGCATCCCTGTGTGATAGGGAGAGGCAGGAATTATTACCTCCAGTTTACAGGTGCAACTGAGATAGAGCAGTTGGATTGCTTGCCAGAGGTCAACCAGAAGGGCAGTTCTTGAACTGGGGCCAGAATTCAGCTCTTCTCGGCCCCAGGTCTATATGCTTTCCACAGCAGCATGGCCTAGTGTGAGCCCCCCAGGGGACAACCTGATCACCTTGTAACCTCCCCAGCACTTAGAACAGTGTTTTGCACATAGTAAGTGCTTAATAAATGCCATTATTATTATTATTATTATTATTATTATTATTATCATTATTCTTCACCACCTGTCACCTTTCAAGCACCAACAAACAGTGGAGAAATAATTTGTGATGAGGCTGGCGTCCTGTGGGCTGTGTCAGTAATGGTAGGGAGTGAGGGACATTTGTAGACGACCGATTGCTCTGACCTGTCCCTCCTCTGCGGACGTGAGGCGCCTCCTGTGAACGAACGGTGATGGTTTCTCATTCTCTGAACTCGGCAGGCCGTGTTTGACGTGGACAAGGATAAGGGCCTGACTCTCATCGAGCTGTGGGAAGGCCTGACGGTGGATGATGTTAAGAAGAGCACCGGCTGCGATTTTGCCGTAAGTACCTGTGGGGAATCAGCGGATCCTCTAGGGGCCAGGGCACAGACCATCAACTTGGGATCATTTTCAGGGTAATTGTAATGATAATTATAGTATTTATCGAGCATTTCCGAGATGCTAAGCGTGTATTTGACAGACGATAATCAGGGTTTGAGGAAGGTCAGAAGATCAGAAGCGAGCATTGCAGGAATCAAGGGGTGGGCATGAATCGTGACTCCACACCGGTCCCACCCCCACCTCCCGGGGATGACAGAGAAGAAAAAGTGCAGAACAACCAGTATCTCCTGGAGATTAACAGTTAGTCTGTGCAGAGCGCTGTACTAAATGCTTGGGAAAGTACAATACAACAAAATTGGTAGGCACGTTCCCAGCCCATAAGGAGCTGACGATAAGTGCTGTGACGCAGAGGGTGAGGTGAATATCAAGTGCTTTGTAGTGGACAGATGCAAGCACCTGGGCGACAAAGAAAGGGGAGGGAGGGAAGTTGGGGAAGGCCTCTTAGGGGAATTGGGATTTTAATAAGGCTGTGAAGGTGCTCAGGTATGGGTGGGGAGGAGGTTCCACACCTGAGGGAGGATGCAGGCATAAGATCAGCAGTGAGCTAGATAAGACGGAGGTACAGCCAGTAAGTGGCAGACTGCTCTGCCAATAGATTGGCTGCAAAATGTGTATCCATGCATCCCAGTTCTTCATAGAGGATCATAGAAGCAGTGTGGTTCAGTGGAAAGAGCCCGGGCTTGGGAGTCAGAGGTCATGGGTTCAAGTTCCGGCTCAGCCGCTTGTCAACTGTGTGACTTTGGACAAGTCACTTACTTTCTCTGTGCCTCAGTTACCTCATATGTAAAGTGGGGATTAAGACTGTGAGCCCCACGTGGGGCAACCTGATCACCTTGTATCCTCCCCAGCACTTAGAACAGTGCTTTGCACATAGTAAGCACTTAACAAGTGCCATCATTAATTAGAGAAGCAGCATGGCTTAGTGGAAAGAGCACAGGACCTCTGGAGTCGGAGGACCTGGGTTCTAATCCTGGCTCTGTCACAGGTCTGCTCTGTGGCCGTGGGCAAGTCAATCCACTTCTCAGTGCCTCTGTTATCTCATCTGTTCAATGGGGATTAAGACTGTGAGCACCATGTGATTATCTTGTATCCACCCCAGTGCTTAATATAGTGCCTGCCACATAGTAAATGTTTAACAAATACTCTCCCCCTTCTAGACTGTGAGCCCGTTGTTGGGTAAGGACCGTCTCTATATGTTGCCGACTTGTACTTCCCAAGCGCTTAGTACAGTGCTCTGTGCACAGTAAGCACTCAATAAATACGATTGAATGAAAATACCATTTTTTCTTTAAAAAGGGCTTTGTCTGTAAACCATTTTGAATTCCAGAAATTCCTTGCACAAAAGCACAGAGAAGCAGCGTGGCTTAGTGGAAAGAGCATGGGCTTGGGAGTCGGAGAACATGGGTTCTAAACCCAGCTCTGCCACTTGTCTGTTGTGTGACCTTGGGCAAGCCACTTAACTTCTCTGTGCCTCAGTTACCTCATCTGTAAAATGGGGATTAAGACTGTGAGCCCTATGTGGGACAGCCTGATTACTTTGTATCTACCCCAGTGCTTAGAACAGTGCTTGGCACATAGTAAGTGCTTAACAGATGCTATCATTATTATCTTTACTGAGCTAAAAAGGTGGAATTTGTCTGTGTTTTGCTGTTAATGAGCAGCAGGCAGACTTGTTTATTAAATTGACACCTTGGCTTTCAGTCCTTCCAAAATTAACCACTCATGGAGGTTAATAATAGTAATGTTTCGTAAGTGCTTAGAACAGTGCGTAGTAAGTGCTTAACAAATGCCATCATTATTATTGAGTGCTATGTGCCAAGCACTGTACTAAGCACTGGGGTGGATACAACCAAATTGGACTGGTCCCACATGGGGCTTGCAGTCTTAATCCCCATTTTACAGCAGAGGTAACTGAGGCCCAGAGAAGTGAAGTAACTTGCCCATGGTCTCACAGCAGGCAAATGGCAGGGCCGGGATTAGAGCCCAGGTCCTTCTGATTCCCAGGCCCATGCTCTATCCACTAAGCTATGCTGCTCCCATCCGCATCTTCAGAAGATTAGTATTTAATAGGAGCTCAGATGTACTGGATACCGTACAGCCAGAAGAATGTGCTTAACAAAGCACAGCTATGTGCTATGTGCAAAGCACTGTTCTAAGTGCTAGGAAATTGTTATTTTCCTTTACCTTTCATTGTCCTCATATCAGCTTTTTGAG
This sequence comes from Tachyglossus aculeatus, assembly GCF_015852505.1. Classification (NCBI taxonomy): domain Eukaryota; kingdom Metazoa; phylum Chordata; class Mammalia; order Monotremata; family Tachyglossidae; genus Tachyglossus; species Tachyglossus aculeatus. The sequence continues at coordinate 60,072,438 of NC_052068.1, read as the reverse complement.
GGGTGGGTATCATCCCCGTTTTACAGAGGATAAAATATCACCCCCATTTTACTGGAGACATTGTAAGTCTAGGGCAGAGGCAGAATTAGAACCCAGATTCCCGGGACTCATCACTACCGGGTGAAAAATCTTTCCATATCTATGAGTGGTGTGGTGCGGAAGTTAGTCAGGAACTGCGTCCAGGATAAGATGGGATTTCAGAAGGCTGTGAAGGTAGAGCTGGATGGGGTTTAGTGAATTTGAAGGAGAAAGAGGGATCCAGAGGTGGGGAAAGGTGGAAGCAAGGGGTTGGAGATGAGAGTCAAGTGTGAGAAGCTGTAAGGTCAGCTGGGAAGGAATGAAGGGGATCAATCAATCAATCTATCGTATTTATTGAGCGCTTACTGTGTGCAGAGCACTGTACTAAGTGCTTGGGAAGTACAAGTTGACAACATATAGAGACAGTCCCTACCCAACAGTGGGCTCACAGTCTAGAAGGGGGAGACAGAGAACAAAACGAAACATACTAACAAAATAAAATAAATAGAATAGATATGTACAAGTAAAATAAATAAATAAATAGAGTAATAAGGGGATGAGGTGGGATGGGTGAATACAGCGGAAAGATAAGGGGGAGAGAGCTAATGGATGGCCTTGAATCTAGGGGTCAGGAGCTTCCGTTTGAAACAGACGGGTAGGAAACATGGCCTGAACGTTTTTTGTACAAAAAACGTTTTTGTGGAAAAAAACATTCAGGCCATGCTTCCCCACACACTGTGGCATGGCAGGGTGATCTGTTTTGGTTTGTCTGGGCTTCTATCTTCAGTGAGACCAAGAAAGCATGGTATGAAAGGCTGTCCTTCAGTCAGTGTTTCTCATCATAAAAATAGACAGGGTTGTCAGCTCGCCGAAAGGTTCGCTTTCCCCCGTGTCTGCAGCAGCCAGTTTCCACAGTCAGGGAACAGATGATATTAAAAGCCCTAACTCAGGACTCAAAATGGGCCCAGAGTGACAAAGGAAAGAAGCAGACGTTTAGATGGGGGAAAAGTACCCCCAAAACTCAGCTGTTTGAGCTCCTCTGAAAGGAAACATTATAATGCCCAAATGGGAATCCATCTCTTTTCAGTATCAGCTTCCCAGTGATGCTTCCACGGGTGTTTAGGTTAGATCACAGATTAGGGATCTGTGATCTAATCTGATCTGATCAAAGATCAGAGAAGCAGTGTGGCTCAGTGTAAAGAGCCCGGGCTTGGGAGTCAGAGGTCATGGGTTCGAATTCCGCTCAGAACTTGTCAGCTGTGTGACTTGGGCAAGCCGCTTAACTTCTCTATGCCTGTTACCTCATCTACAAAGTGGGGATTAAGACTGTGAGCCCCATGTGGGACAACCTGATCACCTTGTATCCCCCCAGTGCTTAGAACAGTGCTTCACACATAGTAAGCACTAAACAAATGCCATCATTATTATTATTATTATTCACTTCACATATCCAATCCATCACCAAAACCTGCCGATCTCACCTCCACAACATCACCAAGATCTGCCCTTTCGTCTCTATCCAAACCGCTACCTTGCTAGTACAGTCTCTCATCCTATCATCCTATCCTGACCAGATTACTGCATCAACATAGTAAGCGCTTAACAAGTATTATTATTATTATGATGATGATGATGAAGAAAAAACCCTAATGGTGACCTGTGAGACCCATCTTATGCAAATGCCCACAACTGCCCTCACCCACAGCCCAGCACTCTCATTGACCGCGTGGCATGATCGGCTCAGAGGCTTTGGCTCTGTATCTGTCTGGGCAGAGAAAGTAACCTGTGAACGCTCCTTTTTTTCTTTTCATTGTATTTGTTAAGTGCTTAGTATGTGCCAGGCACTGTACTAAGCTCTGGGGCAGATACAAGCTAATCAGTTTGGACACAATCCCTGTCCCATGTGGAACTCACAGTCTTAATCCCCATTTTACAGATGAGAGAACTGAGGCACAGAGAAGTGAAGGGACTTCCCTACGGTCACACAGCAGACACATGGCGGAGCCGGGATTAGAATCTGACCTCCAGATCCGTGCTCTTTCCAATAGGTCGTGCTGCTTTTCCTTCTGGGCAGGAATTATGTCTACCCACTGTATTGTAGTGTACTTTCCTACTTGCAAATAATATTAAAAAATATACAACAGTCACATTGTCACCTCGGGATCCTTTCCGTAGAGCACCCTCTTCGTTTTGGAGGTTGGGAGGAGGAAAAGAAATGGAAGTCATTCATTCATTCAGTCGTATTTATTGAGCGCTTACTGTGTGCAGAGCACTGTACTAAGCGCTTGGGAAGTACAAGTCAGCAACAGATAGAGACCGTCCCTACCCAACAACGGGCTCACGGTCTAGAAGAGGGAGACAGACAACAAAACAAGTAGACAGGTGTCAAAACCATCAGAATAAATAGATTTATTTAGCCTAGTCCTCCAACTAGAGGACTATTTAACATTTTCTTGGAAATCCACATACATTTCCATTTCTTGAAGCAGAAACAGCCTGGGACAATCCTCATTTGTTCCTCTCTTCCCCTTCCTTCCTCCCTTCTTCCCTCCCTCCCCCTCTCCCTCTCTGTACAGACACTGTTGTGTATACTCGCTCTGTGTGGGGTGCTGTACTGGATGCCTGCTGTGGGCAGAGAATTGAATTGGGCCCCTCCTGTATGCAGACCGCCCTCCTGGGGGTTTGGGAGAGTTCAGTCAAAGTCAAAGAAATGGCCTCAGCACTTGGAGATTATACTCTGATGGGAAACAAATTTGACTTCATTTCTAAGTGATTGATTGGCTCGATCAATCAGTAAATCAGTGGCATTTATTGGACACATTCGGAGTGCAGATCATTGTACGAAGCATTTGGGATCATACAGCAGAAGGGAAAGAGCATAGATAGGCCTGGGAGCCAGAGGATCTGGACTCTAATCCTGGCTCTGCCACTTGTCTGCTGTGTGAACTTGGGCAAGTCACTGGACATCTCTGTGCCTCACTTTCCTTATCTGTAAAATGGGGATTCAGTTCATCATCAATCGTATTTATTGAGCGCTTACTGTGTGCAGAGCTAAGATCAAAACCTGATCTCCCTCTATCTTAGACCGTGAGCCCCATGTGGGATAGGGACTGTGTCCAACCTAACTTGCAGCCCTTAGAACAGTGTTTGACACATAGTAAGTGCTTAACAATTATCAATATTTTTTAAAAAAAGAAAGAAAAAAAGGCATAGTCTCTGCTCTTAATTGAGCCTACTTTCTAATGGGAGAGACAGATCAGTCAATCAGTTGCATTTATCGAGTTCTTACTGTGCGTAGAGCAGTGTACTAAGTGCCTGGGAGACTACGCTATAATCAAGTGGGTCGATGTGATCCAGGCCCACAAGGATACAAAATGATTATGGTTATGAGGAGAATGAATGGAAAGAGGTGGATAAGGGAATACAAAGTGGTAGTTGGATTAGGTATCGTGGGTGGGCAGCGCTGGAAAGTAGTTGTTCTTTGTGGATCCGGGCCGGGCATAGATGAAGAGATGGCCTCTATAGGTAGGGTACAGCAATTTATGTCCGTATCTGCAGTTTATATTAGTTTCTGTCTCCCCCTCTAGACTGTAAGTTCGTTGTGGGCAGGGAATGCATCTTTTTATTATTATATTGTACTCTCCCAAGCGCTTAGTACTGTGCTTTGCACAAAGTAAGTGCTTAATAAATATGAATGAATAAACGAACAAACACGGCAGTCGGGCTGATCGGTACCTGCTAAATCTCCGGGCTTTAAAGTGTCAGCTTCAGAGCTGGCCGGAGGACCACTGGAGAGTCAGGGAGTGGCTTGGACTAGATTATAATAATAATAGTATTTGTTAAGCGCTTACTATAATAATGATGGGATTTGTTAAGTGCTTACTATGTGCAAAGCACTGTTCTAAGCGCTGGGGAGATTACAAGGAGATCAGGTTGTCCCCCGGCGGGCTCACAGTCTTCATCCCCATTTTACAGATGAGGGAACTGAGGCCCAGAGAAGTGAAGTGACTTGCCCACAGTCACACAGCTGACAACTGGCGGAGGCAGGATTTGAACCCATGTCCTCTGACTCTAAAGCCCGGGCTCTTTCCACTGAGCCACGCTTACTATGTGTGAAGCACTATTCCAAGCGCTGGGGGATTACAAGGTGATCAGGTTGTCCCACGTGGGGCTCACAGTCTTAATCCCCATTCTACAGATGAGGTAATTTAGGCCCAGAGAAATGAAATGACTTGCCCAAAGCCACACAGCTGACAATTGGCAGAGCTGGGTTTAGAACCCATGACCTCTGACTCCAAAGCCCGGGCTCTTTCCACTGAGCCACGCTGCTTCTCTAATAATTATGGTATTTGTTGAGTACTTGCTATGTGCCAGACACTGTTTGAAGCACTGGGGTAGATACGAGGTAATTGAGATTGACGCAGTCCCTGACCCCCGGAGGACTCACAGTCCTAATCCCACATTTTACAGATGAGGAAACTGAGGCCCAGAGAAGTGAAGGGACTTGCCCAAGGTGGCCCAACAGACAGGTGGTGGATCAGGAATTAGAACCCATGAACTAGATGATCTCCTACCAGCCACCCTCGTAGGTGGGTGGTGTTTACTAGAAGCAGTGTGGTCTAGTAGAAAGAGCACTTACCCGAGAATTAGGGCACCTAGATTCTAATCGTGACTCCTCCACTTTTTTTTAATGGTATTTGTTAAGCCAGGCAGTGTTCTATGCACTGGGGTAGATACAAGATAATTAGGTCGGACACAGTCCCTATCCCACGTAGGGCTCACGGACTTAATCCTCATTTTACAGGTGAGATAACCGAAGAACAGGGAGGTTAAGTGCCGTGCCCAAAGTTATACATCAGACAAGTGGCAGAGCCGGGACTAGAACCCAGTTCCTCTGACTCCCAAGGTCCGGGCTCTTTCCACTAGGCTATGCTTCTTCTCGTGGCCTGCAAGGTGACCTTGGGCAAGCCACTTCACTTGTCAGGATGTGCAAAGTGGTGAATAAATACCTGTTCACCTTCCCTCTTAGACTTTGAGTCCAGTCCAGTGTGGGACAGGGACCATGCCTGGCCCGATTATCCCATATCTGCCCCAACACTTGGCTCATAGTAAGCGCTTAACCAGTACCACACTTATCACTTTGAAGATGATGGTAATGATGTCGATGATGTGAAGGAACCCAGGGGAAGACATACTTGACCCCTGTACAGGTCTGGGATCGCATATCAACCTTCCTGTTTTTTTCTTTCCCTAGGTCTCACCAAATCTCATACCTATGCGACAGATCACAACTTGATACATGGATCAGAAGTCACCAGCCCACGGAGCTGTTGGGGGAAAAATGTTTTGCGGGGTTTTTTTTTTGAAAAAACAAAAAACAGGAATTCTTGGCCAGGAAATCACAGCTGTCTGTTTTGCATGTATACTCTTTATAATGGGCTGCTCTTTGTTTCTCGTAGCTTCTCTGGCTTTGAATAACAGGGCAAACATTTTTTTGTCTCTCATTACATCATGTTTTAATACGAAGGGAATATGTACCTGTTCTTCATTCATTCATTCATTCATTCGTATTTATAGAGCGCTTACTGTATGCGGAGCAATCATCATCATCATCAATCGTATTTATTGAGCACTTACTATGTGCAGAGCACTGTACTAAGCGCTTGGGAAGTACAAATTGGCAACATATAGAGACAGTCCCTACCCAACAGTAGGCTCACAGTCTAAAAGGGGGAGACAGACAACAAAACAAAACAAGTTGACAGGTGTCAATACCATCAAAATAAATATAATTATAGCTATATACACATCATTAATAAAATAAAGTAATACATAAGTACAAATATGCACAAGTGCTGTGGGGAGGGGAAGGGGGTAGGGCAGAGGGAGGGAGGGGGGGCGATGGGGAGGGGAGGAAGAGGAGAGGGAAAGGGGGGCTCAGTCTGGGAAGACCTCCTGGAGGAGGTGAGCTCTCAGTAGGGCTTTGAAGAGAGGAAGAGAGCTAGTTTGGCGGATGTGTGGAGGGAGGGCATTCCAGGCCAGAGGTAGGATGTGGGCCAGCAATCGACTGCAGGACAGGTGAGAACTAGGCCCAGTGAAGAGGTTAGCAGCGGCAGAGGAGCTGAGTGTGTGGGCTGGGCTGGAGAAGGAGAGAAGGGAGGTGAGGTAGGTGGGGGCGAGGTGACGGAGAGCTTTGAAGCTGAGAGTGAGGAGTTTTTGCTTGATTTGAAGGTTGATAGGCAACAACTAGAGATTTTTGAGGAGGGGAGAGTGACATGCCCAGAACGTTTCTGTAGAAAGATAATCCGGGCAGCAAAATGAAGTATAGACTGAAGCTGGGAGAGACAGAAGGATGGGAGGTTAGAAAGGAGGCTGATGCAGTAATCTAGTCGGGATAGGATGAGTGACTGTACTAACAAGGTAGCGATTTGGATGGAGAGGAAAAGGTGGATCTTGGCGATGTTGTGGAGGTGAGACCGGCAGGTTTTGATGACGGATTGGATGTGTGGAGTGAATGAGAGAGCAGAGTCAAGGATGAAACCAAGGTTGCAGGCTTGTGAGACGGGAAGGATGGTAGTGCTGTCCACAGTGATGGGAAGTCTGGAAGAGGACAGGGTTTGGGAGGGAAGATAAGGAGCTCAGTCTTAGACATGTTGAGTTTTAGGTGGCGGTCAGACATCCAGATGGAGATGTCCTGAAGGCAGGAGGAGACACGAACCTGGAGGTGTAGATTTGGGTGTCATCAGCGTAGAGATGATAGTTGAAGCCATGGGAGCGAATGAGTTCACCAAGGGAGTGAGTACAGATGCAGAACAGAAGGGGACCAAGAACTGACCCTTGAGGAACCCTTACAGTAAGAGGGTGGGAGTGGGAGGAGGAGCCTGCGAAGGAGACTGAGAATGAATGGCCAGAGAGATGAGGAGATTCAGTAGAGGACAAAGTCTGTGAAGCCAAGGTTGGATAACGTACTGAGGAGACGGGGATGGTCCACAGTGTCAGAAGCAGCTGTGGTCGAGGAGGATTTGGATAGAGTAGGAGCCATTGGATTTGGCAAGAAGGAGGTCATTGGAGACCTTTTAGAGGGCAGTTTTGGTGGAGTGGAGAGAACAGAAGCCAGATTGGAGGGGGTCCAGGAGAGAGTTGGAGGAGAAGAATTTAAGGCAGAGAGTGTTGATGACTCTAGGAATTTGGAAAGGAAGGGTAAGAGGGAGATGGGTGATATAACTGGAGTGGGTAGTGGGGTCAGGGGAGAGTTTTTTGGGATGGGGGAGACGTGGACATATTTGAAGGTGGAGGGGAAGGAACCAGTGGAGAGTGAACGGTTGAAGATGGAAGTTAAGGATGGGAGGAGGGAAGGGGTGAGAGATTTCATAAGATGAGGCAATGGGGTCTGAAGCACAGGTGGAAGGGGTGGCTCTTGAGGGAGGAGATCTCATCTGAAAATACTGCTGAGAGGATGGGAAAGTAGAGGCGAGGGTTGAGGGGATGGAGAAAGGGGAGGGGTGACTTTGGGGAGCTCAGACCTGATGGTGTTAATTTTACTAATGACGTAGGTGGCCAGATGGTTGGGGGTGAGAGAGGGAGGAGGGGGAGGAACAGGGGGCCTGAGGAGGGAGTTAAATGTCTGGAACAGCTGACAGGGGTGTTGGGCATAGGTGTCAATAAGGGAAGGGAAATAGTTTTGCCTGGCAGAGGAGAGGACAGAGTTAAGGCAGGAAATGATAAATTTTAAGTGAAAAGGTTGGCCAGGTGTTTAGACTTTGGCCGGCAGCATTCAGCAGCTCGAGCATAAGAGTGAGGGAGGCGGACAGTGGCAGTGATCCAGGGCTGTGGGTTAGTGATGCGAGCGACGGAGGCTTAGAACAGTACTTGGCACATAGTAAATGCTTATCAAATAACCAAAATTATTATCCTGGAAGAGGTGGGATTTAAGTGCTTTGAACAGTGCTTTGCACATAGTGAGCGCTTAATAAATGCCATTATTATTTAAGGATTTTGAAGGTGGCTTTGAAGGTGACTTTTCCAGGCTGTAGGAGGATGGGAGGGACTCCAAGCAGGAGGGGAGATGTGTGCCATGGAGCAGAGGTGGGAGTCTATGAAATAGAGTGTGTTAATCAGGGCTGACTGTTCCGTCCAAAGGAAGAGGACAGTAGAAGAATGGTATTCATTACTGGGGTGATTGTTAGGAAGGTCTGTGGACCGGGTATTACACCATCAACCAAAGGGACAGGATGGAAGAGAACAAAGGAAAGAACTGCTGGAGATCATCTTCATGAACAACAAATTCGGAATGAGGGAATAAGAATAGCTGGAGATTGTCTTCAAGGACAGCAAATTCAAGGTGAAGGAGTAAGACTAGCTGGAGATTGTCTTCAAGGACCAACATAAGATCATCCTTAGTAAACAGGAACAATGAAGCAAGCAAGGAGAGGGTAAAGATTGGATAAGTTGGAAGCAGCGTGGCCTGGGGAAAGAGCATGCGCCTTGGAGTCAGAACATTTGGGTTCTAGCCCAAACTGCCGCTTGACTGCTGGATGACCTTGAGCAAACCATTTAACTTCTCTGTCCCTGTTACCTCATCTGTAAAATGGGAATAAAATCCTCCTCCGACTGAGAGCATGCAGGCAGGTGAGAGAGCAAATGGCAGATGTTCTATTTGGTTCTGGGGGTGAAGGGAGAGCAAGGAGGCCCAGCGGTGGTTCTTTAGCCAGCCCAGGGGGCACAGAGCTCGGCAGGGGTGGGGAGAGAGCTTCTCAGCCAAGGCCAGGGGGCTGAGGCCATGCAGGGCCCACGTCTTGCTCAGCTGTGATGGAAGACAGAAACAATAGGCTGGAGCTGGAGAATGGGAGTCTGAAGGACCTGGTGTCTAATCCCAGCTACGCCACTTGTCTGTGGGGTGAACTTGGGCGAGTCTCATAACCTCTCTGTGCCCTCGTTCCCACATCTGTAAAATGGGAGATTCATTCTGTCAGCCCCATGTGGGACATAGCCTGTGTCCAAGCTGATTAGCTTGTAGCTACCTCAGTGCTTAATACAGAGCCTGGCACATAGTAAGCACTTAACGAATAACATTTTAAAAAAAGAGACTAGGAGGCACAACAATGGCTTTTGTATCCAGCCCAGTGGGAGAATAGTAGTAATAGTAATAATAATGATGGTACTTGTTAAGCAGTTACTATGTACCAGGCACTGTACTAAGCTCTGGGGTGGATTCAAGCAAGTTGGGTTGGACACAGTCCCTGTCCCACGTGGGGCACACAGTCTCACTCCCCACTTTTTACAGATGAGGTAACTGAGGCCCAGAGAGGTGAAGCGACTGCCCAAGGTCACACAGCAGACAAATGGCAGAGCTGGGGTTAGAACCCATGAGTTTCTGACTCTCAGGCCTATACTCTATCCACTGTACCATGCTGCTTCCTGTACAGTGCAACTGATTTGGTACACACCAACCCTGATCTCTGTGAGCAAACGGAGGCGTGGAGAGGCCCTTGGAGGGGAACCAGGGTGGAGCCGGGGATGTTTGTTGGAAGGGGTAAAAGGGCCCTAGTTCTGACATCTTCATTTTTCTTAGGGTATTTGTTAAGCACTTACTATGTTCCAAGCACTGTTCTAAATACTGGAGTCTTGTCTTATGCTGGTGTGTCATTTCTGACCTTTAGCGACACCATGGGCACTTCTCTCCCAGGATACCCTACCTCCATCTGCAATCATTCTGGTAGTGGATCCATAGAGTTTTCTTGGTAAAAATATGGAAGTGGCTGACCATCACCTTCTTTGGTGCAGTAAACTTGGGTCTCCACCCTTGATTATTTCTTCCCCTACCACTGCTGCTCAGCACAGGTGTGTTTTGACTTGTAGCAGATTGCCTTCCACCCCCATGCCACTGCCCAAGCTACGAACGGAATGGGTATGCCTCTGACTCTCCCTCCTGTTGCCGAGACTGGTAGAATACTGAAAACCCTCCAGGTGCCATCCTGAGAGGGGAAGTGTTGGAGTAGATACAAGTTTATCAGGTTGGACACAGTTTCTGCCCAACATGGGGCTCACTGTCTAAGAAGGAGGGAGAACAAGTATTTAACCTCCATTTTCCAAATGAAGCAACTGAGGCTAAGTGAATTGTCTTGCCCAAGGTTACACAGTCAACAACTGATGGAACCAGGATTAGACCAACTCCCTGCTTAGAGAAGCAGCATGGCTCACTGGAAAGAGCCCGGGCTTTGGAGTCAGAGGTCATGGGTTCAAATTCCGGCTCTGCCAATTGTCAGCTGTGTGACTTTGGGCAAGTCACTTCACTTCTCTGGGCCTCAGTTCCCTCATAGGGAAAATGAGGATTAAGACTGTAAGCCCCCCGTGGGGCAACCTGATCACCCTGTAACCTTCCCCAGCGCTTAGAACAGTGCTTTGCACATAGTAAGCGCTTAATAAATGCCATTATTATTATTACCATTTCTTACCATTACCACCCAGACTAAACATTTCGACCCACTCAGCAGATAGAACAGAAAAGCACCTCGTGAAATCCACTCTCTCCAACATTAGCGATGTTGCCATCTTCATGATAATAATAATAATAATAGTGGTATTTGGTAAGCGCTTACTATATGCCAGCACTGTAACCATGTGCTGGGGTAGATATAAGGTAATCAGGTTGGACACAATACGATGTCCCCCATGGGGCTCACAGTCTCAATCCCCATTTTGCAGGTAAGGTAACTGAGCACAAGGAAGTAAAGTGAATTGTCCAAGGTCACAGAGCGGACGAGTGGTGGAGCTGGGATTAGAACCCAGGTCCTTCTGACTCCTCGGCCTGTGCTCTATCTACTAGGCCACACTGCTTCCTATGTCTTCCAATTAGATTCAGCCCCTCAAGCCACACACAGTTCCCTGCAGAGGAGTGTTGGGTAAAACAGGGTATTTTTCATCATTTGTGCTCCAGAAGAGGCAAAAACCTAACATTAATGCTTCAGCCATGTAATAGAGTTATTGAAATGGACTAAAGATTCACCTGATACAATACACTGAGCGCAGAGGGTATTGTGAATTATTTGGGGATATGTTAGAATTGCAGCAAAGGAGTTTGTATAGAAGGGGTCAATCGAGTCACCGTGGTGTAGCAATGAGGAAAATCACCTAAGTGAGCTGGAGGCGTTGGGACTCTTTAGACTAGAAATAACAAAGCAACAAAGATTCTGAAACCCACTGAATTCTGCCGAAATAGGGAGAGATGTTCAAGGTCATCTTTGGTTGGGGAAATAAGCTGAGAAACAGTGTGGCCTAATGGAGAGTTTACAGGCTTGGGAGTCAGAAGAACCTGGGACCTCACCTTGGCTCTGCCACTTGTCTGCAATATGACCTTGGGCAAATCATTTCACTTTTCTATGCCTCAGTTTCCTCATCTGTAAAATGGGGATGATCCCCATTGGGACTTTGGACTGTGCCTAACCTGTTTAGCTTGTATCTACCCCAGCGCTTAGTACAGTGCCTGTCATATAGTAAGTAATTAACAAATACAGTTAAAAAACAAAAAGGAAGAAGAAGTTTGCCTGACTAAAGCTGGCGATGTATAAGCTTGGGGGTCATTGGGGTTCATTTCTTTCTCTTGGAGAAATATAACATTTCAAAGTAATAATAATGGCATTTATTAAGCGCTTACTATGTGCAAAGCACTGTTCTAAGCGCTGGGGAGGTTACAAGGTGATCGGGTTGCCCCACACGGGGCTCACAGTCTTCATCCCCATTTTACAGACGAGGTAACTGAGGAACAGAGAAGTTAAGTGACTTGCCCAAAGTCACACAGCTGACAACTGGCGGAGCCGGAATTTGAACCCATGACCTCTGACTCCAAAGCCTGGGATCTTTTCTACTGAGCCACACTGCTTCTGCTTCTAAAGTAGGCATTAAACAAAACCAAGAAGCAGCTGATTTCCCTCCTGACCCCCGCAGTTCCATGGGAAAACTATAGAGAAGAAGGTATTGTGGCCAAAATAGGCATATTTTTCCCTTCTTGAAGGTTCCTGCAATCAGTGTCTCTCTAAGCTCCACTTGGGTTTGGAAAAGCACCTATAGGCACAGAACAGTAGTAATTGTCATCATCAACACTTGTCAGCTATGTGACCTTGAGCAAGTCACTTCACTTTTCTGGTCCTCAGTTCCCTCATCTGTAAAATGGGGATTAAGACTGTGAGCCCCACAACCTGATTACCTTGTATCTACCCTAGCACTTAGAGCAGTTCCTGGTACCTAGTAAGTGCTTAACGAATACCATCATTATTAGTGGTAGGAGGATTTGATAAGCACTTACTAGGTGCCAAGCACTGCAGTAAGCACTGGATAGATTCAAGATCACCAGGACCCATGTGGAGCACACATTTTAAGTAAGATGGAGAACAGGTATTGAATCCCCATTTTGCAGATGAGGTAACTGAGGCACGGAGATGTGAAGTGACTTGCCCAAGTTCACCTAGCAGACAAGAGGCAGAGCCAGGTCCTCTGTATCCCAGGTCCATACTAACTATATAACAGACACATTCCCTGCCCACAACAAGTTGACAGTCTTGAAGGGGAGACAGGCATTAATATAAATAAATGTTACAGATATGTACATAAGTGCTGTGGGGCTGGGAGGGGGATGAATAAAGGGAGCAAGTCAGAGTGATGCAGAAAGGAGTGGGAGAAGAGGAAAGGGATGTAGTCAGGGAGATGCCTTCCTTAGGCTTTGAAGTAATAGTAATAATGATGAAGATATTTGTTAAGCACTTATTATGTGCCAAGCACTGTTCTAAGCACTGGGGGAGATACAAGGTAATCAGGTTGTCCCGCGTGGGGCTCACAGTTTTAATTCCCATTTTACAGATGAGGTAACTGAGGCCCAGAGAAGTTAAGTGACTTGCCCAAAGTCACACAGCTGACAAGAGGCGGAGTCGGGCTTAGAACCCACGACCTCTAACTCCCAAGTCCGTGCTCTTCCCACTACCGGATAAGAGGAGTGAGGGCATTCCAGGCCAGAGGCAGGATGGAGGAGAGAGGTCAGCGGTGAGATAGATGAGATTGAGGTATAGTAAGAAGATTAGCATTAGAGGAGCGAAGTATGTGGCCTGGGTTTGTAGTAGGAGAGTAGTGAGGTGAGGTAAGTGGGGGCAAGGTGATTAAGTGCTTTAAAGCCAATGGTGAGGAGTTTCTGTTTGATGCGGAGGTGAACGGGCAACCATTGGAGGTTCCTGAGGAGTGGGGAAGCGTGGCCTGAACGTTTTTGTAGAAAAATGATCTGGGCAGCGGAGTGAGGCCCAGAGAAATGGCATGACTTGCTCACACAGCAGATAAGGGGCAGTATGGAGATTAGAACCCAGGTCCCCAAATGACCAGGACTCTAATCTATCCACTAGGCTGTGCTGCATAGGACTGAAAGATGACTAATGAAGCAACAGCAGTGTGAAATTAGGAAAGTGTACACCTGTTGGATATACAGAGCAGTGCTCATCACCTATTCATTCAATCGTATTTATTGAGTGCTTACTGTGTGCACAGCACTGTACTAAGCGCTTGTGTGCAGAACACCAGAAGGAGCACCTACTTTACTTGAAAACCTACTGTGTGCCGAGCATTTAATTCCATCATCATCGTCACTACTGTGTTGTGACCCACAGTGGACATCAAAGACACAGTCCTTGTCCTCCAGGTCTTCCCTTAATTGGGGTTTAGAGGGGAGCTAATTGCTACAGAGGGTTTAATCGGCTCAGGCAGTTCAAGGAGGAAGAAGGAGAAAGGCAGAATCAATTCAAGGCGGCTATCACCAGGCATTCGAGGAAGTTCTGCCGCTCCCTGGACCCATGGTGGAGTGGAAATATTCTCGGGTGTATTTGATCAGTTCCAGGATCTGAGGGAGTGGGGAGTGGGGGAGCGCTCTGGAGGGGATTCTGGTGTCGGAAATTGAGAAAGGCAGAGAGGAGAGAGAAGACAGAAGGTGCTGTTTGTTCAAAATGTAGGCCAGCTGGGGACAGAGCTGCCTTTCAGTGGAATCATTTCTTCTTGGATCACCTGTCCTTTCCAAAAGGCCAGCGGTTGCAGCACCTGCCATTACTCAGACAGCTGACTTTGGAGGGACAACGAAGCTTGTTTGACAAGCCCCCGTTTGCAGGTGGGAGATGGTTTTAGAAACTGTTAGGAAGTAGAAAAAATGTGCTCAGCACACGGAAGCCCCTCAGATTATTCATTCATTTAATCATATTTATTGAGCGCTTACTGTGTGCAGAGCACTGTACTAAGCGCTTGGGAAGTACAGGTTGGCAACATATAGAGACGGTCCCTACCCAACAACGGGCTCACAGTCTAGAAGGGGGAGACAGACAACAAAACAAAACATGTGGACAGGTGTCAAGTCACCAGAATAAATAAAAATAGAGCTAGATGCACGTCATTAACAAAATAAATAGAAAACAAAATAAATAGATTATAGAGAGATGGGTTTCTTGTGGGGAAATCAAGTGTTCTTGGCCCTGGCATTCTTATTTGATTTCTTATATATGCTGAGTACTTCCTCAGGGCAGAGACCTAGATGGGGTTCTTGGGAATATACAAAAAAATAGAAGATAAACAAAAGAAAAGCAGCACTGCCTAGTAGATAGAGCACAGGGCTGGGAGTCAGAAGGTCCTGGGTTCTAAACCCAGATCCACTAGTCTGCTGTGTGACCTTGGGCAACTCACTTCACTTCTCTGTGTTTCAGTTACCTCATCCATAAAATGTGGATTAATAATAATAATAATGGCATTTATTAAGTGCTTACTATGTGCAAAGCACTGGTCTAAGCGCTGGAGAGGTTACAAGGTGATCAGGTTGTCCCACGGGGGGCTCACAGTCTTAATCTCCATTTTACAGGTGAGGTAACTGAGGCCCAGAGAAGTGAAGTGATTTGCCCAAAGTCACACAGCTGACAGGTGAGGTAACTGAGGCCCAGAGAAGTGAAGTGATTTGCCCAAAGTCACACAGCTGACAATTGGCAGAGCTGGGATTTGAACCCATGACCTCTGACTCGAAAGCCCGTGCTCTTTCCACTGAGCCACACTGTCTCTCTTAAGCAGCTTAAGGGACTTAAGGGACTTGACTGTAAATCCCTTGTGGGACAGGGACTGTGTCCAACCAGATTACTTTGTATTTACACCAATGGTTAGAACAGTGCCCGGCACATAGTAAGCGCTTAACAAATACCTTGAAAAAAAGAAGGAACAGGAAATTACCCCAGAAGGATTTAATTAACCATTATAGGAGGGGAGACAAACCCAGAAAACAAGTACATTTTAGAAATTTCAGCCAACCAACTGAGAAAACAACTAACCAACTGAGAAAACAACTACATTTTAGAAATTTAAACCAACCCTAGCAGCATGGCCCAGTGGATAGAGCACGGGTGTGGGAGTAAGAGAACCATACTCTTAATCCTGACTCCGACATGTGTCTGCTCAGTGACTATGAGCAAGTCACTTCACTTCTCTGTGCCTGTTACCTCACCTGTAAAATGAGGATTAAAACTGTGAGCCCCAAGTGGGACAGGGACTGTGTTCAACCTGATTACCTTGTTTGTACCCCAGTGCTTTAAACAGTGCTTGGCACATAATCAGCATGTAACAAATACCACTATTATTATCATTATTATTGCTTTCCTCTCCCATTCCCAATCCAGAATGCCCCCAACATTCCGCAGTTAAAGGCTATTCTCTCTGGGCTGTCTGCTGCTATGGTGGGGATGGCAAGACACAGACACTGAAATAATAATAATAATAATTAAATAATATCTGTAAAGTGGAGATTGAGGTTGTGATCCCCCCATGGGACAGGGACTGTGTCCAATCCAATTTTCTTGTATCTACCCCAGCCCTTAGTACAGTGCCTGGCACATGGTAAGCACTTGACAAATACCATCATTGTTATTATTAGTCTCAAGGAATCAACTATTAAATATTATAAGATTAAATATTATTATTTAATAATAATAATAATGAGGGATTTATTATCATAATAATAGTATTTGTTAAGCGCTTACTATGTGCCAAGCACTGTTCTAAGCACTGGGATAGATACAAGGTTATCAGGTTGTTCCACGTGGGGCTCACGGTCTTAATCCCCATTTTACAGATGAAATTACTGAGGCACAGAGAAGTAAAGTAACTTGCCATAAGTCACACAGCTGATGTGGCAGATCTGGGCTTAGAACCCATGACCTCTGACTGTACTCTTTCCACTAAACCACATTGCATTTACTATGTGCCAAGCAGGCGGATTCAAGATAATCAATCAGAGCATCACAGCCTCTGTCCCACAAGGGCCTCAGAGTCTTAGGGGGAAGGGAGAATGGATGTTCAATCCCCATTTCACAGATAAGAACACTGAGGCCCAGGTAAATTACATAACTTGCCCAAGGTCACACAGTGGGCAAGTGGAAGCAATGTGGTCTAGTGGACAGAGCCTGGGAATCAGAAGGACCTGGGTTCTAGTCCTGGCTCCACTTGCTGTGGGACCTTGGGTAAGCCACTTCACTTCTCTGTGCCTCTGTTGCATCATCTGTAAAATGGGGATTAAGACTGTGAGCCCCAGGTGGGGCAGGGACCGTATCCAATCTGATGAACTTGAGCCCGTTGTTGGTTAGGGACTGTGTCTATATGTTGCCAACTTGTACTTCCCAAGTGCTTAGTACAGTGCTCTACACACAGTAAGTGCTCAATAAATACAATTGAATGAATGAATGAATCTGCCCAAGTGCTTAGAGCAGTGTTTGGCACATAGTAAGCGCTTAACAAATATCATAAAATATTATTATCATCATTATTATTGTATTTAAGTGCTTACTATGTGCCAAACCCTGTTCCAAGCCCTGGGGCAGATATAAATTAATCAAATTGGACCTAGTCCCTAACCCATATGAGGCTCAATGTCTAAGTTGGAGGGAGAAAAGGTATTATCATTATTATTATTGGTATTTGTTAAGCATTTACTATGTGCCAGACACCATACTAAGCACTGGGGTAGAAACAAGATAATAGGGTTGGACAGAGTCTATATCCCACATGGAGCTCACAGTCTTAATCCCCATTTTAAAGGTCAGGTAACTGAGGACTAGAGAAGCCAAGTGACCTGTCCAAGGTCACATAGCAAACAAGTGGCAAAGGCAGGACTAGAACCCAGGCCCTCTGACTCTGGCCTATGCTTTATCCACTGGGTCATTATGTCTCCCATTATGATATCAATTACAATATGATAGTTGTGTTGCAGAAAACACTCAGTTAACAAGAGATAGTATTGCTTCTTTCATTGTTTCATTGGGAAATAAGGAATTAAGAGGAAGATGGATTGAAAACAATGGATTTCCTTCTGTCCCACCAGGTGAAATTTAAGAAAGTTGAGGGAAATGAAAAGGAGGCTTTCCAGGATTAATTTATCTCCCCACTTCACTCCCCTCAACTGTCATAACTAGTTCTCCCGATCATCACTTCAAGTGCTCATCCCATATTCTTTGTTGCTTCCCCCTCCTTGTCATTAATTTCAGCATCCATTTCCCCACTGCAAAATAGTTGATTCCTTGAGACTGATAATAACAATGATGGTATTTGTCAAGTGCTTACCATGTGCCAGGCACTGTACTAAGGGCTGGGGTAGATACAAGCAAATTGGATTGGACACAGTCCCTGTCCCATGGGGGGATCACAACCTCAATCCCCACTTTACAGATGAGGTAACTGAGGCTTGATTGATTGATTGATTGATTGAAGTGACTTGTCCAAGGTCACAGAGCAGACACATGGCCCCTTTTAGACTGTGAGCCCACTGCTGGGTAGGGACTGTCTCTATATGTTACCAACTTGTACTTCCCAAGCGCTTAGTACAGTGCTCTGCACACAGTAAGCACTCAATAAATACGATTGATGATGATGATGATGATGGCAGAGCCGGGATTAGAACCTATGACCTTCTGACCCCCAAGCCCGTGCTCTATCCTCTATGCCATGTAGGGACTATGTCTACTAACACTGCCGTATCTTCTCAATTACTCAGAACAGTGCTCCATACACATTTGGTGCTCAATAAATACTAATTAATCAATGGTATTTACTGAGTTCTTACTGTGTGCAGAGTGCTGTGCTAAAGGCCTGGGGGAGTGCAATAGAACAGAGTTGGTAGACACGTTCCCTGCCCCTAAAGAGTTTACAAAGTAGAGGGGGAGATTGAACGGAAAGTCTTGCTTCAGACAATCTACGTTGTCTTGGCAGTTTTTCTGAGGCTTGTCTTACACTTCTCTGTCGTTCATTAGCACAACACTGAGAACCAATTTGCACCAGTTTAAAGTTCAGTTTTGAGTGAAAGATGATAACAATATTGCCATTGGTTCCTGGGACAACGCTTATGAGCTGATGACTGTGTTGCCATGGTGATTCTTTGATTCTGCTTCTAACAAGCTTTTGAACAAGCATGCCTACAGAACCATACTGCATTATAACCATTCACTATCACATTTTAGCACTGAAGCTCCTGTATTCTCCCACTGCATCCTATCCAAATTGCTCTCTAAAATGTTGTGTTCCGGCAAAAAGATGTCTACGTCATTCAATCCAATTAGCAGATAGAGCACAGACCTGGGACTCTGAAGGTCCTGGTTTTAATTCTGGCTCTACCGCTTGTCTGCTGTGTCTTCTAGACTGTGAGCCCACTGTTGGGTAGGGACTGTCTCTATATGTTGCCAACTTGTACTTCCCAAGCGCTTAGTACAGTGCTCTGCACACAGTAAGCGCTCAATAAATACGATTGATTGATTGATTGATTGATCTCGGGCAACTCACTTAACTTCTCTGTGCCTCAGTTACCTCATCTGTAAAATGGGGATTAAGACTGTGAGCCCCACATGGGACTGTGTGATCTTGGGCTGTGTGACCTGATTACTTTGAATCTACCCCAGCGCTTAGAACAGTGGTTGGCACATAGTAAACACTTAACCAATACCATAAAAAAGCCAGGGGGGAGGGGAAGGCATGGTTTCAGTATAGCCATCAAGCAATAAAACCTGCCTTGGGGACTTCTGATATAGCTTGGAACATTTGTTTTTCTGGCTCTCTCTTAGATCGTTAGAATTTGAAAAGTACCAACTAGGAAATACTTTGTTTTTGTTACAGGTAAGCTCCCTCTAGACTCTAAGCTTATTGGTGGAAGGGAATGTGTTTGTTGTATTGTTGTGTTGTACTCTCCCAAATGCTTAGTAATAATAATAGTAATAATTATGGTATTTGTTAAGCACTTCCTATGAGCCAAGCACGGTTCTAAGCACTGGGGTAGACACAAGGTAATCAGGTTGTCCCACGTGGGGCTCACAGTCTTAATGCTCATTTTACAGATGAGGTAACTGAGGCCCAGATAAGTTAAGTGACTTGCCCAAAGTCACACAGCTGACAAGTAGTGGAGCCGGGATTTGAATAAAGAGGGCAAGTCAGGGCGTTGTAAAAGGGAGTGGGGAAAGGGGAAAGGAGGGCTTAGTCAGGGAAGGCCTTTTAATAATAATAATAATAATAATAATAATAATAATAATGGTATTTGTTAAGCACTTACTATGTGCAAAGCACTGTTCTAAGCGCTGGGGAGATACCAGGTGATCAGGTTGCCCCCTGTGGGGCTCACAGTCTTAATTCCCATTTTACAGATGAGGTAACTGAGGCACAGAGAATTAGAACCCATGACCTCTGACTCCCAAGCACGTGTTCTTGCCATTAGGCCATGCTGCTTCTCTTAGTATAGTGTTCTCCACACAGTAAGCGCTCAATAAAAACAATGGATTGATTGTGATTGATTGAAACGTCTTGTGGGTGTTAACTTGATGTTGCTTATGATACTTTTGAGAATTGTACCTGGGTGATTCTGACCCGATCTCACATGCCAGAGACATTACAGCTTTGGCCCCTGCAGGCAGATCAGGTGACCCTCCTGCCCAGGTCAGGTGGTCAATCAATCAATCAGTCAATCGCATTTATTGAGTGCTTACTGTGTGCAGAGCACTGTACTAAGCGCTTGGGAAGTACAAGTTGGCAACATATAGAGACAGTCCCTACCCAACAGTGGGCTCACCGTCCTGACCTGGACCTCCTGGGTACTTTGTGATTCATTCATTCATTCAATCATATTTACTGAGCACTTACTGTAGGCAGAATACTGTACTAAGCACTTGGGAAGTACAAGTTGGCAACATATAGAGATGGTCCCTACCCAACAGTGGGCTCACAGTCTAGATGTGATGACATCTGCTAGATGCTGGACAATAGTTATAGTGCCTCAAAGGGGAGTCTATTGTCCACCAAAATGTGGTCAAGAAATTCCTTATAGGTTTCTTGATGATGATGATGCCATTTGTTAAGTGCTTACTATGTTCATTCATTCATTTATTCATTCAATTGTATATATTGCCAAGTACTGTTCTCAACACTGGGAGTAGATACAAGGTATTTAGGTTGTCCCATATGGGGCTCACAGTCTTAATGCCCATTTTACAGATGAGGTAACTGAGGCACAGAGAAGTGAAATGACTTGCCCAAGGTCACACAGCAGATGGTGGAGATTCATTCATTCATTCATTCAATCTTATTTATTGAGCGCTTACTGTGTGCAGAGCACTGTACTAATCGCTTGGGAAGTACAAGTTGGCAACATATAGAGATGGATTAGAACCCATGTCCTCTAACTTCCAAGCCAGTGCTCTGGCCACTAGGCCCTGCTGCTTCTCTATGTAGCAATCCATTTTCATTCAATCATCAGTCAATGGTATTTATTGAGCTCTTGCTGTGAGCAGAGCACTGCGCTAAGCGCTTAGGAAAGAATAGTACAACAGAGTTGGTAGACATCATCCCTGCCCACAAGGAGCTTACAGTCTATGGATGGAAATGTACATTACAGTAGATTAGGGATATAATAATAATAACAATAATAATAATAATGACATTTATTAAGTGCTTACTATGTGCAAAGCACTGTTCTAAGCTCTGGGGAGGTTACAAGGTGATCAGGTTGTCCCATGTGGGGCTCACAGTCTTCATCCCCATTTTCCAGGTGAGGGAACTGAGGCCCAGAAAAGTGAAGTGACTTGCCCAAAGTCACCCAGCTGACAAGTTGTGGAGCTGGGATTTGAACCCATTACCTCTGACTCCAAAGCCCGGGCTCTTTCCTCTGAGCCATGCTGCTTCTCCAGTGATAGAATATTACAATATTTACAAAAGTATTATGGGGCTGGGGTGAGTTTGAAAGTGCTTAAGGGTATGTAGCCAAGTTCACAGTCAGTACAGAAAGGAGGATGGGTAGCCAGTTGTTGGGTAGGGATTGTCTACATCTTTTGCCGAATTGTACTTTCCAAGCACTTAGTACAGTGCTTTGCACACAGTAAGAGCTCAATAAATAGGATTGAATGAATGAAATGAGGCCTTAATTGGGGAAGGCCTCTTGGAGGAGATGTGATTTTAGGAGGGATTTGAAGGTGAGGAGGAGGTGGACTGTTGGATATGAAGGTGGAGGAATTTCCAGGCTGGAGGGCAGATTCATTCACTCAACCATATTTATTGAGCGCTTACTGTGTGCAGAGCACTTTACTAAGCACTTGGGAAGTACAAGGTGGCAACATATAGAGATGGTCCCTACCCAACAACAGGCTCACAGTCTAGAAATGTGGGCGAGGGGCTGCTGGCAGGGTAGGCGAGATCAAGGTACAGAGAATAAGTTGGTGTTAGAGAAGAAGCATGGCTCAGTGGAAAGAGCATGGGCTTTGGAGTCAGAGGTCATGGGTTCAAATCCCGGCTCCACCAATTGTCAGCTGTGTGACTTTGGGCAAGTCACTTAACTTCTCTGGGCCTCAGTTACCTCATCTGTAAAATGGGGATTAAGACTGTGAGCCCCCCGTGGGACAATCTGATCACCTTGTAACCTCCCCAGGGCCTAGAACAGTGCTTTGCATATAGTAAGCACTTAATAAAGCCATTATTATTATTATTATTAGAGGAGTGGAATGTGCAGGAGTGTGCAGGTGATCAGTGAGGTTTTATAGGAGGGAGAGAGGTGATTGAATGTCTTAAAACCCTTGATAAGGAGTTTCTGTTTGATGTTGAGGTGGTTGGAAGACCATTGGAGGTTTTTGAGGAGTGGGACTCAATGGTTTTTCAGAAAAATGATCCAGTCAGCAGAGTGAAGTATGGATCGGAGAGGGTGGAGGCAGAATGCGGGAAGGTCAGTGAGGAGACTGATGCAGTAATCAAGGCAGGAAATGATGAGTGCTTGGATCAATGTGGTAGCAGTTTGGATGGAGAGGAAAGGACAGATTCTAGAGATGTTGTGAAGGGAGAAACAACAGGATTTTATGACAGATTGAATGTGTGGGCTGAATGAGAGAGATGAGTCGAGGATAATGCCAAAGTTATGGGCTTGTGAGACAGGGAGGATGGGGAATGATAGGGAAGTCGGGGAGAACAGGGTTCGGGTGGGAAGATGAGGAGTTCTGTTTAATTTGAGGTGTCAGTGGGACATCTAGGTAAAGCTGTCCTGAAGGCAGGAGGAAATGCTAGATGGCAAAGAAGAAGAAAGGCCAGGGCTGGAGTGGTAGATTTGGAAATCATCCACATAGAGCTGGTAGTTGAAACCTTGGGAGAGAAGTTCTCCAGGGGAGAGGGTGTAGATGGAGACTAGAAGGGGACTCACTGAGCCTTGAAGCATCCTCACAGTTACAGGGGAAGACAGAGGAAGACTAGGCAAAATAGACTGACAAGGAGTGATCAGAGAGATAGAAGGAGAACCAGTGACAGTGAAACTAAGGTTGGATAAAGTTTGAAGGAGAAGGGGGTGGCATCAGACATCTGAGAGGTGTAGAAGGTTTAGGATAGACTAGAGGACATCAGATTTGTTGAGAAAAGGGTCATTGGTTACTGTAGAGAGGACCGTTTCTGTTGGATTGAAGGGGATGGAAACCAGATTGGAGGGGATCAAGAAAAAATTGGAGGAGAGGAAGTAGTTTGGAGAGGAATGATAAGTGGGAGATGGGGTGATAACTGGAAGGTTTTTTAGGATGGGGAGATGTGGGTATGTTTGAAAGCAGTGGAGAAGAAATAACAGTAAAGTGAATGAAAATGGCAGTCAGGGATGGGAGAATTGCTTTGATAAGGTGAAAAGGGATGGGGTCAGAAGCATGGGTGGAGCAGGTAGAATTTGAGAGGAGAGGGGAGATCTCCTCTTGAGGTTCTGCTGGGAAGTATGGGAGAGTCAAAGAGGGAGCTGGAGGAGATAGAAGTTGCAGAGGAGCAGGGGAGATTTTATGGTGACCATGCATAATGATTTCAATTTTATTGATAAAGAATGTGGCCAGGTAGCTAGTTAAGAGCTAAAGATTATTGGGCCAGGGGACCAGGGTGGTTGAGGAGGGAGCTAAAAGTCTGGAACACCTGGTGTGGGCAATGAGTAATGGAGTCAGTAAAGATGGAGAAGTATTGTTGCCAGGTGGAGGAGAGGGCAGAATTAAATAAAGCAGGTGAGGATGAAATTAAGATGGATGAGATCTGCCGGATGTCAATATTTCCCACTAGCAGCACTCCACAGTTCGTGCATAAGAGCAGAGGAAGCATACTGTGGAGGTGATCCAGGGTTGGAGGTCAGTAGTATGAGATTGACTGAGGGGCAGGGGAGTGTGGGAATTGAATTCAGTTGGAAGGGTGAGGTTGAAGGTGTGGATTAGTTGTGATGAGAGAAGGTAGGTTGGGTATGGAGACTGGATGGGTCGTGATGACTTTAGAAAATTGGATGGATCTTGGTTGGGGAATAGTCCAAATTCTCTGGGAGGGGGAATATGGGAGAGGCGATAGATGAAGAGGTCATCCCTGTCTCTGTTCTCTTGTTCTATGATAGTGTTTTATGAAATTAAACTTGGAGTACAAGTCCCGTACAAGACTATAAAAATATCTTTAGGGTCCCTTCTATGAACAGTTACCTACATAGCAAGTTCTTTATTAGAGCGTAAATAATAATAATAATAATGATGGCATTTAACTGCTTACTATGTGCAGAGCACTGTTCTAAGTGCTGGAAACTCCTTGAGGGCAAAGACTGTGTCTTATATTTTTGTTTTATGCTGTCAAGTGACTTGTACAGTGCTCTGCTCAAGGTAGGCATGGATTCTAATCCTGGCTCTGCCACTTGTCTGCTGTGTGACCTTGGGCAAGTCACTTAACTTCTCTGTACCTCAGTTACCTCATCTGTAAAGTGGGAATTGAGACTGTGAGCCCCACGTGGGATAGGGACTGTGTCCAACTATATTTGCTTGTATCCATCCCAGCACTTACTACAGACACATTGTAAGTGCTTACCACATACTATTATTAATTATTATTATAGGTACCCACGACAGTGTTCTGCACACAGTATGTAGTCAGTACAGTGTTCCACACCCAGTAAGATTTCCAGTAAAATGGTCCACTCATCACAGGCGCTCAGTACAGTGTTGTCCATAAAGTGGGTGTTCAGTACAGGACTCTACACACATTATGAGTTCAATACAGTGCTTCAAACACAAAGAGCACCCAATTAAGTGCTTCATTCACAATACGCACCCAGTTCAGTGTTGTGCAAAAAGTGGATGCCTAAGGACAGTATTTCACACAGCTCAGAACAGTGCTTGGCACATAATAAGCACTTAATAAATACCATCATTATGAGGGAAGCAGTGTGGCTCAGTGGAAAGAACACAGGCTTGGGAGTCAGAAGTCATGGGTTCTAATCCCGGCTCTGCCACATGTCTGCTGTGTGACCTTGGGCAAGTCACTTCACTTCTCTGAGCCTCAATTACCTCATCTGTAAAATGGGGATTAAGACTGTGAGCCCCACGTGGGACAACCTGATCACCTTGTATCCCCCCACTGCTTAGAACAGTGCTTCACACATAGTAAGAACCTAGCAAATGCCATTATTATCATTATTATTGTAGGTGCCTAGTAAAGAGTTCCATTCATGATATGCTCCCAGTACAGTGCTCTACACACAATAGATGTCAATAAATACTGATGATGATAATCAATTAGATGTAATTGTTTAGCTCTTGTTTGCTTACATAATGTCTTTGTTTACTCAGTAAGTGGGAGATGGTATTAGCAGTTGTGGGGTATGTGGAACACCCTGTCGGCATTTTGCAATTTCACAATGACCTGTTTGTGCTCCTCCTCCTATTCCTCCTCCTCCATCATCATCAATGGTATTTGAATGCTTACCGTGGGCAGAACACTGTACTAAACACTTGGGAGAGTTCAACACAACAGAGGCGGTAGACAGGCTCCATGCCCACAGTGAGCTTACATTCTAGTGGCAGAGAGAGACATTAATATAATTTGTAGATTTGCACATAAATGCTATGGGGTTGAGGGTGGGGCGAATATAAAATGCCCCCAATTCTGTGACCTTGTCCATAGATAACAGATAAACTTCCAAAGGTCAGATCTATAAACAGTTTGAGAAAAATCTAATACATCAACTTTTTAAAAGTTAGTTGATGATCGTCATTTATTCCCATGCCATCCTAGAGATGGTAGTTCCTAATTTATTCCCATACCACTCTGGGAACAGTAGATTTGAAAGATGGATCAAGGTTAGAGCTCGACCAATCAATTCAATTCAATGATGGAGATATTTCAGAGCAAAGGAAAATGATGCCACCAGCACTTTGTTAAGGTAGCATCCTGACAGTTTCAGGCTGTTATTATGTTATTATTTATAGCAATCTTCATGTGCCTTTCCCTGGGAAAGATGGATC
This sequence comes from Tachyglossus aculeatus, assembly GCF_015852505.1. NCBI lineage: Eukaryota > Metazoa > Chordata > Mammalia > Monotremata > Tachyglossidae > Tachyglossus > Tachyglossus aculeatus. The sequence goes on along the minus strand of NC_052068.1, from coordinate 60,046,627 downwards.
ATTCCACCCATTGCAGATCGCAAGTGTTGGGGAAATGAATGACCCGAAGAAGCAGTGATATAGGGAGTTGGGTAGCTCGGTTAGGCAATTACCATTCAACCCCCACACACCCTCGTCTTGTTGAAAGCCACCTTCCATTGACAATGTACCGTGGTCCCCAGGAAGAGATAACCCTCCATGCCCAAAAGCCACAACCCATGCCACAGAATCCCAAAGAATGAGCCAACACATCCAGGGGCTGGAAGCAATGCTTGGTTAGTGGGGTGGGGGTTAGGAGGGGGAATCGGGGGGCGGCCCTGGAGCATGGCCATTTGACACTGGCACCCTGGCCCGTAGTCCCCTTGACCTGCAGAGAGCCCGGGAGGTACCACTGGCTTTTCCCCTTTTGTTCCCAACAATAAGGCTTCTAATTCCAGGTCCACCACTTGCCTGCTGTTTGACCTTGGACAAGTCAAACAACTTCTCTGTGCCTGAGTTTTCTCATCCATAAAATGGAGGTGCAATACCTATCCTCCCTCATACTTAGATTGTGAGCTCTGTGTTGGTGAGGGACTGTATTTGACCTGATTCTGACCTGAGTACAGTGCTTGGCACGTAGAAAATATAACAAATAAGATTCTTCTTTCTCTTTCTCTTCTTCCTCCTCATCCTCCTCTTTCTTCTTTTTCCTCCTTTCTCCTTCTTCTTCTTCCCTCTGCCCCTTCTCCCTCCTCTTCCTTCCTTCTTCTTCCTCCTTTCTGCTTCTCCCTTCTTTCTGGTTCTTCCTGCTTCTGGCCAAAGTTGAGTTTTCTCATCAATAACATCACTTTTTGGATGGGCCTGAGACACACCTGATATTTGGGTTGGGGGTGTTCCCTGGCTGGGATTCTGAGCAGTCTTTACAAGAAGTCACGTTCAGATCAGCAGTTATGACCTCTGTGTTTGACAACTCTTAACTGACTGTTGAGGGAGGAGAAAGGGTCCTCTTAGGGAAAGGGGTCATCTCTTAATGGAAAGAGCACAGGTCTGGATTCAGAGGACCTGGGTTCTATTCCAGTTCTGCCACTTACCTGTTGTGTGACCTTGGGCAACTCATTTAACTTCCCTGAGCCTCAGTTCCCTCAGCTATAGAACTGGAATTTAATACCTGTTCTCCCTTCTGACGTAGTGGCAAGAGCACAGGCTTGGCAGTCAAGGACGTGGGTTCTAAGCCTGGCTCTGCCACTTGTCTGCTGTGTGACCCTGGATGAGTCACTTAATTTTTCTGTACCTTAGTTACCTCATCTGTAAAATGGGGATTAAGATCGTGAGCCCCACATGTGACAACCTGATAACCTTGTATCTACCCCAGAGCTTAGAATAGTGCGTGGCACATAATAAGCCCTTAGCAAATACTATTATTATTATTATTATTCAGACTGCAAGCTCCATGTGGGACCTGATTATCTTGTATCTACTCCATCCAGGGTTGGGGGTATGGGTGACAAACAACTATGGTAATGGTCATCTGTAAAATGGGGATTAAATCATTTAGTCATTCATTCATTCAATCATATTTATTGAACACTTATTGTGTGCAGAGCACTGTACTAAGTGCTTGGGAAGTACACATTGGCAACATATAGAGACAGTCCCTACCCAACAACGGGCTCACAGTCTAGAAGGGGGAGAGAGACAAGAAAACAAAACATGTGGACAGGTATCAAGTTGTCAGAATAAATAGAAATAAAGCTAGATGCACATCATTAACAAAATAAATAGAATAGTAAATATGTATAAGTAAAATAAATAGAGTAATAAATCTGTACAAACATATATACAGGTGCTGTGGGGAGGGGAAGGAGGTAGGGCGGGGGGATGGGGAGGAGGAGAGGAAAAAGGGGGGCTCAGTCTTGGAAGAGGTGGGCCGAGAGTGAGGAGTTTAATCATTTGTATTTACTGAGTGCTTATTGTATGAAGAGCACTGTCCTAAGCTTGTGAAGGAGTACAGTATAGTAGGGCTGGTAGACATGTTCCCTGTCTACAATAAGCTTACAGTCTAGAAATCCTACTTCCTATTTAGGAGAAGCAGCATGGCCTAATGGATAGAGCACAGGCATGGGAGTCAGAATGATATGAGTTCAGTTCCCTCATCTGTAAAATGGAGATGAACACTGTGAGCCCCACATGGGACAATCTGATCACCTTGTAACCTCCCCAGCGCCTAGAACAATGCTTTTCACATAGTAAGCGCCTAACAAATACCATTATTATTATTATTATTATTATTAGACAATGAAGTCCACACAGGACCCTTCTAGACTGTGAACCCATTGTTGGGTAGGAACCATCTCTATATGTTGCCGACTTACACTTCCCAAGCGCTTAATACAGTGCTCTGCACACAGTAAGTGCTCAATAAATACGATTAAATGAATTGAATGACAGGGGCTGTGTCCAACCTGATAACCTTATATCTACCTCAGAACTTAGAACAGTGCTTGACACACAGTAATCGTCCAACAAATACCATTAAAAAAACCTGAGGAAAACCCCCAGGAACCTGTTAGGTAAAGGGAAAGGCCAGAGGGAGGTTCGGTGAGGTGGTAAAATATTTCTAGCTGAAGTGTAATTGAGGTAAAGTCTGTTCCTTGGGAATGACTCCTTTCTTGGGGGTCTCTCTGGACTCCTAACTCTGGGTGGTCCCTGGAGCAGAGCAGAGGAGCAGCAGCATTAGCTGGACTGTTCTATAATGTATCTGGAAGCCTGGAATCACTGAGCAGAGGAGGGCTGACTCAGGTGAAGGCAAAATCCACGGAAAGGAGATCTGCTGGTTTGGGTGTCAACTGAGAGAGTAGACCTTCCTCAAATAACAATGATAATAATAATGATTGTGGTATTTGTTAAGCATTTTCTGTGTGCCAGGCACTGTACTTAGCGCTGAGGTGGATACAAGCAAATCCATCTGGACACCATCCCTATCCCACGTGGGGCTCACAGTCTCCACCCCCATTTTACAGATGAGGTAACTGAGGCCCAGAGAAGTGAAGTGACTTGCTCAAGGCCACACAGCAGACACGTGGAGAAGCCAATATTAGAGCCCATGACCTTCTGATTCCCTGGTCCGTGACTTATCCGCTATGCCATGTTGCTTCTTTATGCTGATCTGTTGAGATCTGGGTGGGTGAGGTCTTCTATGGACCGGATGTCATCAGCCAGAGATTCAGATCATTGACTCTCTCCGGGCTGCTGTTTCTGTCTGCATTCATTATGAACTGCTCAAATTCCTACCCTTTACTCATCAAGATCTACTAAGGATTCCTTTAGTAATTCCAAATGTTCTTAAAAATGTCTTAGAAAGCAGCTTTGGGGCTTCAAGGTTCTTGCAGCCACAATAAGGTAAGATCAAGATGGAAAGGTAATCACCTTACTGCTAGGCCTCAGTTTTCATTAATAGTGGATAAAGCACGGGCCTTGGAGTCAGAAGGTCACAGATTCTAATCCCAGCTCTGCCACCTGTCTGCTGTGTGACCTTGGGCAAGTCATTTCACTTCTCTGGGCCTCAGTTACCTCATCTGTAAAATGGGGATTGAGACTGGTGAGCCCTCTGTGGGACAGGAACTCTGCCCAACCTGATTTGCTTGTATTTGTTAAGCACTTACTATGTGCCAAGCACTGTACTAAGCGCTGGGGTAAATACAAGACAATCAGGTCAGGTTGTTCCATATTAGGCACTCAGTCTAAGTAATTTAATCCCCATTTTACAGATGAGGAAACTGAAGCACAGAGAAGTGAAGTAACTTGCCCAAGGTCACAAAGCAGGCAAGTTGTAGAGGCAGGCATGCTCTTTCCATTAGGCCATGTGTTGTTTATGTCCTAGATATGATCCTGGAAAGGGTACAAACGTGGCTCAGTGTAAAGAGCGCGGGCTTTGGAGTCAGAGGTCAAGGGTTCAAATCCCGGCTCCGCCAACTGTCAGCTGTGTGACTTTGGGCAAGTCACTTAACTTCTCCCTGCCTCAGTTACCTCATCTGTAAAAATGGGGATTAAAACTGTGAGCCCCCCGTTGGACAACCTGATCACCTTTTAACCTCCCCAGCAGTTAGAACAGTGCTTTGCACATAGTAAGCGCTTAACAAATACCATCATTATTATTATTATTACAAAGGTGAAACCAAGAAGGTGATAAAGTGCAAATCTACATCAAAGTGAAAACTGGTCTCTGCTGGAACAGACTTTGATTTTCAACTAATTCGATCTGAAATGTTACGCCATTTTTAATGGGCATCCCTTTCTTGTCTATGATTTATGTGACCAAACTGCATGATGATTTACGTTTTTGAAAGACAATGCCAAGAAATGAAAAGGAGGAGAGGTTGCTATGGAGATTACCCCGAGATTTGGAGGTGAATGTCTGGGTTTGAAGCATAATGAAGTTCCTGAGAGAAATACTTGCTTTTAAAAACCCTGTTGGTTCTGAAGGCAAAAGGGAGATTTCAATATTAGAGACACTCATTTATTTCCTTCTATGCCTTCCCACAAAAATAATCCAAGCTGAGCAGGATTTGAGCAACTGAAAGCACCAGTTTGGTCACTGGGGGCTTGTCAGTGGGGTCCACACTCCGGATGAAGAGGGAAGCAGTGTTGCCTAGTGGATAGAGCATGGGCCCGGGAGTCGGAGGACCAGGGTTCAAATTCTGGCTCTGCCACTTGTCTACTGTGTGACCTTGGACAAATTGATTGACTTCTGTTTGCCTCAGTTTCCTCAAATGCAAAATGGGGATTCAATACCTAGTCTCCCTCTAATTAGACTGTGAGTCCCACTTGGGACATGGACCATATCCGACCTGATTTACTTGTATCTACCCAGTGCTTCCCTCTCAGGGTCGCACCTGAAGAGTTTCCAGTCCTCTATCAGTCTCGGCTACAGGAGGGAGAGTCCGGCAGAGGCCTACCCATTCCATTCCTACCTCGGGAATTGGCTAGCAAGTGGAAGGCCATCTGCTTCAAGACAAAATTCACCTGTGTTGGCAGCAGTGGCATGGGAGAGAGGCGAGGGCGGAGATTCAAGTGTACTGTGCAGAAGGAGGCAATGGTAAATCACTTCCGGATTTTTACCAAGAAAACTCTCTGGATAAACTACCAGAATGATTGCAGATGGAGGTGGGGTGTTCTGGGAGAGATGGGTCCATGGAGTCGGTACGGGTTGGAAACGATTTGACAGCATGAGACAAGAACCGGTCTTTAGAACAGCACATGACATCCATCCATTGAATGAATACCATTGAATGAACGAATGAATGAATTCCCTTCCTCAAATTAAATTAATTTTAATTTAATTTAATTTAAATCAAATTAAATACCATTGAATGAATGAATCCCGTTCCTCCAACATCTCCAGTGGTTGCCTATCCACCTCCGTATCAAACAAAAACTCCTCACCATTGGGTTTAAAGCACTCCATCAACTTGCCCCCTCCTACCTCACCTCGATTCTCTACTTCTCCAAGCCAGTCCACACACTTCGCTCCTCTCCTCCAAGGTCACACAGCAAGCAAGTGGGGAGAAGTACCAGGCTACAGCACTCCTTTCCACTGCAGTAATAATAATAATAATAATAATAATAATAATAATAATGGCATTTATTAAGCGCTTACTATGTGCGAAGTACTGTTCCACTTATTTGAAAGATCTCAGACCTGGGAGTCGCGGTGCCTCGATAATAATAATTGTGGTATTTGTTAAGGACTTACTATGTGCCAGGCACTGTACTAAGCATTGGGGTGGACACAAAAGGGTTGGAGACAGTCCCTATCCCACATGGGAATCAGTCTCAATCCTCCTTTTACAGATGAGGGAACTGAGGCACAGAGAAGTGAAGTGACTTGACCAAGGTCACACAACAGGCAAGTGGCAGAGACGGGATTAGAACCCATGACCTTCTGATTCCCAGGCCCATGTTGTATCCACTGCGCCATGCTGCTTCCCACTATTTTGTATGGCTCTTGCCTGTCTCGTGGCCGACCCCTGGCCCACATCCTATCTGGTCTCGAATGCCCTACCTCCTCAAATCTGCCAGAAAGTTACTCCCTCACCCCCTTCAAAGCCTTAATGAAAGTACATCTCCTCCAAGAGTCCTTCCCAGACTAAACCCCACTTTTCCTCACCTCCCACTCACTTCTGCATCACCCCGACTCACTCCCTTTGTTCTTCCCCCCTCTCCCTGCCCCCCAGCACTGATGTATATATCTGTAATTTTATTTATTTATATTGATGTCTGTTTACTTGTACTGATGCCTGTCTCACCCCCTCTAGACTGTGAGCTTGTTGTGGGCAGGGATTGTCTCTCTTAATTGCTATATTGTACTTCCTCTAGTGCTTGGTACAGTGCTCTGCACACAGTAAGGGCTCAGTAAATACGACTGAATGAATTTAATGATTAGAACTCAGGTCCTTTGACTCCCAGGCCTGGTTTCTTTCCAGTAGGTGGTACTGCAATGCAAAGGAGTGCTATGGGCTGGTAATTCTCATAATCTGCTCTCTAAGTAATCGTGGTACTTGTTAAGCACTTACTATGTACCAAGCACTGTTCTAAGTGCTGGGGTAGATGCAAGTTAATCAGGTTGGGCACAGTCCCTGTCCCACATGGGGCTCGCATAAGTAGGAGGGAATAATCAATGTACGAATAAATACATTCAGTCATATTTATTGAGCACTTACTGTGTGCAAAGCACTGTACTAAGCACTTGGGAGAGTTCAATATAGCAACAAATAGACACATTTCTGCCCACAAAGAGCTCACAGTCTAGAGGGGGAGACAGACACTAATATAAATAGATAAATAAATATATTACAGATATATACATATGATATACAGATACATACATATGAGATATATACATAGGATTTAATCCCCATTTTGCATATGAGATAACTGAGGCACAGAGAATTGAAGTGACTTGCCCAGTATTCCACAGCAATCACGTAGTGGAACTGGGATTAGAACCCAGGTTCTTCTGATTCCCATGCCTGTGCACTTTCCACTAGACCATGCTGCTTCTCTTCCATTGCTTCTGAAAGATGTGCACTGTGATGTCATCTTTGAAGTCTTGTGGCATTTTTAGTGGTATTTATTAAAGGCTTACTATGGGCAGAGCACTGTACTAAGCACTTGGGAGAGCACAGTAAAAGAGAATTATTCATTCATTCACTCATATTTATTGAGCGCTTACTGTGTGCAGAGCACTGTACTAAGCACTTGGGAAGTACAACTCAGCAACATATAGAGATAGTCCCTACCCAACAGTGGGCTCACAGTCTAGAAGGGGGAGACAGACAACAAAACAAAACATGTAGACAGGTGTCAAAATCATCAGAACAAGTAGAATTATAGCTATATGCACATCATTAACAAAATAAATAGAATAGTAAATACAAGTAAAATAAATAGAGTAATAAATCTGTACAAATATATACAAGTGCTGTGGGGAGGGGACGTAGGTAGGGTGGGGGGGATGGGGAGAAGGAGAGGAAAAAGGGGGCACAGTGTGGGGAGACCTACTGAAGGAGGTGAGCTCTCAGTAGGGCTTTGAAGGGAGGAAGAGAGATAGCTTGGCAGATATGTGGAGGGTGGGCATTCCAGACCAGGGGAAGGACGTGGGCTGGGGGCCAATAGCAGAACAGGTGAGAATGAGGCACAGTGAGGAGGTTAGCGGCAGAGGAGCAGAGGGTGCAGGCTGGGCTGTAGAAGGAGAGAAGGGAGGTGAGGTAGGAGGGGGCAAGGTGATGGACAGCCTTGAAGCCAAGAGTGAGGAGTTTTTGTTTTATTCGTAGGTTGACAGGCAGCCACTGGAGATTTTTGAAGAGAGGAGTAACATGCCCAGAGCATTTCTGTACAAAGATAATCCGGGCAGCAGAGTGAAGTATAGACTGAAGTGTGGAGAGAAAGGAGGATGGGAGGTCATAGAGGAAGCTGATGCAGTAATCCAGTCGGGTTAGGATGAGAGATCGAACCATCTAGGTAGCAGTTTAGATGGAGAGGAAAGGGTGAATCTTGGTGATGTTGTGGAGGTGTGACCGGCAGGCTTTGGTGACAGATTGGATGTGTGGGGTGAACGAGAGAGCGGAGTCGAGGATGACACCAAGGTTGCGGGCTTGTGGGACAGGAAGGATGGTAGTGCCATCCACAGTGACAGGAAAGTCTGGGAGAGGACAGAATTTGGGAGGGAAGATATGGAATTCAGTCTTGGACATATTGAGTTTTAGATGGCTGGCAGACATCCAGATGGAGATATCCTGAAGGCAGAAGGAGATACAAGCCTGGAGGGAGGGAGAGAGAGCAGGGGCAGAGATGTAGATTTGGGTGTCATCAGTGTAGAGATGATAGTTGAAGCCATGGGAGTGAATGAGTTCACCAAGGGAGTGAGTGTAGATAGAGAACAGAAGGGGACCAAGAACTGACCTCTGAGAAACTCCTACAGTAAGAGGATGGGAGGGGGAGGAGGAGTCCGCAAAGGAGACTGAGAATGAATGGCGAGAGATATTAGAGGAGAATCAGAAGAGGATGGAGTCTGTGAAGCCAAGGTTGGATAATGTGTTGAGGAGAAGGGGGTGATCCACAGTGTTGAAGGCAGCTGAGAGGTTGAGGAGGATTAGGATAGAGTAGGAGCCATTGGATTTGGCAAGAAGGAGGCCATTGGTGAACTTTGAGAGGGCAGTTTCAGTTTAGTGTAGGGGACAGAAGCCAGATTGGAGAGGGTCAAGGAGAGAGTTGCCCGGGATTCCGATGTTGAGATGCCCACCTGCCATCACACCGCGGGACCCCTGCTGCTCCAGGTAGGATCCTCCTCAGGGCGCTGCTATAGGAGCCCAGGATCCCGCTCCTGAGAGGCCCGCCCGCCATCGGCCTGCACGGCCCCTGCTGCTCCCGGTAGGATACTTCTCCTCAGGGTTTCATACATAGAGGAAGTTCTTTTGCAGGCGACTGAGGAGCAGGACCTCTGTGTGTATCAATTTCCACCAAGAGGGCTTCCCTTAGCAAACCTTCAAACCTTCTTTTCCTTTTCTTCACCTCCCTTCTATGCCACCCTGACTTGCTCCCTTTATTCATCCCCCCTCCCAACCCCACAACACTTTTTACATATCTGTATTTATTTCTATTAATGGCTGTCTCCTCCCTCTGGACTATAAGCTCATTGTGGGCAGGGAAAGTGTCTGTCATAGTCTTATATTGTATTCTCCAAAGCATTTATTACAGTGCTCTTCACACAGGTAAATGCTCAATAATTACAGTTGACTAACAGACAGACTGACATTTGTACAGGATTCCCCTCAGATCTGTCTTTCACGACTTCCAGTGCAGAGTTCTCTTCTTCCACAGTCGGAGCTAAGGCCATTCCTTTATGTAGTAGCCAGTTTGCCCTCCAAGGAAGCTGGATGCCCACAGACACAAGACTCTGGAGTTTCTAAATAGCTTCTTTTGTGTTGTTCGTGTTGAGCTGGCATCCATCTCCCTGGGCCGGGCGTGCATTTTAGTGGATCAGCTATTCATGCAACAGGGCTTTGCGTGCCTCCATTTTATTGTCATCAGGAATGGCTGCAAGGCATTGCCTGTGAATTTCTTGGCTCCCAATTGCTTTTAAACTTTTGAGTTGTTTTCCCTGAAGCCTTTGGGAACATCTCTCTGCCAGACGGAGTCATGATCACGGCCGGGCAGGTGGCGTCTCTGCAGGCCGTGGCTGGGTTCAAGAGAAGGAGTGTGGCCTAATGGATAGACCATGGGAGTCTGAATAATAATAATAATAATGTTGGTATTTGTTAAGTGCTTACTACGTGCCAAGCACTGTTGTAAGTGCTGGGGGGATACAAGGTATCCAAGAGGGGGATACAGGTCTTCCGAAGACCTGAGTTCTAACTCCGGTTCTGCCACCTCTCGGTTTTGTCACCTTGGGCAAGTCACTTCACTTCTCTGGACCTCAGTAACCTCACCTGTGAACCCCACATGGGACAGGGGCTGTGTCCAACCTGATTTGCTTGTAATAATAATAATAATGATGGCATTTGTTAAGCACTTACTATGTGCCAAACACTGTTCTAAATGCTGGGGGGGTACAAGGTAGTCAGGTTGTCCCATGTGGGGTGCACACTTTTAATCCCCATTTTACAGATGAGGTAACTGAGGCCCAGAGAAGTGAAGTGACTTGCCCAAAGTCATACAGCTGACAAGCGGCGGAGCCGGGATTAGAACCCATGACCTCTGACTCCCAAGTCTGGGATGTTCTCACTGAGCCACGCTGCCTCTCTAGCCACACTGCTTCTCTATATAACAACCCCAGTGCTTAGAACAGTACCTGGTACATAGTAAGAGCTTAACAAATACCACAATTATACCACAATTATTATTATTATTGTCATTATTACATGGATACTGGGCACTAGAGAGCCTCATTTCAGGGGCATCCCCAGTTGGTCTAGAGACCACTGCTCCACAAACTGGATGTAAATTTGGGTCAGCTTCACCCTGTAGAACTAAATGGTAGTTCAAGCACTCAGCCTATTGTGTGGCTGCAGTGACCCTGGTCATCTTTCTCTTTCTTCTGAAGACTGGCGACCAAATCCATGGTTTTTTTTTTTTTCTTTAATGGTATTTGTTAAGCATTTACTACGTGCCAGCCACTGCACTAAGCACCGGGATAGGTACAAGCTAATCAGGTTGGACACCATCTCTGTCCCACATAGGGCTCACAGTCAGTCAGCCGATCATATTTGCTGAGCGCTTACTATGTGCAGAGCACTATACTAAGCACTTGGGAGAGTACAGTGTAACAGACACATTTCCAGCCCATGACAAGCTCTCAATCTCCATTTTACAGAGGAGCTAACTGAGAAAAAGAGACTTGGCCAAAGTCACACAGCAGACAAGTGAAGGAGTCAAGATTAGAATCCAGGTCCTATGATTCTCATGCCTTTGTTCTATCTATTTGGTCAGGCTGCTTCTCATGGGACAGCACCATTCAGATTTTGGAAGTATCTAGTGTACCATTTTTCTTTTACAAGGCACGATATGGGGTTGGAGAATATCTGCTGATATCTGTCACATTTGTTGAACAGAAGTAAAACCCTGCTACTTTAGGCCTGATCCTGTGGAGTCTGATGACTTTTTTTCCCACATTTCTACTTAGAAATCTCCCATGATGATCAGCTGGTCAGATTTGGGTACTGCTGCAATGAATGTATTCAAAGCTTTAGCGAATTTCTCTCTTTTTTATGGCATTGGTTAAGCACTTACTTTGTGCTTACAGCAATTTGTCATTTTTGGGGACATTATTGAGAAGCAGTGTCATACCTGACAGGCAATTACTCTCCCCATCTTCAAAGCATATCTAATTGAAGGCAGATCTCCAACAAGCCTTCCCTGACTAGGCTCTGATTTCCTTTCTCCCACTCCCTTCTGTGTTGTCCTGATTTGTTCTCTTTATTCATCCCTCCCCTCAGCCCACAGCACTTGTGTACATATCTGTAATATATTTATATTGTCTCTCTCCCACTCAAGACTGTTAGCTCAGTGTGGGCAAGGAATGTATCTACCAATTCACTTATGTTGTGCTCTCCCAAGTGCTTAGTAATAATAATAATAATGGCATTTATTAAGTGCTTACTATGTGCCAAGCACTATTCTAAGTGCTGGGGAGTTTACAAGGTGATCAGGTTGTCCCATGGGGGGCTCACAATCATAATCCCCATTTTACAGATGAGGTCACTGAGGCACAGAGAAGTTAAATGACTTGTCCAAAGTCACACAGCTGACAAGTGGCGGAGTGGGGATTTGAACCCATGACCTCTGACTCCAAAGCCTGTGCTCTTTCCACTGATCCATGCTGCTGCTGCTTCTGTGTATAGTACAGTGTTCTATACACAGTAAGTGCTCAATAAACACGATTGATTGAACCTTTGAGGATAAAGGAGCAGGAAATATGCATGACTGGTCTTCAGGGTTAAAGTTTGCAGTTGTGCTAAAGATTCTCTCTCAGTGAATCCCACCCTTATGAATACAATCTCAACCCCTTAGCAGCTGAAGGGGATGAAAAATGGAGAGTAACTCTGACTCCTTTCTCCCTTAAAGGAGTAAGATCACAAAAGCATAAGATGGTTAGTGTGAAAGCCTCTGGAAAATTTTAAGTGGTGAGCAAATTCAAGTTCTTTTTGCCATTAGATTGTAAACTTCTTGAGGACAGGAAACATGTGTTTTGCTTTGCGTTTATGCTTTCAAGCAAACAGTCCAGTGCTCCACACCTAGTGAACACACCATAAATCCCTTAATTTCTGCCAGAATACATGTTTCCATTAGTCTTTAAGCTAGAACATTTTAAAGGAATTAGGGAATGTTTGCTTGACAAGATTAGCCTGTTTGGATACAGGGCTCTGTGGTGACAGAAGAATACTGCTGCATGAGATTAGTATGGGGTTTTGTGCGAGTAAATCCCCCACATAAGAGAATGAGGGATGAATATTGGAAATCCTGAGCCTGTCAAATAGATGGACACATGAAGACTGTAAGTTCATTGTGGGCAGGAACATGTCTACCAACTCTGTGGTATTGGAGGCTCCCAAGTGCTTAGTACACTGCGCTGCACACCGTAAGCATTCAATAAATACCAATGATTGTATTGGACTTTCCCAAGTAGAAAGCACTCAATAAATACCAGCAAGTAGTACAGTTCTTTGCACACAGTAAGCACTCAGTAAGTACGATTGATTGTATCGGACTTTCCCAAGTGCTTAGTACACTGTGCTGCACACCGTAAGCATTCAACAAATACCAATGATTGTATTGGACTTTCCCAAGTAGAAAGCACTCAATAAATAACCAGCATGTAGTACAGTTCTTTGCACACAGTAGGCACTCAATAAGTACGATTGATTATATCGGCTTTTCCCAAGTGCTTAGTACAGTGTTCTGCACACAGTAATTGTTCAGAAAATACCACTGATTGATTGCTGCTGGTCATCCTTTCAGGCTATTCAGAGTCTAGAAATAGGCAATTTTCTTAGGTCGTTCTCTTTTTTACCCAGTTACTTGTTGCCTAAAGCCACTTTGACAGATGACAGCTTTCCAGTTTGGCCAGATCCCAGAACATTTCTTATTGCTCTACTAACAAGAGTTCCTCTGTGTTGTGCTGCTAAGTTTACGAGGTGCATAGTCTCATAATGACACTTGCATTTCTTCCACAGCATTTGTCATATTAATGTTTCAAAGCAATGGCTTTTTTTTATTGTCTGACAAACACAGCAAAATAAAAACAGCCGGATTCTTTTCAAACCAAGGGGGGTAGATTTCATTTTTGCTCCTAAATAACTGTAGTGGCAGGCAGGGAGGAGATGGATTCTGTGCTGGAATTTGACAAACTACTAGCGTCCATAGAGTTCCCGGTGAAAAATGCCAGTGGTAAAAGGCAGATGTTGAAGCTGATGCAGTTTTCTAAGGGTCTACATTTTCCCCCTCTACCCTGTGGACAGAAGGTGCTTAAACCAAGGGGCTTTAAAACAATGGAGTCCAGATGGATTGAGGGAATTAAAATCCTTAAGGAAGAGACTTTCTTCATTCATTCATTCAATCATATTTATTGAGCGCTTACTGTGTGCAGGGCACTGTACAAAGCACTTGGAAAGTGCAATACAGCAATAAAGAGAGACAATCCCTGCCCTCAAGAGGCTTTCCAGGATGCCTTTAAGGCATTTTAAGTTAGAACAGGCATTTGCCATGATTCTATAATTCCACCCCATTTGAGCTTTATAACACATCAGTTTTGGCTTTACGATACTTGCCTCTCTTGTGGCATTAGCTCCTGGGGAGTGGGCAGAGGGGGTGGAGGGCATGTGAAAGCTATGGGCAAATGGAGAAATGGTTTTATAAACTGTTCAGAGTGGAGAAGGATGGGGAAAGAAGTTTAAAGAAGGAGATGATGCATGAGAGAGGCCAGAGTGGGTGTGTTTTCTGATAGCTAGAAGTCACCAGAGATAGTCAACACTTACTACAACCACTGCTAATAATAATAATCATAACTGTGGTATTTGTCAAGTGCTTACTATGTACCATAGTACATAGTACCAGTGAAGGCACATCTCCTCCAAGAAGTCTTCCCTAACTAAGCCCTCCTTTCTTCTTTTCCCATTCTCTTCTGTGATGCTCTTACTTGCTCCTTCATTTAACCTCCCTCCCATCCCCATAGCACCTATGTTTACATCTGTAATTTATTTATTTCTTTATTTATGTCTGTCTACCCCTCTAGACTGTGAGCTCATTGGGGACAGGAATGTGTCTGTTGTTATAGTGCACTCTTCCAAGTGCTTAGTACAGTGCTTGGCACACAGTAAGCACTCAGTAAATACATTTGAATGAATGAATGAATACCAAGCACTCTACTAAGTGCTGGGTTACATACAAGATAATCAGGTCCCACATGAAGCTCACAGTCTAAGGAGGAGGTATTGAATTCCCATTTTACCGATGAGGGAACTGGGGCTCAGAGAAGTGAAGTGCCCCACCCAGGGTCACACAACAGACAAATGGCAGAGCTGTGCCAGGGCCCCTGACTCCCAAGCCTTTGCCCTTTCCACTAGGTCACACTACTTCCCACTAATATTACTAATTATTACTAACTAATATTATTACTAGCTAGGCTGTAAGTACCTTGGGGGCAGGGAATGTATCTACTAACTCTGCTTTATTGTACTCTCCAAAACACTTAGAACAGTGGTCTGCACACAGTAAGGGCTCAATAAATATGATTGATTGGTTGATTGATTACCAACACTAATATTGCTACTGCTAACAATGGTATTTGTTAAGCACTCTGTGCCAAATTCTGTATTAATAAACACAGCCAATTTATTTCCAACAAAGTAAAAGTCAGCTACACAAACTGGAACCTCTCTCCAAATTTGTTCCCCATTTATAACTTTTTTCCAAAATTAGATACCTTATTTTTACAATAATTACCCATAATCCTGTATTCAGTCATTTTCATATAGGTAATTTTGTTAAAAATAGGGTATTTGTGGTTGAGGACTCAATCCTCCATTTATGACATTGTTCCTATGAGAAAATTGGTTCCAACTTAAAATATTTTGACTTGGGCACAATTATCACGAATCAGTTGTCAATCGGTGATATTTATTAAGGACTATGTGCCGGGCACTGCATTAAGCACTTGGGAAAGTACATCATGACAGACAGCTTACTGTCTACATGGGGAGACAGACATTAAAATAGATTAGAGATAAAGTTTGAGGACTACCTGTATTCATTTGTTCATACACTGACATATACACACAGAAGTCTGCCCTTCAGAGCTGACGTGTCTACCCACTCTGTTGTATTGTACTCTGCCAAAAGCTGAGTACAGTGCTCTGCACACAGTAAGTGCTCCATAAATACAGTCGACTGATGTCTCTAGACTGTATGCTTGTTATGGGCAGGGAACCTGTCACCTAATTCTGTTGTATTATGCTCTCCCAAGTGCTTAGTACAGTGCTCTCTGCACATAAATGCTTAATAAATGCCATTGATTGATGCCACTGAAGGTAAAATCCTCTCCGTGTGTATGAGTGAGGCTGAAGGAGAGAGACCAGGCATTGAATCCTTATTTCACCAATGAAGAAACTGAGGCACAGAGAAGTGATATGACTTGTTCAAGGTCATAAAGCAGACAAGTGGCAGAGCTGAGATTAGAACCCAGGTCCTTTGACTCTTCTCTCTTCACTAGACCACATTGCTTATTGTGGGTAACCAAGTTGTCCCTTCCCCAACCATTCAAAATTGAACCAGTGATGTCTTTAAGCATGAGCTGGATCTCAAAGTTTTGCTCATTTGGAGGCAAGATCAAGAGAAGCCGTGTGGTCTGGTAGATACAGCATAGGCCTGGGAGTGAGAAGGTCCTGGGTTCTAATCCTAGCTCTCCCACTTGTCTGCTGTGTGACCTTGGGCAAGTCCGTCCACGTCTCTGGGCCTCAGTGCCCTCATCTATAAAATGGGGGTTTAGACTATGAGCCTCATGTGGGACATGGACTGTGTCCAATCTGATTATCTTTTATCTATTCCAGTGCTTAGTACAGTGCCTGGCACATTCATTCAATCACATTTGTTGAGTGCTTACTGTGTGCAAAGCACTATACTAGCGCTTATAGTGAGCACTTACCAAATACCATTAAAAAAAATCATACTTGGTTCAACAAATCTGTAATTCAAGCCAATTAAAGGAAATGTCATGGCAGACGAGGGGCTTATACAACTCCACTCTCGATGAAGATGGGGAAATAAATAACTGACTGCACTGGCAGATGAAATAAAAATGCTGGTGATATTAATAAAGAGGTAACATTTTTAGTTCAGACTGAAACTAATCAAAGCAGAAACAGGACGATAAAGCTAAGCTATGCCTCTGACTGAAAGAGAACATCAGATATGGTAAATTTCAGGACTCGGAAAATATGGCCCAGACTGATGGTGAGCTCAGATCAAGTCTTACTTCTGGAGGACCCCGTCTAGGCTATTGAACATGAAAGGACAGATAGACGGTTTTCCATCAGAGACACAGAAAGGAGGGCTCTTGTTGAATTAATTTGCAGTGTTATTTCCGGGTTCAAGATCCTAGGAAGAGAATAGAGAAGCAGCATTGCCTAGTGGATTGAGCACGAGCCAGTGAGTCAGAAAGACCTGGGTTCTAATCCTTGCTCTCCCATTCATCTCCTGTGTGAGCATGGGCAAATCACTTTACTTCTCTGAGCATCAGTTTCCTCATCTGCAAAATGGGGATTTTAATAATAATAATAAGGGAGGGTATTTGTTAAGCACTTACTATGTGCCAAACACTGTTCTAAGCGCTGGGGTGGATACAAGGTGATCAGGCTGTCCCATGTGAGGCTCACAGTCCTAATCTCCATTTTACAGATGAGGGACCTGAGGGCCCAGAGAAGTTAAGTGACTAGCCCAAAGTCACACAGCTGACAAGTGGCAGAGTCGGGATTAGAACCCACGACCTCCGACTCCCAAGTCCGGGCTCTTTCCACTGAGCCACGCTGCTTCCATATTTTAGACAGTGAGCCTTAAGAGGGAGATGGATCCTGTCCAAACTGATTAGCTTGTATCTACCCCAGTGCTTAGTATGGTGCCTGGAACAGAGTAACAAGTACCATAAAAAGTACCCAAGAGGAGGATCAGCAGAGACAATTTCATTATCTGGACACTTAATTTGTTGCATGAATTTGTAAGAAAGTCACAGAGAAAATGGTTATTTATGGTGGATGCTGTCAGAAGGCTCACCTATTTCTCACTGGGGAAAAAAGAATTGGGATCAGGAACAGATTTTCTAATGAATATTGAGAGCATTGGTGGCTTATTAACAGAAACGATGGGATTTTAATATACCTGATACAATGCTATTTTTGAAGACATGACAGCGGGATGCCAAATTCAAGGGAGATTATTAACAATTGAACATTTCCAGTTCCTGAGGGAATGTTCTTTCCACTTATTGGAGAGGAATACAGAAACGGTGTTGATTATGATTATTGATAACAATAATAATGATAATTATGGTACTTATTAAGCACTTCTGTGCTTGACATTGTTCTAAGTGCTGGGATAGATACAAGTTAATCAGGTTGGACACAGTCTCTGTTCCACATGGGGCTCACATTTTTAATCTCCATTTTACAGATGAGGTAACTGAGACATAGGGAAGTTAAGTGGCTTGCCCAAGGTCAGACAAGTGGCATAGCCAAAGTTAGTACCCATGTCCTCCTGACTCCCAAGCCCGTGTTCTATCCACTAGGCCACTTGAAACTAGTAATGCAGACATGGAAAATTCATCTTGTGGAATCCCTGCTCCATCATACCAAAGCTTTTCTTCATCTTCAGTTTGTTTCTGACCCATCTTCATAGAAGCAGCGTGACTTAGTGGAAAGAGCACGGGTTTAGGAGTCAGAGGTTATGGATTCTAATCCCGGCTCTGCCACTTATCAGCTGTGTGACTTTGGGCAAGTCGCTCAACTTCTCTGTGCCTCAGTTACCTCATCTGTAAACTGGTGATTAAGCCCCACGTGGGACAACTTGACTACCTTGTATCTACCCCAGTGCTTAGAACAGTCCTTGGCACATAGTAAACACTTTAATATTATTATTATCCTTGCCATCAATGAAACCTGGCTCTCCCCAGATGACACTGTCTCCCTCAGGGCTCTCTCCAGAGAGAGCCTCATCTTCTCCCACTCCACAAGACATACTAGGAAAGGGGGAGGAGTTGGGATTTCTTTTTGCCCCTCTATGCCACTTTTGCCCCATCCCACTCCCACATCCCTCACCTTCCCTTCTTTTGAAGCCCATATCAACCACCTCTTCCACCCATTCCAATTACCCGCCCACAACATTCTGAACCATTTTGATCCCTTTCTCACTTTCCTTCTCTCTTTCTCTGTCCTATACTGATCTTCAAATACTTCAATAAAAATAATAATAACAATAATTGTGGTGTTTGTTACGTGCTTACTATGTGTCAGGCTCTATATTAAGCACTGGGGTAGATTCAAGAGAAGCAGTGTGGCTCGGTGGAAAGAGCACGGGCTTGGGAGTCAGAGGTCATGGGTTCTAATCCCGGCTCCCCCACATGTCTGCTGTGTGATCTTGGGCAAGTCACTTAACTTCTCTGAGCCTCAGTTCCCTCATCTGTAAAATGGGGATTAAGACTGTGAGCCCCACATGGGACAACCTGATCACCTTGCATCCCGCCCAGCGCTTAGAACAGTGCTTTACACATAGTAGGCACTTAACAAATGCCATCATTATTATACAAGATAATCGGGTTGGACACAGTCACTGTCCCACATAGTGCACCCAGTCTTAATCACCATTTTCCAGATGAGGTAACTGAGGCCCAGAGAAGTGAGGTGACTTGCCCAAGGTCACACAGCAGACAAGTGGCAGAGTTAGGATGAGAACCTAGGTCCTCTGATTCCCAGGCCCATACCCTTCCATTAGGCCATGCTGTTTCTCATTCACATGGCTGTTCCTGATGAGTTTCCCATTGCCCTCTTCCTCTCGCTTCTGATGATGATGATGATGATGATGGCATTTGTTAAGCTCTTACTATGTGCAAAGTACTCTTCTAAGCGCTGGGGAGGATACCAGGTGATCAGATTGTCCCACGTGGGGCTCACAGTCTTCATCCCCATTTTACAGATGAGGTAACGGAGGCACAGAGAAGTTAAGTGACTTGCCGAAAGTCACACAGCTGACAAGTGGTGGAGCCGGGATTTGAACCCATGACCCCTGACTTCCAAGCCCGTGCTCTTTCCATTGAACCACGTTGCTTCTCATTCCTACCGACCACCTGCTCCGCCCCACCTCCTCCACCCACCACAAGGACACATTCTCGATCTCATCATCAACCCCCTCTGAGAGGAAGCACCACCAGCCTGTCCACACTGGATTCTGGCCAGTCAGCAATGACAAAGCCACTGGCTTTCACTGGTACAACTTTATTTGCGAGGCCTGGGGGGTGGGAGGGTTGTGGGGGAGCGGTCTGCCTTTTACTTAACACACTGAAAACATTCGATCCTCTCTCTGAGAATGAATCTTGGCCCTATAAATATCCACCTGTCGGGTCTGACTGCTAATGGGGCCTTGAGCAGAAGTTGATCGAGCGTCATTGCAAAGGCCGGGGCCAGAACATCCTATAAAAAATGGTTAAGTGTGTGTGGCTGAACCTCAATCGGAGGGGTTGCATTATCCAGCGGATGACACACTACCGTTCATATATCTCAGCGTGCCCTCTGATTGTAATTAATCAGGGTTAATGCCTGTAGAGGCTTAGCATATTTGTCATTGACAGTGACGTAATGTTTAAAGAAACCAATCTGGTCGATTTATTAGTTGAAAGGATTGAGCCCAGGCCCCAAGGTCCTCTGGCACAGATATAGCTTTGTCAAAGTTTTAGATAATAATAATAATAATGGCATTTATTAAGCACTTACTATGTGCAAAGCACTGTTCTAAGTGCTGGGGAGGTTACAAGGTGATCAGGTTGTCCCATAGGAGCTCACAGTCTTAATCCCCATTTTACAGATGAGGTAACTGAGGCACAGAGAAGTTAAGTGACTTGCCCAAAGTCGCACAGCTGACAATGGACAGAGCTGGGATTTGAACCCATGACCTCTGACTCCAAAGCCCGTGCTCTTTCCACTGAGCCACGCTGCTTCTCACATGATGCTCCCTTGTGTTTTGTCCTCTCCTTTGCTAAATGCACAGTATTGGCAGGGTATGTGTGAGCTAATTCTGTTGTATTTTACTCTCCCAAGTGCTTAAATATTGCTCTGCACATAGTAAGCAGCGTGGACAAGTGGGTAAAGCACGGGCCTGGAAGCAGAAGGACCTGGTTTCTAATCCTAGCTCTGCCACTTGTTTGCCGTGGGACCTAGGGGAATTCACTTCTTTTCTGGGCCTTGGTTACCTCATCTGTAAAGTGGGGATTAAGACTGAAAGTCCTATGTGGGACAGGGACTATGTCCGCCCCAATTATCTTGTATCTACCCCAGCACTTGTGACTGGCACATAGTAAGTGCTTTACAAATACCACAACTATTATTCTTCTTATTAAAATAAATAAATACCATTGATTGATTTATTAATTGGGTGAAGGGTCTTGGCTGCCATAATTGCAGAGGAACTAAAGAATAAATCCTACCATTATTTTATTCATTCTATCGAATTTATTAAGCGCTTCCAGTGGCAGAGCACTGTACTAAGTGTTTATGTACTTTGAAAAATGAATCCATTTTATCAGTTTTTTCCTATTCTCTTTTCAATTGTTGATCTTTCCTCGTCTCTCTGTCCTATCCTCCATTACATTGTGAGTCCTGGACCAGATCTGAGGTAATATCCATGTGTCCTCCCCAATGCTCAATTAGTACAGCATTTTAAACCCTTTAAATGTTTCATAAATGATATTTACTCTATTACATTTACTTATAGACATATACAGTATATGATTATATAATCATTATATAATATATATATATAATATATATGATTATATAATCATATAAGAGAAGCAGTGTGGTTCAGTGGAAAGAGCACGGGGTTTGGAGTCAGAGTTCATGGGTTCAAATCCCGGCTCTGCCAATTGTCAGCTGTGTGACTTTGGGCAAGTCACTTAACTTCTCTGTGCCTCAGTTACCTCATCTGTAAAATGGGGATGAAGACTGTGAGCCCCCCGTGGGACAACCTGATCACCTTGTAATCTCCCCAGAGCTTAGAACAGTGCTTTGCACAAAGTAAGTGCTTAATAAATGCCATTATTATTATTATTATAATACAGATGATTCCCAAATCTCCAGCCCTTATCTATCTCCCTCTCCGCAGTCTGGCATTTCCTCCTGACTTCAGAACATCTCTTCTTGGATGACCCGCTGTCACCTCAACTTACCGTGTCCAAAATAGAACTCCTCATCTTCCCACCCGAACCCCATCTTCCCCCTGATTTTCCCATTACTGTAGACAGCACCACATCCTTCCTGTTTCGCAAGCCTATAAACTTGGTGTTATCCTCGACTCATCTCTCTCAGTCAACCCACATATTCAATCTGCCACTAAATCCTGTAGGTTCATCCTTCACAACATCCCTGGAATCCACCCTTTCCTCTCCATTTAAACTGCTACTATGTTAACCCAAGCAATTTTACCATCCTGCCTTGATTCCTGTATCACTGATCTCCCAGCCTCTTGTCTCTCTCCACTCCAGTCCACACTTCTCTCAGTTGCCTGGATCATCTTTCTTCAAAAACGTTCAGTTCATGTCTCCCCACTCCTCAAGTACCTCCAGTGGTTGCCCATCTACCTCCGCATCAGGCGGAATCTCCTTACCATCGGCTTTAACACATTCAATCACCTTGCCCTCTCCTACCTCACCTCACTTCTCTCCTATTACAATTCAGGCTTTGTTTCTGTAACAGCAACCTACTCACTTTACCTCAGTCTCATCTATCTCACTGCCAACTTCTTGCCCACATCCTGCCTCTGGCCTAGAACCTCCACCCTCTTCATAGCTGACAGATGATTGTTCTCCCCACCTTCGAATCCTCACTGAAAGCACATCTCCTTCATGAGCCCCTCCTTCCTCTTCTCCCAGTCCCTTCTCCATTGGATTTGCTCCCTTTACACACCCCTTCCTCAGCCTCACAGCACTTCTGTACATATCTGTAATTTATTTATATTAATGTCTGTCTTCCCCTCTAGACTGGAAGCTTGTTGTGGGCAGGGCATCTGTCTACAACTCTGTAACACTGTTATACTGTACTCTCCCAAGTGCTTAGTGACGTGCTCTGCACACAGAAAGCCCTCAGTAAATACGATTAACTGGTGATCTTCTCAACGGTTAATTGTGCTCATAGCATCAGAAGCATAGTCTGACAATCAATAGTATTTACTGAGTGCTTACTATGTTCAGAGTACTGTACTAAGCACCTGGGAAAGTACAACAGAATTAGCAGTCACATTCTCTGCCCATAATGAGGTTACAGTTTCAAGGGGGAGACAGACATTAATATAAATAAATAAATAAGCTCCCAAATCTCTCTTTGCATCATCAAACCTGGTGACATGGAATAGAACAGTGCCAGCGCTAAGAACTGCTCAGTGCTTAGAACAGTGCTTGGCACATAGTAAGCATTTAACAAATACCATCATCATCATCATTAATAACAGTGGCATTCATTAAGAGTTTCCTATGTGCCAAGCACTGTGCTAAGTGCTGGGATAAATAAAAATAATCACTGTGCAGGGAACTTGTCTACCGACTGTCTACTGACTGTTATATTGTATTCTCTCAAGCATTTAGTACACTTACTAATTAAGAAGTATCATGGCCTAGTGGAGAGACCATGGGCCATGGAGTCAGAAGGACCTGGGTTCTAATCCCAGCTCTGCCAATTGCTTGCTGTGTGGCCTTGGGCAACTCACCTAACTTCTCTGTGCCTCAGTTTCCTCAGCTGAAGATATGGATTAAATACCTGTTCTCCCTCCTACTTGGACTGTGAGCCTCAGATAGGACAGAGACTGTGTCTGACCTAAGTGACTTGCACCTACCCCAGCGATTAGAACAGTGTTTGACACAGAGTAAATGCTTAACTTTATTTATTTTTTGGTATTAGTTAAGTGATTTGCTCCAGGTCACACAGCATGCAGGTGGCACAGTTAAGATTAGAACACAAGTCTCCTGACTCCTATGCCCATGCTCTTTCCACTAGGCCTCACTGCTATTTTATGCTATTATAGTATTGAAGTACAATAATGTTACTGCACTTTTGACAGTGCTAACAATCTGCTGAACTATCCTGGGCCCTGATATTCAGCTCTGCTCTACTCTAGTGATGGGGAAATTGTCAGGCAAGAAACCTTGTAACACTGACTTGACTTACCTAAGAGTTGTGGGGTAGGCCTGAAGATGTTGGTGAATTTGTCAGGGGAATTGAATTGATATTGTATGGTTCTGTAAGGTTAATGAACAAATGCAGAAGTCTTGTTGTTGCTGTCTGTACTTTTTCTGTTATTATTCTGCAGCAAAGATTTTTTCTCTTGTGCTGCATTTTGGTTTGAAATCAATTGAAATTCTATTACAGTGGGTTTCGATTGCAGTTGATTGGGATCCCCAGTAGTCTGTGAAGTGGGAGTCTGGTTAGAATCTGGCCTTCAGTGGAAAGCAGTGAGTCTACACTGTAATTGCCGCGGTCAGCTTTCTCTCTTTTCTTCTTCAAGATGGTGACTGAGGGGGCATCTTTGAAAATCTTTGACTTCGTCAATGCTCCAGAACTCTCCCCCTCTAGACTTTAAGCTAGCTGTGGGCTGGGAAACTGTAGTTATGGTACTTGCTAAGTGCTTACTATATGTCAAGCACTGTTCTAATAGCTGGGGTAGATACAAGTTAATCAGGTTCCAGTTGCTTAGTACAGTGCTCTGCACACAGTAAGTGCTCAATAAATACCATCGATTGACTAATGTTGACAAATAGCAGGTATGGATATCTAAGGAAGAGATGTTTCTGCAGAAATGCCACCAGAGCTGAGTGCTTTTCGGTTTTTCATAGCTTTCTGTACAGAAGTCATTTCCTTCAAAGTCGGAACTAAGGCCATACCTTCTCCTTCCGGATGAGTCTCTTGGTGTGCAAATCCTTCCTCCTCTTTGGCGTCAGACATGTTCAGAAAATCGTTGTACTACCTTTGCCATCTGGATTAGATTCCTCCACTGTAGTTTTTGGGGAGGGAGATGGGCAGCAGCTGTGAGTGATATTTATCTTCAGCAACCAGTTCAAAAGCCTATGAGGACACAGCCAGTGTCTCCCAGTGTCTACTTAATACAGTGCTCGGTGCTCTGCATATAGTAATTGTTCAGTTCAGATTCTCTGTGACCAGTACAGTGCTCTGCACATAGGTGGTACTCTGTTAATGTTGATGACAATGATCCCATTAACCCTTCCCCAAATTTCCTTAGTTTCTTTCATACAACAACTTGCGCCGCAGTTAATTTCTGAGGACTTCCCTTCCACTCTAAATAGACCCTTTATTGATCTGTCGTCCAGTCAGGCCTCCGACAGTTTTATTTTGCCGAGGCCCATATTCACCCTGCTGGTGACTGAGGTCCTCAGGTGTATTTTTGCTAAACTCACTCAGTCCAGATTTGCCCTTCACTAAACCAGGTTGGCTCTTGCTTCTTATTAGCTTGGCCACTTCTCACGGCCTGAAAATCGATGATTTGTTATCGTGCTTTTCCTGGTTTTGATGTCAGACTGACTGTTTGTGGCAGTTAGCGGGGTTCCAAGCTTTCTGCCTTTATAAATCCTGACCAAATGGTTACCCTTTTCTAGTTCTCAGGGAATCCTCCTGCCCTCTGTGAGCTCTAAACATAGATGTTGGTGATTTTAACTCAGTAAAATTGAACACTCTTGCTGGGGGATGGTCAAAAAAAATTCAAACACAAAGAAAGCTAAATTTAGAAAAGAAAACTATGACAAATGTAGAGCTAAATTACCTAAAAACTGAAAGGGGAGCTGAAAGCCAAGTGATCTATTAGATGGCTGGAAGCTGTTTAAAAATGCTGTTTTAGGGGCCCTGGTAAATACAATGATAATAATAATTGCATTTGTTCATCAATCAATCATATTTACTGAGTGCTTACTGTGTGCAGGGCACTGCACTAAGAGCATGGGAGAGTACAACATAATATAACATACATAGTCCCTGCCCACAGTGAGCTTACATACTAGAGGATGGTTATTAGTGGAAAGAGCCCAGGCTTGGGAGTCAGAGGTCATGGGTTCTAATCCCGGCTCTGCCTCTTGTCAGCTGTGTGACTTTGGGCTAGTCACTTAACTTCTCTGTGCCTCAGTTATCTCATCTGTAAAATGGGGATTATGACTGTGAGCCCCACGTGGGACAGTCTGATTACCTTGTATCTACCCCAGCACTTAGAGCAGTGCTCAGCACATAGTAAGCGCTTAACAAATACCACCATTATTCTTATTATGTGCCAAGCACTATACTAGGGACTGGGATAGGTATAAGTTAATCAAGTGGACACAGTCCCTGTCCCCCATGAAGCTCACAGTCTAAGTAGGTGAGAGAAAAGGTATTGAATCCCCACTCTACAGAGGAGGGAACTGAGGCACAGAGAAGTTCAGTGTTTTGCCCAAGGTCACACAACAGGCAAATAACAGTGTCAGGATTAGAACCCAGGTGCTGTGACAGCCAGGGCTGGGCTCTTTTTGTCAGGCCATGGTGTTTCTTATTTAAAAAACACTGCAGTGCCTCTTGCATTCCATCAGTTCTGAAGTATGGCTTTTATCTATCCTCCATGTGGCAGGGGCAGTTGAGCTCCTTGAACATTGGGCGGCTGCAAGATGCCAGAACTCTGTTCTCTGAGAGGCTTTGGGCCCTATAGGCCTCTGCTAATAATGATAATAATAAGAATTGTGGTATTTATTAAGCATTCACTGTGTGCCAGGCACTGCACTAATCGCTGGCATAGATACAAGGTAATTGAGTTGGGCAGTCCCTGTCCCACATAGGACTCACAGCCTCAGTCCCCATTTTCCAAGTGAGGTACTATGTGGGCCAGAGAGGTGAAGTGACTTGCCCATGGTCACTCAGCAGACATGTGGCAGAGCTCCCTGTCCCACATAGGACTCACAGCTTTAATCCCCATTTTCCAGGTGAAGTAACTGAGGGCCAGAGAAGTGAAGCGACTTGCCCAAGGTCACTCAGCAGACATGTGGCAGAGCTGGAATTGGAACTCAGGTCCTACTGGCTTTCAGGTCTGTGCTCTATCCACTAAGCCTCACTGCTGTTAGTGTCAGGCAGTCCATCAATCATATCTGTTGAGAGCCTACTGTGTGCAGAGCACCGTACTAAGCTCTTGGGAGAGTCCAATACAACAAAAAACAGACATAGTCCTTGCCCACAACGAGCTCACACTCTAGTGCCAAACTCCACTCCCACGGGCAATGGGGCTTTGTCCCACATCGCTTGGATAGGAGGCAGCCAGATTCCGTCAGAGCCCAGCGTTCCCACCAGCAAGGCCGGGGAGTGGGGCAGGAGTTGAAGAGAGAGGAGTTTGATGAGATGAGGAGGAGAAAAGCGACAGAAAGTCACGAGGTGCCAAAATTAATATCATGGAGAAAAAGGCAGCTGGATTTAGGGGCTGATTGAATATGGGGGTTAAAGAGATAGCGAGGAGTCAGAGATGATGACAGAGTTGGGAGCTTCTGGGACAGGGAGGGTGGTGAGGTTGATGATAGGGAATTGAAAGTTAAGAGGAAAAGTGGGTTTAGGAGGGAAGATGAGAAGTTCAGTCATAGCTCTGGGGAGGATAATGTGCTGTTGGGGCATCCATGGAGAGAGCACTTGATAGAAACCCACCCACCGCCCTACACAGTGCTTCTGTGCAGAGTCTTAATTTATTTTATTGCCTGCCCCTCTAGAGTGTAAACTCTTCATGGGTAGGGAATGTATTGACCAGCTCTGTTGTATTGTAACCCGTCAGTCAAGCAATCATATTTACTGAGCACTTAACTGTGCAGAGCACTGTACGAAGCCCTTGAGAAAGAACAGTAAGCGCTCAATAAATATGACTGCATAAATAAATGAACAATATAACAGATATGATTGAATGAATAAACAATATAACAGATGTGATTAAATG
The DNA here is from genome assembly GCF_015852505.1 of Tachyglossus aculeatus. Taxonomy (NCBI): domain Eukaryota; kingdom Metazoa; phylum Chordata; class Mammalia; order Monotremata; family Tachyglossidae; genus Tachyglossus; species Tachyglossus aculeatus. The sequence goes on along the minus strand of NC_052068.1, from coordinate 60,019,426 downwards.
AATAAATGAACGATATAACAGATTTGGTAGACATGTTCCCTGCCTACAAGGAGCTTACAGACTAGAGGCAGAAGCAGTCTAATAATAATAATAACAATAATGGCAGTTATTAAGCACTTACTATATGCAAAGCACTGTTCTAAGTGCTGGGGAGGTTTCAAGGTGATCATGTTGTCCCCTGGGGGGCTCACAGTCTTAATCCCCATTTTACAGATGAGGTAACTGAGGCACAGAGAAGTTAAGTGATTTTCCCAAAGTCACACAGCTGACAATTGGTGGAGCTAGGGTTTGAACCCATGACCTCTGACTCCAAAGCCCGTGCTCTTTCCACTGAGCCACACTGCTTCTCAGTCTAATGGATAGAGCATGGGCCTGGGCATCAGAAGGACCTAAGTTCTAAACCTGGCTCTGCCACTTTTCTGCTGTGCAACTCAGGCAAGTCGCTTAATTTCTCTGTGCCTCACTTACCTCATCTGTAAAATGGCAATGAAGACCATGAGACCCGTGTGGGACATGGACTGTGTCCGACCTGAGTAGCCTGTATCTACTCCAGCGCTTAGTACAGTGCCTGGCCCACCGTGAGTGCTTAACAAATACCATAAAAAAGAGCTTACTCCCAAGCACTTACTATAGTGCTCTGCATATAGTAAATGTTCAGTAAATACCATTGATTAATTGATTAGAGGTGAAAGGAGATCTTAGACTGTAGACTGTGAGCCCACTGTTGGGTAGGGACTGTCTCTATATGTTGCCAACTTGTACTTCCCAAGCGCTTAGTACAGTGCTCTGCACACAGTAAGTGCTCAATAAATACGATTGATTGATTGATTGATTGGATTGAATCCAGGAGGAATGGGCTGTGGCCAGGAAAGATTGGGCAGCTTATTTTTTTAATGGCATTTGTTAAGAGTTTACTGTGTGTCAAACACGATTCTAAGCGCTGAGGTAGATAACAGTTCATAAGGTTGGACATAATTCCTGTCCTGCATGGGGTTCACAGTCTAATCAGGAGGGACTACAGGAGAACTGAGGCCCAGAGATGTCAACTGACTTGCCCAAGGTCGTGCAGCAAACAATCGGCAGAGTGGGAATTAGAACCCAGGTCCTCTGTCTCCAGGCCCATGCTCTTTCCACTAGACCACGCTGCTTCTCAACTGTGGCATTGATTTTGTGCTCAGTTTAGGGGAGGAAGCAAGAAATTCACATCAGACCCAATCCTTGTCCCATCTGGGCTCACAGTCTAAATGGATGAATCCCCATTTTACATGTGAGGAAAGGGAGGCCCCGTTAGTTTACAGGACTTCCCCAAGTTTTTGTACTCTTATGTGTGAGTCCCACTGCTCCTCTAAGCAAGGCCCCAAGCTCATACAAGAATCTAAGAAACATGGTAGAGTGGATGGAGCATGGGCCCAGGAGTCATTTGTTCTGACGATTTTGACACCTGTCTACACGTTTTGTTTTGTTGTCTGTCTCCCCCATCTAGACTGTGAGCCCGTTGTTGGGTAGGGACTGTCTCTATATGTTGCCGACTTGTACTTCCCAAGCGCTTAGCACAGTGCTCTGCACACAGTAAGCGCTCAATAAATGCAATTGAATGAATTAATTCCCAACTCCACCACTTGTCTGCTATGTGAACTTATGCAAGTCACTTAACTTCAAAGGGCCTCAGTTACCTCATCTGTAAAAAATGGGGATTAAGACTATGAGCCCAATGTGGGAGAGGGCCTATGTCCAAGCAGATTAACATGCATCTACCCGAGTGCTTAGAACAGTGCTTGGCACGTAGTAAGCACTTAAGTACCATTATAGTTATTATTATTATTATAATTGTTGTGGAAAGGTTAGCTATAACAGTGAGGGGCTGGTATTTTAGTTTGTTTATTCCATCTGAGCTTTTCCTTTTGAAAGCAAACCTTTCTCTAAGTGAATTCTGCTCTGAGTAAATATTCTCTGAGTAAATTGTTATTCCTTGCTAATATTGGGTCTGTGAATTATCTCTCAAAAAGGTTCTCTGGATGCTTCCTACCTTCCCAAGAAGTTTACTCGAGTGGCATTTTGAACCTGGCCCTATTTTTTCCCTTTTTTTCCATTCCCTTCTGCATCACTCTTACTTTCTCCCTTTATTCACTACCCTTCCAACCCCACAGCACTTATGTACCTATCCATAATTTTTTTTAATTTCTGTTATTGTCTGTCTCCCCCTCTATACTGTAAACTCATTGTGGGCAGGGAATAATAATGGTATTTGTTAAGTGCTTACTATGTGCAAAGCTGTTCTAAGCGCTGAGGAGGTTACAAGGTGATCAGGTTGTCCCATGGGGAACTCACAGTTTTAATCCCCATTTTCCAGATGAGGTAACTGAGGCACAGAAAAGTTAAGTGACTTGCCCAAAGTCACACAGCTGACCCTTGGCGGAGCCAGGATTTGAACCCATGACCTCTGACTCCAAAGTCTGTGCTCTTTCCACTGACCCACATTGCTTCTCAATAAATAAGATTGACTGACTGGTTGCGTTCTGTTTCAGGCATGTTCAATTTGAGGTGGGACATCCAAGTAGAGATGCCAGTCAAGAAGGGGAGAAGAAAGAGCCTAGAAGCATTGTGGCCTAGCGGAAAGAGTACAGGCCTGGAAATCAGAGGATCTGGGTTCTAATCCTGACTCCTCCACTTGTCTGCTGTGTGACCTTGGGTGAACCACTTAGCTTCTCTGTGCCTCAATTATCTCATCTGTAAAATGAGGATTTAGACTGTGAGCCCCAGGCAGGGCATGGATTTTGTCCAATCTGATTATTTCGAATCTAAAGGGAGGGGAGCATATGTTTAAGTAACACTGGTGGGGTTTAGTAGGGCTGGAGATAGGAGGGTGAGGGAGGGTAGCAGCAGGACTCCTCAGTTCCAGATGAGGGAGACATCCAGGGCCACTTGATTATTTATTGAGCACTTACTGTGTGCAGAGCATCATACTAAGCTCTTGGAAAGTACAGTTCAGCAACAGATAGAGACAATCCCTACCCGACAATGGGCTTACAGTCTAGAAGGGGGTAGATGGACAACAAAATAAAACCTTTTGCCTCTCTGAACGCCCTACCTCCATCTACTCCAGCACTTGGAACAGTCCCAGGGGCTTAACAAACACAACTATTATTATTACAGCTATTATTTTTGTTGTTATTATTATTATTGACCTTTTGTCCATAGGGTTGCAGACTAAAGAAAAAAAAAGACCTTAATTTTATAGTGGGAGGAAAATGAAATTAACTGAGGCTGGCTAGAAGGAAACCTAAGAAAGGAGCAAGACTCAGAGGGAATCATCAAGAAAATGATATATGTTAAGCACTTACTATGTGCCAAGCACTGTACGAAGTATTAAGGTTCTGTCTTATGCTGTCGAGTCATGTCTGACCCATAGGAATGCCATGGACACATCTCTCCCAGAACACCCCACTTCCATTTGCAATCATTCTGGCAGTGCATCCATAGAGTTTTCTTGGTAAAAAAACTCTTCACTCTTTCTTTTTACTATGTGCCAGGTACTGTACTGAGCACTGGGGTAGATACAAGCTAATCAGGTTGGACGCAGTCCATGTGCCACATGGGGTTCCCAGTCTTAATCCCCATTTACAGGTGCGGTAACTGAGGCCCAGAGAAGGTAAGTCACTGCCCAAGGTCAGACAAGTGGCAGAGCTGGGATTAGAACCCAAGTCCTTCTGACTCCCAGGTTTGTGCTCTATCCACAAAGCCATACTGCTGCACTCTGCCAAATCTTCACCTCCCCCATTACCCTAAATATTTCACTTACACCCTCCTCATCTATTCTAAAATATTTTCTAGCATTTGAGCATGGCTCCCACCTACATCTTTGTTTGAATTCATGAAGACCAATTGCTCACTCAAACCAGCAAGAAAACAAACTCTTTCTGGAAAACACAGGCCGTACTTTATGACCTAAAGGATGGCGTTTGAAAACAGGGGAAATCTGCATCAAAACTCTTCTGCATTGAGCGAGGCACTGAGACAGATTTTTATTTGGTTTGAGAGACACGATTCAAGCAACACTTTCAAGGGAGGGAAAATGTCAGCTTCTCATATTCTCTATGATGCGATAGTCCTTGTGTAATACAATATCTTCTGTAATAGGCAGGACAGAAATAGAATATGTGTGAACCAAATCAAGGCGATGGAGCTGTATCCTCCATGGCCTGGGTGTCATCCTCTCTCGCCTGTTCTTCCTTTAATTTGAATCCCAAAGAGAAACTGCTTTCCCTTGATCGGTTTTTCAGCATTCCTGGAGGAAATGAAGCTTCTATTGGATTAAAGTTTCCAAGGGCTGGAAGATTGAGGCTGTGATTGGTTTTTAACTCCAAGTGTTTGGGGTTTTCCAAGTTTTTATTTCCCCTTTTGACATCTGTGTCTCTGCTGTCATTGTCTCCGCTGCTCTTGTCTCCCCACTATCTGTCTCTTTTGCCAATATCTCCACTGCCAATGTCTCCACTACCATTGTCTCTGTTGCTAATTGTCTCTGCTGCCGCAGTCTCCATTGCCTCTGCTTCTGTTGCGATTCTCTGTTGCCATTGTCTCTGCTGCTGTATCTCCTCCACCATTATCTCTGTTCCCTATGCCACTGATGCCATTGCCACTTCTGGTTATTTCCATCACTGCTATTTCCTCCACTATTCATTCATCCAATCATATTTATTGAGCACTTACTGTGTGCAGAGCACAGTACTAAGCTCTTGGAAAGTACAGTATGGCAATAAATAGACAATCCCTACCCAACAATGGGCTCGCAGTCTAGAAGGGGGGAGATGGACAACAAAACAAAACAAATACAGGCATCAATAACGTCAATGTAAAAAAAAGATGGACAACAAAACAAATACAGGCATCAGTAATGTCAATATACAAAATAGAATTATAGAAATATGCACATCATTAATAAAATAAATAGAATAATAAATATGTACATATATACAAGTGCTGTGGGGTGGGGAGGGGGTAGAGCAGAGGGAGAGAGCTAGGGTGATGGAGAGGGGAGGAGGAGCAGAGGAAAAGGGGGGCTAAGTCTGGGAAGGCCTCCTGGAGGAGGTGAGCTCTTAGTAGGGCTTTGAAGGAGGGAAGTGTGCTAGTTTGGTGGATGTGAGGAGGGAGGCTGTTCCAGGCCAGAGGAAGGATGTGGGCCAGGGATCGACGGAGGGACGGGCAAGAACGGGGCCCAGTGAGGAGGTTAGCGGCAGCAGAGGAGCAGAGTGTGCAGGCTGGGCTGGAGAAGGAGAGAAGGGAGGTGAGGTAAAAGGGGGCAAGGGGATGGAGATCCACTACCACTGTCTCTGCCAATGCCACCGCTCTCACTGCCACCACTGCCATTGCCATCACTACCAATCCCACCTCTGTCAGTGCGCCTACTGCTCGCAAGTTGAGAATGCCAACAAGCATGGACACCTCACCCACGGTGGGGAATTCAGACCACATCGCCTGCTTCCAGACAGCAAGTCCCTGGTGGAGGCTCTGACAAGCAGCCAAAGCCTCATGTACATAGGAGGCATGTGTCCAGCAGTGCGCATGCCCCCGGAAACCCCAGCAAGATGCTGCGGGCTTGAATTTCATGCCTATCAGCTTTGAAAGTGTCTCTGGAAAGGAACTGAGCCCTTCGACTGCTTCTTTCCCCTATCACATCCTGCCAGGAGGACTTATTCAGCCCAGCAGTGGTCTAATAATAGTCTTCTCACTCACACTCTTCTCCATCCCTTGTTCAAGGTTTTATATTTTCCTTTTAAATTTCAAGGAAAAGGTTTGCACCCTCAAAAAATGGAAATACTAAGAAAAAAGATGATGCTGTAATTTGAGGGTTTGCAGTGAGGGAAAAGGACCTTTTTATTTCTGTTTTCTATCAAGAGCATGGATTTATTCGGTGTTTTTATTTTCCAAAGTGCCTGCAAATTATTTACCACATTTTACCCTGACAACATTCATCTAGGGTGGGAAGAAGGTGTTATCATTATGCCCATTTTACAGATGTGGAAAATGAGGTCTAAAGAGATTAAGGGAATTGCCTAAGGCCGCAGGGAAGTGGCAGAGCTGGGACTAGTAATAATACATTATTATTAATTATTATTATTATTACTATTGCATTTGTTAAACACTTCGAGCATTATTTTAGATACAAGATAATCAGATTGAACATAGTCCCTTTCCCACACAGGGCTCACAGTCTGTATAGGAGGGAGAACAAGAGAAAAGGATGTTCTTTCATTCATTCATTCATTCATTCATTCATTCATTCATTCATTTGTTATTTATGGAGTGCTTACTGTGTGCAGAGCACTGTACAAAGCGCTTGGGAAGTACAAATTGGGAACATATAGAGAGGGTCCCTACCCAACAACGTCTAGAAGGGGGAGACAGACAACAAAACAAAACAAATAGGTGAGCTCTTGACTGTGAGCTCATTGTAGGGAGGGATTGTCACTGTTTATTGTTGCATTGTACCTTCCCAAGTGCTTAGTACAATGCTCTGCACACAGAAAGAGCTTAATAAATACGATTGACTGAATGAATGAATGAACAGATATCAAATTCCCATTTTACAGTTGAGGAAACTGAGCCACTGAGAAGTTATGATTTGCTGAAGGTCACAGAGCAGGTAAGTGGCAGAGCCTGGATTAAAACTGAGGTCCTCTGACTGCCAGGCCATGCTCCTTCTACTAGACTACAATATTTCTCGAAGCCTGGGGGTGTTATTGTAAATATTCAGGACCAAATTCATATCCTTTTCACCACCATGTTGTTTTTGCCGACAGTTTCCACCAAGAATAATAATAATGATATTTGTGAAGCACTAGCTGTGTGTCAAGCGCTGTTCTAGTTGCTGGGATAGATACAAGCTAATCAGGTTGCACAAAGTCCTTGTCCGGTATGGGGCTTGTAGTCTTAATCCCCATTTTGCAGGTGAGGAAACTGAGGCATAGAGAAGTGAAGTGACTTCCCCAAGGTCACACAGGTGGCAGAACCAGGATTAGAACCCATGACCTTCATAGTCCCAGACCTGTGCTGTATCCATTAGGCCATGCTACTTCTCCACCGTAATGCTTAGTACAGTTCCTGGCACATAATAAACACTTAACAAATACCACAAATACTCTGCTCTCATTGAGTTCACATTCCCCCTTCTGCCTGCCTATCGTTGTTTGGCTCCATCCTGTCAGTTGGAGAGTTAAAGGCAATCATCAATCTAACTGTAGCTTTTACTGAGTACCTACTGCAGACGTCAGCACTTGAAGAAGGCACGAGAATTAGTGGCCCTGATTCTTGCCATTGAGGAGTTTACAGTCTAGTGGGGGAATGAGAACCTTGAATGCATTCCAGATAGGAGAGAGTAATGGAGTTTAGACTACTGAAATGCTTGCTTAAGAATTGCACAGAGGCTGAAGTGGCAGGTGGGCACAGAGAGGGAAGAGGAGAGATGAATCAGGGAAAGCCTCCTGCAGGAGATGTGGTTTCAGAAGGGCTTTGAAGATGGAGAGAGCAATGGTCTACCTTGGCATCCTTGTCACTGATTTCCCTGCCTCCCATCTCTCCCAACTCCACTTCTTACTTCACTTTGTTACTCGAATTATTTTTCGACAAAAACATTCAGTTCATGCCTTCCCACCCCTCAGTAATCTCCAGTTGTTGCCCATTCACCTTTGCATCAAACAGAAACTCCTAACCATCGACTTAAAACACTCAATTCATTCATTCATTCATTCATTCATTTATTCATTCAACCATATTTATTGAGCACTTACTATGTGCAGAGCACTTGTTGATTTCCTACAACGTCCATCTTGCACACTTTGCTCCTCTAATTACCACCTACTCACTGTACATTGATCTCACTGCTGTCCATGTCCTCCATCTGTCCTCCTGACCATGTCCTCCTTCTGGCCTGGGACTCCCTCTCCATCAAGGGTCAGTTCTTGGCCCCCTTCGATTCTCCATCTATACTCACTCCCTTGGTAAACTCATTCACTCCCATGGCTTCAACTATCATCTCTATGCAGATAACATCTGAATCTATACCTCTTCCCCAGTTCTCTCTCTCTCCCTCTAGGCTCGCAGCTCCTCCTGCCTTCAGGGCGTCTCCACCTGGATGTCTGCCCGCCATCTAAAACTCAACATGTCCAAGGCTGATCTCCTTATCTTCCCTCCCAAACCCAGTCCTCTCCTTTTCCCATCACTGTGGACATCACAACCATCCTTTCCATTTTACAAGCCCGCAACCTTGATGTCATCCTTGACTCCGCTCTCTCATTCACCCCACACATCCAATCTGTCACCAAAACCTGCCGGTATCACCTTCACAACTTCACCAAGATCCACCATTTCTTCTCCATCCAAATCGCTACCACGTTAGTACAATCACTCATCCTATCCCGACTGGATTACTGCATCAGCCTCTTTTCTCATCTCCCAACCTCCTGTCTCTCCCCATTTCAGTCTATACTTCACTCTGCTGCCTGGATTATCTTTCTACAGAAATGATCTGGGCATGTCACCCCCCTCCTCAAATCTCTCCAGTTGTTGCCTATCAACCTCTGTATCAAGCAAAAATTCCTCACATTGGTTTCGAAGCTCTCCACCACCTTGCCCACTCCTACCTCACCTCCTCTCTCTCTTTCTACATCCCAGCCTGCACACTCCACTTCTCTGGTACTAACCTTCCCACTGTGTCTCATTCTCACCTGTCCTGCCATCAACCCCTGGCCCATGTCTTGCATCTGGCCTGGAATGCCCTCCCTCCTCAAATCTGCCAAACAGTCACACTTCCCCCCTTCAAAGCCCTACCGAAAGTTCACCTCCTCCAGGAGGCCTTCCCAGACTAAGCCCCTCTTTTTTCTTCAGCTCTCCCTCCCCTTCCCATCGCCCCAACTCACTCCCTTTGCTCTACCCCCCTTCCTGTACCACAGCACTTGTGTATATATGTACATATCTATAATTCCATTTATTTATAATTATTGCTTGTTTTGCTGTGTATATATCTATAATTCTATTTATCTATATTGATGCTACTGATGTCCGTTTACTTGTTTTGATGTCTTTCTCCCCGCTTCTACAGTGTGAGCCCCTTGTGGGCAGGGGTTGTCTCTGTTGCTGAATTGTACTTTCCAAGTGTTTAGTACAGTGCTCTGCATACGTTAAGCTCTCAATAAATACAATCGAAAGAATGAATGAATGACAGACCACCGCTCAAAGACTTATTGAAGGCACATCTCCTCTGAGAGGCCTTCCCCAACTAAGCCCTCATTTCCCCTACTCAAGCAATGGTATTTATTGAGTGCTTAGTTTGGGCAGAGCACTGCACTAAGCACTTGGGAGAGTACAATTAAACAGAGTTAGCAGACACATTTCCTGACCCTACTTCCTTAATCCCTCTCCCTTCTGCATCACATATACACCTTTAGGCACTTGACATTCACCCCTCCCTCAGCCCCACAGCATTTATGTACATATCTGTAATTTATTATCGTGTCCGTCTCCCCCTCTAGACTGTAAGCTCCTTGTGGGCAGAGAATGTGACCACCTACTTTGTTGTATTTTGTTCTCCCATGTGGTTAGTACAGTGCTCTGCACACAGTTAATCCCTCAATAAATGTCATTGATTGATTAATGGATTGATTGGTCACTGGGGAAGCATGGAAATGCAGGGGGGGTGGTGCTTGTGGTAGGCTTGTTCATTCATTCATTCAATTGTATTTTTTGAGCACTTACAGTGTGCAAAGCACTGTAGTAAGCTCTTGGGGGAGTACATTATAACAACAAACAGACACATTCCCTGCCCACAACGAGGTCACAGTCTTCAAGGAGGGCAGGAGGATTTGGGGACTTTAAGAGACGGCATAAGATGCTTAGGTTCCCTTTGTCCAGGTGTTCACAGGAGTGTGTAAGAGGAGACTGGGGAAAACAAAATCATCTTGCCCGGTCCATCCGGGTCTGTGTGTCTGGATCAGTGCATGGGAGCACAACCTCACCACCCCTCTGGACTGTAAGCTCGTCTTCGGCAGAGAATGTGTCTGCTAATTCTGTTGTATTGTGCTCTCCAAAGTGCTTAGTACAGTGCTCTCTGCACACAGTAAGCACTCAGTAAATACCACTGATGGATTTGCTGAGCAAACCCAGGAGGTAGATAGATGAAGCAGACAAATGGGAACCAAGATGACTACTTGGGGAGCTCTTCCCTCGCCTTCAGCATGGTGGGAATCCACAGCAAGTGTGCTGAGGCACAAAGGACACATCAGCAACCTTCTTCATCTGTTTTTCTCCCTCTTTGCTTATTCTTACTTCGTTGGACAACACCTGCCTAAATAGCAGTATTCACTGATAGCATTCAGTTCTTTTTCCCTGATAGAGTCCTTGGTTGTAATTTTTTTCTTTTTTGTAGCATTTGTTAAGCGCTTACTGTGTGCCAGGAACTGTACTAAGTGACAGGTACATACAAGCTAATCAGGTTGGACACAGTCTGTACCCTTCATGGGACTCCCAATCTTAATCCCCATTTTACAGATGAGGTAACTGAGGCACAGAGAAGTAAAATGACATGCCCAAGGTCACACACAAAGATGTGGCAGAACCAGGGTTATAACCCAGATCCTTCTGACTCCCAGATCCATAGGCCATGTTGGTCCTCGATATTATTCTTATTTTATTATTAGATAATAATCACAACTGTAGTATCTGTGATGCACTTATTATGTGCCAAGCACTGTACTAAGCACAAGGGTAGAAATAAGATGATTAGGTTGGGCACAGTCTCTGTCCCACCTGGGACCCATTATGTAAGTAGGAAGGTGAATAGGTATTGAATCCCCATTTTACAGAAGAGGGAATTGAGGTAAAGATAAGTTAAGTGACCCACCCTAGTTCACACTTTGGCTGTAGCTGTCCAGTGGGCTGGATGGTGATCACTGTCTTTGCAGGAGGGGCATCTATCAGTCATTCAGTTGATCGATCAATCATTTACTTAGCAAGCACTTACTTTGAGCAGAGCACTGTACTAAACACCTGGGAGTATAACAGATTTGGTAGACAAGTTCCCTGCCCACAAGGAGCTTACAGGCTAGAGAGGGGCTAAAAGTCTGTCCATGGCTCTTTGCTGATTCTGCAAGTGGTTTGTCAATCAGTTAATGGCGTTTATTGAGTGCTCACTGTGTGAAGAACACTGCAGCTCATTGCAGATGCTCTCCCAAGCACTTAGTACTGTGCTCTTCACTCAGTAAGTACTCAGTAAGTACGACTGATTGATTGATTACTAAGCAGTTGGGAGAGTGCAGTACAACAGAACTGATAGACATGGTCCCTACCTACAACAAGTTTAACAGTCTAGAGGGGGAGATAACTGTAGGTGGGTGGGTGGTTTTGGGTGCACGGTCCCAGATAATAATAATAATAATAATTATGGTATTTTTAAATGCTTACTATGTGCCTGGCACTGTACAAAGTGCTGGGGTGGACATAAGCAAATCAAGTTGGACATAGTCCCTGTCCCATGTGGGCCAAACAGTCTCAATCCCCATTTTACAGATGAGGTAACTGAGGCACAGAGAAGTGAGGTGACTTGGCCAAGGTCATTCAGTGGACAAGTGGCAGAGTCAGGACTAGAACCCATGACCTTCTGACTCTCAGGCCCGTGCTCTATCTACTATGTCATGCTGCTTCTCCATCACCGCCACTGGAATTTTGGAGCTTCTACATGGGAGATTCAAGGACTTCCAAAGAAGCTCTTGGCCTGTTGAAAAGTTTCCCAGAGGCTTAGAATTATATTTCCTCTGGTCCTTGAGGTGGCTTCTGATGAATCCCAAATATTTCTATGCACCACTTCCTTTTACCACAGAGACTTTTGATTGGTGTTGCTCGTGCCGGGGTTCCTGGAGGAATTGACTATTTTTTCTGGGGCATCTCTAAAGTATGCATCATAAGTAAATTAAGGATATGCAGTTTTTGGGTAAGTTCCTGATTCCGCTCCCGGCAGGAGAACGGTAACCATGACTACCTTGCTGCATCCCAGTGGCTTTGAAGTGGATTGCTCAGGAGGAAAGTTTGCACTGGAACTGCAAGATTTCATTTGGGAGTGGATGACAGAGGAAATTAAAAAGGAGGGGGAATGACAAAAGGCCGCTCTGCATGAGGCAGAGAAGAAAACTACAACTGGGACAAAAAGAAGAGGGGAGGAAGAAATAGAATTAAACTCTGGACTACTCTCTGGCAAACCCCCCCAATTCACCGACCTTTATATATTGGGCCCCTTGAATGTTTACCAACCATTTAGTCATCTTAATTTTCTTTAGGGTTTATGGTTTCATCCTTATTTAATTTCCCCTGCCACCACTGGAGCATGACGTCCTTGACTGAGCTGGAGTTCTATCAATAGTGGGGCTGTCTAGCACGAAACAGGATTACCAAAGCAGGATAGTGGCAAGACTGCAGAGGAAAGGGTGCAGGGCTGGAGTCAGGAGAGCTGTGTTTTAGTTCCAGCTCCACTGCTTTCCTACTGTGTGATCCTGGGCAAGTTATTTAACTCCTCTGTGCCTCAGTTTCTCATCTGTAGAATGGGGATTCAATATCTGCTCCATTTTCTTTTTAGACTGTGAGCTCTATGTGGAAGAGGGACTGTGTCTAATCCAATAGCAGTATAGTGTTCATCATAGAGCTTTGCACATAGTTAATGCTTAAGAACTACCAACACTATTATGATGAAGATTATTATTAATAAGTGATTTAAAGAGATAGTGATGACAGGTTTTGGCTAGTGTGCTTGAGGCTGGTGGGCAGCAATCAGGAAAAGGGAGAGAAGTGCCATAGCCTAGTGGATAGAGCACAGGCCTGAGAGTCAGAAGGTCCTGGGTTCTAATCCAGCTCTGCCACTTGTCAGCTCTGTGACCTTGGGCAAGTCATTCCACTTCTCTGTGCCTCAGTTTCTTCATCTCTAAAATGGGGAATAAGACTATGAGCCTCATGTGGGACAGGGACTGTATCCAACCTTGTTAGCTTGTATCTACCCCAGCGCTTAGTATAGTGCCTGACACATAGTAATGCTTAATAAGCACTTAGAACGGTGCTTTTCCCATAGTAAGTGCTTAATAAATGCCATTAATAAAAAAGTACCATTAAAAAAGGGTGGTTCTTTTGAGCAAACACTGCAATACCAAGAGACAATCTTGAAAAGAGAGCCAGGCCCTCCCTGCATGGCCCTAACCATTATATCCTCATGTGCTATTCTATTTATTTTATTTTGTTAATATGTTTTGTTTTGTTGTCTATCCCCCCCTTCTAGACTGTGAGCCCGCTGTTGGGTAGGGACCGTCTCTGTATGTTGTCAACTTGTACCTCCCAAGTGCCTAGTACAGTGCTCTGCACACAGTAAGCACTCAATAAATGAGATTGAATGAATGAATGAACGAATGAATGAATGTGCAAGAACCTGTCCTTATGTGCACAGAACGTGAGAGAGATGGTCAGTCACTCAATAATCATTTCAACCATTTCTGCAAAGCATGGATAGGATGAGACAGGATTGGATAGGGTCTCACTGTCAGTAGCATCAGTTTCAAACAGGAAGGCAGCTGGTTAGCTCTGTACACTGTTTACACATTTAAAAATCAAAAAAAGGATCTGCTCTGGTCCAAGGAATCCAGTGTTGTAGTCAATCAATCCATCAAAGGTATTCTTTAAGCATTACCGCAGGCAGAATACTGTCCTAAGCATTTGGGAAAGTACAGTACAGCAGAGTTGGTAGACACGATCCCTGCCCTCAAGAAGCTTATGGTTTAGAGAGAGAGAGAGAGACCTTAAAATAAATAGAGATGGGGAAATGGCAGGGTAAGTTGGTAGACATGATCCCAGCCCTCAAGAATCTTATGGTTTAGAGGGAGAGAGAGAGAGACCTTAAAATAAATAGAGATAGGGGAAATGGCAGGGTATAACGATGTGTACATAAATGCTGTGGGGCTGAGGGTAGAGTGAATATCAAGGGTTTAAAGGATACATATCCAAGTGCATAGGCCACACGGATAGGAGAGAGAGTAGGGGAAATGATGGCATTGTCAGGGAAGACCTCTTGAAGATATGATATTTAGTAGGGTTTTGAAGGTGGGGAGAGCGATCATCTGATGTAAGGGTAAGGGAGTTCCAGACCAGAAGCAGGATGAAGGCAAGGAGGTCTGTAGAGGGATAAATGAGATCAAAGTACAGTGACTAGGTTGGTGTTAGAGAAGCAAAGTTTTTGGGCTGGGTTGAAGTAGGGGGACAGTGAGGTAGGAAGTGACAGTGAGATAAGAAGCAGTGTGGCTCAGTGGAAAGAGCACAGGCTTTGGAGTCAGAGGTCACGGGTTCAAATTCCGGCTCCACCAATTGTCAGCTGTGTGACTTTGGGCAAGTCACTTAACTTCTCTGTGCCTCAGTTACCTCATCTGTAAAATGGGGATTAAGACTGTGAGCCCCCCGTGGGACAACCTGATCACCTTGTAACCTCCCCAGCACTTAGAACAGTGCTTTGCACAGATCACAGAGTGCTTAGAACAGAGCTTAGAACAGTGCTTTTCACATAGTAAGCACTTAATAAATGCCATTATTATTATTTCATTATTATTATTATAAGGTAGGAGGGGACAAAGTGACTGACTGCCTTAAAGCCAATGGTCAGGAGCTTCTCTTTAGTGTTGAAGTGGATGAGCAATCACTGGAGGTTTTTTAAGAGTGGGAAGATTAAGAACTGAATGGTTTTTCATGAAAAGAATCCAGGCACCACAGTGAAATGTGGACTGGAGAGGGGAGAGATAGGGTATGGGGAGGTCAGTGAGGAACCTGATGCAGTAGTCAAGGTGGGATAGGATTAGTGCTGGGATAAATGTGGTAACAGTTTGGATGGGGAGAAAAGGGAAGATTTTAGAGATGTGATGGTAGAATTGACAAGATTTTGGGATAGGTTGAATGTGTGATTTGAGTGAGAGAGGGTTCAAGGACATTGCCAAGGTTAGGGGCTTGTGAGACAGGGAAGGTGGTCTTGTCTACAGTGATTGGAAAGTCATGGGGAGAACAGGGTTTGGGAGAGAAGATGAGGAGTTTGATTTTGGACAAGTGAAGTTTGAGGTATCAGCTAGACATCCAAGTAGAGATGTCCTGAAGGCAGGTGAAAATGTGAGACTGCAGAGAAGGAGAGAGGTCAGGGCTGGAGAGGTTGACTTGGGAACCATCAACAAAGAGAAAGTAGTTGAAGCCATGAGAGCAAATGTGTTCTCCAAAGGAGTGGGTGTAGCTGGAGAATAGAAGGGGACCTGAAACTGAAATTTGAGGCCCTCCCACAGTTAGATGGTGAGAGGCAGAAGAGGAGTCTGAGATGGAGCAGTCAGAGACACAGAAGAAAAACCAGGAGAGGACAGTGACAGTGAAGCCAAGGCTTCACTGGATCATTTTTCCAAGAGGAGGGGGTGGTCCACCGTGTTAAAGTCACTTGAGAGGTCAAGGGGGATTAGGATGGAGTAAAGCCCATTGGATTTGGTAAGAAGATCATTGGTGATCTTAGAGAGGGCAGTTTCCATAAATCAATCAATCAGTCATATTTATTGAGCCCTCACTTGAGTGCAGTGCACTGTACTGAGCACTTGGTGAGTGAAGCAGGTGGAAGACAGATTGGAAGGGGTCGAGGAGAGGATTAGTTATACTTAACAACTCCCAAAAGGTTTTCACTTTCCCCTAATGCCAGGAGTGAAATGAATCCTTATCTGGAAGTCTTTCAGAGGCTCCTGGATGGATCAACCTGATGGTTCCTGAACAGTACCTCTGGTGACCGCGCTAACACCAACTGTCGGAAAACCTATCGGCTTGTCGGGAAGGTTCTGATTTATTTATCAATGCAGTTCAGAAGGGGCATCTTTAATTAATGCAGATTTTGTGTTGGCATTTACTACTCTTGAGAAATGTGCAATCTTCTGTTGACTTCTCACATGGGTCACCATTTCAGTATTTCTCTCAAATGTCACAGTCATTCCAGATCAGGGCAGAAATTCCACTTTGACTTCAGTTAATGGCTTTTTTTTTTTTTACCATGGAACAATTTCCTCTAACACCATGAAACTCCTCTGCAAGTTTCAGGGTCTAATGCTCGTCAGTATTTATGTGGAACACAGTTCTCTGAGCTTGTGTAACTAAAGATGAACAGCACCCCAATCCGAAACATTTGAACTGTGTAGTGCATTTTTTTTAACATTTGTGGAAGTAGAAAAGGAAAACAAACCTCAATAGAAGGAGAAGACAGTAAATAATAAAGGGAACACTTTACTTTATTCCTTTGTTAATGCTAAACGCTCTCCTGCTTAGATAGGACTCAGCCTGCTGCAGTGTGGAGACCTCTTTCATTTATCACTGTCAGAGGAGCTGAGTGGATTCACGCAGGTTTCTAAGAGCGCGTCTCAGCAAAATGAAAACTGTCCTGATTTATTCTTTGTGTGGGGGCAATGAGAAAAGTTGCTGGAGCCCAAGGTTACTCACTTGTTAGAAAATGAACAAGGCCTGATACATCAAATAAAAGCTGTGAATCATGGAACTTTAGGTAGGAAGGAGGTTTCAGTTTTGTGCTAAACTCTTAATGGCCTATAAAACAATCCTTAGGATTCCAGGCAAGAGGCCAATACAGTGTTAGCTGTCTGGGGGTGACACAACAAGCTTGTGCTCACTTAATTGATGTTTTTATTGAGCACTTTACTAATTTTGTTTTGTTGTCTATCTTCCCCTTCTAGACTGTGAGCCCGTTGTTGGGTAGGGATTGTCTCTATTGATGAATTGTACTTTCCAAACACTTAAGTGCTCTGCACACAGGAAGCACTCTATAAATATGATTGAATGAATGAAGGAATGCATGGAGCAATCAATCATATTTACTGAGCACTTACTGCCTGCAGAACAGTGTACCAAGCGCTTGGGAAAAAACACAATATTAGAGTTGGTAGACACGTTCCCTGCCCACAAGGAACTTACAGCCTAGAAAATGAGACAAACATTAATATAAGTTATGGGCATCTACAAAAGTGCTGGGGGCCTGAGAGTGGGGTGAAGAGAGAATGCAAATCTAACTGCAAGGGTGATGCGGAAGGAGTAGGAGGGGGGAAATTAGGGCTTAGTCAGGGAAGGCCTCTTGCAGAAAATGGGCTTTGAAGGTGGGGAGATGATCATCTGTTGGATATGAAGGGGGAGGGAGTCCCAAGGCAGAGGCAGAAGGTGGATGAGGGGTTGGTGAGCACAGGGATTGCTCTTTTGAGCACTTGGGAAAGTCCAATAGACTGTGCAGACATGATCCCTGCTCTCAAGGAGCTTGTAGTCTAGTGGAGAAACTCTTAGAGAAGTAGCATTTCTTAATAGAAAGAGCATGGACCTGGGAATCAGAGGACTTAGGTTCTAATCCTGACTCCACTACTTACCTGCTGTGTGACCTGTGCAAGTTACTTCACTTCTCTGTGCTTCGGGTTCCTCATAAGCAAAATAAGGATTCAATACCTGTTCTTACTCCTACCTCTTATTTAGACCATGAGCCCCATGTGGGACCTGATTATTTTCTATCTACCCCAGCACTTACTATAGTGCTTAGCACAGAGTAAATGCTTAACGAGTGCCACCATTAAAATTTTACAATCTCACACTCCAGGTGGGACACAAACCCACAATCCAGGACTATCAGTTTTTAAGTCACAACTGAGAAATAATAATAATGATAATAATGAGCAGCCGCGGCATGGCCAAGTGGCTAGGACACAGGCCTGAGAGTCAGAGGAGATGGGTTCTAATCCTTGCTCCACCACTTGTCTGCTGTGTGACCGTGGGCAAGTCACTGAACTTCTCTGTGCCTCAGTTTCTTCATGTAGAAAATGGGGGCTAAGACTGTGAGTCCAGGTGGGGTATGGACTGTGTCCAAACTCAATAGCTTATACCTACCCCAGCACTTAGTACAGGGCCTGGCACAGAGTAAGCATTTTACAAATACCATTAAAAAATAGTATTTGTTAAGCATTTACTATGTGCCAAGCACTGTGCTAAGTGCTGGGCTGGATATGATATAATCAGGCTGGACAGTCCCCGTCCCACATGGGGCTCTCGGTCTAAGGATGCAGAAGATATCGGTGCTTACAACCACATTTTATCCGCTTCTTGAGCGTTTAAGTTTTACTCTGAAAAACCCTCCAATGGCTGCCCTTTTCCCTCCACATCATCCAGGAATTCCCGACCTTTAAAGACAAGGCACTTCACTAATTCACTTTTCCCACCTCCATCTCTCCTCTTTGCTCCTCCTGTCCCTCTCTTTCGACGACCCCATCTCCGACCTCTTGCTCTCACCCTTCCTTTGTTTGGAACTCCCTCCCTTTTCAGTTCTACCCAGCCCTGGGCCTGGAAATCAGAGGACTTGGATTCTAATTCCTGCTCTGCCACATGTCTGCTGTGTGACCTTCTGTCTGTCTGACGATTTTGACACTTGTTTACATGTTTTGCTTTGTTGTCTTTCTCCCCCTTCTAGACTGTGAGCCCGCTGTTGGGTAGGGACCGTCTCTATATGTTGCTGACTTGTACTTCCCAAGCGCTTAGTACAGTGCTCTGCACACAGTAAACACTCAATAAATACGACTGAATGAATGAATGACCTTGGTCAAGTCACCTCACTTCTCTATACCTCAGTTACCTCAACTAAAAAATGGGGATAAAGACTGTGAGCCCTGTGTGGGACATGGACTGTGTCTAACTTGATTAGCTTGAACCTATCCCAGTGTTTAGTACAACACCTGACACATAGTAAGCCCTTAACTAATACCATTGAAAAATGAAGAGATCATAACTAGAAGAAGAATATGTACCCCATGCACTGTGGGTAAATAATGCATCAGTGCAGCTCAAGATGAGTGAGAGGCCTTAAAAATCATATTTACAATACAAAGAAAACATTTGTGTGAGAACAGCCACTACAGCTCTCTCCTTAGGTGTTCAAGGCTGGGGGAGGACGGTCAAACCCAGAAAGGCAAAGCATCCAGGTTGAAGCAGGCTGGCCCTCAGAAATGTGGATTCCTGGCTCTCACCGGAGGACAGGACACAAGAATGGGGACAGTGTCAAGGAAGCAGCTTGCTCCAGTCACAGAGAATAATGCTTTCAATGAGGGTTTTTCCCCAAAGTTTGAAATACACAACCCTTGTTACTATTCAGCCCTGTGTTATTTTCATAGTAATTATCCTATTCAGGGAGCACAATAATTTGGACTATTTCTCAAACTAAAAAGAACAACTGATGCCTTTCTCCATTAAAACCTCATCGCAAAATGAAGTATTTTTGCTCTTCTGCAGAAAAACAGAGAGAAAGCCCTTATTGTATAAGCCCTTTTTAATGGACCCTCTAACACTTTTTAAAAAATGATATTCGTTACTATGTGTCAGGCAGTGAACTAAGCACTGGGGTAGATAATCAGTGTTAGGTAATCAGGTTGGACACGGTCCCTGTTCCACGTGGGGCTCACCATCTTAATCCCATTTTGCAGATGAGGAAACTGAGGCACAGAGAAGTGAAGTGACTTTCCCAAGGTCACCCAGAAGACGTGACAGAACAGGGATTAGAACTCAGGTCCTCCTCATTCCCAGGCCCATACTCTATCCACTAGGCCAGTTAGTCTCATATAAATTGGTGGGTATTCTTTATGCTTATGCCCTTTACCCATTAGTTTTCTTGGGATGGATAAGGGTAATCTTGGAGTTTAGTCCTACGGTTTACAGGTTCCAAAATGCTTGACACTGTTTTCAAAATCATTTTAGATCCTGTACACTTAAGTCCAAAAACGATGATTCATTCATTCATTCATTCAATCATATTTATTGAGTGCTTACATTGTGCAGAGCACTGTACTAAGTTCTTGGGAAGTATAATTCAGCAACACAGACAATCCCTGCCCACAATGGGCTCACAGTCCAGAAGGGGGGAGACAGACGTCAAAACAAATAAATAAGCATCAGTAGCATCATTATAAATAAAAAGAATTATAGAATTATACACATCATTAATAAAAAGGAGGATTATAATTATAAATATGTACATATATACACAAGTGCTGTGGGGCTGGGAGAGGGGTAGAGCAAAGGGAGTGAGTCGGAGTGATGGGGAGGGGAGGGGGAGCAGAGGAAAAGGGGGGCTTAGTCTGGGAAGGCCTCTTGGAGGAGGTGAGCTTTCAGTAGGGCTTTGAAGGGGGTAATGAGTGATTCGATTAATGTCTACTATAGAATATGGAATAGAATTCTATTTTAAAGTCTGTCTCCCTTGTAGGCTGTAAGGTCTTTGTGGAGGAAATCTAGATATCAGGCTGAGTCCCGTATAGGACAGAGCTGTCCTCAACCCAATTAGCTTGTTTCTATCCCAGTGCTTAGAACAGTGCTTGACACATAATAAGCACTTAACAAATGCCATCATCATTGTTATTATTCATCATCCCATTGTCTCAGTGCCTTCATACCTGAAATTGAATTCATATAAAGGGTTGTTTTGAAGTTACCGTTGTTGGGTAGGAATTGTCTCTATTTGTTGCCAAACTGTACTTTCCAAGCACTTAGTACAGTACACAGTAAGTGCTCAATAAACACGATTGAATGAATGAATGAAGAGTTGCAGTAGCTAAATGATGGCTGGGTGATAGAATAAAGGAAGGCGAAGTTCCCTTCAAGGATGGAAAGGCAGTATTTATGTCTTTATTTAAGAAGGCAGAGGGCTGATTGCCCTCTCAGCCTCTCCTGTGGTCAGGAAGACAGAAAAGATTGTGGTAAGCAGGGGTGAACCCATTAATACCCTCTGAGCATCTATAGATTCATTTGCTAAAATAAAATCACAGCCAACTGCCACAGTGGAGAGGTGCAAGCATTTGTGACTTTCAAGCCCGCCCTGCCATTGCCTGTGTGGGCTGTGGAATAAAGAAGAAGCTAAGTCCTCTTTCGCGCCAGCGCCAGGAGAGTCGGGTGAGAAAATGATGCCAGAATGGGGGAGACTTGGACAAACAGCCTTTTGATTGACTGACTGAGTTAAGAGCAGGTTACAGTGAGTAGGCTGGTTTTAGAGGAGTGAAGTGTGTGGCTTGGGTTGGAGTGGGAAAGCTGATTGTTTTTCAAAAATGGCATTGGTTAGGTGCTTCTGTGTGTGTCATCATCATCATAATAGCAATTATTATCTATTTCAACAGCAGGACCCCCCTCCTCCACACCCCAGCAACACGAAATAACTTTTTAAAAGCACTACTTGGTGAAAGCTGAAATGTAGTTTTGTGGTGGGCAGGGGACGTATCTGTTATATTGGTGTGTTTTACTCTCCCAAGTGCCCTGCACACAGTAAGCACTTGATGAATACGATTGATTGATTGCCTGATGGAGAAATATTAACAGCATTAGAGTTACTCTCTAAATCCTCCTCTGAAAGACAGCAAGAGGCTATGGGAGTGGAGGCTTGATTCTATTTATCTCTACCTAGAAGGCAAATGAGCAATCTTTCCCTCTCTTTAGCTGCAAATCAGGATTAAGTAAAACATTCCCCCTTTAGGGGACTTTTTTTATCACCTCAAAGAACCAAGTCCTCCCTCTAAGCTAAGCACCTCTGAATCTGTGACTGCTAGGAAGAAGCAGTTATTAGCCAGGTCTGCCGGCATCAATTGCTCTTTTGATATTTTTTTCTAAATGGAATCGTGTGGATACCAGCATAATTCTGGCTATGCCACTTGCCTGCTGTGTGACCTTGGGCAAGGCATTTAACTTCTCTGGGCCTCAGTTTCCTCATCTGTACAATGAAGATTCAAGTACTGAATCATTTCTACTTAAACAGAGCCCCATACAGGATAGAGAAGAAGCAGCCATCCTGGAGAAGGTGTAGCATGGGCCTGGGATTCAGAAGGCCATGGGTTCTAATCCCAGCTCCACCTATCTGCTGTGTGACCTTGGGCAAGCCACTTCATTTCTTTGTGCCTCAGTTCCCTCATCTGCAAAATGGAGATTGAGACTGTGAGCCCCACCTGGGAGAGGGACTGTGTCCAACCCGATTTGCTTGGATCCACTCCCACGCTTAGTACAGCACCTGACACATAGTAAGTGCATAACAAATACCACAATTATTATTATTATTTACTTGCATGTATCCCAGTGTATTGTACAGTGCTCTGCACATAAGTGCTTAACAAATGCAACACCTATTTTCATTGTTAATATTAGCATATGTTCAGAAGGTCAGATGCATTGTTCTGGGAAAAAACTAATCCATGTTCACCCCAGTAGCTTGCTTCATTCATTCAATAACAATAATAATAATAATAATAATAATAATAATAATAATAATAAGCACTTAAGCATTTACTTTGTGCCAGGCACTGTACTAAGCACTGGGGTGGATATAAGCAAATCAAGTTGGGTACTGTCCCTGTCCTACATGGTGCTCACAGTCTCAATCCCCATTTTACAGATGATGTAACTGAGGCACAGAGAAGCGAACTGACTTGCCCAAGGTCACACAGCAGACATTCATTCATTCATTCATTCAATAGTATTAATTGATTAGCAACTGTGTGCAGAGCACTGGGCTGGGCACCTATGGTTTTTGGAGCACTGTCCTAGTCTGAGCATTGTACTGAATTCTTACAGTGTGCTAAGCACTGTACTGGGCACCTATGGTTTTGGAGCACTGTTCTAGTCGGAGCTCCTACAATAATAATGATGGTATTTGTTAAGCGCTTACTATGTGTCAAGCACTGTTCTACGTACTGGGATAGGTATAAGGTAATCAGGTTGTCCCACATGGGGCTCACAGACTTAATCCCCATTTAACAGATGAGGGAACTGAGGCCCAGAGAAGTGACTTGCCCAACGTCACACAGCTGACAAGTGGCAGAGCCGGGATTAGAACCCACGACTCCCAAGCCCGGGCTCTTTCCACTGAGCCATGCTGCTTCTCTATTGTGATGACGATGATGATTCTGGTATTTGTTAAGCACTTACTATGTTCCAGGAATTGTACCAAGCTGGGGTAGATACAAGCTAGTCAGGTTAGACACAGTCTTTGTCTCACATGGGGACTCACAGTCTTAATCCCCATTTTTAACAGAAGAGGTACTGAGGCCCAGAGAAGTTAAATGACTTGCCCAAAGTCACACAGCAGACAAGTGGCAGAGCCAGGATTAGAACCTAGGTTCTTCTGACTCCCAAACCTGGGCTGTATCCACTAGGCCACTTGGTTTAGCACTGTACTGGGCACCTATGTGTTTTGGAGCACTGTCCTAGTCTGAGCATTGTACTGAGCTTCTACAGTGTCCTGAGCACTATACTGCCGAAAGAATAAAGAGTTGGGTGCCTACTCTGACCGGTAAGGGCACCCTGCAGTGCTTGGGAGAGCATAATAAAAGTAGACATGGTCCCTGCCCTCAAGGAGCTTTCAATTAAATGTGGGAAAACTATGATACCAGGGCAGGAGCAGGGAAGAAGGATGGCATTTCTCACCATTGTACTTTGGTGAATGATGGATTGGAACCCCTCATTCACCCTGCCCTCAGCCCTACAGCACTTGTGGACATATCCGTATTTCATTATTTTGTCTGTCCCCCCCTCTAGACTGTCAGCTCCTTGTGGGGAGGGAACGTGTCTACCAACTGTGTTGTATTGTACTCTCCCAAGAGCTTAATATAGTGGTCCCCACACAGTAAGTGCTCACTGAATGTCACTGATTGAGTGATTGGTTGGTGGGAGGAATCATGATGGACCATTGGAATCTATAAGGTCCTCGAGGGCTGGAATCATGTCTACCAGCTGTTATGTGTTTTCCCAAGCACCTAGTACAGTGCTCTGCACTGTTAGCACCCAGTAATGGTATCATTGATTGATTGATTTATTGGGAGAGGAGGGGTCTAGGCTAGCAGGGTCTCCCACTACCCCCTGGCTTGAGGCTCTCTAGAAATGCAGGATTCCATTTGAATTTGTCCTTCGACTCTATCTGTTCTTCTGGAAATTTACTCCTAAAATCTGGCACAGATATTAATCTCTTGGAGCTGTCTTCTTCTTCAAATGCCATCGAGTCGTTTCTTGAGAATGTCCCATCTTCTGTCGTAAGGTCACTCTGGTATGTGTATAAGTAGAGTTTTCTTGGTAAAGATATAGAAGTGGTTTACTTTTGTCTTCTCCCGGGCAGTGAAAACTTGAGTCTCTACCGTTTTCTTTGATCAATGTTTTGATCACTCGATCATCTGCCTTTGACTCTTTCCCATGCTACTGTTGTCCAGCAAAGGTGAATCAACTTGGTCCAATGCTTTGGCTTAGACCTTTCTGTTACAGGTAGCCCTATATGACATAGCTCTGAGTTTCATTCATTCATTCATTCATTCATTCATTCATTCAATCGTATTTATTGAGCGCTTACTGTATGCAGAGCACTGTACTAAGAGCTTGGGAAGTACAAGTTGGCAACATATAGAGATGGTCCCTACCCAACAGCAGGCTCACAGTCTAGAAGGGGGAGACAGACAACAAAACAAAACATATAAACAAAATAGAATAAACAGAATAAATATGTACAAGTAAAATAAATACATAAATAAATAGAGTAATAAATGTGTACAAACATGTATACATATATACAGGTGCTGTGGGGAGGGGAAGGAGGTAAGGCGGGGGATGGGGGGGAGGGGGAGTTTCATCAGCATACACAAACTCTCTTACCATAAGGCACTGATTCATTCAACTTGGAGTTGCACAATACTTTTTTTTCTCCAGGACACTTTCCCTCTATTCCCATTCCTATCCAAACTCTTGGATCGGGCCATATACACCCACTGACTTCATTTCCTTTCCACCAATTCTCTTTTTGACCCACTTCGGTAGGGTTTTTTCCTCCACTTGTTTTAATGGTATCTGTTAAGCATTTACCATGAGTCAAGCACTGTTTTAAGCACTGAGGTAGATACAAGTTGATCAGGTTGGACATAATCCGTGCCTCACATGGGGCTCACACTCTTAACTTGCATTTTACAGATGAGGGAACTGAGGTCAAGAGAAGTTAAGTGACTTTCCCAAGGTCACACAGCAGACATGTGATGGAGGAGGTATTAGAACGCAGGTTCTTCTGACTCCCAAGCCTGTGCTGTATCCACTAAACCAGGCAGGCAACTTTTAATAATATGAATTCTTTGAGAGTATTGTTTTCTATTATCTCTTTACGCTTTTCCTTTCTGCTTTTCTTCCCAGCCCCTCTCTCTTCAGCCTTAAGCAGACTTTACTTAAACCAAATGGCCTTTTTGTTTTAGTGTATTTCTTAGATACCACTGTTTGACAATATGGGATTACAAATCACACCTGTGATTGTTGCTAGGGAAACTGGAGGAGTTTGGAGCTTCTCTTCAGAAATACTGTAAAGAACCAATAGGAATACTTTAGGGAGAGGAAACCTGTGGGTTGTATCGGAAAAGAAAACTACAACTGCATTTTGACAAATTAAATATGTACATTCTTTAATAGCTTCTTGGCAGAGTATATTTTACCTGACTAATTTAAGCACCACTGGCTTGGGCTTATGAAATTGCAGCTGGTTGGTGCAGTGAGAAAAGGGAGCATTTGGGTTTGAAGCATTTCAGATCTAACCACCTCTCTGGACTGTCAGCTCCCTCCAGACAGTAAGCTCATTGTGGGCAGGGAATGTGTCTGCTAATTCTGTTGTATTATACTCTCCCAAAGGCCTTGTACAGTGCTCTGCACATAGTAAGTGCCCAATAATTTCCACTGATTGATCACTTCCAGGAGGCTTTATTTCCCCAGTGACTATTTCTCCTCTTCCTCCTCTTAACTACCAGTTTAGCAATTTTACATCACCTCTACACTTTAACACTAACATTCCCCTGAACAGCACTTCAGTACACATTGACTTACACAATCTATTATTTTAGCACTCAGTCAATCAATGGTTTTTATTGAGTGTTTACTATGGGCTGAGCACTGTATGAAGCATTTGGTAAAGTACAATATAGTAGACATGATCTCTTCCCACAAGGAGCTTACAGTCTACAGAGTAAGGCAGACATTAAAATAAATGACAGAAAGGGAAAAACATATCCATCTTGCCATTCTCTTCTTCCACCACCTGTAACTCCTTTTGTGTCTCCCACATTGTAAGCTCCCTGGGGAGAGACGTTTTGTCTTCAGTTTTTATTGTGCTCTCCCAACTGTATTTCAATCAATCAATCCACCAGTGATATTTATTGAGCACTCACAATATAAAGAGCACTGTACTAAGCATTTGGGAGAGTACACTACAACAAAATTAGCAGACACATTCCCTGCCCAAAATGATCGTACAGTCTAGAGGGGAAACAGTCATTACTATGAATACATAATTTATAATTTAAAGATATGTACATAAGTGCTGTGGGGCTGGGGGTGAGGTGAATATCAAATGTCCCAAGATCACAGATGCAAGTGTATAGATGACACAGAAGGGAGAGTGAGCGGAAAAGAGGCTTAATAAGGGAAGGGTTGGAGGAGATGTGACCTTAATAATGCTTTGAAGGTGGAGAGAGTGGTGGTCTGGTATATATGGAGGGGGAGGGAGTTCCAGGCTAAGGGGAGGATGTGGGAAAGGAGTCAGTGACAGAATATGTGGGCTGGGCTGTAGTAGATCAGTAAAGTGAGGTAGGATGGAATGAGCTGATTGAGTGCTTTAAAGCCAATGGTGAGGAGTTTCTGTTTGATGTAGAGGTGGTTGGGCAGCCACTGGAGGTTCTCGAGGAGTGAGGAGACAAGGACTGAATGTTTTTGTTGATAAATGATCTGTGCAGCAGAATGAAGTATGGACTGGAGTGAGGAGAGACAGGAGGCCAGAAGATCAGTAATCCAGGCGGGACAGGATGAGTGCTTGGATCAGCATAGTAGCAGTTTCATTGGAAAGGAAAGGATGGATTTTAGCAATTCTGTAAACAATAATCATGGTATTTGCTAAGCGCTTGCATTGTGTCAAGCATTATACTAAACACTGGAGGATATACAAGATAATCAGGTCTTACATGGGGCTCACAGTCTGAGTAGTTGGGAGAATAGTTACCCAATGGGTAACCCAATGCAAAATGGGTACATTTTGCAGATGAGGAAACTAAGGCACAGAGAAGTGAAGTGAAGTGACTTGCCCAAGTTCACATGGCAGGCAAGTGGCAGAGCTGGGATTAGAACTCAGGTCCTCTGACTCCTGGGTTCATGATCTTTCCACTAGGCCATACCTTCTTGGTACTTGATTGTACGTGGCTTAGTGCAGTGCTTGGCCCATATTAGGTGCTCTATTAATAATACTGACTGAGCCACATGGGTAAAGCCATTTACCATGGTATTTGAAGGAATAATTCTTCCCCAGAATCAAGGTGTCTACAATTCACTTCAACAATCAGAGGATGGGGCTACGGTTAGGGTCCTGGCTTATGCCCACTCACCTGGATCATGCACTTCTGAAAGCCCACATAACAGTCACTTGTAAAGTCTGGTATCTTCCTACAACTTCAAGTCTGTCTTTAAAATTTCTTAGCTCCTTTACATAAGACACTAAAGAGTTGGAAAGGAAAACTCAGGACCATACACAAATAAATCTTTCTACATAATTGTGATATTTGTTAAACACTATAATACGTGCCAAGAACTGTGTGAAGCGCTGGGGTAGATATAAGATAATCAGGACCCACATGGGGCTCACAGTCTAAGTAGGATGGTGAGCAGGGATTGAATTAGACGGTGAGCCTCATGCAGGACAGGGACTGCATCCAACCGAATTCACTTGTATAATAATAATAATGATAATAATGATGGCATTTGTTAAGTACTTACTATGTGCAAAACACTGTTCTACATGCTGGAGGGGGATACAAGGTGATCAGGTTGTCCCACGTGGGGCTCACAGTCTTAATCCCCATTTTACAGATGAGGTAACTGAGGCACAGAGAAGTTAAGTGACTTACCCAAGGTCGCACAGCTGTCAATTGGTGGAGCCGTAATTTGAACCCATGGCCTCCGACTCCCAAGCCCGTGCTCTTTCCATTTAGCCATGCTGTATCTACCCCAGTGCTTAGCCCCATGTTTGACAGTCAATCAGTCAGTCAGTTGATTGTATTTATTGAGTGCTTTTTTGCAGAGCACTGTACTAAGCACTTGGGAGAATACAATAGCCCCACTGTTGGATAGGGACTGTCTCTATATGTTGCCAACTTGGACTTCCCAAGCGCTTAGTCCAGTGCTCTGCACACAGTAAGTGCTCAATAAATACGATTGAATGAATGAATGAATGAATTTTATTTTGTTAATATGTTTTGTTTTGTTGTCTGTCTCCCCCTTCTAGACTGTGAGCCCTCTGTTGGGTAGGGACCGTCTCTATATGTTGCCAACTTGGTCTTCCCAAGCGCTTAGTACAGTGCTCTGCACACAGTAAGTGCTCAATAAATATGATTGAATGAATGAATGAATAAACAGACATATTTCCTGCCCAAAACGAGCTTACAATCTAGATACATATTAAGAGCTTAACAAATACCATTAAAAAAATCCCCATTTTGCAGATGAGGGAACTGAGGCACAGAGAAGTTAAATAATGTGCCCAAGGTCACACAGCAGACAAGTGGAAGAGTCAGGATTAATAATAATAATAATAATAATGGCATTTGTTAAGTGCTTACTATGTGCCAAGTACTGTTCTAGCGCTGGGGTAGATACAAGATAATCAAGTCCTACATGGGGCTCACGGTCTAAGTAGGATAATAATAATAATAATAATTATAGCATTTATTAAGTGCTTACTATGTGCAAGGCACTGTTCTAAGCGCTGGGCAGGTTACAAGGTGATCAGGTTGTACCACGGGGGGCTCACAGTCTTCATCCCCATTTTACAGATGAGGTAACTGAGGCCCAGAGAAGTGAAGTGACTTGCCCAAAGTCACACAGCTGACAAGTGGTGGAGCCGGGATTTGAACCCATGACCTCTGACTCCAAAGCCCATGCTCTTTCCACTGAGCCACGCTGCTTCTGAGCAGGATGTTGAGCAGGGATTGAATTAGACCATGAGCCTCATGCAGGACTCAGTTGTATTCATTCATGCATTCATTCATTCATTCAATTGCATTTATTGAGTGCTTACTGTGTGCAGAGCACTGTGCTAAGTGCTTGGGAAGTGCAAGTTTGCAACATATAGAGACGGTCTCTACCCAACAGCAGGCTCACAGTCTAGCAGGCTTGGATCTACCCCAGTGCTTAGAACAGTGTTTAACAGTCATAAGTCAGTTGATTGTATTTATTGAGCACTTATCGTGTGCAGAGCACAGTATTAAGAGCTTGGGAGAGTACAGTATAACAATAAACAGACATATTCCCTGCCCACAACGAGTTTGCAGTCTATATACATAGTAAGAGCTTAACAAATGCCATTTAAAAAATCCCCATTTTGCAGATGAGGGATCTGAGACACAAAGAAGTTAAATAGCATGCCCAAGGTCACACAGCAGATAAGTGGAGGAGTCAGGATTAATAATAATAATAATAATAATAATAATAGTATTTGTTAAGTGCTTTCTCTGTGCCAAACACCTTTCTAAGCGCTGGGGTAGATACAAGATAATCAGGTTGTCCCACTTGGGGCTCACAGTCTTAATCCCCATTTTACAGATGAGGTAACTGAGGCACAGGGAAGTTAAATGGCTTGCCCACGGTCATACAGCAGACAAGTGGTGGAGCTGGGATTAGAACCCCAAAATCAGACTCCGAGGCCCATGCTCTTTCCACTAGGCCATGTTGCTTCACTATGTTCACTCCAGGACAGGGAACTTGTTAACTGTGTGATTTAACCCATTCGTTTAGATGAAGCTTGGTTGGATGAGAATGTTCCCATTTCGAGATGGTGCCTTTGGCAGAGACCTCAATGTTCTTCTCGGAGCTTCATAAACTGTTACAGACCAACTGTAAGAAGTTTCCCATCTCAGTGCTCAGTACTTAAACACTGCTAAAAAAGGAAATGGAGCCTATGACAAAAAGTCGGTCAGTCAGTAGTATTTATTGAGTGTTTATTATGTGCTGAACACTGTACTAAACACTGGGAGAGTACAGTACAACAATAAACAGACACATTCCCTGCCCACGACGAGCTTACAGTCTAGAGGGAGCTTACAATCTAGAGCCCTCTGGATCTTGGGCATGGGGTTGTACCTAGCATTGGTGCATTATGCTTTTTATGCCTCATCAATAGGAACCCAGCACTTCCTAATGAAGAAGTCAGAAAGCTATAGCTTTGGAGAATGCAGCCTTTTGGTTGAATCAATCAATCAGTGGTATTTGTTGAATGCTTATTGAGAGCAGAGCACCATACTAAGTGCTTGGGAGAGTATAATATAACAGAGTTGGTAGGTATGATCCTTGCCCACAATGAGATTTCAGTCTAGAGAGGGAGAGAAGCAATAAAATAGCTATAATCCACCTTTTCCTCTCCTCTCCATTCGAACTGCTTCCATGCTAATCCAAGCCCTTGTTCTATCCCACCTTAACTACTTTATCAGTCTCCATGCTGACCTCCCTGCTTCCTGTCTCTCCCTACTCCAGTACATGCTTCACTCTGCTGCCCAGATCATTTTTCTACAAAAAATATCCAGGCCATATCTCCCCATGTCTCAAGAGTCTCCAGTGGTTGTCCATACACCTCTGCATCAAACAGAAACTCCTTGCCATCGGCTTTAAAGCAGTCAATTATCTTACCCCCTCCTACCTCACCTCGCTGCTCTCCTACTACAATCCATCTTGCACACTTCACTCCTCTAGTGTCAACCTACTCACTATACCTCGATCTCCTCTATCTTGCCAATGATCTTTCATCCATGTCCTGCCTCTGGTCTGGAACGCTCTCCCTCTTCATATCTGACAGACAATTGCTCTCCCCACCTTCAAAGCCTTCTTGAAGGCACTTCTCCTCCAAGAGGCCTTCCCTGACTTCCCTCATTTCCTCTTCTCCCATTCCCTTCTGCATCGCCCTGATTTGATCCCTTTATTCACCCCATCACTCAACCCCACACCACTTATGTACGTACCCATAATTTATTTATTTATATTCATGTCTGTTTCCCTCTCCAGACTGTGAGTTTGTTGTGGGGAGGGAGTGCGTCTACCAATTCTTGTTCTGTACTCTCCAAATAATAATAATGATGGCATTTATTAAGCACTTACTATGTGCAAATCACTGTTCTAAGAGCTGGGAGGTTACAAGGTGATCAGGTTGTCCCATGGGGGGCCCACAGTCTTCATCCCCATTTTACAGATGAGGTAACTGAGGCCCAGAGAAGTTAAGTGACTTGCCCAAAGTCACATAGCTGACAATTGGCAGAGCTGGGATTTGAACCCACGACCTCTGACTCCAAAGCCCACGTTCTTTCCACTGAGCCACACTGCTTCTCAGTGTTAAGTACAGTGCACTATACACAGTAAGCACTCCACAAATATGATTGATTGATTAATTGATTGACTGATTGAAATGAATGAAGTATATGTGCATAAGTGCTGTGGGGCTGAGGGTGGGATGAAAACTAAGTGAATCTAAAATTTGCTCCAGTTTTTGTCTACAAATGGCAAGCAAAATACCTGAGCAGCAGAATCACTTGATACAGCCTGGCCTGGGGAATAAGCAGGGAACTGTGGCTCGTAAGGCCAAATCTTAGTCCCAGCTCTGAGACTAGCCCTGCTGGGTAACCTTGGGCATACCCCGCCTCGTCCCCCTCATCATCCCCCCCATCTTACCTCCTTCCCTTCCCCACAGCACCTGTATATATGTTTGTACATATTTATTACTCTATTTATTTATTTATTTTACTTGTACATATCTATTCTATTTTATTTTGTTAGTATGTTTGGTTTTGTCTCCCCCTTTTAGACTGTGAGCCCACTGTTGGATAGGGACTGTCTCTATATGTTGCCAATTTGTACTTCCCAAGTGCTTAGTACAGTGCTCTGTACACAGTAAGCGCTCAATAAATACGATTGATGATGATGACGATGATACCACTTAACTGCCTTGTGTCTCAGTTCCCTCATCCATAAAAGGGAGATAAAGTAATAATAATGATAATAATAATGATGGTATTTGTTAAGCACTTACTATGTGCCAGGCACTCTACTAAGTGCTGAGGTGGTTACAAGCAAATTGGGTTGCACATAGTCCCTGTCCCATGTGGGGCTCACAGTATCAATCCCCATTCTACAGATGAGGTAACTGAGGCCCAGAGAAGTGAAGTGCCTTGCCCAAGGTCACACAGCAGACAAGTGGCAGAGCCGGGATTAATACCCCTGACCTTCTGTACTTTCTTTTTCTCCCTTTTTTGTGGTTGTTAAGGGCCAGTCACTGTACTAAGTGCTGACATAGATACACGAATCAGGTTGGACACAGTCCCTACCTTACATGGGAATCACAGTCTTAATCCCCATTGTACAGAGGAGATAATTGAGGCACAGAGAAGTGAAGTGATTTGCCCAAAGTCACAGCAGACAAGTGGTGGAGTCAGGATTAGAACCCAAGTCCTTCTGACAACCAGATTCATGCTCTATCCATTAGGCCCCACTGCTTCTCTCTGCTCCCTCTTAGATTGTGAGGCTTGCATCCAAATCTGATCATCTTGCATCGGCATTAACACACTTTTTGACATTGCTTAATCAATGTAATGTCCCAGGGCATGTTAGTTATGCATTTGATTAAGTGCTTTTGTTATGTACCAGGCCCTGTACTAAGCACTGGGGTAGATCCAAATTAATCAGGTCAGACACAGACTTTTTGGGCTCAAAAACAGTGCAGTCAGTTAATCAATGGTATTTAATGAGCACTTACTATGTGCAGAGCACTGTACTTAGCGCTTGGGAAAGTACAGTACACAAAAGTGGTGGATGTATTCCCTGCCCACTGGGAACCTGTAGGATCTGGCTGAATCTTCAGAACAACTGTTATCATGGCTCAACAACAAGGCAGAGACCCAGAGAGAGATGGAAAAACAGAAAGAATGAGGGAGAGAAAGAGAGAGGAAAGGAGAGAGAATAAGAAAAAGAGAAAGTGAGAGAGAAAAAGAGAGAGCAAATGGAGAGAGAATTAGAGAAAGAGAGAGAGTGAGGGAGAATGAAGAAGAATGAGAGAGAGCAGAAGTGAGAGAATGAATGGGAGGAGTAAGAGAGAGAATGAGAGAAAGAGAAAAGGAGAGAACAGGAGAGAATTGAGAGGATGATGAGGAGGGTGAGAGTGAGGGAGTGTGTATGTGTGAGAGAGAAAGAGAGAGAGGGAAAGTCATTCATTCAATCATATTTACTGAGCAATGACTGTGTGCAGAACACTGTATTAAGTGCTTGGAAAGTACAATCCCTTGTCCTGAATTTAAAGAACTCTATCCAACTTGATTTGCCGTCATTCTCATCTAAGTATGGGAGATGTGGGATTATATCTTCTGGAAATGTAGTTTCCTGGCAAGTATCCTCTTTCCCCTTCAGTCCCCTGACTCATTCCACCTTAATTAATCAGTCAACAGTAGTATTTATTGAGTATCTACTGTGTGCAAAGCACTGTACTAAATCCTGGAGAATAATAACAAAAGCAGGATAAGTGTCCCTGCCCTCTAGGAGCTCCCAGTTGAATGGGGCCCTCAGGTAGAAGCCTGAACATTGTCACAGCCTGGGCTCTGTCAGCACTCTGCAATAAATGCCTTCCTTGGTTTTCTCCTCAGCACATAACACTTCAGAAATGAGAGTCATGATGTTATCAGTACCAATAAAAATGATACTTAAAAAAACTGAATAAGCTGAGATTGCCTTTTAGCAGAAAAGAAGCATTGTGGCCCAATGGAAAGAGTACAGACCTGTGCTCTAAACCCAGCTCTGCCTCTCCTCTGCTGTGCAACTTTAGGCAAGTCACTTCATTTCTCTGTGCCTCAGAATCTTTGTTTGCAAAGTGGGGATTCAGTACCTGTTCTCCCTCCCGCTTTGACCGTGAGTCCCATGTAGGACAGGAACTGTGTTAGATATGATTATCCTGTTGCCAACTTGTACTTCCCAAGCGCTTAGTACAGTGCTGTGCACACAGTAAGTGCTCAATACATATGAATGAATGAATGAATGAATGAATGTTTCTGCCCTAGTGTTTTCTTGTCTTATGCTGTCGAATTGCCTCCCATCCATAGCGATAATAATAATAATAAATAATAATGTTGGCATTTGTTAAGCACTTACTATGTGCAAAGCACTGTTCTAAGCACTGGGGGGTTACAAGGTGATCGGTTTGTCCCACATGGGGCTCACAGTCTTCGTCCCCATTTTACAGATGAGGGAACTGAGGCACAGAGAAGTGACTTGTCCAAAGTCACACAGCTGACAATTGGTGGAGCCGGGATTAGAACCCACGACCTCTGAGTCCCAAGCCCGTGCTCTTTCCACTGAGCCATGCTGCTGACATGGACACATCTCTCCCAGAATGCCCCAACTCCATCTGCAATCATTCTGCTAGTAGGAGCTTGACAAATACCACGATTATTATAAGACTCAAAATTGGATTTAATAAAGCACAGCATATGAAGGACAACTTTTAACAGAAAGGGAGCTAATGGAAAATCTCTCCGCCCCGATCTCTCCAACCTTGGTTTCTTCTCTCCTGTTCTCTCCACCTCTGCTCTCTCCATCCCACTGTCTTTGGTCTTCATCATTTCCTCTGTCCCACTCCCTACAGCCCCAGTTCCCCAGGGACCCCTCCCCATTTGAGGAACAGCAGTGAATAATACCGTTCAACAACCCCAGCGGTAATGGAACAGTCTCACTTTAAACATTACTGGTATTTATTTCTGACACATGTATTGTCAGTTTTAATAGTTTTAATTTGTCAAAGTGTCTTATGGTAGCAAATAGGTGCTGCAAAATGAAACTGATTATTATCTCGTAATTCAATAGCCTACAAGATATTGGATTCTGAAGTTAAGCATGCTGGAAAAACCATAAACCCTTGTAAATATTCGCGTGGTGAAAGTATTTTCTAAAAATATTTCGGATTGCAAGCTCCAGGGGGAACTTGGATTCAGGAGGCACTGTGCATGTGTGTTACCACTACTAGCTGAAGGTATTAAATTAGGTAACACAGAGCCCATTAGTCTGGGAGCTCCTTGAGGGCAGGGACTCTGTTTTTTACTTTTATTGTACCCTTCTGGGTGGTTAGTACAGTGCTCTGCAGGCAACAGGCACTCAGTAATAACAATAATAACAGTAATACTGATATTTGTCAAACGTTTACCATGTGCCAGGCACTGTACTAAGCTCTGAGGTGGATACAAGGAATTCGAGTTGAACACAGTCCTTGTCCCATGTGGGGATCACAGTCTCATATCACATTTTACAGATGAGGTAACTGAGGCACAGAGAAGTGATTTTCCCAAGACAAGTACAGTTCTCAGCACATAGTAATCCCCCGGTATAGTGTAATAGTAATAATGATAATAATAATTTTTCAGTGCTTAATATGTGCTAAGAATTGTACTAAGCACTGGGGTAGATAGAAGGTAGTCAGGTTGGATACATTCCATGTCCCACATGAGGCTCACAGACTAAGCAGGAAGGAGAAGAGGTATTTAATCTTCATTTTACAGAAGAGGAAACTGAGGCAGAGAGAACTTAAGTGATTTGCCCAGGGTCACACTTTGGAAGCTATTTTTTACGAGCAGAGGAGCTATAAGATAATAATAATATTTAATAATAATGTTGGTATTTGTTAAGCGCTTACTATGTTCTAAGCACTGGGGGGAATACAAGGCAATCAAGGTTGTCCCACGTGGCGCTCACAGTCTTAATCCCCATGTTACAGATGAGGGAACTGAGGCACAGAGAAGTTAAGTGACTTGCCCAAAGTCACACAGCTGACAAGTGGTGGAGTCGGAATTAGAACCCATGACCTCTGACTCCCAAGCCCGGGCTCTTTCCACTGAGCCACGCTGCTTCTCAGACAAGGTGCTTAACTGACAATGAGTAAGGCAGGAGCCAATCATTTCTTCCCTTTTCATTACTGCATCAGCCTTCTCTCTGATCTCCCATCCTCGTGTCTCTCCCCACTTCAATCCAGACTTCATGCTGCTGTCCGGATTATCTTTGTCCAGAAACGCTATGGGCATGTTACTCCCCTCCTCAAAAATGTCCAGTGGCTACCGATCAATCTGCGCATCAGGCAGAAACTCCTCTCCCTGGGCTTCAAGGCTGTCCATCACCTCGCCCCCTCCTACCTCACCTCCCTTCTCTCCTTCTCCAGCCCAGCCCGCACCCTCCGCTCCTCTGCAGCTAATCTCCTCACCATACCTCGTTCTCGCCTGTCCCGCCATCGACCCCCGGCCCACGTCATGCCCCGGGCCTGGAATGCCCTCCCTCTGCCCATCCGCCAAGCTAGCTCTTTTCTTCCCTTCAAAGCCCTACTGAGAGCTCACCTCCTCCAGGAGGCCTTTCCAGACTGAACCCCTTCCTTCCTCTCCACCTCGTCCCCCTCTCCATCCCCCCCATCTTACCTCCTTCCCTTCCCCACAGCACCTGTATATATGTATATATGTTTGTACATATTTATTACTCTATTTATTTATTTATTTTACTTGTACACATCTATTCTATTTATTTTATTTTGTTAGTATGTTTGGTTTTGTCTCCCCATTTTAGACTGTGAGCCCACTGTTGGGTAGGGACTGTCTCTATATGTTGCCAATTTGTACTTCCCAAGCGCTTAGTACAGTGCTCTGCACACAGTAAGCACTCAATAAATACGATTGATGATGATGATTTCCCAAGGCGATCCTTTTTTCATTTTGTTGTTGTTGCCTTATTGCTGTCGAGTCGTGTCCGACCCGTAGTGACGCCATGGACACATCTCTCCCAGAACGCCCCACTCCCAATCTGCAATCGCTCTGGTAGTGGATCCAGAGAGATTTCTCGGTAAAAATACAGAAGTGGTTTGCCAATGCCGCCTTTCATGTGATAAATGAGTCTTTGCCGTCGACTATCTCCCATGCTGTTGCTGCCCAGCACAGGTGAGTTTTGACTTGTAGCAGATTGCCTTCCACTCACTAGCAACTGGCCAAGCTAGCAATGGAATAGGTATGCATCTCCTTTCATTCAATCGTATTTATTGAGCACTTACTGTGTGCAGAGCACTGTAATCAATCAATCAATCAATCATATTTATTGAGCACTTACTGTGCGCAGAGCACTGTACTAAGCACTTGGGAAGTACAAGTTGGCAACATATAGAGACAGTCCCTACCCAACAGTGGGCTCACAGTCTAGAAGGGGGAGACAGAGAACTAAACCAAACATATTAACAAAATAAAATAAATAGAATAGATATGTACAAGTAAAATAAATAAATGAATAGAGTAATAAATATGTACAAACATATATACATATATACAGGTACTTATACAGCACTTAGTGCTAAGTACTAACCACTTAACTCTCCTTGACTCTCCCTCCTGTAGCCAAGACTGGTAGAGGACTGGAAACTCTCCAGGTGCAACCCTGAGAGGGTTTTTTCATTTTATTTGGTCCAAAAAAGAAATATTTGTCCTTCTTACTTGAAGAGCAGTTTTGATGATGGGATTTCCAAGGAGCTTTTCATGAGTTAGAGAAGCAGCACTGGGAGTTAGAAAGGCCTGAGTTCTAATCCCAGCTCCGCCACTTGTCTGCTGTATGACCTTGGGCATATAACTTTACTTCTCTGTGCCTCAGTTACTTCATCTGTAAAATGGGGATTTAGACTTTGAGGCCTGTGTGGGACATAGACTGTGACCAACTTGACTATCTTGTATCTCCCCCAGAGCTTAGTACGGTGCCTGGTCTATAGTAAGTGTGTAACAAATACCACTTAAAAAAAATACTGTTAAACAAAAAAAAGAGATCGATGGCCCGACCTGCAAGGAGATACCACCACTGGGCTTATGGGAGCATCAGGCCAGGACTTCATTTGCCCATCTTCGGTTACCAGGTGGACAAGAAGGCTGAGAGAGGTGGATTCTTCTCAGCCCGGTAGAAGGAAAATGAAGAGACACAGCAGAGTTTGGCTGTTCACTCAGACCCTGGGCTGGTTCTTATTATTCTCCCTGCCCTCAAAACTCAATCTGGAAATTTTGGATGCCTTGAGCCCTCATGGACTGAAGAAGCAGCATGGCTTAGTGGAAAGAGCATGGGCTTGGGAGTCAAAAGGACCTGGGATCTAATCCTAGCTCCACCATTTGTCTGCTGGGGGACTTTGGAAGTCATTTCACTTCACTGTACCTCAGTTACCTCATCTGTCAAACGGGGATTAAGACTATAAGCCCCCTGTGGGACAGGGACTGTGTCCAACCTTATTAGCTTGTGTCTACCCCAGCACTTAGTACAATGCCCGTCACATAGTAAGTGCTTAATGAAAGCCATTAAAAAAAAGGTGTAGTTATTCATTCAGTCAGTCAGTCATATTTATTGAGTGCTTACTGTGTGCTGAGCACTGTACTAAGCGCTTGGGAAGTACAAGTCGGCAACATATAGAGATGGTCCCTTCCCAACAACGGGCTCACAGTCTAGAAGGGGGAGACAGACAACAAAACAAAACATGTACAGAGGTGTCAAAACAGTCAGAATAAATAGAATTATAGCTATATGTATATCATTAATAAAATACAATAGTAAGTATGTACAAGTAAAATAAATAGAGTAATAAATCTGTACAAATATATACAAGTGCTGTGGGGAGGGGAATGAAGTAGGGCAGAGCAGGGGGATGGGGAGGAGGAGAGGAAAAAGGGGGCTCAGCCTGGGAAGGCCTCCTGGAGGAGGTGAGCTCTCAGTAGGGCTTTGAAGGGAGGAAGAGAGCTAGCTTGGCGGATTTGTGGAGGGAGGGCATTCCAGGCCAGGGGAAAGATGTGGACCGGGGGTCAACTGCGGGACAGGCGATAACGAGGCCCAGTGAGGAGGTTAGTGATGGCAGAGGAGCGGAGGGTGCGGACTGGGCTGTAGAAGGGGAGAAGGGAGGTGAGGTAGGAGGGGATGAGGTGATGGACAGCCTTGAAGCCGAGAGTGGGGAGTCTTTGCTTTATTAGTTAGAAGGTAGCATGGAAAGAGCAGAGGCCTGCGAGTCAGAGGACCTGTGTTCTAATCTTGACTCTGCCAAAGACTTGCTGTGTGACCTTGGACAAGTCGCTTAACTTCTCCTTGCCTCAGTTCTCCTGTTTTCCCCCCCAAAATTATTACCATTATTATCATCATTATCATCATCATTATTATTATACTTAGACTGTGAGTACTGATAAACCTGAATAGTATTATGCTGAGACTGTGAGTCCCATGCAGGGCAGGGACTGTGACCAACCTGATTTTCAAGTATCTACCTCAGCATTTAGAACAGTGTTTGACACTAATTAAGCACTTAACAAATACCATTTTTAAAAAAAGGCATTCTTCCTATGGCAAACCCTGCAAACTCTGCCCTCTGAACTCCATTCCCCAGAGGGCAGCACAAGAAACCTCTGCCCTGAACACAGCATCCTCAGATGTTCAATGCCGCTAGCCTGAGTGACGAGGGCAAAGATGCTAGCTCGGTGATGATGACAGACACTGTCTCGGCCTTTCTCCCAGCTCATTAGTATTTCTGACCACATCTCTGCAGGCTCACAGATACATCAAAGCAAAGGAGAAAATGCCAATTTTTTTTTTGGTGGAAAGTAGACCGATAGTTCCGAGTCTCCGATGCATCCATTCTTCTTGCTTTGTGTCTTTTCTGTTGTCAGCAGGGCTTGGTTAGACATGTGTGAGTCTGCAGCTGCCTGCCCAGCAGAGAAATTCTATGCCATTTTGAACTCAAGGTGTTGGTCTCTGAAGGGGTGGGGAAGGAGCTAAAATTATTGGGACTGCTCAGGCTTTCCTAAGGTGATGCTAAACTGCGTTACCGTGGCTCAGTGGAAAGAGCCCGGGCTTGGGAGTCAGAGGTCATGGGTTCTAATCCCGGCTCCACCACTTGTTGGCTGTGTGACTTTGGGCAAGTCACTTAACATCTCTTTGCCTCAGTTACCTCATCTGTAAAATGGGGATTAAGATTGTGAGCCCCACATGGGACAACCTGATCACGTTGTATCCCGTCAGTGCTTAGAACAGTGCTTTGCACATAGTAAGCGCTTAACAAATACCATTATTATTATTATATGTCATCTAGCAGAAGAGGCGTGGGGGTGGGGGACGGGAGACCTGGGTTCCACGTCTAGCTTGGCTGCCCACCTACTCTGTGACAATTAATTATGGTGTTTGTTAAACGCTTACTATGTGGCAAGTGCTGTTCTGATCTCCGAGGCATTATCAGGTGAGCCCCAAAAGGAGCTCACAGTCCAAGTAAGAGGGAGAAAAGCTATTGAATCCCTATTTTATAGATGAGGAAACTGAGGCCAAGAGAAGTGACATAACTTGCCCATGGTCACACAGCAGGCAAGTGGCAGAGTCAGAATTAGAACCCAGGTATTCTGACTTCAAGGCTCATGCTCTTTCCACTAGGCCACAACTTCTGTGATCTTGGACAAATCATTTATCCTCCTCAAAAATCTCCAGTGGCTACCAATCAACCTACGCATCAGGCAAAAACTCCTCACCCTTGGCTTGAAGGCTCTCCATCACCTCGCCCCCTCCTACCTCACCTCCCTTCTCTCCTTCTACAGCCCAGCCTGCACCCTCTGCTCCTCTGCCTCTAATCTCCTCACTGTCCTTTGTTCTCGCCTGTCCCTGAATGAATGAATAAATACGATTGAATGAGTGAATGAATTTACCCTCTGTTGGTCTCTGTTTCTAGAGTGATTTACACTATACGGGGAGGTAATGAGGATGAAATGAGATGTGTATGAAAGGATTCTGGGAAATAAAGACACTGGCACAAATTTAAGGGGCAAGTTAAGGTGTGGCCAGATATTAGCATTCACTCATTCATTTATTCAATCATATTTATTGAGTGCTTACTGTGTGCAGAGCACTGTACTAAGTGCTCGGGAAGTACAAGTTGGCAACATATAGAGACGGTCCCTACCCAACAGCGGGCTCACAGTCTAGAAGGGGGAGACAGACAACAAAACAAAACGTATTAACAAAATAAAATAAATAGAATAGTAAATATGTACAAGTAAAATAAATAGAGTAATAAATATGTACAAACATATATACAGGTGCTGTGGGGAGGGGACGGAGGTAAGGTGGGGGAGAGGAAGGCAGGGGCTCAGCCTGGGAAGGCCTCCTGGAGGAGGTGAGCTCTCAGTAGGGCTTTGAAGGGAGGATGAGAGCTAGCTTGGTGGATGTGCAGAGGGAGGGCATTCCAGACCAGGGAGAGGACATGGACCGGGGGTCGATGGCAGGACAGGCAAGAATAAGGCCCAGTGAGGAGGTTAGCGGGAGAGGAATGGAGGGTGTGGGCTGGGCTGCAGGAGGAAAGAAGGGAGGTGAGGTAGGAGGGGGCAAGGTGATGGACAGCCTTGAAGCCGAGAGTGAGGAGTTTTTGCCTGATGCGTAGGTTGATTGGTAGCCACTGGAGATTTTTGAGGAGGGGAGTAACATGCCCGGAGCATTTCTGCACAAAGATGATCTGTACAGCAGCGTGAAGTATAGATTGAAGTGGGGAGAGACAGGAGGATGGGATATCAGAGAGGAGGGCTAGGGTGAGAGATTGAACCAGCAGGGTAGCAGTTTGGGTGGAGAGAAAAGGGTGGATCTTGGCAAAGTTGCAGAGGTGAGACCGACAGGTTTTGGTGACGGATCGGATGTGAGGGGTGAACGAGAGAGCAGAGTCAAGGATGACACCAAGGTTGCGGACTTGTGAGACAGGAAGGATGGTAGTGCAGTCAACAGTGAAGGTAAAGTCAGGGAGAGGGCAGGGTTTGGGAGGGAAGATAAGGAGTTCAGTCTTGGACATATTGAGTTTTAGATGGCGGGCAGACATCCAGATGGAGGTGTCTTGAGGGCAGGAGGAAATACGAGCCTGAAGGGAGGGAGAGAGAGCAGGGGCAGAGATGTAGATTTGGGTGTCATCAGAGTAGAGATGATAGTTGAAGTCTTGGAAGCAAATGAGTTCACCAAGGGAGTGAGTGTAGATAGAGAACAGAAGGGGACCAAGAACTGACCCTTGAGGAACCTCTACAGTAAGGGGATGGGAGGGGGAGGAGGAGCCCGCAAAAGAGACTGAGAATGAACGGACAGAGAGATAAGAGGAGAACCAGGAGAGGACAGAGTCTGTGAAGCCATGGTTGGATAGCATGTTGAGGAGAAGGGGGTGGTCCACAGTGTCGAAGGCAGCTGAGAGGTTGAGGATCATTACCATCATTACCATCATTAGCAATAATGATGGCATTTGTTAAGCCCTTACTATGTGCCAGGCTTTGTACATATAAGGGGGAATAAGTGGGAGAGAATCTATGACACTGATTCTGTCATCCAAGCCTCACCTAAGAATAATTCTCCAGGACTCCACACATTGTAAACCCAAGAAACAGCCTTAGCTTCACTTTATCAGAAAGAGAAATAAAGATTGCACCTGTGCTTTCTCCCATCTGCTTTCCATGTTCAGGTCAGTATCTCTATGCAACTGGTTGGAATCTCGAGGGTCTGCATGTCTGTTTCCTATCTGTGGCAGGGCTTTCAGATGTTCTCATTGATTTCGCTTTACTGACTTAGAAAATTACTACTGTTAGTTCCTCCTCCATAGGAATGAACACAAGATTCTGACGACTCAGATGAAACTAATAGGCACTGCTGTGGCATTTTAGCACACTCAAACTCATTCATTCATTCATTCATTCAATCATATGTACTGAGTGCTTACTGTGTGCAGAGCACTGTACTAAGCTCTTGGGAAGTACAAGTTGGCAACATATAGAGATGGTCCCTACCCGACAACGGGCTCACAGTTTAGAAGTGGGAGACAGACAACAAAACAAAACATGTAGACAGGTGTCAAAACCATCAGAATAAATAGAATTATAGCTATATGCACACCATTAATAAAATAGACTAGAAAATATGTACAAGTAAAATAAATAAAGTAATAAATATGTACAAATATATACCAGTGCTATGGGGAGGGGAAGGGGGTAGGGCAGAGGGGGTGAGGGGCAAACTCGCAAATGTGTTGCTAGAGATGTTTGAGGAAGTAAGATTTAGCGGTGAGACCTGGAGTCTGAGAGTCCCAAATGGGAGTCCCACCTCTGCACCGGCCTGATATGTGACCTCAGGCAGGTCATTTGCCTTCTCTGGGCCTCAGTTTCCATATACGTAAAATGAGCATTAAAATCTCTGCCTCTTCCTAGCTTACAGAGATATTGGGAGGTGAAAATGAAATAAGTAATGTGTCTGTGATATGGAAAAATTCAGTGTTGAAGAAGGTCGTGATATTTTATATCTGCCTGTGTGTATGTGGAGGGGGAGAGATAAGGAGTGAGAGAGAGAGCTTGAGGGAAGGGGAAGAGAGAGGGAAAGAGAGTCGGAGCCCTTAGGAGGTAGAAGCTGACCATGAGCATCTAGCTCCATGCACAAATGTGATAAAACCTCAGTGAGACTGATGATTCCTTCTACCTTAGGTATGAGCAAAGTCGAAACAGCATGGCTTAGTGGATAGAGCATGGGCCTGGGAGTTGAAGTACCTGGGTTCTAATGTTGCCTCTTCCACTTGTCTGCTGAGTGACCTTGGGCAAATCACTTCATTTCTCTGTGCCTTAGTTCCCTCATCTATAAAAAGGGGATTAAGACTGTGAGCCCCATGTAGGACAGGGTCTGAGTACATTCTTTTTACCTTGAACCTACCCTAGAGCTTAGAACAGTGCTTGAAACATTGTAGGCTCTTAACAAATACCATTATTATTATTATTATTATTATTATTAAGATCACCCCATTTTCAGGCCTGTATGCCTCATTTCTTTGCTTGA
This sequence comes from Tachyglossus aculeatus, assembly GCF_015852505.1. Lineage (NCBI taxonomy): Eukaryota > Metazoa > Chordata > Mammalia > Monotremata > Tachyglossidae > Tachyglossus > Tachyglossus aculeatus. The sequence goes on along the minus strand of NC_052068.1, from coordinate 59,975,458 downwards.
AGGAAACCTCAACCTCACCATTTCCGGGCTCCCCCACTGCAGGCTGACTTTTCTAGTAGGGCTGAAGCCCAGTTCTCCACAGCTCTGCTTAATCCCTCTCCTCTTTCTCTTTCTCCTTTGTTCTCATTTCTCCTTCCATATCCGACTGAGAGGCGATGAGATGAGAACAACGGAGCGAGGAGCCCGGGGAGCCTGGGGAAGGAGTCCTGTATATATGTTTGTACATATTTATTACTCTATTCATTTATTTATTTTATTTGTACATATTCATTCTGTTTATTTTATTTTGTTAATATGTTTTGTTCTCTGTACACATCAGGCAAAAACTCCTCACCCTCGGCTTCAAGGCTGTCCATCACCTCGCCCCCTCCTACCTCACCTCCCTTCTCTCCTTCTACAGCCCAGCCCACACCCTCCACTCCTCTGCCACTTTTGTTAATATGTTTTGTTTTGTTCTCTGTCTCCCCCTTATAGATTGTGAGCCCACTGTTGGGTAGGGACCATCTTTATATGTTGCCAACTTGTACTTCCCAAGCGCTTAGTACAGTGCTCTGCACACAGTAAGCGCTCAATAAGTACAATTGAATGAATGAATGAATGAGAATGCCTCCCTAGAAGCTCTGGAATTCTGTGTTTCTATTTTAGCACGGTAAGTGGCGGTGGGGTCATAAATGCTACCAGAGAAGGATGGAGACATTGCAATAGGAGGTTGTCTCCATCTCTGGCCTGAGACTTCATCATCAAGGTCGTCATCAACATCAGCAGCAGCAGCAGCAGCGGCAGTGCCTTCTCATGGATGAAAGTCCCTCTTTCTTCGAGTTCGGTAAAGTACAGACTGAATTTTATGGGCACCAGCCCTTCTCTATCAAGCTCAGCAAAAGCGTGAATCAGCATCCAGCATATTCAGGAGTTGGGGGTTGGAGTCTCACATCTGCCATTGGCCTCCTGAGTCATCTTGGGCCAGTCATTTTAACCGCTATGAACCTAGATTTCCTCATCTGTGAAATGGGGATAAAGATAGATTGTGAAGAAGCCTTTTGGGGAAAGCGATTTGTCTACATCCGCTGTCTCAAGTTCTTCTTGACCCCCACTAATCTGGCTTCCGCCCCCTTCACTCCACAGAAACCGCCCTGACAAAGGTCACCAATGATCTCCTTCTTGCCAAATCCAATGGCCTCTACTCTATCCTAATCCTTCTCGATTCTCAGCTGTCTTCGATACTCCTAGGAATCCAACCTTAGCTTCACTAACACTGTCCTCCCCTGGTTCTCCTATCTTTCTGGTTGCTCATTCTCAGAGTCTTTCATGGGCTCCTCCTCTGCTTCCCACCACCTATCTGTGAGAGTCCCTCAAGGCTCAATTCTGGGTCTGCTTCTATTCTCCATCTATGTCCATTCTCTTGGAGAATTCATTTGCTCTCATTCATTCAATTGTATTTATTGAGTACTTACTGTGTGCAGAGCACTGTACCAAGTGGTTGGGAGAATACAATACAACAATAAACAGACACATTCCCAGACTACAATGTTTGCAGTCTAGGGCTTCAACTACCATCTCTACGTGGATGATTCCTTATTCTATATCTCCAGCCCAGTCTCACATTTCCTCCTCCTGCCTTCAAGACATCTCCCCTCAGACTTAACATGTCCAAAACAGAACTCTTTACCTTCCCACTCAAACCCTGTCCTCTCCCTGATTTTTCTGCACTGTAGACAACTCCATCATCCTTCCTGTCTCCCAAGCCTGTAACTTTGGTGTTATCCTTGCTTTATATTTTCATTCAACCCGCATGTTCAATCTGTCACTAAGAGCCACACTTTCTTCTCCATTCAAACGGCTACCACGTTAATCCAAGCACTTATACTGGATTTGCTTTATCCACCTCCTAGCTGACCTCTGAGCCCTCTGCCTCTCCCCACGCCAGTCCATACTTCACTCTACTGTCCAGATCAGTTTTTTACAGAAACATTCAGTCCATATTTCCCCACTCCTCAAGAACCTCCCTTAGTTGCCCATACACCTCCATATTAAACAGAAAGTCCTTGATATTGGCTTTAAAGCACTCAATCACCTTGCCCCCTCCTGGAGCTTTAAAAACCATTATTATTATTATTATTGTTATTATTGTTAACTGTAACCTGGGATATCCCGAGGAAAGAGGGGGAAGGACCAGAGGAAGGAGAGCCCCGAGATACCTTCAGGGACGTTCAGAAGGTTCTGTATGGAAAGGTTTCAGATCTAGAGAAAAGCAGTTGGAACTGGAATTGTTTTGATTGTTACTGAATTCAGAATTATTAAACACTATTGAGATCTTAGATCTGGGTGTCTGCCTGCGGTAGGGACTGGGTGAGAAGTTCTATGAGAGGGGGAGATGCGGGAACCTGGGGAGAGTTGATGGAGCAGGAGGGAGAGTTTTGTCTGTGAGCCTCTTGCAGCTAGTACAAGGGAGAAGGGGGAGGGAAGGGGTACGCTAGTCCCCGATGACCTTAACACCTTAGCGGAGGTGCCAGGGCTTTAGACGAAGAGTGGTGACAGGGACTTGGAGCGAGTGAGCATTGAAGGTCTCCAAACCTGTGCTGGAAGATCAGATGACCCTTAGGAGAAGCAGTGTGGGTCAGTGGAAAGAGCATGGGCTTTGGAGTCAGAGGCCAGGGGTTCAAATCCCAGCTCCACCAATTGTCAGCTGTGTGACTTTGGGCAAGTCACTTCACTTCTCTGTGCTTCAGTTACCTCATCTGTAAAATGGGGATTAAGACTGTGAGCCCCCTGTGTGACAACCTGATCACCTTGTAACCTCCCCAGCGCTTAGAACAGTGCTTTGCACATAGTAAGTGCTTAACAAATGCCATTATTATTATTATTATTATTATTATGACCCGGACAGCTTGAGAAGCGGCATGGCTTAGTGAATAGAGCATGGGCCTGGGAGTTGGAAGGTCATGGGTTCTAATCCTGGCTCTGCCACTTGCCCATTGTATGATCTTGGGTAAGTCACTTCACTTCTCTGGGCCTCGGTTATCTCATTTGGAAAATGGTGATTGAAACTGTGAGCCCTACGTGGGGCAGGGACTGCGTCCAACCTGATTAGCTTGTATCCACCCCAGCACTTACTACAGTGACTGGAACATAGTAAGCACTTAACAAATATCACAATTATTATTATCATTATTATTATTAGAATCCAGCAGAGGCTGATTAGGTTTGGGGTGCTGTTCAAGTGACTCTGAGGGCACTTTGGGCCAGGACTGAGAGGTGAAAATCCCTGGGAACCTCACTGACCTCAACCAATCAATTAACCAGTGCTATTTATTGAGCACTTAGTATATGCCTAGCACTGCATTAAGTACTTGGGAGGGTACAATACAACAGAATTAGAAGACATGTTCACTGCCCATAACAAGCTTACAGTCTAGAGCGGGACACAGACATTAATGTAATAAATAATTTATAATATATACTTTAAAGACAGGTACATAACATTGTGGGGTTGGAGATGGGGTGAATATCAAGTGTCCTTGTGTCATTCATACTTTCAATTATATTTATTAAGTGCTTACTGTGCTTGGGAAAATACAACAATAAACAGTGACAATTACTGCCCACAACGAGCTCACAAGTGCACCTCACAACCACGCATCTTCTCCAGAGCTTAGCACACAGAAAATGTCTAATCAGTGCCATAATTATAATAGGCTAGGATTCACTGGGTACCTTTTGTTCTGTTAAATTCATTTTTATCATTTTCAATGCTTTATTTTCAAAGAACAGTGACAGTTTTAAATTAAATAGCCTGGCACTAAAGTTAATTCAATGCCCATAGGATACTTACTTGTTCAGTAAACTTAGTGTGGCCCAAATATGGGCCTTCAGGGACACATTATTGTGTTTTTAATTCTTTCTGTTTCTTATTTTCTCAAAGTCCAATGTCCAAGTACAACTTCAGCATTTATTTATCTTTTTTTCTTTCTGATTTATTTGGAGCATAATGACACTATAGATGTCTTTTCATTCCAGAAGAAATCACCAATATGAGGTATTAAGACCCATTTCCTGGAAATCCTACACTCATATCACTTTTAAAAAATAATAAAACAAGGAATATGTCTCCAGGTAATTCCCGATTTCTCAGTGTACTTTCTTTAGAATGCTCATTTTCCACAAGACTTACTGAAACTCCCCAGGACCCATGAGAAAAAATGCTATCCAAGTACATTTTCACTGTCCAATGTTCAACAACAATATATAGACACAGTCCCCTCCTCTAGACCGTAAGCTTGTTGTGGGCAGGAAATGTGTCTGTTTATTGTTATTTTGTACTCTCCTAAGCACTTAGTGCAGTGTTCTGCACACAGTAAGCACTCAGTAAATATGATTGAATGAATCAAGAGAAGTATCTCCAGCAAGCCATAATAGAATGACATCTGGGAAACAGCACGGAGTAAGTCAGAAGGTCATGGTTCGAACCACTTGTCTGCTGTGTGACCTTGGGCAAGTTACTTAATGTCTCTATGCCTCATTACCTCATCTGTAAAATGGGGATTGAGACTGTGAGCCCCACTTGGGACGGGGAGTCCAACCCAATTTGCTTTTATCTACCCCAACACTTAGTACAGTGCGTGGCAAAAGTAAGCACTTAAGAAGTGCCAGAATTACTATTTTTATTATTATTATCTGCAGCATAATCACTCAGTCGAGTGCTGGAAGGGGAAAAATTAACTCTTACAAACTATCATTTCCTCTTGATTACATAATATCAGTCCATTTCATTCATTCATTCAATTCATTCAATTGTATTTATTGAGCGCTTACTGTGTGCAGAGCACTGTACTAAGCACTTGGGAAGTATGAGTCCAGGATCCCAGATTACAGAAATTAGAGGATTTAAGGTTTCTGGAAAATCCTGATCTCTAATGGAAACTCTGTGCATGAGAGTTTCATAGAGGACTAACTTGTCTTGGTTGACAGATAATCAGTCAATCAATAAATTATATTTATAATAATAATAATAATGGCATTTGTTAAGCTCTTGCTATGTGCAAAGCACTGTTCTAAGCGCTGGGAAGGATACAAGATGATCAGGTTGTCCCACATGGGGCTCACAGTCTTAATCCTCATTTTACAGATGAGGTAACTGAGGCCCAGAGAAGTTCAGTGACTTGCCCAAAGTCACACAACTGACGATTGGGGGAGCCAGGATTTGAACCCATGACCTCTGATTCCAAAGCCCGTGTTCTTGCCACTGAGTCACACTGCTTCTCCTATTTATGGAACACATGTCTATGGAACACTAGTCAATAAATACGATTGATGATGATGATGATGATGATGTCTAGAGCACTGAACAAAGTGTGTGAGAAAGTATAATACAATTGGAAGACATGATCCTTGCCCTCAGGAAATTAAAATCCTAACTAGTCTCCAACTGGCTGGAAAAGTTCCCCATTCTCAGAATATTCATTCATTCATTCATTCATTCAATTGTATTTATTGAGCACTTACTGTGTACAGAGCACTGTGCTAAGCACTTGGGAAGTACAAGGCAACATATAGAGACAGTCCCTACCCAACAGTGGGCTCACAGTCTAGAAGTCACATATTCCTAACCATCTGCTCCAAAAAGAACCCACCCTACCTGGTTAGCTCACAGTCATGCAGCAGAGTCAAAACTCAAGGAATTGTAGGAGAGAATCCAAGATCGCTCCTAACATCCTCTGTATTTCTTCCCACTTGCTATGAATATTTTTTATGCTATTTGTTAAGCACTTACTAAGTGCCAGAAATTGTACTATGTGCTGGGGTACATGCAGGCTAATCAAGTTGGACCCATTCCATGTCCCACATGGGGCTCAAATTCTTAATCCCAATTTTACAGATGAGGTAACTGAGGCACAGAGAAGTGAAGTGACTTGTCTAAGGTCACACAGCAGACAGGTGGCAGAACTGGGATTAGAACCCAGGCCCTTCTGATTCCCAGACCCGAGCTCTATCCACTAGGCCGTGCTGCTTCTCAAGAAATGAAGTTTCTTATCATTAGAAATGAAGTTCACTGGTTGCTTCCAGGATTTGAAAGACGGGGTAATTTGAGGACGGTCACCCTTTTAAGGAGGCCACCCAGATTCTAGTGCCTGTGGGGTTGAAAGGAGAGTTGAGGAAAAAGTACTATGTCCTTTTGGTGTTGTTTTCAATATGAGTTCTCCACAACACCAGGACCGCTCCCTCAGAGCAATGATGGTTGGAAATGGATGACTTCCTATGACAGAAAAGAGAAGGGTCACCTAACCCCCTTCCCACTGCTGGTGTGTCCAAGGGACAACTCCGGGAGAGGGGAGGGTTCCTCCCAGAAGAGGGCAGTGAGACACAGCAGACACATCCCAATAAAAATGTATCCCTGCTGAGAGTCACTGTCTTTTTTTAAAAATGGTATTTGTTAAGCATTTACTATGTGCCAGGCACTGTACTAAGCGCTGAGATAGAGACAACATTACAATAATAATAATGATGGCATTTGTTAAATGCTTACTATGTGCAAAGCACCATTCTAAGCACTGGGGGGGATACAAGGTGATCAGGTTGTCCCGTGCGGGGCTCACAGTCTTAATCCCCATTTTAGAGATGAGGGAACTGAGGATCAAAGAAATTAAGTGACTTGCCTAAGGTCACAAAGCAGACAGGTGGTGGAGCCGGGATTAGAACCCATGACCTCTGACTCCCAAGCCCGGGCTCTTTCCACTGAGCCACGCTGGTTATAAGTTTGGACACAGTCCCTGTCCCACATAGGGTCTACCTCTGTTCTATTGTACTCTCCCAATAATAATAATAATAATAATAATAATGGCATTTGTTAAGTGCTTACTATATGCAAAGCACTGTTCTAAGCGCTGGGGAGACACAAGGTGATTACGTTGTCCCATGTGGGGCTCACAGTCTTTATCCCCATTTTACGGATGAGGTAACTGAGGCTCAGAGAAGTTGTGACTTGTCCAAGGTCACACAGCAGACAAGTGGTGGAGCCGGGATTGCTTCCCAAGAGCTTAGTGCAGTGCTGTGCACATGGTAAGTACTCAATGAATATGATTCATTGATTGATAGGGCTCACAGATTGAATCCCATTTTACAGATGAGGTAACTGAGGCACAGAGAAGTTAAGCGGCTGCCCAAGGTCACAAAACAGACTAGTGGTGGAGCCGGGATTAGGATCCAGGTCCTTATTCATTCATTCATTCAATCATATTTATTGAGTGCTTTAAATGCTTTAAAGCCAATGATGAGGAGTTTTTGTTAGATGTGGAGGTTGGATGGGCAACCACTGGAGTTTCTTGAGGAGTGGGGAAACATGGTCTGAACTGGGTTTCTGTGAACCAAATCCCACGCTATCAAAAAGAGTCCCTGGCCAGAAATATAGAAATCCCCAAGCTCTTGGACTGGGCAATATCCTTGGGAGAGAAAACTTGGAGGAAAGTGAGCGTATAATCTGGGGTTTAGCATGGGGTTCAGCTATGCATATAGTAAGCATTCAATAAACACCATTGATTGGTTGATTGTTGATTGGGATGCTGATGGGGTCTGGACTAGAAGTATACCTGAAGGCTCGCAGCAACACAGCTTCTTTGTTTTACAGTGCTCGTTCAGCACTTATTATGTGTCAAACACTATTCTAAGCGCTGAAGTAAGTATAAGATAATGAGATTGGCCACAGTCCCTGTTCTGCATGGGGCTCACACTACTACGTAGGAGGGAGAACAGGTTTTGAATCCCCATTTTACAGGTGAGGAAACTGAGGCACAGAGAAGTTATGTGACTTGCCCAAGGTCACACAGCAAGCAATTGTGACAGCAATTGGCAGACTTGGGATTAGAACCCAGGTCCTCTGTCTCCCAGGCCCACACTTTTTCAACTTGATTGGGGTGTTTAAGGATAACGGACCAGGGATCATTTCTACCAACTCTATTTTACTCTCTCAAGCACTTAGTACAGTGCTCTGCACTTTCTTTCATTCAATCCTATTTATTGTGTGCTTACTGTGTGCAAAGCACTTTATTAAGCACCTGGACATAGTAAACATTCGATAAATACTACTGATTGATTGACACCAGGATATCCAAGAAGAGGTTTTATGGGAACTTAAAGGGGGCACGGATTCCAGAAGGGCAGAGGAAACTGGTCAGCACAGAGCACAGAGCAGCCTATACTTAGCAATGTAGATAAGTAGTCCAACCTTATCCCAGTGCTTAGTACAGTGTCTGGCACATATTAAGCTCTTAACAAATACCATAAAAAATATAACAGAATAACTATACTTTCTCTAGACTGTTTAAGCTCATCTCTAGACTGTAAACTCATTTTGGGCCAGGAACGTATCTACCGGTTCTGTTGTATTGTACTCTCCCAGGTTATTAGTCCAGTACTCAGTAAATACCATTGATTGACAAGTGGATCGCTTGGAGATCAGTGCAGTGGACGGTGGTCAGCAGGAGGAAGAGGAATTGGTGTTCTTGAGCAAAAGCTTCAGGGTGTTCAGGAGAGCAAGAAGCAGTTTCAGAAACAGAACCTGGCCCGTAATGGGACAAACCCATCAAAGAAGCAAGGAACCAACCTGTTGTCCGCACAGTGTGGCCTTTTCAGCCGTACTTGACCACATAAAGAGCCCCTTACTGTGGGCATGACCCTCTCTGAAATGTAGGACAGCTAGATTCAGACACAAATAACACCTCAATCTCATCCCCTCATTCAATCCATTCATTCGATCAATAATATTTATTTAGGGCTTACCGTGTAAGCAACTGGGAGAGTACAATAGAGTGATAAAAAGACACATTCCCTTCTCACAACAAACTTGCAGTCTAGAGGGAGAGACAGACATTAATAGAAATGAATAAATTACAGATATGGTGGTAAGTGCTGTGAGGCTGGGGGGTGAGGGGTATGAATAAAGGGAGCAAGTCTCGCCACTGACACCTTGCCCAGATCTTCCCTCTGTCCCGGAACTCCCTCCACCTATGGAACTACCCCCTCCCCATCTTCTAAGTCCTACGAAAATAATATCTCCTCTAAGAAGACTTCCATGACATCTTTCATTCCCCAAATAATATTCCCTCCCTTCTGTGTCATCAGTCACTTGGGCTTGTACTCCCTTCAAGCCCCCATTCCCACAGCACTTATGTCCACATGGTTATACCCTGCCGCTTTACCTATATGTTGTTTATTATAATGTCTGTCTCCCCCATTAGATAGTAAGGGCCTTGAGAGCAGGGATCAACTCTACCAAGTCTATTGTATTGTACTCTCCCAAATCCTTGGTACAATACTAAGTGTTCAGTAAATCTGACCGTTTGGTTATTTGATATATCTCCAAAGGATCTATCCTTACCTGCAGCTTCATCTTTCAGAGAAATAGAGCCCAAGGAAATCAATTAATGGTGGTTATTGGACACTTAACCCAGTGCAAGAGCACTGTACCCAGTGCTTAGTACAGTGCCTGGCACACAGCACTTAATGAATACCGGAATTATTATTATTATTATTAAATGCATAGGAAAATACAGTACAACAGAGTTGGTAGGTCCATTTTCTGCCCATCACAAGCTTACAGTCTAGAGAGAAATGTGCAGTCCACTGTTTCCTTGTGGCTCATATTCCTGCTCATTTGATGGAACACACTCTTGGTAGCAACTAGGGCAATGTAGATTTGTATTTGCTCAAGCATAGTGTTCTACTGGGTACTCAGTATAGTGCCCAGAACACAGAAAGCATGAATAGAGTGTTTTGCACAAAATAGGTACTCAGTACAGTACTCTTCCCATAGTGGGTACTCAGTACAGTTGTCAGCATGTTGGAGGTGCAGAAATCAACCCTCTACGTAGAATATATGCTCAGTAGACTGGTCAGCACCCAAGACATACCCAGTACAAAGGCTCCACACCAAATAGATGCCATTAAACGAATAAATGGATCTCTTTTGGATCTGAGGAGGACACAGCTGGTGGTGAGATTATGTCATTGTGTGTGTGTGTGTGTGTGTGTTTATGTTTGTTGGGAAGCTAATGCAACTGATTCCTGACTGATTATCGATCATTCAATCAATGGTATTTATTGAGCACTTATTGTGTACAGAGCACTGCCCTGAGTGTTTGTTTTGTCTTTCTTATGCCGTTGAGTCATTTCCGACCCGTAGCGACTCCACGGACACATCTCTCCCAGAACACCCCGTTCTCCATCTGCATTCATTCTGGCAGTGTATCCAGAGAGTTTTCTTGGTAAAAATATGGAAGCAGTTTACCATTGCCGCCTTTCGCACAGGTAAACTTCTGCTTCCGCCCTCGACCCTCTCCCATGCTGCTGCTGCCCAGCATGGGTGAGCTTTAGCTTGTAGCAGGTTGTCTTCCACTCGCTAGCCACTGGCCAAGCTAGGAACAGAATGGGTGTGCCAATGCTTGACTCTCCCTCCCATAGCTGAGACTGGTAGAGTATTGGAAACTCTCCAGGTGAGACCCTGAGAGAGATCTGAGTGTTTAGGGGAGCACAATATAGTAGAGTTGGTAGACACGATCCCTGCCCTGAAGGCGCTTATGGTCACATCATATCTCTTATAGAGTTCTCCTTGTCACATTGTTGCATTTGGTGTCCATAGAGCCTAACGCTGTTTTGTTTCTGTTTCTCGGTATCACAACCTCCCTACGCTTAGTCAAGTGCTCTGCACACAGTAAACGTTCAATAAGTCTCAGTGATTGATCGATTCCTCAAGCCTCTGCATCCCTATTTATTGAGCACCACCTATAAGCAGAGGCTATACTAGATGTTTGGAGTACAGGAAAAAAGATTCCTGCCTTTAAAGAGTTTACAGTCTAGTAAGGGAGAGGGCAGACATAAATGGACCAAAGTGAAGTGGTTAAAGAGGGAGAAAATAGACCTAAATGATAGACACAAAAAATGATTGTAAAATAAACAAACATAAAACAGCAACAGCTTAGTGATTAATTAATGAGTTCCCAGGTGGTTGATGGGATGATTTGAACAGGAAAATGAAGTAATCAATCAGAGAATGCCTCTTGGAGGAGGTAACTAAAGCAGCCACCCAATTTCTAATCGTTACAGATGACATTTCTAATTGCTATGTCTTCTGCTGCTGCTGTTTCCCAATTGTCCACTTCTATTATTGTAATTATTATTGTTAGCATTCATTAGGCACTTAGAAATTGCCAAGCATTATTCTAAACATTAGGATAAATGCAGGAACAACAATTAAGGCATATTGTCTATCCCACCAGGGGCTCATAATCTACCCCTTAAGGCTTGAAGTTTTGCTTCATTGTGTCTGTAAAATGTTTTCTTCTTCTGGTTTGTTTGGTTTATTTTTTTCCTCACAAAACTCCCAGTGGATGCAGATGGAACATTTTAGCAGATCTGTTAAGACCTTGAGCAAAGGTAAAAGAAACCCAAGTGCATAGGACTGGTTAATCCATTTAAACAGAAAAACTGCCCTCTCTCTTTACACCTATTAGTCTGCCAGCTCATAAAATCACAGTAAAAGCAAATTAAAGCTCAAATGACAGTAGATTCTATTTCTCAAGTAAATAGATAACTAGTGGCTTTAAAAAACATAAAAGAAATATGTTGTGGGGAAAATTTTCCACTGTACCCCTACTAGGAGATGGATAAACATGCTGTTATGTGTCTTCAGGGAAAAGCAAACCAGTCATCACAGGTTTTCAGAAATAAATAACATTTATTTCTAGGATGAAACTATTTACAAAAGGGTCTGTGTCAAACTCCCTTTTACTCTGGCTTTTATGCTGCATCTTCCAGAGTATTTCTCCCTAAAGGAAGAGAATCTTCCCCTTTAATTCTGCCTATGGACTTATTTTATATTCTAATATAAGCAGTGCTTAGCACATAGTAAGTGCTTAACAAATAAAACAAATTATTATTATTATTGTCGATAATAATAATAAAGGTTTTTAACAGCTTCAACTTGTCTTCCAAGCTGTGTTCTCATTCTAATTGACTTGAAGGTTGTTCTTTATTTCCTTCTCCCTCGATACTGTTTCTCTTAACATTTCTGCCTCTGCTCCAGGATTGTACGGGCCTTATCATCCTATATCTTCCTCCTACCCTGCTTTTTCCAAAACTTTTTTTTATGGTATTTTTTAAGCACTTACTGTTTGCCAGGCACTGTCCTAAGAGCTGGGATCGATCCAGGATAATCAGGCTGGACACAGCCCATGTCCCACATAGAGCTCACAGTCTCAATCCCCATTTTACCAGTGAAGAAACTGAGGCACAGAGAAATGAAGTGACTTGCCCAAGAAGCAGACAAGTGGCTGCTTCTGTTGTTTTGAAAAACCTTGTTTTTCAAACCTGTATTCTCACCTGCTAGGAGTTGGAACTGTATCCTCTTGAGGATCTTGACATCCTTTCTCATGTTACACCCTTGTACATCACAACAGGCTCTGGAATCCATATGGGACCTCTGTCCCCCGACCTCCACGGCAGCCCCACCAATCTCCCCCGTCCTCCCTGAAGCACAGACTTGGAGACCGCTTTTCTCCCCATTGACTGTGGCCAGGAGTGAGGGTCTCCAAGGACCTTATAGCTGATTGTTTCCATGCTTTAAATTTAGATTATTTATTATTAATTCGCTCATACCGATTGTATCAATCAATCAATCAATCAGTGGTATTTATTGAGCACTTTCTTTGTACTGAGCATTGTACTAGGCCCCTGGAAGAGAACGATTAAGTAGAATTAGTAGACACGTTCCCTGGCTGCAAGAAGCTTACAATCTAGTGAAGGAGACTTTAAAATAAATTACTGATGGGGGGTTGGGGGAGTATAGGGATATGCATTTAAGTGCTGTGGGGCTGGGAATGAGTTAATATCAATTTATTGAGTGGTACAGATCTAAGTGTAAAGGCGATGAGGAAGGGAGGGCAAATGGGAAAAATAAGGGCCTATTCAGGGAAGGCCTCTTGGAGGAGGTGTGATTTCAGTAGGGCTTTGAAAAGAGAGAGGTGGTCTATGGGATGTGAGTGGGAAGGGAGTTCCAGGCAAGCGGGAGGTATTTATTGAAAGCTTGATTTATTGATTTATTGAATCGATGGTATTTATTGAATGCTGGCTGTGTGCAGTGTATTGTACTAAGTGCTTGGGAGAGTACGATATAGAGATAACTAGATAACTTGATTTCCATCAATTGTCTTACTCGGCAGTGAGACAGATGAGATCAAGTTATAGCGAGTAGGTTGGTGTTAGAGGAGCTGAGTGTGTGGTCTGGGTTGTAGTGGGAGGCTAGTAAGGTGAGATAAAAGGGGAAGAGCTGATTGAGTGCCTTAAAGCCATTAATAAGAAGTTTCTGTTTGATGCGGAGGTGGACGAGCAATCATTGGAGGTTTCTGAGGAGGAGGGAAAAGTGGACTGAACAGTTTGTAACTCATCATCAATTTGTATTCCCGAGTTCTCCCACTTGTCCTGTGAGTCTCTTGGGACTTTAGGTCTGATCTGTTTATCTTGTACCAACCGCAGTACTTAACCCAGTGCTTGGCACATGGTAAATTCTCAATAAACATAACCATACTAATTATAACAATATTTCCTTTTGAACAATCAAAGCTTTTCATCCTTTTAAAACTTAGGACAATACAAAAAATCCTTGTCAAACCACAGGTCTTTTCATGTTCTTATCTTTGAGAATAGGGCCGGGAATCAGAGGACCTGGGTTCTAATCCCAGCCTGCTACGTGACCTTGGGCAAGTCACTTTACTTCTCAATACCTCTGTTTCTTCATCTGTAAAATGGGGATTCAATGTCTGTTCTCCCTCCTACTTAGACTTTTAGCCCCATGTGGGACAGGGACCCTTTCTGAGCTTGTCTTGTCTTATGCAGTTGAGTCATTTCTGACATATAGTGACTCCATGGACACATCTATCCCAGAACACCCCACCTCCATCTGCAATCATTCTGGTAGTGTAGCCAGAGAGTTTTCTTGGTAAAAATACAGACTAGGTTTACTGTTACCTCCTTCCGTGCAGTAACTTGAATTTCTGCCCTTGACTCTCTTCCATGCTGCTGCTGCCCAGCACAGGGGGGTTTTGACTTGTAGCAGATTGCCTTCCATTTGTTAGCCACTGCCCAAGCTAGAAATGGAATGGGTATGCCTCTGCTTGACTCCTCATCCCATAGTTGAGACTGAAAGAGTACTGAAAACTCTCTAATTGCCATCCTGAGAGGGGCTTCCTGCGCTCCATGTACCCCAGCGCTTAGTACAGTGCTTGATACTTAGTAAGCACTTAACAAATACTCCTACAATTAGTCCCATCTCAGTTCAGTGTACTCCTGCTCACCCTTTTCATTTCCAAATGCATCAACTTTCCTCCAAATAACCCAGCTGTTGAAGGGCTCATTGCACAGGGCATGGTTTAATAACATTCAATCGAGGTCCTCCCCTGGGTATTTTGCTTTTAATGAATTTTTGATCATTTTCTGCTACCTATTTGACTGAGGACTTCCTCATCTGGAATTGACTTTGTAGTAAGTCATATTACATTTCCAATTTTGTGAATTCAGTATCATTAAGTTGTGGTCTGTTATCTGTCATGACCTTGTATGCTTCTGCAAAAACAGACTTAATATGAATGAACACGTTTGATGTTGAAGTGCCATTCAGCATAGCAATTGGGGAAAAGCTTGGAAGACTATTCAATCCATCAGTGGTATTTATTGAACGCTGGCTGTGTGCAGTGCATTGTACTAAGTGCTTGGGAGAGTACGATACAACAGAGTTGATAGACATGTTCCCTGCCCGCAAAGAGTTTAAAAGTCTAGAGATAACTAGATGAGTTGATTTCCATTTCTGACCAAGGTTTATCCATTTTACACTCCCGATGATGTGTCTCTATAGGCTCAAGGATTCCTGTTATATACATGGTTCATGCCAGCTGATCTAATTTCCAGTTAGCAGGCATTACCCAGTTCCTTTTCAACCAACCAACCGATCAATCGATCAGTCATATTTACTGAGTGTTTACTGTATGCAGAGCACTGTGTTACGCACTTGAAAGAGTACAGTATAACAGAGAGGGTAGATACATTCCCAACCCTCAACAAGCTTACAGTCTTGAGGGGAATAATAGTCATTTTGAAAATGACTATGATGGTTAGCCTAAATTCATGACTAAATTCCTGATGAGGTAAAGGAATTCTCTCTGTGACACACCTCAGCTGAAATTCACATTTTTTTAGCGTTTCATCTTGATGGCTAGCCTCCACACTGATCTTCCCCCTGGCTTTCATTTCCACACTTCCTGGTTCATCTATTGACATCAATCAGTGGTATTTATTGAGTGCTAACTGTGTGCTGAGCATTGTACTAAGCGCTTGGGAGAGTGAAATACAACAGAGAATCCTTGTTCACAAGGAGCTTACAGACCAGAGGAACAATACACCTTAATGCTGGTGTCTTTTAATTCCTAATATCATCTTATGAAGCTCTCTCTGTTAGCTGCTGCTGCTTACCTCATCCTGCCCTTCTGCCCTGCTCATTCTCTGCCGATGAGTTCCCCCGATTCTCAGGCAATGGAGACGGGACTGTGTGGAAGAGGAGGGTTAAGGGAACCACTGCTGTCACCCTCCACCTCACTCTTCACCCCTTCCTGCTCACCCTGCCCACCCCTCCACACCCCAATTGCCCCACGGCTGGGAGGGGCTGGGGCTGGGAAGCCAGCAAGGGAACAACACACTACTGGGATGAAACAGAGGCAGCTGTGATGGGACGAGATTGTAAAAATAACAATAATAATAATAATTGTGGTATTTGTTAAGTGCTTACTATGTGCCAGGCACTGCACTAAGCGCAGGGGTAGGTACAAGATCATCAGGTCCCACATGGGGCTCACCGTCTCATTCCCAGTTTTACAGATGGGTAATTGAGGTCCAGAGAGGTGAAGTTACTTGCCCAAGGTCACATAGCAGAAAAGTGGCGGGGCTGGGATTAGAACCCATGACCTTCTGACTCTCAGGCTCGATCCACTATGCTGCTTGTATGGGCTTGGCTGCCAGTGTAGAGCTGGTCTTCTTTTCTCATTTAGCCTCCTCTCCCATCCTTCTTCCTTCTTTCTCTGCCTCTCATTCTGTTTCTCCCTTTCTCTTCCCACCTCTCACTCCCTATTTCTCTTCCTCTCCCTTTCCTGCCTAAATCGACTCCCCACTTTTTCTCTTTCCTTTTTACTGTCTCTCTTTCTCTTCCTGCCTCTCCCCTATTTTTGCCACATCCCTGAAAATCACATCCCCCAGGGGACCCAGCCACAACAATAGAAATGTTAATAATAATCAATTAATCAATCAATTGTATTTATTGACACTTGCTGTGTGCAGATCACTGTATTGAGGGCTTGGTAAAGTAGAACACATGAGAGCTGGTAGAGTTGGAGCTTGCAGTCTAGAGGGGGACTGTAAAAATAAATAATAATAATAATACTATTTATTAAATGCTTGCTACATGCATACTTTACCAATAAGGACTGGGGTAGATTCAAGATAATAAAATTAGACATAGTCCCTTCCCATACCAGCCTTACAATCTTTGAGATACAGAAAGCAGGTGTTTTATCTCCATTTTACACGGTGGTTCTGCAAGGTAAAATGACTTTCCCAAGGTCTCTTACTACAATCACATCATGTCCAAAAGGTTTTCTCCGTTGAAGCCCTCATCTCCTCTATTCTCTCTCACCTCTCCATCACCTGTGCATTTAAGTACGTGATATTCACCCCACCTTCAGCCCCATGGCAGTTACATATTTATCTGTTACTTATTTCAATATCTGTCTCCCCTTAAAGACAGAAAGCTGCTTGTGAGCTGGGAGCATGTCTACCAGTTGTGTTGCATTTTACTTGCCCACCACTCAGCACAGAGCTTTGAGCACAGCAAGTGCTCAATAAATACAACTGATCGATTGTTCGCCACCTCGCAGGCCAGTGTCAGAACTGGGATTCAAATCTAGTTCTCCAGATTGTCCATCTCTGGATTCTTCCCCTGGATCCCTCTTGTCTGGTCACCCAATGGGAAGGAACCCAAATCTCAGAGGAAGACCCATTTTTTGGTCCAACCCTTGAAGCTGTGAAAGAAAACCCTGAAGCTCCTTCAGAACTCTAAAAGGAATCTTGTTCACTCTACCCCTACTGGTCCTCTAATTCAACCCTATTTCGACTGCATGGGGTGTTTATTGATCATCATGAGGAGAAGGTTCAGGAAAGGACAATTTTGCCTTCTGCTTTCACCTCTGCTGTTAGCTAGAACTGGAGGTCACTGCTCAAGATAATAAGTGGGAAAACAATTACCTGGGAAGAGAAATCCATTTTCCTGCAGTAGGAGAAATAGACCACTGCTAAACCATTTTCAGGTTCGAGAGTTCATTCTTCTTTGATCCAACTTAGATTTAGGAAAACTTCTTACCACTTCCAGGAAGGACAAGAGAAAGGCATTTTCCTGCAGTAGGAAAAGCTGAGAGCTCATAATAATAATTTTGGTAGTTGTTAAGCATCAAGCACTGTTCTAAGCACTGGGAGAGTTGCAAGATAATCAGGTTGTCCCACATGGGGCTCACAGTTTTAATTCCCATTGTACAGATGAGGTAACTGAGGCACAGAGAAGTTAAGTAACTTGCTCAAAGTCACACAGCTGGCAGAGCTGGGATAGAACCCAAGACCTCTGACTCCCAAGCCTGGGCTCTTTCCACTGAGCCATGCTTATGTACTTATTTTGTGGTGAAACATCTATTCCCCACCTACACTTTCTTTTTTTTCCCCTCTCCTCTGTCATTTACCCTGGTTTATTTCCTTCTCAGCTTCTTTTGTTTCAGAGAAGCAGTGTGGCTTTGTGGAAAGAGCCAGCTTGGGAATCAGAGGTAATGGGTTAATAATGATGACATTTGTTAAGCGTTTACTATGTGCAAAGCCTGTTCTAAGCGCTGGGGAGGATACAAGGTGATCAGGTTGTCTCGCGTAGGGCTCACAGTCTTAATCCCCATTTTACAGATGAAGTAACTGAGGCACAGAGAAGTTAAGTGACTTGCCCAAAGTCACACAGGTGACAAGCGGCAGAGCCGGGATTTGAACCCATGACCTCTGACTCCCAAGCCCGTGCTCTTTCCACTGAGCTACACTTCTAATCCCAGCTCTGCCATTTGTCAGCTGTGTGACTTTGGGCAAGTCACTTAACTTCTCTTGACCTCAGTTACCTCAACTGTAAAATGGAGATTAAGACTGTGAGCCCCACATGGGACAACCTGATCACCTTGTATTCCCCCCCGCCCAGTGCTTAGACAATGCTTCACACATAGTAAGTGCTTAACAAATACCATCATTATTATTATTATTATCCTTCCTTTGCTATTTCCTTCTAGTTTCCTTTCCTTCATCTGCCTTGAGTCATGCTTTAGGTCATGAATTTCATTGTTCTCCCAGAAGCCAACAGGGCACATATGAAACTGGTTTATCTGTCTCACTCGTGCAGTCTGATTAATGAACAGGCCTTCTGATTCGTTCTTTATACAAAGTGAATCGCATCTTGCTCAAGCTTGCTATTTTCAGGATGGTATCCCAAAGACATTTGACATAAGTTACAGGTGAAATGGGTCACCAAAGCTCCAACCCAGTTCTCTTTCAATCATTTTCACGCTTACTATTTTCTGCCACTGTGAAAGTCCTATAGGGTCACTTTTCCCAAATCGTGGCCAAGACCACCTATTTTGAACTAATTCTCTTATATTTAGTCCAGTGCACGTCAGTAACACAGTAAGTGTTTAACAAATACCACCGTTACTATTGTTATTTTTATTATTCCCAACATTTTATTTACAAGCCTGACATCTCTTTCAGTTACTATGAATCAGTTTTTATTCAATCAATCAATCATATTTATTGAGTGCTTACTGTGTGGAGAGTACAACAATACTTTGTGCAGGACATCACTCTGCCTCCTTGAGAAGCTGTGGTAGAAGTGAAAAGCACTGCATTCATTCAATCGTATTTATTGAGTGCTTACTGTGTGAAGAGCACATTACTAAGCGCTTGCATGTAAGCCCAAGAAGCCTTGTCATCATAACAAGAAAGACAGGCAGAAAAGAACTCCTTTCACCCATTACATAGACACATCTAGTAACCACAAGAGCATGGAAACAAAGTGAATACATATAGGACATCATACTAAGCGCTTAGAAGAGCTCTATGTGGGACAGGGACCACATCTGGCCAATTAATGTGTTTCTACCAAGTGCTTAGAACAGTGCATGGCACAGAGTAATCACTTAACAAATGCCATAAAAACAAAACAACCAATAGAGTTGGGAGACATGGTCTTTGAGGGCAGGAATTTTGTCTAACAGCTCTATTGTACAGAACTCTCCCAAATGCTCTGCACAGTGCTCTGCACACCACAAATACTCAATAAATACCACTGACTGGTTGATTGATTGGCTGAGTACATGCATAGGTATGTGTATATAATAATAGTAATTATTCTATTTGTTAAGTGCTTACTACGTGCCAAGCACTGTTCTAAGTGCTGGGGTAGATACAAGGTAATCAGGCTGTCCCATGTGGGGCTCACACTTTTAATCCCCATTTTACTGAGGTAACTGAGGCACAGAGAAGTTAAGCAGCTTGTCCAAGGTCACACAGCAGACAAGTGGTGGAGCTGGGATTAGAAGAACCCATGTCCTCTGACACCCAGGCGCATGTTCTTTCCACTAAGCCACCTATCTATATAATATATATGTAATATATATATATATATATATATATATGTATATATATGTATAATATATACATATATATATTAAAATAATAATAATAACGATTATGGTATTTTTAAGCACTTACTATATGCCAGACACTGTATTAAGTGCTGTGGTGGATATTGGACACTGTCCCTGTCCCACGTGGGGCTCACAGTCTCAATCCCCATTTTACAGATGAGGTAACTCAGGCCCAGAGAAATGAAATGACTTGTCCAAAGTCACACAGCAGAGAAGTGGTGGAGCCTGGATTAGAACCATGGCCTTCTGACTCTTGGGCCCATGCTCTATCCAGTACACCATGCTGCTACTGTATCTCTCTCACACTTTCTCTCTTTCTCTCTCTCTCTCTCTCTCTCTCTCTCTCTCTCTCTCTCACACACACACACACACACACACACACACACACACACATATAATACATACATACACACATGCCCCCTTACCCTGTTCATCTCCAGCCATGCCCTACTTTTCAATGTCCCTGCTCTAATGGATTGCTTGGGATAGCTTCCATTTCTCCCGGTATTTGTTGATATCCTTTAAGGGGAAAAAAATGCTCATTTTCCAGTGGAAATGGTCTCTTCTGAGCAGATGGGGTATTCTCAGCCTGTAGGCTGCTTTTGAATTACCCTTCTCCCTCCCACAGAGGCTGATTCTGGATCGGCTCCGCAATCAGAAAGAGATACCCAGCAGGCAGATAAACTGGGGTCAAAATCCGGATTCATCAGCCGGGCTTTTCCTATCTGCTGCTGGGGAGTTCTACGTTGAGTTCTGGCAAACTTCTGTGCTGTCAACCAGACGGACTGTGAAATTACAGCTGACTGGTCTGATACTTAAACCACTGCTAAACCATTTTCAGGTCACAGGGTTCATTCTTCTTGTCTCCAACTTAGATTTAGCAACGTTGAGAAGCAGCGTGGTTCAGTGGAAAGAGCCTGGGCTTGGGAGTCAGAGGTCATGGGTTTAAATCCCAGCTCCGCCAATTGTCAGCTGTGTGACTTTGGGCAAGTCACTTAGCTTCTCTGTGCCTCAGTTACCTCATCTGTAAAATGGGGATTAAGACTTTGAACCCCACGTGGGACAACCTGATCACCTTGTATCCCCCCCAGCATTTAGAACAGTGCTTTGCACATGGTAAGCACTTTACAAATGCCATTACTACTATTATTATTTAGGAAAACTTCTTGTAACTTCCAGGAAGAACAAAGTCTTTATGGAAGATCTTTATGCCCAAAAAGAAATTCACTGTAGATTAGGGAGAGGGAAAAGACAATACCATTTTCATGGATCTGCAAGAATGTTTTTGTCAATGGAATTCTTGCAGATGTTTGCAAAAAATACACAGTTTTGAAGCAGTGTGGCCTAGTGGAAGTCCGAGGACTTGAGTTCTAATTCAGGCTCTGCTACTTCTCTTCTGTGTAGCCTTGGACAAGTCACTTGACTTCTCTGTGCCTCAGTTCCTACACATGCAAAATGAAACCTATTCTTTCTCCTATTTAGACTGAGTCCTGACAAGATTATCCAGTATATCCTCCAGTGCTTAGTACACTCCTTGGCACGTAGTATTATGAAGGAATAAATATGCTACTTCAGCATTAATCACCATTCTTAAAACATTTGGCCAAAGAGTAAAGCAACTAACCTTCCCTCCTGCTAATGGTGTATAAATCCTATAAGTCTTAGAGGAGCCGGTTTAGACTTTAAAGGCTTGGGGCTTGCTTTCTTGGACTCCGATCGCAGAGGCTCTAAGATGCAGTTACAAACCTCAAACATCTTGAAATGAAAACTCGAGAGGCATTTGAGGCTTCAGAATCAAAGCCATAATTCAATATTATGCTGAGAAAAATAGCTACAGGGCAAATGATTGCCATTTCAATATTGTGTGTATGATCAACATAATGATTAAAGAGTGATTATGCCCTTTAGATTACTCTGTCTTCCTGTAAAGTTTTCATTATGTTTTCCATCATTTCCCATGAATCTATGCCTTGGTTTCTATATGAACGTGTTTAAATCTTCAAACGCCTCTTTTATGTGATTTACCATAGCAGCAATGCAGTAAAAGTCTGACGATCGAGGCCGTTCATGGTCACATGCGAAGAATGAATTATGAATCTCTCCATGTTCAATGCTGAAAAATCTCAGGCAGCTCTTCCCTGACTGAGTGGTATATGACTCAGCTTCGGGCTCCAAATAGGTTTATGTCTTTTGTAGACAATGCAGAGTACAGAACCTCATTTTTCTCTCTCCGTATATAAACACTGCGCAAATAACTTTATTTGGAAAAGGAAGACATGATTAATCGCTTTGTTTATGCTTTGGAATTCTTTGGTCTTTCAGAAGTACTGTAAGCTATTTTGACAGGAGTGACATGACCAAACAAAATAATGTGGAGAAATGAAAGGCAAGACGCTCATACATTGATTGGAATGAATCACTGCTGATGAATTGTAATTTGTTGCTGTATGTTAAAAATAATGGGATTGTTTGAGTAGTGCGTATTGTCAGGTGAGTGGCACTGGAGCTCAGATCATGTAGGATTGCCGGCTTTATCTGCCTGATGAATTCTAGGGGAAAATGTGCCAAAGCTGATGATTGTTGATAAGTAAAACGCTTAAGAGTTATGAATAAGTGGGTTAAGAGTGAGTTCCTGTTGGAAAAAAATTGGTTGTAGTAATTGTAATAATAGTAGTAGCAGTAGTAGTGGTACTAGTAGTAGTTGTAGTAATTAATAATTAGTAGTCAGCAGTAGTAATGGTGATAGTAAAAGCACTAGTAATAATAATAATAATGTTGGTATTTGTTAAGTGCTTACTATGCGCCAAGCACTGTTCTAAGTGCTGAGATAGATACAAGGTTATCAGGTTGTCCCACTTGGGGCTCACAGTCTTCACCCCCATTTTACAGATGAGGGAACTGAGGCCCAGAGAAGTGAAGTGACTTGCACAAAGTCACACAGCTGACAAGTGGCGGGGGCAGGGATTAGAACCCATGACTTCTGACTCCCAAGCCCAGGCTCTTCCCACTGAGCCACACTGCTTCTCAGCATGGTAGTAGTAGTAGTTGTAGTGGTAGTGGTAGTAGTAGTGATGGAAGTAGTAATAGTTGTAATAGTAGTAGTAGTGGTATATTCATTCATTTAATAGTATTTATTGAGTGCTTACTGTGTGCAGAGCACTGTACTAAGCACTTGAATATGTAGTTGTAGCAGTAGTAATTATAGTAGTAGTAGTAATCATAGTAGTTTTAATAGTAGAAGTGGTGGTAGTGGTAGTAGTAGTAGTTGTAATAGTAATAATAATAATTATTATTATTATGATTATGGTGTTTATTAAGTGCTTACTATGTGCAAAACACTGTTCTAAGCACTGGGGAGGTTACAAGGTGATCAGGTTGCCCCACAGGGGGCTTACAGTCAATCCACATTTTACAGATGAGGTAATTGAGGCCCAGAGAAGTGAAGTGACTTGCACTAAGTCACACAGCTGACAACTGGCAGAGCTGGGATTTAATAATAATAATAATAATGACGGCATTTGTTAAGCGCTTACTATGTGCAAAGCACTGTTCTAAGTGCTGGGGGGATGCAAGGTAATCAGGGTTGTCCAACGTGGGGCTCACAGTCTTAATCCCCATTTTACAGATGAGGGAACTGAGGCTCAGAGAAGTTAAGTGACTTGCCCAAGGTCACACAGCAGACATGTGGTGGAGCTGGGATTAGAACCCATGACCTCTGACTCCCAAGCCCAGGCTCTTTCCACTGAACCATGCTGCTTCCTTACTCACTTTACTCACCCTCACCCCCACAACAGTTATGTATATAACTGTATATACATACATACTGTATGTATATAAGTAGTGTGGCTCAGTGGAAAGAGCCCGGGCTTTGGAGTCAGAGGTCATGGGTTCGAATCCCGGCTCCGCCACGTCTGCTGTGTGACCTTGGGCAAGTCACTTAACTTCTCTGAGCCTCAGTTACCTCATCTGTAAAATGGGGATTAAGACTGTGAGCCCCAAATGAGACAACCTGATCACTTTGTATCCCCCCAGCGCTTAGAACAGTGCTTTGCACATAGTAAGCGCTTAACAAATGCCAACATTATTATTATTATATAACTGTAATTTATTTTAATGTCTGACCCATGACCACTGACTCCAAAGCCCGTGCTCTTTCCACTGAGTCACGCTGCTTCTCTGTGGTAGTAGTGGTAGTAATGGTAGTAGTAGTAGTAGTAGTAGTAGTAGTAATGATAGTTGTAATAGTAGAAGAGGTGGTAGTGATAGTTGTAGTTGTAATAGTAGTAGTAGTGGCATATGAAGTAGTAGTAATGGTAGTAGTAGTTGTAATTGTAATAGTGGTAGCAGTTTCCCTCTCAGGGTCGCACCTGGAGAGTTTCCAGTCCTCTACCAGTCTCGGCTATGGGAGGGAGAGTCAAGCAGAGGCCTATCCATTCCGTTCCTAGCTTGGCCAGTGGCTGGCGAGTGGCAGGAAATCTGCTATAAGTCAAAACTCACTCAAGCTGGGCAGCAGCAGCAGGGGACAGAGTCGAGGATGGAGATTCGAGTTTACTGTGTGGAGGGTGGCAATGATAAACCAAGAAAACTCTATGGATCCACTACCAGAATGATTTTTTTTTATGGCATTCATTAAGCGCTTACTATGTGCAAAGCACTGTTCTAAACACCGGGGAGGTTACAAGGTGATCAGGTTGTCCCACAAGGGGCTCACAGTCTTCATCCCCATTTTACAGATGAGGTAACTGAGGCCCAGAGAAGTTAAGTCACTTGCCCACAGCTAATTGGCGGAGCCGGGATTTGGACCCATGACCTCTGACTCCAAAGCCCGGGCTCTTTCCAATGAGCCATGCTGATTGCAGATGGAGAACGGGGCATTTTGGGAGAGACGCGTCTGTGGTGTCACTATGGGTCGGAAATGACTCGATGGCATAAGACAAGACAACAAATAAGTGCTGTGGGATATAGGAACCCAATGCAGGGCTTCTGCATTCTGCAATCAGAAGGTTCCAAGTATACCCAGTATTGCATCTTTGTGAAATGCAGCATCCAAGGAAGGCTCCCATTACAGTACTTGCCACGTTTGGTGCCTCATATGTGCATACAAACCTTTTCTTCTGACACCCTGCACATCGGGTCCTACCAGGCTCCAACAGAAACTCGTGACCACTGGTTTTAAAATGCTCAATCACCATATCCACTCCTATTCATTCATTCAATCGTATTTATTGAGCACTTACTGGGTGCAGAGCACTGTACTAAGCATTTGGAAGAGTACAAAACAGCAATAAATAGTGACATTCCCAGCACACAATAAGCTTACAGTCGGGGGTGGGGGTGGGGGGGGGGGCAACTCGCTGCTGTCCCACTACCACCCAGCTCACACACTTCACTCCTCTAAAGCCAACCTTCTCACTATACCTCAATCTCGACTTCTCGCCCACATCCTGCTGTTAGCTTAAATTCCCGCTCTCCTCATATCCAGCAGACAATTACTCTAACCATCTTGAAAGCCTTATCAAAGGCACATCTCCTCCAAGAGGTCTTTCCCAAATAAGCCCTCATTCCCTCTTGACCCACTCCCTTCTGCGTCACCCTTGGTGTGGCTTAGTGGAAAGAGCCCGGGCTTGGGAGTCAGAGGTTGTGGGCTCTAATCCTGGCTGCCATTTGTCAGCTGTGGGACTTTGGGCAAATCACTTCACTTCTCTGGGCCTCAGGTTCCTCATCTGTAAAATGGGGATTAAATAAGACTGTGAGCCCCACGTGGGACAACCTGATTACCTTGTATACCGCTATTGGGTAGGGACCGTCTCTATATGTTGCCAACTTGTACTTCCCAAGCGCTTAGTACAGTGCTCTGCACACAGTAAGCGCACAATAAATACGACTGACTGAATGAATGAATGAATGAATCTACCCCAGCACTTAGAACAGTGCTTGGCACATAGTAAGCGCTTAACAAATACCCTTATTATTATTATTTCCTCCCTTTTTTACCCCTGTGTCAACCCCACTGCACTTACACATCTGTAATTAATTTATTTGTATTAATGTCTGTCTACCCCTCTAAACTGTGAGTTTGTTGTGGGCAGGGAACATGTCTATCAACATAGCTATATTGTACTCTCCCGTGTGGTTAATACAGTGCTCTGCATACAGTAAGCGCTCAATAAATATGATTGATTGATTGGCCATTTATTGTCTAATTCCCCAGTGGGGTCAAAATGTGGAAGAGTGACTTGTGGCAGAACTGAGTGTACCATGCTCTGCTCTCAGTAGGTGCTTAATGAATACTACTCATATCATTCCTCCTAAAATCACATCTCTTCCAAAAGACCTTCCCTAAGTCGTCATTTCTCCTATTCACTCATTAAAAACAATTGAATTAATACTTGGCTGTGTAACCCTTAAGCACTTTGCTACTCCTGACTGAAGCATTCATGTACACAGCCTTGTACTCTACAATTTCATCTATCTGTTATTTATTTTAACATCTGTTCTCCACCTCTAGTCATTCAGTAAGTCAATCATAATTATTGAGTGCTTACTGTGTGCAGAGAATTGTACTAAGAGCTTGGAAGAGTACGATATAACAATACAACAGGCATATTCCCTGCCCACAATGAGTTTATAGTCTAGAACCTACAGACTCTAGTGTGTAAGCTCCTGGTTGCCAGGGATCACATATACCAACTCTGTTGTTTTGTATTCTCCCAAGTGCTTAGTACAGTGCTCTGCACACAGTAATTAATTATGGGATTTGTGAAGAGCCTACTATTTGCCACACACTATGCTAAGTACTGGGGCAGATATAAATTAATTAGGTTGGACACAATCTAAGTGGGAGGGAGAACAGGTATTGAATCCCCATTTTAGAGTTGAGGAAACTGATGCCCAGAAAAGTTAAGTGACTTGCCCAGGGTCACCTGGCAAACAACTGGCAGAGCCGGGATTGGAACCCAGGTCCTCTGACCCCCAGGCCTGCGTTTTTTCCGGTAGGCCTCGCTGCTTCTCACAGTAAGCACTCAATAAATACGATTGACTCATTCATTCAATTGTATTTAATGAGCACTTATGGTGTGCAAAGCACTGTATTAAGCACTTGGGAGAGTACAATCTAACAATAAACAGACACATTCCCACCTACAACGAGCTTACAGTCTAGAGGGGGAGACAGACATTAATATAAATAAAGAAATAAATAAATAGCATAAATTACAGATAGTATTACAGATTGATTGATTGATCGATTACAGGGTCTGTGTGTTTCTCTAAGCCAGATCTCAATTCTGTCTTGGCTCAGAGAGGAAGTCTACCTCCCGGGCCACAGAAACGGCAAGCATGGCTTCCGGCCAAATGTCCTTTCCAATGCGGCACCAGGGTAATGAAACTCCCCAGCCCCAGACATTAAGAACATCATTAGATAAAGCTGGCAATTTAGAAATAGGCAGAGCGTGAATCCTGCCCACGCTGGCTCCTGGAGGAAAGGTCAAAAAGAGAAGCAGATAACTCTCGTTCTCCTCACTCCTGAATCATCCGGCAGAACAGTCTGAGGGAGAGCCACCTGGAAAAGGAGATGCTGCTCGAATCATGCCACTTCACTCCTACTAACCCCCCACTGCCAAAACCTCCTTTCGTTTGGCATTTCTTTCTGCAGCATCATCAAAAACCTCATTGATCGTGCTCCTACTGTGCCCAGAGCACTGCACAGGCATTCCTGCCAGATCGCGGCATTTTATACAGCAATTTGGATAAAATGCTGTGGAAAAATAGAGGAATGTGGTTACCTTAATGCCATTTTTAATGACTTAATAGCCTACTACTTTGTACTTTCTCAAGTGCAAGTGTACTTTCTTAGTTTAGGGCAGGGAATATGTCTACCAACTCTGCTATATTGTTAGGTTTCACTCTCCCAAGTGCTTAGTACAGTGCTCTGCACACAGTCATTGCTCAAAATATAAAATTGATTTAGTGCTCCGCACACAGTCAGCGCTCAATCAATGGTATCTACTGAACATTTATTACAACACTATGTACATATCTGTAATTTAATTATTTATATTAATCTCTGTCTTCCTCTCCAGACTGTAAGCTCATTGTGGGCAGGGAATATGTCTGTTATATTGTTCTATTGTACTCTCCCAAGCTCTAAATACAGTGCTCTGCACACAGTAAGCACTCAATAAATATGATTGCTTGATAAGGTCCTAGGAAGTCAATCAGGGCAGGCTTCGTGGAGGAGGTAGGATAGAACAGTGCTTTGCACATAGTAAGCACTTAATAAATGCCATTATTATTATTAGTATTATTATTTTAGGAGGGCCTTGAATGAGGGAAGAGATGGGGTGTGTCAGATTAGGGTTGGGAGGGAGTTCCATGCCGGGGGGAACGGTATGAGTGGGAACTGAAGACAGAGAGATAAAAGGGAGGTTCAGTCAATTATTTAAGTGGCATTTATTGAGGGCTTACTGTGCGCAGAGCACTGTACTAAGAGCTTGGGAGAGTATAATATACCAGAGTTGGTAGACTCGTTCCTTGTCCAGAATGAGTTGACAGTCTAGAGGAAACAGGTATAACTAAAAGGTAGGATTAGGAGGAGCGTTGACAGTGAGGTGGGGAACAGAGGCTAAGGAGACCCGCTAGATTAAGGTGGGATGAGTCGGTAGAAAGCCTTGAAGCTGATTGTGAAGCATTTTCGCTTGATGCAGGAAGACTTTGGAAGAGAAGAGAGATGTGGGCAAGGGAGCCAGAGGTCGTGGGTTCTAATCTTGGCTCCGCCACTTGTCAGCTGTGTGACCTTGGGCAAGTCACTTAACTTCTCTGGGCCTCGGGTTCCCTCATCTGTAAAATGGGGATGAAGACTGTGAGCCTCAATAAATACGATTGAATGAATGAATGAATGAGCCCCACGCAGGATAACCTGATGACCTTGTATCTCTCCCAGAGCTTAGAACAGTTCTTGGCACTTACTATGGTAAGCGCTTAACAAACAAATACACTTCGGAAAGATGATCTATGTAGTGGCATAGGGTATAGATTGAAGGGGGAAGAGGCTAGAGGCAGGGAGACCAGCAAAGGAGGCTGATGCAGTGGTCTAGCTGCGATAAGAACAGGGCTCTTACCAAGATGGTGGCAGTTTGAGGGGAGAGGAAGGGATGGACTAGGAAAATGATGTTCAGGAAGAACCGTCGAGGTTAAACATTAGAACAAATGTGGGAGTTGAAAGAAAGCCAAGAGTTGGGGGTGACATTGAGTTTCCAGACTTCTGAGCTGGAGAAGATGGTGGTGATGTCGACTGAGATAGGAAAGTTAGATGGAGAAGGGGTTTAGGGGGAGAAATGAGGAGCTCTGTTTTAGATAGGTTGGGTGTGAGGTGCTGTGCATGGTGTTGTGGATAGAGCAAGGGCCTGGGAATCAGAAGATCATGGGTTCTAATCTCTGCTCCCCTGCTCATCTGCTGTATGGCCTGGAGTAAGTCACTTCACTTCCCTGTGCCTCAGTTCCCTTATCTGTAAAACGGGGAGTAAGACTGTGAGGCCCATATGGGACAGGGACTGTATCCAACCCAATTAGCTGATCTCCACCTCCAGCACTTAGTACAGTGCTTGGCACATAGTAAGTGCTTAATAAATAACATAATAATTAATAATAATAACCAAGTGGTGAGTGGGACACAATCTACATACTCTCACTTTAATGCCAGTCTTTCTGCTGGACTGTGAGCTCCTTTTGGACAGGGACTGCATCTACCAAATCTATTGTGTCATACTGTCCCAAGTACTTAATTCAGTGCTCTGCACACAGTAAGCACTCAATAAATATGACTGACTGATTGATTGATTTTAAACCTATCTTCCCCCAAACCGTTATTTCCCATCAAACCAATGCTTGAGGATCGGCTAACCCATACATTTGCAGGAACTTAACTACTGCATTGTAGAAAGAACATTAAGCAGAAATAAGAGTCATGATCCCTGCTCTTTTCAACTGTCATATCTTTCTGTTCTCTTCTACTACCCTCCAGCTCACACTTTTCACTCCTCCCGAGTTCAACCTTGCTCTCCACTTTCAATCTCTGACCAATTGCTCAAGACTTTCCCCATGCAAAGAACTCTCCCACCCCTCAAGATGTCAAATAATGTCCCTCCCCTCATCAAAGACTCCTCAAAAGTCATCTACTTTGGGAGCTCTTCCCAAATCATCACTTTCTCTCAGCCACTGTTAGCACTTATGTGTATATATCAGTTTCTTCCTACATATAAAAGGGTGAAAATGAGAATTAGAGGACCTGGGTCCTAGTACAAGCTCTGTCACCATTCTGCTGTGGGACTTTTTTTATGGTATGCCAGGCACCGTATTAAGCAGTGGAGCAGATACAAGCTAATCAGATTGGACACAGTCCCTGTCCCACATGGGGCTCACAGTCTTAATCCCCATTTTACAGATGAGATCACTGAGGCACAGAGAAGTGAATTGACCTGCCCAAGGTCGCACAGCTGACAAGTAACTTAAGGCAAGAGACTTAAGGCAAGGCACATAACTTCCCTACCTCTCAGTTTCCTTGTCTGTACAATGGGACTGAGCCCGTTGTTGGGTAGGGATGAGGGGCAGCTCCCTCTTTGGCCCTGTGATTTGTCATCCTGACCCTGGAAGAACTAAGAGAGAGGGCTGCTGGAGAATAAAGAGGCCTACGGAAACAGGGAGATGGAGGGACGGAAAGTGTGGTGGAACTGGAGCATGGGAATGGTAGGGACAAGAGGGGTCTGTTGGATTTTAGGAGGGCTCTCGGGGGGCGGGGAGGGGTGGCTAAGGAAGACGAGGTACAAAGAGAACCAAGGGAGAGTTTGAGGGATTGAGACCAGGGCTGGGACATGAGGATAAAGGGATATAGGGAGAGACAGGGGCTGGGCAGGGGTTGATGGAGATAAAGAACAAGTGACTGCTGGGAGAAATGAGGGCAAGGGGGCCAGCATTTAAGGACCCAAAGGGCAAGAGGCAGGAAGACCTAGGGACCCTGGGGGAAGCAAAAGAACAGAGAGTGGAAATGGAAAACAAGAAAACTGGGATGTGGTGGCTGGGGAGATTGAAGGTAGAAAGATTCAAACCTGAGAGATTGTTAAAAATGAACAAACAAAATTCTCATTCATTCAATCATATTTATTGAGGGCATACTGTGTGCAGAGAACTGTACTGTTTGGGACCTTTGGCCAAATAATCTGTGAAATTAATTTAGGAGGTGGGTAAAGCTAGATTATTGTTATCATAATTTCATTAATGTGGGAAAAGAGGAAAGAAAAAAAGAAAAGAGCCTTTTGGCACAGAAGGCATGCTCACTAGTGTGCAGTAAGCTGCTGGCTTTATAAAAGAAAAAAGAAAAAACAAAATTGTGTATTTAATGAATGAATATGTACAATTTAACACGGAGGTTAATTTCCTTGGGTGAGTCTGCAAGAGAATTTCACTGATGTTGATATTCACTGTGTGGAGCTTCTTTATTTTTTTCATTATAATAATAATAATAACAGTCATAATAATACCTCAAATTTGTACACGTTTTATTTTTCCCAACTTATTTGAGAATTTCAGAGTTATTTTATTCTCACGTTCCAGGTAGGGAGAGGCAGAGATTATCTCTGTTTCACAGATGAGGAAATAGAAACACAGAAAGGTTAAGTGATTTGCCCTCAAGTCCAACAAATCAGTCAATCAATCAATGGTTATTGAGCACTTTTTTGTGCAGCTAAGCATTTGGGAAAGGGCAAGATAACAGAGTAGGGAGATAATAATACCTGCTCTCAAAAGTCCCTGAAAGACACCTCCTCCAGAAAACTCCCTCTAGATTGGAAACTCACTGTAGGCAGGACCCATGCCTAGCAACTCTATTATATTACCCTCTGCCAAGCTCTTAGTAGAGGGCTGTACACACAGTAAGCACTCAATAAATACGATGGACTGATTGATTCCTTCCAATCAATCCAATCGAGGGGTGGGAAGGGGGAAAGGGGAGGGAGGAAAGGGGAGGAAAGGAGGGAAGGGGGGAAGGGGGAAGGGGGAGGGGGGAGGGGGAAAGGGGGGAAAGGGGAGGGAAAAGGGGAAAGGAGGGGGGAAGGGGAGAGGGGAGGGGAGGGGAGGAGGAGGGGGAGGGGGGAAGGGGAAGGGGAAAGCAGGGGAGGGGGAGGGGGAAAGCGGGGAAAGGAGGGAAGGGGAGGGAGGGGGAAAGGGGAGAAAGGAGGGGGAAAGGGGGACAGGAGGGGGAAAGGAGGGGGAAAGGGGGGAAGGAAGGGGAAAGGGGGGAAGGAAGGGGAAAGGGGGGAAAAGGAGGTGGAAAGGGGGAAAAGGAGGGGGAAAGGGGGAGAAAGGAGGGGAAAGGGGGGAAAAGGAGGGGGAAAGGGGGGAAGGGGGGGGAAAAGGAGGGGGGAGGTGGGAAAGAGGGGGAGGGGGGGAAGGAGAGAGGGAAAGGGGGGAAAAGGCGAGAGGGAAAGGGGGAGAAGGAGGGGGGGAGAGGAGAGAGGGGGAAGAGAGAGGGAAAGGGGGGAGGGACAGAAGGGGAGGGGGGGAGAGGGGGGAAGGGGAAAAGAGTGGGAAAGAGGGGGAGAGAGGGGGAGAAAGGGGAAAAGGGGGAGAAAGAGGGGAAAAGAGGGAGACAAAGGGGGGAGAGCGAGAGAAAGAAGGGGGAGAGGGAAAGAGGGGGAGAGAGAAGGAGAGAGGGAGGGAAGAGAGAGTGGAAGGAGGGGAGAGAAGCGAAGGGAGGGAGGGAGGGAGGGAGCGAGAGAAGAAGAGGGAGGGCAAAGGGGGAGTGGGGAGGAGTGTGAGGTGGGCCGGGCCGGGCTGGGTGGGAGCTCGGGGGCGACAGGAGCCGGTCCGAGCAGGGGGAGGAGCTAAGGGGGGCCCGCGGGGGCGGGGCCCAGGGCCACAGGGGCTGGGGGGCGCAGCGCTGGGGCCGGGGCGGGGAGCCGGCATGGGCCTGCGACATCACCCGGCCGTGCGGGCGGGCCGCGGGGGACCGTGACAGGGGGCGGCGGGCGGCAGCGGGGCAGCGGGGCAGCGGGGCAGCGGGGCAGGGGGCAGCGGGGCAGGGGGCAGGACCGGCAGGCGGGGAAGGATGGCTTCGTCCCAGGGCAAGCAGGACCTGAAACTGGCCGACTGGATGGCCGCCCTGCCGGAGAGCGTACACGACGCCCCGCTCACTAACCTCGCCATCCCAGGTAGGGCCGGCGGCCGGGCGGCGGGGCGGCGGGGCGGCGGGGGCCTCCCTTTCCTCCTCCCCCCCCAGGAACCCAGGGGACCGAGCCGGGCGGACGGCTGCGGTCTGGGCACCCGGGGATGGGGTGGGCGCACACACCTGTCTGGTGTGTGTGTGTGTGTGTGTGTGTGTGTGTGTGTGTGTGTGTGTTTGGAGGGAGAGGGCGCCGGGTGGACCCCCTTGGGCAGCCCTTCCCCCCGCTGCCTCTGTCCAGCCATCTGTCTGTATCCCTCTCCCTAATCTGCCTCCCTGGGGGGCTCCCAGCCTCCAGCCTGCCCTCTCTGGGGCCTCTCCTCTCCTGTCCTCTCCTCTCTCTCTTCTCCTCTTCTCTTGTCCTGTTCTCTTCTGTCCTGTTCTCTCCGCTCCTCTCCTGTCCTGTTCTCTCCTCTCCTGTCCTGTTCTCTCCGCTCCTTTCCTGTCCTGTTCTCTCCTCTCCTCTCCTGTTCTCTCTCAAATGTGATGCCAATTTGTACTTCCCAAGCGCTTAGTACAGTGCTCTGCACATAGTAAGCGCTCAATAAATACGATTGATTGATTGATTGATTGATTCTCTCCTCTCCTGTCCTGTTCTCTCCGCTCCTTTCCTGTCCTGTTCTCTCCTCTCCTCTCCTGTTCTCTCTCAAATGTGATGCCAATTTGTACTTCCCAAGCGCTTAGTACAGTGCTCTGCACATAGTAAGCGCTCAATAAATACGATTGATTGATTGATTGATTGATTCTCTCCTCTCCTGTCCTGTTCTCTCCTCTCCTGTCCTGTTCTCTCCTCTCCTGTCCTGTTCTCTCCGCTCCTTTCCTGTCCTGTTCTCTCCTCTCCTGTTCTCTCCGCTCCTCTCCTGTCCTGTTCTCTCCTGTCCTGTCCTGTCCTGTCCTCTCCTCTCCTGTCCTCTCCTCTCCTGTCCTGTCCTGTCCTCTCCTCTCCTGTCCTGTTCTCTCCTCTCTTCTCCTCGCCTCTCCTGTTCTCTCCTCTCTTCTCCTCTCCTCTCCTGTTCTCTCCTCTCCTATTCTCTCCTCTCCTCTCCTGTTCTCTCCTCTCTTCTCCTCTCCTCTCCTCTCTTCTCCTCCTCTCCTCTCCTCTTCTCTCCTGTTCTCTCCTCTCCTCTCCTGTCCTGACCTCTCCTCTCCTGTCCTCCCGTCTGTCTGTCTTCTGGCTCTCTCCTATCCCTGTCTCTTCTCTCTCTTTTCCTGCCTCCGTCTCTCCCTCCATCTCTGTCTTTCTCTTTCTGACTCTGTTTCTCTCTTTCCATCTCTCTCACTGTCCCATCTCTCTCTCACTGTCGCTCTCTCTATTTATCTTTGACCCATCTCTTTCTCACTGTTGCTGTCTCTTTCTATCTTTGTCCTGTCATTCTCTCTTTCTGTCGCTGTCTCTCTCTATTTTTGTCCTCTCTCTCTCTCTCTCTCTCTCTCTCTCTCTCTCTCTCTCTCTCCCTTTGTCCCGTCTCTCTCTCTCTCTCTCTCTCGTTCTCCCTCCCTTTCTATCTTCTCTTTGTCTTCTACCTATCCCTATCAGTCTCCTATTTACCACTCTCTCTCCCGTCCCTCTGTTTCTCTGTCTTGGGCTTCTCATTCTCTGTGTCTCCCTCTGCCTCTATCTCTTGGGGATCTGTCTCTCTGTCTTTGTCTCTGGTGGCCCTCCTACCTCCGGCAGGTCTCATGGACAGCGCTTCCCGGGGTCATTGAGATTCTCCTCCAGTCCCCCTGGAAGGGACATAACACCCCCCCCCCCCCCCGAAGAGCAGACTCCAGAGCGAGGGTCCCCGAAATTCTGGAGAGGGTGAGAGGGGGCAAGGTGGGGAAGAGGAGACCCTTCCAAGAGAGCCGAGGGGGCAGATAATAGTAATGATATTTAAGTGCTTACTATGTGCCAAGCACTGTACTATGCACTGGGATAGATACAAGCAATTTGAGTTGGGCACAGTTGCTGTCTGAGGTGGGGCTCCCTGCTTCAATCCCCATTTTACAGATGAGGTGACTGAGGCACAAAGAAGTGAAGGGATTTGCCCAAGGTCATACAGCAGATGTGCTCCAGGGGAGCAGCGAGGAAGGTTTCACGGGTCCCAGGCTAGGGGGTCAAGGCCCCGGGGAGGAAAAAAGGAGGGGAGGGGTTTCCCGGAAAGGAGAGGTGTGAGGCAGAGCTGCAGTGAGGAAGGTTGGGGTGGGAAGGCAGGAGGGAAGCCCCCATTTGTAGCTCCAAACCTCCGAAGAAGGTCCCGGGGGTGAGACCGTGGGACCGACCGCATGGGATAATAATAACAATTACAGCATTTATTAAGCGCTTACTATGTGCTAGGCACTGTTCTAAGTGCTGGGGTGGGTACAAGCAGATTGTGTTGGTTACAGTCCCTATCCCACATGGGGCTCACAGTCTCAATCCCCATTTTACAGATGAGGGAACTGAGGCTCAGAGAAGTGAAGTGACTTGGCCAAGGTCATGCAGCAGACAAGTGGCAGAGCGGGGACTAGAACTCTTGACCTTCTGACTCCCAGGCCTGTGGTCTATCCATTATGATGCATCAGGGGATCATGGAGGGCCCTGCCTCAGTGTCCCTCCCGCCTAAATCCTGCCCAGTCTGGGCCGGGCTCTAGAGATAAGGAGGTGCCTCGTGTAATCCCTTCATTTCTCCCTCCCTGTTGCTGTTCCCCAACCCTCTCACCCAGCAGTCGACAGGGCAGAGGCACCACGAAAATCCAGCTCCCATCTCTCTGACTCTTGCTTTTTCCACCAGCCCACTCTACGTCTCTCTCCCTACCCACTCAGGGTGTCAATCGAAGCTGCCCAAAGCTTTTTAAAGGACTTGTGTCTATGTATTGCTATATTGTACTCTCCCAAGTGTGTAGTACAATGCTCTGTACACAGCAAGTGCTCAATAAATACGATTGACTGACTTCTTGGCAGACCGGACTCCTAAGTGTGACTATTAGGAATCTAAGAGGTCGATAGTCTTCCCCTCGGTTCCTTTTCAGAGTTCTCTAGAAGGAACCCAAGCCTCCTTCACCCATGGCAGTGCCCTCAGAGGGTGTGGGATGCCACCAACTAGGGCTAGAGATTTGGGGAATCTGAGCATCCCAGTAGGTCCTTCAGAGAGGTGGGTAAATCATTTCAATTCTGGGCCTCAGTTCCCTCATCTGTGCAATGGGGATGAAGACTGTGAGCTCCATGTGGGACATGGACTGTGTCCAACCCAATTACCTTGTGTCCACCCCAGCACTTAGTACAGTGCCTGGAAATCAATCAATCAATCAACACGGCTGTCAGCACTCTGCTTCCTCCTGGGGCATCTGCAGATACAGGAGAAGGAATAGATTCTCAGAGTGCCCATCATCTCCCGGGCTGCCTCACCGAAAACCACAGATATTTCAGAGGGAGAGGAAAAAACAAGAAGGAAACTTTCTGTCTTCTGAACAGACTAATTAGAGACTATTAAACACTAATGGAATAATTGCCCTAAAATCACACTAATAGCTTCCCAGGCCGCTCTGTGTTTACTCGGGCCGGTTGTTCCAGCCTGAATTAAGTAATTATCAACACCAGCGAGGGACGCCCAGTGGGGGCTTCGCCAGGAAAGGCGATGGTTACAACACATCATCTGCTCGGACTTCCTTAAATGAGCCAGTTTCAAAGTCACAGGCCTCTGGTGGGGGGCGTTTAAAGGCTGGGCCATCTGACCCAAATCAAACCTGCGGCAAGGAAAAAAAAAAATGGCCACAGGTGTCAAATTCATTGGCATCGACCCAGCCATGTGAAGAGTAAGCAGCGTGAATTAGCAAGTGGGATTTTAATTTATCCATTTCTTGTTCAAGAAGTAATGTCCCAGTTGCCCTTAGACGCTTTTACACCTACCTTTAGCACCTAAGAATATTCTTGGCTAATGTATGCTTATTTATCTATTTATACTTCCATACTTCTGCTACGAACAGCTGAAACATTGTTTTTCTCCTCCGCTTCCAATTATTTGTGTATAGCTTGGCTCTCTTGGCGTCCCCAGTTAGATTAGACTCATCCTGGGGGGGAGGGGAGGACTCAATTAGATCTTTGCCTCAATTCTACTCTCCCGAGCATTTAGTTCATGGATCTGCTCAGAGGAGGTGTTCAATAAATAGTCCCTGTTGATGGATTAACATAAAAATGCAGTTAGACTCATTTCTATAATTCATCATTTATTCCCTACTCTGGAATTAAGTTTTCATTCATAAACGTTTGTCCGATGCCTTCTTCGCATTTGGAATATAAATTATGATCCCATTCCTCACAAGCTGGAAAGGTACAGAAGCAGGATGGCTTAGTTGAAAGAGGACAGGCCTGGGAATAGGAGGACCTGGGTTCTAAAACCAGCTCTGCCCCTTGCTCGCTGTGTGACTTCGGGTGGGTCACTTCTCTAGGCTTCAGGTTCTTCATCTGTAAAATGGGGAATCAACATCCATTCCTCCCACTCTTAGACCGTGAGCCCCATTAGGGATGGGCACTGTGTCAGGTGTGATTATCTTTTATCTACCCCGGTGCTTAGTACAGTGCTCAGCACATAATAAATGCTTAACAAATGCTGTTAAAAACTAACAGGGCTAGCAGAAGTCTAACAGACAGAGAAAGAGAGAGGTAGAGATGTAAAGCAGATCAAGGCAAGCTTAACCTAATTACAGCGATCATTTTCTCTAAAATGTCATGCTTTTAAAGGTCTGGCTATTTCAGGAGTCGGCGTCATTCTGAATACGAAGGGTGCCAATTGGTTGTTTCTGAACACAATACCTCGAGGTGGCAAACAGAACCGGGACTATATGGGGACTATATGGACTATATGGTGGGCTTTTGGGTTAGGAGGTGATTGCCCTATTGGTCCTACCTGTGAGAAGTCCCCTCCAATCCAGCAATACTAAGGACATTGGCATCAACTGCAACTCTCTTGTGGGATGCCATGGCTCTAAGCTGAGGACGAACGCTTTGCTTCCTTGTGGAGAGCTAGAGAGGTGGAAGATTCTCTGGACAAAATAAAATTACTTTATTTCATCTGGAAAAGTGGCGTGTGATTCTTTAGGAGAATGCTTGGAAGGGTGGTCTTTCCAACCTTTAAGGAGATCAATTAGGATTCTCATCATGCCACACAGGGTGGATGATCAGTAGGATACTCTCTGATGCAGTCCAAAAGCAGCCTGTCCTTGCCACAGGGGACAAGTCTCAAGGATGATAGGTCACAGCCCCGATTGAAAAAGCAATAGTATTTACCAAGCACCTACTCTGTGCAGAGTACTATACTAAGTACTTGGGAGAGTACAAATCATTCGTTCATTCAATCATATTTATTGAGGGCTTAATGTGTGCAGAGCACTGGACTAAGAGCTTGGGAAGTACAAGTCGGCAACATATAGAGACAGTCCCTACCCAATAGCGGGCTCACAGTCTAGAAGGGGGAGACAGATAACAAAACAAAACATGTAGACAGGTGTCAAAATCATCAGAACAAATAGAATTAAAGCTATATGTATATCATTAACAAAATAAATAGAATAGTATATGCGTACAAGTAAAATAGAGTAATAAATCTGTA
The DNA here is from genome assembly GCF_015852505.1 of Tachyglossus aculeatus. Classification (NCBI taxonomy): domain Eukaryota; kingdom Metazoa; phylum Chordata; class Mammalia; order Monotremata; family Tachyglossidae; genus Tachyglossus; species Tachyglossus aculeatus. Next base: position 59,936,873 of record NC_052068.1, on the reverse strand, counting down.
CAAATATATATACAAATGCTGTGGGGATGGGAAGGAGGTAGGGCAGGTGGATGGGGAGGAGGAGAGGGAAAAGGGGGCTCAGTCTGGGAAGGCCTCTTGGAGGAGGTGAGCTCTCAGTAGGGCTTTGAAGGGAGGAAGAGAGCTAGCTTGGCGGATCTGCAGAGGGAGGGCATTCCAGGCCAGGGGGAGGACGTTGGCCGGGGGTCGATGGTGGGACAGGCGAGAACAAGGTACAGTGAGGAGGTTAGCAGCGGCAGAGGACTGGAGGGTGTGGGCTGGGCTGTAGAAGGAGAGAAGGGAGGTGAGGTAGGAGGGGAAGAGGTGATGGACAGCCTTGAAGCCGAGAGTGAGTTTTTGCTTGATTCATAGGTTGACGGGCAGCCACTGGAGATTTTTGAGGAGGGGAGTCACATGCCCAGAGCGTTTCTGCACAAAGATGATCTGGGCAGCAGAGTGAAGTATAGACTGAAGTGGGGAGAGACTGGAGAATGGGAGATCAGAGAGGAGGCTGATGCAGTAATCCAGTCGGGTTAAGATGAGAGATTGAACCAGCAAGGTAGCGGTTTGGATGGAGAGGAAAGGGCAGATCTTGGCCATGTTGTGGAGGTGAAACCGGTAGGTTTTGGTGACGGATTGGATGTGAGGGGTGAATGAGAGAGCAGAGTCGAGGATGACACCAAGGTTGTGGGCTTGTGAGACGGGAAGGATGGTAGTTCCGTCTACAGTGACGGGAAAGGCAGGGAGAGGGCAGGGTTTGGGAGGGAAGATAAGTAGTTCAGTCTTGTACATATTGAGTTTTAGATGGCGGGCAGACATCCAGAGGGAGATGTCCTGAAGGCAGGAGGAGACAGGAGCCTGGAGGGAGGGAGAGAGAGCAGGGGCAGAGATGTAGATTTGGGTGTCATCAGTGTAGAGATAATAGTTGAAGCCATGGGAGCGAATGAGTTCACCAAGGGAGTGAGTGTAGATAGAAAACAGAAGGGGACCAAGAACTGACCCTTGAGGAACCCCTACAGTAAGGGGATGGGAGGGGGAGGAGGAGCCCGCATAGAAGACTGAGTCAGAGTGGATATAGATTCTTCCCACCTACAAGGAGCTTTCAGACCAGAGGGGGAGAGAGACATTAAAATAAATTACAGCTGGATCTGTATGTAAGTGCTGTCAGGCTTGGGTGGTTATCAAAGTGTTTGAACGCCATAGTCCAGTTTCCTTCCTGCTTATCAAACCGTGCTCTTCCAAGCTGGCTCTTTGCAGGCTAAAGTGTGACCCCCCTGTGGCTGCCCCTACCCCAAATTCCAACCAGGTTTGTTTGGAGCCCACTAACTTTCTAGAAACGCTCATCTCCTCAGCTTAAAGGACTAGGTTGGAGAAGATTTCTGATCTTTTTCCTTTCACAGCTCACCCTGTGCTTTGGATGATTTAAGGCTAATTAGATTCCATTGCTGTTGAGGTCGCTTGCCAGTAAACACTCACAATTTATTCATTCAGTTGTAATTGTTGAGTGCTTACAGTGTACAGAGCACTGTACTAAGCGCTTGGGAAGTACAAATCGGCAACATATAGAGACGGTCCCTACCCAACAATGGACTCACAGTCTAGAAGGTGGAGACAGAAAACAAAACAAGTAGACGGGTGTCAATGCCATCAGAATAAATAGAATTATAGCTATATACACATAATTAATAAAATAGAGTAATAAATATGTACAAATATACACAAGTGCTGTGGGGAGGGGAAGTGCAGAGGGAGGGGGGTGATGGGAAGGGTAGGAAGAGGAGAGGAAAAGGTGGGGCTCAGTCTGGGAAGGGCTCCTGGAGGAGGTGAGCTCTCAGTATGGGCTCGAAGGCAGGAAGAGAGCTAGTTTGGTGGATGTGTGGAGGGAGGGCAGTCCAGGCCAGAGGTAGGACATGGGCCAGGGGTCGACGGCAGGAAAGGCAAGAATGAGGCACAGTGAGGGGGTTAGCGGCAGAGGAGCGGAGGGTGCGGGCTGGGCTGGAGAAGGAGAGAAGGGAGGTGAGGTAGGAGGGGGCGAGGTGATGGAGAGCATTGAAGCCGAGAGTGAGGAGTTTTTGCTTGATTCAAAGGTTGATAGGTAACCACTGCAGATTTTTGAGGAGGGGAGAGATATGCCCAGAGTATTTTTGTTCAGAGATAATCCGGGCAGCAGAGTGAAGTATAGACTGAAGCAGGGAGAGACAGGAGAATGGGAGATCAGAAAGGAGGCCGATCCAGTAATCCAGTCGGGATAGGATGAGAGATTGAATAATAATAATGATGTCATTTGTTAAGCGCTTACTATGTGCCAAGCACTGTTCTAAGTGCTGGTGGGGGTGGGGGGATACAAAGTAATCTGGTTGTCCCACGTGGGGCTCACAGTCTTCATCCCCATTTTACAGATGAGGTAACTGAGGCCCAGAGAAGTGAAGTGACTTTCCCAAAGTCACTCAGCAGACAAGTGGCGGAGCCGGGATTAGAACCCATGACCTCTGACTCCCAAGCCTGTGCTCTTTCCACTGAACCATGCCGCTTCTCTAGTGGTGAGGTAGCGGTTTGGGTGGAGAGGAAAGGGCGGATCTTGGTGATGCTGTGGAGGTGAGACCGGCAGGTTTTGGTGACGGATTGGAAGTGTGGGGTGAATGAAAGAGCGGAGTCGAGAATGATACCAAGGTTGCGGGCTTGTGAGACAGGAAGGATGGTAGTGCCATCCACAGTGATGGAAAAGTCAGGGAGAGGACAGGGTTTGGGAGGGAAGATAAGGAGCTCAGTCTTGGACATATTAAGTTTGAGATGGTCGGCAGACATCCAGGTGGAGATGTCAATGTCAAACCTTTTCACCTCATTTTCTTCGAGCCTTGCTCAACATCTGTTTGTCCGGTGGGGCTCATTAATATCAACTGTCCTGGATCCTTTCAAATCAACATGGCCAGTGTTCCCAGGGCTCACTATAAATTACCCTTTTAAGAACCAGATAGGTTTCTTTTTCTTCCACCTTGTCTCCTTGGCCATTTTGAGGCTGGATCCAATCCATCAATCAGTATTATTGATTATTAATAATTATGGATTATGAATTATTATTAGTAGTAGCAGTATTGAGCACCTACTGGATGCAGAGAACTGTATGGGGCATCTGCCATAGCTGGTAGTAGTAATAATAATGATATTTGTTAAGTATTATGGACCAAGTATTGTACTTAGCAGTGTGGCCTAGTGGAAAGAGCATAGGCTTAGAAGTCAGAGGATGTGGGTTCTAATCCCGACTCTGCCACATGTCTGCTGTGTGCCCTTGGACAAGTCATTTAATTTCTCTGCGCCTCTGTTACTTCATCTGTAAAAAGGGGATTAAGACTGTGAACCCCACGTGGGAAAGGGACTGTGCCCAACCTGATTACCTTGTATCTACCCCAGCGCTTAGAAAAGTGCTTAGCACATAGTAAGTGCTTAACATATACCACAATTATTATTCTTATTATTCTCATTATTAAGTGCTGGGGTAGATACAAGATACCCATACACAGTCCCTAACATGGGGCTCCTAATATGTATAAGAAGCAACGTGACATAGTGGATAGAGCACTGGCCTGGGAGTTAGAAGGTCTTGGATTCTAATCCTGGCTCCACCGCTTGTCTGCTGTGCGGCTTTGTGCAAGTCAGCTCACTTCCCTGTGCCTCAGTTGCCTCATCTGCAAAATGTGGATTGAGACTGTGAGCCCCACATGGGACAGGGACAATGTCCAACCCTATTTGCTTATGTCCACCCCAGCTCACGGTGCAATGCCTGGTACATAGTAAGCACTTACTAAATAGCATATTCCCAAGCACTTAGTATAGTGCTCAGCACACAGTAAGTGCTTAATAAATGCAATTGATTGAGTAATCCCAATTTTTACAAAGAAGGAAACTGAGGCCAAGAGAAGTGAAGTGCCTTACTCAAAGTCACACAGCAGGAAAGTGTAGGAGCTGGGGATAGAACCCCAGTTCTCTGACTCCTGTGCTTGATAAAGAGCAATGGACAGAGCGATAACAGCTTAAAATGTAATGGGAAAGCCAAACAGAAAATTTGTACAAGGAGTGAGAGCAAAGAGATGAAAACATAGAATGGTAGGAAATGGACAAAATGGAATAAGGGCACATAAGTATCCAGGATGGCTGTTGCATGGACACAACCAGGGGTGATGGAACTCAATTTGGGGGCACTTCAAGAAGGAAGTGGGCTTTCAGGAAGTTTTAAAGATGGGGATGGGGATGGTCGAACGGCTAGTCCAAACACATCAGTCCATGACTTGGATTTTGCTTTGGATGTTCTTGTCTGCTGGGGGAGACCATCAGTACCCAAAGTGCAAATCCTCAAAGTGCCCATCAGGATGGGTTTACGGGGAAAGAGGTGTATTTCGTGGCTCAGTGGAAAGAGCACGGGCTTTGGAGTCAGAGGTCATCAGTTCAAATCCCAGCTCCGCCACTTGTCAGCTGTGTGACTTTGGGCAAGTCACTTCACTTCTCTATGCCTCAGTTACCTCATCTGTAAAATGGGGATTAAGACTGTGAGCCCCACGTGGGACAAGCTGATCACCTTGTAAACTCCCCAGCGCTTAGAGCAGTGCTTTGCACATAGTAAGAGCTTAATAAATGCCATTATTATTATTATTATTATTTGGAAATAATGCACTACCTGTGCTTTGTGCTTTCCCCAAAGGAAAAGCCAGTCTTCTTACAGGAGGAGATTTTGTTGAAACTCTGAGGGTGAGCTCAGCCTACCCTCTGGGCTTTGAGAAGGCGTTCCTTTTGGTCCATTGTGTGGGCTTCGAGAAAGCATTCCGCTCCTGTAGAGCAGGGACAAGGGCCTCCCTGCAGAGGATGCTTTATTTCTGGAGATTTTGAGAACAGTCAGTGTGAAAACAACTGGCCAACACCACCAACGCACCTGGCTTCTAGGTACCAGACACCAGGGCTCTCTATTGACTCTGGCTTGTTGCTGAGAGAGGTCAATGGCCCCCGCCTACTAATGACTTGGTTGATTTAACAGGTACTGAGCTCCCATGATGGGCCGGACCTTCCTACCTCCATCCCAAGCCAGAGCAATGCTCCCTCCTACTAGGAACTGTAACATGTTCACTTTAGTTACACATTCACTTTACTCTTGCCCTGAACTGTGTGGGATTTAGAGCTAGTTCCTCTATTCCAATCAGAGGAAGAGAGCCAGGCAGGTCAGAGAGAGAGGGAGGGTGGGGAGGAGGGTCAAGCATTATGGTGAATAAGCCAACGTTGGACCACTGGGATGCAAGGGACTGAAACAGATGGGCAATTGATTTGTTCTCTGTGCAATTATTTTGTTCCTGTGTTCTATTACTGGTGTCAGAAGGTCTACGGGGCCCACAGCACACTATTTCAAATGCCAGTAAGCATTGTGTTTTCCCGGAATGGCATATTTCTGGTAGGTTAACTTTAGGAAATGTTCTTTCACTGATCTTGCCCTTGAATGTGTGTCTTTTATTCACCCCACCCTCAGCCCCACAGCACATATTTATGTGTATATATATATATATATATATATATATATATAATCAATTTATTAATATTAATGTTTGTCTCCCCTTTTAGCTTGTAAGCTTCTAGTGGGCAGGGAGTATGTCTACCAGCTGTGTTATATTGTACTATTCCAAGCACTTAGTACAGTGGTCTGCACACAGTAAGGGCTCAGTACATACAATTGATTGACTGATCAGCTGTGTCATTGAAAGTCAAGGCGTACTGTGATCAATAGACAAAATCAATCAACCTACGGTATTTACTGAGTGCTTACTATGTGCAAGCTACAATGTGTCAGAAGGCAGTGGGAACTTAGAGGTGGGAAACAGCTTTCCTAGTGATTTCCCTGCCAGTTCTTTTAGGCATGTCACACCCCCATGGATTCTGTACACTTTATTCATTTCATTTTTTTATGGTATCTGTTAAGAATTTACTACTTGTCAAGCACCATAGTAAGAGCAGGGTTAGATTCAGATCAATCAGGTCAGATGTAGTGTTTGTTCCACATGGAACTTTCATTCTATGGAGGAGGAAGAACCGGTATTGAATCCCCATTTTACAGTTGCGGAAACTGAGGCCCAGAGAATAAGCCAAATGACTTACCCAAAGTCACACAGCAGGCAAGTGGCAGAGCAGAGATTAAAAGTCAGGTCCTCTAACTCCCAGGTCTTTGCTCTTAGTTGGCTCCCTATTCTGAAAGTCATTTCTGGAGAGCAGATGCTTTATTTCTCTCCCCTCCCGCCCCCAACCTGGGGCCGAGGGAGCGGGGTGGGTGGATTGAATGAATGAATGAATGGTCTTATTTCCTCCCAGGTTGGGAGGAGCAGAGCTTCCAGCAAGGGCCAGGTGAGTGAGTTGGAGAAGGAGAGTGGGTGAGGAATATGTTTTTAATGTATTGGAAAAAATCTTTCCACAGTACTCTCCCCAGGCACCACTACCAGAGGGAAAGCCCCTTTAGTGAATCAGTCAGTTTTATTTATTGAGCGCCTACTGTGCGCAGAGCACTGTACTAAGACCTTGGGAGAGTATGATACTAATGTAAGGGGAGGAGCAGCGTGGGCTAGTGAAGAGAGCACAGGCCTGGGTGTCAGAAGGACCTGGGTTCTAGTCCTGACTCCACCACTTGTCCACTGTGTGACCTTGGGCAACTCAGTTACTTAACTTCTCCATACCTCAGTTAGGTCATCTGTAAAATGGGGCTCAGACTGTGAGCCCCATGTGGGACACAGATAGTGTCCAACCTGATGAACTTATATCTACCCCATTGCTTAGAACTGTGCTTGGCACATAGTAAGAGCTTAACAAATACCATTTTTTAAAAAAAGTCAGGAGAAGAGAAGGTGGGTAAATGAGGGAAAGATCTATCTGGCCCATCGATCATATTTATTGAGCACTTACTATGTGCAGAGCACTATGCTAAGCACTTGGGAGATAGTTATTCATTCATTCAATCATTTATTGAGTGCTTACTGTGTGCAGAGCACTGTACTAAGCACTTGGAAAGTACAATTCGGCAACAGAGACAATCCCTACCCAACAACGGGCTCACAGTCTAGAAAGGGGGAAACAGTCAACAAAGCAAGTACACAGGCATAAGTAGCATCAATGTAAATAAAATAGAATTATAGATATACGCACATCATTAATAAAATGAATAGAATAATAAATATGTACATATATACACAAGTACAGTGGGGCGGGGAGAGGGGTAGAGCAGAGGGAGGGAGTAGGGGTGATGGGGAGAGAAGGAGGAGCAGACATGTTCTTGAGAAAGGCTTTTTATCAGGGGCTGTCCATCACCTCACCCCCTCCTACCTCACCTCCCTTCTCTCCTTCTACAGCCCAGCCCGCACCCTCCGCTCCTCCGCCGCTAATCTCCTCACCGTACCTCGTTCTCACCTGTCCCGCCATCAACCCCCGGCCCACGTCATCCCCCGGGCCTGGAATGCCCTCCCTCTGCCCATCCACCAAGCTAACTCTCTTCCTCCCTTCAAGGCCCTGCTGAGAGCTCACCTCCTCCAGGAGGCCTTCCCAGACTGAGCCCCTTCCTTCCTCTCCCCCTCGTCCCCCTCTCCGTCCCCCCATCTTACCTCCTTTCCTTCCCCACAGCACCTGTATATATGTATATATGTTTGTACATATTTATTACTCTATTTATTTATTTATTTATTTCAGTTGTACATATCTATTCTATTTATTTTGTTAGTATGTTTGGTTTTTTTTTTTTTTCTCTGTCTCCCCCTTTTAGACTGTGAGCCCAATGTTGGGTAGGGACTGTCTCTATATGTTGCCAATCTGTACTTTCCAAGCACTTAGTACAGTGCTCTGCACATAGTAAGCACTCAATAAATATGATTGATTGATTGATTAATGGATTGTTTACTGTGGAGCACACTGTTTCCTCTAGGAGAGGGAAATAGAGTCAGAAGAAGTTAGAAGTTAGAGTTAGAGAAGCAAGGTTGCCCAGTGGAAAGAGCACAGGCTCAGACCTGGATACTAATCCTGGCTCTCCCGCTTGTCTGCTGCATGACCTTGGGCAGGTCATTTAACTTCTCTGTGCCTCAGTTACCTCATAATAATAATAGTAATGTTGGCATTTGTTAAGCGCTTACTATGTGTCCAGCACTGTTCTAAGCACTGGCGGGGGGATACAATTTAATCAAGGTTGTTCCACGTAGGGCTCACAGTCTTAATCCCCATTTTACAGATGAGGAAACTGAGGCACAGAGAAGTTAAGTGACTTGCCCAAAGTCACACATCTGACAAGTGGTGGAGCCGGGATTAGAACCCATAATAATAATAATAATAATGATGGCATTTATTAAGCACTTACTAGGTGTTCTAAGCGCTGGGGAGGTAACAAGGTGATCAGGCTGTCCCTTACTTTACAGATGAGGTAACTGAGGCACAGAGAAGTGAAGTGACTTGCCCAAAGTCACACAGCTGACAGTTGGCGGAGCCGGGATTTGAACCCATGACCTCTGACTCCCAAGCCTGGGCTCTTTCCACTGAGCCATGTAAAATGGGGATGAAGACTGGGAGCCCAGTGTGGGACTGGGACTGTGTCTGACCTGATTATCTTCCATATACCCCAGAACTTAGTACAGTGCCTGGCACAAAGTAAGTGCTTAACAAATACCATTTTTAAAAAAAGGAGCTTACAGTGGGCCTTTAGATCTCAAGCACCAGGTTCTCATGAGAATGGCCAGAGGCTCTGTGCCTTATCGACTTTCACCCAAACCTCCACTCTCTGGGAGAGACTCTTGGCTAGGATTTTGTATAGAAGTTAACTATATTTAGCTTGTGAATTCTTAAAAAAGGATCTGGGAAATCAAACTTCTCTCAATTCGCAATCCACGTATTCGTCTGCTTTTGGGCTTTTTTGTGGATTTGTCGGGTTTTATTCATTGCTTAATTCTCAGTTGAGGTTTACACCTCCTTGTCAGCAGGCAGAATATTGATTACAAATTTAACACAGCAGGAACAAAGCACGGTTTAATGCAAACCCTGAACATTATCCCAATTGCTGTTAGGAGGTACATTAATTTGACAACCTTGTATGAAATGGTGCCATCATTTTCTTGGTATTTTCATTGCTTCTGTGCTGTAAGAAAGAAATGTGCCTAATTCAAATGTTTGGGACTACATTATCTAATGCCCAGGAAATATTTTTGAAGTTAGAAGCAACTTGGCTTAGTGGAAAGAGCATGAGCTAGGGAGTCAGAGGTCATGGGTTCTAATCCTGCCTCCACCACTTGTCGGTTGTGTGGCCTTGGGCAAGCCATTTAACTTCTCTGTGCCTCAGTTACCTCATCTGTAAAATGGGGAGGAAGACTGGGAACCCCACTTGGGACAACCTGATTACCTTGTATCTACCCCAGTGCTTAGAACAGGGCTTGGCACATAGTAAGCGCTCAACAAATACCAACATTATTATTATTACTATAATTATTATTATATCCTTGGAATCAGTGTGGGTTGATCATTAGCCTGACGTATAGATCTTTAAAAAAAAAAGTGTTTTATCAATCAATCGATGACAATTTGGAATCAAGTCCTGTCAGTTCTACATTCACATCGCTAAAATCCACCCATTCCTCTCCATCCAGACTGCTCTAGAGAAGCATCATGGCTCAGTGGAAAGAGCCCGGGCTTGGTAGCCAGAGGTCATGGGTTCTAATCCCGACTCCGCCAATTGCCAGCTGTGTGACTTTGGGCAAGTCACTTCACTTCTCTGGGCCTCAGTTCCCTCATCTGTAAAATGGGGATGAAGACTGTGAGCCCCCCATGGGACAACCTGATCACCTTGTAACCTTCCCAGTGCTTAGAACAGTGCTTTGCACACAGTAAGCGCTTAATAAATGCTATTATTATTGTTATTACTATGCCAGTACAAGCACTTATCCTATCTTGACTACTGACTGCATCAGCCTCCTTGCTGACCTCCCTGCCTCCTTTTTCCCCCTACTCCGGTCTGAGAGTCACTCTCCTGCCTGCTTTCAAGTCAAAGTTCAGTCCGTGTTTCCCCACTCCTCAGGAACCTCCAGTGGTTTCCCATCCACCTCTGCATCGAACAGAAGCTTCTTACCATTGGCATTAAAGCACTCAATCAACTTGCCACCCTCCTATCTTACCTCCATGATTTCCTACAACAACTGAGCTCAACACTTCCCTCCTCTAATACCAACTAACACTGTATCTAGATCTCTTCTATCTCGCTGCTTACCCCTTTCCCACATGCTCCCTCTGGCCTGGAACTCTCTTCATATACTACAGTCCACCACTCTCTCCATCGTCAATGTCTTATTAAAATCACATCTCTTCCAAGAGTTCATTACTGATTAAGCTCTCTTTTCCCCTACTCCCTCTCCCTTTTGTGTTGCCTATGCAGTTGAATATGGACCCTTTGAGTACTTGATATTCACTCCACTCTCAACCCCACAGCACATGAACAGTGCTTTGCACATACTATGCGCTTAATAAATGCCATTGTTTATATATATATATATACACATATACATATATAGATAGATATAGATAGATATATATATATATGTAATTTACTGATTTATATTAATGATTGTCTCCCCCTCTAGATTGTAAACTCCTTGTGGGCAGGGATCATGTCTACCAATTCTGCTGATAGTACTCTTCCAAGCGCTTAGTACAGTGCTCTGTATACACAGTAAGTGCTCAATAAATACTTAGGATTGATACTTAGATTGCGAGCCCTTGGAGGGACAGAAACCATGTCAAATCATCATCATCAGTCATATTTATTGAGCGTTTACTGTGTGCAGAGCACTGTACTAAGCGCTTATGCCCACCTGTGTACTCAGTCAGTCAATTGCATTTATTGAGCACTTACTGTGTGCAGAGCACTGTACTAAGCTCTTGGGAGAGTACAGTACAACAATAAACAGACACATTCCCCACCCACAATGAGTTTACACTACTAGTGTAGAATAGCCTCTTAATAATAATAATAATAATAATAATAATAATAATAATAATAATAATAATAATGATAATGGCATTTGTTAAGTGTTTACTGTGTGCCAGGCACTGTTCTAAGTGCTGGGGTAATACAAGATAATCAGGTCGGACCTAATCCCTGTCCCATATAGGACTCACAGACTTAATCCCCATTTTACAGGTGAGGGAAATGAGGCCCAGAGAAGTTAAATGACTTGCCCACTTATAGTGCTTAGTAATAATAATAAAAATAATAATAATAATGGTGTTTGTTAAGCACTTACTATGTGCAAAGCACTAAGTGCCTGGGGGATACAAGGTGATCAGGTTGTCCCAAGTGGGTCTCACAGTCTTCATCCCCATTTTTCAGATGAGGGAACTGAGGCACGGAGAAGTGAAGTGACTTGCCCAAAGTCATCCAGCTGACAAGTGGCGGAGGCGGGATTAGAACCCACAACCTATGACTCCCAAGCCTGGACTCTTTCCACTGAGCCATGCTGCTTCTCAGTGTTTTGCACACAATGTTTTGCACACATTAACTCTTAGTAAATGCTATCATTACTATCAAGAGTAGCAGCATGGCCTGGTGGGAAGAGCATAGATCTTGTGAGTCAGAGGATCTGGGTTCTAGTCCCTGCTTTGCCAATTGTCTACTCCATGCCTCAGCTTCTTCAACTGTAAAATAGTGGTTCAATACTTGTTTTCTGTCCTACTTGGATTGTGAGCCCCATGTGGGACAGGGACTGTCAGACCTGATTAACATGTGTCCACTCCAGTACTTAGAACAGTGCTAGACATATAGTAAATGATTAATCAATATTATCAAGAACCAAACTATGCCAAGTTTTCGGGTGATGCAAATGTCTACCAGCAGCTAGATAATAATAATAATAATAATGGCATTTATTAAGCGCTTACTATGTGCAAAGTACTGTTCTAAGCACTGGGGTGGTTACAAGGTGATCAGGTTGTCCCACGGGGGGCTCACAGTCTTAATCCCCATTTTACAGATGAGGTAACTGAGGCCCAGAGAAGTTAAGTGACTTGCCCAAAGTCACAAAATGACAATTGGCGGAGCTGGGATTTGAACCCCTCTGACTCCAAAGCCCTGGCTCTTTCCACTGAGCCATGCTGCTTCCCCAATTGATAGATCAATCAATCAGTAGTATTTATTGAGCACTTACTGTTTGCTGAGCACTGTACTACTACTACTACTACTACTTGTATTTTTTAAGCACTTACGAAGAGCCGGGCACTGTACTAAGTGCTGGGGTGGGTACAAGTAAATCGAGTTCGACACAGTCCCTGTACCACGTGGGGCCCACAGTCTCAACCCACTTTTTACAGATGAGATAACTGAGGCACGGAAAGCTGAAGCGACTCGCCCAAGGTCACACCGCAGACATGTGGCAGAGCTGAGATACCAAGCTCTTAGGAGAGTAGAACATAATAGTTGATAGATGAGTTTCCTGCCCACAAGGAGCTTTAATTACTTCCTTAATAATGGAATGTCATGTTCAATCAGTTAAAACAAATATCAAGCTCTCTGTTCTTTTCTAAAATGGGAATTCTGTATTTCTGCCCCCAAAGGAAATAGGGCATTGGGTGATAAATACGTTGCCAAGTCTCATGATTGAAATAAGACTGGAGGCTAATCCTCTGCTACACCGCACAAGGGACATGCATCAACGTCTTTCAGTACCTCATTTTTATTGCTGCTGTACTCTCTCTCTCTCTCTCTCTCTTTCTCTCCCCCCGCCTCCCTCTCTCTTTCTCCTTCCCTCCCTTTCCTCCCCCAACTCTCTCCCTCTCTCTCTCTATCTCTCTCTCTCTCCCCCATCCTCTCTTCCCGCCTCCTCCCCACCACTGATTAGATTCGTATCCAGCTCTTGACCAACACTATTCAGTCCCTGGCAGTCAGCCCTGTTATTTGTTCTACAAATGAGAAGAAATATGCCAGTGGCCTCTCCCAGCCACCTTGCCCCAAGTGGGTACCTACCACTCATCCCTCTCTGCATCTTTATAAGCATCAGCCAGTTCTCATGCTGTTGCACATGACTGCATCTTATATTAAAAACGATGATTAATAATAATAATAATAATAATAATAATGGTATTTAAGGGCTTATTATGTGCCAACTACTATATTAAGCACAGGGGAAGATATAAAAGAGTCAGGCTGGGCACAGTCTCTGTCCCACAGGGGGCTCGCAGTCCAGAGAGGAGGGAGAATGGGTACTGAATCCCTATTTCCCAGTTGAGGAAACTGAGGCACAGTGAAGTGACTTACCTAAGGTCCCAGAGATGGCAGTTGGCAGAGCTGGGATTAGAACCCAGGTCCTCTGTTTCCCAGGCCCGTGCTCTTCCCACTACGCTGCTTTGTATTCCTTGACCATAACAATAGTATTGATTAAGTGCTTACTGTGGACAGAACACACTAGGGAAGCAGCATGGTCTAATGGAAAGAACATGGGCCTAGTTGTCAGCGGATCTGCGTTCTAATAACAGTTCTGCCACTTGTCTGCTATCTGACCTTGGGCAAGTCACTTCATTTCTCTGTGCCTCGGTTACTTCATCTGTAGAATGGGGGATAATGACTGTGAGCCTCATGTGGGACAGGGACTGTGTCCAACCTGATTAGCAGTATGTGCCCCAGTACTTAGTACAGTGTCTGGCACATAGTAAGCTCTTAAGAAATACCAAAAAAAACCCCTGTATTAAGCATTAGGAGACAATACACAGGTTGCCATTAATAATAATAATGATGATGGCATTTATTAAGCGCTTACTATGTGCATAGCACTGTTCTAAGCGCTGGGGAGGTTACAAGGTGATCAGGTTGTCTCACAGGGGGCTCACAATCTTAACCCCCATTTTACAGATGAGGTAACAGGTACAGAGAATTGAAGTGACTTGCCCAAAGTCACACAGCTGACAGTTGGCGGAGCTGGGATTTGAACCCATGACCTCTGACTCCAAAGCCCATGCTCTTTTGCACTGAGCCAGGCTGCTTCTCTAACCATTAGACATGGTTTCTGTCCCTCTGAGGGCTCACAATCAAGAATAATCTAAGAATAATAATCTAAGAATAATTAATGTATATTAATGTCTGTCTCCCCCTCTAGACTGTGAGCTTGTTGTGGGCAGGGAATGTGTCTGTTGTTGTATTGTACTCTCCAAGCATTTAGTACACAGTAAGCACTCAAAAAATATGATTGAATAAATAAGAATCAAAAAGTGTTATTAATTGAGCACTTACTGTTTGGAGAGTACCGTACTAGGCTAGGAGCAGCTTCTGTACTAGGCGAGAAGCGGTGTGGCTCAATGGAAAGAGCCGGGGCTTTGGAGTCAGAGGTCATGGATTCTAATCCCGGCTCCACCACTTGTCAGCTGGGTGACTTTGGGCAAGTCACTTCACTTCTCTGGGCCTCAGTTACCTGAGAGCTTACTGTGTGCAGAGCACTGTACTAAGCGCTTGGGAAGTACAAATTGGCAACATATAGAGACAGTCCCTACCCAACAGTGGGCTCACAGTCTAAAATGGGGAGACAAAACCAAACATACTAACAAAATAAAATAAATAGAATAGATATGTACAAGTAAAATAAATAAATAAATAAATAGAGTAATAAATATGTACAAACATATATACATATATACAGGTGCTGTGGGGAAGGGAAGGAGGTAAGATGGGGGGATGGAGAGGGGGGAGAGGAAGGAAGGGGCTCAGTCTGGGAAGGCCTCCTGGAGGAGGTGAGCTCTCAGTAGGGCCTTGAAGGGAGGAAGAGAGCTAGCTTGGCGGATGGGCAGAGGGAGGGCATTCCAGGCTCGCGGGATGAGGTGGGCCGGGGGTCGATGGCGGGACAGGCGAGAACGAGGCCTAACAGTGAGGAGATTAGTGGCAGAGGAGCAGAGGGTGCTGGCTGGGCTGGAGAAGGAGAGAAGGGAGGTGAGGGAGAGAAGAGGGAGGGAGAGGAGGGAGAGAAGAGGGAGGGAGAGAAGGGAGATTTTTGAGGAGGGGAGTAACATGCCCAGAGCGTTTCTGGACAAAGACAATCCGGGCAGCAGCATGAAGTATGGATTGAAGTGGAGAGAGACACGAGGATGGGAGATCAGAGAGGAGGCTGATGCAGTAGTCCAGACGGGATAGGATGAGAGCTTGAATGAGCAGGGTAGCGGTTGGGATGGAGAGGAAAGGGCGGATCTTGGCAATGTTGCGGAGGTGAGACCGGCAGGTTTTGGTGACGGCTTGGATGTGAGGGGTGAATGAGGGAGCGGAGTCGAGGATGACACCAAGGTTGCGGGCTTGTGAGACGGGAAGGATGGTAGTGCCGTCAACAGAGATGAGAAAGTCAGGGAGAGGGCAGGGTTTGGGAGGGAAGACAAGGAGTTCAGTCTTGTACATGTTGAGTTTTAGGTGGCGGGCAGACATCCAGATGGAGATGTCCTGAAGGCAGGAGGAGATGCGAGCCTGGAGAGAGGGGGAGAGAGCAGGGGCAGAGATGTAGATCTGGGTGTCATCAGCGTAGAGATGATAGTTGAAGCCATGGGAGCGAATGAAGTCATCAAGGGAGTGCGTGTAGATCGAGAACAGAAGGGGACCAAGCACTGTGAGTCCCCTGCAGGACAACCTGATCACCTTGTAACCTCCCCAGAGCTTAGAACAGTGCTTTGCACATAGTAAGCGCTTAACAAATGCCATCATCATCATTATTATTATTATTACTAAGTACTTGGAAAAGTATAACACAACCTAATTGGTAGACATGTTCCCTGCCCACAAGAAGTTTACTATCAGGAAGGGGAGAGAGAAATTAATATAAATTATGGATGTGTATGTAAGTGCTGTGGGGCTGAGGGTAGGGTGAATATCAAGTGCCCAAAGGGTACAGATCCACAGGCATAGGGATGCATAAGGGGGAGAGAGTAGGGAAAAAGATGGCCCCATTCTCTAGACTGTAAGCTTGTTGCGGGTAGAGAATTTGTCTGTCAACTCTATTATATTGTTATTTTGAATTCTCCCAAGCACTTAGTACAGTAATATGATTGATCCAAAGGGAAGAAGAATCTAATTGCTGCTAAAGGATGATAGAAAGAACCAATTCAGCTAAGCACTGTGGATCTCTGGAATAATCATAATAATAATAAATAATAATGGCATTTGTTAAGTGCTTACTATGTTCTAAGCGCTGGGGTAGATACAAGGTTATCAGGTTGTCCCACCTGGAGCTCACAGTCTTAATCCCCATTTTACAGATGAGGTAATTGAGGCACAAAGAAGTTAAGTCATTTGCCTAAAGTCACACAGCTGACAACAGTATAATAATAATAATAATAATAATAATAATAATGGCATTTGTTAAGTGCTTACTATGTGCAAAGCACTGTTCTAAGCGCTGGGGAGGATACAAGGTGATCAGGTTGTCCCATGTGGGCCTCACAGTCTTAATCCCCATTTTACAGATGAGATAACTGAGACACAGAGAAGTTAAGTGACTTGTCCAAAGTCACACAGCTGACAAATGGTGGAGCTGGGATTTGAACCCATAACCTCTGACTCCCAAGCCCATGCTCTTTCCACTGAGCCACACTGCTTCTCTCGACATACATTCCCTGCTCACAGCAAGCCTACAGTCTATAGGACGAGCTTACAATCTAGAGCTTACGGTCCAGCGGGCAACCTTACAGTCTAGGGGGACTGCAGACGAAGGGGAGGGACACTGAAGCCCGTTGGGTAGGGATTGTCTCTATTTGTTGCCAACTTGTACTTCCCAAGCGCTTAGTACAGTGCTCTGCACACAGTAAGCGCTCAATAAATACGATTGAATGAATGGTCAGACAGAGAAACTGCTAAAAGGGCCTCCAGCAGGCAGGACTTCTAGTGGGGTGTGAGACTAGGGCTGCAGTGGAAGAGCCCAGCTCAATAACCCAAGGTGGAACCAGGGCAGCAGGTCCGGAGCCAGAGGTCAGCCTGGTTCTCAGCGGGGCAGACCCTGAGGAGGCAGGCCGGAGTTAACCGGGCCCAACGGGCATCCGACGCATCATCATCTATCGTATTTATTGAGTGCTTACTGTGTGCAGAGCACTGTACTAAGCGCTTGGGAAGTACAAGTTGGCAACCTATAGAGACTGTCCCTACCCAACAGTGGGCTCACAGTCTAAAAGCGGGGAGCAGAGGACGCACCGTTGTTTGGGTTCGGATTGGGCTCTGCCCTTTCTACGCGAAGAGCCAGGTTAGTTCTGAGGGTTCTGAGCTGCGGAGTCAGGCACAGAGAGGTCAGCCATTCCTCACTGACTCTGGGAAAAGTGTCATCGCCCTGGGATGGGCATTGAGGCAATCACTTGTGAATCAACGTGGTTTCGTGGATAGAGCTTGGGCCTGGAAGTCGGACAATCTGCATTCTAATCCTGCCTCCCCGACTTGTGACCTTGGGTAAGTCACTTTACTTCTCTGTGCCTCAGTTCCCTTATCTACAAAATGGGATCAAATTCCCACTTTCCCTCCTACTTAGATTGTAAGCATTATACAGGACCTTATTATCTTATATCTAAGAGCTTAATTCAGTGCTTGGCACATAGTAAACCCTTAAGTGCCACAATTATTATTATTATATGGTATTTGTTAAGAGCTTACTGTGTACCAGGCACTGGGGTAGATAGAGAGTATCAGGCTGGTCACAGTCCTGGTCCCATATGGGGCTTCTAGTCTAAGGCTGGGGACTGGCCCTCAGCCCCTTTTCTGCATGGTGTCATGGATAGAGCACAGGCCTCGGAGTCAGAAGGTCATGGGTTCTAATCCTGGCTCTGCCACTTGTCTGCTGTGTGACCTTGGGCAAGTCACTTCACATCCCTGGGCCTCAGTTACCTCTGCTGTAAAATGGGGTTTGAGACTGAGCCCCATGTGGGACAAGTTTTGTTTTGTTGTCTGTCTCCGCCTTCTAGACTGTGGGTAGAGACCACCTCTATGTTGCCAACTTGTACTTCCCAAGTGCTTAGTGCAGTGCTCTGCACACAGTAAGTGCTCAATAAATACGATTGAATGAATGAATGACAGGGACTGTGTCCAGCTGGACTTGCTTGTACCCACCCCAGCGCGTAGTACAGTGCCCGGCACATAGTAAGCGCTTAACAAATACCACAATTATTATTATTATTGCTCTTCCCAGTGGTCCAGACATAGAGGAGTAGTACATCATTGACTGAATCCAAGTGGCTTCAGCTAAGAAACATGCTCTCTAATGAACAGAATAGCACACTCCTCACTGAACCTTTCTTCCTCAGTTTCGCCTCTGTAGGAGGAAAATGATTTTTTACAATAGATTCAACCTTAGATTTCTATTCGTGGCAGCGATCTGCTTCCCCTTAGTCTGATCATGAATCTCTAGAGCACAGAAGGTGAGAGGCAAGGAGAAAGATTCCGGACTCTCCAATGATCAGCTCATTATTCAATTAATCCCAGCTCCATCACTAGTCTGCTGCCTGACTTTGGGCAGTCACTTAATTTTTTTGTGCCTCAGTTCCCTTGTCTGTGAAATGGGGATTAAGCCTGTGAGCCCCACATCTAGACTGTGAGCTTGTTGTGGGCAGGGAATATGTCCACCAACTCAATTGGATTGTACCCTCCCAAGCACTTAGTACAGTGTTTTGCACATAGCAAACGCTCAATAAATACAATTGGTTGATTAACCTTTATCTACCCCAGTACTTAGAGCAGTGCTTTGCACATAGTAAGCACTGAACAAATATCATTAAAAAAAGATTGACATCAATTTCCAAAACAAGTTGTTGTGACTTAAACATTAGCATCGAAGGCCTTAGCCAAGAACCAAAGTGAGATGCCAAAAGAAAACAGCAATTCAGCCTATTAAAAAAAGTTCTGTCATTTTTATGGTTGTAAAACAACAGGAGGATTTTAAAGAAATCCACTTAATTAAAAATTTGATAAAGGAGCTATTTCCAATCATCTGGCTATCCTCTTTAATAAAGTATCCGTATTGAAAGACTTTTTATCATTCTTTCATCATCCTTTATCTCTTGCCCCTTCTAAATGGCAGGAAGAGTAAAGCTCTGAGATAAGCCTTTTGGAATTAGAAGGTGGAGAGAGTAAACAGTCTTCAGTGTTTCAGGCTCTGGTCTCACCGGAATATGTGGCATAGGGATGAGGAAGAGAAGCTTACCCGAAATGCCTCTCACAGACCTGGATAATGTTTCTTCTGAAGTTTATTGAATTACAGAAAGGATTGGTCTTTTTTACCTCAGGCATATGGATGCCATTACTAACTTATCTGGAAATCATTTGGGGTCCGGAGGTGATTTCTTTAATGGAGTGTGGTTGGTGTGCATCCTTTTAGTAGAGAAGCAGCGTGGCTCAGTGGAAAGAGCACGGGCTTGGGAGTCAGAGGTCATGGGTTCAAATCCCAGCTCTGCTGCTTGTCAGCTGTGTGACTTTGGGCAAGTCACTTCAGTTCTCTGTGCCTCAGTTGGCACAGACCAGTGATGGAGCTGGGATTAATTGAATAATGAGCTGATCATTGGAGAGTCCGGAATCTTTCTCCTTGCCTCTCACCTTCTGTGTTCTAGAGATTCATGATCAGACTAAGGGGAAGCAGATCACTGCCACGAATAGAAATCTAAGGTTGAATCTATTTTAAAAAAGCATTTTCCTTCTACAGAGGCGAAACTGAGGAAGAAAGGTTCATTGAGGAGTGTGCTATTCTGTTCATTGAGAGCATGTTTCTTCTTGGCTAAAGCCACTTGGATTCAGTCTGTAAAATGGGGATTAAGATTTTGAGCCCCACATGGGTCAACCTGATCATCAACCTGATCACCTTGTATCCTCCTCAGCGCTTAAAACAATGCTTTACATGTAGTAAGCACTTAACAAATACCAAAAATTATTATTATTATTATTGTCATTTATACTACTACTAGTAGTAATTGTGAGAAGCTGCGTGGGAAGCAGTGTGACATAGAGCATGGGCCTGGGACTCAGAAGGCCTGGGTTCTAATACTGGCCCTGCCTCTTGTCTGCTGAGTGACCATGGGCAAGTCACTTCACTTCTCTGGTCCTCAGTTACCTCATCTGTAAAATGAAGATTAAGCCTGTGAGCAGCACCAACTGGGGCATGGACTGGTCCAACTTGATTGGTTTGTATCTACCCCAGCACTTAATACAGTGCCTGGCACATGGTAAGCAGTTAACAGAAATGATAATAATAATAATAACTGACACTCTGGCCATGTTCATATTTAGCTTTGGATAGGCCGGGAGTCAGAGTAGTGCTCCTCAATGGTCAGACCACAAGACCACCCATTCAGAACTTCGGTTCTTAGTTCTTCTCTCTACCTGCTAATTGGCTTGGAACAACTGCTGTCTCCACAGAGTCTTCATCCTAAAATTGGTTTTTTCCTGTTTCACAAGACTGGTTTTTGCCAAGGGATTTCAAAATTTCCAGAGCTATAAACACTGTTCAGGGTAATTAATTGCATTAATTACATACAGATTAAGCACAAATGAACCCAAAGAAGGTTTCTCCTTCTCACTAAGGGATGAAGTTAGAGCTAAATTATTAGCACAACTATTAACAAAAATAATTTTTATGAAATTGTAGTTAGGATATAATCACTGCCATCAAAGGGCAGGAACACAAAATGTCCAGGAAAGAACACAGAAACCACTGTTAACCTTGATATTTGCATCCCCAAAGGCATATACTCACGTGCTGGAAAAGCGTCTGCCTTGTGGAAAATGTGTGGCAGGATATTAGCTGTCTCAATATTTGCGTTTTAAAAAAGACATGATTCTCTGGGTTTTACTCAGTTCCTTGAGCTCCTTGCCATACAGTAAAGATCCAGTTAAGCACTGTAAGTAGAGCATTCCTGGCCATATGTTTTCTGGAGATAAGACTTCAAATTTAGCATTTATATTTTTAAAGAGCTGTAAAGTATCATTAAATGATCTACATTTGCTAGTATCTTTCCCCTGAATTGTCACTTCCCTTGTCCCATGTCTACCGAATTCCGTGCCTACCAAATTCATTGTACTCGGGCCTCCCATTTGCTTAGTGGACAGTCTCTGCGCACAAGTAAGTGCTCCACAAATTGATCGATTGATTGACTGGCAAACCTGACTGCTGGCCAGGCCCTGCCAGGAGGGCTCAGTAGGGTCCGGCTGTGGGGAGTCCCAAGGTGGAGGTCACTGTGGTAATGAGGAATGGTGTTGGGTTCATCATGTTGAACATGGTCACTGAGGGGTTCTTTCTTCTTGCCCTTGCTCTCCTCCAAAAATTGATTGTCTGGGTATCCCCTTGGGGGTCAGGACAGATTCCCTCCCCCACCACCAACCACAGACGCATAAAAGTATGGTGGCACCTTCTAGACTTCCTCTGGCAAGCAGAGTGGCCTAGTAGGAAGAACGCAGGCGTAGGAGTCGGAGAACTTTGGGTTCTGATCCTGGCTCCACAACTTACCTGCTCTGTGACCTCGGACAAATCACTTCATCTATCTGTGACTCAATTCCCTCATCTGTAAAATGAGGATTCAGTACCTGTCCTCCCTCCTACTTAGGTTGTGACCCAAACTTGGGGCCTGTTGATCTTGTACCTACCCTAGTGCTTAGTACAATGCTTGGCACATAGTAAGCACTTTATAAATACCAAGAAGCAGTATGGCTTAGTGGATAGAGCACAGGCCTAGGAGTCAGGAGGACCTGGGTTCTAATCCTGACTCTGCCACATGTCTGCTGTGTGACCTTGGGAAAGTCACTTCGCTTATCTGGGCTTCACTTCACCTGTAAAATGGGGATTGAAATATGAGCCCCATGTGGGACAGTGACTGTGTCCAACTTGATTAATTTGTATCTACGGTGGTACTTAGAACAGTTCCTGGCACATAGTACATGCTTAACATCATTATTATTATTACCAATATAAATAATAATAATAATTATTCTATGAAACCCTCCTCCTCTTCCAGTTTTTTTTTTTTTTTTACAGGATTTCAGAGTGAGGTGAGACTTTTTACCACATCTTTGTGGGATAGGAAAGAAAATGGGGTATACCACTGTTCAATCTACCCTCACTGGTTTGAACTCCCATTCAATATTATGTGTGTTAAGCACTTACTACATGCCAAGCAGTATACTAAATACTGGAGTAGATACAAGCTAATCAGGTTGGATACAGTCCCTGTCCCACATAGGGTTTACAGTCTAAGTAGGAGAGAGATCAAATGTTTAATACTCATATTACAGATGAGGAAACTGGAGCACAGGGAATTGAAGTGACTTGCCCTGGGTCACACAGCGGACAAGTGGCGGAACCAGGATTAGAACCCAGGTCCTCTGATTCCCAGACCTGTGCTCTTTCCACAAGGCCACACTGCTTTTCCTACTGCCTGTATCATAATTATTATTATCAAAACTATTATTTGTTGATGGTTTAATAGCATTGCACTAGGAGCTTGGGAGGACGTTAACAACATAAAGATTGCAGCCAGCCCCTGCCCACAGGGAGTTTATGATCCAGCAGGGAGGAGGAAGGCAAACACAGAAAAATAACTTCAAATATTTGAATTAGAATTCATTCTTAAAACAAACGGGGGGCAGGAGAGGAAAGTAGATAGACCCTGCCACTTGTCGGCTGTGTGGTCTTGGGCAAGTCACTTCTCTTCTCTGTGCCTCAGAGACCTCTTCTATAAAATGGGAATTATGCCTGTCAGTTCCATGTGGGATTACATGGGACCTGATTAGCTTGTATCTACCCCAGAGCTTAGAACAGTGCTTGACACACAGTAATTGCTTAACAAATACAAAATACAAATACAAAACAAATAGAGAAGCAGAATGGCTCAATGGAAAGAGCACGGGCTATGGAGTCAGACGTTGTGGGTTCAAACCCCGGCTCTGCCAAATGTCAGCTGTGTGGCTTTGGGCAAGTCACTTAACTTCTCTGTGCCTCAGTTACCTCATCTGTAAAATGGGGATTAAGACTGTGAGCCCCCCGTGGGACAACCTGATCACCTTGTAATCTCCCCAGTGCTTAGAACAGTGCTTTGCACATGGTAAACACTTAACAAATGCTATTAAAAAATACCATTGTCACCATCATCATCAAGTCTCATCATCGTCATCATCATCAATTCTCCCAGCTGATGTCATTTTCAGGAGCTTCTGTCAATGCCAGTTCTAGAACACGTTGAGACAATCAAGTTGTTTTTTCCATTCAAATGCAAATCTCTACAGGAAGCAGAAATTAATAACAACTCCCCAGAACAGCCACCACAGATTTGTCAGTTTAGGAAAAAGCCCCATCAGCTCAGTTCACCAGCACCATGAGCAATAGAAACATAGTCAGATTGGTAATCAGGGAGCCTGTCAGGAAGATTTCAGTCAAACTTGTCAAGAGTTGAGCAATACCTGGTTTATTTCAAGTCATCCGTAGATGTGGGCTTTCAGAAACTAGAACCCAAATCTCATTACTTGAATGTAATGTAATGAATGTGACCTGCGAAGTCCTGGATGGCATGAGACAGTCCAATAAAATAATAATAATAATAATTCTCATATTTTTAAGTGCTTACTATGGGCCAAGCACTGTTCTAAGCACTGGGGTGGATACAGTGTGACTCAGTGGAAAGAGCCCGGGCTTTGGAGTCAGAGGTCGTGGGTTCAAATCCCGGCTCCACCACTTGTCAGCTGTGTGACTTTGGGCAAGTCACTTAACTTCTCTGTGCCTCAGTTCCCTCATCTGTAAAATGGGGATGAAGACTGTGAGCCCCCCTTGGGACAACTGATCACCTTGTAACGTCTCCAGCACTTAGGACAGTGCTTTGCACGTAGTAAATGCTTAATAAGTGCTATCATTATTATTATTATTATTACAAGCAAATTGGGTTGTATACAGTCCCTGTCCCACAGGAGGCTCCCAGTTTTAATCCCCATTTTACAGATGAGATAAGACCAAGATAAGTTAAATGATTTGCCCAAGCTCACTTACACGGACAAATGGCTGAGCTAGGATTAGAACCCAGGTCTTTCTGATGCCCAGGCTGTATCCACTAGGCCACACTGCTTCTCAAGGTAGAACACTTATGTCCAGTACATGCTAAATGCAATAATACACTACATTGCCTTGACTGTAAAATGGCACTCAGCACCCCTTCTTCCTCCCCTCGCCTGTTTGTCCTCCTGTCTCCCTCTTCACCATCACCCAACCAGACCACAAGAATAAAAACCTACTTAATTCTTCTGAGAACCTGTTCTTTCCGGTTCAAGTTTCCTGAACAAAACTGCCAACTCATCCCCTGGGTTTCCCCTTCATAGCCCCCCTCCCCATTTTCTTCCCCTCTGCAAAGTTCCTAGTTGTTCCTCACACCCTGTCAGCCTCCCTCAGCAACCCAATCATCAGAATCCAGTCATCCCAATTTTGAACAATTGCCCAAACAGAGAGTGCATGAATAAATCCCGACCACAAGCCTGGCCATGAATCTTCCAGCTTCTGCACAGTGGCCATGCTAAGGCCGGTCTGAGTGCAAACACACTGAACTCCATTTGCTGCGTCTGATCTCAGCATTAGTCTTCCACGAGAAAATGGATGCTTGCAATCCAGACAGAGTCCTCCACCTCCACCAGCATTTGGGAGATCCGTATCAGGTGCTGCTGGAACAGGAAGATGTCCCACATTTCCTACGGAATTGGAAAAGACACCCCTGGGGGTGGTTATTTGGTTATTTTTCCAAAATTTCTTCAGCAGTAACTGAGCCGGTCTATTTTCGTGAGCGGTCACAAGGCTATTAATAATGATAATAAAAATAACAATATTTATTAAGCACTTACTATGTGTCAAGCACTGTACTAAGTGCTGGGGTAGATACAAGATAATTGTGTCCTATTTGGTGCTCAAAGTCTAAGTAGGAAGGAGAACGGAACCATTTTGCAGATGAGGGAACTGAGGCCCAGAGAAGTTAAGTGACTTTTCCAAGGTCACACGTCAGACAAGCGGCGGAGCTAGGATTAGAACACTGGTCCTCTGACTCCTAGGCCTGTGATCTTTTCAGTAGGTCATTCCACTTCTCTAGTAGTGTAATCATGAACACAAGATGCATATGGCAAATGGTTAACTTGGAAATGAAACCAGATGTTAATATAGGGTCACTGTTTTAGGATTCTCAGGAAATGGGTCCTGATTTTCCTCCATTTGACAGTGGTCCATTCCATGTTATTACTGGTGGCCTGCATGTTGTCATCTGAGGGAAGAGGTTATTTTAGCCCAAATTTTCAGATAATTCGCAGAGACAATGGTGCAGGATTGTCTTTTGGTTTGAAGACAATGCAGGCAACAACAAGACCTCATCTGGGAGTGTAAGTGTCTTCGAGAGAGAGACTCTGGCATATTTGCATAGTTTGTCCTTGAATATGCAGAAGTGTACCTCAGTGGAAAGAGCACGGGCTTTGGAGTCAGAGAGTGTGGGTTCTAACCCCACCTCTGCCACTTGTCTGCTGTGTGACCTTGGGCAAGCCACTTAACTTCTCTGTGCCTCAGTTACCCCATCTGTAAAATGAGGATGAAGAGTGTGAGCCCTACATGGGACAACCAGATTACCTTGTATCTACCCCAGCGCTTAGAACAGTGCTCAGCACACAGTAAGTGCTTAACAAATACCATTATTATTATTATTACCTATTCTCCACTGAGTCACTTGGTAGACTTAAGCTTCCATGCCCTTCTGCGTCACCCTTGCATTTGGATTTACACCCTTGATTTACCCCTCCCTCAGTCCCACAGCATTTATGTGCATATCCACAATTAATTCATTTACTTTAATGTCTGTCTTCCCCTTTACTGTAAGCATGTTTTGGGCAGGGAAAATGTCTACCAACTCTGTTATACTGTACTCTCCCAGGAGCTTAGTACAGTGCTCTGCAGGAAATAAATGTTCAATAACTATGATAGACTGATTGATTATGCAGAGAGAGGATGTTCCACCATCCGCAGGGGAGGAACTTGAGTTGTTTTTTGCAGTAGTGGCTCTGGTATGTACTAATCCATCCACATTCTCTCTCTCTCCCACCCTCCCTGTGCCAGAGATAGCAGTAATAGCAGTAATAACCAAGCGCTTAGTACAGTGCTCTGCACACAGTAAGCGCTTAATAAATATGATTGAACGAATGAATAACATATTTTAAATGCTTACTGTGTGCTCTGCTGAGAGAGAATATGCATTCTGCATTACAAGGTGGCTGGTAGGAAGACTGTCTTTGAGAATTGTCATCTAATGATCATCCTCAGAGTGGACGGAAAAGGGTTGGTAGGGAGAGGGCAGTAAGGAAGATGCTAATAGCAGAGGTAACGATTGTGAGCACACTGTGGGAAGGGATTGTCTCTGTTTATTGCTATGTTCTACTTTCCAAGTGCTTAGTACAATGCTCTGCAGATAGCAAGCACTTAATAAATATGACTGAATGAATGAAAGAACTCCAGTTTGGGAGACAGACCACCTGGCTTCTAACCCTGGCTCTGCTACTGACCTGCTGTGTGACTGAGCAAATTGCTTACCTCTCTAGGTCTCAGTTTCCTCACCCATAAACAGGGATGATAATTCATACCCTCTCTTGCTCCAGAAATGTTGTATGGATAAAATGGGGCCAGGGATGTGAGAGCACTTTGGGAAAACTGAAAACGCCCTAGAAATTTAAGGTGTTAGTATATAAGTTGACTAGTAGGGAATTCTTGCAGACGTATTCCCCACTCTCTACTATGAAAAGCAACCTCTAAAATGAGGATACTCACAATTTTATTCAGTGTCCTGATCACAATAGATGCTCCATAAGTAATATGGATTGAGTAGTAACAATAATAATAATATTTATTAAGTGCATACTAGGTGCCATGAACTTTAGAAAGTTCTAGGGAAGACCTGAGGTAATCAGAAACAGTCCCTGCCCTACAAGGAACTCAAAGTCTAAGACGTGGGGTAGGGCGACTAGGTATTTTATTGCCTTTTTACAGATGAGGAAGCTGAGGCACAGAGAGATGAAGTGATTTGTCTAAGGTCACACAGCAGGAAAGTGACAGAGAAGGGACTGAAACTCAGATCTCCTGGCTTTGTCCTGTAATTTTCCACTAGACCCTGCCATCATTTACGATACTATTACTTTTTGGCATAGTGCATATAGTGCATAAATGGCAAGTTTAAAGCTAAAGTCCTCCCCCAACTTGAAGCCGTAAAAATTTGAAATGAACCACCCTCTTTCACAGTTGACTGTGGCTAAATTTTTGAATCTTCTGAAGCCATTAGACATACAGTCTCTCTGTGACCAACTTGTTGACACCTGGGGGATTTTATCTTAATGTCTGTCTCCTCCTCTAGACTGTAAGGTCATTGCAGGCAGGGAACATGTCTACCAACTGTTACATCGTACTCTCCCTAGTGCTTAGTACAGTGTTCTGCACATAGTAACCACTCAATAAATACCATTGACGATGATGATGAAAGGCTCAAGTCCATTAGTCAACTGAAATGACAAAAACTATTCACCCTTGACTCCATTTACACTCAGTTTGTGGTTGAGGATCTAGGTGACATTGATGACAGATTTGGAAATGTGGGAAACTAATTATGAGTGTTCTACAGTTTGCAGAACTCTGTACTGGGTGTCTACTGGATGTCGACCGGGTGTCGACCCCTTATGCGCTGTGTGACCTTGGACAAGTCACTTCTCTTCTCCTGTCCTTAGTTCCTTCATCTGTAAAATGGGGATTAAGACTGTGAGTCTCATGGTGGACATGGACTGTGTGCAACCTGGTTATCTTGTATCTACCCCACTGCTTAGTTCAGTGCCCAGCACATAGTAAGCAGTTAACCAATACCATAAAAAAAAACCTCAGTGGTTGTGGATTGAATGCAACCTCTAACCTAGCCACTTCCCATTCCCAAACTGTGTGTACTCTTCTTTTGCATGGCTCAGTGGAAAGAGCCCGGGCTTGGGAGTGAGAGGTCATGGGCTCTACTTTGCAGAACTCTGTACTGGGTGTTGACAGCAGGCAGGGCTCTGTACTGGATGCTTCCTGGTTGCAGAGTAATGTGCTAGGTGCCTCCTTTATGCAGAACATCGTCCTTGAGAGGCTGAGATAGAAGCGAAAGGCATTGCATGTGATCCAGAGGAGGTTTGGAATCCAATTCATTCATTCATTCAATTGTATTTATTGAGCACTTACTATGTGCAGAGCACTGTACTAAGTGCTTGGGAAGTACAAGTTGGCAACATATAGAGATGGTCCCTACCCAACAGCGGGCTCACAGTCTAGTCTCTCTAGTAGGAGAGACAGGCTGACACAGACTCTTTTCACACATTACATTGTTGCATCTAGTAATCGTAAGAGCATGGAAACAAAATGAATAAATGCAGGGCATGGTTCGAAGCTCTTGTGAGAGTTGGAAGACACAATCTCTGAAGGTGGGGATAATAATAATAATAATACTAATGATGGCATTTATTACGTGCTTACCATGAAGCACTGTCTACCAGCTCCACTGTACTGTATTCTCCCAAGAGCTTAGTACAGTGCTCCACACATAGTAAGCACTCAATAAATACCATTGATTGCTTGAAGCACTCAAATGCCATTGATTGAGGACTTTTTTTTTGATTGATTAATTCCTGCCTGTCTCTCCTATTAAATTGTTGAGAAGCTGAGAAGTAGCATGTTGTAGTGTCTAGAGCATGGGCCTGGGAGTCGTAAGGTCATGGGTTCTAGTCCTGACTCACCCACTTATCTGCTGTGTGACCTTGGGCAAGTTGCTTCACTTCTCTGGGCCTCAGTTACCTCAACTGTAAAATAGAGATTGAGACTGTGAGCCCCACATGGGCAGGGACTGTGTCCAACCCGATTTGCTTGTGTCCACCCCAGTATTTAGTACAGTGCCTAGAATAATAATAATAATGATGGCATTTGTTAAGTGCTTACTATGTGCAAAGCACTGTTCTAAGCGCTGGGGGGATACAAGGTGATCAGGTTGTTCCACATGGGGCTCACAGTCTTAATCCCCATTTTACAGATGAGGTCACTGAGGCTCAGAGAAGTTAAGTGACTTACCCAAGGTCACACAGCAGACGTGGCAGAGCCGGGATTTGAACCCTTGACCTCTGACTCCCAAGCCCAGGCTCTTTCCACGGAGCCACGCTGCTAACATAGTAAGTGCTTAACAAACACCACCATTATTATTATGGACAACATGCGGCTCACAGTCTAAATGCCCATTACACAAACGAGGAAACTGAGGCCCAGAGAAGTGAAGTGACTTGCCCAAGGTCACATAGTAAGCAAATAGCTGAGCTGGATTTAGAACCCAGGTCCTCTGACTTCTAGGGTCACGCTGCTCTTTCCACTGTGCCACGCTGTTTCTTTGCTTGGAAAAATCCGAGCAATTCTCTATGGTAACATCTAATCAGGAGTTTTTCCTTTTGTGGGGAAATAAGACATGGGAACAGGTATACTCCAAGGAAACAAAAATAGCTGTTTTTATTTGCACACATGCGGCCGAAGCATATGTTGAGCATGTTTGCATAACAGTGTGAGTGTTTTTACCAGCTCACCTGGGGTGTTTCCATTCAATATGGCTGAAACCAGAGCAAGATTCTTTTGAAGAATTCCATTTGACCTCCTCCCCAGTTAATTTTGATCAGCATGATTTATTGAAGACCATTTCGGTGTTAATAATAATAATAATAATAATGGCATTTATTAAGCGCTTACTATGTGCAAAGCACTGTTCTAAGCGCTTGGGGGATACACGGTAATCAGGTTGTCCCACGTGGGGCTCACAGTCCTCGTCCCCATTTTACAGATGAGGAAACTGAGGCCCAGAGAATTGAAGTGACTTGCCCAAAGTCACACAGCTGACAAGTGGTGGAGCCGGGATTTGAACCCATGACCTCCGACTCCAGAGTCCGTGCTCTTTCCACCGAGCCACGAGCCCTCTGGGTGTCCCAAAGGAGAAAACACTTTTCTAATAATAATAGTAATAACAATAACTGCGGTATTTGTTAAATGTTTACTATGTGCCAGGCACTGTACTAAGCGCTGGGGTGGATACAAGTTAATTGGGCTGGACACAATTCCTGACCCACATTGGGCTCACAGTCTCAATCCCCATTTTCCATATGAGGGAACCGAGGCCCAGAGAAGTGAAGCAACTTGCCCAAGGTCACACAGCAGATAAGAGGAGGAGGCAGGATTAGAACCCAGGCCCTTCTGACTCCTAGGCACCTGCTCTATCCACTAAGCCACACTGCTTCTCTAGACCTGGAATCTAGTCTTGGTTTGGCCTGTTGGGCTCATGTCATCATTAGCAGATTCTGACCCATTCGATCAAGTAATTAATCATCTTCCTCAGTAGTACTGAGCATTTGCTGTGTGTAGCTTGGGAGAGACAATAAATAGAGCACTCTAGTAACCACTTGGGAGAATACAAACCAAATGATTAGGCAAATACAAACCCTGCCTACAGGTAGCTTACAGTCTAAAGGTCTGAAGAATCACCTGTGTCGATCCTAGAAAATTGTTGGCCAAAGTGGACAACAAAGACCACAGTGGCTACCAAAGCTACTGCCTCCAAGGAAATAGCCTTGGCACTGTGCTAGGGTCACTTCAGTAAATGGGACCTGCATGGGATGGAAGCAGTTTTGCCTAGTGGATAGAGCATGGGCTTGAGAGTCAGATGACCTGGATTCCAGTCCCGGCTCCACCCCTTATCTGCCCGTGTGACCTTGGACAAGTCACTTCTCTTCTCTGGGCCTTAGTTCCTTCATCTGTAAAATGGGGATTAAGACTGTGAGTCCTATTTGGGACATGGACTGTGTCCAGCCTGGTTATCTTGTCCCCAGTGATTAGTGCAGTGCCCGACACATGGTAAGCGCTTAACCATTACCATAAAAAAACCAAAACAAAGAAACTCAGTGGATGTGGATTGAATGCAGCCTCTAAGCTAGACACTTCCCATTCCCAAACTCTGTGTTCTCATCTTTTGATTTATCTTCAGTTCACTTTCCACCAAGATGGTCAATGGTTTTCTTCTTGATGAGGCAAGTAGCTGCTTCTTCCGCTTCCATCTCTTAGTTTGAGTTTGTTTCCGCCATAGGATTGTAAGCCCTTTGAGAGCAGGCATCATGTCTCTTACTTTTAGTTTATGCTGTCAAGTGGCAATCCAGTACAGAACCTCTGTACACAGTGGATATCCAGCCCAGTCCTCTGCATGTGGTGAGTTCCCAGTACCGTCTTCTGGCTGTGGTGTGTGCTTAGTACAGCCCTCTCCCTGGGTTAAGTGCTCAGTACAGCCCTCTGAATGTGGTAGGCATCCAGTACAGCTGTCTGCCTGTGGTAGGTGCTCAGTAGAGCCGTCTGCACCTAGCTTGTTTTGATGTCTGTCTCCCCCCTTCTGGGCTGTAAGCCTGTTGTGGGCAGGGATTGTCTCTGTTGCTGAATTGTACTTCCCAAGCGCTTAGTACAGTGCTCTGCACACAGTAAGTGCTCAATAAATATGATTGAATGAATCTAGTGGCTGAGCAATACCCGCCTCTGCACACAGTGGCTAGTATGGCTCTCTGGCTGCAAGAGGCAGTCAGTAAATTCCACTGAATGGATGACTTGACTAAATATGTTCAACACTTCCTCTTCCCATGAATTCCGTGTTTCTGTTTCTTCTGGCCCCTCATCTCTCCTACTGCTGGCCCTACCCACTCCGGGGCCCACTGGAGTTCCTCAGGCTGTGAGCAGCGTGGCTCAGTGGCAAGAGCCCGGGCTTGGGAGTCAGAGATCGTGGGTTCTAATCCTCAATCTGCCACTTGTCAGCTGTGTGACTTTGGGCAAGTCACTTAACTTCTCTGTGCCTCAGTTACCTCATCTGTCAAATGGGGATGAAGACTGTGAGCCCCCGGTGGGACAACCAGATCACCTTGTAACCTCCCCAGCACTAAGGACAGTGCTTGGCACATAGTAAGCACTTAACAAATCCCATTATTATTATTATTATGTATTTATCTTTCATTACATTAGGGTCCAATGGGCAGCATGATATCCAAGGAGCTTCACACCACAAACCTGTGGAGGGAGGATGTGGCCAGGCCAAGGAGACAGATTCATTGGCTCCTGGGCTGTTGCTTTAAAAAGACAGGTCTACTCTATGACCTTGGGCAAACCACTTAACTTCTCTGTACCTCAGTTCCGTCATCTGTAAAATGAGGATTAAGAGTGTGAGCCCCATGTGGGACAACCTGATTACCTTGTATCTACCCCAGCGCTTAGAACAGTGCTTGACACATAGTAAGTGCTAAACAAATACCACCATTATTATTATTTTGGCCCTCTGCTTTTCTTCTTTAGCTTGTTTTTATCGCATTTGCTAATGGCCTGATGCTATGTGACCTTGGACAAGTCTCTTTGCTTCCATAGTCCTCAGTTACCACATCTGTAAAATGGGGATTAAGTCATGAGCCCCATGTGGGACAGGGACTGCGTCCAACCCGATTAGCTTGTTTCTACCCCAGTGCTTAGAACAGTGCCTGGCACATAATAAGTGCTTAACCAATACTATTTAAAAAAAGAAAAAGGCACTGAACTAAGCCCTGGGGTAGATGCAAGCTAATCAGGTTGAACACAGTCCCTGTCCCACATGGGGTTTAGAATCTTAATCCCCATTTTACAGATGAGGTAACTGAGGTACTGAGAAGTTAAGTGATTTGCCCAAGGTCCAACAGTAGACCTCTGTTTTTAAAGCAACAGCCCGAGAGCCAATGAATCTGTTCCCTTGGCCTGGCCTCATCCTCCCTCTGCAGTTTCGTGGTGGGAAGCCCCTTGGATATCTTGCTGCCCATTGGACCCTAATGAAATGAAAGATAAATGCATAATAATAATAATAATAATAATAATAATAATAATGGCATTTGTTAAGCGCTTACTATGTGCCAAGCACTGTTCTAAGTGCTAGGGAGGTTACAAGGTAATCAGGTTGTCCCAAGGGGGACTCACAGTCTTAATCCCCATTTGACAGATGAGGTAACTGAGGCACAGAGAAGTTAAGTGCCTTGCCCAAAGTCACACAGTTGACAAGTGGTAGAGACGGGATTAGAACCCATGACCTTTGACTCCCAAGCCCGGGCTCTTTCCACTGAGCCATGCTGCTTCTCCATCTCTTTATTCAAACCTTATTCATTCATTCATTCAATCGTATTTATTGAGCGCTTACTGTGTGCAGAGCACTGTACTAAGCGCTTGGGAAGTACAAGTTGGCAACATATAGAGACGGTCCCTACCCAACAGTGGGCTCACAGTCTAGAAGAGCAGTGTGGCCTAATGGAAAGAGCCCATGCCTTGGAATGAGAGAACCTGGGTTCTAATCCTGGCTCTGCCCCATGTCTAAATATGTAAATAGCTATTTATATAAAATTATGGGGTAAATTATCCATTTATAAATATACAAATATACCAGCTCATAGTACAGTGCTAGCACAAAGGAAGTACTTACTAATAGCATTAAAATCTAAATATGTAAACAATATTTTGGAATTTATATTGTCCATCTCTCCCTTTAGACTGTAAATTCATTGTGGGCAGGGAACATATCTACCAACTGGGTTGTGTTCTCCCAAGCACTTAGTACAGTGCTCCGCACACAATAAACACTTAAAAAATACGATTGACTGACAGAATGACTGGAAGAGAGAGGTTTCTTGACATGGCCTATCTTTTCACAGTCTCGCTATCCCTCTTTATTTTAGGTTTAATTTTGGTTTTCTGCTCCCAGGCTTCCTGGAAAATTACCTTGTAGATGAGTCCAGGAGTCTTCCTTTGCATGTACAGTGTTTTCATACATTTCATACAGAATTCTTACCCTTTGAAAGCCAGAAAAGAGAGGGACCCATTTTTGTCATTTCTGGAATGAATGGGAATTAGGCTATTCCACTTCTCTTAATGTCTCAAGACTAAATAACACTCCCATTTAGTCAATCAATCACATTTATTGAGCGCTTACTGTGTTCCGGGCACTGTACTAAGCACTTGGGAGAGAAACCAAGGGGTTAAAGAAGGAAAATGTGGTAGTGATTGATCGTGAGTAGCTTTGGCTGTATGAAGTTTTGACACAGACGTGGGAGCCGTTTTATCATAATCATACCTCCTTCACCCTCACCACCAAACACCTAATGCTCTAATACTTAACTTCTCACTGTTCCTCAATCCGTTTATCTCTCCGCTGACCTATCGCCCACTTCTTACCTCTGGCCTGGAATGCCCTCCCTCCTCCTTTCAGACAGATCATTGCTCTCCCCCCCTTCAAAACCCTATAATAATAATAATAATTATGTTATTTGTTAAGTGCTTAACTATGTGCCAAGTACTCTACTAAGCGCTGGGGTGGATACAAGCAGATCGGGTTGGACACAGTTCCTGTCCCACATGGGACTCACAGTCTCAATCCCCGTTTTACAGACGCGGTAACTGAGGCCCAGCAAAGTGAACTGACTTGCCCAAGGTCACACAGCAGGCAAGTGGTGGAGCCAGGATTAGAATCCATGACCTTCCGACTCTCAGGCCCTTGTTCTATTCAGTATGCCATGCCTTACTGAAGACACATCTCCTCCAAGAAGTCTTCCCTGACTAAGCCCTCCTCTTCTCTTCTCCCACTCCCTTCTTCGTTTCGCTAACTTGCTCCCTTCATTCACCCTTATTTTTATATATGTATAAATGTAATATATAATGTAATTTATTTATTTATATATATTAATGTCTGTCTCCCCCTCTAGACTTTGAGCTTGTTGTGGGCAGGGAATGAGTCTGTTGTTGTATTGTACTCTCCCAAGCACTTAATACAGTCCTTTGCGCACAGTAAGCCCTTGGGAACCTAAAATAGTAGACAACACCAAATATGTTGGGCTGTACTCTCCCAAGTGCTGAGTACAGTGCTTTGCATACAGTAAACACTACAATAGATGTAATTGATTGATTGAATGCCAGTACTTATCAATGAATTGTTAACTTGTATTTATGAGCCCAGTGGAATACTTAGGGAAGGTTTCTTGGAGGAGATGTATCTTCAATAAGGGTTTGATGGTCGGGAGAGTCATTATCTGCTGGATAGGAAGAGAGAGGGCATTCCAGGCCAGAGGCAGGATGTTGGCAAGAGGTTGGTGGCAAGATAGATGAGATCAACCTTCAGATCAGGTAACTGAGGCCCAGAGAAGTGAAGTGACTTGCCCCAGGTCAAACAGCAGACAAGTGGCAAAGCCAGGATTAGAACGCAGGTCCTTCAGACTCCCAGCTCTGTACTCTGACCACCAGGCCATGCTGCTCCTTATGACTGATTGATTTGAATGGTGCTCTTCTCATAATAATAATAATAATAATAATAATAATAATGGCATTTATTAAGTGAGCACTTAACAAATGTCATTACTACAAGGTGCACTCTGCCCTCAAGCGGTCTACAGTTTAATGAGGGAGGCGGACTGGACTAAATGGCATACAAATAGCGGAAGCGGAAGGAAGCGGATCAGGGAGTGTGATTCCTGGCAACCTGTTCACTGTTTCGGCCTCTAATGAGGAGCTCGGACATGCCATGCATCGAGCAAAGGGTTTCAGTATCTCCAATGGTTACTTGTGAGGCAAAGCTTTCAGGGATAGAAACCCCATCCTTGTGCTGCTTGCTTCCTCCTTGTTGCTTTTTCGGTGACCCTTTTGTCTTTAATGGTATTTATTAAGCACTACTATGTGCCAAGCACTGTACTAAGCACTGGGGTAATAATAATAATGATAATAATAATCATGGTAGTTGTTAATCACTACCATGTGCCAGGCACTGTTTATTCAATCGTATTTACTGAGCGCTACTGTGTGCAGAGCACTATATTAAGCGGTTGGGAGAGTACAATATAATAATAAACAGACATATTCCCTGCCCACAGTGAGCTTACTGTTCTAAGAGCTGGGGTAGATACAATTTTATCAGACTGGACACAATCCCTGTCCCATATGGGGCTCACAGTCTTAATCCCCATTTTACAGATGAGGCAACTGAGGCACAGAGAAGTGAAGTGACTTACGCAAGGTCACACAGGAGAAAAGTGGCCGAGCTGGGATTAGAATCCAAACCCTTCTGACTTCTGGGCCCATGTTCTATCCACTAGGCTATGCTGTTTCTCCTACATCCAAGCTAACCAGTTTGGAATCAGTTCATGTCCCTCATGGGGCTCACAGTCTTAATCCCCATTTTACACAAGAGCTAACTGAGGCACGGAGAAGTGAAGTGACTTCCCCAAGGTCACACAGCAGACAAGTGGCAGAGCCGGGAATAGAACCCAAGTCCTTCTGATGCCCAGGCTCTAAGTGACTGGCCCAAGATCACAAAGCCTACTAGTGAGGAGCAGTGTGGCTCAGTGGAAAGAGCATGGGCACTGGAGTCAGAGGTCATGGGTTCAAATCTCGGCTCCACTAATCGTCAGCTGTGTGACTTTGGGCAAGTCACTTAACTTCTCTGGGCCTCAGTTACCTCATCTGTAAAATGGGGACTAAGACTGACTGTGAGTCCCACGTGGGGCAACCTGATCACCTTGTAACCTCCCCAGTGCTTAGAACAGTGCTTTACACGTAGTAAGCACGTAATAAATACCATTATTATTATTATTATTATTAGTGGCAGAGCTGGGATGAGAGCCTCTGTATCCTGTGTTCCAGTTTTGCACTCTTTCCACTAGATCATGCTCCTACTCATTCTATAATCTGCAAACGGGGCCTCCACAGGCTCTTTTTCATTCACTGTCTAGGGGAAATCACGAAGATGTAAGCTACTGGCAAGGGAACTGGTGAGTCTGAGGTGTTCCAGGGAATGAGCAGAATTGGCAATGGGGCTCAGTTTCCCCTTGCCAAATGGACTGGACAACATATGTTCCCTTTGCGGAGAGCATGGAGAGCCTCCCCGCTCATTCATTCATTCATTCAATCGTATTTTTTGAGCACTTACTATGTGCAGAGCACTGCCACTGCCCGCCCTTCGCACACATGGATTGGGGGGAACCACGCACCTACTGGTCTTCTTGTAAGCCTGCCTAGCAACTTGGACCTCCTTCCCAGTGGTATTTTCTGGGCTGTGCTCAGACGAAACACATGTGGCAAGCTGGAGCCAGGTGGAAGTTTTGCAGGCCCAGGAGTCCGAGAGGCAGTCAGTCAATCGTATTTTTTAAGTGCTTACTGTGTGCAGAGCACTGTATTAAGCACTTGGGAGAGTACAATATAACAATAAACAGGCACATTCCCTGCCCCCAACAAGCTTGCAGTCTAGAGAGGGAGACGGGCATTATTATAAATAAATTATGGATATGAACATAAGTGCTGTGGGGCTGGGAGGAGGTTATTCAACACAGAAGGGAGTGGGAGAAGAGGAAAGGAAGGCTTTGTCAGGGAAGGCCTCTTGGAGGAGGAGATGTGCCTTTGAGAAGGCTTTGAAGTTGGGGAGAGTAGTTGTCTGTCGAATATGAGGAGGGAGGGCATTCCAGGCCAGGGGCAGGATGTTGGCAAGGCTTTGGCTGCAAGATAACATAGGGAATGAGAGGGCTAATACCCTCTGATTTCCAGTCCGGTTTCCACACCACCCTTTGTTCACTATTTTCTCCGACCCCACTATCAAAACACCTCCTCCCCCATTTGAATTCTTCTCAGAGGGCTCCCAGGCACCCAGAGTAACTTTTCCTTCCTAAGATGGGGAACTTCACACTGGCTACAGGGCTATGATAGCTTGCCCCCCCGATAGGCGCTTAGTGCAGTGCTCTGCACACAGTAAGCACTCAATAAATATGATTGAATGAACATAGGTTTGGAAGAGAGCAATTATGTCATTGGTTTGGCATTTCTCCTGGAGACAAGTGCCCAATCCCAAGGCTCTTGCGGCTAAGCTGGGGATTTTTTCAGGGAAATTTTCCTCCAGTCCTGCCTGTGTGCCCAAGGCTTGTTGGAAAATACTGTCACAAGTCGCAACCTGAAGCTTGCAGTTAATTCGCAGGGTCACTGTTTGAAGAGCTGGTTGGAGGGGTACAGGAAAGAAAGAAAGCACAGAGTGACTGAGAATAATAACAATGATGGTATTAAGTGCTTACTATATGCCAAGCACTGTTCTAAGCGCTGGGGGGGATACAAGGTTATCAGGTTGTCCCACGTGGGGCTCACAGTACTAATTCCCCTTTTACAGATGAGGTGACTGAGGCCTAGAGAAGTGAAGTGACTTGCCCAAAGTCACACAGATGACAAGTAGTGGAGCTGGAATCAGAAGCCACGACCTCTGACTCCCAAACACATTCATTCATTCATTCAATCGTATTTATTGAGCGCTTACTGTGTGCAGAGCACTGTACTAAGCGCTTGGGAAGTACAAGTAGGCAACATATAGAGATGGTCCCTATCCAACAGCGGGCTCACAGTCTAGAAGGGGGAGACAGACAACAAAACAAAACATATTAACAAAATAAAATGAATAGAATAGTAGATATATACAAGTAAAATAGAGTAATAAATATGTACAAACATATACAGGTGCTGTGGGGAGGGGAAGGAGCTAAGGCGGGGGAGATGGGGAGGGAGAGGAGGAGGAGAGGGAGGAGGAGAGGAAGGAGGGGGCTCAGTCTGGGAAGGCCTCCTGGAGGAGGTGAGCTCTCAGTAGGGCTTTGAAGGGAAGAAGAGAGCTAGCTTGGCAGATGTGGGGAGGGAGGGCATTCCAGGCCAGGGGGAGGACGTGGGCCGGGGGTCGACGGCGGGACAGGTGAGAACGAGGCCCGGTGAGGAGGTTAGCGGCAGAGGAGCAGAGGGTGCGGGCTGGGCTGAAGAAGGAGAGAAGGGAGGTGCGTTAGGAGGGGGTGAGGTGATGGACAGCCTTGAAACCGAGAGTGAGGAGTTTTTGCACATGCTCTTTCACACTAAGCCACGCTGCTTCTCAAGGACAGAGAAGGACAGAGACTGAGTCGAAGAGCCAGAGAGAGACAGAGGGACAGAAGGACAGAGAGGCAGGGAAGGACAGATAGGCCAGAGAGAGAGAAGAGGGCAAGGTGACCTACATAGAATGCATAGAAATAAATACATACACATAAATACACAAAAGCAGAAGCAGCCCTCTGAGTTACCCATGTACTTAAGTCCACATCCTCAAAGCACCTTGCTACCCCAGCCCTACGTAAAGCACGGGTTTGGGAGTCAGAAGGACCTGGGTTCTACTCCTGGCTCCACCACTTGTCTGCTGTGAGACCCTGGGCAAGTCACTTCACTTCTCTGTGCCTCAGTTACCTCATCTGTAAAATGAGGATTAAGACTGTGAGCCCCATGGGGGACAGGGACTACACGCAACTTAATTAGCTCCTATCTACCCCCGCACTTAGAACAGTGCTTGACAAATATAAATACCATCGCCATTATCATTATTATTCCCCTATCTAAAATTTATTTTAATATCTATCTACCCCACAAAGCTGTAAGCTCCTTGAGGGCAGGGATAATGTCTACCAGCTCTATGGTATTGGGCTCCTCTGAGCTCTAAGTAAAGTGCTCTGCATCCAGTTAGCGCTCAATAAATGCCATTGATGGAC
Source organism: Tachyglossus aculeatus (assembly GCF_015852505.1). Classification (NCBI taxonomy): domain Eukaryota; kingdom Metazoa; phylum Chordata; class Mammalia; order Monotremata; family Tachyglossidae; genus Tachyglossus; species Tachyglossus aculeatus. The sequence goes on along the minus strand of NC_052068.1, from coordinate 59,897,260 downwards.
TGATTGATTGCCGCTTCCACCACCTGCCTCCTCCCGGGGTGCAGCTGCAACTCGGGGCTCAGAGGCCCAGGCCACAAATATGAGGTGCCACAGGTGCCAGGTCTGACAGTCTGAGCTGCAGCCTTGGGGTTGTGGTTGTGGTTGTTGTTGTTGTTGTTGTCAATGGCATTTGTCAAGTGCTTACTATGTGCCAGGCACTGTTCTAAGTTCCAGGGTAGATAATAATGGCATTTATTTAGCGCTTACTATGTGCAAAGCACTGTTCTAAGTGCTGGGGAGGTTACACAGTGATCAGGTTGTCCCACGGGGGCCTCTTCATCTTCATCCCCATTTTACAGATGAGGTAACTGAGGCCCAGAGAAGTTATGTGATTTGCCCAAAGTCACACAGCTGACAAGTGGGGAGCCGTAATTTGAACCCATGACTTCTGACTCCAAAGCCTGTGCTCTTTCCACTGAGTCACACTGCCAAGGTAATCAGGTTGGACACAGTCCCTTCCCACAGGAAGTGGGGAAGACACCATTGGAGAGCGAACAGTTGAAGATCGTGGTTGGGGAGGGAAGGAAAGAAGGGACAAGTGTCAGACGCGCTGGTGGAGGGGGTAGATTTTGAGAGACGGTGGGAGCTCTCTTTTGGAAGGATGGGAAAGTAGAAGAGGGGGCAGGAGAAGAAAGGTACTGGAGAGGAGGAGGGGATATTTGGGGGATATCACACCTGACGGTTTCAATTTTATCAATGGAGTACTTGGCCAGGTCATTAGGGGCAAGGGATGGGGGCGGTGGAACAGGTTTTGAGGAGGGAATTGAACATTTGAAACAGTTGGTACAGGCCATGTGTATGGGAGTCAGTAAGGATACAGAAGTACTTTTTCTGAGTAAATGAAAGCACACTGTTAAGGCTGGTGAGGATGAGTTTGAGATAAATGAGGATGGGTTTAGATTTCTGCCAGCAGCCTTCTGCAGCTCAAGCAGAGCAGCTTGGCCTAGTGGATACAGCATGGGCCTGGGAATCAGAAGGATGTGGGTTTTAATCCCGGCTCTGCCACTTGTCTGCTGTGTGATCTTGGGCAAGTCACTTCCTTTCTCTGGGCCTCAGTTTCCTCTCATTAAAATAGCAACCTTGACGAACACCACAGTTTTCATTAGAAGTGGAGGGAGTGTACTGTGGAGGTGATCTAGGGCTGCAGATTGGTGGTACAAGATCAGCAGAGGGTCAGAGGAGGCAGGAGTTGAGTTTAAGTGGAGAGGGCAGAGGTGATGGTGTAAATTTGTGTGTCAGGAGAAGGTAGTTTGGAGACCCAGTTGGGTACAATGACTTTGGAAAATTGGGTGGGGTTAAAAAAAAAAAAGAAAAAGAGAGGGATAGGTTTTGGCTTTCCTTCATCAAATCTTCTCAGTGGGTCCTTTTTAATCACTCAAGAAGCAAGTCCCAAACCCAAGCGCTGATAAACAAAAGCAGGTTGCTAGGGACTGTTTTTCTGGAACCATTAATGGCCTGGCAACTGTGTCTGCTCCCCTGCTCTGGTGCCTAAAAAGCCTGGGAGGATTTACAGTGGATGAGGGAATGTTACCATCCGTCATTATTAATGCTGTTATCTGGAACAAAGGAACAAAGACTCGAATATGTGTTCTTTCTGATTAATTCTCGTTAATTAATTTGAATTCACGTGCCAAATGGTAATATGGCTTAACTGGTGGTGTTGGACTTGAATCATTTATTCTAATAGAGGGCCTGCATACAATGGAGATCCTGACTAGCAGCCTAAGGAAGGAAGCAGCAGGGAAGCAGCATGGTGTAGTGTATAGAGCACAAGCCTTGGAGTCAGAAGGTCATGGGTTCTAATTCCGGCTTCACCATTTTTCTGTTGTGGGACTTTGGGCAAGTCAGTTCACTTCTGTGGGCCTCAGGTACCTCATCTGTAAAATGGGGATTGAGACTGTGAGCCCCAAGTGGGACAGGGACTGTGTCCAACCTGATTTGAGTGTACCCACCCCAGCGTTTAGTACAGTGCCTGACACAGAATAAGCACTTAACACCACAATTATTATTATTATTAAGGAAGAAAGACCATCTTGTCTCAAATGGAGCGACAGGGAGGGAAAGCTATAGAGGGATGGCCAGAAGTTCACCTGTAGCCATGAGAGCGGATGTCCGGTGGAACACCAAATGTTTCTAGAGGCCCTCATAGGACACCTGTCATGAACTAGTAATGGTGTTGCTCATTTCCTGATGTTAAAAACAAGAATGGATGCTCAGGAAGGTGGTAAGATAACATCAGCAAGCCTCTACTGAAGGCTGAGTGTGTGCTGTGCTATGTGCTGTCATACTTAGCCACTGCTCTTATTCAATTTGTACCCCCCTTTTTCCCCAAAGCTCCATTCCCATTGTTTGCATCATGTGTCCTCATCACATCTTGGTGAGGTAAGGAAGCGCTTAGTACAGTGCTCTGCACACAGTAAATGCTCAATAAATACAACTGAATGAATGAATGAGGGTCAGGTATGCTATTCCTATTTTACAGATGAGGAAATTGAGGCAGAGGGGTCAAGTTATTTGGTTTGGCTCACTGAAGGCTAGTGGCAGAGCTAGGACAGTAAACCCCTCTAGACTGTAAGCTTGTTGTGGGCAGGGAACTTATCAACTCTGTTACACTATACTCTCCCAAGCACTTAGTACAGTGCTCTGTAATAATAATAATAACAATAATAATAATTAATATTATTAGTATTATGGTACTTGTTGAGAAGCAGTGTGGCTCAGTGAAAAGAGCATGGGCTTTGGAGTCAGATGTCATGGGTTTGAATCCCGGCTCTGCCAATTGTCAGCTTTGTGAGTTTGGGCAAGTCACTTAACTTCTCTGTGCCTCAGTTCCCTCATCTGTAAAATGGGGATTAAGACTTTGAGCACCCTGTGGGACAACCTGATCACCTTCTAACCTCCCCAGTGCTTAGGACAGTGCTTTGCACATAGTAAGCACTTAATAAATGCCATTATTATGATTATTATTATTATGTGCCATGCACTGTACTAAACACTGGGTTAATTGGGTTGGGCAGAATCCCTGACAAATCCAATGGCTCCTACTCTATCCTAATCCTCCGTGACCTGTCAGCAGCCTTTGACACTGTGGATCACCCTCAACACGCTATCCAACCTTGGCTTCACAGACTCCATATTCTCCTGGTTCTCCTCTTATCTCTCTGGTTATTCATTTTCAGTCTCCTTCATGGGCTCCTCCTTCCCCTCTCATACCCTTATTGTAGGGGTTCCTCAAGGGTCAGTCAGAAGGGTCCCCTTCTGTTCTCTAGCTACACTCACCCCCTTGGTGAACTCATTTGCTCCCACAGCTTCAACTATCATCTCTACACTGATGACACCCAAATCTACATCTCCACCCCTGCTTTCTCTCCCTCCCTCCAGGCTCTCATCTCCTCCTGCCTTCAGGACATCTCCATCTGGATATCTGCCCGCCATCTAAAACTCAATATGTCCAAGACTGAGCTCCTTATCTTCCCTCCCAAACCCTGTCCTCTCCCTGCCTTTCCCATCACTGTAGACTGCATTACCATCCTTCCCAACTCACAAGCCCACAACCTTGGTGACATCCTAGACTCTGCTCTCTCATTCACCCCACACACCCAATCTGTCACCACAACCTGCCAGTCTCACCTCCACAACATCGCCAAGATCGGCCCTTTCCTCTTCATCCAAACCGCTACCTTGCTGTTCAATCTCTCATCCTATCCCAACTGGATTACTGCATCAGCCTCCTCTCTGATCTCCCATCCTCCTGTTTCTCCCCTCTTCAGTCTATACTTCACTCTGCTGCCCATATTATCTTTGTAGAGAAATGCTCTAGACATGTCACTCCCCTCCTCAAAAATCTCCAGTGGTTGCCTGTCAACCTATGAATCAAGCAAAAACTCCTCACTCTTGGCTTCAAGGCTGTTCATCCCCTTGCCCCCTCCTACCTCACCTCCCTTCTCTCCTTCTCCAGCCCAGCCTTCACCCTCTGCTCCTCTGCCGCTAACTGGGCCTTGTTCTCACCTGTCCCGCCGTCAACCCCCAGCTCACGTCCTTCTCCTTGCCTGGAATGCCCTCCCTCCACGTGTCCACCAAGCTAGCTCTCTCCCTCCCTTCAAAGCCCTACTGAGAGCTCACCTCCTCCAGGAGGCCTTCACAAACTGATCCCCTTTTTTCCCTCTCCTCCTCTCCATCCCTCCTGCCCTACCTCCTTCCCCTCCCCACAGCACTTGTATATATTTGTACAGATTTATTACTCTATTTTACTTGTACATATTTACTGTTCTATTTATTTTGTTAATGACATGCATAGAGCTATAGTTCTATTTGTTCTGACGATTTTGACACCTGTCTACATGTTTTGTTTTGTTGTCCATCTCCCCCTACTAGACTGTGAGCCCATTGTTGGGTAGGGACCATCTCTATATGTTGCCGACTTGTACTTCCCAAGTGCTTAGTCCAGTGCTCTGCACACAGTTTAAGTGCTCAATAAATACGATGGAATGAATGAATGAAGCTGGGGCTCACAGTCTTAATCCCCATTTTACAGATGAAGTAACTAAGGCACAGAGAAGTGAAATGACCTGCCCCGGGTCACCCTGGAGACAAGCAGCAGAGCTGGAGTTAGAACCCCGGACCTTCTGACTCTCAGGCCTGTGTTCTATCCACTAAACCACACTGCTTCTCTTCCCAGCACTCTCATCTGCCTAATCACCTGCTTTTGTACCCGATAATAATAGTAATACTAATTGTGGTTTTTCGTAAGTGACTACTAGGGTTGGGAAGCAGTATGGCTCAGTGGAAAGAGCCTGGGCTTGGGAGTCAGAGGTCATGGGTTCAAATTCCGGCTCTGCCAATTGTCAGCTGTTTGACTTTGGGCAAGTCACTTCACTTCTCTGTGCCTCGGTGACCTCCTCTGTAAAATGGGGATGAAGACTGTGAGCCCCATGTGGGACAACCTGATCACCTTGTATCCTCCCCAGCACTTAGAATGGTGCTTTGCACTTAGTAAGTGCTTTTCAAATGCCATAATTATGAGAAGCAGCGTGGCTCAGTGGAAAGAGCACGGGCTTTGGAGTCAGAGGTCATGGGTTCAAATCCTGGCTCTCCCAATTGTCAGCTGTGTGACTTTGGACAAGTCACTTAACTTCTCTGTGCCTGTTACCTCATCTGTAAAATGGGGATTAAGACTGTGAGCCCTCCATGGGACAACCTGATCACCTTGTAACCTCCCCAGCACTTAGAACAGTGCTTTGCACATAGGAAGCACTTAATAAATGCCATAATTATTATTATTACTAGGTGCAAAGCACTGTATTAAGCACTGGGGTAGATTCAGGATAATCAGGTCCCACTTGAAGCTCGCAGTCTAAGTAGGAGGGAGAACAGGTATTAATCCCCATTTCGCAAATGAGGGAACTGAGGCACAGAGAAGTGAAGTGACTTGTCCAAAGTCACACAGAAGACAAGTGGCGGAGCCAAAATTAGAACCCAGATCCTCTGACTCCCAAGCCCACGCTCCTTTCGGTAGGCCACATTGCTTCTCTAGGGACCAGAGTATGATCCCTGCCCATGGGATGCAGTTGGAGTCATCAGCCTGCCAGGCCCTCAAAAGGAGGAAGTGTTAAAAGACCCAGAAACAGTTCATTCATTCATTCATTCATTCATAGAAGCAGCGTGGCTCAGTGGAAAGAGCACGGCCTTTAGAGTCAGAGGTCATTGGGTCAAACCCCGGCTCTGCCAATTGTCAGCTGTGTGACTTTGAGCAAGTCACTTAACTTCTCTGTGCCTCAGTTAATTCATCTGTAAAATGGGGAATTAAGACTGTGAGCCCCTGTGGGACAGCCTGATCACTTTGTAATCTCCCCAGCACTTAGAACAATGCTTTGCACATAGTAAGTGCTTGATAAATGCCATTATTATTATTATTATTATTCATTCAATCAATCGTATTTACTGAGTGCTTACCATGTGCAAAGCACTCTATTAAATGCATGGGAGAGTACACTATAACAGCAACCAGTCACATTTCCTTCACTGCAGCCAGAGTGTGTCGAGCTCAGTGCAAGATCTTTCCCTATGCAGATATACAGCTACAAATGATTGCAGGGCCAAAAGAGTCCCAAGATGGTCTTTCTGGTAGTTAGCCAAACCTTATAAAGCCTTTAATTAAGCCTCAAATACACGTATCCTAGAAGTGATATTTATTGAATACTTGCAGAGCACTGTGCTAAGCACTTGGGATAAAACAGTGTGATAGAGTTGACAGGTACATTCCCTGCCCTCAAGGAGCTTACAGTCCAGAGTGGGAGAAGGACGTTTAAAGAAATTACAGAGAGGGGAGGCTACAGGATATGAGGATATGCACACATTTTTCTCTCTCTCTCCACCCTCTCCATCTGTCCAAAGGTGCTAACTTTTTGCTCTGTTAGTGCAGGAGTGGATGTGGGTCGGGGGAAAGAGGGAATTCAGGGTTTGTGGGCTGGGAAAGGACAGGCTTTAAAGAGGTAACAGGAGTCACAAATTTAGGTCTTGGTCTCATTTGGAAACTCGAGTCTCACCAGAGATCTGTGTTCCCCTCTAGGCTGTAAGTGCATGGTGGGCAGGGAACATGTCTACCAACCCTGTTATGTTGTAGTCTCCCAAGTGCTTAGTATGGTGCCTTGCACACATTAAATACCATTGATTGATTGATTGATTGACTGATCAAGATATGGGATGAGCAGGACAGGGATTCCAGTTCAGAAATCTCCTGGAGTTGGGGGAACACCTCTTTAAAAGTCCTGGAGTGGGCCTCTATGTCTGTGAGATTTCCCTGCTGATCCCTCTCTCCCCTTTTCTTGCTCCTCTCCTTTCCTACCTCTCTCGTTTTCTCTCTGTCTCTTCTCCCACGCTTACTTCCTCTTACTCCCTCTGCCTCTCCCTACCATGCCTCATCTTTCTCTCTCTTCTCTCTCCCTCTGGCAGTTTCTAGTGGGGAGGGAATTACAGGTAGAGGGAAAGCTGGGTTCACTGAGATCAATTTAGTATTATTCCTTGAGGAAAAGAAAATCTGGGCCGGCTTCAGACACAAGGAGAAAGGGGCTACTGATTCTTAATGAAGGAGAAAGGATTGGCAGAATTAGAAACCAAGAGACAGTGGTCCAGGTGTGAATTCCATTCCTGTGGGAGGATACCTAGACAGGGACTAACTCAGGCAGGAGAGAGCTCACCTCCTCCAGGAGGCCTTCCCATACTGAGCCCCCTTTTTTCTCTTCTCCTCCCCATCCCCCCGCCCTACCTCCTTCCCCTTCCCACAGCACCTGTATATATGTTTGTACAGATTTATTACTCTATTTTACTTGTACATATTTACTGTTCTATTTATTTTGTTAATGATGTGCATCTAGCTTTATTTCTATTTATTTTGATGACTTGACACCTGTCCACATGTTTTGTTTTATTGTCTGTCTCCCCCTTCTAGACTGTGAGCCCGTTGTTGGGTAGGGACCATCTCTATATGTTGCCAACTTGTACTTCTCAAGTGCTTAGTGCAGTGCTCTGCACATAGTAAGCGCTCAATAAATACAATTGAATGAATAAATGACAGGAAGCGCTGTGCTCTGGGGAGGCAGGTGGCATCACCAGGACGCCAGCTGGCATGTCAGCCTCTCTTCTGGCTATCACCATGGAGATAGCACCATCCCACCCCCAAGGAAGCCAGTGTCTTTAGTGTGAAGCAGGAGAAATGTCTCAAGGGCAGGGCTTCCTTTCCTCTGGTCCCTAGGGGCTGTAGGGAGTCTCTGAATTCTTCTGACAGCTCTGTGCAGCTGACATGTAGGGTCTGAAATCTTTCCACATGGAAACTTAGACATACTGTCTCTGTGGTCACAGGGACAAAATAAAAACACATCTTTTTACTTTGGCTGTTTCCTAGCCCAGCTGTATGACATTGCCAAACAGGATTTATTAGTGCTCTATCTTTTGAAGGGATCAATGACTAGGAAAAGCTTTTTATCATCATCATTTGTGTACTGTGCAGTCTACTGTTCTGGGGGTCTGCTGTGTGCAGAGGGATTTTCTGAAGCACTGTGATGTTAGGCACATAGTAAGTGCTGAACAGATAACACAATTCCCCCACCTCTTCTTCCTCCATCATCATTGGATGAAGTCATCATTTTTGTCGGATGATTTCTTCTCCTCCTCCTTTTCATCCTCATTCACCTCCTCCTCTTTCTCCTTCTCCTCGTTGTCCTCCTCCTTCATCTTTTTCCTCCTACTTCTCTTTCTCTTCCTCCTCCTTCTCCTCTTCTCTTCCTTCTCCTTCTTTTACTTCCCCTTTCCCATCCTACTTTTCCTCCTCCTTTATCTCCTCTTTCTCTTCCTTCTCCTCCTCCTTCATCTTTTTCTCTTCCTCTTCCCTTTCCTCCTCTTCTTCCTCCTTTTTCACTTCCTCCTCCTTCTCCTCCACTTCCTCATCTTCCTTCTTCTCCTCCTTCTCCTTCTCCTATTCTTCTTTTCCTTCCCCATCCTCCTCTCTTCCTCCTTCTTTATCTCCTCTTTCTCCTCCTCTTCCTTCTCATCCTCTTCCTCCTCCTTCTTTCTCTTCTCTGCTTTCTCCTCCTCCTCCTCCTCCTCCTCCTCCTCCTTCTTCTTCTCCTTCTCCTCCTTCACCTGCTCCTCCTTCTTCTTTTCCTTCCCCTTCCTCACTCTCCTGCTCTTCCTCCTTCTCTTCCTCCTCTTCCTTTATCTCCTCTTTCTCCTCTTCTTTATTCTCCTCCTCTTCCTCCGCCTCCTCTTCCTCCTTTTCTTTCTCCTCCTCCCCTCATTCTCTTCCCCCACTTCTTCTTCCTCTTCTCCTTCCTCCCTGTGCCTTTCCCCCTTCCTCTCTATTCCATCTCAGACAGATTCCTTTCATTCAGAGGCAACTGTCCATGGTATGAGATGCTCTCTCATTCATACACCTGTCATAGCTGAGAGAGGGAGACACAAACATGATTTTTCTATTTAGATGGAGGGAGAGACCGGGAGTTTCTTTGATTTTGACACCCTTTGACTCCCTGTGTTCACATTATGATTTGGGGCTGTTGAATTTGTAGCTTACTGTTGTTAGTAATTCACTCTAATTGCTTTTCTTTTCTTTTATGGCTTTTGTTAAGCACTTACTGTGTGCCAATCAGGTTGGACAGAGTCCCTCTTCCGCATGGGACTCACAGTGTAAAGGGGAGGGAGAACAGGTAGTGAATCTCCATTTTACGGATGAGGAAACTGAAACCCAGAGAAGTTGACTTGCCCGAAGTCACAGAGAAGACAAGTTGCAGAGCTGGGATTAGAACTCAGGTCCCCTGACTCCCCTGCCCACTCTCTCTTTCCACTAGGCTGCACTGCCTTTGATCTCTTGCCTACACTTCTCCCCTTGCTTGAAACTCCTTCCTACCTCCAGTATGCTAGATCACAACTCTTGTCATCTTCAAATCCCTCCTAAAAACTAGGCATTTCTGAGAAGCTTCCTTCATTTGTTCTCAACCCCTAATTATATGACTTTATATTAGCACTTATTTACTCATTTATATTTTGGTGTATTTAGTCAATCATTTAGCTAAAGCGTGGCTCAGTGGAAATAATAATAATAATAATGATGGCATTTGTTAAGCACTTACTATGTGCAAAGCACTGGTCTAAGTGCTGGGGGAGATACAAGGTGATCAAGTTGTCCCATGTGGGGCTCACAATCTTAATCCCCATGTTACAGATGAGGGAACTGAGGCACAGAGAAGTGAAGTGACTTGCCCAAAGTCACACAGCTGACAATTGGTGGAGCTGGGATTTGAACCCATGATGTCTGACTCCAAAGCTCATGCTCTTTCCAATGAGCCATGCTACTTCTCTGGAGTCAGAGGTCATGGGTTCTCATTCCGACTCCGCCACTTGTCAACTGTGTGACTTTGGGCAAGTCACTTCACTTCTCTGGGCCTCAGTTACCTCATCTGTAAAATGAGGATTAAGACTGTCACCTGCTCACCCTGTATCCCCCCAGTGTTTAGAACAGTGCTTAACAAATGCCATTATTACTATTATTATATGGATGTATTTTCATTACTTCCTGTTATATCCTTGTTCTTCCTTCCACCCTCATTATTTGTTAATAACCTTGGTCCACCCAGTTAAATTGTAAGATCTAGGGGAGCAGTTGATCACATATCTTCCTTCTTTTGTACTTTCCCAAGTTAATGAATCAGTGGTATCTATTGAGCGTTTACTTGTGCAGAGTGCTGTACTAAGCACTTGTTAGTACAGTGCTTCATTCTCTATAGGTCCTCAATAAATTCCATTGGTGATTATGACAATACATAAAATTAATCTGTGTCCAATAACCCCTTGCCACGATGCATGCTCACAAATACTGTGCTTAGGTTTGAGGGAGCAGCTGCCACTGTCAGTATTTAGTACCATGTGAACTCTGCCTCTTTGTATCCTTTAATAATAATAATAACAATAATTATGGTATTCGTTAAGTGCTTAGTTAAGTGTACTAAGCACTAGAGTGAAGGCAAGCAAATCGGGTTGGACACAGTTCCTGTCCCACATGAGGCTCATAGTCTCCATCGCCACTTTACAGAAGAGGTCACTGAGACACATAGAAGTGACTTGCCCAAGGTCACATAGCAGGCAAGTGGCAGAGCTGTGATTAATATTAATAATAATGATGGTATTTGTTAAGCACTTACTATGTGCAAAGCACTCTTCTAAGTGCTGGAGGGATACAAGGTGATCAGGTTGTCCCACGTGGGGCTCACAGTCTTAATCCCCATTTTAGAGATGAGGGAACTGAGGCCCAGAGAAGTGAAGTGACTTGCCCAAAGTCACACAGCTGACAAGTGGTGGAGCCAGAATTAGAACCCATGACCTCTGACTCCCAAGCCCGGGCTCTTTCCACTGAGCCACGCTGCTTCTCTAACCCAGGACCTTCTGATTCTCAGGCCCATGCTCTATCCACTAGGCCATGCTGCATCCACTGGGGCCCTTGACTCAGGAGAAATGCCCTGTTACTGCTCTGCTCCAAGCCAGCCCAGGATACTGTCTCACAGCCACAGCAGGCGAGAGGTCAAGAGGTGATTTGATTGAGGTGGGATTAAGAATGGAAGTGGATTCTGTTCCTAGGGCTCTTAAATCCAGCTCTTTGAGGCTGGGGCTTTTTCTGGCACATGAATGGATAGATTCAGAGTCCATACAAACTTCATAATAATAATGAATAATTGTGGTACTTGTTAAATGCATACTGTGTGCCAAGCACTGTTCTAAGCTCTGGGGTAGATATGAGTGAATCAGGTTGGACACAGTCCCTGTCCCACATGGGGATCACAGTCTAAGAAAGGAGTAGGATTTATCCGCATTTTACAGATGGGGTAATTGAGGCACAGAGAAATTAAGTGACTTGCCCAAGGACACATAGTGGGCATTTGGTAGAGCCATGATTGGAATCCAGGGTCTCTGACTCTCAGGCCTGTGCTCTTTCTGCTAGGCCACACTGCTTCTCTTAGGCCAAGCTGCTTCTCACAGCTGCTGCTGATACCCCCCTTAATTTAGGAATTACCATGAGCTTCCACCTTTTCCTAATCTCAGCTCAAGAAGGATGTGCTCCTTTACGCTTGACATTCTGCCCTCATCCCCCTAAAGGCACAGAATCTTGGCACACCCAACAGGCTGTACTCCTCTCATCTGTCCGGTCCATAACTGAGTGAGTTTCCCTGTCATCATCTGCATGGCTGCCTCATTTTGCAGTTCTATCTAAACAATTCTATCCTAGTCTGGCAGGTTCTGTGTAAGCGTGGCCATAACCAGTTAAATTCCCTTCTCTTCCAGCCGGCTATCTCTGGGCTGTAGCTTGCCCTTTCTCTCTTAGGGCTCCAGTTTCCTGGCCTCTCTCCAGCACACTCCCGATTCATCCATTTGTTTGTCCTTTTGAAGATATCTTGCTCTTGGATAAACAAACCCATGCTTAATCACATCCATTTTCTCCAGTACAGGAGCCAAGGCGATACGCTTAAAGCCGTTCCCCATTAACAGGCTTCCATTTCTGAGTTATCGCTTGGTATTTTGGCTTTATGCCTGAGGAAATTCTCTATGCTGTGGGGAGAATGAGTGAGCAAAAAGCACTCTCCCCTCACCCAACACACCCACCTCGACTCCTCCTTCTTTCTGGCCCAATTCCAGACCGGCTGTTCTAGACCAGAGTAAAAGCAAATATGTCTGCTGTGGAGCTCATTCATTCATTCATTTGTTCGTCCCCAACTTCTGCAGTGCATTGTACTGGAAGGAACTGTATTGGTAAAACTGGTAACAGCAAGAAAATGGAAAAACACATGAATGACTGTAGGATTGGAGACCGTCAATCCGTATGCCCCCATGAGTGTGAAGGGTGGTTGGTGTGATGATGTTAGGAGAGGAGTTTGGATTAGTCAGGGAGCACTTCCTGGAGGACAGTCTAAACTGTAAGCTCCTTGTGGGCAGGAATCGTGTCTACTGAAGCTATTTGTACTTTCCCAAGCCCTTAGTTCAGTGCTCTGCACAAAGTAAGTATTCAACAAGTACCATCGTTCGACTGAATGATCGAGGAGGATACCATTTAGAAGGTTTCAAAGGGAGCAATGAGATCTGGCAGATTTGAAGAGGGTGGGTAGTACCATCAGTAATGTCTCCTCTGAATACGGAGGGTGGAAAGATAGTTATATAAACCCTGCTTGTGTCCATCCGAACAGAATACAGAAGAATTGCATCCTTAAATAACACACAAGCAACCCTCAAGCCATGTAATACATTTTGTCTGTGAGAAGCAGAAATAGCATGGCCAAGTGGATAGAGCCTGGGAATCAGAAGGACCTGGACTCTAATTATGGCTCTGCCACTTGTCAGCTGTATGACCTCGGGCAAGTTATTTTACTTCTCTATGCCCCAGTTGCCTCATCTGTAACATGGGGGTCAAGACTGTGAGCTGCATATGGGGCATGGACTGTGTCCAACCTGATTGGCTCATATCCACCCCATTGCTTAGTACAATGCCTGGCACGTAGTAAATGTTTAGCAACAAAAAAGAATGAACATGAAGAAAAACATATAGTTGATCCCTAGCTATTCTGAAACCTGGGCTAACTGTTTACTAGAATGATTTTACCTTATTTGTATGCACATAAGTGTGGAAGGAATGATGCAGTTCATGTCTTTTCTCCAGCACGTTGGAAGCTGTGTATATATCTATAATTCTATATACCTATTTTGATGCTATTAATAATGATCATAATAATGATGATGGCATTTATTAAGTGCTTACTATTTGCCAAGCACTGTTCTAAGCACTGGGGGGATACAAGGTAATCAGGTTGCCCCACATGGGGCTCACAGTCTTAATCCTCATTTTACAGATGAGGTAACTGAGGCACAGAGAAGTGAAGTGACTTGCCCAAAGTCACATAGCTGACAAGTGGTGTAGCTGGGACTAGAACTCATGACCTCTGACTCCCAAGCCCGGGCTCTTTCCACTGAGCCATGCTGCTTCTCTGGTTAACCTGAGAAGCCTGTCTACTTGTTTTGTTTTGTTGTTTGTCTCCCCCTTTTAGACTGTGAGCCCGTTGTTGGGTAGGGACAGTCTCGATCTGTTACTGAATTGTACTTTCCAAGAACTTAGTACAGTGCTCTGCATACAGTAAGCGCTCAATAAATATGATTGAATGAATGAATGAATGAATGAATGAAGTTGCAGTATTGGCAATGCCACCCAGTCATTTAAAGGGCACACTGTGTACTATGTAGGTAGAATGAACTGTGTATGCCATGAGAAGGATTTGTTTCAATAAAAGGCAATTAAGAAGCTTAATATTACCAAACTGACACATGTCTTCAACAGGAAGAGCATATAAGAGTTATATATGGTCTATATTAAGGACTGTGGTAAATACAAGATAATAAGAATGATGGTATTTGTTAACTGTTTACTAGAATAATAATATGTTCCAAGCGCTGTACTAAGCCCTGGGGTAGATACAAGATAATCAGGTCAGGCACAGTCCATGTCCCACATGAGGATCAAAGTCTAAATAGATGGGAGGACAGATATTTACCTGTTCTCAGTCTCCCCCATCCGCTACTGAGGATGGGCAAGGAAGACTGGGTGACCATGACCTGGATTCAGAACCAGCTGGCCTCAGATGTTCCATGGCCAAAAAGGAGGGCCAGGATAGCTTGAACCAGTCTCTGCCTTTCACGGGCTCTGACACTGCCGTTAACCCATGCCGAGCTATGAGAGCCTAAAAGAAGAAACAGAAGGCTTAAACCTTCGAATCAGGGAGTTTTATAAAGGAGACTACGTTCTGACCAAAAAATCCTCAAAGAAACAAGTCAAAGAAGAGGTCGATCCCACCTTTCCGCTCATCTATTCTCAAGCTCAAAACCAGATCTGGAAACGCATCGTACTTGAAAAGCTGAGAAAAGTATTGCCAGGAATTTTGGGTCCTCTTCAAATTGCATTAGGAGATGTTTACACTGAACTGAAGAGTCTCATATGAACTTTCAGGAGCTCTCCCCAGTGTGTCAGGTCTGCATGTTAATCTGTGCTGCCCACGGGGGACTGGAAACTCTCTCAAGTTGAAATTTCATTAATCCAAACCCGTTTTCTCATAGGAAACGAGGGACTGGTTCCTGAACTAAGGCCACAACCCAAGTTTCCCAAAGCCACGCAGAAATGTGTCTTCAATCGATATTTATATATATGTATATATGTTTGTACATACTTATTACTCTATTTATTTTACTTGTACATATTTATTCTATTTATTTTATTTTGTTAATATGTTTTGTTTTGTTGTCTGTCTCCCCCTCCTAGACTGTGAGCCCGCTGTTGGGTAGGGACTGTCTCTATATGATGTCAACTTGTACTTCCCAAGCTCTTAGTACAGTGCTCTGCACACAGTAAGTGTTCAATAAACACGATTGAATGAATGAATGAATATATAGGCCCCATTTTAAAACTCAGGAAACTGAGGCCCAGAGAAAGTAAGAGACAGGCCAAAGATCACACAGCAGACAGGTTGTGGAGCTGGGATTAGAACCCAGGTCCTCTGACTCCCAGGACTGTGCTCTTTCTAGGACACACTGTTTCTCAAGATCCCACACCAGATTCATTCATTCATTCATTCAATCTTAGTTATGGAGCGCTTACTGTGTGCAGAGCACTGTACTAAGCGCTTGGGAAGTACAAGTTGGCAACATATAGAGATGGTCCCTACCCAACAGTGGGCTCACAGTCTAGAAGGGGGAGACAGAGAACAAAACAAAACATATTAACAAAATAAAACAAATAGAATAAATATGTACAAATAAAATAAATAAGTAAATAGAGTAATAAATACGTACAAACATATATACATATATACAGGTGCTGTGGGGAGGGGAAGGAGGTAAGGTGGGGGGATGAGGAGGGGGAGAGGAAGGAGGGGGAGGTGGGGGAGATGAGACATCATCCTTGCCTCACACGGGGGCTCATGATCTTGGTCGGGGAAGAAGGATATATAGAAAGTAGGAATTAATTACAGAAGTGGGAGCATTGAAAAATTCAGCAGTCAGAAACTAAGGCAGTAACCTCTTTGGCATTCTACGGGCTTATAATGATAATAGCAATAAGGCCGTCACCAACACCCACAAATCTGGCTTCCTTTCATTCATTCATTCATTCAATTGTATTTATTGAGCGCTTACTGTGTGCAGAGCACTGTACTAAGCACTTGGGAAGTACAAGTTGGTAACATATAGAGACATATAGAGACAGAATAGTAAATATGTACAACTAAAATAGAGTAATAAATCTGTACAAACATATATAAAGGTGCTGTGGGGAGGGGAAGGAGGTAGGGTGGGGGGATGGGGAAGGGGAGGAGGGGGAGATGAAGGAGGGGGCTCAGTCTGGGAAGGCCTCCTGGAGGAGGTGAGCTCTCAGTAGGGCTTTGAAGGGAGGAAGAGAGCCAGCTTGGCGGATGTGCGGAGAGAGGGCATTCCAGGCCAGGGGGAGGATGTGGGCTGGGGGTCGACAGCGGGACAGGTGAGAACGAGGCACAGTGAGGAGGTTAGCGGCAGAGGAGTGGAGGGTGTGGGAGGTGATGTAGGAGGGGGTGAGGTGATGGAGAGCCTTGAAGCTGAGAGTGAGGAGTTTTTGCCTGATGCATAGGTTGAGTGATTCTCTTTCACTCTGAAGAAACTGCTCTCTCCAAGGTCACCAATGACCTTCTCCTTGCCAAATCCAACAGTCTCTACTTCATCTTAATCCTCCTTGACCTCTCAGCTGCCTTCAGCACTATGAACCACCTTTGGAAAAACATCCAACTTTTGCTTCATTGACAATGTCCTCTCCTATCCTCTGTTCGCTCCTTCTCAGTCTCTTTCGCGGGCTCCTCCTCTGTCTCCCACCCTCTAACTGTGAGAGTCCCTCATGGCTTAGGTCTGGATCCCCTATTATTCTTAATCTAAACTCACTCCCTTGCAGAACTCATTCACGCTAAAGGCTTCAACTACCATCTCTTTGCAGATGATTCCCAAATCCGCCTCTAATCCTGACCTCTCTCTTTGTCTTCAGTCTAGCATTTTCTCATCTTTCAGTACATATCTATCTGATGTCCCACTGACACCTCAAACTTAATAAGTCCAAAACAGAACTCCATATCTTCCCACCCAAACCCTGCCTTCCCCCAACTTCCCATCACTCTAGATAATACTACCATCCTCCTTGTCTCACAAACCTGTAAACTTGGCATTATCCTCTATCCATCTGTCTCATTCAACCCAAATATTCAATCTGTGACTAAATCCTGTTGATTCTACCTTCACAGCATGGCTAAAATTGGTCCTTTCCTCTCCATCCAAACCGCTACTATGCTGATCCAAGCACGTATATCCCAACTTGAGTATTGCAGCTGCCTCTTCACTGACCTCCCTGCCTTCTGCCTTTCCCCACTCCGGCCCATACTTCACCCTGCTGCCTGGATGATTTTTCTAAAAATCCGTTTCGTCCACATCTCCCCACTCTTCCAAAATCTACTGTGGTTGCCTATCCAAGTCCACATCAAGCAGAATGTACTTCCCATCAGCTTTAAAGCACTCAATCAACTCCCTGTCTCCTACCTCACCTTACTGAGTTCCTATCACAACACAGTCCACATACTCCACTTCTCTAACTCCAACTTACTCACTCTACCTCAGTCTCATATCTCTTTCTGCCAAAACCTTGCCTTGTCCTCCCTCAGGCCTGGAATGCCCTCCTTGTTCATATCTGACAGATGACCTCTCCTCACTTTCACATCTTTATTCAAATCACATCTCCTTCAAGAGGCCCTCCACTACTAAGCTCCATTTTCCCCTACTCCTTCTCCCTTCTCCATCACCTATGTGCTTGAATCTGTACCTCTGAAGCACTTGATAGTCTCACCACAGCACTTGGGTACATATCTGTAATTTGTTTTAATGTATGTCTCCCCTTCTAGACCGTGGCCAGGGAATGTGTCTACCAACTCCATTGAATTGTACCCTTTCGAGCACTTAGTACAGTGTTTTGTACATAGCACCCAATAAATATACCATTGACTGATGATGGAATCAATCCCAATTCATCCATATTAATGGATTTACAAGTATAGGCATGCACATTAACCCACATATACACATACAAACAGCTGATAATCCATTCCACGTGCTCTGTGCATGCCACGTTTGCCTCTTTCCTTGTTGTATGCTTTAGATTATAAGATTCTTGAGGATTCCTTACTTTGTTGTTCTCTCTGAGCATGTAGTACAGTGCCCTGTACCCACTGGGAACAAAACAAATGCTATTGATTGATTTCCTGATTGAGTACCCACAGTTCTTGGAGCTGTTTTTGTCATCCTATCTTATCTCAATCTTCCCAAAGCCCAAGAATGAATGGGACACAGGTTCCTATCAAGGTGCGAAATGAGACAAATTAGCCGATGAAGGTTACCTCACAGAAGCTTACCCTCCTATACTTCTTTATCTGGAGAAGTTTTCCCTCTTCTGAATGGAGACCAGCGGGCATTTTGGGGATTATGCAATCAGACTTTGATTTCTCAGTCAGTCAGTCAGTAGTGTTTACTGAGCACTTACTCTGTGCCGAGCAATGCACTAAGTGCTCGGGAGAGTACAATGCAGTCAGCTTGGTAGACGTGACCCCTGCCTTCTAGAAGCTTATTATCAAGGGAGGAATACAGACAGTAAAATAAGTTATAGATATGGCATGCAGCAGAAGGGGAATATAAAATACTTGGGGGGTACAAGCGGAAGTGTGTAGTGGGGAGGATAGTGTGGGAAGATGAGAAGTTCGTCAGGGGAGGTTTCCTGGAAGAGGTGTGATTTTAGTAGGGGTGGAGAGGTGGAGAGCTCAAGAAATACCGTTGATTGACTGATTGATTGGGAGAGTGGTGGTGTGTCAGATATGATGGGGGAGGGAATCCCAGACAGGAGGGAGGAAGTGAGCAAGGCGAGAAAGATGAGATTGGGGCACGGTAAGTAGATTGGTGTTGGAGGAGAGGAATGAGGGTAGGTAGTGTACTCTTGCAAATGGTTAGTACAGTGCTCTGCCCACAGTAAGAATCAGCAAATATGATTGATTGATTAATAGGAGACTTTAAGGACTTTACAGCTGATGGTTTGGTGTTTCTGTTTCAAGCTTCTAGAAAAACAATGTTGCCTAGTGGATAGAGCACTGGTCTGGGAGACAGGAAGACCTGGGCTCTAATTCTGGCTCTGCTGCTTGTCCACTGTGTGATCTTGGGCAAGTGACCTCATCTGAAAAATGGGAGTAAAGACTGTGAGTGCTGTGTGGGACAGGGACTGTCTGACCTGATTAATTTGTATCGACCCTAGTGCTTAGTACAGTGCCTAACATGAAGTAAGCGCTTAACAAATACCATAAGAAAAAAAAAGCCATGCCAGGACAAACGTATCACTGTGCTGGCAGCGCCTCTCTCCACCCCTTGATTCCCTTTGTATCCACCAGGACCACTGCCCTCCCCATCTTCAAAACTCTCCTAAAATCACATCAATCGATGGTATTTATTGAGCATTTACTATATAGAGAGCAGCATGGAGCTGCACAGTAGAGTTAGGAGACATGTTCCCTGCCCACAGTGAGCATACGATCTAGAGAAAAGATGTGTACAAGAGGCCTTCCCTAAGCCCTTATTTCCCCTGTCTGTCTTCTCCTCTGTATCAACTATGCACTTGATTTTGTACCCCTTAAGCATTTTAATAATAATAATGGTATTTGTTAATTGCTTACTATGTGCCAAGCACTGTTCTAAGCGCTGGGGTAGATACAAGGTGATCAGGTTGTCCCATGAGGGACTCACAGTCTTCATCCCCATTTTACAGATGAGGTAACTGAGACACAGAGAAGTTAAGTAACTTGCTGGAAGTCACACAGCTGACAAGTGGTGATTAGAACCCACAACCTCTGACTCCCAAGCCCGTGCTCTTGCCTCTAAGCCATGCTGCTTCTCTCCCCAGTCCTACAACCCTTATGTATATACTCTACTATTTCCCGTTCTTATTATCTATTTTAATGCCTTTCTCTACCTGTAAATTGTAAGCTCCTTGTTGGCCAGGATTGCTTCTGCCAACTCTGTTGCCTTGTATCTCCCAAGCACTCAGTACAGCACTCTGCATACAGTAAGCACACAATAAACACAATTGATTGATTGATTGATTAACACAGAGGAGAGGGATGCTATAAGGATCCAGATGAACTGATTGCTGTAGTCCCAAAATCTGACAAACCAATGAGGCTTTCCTACAGCTGAGTTTCAGTGACATTCTTGCATCCCAGCACCTAGCAAATTGAAGCCTGGAGGTTGACGGGGAACAGAAGGAGAAAGGTGATTATAGGGGTTGTGACATTTCACCACGCAGTCACCTGAACCTTGAACTGTTAGTTTTGTGTCTGGCTTCATATAATAATTATTATGGTACTTGTAAAGCACTTATTATGTGCCAAGCACCATTCTAAGTGCTGAGGTTGATACAGATTAATCAGGTTGGACACAGTCCCTGTCCCACGCAGGGCTCACAGTCTTAATCCCCATTTTACAGATGAGGGACCTGAGGCCCAGCGAAGTGAAGTGACTTACCCAAGATTACACAGCAAACTCAAGGCAGAGCCAGGATTAAAACCCAGGCCCTTTTGTCTCCCAGACCTGTGCTCTAGCCACTAAGGCATGCTACCTTTGTGTGATGACCCTGTGAGTGAAGATACATTTCCCAGAGCGTCCCAGGTGCTTCCTATTATATTGTTCTATTGTACTGTCCCAAACACTTAGTACAGTGTTCTGCACACAATAAGCACTCATTAAATACGATTGATTGACTAACTCTTGTCACAAAGGGAGTGAGAGGGATTACATCCTTCTAAACAGCCCACTTGGCAGGTGTTCAAATCACTGGGAAGAGGGGGATTTTGGTAGCTTGGTCAGTGATGAGAAGAGAGGAGAATTTGCTGGCACAGACCACTCCTTTCCTTTGCTTTTCTCTCTTCCCTTCTTGTCAGCCCTCTGATTCACCCGTGGGCATGGGATTAGGGTCATTTTGTCCCACAGAGCACCTGTGGCTCTTGACCTTGGCCAAAGGATGGCACACCCAATGATGCCAGGGACTGTGGGTTTCCTGTGCTGCCTGGTTAAGGTATCTGTATCACTGACCTGACGCTGACTAGAACAGTCAAACTGACTCTCCTGGAAAAGCCACTTGGAACAAGACGGATTTAAGATGCTCCGAGTTTTCTCTCACCCGAGTCCCAGAACTGAAGTCCCTATGAATGGGCATGTGGTTCAGATTGAGACTCGGGGGCTGGGATGGGGTGGGTATTTCTGACAGGGAACCAGCCCTGGAAGGGAACTGTGTGATGGATTTGACCTCTCAATGTCTTTGCCAGTCCTTGGTGCTCAAAATGAGAAAAGGCTCATGTAATAGAAGGGTGACTGCGAAAGGGCCAGGTACTATGGCAACAGTGCATTAGTTCTCCCTCCACAATATTTCATCAGTGACATCTTGTAATGCACCCTTTTACTGGGTGGGTTTGTTCGTGTGGTGCTGCATCAGTCACTTTGACTCAAACCCAGATGACGGTGTTTCCCACCTCCTCTCCGATTCCCTGAAGACTATTCCTCGTGGCTGAAGTCACCACCTTAAAGGGAAGATGGAGATCAATCGATCAGTCAACCACTCAAATTTGTTGAGCATTTTCTGTGCACAGAGCACTGCACTAAGCTCTTGGGAAAGTTCAATAAGTAGAAATGGTGGACACGATCCTCATGTGGCATAGTGGATGGAGCCTGGGAGTTTGAAGGTTATGGGTTCTAATTCCAGCTCTGCCACTAGTCTGCTGGATAACCTTGGACAGGTCAGTTCACTTCTCTGGGCCTCAGTTACCTCATCTGTAAAACAGGGATTGAAACTGTAACCCCCTATGGGACAGGGGCTCTGTCCAACCCGATTTGCTTGTTTCCACCCCAGGCACATAGTAAGAGCTTAACAAATACCACAATTTTTATTATTATTATTATTGCTCAAAGTCTAGAGGGGGAGGCAAATGTTAAAATAAATGACAGACATGTACATAAGTGCTGTGGGGTGAGGGTGGGCTGAAATCCAAGAGCAAGGGTGATGGAGATGGGAGAGGGAGCAGGGGAAATGAGGACATAGTCGGGGAAGGCGTCTTGAAGGAGATGGGATTTGAATAAGGCTTTGGAAGCTGTTAGGCTCCCACCTCACCAGCTGCAGAGGGAAAGGGGCCAGGAAAAGCCAGGAGAGCAGATTAGAGATAAGCAGTGTGGTATAGTGGATAGAGTCAGACGTTTCTACGTTCTAATCCCGGCTCCACCACTTGTCCGTTGTGTGACCTTGTGCAAGTCACTTCATTTCTCTGTACCTCAGTTCCTTCATCTGTAAAATGGGGATTGAGACTGTGAGCCCTATGTTGGGCAGGGACTGTGTCCAACGCGATTACCTTGAATAATATTAGTAATCATTGTGGTATTTGTTAAGCGCTTACTGCATGCCAGGCACTGTACTAAGTGCTGGAGTGGATACAAGCATATCGGGTTGACACAGTTCCTGTCCCACATGGGGCTCACAGTTTCAATCCCCATTTTACCGATGAAGGAACTGAGGTACAGAGAAGTGAAGTGACTTGCACAAGGTCACACGGCGGACAAGTGGTGGAGCCGAGATTAGAACCCAGGAACTTCCGACTCCCAGGTTGGTGCTCTATCCGCTATGCCATATTGTTATTCCAGCTCCAGTTTAGAACGGTGCTGGGCACCTAGTAAGTGCTTAACAAATACCATGATGATTGTAAGCAAGAATTTGGAGAGGGGCAGAGGGATTGGATAAACTCTACACGAGGACCTAACAGAATTATCCAGTCTGCCTGGCAAGGGACATGGTCCCCAGTAGGCACTCAGTATAGTGTCCTGAATCCAACAGGTAATCAACAGTAACACCCAGCACATACTGAACTCCCAGTACAATAGTTGCACATATTTGGAGTTCAGTACAGTGCTCTGTGTTCAGTTACTCAAATACTTCTGCTCCTGTTATTGCTGCTTCCAGTGATAATTATGACTCTGTGAGGCAACAATATTTGAGTGTTCACTTTATGGAGAGCACCTGATGTGCAGTAATATAAAACAACTGAAATATAAGGTCCCTTCCCTGAAGAGCTTAGAGTCTTACAGCTAGCCTTAACTGTTATGGCAATAGACTTGTAACTTCTTTGGAAACCGCCATGATATTATATGTTCATTGGAAGGCTCTTAAGGAGTTCATCCTGTCTAGTCCCCTGCCTCCATAGAAGGAGGTGAGTGTGCTGACTCAGTAACTCAGATCAGGCTGTCATAACCATGAAACTCAGCAAGAGACTGGACTTTTTATATTGTCTATTTCCCAAGAAGCACAAGGTTCTTCCCAAACCCTGGGTGAATTCCTCATCCCAGGTCCTTAGGTAAACTGCAGTGCTTTTTGCCTTTCTGAGGGAGAGTGATGATGATTTTGTAGTTCATTTGGTACTTTTTCAAGGTCCACTGCCCCCTGTGTGGCTTCAGTGTCCCCTAGCCTCTCTTATCTGGGCCCTCAGCCAACTCCCCTGATGCCCCTCGGACTGGGCATACCTCTTGTGCCTTCCCTCGTGAAGCTTTTGTCCGAGTTAATCCCAGAATGAAAACTGAGGAAGCGGCAGCTGCCTTTTGTTGCTTCCAGTGATGTAGAGTGGAAGTTCTCCTTTGCATTAGGCATGAGCATGTCCAGATGCTACAATAATGAGCTCGCAAAAAGACTTCACAGCCAGCATCGCGCAGCTCGGCTTCCCCTCCATTTGAAGTCACAGGAGAGAGTCGGCCTGCCCCTGTTAATCACTCTAACCCTCACTCTTCTTTTTCCTGTTGAAGCCAGAAGCTATTAAGACTATCAAATGAGTCTGTGACCTCAATTTAAAACCAAACCTAACTGCTCCCCCTGAAGGAACTATAAATATTTAAACACGAGGAGAAGGACACCTCTTTTTATTTTCTTCACTTATGCTTGGGTACTGTTTCTCTTTTAAAGGGTGCTTCCTCTATCCCAGATGGTATCTATTCTTCATCAGCATCAGGAGTGTGTATTGAGTATCTTCTTAACATTATTCTTGACTCATCTCTCTCCCAACCTGGTCGGTCACCCAATCCTGTCGGTTCTACCTTCACGACATTGCTAGAATCCACTCTCTTCCATCCAAACTGCTACCACATTAATCCAAGCCCACCTTGATTTCTGCATTGGCCTCCTTGCTGAACTCCCGGCCTCCAGCCTCTCCCCTCTCCAGTTCATAATTCACTCTGCCGCCCAGATCATTGTTCTACAAAAATGTTCTGTGCACATCCCCCTACTACTCAAAAACATCCCGTGTTTGCCCACCCAACTGCTCGTCAAACAGAAATGCCTCACCATGGGCTTTAAAACACTCAATATTCTTTCTCCCAGTACTTTATTATTGTTATTATTGTGAACTGGGGCATCGTGAGTGAAGGAAAAACATGTCCTGGTGGATAGTGGATGGAGTATGGGCCTGAGAGTCAGAAGCTTGTGCAGGGGATGTGTCTGCTAATTCTGTCGTACTCTCCCAAGTGTTTAGTACAGTGCTGTGCACATAGTGAACACCCAGTAAGAGAAGCAGCATGACTAATGGAAAGAGCAAAGGCTTGGGAGTTAGAAGATTTGGGTTCTAATCCCAGCTCTGCCACTTGTCTGCTGTGTCACCTTGGGTAAGTCACTTCATTTCTCTGGGCTTCAGTTACCTCATCTGTAAAATGGGGATTAAGGCTGTGAGCCCCATGTGGGACATGGACTGTGCCCATCCTGACTCTCGTATCTACCACAGGACTTAGAACCGTGCCTGGCACATAGTAAGAGTTTACAAGTAGCAGTCAAAATAGAGGCTTTCTATGTATATGACTCATCTCTTAGAGGGGCTCATAGACTCTAGTAGATAATCAGTAGTTCCCACAATGCTGAAGAGAGTCCTTGAATTAGGAAGAGTGCTCTTCCAAACAGATCTAGACGTGAATTGACAAAGAGTGAGGAGGAGGAGATGGAGGAGGAGGTGGACAGAGATACAGAGAGAAATGCTCCAAAGAACCCATAGCATTGCTTTGGTAGGAAAAGATCCAGCTGTCGGCAAGGAGTTGTGTTTTGTGCAGAAACGTATAATCAAACGCCTTGTATTTCGAGGAGACCATATCTCCATGGCGTAAACATGATTAAGGGTAATGTGGTGTTATTTCAGATGTTCATTATTCATAAAAGGAAATCAAACAGTGACAGCTACACAAGCACAAAACTGGACCATGCTGCCACAGAAATCGACACTGTTTTAGGAGGGTTGAATGATTTCTCTGTTCCTTTTTCAAGTTCTAGATAGATGGGTGTTAACTCATCAGGGAAACATTCTTAATATGGATTTTTTGTTGGTTTGTTTCAAGAATCCACAAGAACTCCAATGTTTCCTTCCTGTGTAACTTTGTTACTGAATCGATCAGTCAATCAATGGTATTAATTCAATTCAATTCAATTGTATTTATTGAGCACTTACTGTGTGCAGAGCACTGTATAAGTGCTTGGAAAGTACTATTCAGCAACAGATAGAGACAATCAGCATGGCTCAGTGGAAAGAACCTGGGCTTTGGAGTCAGAGGTCATGGGTTCAAATCACGCTCCACCAACTGTTAGCTGTGTGACTTTGGGCAAGTCACTTAACTTCTCTGTGCCTCAGTTACCTCATCTGTAAAATGGAGATTAAAACTGTGAGCCCCCCCGTGGGACAACCTGATCACCTTGTAACCTCCCCAGTGCTTAGAACAGTGCTTTGCATATAGTAAGCGCTTAACAAATACCATTATTATTATTATTAATCCCTACCCAACAATGGGCTCACAGTCTAGAAGGGTAGGAAGACAACAAAACAAGTAGACAGGCATCAGTAGCATCAAAATAGATAAATAGAATTATGGATATATACGCATCATTAATAAAATATAATAATAAATATGTACAAATATACACAAGTGTTGTGGGTCGGGGAAGAGGGTAGAGTGGAGGGAGGGAGTAGGGGTGATGGGGAAGGGAGGAGGAGCAGAAGAAAAGAGGGCTCAGTCTGGGAAGGCCTCCTGGAGGAGGTTAGCTTCCAGCAGGGCTTTGAATGGGGGAAATGAGATGGTTTGGTGGATGTAAGCAGGGAGGGCATTCCAGGCCAGAGGTAGGACATGGGCCAGGGGTCGACAGCGGGACAGGCGAGAACAAGGCACAGTGACTGGGGCAGAGGGGTGGAGTGTGCGGGCTGGGCTGTAGAAGGAGAGAAGGGAGGTGAGGTAGGAGGGGGCAAGGTGATGGAGAGCTTTGAAGCCAATAGTGAGGAGTTTTTGGTCATGCGAAGGTTGATAGGCAACCACTGGAGATTTTTGAGGAGGGGAGTGACATGCCCATAGCGTGCCTGTACAAAGATAATCTGGGCAGCAGAATGAAGAATAGACTGAAACAAGGAGAGACAGGAGGATGGGAGATCAGAAAGGAGGCAGATGCAGTAATCCAGTCAGGATATGATGAGAGATTGCACCAACAAGGGAGCAGTTTGTATGGAGAGGAAGGGATGGATCTTGGCGATGTTGTGAAGGCGAGACCGGCAGGTTTTGGTGATGGATTGGATGTGTGGGGTGAATGAAAGAGCGGAGTCGAGGATGATACCAAGGTTGCAGGCTTGTGAAACGGGAAGGATGGTAGTGCTGTCCACATGATGGGAAAGTCAGGGAGAGGACAGGGTTTGGGAGGGAAGATAAGGAGCTCAGTCTTGGACATGTTGAGTTTTAGGTGGCGGGCGGACATCATGCCTATGGGACACCACCATGTGTGTCCTGGCCCTGTGCTGAGTTCCAGAGTGGTTGTCTTCCCCTACCTACTCCCTCAATCCTCTGTTCTCACAGGTGCCACTCCCCACTCAGTCTGGGAGAGGCCCATGGACCCTCACCCTCTTCACCTCTGCCATACCACCCCCATCTCATCACCAACATTGAGGTTGTGCCTCAGCACAGTGGCTGTGATCCTGTACTGGCATTGGCCACTGCCCGGCCAGGTGGTGGGGAGAAGTGAGGGGAAGGAGAGAAAGAGGAAGGAGAGGAGGAGTCTAAATTCTAGACTGTGAGCCTGTTGTTGGGTAGGGACTGTCTCTATACGTTGCCGACTTGTACTTCCCAAGAGCTTAGTACAGTGCTCTGCACACAGTAAATGCTCAATAAATACGATTGAATGAATGAATGAATAAATTGGCACTCTCAACTGTGATCAAGAGGAGATGTGCAGAGGTGTGACACTCACACACGGGACAATGGAACTGTTTGCCACTGCCACTCTACCATTTGCCTAGGAAGCCAAGGGCAAGTCACTTCACTTCTGTGTGCCTCACTTACCTCATCTGTAAAATGGAGATTCGATACTCCTTCCCCCTCTCCCAAAAGCTATGAGCTCTATGTGGGACAAGGACAGTTTCTGACCTGATTATCTTATATCTACCTGCCGGTCTCAGCTCCGCAACATTGCCAAGATCTGCCCTTTCCTCTCCATCCATACCGCTACCCTGCTCGTTCAAGCTCTCATGCTATCCCGTCTGGACTACTGCATCAGCGTTCTCTCTGATCTCCCATCCTCGTGTCTCTCCCCACTTCAAACCATATGTCATGCTGCTGCCTGGATTGTCTTTGTCCAGAAACCTATGGGCATGTTACTCCCCTCCTCAAAAATCTCCATTGGGTACCAATCAATCTGCGCATCAGGCAGAAACTCCTCACCCTGGGCTTCAAGGCTGTCCATCACCTCGCCCCCTCCTACCTCACCTCTCTTCTCTCCTTTTACAGCCCACCCCGCACCCTCCGCTCCTCTGCCGCTAATCTCCTCACCGTACCTTGTTCTCACCTGTCCCGCCATCGACCCCCGGCCCACGTCATGCCCCGGGCCTGGAATGCCCTCCCTCTGCCCATCCGCCAAGCTAGCTCTCTTCCTCCCTTCAAAGCCCTACTGAGAACTCACCTCCTCCAGGAGGCCTTCCCAGACTGAGCCCCTTCCTTCCTCTTCCCCTCGTCCCCCTCTCCATCCCCCCCACCTTACCTCCTTCCCTTCCCCACAGCACCTGTATATATGTATATATGTTTGTACACATTTATTACTCTGTTTATTTATTAATTTTACTTGTACATATCTATTCTATTTATTTCATTTTGTTAGTATGTTTGGTTTTGTTTTCTGTCTCCCCCTTTTAGACTATGAGCCCACTGTTGGGTAGGGACTGTCTCTATATGTTGCCAACTTGTACTTCCCAAGTGCTTAGTACAGTGCTCTGCACACAGTAAGCGCTCAATAAATATGATTGATTGATTGATTGATCTACCAGTACATAGTACAACGTTTGGCAAAAAATAAGCACTTAACAAATACCATTACTATTCTAATCATTATTATTATTATTAAAAGAACAACAATAATACAATAATAACTTTGGGGTCCCCCTTGTGATGTGCCAGACACTAAGCTCAGACAAGCCCCAGTTTTGCTCTGGGCCAGGACTGGCAACAAGCAGCTAACATGAAAGGTCCAGGATGATGCAGAAATAATCCATTAGATAAGTGATTATCTTCCCTATTTCCCTTTACACATTGCTGTCCCAGGCCTCGTGGATGGCTCCGAAATAGGAACACCTGGAAGAATTCCAGCGCCCTTCGTAAGAACCTGCTGCTGAGGCGGGTTAATGTTTGGGCCTCTTGATGTTGAACAGAGCTCTTCTTCCTCGACCACGGTCCTCCCATCTGTCTGTTTGAGTGCCAGCTCAGCGGGGCAACCCGGCTTGCCCTGGTTCTTCAGTGCCAGGTCCTTTCTCTCTGGAGCTTGAAATTACTGCACTGCATGGATGTTCTGCATCCTTCTCTGAGATTAGCAGAGACCACGGTGGCCCCTAGAGTTTAATAAAATGAGGAAGCAGTTTTAACTAAACTCAGTCAATCAATCAATCAATCAATCACATTTATTGAGTGCTTACTTTGTGCAGAGCCCTGTACTAAGCTCTTGGGAAGTACAAGTTGGCAACATATACAGTCCCTACCCAACAGAGAGCTCACAGTCTAGAAGGGGGAGATAGAGAACAAAACCAAACATATTAATAAAATAAAATAAATAGAATAGATATGTACAAGTAAAATAAATAAATAAATAGAGTAATAAATATGTACAAACATATATACATATATACAGGTGCTGTGGGTAAGGGCAGGAGGTAAGACGGGGGGATGGAGAGGGGGATGAGGGGGAGAGGAAGGAAGGGGCTCAGTCTGGGAAGGCCTCCTGGAGGAGGTGAGCTCTCAGTAGGGCCTTGAAGGGGGGAAGAGAGCTAGCTTGGCGGATGGGCAGAGGGAGGGCATTCCAGGCCCGGGGGATGACGTGGGCCGGGGGTCGATGGCGGGACAGGCGAGAATGAGGCATGGTGAGGAGATTAGCGGCAGAGGAGCGGAGGGTGCGGGCTGGGCTGGAGAAGGAGAGAAGGGAGGTGAGGTAGGAGGGGGCGAGGTGATGGACAGCCTTGAAGCCCAGGGTGAGGAGTTTCTGCCTGATGCACAGATTGATTGGTAGCCACTGGAGATTTTTGAGGAGGGGAGTAACATGCCCAGAGCTCTTCTGGACAAAGACAGTCCGGGCAGCAGCATGAAGTATGGATTGAAGTGGGGAGAGACACGAGGATGGGAGATCAGAGAGAAGGCTGATGCAGTAGTCCAGACGGGGTAGGATGAGAGCTTGAACGAGCAGAGTAGCGGTTTGGATGGAGAGGAAAGGGCGGATCTTGGCAATGTTGCGGAGCTGAGACCAGCAGGTTTTGGTGACGGCTTGGATGTGAGGGATGAGTGAGAGAGCGGAGTCAAGGATGACACCAGGGTTGCGGGCTTGTGAGACGGGAAGGATGGTAGTGCCGTCAACAGTGATGGGAGTTTCTAGGAGTTTCTAGGAGTTAAGTGTTCTCCTCTCTGGGCAGGGTGGATGATTGGCTAGAATCCACCCTCGTTCGTCATCATTAGCAGCCTTTATTGAGGATCAGCTGTGAGCAGATCACTGTACTGAGTATCTACTGAGGCCAGGGCATTGTGGAGCAAAGAGCTGGCAGTCAGATGACTTAACTTCTAATCCCGGTGCTGCCTCTTGCCTGCTGTGTGACTTTGAGCAAGTCATTTTACTTCTCTGGGTCTCAGTTCTAATCCCAGCGTTTCCACCTACCTGCTGTGTGACCTTGGGCAAGTCATTTCAGGTTCCTCATCTATAAAATGGGGATTCAATCTCTGTTCTTCCTCTCTCTTAGGTTGTGAGGCCCAGGTGGAACAAAGATCATGTCCTAACCTTTTATCTTTTATCTTTAATCTTTTAAATCGTTTTCAATGTTTTAACTGCCCCAGCACTTAGTACGGTGTTTGGCACGTAGCACTTAACAAATGCCACAGTTGTTGTAGTTATTATTATAATAATGATGATATTAGTATCAATTAGGTACAAACCACTGTACTGAGTGTCAACTAAGTGCCAACCACTATATTGATTGTCAGCTAAGTGCCGACCACTGCATTCATTCAGTCGTATTTATTGAGCACTTACTGTGTGCAGAGCACTGTACTAAGCACTTGGGAAGTACAAGTCAGCAACATATAGAGACGGTCCCTACCCAACAACGGGCTCACAGTATTGAGTGCCCAGAAAGGACAGAGCACTGTAGTGCCTGCCTAGTATGTGCAGAGCACTGTTTTAAGGCTAATGAAATCAATCAATCAATCATATTTATTGAGCACTTACTGTGTGGAGAGCACTGTACTAAGCGCTTGGGAAGTACAAGTTGGCAACATATAGAGACAGTCCCTACCCAAAGGTAGGCTGATAACATAATCTCAGTTTTCTTTAGGCTTTGATCCATAGTGCTAGGGAGAATCTGCTAAAATATACATAATCTCCTCAGCCCACAGTACTTTTGTGAACATTTTTATAAACTGCTATTTCCCCATCCCTAATCCAGTTTAATGGCTCTCTCCCCCTGTAGGCTCTTAGCCCCTGCTGGGCAGGGAAGCAGAGAGGCTTAGTGGAAAGAACACTGGCTTGGGAGTCAGAAGACGTGGGTTTTAATCCTACCTCTACTGCTTGTTTGATGTGTGACCTTGGGCACTTCTCTGTACCTCAGTTCCCTCATCTGTAAAATGGGATTAAGTCCGTGAGCCCCATGTGGGGCAAACTGATAACCTTATATCTACCCCAGCACTTAGAATAGTGCTTGGCCCATAGTAAGTGCATAACAAATTCCATTATTAAGTCCGTGAGCCCCATGTGGGACAAACTGATAACCTTGTATCTACCCCAGCACTTAGAATAGTGCACTTGGCCCATAGTAAGTGCTTAACAAATTCCATTATTATTACGATGGGGGAAAAGATCAAGCAGTGTAGCTTTAATACACATCCAACTGATGTAGGCAAAGGACCTTGGTGAACAAAACTGCTGTGATGGAATCAATCTGTGGTAATATTGAGCACTTACTGTTTGCAGGGCACTTTAATAAGCACATGGGAGAGCATAATAAAATAGACTTGGCAGACACATCTGCTCTCAAGGGACTTCCAATCAATTAATCAATGGTATTTAGTGAGAGCTTACTATGTGCAGAACACTATACTAAGCACTTGGGAAAGTACAACACAGCAGAATTGTACTGCCTATAATGAGTTTGCAGAGGAAGACAGACATTTAAATATTCACCAGTAGAATAACGAAAATGTAAAATTTAATGTCCAATCAGATAAACGTGCATGCAAAAGTACTGATGAGGGATTTAAGTAAGTTTGTGTTGGAGGTGACTGATGGGTTTACAGACCTGATGTTACTTAGAGAAGCAGAGTGGTTTAGTGGAAAGAGCACGGGCTTGGGAGTCAAAGGTCACGGGTTCAAATCCTGACTCCTCCTCTTGTCAGCTGTGTGACTTTGGGCAAGTCACTTCACTTCTCTGGGCCTCAGTTACCTCATCTCTAAAATGAGGATTAAGGTTGTGAGCCCCTCGTGGGACAACCTGATCACCTTGTATCCCCCCAGTGCTTAAAACAGTGTTTTGCATGTAGTAAGTACTTAACAAATACCATTATTATTATTATTATTATTAATATTAATGCTAAGCATAGACACCATGAATGTTTGGAGGCCACTCTGAGGGCAAGGACAGAAGACTGGTTTGGAACCATCATTCTTAGGCTAAGTCAAAGCAGCATGGCCTAGCGGAAAGAGAGGGAGTCAGAAGACCTGGGTTCTGATACTGACTCCATCACCTAGCTACCACGTTATCTTGGGCAAATCCCTTACCTTTTCTGTGCCTCATTTCCTCATCTGCAAAATGGAGATGCAATACCTGTTTGCCTTCCTGTTTAGACTATCAGTCCCAGGAGGGACCTGATTATCTTGGATCTGCCCCAAAGCCTAGGGCATATTGTAAGCACTTAACCAATACCACTATTGTTATTGTTATTATCGAAGGCTCAGATCTGCTGAGCTGTTCCTGTAGGCCTGCTCTCTAGATAAGCCGTCCTTTTTTGTTTGCTTTAATGTCCATGTAATTCAGAGTTATCGTTTGAAATGGAAATGATGTCTAAGTCTAGAAACACAGTGATCAAAGAATGAATGCACCAAGGTGTTCCGGGTAGGGATCGGGCAAGGTCTTAGGGTGGAACCTAGTTTCCTCTCATTGGCCATTTCCAAATCATGGTGTAATAGGAAGCTTCTTAAATTTTCAACCCAGAGACCCAGGGAACCTTGTGGTGTGGATGGCTCTTGCTCTGCAACGAGGGTGACTTGTGAAGCAGTGAGTAAATAGATGGTTTTGCTAAACCGTAATCGCCATTAATGAAATAAATGTGGCTTACAAGCTCTTACATGGGAGTAGCCATTGAAAGTGCACATACTCAATTTTAGGAGATTGCTTAAAATTTGGTCATTATAATTTATTCTACCGTTCAAATGATATATTATAAATTCATTATATTAATGTCTCTCTTCCCCTCTAGACTGTAAGCTCGTTGTGGGTGGGGAATATGTCTGCTAACTCTGTTGCACTGTGCTCTCCCAAGTGTTTAGTACAGTACTTGGCACAAAGTAAGTGCAGAATAAGTACCACTACTGATGCTGTTATTCTTTCTCTTAGACCAAGCCGTGTGGGGACGGGACTGTTTGATCTGATTGTATCTACCCAATGTTTAGACCAGTGCGTTGCCCAAAGTAAGTAGGGAAGGAAAGTAGCATGGCCTAGTGGATAGAACATGGGCCTAGGAGTCTGAAGGATCTGGGTTCTAATCCTGGCTCCACCACTTGTCTGCTGTGTGACCTTGGGTAAGTCATTTAATTTCTCTGTGCCTCAGTTACCTTATCTGTAAAATAGGGATTGAGACCGTGAGCCCCATGTGGGACAGGGACTCTGTTCAACCTGATTAGCTTTTATATACCCCAGTGCTTAGAACGGTGGTTGACACATAGTAAGTGCTTAACAAATACCATCAATATTATTATTATTAAATGCTTCATCAATACCACAGTATCATTATTGTATTCATTCAGTCAGTCATTCAATCGTATTTATTGAGCACTTACTATGTGCAGAGAATTGTACTAAGCACTAGGGAGATGACATTGCGACAATAAATGGATACATTCCCTGCCCACAACGAGCTTACAATCTAGAGGTGGGGAGGCAGACATCAGTACAAATTAAAAATTTCAGATATGTACATAAGTGCTGTGGGGCTGGGAGTGGGGAAGAGAAAGGGAGCAATTCAGGGAGATACAGAAGGGAGTGGGAGATGAGGAAAGGGGGAAGGCCCCTTAGAGGAGATGTGCCTTCAATAAGGCTTTGAATGGGGGAAGAGTAATTGTCTATCGGATTTGAGGGGGGAGCGCTTTCCAGGCCAGAGGCGGGATGTGGGCTAGGGCTTGGTGGCAAGACAGGCGAGATGGAGGCATGGTGAGAAGGTTAGCATTCGAGGAACGAAGTGTGCAGGCTGGGTTGTAGAAGGAGAGTAGCGAGGTGAGGTAGGAGTGGGCAAGGTGATTGAGTGCTTTTAAGTCTATGGTTAAGGAGTTTCTGTTTGATGCATAGGTGGATGGGCAAACACCGGAATTTTTTGAGGAGTGGGGTGACATGTCCCAAAGGATTTTGTAGAAAAATGATCCGGGAAGCAGAGTGTAATATGGACTGGAGTGGGGAGAGACAGGAGGCTGGGAGGTCAGCAAGGAGGGTGATGCAGTAATCCAGGTGGGACAGGATGAGTGATTATATTAACATGGCATCCATTTGGATGGAGAGGAAAGGGCGGATTTTAGCGATGCCGTGAAGGTGGAACTGATAGGATTTAGTAATGGATTGAATATGTGGGTTGAATGACAGAAAGGGTTTCAAGGATAACACCAAGGTTATGGGCTTGGAAAACAGGCCCATATTTATTGAACATCTACCGGGTGCACGGCCCTGTACGCAGTGCCCACTTTGCACAGAACCCTGCACTGGGCACCTGCTCCACACAGAGCACTTTAAAAGATGCCTCCTGTCTGGATCACCCAGAATGTGAAGAATGCTGTTCTGATGACTGGAACTTTCAACCGCATCAGAAGACGCAGCCTATGTCTTTGAGGAGCATGTCCTGTGGACATTTCTGTCAGCCGACTCCCGATGAAAACTGGGACGGCCCTATGGGCAGTGTCCAGGACCAGCAAACCAAGCAGCACATCTCTGCCCCACGTTCTCTTGTGCAGTGCTTTGCACACAGTCAGCACTCAATATGATGGAATGAATGCAGTTGCCTACTTTCATTCAATCAATACTTTCATTCAATTAGTAGAAGCAGCATGGCTCAATGGAAAGAGCACAGGCTTTGGAGTCAGAGATCATGGGTTCAAATCCCGGCTCCACCATTTGTCAGCTGTGTGACCTTGGGCAAGTCACTTAGCTTCTCTGTGCCTCAGTTACCTCATCTGTAAAATGGGGATGAAGACTGTGAGCCCCACGTGGGACAATCTGATCACCTTGTATCCTCCCCAGTGCTTAGAACAGTGCTTTGCACATAATAAGCACTTAAATGCCATTATTATTATTATTATTATTCAATCACATTTATTGAGTGCTTACTTAGATGCTTGGGAGAGTACAATAGAAAAATAAACAGACACATTCCCTGCCCAAAACGAGTTCACATTCATTCATTGAATCGTATTTATTGAGCACTTACTGTGTGCAGAGCACTGGACTAAGCATGGGAAGTCCAAGTCGGCAACATATAGAGATGGTCCCTACCCAACAACGGGCTCACAGTCTAGAGGACTTCTTCTTCCTCAGTTCTTAGTGTGGTGCTCTGCATATAGTACGTACCATTGTTTGATTGATTGATGCATATTATTAATTGTGGTAGCTGTTAAGTGCATACTATGTGCCAAGCACTGTTCTAAGAACTAGGATAGATACAGGTTAATCAGGTTGAACAAAGTCCCTGTCCTACATGGGGCTCACACTCTAATCCCCATTTTACAGATGAGGCAACTGAGGAACAGAGAAATAAAGTTACTTGCCCTAGGTCACACGTTAGAGATGTGGCAAAGCTGGGATTATTATTATTAATAATAATAATAGTAAAGAGGGCATTTGTTAAGCGCTTACTATGTGCCGAGCACTGTTCTAAGCACTGGGATAGATACAAGGTTATCAGGTTGTTCCATGTGGGGTTCACAGTCTTAATCCCCATTTTGCAAATGAGGTAACTGAGGCATAGAGAAGTCAAGTGACTTGCCCAAAGTCACACAGCTGATCAGTGGTGGAGCCGGGATTAGAACCCATGACCTCTGACTCCCAAAACCGTGCTCTTTCCACTATGCCGTAGAACCCAAGTCCTTTTGACTCCCAGGCATGTGCTCTATAATAATGATGGCACTTGTTAAGTGCTTACTATGTGTGAAGCACTGTTCTAAGCTCTGGGGGGGGATACAGGGAGATCAGGTTGTCCCACGTGGGGCTCACAGTCTTCATCCCCATTTTACAGTTGAGGTAACTGAGGCACAGAGAAGTGAAGTGACTTGCCCAAAGTCACACAGCTAAGTGGGGGAGCTGGGATTAGAACCCATGACCTCTGGCTCCCAAGCCCGTGCTCTTTCCAATGAGCCACGCTGCTTCTCTATAATAATGATGGTATTTGTTAAGCTCTTACTATGTGCAGAGCACTATTCTAAGCACTGGGGTAGATACAAGGTCATCAAGTTGTCCCACGTGGGGCTCACAGTCTTAGTCCCCATTTTGCAGATGAGGTAACTGAGGCACAGAGAAGTGACGTGACTTGCCCAAAGTCACCCAGCTGACAAGTGGCAGAGTTGGGATTTGAACCCATGACCTCTGACTCCTAAGCCCGTGCTTTTTCCACTGAGCCAGGCTGTAGCTGAATAATGATTGAATATATTGAAGCCTGGGATCTATCCACAAAGCCACGCTGCTTCTCTGTATTGTGGTCCACTCTTCTACCACTCAAGCTCTCTTTCAGCTCGCCCCATCCTACCGCCCCTCACTAATCTTACTACAGCCCAGCCCACGCACTCTGCTCCTCTAGTGCCAGCCTATTCACTGTGCCCTGATCTGTTCTACCTCACTGCCAACCCATTTCCCACATCCTCCCCCTAGCCTGGAACTCTCTCCCCCTCCATATACACCAGACCACCACTCTCCCGACCTTCAAAGTATCCCTAAAGCAGTGTGGCTCAGTGGAAAGAGCACGGGCTTTGGAGTCAGAGGTCATGGGTTCAAACCCCAGCTCCGCCACTTGTCAGCTGTGTGACTTTGGGCAAGTCACTTAACTTCTCTGTGCCTCAGTTCCCTCATCTGTAAAATGGGGATTAAGACTGTGAGCCCCACATGGGACAAAGCTGATTACCTTGTAACCCCCCCAGTGCTTAGAACAGTGCTTGGCACAT
This sequence comes from Tachyglossus aculeatus, assembly GCF_015852505.1. NCBI lineage: Eukaryota > Metazoa > Chordata > Mammalia > Monotremata > Tachyglossidae > Tachyglossus > Tachyglossus aculeatus. The sequence continues at coordinate 59,860,635 of NC_052068.1, read as the reverse complement.
AGTAAGCGCTTAACAAATACCAACATTATTATTTATTACTAAGGTCACCTCCTCTAAGAGGCCATCCCTGATTCCTCCTCTTTTCCCCGACTCACTCTCCATCCTGCTTTATCTATGCACTTCATTCTGTCACCTTTGGACATTTGATCAATCAATCAATCAATCATATTTATTGAGCGCTTACTGTGTGCAGAGCACTGTACTAAGCGCTTGGGAAGTACAAGTTGGCAACGCATAGAGCCAGTACCCCCTACCCCATAGCACTTACATATATATCTTTAAATTATATACTATAAATTACTTATTCATGTTAATATCCATCTCCCCCTCTAAACTGTAAACTCATTGTGTTTGCTAAATCTGTTATATTTAGTAACAGTTCTTTAAAATAATAATAATATTAATGATGGCATTTGTTAAGCACTTACTATGTGCAAAGCACTGTTCTAAGCCCTGGGGGCGGGGGGGATACAGGTGATCAGATTGTCCCACGTGGGGCTCACAGTCTTCATCCCCATTTTACAGTTGAGGTACCTGAGGCCCAGAGAAGTTAAGTGACTTGCCCAAAGTCACACAGCTGACAATTGGCAGAGCCGGGATTTGAACCCATGACCTCTGACTCCCAAGCCCGGGCTCTTTCCACTGAGCCATGCTGCTTCTTATACAGTGCTCTGTGTATAGTAAGTGTTCAATAAGTATGATTGACTGATTGTTTGATACCACCTCTGAATGAGGGAGGAAGGAGCGTTTGCTTACCATTTCAAAAGCAATTGACTTGATCTAGCCCTTACACTATTGCAACCCCTTGCTTACATCCTTCTTTCTGCATGGAACTTCCCGTGTCTTCAATTCCCCCAGACAACAGCTCTCCCCACCTTCAAAGCCTCCCGAAACCCTTCCTCCACAAAGCCTTCCCTCATTAATTTCCACTCTCAACTTGGGTCACCTCAACAACCATTCTTAACATTTATATATACCTGTACGTGCATACGCGTTGATATGTGTGTGTACATATATATGTACATGAATGTACATATTCCACTCATTCATTCCTTTATTCATTCCGTTCTCTTGTTGTTACCACTCTGAAAATAATCGATACTTTCCCATCACCCACATTCTTAAGGACTGGGATGGGGACTTTTAGTTCTATTGTAGGCCCCTAAGACTCCAGTGTGGTATTCTGTACACCAACTACTAGACTAGCGGGTGTCTAGTACTACATGGTAGACACCCAGTAAAGCTCTCTGTCCACAGCAGGCACCCAGCTCAGCCCTCTTTCCACAGTGGGCATCCAGGATACCTCTCTGTCCACAGTAGCATCTAGTACATCTCTCTTTCCAGAGTAAGCACCCAATTCAGTTCTCTTTCCACAGTAGGAGCTTCAGTACAGCACTTTTTCCTCAGTGGGTACCTAGTACAGCTCTCTGTGAACAGTAGGTACCCAGTACAGCCCTCTGTCCACAGTAGGCATCTACAGTAGACATCCAGTACAGCTCTCTGTCCATAGTAAGCACCAAGTACAAACCTCTGTCCCCAGTATAGTAATAATATTAATAATTATAATTGTGGTATTTGCTAAGCACTTACTATGTGCCAGGCACTGTTCTAAGTGCTGGGGTAGATACAAGGTAATCTCACAGTCTTAATCCCCATTATACAGATGAGGTAACTGAGGCCCAGAGAAGTGAAATGAGTTGCCCAAGGTCACACAGCAGACAAGTGGCAGAGCCGGGATTAAAACCCATGACCTTCTGATTCCCAGGCCCATGCTCTATCCACTACACCAGTAGGCAACTAATATTGCACTCTTTCCACGGTAGGCACCCAGTACAGCTCTCTCTCTCCAGTAGGTACCTAGTGCAGCCCTCAGTCCACAGTAGGCACTCAGTACAATGCTCTGTGTTCTCCTGGTTCTCCTCCTATCTCTCTGGACACTCATTCTTCGTTTCTTTCACAGGCTCTTCCTCTGTCTCCCACCCCCTAACTGAGGGTGTCCCTCAAAGTTTAGTTCTGGGTCCCCTTCTATTCTCCATCTACACCCACTCCCTTGGAGAACTCATTTGCTCAGATGGTTTCAACTACCACCTTTAGGGGTATGACACCCAAATCTACATCCCCAGCCCTGATCTTTCTCCCTCTCTGCAGCCTCGCAATTCCTCCTGCCTTCGAGACATCTCTACTTGGATATCCTCCCGTCACCTCAAAGTTAAAATAGCTCCAAAACAGAGCTCCTTATCTTCCCACCCAAACCCTGTCCTCCCCCTGACTTTCCCATCACTGTAGATGGCACCACCATTCTTCTTGTCTCAAAAGCCCACAACATTGGTGTTATCATTGACTCCTCTCTCTCATTCAACCCACATATTCAATCCATCACTAAATCAGTTCCACCTTCACCACATCACTGAAATCCACCCTTTCCTCTCCATCCAAACTGCTACCACATTAATCCAATCACTTATCCTATCCCACCTTGATTACTGCATCAGCCTTCTTACTGACCTCCCAGCCTCCTATCTTTCTCCAGTCTAATCCATATTTCACTGTGCTTCCTGGATCATTTTTCTACAAAAACGTTCAGAACATGTCTCCCCCTTCCTCAAGAACATCCAGTGGTTGCCTATCCACCTCTGTATCAAAAACATTTTTCACCATTGGCTTTAAAGCCCTCAGTCTCATACTATAACCCAGCCCTCACATTTTGCTTCTCCAGGGCTAACCTTCTCACTGGTTGTGATCTCGCCTATCTCACCCTGCTGATCCCTGGCCTGTGTCCTGCCTCTGGCCTGGAATACCCTCCCTCCTCAAATCTGACAGAAAATTACTATCTTCCCCTTCAAAGTCTTATTGAGGCACATTTCCTCCAAGAGGCCTTCCCAGACTAAGCCCCACCCCGCCTTCCTCATCTCCCACTCCCTTCTGCATTGCCCTGACTTACTGCGTTTGCTCTTCCCCCTTGCTAGCACCATACCACTTATGTATATATCTGCTATTTATTTATCTATTAATTTATTTATATTTATGCCTGACTGTCCCTTTAGACTGTAAGCTCGTTGTGGGCAGGGAACGTGTCTGTTTATTGTTATATTGTACCCTTCCAAGTGCTTAGTACAGTGCTCTGCACACAGTAAGCGCTCAAGAAATGATTGAGTGAAATAAATGAACACTCAAATTATACTATTCAATCAAATATAACTTGATTAGGATGACAAATTGGAATTTATTTCCCAAACAACTGTACTTTTAAGTTAAATTCTTTTGTAAAAGAGCTCTGATTGAATCTGTTTCGATTCATTCCAACTCTATTTTCTATCGATTTCCTCGTAGATTAAGTAATAAAGTAAGACTCTTGTTTCCCAGATTGAACCAGAGCCTTAAAAGGAAAGCTCAGTGAAGGGGGTCTCCAGGGGAAACACAGCAATTAGGAGGATAGCTTGAGTGGCCAAAGAAAACCGTGGCTCAGAAAAAAGCCGGGCAAAACCCATCTTCAAGGAACTGGAGAGGACTAGCGTCTCACCTCACATTTTCACAGACACCAAAGGTGGCCTTTAAAAGAGAAAAACTGTGAAGAATCTAAGGAAAGCTTTGCTTTCGTTCTTGGCAAATTTCAAACTAAAATTAAATCAGAAAAATTCACTGTTCTCGCCCCACTCACAGACTATCACATTTCTCTTCCAAAGAGCAGCATGGGTAAAACAGGGGAATCACAGAGCCTCTCAAGGGTCCAGTAAGCACTGAGTAAAGTAAAACAATCAAGCACAGCCCTTTTTCAGCAGGACACAAAATCCCCCAACATATTCTATGGAAAATACTATTTGTTTCTTTGGGTAATGGTGCAACCATTTATTTCTCTGTCTTTTTCACACATAGTCTTATTTCCCTTGGCTGTAAATAAATGGTTTCAGGGTGAACTGGGAAGAAGAGCAAACCAGATAGTGTGGCTCAGTTGAAAAGAGCATGGGCTTGGGAATCAGAGATCATGGGTTCTAATCCTGGCTCCACCACTTGTCAGCTCTATGACTTTGGGCAAGTCACTTCACTTCTCTGGGCCTCAGTTACCTCATCTGTAAAATGGGGATTAAGACTGTGAGCACCACGTGGGACAACCTGATCACTTTGTGTCCCCCCCAGTGCTTAGAACAGTGCTTTTCACATAGTAAGCGCTTAACAAATACCATTATTATTACAATGCTGTGCTTTTGTTTTTGTGGAGTCTCCATGTTGTGGAAATTCTTTAACTCTCCAAATTCTCTTCTGGTGTGTTACCTCTTGCCTCCTGTCTCCCACCAATCAGTCAATCAATAGTATTAATTCATTCATTCAATTCTATTTATTGAGCGCTTACTGTGTGCAGAGCACTGTACTAAGCACTTGGGAAGTACAAGTCGGAAAAATATAGAGACAGTCCCTACCCAACAATGGGCTCATAGTCTAGAAGAGCACTTACTTTTATTGCACACTTATTTATTGAGCACTTACTTGGTACTTTCTCTGAGAATCAGCAAAGATCCAAGACTCTTCTGTATTTTAAAAGGTGGATAAATCCCACTATTTGAGAAGGTATGGACCAAGAGTACTGTCAGGATGGGCACATAAAGTCTTGCTTTTGGCCCCCTTTTTTGTAATGGCATTGGTTGAGAACTTACTATGTGCCAGACACTGTAATAAGCACAGGAATAGATGCAGGCTAATCAAGTTGGATGCAATCCGTGTTCCATATGGGTCTCACAGTCTTATTCGCCATTTGACAGGTGAGGTAACTGAGGCACAGAGAAGTGAAGTGACTTGCCCAAGGTCACACAGCAGACAAGTGGTGGAGCCAAGATTAGAACCCATGTCCTTCTGACTCCCAGTTCCGTGTCTATCTACTAAGCCATGCTGCTTCTTAATCTGCCTAACTGTAAAGTCCTTTCAAATAAGTCTAGTCTAGTCTATATCACCTTTCACTGAGTTTCTCTTTTTGATGACTAGAGAGTGACTCTTCCGACTGCTCTCTCGGATTGTAAACTCCTCGAGGGCCAGGATCGTGTTTTCTATCTCCACTGTACAATACCCCCAAGTGCTCAGTACAGTGCTCTGTCCAGAGTAGGTGTCTGGTGAATTCTATTGATTATTTTTGACAGATTTTTCAGTTTGGAAAAGCATCATTATTATTATTACTATTATTATCAGTCCCAGAAAGATAAACATTTTCTTTTTGCTAAGTCAACGAGCTGTTCAGCAAATGTCTATAGGTCTTATCGGTTTTCCTCTTCTCTCTCCCTTTCTCTTTTCCCTTTTCTTTCCCAGCTCTCCCTATTTCTTCTGTTCCTTCTTTATATTCCCTTAATGAGGGCCTTTATCATCTCTGTTTCAGACTATTCACTCACTGGAACGATTTTCCAAAGTAAATTTAAAAGTTGACTTTCTATATCTTTAGAGGCTCTGGTCAATAGGCCAGTTTCTGATACCTCTGAAGATAGGATTGCTTTCTCAACCCATTTCAAAGTACTCTAAAGAATCACAAGGCCACTGCTGAAATCCATCTGTGTTTTAATTCACACCTCTTCAGGTTCCCAGTGCAGCAGGGTGGAAGCTTATTTGCTAGGGAGTCCGATGTTATAATGAAAGTAGCAGGAAGCCAGAATTAACTGGAGAGCCTGCCTCCTGTTATATGCTACTGGTGCCAGCCCTGCCATCTGGGGGGAAGAGGAGATTGCTGAGAATCAAAAATAAAGACCTGTAGACTTGTAGACTGTAAGCTTCTTGTGGACAGGGATCATGTCTACCTACTGTATTGGACGGTACTTTCCCAAACGTTCATTGTGGGCAGGGAATGTTACTACTTACTGTTGTACCGTACTCTCGCAAGTGCTTAGTACAGTATTCTGCACACAGTAAGTACTCAATAAATCTGTTTGAATGAATGAGTTTAGTAGCACTTCAGCACCACCTCAGCACTTTAAATACTCTCCACTCCCCATATTACTTAAGTTTAGATTCTGTTCTGTTTTGTAGTAATTTTTTTTGATGGCATTTATTAAGCACTTACTATGTGCAAAGCACTGTTCTAAGCACTGGGGAGGTTACAAGGTGATCAGGTTGTCCCACAGGGGGCTCACAGTCTTAATCCCTGTTTTGCAGATGAGGTAACTGAGGCACAGAGAATAATAATAATAATGGCATTTATCAAGCGCTTACTATGTGCAAAGCACTGTTCTAAGCCCTGGGGAGGTTACAAGGTGATCAGGTTGTCCCACGGGGGGCTCACAGTGTTAATCACCATTTTACAGATGAGGTAACTGAGGCACAGAGAACAATAATAATAATAATAATGGCATTTATCAAGTGCTTACTATGTGCAAAGCACTGTTCTAAGCACTGGGGAGGTTACAAGGTGATCAAGTTGTCCCACGGGGGGCTCACAGTCTTAATCCCCGTTTTACAGATGAGGTAACTGAGGCACAGAGTAGTTGCCCAAAGTCACACAGTTGACAACTGGGCTCACAGTCTCAATCCCCATTTGATAGATGAGGTAACTGAGGCACAGAGAAGTGAAGCGATTCTTCTGGCCATGGCTTGGGCCCAGACCAAGTGACTGTATGCAGCAGAGGATTTGGTGTAAGAGAAAGAATTTGGAGAAATGTGATCCTAATTCTCTTCAGCAGACGGTCTCTCCTGGGGTGGCAGAGCCGGCAGTACCAGGGCCGAGGTAGGAGGGGTCGGGGAAGATTCCCAGCGAAGGTGGGCTCCAAGGTGATCCTTGGCATGAATTGGGTGGACAGGAGAGTTTCAGGCTGATTCCGTGTCAGGGTTTTGACCTCTGCCTTGTATCTTCCTCTTCTAAATCTGCCTAGAGGTCACATTTTCCCTCCAGTGGGAGTGAAGCCCCAGCTGTCCTGCGCCCGGGAAGGATATGTGCCATTCCTCCACTGGGACCTCTGATCTTTGCATCCCGTCCAATCTTCTCACCTCATCATGCCCCATTCAGCCTCTATAACCAAACTACCCTCCTTTGATGACCAAATTGACACTCTCAACTCCACCCTTTCTACTGAACTGAACTCACTCACTCCCCCATCCCTTCGTCGTTCCTCGTTCCCCTAACCGATAGCCCAGGATCACCTTTTCATTCATTCATTCACTCGATCGTATTTATTGAGCACTTACTGTGTGCAGAGCACTGTATTAAGCGCTTGGGAAGTACAAGTTTGCAACAGAGATGGTCCCTACTCAACAGTGGGCTCACAGTCTAGAAGGGGGGGACAGACAACAAAACAAAACATTTAAACCAAATAAAATAAATAGAATAAATATGTACAAGTAAAATAAATAGAGTAATAAATATGTACAAACATATGTACATATATACAGGTGCTGTGGGGAGGGGAAGGGGGTAAGGTGGGGGGATGGGGAGAGGGAGAAGGGGGAGAGGAAGGAGGGGGCTCAGTCTGGGAAGGCCTCCTGGAGGAGGTGAGCTCTCAGTAGGGCTTTGAAGGGAGGAAGAGGATCACCTCCACGATCTGTGTTCTTTACTCTTGTGCAGGACAAAAGGAGCTCTGCTGGTGGAAATCTAGCTAGCAGTTTGACTTTGTTCACTTCAAATTTACCCTCTCATGCTTTTGTTCTGCCCTCTCCTCTGCCTGGCGCAATCATTTCTCCATCCTTATTGACACCCATGTCTATCGCCCTTGCCAGTTGTTCCAGATGTTTAACTCCCTCCTCAAACTTTCTGTGCACCCGTCTCCCCCATCCCTTGCCTCTAACGACCTGGCCACCTACTTTTTTGAGACAGTTGACACTATCAGGCGTGAGCTCCGTAAACTCTCCTCTGCCCCTCTCCGGTCCCTCTCTGCTCCTGTCCCTTCTTCAAAGCTCCCATCTTTCCCGGCAGGATCTCCTGTCTCCTCTCAAAATCCATCCCCTCCACCTGTGTATCCGACCCCATTCCTTCTCACTTTATCATAATGTTTGTTCCTTTCCCTTCTTCCCACCCTAACTGCCATCTTCAATTGCCTTTCCCCCTTCTAGACTGTGAGCCCATTGTTGGGTAGGGACCATCTCTATATGCTGCCGATTTGTACTTCCCAAGCGCTTAGTACAGTGCTCTTCATACAGTAAGTGCTCAATAAATATGATTGAATGAATGAATGAATGACAATTGACAGAACCGGGATTTGAACTCATGACCTCTGACTCAAAAGATCAGGCTCTTTCCACTGAGCCACGCTGCTTCTCAGTTTCTCTAATGTATTTTAGCATCTGTTTCCCCTGCTAGACATAATATCCTTGAAGGCAGGGATCATACCTAGTAACTATCTTGTTTTCTCCTAAGTGCTTAGTACAGTGCTCTGTACTCAGTATGGACTCAATAAATTGATTGATTAAGTATAACAAATTATGCTTTATATGTATTTACACCCACTCTCAATACTTATTTATGCAATTACTTAGACTGGGTATATATATCAATCTTATGTACATTTATTTCAATTTATCATATAAGTGTATCCTTGTAGACTGTAAGATCCTTGTGGACAGGAATCATGCCTAACAACTCTAATGGACTGTATTTTCCTAAGCATTCATTGTGGGCAGGGAATGTGTCTGTTTATTGTTCTATTGTACTCTCCCAAGTGCTTAGTGCAATGCTCTGCACACAGTAAGTTCTCAATAAATACAATTGAATGCATGAAAGAGTTTAGTACAGTGCCCAACACTTCAACACCCAAGTACTTAGTACAGAGCTCTGCGTAGAGCCGGTATTTAATAATAACGTTAATTGGTTGTGAGATATGGTCTTAATCTGTCAATCAATCAATGGCATTTATTGAGCATATGCTATGTGCAGAGCACTGTACTGGGTGCTAGGGAGAGCACAGTACAGTGGAATTGTTAACAACATCACTACCCGCAAGGAGCTTATGGTTTAGAGGATTCTATGTATGGATCGATGAACGCCTACTATGTGCAGAGCACTGTACTAAGTGCTTGGGAAAGTGTCATGCAACAGAGTTGGTAGGCATGTTCCCTTTTTTGGTATTAAGCATTTACTATGTGCAAAGCACTGTTCTAAGCGCTGGGGGGGATACAAGGTGATCAGGTTATCCAACATGGGGCTCCCAGTCTTAATCCCCATTTTACAGAGGAGGGAACTGAGGCACAGAGAAGTTAAGTGACTTGCCCAAAGTCACACAACTGACAATTGGAAGAGGCTGGATTTGAACCCATGACCTCTGACTCCAAAGCCCGGGCTCTTTCCACTGAGCCACGCTGCTTCTCTGCCCACCATGCTCTTACAGTCTAAAAAGGAGTGTACACTCTTTACAATGAACCATAGCAGTGGACTGCTGGAAAACCACTGCAGCAAGTTGGCCAGCCTGGTGGGTATCATCATCATCATGTCTCATTTTCATCACCTGATTTATTGACTACCTACTATATGCAGAGCATTGTACTAAGTGCTTAGGAGAGTACCAAATAATTAAAAGATATGATCCCTGCCCTCAAGAAGTTTACAATCTAGTGGGGAGAGAGACTCTTAAATAGATTATAGGAAGGGGTAGTAATAACGTAAATAAGATAGAGTAGTAACTTGAGGGGTTAGATGGTGCAGAAGAGCAGAGCTAGCAGTTGGAGAATTCAAGGTGGGAAGATTCAAGATTATTTGGGAAGGATTCCAGGAGGTGTGATCTCATACAGGCTTTGAAGATGGGGAGAGCAGTGGTCCGTGGGATGTGAAGTGAGAGGCAATTCCAGGTAACAGGAAAGATGTGAGCAAGAGGTTGGCAGGGAAAGAGATGAAAATGAGGCATGGGGTGAGTGGGTTGTCTTGAGAGGAATAAAGCGTGCAGTCTGGGATGTAGTAAGAGAGAAGAGAAGTAGTGGGAAGAGAGATGATTGTGTGCTTAAAAGTCAGTGATCAGGAGTTTCTGCTTGATGCAGAGAAGCAGGATGGCTTAATCAATCAATCAATCAATCGTATTTATTGAGCACTTACTGTGTGCAGAGCACTGTACTAAGCGCTTGGGAAGTACAAGTCGGCAACACGTAGAGACAGTCCCTACTCAACAGCGGGCTCACAGTCTAGAAGGGGGAGACAGAGAACAAAACCAAACATACTGACAAAATAAAATAAATAGAATAGATATGTACAAGTAAGATAAATAAATAAATAGAGTAATAAATATGTACAAACATATATACATATACACAGGTGCTGTGGGGAAGGAAGGAGGTAAGATGGGGGGATGGAAAGGGGGAGAGGAAGGAAGGGGCTCAGTCTGGGAAGGCCTCCTCGAGGAGGTGAGCTCTCAGTAGGGCCTTGAAGGGAGGAAGAGAGCGAGCTTGGCGTATGGGCAGAGGGAGGGCATTCCAGGCCAGGGGGATGACATGGCCAGGGGTCGATGGCGGGACAGGCGAGAAAGAGTCACGGTGAGGAGATTAGCGGCAGAGGAGCGGAGGGTGTGGGGTGGGCTGTAGAAGGAGAGAAGGGAGGTGAGGTAGGAGGGGGCGAGGTGATGGACAGCCTTGAAGCCGAGGGTGAGGAGTTTCTGCCTGATGCACAGGTTGATTGGTAGCCACTGGAGATTTTTGAGGAGGGGAGTAACATGCCCAGAGCGTTTCTGGACAAAGACAATCCAGGCAGCAGCATGAAGTATGGATTGAAGTGGGGAGAGACACGAGGATGGGAGATCAGAGTGAAGGCTGATGCAGTAGTCCAGACGGGATAGGATGAGAGCTTGAAAGAGCAGGGTAGTGGTTTGGACGGAGAGGAAAGGGCGGATCTTGTCAATGTTGCGGAGCTGAGACCTGCAGGTTTTGGTGATGGCTTGGATGTGAGGGGTGAATGGGAGAGCGGAGTCGAGGATGACACCAAGGTTGCGGGCTTGTGAGGTGGGAAGGATGTTAGTGCCGTCAACAGAGATGGGAAAGTCAGGGAGAGGGCACGGTTTGGGAGAGAAGACAATGAGTTCAGTCTTAGACATGTTGAGTTTTAGGTGGCGGGCAGACACCCAGATGGAGATGTCCTGAAGGCAGGAGGAGATGCGAGCCTGGAGAGAGGGAGAGAGAGCAGGGGCAGAGATGTAGATCTGGGTGTCATCAGCGTAGAGATGATAGTTGAAGCCGTGGGAGCGAATGAGGTCACCAAGGGAGTGAGTGTAGATTGAGAACAGAAGGGGACCAAGCACTGAACCTTGGGGAACCCCCACAGTAAGGGGATGGGAGGGGGAGGAGGAGCCTGCAAAAGAGACTGAGAATGAACGATCGGAGAGATAAGAGGAGAACCAGGAGAGAACGGAGTCTGTGAAGCCAAGGTCGGATAGCGTGTTGAGGAGAAGGGGGTGGTCCACAGTGTCGAAGGCAGCTGAGAGGTCGAGGAGGATTAGGATAGAGTAGGAGACTTAATGGATAGGGCACGAGGCTCGGAGTCAGAAGGACCCGGGTTCTAATCCCAGCTCTGCCACTTGTCTGCTGTGTGACCTTGGGCAAGTCATTTCTCTTCTCTGGGCTTCAGTTTCCTCATCTGTAAAATGGAGATTAAGACTGTGAGCCCTATATGGGACAGGGACTGTGTCCAACCTGATCATCTTGTATCTACCCCAGCGCTTAGTATAGTACCTGGCACATAGGAAGCACTTAACAAATATCATCAAAAAGGATTGGGCAATGACTGGAGGATTTTGAGGAGTAGAGAAATGTGCACAGAACATTTCAGAAAAAATAATCTGGGCAGCAGAGTGATGTACCAACTAGATAGGGGAGAGGGGAGAGGAAGGGAGGTCAGAGAAGAGGTCGATACAGTATTCGAGGCAGGTTGTGATAAGTGCCCCAGCATGGTTACTGCTTGGATGAAATGGAAGGAATGGAGTCTGGACACATTATGGAGAAAGAACCAACAGGATTGGGCAACAAGGTGGATGTGATGGTTGAACAAGAGAGAGAGAGGAGACAGGGATAATGCCAATATTGTGTGCTGGAGAGAAGAAGATGGTGGTAGTGTTGTCCATGCGGTGATAAAGTGAGGTGGAGGAGGGAGGATGGGAGTTCTGAATGATTGAATGAGAGAAACAGCGTGGCTAAATGGAAGGAGCCCGGGCTTGGGAGTCAGAGGTCATGGGTTCTAATTCCCGGCTCCACCACTTGTCAGCTGTGTGACTTTGGGCAAGTCACTTCACTTCTCTGGGCCTCAGTTACCTCATCTGTAAAATGGGGATTAAGACTGTGAGCCCCACGTGGGACAACGTGGTTGTCCTGATCACCTTGTATCCCCCCCCCAGCGCTTAGAACAGTGCTTTGCACATAGTAAGCGCTTAACAAATACCATTATTATTATTATTGAATGAATGAATGTAAGGGGAGAAAAATGCTACTAGAAAATCACATGATGCCAAATGCAACAATTTTGTTCTTGAATACAAGGTTTTATTTGAGGAAACAATGTAGTCTAGTGGAAAGAACCTGGGCCTGGGAGTCAGAAGACTCAGTTTCTAATCCCGGCTCTGCCGCTTGTTTGCTGTGTGACCTTGGGCAAGTCACATCACTTCTCTGTGCCTCGGTTACCTCATCTGTAAAATGGGGATTGTGACTACGAGCCCAATGTGGGACAGGGACCGAGTCCAACCTGATCCAAGAGGCCTTCCCCTGATCAAGCCCTCTTTTCCCCTACTCCCTCTCCCTTCTGCATCACCTATTCATGTGGATCCCTACTCTTTAAGCATTCGATATTCACCCCACCCTCTGCCCCACAGCACTTAGTTACATATCCATAATTTATTCATTTATATTCATGTCTGTCTTCCCCTCTAGACTGTAAGCTCCTTGTGGGCAGGGAACAGTCTACTAACTTTCTTGTATTGTACTCTCCCGAGTGCTTAGTGCAGAGTGCCTATAGCTTTGATTCTATTTGTTCTGACTATTTTGACACCTGTCTACATGCTTTGTTTTGTTGTCTGTCTCCCCCTTCTAGACTGTGAGCCTGTTGTTGGGTAGGGACCGTCTCTATATGTTGCCGACTTGTACTTCCCAAGCGCTTAGTACAGTGCTCTGCATGCAGTAAGCGCTCAATAAATGCAATTGAATGAATGAATGATCTTGCATCTACCCCAGTACTTAATACAGAGCCTGGCACATGTTAAGTGCTTAACACATACCATAAAAAAAAAAATCAATCAATTAATCAGGCAATCAGTGATACTATGTACATACCACTGTTCTAAATGCTCGGGAGACTAAAGTCTCTAGACTGTAAACTCATTACGGGCAAGGACTGTGTCTGCTAATTCTGTTGCGCTGTACTCTCCTAAGTGTTTAGTACAGTGATTTGCACATAGTAAACATTCAATAAATACCATTAATTGATTGTTAAAGGCTCAAACTCTCTGGGCCTGTTTCCTCATTTGTAAATTAAATTGGGGATTTGAGACTGCTCCCTCCCCCAGTTTCACTGTGCTCCCCATGTGGGACAGGGGCTGTGTCCAACCTGGCACCTAGTAAATGATTAACAAATATATTTTAAAAAAACAGGAAAGGGAAAGGATGAAATGGTGTTCCTTGGGCTGTCAGCTCATAACCATAGTGTACCTTGTCATCTCTCTAGGATCTCATGACTCGTTCAGCTTCTACATAGACGAAGCCTCCCCCGTTGGCCCGGAACAGCCAGAGACCGTCCAGAATTTTGTCTCCGTGTTCGGGACGGTAGCCAAAAAGCTCATGAGGAAGTGGCTGGCTACTCAAACGATGAATTTTACCGGCCAGCTGGGGGCCGGGATCCGGTATTTCGACCTCCGGATCTCCACCAAGCCCCGGGACCCGGACAACGAACTCTATTTTGCCCACGGCTTGTTCAGTGCCAAAGTCAAGGAGGGCCTGGAGGAGATCAATGAGTTCCTCACCGATCACCACCAAGAGGTGGTCTTCTTGGACTTCAACCATTTCTACGGGATGCAGAAATGTCACCACGAAAAACTGGTCCAGATGCTGAAAGACACATTTGGGAACAAAATGTGCCCAGCTATTTTTGCCCAAGAAGTCAGTCTAAAGTACCTGTGGGAGAAGGATTACCAAGTCCTAGTCTTCTACCACAGCCCTGTGGCTTTGGAGGTTCCCTTTCTCTGGCCCGGGCAGATGATGCCGGCGCCTTGGGCAAACACGACCGACCCAGAAAAGCTGATCCAGTTTCTCCAAGCGTCAATCACCGAGAGAAGAAAGAAGGGCTCGTTTTTTATTTCTCAGGTGGTGCTCACTCCCAAAGCGAGTACTGTGGTCAAGGGGGTCACCAGTGGGCTCAGAGAAACCATCACAGAAAGGTAAGGGGTCAGCTCAGGCCTACTGGCCCCTCGGAGATGTTCCTTTCGGCTTTAACTACTGGGAAGGGCCGGAGCCAAGGAATCTCATTGGGTTTTGGAGAGCAAGGACCTTGGGAAGCACTGCAGCCTAGTGGAAAGAGCACAGGCCTGGCAGTCAGAAAGACCTGGGTTCTAATCCTGTCTCTGCCGCTTGCCTCCTGCTGAGACCGTGGGCAAGTAGCTTCATTTTTCTGTGCCTCAGTTACCTCGTCTGTAAAATGGGGATTAGGACTGTGAGCCCTGGCAGGGAATTATCACTGTGTATTGTTGTATTGTACTTTCCCAAGCGCTTAGTGCAGTGCTCTGCACACAATAAGTGCTTAATAAATACAATTGAATAAATGAATGAGGGGCAGGGACTGGATCCAACCTGATATCCTGGACACAGTCCACATCCCCTGTGTGTCTATCCAGTACTATAATCCCCATTGCACAGATGAAGTAACTGAGGCAAGTGAAGTGACTTGCCCAAGGTCACACAGAAGACAAGTGGTAGAGCTGGGATTAGAACCCAGATCCTTCCGACTCCCAGGCTCATGCTCTCTCCACTGGGCCACGTTACTTCTCTTTGAACATCTGGGTGGAGGCCTGCTAGCATATCAATCGAGACCATAAATTCAGTTCCTCAGAACTGGTGATTAACATGGCACCCCCAAGCGCTTAGTACAGTGCTCTGCACACAGTGTACACTCAAAAAATCCCATTGATTGACGGTGGGAGAGGGTGTCCCTTCCAGATAGTTACCGTAGTTTCCCTTTCAATCAATCAAGGTATTTATTAAGTGCTTACCGTGTACAGAGCACTGGGTCCGCCTCTTGTCTGCTGTGTGACCTTGGGCAAGCCACTTAACTTCTCTGTGCCTCAGTTACCTCATCTGTAAAACGGGGGTTAAGACTGTGAGCCCCACGTGGGACAACCTGATTACCTTATATCTACCCCAGCGCCTAGAATAGTGTTTGGCACATAGTAAGCACTTAACAAATACCATAATAATAATTATTATTATTATTTCTATGCACATGGGAGAGGACAATACATTTTCTGCCCACAGTGAGTTTACAGTCTAGAGGGGGAGATAGACATAAATAGAAATAATTAATTTGTAAGAAACAATGAGGCTGACCCCTGGAGAGAGAGAGGATTGAATGAACCTTCCCAAGTAGTCTGTTTCATTCAACTCATTTGGACAGTTGTCCCCGTGGTGTTAATCTTGAAAGGTTTGATGAGATCAGAGAGGGGTCACTGCTATTAAGTGGGTTGGGTGAATTTTCCACCCAAGTCCTCAGCAAACTCCAGGCCACTAGGCAGAGCTTGCAGGGGATGGGACATCTGGGGAGGATCATGGACAATCAGATTGGTCCAGTGGATAGACCGCAGGCCTGGGATTTGGGAGACCTGGGTTTTAATCCTAGTTCTGCCCCTTGCCAGCTGTGTGGCCTTGTACAAGACACCTAACACTGGGCTTCTGTTCCTCATCTGTGAAATTGGGGAATTATAGACCAGTTCTAACTCCCCTTAGATGGTGAGCCCCATCCGGGGCAGGAACTGGGTCTGATCTAATTGCAACATATTTGCCTCAGCGCTTAACACAGTGCTTGGAACATAGTAAATGATGAGCAAATAACCCAACTATGGCTATTAATATTTATTATGACTACTATTATTATGACTATTTTATCGTTTTTATTATTATTACCATTATTATCGAAGAAGGAAAACCTGAGGTTTTGAGTTGTCCAGGGAGAGATCTGTAGCATGTGGATAGACCATCACATCTGCTGGACCTGATAAGCAGGTCTCTGTGTTGTGCACGAGGGGAAATGTGTTGCCTAATGGATAGAGCCTGGGCTTGGGAGTCAGGAGGACCTGAGTTCTAATCCCCATCCGCCACTTGTCTGCTGTGTGGCCTTGGACAAGTCACTTCACTTCTCTGTACCTCAGTTACCTCATCTGGAAAATGTGTTTTAAGACCGTGAACCCCATATGGGACAGGGACTGTGTGCAACCTGATTAGCTTGTGTCTACCCAAGCACTTAGTATGGTGCTTGACACATAGTAAGCATTTAACAAATACCATTAAAAAAATATTTGAGTGCTCTCTGGGAGAGCAGACCAATTTAGTGTGGAAGCATAATGCAAAGGGTATACTTTGTCCTTCAAAGAGATAATAATTGTGATATTTGTTAAACATTTACTGTGTACCAAACGCTGAGCTCAACATACTACAGTCTGATCAGACACAGTCCCTGTCCCACATAAGGCTAACAGTCTGAGGGAGAGCAGTCCCTATTTCACAGATGGGGAAACTGAGGCATAGAACAGGGAAGCGACTTGCCCAAGGTCATACAGAAGCCAAGTAGTGGAGCTGGGATTAGAACACAGGCCTCCTGTCTCTCAGGCCTGTATTTTTTCCGCTAGGCCACCCCGCATCCCATTCACAAAGAAATCACTGTTCCAAGCAGTGGTAAGGAACTGAATCACTTTATGACTCATCTCTTCAGCCTTTGTCACTGAATTTTCCTATTTGGGTTAGCAAAACTTCGAACAAGAGCATTTAGAAAACACCATTTCTCATAGTGAAATATCCCTCAGGGAAATGGACTCCAGCTTGGATTTTGGTTCAGATACTGTGATTCGATCTGCTGGTCTCCTACTTAGCAACACTTACACCCCCAGATTTTCTTCTTGTTAAGACCTGTTTTTAGTTTAATTTTTAAATGTCAATCTTAGCTCCGAAGCCTCTAACTCCCTCCAACAAAGAGGGGTCAATATGGAACATGTTCCCCCGAAGGGGAGGCAGTTGGCTCAGTTGCTAGATTTGCCAGATTTTGACAGATGATGAGGCTGTGTAATCAATAATAATAATAATAATAATAATAATAATGGTGTTTGTTAAGCGCTTACTATGTGCCAAGCACTGTTCGAAGCACTGAGTTAGATACAAGGTAATCAGGTTGTCCCATGTGGGGCTCACAGTCTTAACCCCCATGTTACAGAAGAGGGAACTGAGGCACAGAGAAGTTAGGGGACTTCCCAAAGTCACATAGCTAATAGGTGGCAGAGCTGGGATTAGAACTCGCTACCTCTGACCCCTAAGCCCATGCTCTTTCCACTGAGCTATGCCGTATTTGTTAAGACCTTCCTATAATAATAATAATAATAATGATAATAATTATAATTATTATTATTATTATAATAATGGCATTTATTAAGTGCTTACTATGTGCCAAGCACTGTACTAAGTGCTGGAGCAGATACAAGCAAATTGGGTTGGCCACAGTCCCTGTCCCAAATGGGGCTCACAGCCTCAATCCCCATTTTACAGATGAGGTAACAGGCACAGAGAAGTGAAGCAACTTGCCCTAGGTCACACAGCAGACAAGTGGCAGAGCTGGGATTAGAACCCATGAACTTCTGACTCTCAGGCCTGGGCTCTGTCTACTATGCCAGGTCAGGAGTGTGGGGCTCAGTCTATCCTGCCTCTCTCTCCTCGTCTCCACTAGAAGCAGTGCCCTTTGGAATCAGGTTCCCATTGCGGCTCTGAAATTATCATGATTATTTCAGGCTTTGGTTGAGTGTTTCCGCTGTGCTGAGCACTGAGATGATGCGGTAGTAATAGTATTTATTGAGCACTTACTGTACCGTACCGTACTAACCATGCTGGGAGAGAATACATGGCTGGGAATTAGACGGGGGCTCACAATCTAAGAATGTAAGTGGAGGCGAGGGCGCTGGAGACAGACACATCAGATGTGATGAAACACTAAAACATTAAAATGGCAAAAAGCACAGAAGTACACAAAATAAAAAGTCAGTAGGGTGCTGTGGCTAGAGGAGCAGAATTTCAGGCTCCCCGTGGTTCGGAGTTCAGCACACAGCTGTAGCCACAGCGATCACTCCAGTAGCCACCAGTTTTCCCAAGGTTTTGCAGAAGCCACCTGTTGTGTGCATTTTTTCTCTTTCCTGATGTGGTGGAAGGCGGGAGGGGAGGAAGAGGAGAAGGAAGAGAGACAGTCCCTGTTCCAGCATGGCTGCCTGTCCAGTGTGGGGACACAAAGAGCGGGCGGCAGCAGCTTTAAATCCCTGGCCCTCTTGGAATATCTAAGAGGGGAATGTAGGGAAGAATTGTTTGGAGCTAGGCTGCTGTCTTCGAGTGAAGTTTTCTAGTTGACTGGGGATAAGGCCTCTCAGGGGACAATCTTCTTGGTCCTCATTTTATTTTTTTCCAAAGGTAACTGGAAGAGTGTTACAGTTCGGGATTATGAAGGATGTTCAGGCTGCCTTTACCAACCCAATATGCAGTAACACCTGACCTTTGGCTTCCAGGTCCTCAGTCAGTCAATCAATGGTATTTATTGAGCGCTTACTGGGTGTGGTGAACTGTACTAAGCACTTGGGAGAATCCAAAATAAAAGAGTAGATGTAAGCGATCCCTACTCACAAGCAGCTTGCAGAATTGGGAGGAAGACAAGTATGAAAATAAATTATAGACAGAGATGTACATAAGTGCTGTGTGGCTGGGGTAGCGTGTGCGCAGAGCACTGTACTAATCACTTGGGAGATTACAATATAGCAATGTAACAGACACATTCCCTGCCCATAACGAGCTTACAGTCTAGAGGGGGTGAATGGCATCCTTCCACTTCTTTCCCCCATTAGAGTAGAGGCTTCTTGTGGGCTAGAAATGTGTCACTTCCAGTTTTTGTATGTGTTTTTTTTTTATGGTATTTGTTAAGTGCGTACTATGTGCCAGGCACTATACTAAACACTGAGGTAGATGTAAGCTAATCAGGTGGAACACAGTCCATGTCTCACATGGGGCTCACAGGCCTTATCCCCATTTTGCAGATGAAGTAACTGAGGCACAGAGAAGTTAAGTGACTTATCCAAGGTCACACAGCAGACTGTCGGCAGAGCCAGAATTAGAACCGAGGTCACTCCCAAGCATTTATTTTAGGGCATTGCCTTCAGAAGTTGTTCAATAAATGCTGTACTTACTATTAAATAATGATTCAGATACGCTACTTATTTTTTCATATATTTTTTCAGTGATTTGTCTTTCTCTACTTTGGCTTTTACCATCTGTGCCTCTGGATCTTCCCACTGCTTCCTCTACTTGAAAATAATTTGTATTAATCAGTATGGAAATAATAATAATTGTGGTACTTTTTAAGTGTTTACTCTGTGCCAAGCACTCTTCTAAGTGCTGGGGGTAGATACAAGTTAATCAGATTAGACATAGTCCCTGTTCCACCTGGGGCTCACATTCTTAATCCCCATTTTACAAATGAAGTAACTGAAGCCCAGAGAAGTAAAGTGACTCATCCAAGGTCACACAGCAGACTTGTGGCAGAGCTGGGATTAGAACCCAGGGCCTTTTGACTCCCAGGCCTGTGCTTCCTCCACTAGGCCATGCTGCTTCTCATTAAGCCTCAGTGGTATTTTCCTGCCTCTCCTCTAGCATGGCTCAGTGGAAAGAGCCCGGGCTTTGGAGTCAGAGGTCATGGGTTCAAATTCCAGCTCCGCCACTTGTCGGCTGTGTGACTTTGGGCAAGTCACTTCACTTCTTTGGGTCTCAGTTCTCTCATCTGGAAAATGGAGATTAAGATTGTGAGCCCCACGTGGGATAACCTGATCACCTTTTATCCTCCCCAGCACTTAGAACAGTGCTTTACACATAGTAAGTGCTTAATAAATGCCATTATTATTATTATTATTAAACTGCAGGCTCTTGGAAGGTGTGAGCCATGTGCTGTGCTTTAATCTAAACACTGGTCCCAAGTGTCCAATCCCGACATCCTGCAAACAGCAAGCATTCAGTACAGTGCTCTGGGCATAGTAGGCACACAGTACAGTGTTCTGCATGCAGTCGGTACGTGACCTAGCAGTCTGCACACAACAGGTGTCCAGTACAGTTCTCCAGATGGGCTTCCAATACAGCAGTTTGCACACAATACGTGCCTATGACAGAGAACTGCACACGACCAGAGCCCAATAAGTACTACTGACAGTGAAGATGATAAAGATGATGATGATGGCAAAGTGCCCCTAATAGAAGCCAGAGCCTTCCTTAGATGGAAGCCACTTTGGAAAGACCCTGCTCTTCAGAGAGGGAAAAGAAAAGTTCTGGAAATGGGTCTATTCCTGGAGTGCTATTCAGCCAGCTGCGAATGAACTAGTTTATAATGCTAATGATAATTGGACACAAATAGCTAAAGGCAATGGCTTGGCGGCCATAATCACCCCAAGTATGAAATCACAGCTGGCTTTAAAAATGTCTTCCCACTGCATCTCCCCACCAGATCATCTGGGGAGCTATTTCTGGGACTTGGTCTCGTTACTGGGCATGGGTGGAGTGTGGGTAGTGACACAGTGGTCTGTGACTTCACCGACGGATGCGAGAATTACAGAATGTCCTTTGGAAATACACGGGAGATCCAATATCCAAAAAAAAAAATTATAATTAGTCAATGAACTCATTGCAATCACTGCTGTTAATCGGAGCTCTAGGCTGAAAAGCTGTTACCAAAATGACTTAGCTCTAGTTTAAAATACACCAGCAGTGGGAGAAAAATCAAACAACAGAGCTCCAGGAAGTTTGTTTCAGATGCTTACTCATCAGCCTTTGTGTGTGTAAAATGTTTTCCTTCCATTTACCTTAGAAACCCCAATGCCATTATCATAATGATAGTAGTCCTCATCAGTATTTGTTTCCTACCTGATGAATCCCCTACTTTCAGCAAATGCTCCCCAGCCCCTATTACGGTGCTCTCCACAGTTATTGTCAATGGTATTTACTAAGCACATACTAAGTGCAGAGCACTGCACAAAGCACTTGGGAGAATAAAATACACCGAAGTGGGTAGATATGTTCCCTGCTCACAAGGAGCTTACAGTCTTAGATGGGGGAGACAGACATCAATACCAATAAATTATTTATGGTATATAATTTATAAATGTGTACATTAGTGCTTTAGTATTGAGGTTGGGGCAGATCCACGAGCACAGATCCAAGTGCATAGATGGTGCAGAAGAGAGAGGGGGCCAGGGAGAGGTGGGTTTAATCAAGGAAGGCCTCTTATTTGGGGAAGTTGCCACCCAGTACAGTGCTCCTTCTATTATGGGTCTTCAATATTTTCTCCTTTATTTTTAGCCGTCCTGGGTTCTGATCTTGGCTCTGCCACTTGTCTGCTGTGTGACCTTAGACAAGTCACTTAACTTTTCTGGGCCTCAGTTACCTCATCTGTAAAATGGGGATTAAGATGGTGAGCCCTGTTTGGGTCAGGGACTGTGTCTAACCTGCTTAGGTTGTAGCTATCTCAGTACTAGGACAGAGTATGAGCCGTTGGATTTGGCAAGCAGGAGGTCATTGGTGACCTTTGAGAGCGCAGTTTCCGTGGAATGAAGGGGGCGGAAGCCAGACTGGAGGGGGTCGAGGAGAGAGTTGTTGTTGAGGAATTCTAGGCAGCGCGTGTAGACAACTCGTTCAAGGAGTTTGGAAAGGAATGGTAGGAGGGATATGGGACGATAACTAGAAGGTGAGGTGGGGTCAAGAGAGGGTACCAGTCTCAGCTACAGGAGGGAGAGTCAAGCAGAGGCCTGTCCATCCATTCCTAGCTTGGGCAGTGGTTAGCGAGTGGAAGGCAATCTGCTACGAGTCAAAACTCACCTGTGCTGGGCAGCAGCATCGGGGAGAGAGTTGAGGGTGGAGACTCAAGTTTACTGTGCGGAAAGAGGCAGTGTTAAACCGCTTCCGTATTTCTACCAGGAAAACTCTACGGATCCACTATCAGAATGATGTCTGATGGAGTTGGGGTATTCTGGGAGTGATGTGTCCATGGCATCACTAAGGGTTGGAGTCGACTCGAAGGCATCAGACAAGACAAGGCACATTCCTTGTCCTCAATGAGCTTACAGTCTAGAAGAGGAGATGGAGATTAATATAAATAAATGTTACAGATATGTACATAAGTGCCATGGAGCTGAGGGAGGGGAGAATTAAGGGAGGAAATCCAAGTGCAAGGGTGGCGCAGAAGAGAGTGGGAGAAGAGGAAATGAGGGCTTTGTTGAGAAAGGTCTCATGTGAGGGTGGGCATTATTTCAGGACAGAGGAAAGATGTGAGTGAGGGGTCAGTAACGAGATAGATCAGGTTGGCATTAGAAGATCAAAGTTGGTGGCCTGGGTTGTAGTAGAAGAGCAGAGAGGGAAGATAGGAGGGGTAAGGTAAATGAGTACTTTAAAGCCAATGATAAGGAGTTTCTGTTGGATGCCGAGGTGGAGGGGCAACTACTGGAGGTTCTTGAGGAGTGGGGAAACAAGGACTGAGTGGCTTTGTAGAAAAAATGATTCAGGCAGCCGAGTGAAGTATGGACTAAAGTGGGGAGAGACAGGAGACAGGGAAGTCAGCAAGGAAGCTGATGCAGTAATCAAGGAGGCATATTCACTCATTCATTCATTCGTTCATTCATTCAATCATATTTATTGAGCACTTACTACATGCAGAGAACTGTAGTAAGTGCTTGGAAAGTACAATTCAGCAACAAATAGAGACAATCCCTACCCAAGAAATGGGTACCCAAGAACAGTCTAGAGGGAGGAGACAGACATCAAAACAAGTAAACAGGCATTAATAGCATCAATATAAATAAATAAAATTATAGGTATATGCACATCATTATAAAATAAATGGAATAATAAATATGTACATATATACATGTAGTGCTGTGGGGTGGAGACGGGGTGGTAGAGCAGAGGGAGGGAGTTGGGGTGATGGAGAGGGGAGGAGGAGCAGAGGGAAAGGGGGGGCTTAGTCTGGGAAGGCCTCTTGGAGGAGGTGAGCTCTCAGTAGGGCTTTGAAGGGGGAAAGTGAGCTGGCGGATGTGAGGAGGGAGGGCATTCCAGGCCACTGGTAGGATTTGGGCCAGGTGTTAACAGCGGGACAGGTGAGAATGAGGCACATTGAGAAGCACCAGAGAAGTGGAATGTTCGGGCTGGGCCATAGAAGGAGAGAAGGGAGGTGAGGTAGGAGGGGGCAAGGTGATGGAAAGCTTTGAAGCCAATAGTGAGGAGTTTTTGCTTTATAAGAAGGTTGATAGGGAACCACTGGAGATTTTTGAGGAGGGGAGTGACATGCACAGAATGTTTCTGTAGAAAGATAATCTGGGCAGCAGAGTGAAGTATAGACTGAAGTGGAGAGAGACAGGAGGGATCAGAGAGGATAGGTTAGGATAAGTGCTTGGATTAGTGTGGTAGCAGTTTGGATGGAGAGAAAAAGGTGGATTTTAGCTATGTTGTGAAGGTTGAACTGCCAGGATTTGGTGATAGATCGAATGCGTGGGTTGAATGAGAGAGATGAGTAGGGTATAATGCCAAGGTTACGGATTGTGAGACAGGAAGGATGGAGGTGCCGCCTACAGTGATGGGAAAGTCATTGGGAGGACATTGGGAGAGTACAATACAGTTGTTAGACACAAATTCCTGTCTTCCAGTAGCTTATAATCAAATGGGAGACAGAATCTAAGGAGATGTAAACAAGTGCTGTGCTTGTTGGGTTAGGAGGAAAGGTCATTTCAGTCCCAAAGACTTGGCTTTCTCTTTCTAAACCATGTGGATCTAAGGCATAAATCGCCTTTGATCCATTTAGATTTACCCAATTAAACCAACATATTTGTGGACCTCTTTTCCCCAAAGGGCTATTCCATCCCAGATCACTTTGAGCACTCTGAGAGTGAGGCTGCAAGTCAAAATTGACTTGACCTGACATGTTTAGTCTAAAACTATCTTTCGCCACTTGAACCCTTAGAAAATTATCTGGAATTTCTCCTGCATTTCCTCAGCCCCTCTGATAACTATTTTAGAAAGTTTGGTTAACCTAAAAGCCGCCAAAAGGTTTTTAAAGTCCAAAGAGGAGGAACAAAAGCTGTTTTCAGCGGTCGGAAAAGCATTCGGATATACACAGGTGCTTTGTGCTTGGAGAATTCAAAGCAGCAAGATCTTAAAATTGTCAAGCACCTAACTCGAATAAAGTTGGCTTACATAAGATGGTTGCTGCCTAACTCTTCACCCATCACTTACATGAACACTCAGGCAGAAAGGAAAAAAAAAACCCCAAGATTTATAGAAAGGACATCTCAATAATATTTTTATTGTATATCCTAAATGGTCCAGGGAGGTATGAATATATAACGAAAGGTTTACTGCATCATTATCATCATAGTGTTTAATGAGCACTTACCATATACACTCATACCCAACATTGGCTGAGCACTAAACTGGGTTCTTAGGAGCATATAATAGAAGTAAAAGGTTTCAAAGAACTTACGATCCAATGGGAGAGAAAAGCAGACCAAACTGAATATGTCTAAAACCTGAATTTATCTTCTCAGCCTCATTCTTCCATCTAAATTTCCCCTCTCTGTTGATAATGCCGCTATCCTCCCTGTCCCAGAAACCCACCACCTTGGTATCATCTTTAGCATTTTGCTACCTTTTAACCCTCACATCGGGACGACCGCTAAATCCTGCCAATTCTTCATCCCCACACTATTTCTCAGTTTAAATTATTAAGGCTTGAAAAATGTGTTTACTCACATAATCTCCGTCCTCCACTATTTTTGAGGGGGCAATAAAAGGTTATTTTTTCCAGCAGTGATAGCGGCGAAGAAGAGAAGGTCAGAACCTTGCCAACAGTGCAGATACAAGCCAGCTCCTGGAGAAGTAGTGTAGTGTAGTCTTTTAGACTGTAAGCCCACTGTTGGGTAGGGACTGTCTCTATATGTTGCCAACTTGTGCTTCCCAAGCGCTTAGTACAGTGCTCTGCACACAGTAAGCGCTCAATAAATACGATTGATTGATTGATTGATAGTGACCAAAGTGTCTTAGAGTCTGTGAACTCGTGGGACATGACACCTCCTCAAAAAAACCTGCTCATTCTTGACATAACATCTATAAAGAGTTCCCAAAGCCAGAATGCCACTAAACTGTAAGCACTTAGTTCGGTGCTCTACACGCAGATATCTGCCTGCCTTCCTATTTGGACTATGTGGGACAGAGACTGTGTCAGACCTGATTAACTTGGAATTACCCCAATGCCTAGAACAGTGCTTGGCACATAGCAAATGCCAGCATACCAAATACAATGCTCAGTTGGTGCTCTGTTTATAATAAGCACTGAGTATAGTGCTTTGCCCACAGCAGACAACTGGGACAGTGCTCTGCACACAGATGCTCAATGCAGTTCTCTCTGTATAATTGGCACACAGTTCAGTTCTCTTCACATAGTAGATATCTGCTCTGCACTTAAGTGATCAGTATAGTGCTCTCTGTACAGTCAACACCCATTAGGCGCTCAAGAAATACTGATGATGAAGACAAAATTAGGCAGAGGATCTCAAAATAAAAATTCGATTTGCCAGTGATTTGCTTGAGAAGCAGCATGGCTCAGTGGAACGAGCACAGGACTTTGGAGTCAGAGGTCATGGGTTCAAACCCAACTCTGCCAATTGTCAGCTGTGTGACTTTGGGCAAGTCACTGCACTTCTCTGTGCCTCAGTGATCTCATTTGTAAAATGGGGATTAAGACTGTGAGCCCCCGTGGGATGTGATCACCTTGTAACCTCCCCAGTGCTTAGAACGGTGGTTTGCACATAGTAAGCAGTTAATAAATGCCATTATTATTGTTATCATTATTATTAGGGCACTGATATTCAGAATGTCAGATTTGTTCTTTACTATCTTTGGGTAACGGGTGAAACTCATTTATTTTTCCACCTACCCCAGATCTATTTTATTAAAGTATACATTTAATTAAGTTGTTTCCCAAAACCATAGTATCCATTTCCAGGGATGCAGCAGTGCAGCCAGGTGTGAGCTCATTGTGGGCAGGAATGTGTCTGTCTGTCATTATTATTGTACTCTCCCAAGCCCTTAGTACAGTGCTTTGCCCACAGTGAGTGCTCAGTAAATACAATTGAATGAATGAATGTGGGAAATACAGCTGCGGTTGAATACTTGGCGACCAGACTGCTGGCAGTGGGGTTGTCGGAGAGACTGGTGAGGGAGTCCTGGCCTATAGGATCCATTCAGAAATATGCTTTTAACTCAAGCCGAGGTGTAAATATTTGTTGCCACGGGAACCAAGATTCTGTCTGAGAAAAATCAGATTGGCTTTCCGTCACCTACAAAAGACCCAGTCCTTGTCTGTGATCTCTGAGAAAGTAGCATGGCATAATAGATAGAGCCCGGGCTTGAAGCAGTGTGGCTTAGTGGAAAGAGCCCGGGCTTGGGAGTAAGAGGTCATGGGATCTAATCCCACTTCTGCCACTTGTCAGCTGTATGACTTTCACTTAACTTCTCTGGGCCTCAGTTACCTTATGTGGAAAATGGGGATGAAGTCTGTGAGCCCTCCATGGGACACCCTGATTACTTTGTATCTACCTCAGCGCATAGAAGAGTGCTTTGCACATAGTAAGCGCTTAACAAATGCCATCATTATTATGATTATTATTATTTTTGTCTGCTCTGTGACCTTGGGCAAGTCACTTTGCTTCTCTGTGCTTCAGTTACCACATCTCTAAAAGGGAGATTGAAACTGTGAGCCCCAGGTGGGACAGGGACTGTGTCCAACCTGATTTGCTTGTGTCCACCCCAGCGCTTAGTACAGTGCCTGGAGAAAAGTAAGCACTTAACAACTACCATTGTTATTACTATTAGAGTGTAAGATCCTTGAGGGCAGAGATCATGTGCTTGTCTTCTGGCCTACTCTACGAAGCACCCAGTACAGTGGTTTGCACACAGTAGATGCCCCTGTAAAGTGCTCTGAGTAAATCCCCATTCTGCCATTTGCCTGCTGTGGGACTTTGGGCAAGTCATGTAACTTCTTGGTGTCTAATTTTCCTCATGTGTAGAGTGAGAGTTCAATGCTTGTTCTGCCTCCTACTTGGGCTGTGAGCTCCCTGTGGGAGGGGACTGTGTGTGACCTGATTACCTTGGATTTACCTCAGCTTTTAGTACAGTGCTTGGCTCATAGTAAATGCTTAATAAGTACCACCATCATCATCAGCAGTAGGCACAGCACTGTGCAGAGCACTTTAGAGAGAAAAAGGAGCATAAAGTAAATGATCCCGTGAAGATTTTACAATTCCAGAATCCCACTGGCATTCTCCTATACCTTCTCTTGGGCCTTCCTCTAATCACTCAATTAATGCTATTTATTGAGCACTACCGTATGCATAATGCTGTACTAAGCTTTTGGGAGAGTACAATATTCATTCAAACGTATTTCCTTCAGTCACATTTATTGAGCACTTACTATGTACAGAGCACTGTACTAAGCACTTGTGAAAGTACAATACAGCAACAGAAAGTACATTACAGCAACAGAGTGTTGCTGTACAATACAGCAGAGTTGGAAGACACATTTCCTGGGCCCTTCCCAATAGAGCGTAAAGCAAGCTTTTGTGGGGGCATATTCCTTTTAGGTGCTCACTTTGCTACCCTGAATAAAGTGTGAGTCATTCATTCATTTAATAGTATTTATTGAGTGCTTACTGTGTGCAGAGCACTGTACTAAGCGCTTGGGAAGTACAATTCAGCAACAGAGACGATCCCTGCCCACAACAGGCTCACAGTCTAGAAGGGGGAGACAGACAGCAAAACAAGTAAACAGGCATCAGTAGCATCATTATAAATAAATAGAATTATAGCTATATAAGCATCATTAATAAAAATAAATAGAATTATGATTATAAATGTGTACATACATATACACATGCCATAGGGTGGGGGGGTAGAGTAAAGAAAGTGAGTTGGGTCAATGGGGAGGGGAGGGGGAGCAGAGGAAAAGGGGGGCTTAGCCAGGGAAGGCCTCCTGGAGGAGGTGATGCATCCAATATCTAGGAGCCAGAAGGTGAGCTAAATAGTAGGCATCTCTGCATATTAGTTCCAATGTATTTTTGCTACGTGATGGGAGAGAATTCCTAAGGAAACCCTAGCTAGGGATGCTAGGATGTTTTTGTGTGTGTGTGTGTGTGTGTGTGTGTGTGTGAACTTGTACTTCCCAAGTGCTTAGTACAGTGCTCTGCACACAGTAAGCGCTCAATAAATACGATTGAATGAATGTATATATGTATATGTATATATGTTTGTACATATTTACTACTCTATTTTACTTGTACATATTCTATTTATTTTATTGTACTTTCCAAGTGTTTAGGACAGTTCTGTGCACACAGTAAGCACTCAATAAATACGATTGAATGAATGAATGAATGAATGAATTTGGTTTATATGTTTTGTTTTGCTGTTTGTGTCCCCCTTCTAAACTATGAGCCCGCTGTCGGGTAGGGACTGTCTCTATATGTTGCCAACTTGTACTTCCCAAGCGCTTAGTACAGTGCTCTGCACACAGTAAGTGCTCAATAACTACGATTGAATGAATGAATGAATGTGTGTGTGTATGTGTGTGTGTGTGCATGCATATGTGTGTCTGGCTTTCTTCATGTGTGTCTACTGTGTCAGCGATATGCTGACCAGTTCAAGAAACAAGAAGCATCATCATGGCCTCATAGAAAGAGTATGGGCCTGGGAATCAGAAGACCTAGGTTCCAATTCCCAGTCTCCCAATTCAATCAATCAATTAGTTGTATTTATTAAGAGCGAGTGAGTTCTCCAAGGGAGTGGGGATAGATGGAGAATAGAAGGGGGCACAGAACCGAGGCTTGAAGGAGTCCCACAGTTAGGGGTTGGGAGGCAGAGGAGGAGCCAATGAAAGAAACCGAGAATGAGCAGCCAGAGAGATAGGAGGAGAACCAGGAGAGGACGGTATCGGTGAAGCTAATGTTAGATAACGTTTCCAGGAGAAGGGGGTGGTACTTGTTTTGTTTTGTTGTTTGTCTCCCCCTTCTAGACTGTGAACCTGTTGTTGGGTAGGGACTGTATCTATATGTTGCCAACTTGTACTCCCAAGCGCTTAGTACAGTGCTCTGCACACAGTAAGCACTCAATAAATATGGTTGAATGAATGAATGAATGAATGGAAGGCAGCTGAGATGTTGGGAAGGACTAGGATGGAGTAGAGGTGGTTGAGATGGCAAGGACATCATTTGGTGACCTTTGAGGGAGCAGTTTCTGTAGAGTGAAGGGGATGAAAACCAGATTGGAGAAGAGAGATTGGTCAAGGAGAGAATTCGAGGAGGGGGAACTGGGGGCAACAGTTACAGACAATTTCCTCAAGGAGTTTGGAGAGGAATGGTCGGAGGGAGATGGGGCAGTAACTGGAGGGAGTCATGGGGTCAAAGAACTTTTTTTAGGATAGGGGATTCACACTTCTAAGTGTGAATCAATCAATCGGTCAACAGTATTGAGCACTTACTGTGTGCAGAGCAATGTACTAAGCATTTGGGAGAGTACAATACAATATTAGGAAGACATGCTCCCTTTTCACAAGGAGTTTACAGTCCTGAGGATTGCATATGTGGACATTGAATAGCTATTGTTCTCGAAAAGTTTGCTAGCTTTATTCATTTAGTGAATGATGACTATGAGCCAAAGGGTGAAAAGCAAGCAGCGAAATAATAATAATAATAATAATGGCATTTGTTAAGTGCTTACTATGTGCAAAGCACTGTTCTAAGCGCTGGGGGGATACAAGGCGATTCATTCATTCAATCATTTATTGAGTGCTTACTGTGTGCAGAGCACTGTACTAAGCGCTTGGGAAGTACAAGATGATCAGGTTGTCCCACATGGGGCTCACAGTCTTAATCCCCATTTTACAGATGAGGTAACTGAGGCACAGAGAAGTGAAGTGACTTGCCCAAAGTCACACAGCTGACAAGCGGCAGGGTCGGGATTAGAACCCATGACCTCTGGCTCCCAAACCCGTGCTCTTTCCACTGAGCCACGCTGTTTTTCCGGCCAAAATTATCTTAGTATCGGGATCCTCTTGCACTAGCTTGTGGGGAAATGATTAGGAGAAACGAGAAAAAAACCAAAATGAATACTGCCGAGACAGCGATACAAACTTCATCAAAATTTGTACAAAAATCTGGTTTCCCATGTGCCCTAGAGTGCCTCAGCATGCAAAGCATGGCCAGCTGCAATATTGCCCGATTTGCCCATAATTATCAGTGCCAGCATGATCCACAAAACCTGGGTCTATAAAAAGACCTCACACTGCCGCTCCCTCAGGGCTGATGAGGGGTTTTTGCCTTCATAATTCAATGACTCTAAAACTCCCTGACAGAGTGCTTTGTGAAAGAAAAGTAACCTTATTCATTAGTTTGTCGGGTTTAGGTTCCGTGGAACCTGCTGAAAATTTGACCCTCAAGGAAGACTTAGAATCCATTTTTCAGAGTTCATTTTTTTTTAAATATTGCTGTAAGATTTATTAGAATCTTACAAGGGAAATGGCCAAGAACCAAGCTTTCCACACTGTCATTGTAGGCATGATTCAGGGTCACCTGGTGTCTCTCCCTACATTTACTACTTTCGATGGGTAAGTTGAGAAGGGAAGATCAGACTCATGTTCTGTGTCCTTTGAATTTTTTTAATTCATTCATTCAATCATATTTATTGAGCGCTTTCTGTGTGCAGAGCCCTGTACTAAGCGCTTGGTAAGTACAAGTTGGCAACATATAGAGACGGTCCCTACCCAACAGCGGGCTCATAGTCTAGCAGGGGAGACAGACAACAAAACACAGCATGTGGACAGGTGTCAAGTCATCAGAATAAATAGAAGTAAAGCTAGATTCATTCATTCATTCAGTTGTATTTATTGAGCGCTTACTGTGTGCAGAGCACTGTACTAAGCGCTTGGGAAGTACAAATTGGCAACATATAGAGACGGTCCCTACCCAACAGTGGGCTCACAGTCTAGAAGGGGGAGTACCGCTAATCTCCTCACCGTACCTCGTTCTCGCCTGTCCCGCCGTCGACCCCCGGCCCACGTCATCCCCCGGGCCTGGAATGCCCTCCCTCTGCCCCTCCGCCAAGGTAGCTCTCTTCCTCCCTTCAAGGCCCTGCTGAGAGCTCACCTCCTCCAGGAGGCCTTCCCAGACTGAGCCCCTTCCTTCCTCTCCCTCTCGTCCCCCTCTCCATCCCCCCATCTTATCTCCTTCCCTTCCCCATAGCACCTGTATATATGTATATATGGTTGTACATATTTATTACTCTATTTATTTATTTATTTATTTGTTTTACTTGTACATTTCTATCCTATTTTATTTTGTTGGTATGTTTGGTTCTGTTCTCTGTCTCCCCCTTTTAGACTGTGAGCCCACTGTTGGGTAGGGACTGTCTCTATGTGTTGCCAATTTGTACTTCCCAAGCGCTTAGTACAGTGCTCTGCACATAGTAAGCGCTCAATAAATACGATTGATTGATTGATTGATTGATTGGTCCCTCGTTGACTTTTTCAGTCGCACACACAGCTATAGGTGAATTTCAGTACCAGCATGGTCTTCGAATACGATGGGCAACTACCGTATTTACTTATGAAATTGCCAATTTGGGGGGCGGAAATCAATTATTATTTTTTGTCCTGCATAGTTGCCTCTCCTTGACTTTGACACAGTGGTTATCACGGATATCCTACAGTCTCTCTTTTGCATCTGCAATTCTTCCCAGCATGGATAGATGTGATTCCAGGCAAAATACAGTCTCTCGCAGATTAAAACATTTATAGCTAGTGGCGCCACCGATATTTACTTAACTTTGTGCTTTTTATGTTCGATAACCCTTTCACACTCCCTCCTTCCAATGAAGCTTAATGGATCATTTCCCTGTTATTTTCAAAAACATCTATACCCTGCCCCTGTTGAAAGCACCTAATCTACGAAGACAGTATTGTGATGTCGGGAGGCCTGTAAATTATGAAATATAACTGGCTACATACAAAGTAGAGATGTTGTGCTCATTCCCTCCTTGGTATTGCTGCAACTTGCCACTCCCTCTCAACAGGAAGCAGCAGAAACCATGGCAGTGAGTGACACCTCCCCCATGCTTTGCCTCTCGGGCTCTGCCCCCACAACCCGCAGTCCACCCCTGAGACTCCACTCGAACACCCCACCACCATTCCCACACTGAAAGTGTCAGGGAAGGGCAGTGAGCAACCAAGGAGGAAAAGTTGGAGCAAGAGAGAAGGCCTTACGTGCATGAAACTTTCACTTTCATTCATTCAGTCATATTTATTGAGCACTTACTGTATGCAGAGCACTTTACTAAGCGCTTGGACTCATTTTGAATTTGGTGCACGATTCAAAGAGAAGGGGTCTTATCTTAGCCAACTAGATGGGGATCGCCTAAGAAAATGGCTTCCTTTGGATAGTAGGACCTATCCAATGCAAGTATCAGCGTGGCTCAGTGGAAAGAGCACAGGCTTTGGAGTCAGAGGTCATGGGTTCAAATTCCAACTCTGCCAATTGTCAGCTGTGTGACTTTGGGCAAGTCACTTAATTTCTCTGTGCCTCAGTTACCTCATCTATAAAATGGGGATTAAGACTGTGAGCCTCCCGTGGGACAACCTGATCACCTTGTAACCGCCCCAGTGCTTAGAACAGTGCTTTGCACATAGTAAGTGCTTAATAAATGCCATCATTATTATTATTATTAAGAATCAACCTAAACTTTGACGGCAGGGCTCATGTCTACTTCCTCTGTGGTACTCTCCCAAGCACTTAGTACATTGCCCTGCACAGAGCAAGCACTCAATAAGTACCACAGATGGATTAAACCAAATCAGAATCACTCTGTAATTATTTCCATGTCTGCCCCATTAATGCCAGCTCCTTGAAGGCAGGGAATCTCTCACTTTGCTGTTGTGTACTTCCCACGTGCTTAATATAGTGCATTGCACTTAATGGTTGCTCAATAGATACAGCTACTATTACTATCACTTAATCAATCAGTCAGTAGTATTTATTGAACACTTATTGTGTGAAAAGCACTGAAGCAGCATGGGTCAGTGGAAAGAGCCTGGGTTTGGGAGCCAGAGGTCATGGGTTCTAATCCCATCTCCGCCACTTGCCGGCTGTGTGACTTTGGGCCAGTCACTTAACTTCTCTTGGCCTCAGTTACCTCATCTGTAAAATGGGGATTAAGACTGTGAGCCCCCTGTGGGACAACCTGATCACCTTGTAACCTCCCCAGTGCTTAGAACAGTGCTTTGCACATAGTAAGTGCTTAATAAATGCCATTATTATTATTATTATTAATAGAACAGAGATGGCAGACACATTTTCTGCCCACGGTAAGCTTGCAATCTAGAGGAGGTAGTTAGTTTTCTGACTTCCTTTGAGAAGACTGTGAGCCCGTTATTGGGTAGGGATTGTATCTATCTGTTGCCAAATTGTACTTTCCAAGCACTTAGTACAGTGCTCTGCACACAGTAAGCACTCTATAAATACGACTGAATGAACGAATGAACAAGCCCAATGAGGCAATTTCATCGAGTTTCACTTCTATTGACTCTTGCTGTTCTTCATTAGATGGGAAGGGGACAAAGTAACATTTTCTGTTCAAAGCTCTGGGCCTTATTGATTCCTGGCTGACGCCCGGTGTGATCAATCATACTAAAATATTCATTTAGTCCCTGGGCTCGAGACAGATGAAATGCATTTACAAACTTCATAGAGCAACCGAAGGACATTGAATATTGATCAGTCTTTGAGCAGGGCAATGGCCTGCAGCTTGGATGCTATCATGGCCAAAAAAATGTTCTCTTGCGAAGACTTCTATTTTGGGTCACTGAAGCATTGCCTTGCTCCAGTGCCCTGTGGACTGAGTTGTACATGGGGCCATCACTTTATCCACCGCTGACTCTGATATACAGCTTATTCCAATAATCACTTACCATATGCCGAGTCCAGGAACAGTCGATAAATATTTAATCTGTTCAGGCCCTTGGGACAGGGTTTGATTTACTTAGACTGTGAGCCGCCTGTGGGTTTACTACTCTATTTATTTTGTTAATGATGTGCATTTAGCTTCAATTCTATTTATTCTGATGACTTGACACCTGTCCACATGGTTTGCTTTGTTGTCTGTCTCCCCCTTCTAGACTGTGAGCCCGTTGTTGGGTAGGGACTGTCTCTATATGTCCCCAACTTGT
Source organism: Tachyglossus aculeatus (assembly GCF_015852505.1). Lineage (NCBI taxonomy): Eukaryota > Metazoa > Chordata > Mammalia > Monotremata > Tachyglossidae > Tachyglossus > Tachyglossus aculeatus. The sequence continues at coordinate 59,826,197 of NC_052068.1, read as the reverse complement.
ACTTCCCAAGCGCTTAGTCCAGTGCTCTGCACACAGTAAGCGCTCAATAAATATGATTGAATGAATGAATGAATGACAGGGATTGAGTCTGACCTGATGGTCTTGGATCTAACCCAGTGCTTAGTACAGTACCTGGTACATTGGAACGGCTTAACAAATACCACCAGGATTACTAATATGAAATTCAGGCATTAAATGCAGTTGAGTGAATTTTAGAGACCAAATCTTGAGCATGCTCTCCCTCCTCCTTATTCATTCAACCACATTTATTGAGTGCTTTCTGTGTGCAGAGCACTGTACTATGGGCTTGGGAGAGTAAGTACAACAATAAACAGTCACATTCCCTGCCACAATGAGTTTCCAGAGTCCCATATGGGATGGACTGAGCCCAGCCTGATTATCTTGGATCTACCCCAGCACTTAGTACAATACTTGGCATGTACTAAGCACTTAAAAAAATCTTTTACCAATGATTATAATACTTATAATAATAATGTTGGTATTTGTTAAGCGATTACTATATGCCAAGCACTGTTCTAAGCCCTGAGGTAGATACAAGGTAATCAGGTTGTCCCACATGGGGCTCACAGTCTTCATCCCCATTTTACAGATGAGGTAAATGAGGCACAGAGAATTGCTCAATCAGTTGTATTTATTGAATGCTTACTGTGTGCCCAGCACTGTACTAAGCACTTGCAAATTACAATTCGGCAACAGATAGAGACAATCCCTACCCAACAACGGGCTCACAGTCTAGAAGGGGGAGAGAGACAACAAAACAAAACAATAACGTCAATAACATCAAAATAGATAAATAGAATTATAGATATACACACATCATTAATAAAATAAACAGAGTAATAAATATGAGCAAATATACACTTTGCTGTGGGGCGGAGAAGGGGCAGAGGGAGGGAGTAGGGGTGATGAGAAGTGAAGTGACTTGCCCACAGTCACAAAGCAGAGTAGAGGCAGAGCTGGGATTAGAACCCACGACCTCTGACTCCCAAGCCTGGGCTCTTTCCACTAAGCCACACTGCTTCTTATGACAATAATAGTTTTTGTTAAGCACCTGTCATCTGCCAAACACTGTACTAAGCACTGGGGTAGACACAAGATGATCAGGTCCTACATGGGGCTCACAGTCCAAGTAGGAGGGAGAATAGGCATTGTATCCCTATTTTGCAGGTGAGGGAATCGAGGCACAGAGAAGTGAAGTGACTTTTATAGTATTTGTTAAGCACTTAGTATGTGCCAGGCACTGTTCTAAGCACCAGGGCAGATACAAGCTAATCAATTTGGTTGCAGTCCCTGTCCCATATGGGGCTAACAGTCTCAATCACCATTTTTCAGATGAGATAACTGAGGCACAGAGAGGTAAAGTGAATTGCCGAAGGTCATACAGCAGTCAACTGGCAGAGCCAGGATTAGAATCAGTCAATTGTACTTATTGAGCACCCACTGTGTGCAGAGCACTATACTAAGTGCTTGGGAGGTTACAATATAATCGAGCTGGTAGACGTGTTCCCTGGACACGGGAAGCTTAGTCTAGAATCCAGGTCTTTGGACTCTCAGGCCCACACTCTTTCCACTAGGCCATGCTACTTAACTCGTTAGCCTTTCCTTGCCAAGATCATTAAGGGGTGAGCAAAAGGATGGAGCAGGGCTCCAGTTCTTGGGTCAGAATCCAAGCGAGAGGCAAGTCACTCTTGCCTAGCAAGAAGCAAACTCCTCCCCCTACAACCTCACAACACTTATGTACATGTAGCACTTAGGAACATAGCTTTAAATTATACACTGTAGATTTTTTATTCATGTGAAGTCCGCCTCCCCCTCTAGATTTTAAGTTCATTATGGGCAGTGAACATGTCTGCTAATTCATTTCATTCAATCGTATTTATTTGAGCGCTTACTGTGGGTGCTCATTCTGTTATATTGGACTCTCCAGGGTGCTTAATACAGGGCACTGCACACAGTAGGCACGCAATAAATGCCACTGATTGATTGACTCAGAGAGATGGGTGGTCCAAGGCTGGGGGAGAGAAGTATGTTCACTGCACTTACTATTCTATTTATTTTGTCAGTGATGTGCATCTAGCTTTAATTCTATTTATTCTGATGACACCTGTCCACCTGTTTTGTTTTGTTGTCCGTCTCCCCCTTCCAGACTGTGAGCCCGTTGTTGGGTAGGGACCATCTCTATATGTTGCCAACTTGTACTTCCCAAGCGCTTAGTACAGTGCTCTGCACACAGTAAGCACTCAATAAATACAATTGAATGAATGAATGAAGCCATGTAAATCAGGTTGGGACAATTCCTTTGTTGGGCTGGGTCAGTCTGGATGGAAACCCAGTGGTTGCCACAGAGCAATCAAAACTTCCTTAATACTGCCAATGACATCCATCAATCAATCAATGGATATTTACTGAGCTCTTGGTGCAGAGCGCTGCACTATGCACTTTGGAGAGTACTGGTAGAGCCAATTCCTGCCCTCAAGGAGCAGTGCTTAGAACAGTGCTTGGCACATACTTAACAAATAAAATCGCTAATATTACTGTCTAGAAGGGGAGATATTTGGGTTTAGAATCACTTTGCTTCTCCTCTTGCTTCTCTCCCTGAAAAGCTCTGCAGAGAGGAATGCTGTTTCACACCAGGGGTCTGACACAGATACTGTCAGAGTTGGCATTCTGTCATACTGTCCGGGCTCAAGACGCAGGCAGAAAAATTCCCTCAGAGCCTGCCGCTGAGCCCAAGAATTCATTTTATTTGAGGAAAATCAAGATTGGTGCAAGCATTCCCCTTCTTAAAATGGACAATAGTTTTTGCACTGTTTTTTTCAACAGAAAAGTATCTGGCCCAGAGATTATGTTTAAGGGTGGCTTCTTTAGCTGTCAGTTCTCTGCGTATAATTTTTCCAGAGCTGATCATTTTCAATGAATGTGAGATGGTATGTGGCAGTGCTTAGACCTCCAATAAATATGTTCTGGGACCTAAGAAGGATGTAGCAAACTCTTGCAGAACATAATGTGCTATGTACAATCTTCAGAATTTTACAGGAGAATTGATGAAACGCTGAACAGTTGCTACACAAGATATAATTCTTCCTGAGCTTGTGACTTTAAAAGAGCAACCAAATCTTGAGCTATTTTGGGTGTTGGGCCTAATTTAGGGAAGATTTTATTATAGGAGTTGAGTTCTGTCTTGTTCGGACACTTATAGGAAGGAACAGATTCTTTCCTAAGTGACAAAGTATCATTTTTGTGGGTGTGCAATTTTCCTGGAGCTTCTGACCTAAAAATGCTGCTAGAGAGATAGTGTGGCCTGGAGGAAAGAGCTCGGAACTGGGAGTCAGGAGATCTAGGTTCTGTGTGACCTTAGGCAAGTCACTTGAATTCTCTGGGCCTCAGTGTTCTCATCTGTAAAATGGGATTCTATTTCTGTTCTCCCTCTTATTTAGATGGTGAGCCCTATGTGGGACAGGGACTGTATCCAACCTGATTTTCTTGTCTCAACCCCATTGCTTTGCACATAGTAAGCGCTTAACAATTACCACAGTTTTATTTTTTGTCACACTGGTGGCAGCGGGACTAGTGGATGTTTTGTTTTGTTGTCTGTCTCCCCCTTCTAGACTGTGATCCCACTGCTGGGTAAGGATCGTCTCTATATGTTGCCGTCTTGTACTTCCCAAGCTCTTAGTACAGTGCTCTGCACACAGTAAGCGCTCAATAGATACGATTGAATGAATGAATGGATGGAGCACGGGCCTGAGAGTCAGAAGGACTTGGGTTCTAATCCTGGCTCCACCACATGTCTGCTGGGCGAACTTGGGCAAGTCACTTCATTTCCCTGGGTCCCAGTTAGCTCCTTGTAAAATGGGGGTTAAGCTATGAGCCCTACTGTGGGACAGGGACTATGTCCAACCTGATTTGCTTGTATCCACCCCAGTGCTCAGAACAGTGCTTAGCACATCATCATCATCAATCGTATTTATTGAGCGCTTACTGTGTGCAGAGCACTGTACTAAGCTCTTGGGAAGTACAAGTTGGCAACATATAGAGACAGTCCCTACCCAACAGTGGGCTCACAGTCTAAAATACATAAGCACATAATAAGCGCTTAACAAATGCCACATTATTATTATAATTATGTGGCGATTCTTGCCAGTTACAGGACTTGCCTGCAGAAAAACAACAACCTTGGCTGTGACTTTCTTCTCAGTAGCTTTATTATTTTTTTTTCTTTTTCCTGTCTGGGACCATCCTGGTGACCTTTACCAAGAGGTGGATAGGGGCTGGGTTGACTGACAGGTGATGGGATTGTAAAATTCATCCAAGCTCCGCTTTGGCAAGCAGTGTCAGGGAAGGACCCTGTAGAATCTGCGTCCTAGCGAACAGATTGACAGAGCCTGCATTTCTCAAGGGAGTCTGGGCCTGGAGCACGTAATGAGTGGCAATCATTTACATGATGTTCTTCATCCCAGAGAACATCCGAGCACTTCAGCAGAACAAACCAGCCGACACACAACGCCACACAACCACCGGCGAGGACGGTAGGGCCGGGAAAACGAAATGTAGGGGAAGAAGGTACCTCTGGAGGAACGACAACTCTTATTACCCACTGTGCTGAAAGAGAAAGGTTTAGAGGGAAAACAAGGGGAAAGGGCTATTCCTTCAATCATTCAGTGGTATTTATTGAGCACTTTCTATGTGCAGAGCACTGTACTAAGCACTTGGGAGAGTACAGTACAACAGAAGTTAGCAGACATGTTCCCTACCCATAACGAGCTTACCGTCTACAGGGGGAGACTGGAATTAATAGGAATAAATAAGTAGTTTACAATATATAATTTAAAGATGTAAATAAAAGCTGTCTGCAGTAGAAACTGCAAGGGTGTGGGAAGGTGTGTGTTTGGAAGGTAGAAATTAAGTAGTTTGAGGGGAATTTGGCATATTCTTAATTCATTTTCCATCAGAACATATATGGCCCTGGGAATAGCGAGAGAATTCCAATATGGGGGAGGGTCACCATTCATTCATTGGTATTTATTGAGCATCTACTGCATGCAGAGCACTGTATGGGGCACTTTCAGTGCACAGAGCACTCCTGTTCACCTACTGTGTGATAAGTGCTATTTTGAGAGGTTATTAGGTACAAGACCCTGTATTGGGTGCTTACTACATGCAGACCGTTGTACTGGGAGCCACTTGTGTGCAGAGCACTATAAAAATAATAATAATAATAATAATAATAATAATAATAATAATATGGCATTTATTAAGTGACTTGCTATGTGCAAAGCACTATTCTAAGTGCTGGGGAGGTTACAAGGTGATCAGGTTGTCCCATGGGGGGGCTCACAGTCTTAATCCCCATTTTACAGGTGAGGGAACTGAGGCACAGAGAAGTTAAGTGACTTGCCCGAAGTCCCACAGCTGACAAGTGGCGGAGCCTAGATTCAAACCCATGACCTCTGACTCCCAAGCCTGTGCTCTTTCCACTGAGCCATGCTGCTTCTCTATACTCTATACTTCTCAATACTATACTAAACACCAGTGTGCTGAACACTGTACTGGATAACTCCTGAGGGCAGAGCACTGTACTGGGCACTTGGAAGACTACCATAAAATAAGAGCATGGTCCTAAGTTTCAAGGAGTTCTAGTCAAATGCCAGAGACAGACAGGCATGGTTGTAACTCCAGGATTTGAGGAAGTCCCTTCTACAGTTTACAGGGAGAAAACTCCTGGGGTTTAAAATTCCCTGCCAAGATCAAGTGTGGAAACCCAAGCTTTGGCATTTACAGAAGCAGTGTGGACTAGTGGAAAAGAGCATGGCCCTGGGAGTCATAGGATTTGGGATTTAATCGTGGTTCTACCACTTGCCTGCTCTGTGACCCTGAGCAAGTCGCTTTACTTCTTCATGCCTCATCTCCTTCATCTGTAAAATGTTCTTCCTCCTACTTCAGGCTGTGAGCCCTGTGTGAGACAGGGACTGTGTCTGACCTGATTAATTAATTAATTAATTCATTCATTCAATCGCATTTATTGAGCACTCACTGTGTACAAAGCACTGAACTAAGTACTTGGGAGAGTACAGTATAACAATAAACAGAAAACATTCCCTTCCCACAACAAGCTTACAGTCTAGAGACAAGTTTAGCTTGATTCTACCACAGTGCTTGTGCTTACCATACAGTAAGCCTTTAACAAATACTACATAATTATTATTATGTTTTTATTATTATTTACATAAGCATTTTGTTGACAGCACAGTGTAGTGGATAGAGCATGTCCTGGGAGTCAGAAGGACCTGGGTTCTAATCCCAACTCCCTCATTTTTCTGCTGTGTGACCTGGGGCAAGTCACTTTACCCCTCTGGGCCTGATTTACTTCATCTGTAAAAATGGGGATTGAGACTGTGAGCCCCATGTGGGATAGGGACTGTGTCCAACCCCATTTGCTTGTATCCACCCCAGCACTTAGTACCGTGCCTGTCACATAGTAAACTTAACAAGTACCATCATAATTATTATTGTTATTATGTACCAAAGAAATTCCACTGGAAATTATCCTAGACACAACCACAGCAGAGCCAGTCCTAGGGTCCAATTTCCGGGAGATGACTGTTTGGAAAAAAATCATCCATGATAGGACCACCTTCCAGGAAGGAACAGTTCCCAGTCTCCAGCCATGTCCTGTCCTGTTGGCCCTGGTCTGAAGCCAGAATCAGCCAGCCAGCTTTGTGGGAGCCCAGTTGATCCGCACAGAGTTGCCAAATAGATGTTGCCAGCTCTACTTCCTCTACAGTCATCAACCACTCCCTGTAGACATTGGAAGAGCTGGTTGGAAATGGTAAAAAGCCTCTCATTCCTCTGCCTCCCTGGCAGCCTCGAAGCCGAAGTCCTTCTGGAGAGCCTAGTGAAGACTAACTTCCTCTGATCGGGATCTACCCGGAGCAATAACCAATCTCCGTGACTCGACAGGCGTGACCTCTGCTGTGGATCGGATTGATCCCTGGGCAAGAAAATCGATCAATCAGTGGTATTAATTGAGCACATACTGTGTGCCCAGCACTGTGCTAAAAGCTTGGGACAGTAATAATAATAATAATAATAATAATAATAATGGCATTTATTAGGCGCTTACTATGTGCCAAGCACAATTCTAAGCGCTGTAGGGGTACTACCTTGTACCCACGTGGGGCTCACACTTTTAATCCCCATTTTACAGATGAGGTAACTGAGGCAAAGAGAAGTGAAGTGACTTGCCCAAAGTCAACAGTTGACAAGCGGCAGGGCCGGGATTAGAACCCATGACCTCCGACCCCCAAGCCCAGGCACTTCTCACTGAGCCACGCTGCTTCTCTGTCACACTTTTTGAGCATGTACTGTGTGCAGAGCAGTGTACTAAGCTCTTGGGAGAGTACAGTATAGCAATAATATGGACACATTCCCTGCCCACAATGAACTTCAGTCTAGGGCTTAGTCAGGGAAGTCCTCTTAGAGGAGATTTGCCTTCAATAAGGCTTTGAAGGTGGGGAGAGTCATTGTCAGTCGAATATGAGAAGGGAGGGCGTACCAGGACAGAGACAAAATGTGGGCAAGAAGTCAACAGCGAGCTGGAGGTAGAGTGAGAAGGTTAGCATTTAGAGGAGCAAATTGTGTGGGCTGGGTTGTAGTAGGAGAGTAATGAGGTGAGTTAGGAGGGTTCAAGCTGATGGAGTGATGGAGTATGGAAGTGGATGGGCAACCACTGGAGGTTCTTGAGGAGTGGGGAAACATGGCCTGAACGTTTCTGTAGAAAAATGATCTGGCAGCAGAGTGAAGTACAGACTGGCGTGGGGAGTGACAGGAGGCTGGGAGGTCAGCAAGGTGGCTGATACAGTAATGAAGGTAGGATAGGATAAGTGATTGGATTAACCTGGTAGCAGTTTGAATGGAGAAGGAAGGGTGGATTTTACCGATATTATAAAGGTCAAACCCGCAGAGTACAATGCAACAGAGTTGGTAGACATGTTCCCTGCCCACAAGAAGCTACAATCATATTGGTCACACCTTCAAAACATTGATAAAATCAGCCACTTCCTCTCCATCCAAACTGCTACCACATTAATACAGTCACTCATCCTATCCCACCTAGATTGCTGCATCAAGCTTCTTGCTGACCTCCCAACCTCCTGCCTCTGTCCACTCCAGTCCATACTTCACTAAGTTGCCGTAATAATCTTTATACAGAAACGTTCAGGACATGTCACCCCCTCCTCAAAAATCTCCAGTGGTCGCCCATCCACCTCCCTATCAAACAAAACTCCTCACCGTTGGCTATAAAGCACTCCATCACCTCTCTCTCACCTACCAAACCTCGCTTCTCTCCTTCTAGAACCCAGTCCACACCCTCCACTCATCTGGTGCCGCTAACCTTCTCACTGTGCCTCGTTCTCGCCTGTCCCTCCACCAACCCTTGGTCCACGTCCTGCCTCTGGCCGGCAACTCCCTCCCTCCTCAAATCTGCCAGACAATTACTATCCCCCCACCAAAGCCTTATTGAAGGCCCATCTCCTCCAAGATGCCTTCCCAGACTAAACCCCACTTTTCCTCATCTCCCTCTCCCTTCTGCATCGCCGTGACTTGCTCCCTTTGCCCTTCCCCCTTCTCCCTGTATCTAACCTTGTATCCCCCTGCAGCACTTAGAATATATGCTTGGCACATAGTAAGCACCTAACAAATACTTTTCCTCATCTCCTTCTCCCTTCTGCATCACCCTGACTTGCTTCCTTTGCCCTTCCCCCTTCTCCCTGTATCTAACCTTGTATCTCCTCCAGTGCTTAGAATATATGCTTGGCTCACAGTAAGCACCTAACAAATACCATCGTCATCATCCCTGCCTCACAGCACTCATGCTTATATCTGTAATTTTTTACTTATATCGATGTCTGTTTGTTTGATATCTGTCTGCCCCCTCTAGACTGTGAGCTAGATGTAGGCAGGGATTGTCACTCTTTATTGCTGTATTGTACTTTCCCAAGCTCTTAGTACAGTGTGTTGCACACAGTAAGCGCGTAATAAATACGATTGAATGAGCAAATGAATGAATGAACAATCTCCAGGGAGAAGTTTACAGTTAGAAAAAAAAATCAAGGTTCTATGGTCTAGGCTCTGCTTCCCAAGAGCTTTTAACTCAATCTTGGGCCATGGGCTGTATGACTTCCACCCAAGGGAGCAATCCTAAGGGTTTTACCATGGCCCCCAAAGACATGATTCTCTGCAGGGCTCGGCAGATTGAAAGATCTCTGTTCCCATCCAACCCCAGTCACCATCGAGTAAAGTGGGTTTGGGTAGCAAACCTAGAGCTAGTTCAGCTCTTCCATGCTGCCATCAAAGCCTCTGGCCACTGGGAAGCTTCTGCCCTTTTAACAGGCTAAAAGCGTCATTGAAAGTTCTCCAGGCTCAGCTCTTTGCTGACTACCAGGTGCTAAAAACCCACATATAAAAAGGACCAGAGCCATGCTGCAAAAACAGCAAGGGACTCAGGGTGAAAAATAGGCCCGAAGGAGAGCAAGATTTCATCCTAGAAACCCTTAAAGTCAACTCTAAATCTTCCCCAGCGATCCAGAGCTGAGCGTTGCCAGAGTTTTCTCATCCTAGACATCAAGCTGCAGTGCAGCACAGATGGATAAAATAGGAAACCCATTAAGGAAAAAGCCAGCACGCCATATGCCATGCCACAAAGGTCTCTAGGGTATGTAACAGTCCCAAACTTCTAGAAACTGTAGACTTACTCTCATCAGTTGAGAATTTTCATCAGCATAATAATAATTGTCAGTCTTATTTACCGAGTGATTACTGTGTGCAGAGCACTGTATTAAGCACTTGGGAGAGTATAATATAACAGACACATTCCCTGCCCACAACTGGCTTCAGTCTAAGGGGGGAGACAGACTTCAATATAAATAAATAAAATTACAGATATGTATATAAGTACTGTGGGCTGAGAGGGGGGCTGCATAAACGGAGCAAGTCAAGGTGATGTATCTGTTCAGCATTTACTACATGACAAGGACTGTTCTAAGCTCTGGGGTAGATGCAAGGTACTCAGTTTCCACATGGGGCTCAAATAGGAGGCAGAACAGGTCCTGCAGATGAGGGACCTGAGGCACAGAGAAGTAAAGTGACTTTCCTGAGATCACACAGCAGACAAGTGGCAGAGCCAGGATTTAAACCTAGGGCCTCTGTCTCCCAGCCCTGGGCTCTTTCAACTAGGTCATGCTGCTTCCAAGCATCATCACAAGGCACAGAGACAGACACAGCTTTCCTCTTCATTTTCAAAAATAGTGATCATAATAATAATGGTACTTGTTGAACACTTACTATGTGCCAAGCACTTATCAAAGTCCTGGGGTAGGTTCAAGACATTCAGGTTGAATGTAGTCTCTGCCCCACATACAGTTCACATTCTCAATCCCCATTTTACACAAGAGGTACCTGATGCCCAGAGAAGTGCAGTGATTTACCCAAGGTCAAACAGCAGACAAGTGGGTTCAAATTCTGGCTCATGGGTTCAAATCCCGGCTCCACCAATTGTCAGCTGTGCGACTTTGGGCAAGTCACTTAACTTCTCTGCGCCTCGGTTACCTCATCTGTAAAGTGGGGATTGATTGTGAGCGCCCCCCCCGTGGGACAACCTGATCACCTTGTAACCTCCCCAACGTTTAGAACAGTGCTTTGCACATAGTAAGCGCTTAATAAAAATGCCACTATTATTATTATCAAGTGGCAGAGCCGGGATTAGAATCCAGATCCTAAGCCCGTGCTCTATCCACTAAGCCACTCTGCTTCTCAAAAATGGCACTACTGATGGCCTGTTTGTTTTTGAAGGAGGGGCTGAAAATTCAAACACACATGACCAGCACTGGACAGGGGCTGAGCTAGACTGGACGGGGGTGGTCTGGGCTAGGGTAGACCAGGCCGGGATGCCCATTGCTGGTGTGTGAGTCAAGGAGGGAACTTGGGTTCAGTGCCCCCAAGCTGTCCCGTGGGGCCTTTGGAAGGTCCAGGAAGCCCAGCCTGGCTCCAGGTAGAGTGTGGGGGCCTATATGGGGAGAGGACGGGGAAAAAAACCATCTCCCCACTCCGGCTGCCCCCACCTTTGACCAACAGGATGTGGTGCCCATCCTGTCTGCAGCAGGCTGAAGGGGGAGGCAGAATAGGGCAACTTTCAATGCCCTTCCCCTCTCCTGCAGTGCCCGAGCCTGGCAGATTGGCAACAGCCCCTTTAAATCCCCCAGCCCCATAGCACTTATGTACATATTTCTGTAATTTCATTTATTTGTATTGATTGTGAGCTTGTGGTGGGCAGGAAATGTCACTGTTTACTGTTGAATTGTCCTTTTCCAAGCTCTCAGTACAGTGCTCTGCACACAGTAAGCACTTAATAAATACAATTGAATTAATGAATGGATGAACCAAGTCCGTTTCCACTTTCACCTCCACCGTACCTTGCCTCTGTGAAGTGGGTCAAGGGAAAGGTTACTATCTCTATTTTACAGGTGAGTAAACCAGAGAGATTAAGGCCCTTGCCTGAGGTCACCCAGCGGACCAGGAGCAGAGCTGGGACTAGAGTTTAGGTCTCCTGAATCAGTCAGTCAATCGTGCTTGAGTGCTTACTATGTGTAGAACACTGTACTAAGAGCTTGGGAGAGGATAATACAGCAGGATTTAGCAGATACGTTCCCTTCCCATAAAGAGCTTATGGTCTAGAGGGGAAGACAGACATGAATATGATTATATTATAATCTATAATTTGAAGATGTAAGTGCTGAGGGGTTAAGGGTGGGGAGAATATCGAGTGTCCAAAGGTCACAGATTGAAGTGCATAGATGACACAGAAGGGAGAGTGAGCCAGAGAAAAGAGGGCTTAACTGGGGAGGCCTCTTGGAGGCCTATGTCTGAATGTGTGTCTTTCCATTCATTCATTCATTCAGACGTATTTATTGAGTGCTTACTGTGTGCAGAGCACTGTACTAAGCGCTTGGGAAGTACAAGTTGGCAACATATAGAGATAGTCCCTACTCAACAGCAGGCTCACAGGCTAGAAGGGGGAGACAGACAACAAAACAAAACATATTAACAAAATAAAATAAATAGAATAGTACATAAGTACAAGTAAAATAAATAGAGTAATAAATATGTATAAACATATATACAGGTGCTGTGGGGAGGGGAAGAGGGTAGGGCGGGGGGATTCATTTATTCATTCAATCATATTTACTGAGTGCAGAGCACTGTACTAAGCATTTGGGAGACTACAATACAGCAGTAAACAGACACATTCCCTGCCCACAACAAGCTTACTTTCTGGGGGGGGGGACAGACATTAATGTAAAAAAATAAATTACAGATATCCAGTGAAGTGAAGTGACTTGCCCAAGGTCACGCAGCAGACGTGGTGAAGCATGGATTAGAACTCAGGTCCCAGGCCTGTGCTCTATAATAATAATAATAATGGCATTTATTAAGCACTTACTATGTGCAAAGCACTGTTCTAAGCACTGGGGAGGTTACAAGGTGATCAGGTGGTCCCATGGTGGGGCTCACAGTCTTAATCCCCATTTTACAGATGAGGTAACTGAGGCACAGAGAAGTTAAATGACTTGCCCAAAGTCACACGGCTGACAACTGGTGGAGCCGGGATTTGAACCCATGACCTCTGACTCCAAAGCCCGTGCTCTTTTCCACTGAGACACGCTGTTTCTCATCCATTAAGCCATGCTGCTTCTCAAAAACAGCTGGAATATGCCTCTCCAAACCCATCAACACATCTGCTCCGTTCTATTCCACAGGAGCTGTTTTCAATTCCATTCCATTCAGTAATTATTATTCCTACTTCATCTCTCACTAGAACTCCACCACAGTGAAGTAGTGTGGCCTAGTGAAAAGAGCAGGGACCTTTTGGGAGTCAGAAGACCAGGGTTCTAATCTCGCTCTGCCACTTGCCTGCTGTGTCACCTGGGGCAAGTCACTTCATTTATGTGTACCTCAGTTTCCTCATCGGTAAAATGGGATTAAATCCTACCCCCTCTAGATTATAAGATCGTTGAGGGCAGGGAATGTGTCCGTTTATTGCTGTATTGTACTCTCCCAAGTGCTGAGTACAGTGCTCTGCACGTAGTAAGCACTCAATAAATACGATTGACTGACTGATTAACCTCTTAGACTGTGTAGGACAGGGACCGTGCCTCACCTGATGATCACGTATCATCCCCAGCGCTTAGCACAGTCCTTGGCACATAGTAAGCAAGCACTTAACAAATACCACAATTATCGTTACTTCTGCTGCTCACGTCACCAAAGCCATTCCGGTTCTCTCGGTTCTCTTTTGATTTGGGAAACAAGTTTCTCTAGAGATGTTCCATTTCCCATTTTCTCTAGAGATGTTCCATTTCCCATTTCTGACACATTTAAATGGTCTTGGCTGGTTCCTCCTCCAGGCTGCACTGACCCAACAGAGTTATGCATTAGACTCTCAGAAGGCTAAAAACATAGGCAACCAAAACTGGCTCAAAGACGAAAACAGCATCAGCCCTGGGCTTAATGAGTCATCAGAATGAAAACCAATTTGGGACTCGAGTAGTCAAGTGTATTTATAATATGTCTTTATATCGGTGCATTAGTATGCATAGTTCCACTGAAATTAAATGGATATCACGCCATAGAATGCCCCAAGGAAAGTGCCATTAAAAACTCTAAAAAGGGAATTTTGCAACCTTTCCATTCTCAGATTTGCAAAAATTGTTAACACTCTCTTCTCCTGCTAATGAACACATCCCCCTGAATGAAGCGTTTGATGATGACACATCTAAAGTTAGAAAAGATTTTCATCAATTCAGCGGTGTGCCCTTCTCGAGATCCAAAAACAGACCTGAGGATTCAAGGTAAAAGGACGGTTCTCTTGAATTTTCCCAAGTGAACCAGTTCGGAAGTGTTCCCTAAAGCCGCTTGTCGAGGACGGAAAGAGTTCCCTAGAAAATGAAATAGCCGTTTGAGTTAGATCCGTAAGTCTCAGCTCAGCTGAGTTTTCGCTGGGTACTTTTGCTAGTCCTTCTCAGGGTCGCATCTGGAGAGTTTCCAGTCCTCTACCAGTCTCGATTATGGGAGGGAGAGTCAAGCAGAGGCCTGTCCATTCCATTCCTGGCTTGGGCAGTGGCTAGCGAGTGGAAGGTAATCTGCTGCAAGTCAAAACTCACCCGTGCTGGGCAGCAGCGGCATGGAAGGGAGTTGAGGGAAGGAAGGCAGCAATGGTAAATCCCTTCCGTATTTTTACCAAGAAAACTCTATGGATTTATTACCAGAATAATTACAGATGGAGAGCGGGGTATTCTGGGAGAGATGTGTCCATGGTGTCATATGTCAGAAATGACTGGATGGCATAAGACAAGACAATATTTTTGCTAGAATTCTGCTAGGGAATTAGGGAACATTTCCAAGACGATGGGTAGACCACGGCTGTGATACTTGGAAAAACACGCTTAGTGTCAGTCAAGGGGCAAGGTGCCAACTATGGCATCAGTTTTCCTTAGGGGAGGGATTAGCCTGGAATGAAACCATCCTCTACAGGAAAAACGAGAGTTGTTAATAGGGGTTATACTGGCCAATAATAATAATGAAAATTGTGGATTTTGTTAAGCACTTGTTATGTTCCAGGCACTGTATTAAGCTCTGGGGGGGGGAGACTGGGGGAATACAAGTTAATCGGGTTGGACACAGTCCCTGTCCCACATGGGGCTCACAGTCTTAATCCACATTTTACAGATGAGGTAACTAAGGCCCAGAGAAGTGAAGTGACTCGTCCAAGGTCACACAGCAGACAAGTGGTGAAGCTGGGATTAGAACCCATGATCTTATGACTAAGAGGTCCATTTATACCCACTAGGCCATACTGCTTCCCAAACCTATGTCTCGGGGCTGTAGTAGAGGGAATGATGGAGGGGAAATTGGGTTGGGATGGAAGCAGGTACCCACAGAGTGTGAGGCTTGTGGGAGAAACCAGAATCAGGGTTGGGAGGGGATATTCATTCATTCAGTCAGTCATTCAATCGTATTCATTGAGCGCTTACTATGTGCAGAGCACTGTACTAAGCGCTTGGAAATTAAAATTCAACAATAGAGACAATCCCTGCCCACATGGGGATTACAGTCTAGAGGTGGGGAGACACACATCAAAACAAGTAAACAGGCATTCATTCATCCATTCAATCGTATTTACTGAGCACTTACTGTGTGCAGAGCACTGTACTAAGTGCTTGGGAATTACAAGTTGGAGACAGTCCCTACCCAACAACGGGCTCACAGTCTAGAAGGGGGAGACAGACAACAAAACAAAACATGTGGACAGGTGTCAAGTCGTCAGAATAAATAGAATTAAAGCTAAATGCACATCATTAACAAAATAAATAGAATAGTAAATATGTACAAGTAAAATAGAGTAATAAATCTGTACGAACATATATGCAGGTGCTGTGGGGAGGGGAAGGAGGTAGGGCAGGGGAGGATGGGGAGGAGGAGGCATCAATATAAATAAATAGAATTATAGATATAAACACATCAAAACAAGTAAACAGGTATCAATATAAATAACCAGAATTAGAGATATGTCCATATATACACAAGTGCGCTGGGGTGGGCGGGGAAGGGGTGGGGTAGAGCAAAGGAAGTGAGTTGGGGAGCTGTGGAGGGAAGGGGGAGCTGAGGAACAGGGGGTCTTAGTCCGGGAAGGCCTTTTGGAGGAGGTGAGCCTTCAGTACTGCTTTGAAGGGGGGAAGTATGAGTTTTTGGTGGATTTGGGATAGAAAGACTAGGATTTGAGGATGGGGGCCAACTCAGATTTTGGGGGTTCCCCATCCCTATTTTGGGGGGCATCCCCAATGGTCAGGTGTCAAGTCTGTCTCCCGCCATCGACCCCTGGCCCACATCCTTCCCCTGGCCTGGAATGCCCTCCCTCCACACATCCGCCAAGCTAGCTCTCTTCCTCCCTTCAAAGCCCTACTGAGAGCTCACCTCCTTCAGGAGGCCTTCCCAGACTGAGCCCCCTTGTTCCTCTCTTCCTCTCCATCCCCCCTACCCTACCTCCTTCCCCTCCCCACAGCACTTGCATGTATTTGTACAGATTTATTACTCTATTTATTTTACTTGTACATATTAACTATTCTATTTATTTTGTTAATGACGTGCATCTAGCTTTACTTCTATTTGTTCTGATGACTTGACACCTGTCCACATGTTTTGTTTTGTTGTCTGTATCCCCCTTCTAGACTGTGAGCCTGTAGTTGGGTAGGGACCCTCTCCGTATGTTGCCAACTTGTACTTCCCAAGCACTTAGTCCAATGCTCTGCACACACAGTAAGCGCTCATTAAATACGATTCAATGAATGAATGAATATCTGACTCCTGACCCACAGTGGCAACAGCAACCTCAGCCCAGGAGAAGGCAGGGAAATCCGGGAGGATTTCGCCAGTTGGCAAACCGTCCTGATTACACTGGAGTGAGCGCTTCGGAGTCAGCACACACTCGCAAACTTGTAGGCGGCCAGCATTATTGTGCCTAAATTTCTTAATGACGACAATTGCTGGTTTCACCCACAGAGGGACTGGAATTATGTAAACAAGCAAGCAAGTTTTGTGCTCCCCTCCCAAAGGCCCAAAAGGAAAATGGAAAGCGGACTTTCTCTGAAATCGTCACTGTCTGGGATGTCTTTCATGCACGTAGAGACAGAGATTCTTTACCACTCCTTTTGGATGGCTAGTGACAGTACCTGTAGAGTGACATGTGGGGATTTTTCCAATTTGAGCAACTCTTACCAACTGGAAATGAACTCGAGCCCTCTGAGCAAGCTGTGCTCTTAAGAATGCTTCCTACAGAATGACATTTTCACTCCACTGGATGGACAGATATTGTTAATAATTAATCATTATGGTATTTGTTTTAAGCACTTACTGCACGCCGGGCGCTGTACTAAATGTTAGGGTGGATGCCAGCAAATCAAGGTGGACAAGGTCACTGTCCCACATGGGACTCACAGTCTCAATCCCCACTGAGGGAACTGAGGCCCAGAGAAGTGAAGTGACTTGCCCAGAGTCACACAGCAGACAAGTGGTGGAGCTGCCATTAGAACCCATGACCTTCTAACTCCCAGACTCGTGCTCTATCCACTATGCCATGCTAATTAATGTACCTATTTCTAGAACCCTCCCCTTCCTCTCCATCCAAACTACTACCATCCCATCTCCAGTACTGCAGCCTCCTCTCTGGCTTCTCTACTGCCAGCCCATCTATCTATCACTTGCTGCCAGGATCATTTCCCTAAAATAATCATTCTGTGCATGCCTCTTCACTTCGCAAAATCCTTCTAAAATCCGCCCATCCATTTCAGCATACAGTAAGTGCTCAATAAATATGATCGATTGATTGATCAAGCAGAAACCCCTCACTGTCGGCCTTAAAGCGGTTAATCAGCTCTCTTATCTCACCTCTCTCCCACTACGACCCAGCCCGCACACTTCAATCTACTTCCTATGCCTCTGTCTTGTCTCTCTGGCTATCGACTCCTTGCTCACACCTTCCCTCCAGCTTGGAACTCCCAATCAATCAATCAGTGGTATTTATTAAGCACTTTCTGGGTGCAGAGCATTGTACTAAATGCTTGGGAGAGTAGAATGCAGCATTGTCAGTTGACATGTTCCCTGCCTATAATGAGTTTACAATCCCAACCCCTTTATTTCCAAAAAACTACCACTTTCCACCTACACCCACATAAACAAAGCCCTCTGCAATGACATCTCCTCCAGGACGCCTTCCCTGACTTCCTTTTCCCATCTTATTTATCCTCCTCCATCACCTAAGCACTTAGGCCCGCACCTACCAAGACCTTTGATATTCACCCCCTTCATACAGCACTTTCATTTATCATCTTTATTCTGATGTTTCCCTAATCTGTAATTTATTTTCGTGGCTCTGTGGAAAGAGCCTGGGCTTTGAAGTCAGAGGTCATGGGTTCAAATCCCAGCTTCGCCACTTGTCAGCTGTGTGACTTTGGGCAAGTCACTTCTCTGTGCCTCAGTTCCTTCATTTGTAAAATGGGGGTTAAGACTGTGATCCCCCCGTGGGACAACCTGATCACCTTGTAACCTCCCCGGTGCTTAGAACAGTGCTTTGCACATAGTAAGTGCTTAATAAATGCCATCATCATCATTATTATTACTATGTCTGTCTCCCATAGATTGTAAGCTCTCTAAGGCTACCATTATGTTGTACTTTTCCAAGCACTCAGTATAGTGCTTGGTACAAAGTAAGCACTCGATAAATATCATTGACTTATAATTCCATCACAGCTTTTTGCCAACAGTGCTCGGTAAGTGATCTTGTGATTGGTTGATTGATCTGAATGCAATAGAAGCTTAGTAAAATATTGCTACTATTGAATAAACTTTGGCAGATGTGTAATCTCTGCTCATTTTCCAACTCATGTTGAAGTCAACAACTTGTAACTCATTGTGGTAGTAGAAAGAATACTAGCAAAGTAACAATAATAATCAGCGCTTATGATTGCCAGATCTTAACAAGTACCATTATCATTATTATTTTTATTATTATTGTTGTCATTGTACTAGTGCTTCCTATGTGCCAAGCACTGTTCTGAGCCCTAGGGTAGATACAAGTTAATCAGATTGGATGCAGTCTCTGTCCCACATGGGGCTCACAGTCCAAGGTGGGAGGAAGAACAGGTAATGGGGAGTCAGTACTATCTCCATTGCAGATGCGGAAACCGAGGCCCAGATACCTTAAGTGACTTGTCCAAGGTCACACAGCAGACAAACGACTCCCAAGCTTGTGCTTTTTACTCTAGGCCATGCTGCTTCTTTGGTAGCAGTAATAGTAGTTATTAAGTGTTTACTCTATGCAGAGCACTCTACTAAGCATTAGTGGGAATTAGAACTGGACCCTATCCCTCGAGGGTATCACAACTGAGGAAGGGACTCAGAATCTCATTTATTCATTCAATCGCATTTATTGAGTTCTTAGTGTGCGCAGGGCACTGTACTAAGTGCTTGGAAAGTACAATTCAGCAACAGAGACAATCCCTGCCCGACATTGGGTTCACAGTCTAGACAGGGGGAGACAGACAATAAAACAAAACCAAACAAGTAGACAGGCATCAGTAGCAGCAATATAAATAGATAGAATTATAGATATATACACATCAATAATAAAAAATAAAATTATAAGTATGTACATATATACACAAGTGCTGTGGGGAGGGGAGGGGGGTAGAGCAGAGGGAGGGAATAGTGGTGATGGGGAGGGGAGGAAAAGCAGAGGAAAGGGGAAGCTCAGTCTTTGAAGGCCTTCTGGAGGAGGGTGAATACTAATCAGATTCAGTAGAAAACCGAAACAGAGAGGAAACGCTGAAAGTGAGCATAGAGAAATAAAGATTCTGGAATCAAAACAATTAGCAAAGGTTTTATAAAAACATTTACAAAAGAACCAGAACTAGGTCCTCAGAAATGGAATCTCGTGGGTTTTTTTGATGTGGTTAGGGGTGGGGTCTATAACAGTTGATATGTTTCTCACCTTTACAGCTCTCTATACATCTTTTACAAATTGCAGAGTACATTCGGTGGGTGGGAGAGGTGGAAGGGGTGGAAAGACAGTTTCTTTCCCAAGGTTCATCACTCCCCACACAGCAGAATCAGTTTGAATGATTTACTTCTCCTTGGCTGCAATCAACACGTATGTGCTCAATTTTCAGATTTTCCAGTTTTGAAAATTGTAAGGGAACGGGCCAGTTGGGAAAAGTAAATGCCTGCAGTAAGTTCTTTACTGACCTGCATCTCCTCCTCCTCTTTCCCCCCACCAGAGCACTCCCAGCCATGATGCAGTGGATCCGGGCCCAGAAGGCGGGAGAGAGCGGGATCAATATCGTCACTGCGGATTTTGTAGAACTTGGTGATTTTGTCAGCACGGTCATAAAACTCAACTATCTGTTCGACGAAGAAGAAGCCAACACCACTTGATAGAACTGTCTGTGTTCATTGTGTATGGAATCGAGATGGTATATTGAATTAGGCGTATTCTCTTCTAACATACAGATCTTCCTACACCACTGAGTTTGAGGTATTTTGGGTTTGTGGCGGGTGGGGAAAGGGGAAGCATTTTTTCAGTGATCACACCATGATTGGCATTCATATCAATGTTTGTTTTCCATCAGAGGAGCAAACCAGGTTCTGCATTATGGGATTCGGGATACAAAGATCAGGTTTTCCACGTTTAAGTCCTGAGCCTTACAGTTCATTGTCAAGGAATTCTCTATTTTCAAAATTTGGACATATGCAAAGCCGGACGATGATTTAAAACTGAAACTTCTCTCGGCATTAAGGTGGAGGAATGGCAGCTTAGAACTCAACCGATCAGATGCCACACATCCCCTGAATTGAATGGAGGGGTTCAGATGTGTTACTTTGGCAGACTGAATTCACACTGCAGGCATGACCTTATAGTCAACAGCAAACGGGCAGACACAGACCTATTCTTAACTCCTAGACAATATTTACCCAGAGATGTACACCTCTTTCAGCTATCCGTCAGTCCATCCACCACCATCGATTTGTGTGCAGTGAAGATGTGGTTGTGGCGTCTTCAGTGTCTCTATTTAAGGCAGCTATAAATTTCACTTTCCTCTGGGGAAAAATTTGCTTAGAAAAATGCTTATTTGAAGGTAGAAATCTCTTAATGGATGACAGATGACATTTACTATTCTCCTACTGCTGGGAAGTTGCTGAACGAGAGTAGGTAACTTGAGATCAGAAACCCAAGGTTTCCTGTTGCCAAAGAAGATGGATGTACTTTCTCCACCCTGATTGACTAAAAACTCAAACTTGCTGATCCATACCTGTGAGTCTCCCCCACTGCAGAAAGGAAGGGCCCAGAGGGTTTTCAAAAAATTGGATCCAATCTGCAGATGAAGTGGATGTTGGCTTTATGGGAGTATTTCTCCCCTACCCCATCCCCAGGATCAGAAGGCTAAGTGCTAAATGGTGAAGTTCATTAGCAGAGAGAGACTTTGGGTCCATTTATCCATTTCTCGCTCTGGTAGCTACAATCCCACATGGCTGGCTACACAATGGAATTCAGTCAATCCATCAGTCGTATTTATTGAGTGCTTATTGTGTGCAGAGCACTGTACTAAGCCCTCAGGAAAGCACAATGTAACAATATAACAGATACATTCCCTGACTTCCATAGGCTTACAGTCTAGAGGGGGAGACAGACAGAAGCATAAATGAATAAATCACAGATATAATCCCTCTCCTCTCTGCAAACCCTCTCCTGCCTCTCCCCCCAAACACCTTGCTATGTTCTATCCCAAGGGACTTTGCTCCGGGGTCTTGGGTGCCACCTCTCCCGCCCTAAACTCACCCCCAAAAGGGAATAAATGTATTGCCCCAACATACACCTCATCTGCTGTCCAGCACTTCTAGCTCAGAGCATTATTTAAGTTGAGACGCAGAGAAGCTAAAGCAACTCCTTTGGCAATACCTATTTTTATTCATTTCTGGGGAACAGGAGAGAGTGTAAAACGAAGAGCTGAGATCGGAATGTCAAAAACTGGAAATAAATTATTTAGAGAGATGAATCGATTAATCTCTGCAGTAGGAGAATAGAAAATGATTTTGTATTTAAGATGTAGGTGTGAAGGAGCATGGATGTTTGGGAATTGGTGAAAAATAGGTGAAAAGGAGCATGGGTATGTGGGTATATGTGTGTGTGATTTGTTTATACATGCATAAATATGTACATATCATCTCTATGTCTGGCCAGGCAAAGCATTCAAACACACAACACATATACACACGTGTACAATCATGTGAGCCCATCTTCTAGACTGTGAGCCCATTGTTGGGCAGGGACTGTCTCTATATGTTGCCAACTTGTACTTCCCAAGTGCTCAGTACAGTGCTCTGCACACAGTAAACGCTCAATAAATATGATTGAATACTCTAATCTTAGACTAGTAAATAGAATTTAAAATTCAGCCCTTTGCCTGCACACTGAGAAATTACATCAGAATCGATTTCCATTCCTATTTCAGGAAGGTAGAGCACAAGTTTCAATATCTCCCTCTTCCGCCCCCACCCAAAATCACTTTAAAACTATTCGAAACCTTTAATGAAATATAAATAGCATACATGATGGACGTTTCACACAAGCCATAAAGTCACCTTTCTTTTTATTACTTTCTGAACAGGTTTTCGCTGTAACTGACCATGACATAATCTTTCTGGAAATCTTTAACCAAGCACACATGCAGCAACACAAGTTTCACTTATAAATATACCTGAAAGCGGATGTTTTAATGTATTTAAGAAAAAAAATAATATATAGAGATAACTATGTTGTATCTTCTTGAACTTAGAGGCTTTGTTATAATGTTTGTTTAGTAGAAACTTTGTCCCAATTGTCATTTGGATGCTGGACACCATCACAACTGGAACACAAGGTCTCTGAAGGGATAAAGAAATAGACCGTTAGCATAGTTTCTTCAATTGAGGAAAATCCGTCTCTGTCCCTGTTAATGGTATGCACAAAGAAAAGTGGTCAAACAAAAAATATTTTCATGCCAATATGACTAAGTTTCCACGGAGACTTGCAGTAATTATGCAGCAGGTGTTGTGAGTCAACAAACTTGTCTTAATGTTTGAGGGGAAGGAAACGAAGGTGGGAATCTTGCACCCTGCTAAGCGAAGGGACAGAAATAGTCATCACCTTTCACCGACAGATGGTGTTGCCAGAGGTGACGCCGCTTCTGTGGGAGATGACTGATGCCATGCCACGTCAGCACTCCATCTGCCCTGTTCGATAGCCCAAATGGCAGGTTGGGCACCAGAGATCGGGGTGAAGATAGAGAGCCATGGACGGTATAGCTGAACCCAACTCCAATTCGGTCTGTAGCAGCTCCACTGGCTTCTTGTTGCTGTGAGTAGAGGGGCTCAATGAAACATCGTTGGGTGGCTTTACACCTGTTTCTCTATTGCATCCTGCAAGATTGCCCCACCACCTGGCTGCCCTCACAACAGGAAACCACTCAGATGAACGGGCTAAGTCCCTGGGTGATGCAGTGAGAAACCATCAAATGCTAGGGCTCTGGTTCCAGCCTGCCTCCCTCCTTGCGGTCCGGCCTGCCCACCCACCATCTGACCAGTAAGATGAATTATGATAACTCCATCCCCTACCATGCCCACTTTCCTTTCCCCCTCTACTGAGCTCCCATTGCACAAGGTGGCCAAGGGCAGGGGCCTCACAACAATCCTCGGGATGCTGGCATTCTAGGCCCTTGGCCACAACTGAAGCATCGCTCGAGAAGTCCAGCCCGGAGCCATTCCCTCAAGTGCAGGAGATTCCCTCGATAGGCTGACTCCTTTTGGCACCACTAAGCAGACAGAAACGCCTACACCCCATGAGAATATCTTAGAGGAGAAAGGGATCTAAAAAGAATCGAATGCTAATTAGCCCTAGGATGAAGAAATGGCAGGTAGTGAGAGATTCTTCCCATCAGACCTCATTAGGGGCAGAGACCAGATGTCGAAGGACTCAAAGATTCTGAGGGTTTAAGATATCCAGATGGGGTTTGGGTTTTTCGGTCCCTCCAATTCCCGACTGGGAAGCTGGAAATCTCGGGGAAACACATGTTTCCGTGAGCGTTCTGGCTCAACCTTCCAGCGTCGAGACTGTTTGGAAAGTCTTCTCAGTTTCTGACTCCCTTAACCTCTCCTCTGGGAAGCGATGGTTAAGAAGGGGAAAGGGATGTCCTAAGGAACCGACAAAATCTGATGGTGTACCTTTGGCACTGCTTCAGGGCATACTATGTGAATGCTGTGCTAAACGTTGAGGTAGATGCAAGACAATTGGAAACTGAACCTGTCCCACAGACAAAGAAATGTATGCCAAAAGAGGATTCCAACAGTTTGGTTCAGTAGTATTTTCATCTTCTTAAGTCCTTTTCCAGTGAAGCAAAAGCTAATAGTGTATCTGCTGTATCTGCCATATCTCAATGGTGGCTTCTGTGTTCCCTGCAGTTTTAGACATTGTTCTGGATTGTACTGTTTCCCAATGATGAGGATAAGCTATTCTGTAAAGTGTGTAAAATGTGTTGACTGAAATGGTGTGATTTTTATTTTCTTTGCGCTGCTGTTTTGTAGGTACGGGTTCTGTGTGTACGTTTGTGTGTGCTCACGGCGTGTGTGTGTGTGTGTGTGTGTGCACGCGTGTATGCATTATGTGTTTGAAAAGAATCTTATCCTAAAGAAAAAGGGCACACTGTTACCACCCTTAACTCATTAGCCTAGTCTTATAGAAATTTCGATGCAAATTGCACAAGAAACGATCTTGTTAAAGACCTGGGTCATTCTTTTATTGAATGAAGGGGAAGCCTCAATTTTCCCTAAAGCTTCCCTTTGGCGTGTATCACCTGGTAGTTTCAGGACTTGATTCTCTAAACTCTCTTCAAAAGTTCTTGATCACAGGGGGCATCAACTCCCCTAACTCCAGGCTCAACCTCCCGATTGTGCCGAAGGACGAAACTCACAGTGGATCCAATGCTGGATCACCCAAACGTTCCATCTTACAGTTGGGGTGTGGGGTCTCTTCTCCTTGTAGCAATCGTAATGATCAGCTGAGACTAAACAAAAACTGAGGCTCTTTGGATTCATCTGCAGAGGCTGGGTCTCCCTAGGCTACACGGGCTAAACATGGTTCATGTTACCCGACTGCCACTTGGTTCATATCTTCCACCTCAAAGACAGCTACACTATCCCATAGCACTTTCTCCTGCTCCTCTCCTTTCTTGGCATACAGATATGGACACATTTTTTATTTTGCGGTTTCTCAAGGGCAGGGACCAGGGCTTCTTCTGACTCCATAAGCCCCCTCCCTGAGAACAGAAATCAAGGGTCTGTTTCCTATTCCCTACTCAGCTTCTCTCAGTTTTAATGTCCCCTGCGTGGGGCCCAGGAGGTGTGAGCTCTGTGCCTTCCTGTGGGACAAAATCCTCGGGTTGTCTCCCTTTTGTCTATTCATGAGCCTTGGGGAAAGGGAGGGTGCCTCTGACAGGCTACCTACATCCCTGGAGAGGGGCTAGTCCAAGTTCAACTTAAATGGCTCTTTTCTCTCTGCAGAGCCTCTGGGTCAGAGTTTCAGAGTGGTCATTTCACCTCAATCCTCCTGCTCATGGCTTCTCCTTAGCTGGCTCCTCCACAATCCCTAGTCCATGCATCCCCCCCTTCAACACTATACCACATTTTCTGATCCTGGAGATGCCCAGGTCCCATTCCCTCCCTTTCACCACCCACTCCATGGGAGTAGGAAGGCCGAGTCTATGCATGGAAGGGGACAGGGGGAAAAGAGGAAATTGTTCTCCCTTATCCCTCTTCCTTTTTTCCTCCTCCTCCTGGCCTCTCTCTCTTCTTTATCCTCCTTCAACCCTTTTCCACCTCCTTCCACCTCCTACCTTCCTCCCTCAACCTTTCATTTCATTCTCCCTCCTGCTCTCTCTTCCTTCCTCCTTCTCTCTCTTCCTTCCTCCTTTCTCCCTCCTCTCTGACTCATTAAGATGTTCTTAAGCCCACCAGACATGCGGTGTTGGGGAGAGGATAGTGAATGAGGTTGAACAGATATCTGTGGATGATGAGTGGTGACGTTTTGAAAAATGGATTTATAATGGCCCACACTTGAGGAGAAGAAAACCTGCTCCTCAAGATCCTGTTTGCAAACCCAACTATCTCCTAAAAATAATTCTTCCTGAAGCCTGGATGGTACTCTAGAAATGCCCTTGGCAGCTGCTTCCTCTCTCAGCAAATTTCTGCAGTGGAAAGGAAACAAAACTCTTTCAGTATCACTTTAAAAAAAAAAAAAAACCCTGCTCATTTCAACTTTCTGCTAGTATCTGAGTTCACTTGCTTCATTCCTGGGAGTGGCATGAATATGTAGCGCTGGGAAACTTAATTCACCAGGCCCTAGAGATTCATCCGAGGGAGACGGTTCTGTGCTTTCTCTTTTTAGGATTTGGTCATTAGTACTTTAATGAATGTTGTGTTAAAAAATGCCTACAGTTCTAAATAGCAAATGTGAGTTTTTATGATGATGATGTGGATTTAATGTTGAAAATAAATAAGTTCCTTTGTATTAAGTGAAACGTCTAATAAAGCCCTGAAATCCGCCATCTTCTTTCCTTCTTTTCTCCATCAGCACTGGAGAAGGGCCAGTTTCATGTGGTTTTTGATCAATGACTCAGTTCAGTGGTTTCACTTATTACACCAAAACATTTCTACCAGAAAGACAATGGGATTCTCCAAACTTCTTGCCAAGGACTCCAAACAGTACTTTCTGTGGGCTAGCCCATTGTCTCAGGGTTTTGAGAATCAACAATCAGAGAGCTCTTGAGAGAGTCAGAGAGTGGTTGTATTTATTGAGCACCTGCTGACAGCAAATACCACAGAAATCCATGGCACATTCCCCACCCACAAGGAGCTCATACTCTGCGGAAGGAGGCAGACAAAAATATTTACAAGTAGCGGAGACAGAATAAATCATTGAATGTGCAATTGAATAGACGGATTGGTGAGGATGAATGTAAATGGTACATAAGTGTTGGAGTGAAGGAACCTAAACCGGATATCTTAATTGGGGTTGTCCTTTCCAAGGGCTTAGTATGGTGCTCTGCACACAGTAAGCGCTCAATAAATATGCTTGAATGAATGAAGATACTAAAGGAACAGCCTCCACTGTCAAGATAATGATCAGTCCATTCATGTCAGAGTCCACTCATGGATCAATAGTCTTTGGTCTTTAGGCTAATGCTACTGAGTGTCAGTAATGGATTGGCCTGAAGCATCAAGATGTTTGTTAAGAGGACGGAAACACTTCAACAAAGAGAGCAGCTTTCAGATCCGCCAGTTGTTCTTTCCAAATGGGGAGCGGTATCTTTGGTGTGGTAGAGTGCTAGCTGACCTTTGCTCCAACTAAGTGCTTCTCTTGGGGCCCTTGTCAATAAACTAATATTATTCTTCCTGTAGGGTGATTGGGCAATGCAATTCCCATCAGGTCACCTGGCAACAGCCTCGACCTCCCTTGCTTCAGGAAAAGAGGGTTCCTGCATGGTCTAGTTACACTCGCTGATGGTGGGGTGCAGTAAGCCTGCTAATGCCATCAGGGAACAAGGGGAAGGGAGGATGAATCCTGGCTCAGCCACTACTTTCTTCCTTGGAAGAAATAACTTATTTTGGTTTCAACTATCTTCAAGATAGTGATCTCTGCTTAATGGGGCTTCTGGAAAGAATAACTAAGCCAGATAAATGGCTTTGCAACACGGTGCAAAAGAACTAATTGCAGAAGAGCAAAATTCTTCAGAGAGCAGTCTTTCATAGGTCCCAACAATTCATGCTGTAACTGAGTATGTGTTTAAAGGAGTCATGAATAAAGAACTCACATATCAAAGTCCCACAGAATGACCCCTTCACTTTCATTATAAAAAAGTCCATCTATTCAAACTAGACTGAAGAAGGTATCTGGGAAAGTTCCAACTTCACAAATAAAATGCCCTCGAAGTGGATGCTCTTTAGAGAGATATTTCCTTTGCATAAAAGCAAAGTTGGAGGCATTTCAGCAATGTGTACGATAGACATCAACTTAAGACATCTGAGTTTAGATGATTTCTAAATTTACATCTGTTTCAACTTCACAACCCCTAGGTTTCAACCTTACCGCACTAGCCTCCTTTTAAAGCCCTAGCTCGGGGTCAGGGTGGTGAGGAGAGTGGGCCGAAGCCATGAGGAGATGAGGGGCACAATTTTAAAAGGCATGATGGTCACGGGGGAAGGAGAGAGAATTCCAAAGGAGCTGAGCAAGAGAGGTTTGGGATGTCATCTGATCACCAGGCGGATTCACCTGGGGAGAATCATCAGGTTCATTTGACTTGTAGTCAAGCCAAAGTTGGCTACTCAATCCTGGGGCCTGCCTGAGTCAACATAGGATAGCGGTCTTTCGGTGTTCACGGATTCCTGAGTTCATCTATTCTCAAATGGCGGTGGCCACATACCCCCGCCCACCTGGCAATCATAGATCCCAGCATTGCTGACTGCTGTCTCCTAGTCACCAGTAACCACGTCCCCGTCTCCTCAAGGATTGGCTGGCCACCTCCTCGCTCCCCCAGAAAGCCCAGGTGGCCAGTAGTTTGGGGTAAACTTCCTAGCGCAACTGCTGCCGGGCCCGGATAGTATTCATGATTTCAACTCGTTCTCGGGTGTTGCTCTGACTAATTTTCCATGAATCCCTGGGGGACAATTATAAATGCATGAATGTAGCTATATTACTCATCTATAATTAACTGAGAACATCATTCATCATCAGTGATGTGGATTGAATGCTTACTTCGTGCAGAGCACTGAACTAAGTTCTTGGGAGAGTACATCATTCTGGGTAATTTGGGTAAAAATTGGGTAGCCAAACTTGGTTCGGAAACCATGCTCCCGTTTTCAACGTTGTTCCCAGGAGAAAATTGGTTCTGACATGCTTCAACTTTACCAATCAAGCAATAGTATTTATTGAACACTTTTACCCAAAGCACTGTTGCAGTTGTAGCTTTTTCTATTTATTGTCCTGTGTGTTTGAGGTCTGCCTTTGCTGCAGAATGACTTCACCACTAGGTTGGCTACTGGAATGCCACTGGACCTTGGAACTTCATCAAGTTCTATACTGCCCCAAATGACTGGAGTGATCGGAATATCACACAGGAAACAGCATGGCTTACTGAAAAGAGCCAAGGCCTGGAAGTCAGAAGACCTGAGTTCTAATCCTGCCTCTGCCACTTGCCGGCTGTGTGACTTGGAGCAAGTCATTTGACTTCTCTGTGCCTTAGTTTCCTCAACTGTAAAATGGGGATTAAAGTTTACTCCCACTTACTGAGACTGTGAGCCCCATCTGGGAAAGGGATTATGTCTAACTTGATTAACTTGTATCTACTCCAGTTCTTAGAACAGTGCTTAACATATAGTAAGTGCTTAATAATAATAAGAATGATGATGATGATAATGATAATAATAATTGCGGTATTTGTTAAGAGCTTACTATGTGCCAGGCACTGTACAAACCAAATCAGGTTGGACACAGTCCCTGTCCCTCATGGGACTCACAGTCTCAATCCCTATTTTACAGATGAGGTAACTGGGGACCAGAGAAGTGAAGTGACTTGCCCAAGTTCACACAGCAGGCAACTGGCTGCTCTGGGATTAGAACCCATGACATTTTGACCCACAGGTCCATGTTCTATCTGCTATGCCATGCTGTTTCTCTAGTAATAATAATAATAATCTGCCTTTAGTCTATAAACACTTTGAAAGTAGTGGCTATGTCTTTATAGATTCTTAGTAAGTACTGATGAGGAGAAAGATGATGATGATGATGATGATGATGATAATGATAATGTTGGCAGTCTCATCACCATGGACCACCATCCACTGGAAGCCCCATTCCCTGCAGGGAAAGGGGTGGGCAGAGATTAAGTCCCAGCTAACCCAGAATCCATTTCAGATGGTGAGCTTCTAGGCTCCTCAGTGCCTGATGCCCTGAAGAAGCCATAGAAACTACAGGTAGCAACAAAAGTATGCAAACAATGAATCAATACGTGAATAAATTAACTGATATGCACAGGAAAGTTAAAGGTGCTTTTCCATTCCAGCTCCTCTCGCTCTTCCTCTCCTCCTACCTTCTCCTTCTCCTTCCTTCCCTCCCTCTCGGCTACTCCTCTCCCTGCTCCCCATCCCTTTTCCTATCTTTCCCTCTTTTCCCTTCCTCTATCTCTCCCTTCCCTCTCTCCTTCCTTCCTTCCCTCTCTCCCCCCTCTCCCTTCCCTCTCTCATCTCCATTTCCTCCCTTCCTTCTCCCTCCCTCCGTCTCCTTCCTCCCCTCTCCTCCTGGCTTAGTGGAAAGAGCACGGGCTTGGGAGTCAGGGGTCATGGGTTCTAATCCCGGCTCAGCCACTTGTCAGCTGTATGACTTTGGGCAAGTCACTACACTTCTTGGTCCCTCAGTCACCTCATCTGTGAAATAGGGATTAAGATTGTGAGCCCCACGTGGGACAATCTGATAACCTTGTATCTACCTCAGTGCTTAGAACAGTGTTTGTCACATAGTAAGCACTTAACAAATACCATTATTATTATTATTATTCTCAGCAAACAAAGTTCCCTCAATTCCTAGTTTGTCAGAAAGGAAAGGAAGGAAGGAGCAAGGGGATGCAGGGAAAGAGAATTTGAGGAACAGGAAAATCAGGAGGGTGAAAGAGAACTAAGGCAATGATTTCCAATAATAATGATGACATTTATTAAGCACTTACTATGTGCAAAGCACTGTTCTAAGTGCTGGGGGGGATACAAGGTGATCAGGTTGTCCCACGCGGGGCTCACAGTCTTCATCCCCATTTTACAGATGAGGGAACTGAGGCCCAGAGAAGTTAAGTGACTTGCCCAAAGTCACACAGCTGACAAGTGGTGGAGTCAGGATTTGAACCCATGACCTCTGACTCCAAAGCCCTTGTTCTTTTCCACTGAGCCATGCTGCTTCTCACCACAAAGGTTCAGGTCAATTTTTTTAGCACAAGCTTTCCACCCACTCTGCTCCTTCTCACCCACAACCCCGCTGACTGTTTCAGATAGCTGTCTGCAACCTCTGCTTCTCTGAGATGAACAAAATAGGCCCACAGAAGCCACCATGTCCCACTCCTCACACTAGACTCCCAGAGGCCACCATCATCAATAGGCCAACGGGTCCCTTCTCCACATCCTGAGGAAGCATAGGGTGACAGGTAGCCAGGACTATGGGCACAGAGAGGTTGGACATGTGTTTCAAATTCATGGGCCCCAGTGTCCTCAGGCATTCATTCAAATCCGACAGAACCAGTTTCCCATACAGAACCCAGGGCAGCTTTCCAGAACCATTCTTTGTAAAAGCAGCCATAGTCTCCACCATACATACTCTCTCTCTCTCTCTCTCTCTCTCTCTCTCTCTCTCTCTCTCTCTCTCTCTCTCTCTCTCTCTCTCTCTCTCTCTCTCTCTCTCTCTCTCTCTCTCACTCTTTCTCTCTATCTCTCTCCCTTTCTGGTGGCAACACAGTCCAATCTCTCGCTAGTGGTCCAAACCTGGATATGGATCGACTTGACTATGCACACACTGCCAGGGGTCAGTCTTCAAGGCCCAGGCCAAACTTTGAGACAGCAGTTTGGAGATCAACAGGTGGTCTGATTTCTCCCTCAGTCCTGCTACCCCAGGTAGTGAATTACAGACCCCTTTTCCATGCTCATTCAACGAGATAGGGAGCCGGGAGGTATTCAGGAACATAGTCTGAAGTCCTGAAAAATGCATGAATTTTCCAAGCACCTACAGGGTGGGCTGAATCATGGCAGGTGATGGCAGATGTTTCCTTCTGCCTCCAGTAGCCCCACAGGCTGCTGCTTTGGGTCATTTCTGTGGCTGAGCCGATTTCCCTGCATTCTTCATGAAAAGATGCTTAGTGGCACTGACCGTGATTATCACTCAATTAATCAATCGTATTTATTGAGCACTTACTGTGGGCAGAGTGCTGTACTAAGCCCTTGGGAGAGTACAGAGCAACCGAGTTGATAGACACGTTCCCTGCCCACACTGAGCTTATAGTGTAGGGGGGACACAGACATTAATATAAGTAAATAAATTACAGATATATACAAAAGTGTTGTGGGGCTGGGAAGGGGGATGCAGAAGGGAATGAGAAAAGAGGACAGGAGGACTTAGTCTGGGAAGGCCTCTTGGAGGAGATGTGCTTTCAGTAAGGCTTTCAAGGTGGGGAGAGTGATTGTCTGTCAGACATGAAGAGGGAGGGCATTGCAGGCCAGGAGCCAGAGGTCGGCAGTGAGGTAGACGAGGTGGAGGTACAGTGAGCAGGTTGGCATTAGAAGAGTAAAGAGTGCGGGCTGGGTTGTAATAGGAAATCAGGGAGGTGAGGCAGGAGTGGACAAGGTGATTGATTGGCAGCAAGGTGAGTCCACTCCACCATGTGGCAAACACACCCTTTTTTGACAGGCTTAAACAAAAGGGGAGTGGTGACTGCACTCAGCTGCCCCCTTTCCTGCCATTCTCATGTGCCTGGGAAAGGACCAATGCAATCTGGTAAACCGGCTTGTGTCCTGAGGCAGGAAGCTGTCCTGCACCTGGCCCGGCCACACTTTAAATGCTGGTGGTCAGGTCTGGTCAGATCAAAGCCCTACTGAGAGCTCAACTCCTCCAAGAGGCCTTCCCAGACTGAGCCCCCTTTTTCCTCTCGTCCTCCCCATCCCCCCTAACCCTACCTCCTTCCCCTCCCCACAGCACCTGTATATATAATAATAATAATGATGTCATATTAAGCGATTACTATGTGCAAAGCACTGATCTAAGCACTGGGGGGAATACAAGGTCATCAGGTTGTCCCACGTGGGGCTCACAGTCTTCAACCCCATTTTACAGATGAGGTAACTGAGGCCCAGAGAAGTTAAGTGACTTGCCCAAAGTCACACAGCTGACAATTGGTGGAGCTGGGATTTGAACCCATGACCTCTAACTCCAAAACCCAGGCTCTTTCCACTGAGCTACACTGCTTCTCTATAAATGTTTGTACAGATTTATTACTCTATTTTACTTGTACATATTTACTATTCTATTTATTTTGTTAATGATGTGCATTTAGCTTTAATTCTATTTGTTCTGACGACTTGACACCTGTCCACATGTTTTGTTTTGTTGTCTGTCTCCCACTTCTAGACTGTGACCCCATTGTTGGGTAGTGACCATCTCTATCTGTTGCCGATTTGTACTTCCCAAGCGCTTAGTACAGCGCTCTGCACACAGTCAGCGCTCAATAAATGTGATTGAATGAATGAATGAATAAATAAATACGATTGAATTAATGAATGAATGAATGAATGAATGACTGTGTCCAACCCGATTACCTTGTATCTACACCAGTGCTTAGAACAATGCTTGGCACACAGTAAGCACTTAATGTGTGCCATTTATTTTGCTTATTATTCTGCACTCGTCTCTTCCAGCTCACTTCCATCCTGGACTTGGTCAAGGGCATCCCCTATGCAGCGACGAGGTGCAGCAACCTGAAGAAAGCTCTTGTCAACAAACGCTGACACAGAAGGAACCGACTCATGGTTCCAGAGTCCCTCCTGAGAGGACAAGTGGACATTTGCTCCCAGGACTTATCCGACTTTTCCGGCATCTCAACTCAGTCCCCGTTCCTAGAAGTTGGATGTTAGCGGTGAGGGGCTGGCCGCCCAGGAAGAAGATCAAGGTGGTGGTAGCGATATTCTGCTGTCCATTTGGCAGCCATGAAAGTGCTCTTGACTGGGCTCCCTCTAGGTTAGATGGCTTGAAGCCCTCAGGACTGACACGAACACCGCCAGTGAGAGGGCTACATGACCTAGTGTTGCTTTGTTGCACAGTCTGGTGTTCCAGAATACAGTTAAGGCCAATGATATTGAACATAATAATAATAAGAATAATGATGGCATTTATTAAGCACTTACTATGTGCAAAACACTGTTCTAAGCACTGGGGAGGTTACAAGGTGATCAGGTTGTCCCACAGGTGGCTCACAGTCTTAATCCCCATCTTACAGATGAGGTAACTGAGGCCCAGAGAAGTTAAGTGACTGGCCCAAAGTCACACAGCTGACAACTGGTGGAGCTGGGATTTGAACCCATGACTCTGACTCCAAAGCCCGTGCTCTTTCCACTGAGCCACGCTGCTTCTAGACTGACTCCTTAAAATCTTCTGGGCTAAAGCCAAGACAGCTAGGGCTAGCGAGTCACATGATAACAGTGAACAAACTGGATCCAGGCAAGAGCAAGATAGAGTAATGGGATAATCCATCAGTTTAATTATGGGTTCTCCTATCAACTGATTCAGAAAAGGGGGCTCCTGGGGAGCCAGCATTCCCCTACTCCTGACTTCCCGGTTGACATGATGTGATGCCCCTTGCTTCTTCTCCCCTTCGTCCCCCTCTCCGTCCCCCCCATCTTACCTCCTTCCCTTCCCCACAGCACCTGTATATATGTATATATGTTTGTACATATTTATTACTCTATTTATTTATTTATTTTACTTGTACATATCTATTCTATTTATTTTATTTTGTTAGTATGTTTGGTTTTTTTTTTCTCTGTCTCCCCCTTTTAGACTGTGAGCCCAATGTTGGGTAGGGTCTGTCTCTATATGTTGCCAATTTGTACTTCCCAGCTCTTAGTACAGTGCTCTGCACATAGTAAGCGCTCAATAAATATGATTGATTGATTGATTGATTGACGCACACCCGCAATTCAGTGTGGTTATGTTCCTTAAAAATGTGACTGTATCTTGAATGGCTGTATGACGGCGTGAGTTTCCTTCATAGACTGGGGATCCTTCCAAAACCTTGGAAAGCAATATGAAATTCCTTTATGTGATTTATACGATTACATGAAGCGTCACTAAACTACTGTTTGATCTTTGTTAAAGTAATTCAAACCATAACAACACACCATTAACTAAATGGTGTGAAAGTATGATTATGCAACTTTGCAAGAAACTGCTCAAATAGAAGCTTGTTATGCTGACTGGGAATTTTCAACTTTACTGGAGAAACTGTCTGACTAAGATTCATTCATTCAATCGTATTTATTGAGCGCTTACCATTTGCAGAACACTGTACTAAGTGCTTAGCACTGTACTGAACAGCGACCTTCTTCTGTTTTCATAAAATGTCTTCTGAACAGGTCAACTCTTTCTGAATATCTCCTCATACCTTCCAACTCCTCTCTCCATTAGCATCTTCAATCATTTTTATAGCTGCATTTGCTTTCTTTAAAATTGACACCAGACTTCATCTCAAATTTCAGTGCATGGTGAGAGACCATAACTTCACCATAGCTTGCAAGGATGTTTTGGGTTGTTGAGATGTCAAACGATAATTGCTGTGTCTCCCAGCACTTAGAACAGTGCTTTGCACATAGTAAATGCTTAATAAATGCTATCATTATTATTCTCATGAGGTGATTTGGGATATGGCCATAAGCTGTAAGCTTGCTATGGGCAGAGAATGTGTTTACCAACTCTGTTATATCGTACTCTCCCAAGTAACATGGCTTAGTGGAAAGAGCCCGGGCTTGGGAGTTGGAGGTCGTGGGTTCAAATCCCAGCTCCGCCACTAGTCAGCTGTGTGACTTTGGGCAAGTCCCTTAACTTCTCTGTGCCTCTGTTACCTCATCTGTAAAATGGGGATTAAGACTGTGAGCCCCATGTGGGACAACCTAATTACCTTGCATCAACCCCAGTGCTTAGAACAGTGCTTGGCACAGAGTAAGTGCTTAACAAATACCATCATTATTAGTATTATTACTTGGTACAATGCTCTGAGCACAGTAAGAACTCAATAAGCACTGAGGATTGATTGATTTATTAGCTGAACCAGAAAGGTAGCAGATGTTGATCAAAGATCTAGATCTTTCTTTCTCTCTCTCACTCTCACTTTCATTCATTCATTCATTCAATCATATTTATTGAGCGCTTACTGTGTGCAGAGCACTGTACTAAGCACTTGGGAAGTACAAGGTGGCAACATATAGAGACGGTCCCTACAATAGTGGGCTCACAGTCTAGAAGGAGGACTTCCCTCTGAATTTCTTTCTTTCCGCCTTTCATCTTCAGTGTTTGGAGTGAGAACTAGTTAGACCTGGCCAGATGAGACAGCTTCCCTGGTGAGGTATCA
Organism: Tachyglossus aculeatus; assembly: GCF_015852505.1. Lineage (NCBI taxonomy): Eukaryota > Metazoa > Chordata > Mammalia > Monotremata > Tachyglossidae > Tachyglossus > Tachyglossus aculeatus. The sequence goes on along the minus strand of NC_052068.1, from coordinate 59,790,333 downwards.
TCAGCCTGCTGGAGATTGAACCGAGAAGCCATGAGCGCAGCTTGGTCAGTGCTGTTCAATAATCCGATTGACGTCAGACAGTGTCAGGTGTCATCAGCTATTTCTAATGCCGTTGCCATCACCGCTCTGAATCAGATCTCCCTCACTGGTGAACCAAGTGGCTTAGCCATAAGGCGAATGAATATGCAGTTCGCTTTTGCGTTCAACGAGAATCTGAGAACAGAATTATCGCCAGCCTGCCCTGTGGTGGTTTTCTAAAATACGTGGTGCTCATTAAGGGAGGGGTCCTCAAGAACGGAAGAAGAAGGGAGGATTTTGTTTGGAGATATGAGCTGTAGCTGAAAGCTTTCAGAATACAAGAGGTTGGTTAACCTCATAAGTTTTAATTCTATTTGTTCTGATGATTTTGACACCTGTCTACTTGTTCTGTTTTGTTTGTTTCTCCCTCTAGACTGTGAGCCTGTTGTTGGGTAGGGCCCATCTCTATATGTTGCCGACTTGTACTTCCCAAGCGCTTAGTACAGTGCTCTGCACACAGTAAGCACTCAATAAATACGATTGAATGAATGAATGAACTAATTGATAGTATTTATTGAACACTTACTGTGAGTAGTGTACTATACTAAGTCCTTGGGAAGTACAGTATAACAGAGGAGATAGACATATCTCCTGCCCATGGAAGCTTACAGTTTAGAGGGGGAAACAGACTTTAATATAAATAAGTGAATTACAGATAAGTACAAAAGTACTGTAGGGAGGAGGGTGGGGTGAAGGAAGTGTGTTTATCCAAGTGCAAGGGTGATTTCCTGACCATAGAGAAAATGGACATTAAGAGTTAAAGGCTTTGTTCCTCTTCAGAAAAATTTAATGTGGTTCTTTGGGATAAAAAATGGAAGTTTAATGGTGAGGTCCTGGGGGAGAAACAAGGCCAGGGGTCCAGCAATATGGCCTAGTCGATAGACCGTGGGCCTGGGAGTAGAAAGTCCTGGGTTCCAATCCTGGCTCTGCCACTTGTCGGCCGTGTGATCCCGGGCAAATCACTTCCCTTCTCTGTGCCTGTTACCTCATTTATAAAATGGGAATTTAGACTGTGAGCACCATGTGGGACAGAGACTGTGTTCAACCCAATTTGCTTGTATTCACCCCAGTGCTTAGTACAGCACCTGGCACGTAGTAAGTGCTTTACAAATACCACAATTATCATTCTTCTTCTTTTATTATTTTTCAGGGGGTGCTGTGGAATGGTGCATCTGATGATACAGTAAGTTTCTATGGCTATTATCGGGGATAGATAGCATGGCCTAAAGTAAGATTGGGGCCCCAAAGGACTGGGGGAAGAGGATTGATGGGAAGTTCTACTTCAATGTAATATTGGAGTCCGGAGCACCAGGGAATAGCAGCCTATCATCTTGTATTCTGTTATACTGTACTCACCCAAGTACGTAGTCCAGTGCTCTGCACAAAGTAAGCACTCAATTAAGTCCACTGATTGATTGCTGTCCTGGAGAGACAGCAAACTCAGAAGGGAGAAGGGGCTGGAAGTCAAGGTGGAGGAGACAGAGAAAAGGAACTTGGGGGGCTTACCGATTTTTATTGATCTGAGGTGCCTTCTGGGAGATGTTCCCCCAGAAGGGCAATTCCTTGAAAGACCCTGAGAATCATTTTAATTAATTCCCCCCCAAAAAAATTGAAGAGAGCCGGCCCCCTTCCATGGGTTTGCACCCTCCCAGAGGGGATACAGAGCATCAGAGTGAATCACATGTGAATGATTTATCATAACACAGGAAGAAGAAATGAATCAGTCAGTCACTTGTATTTCTTGAGCGCTTACTGTGTAAAGAGCACTGTAATAAGTGGTTGGGAGAGTACAGTATAGCAGTATAACAGACACGTTCCCTGCTCACAATGAGCTTATAGGCTCAAGGGGGAGACAGACATTAATAAATATAAATAAATCATAAATATGTACATGAGTGTTGTGGGGCTGGGGGGTGGAGATGAATAAAAGGGAAGCAGAGAAGCAGCGTGCTTAGTGGAAAGAGCCCAGGTTCAAGAGTCAGAGGTCGTGGGTTCTAATCCCAGCTCTGCCACTTGTCTGCTGTGTGACCTTGGGCAAGCCACTTAACTTCTCTGTGCCTCAGTTACCTCATCTGTAAAATGAAGATTAAGACTGTGAGCCCTATGTGGGACAACCTGATTATCTTGTATCTACCCTGGTGCTTAGAACAGTGTTTGGAACAGAGTAAGCCTTTAATGATTACCATTATAAAATAGTGAGAAAGTCAGGGTGATGTACAAGGGAATGGGAGAAGGGGAAATGAGGGCTTAGTCAGGGAAGGCCTCTTGGAAGAGATGTGCCTTCAATAAGGTTTTGAAGTCGGGGAGGCAACTGTCTGTTGGACGTGAGGGAGGATGTTCCGCAAAGGGGACAGGAAACAAGCCCAGGTAAAAATTTCTCAAGGGCAGATATCATGCTTTTTATTTCTGTTTTATGTTCCCAAGCAGCTAGTTCAGTAGTTTTTTTTGTTTTGTTTCATTTTTTATGCTATTAGTTAAGTGTTTACTATGTGCCAGGCACTGTACTAAATCCTGGGGTAGATATAAAGTAATCCAGTTGTACCCAATCTAAGTCCTACATGGAGATGACAGTCTTAATTTCCATTTATATAGATGAGGTAACTGAGTCACAGAGAAGTGAAGTGCCTCGCCCAAGGTCGCACAGCAGAAAAGCAGCAGGGTCAGTCAGGACCCAAGTCCTCTGTGGTCTTTCCATTAGACTATGCAGTAGAGGTAGTAGTAGTGCAGAGATACAGTGTGGCTCAGTGGAAAGAGTACGGGCTTTGGAGTCAGAGGTCATGGGTTCAAATCCCGGCTCCGGCAATTGTCAGCTGTGTGACTTTGGGCAAGTCACTTCACTTCTCTGTGCCTCAGTTACCTCTTCTGTAAAATGGGGATTAAGACTGTGAGGCCCCCCGTGGGACAACCTGATCACCTTGTAACCTCCCCAGCGTTTAAAACACTGCTTTGCACATAGTAAGTGCTTAATAAATTCCGTCTTTTTTATTATTATTTAGTAGCAGTAGTAGTAGTAGTAATATTTACTGAGCGCTTACTCTGTGCAGACCATTGTACTAAGTGCATAGGAAAGTACAATAGAGTGAATAAAGTGAGAAGCAGCATGGCCTAGTGGAGAGAGCACAGTCCTGGGAGTCAGAATAAGAATAATAATTTAATAATTTTGGTATTTGTTAAGCGCTTATTGTGTGCAAAGCACTGTTCTAAGCGCTGGGGAGGTTACAAGGTGATCAGGTTGTCCCACAGGGGGCTCACGATCTTAATCCTCATTTTACAGATGAGGTAACTGAGGCATAGAGAAGTTAAGTGACTTGCCCAAAGTCACACAGCTGACAGTTGGCAGAGCTGGGATTAGAATCTATGACCTCTGATTCCAAAACCAATGCTCTTTCCACTGAGCCACGCTGCTTCTTAGAACCCAAGTCCTCTGACTCCCAAGCCCGTGGTCTTTCCATTAGGCTTCACAGTAGTAGTAGTAGCAGTAATAGAAGTAATATTTATTAAGCGCTTACTCTGTGCAGACCATTGTACTAAGTACATAGGAAAGTACAATATAGTGAATAGAGTGAGAAGCAGCATGGCCTAGTGGAGAGAGTACAGTCTTGGGAGTCAGAAGGATTTGGGTTCTAAACCCAAATCTGCCACTTGTCTGCCACTTATCTTGGGCAAGTCACTTCATTTCTCTGGGCTTCAGTGACCTCATCTGTAAAATGGGGATTAAGTCTGTGAGCCCCTTTTGGGAAAAGGACTGTGTCCAACCTGGCTATCTTATATCTACCCCAGCACTTAGAACAGTGCCTGGCACTGAGTGAGTGCTTAACAAATATCATTTAATAAAAATAGACAAGATCCTTCCCCTGAAGGATCTTACAATCTACCAGGGGAGGTAATAATAATAATAATAATAATAATAATAATAATAATAATAATAATAATAATAATAATAATGGCATTCCTTAAGCACTTACTATGTGCCAAGCACTGTCCTAAGCACTGGGGAGATTACAAGGTGATCAAGTTGTCCCATGGTGGTGGTGGTGGGGGGGGGGGCTCACAGTCTTAATTTCCATTTTACAGATGAAGTAACTGAGGCACAGAGAAGTCAAGTGACTTGCCCAAAGTCAGACAGCTGACAATGGGTGGAGCTGGGATTTGAACCCATGACCTCTGACTCCAAAGCCCGGGCTCTTTCCACTGAGCCACGCTGCTTCTCCAAATTACAGGGAGGGGAAACAACTGATCATAGTGTGCACATCGTTGGCATCAAGTACAGTGTTCTGTAGGCAGAAGGTATCCAGTAAAGTGCTCTGTGCAAAAGAAATGTCCAGTACAGAGCTCTGACCCTGAAGGAACTCAGGATAGTGCACTGTCCCCAATACATAATAATGATAATAATAATAATAGTGACATTTATTAAGTGCTTACTATATGCAAAGCACTGTTCTAAACGCTTATGAGGTTACAAGGTGATCAGATTGTCCCACCTGGGGTTTACAGTCTTAATCCCTATTTAACAGATAAGGTAACTGAGGCCCAGAGAAGTGAAGTGACTCGCCCAAAGTCACACAGCTGACAAGTGGCGGAGCCGGGATTCGAACCCATGACCTCTGACTCCAAAGCCCATGCTCTTTCCACCGAGACATGCTGCTTCTACACACATGCTCTGATTATAGCTCTGCCCTTGTAGTATAGTATTATTAATGGTATTTAATGAGCACTCAGAGTGCTTTGCTCTGTACTGTGATAGACTGTGAGCTCTTTGTGGGCAGAGATTATATCTACCAACTCTGTTAATAATAATAATGATGGTATATGTTAAGCACTTACTATGTGCCAAGCACTGTTCTAAGCGCTGGGGTAGATACGAGGTAATCAGATTGTCTCACATGGGGCTCACAGTCTTAATCCCCATTTTACAGATGAGGGAACTGAGGCCCAGAGAAGTTAAGTGAGTTGCCTAAAGTCACAGAGCTGATAAATAATAATAATAATAATAATGATGGCATTTATTAAACGCTTACTATGTGCAAGGCACTGTTCTAAGCACTGGGGAGGTTACAAGGTGATCAGGTTGCCCACGGGGGGCTCACAGTCTTCATTCTCATTTTACAGATGAGGTAACTGAGGCCCAGAGAAGTTAAGTGACTTGCCCAAAGTCACACAGCTGACAATTAGCAGAGCCGGGATTTGAACCCATGACCTCTGACTCCAAAGCCCAGGCTCTTTTCCACTGAGCCACGCTGCTTCCCCAAAGTGCGTACTATGTGCAAAGCACTATTCGAAGCGCTGGGGAGGTTACAAGGTGATCAGGTTGTCTCACGGGGGACTCACAGTCTTCATCCCCATTTTCCAGATGAGGTAACTGAGGCCCAGAGAAGTGAAGTGACTCTCCCAAAGTCACACAGCTGACAAGTGGCGGAGCCGGGATTTGAACCCATGACCTCTGGCTCCAAAGCCCGGGCTCTTTCCACTGAGCCACGCTGCTTCTCTGCTGGAATGTATTCTCATTCATTCATTCATTCAATTGTATTTATTGATTTATTGATTTATTTATTTATTCATTCAATCGTATTTATTACTGTGTGCAGAGCACTGTGCTAAGTGCTTGGAAAGTACAAGTTGGCAACGTATAGAGACGGTCCCTACCCAACAGCGGGATCACAGTCTAGAAGGGGGAGACAGACAAACAAAACAAAACATATTAACAAAATAAAATAAATAGAATAGTAAATATGTACAAGTAAAATAGAGTAATAAATCTGTACAAACATATATACAGGTGCTGTGGGGAGGGGAAGGAGGTAAGGCAGGGGGATGGGGGGGGAGGAGAGGGAGAGGAAGGAGGAGGCTCAGTCTGGGAAGGAGGGGGCTCAGTCTCATTCTCCCAAACACCTAGTAGAGTGCTCTGCATCCCTTAAGTGCTCAATAAATACCATTGATTGATTTGGGAAAGGACACCAAAGGCAAGCCCACACTCCCTGCCCACAAGGAGTTTACAATCTAAAGGGTGCTTATGGCTCCCAAGCACTTAGTACAAGGCTCTCTGCACAGTTAGTGCTCAATAAATACCACTGATGGGTTAACTGATTGTTCTCTGAACATAAATAAGATGTTCGATAAATACTGATGATTATAATGATGTAAAATGTCCCCTTCCCTGAACATCCTGTTATTTGCCGTTCTTCCCAGAAGACAGCACACACCATAACCTCTCTGTTTGCTGCCCTGTCGAATCTAACGTTACAGTTACAAATTCCAAATTCCAAATTGCAGCTGATATTATCAGCCCCCAAATGTCAGACATTCAGATGAATTGGCTTTTCAACTTTTCAAGCCATTCACTTTCCAGGCTTCTGAAATGTCAAATGCAAGGACTCTGGATAAAGAAGACGTGCAGAGCGTGTTAATTTAGCAGCCATCTTTGTGTTTAATGGTTGATTCCTCTGAAACTCTCATTTCCCAAACTTGTAAAAGAATTCACTCTCTGTCTCCTCCTTTAATTGGCCTGTTTGAACCAGGCTTTTGCAGAAGTTAACCAATTCATTCATTGAATTGTATTTATTGGGCACTTACTGTGTGCAGAGCACTGTACTAAGCACTTGGGAAGTACAAGTTGGCAACATGTAGAGATGGTCCCTACCCAACAGCAGGCTCACAGTCTAGAAGGGGGAGACACAAACTTTAAGGTCCCCCATTGCATCTCATTTAAAAAGATCGATTTCATGAGGCACTTTGGTGTTCAAATTCATGGCAAATGAGTCTCAATTAAATGATTAATTTATCTCTTGGTTTTTACTGGCCTTTCTGTATCAGACACCCAGATGTTATTTTGCCCTTATGGAGAGTCGAGGCAGATCAGCTAAATAAAGAATTTCAGAACATCGCTCAGGCCAGAAAAAGCTGTCAAAGGGATCATCACCTTGTAATTCCATGGGATATTGCCAAGGAGCAGATGAGGAGATCTGATTGTGGAGATGACTTTTCCCTGGAGATGACTTGTAATACCTGGGCTGCTATTCAGGAAGCTGAATACAATGACTCTTTGGGGTCATTTTCTGGATAATATTTGTTCCAAACATAGTCCATGAAATGTAGAATGGTGAATACCTTGTGCCTGAAGATCCAGCCACCCTGGAGGGAGAGAGAGGAGAGAGCGTATGTGTATGTTTATGTGCAGCACAACGCAACCAGAAAAGGAGAGAGTATGAACTTGGACAAGGGATTCCCCCCAATTTAAGAACAAAGCTCACTTTCCTAGGAATCTAAAGTCAAGTCTGAGCCACTTCATACAGAAGAGGCCATTTAAACAACAGCCTGTTCTGGAGAGATTAGTAACAGATCTAGTATTTATTGAATGCCTCCTTGGGAATAACAATAATAATAATAATGTTGGTATTTGTTAAGTGCTTACTATGTGCCAAGCACTGTTCTAAGCACTGGGGAGGTTACAAGATGATCAGGTTGTCCCACGTGGGGCTCACACAATTTTAATCCCCATTTTACAGATGAGGTAACTGAGGCACAGAGAAGTTGTAACTTGCCCAAAGTCACACAGCTGACAGTTGGCAGAGCAGGGATTTGAACCCATGACCTCTGACTCCAAAGCCCGTGCTCTTTCCACTGAGCCACGCTGCTTCTCTGACTTGGTACCGTATGCTATATTAAATATTTGAGACTGGTCAATCCATCCAACCATTAATCAGTCAATTATATTTATTGAGCACTTACTGTGTGCAGAACACTGTACTAAGTGCTTGGGGGAGTAAAATGGATTTTTGGTCCCTTAGGTCACTCCAATGAGGTCCTTTACCCCAGAGAAGTCAAGTATCTATTAATAATAATAATAATAATAATAATGGTATTTGTTAAGTGCTTACTATGTGCCAGGCACTCTATTAAGACTGGGATAGATATAAAATAATAGGGTTGGACACGGTCCCTGCCCCACATGGAGCTAACGGTCTCATCCCCATTTCACAGAAGAGGTAACTGAAGCCCAGAGAAGTGAAGTGACTTGCTCAAGGTCACACAGCAGACATGTGGCAGAGTTGGGATTAGAACCCATGACCTACTGACTCCTAGGCCTGTGCACTAAGCCATTTATCACCTTCCTGATCTGAGAAAGTAAATTGTTAAAGCCATTCCCTCTTCATCATTGCCATCATCCTCCTCCTCCTCATCCTCTTCTTTGTTCTCATCGTCGTTACCATCTTCCCCTTCCTTAGTATTTTTTGAGCTATCTCCATGCAAAGAGCATCATATTAAATGCTTACTATGTGCAGAGTACTGTACTGAATGCCAACTGGGAGAAGCAGCATGGCTTAGTGTCAGGAACATGGGCTTGGGAGTCAGAGGTCGTGGGTTCTAATCCTGGCTCTGTCACTTAACAGCTGTGTGACTTTGGGCAAGTCACTTAACTTCTCTGTGCCTCAGTTACCACATCTGCAAAATGGGGATTAAGACTGTGAGCCCCACATGGGACAACCTGATTCCTTGTATCTAACCCAGTGCTTAGAACAGCGCTTGGCACATAGTAAGCGCTTTACAAATACCATCATTATTATTACTCAGGAACAATCAATTCAAAACAGAAGGCGCGGTTCCCAACCTCAAGGAACTTACAATATGAAGGAGGAGGTTGGAAGGTCCGGATAGTAGAAATATAGTAAGAATAAGAGGGAAAATGTAGCTATAAAGAAGCAGTGCAGCTTAGTGGATAGAGCACAGGCCTGGGATTCAGAAGGAAATGGGTTCTAAACCAGTCTCCTCCACATACCTGCTGTGTGACCTTGGGCAAGTCACTTAACTTCTCTGGGCCTCAGGTACCTCATGGTACCTAAAATGGGGATTAAGAGTGTGACATAGGGGACACGGACTGTGTCCAACCTGATTAACTTCTATCAACCCCAGCTCTTAGAACAGTGCTTGACACAAAATAAGCCCTTAACAAGTACTGTTCTTCTTCTTCTTCTTCTTCTTCTTCTTCTTCTTCTTCTTCTTCTTCTTCTTCTTCTTCTTCTTCTTCTTCTTCTTCTTCTTCTTCTTCTTCTTCTTCTTCTTCTTCTTCTTTCTTCTTTCTTCTTTCTTCTTTCTTCTTTCTTCCTTCTTCTTCTTCTTCTTCTTCTTCTTCATCATCATCATCATCATCATCATCATCATACCGGTCACAACAAAAGTAAGACAGAGAAGAATGAATAAATGAATGAGCAAGCTGAATAGATTCATCTGTATGCGCTGAAGTGGCAAGCGTGGCTAAAGAGAATGATCTGATCAAGGAGGTGAAGATAATCAGGGAAGGCCTCCTGGGGGAGGAGGCTCTTTAGGCAGATCTGATCAAATTTAAGGAAAGAGAGATTACCAAGAAGGCTCATCCGAAAAAACTACATCTGCCGCATTTAAAATATTGTTTCTGGTTCTGCTTTCCAATGACCTTTATATCATCTCTCTTATCTTGGCCTGACTGATTCCAGCAAAGTAGCTAGTACCCCTAAAGGAACGTTTTAAATAACATATTAGTCACCTTTTTAAGTACTCTCTTTCTTTCCAAAGATAGTGTCTTTGAGGGAGCCAGGCCCACAGTCAGATACTGCAGCTAGAATAACAGTAGAATAGACTGCACAGATCCTAGAAAACTGAGAAAATGTCACCTGCTTATTAGAATCTGGGGACGGGTTAATTAATATCACAGAAGTATCTCTGGAAGGAAACAAATATACTAATCGCTTCTCCTTCTAACAACGGCAGTAAGTTACTCTTGCTTGTTAGAAATGTGCCAGCAGGGTAATAGGCGATATTGTTGTATTGCCAGCTCTTTCCAGAAGCCAGTGAGTGTGGATTGAATACATTTGGACTATTTGATTTAGCAGGAGGGAAATTACTTGGGAAGAGCGGTAGAGAGGCCATGATGAATTGTCTGCTAGAGGGATATTCAGGCTCAGTCTCTGAAGGGAAGGATTAAGGGGTGTTCCAGTCAAAATGAGAACATAGCTGGAGGGAGAACTGAAGAACCCTGCCCCCAAAGAAGATTAAACCACGGGAAGCAGCATAGTCTAGTGAGTAGAGCATGGATGTGGGAATCAGATGACCTGGGTTCTCATCCTCCCCATCCCCTTCTCCTCCTTTCCATCCCCCCGCCTTACCTCCTTCCCCTCCCCACAGCACCTGTATATATTTTTGTAAATATTTATTACTCTATTTTACTTGTACATATTTACTATTCTATTTATTTTATTTTGCTAATATGTTTTGTTTTGTTGTCTGTCTCCCTCTTCTAGACTGTGAGCCCGCTGCTGGGTAGGGACTGTCTCTATTTGTTGCCAACTTGTACTTCCTGAGCACTTAGTACAGTGCTCTGCACACAGTAAGTGCTCAATAAATACGACTGACTCACTGAATGAATGAATCCTAGCTCTGCCATTCGTTTTCTGTGTGATGTTGGGCAAACTGATTCACTTCTCTGTGCCTCAGTTATCTCCCCTGCAATTTGGGGATTTAAAACTGTAAACCACATATTGGACATGGACTGTGTCCAAACTTGTATCTACCCTGGCACTGAGGCCTTCCCAGAGTAAGTCCCCCTTTTCCACAGCTCCTGCTCCCTTTCATTCATTCATTCATTCATTCATTCAATCAATCAATCAATCAATCATATTTATTGAGCACTTCCTGTGTGCAGAGCTCTGTACTAAGCACTTGGGAAGTTCAAGTCGGCAACATATAGAGACGATCCCTACCCAACAATGGGCTCACAGTCTAGAAGTGGGAGACAGACAACAAAACAAAACATGCTCTACTTTGCTCTACTCTGCTCCCCCACCACCATACAGCACTTGTGTATACATGTATATACATATATATATATGTACATATATAATTATAATTTTATTTATTTTTATTAATGATGTGTATATATCTATAATTCTATTTATTTATAATGATGCTACTGATGCCTGTTTACTTATTTTGATGTCTGTCTCCCCCATTCTAGACTGTGAGCTCGTTGTGGGCAGGGATTGTCTCTGTTGCTGAATTGTAGTTCCCAAGACCTTAGTACAGTGCTCTGCACACACTAAGTACTCAATAAATATGAATGAATGAATGAATTAGTACAGTGCCTGGCACGTAGTAAGCGCTTAACAAATACCATTAAAATATAAATCAATAGACCACATTTTGGTCAGTGGAGTTGAATATCCTTAACTGGTCCCACTGAGTAAGTTGGAATCATAGCTACTGCAAGGACAGAGATTATGTCTACTTACTCTACTGGACTTTTCCAAGTATTGTAAACCCTCTAGAATGTAAGATCTTCCTCTAGACTGTCAATTCTTCCTCTAGACTGTAAGCTTCTACTGAATTTTTCCAAGCATTGTAAACCCTTTAGAATGCAAGATCTTCCTCTAGACTGTCAATTCTTCCTCTAGACAGTAAGCTTCTTGTGGGCAGGGAATGTGTCTACCAACTCACACTGTACTCTCCCAAGCACTTAACACAGTACACATTCTGTGCTCTTCCCCTCCTTCTCCCTTACTGGTGGTCTGAATGCTTTCTCTGAAGTATTAGGAAGCAGACTGGACTAGCAGAGAGACCACAGGCCTGGATGTCAGAAGGACCAGGGTTCTAGTCCGGGCTCCACTACTTGTCTGCTGTGTGACCTTGGGCAAGACACTTCACTTCTCTGGGCAACGGTTACCTCGTTTGCAAAATGGGGATTAAGACCTTGAGCCCCGTGTGGGACAGGGACTCTGTCCAACCTGATTAGTTTGTATCTACCCCAGCACTTAGGACAGTGCCTGGCACACAGTATTTGCTTAACAAATACCATAAAAAATACTAGTATTGCCATTTGAGGAGATCAAAGGCACTGAGCAAATGCGGTCCTGGCCTAAATCTAATTCTCTTATCACAGAGAAAATATGTGTGAGATTGTCAGTGTTTATTGAGCACCCTAGGAGTACTGAGCACCAAAGTACCAAGCACTGTTTGGGGTGCTTGCAAGTATACAAGAGAAGGAAAAGAGCCATTCCCTGATTTTAAAGATCTGGCTACCAAATAGCTCTTGTCCCTGCTTGGGTTTCAGTGAAACAACTATGACAAAGTTCTTTAATCCTGTTAACTTAGGGTCCCTCACTTGCTGACAAAGAAGGGCCATCTCCTCCAAGAGGTCTTACCTGACTAAGCCCCCCTTTCAATCAGTCAATCAATCGTATTTATTGAGCGCTTACTGTGTGCAGAGCACTGTACTAAGCTCTTGCGAAGTACAAGTTGGCAACATATAGAGATGGTCCCTACCCAACAGTGGGCTCACAGTCTAGAAGGCCTCTTCTCCCACTCCTTTCTGCATCACCCTGACTTGCTCCTTTTGTTCTTCCCCCCACCCAGCTCCATACTACTTAGGTACCTATTTGTCATTTATTTATTTATACATTTATATTAACGTCCCCCCCTCTGCCCCCACAGAATGTAAACTCACTGTGGGCAGGGAATGTGTCTGTTTACTGTTGCATTGTATTCTCCCAAGTGCTTAGTACAGTGGTCTGCACACAGTAAGCACTCAATAATTACAATATAATGAAATAAAATGAAAGAGGTAGCAGCGTGGCTCAGTGGAAAGAGCCCTGGCTTGGGAGTCAGAGGTCATGGGTTCGAATCCTGGCTCTGCTGCTCGTCAGCTGTGTGACCTCGGGCAAGCCACTTAATTTCTCTGTGCCTCAGTTACCTCATCTGTAAAATGGGGATTAAGACTGTGAGCCCCACGTGGGACAACCTGCTCACCTTGTAACCCCCCCAGCACTTAGAACAGTGCTTTGCACATAGTAAGTGCTTAACAAATACCATCATTAAAGAGATATTTTAGCTCTCCAAGCAAATCTGAAGCTTTCAGTTGATCCTGTAATTTTTCCAATTTTGGCTAGGAATAAGATCCCCTACTCATTTCATTAAGAGTAATAATAATCCTAATCTTAAATTTTGACATTTGTTAAGATCTTACTATCAAACAATGGTATTTATTGAGTGCATACTGTGTGTATCAAGCACTGTTATTAGAGATAGGGTGGGTACAAGTTAATGACACAGCAGACAAGTGGTAATGACAGGATTAGAACTCAGGTCCTTGGACTCTTGGGACCATGACTTTTTCACTAGGCTACAGTGCTTCATTCCATATGACAATTCAAGTAGTGCTTGTGGTTTCAAGTAATATTAGATTATAAATACCTTGAGGGAAGGAGCCATGTCTTTTTTCTTTTTTGTACTCTTCAAAGTGCCTTATTCAGTGCACTGCTCACAGCTGACTCCCAGTTCATGAAATAGGGCCCCAGAACAGTGCTCAGTACACAGTAGGTATCCAGTACAGTGTCCCTACGAAGGAGACTAGCGCTCTGCACATGGTAAGCGCTCAATAAATACGACTGAATGAATAGGGTGTCCAGGACCCAAGAAAGTGACCCATGGAATGCTCTATCCACGCTGAAAGCTCAATAAATAGTGATGAATGAATGAATGATAGTTCAGTGATCAACAACCCCAGTCCCAGTCCCACAACACTTATGTGCCAACCCTGTATCTTTTAATTAGTTATAATCAATTATTTGCTCATGTTAATGTCTCTTTCCCCCTCTAGGCTGTAAGCTTGTTATGGGCAGGGAAAATGTCTGCTGATTCTATTTTATTGTACTCTCCCATGCGCTTAGAACAGTGCTGTTCATATAGTAAGTCCTCAATAAATACCATCGATTAATTGAGTGATCAAATATCTTCACTTTAACAATATTTCTGGGCCTACCTTGAAAAGGATAAACCGACAGTCTAAATCTGTGGCCTAATGTGTGAAAAATGAGTCAGTGCCTAGGATTGAGGGATATTTTCATTGAAAATAAAGTACATGTCTGAGAAATTTCACCAAGGATTTCTTTGAGCTACAGCTTAGTTTATCATTTCTTATGTCTTACCCGAGAACTACCAAAGGGACCTTCCAAACTGGTCCCAGGTCTCAGAGACTGTTTGTCATCCATCTGATATGGAGAAGGCTTGGGAACTAAGTGTCTTGGTACTCAGCTGTTGTGGTCAATTGGAAGGAGCTGAGGTCATCAGAGTGGCTCCAAGCTGGGGAATGAAGTCACTTCCAAAGATGGATTAGTATTATTATTGTAATATTTTTGCCCACCTCTTTTCGGTGGGAAGGAGGCTCAGAGAAACAAGTTATCGCCATTATCAACGATTCTGTTACTTGAGATATAAATTCTCCAGACAGGGAAAACTCCAGAGAAGCAGCATGGCTTAGTGGCTAGAGCCCGGACCTGATAGTCGTAAGGACCTGGGGTCTAATAAAGCAGCAAAGAAGAGAAGAGAAGAAAAGAAAAGCAGCATGGCTCAGTAGAAAGAGCACGGGCTTTGAAGTCAGAGGTCATGGGTTCAAATCCTGACTCCACCACTTGTCAGCTGTGTGACCTTGGGCAAGCCACTTCACTTTTCTGGGCCTCAGTTACCTCATCTGTAAAATGGGGATTAAGACTGTGAGCCCCACATGGGACAACCTGATCACCTTGTATCCCCCCCAGTGTTTAGAACAGTGCTTTGCACATAGTAAGTGTTTAATAAATGCCATCATCATTATCATTATTATTAATACTAGCTCTGTCACTTCTTCCCAGTGCTTAAAACAGTGCCCTTCATCTAGTAAGTGCTAGCAAATTTATTGCTGGATGCTGGGTGTATCTACCCTAGTGCTTAATGAAGTGTTTGGCACATAGTAAGAGCTTAACAGATGCCACATATTTATGATCACTCTTATGAATTATTAAATCAGAGCAGATCCTGTCTCTCATGAGGCTCTGCAGTCTTCAGCCACCACCTGCTTTCCGTGTTCCTCTCATTTTGCACCAGAACAAAGGGGCTGTCTTTCATAGAGTGGAAAACCTGCATTGTCATAAACAGCATCACCCTTCTCGTCTTCATCTTTCCACCCGCACATGCCAAGAACATATTCAAGGGCAAGACTGGCAGCCAGAACTCATAATGACCCTTCTGTTGAATAAAAAGAGAGGCCGCTGACAAGGGAAGCAGAAGTGGAAATTGCGTAGAAATGGAAGCCGAAGTTCTGCCATTCATTCATTCCTTCAATTGTATTTATTGAGCACTTTCTGTGTGCACAGCACTGTACTAAGCGCTTGGGAAGTACAAGTTGGCAACATATAGAGACGGTCCCTACCCAACAACGGGCTCACAGTTTAGAAGGGGGAGACAGACAACAAAACAAAACATGTGGTCAGGTGTCAAGTCATCAGAATAAATAGAAGTAAAGCTAGGTCAATCAATCGTATTTATTGAGCACTTACTGTGTGCAGAGCACTGTACTAAGCATATGGGAAGTACAAGCTGGCAACATATAAAGACAGTCGCTACCCAACAGTGGGCTCACAGTCTAGAAGACTAGACTAGACTAGATGCACATCATTGACAAAATAAATAGAATAGTAAGTATGTACAAGTAAAATAGAGCAATAAATCTGTACAAACATATATAAAGGTGCTGTGGGGAAGGGAAGGAGGTAGGGCGGATGGGATGGGGAGGGGGAGAGGAAAAAGGGTTGTCCCGTCACTCCTTGAAGGCAACCTACTCACCGGCCCTCCATCCCATCTATCTCTCCACCGACTTCTCGCCCACGTCCTGCCTCTGGCCTCCTAATTCAAAGCCTGGTTAAAAACACATCTTCTCCAGAGGGGTTTTCTCGACTAAGCCCTAATTTCCCCCACTCCCTTTCTCTCTGTGTCATCCTCACACTTGGATTTGTACCCTTTATTCACCCCACCCTCAGCCTCTCAGCAGTAATAATAATAATAATGGCATTTATTAAGTGCTTACTATGTGCAAAGCACTATTCTAAGTGCTGGGGAGGCTACAAGGTGATCAGGTTGTGCCACAGGGAGCTCACAGTCTTCATCCCCAACATAACATACTTAGCAGTCATTTATTTATATTAACGTCTGTCTCCCTCTCTAGACTGTAAATTCCTCAATCAATCAATCAATCAATCGTATTTATTGAGCGCTTACTGTGTGAAGAGCACTGTACTAAGCGCTTGGGAAGTACCAGTTGGCAACATATAGAGACATTCCCTACCCAACAGTGGGCTCACAGTCTAGAAGGGGGAGATAGAGAACAAAACCAAACATATTAACAAAATAAAATAAATAGAATACATATGTACAAGTTAAATGGAGTAATAAATATGTACAAACATATATATATATATATATACATATATATAGACATGCTGATGTTCATTTGATCTACACTATAAAAGGATCATGTCTATCATGTCTATCCTCGTGGGCAGGAAATATGTCCAACAACTCTGTTATATTGTATTCTCCCTAGTGCTTAGTACAGTGCTTGGTACTGTGAGCCCAACGCTTACAAGGACAGGGACAGTGTCTGACCTGATTATCTTGTATTTACCCCAGCACTCAATACTGTGCTTGTCAAATAATTTGTGGTATTTGTTCAATGCTTACTATGTACCAGTCACTTTTTTAAAAATGGTGTTTGTTCATTCATTCATTCAATCGTATTTATTGAGCGCTTACTGTGTGACAAGCACTGTACTAAGTGCTTGGGAAGTACAACTTGGCAACATATAGAGACTGTCCCTACCCAACAGCGGGCTCACAGTTAAGTGCTTACTATGCACCAGGCACTGTACTAAGTGTCGGAACAGATACAAGCTAATCAGGTTGGACACAGTCCATGTCCCACCTTCATTCACGCATTTATTCAATCATATTTATTGAGTGCTTACTGTGTGCAGAGCACTGTCCTAAGCATTTTGGAGAGTACAATATACTCAGATACAGCTCCTGCCCACGTGGGACTCACCATCTTAATCCCCGTTTTTCAGATGAGGTAACTGAGGCCCAGAGAAGAGAAGTGACTTGCCCAAGTTCTCACAGCAGACAGGTGGCAGAGCTTGGATTAAAACCTAGGTCCTTCTGACTCTCAGGCCCATCCTCTAACCGGTAGGCCATGATACTTCTCTAAGCACTGTTCTAAACACTGGGGTAATTATGCTATTATTAGAAGCAAGTCTGCTGCAGGAGAGAGCTCTTCGGGGTGATCATTTGCTTGGTTTTGTACTGGATCATCTGGCTTTCAGGTAGTCTATATTTTTATTTTTTATATTTTATTTTAACCCCCAATCTCTCTCTGCCTCCTCTCCTTAACACTTACACACCTACCCATCTGTAATTTATTTTAATGTTTGTCTCCTCTAGTCTGTTCATTCATTCATTCATTCAATTGTATTTATTGAGCGCTTACTGTGTGCAGAGCACTGTACTTAGCGCTTGGGAAGTACAAGTTAGCAACATATAGAGACAGTCCCTATCCAACAACGGGTTCACAGTCTAGAAGGGGAAGACAGACAACAAAACAAAACATGTGGACAGGTGTCAAGTCGTCAGAACAAATAAAGCTAGATGCACATCATTAACAAAATATATAAAATAGTAAATATGTACAACTAAAATAAATGGAGTAATAAATCTGTACAAATATCTATACAGGTGCTGCGGGGAGGGGAAGGAGGCATGGTGGGGGGATGGGGAGGAGGAGAGGAAAAAGGGGGCTCAGTCTAGGAAGGCCTCTTGGAGGAGGTGAGCTCTCAGTAGGGCTTTGAAGGGAGGAAGAGAGCTAGTTTGGCGGATGTGCGGAGGGAGGGCATTCCAGGCCAGAGGGAGGACATGGGCCGGGGGTCGATGGCGGGACGGGCGAGAACAAGGCACAGTGAGGAAATTAGCAGCAAAGGAGCGGAGGGTGTGGGCTGGGCTGAAGAAGGAGAGAAGG
The DNA here is from genome assembly GCF_015852505.1 of Tachyglossus aculeatus. Lineage (NCBI taxonomy): Eukaryota > Metazoa > Chordata > Mammalia > Monotremata > Tachyglossidae > Tachyglossus > Tachyglossus aculeatus. Next base: position 59,772,413 of record NC_052068.1, on the reverse strand, counting down.
GAGGTGAGGTAGGAGGGGGTGAGGTGAAATCTGTTTATGCTTACTATGTGTTAAACACTGTTCTGAGCACTGGGATATATACATATCAATTAGGTTGGACACAGTCCCTGTTCCTCATGGGGCTCACAGTCTAAATAGGATGGAGAACAGGTACTGAATCCCCATTTTACAGATGAGGGAAATGAGGCAAGGAGAAGTTAAGTGATTTGCTCCAGGTTACCCAGCAAGTCCGTGGCAGAGTTGGGATGAAGCAGTGTCGTGTAGTGCATAGCACGGGCCTGGGAGTCAGAAGGTCGAGGGTTCTAATTCCGCTCCTCCCATTGTCTGCTGTGTGACCTTGGGCAAATCATTTCGCTTCTCTGGACCTCAGTTCCCTCATCTGTAAAATGGGGATGAAGACTGTGAGCCCCGCGTGGGACAACCTGATTATTCATTCATTCCATCATATTTATTGAGTGCTTACTGTATGCAGGGCACTTTACTAAGCACTTGGGAAGTACAATTCAGCAGCAAATAATAATAATAATAATGGCATTCATTCATTCATTCATTCAATCGTATTGAGCGTTTACTGTGTGCAGAGCACTGTATTAAGCGCTTGGGAAGTACAAGTTGGCAACATATAGAGACGGTCCCTACCCAACAGTGGGCTCACAGTCTGGAAGGGGAAAACAGAGAACAAAACAAAACATATTAACAAAATAAAATAAATAGAATAAATATGTACAAATAAAATAAAAAAATAAATAGAGTAATAAATCCATACAAACATATATACATATATGCAGGTGCTGTGGGGAGGGGAAGGAGGTAAGGCGGGGGGGGATGGGGAGGGGGAGGAGAGGGAGAGGAAGGAGGGGGCTCAGTCTGGGAAGGCCTCAAGCCTTTATTAAGCGCTTACTATGCGCAAAGCACTGTTCTAAGCACTGAGCACTGTTCTAAGTGCTGGAGACAATCCCTGACCACAACTGGCTTACAGTCTAGAAGGGGGAAGACGGACATCAAACAACCTTATATCTACCCCAGCTCCGCATCGCCCCTACACCCTCCCTCTGCTCTACCCCCTCGGTGCCCCACAGCATTGGTGTATATATGTGTATATTTATTATTCTATTCATTTTATTAATGATGTGTATATATCTATAATTCTATTTATTTATTTTGTTGCTATTGATGCCTGTCTGCTTGTTTTGTTTGCTGTCTGTCTTCCCGCTTCTAGACTGTGAGACCATTGTTGGGTAGGGATTGTCTCTATCTGTTGCCGAATTGTACTTTCCAAGAGCTTGGTACAGTGCTCTGCACACAGTAAGCGCTCAATAAATATGACTGAATGAATGAACAGTGCTTGGCACACTAAGTGCTTAACAAATACCAGCATCATCATCATTATTATTATTAGAACTCAGGTCCCCTGGCTCCCAGGACCGTGCTCTTTCTGCTAGGGCATGTGTCTTTTCTATGGGCAGGGATCACGTCTACATACTCCATTATACTGTATTCTCTAAAGTGCTTAGCACAGTGGTTTTCATCCAGTAAGCACTCAATAAATACCACTAATAGATTGACTGCTTGTTCCTGCTGTTAGAAGAAGTGCCCACTTTATCAGCAAGCAAGAAGCAGAACGCGGTGGCTCTGGAGCAATATGGTGGGTCATTATCAGTGCTCATCCTAGACTTGGCCAGAAGTATTCTGAAGCAGGTGGCCCCATCATTAATAACAATGATGGTATTTATTAAGCGCTTGTGTGCCAAGCACTGTTCTAAGCATTGGGGTAGATATAAGGTAATCAGGTTGTCCCACGTGGGGCTCACAGTCTTCATCCCATTAACCAGCTCCTCATTAACCAGATTACTAACCAGCTACAGGTCGCTGAGGTGGTCACGGAGCCAACAGCGAAGGCTCCCCTCTACCGAAGCAGCACAGTGTAGCCTGTCCCGCCGTCGACCCCCGGCCCATGTCCTCCCCCTGGCCTGGAATGCCCTCCCTCCACACATCTGCCAAGCTAGCTCTCTTCCTCCCTTCAAAGCCCTACTGAGAGCTCACCTCCTCCAAGAGGCCTTCCCAGACTGAGCCCCCTTTTTCCTCTCCTCCTCCCCATTCCCCCCCGCCCTACCTCCTTCCCCTCCCAACAGCACCTGTATATATGTTTGTACAGATTTATTACTCTATTTACTTTACTTGTACATATTTACTATTCTATTTATTTTGTTAATGATGGGCATTTAGCTTTAATTCTATTTGTTCTGACAACTTGACACCTGTCCACGTTTTGTTTTGTTGTCTGTCTCCCCCTTCTAGATGTGAGCCTGTTGTTGGATGGGGATTGTCTCTATATGTTTCCAACTTTGACTTCCCAAGTGCTTAGTACAGTGCTCTGCATGCAGTAAGCGCTCAATAAATACGGTTGAATGAATGAATGAATAAATGAATGAATAGAACATGAGCCTGGGCGTCAAACGGTCATGGGTTCTAATCCTGACTCTGCTACTTGTCTGCTGTGTGGTTTTGGGGAGTCACTTCACTTCTCTCTGCCTCAGTTACCTCATCTGCAAAAAGGGGATTGAGAATGGGAGTCTAACGTGGGACAGGGACTATGTCCAACCCAATTTGCTTGTATCCACCCCAGAGCTTAATGCAGTGCCTGGCAAGTAGTAAATGCTTAACGGATACCACAGTTATTATTAGAAGTAGTAGTAGTTTTTAGACTGTGAGCCCACTGATGGGTAGGGACTGTCTCTATATGTTGCCAACTTGTACTTCCCAAGCGCTTAGTACAGTGCTCTGCACACAGTAAGCGCTCAATAAATACGATTGATGATGATGATGATGATAGTACTGTGATGCTGCCTCAGGGGGAAGCCTCCTTCCCATACCAGGGTCAGTCAGTCAATTCTATTTATTGAATTCTTATTGTGTGCAGAGCACTGGATTAAGCACTTGGGAGAGTACAACAGAACAATATACCAGACACACTCCCTGCCCATAACAAGCTTACAGTTTAGAGGGGGAATCAGACAGTAATATAAATAAATCAATTAAAGATATGTACATATGCTTGGCCTCACATAAAGAGCTCAGGCCTTGGAATCAGAGGACGTAGAATTAACTTTAATTCTATTTGTTCTGATGACTTGACACCTGTCCACATGTTTTGTTTTGTTGTCTGTCTCCCCCTTCTAGACTGTGAGCCCGTTGTTGGGTAGGGACTGTCTCCATATGTTGCCGACTTGTACTTCCCAAGCGCTTAGTACAGTGCTCTGCACACAGTAAGCGCTCAATAACTATGACTATGAATGAACTATAGCTATGAATGAATAAATGTAGGTTCTAATCCCTGCTCTGCTACATGGCTGCTGGATGACCTTGGGGAAGTCAATTAACTTATCTGTGCCTCCATTACCTCATCTGTAAAATGGGGATAAATGTTGTGAGCCCCATGTGGGACAGGAACTGTGTCCAGCCTGATTACCTCCTATCTACCCCATGCTTAGAACAGTGCTTGGCATATAGTTTGCACTTAAAAAAAAACTACAATTATTATTATCATTATTATTGTAAGTGCTGTGGGGCTGGGAGCAGGGATGAATAAAGGGAGTGTCTAGCACAGCACCCCTATAATCTCCCAGCCACGGAAAGATGTTTGGGGTTCCCTGCTAACCATCTTCATGGAGTGAAACAGGGGCTCAAATCTATTACCAGCCCCTGTAACGCAGAAGGGGCTGTGGTTTTCCAGAGATTGAATTTCAGACCCTAAATTAAAGTGGAGGCAGCTCTCGTGGTTTGAATCTCCAAAATCATTTCCGTGTATTTTTAGGTTTGCCTGAGCCGCATTTATAGCCTCGCTGAGCTCACTGACTCTGCTAATGCGTCCGATAACGATCGTACCCAAGTAATCAAGTGTGCGATAACTCCAGCGATAACCCAACCGACCCAGGGGTGAATTGGCAGCCCCACTTGTAGCTTCTTCATGCTGATAGGACAGTTCTGATCATCGGGCCCAGCTGTTGCCAAGCATCTGACAGTTGAGGAAAGGCTACTGATGCTACAAACAATGCACAGATGTCTCTCTGATTTCCTTTATTTTATTCTGCGACACATTATAGAAATAGCTCCGGGAGCTGCACGTGTTCGAGGAGGCTGCTTTTCAGAATCGGGAAGGCAAGAGTGGATAGAATAAAGAGATATTTCATTCTTGCCCTTAGAGAGAGAGAAGCTGAGATGCAGCGTGGCCTAGTGGATAACGCACGGGCCTGTGAGTCAAATGGACCTGGGTTCTAATCCTGACTTCATCGCTTGTCTGCTGGGTGACCTTGGGTGAGTCATTTCACATCTCTGGGCCTCAGTTCCTTCAGCTGTGAAATGAGGACTAAGACTGTGAATGTTGTGTGGCACAACTGATTAGCTTGTTTCTAACCCAGGACTTAGTTCAGTGCTTGGCATATAGCAAGTGCTTAACAAATACCGTAAAAAGTGGGGTGAGGAGGAGAGAAAGAGAGAGAGAGGCCTAGTGGAATGAACATGGGCCTGTGACTCAGAAGGACCTGAGTTCTAATTCTGCCTCCACCGCTTGTCTGCTGTGTGACCTTGGGAAAGTCACTTCACTTCTCTTTCCATAGCTCTGTACCAGCCTGAAATCTGCCGCTCAACCATTTTTGATTTCTACTTTGTCATAAAGCATAAATCCCTGTCCATGTTTGCACCGCAGCTCATGTTAACATTTGCTTTCAGGATCAAATAATTTTCTTTTCTTTTATTAATTCATTTATTCATTCAATCGTATTCATTGAACGCTTACTGTGTGCAGAGCACTGTACTAAACGCTTATTCTGCCATCATGTATATTTTCACATGTACTTTGGATGAAATGAAAAGGCAGGTTAAGGAACTTTCTTCTAACCGCGCATGTTAGTTTGGAGAGAATGTGATGTGGAGTCAGAAGAGACAGTTGGGAATATGCATGCAGTATGGGACAGGATAGGATAAATGCGGGAGGACTGTGTCCCACCTGATTACCTCGTGTCTACCCCAGGACTTAGCACAGTGTCTGGCACATAGTAAGGGCTTAATAAATACCACAACAAAAAAAAAAAACTGGAATGCCCATTTTCCTTAACATGTGTTTTTTTAAAAGTAAAGCCATGACATGGTATTAATTCATTCATTCAATCATATTTATTGAGCACTTACTGTGTGCAAAGCACTGTACTAAGCGCTTGGGAGGGTACAATATAACAACAAACAGACACATTCCTGCCCACAATGAGCTCACAGTATAGGGGGTAGGAGAACTAACTATGTGGCAAACTCAATACAGAGCTGCATCGGACCTATCTTTCATCTACCTCCAGCAATTAGTACAGTGGTTGACACTCAGTAAGTGCTCAACCAATATTATTACCGTTATTATTTCAGTCATCACCCAACTCCTTGGCACAAAACTTCCAAAGGTATTTGGCTGTTAGCAATTGTTTCTACATGTGTATATCTGCGTCTTTATTTTTCTCTAATGGTATTTGCTAAGCGCTTACTACGTGCCAGACTCTGTTCTAAGCGCTAGTGTAGATACAAGATAATCAGATTGGACACAGTTCATGTTCAACGTGGGGCTTGCAGTCTTTATCCCCATTGAACAGATGAGGTAACTGGGGCACTGAGAGGTGAAGTCATCAGTGCTTAGAACAGTGCTTTGCACATAGTAAGCACTTAATAAATGCCATCATTATTATTATTTGCCCAAGGTTACAGGGCTGACAGGTGGCAGAGCCGGCATTAGAATCCAGGTCCTTCTGACTCTAAGGCCTGTGCTCTAGCCACTAGACAACTCTGCTTCTCTAAATCAAGACGGGCACTTAACCTTGCTTTCACAGTTACTCTGCTCAGGCCCAGCCTTCCATTGCTTTCCCAGGTGTAACTTGTTCAATTCCAGGAGAAGTCCTGATGATTCCCTACCTTGTCATTCATTCAATCATATTTATTGAGCGCTTACGGTGTGCAGAACACTGTACTAAGAGCTTGTACCCCATCACCTTCGGCTACTGTAATGACTCTGTGTGTGTGTGTTTGTAAATCTTTTGTACTTCTGTTTTTCGATTCTTAAGCCTAAGCCCCTGTCACTTGAACTGTTCACCTTTTGTGTGTACAAATTTGTGTGTGTTTTGTCCTTTCTTCCCCATTAAACCCTAATCTCCTCCAGGGCTATACTTTTCTGCCCCAAGCCCATTCTCCCCCTTTTAGACTGTGAGCCCACTGTTAGGTAGGGACTGTCTCTATATGTTGCCAATTTGTACTTCCCAAGTGCTTAGTACAGTGCTCTGCACACAGTAAGTGCTCAATAAATACGATTGATGATTATGACAATAATAATTGTGGTATTTGTTAAGCACTTACTATGTGCCAGGCACTGTACTAAGCCTTGGAGTGGATACAAGCAAATTGGGTTGGACACAGTCCCTGTCCCACATAATAGTAATAAATATGGCATTTGTTAAGTGCTAACTATGTGTCGTGCACTGTACTAAATGCTGGGTTGGATACAAGCAAATCAAGTTGGACCACACTCCCTGTCTTAGCATGGGGCTCCCACTCTCAATCTCCATTTTACAGATGAGGGAACTGAGGCCCAGAGAAGTGAAGTGACTTGACCGAGGTCATACAGCGGACAAGTGGTGGAACCAGAATTTGAACCCATGATCTTCTGACTGCCAGGCCCACGCTCTAGCCACTATTTCCATGCTGCTTCTCTGGACAGAGCGCAGTAGATATCTTTGGCGATGAAACTGGTCCCAAGGATGACCAGCAAATAGAAGGTTAACATTGTAATCTTGACCCACCTACCTGATTATGAAATGGCTGAATCCCATCCTAATCCCCGGCCCTTTCACTTTCCTCGGCAGGCTTTATAAATCTGAAGTCACCTAAAAACTAATTTAAACTGGCACGGAAAGTGAAGACAGGACACCTTTCTAAAAAGGAAAAACTTCCCAGATCAGAAATGCCAGAGAATGTATTTCATCAGCATAGCAATGGAATCGAGGAATTTAAAAGGGCCTTTTTTTCCTGTTATTTTATGCGTCTGTTCCAACCATTTCTTAAATGGCCATGGGATTTCCCAGTAGGATGGCAAGACAAAGATGGGGCTTTCTTTCCCCTCCTGGTGCCCCATAATGTAATCAGAAAAAGATAGACCAAGATAAGCGGAGGCAAACAGAACTATGTGTAGTATTTTGCACCTTTTTGTATTCATTGTGAGAAGAATGGTTAGCATTAATCTTCATTATCATAGGACACAGCTCAAGGTAATAGCAGCCTTTTAATTTTGCTTATACCCGAAGCTTGCTCCATGAGGCAGCTCATGTGATGTCTGTTTACTGTTGGAATTTACTTTCATTCCACTAAACAGATTTTTCTAAGGAACCATCAATAAATGATTATTCCATAGAGGATGTACAATATGCATTCTGATGGAATCTGAGACTTCAGAACTGAGAACAGAGCAGAGGAACTGATTCTAGTTCTAGTGGCTTGCACGGCTCCATTTGCTGGCTGTCCTATTTTTCATGGTGTTTGTTAAGCGCTTACTATGTGTCAGGCACTGTATTAAACACTGGGGTAGATACAACCTGATCAGGTTGGACACAGTCCAAGTCCCACATAGGACTCACAGTCTTACTTCCCATTTTACAGATGAGGTAATTGAGGCACAGAGAATGGAAAGAGCAGGGGCTTTGGAGTCAGAGGTTGTGGGTTCAAACCCTGGCTCCACCAACCATCAGCCATGCGACTTCTCTGTGCCTCAGTTATCTCATCTGTAAAATGGGGATTAAGACTGTGAGCCCCCCGTGGGACAACCTGATCACCTTGTAACCTCCCCAGTGCTTAGAACGGTGCTTTGCACACAGTAAGTGCTTAACAAATGCCATCATTATTATTATTATTATTAAGTGGCAGTGTTAGGATTAGAACCCAGGTCCTTTTGACTCCCAGGCCTATGCTGTATCCCCTAGGTCATGTTGCTTCCTCCCGCTCTGCTGCTTGTGTTCCCGCTTAGGGCGTGGAGTGCAGTGAACAAGAAAGGTGAGCACGGATGCGGCACGTTGAGAGGAACTCATGTGATCTTTCCCATCTTAAACATCGACAGGCAGAATCAGGACTAGAATCCAAGTCTCCTGATTCCCAGAACAGTGCTCTTTCCACTGTGGGAGGACCTGGGTTCTAATCCTTGTTCTGCCATTTGTCTGCTGAGTGACCTTGGCTAAATTGCTCAACTTCTCTGTGCCTCAGTTCCGTCATTTGCAAAATGGAGATTTAATTCCGTTTCTCCCTCCTACTTAGTCTGTGGGTCCCATGTGGGAGCCGTTGACCTTGTATCTACCCCAGCACTAATACAGTGCTTGGCACCTATTCATTCATTCAGTTGTATTTATTGAGTGCCTACTATGTGCAGAGCACTGTACTAAACACTTGGAAAGTACAATTCAGCAACAGAGACAATCCCTACCCAACAACAGGCTAGTAAGCACTTAATAAATATCATTATTATTATCAACATCAACCACAGAGCAATATGCAGTCTAGCCATTTCATGAATAATCTTATTTTAAAGGCTCTTAAAGGCAAATTAACCTTTTCATCGAAACAGGAAGCCAAAAGTGGCGATCAAACTGCTCTCCAACAGACTGTAAGCTCATGGTGGATAGGGAACGTGTCTATCAACTCTAATAATAATACTAATAATGGCATTTGTTAAGCGCTTACTGTGTGCAAAGCACTGTTCTAAGTGCTGGAGAGGTTACAAGGTGATCAGGTTGTCCCACGGGGGGCTCACAGTCTTAATCCCCATTTTACAGATGAGGTAACTGAGGCCCGGAGAAGTTAAGTGACTTGCCCAAAGTCACACAGCTGACAATTGGCAGAGCCGGGGTTTTAACCCACGACCTCTGACTCCAAAGCCCGTGCTCTTTTCATTGAGCCACTCTGTTTCTCTGGTGTAGTGTACTCCCATAAGCACTTCGTATAATGCTCTGAGTACAGTAAACAGTCAATAAATACCACTGATTGATAGACAGTTTAAGCCATAAGATGTCTTTTGCCATCGAATTGATGCTGACCCATAGCGACACCATGGACACATCTCTCCCAGAACCCCCACTCTCCATATGTAACAGTTCTGTAAGTGTATCCATAGAGTTTTCATGGTAAAAATATGGAAATGGTTTACCACTGCCTCCTTCTTTGCAGTAAACTTGTCTCAACTCTCAACTCTTACAAGCCACTGCTGCCCAGCATGAGTGAGTTTTGACTTATATCAGATTGCCTTCCACTTGCTAGCCACTGGCCAAGCTAGGAATGGAATGGGTATTCCTCTGCTTGACTCTCCATCCTTCCGATAGTCAAGACTGATAGAGGACTGGAAACTCTCCAGGTGGGACCTTGAGAGTTCAGTGAAGACTAAATAGACAGTGGGAGACTGACACATATCAGTGAGTCCGTTGTTGGGTAGGGACCGTCTCTATATGTCACCAACTTGTACTTCCCAAGCGCTTAGTACAGTGCTCTGCACACAGTAAGCGCTTAATAAATACGATTGAATGAATGAATGAATGAATCAGAGGGCTCGCTGGTATTTATCACTGTTTTGGCAGAGGAGAAAAACATATGGAGGATCTGCGATGGCCGGAAGACGCGCGTGTTCCTGTGTACATATCCCTGCTGGGGCATGTGGAGGAAAACAAATTCAAATATGAAAAGGGATTTCCTGTCAGATGGCTGATTCTAGAAGATCTCAGACAATAAAGACAGCCTCGTACGGTCCTCAGCCCAGGTGGGCAGTATGATGGCATCACAGCATCACATAATGATGTTCTGGGCTAATCAATTTCTCCATTTACAACTCTTCCCCCCACCCCTAGAAGGAGCTGGATCTTTTTTATTCTGATCTAAATTAAAATCAGTCAATCGTATTTATTGAACGCTTACTGTGTGCAGAGCACTGTACTAAGTGCTTGGGAAGTACAAGTTGGCAACTCTACAGGAAAATCCAGATGCTTGAGATCTCTCTAAAATGCTAAGCTCTAACAGTGCTCTGCACACAGTAAACACTCAATAAGTACCAAATACATTGCAAATCAATATGCAAATGATTGCTGGATATTTGAGTGTGTTGGGATACTAGCAGCAGAGAATAAAATAATCTCAAGGAGGCACAGAGAATAATAATAATAATAATAATGGTATTTGTTAAGCATTTACTATGTGCCAAACACTGTTCTAAGTGCTGGGGGGATACGAGGTGATAAGGTTGTCCCACGTGGGGCTTACAGTCTTAATCCCCATTTTCCAGATGAGGTAACTGAGGCACAGAGAAGTTAAATGACTTGCCCAAAGTCACACAGCTGACAAGTGGCAGAGTCAGGATTAGAACCCACAACCTCTGACTCCCAAGTTCAGGCTCTTGCCACTAAGCCGCACTGCTTCCATAAGATTTGCCTAAACTGATCAGGGCCAGAGCTGGGCCTAAAATCCAGTTGTCTTGATTCCCAAATCCACCCTGCCAGACTTTCACTCTAGTTACTATCTAGGACTTTCCTGAGAAGGTGTTTTTGTTTATGTAAAGTGTGGTTGGGGAATTAAGGGAGGAAATTATCCTTCTCACCCCTCCCTGCTCACCCTGGAATTTGATATACTTTAAATAAAACCATAAGCCAATCTGATTACTTTGTACCTGCTCATTGTCTTTGGACAGTGTTAGTCACTTTAATAAGGGCTTAATGAATACCATTAAAACGTGGAGGGAGTAGTGAAGGAAAATGGTTTTCAGAAACTTTGCAGTCCTGACTGGGAGTGTTTTAGATTTCACTTGGCTCATTTAATCATTCCTAATATATTCATTCGATCATATTTATTGAGTGCTTACTGTGTGCAAAGCACTGTTCTAAGCGCTTGGGAGAGTACGATACAGCAACAGACACGGTCCCTGCCCACAGTGAGCTCACTGGAAGCCCTAGTGCAGTTCTCTTATAGACTTGTTGGATTATCCAGAATGATCATGGAACTGAGTGGCTCATGAACAGAAAATACGAGGGCAAACCTGAAGTCCTAAGCATGATGATTCCAAGCTTCATGAGGGCAGGAGCTATACCTTGAACTTCTATTGTATGCTCAGAGGGGCCTAGTACAGTTCTCTGCACACTGTAGGGATCTGATACAGTGTGCTGCAAACAGTCCGTGTCTGGAATAGTGCTCTGCACAGAGTTTTATTATTATCAAGTGCTGTCGAGTCATTTCTGATCATAGCGACTCCATGGAAATACTTTCTCCGGAACATCCTGTCTTCTGCCATAATCTGCAACCTTTCTAATGGTTCTTCCGTTATCGTTGTTATAGTCTCTCTCCATCTAGCTGCTGGTCTGACTCTTCCATGTTTTCCCTGGGCTTTTCCTAGCATCAGGGTCTTCTCCAGAGAATTAGTTCTCCTGAGTATGTGTCCAAAATAATGTTAATCTAACTCGAGTCATTTGGCCTTCCAAAGGCCACTTTGGTTTAACTTACTCTAAAATCCATTTGTTTGTCTTTCGGGCAGTCCATGGTATTCGCAGAAGCCTTCTCTAACACCTCATTTCAAAAGAATCGATGTTCTTTCAATCCTGTTTTTTCACTGTCCAGCTTTTGGATCCATACATTGTCACTGGAAGCACCATAGAGTTGACAATTTCTATTTCTGTGGCAATGCACACAGTAAGCTCCAATAAATACTAAAGATAGATTTTAACGGGGACAGAGCTTTAAGGCACAGCCCGTGACGGTAGCCGGAGGAATCTTTCTCATCGCTTACAGATAACAGAGCTGTTTTCAGTGAATCAATCCATGGTATTTAATGAACATTTTCTGTTTGCAGAGCACTGTTCTAAGCACTTGGGAGAGTACAACAGGATTGGTAAACATGTTTCCATCCCACAGTCTAGCAGAGGAGACAGACATTACTATAAATAAATAAATTACAGATATGTACCTAAGTGCTGTGGGGCTGAGGGTGCGGAGAATATCAAGTGTCCAAAGGGTTTCAGTCTTCTGACAGTACACCTGTTTGTGAAGTTACCCAAGAGGCAGAGGCAGTGTGGGCTAGTGGAAAGATCACAGCCCTGGGAGACAGAGGACCTGGTTTCTAGTCCCCACTCTGCCACTTGTCTGCTGTGTGACCTCTGGCAAATAACTTCACATCTCTGGGCCTCCGTTATCCCGTCTATAAAATGGGAAATAAGATCGTGAGTTCTATGTGGGAGAGGGACTGGGTCCAACCTGATTGACATGTATCTGGCCAATTCTATTATTGCCGTAGCATATTGATTGCTTAACTACACCCTGTGATGCCATCACCTACTTTTATCATTGCTACTGTTTTATTGCTTCTGCATCTCAATTGTTAATCCCCCGCTGTACTGTCACTCGCCCTGCTGACCTCACCATGAACTTTCAGTTCCCTTGCTCCCAACTGCCATTCCCATTCCTCACCTTCCCCTTCCCCTCTCCCACCCAGCTGTTTCCCTCCCTCTCACCCACCAGGACCACTCCCCCTCACCCCCTACCAAGGATTCCTCTGTACCAGCGCAGGTCCTCCGCTTCTCCCTCCCGGCCCCCTCCCTCCCCTTCTCCCCGCCCCCACCCCACCCCAGTTCTCCTTTCCCATCGCCACCCTCCTTCCCACTCTCCCCGCCCAGGCCCCCGCCAACTCATCCCAATCCAAACCCTCCCCACCCCTCGCACCCTTCCCCCTCCCTCCCCACCCTCGACAGCTGCTGCCAAGTGTGGCCTCTGGAACCCCCGCTCCGTTTTAAGTAAGACCCCTTTCATCCTGGACCTTTTCCTTTCCAGTTCTCTACTCCTCCTCGCCCTAACTGAAACATGGCTGTCGCCGGATGACACGGTCTCTTCTGCTGCTCTCTGCAGTGCAGGCCTCTTCTTCTCCCACTCCCCCAGACTCACCGGAAAAGGAGGAGGTGTCGGTTTCATTCTCGCCCCCCAATGTCGCTTTCGCACTATCCCTCCTCCCCCTTCCCTTTCCTTCCCTTCCTTTGAAGCCCACATTATTCGCCTCTACCACCCCCTCCAGATTCTTGCAGCCGTCATCTACCGCCCTCCTGGCCCCACTTCCAACTTCTTTAACGACTTTGACCCCTTCCTCACCTTCCTTCTCTCCTTCTCCATGCCCACTCTGATCCTCGGAGACTTCAATATCCACATGGATATCCCTAACGACTCCTCTGCCGCCCGCCTTCTATCTCTCCTTGATGCTGCCAACCTCTTCCTCCACCCCACCTCGCCCACTCACCAACTTGGTCATACCCTCGACCTCATCATCTCCTACCGCTGCACTGTGTCCACCCTCACCAACTCTGTAATCCCTCTCTCTGATCATAATCTTCTCACCTGCCTCCTCACTCACACTCCTTTCCCCTGTAAATCCGTATTACTCCCTCACAGAGATCTCCGCTCTCTGGACCCCACCCATCTTTCTGAGCGCCTCACACCCCACCTCGCCGCCCTCTCCTCTCTAACCAGTCTTGATCATCAGATTACTGCTCCCAACTCTACCCTTTCTACTCAGCTAGACTCACTCGCTCCCCTTTCCCTTCGCTGCTCTCGCACCACTAACCCACAACCCTGGATCACTGCCACTGTCCGCCTCCTTCGCTCTTATGCTCGAGCTGCTGAACGCTGCTGGCGAAAGTCTAAACACCATGCCAACCTCGTTCACTTCAAGTTTATCCTTTCCTGTCTTAACTCAGCCCTCTCTTCTGCCAGACAAAACTATTTCTCCTCCCTTATTGACACCCATGCCCATCACCCCCGCCACCTCTTCCGTACATTCAACTCCCTTCTCAGGCCCCCGGTTCCTCCCCCTCCTCCTTCCCTCACCCCCAACGATCTGGCCTCCTACTTCATTAACAAAATTAAATCCATCAGGTCCGACCTCCCCAAAGTCTCTTCCCCCCTTTCTCCATCCCCCCGGCTCTCAACACTCTCTGCTACTCTCCCATCCTTCCCAGCGGTATCCTCAGAGGAACTCTCCTCCCTCCTCTCAAGTGCTACTCCGGCCACCTGTGCTTCTGACCCCATTCCCTCTCATCTTATGAAATCTCTCGCTCCATCCCTTCTCCCCTCCTTAACTTCCATCTTCAACCGCTCACTCTCCACTGGTTCCTTCCCCTCTGCCTTCAAACATGCCCATGTCTCTCCCATCCTAAAAAAACCCTCTCTTGACCCCACTTCACCTTCTAGTTATCGTCCCATATCCCTCCTACCATTCCTTTCCAAACTCCTTGAACGAGTTGTCTACACGCGCTGCCTAGAATTCCTCAACGACAACTCTCTCCTCGACCCCCTCCAGTCTGGCTTCCGTCCCCTTCATTCCACGGAAACTGCCCTCTCAAAGGTCACCAATGACCTCCTGCTTGCCAAATCCAACGGCTCATATTCTGTCCTAATCCTCCTCGACCTCTCAGGTGCCTTTGACACTGTGGACCACCCCCTTCTCCTCAACACGCTATCTGACCTTGGCTTCACAGACTCCGTCCTCTCCTGGTTCTCCTCTTATCTCTCCGGTCGTTCTTTCTCAGTCTCTTTTGCAGGCTCCTCCTCCCCCTCCCATCCCCTTACTGTGGGGGTTCCCCAAGGTTCAGTGCTTGGTCCCCTTCTGTTCTCAATCTACACTCACTCCCTTGGTGACCTCATTCGCTCCCACGGCTTCAACTATCATCTCTACGCTGATGACACCCAGATCTACATCTCTGCCCCTGCTCTCTCCCCCTCCCTCCAGGCTCGCATCTCCTCCTGCCTTCAGGACATCTCCATCTGGATGTCCGCCCGCCACCTAAAGCTCAACATGTCGAAGACTGAGCTCCTTGTCTTCCCTCCCAAACCTTGTCCTCTCCCTGACTTTCCCATCTCTGTTGACGGCACTACCATCCTTCCCGTCTCACAAGCCCGCAACCTTGGTGTCATCCTCGACTCCGCTCTCTCATTCACCCCTCACATCCAAGCCGTCACCAAAACCTGCCGGTCTCAGCTCCGCAACATTGCCAAGATCCGCCCTTTCCTCTCCATCCAAACTGCTACCCTGCTCATTCAAGCTCTCATCCTATCCCGTCTGGACTACTGCACCAGCCTTCTCTCTGATCTCCCATCCTCGTGTCTCTCTCCACTTCAATCCATACTTCATGCTGCTGCCCGGATTATCTTTGTCCAGAAACGCTCTGGGCATATTACTCCCCTTCTCAAAAATCTCCAGTGGCTACCAATCAATCTGCGCATCAGGCAGAAACTCCTCACCCTGGGCTTCAAGGCTGTCCATCACCTCGCCCCCTCCTACCTCACCTCCCTTCTCTCCTTCTACTGCCCAGCCCGCACCCTCCGCTCCTCCACCGCTAATCTCCTCACTGTACCTCGTTCTCGCCTGTCCTGCCGTCGACCCCCGGCCCACGTCATCCCCCGGGCCTGGAATGCCCTCCCTCTGCCCATCCGCCAAGCTAGCTCTCTTCCTCCCTTCAAGGCCCTGCTGAGAGCTCACCTCCTCCAGGAGGCCTTCCCAGACTGAGCCCCTTCCTTCCTCTCGCCCTCGTCCCCCTCTCCATCCCCCCATCTTACCTCCTTCTCTTCCCCATAGCACCTGTATATATGTATATATGGTTGTACATATTTATTACTCTATTTATTTATTTATTTATTTATTTTACTTGTACATTTCTATCCTATTTTACTTTGTTGGTATGTTTGGTTCTGTTCTCTGTCTCCCCCTTTTAGACTGTGAGCCCACTGTTGGGTAGGGACTGTCTCTATGTGTTGCCAATTTGTACTTCCCAAGCGCTTAGTACAGTGCTCTGCACATAGTAAGCGCTCAATAAATACGATTGATTGATTGATTGATTGATGTATCTACTCCAGCACTTAGCGCAGTGCCTGGAACATAGTAAGCCCTTAACAAATACCATTAAAATAAAAAGACTAAATAAAAAATATTGTCTTATCTGTGACAGCCTGCCTAAGGAGCCTGCAAATAGTTTGTGTGCTGGTGTCCCCTGGTGGTAACACATCACATCCTGTTCAATGACTTGCTGATAAACCAGTGGTCCGCAAAGCCTTCTCTTACTGCTTATGCAGCCTAAGAAGAAATTTCACCTGATTGAGGAAGCGTGGAAACTGGAGGAATTCTGTTTACTTGGCCAAGTCATTCAGTGGTTTGGTTCATTCGGTTCTCAAACACACTGGAAGCACAGTTTTCTGTCCGTGGTCCTCTAGATTGTAAGCTCCTTGTGGGCAGGGAATGTGTCTGTTTATTGTTGTACTCTCCCAAGAGCTTAGTTCAGTGCTCTGCACATGGTAAGTGCTCAGAAAATGCAGTTGAATGAATGAATGAATGATGCTTCCTTCTGTTTTTCTGGTAAGGTTGAATTCTGCAAAATGTGATTGGGAATGTTGGGAACGACGTGTTGGGAATGAATGGCTCCAAAATGCGAAGATATTAACCCGAGAGGATTAGCCCGGCCAATGGCGAAGGCAATTTGGATTGCTAACAGGAGGCTCAGCAAGAAAGTCAGTCAATTGTAGTCAATCGTATTTATTGAGCACTTGCTGTGTGCAGAGCACTGGACTAGGCACGTGGGGAAGAGTAGAATAGAACAAAAAACGGACACATTCCCTCCCCACAGCGAGCTTACAGTCAAGAAGAAGGCCACCATCTTAGAGAAGCGCATGGCTCAGTGGAAAGAGCCCGGGCTTTGGAGTCAGAGGTCATGGGTTCATATCCCGGCTCTGCCAATTGTCAGCTGGGTGACTTTGGGCAAGTCACTTCACTTCTCTGGGTCTCAGTTCCCTCATCTGTAAAATGGGGATTGAGATTGTGTGCCCCATGTGGGACAACTCTGATTACCTTGTGTCCCCCCCCAGCACTTAGAACAGTGGTTGGCACGTAGTAAGCGCTTAACAAATACCAACATTATTATTATTATTACCACCATCGTTCCCATGGGAATGTTTTGGCCCCCAAAATAGATAAAGGAGAGGAACAGCATGGCTCAGTGGAAAGAGCCCGGGCTTTGGAGTCAGAGGTCATGGGTTCGAATCCTGGCTCTACCAATTGTCAGCTGGGTGACTTTGGGCAAGTCACTTTGCTTCTCTGTGCCTCAGTTACCTCATCTGTAAAATGGGGATTAAGACTGTGAGCCCCCCGTGGGACAACCTGATCACCTTGTAACCTCCCCAGTGCTTAGAACAGTGGTTGGCACGTAGTAAGCGCTTAACAAATACCAACATTATTATTATTATTATTGGTTCGGTGAAAACCAGTCTCAGTGATGGTTGAATGTGCCTGGATCCCACCATGAGGCCCAGCCAGTAGAATAAGTGTCTTGCTACAGTTCCTCACTTTTTATTTCTCTGCCCTGCTGTGTGGTTGCAATGAGTGTGGATGTTGTCATTTCCATTCCTGTTCAAGTCCCTCAAATAATAATAATAATAATAATAAATGATATATGTACAACCACTGATAATAATAGTGGCTCAACACATTCATTTGGCCACAAAATTCTGCTGGTTCTACCTTCAAATCCTCTCTAGAATCCACCTTTTCCTCTCCATCCAAACTGTTACCATGTTAATACAAACACATATCTTATCCCACCTTGATTACTGCATCTACCTCGGGAAAGTACAATACAACAGATATGTTCCCTACCCATAGGGCACTTATAGTCTACAAGGGGAGACAGACACTATAAAACATTCAGTCCATATCTCTCCATTTTTCAGAAATCTCCAGTGGTTTCCCATCCACCTCCGTATTAAATAGAAACTCTGTTCCATCAGCTTCAAGGCACTCAATCAGCTCTCTACCTTACTGGACTCGGGGAGAGGGAGGAGCCTGGAAACAGAGAGGTCAATGAGGTATTCCAACAAGGATATGACAAGTGTTTGGATAGCAGGGGGCAGTTTGGATGGATAATTATAATATTTGTTATGCACTTTCTATGTTCCAGGCACTGTACTAAGTGCTGAGATAGATACAAGCTAATCAGGTTGGACAGAATCCCATTCTCCCAAACAGCTCACAGTTTTAATCTCTAATTTACAGATGAGGAAAAGGAGGCCCAGAGAAGTTAAGTGACTTGCTCAAGATGACACGGCAGACAAGTTATGGAGCTGGGTTTAGAACCCAGGTACTCTGATTCCCAGATCTGTGCTCTTTCCATTCATTCATTCATTCAATCGTATTTATTGAGCACTTACTGTGTGCAGAGCACTGTACTAAGCACTTGGGAAGTACAAGTTGGCAACGTGTAGAGACGGTCCCTACCCAACAGCAGGCTCACAGTCTAGAAGGGGGAGACAGACAACAAAACATGTTTCTCTACTAGGGAGGTGAAGTGTGAGACTGTTTTTTGCTTTTTTTTTGAGAGGGAGAGAGGAGAGAAATTGATGGGGGAGAGCTGATTGGATGCCTTAAAGCCGATGGTTAGGAATTACTGTCTGATGTGGAGAGGAATGGGCAGTCATTGAAGGATTTTGAGGAGTGGGAAGACAACCAGAAAATGATATTTTAGAAAAATGATCCAGCAGCAGAGTGACGTGTGGACTGGAGGGGGGAGTGACTGGAGACAGGGAGGTCAGTGAAGAGGTTAACGAGGTATTCCAACCGGGACATGCAAGTGCTTGGATCTGCAGGTGGCAGTTTGAATGGATAGAAAGAGGGTGGATTCTGGAGGACGTTGCAGAGCAAAAAAATGACAGGTTTTGCAGAATGACTGAATATGGGAGTTGACCGAGAGAAAGGAATCAAGGGCAATGCCAGGGATGCAGGTTTGAGAGACGGGGAGGATGATGGTGTTGTCAGCAGTGTTGGGAAGGTCAGCAGGAGGAGGGGATTTGTAAGGGAAGATAAGATGTCCACCCCGCTCCACATCAAACAGAAGTGCCTCTCCATCAGGTTTAAAAGACACAATCAGCTCTCCCCCTCTTACTTACCCTGCTGATCTCCTATGAAAGCCCAGCCCACACACTGCATCTTGATCAGCTCTATATTGCCTCCAACCCTTTCCCCCCATCCTCTCTCTGGCCTCAAATCCTCTCCCCCTTCATATATGACAAACCACAACTCTCCCCACCTTCAAAGCTTTATTAAATCACATCCCCTCCAAAAGCCCTTGTCGGACTAAGCCCTCATATTCCCTACTCCCTCTCCCTTCTGCTTCACCCTTGAACTTGGATCTGTTTCTTTTGAGCCCTTGACATTCACTCCACCCTCAGCCCCACAGTACTTATGCACACACCCATAAATGTGGATAAATTTATCTTAATGTCTGTTTTCCCCCTCACTGTGCCTCATTCCCACCTGTCCCGCCCTCGACCTCTGGCCCAGGTCCTACCTCTGGACTGGAATGCCCTCCCTCCACACATCTGCCAAACTAGCTCTCTTCTTCCCTTCAAAGCCTTACTGAGAGCTCACCTCCTCCAGGAGGCCTTCCCAGACTGAGCCCCCCACTTTTTCCTCTCCTTCTCCTCCTCTCCTCCCCATCGCCCCATCCCTCCCTCTGCCCTACCCCTTCCCCTCCCCACGGCACTTGTATGTATTTGTACATATTTATTACTCTATTTGTACATATTTACTCTATTTTACTAATGATGTGTATATAGCTATAATTCTATTTATTCTGGTGGTATTGACATCACCAGAATAGATAGATGCTGAGATAGATACAAGCTAATCAGGTTGGACAGAATCCCAGTCCCCCAAACAACTCCGTCAATCTCTAATTTACAGATGAGGAAAAGGAAGCCCAGAGAAGTTAAGTGACTTGTTTAAGATGACACAGCAGATAAGTGGTGGAGCTGGGTTTAAAACCCAATAATAGTAATAATAATGGCATTTGTTAAGTGCTTACTATGTGCAAAGAGCACTGTTCTAAGCTCTGGGGAGGTTACAAGGGGATCAGGCTGTTCCATGGGGGGCTCACAGTTTTAATTCCCATTTTACAGATGAGGTCACTGAGGCACAGAGAAGTTAAGTGACTTGCCCAAAGTCACACAGCTGGTGGAGTCGGGATTTGAACCCATGACCTCTGACTCCAAAGCCCGTGCTCTTTCCACTGGGCCACGCTGCTTCTCAGTACTCTGACTCCCAGATGTGTGATCTTTCCACTAGGCCCCACTGTTTCTCTACTAGGGGGGTGAAGTGTGAGACTGTTTTTTGCTTTTTTTTAGAGGGAGGGAGAGAAGAGAGAAATGGGTGGAGGAGAGCTGATTTGATGCCTTAAAGTCCATGGCGAAGTGGTGTTTTGTTGTCTTTCTCTCCCTTCTAGACTCTGAGCTCGTTGATGGGTAGGGACCATCTCTACACGTTGCTGATTTGTACTTCCCAAGCACTTGGTACAGCGCTCTGCACATAGTAAGCACTCAATAAATACGATTGAATGAATGAATGAATAAGCTCTTTGTGTTCAGGGAACATGTTTACTAACTCTGTTGTGTTATACTCTCTCAAGTGCTTAGAAGAGTGCTCTGAACACAGTAAGTGCTCGGTAAATACCATTGATTAATTGTTTGATGTGGACATTTTAGGACATGTTGAGCTTGAGATGTTGGCAGGGAACCCAGCTAGAGGTGCCTTGGAGGCAGGAGAAAGAGTGAGATTGCAGAGAAGGAGAGTGGTCAGGGCTAGCGAGGAACAGGTGGGAATCATCTGCTGAGAGATGATGGTGGAAGCTGTGGGAGTGGAGGAACCCCAAGAGCTATAGGTGAGTGATGCACAGGCCAATAAAACTGGCCTCGGTCTCATCCATCTCACTGCTGACCTCTCGCCAATGTCCTGCCTCTGGCCTGGTTTGTCCTCCCTTCTCATTTCCAACAATTATTCTCTCCCCTTTCAAAGCCTTATCGATGGCACATCTCCTCCAATAGGTTTTCCCAAACTAAGCCCTCATTTTCTCTTCTTCCACTTCCTTCTGTATCACCCTGACTTGCTCTGTTTATTCATCTCCCCCTCCCAGCCCCACACCACTAATAATAATAATAATGGCATTTATTAAGCGCTTACTATGTGCAAAGCACTGTTGTAAACACTGGGGAGGTTACAAGGTGATCAGGTTGTCCTATGGGGGGGCTCACAGTCTGAATTCCCATTTTACAGATGAGGTAACCGAGGCCCAGAGAAGTTAAGTGGCTTGCCCAAAGTCACGCAGCTGACAACTGGCGGAGCCGGAATTTGAACTCATGACCTCTGACTCCAAAGCCCGGGCTCTTTCCACTAATGTACATGTTTGTAATTTATTATTTATATAAATGTCCGTCTCCCGCTCTAGACTGTAAACTCACTGTGGGCAGGGAGGAATGTGTCTGTTATATTGTACTGTACACTCCCAAATGCTTAGTACTGTGCTCTGCAGACAGTAAGAGCTCAACAAATATGACTGACTGACTAAGTGACTGGCCTCAAATCTATGCAGTGGGCCCCTGGAACTAGATAAAGGGCTGCTCACTGGTGATTTCCAGTAAACTGGGGCCGGTGACCCGATCTGAACACCCAACTTCTGGATCTCTGCCAAGTTACACAAGCCACTGTTTCCAGTGAGCCCCCTTTTCCCTCTCCCTCTCCCCATCCTCCCTCTTCCTCCCTTCAAGGCCCTACTGAGAGCTCACCTCCTCCAGGAGGCCTTCCCAGACTGAGCCCCTTCCTTCCCCTCCCCCTCGTCCCCCTCTCCATCCCCCCATTTTACCTCCTTCCCTTCCCCACAGCACCTGTATATATGTATATATGTTTGTACATATTTATTACTCTAGTTATTTATTTATTTTACTTGTACATATCTATTCTATTTATTTTATTTTGTTAGTATGTTTAGTTTTGTTCTCTGTCTCCCCCTTTTAGACTGTGAGCCCACTGTTGGGTAGGGACTGTCTCTATATGTTGCCAACTTGTACTTCCCAAGCGCTTAGTACAGTGCTCTGCACACAGTAAGCG
Source organism: Tachyglossus aculeatus (assembly GCF_015852505.1). Taxonomy (NCBI): domain Eukaryota; kingdom Metazoa; phylum Chordata; class Mammalia; order Monotremata; family Tachyglossidae; genus Tachyglossus; species Tachyglossus aculeatus. Next base: position 59,750,410 of record NC_052068.1, on the reverse strand, counting down.
CTCAATAAATACGATTGATTGATTGATCCCCCCCACTCTACCTCCTCCCCTTCCCCATAGCACTTGTATATATATTTGTACAGATTTATTACCCTATTTTACCTGTACATATTTACTATTCTATTTATTTTGTTAATGATGTGCATATAGCCTTAATTCTCTTTGTTCTGTTGATTTTGACACCTGTCTACATGTTTTGTTTTGTTGCCTGTCTCCCCCTTCTAGACTGTGAGCTCGTTGTTGGGTAGGGACCGTCTCTATATGTTGCCGACTTGTACTTCCCAAGCTCTTAGTACAGTGCTCTGCACACAGTAAGCGCTCAATAAATACAATTGAATGAATGAATGAATGAATATCAGTCAATACCCTTCCGCAGCCAATTTTACCTGCTACCCTATCTATCCCGTTCCATTCTATCAAACAACAAAATTGAATTTAGCCTTTTTCTGCGGTATTCCGAATGGGCCCGACAGAAGTAATGAGGTTTAGGATTCGCAGTCTGTATAGGTAATAGAGATTGATCTCAGCCTGACGAAAATTCATCTTGGCAAATCCAGGATTCAGTCTGATGAGGCTGAAATCCAGGTTCGGATGTGTGTTGGGAAGAAACTGTTCTAAAAGTCAAGAGCCTAACAGAAAAATGTCATCAGTAAGTTGACTTTCTGATTTCAGTCTCTGACAGAGTGAAATAGTTGAAACAGCCTTAGTGGTTACAGTAGCCTTTAGCTTTGTAATTAATTTCACCAAGCCATGTTCACAAGGAAACTGTATTTGCCTGTCAAATATTCTCACCATATTGATCCTCTTCAAATTACTAATTACTAATTAGAATTACTCCTTTCTTATGACAGAACTTCATCAATCTAAACAGTTCATTTCTTTTTCTGAGATCAAGATATAATAATACTAAGATAATAATAATCATTGTGGTATTTGTTGACCACTTACTAAGTGTCAGGCACTGTACTAAGCACTGTGGTGGATACAAGCAAATTGGGTCGGACACAGTCCCCGTCCCACATGGTGCCCACAGTCTTAATCATGGCACAGGCCAAGGAGTCAGAAAGGCATGAGTTCTAATCTTGCCTCCACCATTTGTCTATCGTGTGGCCTTGGGCAAGTCACTTCACTTCTCTGTGCCTCAGTTATTTCATCTGTAAAATGGGGATTAAAACTGTGAGCCCCAAGAGGGACAGGGACTGTGTCCAACTCTGTTTGCTTGTATCCACCCAGTGCTTGACACATAGTAAGTGCATAACAAATGCCACAATTATTATTATTATTAATACCCATTTTACAGATGAGGTAACAGAGGCACAGAGAAGTGAAGCAACTTGCCCAAGGTCACATAGCACACATAGAGAAGCAGCATGGCTCAGTGGAAAGAGCCAGGGCTTTGGAGTCAGAGGTCATGGGTTCAAATCCCGATTTCGCCACTTGTCGGCTATGTGACTTTGGGCAAGTCACTTAACTTCTCTGGGCCTCAGTTACCTCATCTGTAAAATGGGGATTAAGACTGTGAGCCTCCCGTGGGACAACCTGATCACCTTGTAACCTCCCCAGCACTTAGAACAGTGCTTTGCACATAGTAAGCGCTTAATAAATGCCATTGTTATTATTATTAAGTGGAGGAGTCAGGATTAGAACCCAGGTCCTTCTGTCTCCCAGGCCCATGATCTATCCACTAGGTCAGGCTGATCCTGCAAACTGCAGCGAGAATGTTTTAGCTCAACAATTGTTTGACTGGTAACTCCAAATAAAGGAGCAGTAGTACAAAAATAAGAAGATGGATGCTAAATGGCTTGTTCAAAGTTCACTGCATTGAGTTCCAGCTTTGCCACGGCCTTTATGCTTGTATCTGTGTTTGGGATTGTTTGCCCAGGATTGTCCGTATCTATTTGTGTGCCTGTATCTATATGGAGGTATCTCTAGACTGTAAGCTCCTTGTGGCTAGGGAATGTGTCTGTTTATTATATTCTCCTAAGCATTTAGTACAGTGCTCTGCACACAGTAAGCGCTCAATAAATATGATTGAATGTGATCAAATGTGAATGTTGGTAAGTATCTGTGTGCCTGTACTGTCTGGATGTGCCTGTGTGCCTATGTTGGTCTAGGAGTGTCTGTATCATCCATCTTTGAATTTGTGTCTCTGTGTATCTTTATCTGCCTATGTGCCTCTATCTGGTATTAGCTCTACTTATCCTTAATCTCTATTTTTTGTAACAGTATTTGTAAAGCACTTTCGATGTAACAGATAATGTACTAAGTGCTGGGATAGATACTAGTCAAATTGGACACAGTCCATGTCCCACATGGAATTCACAGTCTTAATTCCCAATTTACCAGTGAGGTAACTGAGGCCCAGAGAAGGAAAGTGACTTGCTCAAGGTCACACAGCTTGTGCTTGAACTTAAAAACTTCCATAAAAAAAGAAATAACGATTTTACAGTCTAGAGGGGTGCCCATCCAGCCCGATTCCAATCTCTGCCCTTGAGAACCGTTTGAAATGTGTCGGATCAAAAGGGCCGACTCCAGGCCTACTGGCCTGCTGACTCATGGAAATGGGAGCAACCCCAGTCAAACGATCCAGAAAATCTAATTGTTTAATGTCTGATGCTCCTAGAAAAGAAAACTCTTTCAAAGAGATGGAGTCTGATTCTCCCTTAGACCCCTCATGGCTCATCTCCCCCTGCCAGCTTCTCAGGAAGGGCCAGTTTCAAAGTCTGGAGTCTTTGAAAGCTGTCATGTTTTGATGTTGTGGCTTCAGTGTGGATTTAATCCTTTTGTCACGGGATAACCTGGGAGATTTGTGTCATTATTCAGTCAACCGATAGATCCTGTTCATTCTATATCTGTCTAGCTGCCTTGGACATCTGGAGATGAATCTTCTGACAGTGAGACCCTCTCTACCACATCCAAGGGGTCTAGAGGAAAGACTATAGGCCTGGGAATCAGAACACCTGGGTTTTCATTCCAGCTTCTCCACTTTCCTTCTCTGTGATGTGGGCAACTCATTTAACTTCTCTGTGCCTTGGTTTCCTCATCTGTAAATCAGGAATGAAAAACTTGTTCTCCGTCCCCCTTAGACTGTAAACCCCATGTAGGGTGAGAACTGCTTGATTTGACTGAATTGTATTTACCATAATATTTAGAACAGTGGTTGACAGTGCTTGACCCTCAACTCCTACGCACTTATGTCTTGTCTTGTCTTGTCTTACGCCGTTGAGTAATTTTCGACCCATAGGGACACCACGGACACGTCTCCCAGAACACCTCGCTATCCATCTGCAATCGCTCTGGTAGTGGATCCATACAGTTTTCTTGGTAAAAATCCAGGAGTGGTTTACCACTACTGCTTTTCACGCAGTAAACTCGAGTCTCCACCCTCGACTCTCTCCCATGCTGCTGCTGCTCAGCACAGGTGAGTTTTGCCTTGTAGCAGATGGTCTTCCACTTGCTAGCCACTGGTCAAGCTAAGAATAGCATGGACAGGCCTCTGATGGACTCTCCCTCCCATAGTTGAGACTGATAGACTACTGGAAACTCTCCAGGTGCGACCCTGAGAGGGGTAAGCACTTGTGTAATTATCTATAAATTCTGTAGATGCTAAATGGCTTGTTCAAAGTTCACTGCATTGAGTTCCAGCTTTATTTATAATAATAATAATAATAATTTTGGTATTTGTTAAGCGCTTACTATGTGCCAAGCACTGTTCTAAGTGCTGAAGGAGATACAAGGTAATCAGGTTGTCCCATATGGGGCTCACAGTCTTCATCCCCATTTTCCAGATGAGGTAACTGAGGCACAGAGAAGTTAAGTGACTTGCCCAAAGTCACACAGCTAATAAGTGGTGGAGGTGGGATTCGAACTCATGCTCTCTGACTCCCAAGCACGTGCTCTTTCCACTGAACCATGCTGCATATTGGTGTCCACTCCCTCCCGCCAACAGACTGTTGGCTCGTTTTGCCCAACTTTAGTCTCTCTGTGACCAAACACAAAGTGGCCAGGTACCTGACTGAAGAAGGAAGATGTGTAGTTGATAAAACCAGAACGAGGGAATCACAAACCTGACAGGACCCAGATTTTCCAGGTGGCCATATTTTTAGAATCTCTCTCCCAACCTGGTCAGGTAAAGAGAAAAATTGTGTTTATTGTGTTTAGATTAGATTGTTGTGGACGGAGAACGTGCCTGCCAACTTTGTGTAGCATGCTTTCCCAAGTGCTTATACTTAAAAGCGCTGAATAAGTACCGATGATGATGACGATGATGTCAAACTGGACTAAGTGCTGCAGTAGATATAAGCTATTCAGCTATCCACATTGGTCTCACAGTCAAAAGGAGAAGGAGAACTGGTCTGAAATGCTCATTTTAAAAATGGAAAAACTGAGGTACAGAGAAGTAAGGTGAGTTGCCCAAGGTCACACAGCAAGTAAGTGGTGGAGCCAGGATTAGAATCAGGTTCTTCTGACTCCTAGGCCTGTGCTCTTTCCATTAGGCTACATGGGCTTAATTAATCATTGAAGGAAATTTGCACATTTATGAATGGGCCTGAGAGTCAGAAGGTCCTGGGTTCTCATCCTGACTCCACCATTTGTCCGCTGTGTGACCTTGGGTAAGTCCCTTTATTTCTCTGGGCCTCACTTCCCTCATTTGTAAAATGGGGAATGAGACTGTGGGCCCCACGTGGGACAGGGACTGTGTCCAACCCGATTTGATTGTATCCACTCCAGCACTTGGCATAGTGCCTTGCACATAGTAAGTGCCTAATAAATACCACCATTATTGAGTGCCAAGAACTATATATGATAATCAGATTGGACACAGTCCCTTTCCCACGTGGGGCTCACAATCTAGGTATGAGGGAGAATAGATATTCAATCCTCACTTTACAGATGAGGAAACCAGGGCCCAGAGAAGTTAGGTGACTTGCCCAAGATCAAACAGCCGGAAAGTGTTAGAGCCAGGCTAAGAATCCAAGGCCCCTGGCTCCCAAACCCGTAACCTCTCCATTAGGTCACAGAATCAGAAAAGAGTGGAACACATTTTTAAATCTCTTCATGTTTAAAATGTGTTGCCTGCTCAATAATTCTGTAAACATTGGCTCCTTCCTGACCGGTTAAACCTTAACTAAAACAAATACACCCGCTCAGAAAGGGTAACATAGGCAGAGCTTTGCTCTGAGTTTTTGTTCTGATATTTTGCAGAGAGTTCTCTCCCGCTAGGAGGAGATAAGATATTGTGTTGGGACTAAGAGCTTCTCTGACATTCTCAAGATCACTGGATGGTAGAGGCTGGGTGAGTTTGACTTCGTATGCTGGTCGTGATTTCCTGGATACAGGGGCTGAAGAAGCTGGGACATTTCTCCAGAAGATCCCAGTGAGATCACTGAGTTCAGATAAATTGTTATGGTATTTGTTTTATGGCATTTGTTAAGTATTTACTATGTGCCAGGCACTCTACTAAGTGCTGGGGTAGGTAAAAGATAATCGGGTTGGACACAGTCCTTGTCCCAAATAAGGTTTACAGTCTTGATTGTTGCTGTTGAGAAGCAGCGTGGCTTAGTGGAAAGAGCCTGGGGTTGGGAGTCAGAGGTCGTGGATTCAGCTGTGTGGCTTTGGGCAAGTCATTTAACTTCTCTGTACCTCAGTGACCTCATCTGTAAAATGGGGATTAAGACTGTGAGCCCCACATGAGACAACCTGATCACCTTGTATCTACTCTAGCACTTAGAACAGTGCTTGACAAACAGTAAGCGCTTAACAAATGCCATTATTATTAATAATAATCCGAGGTAAATGAGGATTATTAATATTAATAATCCCATTTTACAGATGGGGTAAATGAGGCACAGAGAAGATAAGTGACTTGTCCAAGGTAACACAGCAGACAAGTGGCAGAACTGGGATTAGAACACAGATCCTCTCTTCTTTCCACCAGGCCACACTGCTCCTCATCTATTTTTGTACTTGTTAAACACTTACTCTGTGTCAAGTACTGTGGTAGATTCAAGGTAATTAGGTCAGACACAGTCCCTGTCCCACAGGAGGCTCACAGTTTATAAAGGCAAAGCCACAAAAATGAAGTTTCATTGTTTGGAAACTGTAGGAAAATAGAATTAAAGCTAAAAAAGTTCTCCTCACCCAGGGCATATTAGCAAGCACTTTGCCAAAATGACTAACTGATCATGGTACTTACTATCCCAGTGATGTTTTCTCCAGTCCCTAGTCTCTACCTTTATTTCAAATCCCCAGTCACAACCTATATAGAATTTGAACCACATTACATTGCCAAAAATCTCTCGGCCCATGTGACGTCCAGGTTTTGGGTGCAAGAGATTTCTAAATGTTTGGTAAAAAATTTTGCTACTTTTTACGAAGTAATCCACATGCTTAATTCACACACAAAAAGCAACCGTCTCATCAAGGGAGGACGTAGAAGGCTGAAGAAGATGTAAGCAAGCGAGCATGATTTTGGACGAGTGTTTGCCTGAGAACCTCCACCTCTAAACTGGCACGTCTCAGCAGGGAGCAGCAAATCGAGCATTTCACAATGTCTAGAGATGTTTCTGAGAATAATATGTGGTGGATACAATCTATTGGGTCCTGTTCTCGGATCATTTAGGAATGTCAATGCATCCGAAGCCTAGCAGTTCTGATTTTCAGTGACCTTAAAATGGCCATTTAATCAAAGGCAATTTTTTCTCAGAACAGTGAAATCCTCTCAAGGAAAGACTTCAAGGTTAACTATTTTAATCAGCCCATCATCCAAACAGCAGCTGGAAGTTAGCGTCCTGGTTTCTAACATGTTCCACATTCTCTCAGACAAGTAATAGGCAGAGGAAATAGATCCTGTAGTTTAGAAGAAGGATACTGTCCTCGCCCTTTGAGTTGATGATTACTTGCACTGAAGATGTCTGTTTTTCTTGTTTTCCTCCCTGGGCGAGAGAAGCAGATGGAACCTATTGGGAAGCATTGAACTTTTAAAGTTTCTATTTTGGCCTCTCTCAGAGTGATCAGGGCCAATCTCACAAGATGTTTACTTTTTTTTTTTAATCCAAGGGGAAATGTTTAGAGGGGTTGCATCTGGAAAATGGTCCCTTATCCAAGGACTTCCTTGGAAGAACACAGACTTGGGAATGTGCAGACGCTTATTAGATGTTTCTATTTTGGATTCATCTACCATCCTCCATGATTGAAGAAACATTTATGGGAAGCAGCATGGTGTAGTGGATAGAGCGTGGGCCTGGGAGCATGGGTTCTAATACTGGCTCCTCCGCTTGTCTGCTGTGTGGCCTTGGGCAAGTCACTTTCACTTCTCTGTGCCTCAGTGACCTCATCTGAAAAATGGGGATGTACTCCTCCAAATTCTTGGTAAAGTGCTCTGGGCAAAGCGAGCACTCAATAGTTAGCACCGATTGGTTGATTGACTGAGTTCCCATTCCCCCTCTTCCCCTCTCCCTCTTCTCCCTCTCTCTCCTTTTTCTGTCCCTTCCCCATCTAGATCAGACCCTCTAGAGGTCATCCCCCCAAAATATCCAATTTCTAATAACCTTACTCATAGACTTCACTTTTGTTAGCAAGACCGTTCAATGTTCTTGAGGTATTTAGTACCTCAGCTGCAAAACTGCTTTGATTAAAAGCAATTTGAAAGCTATCTAGTCAATAAAAATAATAAGACAAATAATAATTATGGCATTTAAGTGCTGTCTATGTGTCAATCACTGTTTTAAGTGCTGGGGTAGGTACAGGTTAATCAGGTTGGACACAGTCTCTGACCCACACGGGACTCACGCTCTTAATCCCCGCTTTACATACGAGGGAAATGAGGCCCAGAGAAGTGAAGTAACTTGCCCAAGATCACACAGCAGATATGTTGTGGGGCTGGGATTAGAACCCAGGTCCTTCTAAATCCCAGGTCCATGCTCTATCTACTAAGCCCCACTGCTTCCAAATGAAGAACCCTTGCAAGCAAAGGTGACCATTGGATTATAAGACTGAGCCCCCTTTTTCCTCTCCTCCTCTCCATCCCCCCCACCCTACATCCTTCCCCTCCTCATTCATTCATTCATTCAATTGTATTTATTGAGCGCTTACTACGTGCAGAACACTGTACTATGTGCTTGGGAAGTACAAGTTGGCAACATATAGAGATGGCCCCTACCCAACAATGGGCTCACAGTCTAGAAGGGGGAGACAGACAACAAAACAAAACATGTGGACAGGTGTCAAGTCATCAGAATAAATAGAAATAAAGCTAGATGCACATCATTAACAGAATAAATAGTAAATATGTACAAGTAAAATAAATAGAGTAGTAAATCTGTACAAACATATATACAAGTGCTGTGGGGAGGGGAAGGAGGAGAGGAAAAAGGGGGCTCAGTCTGGGAAGGCCTCCTGGAGGAGGTGAGCTCTCAGTAGGGCTTTGAAGGGAGGAAGAGAGCTAGCTTGGCGGATGTGTGGAGGGAGGGCATTCCAGACCAGGGGGAGGACGTGGGCCAGGGGTCGACAGCGGGACAGGCAAGAATGAGGTACAGTGAGAAAGTTAGCAGTGGCAGAGGAGCAGAGGGTGCGGGCTGGGCTGTAGAAGGAGAGAAGGGATATGAGGTAGGAGGGGGTGAGGTGATGGAGAGTCTTGAAGCCGAGAGTAAGGAGTTTTTGCTTGATGTGTAGGTTAACTGGCAGCCACTGGAGGTGTTTGAGGAGGGGAGTAACATGCCCAGAGTGTTTCTGCACAAAGATGATCCGGGCAGCGGCGTGAAGTATAGACTGAAGTGGGGAGAGACAGGAGGCTGGGAGATCAGAGAGGAGGCTGATGCAGTAATCCAGTCAGGATAGGATGAGAGATTGAACCTTGTCCTTGCTCTCTGGACCTCAGTTTCCTCCTCCGTAAAATGGAGATGATGGTCTCTGCCTCTCCCAATCCCACATAGATGTTATGAGGGTGAAATTTGGAGACTTGTTGGAAAATTCAAAGCACCCTACAAATTCAAGGAATTCTTATCCTTCCACTGCATTATGCTGATCCTTGTATCCCATCCAAGTTCTTCAGGGAATTAACAATCCAGGCTCTTAAAGTACCATTGCTAATTTGGAAACAACATCAGCCTTGAAGCCCTAAATATTTATATTATTTCAAAACGTCTTTTGAGTGGTGAAGACTGTGGAACATTTCTGATTTAGAAATATGAGTGAAAGATCTATCTTTTAATCAGTCAGTTGATCCATCAGTCAATGGTATTTACTGAGTGCTTACTGTGTGCAGAACACTGTACTAAGCACTTGAGAGAGTACAATACAACAGAGTTAGTAGACACATTCCCTACCCACAATGATCTTACAGTCTAGAGGTGGAGATAGACATTAATATCAATAAATATATTTATATAAAAAGATTAGGGGAATGTATGATTACATATGTTGCCAACTTGTACTTCCCAAGCGCTTAGTACAGTGCTCTGCACCCAGTAAGCGCTCAATAAATATTATTGAATGAATGAAAAGTGTAACGGAACTAGGGAGAATCAATAATAAGCCTTAATGGTAAACAGAGAAGCTGTGTTGCCTGATGAATAGAGCACAGGCATGGGAGTCAGGAGAACCTGACTTCTAATCTTGGCTCTGCTGCTTATCTCCTGGGTGACCTTGGGCAAGTCATTTCACTTATCTATGACTCAGTTACCTCTTCTGTAAAATGGGGATTAAGACCATGAGCCCCATGTGGACAGGGACTCTGTCGAACCTGATTAGCTTCTATCTACCCTAGTGCTTAATACAGTATCTGGCACATACCGTGTGCTGAACAAATGTCACACACACACAAAAAAGTGCTTCACAAATACCATAAAAAAATTAGAATTGGGTGTAAACATTTCTCCTCAGCTCTTGGTTCCGCTACCCTAAAATGCTAATTGGTGTCACCCTCGGTGGACATGAAATGGAAAAAAAGGGTAGTTTGAAGCACAGAAATACAACAGATCTGGTTGGGAGGCCTTCTTTTGGCAGGACTTTATCTCTGTGGGACAATGGAGATGTTGTCCTAAATGAAGACGACTTCTTAAATCTGTTAGGGCACTGGAGGCCACAAAAAACCGTTGTAGCTCAGCCTTGGTCATTGTGATTTCAGAAGCTGGTGATGGTCCAGACATGGGCAAGGATGGCATCCTGTTCTTCGTCCTCCTGAGTGTCCTGCCTGGCAGCATCCAGGCCTGCCTTTGCGAGCGCTACCCTTGGAGTGCCTGGTCTAGCTGTTCAAAATCTTGCAACTATGGCACCCAAAGCAGGCACAGGTGAGTGGGAGCTAGTCAACTTGCCTTTCCTGGTGGAGGAAGGGAATCCTCCATTTCCCCAGGCTGGGCATTCACTGGGACTCAAATGAACAGTGTTAGAAATATCCATCTGGGTGCTCTCCACTTAAATGCTGACTGATTTCTGTTAGGTCTCCAAAAGACACTGAAAAGGCTCTAGAAAGAATCATCTTTGGAATTCTCTCATGATGTAATGGATAGACCAAGGGCCTGGGAGCCAGAAGGTCATGGGTTCTAATTACGGCTCCACCACTTGCCTGCTGTGTGACCTGCAAGTCACTTCACTTCTCTTCGCCTCAGTTTCCTCATCTGTAAAATGGGTATTGATACTGTGAGCCCCACGTAGGACAGGAACTGCGTCCAATGCAATTTGCTTGTATCCACCCCAGCACTCAGTACAGTGGCTGCCCTAGCAAAGCGCTTAACAACTACCATAATTATTATTATTTCTAATTTCTTTCTTTCCATGGAGATGTACATCAAATATTAAGTGGTCAAAATGCCCCTCTTAAACCTGTTGGTAAAGGGTGATCAGTCAATTAATCAGCATTACATACTGAGTTTCCTCTCAGGATCATGAGAAGCAGCGTAGCTTAGTGGAAAGAGCACGAGCTTGGGAGTCAGAGGTCATGGGTTCTCATCTCAGCTTGGCTACTTGTCTGCTATGTGACCTTAGGCAAGTCATTTAGCTTCTCTGTGCCTCAGTTACCTCATTGGGAAAATGGGGATTAAGACTGTGAGCCCCACGTGGGACAACCTGATTACCTTGTATCTACCCCGGCACTTAGAACAGTGCTTGGCACATAGCAAGTGCTTAAAAAACACCATCATTATTATTATACCTGGAGAGTTTCCAGTCCTCTACCAGTCTCAGCTAGGGGAGAGAGGGTCAAGCCGAGCCATACCCATTCCAATCCTAGCTCGGGCTGTGGCTAGCAAATGGAAGGCAATCGGCAACAAGTTGAAACTCACCTGCCCTGGGCAGCAGCAGCATGGGAAAGAGTTGAGGGCGGAGACTCAAGGTTACTGTGTGGAAGAAGGCGATGGTAAACCTATTCTGCATTTTTACCAAGAAAACTCTCTGGATACACTACCGGAATGATTGCAGGTGGAGGTGGGGCGTTCTGGGCGAGATGCATCCATGGAGTCGGAGACGACTCGACAGCATAAGACAAGAAAAATATGCCAAGTGCCTAATGGCTGCATAGCTGGATGGTGAATGGTAGTAGCTGGATGGATGGCCCTTGCTCTACCCACTACATCATGAGAGAATTCCAAATTCTTGCTCAAACCTTATCAGTACCTTTTGGAGAACTAACAGAAATCAGTCAGCATTTAAGTGGAGAGCACCCGGATGGGCATTTCTAACGCTGCCCATTTAACTCCCAATGGATGTCCGGCCTGGGGAAATGGAGGACTCCCCTCCTCCACCAGGAAAGACAAGTTGAATATAGGATGTCTGGTAGGCTGTGTATGGAGCTCTGGACAGGTGATTTGGGTGCTGGAACTTAATTATGGATGGCCCAGAGGAGAAACTACCCTTAGGAGTCCAACGTGAAATCGCTGATAGGCTTGCATCCCATAGCCTTAAATAAAGTTGATCACTCTACCTTCTCCAGTCACAGATTTGGTCTGAAGCTTAGAACAGTGCTTGGCTCATAGTAAGAGCTTAACAAATACCATCATTACTATTATTGTAATACTATTATTATTGTTTCATAATGGCACCATGCTCTGTCAGTTCCGAAAGAGGTACAGGTCATCTCTACTCTTCAATCAGTTGATCATTCAATGATATTTATCGAGTGATTACTGTGTATAGAGCACTGTACTAAGCACTGGGAAGAGAGCAATGCAATCTACAGTAGGTAGACACAATCTCTGCCCCCATAGAGCTTACAATTTAGTGGGATGGTCTGATCTATATGCCTACGAAAAAAAAGAGTCAAGAAGGAGGCACTGGACATCAGTGGCCTCAGGCTTCAGGCCAAACTAAGGGCTACAGGGCTAGAGCACTGTAAATTTGCTCTTCAGCCCTCACAGACCAATAGAGAAGCAGCCTGGCTTAAGACTGTGAGCCCCCCGTGGGACAACCTGATCACCTTGTAACCTACCCAGTGCTTAGAACAGTGCTTTGCACATACTAAGTGCTTAATGAATTCCATGATTACAAGCACTTAATACAGTGCTCTGCACACAGTAAGCGGTCAATAAATACGATTGAATGAATGAATGAATCAATCAATCGTATTTATGGAGTACTTACTGTGTGTGGAGCACTGCACTAAGCACTTTTTGGGAGAGTATAATATAACAATATAATAAACCTATTCGCTGCTCACAATGAGCTTACAGTCTAGAGGGGGAGACAGACATTACTATAAATAGATTAATTACTGATATGGACATAAGTGCTTCCCCTCTCAGGGTGGCACCGGGAGAGTTTCCAGTCCTCTACCAGTTTCGACTATGGGAGGGAGAGTCAAATAGAGGTCTGTCCATTCCATTCCTAGCTTGGGTAGTGGCTAGCGAGTGGAAGGCAATCTGCTAAAAGTCAAAACTCACCTGGGCTGGGCAGCAGCGGCAGGGGAGAGAGTTGAGGGTGCAGAGTCAAGTTTATTGCACAGAAGGAGACAACGGTAAACCGCTTCTGTATTTTTACCAAGCAAACTCTCTGGATACGCTACCAGAACGATTGCTGATGGAGGTGGGGCATTCTGGAAGAGATTCATTCATTCATTCAATTGTATTTATTGAGTGCTTACTGTGTGCAGAGCACTGTACTAAGCGCTTGGGAAGTACAAGTTGGAAACACACAGAGACAGTTCCTACCCAATAGTGGGCTCAGAGTCTAGAGGGGGGAGACAGGTAACAAAACAACACACATTAACAAAATAAAATAGAATAGTAAATATGTACAAGTAAAATAAATAGAGTAATAAATCTGTACAAACATATATACAGGTGCTGTGGGGAGGGGAAGGAGGTAGGGCGGGGGATGGGGAGGGGGAGAGGAAAAAGGGGGCTCAGTCTGGGAAGGCTTCCTAGAGGAGGTGAGCTCTCAGTAGGGCTTTGAAGGGAGGAAGAGAGCTAGCTTGGCGGGTGTGCAGAGGGAGGGCATTCCAGGCCAGGGGGAGGATGTGGGCCAGGGGTCGACAGCGGGACAAGCGGTAACAAGTTACATTGAGGAGGTAGGATACCACATCCAGCTCCTTGAGAAGTTTAATCAGCCTCACAATCCATCAAACATGTTTATTCAATCAATCAATCAATCAATCGTATTTATTGAGCGCTAACTGTGTGCAGAGCACTATATTAAGTGTTTGGGAAGTACAAGTTGGCAACATATAGAGACAGTTCCTACCCAACAGTGGGCTCGCAGTCTAAAAGAGTTAACAAAGAGTTAAAAAGAGTTAAAAAACACCAGTTTTTTAATAAATTAAACAGTTTATTGAGCACTGACTGTGCGCAAAGCACTGTAATCAGCTTTTGGGAGAGTATAGTAGAGTATAGTAGAACAAAATTGGTAGACACATCTCCCTCCCACAAAGAGCTTACAGACTAGATTAAGCGCTGTGGCAGCACTGAAGAGCCAGGCAGGATCTCAAGAAACAAAAACCCAGAGCGGAGTCAATCGCCTGTGCTCACGTCAACATCGCTGGGCCGGCTGAGACATGTGAGGAGTTCTCTCTCTATGACTTATCTACTCTCTTCTCCCACTACATTCCAGTTTGCACACTCCGTCCCTATTCGCTGTACTTCAGTCTCGTCTTTCCCATCACTGACCTCTTGTTTATAGCCTCACGCTCCCCTGGAACTCTCTCCCCATTCAAATCTAAGAGGCCACTGCTCCCTCCATCTGCAAAGACCTTCTGAAATCACACCTCCTCCAAGCGGCCCTCCTTGATTCACTTCCTCTCTCCCCTCCAGTTTCCATCCCTACAATCACTTCTCTGGCAATTCTGCACCTCCTAAGATTAAGTCGTCACACATTCCTATGGTTCTTATGTAAGTATCTTACACACCCTATCATTCAAGCTTAACTCTCTTTCAAATCTCCCTTCCCTTTTTCCTCTCTTCTGTAATTTATGTAATTCTGTAATTTGTGTGTGCCCCTTACTCCACCTGATGGCTAGTTCCTCGAGGCTAGGGATCATGACTAGCAACTCTACTATATTCTCCCAAACAGTATAATGCTCTGCACACAGTGGGTACTCAATAAATGCCAACAGTTGATAGATTGAAGATGGCCGACAGTAAGATACCCAAGCAGGGTTTCAACCATGGTATGGTGACAGAGGGAAAAGATAAAAGTCAAATTTCTTTCCTTTGTGACCTAAGGAAAGGGTGATAGGGTCTTGGCTACAACAACTCTTGTTCTCAACTGAGTTTCTCCTTTGCAGACACATTGTGATGGATGAATATTTTAAGAAAAACTTTTGTGACCAGCTGTGTGCCAAACAGGAATCCAAAGCATGTAATGAGGAAATGTGTCCTATCAACTGCCAGCTTGGAGACTTTGGACCTTGGTCAGACTGTGACCCTTGCGTTAAAAAACAGGTAACGGAAAGGAACAAGCCATCCAGAGGGTGGAAAAATGGATCTTTACAGACCCTCTCTTACCTAGGAGAGAGTGAGTGGAATGGAAAATAGGAGGAAATCCATGCCAGAGGAGAAATGGGGTCAGCTCTCTTTAATAGAATATAGTTTGTAGAACCATGGGGAAATAAACCTGCAGGCTTTCACACTCATAAATGGGACAGAAGACCAACCAATCAATGGTAATTATTGAGAACTTACTGTGTGCAAAGCACTGCAGTAAATGCTTGGGAGAGTATAATATATTACAATTAGTCTATGTGATCCCTATAGCGTGGCTCAGTGGAAAGAGCACGGGCTTTGGAGTCAGAGGTCATGGGTTCAAATCCCGGCTCTGCCAATTGTCAGCTGTGTGACTTTGGGCAAGTCATGTAATTTCTCTGTGCCCCATTTACTTCATCTATAAAATGAGGATTAAGACTGTGAGCCCCCTGTGGGACAACCCGATCACTTTGTAACCTCCCCAGTGCTTAGAACAGTGCTTTGCATATAGTAAGCACTTAATAAATGCCATTATTAATTAATTAATTACTCCCAAGGAGCTTACCATCTATAGGGGGAGACAGACATGAAAATAATTACATGTAGGGGAAATCATAGAGTGTAAGGCTATTTACATAAGAGCTGTGAGGCTAGAGTATCAAAATGTTTATGTGGTACAAAGCCAAATGCATGTTCAACAGTGAGGGTAGGGTGGATGGGGAAATAAGGCCTTAGTAAGAGAAGGCTTCTTGGAGATGTGATTTTTAGGAGGGTTTTGAAATAATCGATGGTATTTATTGAGCACTTACCTTGTGCCGGGCACTGTTCAACGTGCTTGGGAAAGTACAATAGAACAGGGATGGAAGACGTTCCTTTCCCAAGAGGAGCTAACAGTCTAGAGCGGGGAAGAGTGGTGAACTGGCAGATATGAAGGAGGAGGGAGGTCCAGACCCAAAGGAGAATATTCATTCATGCATTCATTCATTCATTCATTCACTCAATTATATTTATTGAGCGCCTACTATGTGTGGAGCACCTTACTAAGTGCTTGGGAGAGTAATAATAATTTATTTGGTTTATATGTTTTGTTTTGTTGTCTGTCTCCCCCTTCTAGATTGTGAGCCTGCTCTTGGGTAGGGACCGTCTCTATATATTGCAAACTTGTACTTCCCAAGTGCTTAGTACAGTGCTCTGCACATAGTAAGTGCTCAATAAATACGATTGAATGAATGAATAATAATGGCATTTGTTAAGTGCTTACTATGTGCCAAGCACTGGGAAAAATAACTATATCCTTAGGTTCTAATATACCTGCCAGTCTTCAAGTACATAGTTACCTCTGGGGAGGCCCAGAGGAGTGAAGTGACTTGTCCAAGGTCACACAGCAAACAAGTGGCAGGGCCGGGATTAGAACCCAGGTCCTTCTGACCCCTAGGCCTGTGCTGTACCCACAGTGCAACAATAAACAGACATATCTCCTGCCCACAACAAGCTTACAGTTTGGAGGGGAAGGGTTCAGTGACCTGGGCCTGTTTGATACGGAGGTAAATGGGCAATCATTGGAGGTTTTTAAAGGAGTGGAGAACTAGGGACTGAATGGTTTTTTGGAAAATTGATCCAAACAGTTAAGTGAATTCTAGGCTGGAGAGACAGGAGGCAGGAATGTCAGTGAGGAAGCTGATGCAGTAGTTAAGCTGGGAAATAAGTGGTTGAATCAGTGTGGATCATTAAACACAGGACCTTGGGGCAAGCTTGAAGGGTTTGTTCTTTTTCTAGGTAGAGGGTTTCATTCTTGTAATTTGCTTCTGTTTGCATCATGCTTTTCTATTTAGGAGAAGTGCTGATTCATTGAATACATTAGTTAATCTTTGACTAGAGCAGCTGGCCTATAGACCCAATGGAAAGAACATGAGTTTGGGAATCATGGCCTAATACTGGCTTTTCCACTCTTTTGCTGTGGGACCTTAGGCAAGTCATTTAACTTCTCTGAGCCTGTTTCCTCATCTGTAAAATGGGAATCCAATGCATATTCTCCCTCTCCCTTAGATTGTGAGTCCCATTTGGAGCAGGGATTGAGTCTGATCCAGTTATCTTGTATCTTTCGCCCAGTGCTTAATCCAATGCTTGGCACATAGTAAGTGCTAAGCATAATTACCTCTTTCAGAATTTGTCTCCTCTTTGTATTGTGAGCTCCACAAAGGACCATTATCGGGTATTTTTAATCATTATTGTCATTTTCAATGCCATCATTTTTGTCTCCTTTGTAAATTTCCAAGAGCATGGTCTAGTGGGAAGAGCACGGAGCTGAGAGTCAAGAGACCTGGATTCTATGTGCTCTTGCTTTGCTGTGTGACCTTGAGCCAAGTAATAATAATACTAATAATAATGATAATGGCATTTGTTAAGCACTTTCTATGTGCCAAGCACTGTTCTAAGCACTGGGGGGATACAAGGTGATCAGGTTGTCCCACTTGGGGGCTCACAGTCTTAATCCCCATTTTACAGATGAGGTAACTGAGGCTCAGAAAAGTTAAGTGACTTGCCCCAGGTCACACAGCAGACATGTGGTGGAGCTGGGATTCGAACCCATGACCTCTGACTCCAAAGCCTGTGCTCTTTCCACTGAGCCATGCTGCTTCTCTAACCTCTGGGCAAGTACTGAACCTCTCTGGGCATCAGCATCCTCATCTATAACTGGGGATAATAATACCTGTTTCCCTACCTCACAGGGATGTTGTGAGAGGAAGATGAGGTAGGGCTGAGAGACTGGAGCAGAGAGGACAAGGACAGGGGCTGGCCGGGGGTGGGTGAGAGGGTGGGGAGGAGGGTAGGATTCACCCCATTCTCAGCCCCACAGCACTTCTGTACATATCTATAAATTATGTATTATCATTTATTTATAGTCAGTCTATCTCCCCTGCCAGACTGCAAACTCATTATGGGCAAGGAACATACCTCCTTTCCTACCTCCACCCTACCTCCTTCCCCTCCCCACATCACTTGTACATATATATTTGTATAGATTTATTACTCTATTGATTTTACTTGTACGTATTTACTATTCAATTTGTTTTGTTAATGATGTGCTTATAGCTTTAATTCTATTTGTTCTGACGACTTTGACACCTGTCTACATGTTTTGTTTTGTTGTCTGTCTCCCCCTTCTAATCTGTGAGCCCATTGTTGGGTAGGGACCATCTCTATATGTTGCCAACTTGTACTTTCCAAGCGCTTAGTACAGTACTCTGCACACAGTAAGCGCTCAATAAATACAATTGAATGAATGAATGAATGAGGAGGAAGAACTTGGAAAAATAAGTGCTGTGCAAACACAAGGGGTTGGTCAGTCCAGAGAGCTGGCCGGGTAAAGTGCCCAGTAAATAGTGGTGGTGGTGGGTGGATGGGAGAAATGAAAGAGCCAAATGGGTTGCAAATTGGCAAAGCGGAGAAATCAGTTAAAGCGGACTGTTCAAAGGGAAAACTTTGAGAAGGAGCTTGGTTTAGTAGGTAGAGCCCAGGCCTGGGAGCTAGAAAGACCTGGGTTCTTATCTTGGATCCGCCTCATGACTGCTATGTGACCTCTTGGGCAAGTCACTTCTCTTCACTGGGTCTCGGTTCCCTCATCTGGAAAATGGAGATGAAGACATGCCGTCCCATGGCGACATGAACTGTGACCAACCTGATTAGCTGGCTTCAACCCCAGCGCTTAGAACAGCCCCTGGCACATAGTATGAACTTAACAAATACCATTTTAAAAAATGATAATAATAATGATGGTATTTATTAAGTGCTTATTATGTGTGTGCCACTGTACTAAGTGCTGCGGTAGATACAAGGTGATTGACTTGGACACAGTCCCTGTTCCACAAGGGGCACGCAGTCTTAATCCCCATTTTCCAGGTGAGAGAACTGAGATCCAGAGAAGGCAAGCAGGAAGAGACTGGAAAGAGAAGTGCTCAGAAAGGAGGGGAAAACAGAGGGAAGCAATCAATCAGTCAATCAATCCATCTCCTACTTAGACAGTGAGTTCCATGTGGGACCTGATTATCTACCCCTGCAATTAGTACAGTGCTTGGCACATAATAAGCACTTAGCAAAAATTTCACAATTATCATTATTGTAGATGCCCTGTTCAGTGCTCTGTACACTGTAGTCGCCCAATTCAGTATCTGCAGAGGGCACACAGAATAGAGCTCTGCCCGTTTTAGGTGTCCAGCACTTACTATGTTCAGAGCACTGTACTAAGCGCTTGGGAGAGTACAATCCAACAGAATTAGTGGATACGTTCCCTGCCCATAATGAGCTTACAGGGGAGAAACAGGATTTGAGGCTTAACCCAAATAGTTGAATGAATTAGCGAGTGGGGGTAGGGGGTGGGAGTCTGGGAAAATTTAACCTAGGGAAAGAGCATGGTCTAGTGAAAAGAGCATGGTTTATCCCAGTCCAGAATGGCTAAGTGAATTTGAGCAAGTCACATAACCTCTCTGAGCCTCAGTTACCTCATCTGCAAACAGGGATGATAATGCCCATCTTCCCTTATTCCCTGGGTTGTTGTGAGGACCAAAATGAGAGAGGCAACATGAATGTGCTTTGGGACATTCAAGGTGTTTTAATGAAGGTGAAACCTGAAAAAGCTTCCATTCAAGTACCAGATGCCAGGCTCACCTGAAGAACTTTCGAGTTCTGGCTTTGAGACTCTTCCCATGAGACCACACTTGCTATGGCAGGAAATCCCCAGCTCTTAGAACAGTGCTTTGCACATAGGAAGTGCTTAATAAATGCCATCATTATATTATTATTATAAATAAACCCACCTCTTGGGGGATTTGGCCTTGAGTAGCTCACGCCCCTCTCTCTGGTTTGTTTTCCAGTTTCAGGCCCGGTCCCTTCTGCGTCCATCTCAGTTTGGGGGCCAGGCTTGTGAGGAGCTGCTGGTAAAGTCTCAGAAGTGCTACCCAACTAAGATCTGCAACATCGAAGAATTGGACTGCAAGAATAAATTCAAGTGTGATAGTGGTAATGTGCTTCAATCAATCAAACCCTAGTGTTTCTTGAGAACCTACAGTGGGCCGGATTCTGTACTGGACACTTAGGGAGAAGCGGCAAGGCATAGTAGATAAAGCACAGGCCTGGGAATCAGAAGGTCACAGATTCTTATCTCAGCCCAGCTACTCGTCTGCTGGGTGACTTTGGGCAAGTCACTTAACTTCTCTGGGCTTCAGTTCCTTCATCTGTAAAATGGGGATTAAAAAGTGTGAGCCCCATATGGGACAACCTGATTACCTTGAATCTACCCCAGCACTTAGAACAGTGCTTGGCACATAGTAAGCACTTAACAAATACCACCATTATTATTATTATTATTATTATTATTATCATCATCTCTGGGCCTCAGTTCCCTCAACTGTAAAATGGATATTGAGACTGTGAGTCCCATGTGGGACAGGGATTGTGTCCAACCCGATTTGATTGTATCTACCCCAGTGCTTAGTACAGTGCCTGGCAACATAGTAAGTGCTTAACAAATACCATAGTTATTATTAATTATTATTATTGTAGAACTCTATACTGTGTGCAGATACTCTGGGAGCAGATACTGTAGTAATAATAATAATTATGGTATCTGTTAATCACTTATTATGTGCGAGGCACTGTACTAAGCGCTGTGGTGGATTCAAGCAGATTGGATACAGTCCTTGTCCTACTTGGGGCTCACAGTCTCAATCCCCATTTTACAGATGAAGTAACTGAGGCACAGAGAATAATAATGTTGGTATTCGTTAAGCATTTATTATGTGCCAAGCACTGTTCTAAGTGCTGGGGTAGATACAAGGTTGTCCCACATGGGGATCACAATCTTAATCCCCATTTCACAGACGAGGGAACTGTGGCACAGAGAAATTAAGTGACTTGCCCAAAGTCACATAGCAGACAAGTGGCGAAGCCAGTATTAGAACCCACGTCCTCTTACTCCCAAGCCCGTGCACTAGGCCATGCTGCTTCTCTAGTGAAGTGGCTTGCCCAACGTCATACAGCAGACAAGTGGCTGAGCCAGGATTAGAACCCATGACCTGTGTTCTACCCACTATGCCTTGCTGATTCCATGACCCGGATGACGACAGTGTGCAGGGTACTGACCTCAATCAGTCATTCAATCATATTTTTTTAGCCCTTACTATGTTCAGAGCTAAGAACTGGGGAGAGTACAATACAAGAAAGTTGATAGACATTCCCTGCCCACAAAAAGCTCACAGTCTAAAGGGGAGGCAGTCCACATCTGATGTGGGGCTCACAGTCTTAATCCCCGTTTTACAGATGAGGTAACTGAGGCCCAGAGAATTGAAGTGACTTGTCCAAAGTCACGCAGTAGACAGGTGATGGAGCCAGGATTCATCAGATAACCAAGTGATCATTGGAGAGTTTGGAATCTTTCTTCTTGCCTCTCACCTTCGGTGCGCTAGAGATTCTTGATCAGACTAAGGGGAAGAAGATCACTGCCACGGATATTAATCTAAAGTTAACTCTATTTTTAAAAAGCATTTTCTTCCTACAGAAGCGAAACTGAGGAAGAGAGGTTGAATGAGGAGTGTGCTTTTCTGTTCATGAGAAAGCACATTTCTTCTTGGGCTGAAGCCACTTGGATCCAGTCAATTATGCACTTCTCCTTTATGTCTGGACTTCCCAAGTGCTTAGTACAGTGCTCTGCACACAGTAAGTGCTCAATAAATGTGATTTAATGAATCAACCACTGGGAAGGATAGAAATGGGGCTGAGGGCCAGGCTTCAGCCTTAGACTGGCAGCCCCATATGGGATCGGCTCTGCGACCAACCTGAGTGACTACTGCTGTTTGCCCAGTGCAGAGCACTGTACGGAGCATCTAAGACATGCTGAGCTCTATCCTGCATACCCTCTGGGTTACTACAGTGTATAGAGCACTGTACTGGGCACTTACGTAATAATAATTGTGGAATTTGTTAAGCCCTTACTTTGAGCCAAGCACTTGACTACGCACTGGGGTAGTTGATGATGATGGCATTTGTTAAGCACTTAATATGTGCAAAGCACTGTTTGAAGTGCTGGGGAGGAAACAAGGTGATCAGGTTGTCCCACGTGGGACTCACAGGCTTCATCCCCATATTACAGACAAGGGAACTGAGGCACAGAGAAGTTAAGTGACTTACCCAAAGTCACACAGCTGACAACTGGCAGAGCCGGGATTTGAACCCGTGACCTCTGACTCTCAAGCCCGTGCTCTTTCCACTGAGCCATGCTGTAGTTACAAGATCATCAAGTCTCACCTGGAGTTCATGGTTTAAGGAGGAGAGAGAACAGGTACTTAATCCCCAATTTGCAGATGGGGGAACTGAGACACAGAGAAGTTAAGACTTGCCTAAGGTCACACAGCAGAGAGCATAACACTGCATACCTCAGATTCTGAACTGGGGAATTACAGCACTGTTCTGAGCACCTAAGGTGTGTAGAGCGCATCTCTGCGTGAACTCTGAGTGCAGATTTGGTTGTCTTCAGTGTGCAGAGCACTGTACTGGGTGCCTACTGGATGCAGAGCAAAATACCTGACGCTGTACTAAGTCATTAGTCACTGAGTCCAATCTCAACTGCAAATGACTGCTTTCAGTCCTACTGTTTTGTCTACTTTGTTCACAGGCCCTGTAAGAAAAGGCCCTCTTTACAGAAACAGTATGTGAAAAAAACAGGCCTAGGAGTCAGAGGATCTCGGTTCTCACCCCAGCTCCGCCACTTGTCTGCTGCGTGACCTCGGGCAAGCCGCTTGACTTCTCTGGGCCTCGGTCCCCTCATCTGTAAAATGGGAATAGGACTGAAAGCCCTAAGTGGGACAGGGACCATGTCTAACCCAATTATCTTGTATCCACCCCAGGGTTTATTACAGTGCTTAACAAATGCCATAAAACAAAAATGGCTCTGCCACTTTGGAGAACCCCTTTAAAAGGAAACAAAAGCCTTTGTGCATCAATTTCTCAGCCATCTGGGGGTGAGGTATGGGCTATTGATTATTCATTACTTTGATTACTGATTTACATTTACTGATTATGTTGTGCTGCCACGATCCCTAAATAATGATGACATTTCTTAAACGCTTACCATGTGCCAGAAACTGTACTAAGCCCTGGGGTGGTTGGAAGCAAATTGAGTTGGACACAGTCCAGGTCCTATGTGGGGCTCACGGTCTCAGTCCTCATTTCACAGATGAGGTAATTGAGGCACCAAGAAGTGAAGTGACTTGCCCGAGGTCACACAGCAGACAAGTGGTGGAGCTGGGATTAGAACCTCCTGATTCCCGGGCTCCTGCTCTATCTACTAAACCATGCTGCTTCTCTAATTTGACTGAGATGTTGGTAAATGAACCGACATGGGGGGAAGCAGAGAGAGGAGATACTGGAGGAGAAGTAGGTGAAGTAAGGAAAGAAAGAAAAGAAGTCAAAGGAGAAGGAGAAGGAAGAGATGAGAAAGGAGAAGGAACAGGAATAGAAAGAGATGGAAAACAATGATAATAATAAAATAAAAATAATTATGGTATTTGTTAAGCACTTACTATGTGCCAAGCACTGTTCTAAGCACTGGAGCATTGCTATTCATATGTTCACATCTGGGCAAACAGCAGTAAAAAAGAAATCAATAGGGGAAAATAGGGACAGATTAGAAATGTCTTTGAAAATCATAAGTTTGAAACTTTTAGAGAGACAGATGGCTTAATGTTCATTCATTCATTTAAGTATATTTATTGAGGGCTTACTGAGTGCAAAGCACTGTACTAAGCGCTTGGGAGAGTACAATATAACAACAATAAACAGACACATTTCCTGACCACAACAAGCTCACATTCCAGTCTTTGTAGACATCCCTACTCGATAGGGGCTCTAAGTGACATGGAAATATTCAGAAGTATAGAATCCAGTGCAAACTTTTTAGTTCCTTTAGGCACTAAGAGAATGAAGAGACATGTCCGATTCCATTTTTTAATGGTATTTGTTAAGCGCTCATTATGTGCCAGACACTGTACTAAGCGCTGGGTTGGATACAAGCAAATCAGTTTGGACACAGTCCCTGTCCCCATGAGTGGCTCTGAGTCTTAATCCCCATTTTACAGATGAGGTCACTGAGGCACAGAAAAGTGAAGTGACTTGCCCAAGGTCGCACAACAGACATGTAGCCGAGCTGGGATTGGTCGTTCATTCATTCAATCATATTTATTGATCACTTACCATGTGCGGAGCACTGTACTAAGCTCTTGGAAGAGTACAACAAAAAGCGGACACATTTCCTACCCCAATGAGGTTCAGAACTCAGGTCCTTCTGACTCCCAGGCTTGTGTTCTAGCCACTAGGCCACGATGTTTCCAGGAGGCAGAAAAGTTGCTGAACTCTGAAAAAGGTTGAAAATTCCCCTGCAACTGTGAAAACACAGTTGCGTTTAGGAACTGATAGTAAAATAAATAGAACCGTCCTTCACTTTTAGAGGATACATGGCTGACACTAGCGTTTTATCAATGTGGGTGGATGTGGAAGATAAGCCCGATATGGCACTGACCATCCTTGGCATCTTGGGCACGGAGAGACTGCACAGAGCACTGTTTCCGTTTCTCTCCCTTGGTGCCGCAATCCGGCTGAAACCCCTGCAACTGTTCTCATTGGGAAGCAGCTGCAGTCTAATGGATAAAGCAGGGTCCAGGGAATCAGAGGACCTGGGTTCTAAACCTGCCTCTCAAACTTGTCTGCTGTGTGACCTTGGGCAAGTCACTTCACTGAGCCTCAGTCTCCTCAACTGTAAAATGGGGATTCAATACCTATTATAATTATTAATAATAATAATTGTGATATTTGTTCAGCTCTTACTGTATGCCAAGCACTGTACTAAAAGCTGGGGTGGATAAAAGCAAATCGGGTTGGACAAAGTCCCTGTCCCACATGGGGCTCACAGTCTCAAATCCCCCTTTTACAAGTGAGGTAACTGAGGCACAGAGAGGTAAGGTGAGTGGCCCAAGGTCACACAGCGGACAACACCAGGTGTCGGTGGCAAGAGACGATATCAGGCCACCGTGAATTGGTTGGTATTAGAAGAGTGTAGGGTGTGAACTGAGTGAAAAGGGGAAGAGGGTGAGAACTGATGGAATGGTGCTTTAAAGCCTCCTGGTGGATCCCCTCCTCATTGGACAGAATTTATTGACAGCTTTCAGCTCCATCTTGATGATGATGAGTGGTGGTGAGGTGGAGGATTGGCCAGCTTCAGACTCATCTACATCTTCAGACTATTTCATAATTAAAAATAATTCTGGTACCTGTTAAGCACTTACATGTGCCAAGCACTGTACTAAGTACTAGGATAGCAACAGATCATCAGGTTGGACAGTCTCTGACCCATATGGGGCTCACAGTCCAAGTAGGAGGGAGAACAGGTAATAATAATTGTAGGGTTTGTTAAGCACTTAACTATGTGCCAGGCACTGTACTAAGCAGTGAGCTGGATACAAGTAAATAGGGTTGGACATGGTACCTGTCCCACACGGGGCTCACAATCTCAATCTGCGTTTTGCAGATGAAGGAACTGAGCCCCGGAGAAGTGAAGCGACTTGCCCAAGGTCACACAGCAGACAAGCACATAGTGAGCACTTAACAAATACCCAATTATTATTATCATTATTTTTATCATTAGTGGGCAAATATCTTCACAATGCCGTGCCTGTTTTCCCCACCACCTTGTGTGGCGCATGAAGGAGAGGGAATCTATAACTCTGTTTTATTTCTATTGATGCCTGTTTATTTGTTTTGATATGTATATATCTATAATTCTATTTATTTCTACTGATGCCTGTTTACTTGTTTTGATATGTATATATCTATTATTCTATTTATTTCTACTGATGCCTATTTACTTGTTTTGATACGTATATATCTATAATTCTATTTATTTCTACTGATTCCTGTTTACTTGTTTTGGTGTCTGTCTCCCTGCCTTCTAGACTGTGAGCCCGGTGTGGGCAGGGATTGTCTCTCTTTATTGCTGAATTGTACTTTCCAAGTGCTTAGAACAGTGCTCTGCACGAAGTAAATGCTCAGTAAATATGATTGATTGAATGAATGAATGAATGAATGAAGAGGCAGAGCCGGGATTAGAACCTCCTGACTCTCAGGCCCGTGCTCCATCTACTATGCCACACTGCCTTTTGAATCCCCCTTGGATGGATGAGGAAACTGAATAATAATAATAATAATGGTATTTAAGTGTTATGTGCCAAGCATTGTTCTAAGTGCTGGGGAAGATGGTAATCAGATTGTCCCACATGGGGCTCACAGTCTTCTTCCCCATTTTACAGATAAGGTAACTAAGGCACAGAGAAATGAAGTGGCTAAGGTTACACAACAGACAAGTAGCAGAGGTGGGATTAGATCCCACGTCCTCTGACTCCCAAGTCTGGGGTCTTGCTACTGAGCCATGCTGCTTCTCTACAGAATTACATAGAAGTTAAGTGACCTGACCAAAGTCTCGCTCAGCTGGCATCTTACTGAGCTGGGATTAGAACCCAGATCCTCTACTCCCTGGTTTTTGTTCTTCCCACTAGGCCACACTGCTTCCCAGAATCTTAATTGCTCCACTCCTCCCCACTCTCCACTCATGAGACCAAGATCCATATGACTGTGGAGGGCTCAGCCCCGTTCTTCTCTCTCAACACAGAACAGAACATCTAGACCCTAGAGGACATGCTAAGGGTCAAGTCTTCTCCCTGAAGATTAACACACACCATGGAGAAACTCTGCCTGAAGGAAAAAAATCCTCTTCCACATTCCCAAAAATGCCCCAAGACCAGTTTCAGTCAGATCCATGGCCTCTTGCATTGAGTAAGGGGTGTATTCCCATCTTCTAGAAGAGTGGAGAATCATAATAACATTAATAATAACAATAACTATGGTATTTGTTAAGCACTTAGTTTGTGCCAGGCACTGTACTAAGTGCTGAGGCGGATACAAAGCAAATTGGGTTGGACACAATCCCTGTACCATGTGGGTCTCACAGTCTCAATCCCTATTTTACAGATGATGTAACTGAGGCACAGAGAATTGAAGTGATTTGCCCAAGGTCACAAAGCGGACAAGTGGTGGAGCTAGGATAAGGACCCTTGACCTTCTGATTCCCAGGCCCACGCTCAATCTACTTCACCAAGCTGCTTCTACCACTAATAATAATAATAAAAATTAATCAAATAACAATAGAAGTGGTGTTGCCTAATGGCAATTGCATACAGTAAATGCACACAGCGACCTTGGGTAACTTCACCTCTGTGTGCCTAAGTTCTCTCATCCATGAAAAGGGGATTTAATGCCCGTTATCTTTCTTATTCAGAATGTGAGCCCCATGTGGGGCCTGATAATCTTCTATCTACTCCAGAGTTTAGTACAGTGCTTGTAATATAGGAAGAGCTTAACAAAAACACCTATTGCTAGACAAGAAGTAGCCTGGCCTAGTGTAAAGAGCATGGGCTTGGGAGTCAGAAAGACCTGGGATTTAATCCCGGCGCTGACACTCATCTGCTGTGTGACCCTGGGCAAGCCACTTTAATTTTCCATGCCTCAGTCACCTCATCTGTAAAATGGGGATTGAGACTGTGAACCTCACGTGAGACAGGAACTATTAGCTTGTATCTACCATAGTGCTTAGAACGGTGCCTGACACATAGTAAGTGCTTAACAAATACATAATAATGATAATAATGATGGTATTTGTTAAACGCTTACTATGTGCAAAGCACTGTTCTAAGCACTGGGGAGATATAAGGTGATCAGGTTGACCCATGTGGGGCTCACAGTCTTCATCCCCATTTTACAGGTGAGGTAACTGAGGCCAGGAGAAGTTAAGTGACTTGCCCAAAGTCACACAGCTGACAATTGGCGGAGCCGGGATTTGAAACCGTGACCTCTGACTCCAAAGCCCTGGCTCTTTCCACTGAGCCACGCTGCTTATCATTATTATTATTGCAATTGTTGTTAAACCACTTAACTTCTCTGTGCCTCAGTTACCTCATGTGTAAAATGGGGATTAAGACTGTGAGTCCTAAGTGGGACAACCTGATTACCTTGTTTCTACCTCAGTGCTCAGAACAGTGCTTGGCACATAGTAAGCGCTTAACAAATACCATAATTATTCTTCTTCTTATAATAATAATAATAACGGCATTTATCATTATATTTGTTAAACAGTCACTATGTGCCAAGCACTGTACCCACCCCAGATGTAGATCCAAGATCATCGGGTTGGACACAGTCCCTGTCCCACAGGGGGCTACTGCTCTAAGAAAGGATCGATCACCTCTTAGTCTTGGCCACGAGCTGGCCTGGGAATGTTCCCCTGAGCTTGCCTTGGGCCCCAACTGTGCTGCCGTGATTTTCACCACCCAGGCCGCTGCATCGCCAAGAAGCTGGAGTGCAACGGAGAGAACGACTGCGGGGACAACTCGGACGAGAGGGATTGCGCGAAAAAGAGCCGAGTGTGCGGGCGAGTGTACCACCCCGTCCCCAGCGTGCAGATCATGGGAATGGGGTAAGCTTCATTTCAGCGTCATTTCATTCTCCCCCTTTTAGACTGTGAGCCCACTGTTGGGTAGGGACTGTCTCTATATGTTGCCAATTTGTACTTCCTAAGCGCTTAGTACAGTGCTCTGCACATAGTAAGCGCTCAATAAATATGATTGATGATGATGATGATTTCCTCCCACGCCACCTAACAGCCCAGGGCTCCTAAGGTATCTCTTCTACCCCACTCCTGCAGCCCTTGAGCACCAGGTGAGAAGCAGCATGGCTTAGTGGACAGAGCACGGACCTGGGAGAAGCACCTGGCTTTTAATCCCGGCTCCACCACTTGTCTGCTGTGTGAACTTGGGCCAGTCATTTCACCTCTCTGAGCCTCAGTCATCTCATATATAAAATGGGGATTAAAACTGTGAGCCCTGTGTGGGATAGGGACTGTGTCCAACCTGCTTGTCTCCACCCCAGTGCTTAGTACAGTGCCTGGCACACAGTAAGCATTTAACAAATACCACAGTTATTAATATTATTGACTGGGTCCTGACTGGTAGTTCTCTAATCAACCAGGGTTTAATAATAATGATAATAATAATAATAATGATGATATTTGTTAAGCACTAGCTTAGCCTAGAGACTATAAGCTTCTTGGGGGCAGAGAATGCATCTGCTAATTCTGTTGTATTAGCCTTTCCCAAGGACTTAGCACAGTGCTCTGTACATAGTAAGTGCTCAATAAATGCTATTGATTGATTGAAAGCATGTAATCAATGTTAGTAATCAATCATAGTCCATCAATTACATCAGTCAACTCATTCAGACCCCTGCCTGGCATCAATCAATCATTAACATTCAATATTTATCGAACACTTACTATGTGCAGAGCACCATACTAACCACAGCATGGCTCAGTGGAAAGAGCCCGGGCTTTGGAGTCAGAGGCCATGGGTTCTAATCCCACTTCATCACATGTCTGCCGTGTGACCTTGGGCAAGTCACTTCACTTCTCTGAGCCTCAGTTCCCTCATCTGTAAAATGGGGATTAAGACTGTGAGCCCCACGTGGGACAACTTGATCACCTTGTATTCACCCCCAGCACTTAGAACAGTGCTCTGCACATAGTAAGCGTTTAACAAATGCCACTATTATTATTATTATTATTATTATTATTACTTGGAAGAGTCCAATACAACAGAATTAACTGCCACCTTCCCTGCCTACAATGAATTTACAGTGTAGAGGCCTTCCCAGACTGAGCCCCCTTTATCCTCTCCTCCTCCCCATCCCCCCACCCTACCTCCTTCCCCTCCCCACAGCACCTGTACATGTGTTTGTACAGATTTATTACTCTATTTATTTAACTTGTACATATTTACTATTCTATTTATTTTGTTAATGATGTGCATTTAGCTTTAATTCTATTTGTTCTGATGACTTGACCCTTGTCCATACGTTTTGTTTTGTTGTCTGTCTCCCCCTTCTAAACTGTGAGCCTGTTGTTGGGTAGGAACTGTCTCTATATGTTGCCAACTTGTACTTCCCAAGCTCTTAGTACAGTGCTCTGCACACAGTAAGTGCTCAATAAATATGATTGAATGAAAGAATGAATGAATGAATGTAGAGGGGTCATCATTGCTTAATACCTAAAATCCTGGCTTGATTTTAAGCCTGAGTCCCAGCTTCTGTTTCCTTAGCATTGGTAGAATTCAAAATTTTAAAGGAGGAGAGGAACATTAAATAAGCCCAGGTCATGGTGGGATTCCAACTGGAAAAGAACCCAGGAGAAAGGGTTTCTATTCGGTCTGAACCGTTCCTAACAGGGGCTAGTTTCTAAGCACACACAGGTGCTCAGGGCATGCTGTCAATTGCTCAATCAATCAATGGTATTAATTAAGCACTTACTGCATGCAGAGCACTGTACTAAGCGCTTGGGAAAGTACAGTATAAGAAAGTTGGTAGATATGTTCCGTGCCCACAGCAAGCTTATTCCAGAAGCAGCCCTTCACCTCGGTCTTAGAGGTGAGTTTTTCCTGGAAATGAGAGATTTGTACTCTGTTATTCATTCATTAATTGTTATTGTCATTCATTAGTTACTATCATTCAGTCAGTCATTGCTATCATTCAATCAATTGTATGTATTAAGCGCTTACTGTGTGCAGAACATTAAATTGAAATGAGCCCTGGTGGAGATTACAGGGATGATAACTCGGAAGTGCTCCCAAATCTAAGAAGGCAGAAGGTTTACGTAAACATGGACACAGGAGAGAAATAATAAAGACAGTAAAACAACACACAAAAAGGCAAAAAATAAACATAATCCCCCCTGCAGAATAATAATAATAATAATGATGGTATTTGTTAAGCGCTTACTATGTGCCAAGCACTGTTCTAAGCACTGGAGTATATACAAGGTAATCAGGTTGTCCCACATGGGGCTCACAGTCTTAATCCTCATTTTGCAGATGAGGTAACTGAGGCACAGAGAAGTGAGGTGACTTGCCCAAAGTCACACAGCTGACAAGTGGCGGAGCCAGCATTAGCACTCATGACCTCTGACTCCCAAACCCATGCTCTTTCCACTAAAAGAGGCAGATTCAGTGCATGCTCTGACATGCTTCCAAACAATAATAATGACAATAATTGTGGCATGTGTTAAGCGCTTGCTATGTGCCAAACACTGTACTAAGCCCTGGGGTAGATATAAGATAATCAGGTCAGACACAGTTCCTGTCCCACATGGGGCTCCCATTCTAAGTGGAAAGAAGAAAAGGTAGTTGAGGTATTTAGCCTTTTTTTTTATTAATGGTGATCATTAAGCGCTTAATATGTGCCAGGCACTGTACCACTGTACCAGATAGAAGCTAATCAGGTTGGACAAGTCCATGTCCCACATGGGGCTCACAGTATTAATCTCCATTTTTCAGATGAGGTGACTGAGGCCCAGAAAAGTGATGTGACTTGCCCAAACTCACACACAGCTGACAAGTGGTGGAGCTGTGATTAGAACCCAGCTCTTTCTGGGCTATATCCAATAGGTCATGCTGATACACACACACATACACACACTCTCTCTCTAATAATATTAATAATAATAATAATAATAATAATAATAATAATGATGGTATTTGTTAAGCGCTTACTATGTGCAAAGCACTGTTCTAATGTTGGGGAGGTTACAAGGTAATCAGGTTGTGCCACAGGGGGCTCACAGTTTTAATCCCCATTTTACAGATGAGGGAACTGAGGCCCAGAGAAGTTAAGTGACTTGCCCAAAGTCACACAGCTGACAGTTGGTGGAGCTGGGATTTGAACCCATGACATCTGACTCCAAAGCCCGTGCTCTTTCCCCTGGAGGTGCTTCCAACATTTGGGAAATGAATTTGTGTCTCCAGATTCCACCTTCTGGCTGGAGAACCCAGAGGAGAAGTCCTGGACAATGCTTTCACTGGAGGGAAATGTACCACCGTCAAAAGCAGCAGAGGAAGTAACCCATACCGTGTCCCGGCTAACGTGGAAACCATCCATTTTCAGGTACGGGGTGAAGGTCACTTAAGCTACAGCTAGTTTTGGAGCTGGTGGAAATGGGCATGAAGGGGAGGAGAAAGCAGGATGGAGACTCCAGGCTTCATCTGTATGGATAGGTGACAGGGTGACCCAATGGATAGAGTGAGGGCCCGAGAGTCAAAAAGGCCTGGGTTCTAATCCCAGTTCTGCCACTCGTCTGCTGTGTGACCTTGGGCAAGTCACTTCAGTTCTCTGGGCCTCAGTTACCTCATCTGGAAAATGGGGATTAAGACTGTGAGCCCCATGTGGGACATGGAATGTGTCCAATCTCATTAACTTGTATCATCCTCAGAGCTTAGTATAGTGCCTGATGCATAGTAAATGCTTAACAAATATCATTTTTTTTTAAATGGGAAGAAATGTGGTCTAGCATGGGGTCCGGAGGCAGCACACCGGGTTCCTTTCCAGGCTCTGCCATTCACCTACTGTGAGACCTTGGACAAGTCACTGAACCCCACTGAGCCTCCATTTCATTCATTCATTCGATCATATTTATCGAGCACTTACTGTGTGCAGAGCACTGTACTAAGTATTTGGGAGAGTACAATAAACAGACACATTCTTTGACCGCATTCTTTGATCTTACAGTCTCCTCATCTGGAAAATGATGTTAATAATCTCTGGCTCTCCCATGGATGCTAAAAGGATAAAATGAGTTAAGTTACATAAAAAGAGCATTTAAAAAAAGTTAAAGTGCTACAAGATTTCAAGGTATTGTAAGCAGCATGGAAGGAGCATAGTTTAGGATTTCAGCTTCCTTCCTTCCTTTCTTCCTTCCCTTCTTTCTTCCTTCCTTCCTTCCCTTCTTTCTCCCTTCCCTCCTTCTTTCTTCCTTCCTTCCCTTCTGTCTTTCTTCTTTCCTTCCCTTCTTTCCTTCTTCCTTCCTTTCTTTATTTCTTCCATTCTCTTTTTCCTTTCTTCTATTTGTTAAGCACTTACAATGTTTCAAACGCTGTTCTAAGAGCTGGGGTAAGTCCATGTTAATTGGATCAGTCCCCGTCCTGCATGTGATTCACAGTCTAAGTAGGCTAGAGAACAGGTCTTGATTCTCCACATTACAGTCGAGGAAACTGAGGCCCAGAGAAGTGAAGTGACTGGCAGAGCCAGGGTTAGAACTCCTTTGCGCTAACTCCCAGGCCTGTGCTTTTCCTACTAGGCCATGCTGCTTCCCCATTGCGGGGGCTAAGATTTTGGTTCTCACTCACACACACAGACACACAAAGACACACACACAAACACACTACCAAGCTGTCCACCCCCTCCCCCAGAGCCAGGGAAACCAGCATCCCTGAGTGGCTGCCCACTTTGTTTCATCTCCTTCTCCCTTCCACGTCCCCCTGACTTCCTCCCTTTGCTCTTCCCCCCTCTCCCCACCCCACAACACTTCTGTACATATCTGCAATTTTATTTATTTATATTGATGCCTACTTGTATTGTAGTCTACTTGTATTGCTGTCCATCTCCCCACCTCTAGACTGTGAGCTCCTTGTGAGCAGGGATGGTCTCTATCACTACATTGTACTTTCCCAAGTGCTCTGCACACAGGAAGCGCTCAATAAATGTGATTGCATGAATAAATGAATGAATGAAAGGGGTCCTGCCCCCCGAGTTATATCGTGGTGGAGCACTGGCTTGGCCAAAGGGGCATCTGTGTGCCCTCTGCTCGCTGCTGCCCTGAGGGCAGTTGTCAGAGTTAGGGCAGAGCCTTTCTTTGGCTACGTGGCCAGGGCATAAAGAGAAGGCTTAGTAAGCAGCAGTGCTCATTCATTCATTCATTCGTTAAATCGTATGTATTGAGCGCTTACTGTGTGCAGAGCACTGTATTAAGCACTTGGGAGACTACGATACAACAATAGAACAGACACATTCCCTGCCCACAGTGAGTTCACAGTCTAGAGGGGGAGACAGACATTAATAAACATGAATAAATAAATAAATAAGCTCCAGTGAAAAGCTCATCGTGCTTCTGCCCAGATTATACTATGACTATTGCCACCGGACAATAACATACCTGGTAGGTATGTCAAGCATGTGGGGCTCACAGTCTGAGGGGGGACAAAAGGAATTTGATTAGTCAGCCAATCAATCAATCAAACCTATTTACTGAGCACTTATTGTATGCAGAGCACTCTTCTAAGCTCTTGGGAGGGTTATAGTAATAATAATTAATAATAATGATGGCATTTGTTGAGTGCTTGCTACATGTCAGGCACTGTACTAAGTGCTCGGGTGGTGCGGAGTTGGGCTCACAGTCTCAATCCCCATTTTACAGATGAGGTAACTGAGGCCCAGAGAGGTGAAGTAATAATAATAATAATAATAGTATTTATTAAGTACTTACTATGTACAAAGCACTGTTCTAAGCACTGGCGGGATACAAGGTGATCAGGTTGTCCCATGGGGGGCTCACAGTCTTAATCCCCATTTTACAGATGAAGTAACTGAAGCATAGAGAAGTTAGGTGACTTGTCCAAAGCCACACAGCTGGCAATTGGTGGAGCCGGGATTTGAACCCATGACCTCCGACTCCAAATCCCATGCTCTTTCAACTGAGCCACACTGCTTCTCCAAGTGACTTGCCCAAGGTCACACAGCAGACAAGGGGCAGAGCCAGGATTAGAACACATGACCTTCTGACACCCAGGCCCGTCTCAGTCCACTATGAATAAAAACAGAGTTGGTTAGCATGTTCCCTGCCTACAACAAGTTTGCAGTCTAGAGGGGGGAAAATGAATTCCCGTTGTACACATGAAGAACTGAGGTCCAGAAAAGTTGTGAGACTTGCCCAGGGTCATGCAGCAAGCAAGTTTCAGAGCCAGGATTAGAACCCAGGTCTTCTACCTCCCAAGGCCATCCTCTTTCCACCAGGCCAGACTGCTTCTATCCTGGGGATCCAGGGTCTCCAATCGACTCAGAGGACACATTACTTCTCCATCTGAACTTCCATTGTGTTGTGGAGGTGGAGGGGGCAGTGGGGTGGTCAGCAGATGGTGGCTCCCGGGGCAGATTCATTTCTGGGCCGAGTTGATCATTTCTCAGAGGAATCAGCTTGCTCTGTTGGGCTGGGCCTTGGGGCGACTGTTTCTCTAGGTGGAAACTCAAGAGGATGATTTGCAGTCGGAATTTTACCACGACTTAACGCCACTGAAATCTGGCCACAGTAGTGACATCTCATCTCAAGCGTCCGGGGGAGGTTCTTCTGGGATCCCTTATTTATGGTCAACTAAGAGAAAGACACAAATCACCAACTCTGCCTCCTTCAAGCAAGCCATCCAAGCTTCCCATGAGAAGGTAAGAGAAAACAGGTTGTAGTCCAACCAATCCTTCTTTAGTACCCATTTTTCTATGGTATGTGTTAGGCACTTACTATGTGCCAGGCACCCTACTAAGTGCTAGGGTAGATACAAGCCAATCAGGTTGGACACAGCCCTTGGACACATGGGGCTCACAGTCTTACTCACCATTTTACAGGTGAGGCAACTGAGGCAGAGAGAAATGAAGTGACTTCATTTCACAGCATACAGGTGACGGACCTGGGATTAGAACCCAGGACCTTCTGACTCGCAGGCCCGTGCTCTATTCACAATTCCAAATAGAGAGGAGTGTATGGAGGAAGCAATCACTCAGTCAATCATATTTATTGAGCACTTACTGTGTGCAGAGCACTGTTTTACTGCTACTACTACTACTACCAATAATAATAATTATTATTATGGTATTTGTTAAGTGCTTACAGGATTCCAGGCACTGCACTAAGCTCTGAGGTGGATACAACAAGCGAATCGAGTTGGACATAGTCCCTGTCCCATGTGGGGCTCACAGTCTCAACCCTTATTTTACAGATGAGGAAAGTGAGACACAGAGAAGTGAAGTGCCCAAGGTCACACAGCAGACAAGTGGCAGAGCCAGGATTAGAACCCATGACCTTCTGACTCCCAAGCCAATGCTCTATCCACTACACCATACTAAGCGCTTGGGAGAGTCCTATGCAACAGAGTTGATAGATGTGATTCTTGCCCGCAACAACCTTATAGTCTAGAGGGGGAGACCGACTTTTATTAACCAGTAAGCATTAAAAATGAGCAACTTTGGAGGGATTGTAAACTTCTCAATAATAATAATAATAATAACGGCATTTGTTAAGCGCTTACTATGTGCCAAGCACTGTTCTAAGCACTGGGTAGATACAAGGTAATGAGGATACCCCACATGGGGTTCACAGTCTTCATCCCCATTTTACAGATGAGGCAACTGAGGCGCAGAGAAGCCAAGTGACTTGTGCAAAGTCACACAGCTGACAAGTGGCAGAGCCAGAATTAGAACCGCTGACCTCTGATTCCAAATCCCGGGCTCTTTCCACTAAGCCACGCTGCTTCTCGTAGAGAGCAGAGTGCTGAGGGGTAGAGAGCAGAGAAGTGAAGGTGAGAGAGCAGAGAACTGATGGTGAGAGAGCAGAGGACTGAGGGGCAGAGACAAGAGAGCTGAGGAGCAGAGGCCAGAGAGCCGGGGGCAGAGGTCAGATAGCTGAGGGACAGAGAACTGAGGAGCAGAGACCAGGGGGCAGAGAGATTAGGACCAGAGATCCGAGAAATGTGGGGTAGCGGGCAGAGAGCAGAGGGGAAAAGAACTGAGGGGCAGAGGGCAGGAGGCCTTCCCAGACTGAGCCCCCTTTTTCCTCTCCCCCTCCTCATCCCCCCACCCAACCTCCTTCCCCGCACAGCACCTGTATATATGCTTGTACAGTTTTATTACTCTATTTTACTTGTACATATTTACTATTCTATTTAATTTGTTAATGATATCCATCTAGTTTTCCTTCTTATTTATTCTGATGACTTGACACCTGACCACATGTTTTGTTTCGTTGTCTGTCTCCCCCTTCTAGACTTTGAGCCCGTTGTTGGGTAGGGACTGTCTCTGTATGTTGCCAACTTGTAGTTCCCAAGCGCCCAGTACAGTACTCTGCACACAGTAAGCACTCAAATATGATTGAATGAATGAATGAATAAAACAGGGGAGCGGAGAAGTGGGAGGGCAAAAAGTGGAGGGACAGAAAGCCAGAGGGGCCTACAACTGGGGGCTGGGAGCTGAGAGGCAGGGAGCTGAGTGGTAGAGAACTGGGGATCCAAAGATCTGAGGGGCAGAGAGCAGAGGGGCAGACAGTTGGGGGGAAGACAGCAAGAAGGGGAAGAAGAGCAAGGGGGATAGAGAACAGCTGGGATGGAGTGCAGCAGGGATGGAGAGCATAGAGCTGGGAGAAAGAGCTGAGGGTAGAGAACAGAGAGCTGGGGGGCAGAAAGCAGAGAGCAAAGAGTGGGGGCAGAAAGCTGGGGGATGGAGAACAGAGAGCAACAATGGGGGTGGAGAGAAGAGAGTTGGGAGACAGGGTAGAGAGCTGGAGGACAAAGCACATTGCTGGGGGCAGAGAGCTGGGGGCAGACTTCAAACACCTGAGGGGGCAGAGAGCTGGGGTGCAAAGAGGAGGGTTGAGGAAGAGAGCAGGGGGGCAGAGAAACAGGGCAGGGAGCCTAGGGGCAGAGGGCATTGAGCAGAAGGCCAGGGGAGAAAAGGGCAGAGAACCGAGGGGAGAGGGAAGAAAGCTGAGGGACAGGGAGCAGTGGGGCAGAGAGCTGAAGGGGAGAGTGCAGAGAGCTGAGTGGGTGGGTGAGTGAGTGGGTGAGAGAGCTGAGTGAAGCGTAGAGAGGTGAGAGGCAGAGAACCGATAGCCGAGGGGCAAAGAACTGAGAGGAAAAGAGCAAAGACCTGACTGGAACAGAGAATTGAGGGACAGAGAGTAGAGGGGCACAGAACACGGTAGGAGATAGAAGTTTGTTAGGGACCTGAAGGGCTAGAGGGAAGAGACCTCGGTAACCTCCCGCTTGCCCCGCACTCCCACACTGGCAACTCTCGCTGAGAAGGAGTGTAGTCTAGTGGATAGACCATAGATCTTGGTTCTATTCCCGGCTCTGACACTGTCCGCTCTGTGACCTTGGGCAAGTCACTCAACCTCTCTTCAATCACTGCTTCTGTAAAATGGGAATTAAGACTGTGAGCCCTGTGTGGGACGTTTTAGGAAATCCAGGGAGCGGAGTAAAGGTTAGGCTGGAGCGGAGAGAGGATAGAGGTAGGGAGGTCAGTGAGGAGGCTGATGCAGTAATCAACATGAGAGCGGATAAGTGCTTAGAGCAGTCTGATGGCAGGTGGGATGCCCTACTTCATTCCCCTCCCCACAGCGCTTGTATATATTTGTACAGATTTATTACTTTATTTATTTTACTTGCACATATTTACTACTGTATTTCGTTAATGTATGCATATAGCTACAATTCTATTTGTTCTGATGATTTTGACTCCTGTCTACATGTTTTGTTTTGTTGTCTGTCTCCCCCTTCTAGACTGTGAGCCCATTGTTGGGTAGGGACCGTCTCTATATGTTGCCGACTTGTACTTTCCAAGTGCTTAGTCCAGTGCTCTGCACACAGTAAGCGCTCAATAAATACGATTGAATGAATGAACGAATGAATGACAGGGATTGGGTCTAATGAGATTAGCTTGTAACTTCCCCAGTTCTCTGAACAATGCGTGGCACTTAGGAAACGCTTGATACCATAAAAAACAACGACAAAAAACCCCTTCATCTCCATCCCCTCAGGTGGGTTCTCCTCAGTTTATTCCTGTCCACCCTCTCCCAACCCCTTGCGCTGTCCCCTCCCCTCCCACTTCCTTACCCCATCCCTTTTATCCCATCGCCTCCCCTCATTTCCTCCCTCCATCCCAGGCCTGCACTGCCCCCCACTCACTCTCATTCAACCCATTCCTACCCACTTGCATCCCCCCACACAGCCTCAGCCAAGTGAGGTCTGTTTAACAACCTCTCCACCATGTGAAATCTTCCCTTCATCATTGACCTTTTCCTGACTCAATCACTCCTCCTCACCATCACTGAAATCTAGCTCTCCCCAGATTACACTGTCTCCCCTGCTGCTCTCTCTTGAAAGGGATACATCTTCTCCCATTCCCTCAGATTCCCTGGGAAATGGGAGATTTCGGTTTACTTCTCGCTCA
The DNA here is from genome assembly GCF_015852505.1 of Tachyglossus aculeatus. Lineage (NCBI taxonomy): Eukaryota > Metazoa > Chordata > Mammalia > Monotremata > Tachyglossidae > Tachyglossus > Tachyglossus aculeatus. The sequence continues at coordinate 59,711,342 of NC_052068.1, read as the reverse complement.
CCAGTGTTGCTTTCACACCATTCACTTTTCCTTTCTTTGATGGCCATATCATCCACCTCTATGGCCCACTCCAATTACTAGTTCTGGTCAGCTACCGCTCCCCAGGCCCCACCTCTACCTCTCAAGGGCAGTGACAAATAAAAGGGCTTTGCCTTTTATTTTTATCCTATGCTTACTGCAACACACCATAGGCACCCAATACAGTACCCAGTAGGCAATCAATAAATACTGAACATGGTAACGATGATGAAGATGATGATGGTGTAGTTGATATACCCAGTGTTGAATCAGATCCATGCAAAAATGGAGTGCCTTGGTCATTTTAAAATTGAAAAGGACTATGGCCTAGTGGAAAGAGCAGAGTTTCTGGGAGTCAGAACTCTGCCACTTGTCTGCTGTGTGACGTGGGGCAAGTCACTTAACTTCCCTGGGCCTCTGTTACCTCATCCATAAAATGAAGATTAAGACTGTGAGCCTCATGTGGGACAGGGACTGGGTCCAACCTGATTAGCTGGTATCTACCCCAGTGTTTAGAACAGTGCCTGCACACAGTAAGCGCTTGACAGAATACCATAAAAAAATTGTATATGTAGGATGCAGAAATTTAGCCCAGTTCTTGGTACAGTGTCTGGCAAAGAGTAATTGCACAACAAATAACATTAAAAAACAAGATCCACTGTGCCATCAATTCATCAGGTAGCTCTGTTCTTAACATCTGATATTTTCACCGTCAGACGTCATTAGCGCTAATCTGTCTAGAGTTATAGCAAATCTTTTCATCCTGCTATTAAGTTTACCTTGTGCAGCCATAGCAATGATCTCCTGCAAGTAAACCTGGGAGAATTATATTTTTCAACCACATACGATTCAGTGACAATAGTCCATCAATCAATTAATAGCATTTGTTGCCCAGTTCTAAGTGCTTGGGAGAGAACAATAGAATTGGTAAATACAATGCCTTCCCTCAAGTAGTTTAGGGCCTAGGGCAAGATAAATGGGTTGAACTTAGTGAGAGGCAGTTTATGGTTTGCAGAAGAGCTCTTCAGCAGAAAATACTGGGCTTGTGCCATGTGATCAGATAAGACAGAGAAGAAAAGTTGTTTTTATACCTTAGACGGTAACTTCATTATGGGCAGGGAACTTAACTACCAACTCTGTTATATTGTACTCTCTTAAGTGCTTAGTATGATGTTCTGCACACAGTAAATGCTCACCAAATGTGATTGATAGATTGATTTAGAAAGTGAATGATCATCTCTACCTGTTGGAAGTTACACAGAGACAAGACTCATGCTAACCAGATATTAAGAGCAAGTGACTATGCTGTTGAGAGGATATAGAAAAGAGAAATTGTGGTATTAAGTGTTTTTACCACATGCAAGCCTTGTGCTAAGCGTTGGGGTAAATACAAGATAATCAGATTGTCCACATCCTATATGTTGCCAACTTGTACTTCCCAAGCGCTTAGTAGAGTGCTCTGTACACAGTAAGCACTCAATAAATACGATTGAATGAATGAATGAATGGGGTTATAGTCTAAAGGGAAGGGGGAACAGGTGTTTAATCCCCATTACACAGATGATGAAACTGAGGCACAAACAGGTTAAGTGACTTGTCCAAAGTCAGAAGGACCTGGGTTCTAATCCCATATCTGCCACTTGTCTGCTGGGTAACCTTGGGAAAGTCATTTTACTTATCTGTGCCTCAGTTACCGCATCTGAAAAATGAGGATCAAGACTGTGAACCCCACGTGGGACAAGGGACTGTGTCCAATCTGATTTGCTTGTACATATCCCAGGGCTTAGTACAGCGCCTAGCATTATTGTAAGCGCTTCACAAATACCATAATTATTATAATTATTATTATTGTTTTCACCCTTAGTACATTCTGATGGTCACTGAGGATACTGCAGAGGCTCTGGAATTGATGCTTCCTAGCTTCCCTCCAGCTCACTTCTCCACTCGTTTGTTTTCTCTTTCTAGGATTCTAGTTTCATTCGGGTCCACAAAGTGATTTCTGTCTTAAACTTCACGATGAAGGAACAAGACCTGCAACTCTCAGATGTCTTCTTAAAGTCCCTGAGCCACCTGCCCCTGGAGTACAACTACGCCCTGTACAGCCGGATATTCGATGATTTTGGGACTCATTACTTCACCACGGGTTCTTTGGGCGGGACGTATGATCTCCTGTACCAGTACAGCAGGGAGGATTTGAAGAATTCAGGCAAGTTCCCCGGAACTTTTTTTTTTTAATGGCATTTATTAAGTGCTTACTATATGCAAAGCACTGTTCTAAGTGCTGGGGAGGCTACAAGGTGATCAGGTTGTCCCACGTGGGGCTCACAATCTTACTCCCCATTTTCCAGATGAGGTAACTGAGGCACAGAGAAGTTAAGTGACTTGCCCAAAGTCACACAGCTGACAATTGGTGGAGCCAGGATTAGAACCCCTGACTTCTGACTCCAAAGCCTGTGCTCTTTCCACTGAGCCACGCTGCCTCTCCATTTTCATTTCCATTTCTGGGGGTGGTCAGTGATTTTTCTAGGATCACATGGCAGGCAAGTGGCAGAGTCAGGATCAGAACCCACAACCCCTGACACCCAGGCCTCTTTCCAACCGGGGCACGCCCCCTTCTTGGCTCTCAGTTCCTCTCCTCGTTGAGGGTGGGATTCAGGATGTTTGTGGGGGTCAAATCGGTGTGGTCCTTGGGCAAGCACTTTGAACTGGAGGAGCCATTGTTCCCTGGTCCAAGATAAAGGCTAGCCACTGAGGAGTGGGGAGTGACCTAATCCAGGAGAGGGGTGATGCGGCTGCCGGGGATGGGGTTTGGTAGAATGGTCTGGTTCCATCCCCCCAGAAGCAGGGAAGCAGACTGGCCTGGAAGTCAAACGGATCTGGTTCCTAATCCTAACTCTGCCACTTGTCTGCTGTATGACCTTGGGCAAGTCACTTAACATCTCTGTGCCTCAGTTACCTCATCTGTAAAGTGGGGATTCAGACCGAGCCCCTTGTGGGATGGAAATGTGTCTAACCTGATTAGCTTACATCTACCTCAGTGTTTAGTACAGTGCCTGGAACATAGGATGAGCTTTTGTCTGCTGTATGTCCTTGGGCAAGTCACTTAACAGCTCTGTGCCTCAGTTCCCCCATCTGTAAAATGGGGATTAAGAGTGTGAGCCCCATGTGGGACAAGGACTTTGTCTAACCCAATTTACTTGTAGCCTCCCCTGCCCGCCACAGGGCAGGTGCCTGTACAGTGCCTGGCACATGATAAACGCTTAACAAGTACCATAATTATTTTTAGTAGTAGTAGTAATAATAATAATAAATACCATAAAAAAAACTTTAAGAACAGCCCTCTTCCAGAACTCCCACAGCTCTGCTGAAAATCCCAGCTCTTCTCCACTCATGGACTTTGTCATGAAAACCATGAGAAGTATGTCATGAGAAGCAGTGTGGCTTAGTGGAAAGAGCACGAGTTTGGGAGTTGCAGGTCATGGGTTCTAATCCCAGCTCCTACATTTGTCAGCTGTGTGACTTTGGGCAAGTCACATAACTTCTCTGGGCCTCAGTTACCTCATCTGCTAAATGGGGGTGAAGATTGTGAGCCCCACATGGGACAACCTGATTACCTTGTATCTACCCCAGTAAGTGCTTAAAAAATACCATCATTATCATCATCATCATTAGCAACCAGCAGCCCACCTATTTACCCACTCAGCTCACACATCTCCCACACATCTGATAGTGGTGGTATTTGTTAAGCACTTCTATGCTTGTACCCACACCAGTGCTTAGTACAGTGCCTGGCACATAGTAAGTGCTTTAGCAAATACCATAACAAACACCATGTGCCAGGCTCTTCACTAAACACTGTGACAGATACAAGGTAATCAGGTTGGACACAGTCCCAGTCCCACACGGGGCTGGCAATCTAAGTAGGAGGGAGAACAGGGATTGAATTCCCATTTTACTGATGAGGAAACTGAGGCACAGAGAGGTTAAGTGACTTTCCCAAAGTTACACAGCAGGTAAGTGGTGGAGCCGGAATTAAAACCCAGGTCCTTCGGCTCCCAGGCCTAGGCTTTTTCCACTAGGTCAAGTTCCACAAAGACACAGGGAAAGTAAATCATCATCATCAATCGTATTTATTGAGCGCTTACTATGTGCAGAGCACTGTACTAAGCGCTTGGGAAGTACAAATTGGCAACATATAGAGACAGTCCCTACCCAACAGTGGGCTCACAGTCTAAAAGAAATGAAAATAAATGAATAAAAAAGCACCTTTCTTCAGTGAGGTTGTCCCTGCGGGCAGGGAGGGAGCCAGAAAATGGGCCCCTCACCCCATTCACTCATGCAATCGTATTTATTGAGCACTTACTGTGTGCAGAGCGCTTGGGAAGTACAAGTTGGCAACATATAGAGACGGTCCCTAGCCAACAGTGGGCTCACAGTCTAGAAGGGGGAGACAGAGAACAAAACAAAACATATTAACAAAATAAAATAAATAGAATAAATATGTACAAATAAAATGGAGTAATAAATCTGTACAAACATATATATACAGGTGCTGTGGGGAGGGGAAGGAAGTAAGGCAGGGGGGATGGGGAGGGGAAGGAAGGGGAGAGGAAGGAGGGGGCTCAGTCTGGGAAGGCCTCCTGGAGGAGGTGAGCTCTCAGTAGGGCTCCATACACAATGGTGTCCCCGGAATGTTAAGCACTGCATTATCCGGTCACATTTTGCAGGTTTAACTGAGGAAGAAGCTGTAGAGTGCGTCCGCACCGAAACAACAAAGCGCCGATTCTTCTTCAAGACAAAGAAAGTGCACTTCAGATGTGTCAGTAACCAGATGTCAGAACGCTACGAAGGTAACACATCAGGTGCCCTGAGCAGTGGCTCTCGCGGGTCTCGCTCTGGTTCTTTGTTGGGGACAATTTTCTGTAGGCCCTCTGGGATTTCTGCTGCCCTACATTCTCTGATTCCCCTATCAGAGACACGGGCCCATCGTCTACTGGAAAGAATGGATCTCTTTCCTGAAGCGCTCCCTTTATGTTTTATTTTGTTGTCTGTCTCCCCCTTCTAGACTGTGAGCCTGTTGTTGGGTAGGGACCGTCTCTATATGTTGCCAACTTGTACTTCCCAAGCGCTTAGTACAGTGCTCTGCACACAGTAAGTGCACAATAAATACGATTGAATGAATGAATGAATGAATCTCTTGTCAGGGACATTTTCTACCTTCATGATGAACCCTGCAAGGCCTCGGCATAGAGTTGGCTCCATGTGGCCTCTTGATAAAAACATGCTGATTCCATTGTTTATTAGGATATTTCACCATGACATCTTTGCATTGCTACTTACTTTAGCATTGTTCTCCCTCCTTTCCCACTAGTTGCAAATCATTTTTGTCTAGCTCCCCCACTAAAATGGAAGTTCCTTGAGGGCGGAAAACATGGGTTCTTAGTTGGCTATACTCTCCCAAGTCCTTAGGACAGTGCTCTGCACTCAGTAGGTGCTCAGTAAGTACCATTGGTTGGTTGGTAGAGTGGTGGATGGATGGGTGGGTGGACGGATGGATGGATGAGTGGCTCAGAGAAGCAGCGTGGCTCAGTGGAAAGAGTACAGGCTCAGGAGTCAGACGTCATGGGTTCTAATGCCGGCTCCACCACATGCCTGCTGTGTGACCTTGGGCAAGTCATTTAACTTCTCTAAGCCTCAGTAACCTCATCTGGAAAATGGGGATGAAGACTGTGAGGCCCTCATGGACAAGCTGATCACCTTGTATCCCCCCCAGCACTTAGAACAGTGCTTCGCACATAGTAAGTGCTTAACAAATGCCATTATTATTATTATTATTATGAGTAGTTAGATATATGGATGGATGGATGGATGGATGGATGGATGGATGGATGGATGGATGGATGGGAAACAAGGCTCAGTGGAGAGAGCCCGGTCTTGGGAATCAGAGGTCTTGGGTTCTAATCCCGGCTCCACCACTTGTCAGCTGTGTGACTTTGGGGAACTCACTTCACTTCTCTGGGCCTCAGTTACCTCATCTGTAAAATGGGGATGAAGAATGTGAGCCCCAAGTGGGACAATCTGATCACCTTGTATCCCCCCAGTGCTTAGAACAGTGCTTTGCACATAGTAAGCGCTTAACAAATATCATTATTATTATTATTATTATTGTTGGATGGATGGATAGATGGATGGATGGTACATTCATTCATTCAATCACATTTATTGAGCATTTACTGTGTGCAAAACACTGTACTAAGTGCTTGGGAAAGCAAACACAACAATGGACAGACACATTCCCTGCCCACAACGAGCTTACAGTCTAGAAGGGGGAGACAGATGTTAATACAAATAAATAAATTACAGACATGCACATAAGTGCCATTGGGCTGGGAGGGAGGAAGAATAAAGGGAGCAAGTCAGGGAGATGAAGAGGGGAGTGGGAGAAGAGGAAAGTGGGGGAACCTAGTCTGGGAAGGTCTCTTGGAGGAGATGTGCCTTTAATAAGGCATTGAACGGGGCTGAGGGGAGAGTAAAGTTCTATCAGATTTGAGGAGGGAGGGCATTCCAGGCCAGAGGCAGGACGTGAGCCAGTGGTTGGCCATGAGACAGGAGAGAGCGAGGCACAGTGAGAAGAAGTGTGTGGGCTGGGTTGTAGAAGGACAGAAGCAAGGTGAGGTAGAAGAGGGCCAGTGGTGGACTGCTTTATAGTCAATGGTAAGGAGTTTTTGTTGATGCGGAGGTGGATGGACAGTCACTGGAGTTTTTTTGAGGAGCAGAGTGACATGTCCTGAATGCTTTTGTAGAAAAATGATCTGGGCAGCAGAGTGAAGTATGGACTGAAGTGGGGAAAGACAGGAGGCTGGGAGGTCAGCAAGGAGGCCAATGCAGTAATCCAGGCAGGATAGGATGAATGATTGTATTAACGTGGTAGCAGTTTGGGTGGAGAGGAAAGGGCAGATCTTAACGATATTGTGAAGGTGGGATCACCCTGAAGTGTTCCCTTTATTCACCCCCCTCCTCCAACCCACAGCACATATATATATGTCTGTAATTTATTTCTTTATATTAAATGTCTTTCTGCCCCTCTAGACTGTACACTTGTTATGGACAGAGAATGTTTCTGTCATATTGCTGTGCTGTACTCTCCCAAACACTTAGTACAGTGCCCTGTCCACAGTAAGTGCTCAACAGATACGATTGATTGGTGAATGAATGGATGGATAGTTGGATGGATGGATGAATGGATGGATGGATGGATGGATGGATGGATGGATGGATGGATATAGATGTGGGCTAGAAGGAAAGTATGGAAATCAGGAAACCAGGGTTTTACTCCCAGCTCTGCTACCAGCCTGATTTTTGACCATGCTCAAGTCACATTAACTCCCCGGGCCTCAGTTTTCTTTTTAAAATGAAGATAAAATGTCTCCTCTCTCTCCTTCTTGGACTGTGAGTCCCAAATAGGACAGGAACTTCAGGTGATTTGAGTATTTTGTGATTACTCCAGCATTTAGCACAGTGCTTTCGCACAAAGTAAGCATGTAAAAATTCCATGATCATAATCATTATGAAAGATAATAGATTGTATAATCCTTGAGGGCAGGAGTCATGTTCACTATTTCTATTTTATCATACTCTCCCAAGCCCGTGGTTCAGTGTTCTCCACCCAGGAAACATGCAATAAATACTATTGTTTGACTGAGATTACTGTTAGGTGGATAATCGGTGGTATTTATTGAGCATTTACTGTCTGAAGAGCTGCACTAAACGCTTGGGAGAGTACAAAACAAAAGAGTTGGTAGACATGGTCCCTGCTACTCTGTCTAAAGGGGTAGACAAACGTTAATATAAATAAATAAATGATGAATAAGTATATAGGTTAGGTGGAGTTGAGGTTGGGGTGAACATCAAGAGAAGCATGCATGAGAACATCATGAGAAGCATTGTGGATCAGTGGAAAGAACACTGGCTTGGGAGCCAGAGGTCATGGGTTCTAATTCCGGCTCTGCCACTTGTCAGCTGTGTGACTTTGGGCAAGTCGTTTCACTTCTCTGAGGCTCAGTTACCTCATTTGTAAAATGGGGATTAAGACTGGGATCCCCACGTGGCACAACCTGATCACCTTGTTTCCCCCCCAGCACTTAGAACAGTGCTTCGTACATAGTAAGTGCTTAACAAATGCCATTATTATTATTATTATTATCGAGTTCTTAAGGGGTACAGACTTAAGTGCATTCATTCATTCATTCATTCAATTGTATTTATTGAACACTTACTGTGTGCAGAGCACTGAGCTAAGGGCTTGGAAAGTACAATTCAGCAGCAGCTAGAGATAATCCCTACCCAATAACGGGCTCACAGTCTAGAAGTGCATAGACGTAAGCCTCTAGACTGTAAGCTCCTTGTGGGCAGGAGTCTTGTCTACCAACTCTGTAGTACTGTACTCTCCGAAGAGTTCGGTACAGTGCTCTGCACACAATAAGCACTCAATAAATACCACTGATTGTTTGGTGGATTTATTGAGGGCCTATCGGGGGAATGAACCACTGTTCCTGACATCAGCCATCATAGTTCTAGACTGTAAGCTTCTTGTGGGCAGGGAATGGGACCGTTATATTGTTCCATTGTCCTCTCCCAACCATTTAGTACAGTGCTCTGTGCACAGTAAATGCTCAATAAATACGATTGACTGACTGACAGACTCAGGGAAGGCATCTGGGAGGGGCTGTGACTTTAGGAGGGTTTTGAATGTGGGGAGAGTGGTGATCTGAGATCACCCAAGTGCTGCTTAGAGAAGCAGCGTGACTCAGTGGAAAAGAGCCCGGGCTTTGGAGTCAGAGGTCATGGGTTCAAATCCTGGCTCCACCACTTGTCAGCTGTGTGACTTTGGACAAGTCACCTCACTTCTCTGGGCCTCAGTTGCCTCATCTGTAAAATGGGGATGAAGACTGTGAGCCCCCCGTGGGACAACTTGATCACCTTGTAACCTCCCCAGCGCTTAGAACAGTGCTTTGCACATAGTAAGTGCTTAATAAATGCCATTATTATTATTTTTATCTGTTGGATATGAAGTGGGAGGGAGTTTGGGGCCAGAGGGAGGTAATGGGCAAGGAGATAGATGACTGTGAGCCCGTTGTAGGGACTGTCTCTATATGTTGCCAATTTGTACTTCCCAAGCGCTTAGTACAGTGCTCTGCACACAATAAGCGCTCAATAAATACAATTGAATGAATGAATGAATTGATGTGAAAATCAGCAGCAGAACACGAGCCCACCTCTTGGAAAAAAATGGAGTTGAGTAAGCCATTTTCTTGCAACCTTTTCCAGGTTCCTTTACACAGGTGGCTGAGAAATCTCTCTCACTTGTCCAAGGAGGGAGGAGCGAGTATGCGGCTGCTTTGGCATGGGAGAAGGGGGCGTCTTTGCCCGAGGAGTCAATCTTTACAAACTGGCTGGAGTCGGTCAAGGAAAATCCCGCGGTGGTCGGCTTTGAGGTACGTTTGGGAAGATGAGGGACGGATCCGGGACATGGACGATTCACCTGTGGAACCTTGCTCGCAAGGCCTCTCTTCCTTCTGACACAAGCGGGAGGCTCCATTTCCTTGCCAGAGCAGGGGTTGGAGAGATGGCAAACTGATGTGAATGGTTTGGGACATTTGCTTCATTCATTCATTCATTCGATTGTATTTATTGAGCCCTTAATGTGTACAGAACACTCTAGTAAGGGCTTGGGACAGTACAATAATCCCAAAAGTACAGTAATCCAATCCCGACTGGATTACTGCATCAGCCTCTTCTCTGATCTCCCATCCTCCTGTCTCTCCCCACTTCAATCTATACTTCACGCTGCTGCCTGGATCATCTTTGTGCAGAAACGCTCTGGACATGTTACTCCCCTCCTCAAAAATCTCCAGTGACTACCAGTCAACCTATGCATCAGGCAAAAACTCCTCACTCTTGGCTTCAAGGCTGTCCATCACCTCTCCCCTTCCTACCTCACCTCCCTTCTTTCCTTCTCCAGCCCAGCCCGCACCCTCCGCTCCTCTGCCGCTAACCTCCTCACTGGGCCTCGTTCTCGCCTGTCCCACTGTCGACCCCTGGCCCCCGTCCTCCCCCTGGCTTGGAATGCCCTCCCTCCACACATCCGCCAAGCTAGCTCTCCTCCTCCCTTCAAAGCCCTACTGAGAGCTCACTTCCTCCAGGAGGCCTTCCCAGACTGAGCCCCCTCCTCACTTTCCCCCTCCCCTCCCCATCCCCTCCGCCCTACCTCCTTCCCCTCCCCACAGCACCTGCATATATGTTTGTACAGATTTATTACTCTATTCATTTTACTTGTACATATTTACATATTCTATTTATTTTATTCTGGTAATATGTTTTGTTTTGTTGTCTGTCTCCCCCTTCTAGACTGTGAGCCTGCTGTTGGGTAGGGACCGTCTCTATATTTTGCCAACTTGTACTTCCCAAGCACTTAGTACAGTGCTCTGCACACAGTAAGTGCTCAATAAATACGATTGAAAGAATGAATAAATACAATACAACAGTAAACAGACAAATTCCCTGCCCACAATGAACTCACGGTCTAGAGGGAGCTCACTTCCAAACCAAACATTTTGCTAGGAATTTTTGATGCTCATCACACGCTTCTCGATGATGAATGGGAAAAATTAACCTGTAAAATCAGGCAGCTTTTCAGCAGTCCCCAAAAATATGGATGTGTGTGAGTGTGTATGTATGTGTGTGATATGTTTGTGTAGGTGTAGGCTCTAGACTGTAAGCTCTTTGTGGGCAAGGGAATGTGTCTGCTTATTGTTATATTGTACTCTCCCAAGCTCTTGGTACAGTGCTCTTCACACACTAGGAGCTCTATAAATATGATTGAATGAATGAATGAGTGTGTCTGAGTGTGTGCATGTGTCCTGCTATTTGATTCCTAAATTTTCTTCCAACTTTTTGGATTTGATTTTTTCCAGTACTTGAATTTAAGATCCTGGTTAGGGGGAAAATAAGGTCTCAGTTCAATTTTGTTTCCAATCTGGTTGCGGGTGGAGAAATATTTTTTGAATCTACAATGCAGGGTATTGTTAGGATTTCTGGAGTGCTTTCAGATTTCCTAAATCTCTTCTGAATGAACCTATTTCGGGAATTGTAAAACTATTGATTTAAAAGGGGGAAGAGGGAAAGGACTGCTGTGTTTGGCATGGAGAAATAGCAAAAATATTTAGTTTGGAAGGGACATGGATACCTACATGTATGTGTGTGCACACACAAACACACATACTGAATTGTGGAGAGGCAGAATAGGGTATGGAGAGGAAGAACTGAGGAGATGAGCCATGAGAAGACTTTGACAGCATTAAGTTGAAGAATACAGATGGCTTAGAGAGCTTGTCTTGGGTAGATTCATTAATTCATTCAATCGTATTGAGTGCTTACTGTGTGCAGAGCACTTGGGAAAGTACAACACAACAATAAAGAGTGACATTCCCTGCCCACAACAAACTGTGATTTGGACATAAATAAAGTCATTCCCCTTTCTCTCTGGTACCTCTCTTTTTATGCAACAGAACAGCCAGTTCCAGGAATCATACAAAAAAGTCACCCTTTCTGGGATAACCAGCATTTTATCTAGAAACATTCCCTGTCTATTGCAAAACACTCTGACTTGAAATAAACATTTTGATGAAGTTTTATGGGAATCAGGTTTCTTCACTAAGACACTGTCAACATCTGCCCTGTCATATTTCATTAGAAATAGTCATGGGCAGAGCATAGTAAAGTGCAAGATCTTAAGAACAAAATACAGAAAAAAGGAGAATTGTACTCTACTGTAATTTATTGCCTTGGCTTCAGGACTCAAAATTTCACAATTTCCAGTTATCTGCTCTCCTCTACTCAATCAATATTGCTTAATGAGAACCTATTGTTTACAGAACACTTTTCTTAGGGATTCAGGGGTATATAATTAAGTAGAAATTAAAGTAGAATATAAGGCCCCTTCGCTCAGGAATTTATAATCTATTAGAGGAAACAGCCAGATACAAACTGTATTCATGCAGTAAAAACTGGAGGGAAAGCATAGATACAATTGGAAATAGCCAGGGTATGGAAAAAAATGAATATATAGGTCAATAAATGGAGTACATAAATTGATAATTTGCAGTGCTAAGAGTGACTATGGAGATAAGTCCTCTAGACTGTAAACTCATTGTGGGCAGGGAACAAACGTGTCAACCATTATATTGGACTTTCTCAAGCACTTAGTACGGTGCTTTGCACACAGTAAGTGCTCAAGAAATTCCACCGATTGATGATTTCCAAATCTATCTTGCCCACTGTGACCTCTCCACCCCATCTGCAGTGTCACATTTCCTGTTTCCTGAAAGGTATCTCCACAAGGATGTCCCACTGGCACCTCGAGAGAAATTTGTCCCCAACTCAACTCCTCACCTTCCCTCCTAAATCCTCTCCTCTACCTAACTTTCCCACCCCAGTTGACCACCTCTCCATCCCCTCCATTTCTGAAGCCCATGACCTTGACATTCTCCTGGATTCCTTGTGCTCTCTCAGTTCTCCCATCCACTTTGTTTTTCCTTCTTTCCAGGATCCACCACTTCTTCTCCATCCAAATGGTCATTCATTCATTCATTCAATCGTATTTATGGAGCGCTTACTGCGTGCAGAGCATTGGACTAAGTGCTTGGGAGAATACAACAACAACAGACACATTCTTGGCCCACAGTGAGTTTACAATCTAGAGGGGAAGTGACAGACATTAACAGAAATCAATAAAGTGCAGAAATAATAATAATAATAATGACATTTATTAAGTGCTTACTATGTGCAAAGCACTGTTCTGAGCACTGGGGAGGCTAGAGTGATCAGGTTGTCCCACGGAGGGCTCACGGTCAATCCCCATTTTACAGATGAGGTAACTGAGGAACAGAGAAGTTAAGTGACTTGCCCAAAGTCATACAGCTGACAAGCGGTGGAGTCGAGATTTGAACCCTTGACCACTGATTCCAAAGCCCGTGCTCTTTCCACTGAGCCACGACATAAGTGCTTTGGGGCTGGGAGCGGGGATGAATAAGGGGAGCAGTCTTGGTGCCAACTTGCACATCCCAAGTGCTTAGTACAGTGCTCTGCACATGGTAAGTGTTCAATAAATGCGATTGAATGAATGAATGAATAAATGCGATTGAATGAATGAGTGAATGGTGCCGCAGAGTGAGCAGGAGAAGAGAAAAAGGGGTCTTAGTTGGGGAAGGCCTCTTGGAGGAGAATGTGCCTTTAATAGTCACACCTTTGGAGTAGAGACCCATCATATACCTGCCCTGACTTATTACCTTCTCACAAGTTTCCCTGCTTCCATCCTCTCCACTCTGTAGTTCATACTTGTCTCTGCTGCTCAGGTCTTTACAGAACGTTTAAATAATAATAATGGCACTTTGTGCCTAGCTCTGGCGTAGAACTGAGATAATCAAGTTGGACACAGGCCCATAGGGAGCTCATAGTCTAAGCAGGAGGGAGAACAGGTATTGCATCCCCATTTGACAGTTGAGGGGACTGAGGCACAGAAAAATTAAGCCTTCACTTGTCTTTCTACTCTTTGAATATCTGTTGCATTATTGAATTGTTGGTCTGACGTATGATACTCTCCCAAGCACTTAGTTCAGTGCTCTGCACAGTCAGCGCTCAATAAATAACACTGACTTATTGATTAAAATATCTCCAACACTTACTCTTTTATCTTTGAATCAGCAACTCCTGACCACTGGTTTTAAGGCATGCCAACAACTCTCTCCGTCTTCCTTTGCTTCTCTCTTCTCTTACACCTCAGCTCACTCTCTCTGTTCCTTTCAAGTTCAACTTCAGGCCCTGTTTCATGACTCTCATTCATTCATTCATTCAATCGTATTTATTGAGCGCTTACTGTGTGCAGAGCACTCTACTAAGCACTTGGGGAGTACAAGTCAGCAACAGATAGAGACGATCCCTACCCAACAGCAGGCTCACAGTCTAGAAGGGGGAGACAGACACCAAAACAAAGCATGTAGACAGGTGTCAAAACCGTTAGAATAAATATAATTATTTATTCTATTAAATAATTTAGAATTATTATTATTTAGAGAAGCAGCATGGCTCAGTGGAAAGAGCACGGGCTTTGGAGTCAGAGGTCATAGGTTCTAATCCAGGCTCTGCCACTTGTTGGCTGTGTGACTTTGGGCAAGTCACTTAACTTCTCTGGGCCTCAGCTTCCTCAACTGTAAAATGGGGATGAAGACTGTGAGCTCCCTGTGGGACAACCTGATCACCTTGTAACCTCTCCAGTGCTTAGAACGTGCTTTGCACATAGTAAATGCTTAATAAATGCTATCGTTATTATAATTATAGCCTCTGGCCCCTCTCCCATACCCTTCCTCCTGCCAGGAACTCCTTCCCCTTTGCCAATCTGCCAGACAATAACACCCTCGGTCTCCTAAACTGTTCCGGAATCTCACCTCCTTCAGGAGGCTCTACTCATTTCTTTTAGGCTGTGAGCCCACTGTTGGGTAGGGACTGTCTCTATATGTTTCCAACTTGCACTTCTCAAGCGCTTAGTACAGTGCTCTGCACACAGTAAGTGCTCAATAAATACGACTGATTGATTGCACCACCTTTATGCTCACTATTTCTCATTTTATTTCTTTTTAAAACTGTCTATATACTATATTATTTTGAGCGCTTTTTCCTCCTATCTGTAATTTATTTTGTGCTTGACTCGCAGACCTGATTGTACAGTTCTTGGAAGGCAGGGATTGTGTCTACCAACAAAACTGTATTGTATTTGGCACAGCACTTAGTACAGTGCTCCGTCCACAGTGAGCGCTCAATAAATGCCACTGATTGATGGATGCCACAATCAGAGAGGTGGAGTATGGTCAGGAAAGGCCTCCTGGAGGAGGATGTGGGATTTTAGGAGGTTTAGAAATTGCAGATTATCCTGGTTTTGCAGGCAGATTTGAAGCAGTGTGGCCTAGTGGGTAGAGCCCAGGCCTGGGAGTTAGAAGGATCTGGGTTCTAATCCCAGCTCTGCTACATGTCTGCTGTGTGACTTTAGGCAAGTCCCTTCACTGCTCTGGGCCTCAGGATCTGTAAAATGGAGATCAAGAGTGTGAGCCCCACGTGGGACAGGGACTGTATCCAACCCAATTACCTTGTATCTACCCCAGTGCTTGGAACACAGTAAGCACTTAATGAGTACCATTATTTTGCTTATTATTCTGCACTCGTCTCTTCCAGCTCACTTCCATCCTGGATTTGGTCAAGGGCATTCCCTGTGCAGCGACGAGGCGCAACAACCTGAAGAAAGCACTCGGGGAGTACGCGGAAAAATTTGACCCTTGCAGGTGCGCACCATGTCCGAATAATGGAAGGCCCGTGCTCTCGGGGACCGAATGCATGTGTGTATGCCAGAGTGGAACCTACGGCCAGAACTGTGAGAAAAGAGCACGGGATTTCACATCAAGTATGTACAGAGGCTCCGCTGAAACAAACTTGCTCTTTCTAATCCGGGCAGGCGAGGGAAATGTTGGCTTCTCAGTCAGTTGATCAATCAGTGGTATTTATATATTATGAATTATTTATTTCTATTAATCTCTGTCTCCCCCTCTGGATGGTCAATTGGTTTTGGGCCGGGAATGGGTCTGTTAATTCTCTTGAATTGTACTCTCCTGAATGCTTAGTACAGTGCCCTGTACATAGTAATTCATTGATTGACTGATTATTGAGCATTTACATCGTGCAGAGTACTGAACTAAGCATTTGGAAAAATGAAATATAATTCATCCATTCAATTGTATTTGTTGAGTGCTTACTGTGTGCAGACTGTGTCCAACCCGATTACCTTGTATCTACCCCAGTGCTTGGCACTATACTAAACGCTTGGGAGAGGGCACTATAACAATAAACAGACACACTCCCTTCCCTCAGTGAGTTTACAGTCTAGAGGGGGAGATAGAAGCAGCGTGGCTCAGTGGAAAGAGCCCGGGCTTTGGAGTCAGATGTCATGGGTTCAAATCCCGGCTCCACCAATTGTCAGCTGTGTGTCTTTGGACAAGTCACTTCACTTCCCTGTGCCTCAGTTACCTCTTCTGTAAAATGGGAATTAAGACTGTGAGCCCCCCCTGGGACAACCTGATCACCTTGCAACGTCCCCAGCACTTAGAACAGTGCTTTGCACATAGTAAGTGCTTAATAAATGTCATTGTTATTATTATTATTATTATAAGTGCTGCGGGGTTGAGGTGAGTAATCAAATCCTTAAAGGGATTCACGGCAAATTGTGTAGTTGATGCAGAGGAGAGGGAAGGTAGGGTAAATGAAGGCTCAGACAGGGAAGAGATGTGATTTTAGGAGCGTTTTGAAGATGGGGGAGAAGGGTGGACTGTAGAATATGAAGGGGAAGGGAGTTCCAGGCCAGAAGGAGGATGTGGGTGAGGGGGTCAGTGATAGCTGAGATCCAAGTACAGTGAGTCAGGTGTTAGATGAAAATGGAGTGTGGGAGTTGGGTTGAAGTAGGAGATCAGCAAGATTAGGTAGGAGAGAGAGAGCTGATGGAGTGCCTTAAAGGTGACAAATAAGGAGTTTCTGCAGCTCTGCCTTGCGCCATTTAGAAAGCAAATGCTTTGAAAGTATCAAGTGATGACCTCCCTGTCTCCTGTTTCTTCCCATTCCAGTCCATACTAATCTCTGTTGCCTGGATCATTTATTTAGAAAACTGTCCGTATCTCCCCACTCCTCAAGAAGCTCCATCCACCTCCGCCTCAAACAGAAACGCCTTTCCATTGGCTTGAGGCACTTAATCAGCCCTCCCCATCTTACCTTGAACTTTGTTCCTCTAATACCAACCTACTCACTCTGCCTCAGTTTTTTCTATCTTGCTGCCAAACCCTTGCCTAAGTTCTCCCTCAGGCCTGGGAATCCCCTTCCCCTCCCATCTGACTGATCACCATTCATTCATTCAATCAATCATATTTATTGAGCGCTTACTGTCTGCAGAGCACCACTCTCCACACCTGCAGAGCCTTTCTAAGATCAAACCTCTTCCCCTCTGACTAGGCCTTCATTGCCCATAATAATAATAATAATGATATTTGTTAAGCGCTTACTATGTGCAAAGCACTGTTCTAAGCACTGGGGAGATACAAGGTGATCAGGCTGTCCCACATGGGGCTCACAGTCTTAATCCCCATTTTACAGATGAGAGAATTGAGGCCCAGAGAAGTTAAGTGACTTTCCCAAAGTCACACAGCTGACAATTGGCGGAGCTGGGATTTGAACCCATGACCTCTGACTTCAAAGCCTGGGCTCTTTCCACTGAGCCAAGCTCTTTCCACTGAGCCAAGCTGCCCAGAGAGAAGCAGCCTGGCCTAGTGGATAGAACACAGGCCTGGGAGTTATGGGTTCTAATCCCAGCTCCACCATTTGTCTTCTGTGTGACCTTAGGCAAGTCACTTCACTTCTCTCACCCTCAGTTACCTCATCTGTAAAATGGAGATTAAGACCGTAAGCCCCACATGGGACAGGAACTGAGTCCAACTCGATTAACTTGTATCTATCCCAGCGCTTAAAACAGTGCTTGACTCATAGTAAGCGCTTAACCAATATCTTCATCATGATCGCCATGAAGGTGCCAGTTTCTGCCCACCCAAATGATCATTAGCTCTGCCCACTTGGCTTTGGGGAGGCACTTCTTGTTTGTGCCACCTTTCCATCTCCCAGATGGCCCAGAGGCCTTAAAAAGTAGCCTTTCTCCCAAAAGTTTGAGGAGCTGCTCTTGTCCCCTCAGCGGGAACTGATCCCCTGTGCAGGTTTGAGTAGAAGGGGTTAAGTGGGAGCTTGGAGGCCGGGTTCCAGAAATGGCCAGCTGGGATGAATTTGCAGATGTGCCAAAACCCTGACAGCTCACCAAGATTGGCATTCTGGGCTGTGCCGGGAGTTGCCGGTAGCCAGGAGACCACCTCCACATCAAACAGAAACTCCTTACCATTGGTTTTAAAGACTTGAATCACCTTGCCCCTTCCCACCTCACCTCGCTACTCTCCTACCTACAACCCAGCCAGCAGGCTTCACTCCTCTAAATGCTAACCTTTTCACTGTACCTCCATCTCTATCTTTCCCCCGAGATCTCTCGAACACGTCCTGCCTGTCGCCTGGAATGCCCTCCCTCCTCATAACTGACAGACAATTACTCTTTCCCTCTTCAAAGATTGGTTGAAGACATATCTCCTCCAAAAGGCCTTCCCGGACTAAACCCTCCTTTCCTCTTCTCCCACTCTCTTCTGCGTCCCCCTGACTCGCTCCCTTTATTCAACCCCCACCAACCCCAGCCCCACAGTACTTATGTTCATATCTGTAATGTATTTATATTAATGTCTGTCTTCCCCTTTAGATTGTAAGCTCATCGTAGACAGGGAATGTGTCTGTTTTATTGTACTTTTCCAAGTGCTTAGTACAGTGCTCCGCACTCAGTAAATATGATTGACTGACTGGCTGACAGGAGATGGGGATCCAGGGGCCCTAGGGGAATTGTCGAGGGACTCAGGCTTTTTTTCTCCTTGCTGAAGATACCGTGGATGGTTTGTGGAGCTGCTGGTCTCCCTGGAGCGCGTGTGATGGGTCTTACAGGAGGAGGAGGACGAGGAGATGTGATAACCCTGCCCCTCTGAATGGAGGGAAGACCTGTGAGGGCGATGGACAACAGGAGGAAGATTGCTCCTTTTCCATATTCGTCAAGAAGTAAGAAGGCGTGAGGGAAGGAATGGAAGAGAGACCAGGGGGTTGGATGGGGAGTGGAATCCTCCCGTTTTAGTTATTATTAATAAAAATGATAATAATGGTAATAATTGTGGTATTTGTTAAGTACTTACTATGTTCCAGGTACTGTATTAAGAACTGGGGTGGATACAAGCTAGTCAGTTGTTTTTTTTAAGGTTTTTGTTAAGCACTTACTATGTGCCCTCTAGACTCTAAACTCATTCTGGGCAGGGAGGGTGCCTTTTCACTGTTATATTGTATTCTCTCAAATGCTTACAACTGTACTCTGCACACTGTAAGTGCTCAATAAATACAGTTGACTGACTGACTGACTGCCAGGTGCTGTACTAAGCACTGGGGACGATACAAGCTGATCTCACTGGACACAGTCCCTGTCCCACAAGAGGCTCACGGTCTTAATCCCCATTTTACAGGTAGGGGAACTAAGGCAAAGGGAAGTGAAGTGACTAGCCAAAGGTCACTCAGCAGACAAGTGGCGGAGCTGCATGAGAACTCAGGTCCTTCAGACTCCCAGGCATGCTCTATCCACTAGGGCAAGCTGCTTCTTATTGATTGACTTATATTGATTAAGTACTGAGTGTGTGACATGCATTGCACTGAGCTCTGGGGCAGCCAGACTGTAAGATAATCAGATCAGGGACAGTCTCTCGCTCCTCAGGAAGAGTGGGTAGCAGCTAGCTGAGCCCGGCAAGAACTCCTGGATTTCTGGTATTCCCCAGGGACCTCAAAGAGTGGGAGTTCTAGGGTTTGGACTACTCAAAGTGTCATATTCAAAATTTTACAATGAGCCCTCTAGACTGCAAGCTCCTTGTGAGCAGGGAATGTGACTCCTCCCTCTGTATCGTCCTCTCCCAAGTGCTTAGTACAGTGCTCTGAACACAGTAAGTGTTCAAAAAATACCACTGATTGATCGACTGATTGAGTTTGTCCCTCCCTACCCTGTGTGCATCCCACAGGGGGGCTCTGTGCCTCAATGATGACAAAGACATCAAGGAGGTGGATATCGAAGAGACCGAGCCCACCGAAGGATGCCGGAAGCCCCTCCCTCCTGCAAATGGGTTCATCAGGGTGAGATAATCCAGGCGGACACTCCGCTGAAGGCAGAGGCATTGGAAGTTCAGGTGGGGCAACCCCAAAGTACATGGGAGGTCTAGAAAGACCTGGGTTCTAATCCTGGCTCTGCCACATGCCTGATGTGTGACCTTGGGCAAGTCATTCAACTTCTCTGTGCCTCAGTTACCTCATCTGTAAAACTGGGATGAGAATGTGAGCCCCATGTGAGTCAGGGACTAGGTTCAACCTTATTAACTTTTATGTACCCCAGTGCTTAGAACAGTTCTTGGCACATAGTAAGCACTTAGCTACTAAGTATCATAATTATTATTATTACTTTGGCTGCCAGAATTCCCATTGTTTGCCAAGTGAAAATTGGGGAAAATCCAGAAGCTGCCCCATCTGGAGCCTCTTCCCAAATACCCAAACCAAGTCCATTCGTCCTTGTGTTTCTGAAGGGATGATTCAGGACAAAGAAAGGGCAGGTGGGCTACCTCTACTTCCTAGGTACCCCCTCCATCTCAGTCGTCTCCTCTACTTTGGCCAGTGACTAGCACTGAGGCTGCAGTACTGCGAATGGAGATTTTGGACTAGCCCAGTGGTATCGTCTCTGCCCACTGTACTGCATTCTTCCAACTGCTTTGTACAGTAGTCCACACACAGTAAGCGCTCGTTAACACCTTCTATTGATTGGGAGAAGGGAATGTTTCACAAGGGCCAAAGCCATTCCTGCTCTCCTCGTTAATTGGACTGTGAAAGGGATGCTATGCTTTGCTAAAAAAGAGCCTGGGTCTGGAGTCAGGGGATCTGCGTTCTAATCCTGGATCTGCCACTTGCCTGCTAAGTGAGGTTGGGCAAGTCACTTCACTTCATCGCGCTTCGGTTCCGCATCCATAAAATGGGGTTCAACACCTCCTTCTTCGCTTGTGTGGATCAGATTGGGTTGGATCTGATGGTCTTGTATCTACCCCACTGCTTAGTACAGTGCTTGAACATAGTAAGTGTTAACAAATATCACAATTATTATTATTATTGCTGTTGCTATTATCATTAGCATTATTATCATTATCATTAATCTGCCACAATGTTTCCTCCCAGCAACCAAATAAATGAAACTTCTGATCCGACATTGGAAGCCACCCATTTCCCAGACATTTTTTTTCCTGCACCATGTCCCACTCCAGGATACTAATAAAAACCATGGTGTTTGTTAATCACTTACTATGTGCCAAGTGCTGTACTAACTGTTGGCGTAGAGACAAGCTAAACAGGTCAGACACACAGCCCAAGTAGAAAGGAGGACAAGTATTTAATCCCCATAATCAATTGTATTTTTATCACATTTATTGAGTGCTTACTAATGTGCACGAATTGTGTACTAAATACAATATAACAATATAACAGATATCTTTCCCGCTGCAATGAGCTTACAATCTACAGATGAGCATATTTCAAAAGAGGGAACTGATGCACAGAGAAGTAAAGTGACATGCCCCCTGTTACACAGCAATTAATCAGTACTATTTATTGAGTGCTTACACTATGCAGAGCAGTGAACCAATCGGTTGGAAGAACACAATATGACAGAGTTGGTAGACACGTCCTCTGCCCATAAAGAGTTTACAGTATAGAGTATCTAATGGTATATTGTTGTTTAAGTTCTTAGTAAAGTGCTCTGCAAACACTAAGCCTTAAATAAATATCATTCTCAATCAGTCATATTTATAGAGCGCTTACTATATGCAGAGCACTGTACTAAGAGCTTGGAAGAGTGCAATAGAATAATATAACAGACATTTTCCCTGCCCACAACGAGCTTACAGTCAAGAGGGGGATTGATTGGCAGATTGAGAAGTTCCTAGTGGCACATGGCCCCCTCTAATAGAAGAGAAGTGAAGAGGAATCCAGCATGTCAGAGGCACATTTGCAGTATCTGGGCCTGGGAAGGGGTGTCGTCCTTACCTATCGTTTGTTTTGATTAAAGAATGAGAAGAGAACCTATTCGGTTGGGGAAGATGCTGAGATTGTCTGCATGACGGGCTTTGAGGCGGTGGGATTCCAATATGTAAGTTGTCTACCGGACAAAACCTGGAAAGAAGAAGGCACGGAATGCCGACGTAAGAGTCTGAGAAAACCAAACGGGCCATGAATCGTTCACACGTAAAACAAATAAGCCCCGTTGCCTTATTCCACAGAAATTCACTGCACTCCCGAAGGTTTGGCCTCCACGTGACCGTCTTAAATACACATAAGTCTTTGCCACCAGTTCTGACTTGTGGTCCATGGGTGGTCATCTTAGTGCTTTGCACATAGTAAGCGCTTACCAAATGTCATTATTATTATTATTATTATTATTATTATTATTATCTTGTCCTTGATTTTAATGAACAGTTTCCAAGCAGGACCCCGTTCTCATTGTGGGTCTGCTGAAGGAACTCAAGGGGCATCCTCTCCTTGCTCTGACCACACCACTCTTCGGAAACACACGATCTCCGTTCAGATAGGCTGGGGCTTTGCTCATGTGGGAAGCGGCATGGCTCTGTGGAAAGAGTCTGGGCTTTGGAGTCAGAGGTCATGGGTTCAAATCCCGGCTCTACCACTTGTCAGCTATGTGACTTTGGGCAAGTCACTTAACTTCTCTGGGCCTCAGTTACCTCATCTGTAAAATGGGGATTAAAACTGTGAGCCACCCATGGGACAACCTGATCACCTTGTAACCTCCCCAGCACTTAGAACAGTGCTTTGCACATAGTAAGCGCTTAATAAATGCCGTCATTATTATTATTATTATTATGTGGTCCACTGCCTACTTTTCCTATCCCCTTCCTTCTCTCCTGGGGCCATTTTGGTGCCACCTCTGGGTAAGAAAAAGATGTGAAGCCACATATCCCTGTGCCTCGTAGTCCAAACCTTTGCTCAAAGTTTTGCTGGAGGAGGCAAGAGGGAAGCTAACTAGAATAAGGGATTTTGAGTGACCTGGGCATAGAAGCTGTTCATTCTCACCTTTCCCTGATTATTATAATGATGGCATTTATTAAGCACTTACTATATGCAAAGCACTGTTCTAAGCGCTGGGGAGTTTACAAGGTGATCAGTTTGTCCCACGTGGTGCTCAGTCTTAATTCCCATTTTACAGATGAGGTAATTGAGGTACGGTGAAGTTGTGACTTGCCCATAGTCACACAGCTGACCAGTGGCGGAGCTGGGATTTGAACCGATGATCTCTGATTCCAAAGCCCGTGCTCTTTCCACTGAGCCATGCTGCTTCCCAAATTTTATGGTGTTAAGTGCTTACTATGTGCCAGGCACTGTTCTAAGCACTGGGATAAATACAAGGTATGTTTGCACACAGTTCTTGTCCCACCTGGGGCTCACAGTCTTAATCCACACTTTACAGATGAGGGAACTGAGAGAATTCAAGTTACTTGTCCGAGGTCACACAGCAGACATGTGGCAGAACCGGGATTAGAACCCAGGTCCTGTTGACTGCCAGGAATGTGCTTTAACCGCTAAGCCATGTTGCTTTTCAATAACAATGATAATGATGATAAAATAATAATAATAATAATGTCATTCCTTACCAAGTGCCAAGCACTTTACTTAGTGCTGGAGTAAGATAATCAAGTCAGACATATTCACAGTCCCCGTTAATAGTTATGATATTTTGTTAAGCGCTTACTATGTGCCGAGCACTGTTTTAAGCACTGGGGTAGATACAAGGTAATCAGGTTGTCCCACGTGGGGCTCACAGTCTTCATCCCCATTTTACAGATGAGGTAACTGAGGCACAGAGAAGTGAAGTGGCTTACCCAAGGTAACACAGCAGACAAGTGGTGGGGGTGGGATTAGAACCCACGTCCTCTGACTTCCAAGCCCATTCTTTTCCCACTAAGTCACGCTGCTTACTCGCAGTCTAAGGGAGAGGGAGAACAGGTGTTGAATCCCATTTTACAGATAAGGAAACTAGGCCTAGAGAAGTTAAGTGACTTGCCCAAGGTCCCACAGGAAGCAACTGGGAGAGCAGGGATTAGAATCCAGTTTTATTAATGCCCAGGCCCAGGCTCTTTCCACTAGGACACCCTGTGGTCCTGCATACCCTGTCATCTGCCTGAGGATAATTACAAAAATGCTGTAGCACTTCAAGGTTGTATCCAAAGCTGTTCAAAGACGTCTTACTAAGTACTCTTAATTGGTTCCAGGAAAATGGAGTGGTAAACAAGAAAAAAAAAAAAAAGCACTAAATTAACTATCGTTTCCCAGAGGAAATACTAGAAATCACATTAATGCATTCTGGAGCTCTCTCTCCAAAATGCACCAAAGAATAGGAATATATTAAAATTCAGTGTTGAAAACACAAGAAATTTGGTTACATGATCAATAGCTATGTAAATATGGACCATCAAGAGCAGTATGAATTTGATTTCTTTTATGTGTTCCTAAGTAAATGCTTAATTCTGAAAGAGGATTATGAATTCAATTTCTTTTATGTGTTCCTGTGTAAATACTTAATTCAGAAAGGGTTATCTTTTATGTCCTATTCATCACTAAAACTCTTTGTGCTAACCGACTAAACATCTATTATTAATCTATTATCCAGCAGGGAATAAATAGCAGTTAGAATGGACTTTTAATCTCACGGTTCTACTCAGCTAAAATATTTCAAAGGTCCAGAGGATGGGGAAACTGAGTGAACAAAGGGAGGTTTTTGAGCCCAAAGAAAACTGGGCACATATTCGGAAAAACAGGGTGCGTACTAAAATGAGAGAGAGAGAGATCTGTAAGAATGTCAAGATTAAAATTGGATGGAGCCGCTGGGAAAGAAACAGGATGACAAGGTTTCTCTGGACCTCCGAGGATCCCCTGGAACCAGCCAACATGGTGTAATGGCTAGACCACAGGCCTAGGAGTTGGAAGGTCATGGGTTCTAATCCTGGCTCCTCCACTTGTCTGCTATGTGACCTGGGGCAAGTAATTTTACTTCTCTGTGCCTCAGTTCCCTCATCTGTAAAATGGGGATTAAGACTGCGAGCCCCACGTGGGACAAGGACTTTGTTCTACCTTGTATCTACTCCAGGGCTTTGAACAGTGCCTGGCACAATAGTAAGTGCTTAACAAATACCGCAATTATAATTATTATTATTATTGTTCTCTGTGCCTCAGAACCTTCATCTGTAAAATGGCGATTGAGACTCCACGTGGGACAGGGACTGTGTTCAACTCGATCTGCTTGTGTCTACTCCAGTGCTTAGTACAGTGCCTGAGACATAATGAGCGCTTAACAGATACCAGTCAAAAGGAGAGGGTCTGAGGTGGGATGGAAATATCTGCGAATGCAGAAGAGGGAGGCGTTGAGACTGCAGCTGAGATTGTTCCAGGTGTCGGTGTCTCTGCATAGAGATAAATCCAACTTAACTAATCCTGGAAGTCGATGATCAGGCGACATTTTTTCCCGGCGTTTAGCACAGAGCTTGGCCAAGAGAAAGCGCTGAACAAATAGTCCCAAGAGAAAGCGCTGAACAAATAGTCCCATTATTGTTGATTAGTAGAGGAGCCCCCAGAGGGAGGCCAGATGCCTCCCTGACAGGACGAACTGGGGCTCCTCTCATCAGCAGGCAAGCCCCGGGAATTTTAGCCCAAGAAACATTCCATTTTGGGTGGGGGGGGGGGGGAACACCCAAAATTCATTCATTCATTCAATTCTATTTATTGAGAACTTACTGTGTGCAGAGCACTGTACTAAGCGCTTGGGAAGTCCAAGTTGGCAACATATAGACAGTCCCTACCCAGCAGCGGGCTCACAGTCTAGAAGGGGGAGACAGACAACAAAACATATAAACCAAATAAAATAAATAGAATAAATATGTACAAGTAAAATAAATAGAGTAATAAATATGTACAAACATACATATATATAGTAGTACATATATAGTATAGTATGTAGCATAGTATAGTATACATAGTATGGTTTCGTGAGAAAGTCATAAGTTCTGAAGAAATACCAATTCTCAGACTGACTCTGGGAGCCCATTGTTGGGTAAGGACTGTCTCTATATGTTGCTGACTTGTACTTCCCAAGCGCTTAGTACAGTGCTCAGCACAAAGTAAGTGCTCAATATGTACAATTGAATGAATGGATGAATATTGTACTCACTCAAGCACTTAGTACAGTGCTCTGCACACAGTAAATGCTCAATAAATATTATTGATTGATGGATTAATCATACTAGGAGCAACATAAAGGAACAGTTTCTACATAGAAACTATGTAGAAACTGTAGTATGTATATACTATATATGAAATGAGTAAAGATGGGTTATTTTAACTCATTCTTTCATTCCTTGGCATTTATTCATTCATTCATCCAATCATTTATTGAGCGCTTACTGTGTGCAGAGCACTGTAGGATGCGCTTGGGAAGTACAAGTTGGCAACATATAGAGACGGTCCCTACCCAGCCACGGGCTCCCAGTCTAGAAGGGGGAGACAGACAGCAAAACAGGACAAGTAGACAGGTGTCAAAGTCGTCAGAACAAATAGAATTAAAGCTGAGTGCCTCCTATGTACAAAGCACTTGGAGATGCAGGGTGCCATACTGGACAGAGCACAGGTATGGGAATCAGAGGGATTTAGGTTCTAGTTCCTGCTCTTCCACTTGCCCTCAGAGTGACCACGGACAAGTCGCTTCACTTCTCTGTGCCTCAGTTACCTCATCTGTAAAACAGGGGTTAAGTCGGTGAGCCCCATGTGGGACACGGACTGTGTCCAACCTTATTAGCTTGTATTTATCCTGGCACCTAGTACAGTGCCTCACATATAGTAAGCACTTAACAAATACCATAAAAAAGCACTGTATTGGATGTTTACTGAGAACAGAGCATTATATTAGGCCTCCGTGAGCGGAGAACTCTCCCAGAAACTCAAGAGGGTGCAGTAGAAGTTTAAGACACCATTTCTGCCCTGAAAAAGCTTACAGTCTAATAGGGATGATAATAATAACGGCATTTGTTAAGCACTTACTGTGTGCCGAGCACTGTTCTAGGCGCTGATGACAGCTAGATGTGAATTGTATAATAATGATGATGATGGTATCTGTTAAGTGCTTACTGTGTGCCAGGAAGTGTTCTATGTGCTGGGGTAGATGCAAGATGATTGGGTTGAACACAATCCCTGTCCCGCATGGGGCTCACAGTCTTCATCCCCATTTTACAAATGAGGTAACCGAGGCACAGAGAAGTTATGCGACTTGCCCAAAGTTACACAGCTGAAAAGTGGTGGAGTCAGGATTAGAACCCACGACCTCTGACTCCCAAGCCCGTGCATTTTCCACCAAGCCATGCTGCTTCACGATATATATAGTAGGAGCAGTTGGAAAAACAGGTAAGGTAGGAAGCAGCAAGAGAAGTAGAAGCAGCGTGGCTTAGTGGAAAGAGCCCGGGTTTGGGAGTCAGAGGTCACAGACTCTAATCCCGCTTCTGCCGCTTGTCAGCTGTGTGACTTTGGGCAAGTCATTTAACTTCTCTGGGCCTCAGTTCCCTCATCTGTAAAATGAGGGTGAAGCCTGTGAGCCCTACGTGGGACACCCTGATTACCGTGTATCTACTCCAGCACTTAGAACAGTGCTTTGCACATAGCAAGCGCTTAACAAATGCCATTATTATTATTAATAGAAGAAATACACTCAATTCTACCAGAATGAGTGTTTCAATTACATGTTTTTGGAAAGAAAGCACTGCATGTAGTCAAACTATTATTCTCTTCCCTCAGGGGCAACGTGTTCTAAGCCGTCTGTGCCTGAAGGCCTCTCCGTTTCCCCCCACAAAAAGCAGTATCAGGTGGGAGACTCCATCCTGTTGGTGTGCCCTCCTGGTTTCGTTATCACGGGCCTGAAGAAGCACACCTGTGGGAAGGAGCTGACTTGGGAGCCCCCTGTATCCAGCTCCATCTCTTGTGAACAAGGTAAGAGCAAACACCAGAAACGGGCCTCCTGTCAGGCCGGATTCCAGCTAATCAGGGGACGTGGTCAGTGGTGAGACCACATCCAACGGTGGCATTGTCCTTGAGAGAGAGAGAAACAGAGCTCCTTTTCCCATGTGCACATCAGCCTTAATGTCTGTTTCCCCCTCTAGATTGGAAGCTCATTGTGAGCAGTCAGTCAGTCAGTCATATTTATTGAGCACTTAAGAGCACTATGCTAAGTTATTGGGAGAGTACAATAAAACAATAAACAGGCACATTCTCTGCCCACAACGAGCTTCCAGTCTAAGAATGTGTCTACTGTCTCAGTTGTAGTGAACGCTTCCAAGGGTTTGGAAGCATGGTGCACGGTAAGCACTCAGTACATACCATTGATGCTGCTGCTGATGATGGTGGTGGTGGAAGTATGTATCCTCTCAATGAGCTCCAGGGACTGCTAATGCATTGTGGCCTAGCAGATAGAGCACGGGCCTGGGGGTCAGAAGGACCTGGATTCTAATCCCGGCTCTGCCACTTGTCTGCTGTGTGACCTTGGGCAAGTCACTTCTCCATGCCTCACTTACCTCATCTGTAAAATGGGGATTAAGACTGTGAGCCCCATGTGGGACAGGGGCTGTGCCCAACCTGATCAGCTTGTATCTACCCCAGTGCTTCATACAGTGTCTTGCAGATAGTCAGTGCTTAACAGGTACTGTAATTATGATTATTAGTTGAAGGCAGAAGACACTGGTTCTGTTCCTCTAAATGCCTCATATATAATATGCTTTGAGAGACTCTTGAGACCAAGGGGAAGAGGAAGGTGTTGGAGTTGAAGGGTAGGGGTGCTTCATTGCTTCCTGGTTCAGCCTAGATAATAATAATAATAATAATGACTATGACAGTATTTGTTATGCACTTACTATATGCCAAGCACTCTTCTAAGCACTGGGGCAGTTACAAGGTAATCAGGTTGTCCCACATGGGGCTCACAGTCTTCATCCCCATTTTACAGATGAGGGAACTGAGGCCCAGAGAAGTGAAGTGACTTGCCCAAGGTTACACAGCAGACAAGTGGCAGAGCTGGGATTAGAACCCATGACCTCTGGCTTCCATGCCCGGGCTCTTTCCTTTTAGACTGTGAGCCCACTGTTGGGTAGGGACTGTCTCTATATGTTGCCGACTTGTACTTCCCAAGCGCTTAGTACAGTGCTCTGCACACAGTAAGCGCTCAATAAATATGATTGACTGATTGATTGATTTCCACTAAGCCATACCGCTTCTCATAATGGGCATCTCTGCTTGGCCACTGGACAGAAAAAGCTAGAAAAGCTTAATTCGGCCTATCATGGGAGTTCCATTTCCTGCCGCTTCTCCAGATTTCAACTTCCACCTCCCCTGGGCCCTTGGCGTCCCCCGCGACCTCGCCGAGCGTGTGACCCTTTGACAGACGGACCGTACTGCCATTTTCATTCCAGGAGCTTCGGCCAGTCGCAGGGACGGCTGTGCACCCGGACGAAAGGCGGAGGGCTCCAAGTGCATCTGCATGTCTCCCACAGAGGACTGCGGGTAAGGAACGGTTTCGGGCTTGGGAATGGTGTTAGGGTCCTGTCGTAGCCGACCCACGGAGACAGTGGCCGGAGGAGGGTGGACTCATGGAAGTCTGAGGCGGTTTCTGCCTCTGCTGGAAGCGGACACACAGGTGTTCCTGTTGGCTGTTCTGAGCACCAGAAACTCTGCTTTTGAGCTCCTGGCGGCCTCAAGATAGGATTTTTCTACCTCCACTGGCTATCAGTCCTCCTCCTCCTCCTCCTCCTTTCTATTTACAATAATAATAATAATAATGGTATTTGTTAAGCACTTACAACGTGCAAAGCACTGTTCTAAGCGGTGGGGGGGTTACAAGGTGATCAGGTTGTCCCATGTGGGGCTCCCTGTCTTCAGCCCCATTTTACAGATGAGGGAACTGAGGCTCAGAGAAGTTAAGTGACTTGCCCAAGGTCACGCAGCAGACATGTGGCGGAGCAGGATTAGAACCCATGACCTCTGACTCAATCAATCAATCAATCAATCGTATTTATTGAGCGCTTACTGTGTGCAGAGCACCGTACTAAGCGCTTGGGAAGTAAAAGTTGGCAACATATACAGACAGTCCCTACCCAACAGCCCGGGCTCTTTCCACTGAGCCACGCTGCTTCTCTACTGCTTCGCCATGCAGGGCACTGTCCTCATAGCAGTAGTAATGGTCACGACTTCTCTGTGCCTCGGTTACTTCATCTATAAAATGAGGATTTAGACTGTGAGCCCCATGTGGGACAGGAACTGTGTGCAACCTGAATACCTTGTATCTACCCCAGCACTTAAAACAGGATTTGGCACATAGTAAATGCTTAACCAACGCCGCCATTATTATTTTTATTATTATTATTTATTGAGTGCTTGCTTTGAGCTGAGGCCCATACAAAGCTCTGGAGTGTATTTAATGCCTGCTATGGGCAGGACATGATCCTGGGCGCCTGAGAGAATGTGCAGTGGAAGGAAAAGACACAGTGCTTGCCCGCAAGGACCTTACCATAATAATCATCGTATCTGTTAAGCACTTGCTATGTGTCAAGCACTGTTCTAAGTGCTGGGGTTGATACAATTGTACTTTCCAAGCGCTTAGTACAGTGCTTTGCACACAGTAAGCGCTCAATATTAATACGATTGAATGAATGAATGAATGAAGTAAATCAGGTCAGACATAGTCCCTGTTCCACATGGGACTCGCAGTCTACGTTGGAGGGAGAACAGGTTTTGAATCTCCATTTTACAGTTAAAGAAACTGAGGCCCAGAGAATCAATCAATCAATCAATCGTATTTATTGAGCACTTACTATGTGCAGAGCACTGTACTAAGCGCTTGGGAAGTACAAATTGGCATCACATAGAGACAGTCCCTACCCAACAGTGGGCTCACAGTCTAAAAGGGGGAGACAGAGAACAGAACCAAACATACCAACAAAATAAAATAAGTAGGATAGAAATGTACAAGTAAAATAAATAAATAAATAAATAAATAAATAGAGTAATAAATATGTACAACCATATATACATATATACAGGTGCTGTGGGGAAGGGAAGGAGGTAAGACGGGGGGATGGAGAGGGGGACGAGGGGGAGAGGAAAGAAGGGGCTCAGTCTGGGAAGGCCTCCTGGAGGAGGTGAGCTCTCAGCAGGGCCTTGAAGGGAGGAAGAGAGCTAGCCGAGATTAGAACCCAGGTCCTAGATAAGGACAGAGAACCCTTCTGGCCCTTCTGGCCTAGTGGACAGAGCACTGGCTTGGGAGTCAGAAGAACCTGAGTTCTAATCCCAGCTCCGCCACTTGTTGCTGTGTGACCTCGGGCAAGTCACTTCACTTCTCTGGACCTCAGTTACCTCATATGTGAAATGGGGATTTAAGACTGAGAGCCCCATGTGGGACATGGACTGGATCCAACCTGATTAGCTTGTTTCTACTCCAGCACAATAGTACAGTGCTTGGCACATAGTAAGCGCTTAACAAATACCGTAAAAAGGGACCTCTGACTGTCATGCCTGTGCTTTTCATTCATTCACTCAATCATTTATTTTCTGCTTACTGTGTGCAGAGCACTGTACTAAGTGTTTTGGAGAGTACACTATAATAATAGACACATTCCCTGCCCTCAATGAGTTTACAGTTCAGAGGGGGAGACAGTCGTGAATACAAATAAATACATGTCATTTATGGACATAAGTTCTGTGGGGCTGGGAGTGGGGATGAATAAAGGGAGCAAGTTGCTGATAAGCAATGCTACTTGATGGGTTCCTTCTCCCTTCTGGCCTCTCCCCTCCATTTCTCTGGATGACGTGGTTGACCCTTCTCTCCCAGCAGCCGCGATTCAGAAGATCTCTGCGTGTTTGACACGTCCTCCAGCCGATACACTACAAAAGCCAGCTGCCAGTTCTTGGCGGAAAGATGCAGAAATGAACAACAAATCCACTTCCTGCTCCCCGGCCCCTGTGAGGAGGGCCCTCAGCTGCAGTGGGCTCTGGAGAGGACAAAACTGTCTCTGAAAAGCACAAAGAAGGAGCCGTGTGGCTATAACACATGCTACGACTGGGAACGGTGCTCAGGTGAGATTGCTTTCCTGCCAAGGTTTCACTCCCTCCATTAGCCTGCCTGTCTTCTAGGCTGGAAGCTCTTTGTGGGCAGGGAGTGGGTCTGTTATATTGTTCGGTTGTTCTCTCCCAAGCGCTTATTTCAATTGTCAGCTGTGTGATCTTGGGCAAGTCACTTCACTTCTCTGTGCCTCAGTTCCCTCATCTGTAAAATGGGGATTAAGACTGTGAGCCCCACATGGGACAACCTGATCACCTTGTATCCCCCCCAGCGCTTAGAACAGGGCTTTGCACATACTAGGCGCTTAACAAATACCATTATTATTATTATTATTATTATTCAGTGCTCGGCACACAATAACAGTAATGATAATAATGATATTTGTTTAGCGCTTACTGCGTGCCAGGCACTGTTCAAAATGCTGGGGTGGAGACAAGCTAATCGGGTTGTCACGGTCCCTGTCCCACAGAGGGCTCACAGTCTTCACCCCCATTTTACAGATGAGGACACTGAGGCACAGAGAAATTACATGACTTGCCCAGGGAAACACAGCAGGCAAGGAGAAGCAGCGTGGCTCAGTGGAAAGAGCCCGGGCTTTGGAGTCAGAGGTCATGGGTTTAAAGCCCAGCTCCGCCAATTGTCAGCTGTATGACTTTGGGCAAGTCACTTCACCTCTCTGGGCCTCGGTTCCCTCATCTGTAAAATGGGATTAAGACTGTGAGCCCCCGTGGGACAACCTGATCACCTTGTAACCTTCCCAGCACTTAGAACAGTGCTTTGCACACAGTAAGTGCTTAATAAATGCCATCATTACTATTATTATTATTATTAAGTGGCAGAGCTGGGATTAAAACCCAAGACCTTCTGATTCCCAGGCCCGTGCTCTATCCACAAGGTCACAATGTTTCACAGTAAGCACTCAATAGATATCATTGATTGATTGATTGTTTTTTATTATTTCTTATCATCATCATCAATCGTATTTATTGAGCGCTTACTGTGTGCAGAGCACTGTACTAAGCACTTGGGAAGTACAAGTTGGCAACATATAGAGACGGTCCCTACCCAACAGTGGGCTCACAGTCTAAAAGGGGGAGACAGAGAACAAAACCAAACATACTAACAAAATAAAATAAATAGAATAGATATGTACAAGTAAAATAAAATAAATAAATAAATAGAGAAATATGTACAAGCATATATACATATATACAGGTGCTGTGGGGAAGGGAAGGAGGTAAGATGGGGGGATGGAGAGGGGGACGAGGGGGAGAGGATGTCAGACACTTCTCTTCTCTGTACTGCACTGAGCAGCATGGCTCAGTGGAAAGAACACGGGCTTGGGAGCCAGAGGTCATGGGTTCAAGTCCCAGCACCGCCACTTGTCAGCTGTGTGGCTTTGGGCAAGTCACTTAACTTCTCTGGGCCTCAGTTACCTCATATGTAAAATGGGGATTAAGACCATGAGCCCCACGTGGGACAACCTGATCACCTTATATCCCCCCCAGTGCTTAGAATAGTGCTTTGCACAGAGTAAGCGCTTAACAAATACCATCATTATTATTATTATTACTAAGTGTTGGAGTAGATACAAGGTAGTTGGTTGGACACAGTCCTGGTCCCAAGGCACATAGTGAACACCTAACAAATGCCACAATTATTACTATTATTATTAGAACTAATAGGATTTGGTGACAGGTCTATTATGTGGATTAAATGAGAGGCCAGCATCACGATTATGGGCTGGTGAGACAGGGAAGATGGTGGTTTTGTCTACAGTTAGGGGAAGGCATGGAAGAGGACAGGGCTCGGTTGAGCCCCCTCCTTCCTCTCCCCCTCCTCCCCCTCCCCAACCCCCAGCCTTACCTCCTTCCCCTCCCCACAACACCTGTATATATGTATATATGTTTGTACATATTTATTACTCTATTTTATTAGTACATATTTATTCTAATTATTTTATTTTGTTAATATGTTTTGTTTTGTTCTCTGTCTCCCCCTTCTAGACTGTGAGCCCACTGGTGGGTAGGGACCGTCTCTATATGTTGCTAACTTGTACTTCCCAAGTGCTTAGTACAGTGCTCTGCACACAGTAAGCACTCAATAAATACGATTGAATGAATAAATGAATGAAGGAAAGATGAACACTTCTGTTTTTGGACACGGGATAGGCTCTGAGTTGTCACATCCCTTTCATTCATCTTTTTTATGGTACTTGTTGAGCGCTTACAATGTCAAGCACTTTTCTCAGCACTGAACGACATCTGTCAAATGCTTGATACTGCATGCAAAGCACTGTTCTAAGTGCTGCCTGCCCTTCTAGACTGTGAGCCCGCTGTTGGGTAGGGACCGTCTCTATTTGTTACCAACTTGTCCTTCCCAAGCGCTTAGTACAGTTCTCTGCACACAGTAAACGCTCAATAAATACAATCGAATGAATAAATGAATAAGCTGTTGGGTAGGGACCATCTCTATATGTTGCCGACTTGTACTTCCCAAGCGCTTAGTACAGTGCTCTGCACACAGTTAGTGCTCAATAAGTACGATTGAATGAATGAATGAATGAGGTGGATACAAGTTTATTGCATTGGACGCAGTCCCTGTCCCACCCTGGGCTCAATCTAAATTGGAGGGAGGAGGATTTAATCTCCATTTTACAGTTAAGGAACTCAGGTTCAGATAAGTTAAGCGACTGTATATATATTTGTACAGATTTATTACTCTATTTTACTTGTATGTATTTACTATTCTATTTTGTTAATGATGTGCATATAGCTTTAATTCTATTTGTTCTGATGATTTTGACACCTATCTACATGTTTTGTTTTGTCGTCTGTCTCCCCCTTCTAGACTGTGAGCCTGTTGTTGGGTAGGGACCGTCTCTAGATGTTGCCGACTTGTACTTCCCAAGCGCTTAGTCCAGTGTTCTGCACACAGTAAGCGCTCAATAAATACGATTGAATGAATGAATGAATGACTTGCCCAAGGTCACACAGCAAGCAATGGGCAGAGCTGGAATTAGAACCCAGATCCTCCGATGGATCTTTCCATTAGGCAACACTGCTACTCTACTCTTGACTACCCTTCTCTGGAATGTAAACTCCTCAAAGGAAGGGATTGTGTCAACCATCTCTACTGCATTGTACTCTCCCAGGAGTTTAGTACACCGCTCTGCACACAATAGGCACTCCATAAATGCCATTGATGGAAGTCCCAGTTTAATCTGAAATCCCAGCACTGTTCATCCTAAGAATAGAATTTGCCAGCACATTTGCCTTGACTTCCCCAATGAGAAAGAACTTGGAATAACAAGCATTTGGTTCCCTTAGGAGACACATCTGTGACAAAAGCTTAGCTACACACTAAAAGTCATACCTAGAGTGTTTCATTTAAACTTGTTTTGGGCAGAGAAAATGTCTACCAATGCCATTGTATTGTTCTCTCCCAAGCACTTTAGTACAGTGCTCTTTGCACAAAGAGCGCTCAATAAATACCATTGATTAATCATTTAATATTGGGGTCATTTAGAGTGGTATTGTGATGTAGGCAGAGCTCCTAAGTGAGCACCTAAGAAATACACAACCCTGCATTAGTCAGGTGGAAGCATAGGATAAAAATTGAAGTCACAACTCGAGGGGCCCTTGAGGAGTTTAAAATTTAATGGGTATCTGCAGTGTTACTTTCATCACTTAGAGGGAAGTGTGGCTATCAACTCAATCATGGTATTTATTGAGCATTTACTATGTGCACAGCACTGTCCTAAGCACTTGGACATAATAAATAAATTTATTTATTTTACTTGTACCTATCTATTCTATTTATTTTGTTCTGTTAGTATGTTTGGTTTTGTTCTCTGTCTCCCCCTTCTAGATTGTGAGCCCACTGTTGGGTAGGGACTGTCTCTATATGTTGCCAGTTTGTACTTCCCAAGCGCTTAGTACAGTGCTCTGCACACAGTAAGCGCTCAATAAATACGATTGATCGATTGATTGGGAGAGTACGATACAACACAATTAGCAGAAACGATCCCTGCCCATAATGACCTTATATTTTGTTCAGACCACAGGATTTAAGCCCTAACTGATATGTCTGTGGGAATATTGTGTGCGTTTCCTATGTGCACAGCACTGTCCTAAGCACTTGGGAGAGTACGATACAACAGAATTAGCAAAAACATTCCCTGCCCATAGCGAGCCTACTGTTCAGACCACGGGATTTAAGCCCTTACTAATATGTTTGTGGGAATAATGTGTGGTCGTCACTGGACAACTTTGTTATTAATGGGAAAATAATGACAACAGTAATGAGTTTTCTTGTAAATCGGTGCGATGTTTCTTGGCAGGCTGAGCAAAGCAGACAGTCCTGCCAGGAAAACAGAGACAGGCAGGCAGCGAGAGCAAGAGTCAGAAAGAGAGAAAGAAACTTAGTATATATTGGCTGGAAATGTGAAAAGCAGAGAAGGGCAGAAGTATTTGAATAGCTGACCGTTTGTATTCATTCATTCATTCTTTCAATCATATTTATCGAGTGCTTACTGTATGCAAAGCACTGTCTCCCCACATTAAATCTGGCCAAAGTTGGAAGGAGATGTTTCTCTGTCCCAGTTCCTTTCACTTGAGTTTGCTCCCAGCAATAGTAATAATAATAATAATAATTGCGGTATTTGTAAAGCACTTACTATGTGCCAAGCACTGTTCTAAGTGCTGGGGTAGATACAAGGTAATCACGTTGGACATAGTCCATGTCCCTCATGGGACTCATGATCTTGATCCCCATTTTACAGATGAGGTAAGTGAGCCCCAGGGAAGTGAAGTGACTTGCCCAAGGTCACACAACAGACGGATGACCGAGTCAGAATTAGAACCCATGACTTCTGACTCCTAGGCCCATGGTCTTTCCACTAGGCCATGTTGCTTCCCTTATTCACCACTCCCTCAGATCCACAGCTCTTATGTCCATATCCAGAATATATTTATTTATATTCATGTCTGTAATAATAGTAATAATAATAATTATGGTATTTGTTAAGTGCTTACTATGTGCCAAGCACTGTTCTCAGGTAATCAGGTTGTCCCACGTGGGGCTCACAGTCTTAATCCCCATTTTACAGATGAGGGAACTGAGGCCCAGAGAAGTGAAGTGACTTGCCCAAGGTCACACAGCTGATAAGTGGTGGAGCTGGGATTAGAACCCATGACCTCTGACTCCCAAGCCTGTGCTCTTTCCACCATGCCATGCTGCTTCTCCGATAAGTTATAGGAATTATAAGATATAAGTTATCCTGTGGGAGTTGCTCTTGTGTAGATTTCTGCAATCGAGAAAACTCACCTCACTTACCGATGACCAGTGCCGTACACATCAATCAGTCAATCAATCAATGTTATTTATTGAGTCCGTGTCCCACACAGGCTCATGGTCTTAACCCCCACTTTCCAGATGAGGCAACTGAGGCACAGAGGAAGTGACTTACCCAAGGTCTGTATCTTCCTCTAGATTATAAACTCGTTGTGGGCTGGGAACGGGTCTACCCACTCTGTTCTGTTGTTCACTCTTCTGAGTGCTTAGTACATTGCTCTGCAGTAAACACTTAATAAATTCATTCAGTTGTATTTATTGAGTGCTTACTGTGTGCAGAGCACTGTACTAAGCGCTTGGGAAGTACAAGTTGGCAACATATAGAGATGGTCACTACCCAACAGTGGGCTCACAGTCTAGAAATAAATGTGATTTATTTGAAATAAATGTGAATAATAAATGTGATTGATTGATTGACTGATTGAATCCCCCCAACCCCAGACTGCTCTGTTCTTCACCTCTGCCACTGAGCAGGTCAGTGAACCTCCCTGGGACTCCTTTTCCTCCTCTGTAAAATGGGGAATCCTAGTTCCTTGGCTTTCCCTACCTCCTGGGAGATGATTGATGCTAAATCATTTTGTGGGGGAGGAGGGGCAGAGGGGGTATTATTTAAAGGGGTGAATTGTTCTCTCCCAAGCACTTTAGTGCAGTGCTCTTCACACAAAAAGTGCTGCAGAAATACCATTGATCCATTATTTAATATTGGGGTTAATTAAATTAGTATTGTGATGTAGGCCGAGCTCCTAAGCAAGCACCTAAGAAATGCACACCACTGTATCAGTTGGGTGGAAGCGTATAACAAAAGTTGAAGACATAACTTTAGCACTGTGCGCGATCTCTCTCACTGCAGACGCTGTGTCCGTATGCTCCTGCCTGATCCCCAGCCAGTGTCCCAAGGACGGGTCTCCGGTGTTCTGCATCCAGGCAGGCTCGGCCAAGAGGAAGAGAAGCTTGAATCTCTGTGAGCTGGGGGCCCTGAAGTGCGCCCAGATGGAGGTTGAAGAGCTTCCCCTTGAACAATGTCTGCTTTAATGGACGCTGGCACAAAAGAAACCAACCACCGCGCAGGCCCCTGAGCCCCTGGTTGGCCTGTTTCTCGGCAAGCAAAGCAAGCTGACTCGTCTAGAACCTGAGGAAAAAGTTCTTACAAAACCTTAGGAAGATTCAAGGACTTTCTGGCTCCTTGGCACGGGGCACCCCACCCTTATACCACCCTCAATTTTAGCCACGAACACCAAGGGGCGAGTGGGGAGGGGGAGGACTGGCTTCCCCTGGGGAGAGCTTAGTCAGCCCAGCTGGAGTGAGAGAATCAATAATAATGATAACAATTGGGGTGTTCATTTTAACGTCCATCTCCTCCTTTAGACTGTAAGCTCGTCGTGGGCAACGAACGTATCTGCTAATTCTGTTGTACTCTCCCAAATGCTTAGTACAGTGTCCTGCACATAGTAAGTGTTCAATAAATAAGATTGATTAATTGACTGGGTATCTGCTAAACATTTACTATGTGCCAAGCACTGTATTCAGTGCTGGAGTAGATACAAGATAATCAGGTTGGACACAGTCCCTGTTCCACATGAAGTTAAAAATTCTATGTAGGAGGAAGAACAGGTATTGAATCCTCAATTTACAGATGAGGAAACTGAGGCACAGAGAAGTTAAGTGCTTTGGCCAAGGCCCAGACCCGTATTCTTCCCACTAGGCCACACCGCTTCTCTGGACACACAGTGCTGGTAGACACCAGAGATGAGGTCTTTCTTCACTCATCATCGGGCAACCAACTTTGGAGGGAAAAGATATCTCCGTTTCATTCACTATGGTGTGGACTAGTGGGTAGAGTACAGGTCTGGGAGTACAAAAGATGTGGGTTCTAATCCCGGCTCTGCCACTTGTCTGCTGTGAGACCTTGGGCAACTGATTTCACTGGGCCTCAGTGACCTCATCTGTAAAACAGGGATTAGGACTACGAGCCCATGTGAGACAGGAAATGTGTCCAACCCATCCAACCCACTCACCTTGTATCTACTGCAGCGCTTAGTACCGTGCCTAGGACATAGTAAGTGCTTAGCAAATAAGACAATTATTCATATTATTAGCCTCAGCTTCCCTCGACTTTTCTCACCTTCTCTTCTCAGATGCATCTCATGACTGAGTACAATAATAATAATAATAATAATAACAATGGTATTTGTTAAGCGCTTACTATGTGGAAAGCACTGTTCTAAGCTCTGGGGGGATACAAGGTGATCAGGTTGTCCCACGTGGGGCTCATAGTCTTAATCCCCATTTTACAGATGAGGGAACTGAGGCACGGTGAAGTTAAGTGACTTGCCCAAAGTCACACAGCTGACAATTGGCAGAGCCAGGATTTGAACCCATGACCTCTGACTCCGAAGCCCGTGCTCTTTCCATTGAGCCACGCTGCTTCTCTAATGAGTAGAGAAGCAAAATAGAGATGACTCTCAAGAGAGGGTGACTAACAGGGCTTAGTGGAAAGAGCACAGTCCTGGGAACCAGGAAGCCTGGGTTCCCCTCCTGCCAGGCTTTGTGACCTTAGGCCTGTCGCTCAACCTCTCTGGGTCTCTATTTCCACATCCATAAAATGTCGATAATAAGAAAAACTACAGTGTCGTGGCGAGGGCATACTGGGTTCTAGACTGTGAGCCCACTGTTGGGTAGGGACCGTCTCTATATGTTGCCAACTTGTACTTCCCAAGCGCTTAGTACAGGGCTCTGCACACAGTAAGCGCTCAATATATACGACTGAATGAATGAATGAATGGGTTCACCGAAAGCCCTCCAGGAAAAGGAAAGTTCTCTGTAAATTTAAGCTGCTGTTATTATCCAAGAGAAGGTCACAGTTCCGTGAGAGAACACTAGAGATTAAAGCTGTGAGGCTAAACAGAATTCTGGAAAGAAGGCCAGTTGGTGAACATGACCTCCTGAATTGGCTGACGCACAGCCCGTTCCTCAGAGAAAAAGATGTTATTAACTGTTCTGGGATTTTTCTTCACCGTGTTCTCCCCTCTGCATTCCTCTACTGGGAGGCTCTGATTTCCTGGGAAGGGTGAGGCTTCTTGGTGGTTTGTTTTGTGATAATTATTTACCCTCCTCGAGAGGAAGAGGCATCTTGTGATAAAATAAAATGCAATGAAGCATATGTAGGCCTTTTAGGTGGTCTGTCCTAGTTGCTTGCATTTAGTTGTCCACTTTTAAGCTAGTTATTTTTTTCAGGAATTCTAGTAGTAGTAATGGTATTTATTGAGCATTTCCTGAGACCACTGCACTGAACTCAAGCTTGGTGAAAGTACAGTGTAAACACAAACCACAGTCCCTGCCCACAAAGAGCTTCCACTTGGGCAAGTCACTTCACTTCTCTGGGCCCCGTTTCCCTCATCTGGAAAATGGGGATTGACTGTGAGCCCCACGTGGGAGAACTTGATCACCTTGTGTCCTCCCCAGAGCTTAGAACAGTGTGCTGAACAAATGTCATCATTATTATTAATATTATAAATATGAATGAATGAATGAAGACGTTTTGTATCACTCTTGAGAATATAATAATAATGGTGGTATTTGTTAAGCACTTACTGTGTGCGAAGCACTGTTCTAGGCACTGGGGAGGTTGCGAGGTGATTGGGTTGTTCCACGGGGGGCTCACAGTCTTTGTACCCATTTGGCAGATGAGGAAACGGGCACGGAGAGGTGGGGTGACTTGCCCAAGGTCACATAGCTGACAATGGGTGGTGGCGGGATTTGAACCCACAACCTCCGACTCCAAAGCCCGGACTCTTTCCACTGAGCCACGCTGCTTCCCCCAGCACTTAGAACAGTGCTTTGCACATAGTAAGCGCTTAACAAATGCCATCATTATTATTATTATTATAAATGCGATTGAATGAATGAATGAAGACGTTTTGTACCACTTTTGAGAATATATTAAACCTTGTATCCCCCCAGCGCTTAGAACAGTGCTTTGCACATAGTAAGTGCTTAACAAATGCCATTATTATTATTATTATTATTATTATTATAAATACGATTGAATGAATGAATGAAGACGTTTTGTACCACTCTTGAGAATATATTAAAACTTGTATCCCCCCCAGCGCTTAGAACAATGCTTTGCACATAGTAAGCGCTTAACAAATGCCATCATTATTATTATTATTATAAATACGATTGAATGAAGGAATGAATGAAGACGTTTTGTATCACTCTTGAGAATATATTAAACCTTGTATCCCCCAGCGCTTAGAACAGTGCTTTACACATAGTAAGCGCTTAACAAATGCCATTATTATTATTATTATTATTCCTCTTTAATCATATTAATGCCTTGTTCTTTTACCACTTTAGCTACCTAAATGTTTCATGCCATATGCTTAGGCCATCTCCATTTTCAAATCGGGTAAGTTGCCCTCCCTTTTGGTGGCATATTCAAAATAATAATGGTATTTAGTAAGTACTGAGTATGTCGAGCATTAAGCTAAGCACTAGGGTAGGCTCAAGATAATTGGCTGTAATATAGTCCCTGTCCCACAGTCTTTTTTATTTTTTATTTTTGTATTTGTTAAGCACTTACAATGAGCCAGGCACTGGTCTAAGCACCGGGGTAGATACAAACTAATCTGGTCGGACAGATTTCCTGTCCCACATTGGGCTCCCAATCTTAATTCCCATTTTACAGCTGAGGTAGCTGAGGTCCAGAGAAGTGAAGTGACTTGCCCAAAGTCACACAGCAGACATGTGGCAGAGACAGGATTATTCACTCATTCATTCAATCGCATTTGTTGAGTGCTTACTGTGTGCAGAGCACTCTACTAAGTGCTTGGAAAGTACAATTCGGCAACAAATAATAATAATAATAATAATGGCATTTGTTAAGCGCTTACTATGTGC
Organism: Tachyglossus aculeatus; assembly: GCF_015852505.1. Taxonomy (NCBI): domain Eukaryota; kingdom Metazoa; phylum Chordata; class Mammalia; order Monotremata; family Tachyglossidae; genus Tachyglossus; species Tachyglossus aculeatus. The sequence continues at coordinate 59,669,122 of NC_052068.1, read as the reverse complement.
AAAGCACTGTTCTAAGCGCTTGGGGGATACAAAGTGATCAGGTTGTCCCACGTGGGGCTCACAGTCTTAATCCCCATTTTACAGATGAGGTAACTGAGGCTCAGAGAAGTTAAGTGACTTGCCCAAGGTTACACAGCAGACATGTGGCGGAGCCGGGATTCGAACCCATAGAGGCAATCCCTGCCCACAGTGGGCTCACAGTCTAGAAGGGGAGAGACTGGCATTAAAACAAGTAAACAGGCATCAATAGCATCAATGTAAATAAATAGAATTATAGATTCATTCATTCATTCAATCGTATTTATTAAGCGCTTCCTGTGTGCAGAGCACTGTACTAAGCACTTAGGAAGTACAAGTTGGCAACATATAGAGATGGTCCCTAGCCAACAATGGGCTCACAGTCTAGAAAGATATAGATATATATGTATAGATATATACACATCATTAATATAAATAAATAGAATTATAAATATGTACGTATATGCACAATTACTGTTGGGGAAGGAAAGGGGTAGGGCAAAGAGAGCGAGTTAGGGTTAAGGGAAGGGGAGGAGGAGCAGAGGAGAAGGGGGTCTTAGTCTGGGAAGGCCTCCTGGAGGAGGTGAGCCTTCAGTAGGGCTTTGAAGGAGGGAGAGGTGTGATTGTTTGGCGGATTCTTCCATGGTGGGGAAGGTGAGGAGGCACAGTGAGGAGGTTAACACCAGGGGAGCAGAGTGTGGGGGCTGGGATGTAGAAAGAGAGAAAGGAGGTGAGTTAAGAAGGGGGAAGGTGATGGACAGCTTTGAAGCCAATGGTGAAGAGTTTTTGCTTGATATGGAGGTTGATTGGCAGCCACTGGAGATTTTGAGGAGGGGGGTGACATGCCCAGAGCGTTTCCATAGAAAGATAATCCGGACAGCAGAGTGAAGTATAGACTGAAATGGAGAGAAACAGGAGGTTGGGAGATCAGATTAGTATCCAGGTCCTTCTGACTGGCCCGTGCTCTATTCACTAGGCCATATTGCTTCTCATTTAAGAGGGAAGGAGATTTAAAAGTTGATTTAATAATAATAATTTATAAGAAACATATCTGTCTTTAGTTTCTAACGCCATTCCTGGCATGGAAATTTCATCAGTGGCAGCTGATAAAATCACTGCATGACCAGTAACCCTCTTTCCCTCCAATCAACCTTTGCCTTGCTGGGATTGACAACACATTTTCCTCATCTCCGCTTCCTCTAGTGGAGCTGGGCTGAGAATCCAGGCTTCCAGGCTTCAACCCTTTTCAAATCTCCATCGCTCTGGATGGTTGAGGGTGACTAGGATTGGGTATAGGCATGAATGTGTGACCAGCTACAACGCCATTTGTTTGTGAGCGTGATTGTGTGTGTTTGTACGAGTGGGCGACTAGATGCGACGATATTTATGTGTGACCTTTATTGTGTGTATGTGCCTAGATGCGGCTATATTTGTGTATGACTACACAGGACTTGAGTGTGCCTGTGTGAGTTTTTATGTGGCTGGGGGTGACTACGATTGCATGGTTTTGCAAGCCCATTTTGGTGCCTCTGACTGTGTGTGACTGTGGGCACAAGACTGTGTGCATGCGTGAGATTGTTGAGAAGGTGAGAGAATGTGGGTGTTAGTAACTTTGTGTTACTGTAGGTTTGTGTGTGAGTCTATTACTCTATGTGGGAATGTGTGCATGACTATTCGGAAGAGTGTGATTGTGTGTGTATCTACGTATATAGGAATGTGTGACTTTGTGCAGAGTGCTGTACTGTGTAGAATGCTGTACTGAACACAGGCTATTTGCAGAGCATCAAACTGAGCACTTGTAAGAGTACAAGTAGTGGTAAAAGAACACAAATTGTTTCCATAGAGGAGTTTACACAGTACAAATCCTTTGGCTGTAACAACTGTTGGACCCAGGGAGACATGGAATAATACCCAGTTGGATAAATCACTGCCTCTGCCCCTTGGCTGGCAGATTCAGTGGGCCAGTTTCCAGTGTAATTATTTCAGCATGCCAGCTAAGTTCAGCTCTCCAAGGGCCTGCCAACTGGGAAAATTAAATTAGTAGGTGAGAACAGACGGGAATGAATAAACTATGTCAATTCCCTGTAGAAGCTGGAAGCTATTGAACTGAGGACGGGCAGTCTTTGGCCTTGGCTCTGTCCTGCTGCTCTCGTTGATTGATGGCAGCTAGCCCTGTTTCTGGGATCATTGTCCACAATTATGGAAGCCATGGGGGCTGCAGAATTGCTTACGGAGGGGTTGGCTTTCATTTGGTCGGCTGTCCATCAAAACTTCAGTTGCTCGACGGAACCAGTTTCATTTAAGTAGATGAGAAAGTTGAACATCTGCTAGGGTTCCGATAATACCCCACAACAGGGTTTCCGGTGCCTGGACTCTTCAGAGGCCTGCGGACGCATTCATTTGAAATGTTGGGCACGTCGATCTTTAGAAATGGAGAGGCTGAAATTGGGCCCAAATGCTCTCCTGTTTTTCAGAGACGAAAATGACAAATCAAAGTCCTGCACTTGTGGCGTTAGTTGGTTCTATTCTGGCCTGACTCCATGCCTGCAGATACTGGATTCATTCATTCAATTGTTCTCATTGAGTGCTTACTGTGGGAAGAGATAAGATCTCCCTGAGATGGGGCTGACTTGCAGAGGGGTTATCGTCCCTTTAAATGCCCAGGTGATAATAATAATAATTTAATAATTTTAGTATTTGTTAAGCGCTTACTGTGTGCCAAGCACCATTCTAAGCGCTGGGTAGATACAAGGTAATCAGGTTGTCCCACATGGGGTTCACAGTCTTAGTCTCCATTTTCTAGATGAGGTAACTGAGGCACAGAGAATTAATGGCTTGCCCAAGGTCACACAGCATACAAGTGGCGGAGCCGGGATTAGACCCACGACCTCTGACTCCCAAGCCCGTACTCTTTCCACTGAGCCACACGGCTTCTCTGATGACTTTGGCTGTTTCCCTTTACACTGCAAACTCCGCGTGGGCAGGAATTTATTTATACTAATGTCTGTTTCTCCCTCTAGGCTGTAAACTTGTTGTGGGTGAGGAATGTGTCTGTTATATTGTTATATTGTTCTCTCCCAAGTGCTTACTACAGTGCTCTGCCCAAGGTAAGTGCTCAATAAATACGACTGACTGACTTACTAACCTACCCTGTTTTATCATTCTCTCCTAAGTGCTTAGTACAGTGTTCTCTACACAGTAAGGGCTCCATAAATACCATTGTCTGGCTTCCTACAAGGCCTGGTCAACAACAGCTAATGATAAATGCGATCATTTCATGTGTTTTACAACATGTCTACCATGAGAAGCAGTGTGGCCTAGTGGAAAGAGCACATGCCTGGGAGGCAGAGGACCTGGGTTCTAATCCCAACTCTGCTACATGTCAGCTGAGTGATCTTGGACAAACGCTTCACTCTCTGTGCCCCAATTACCCCATCTGTAAAATGGGAATTAAATCCTACCCTCTCCTACTTAGCCTGTGAGCCCCATGTAGGACAGGGACTGATTCATTTGGAAGTACCCAGTGCATAGTACTTAACAAGTACCACAATTATTCTCAGAGAAGCAGCGTGGCTCAGTGGAAAGAGCATGGGCTTTAGAGTCATCGGTTCAAATCCCGGCTCCGCCACTTGTCAGATGTGTGACTTTGGGCAAGTCAGTTCACTTCTCTCTGCCTCAGTTCTCTCATCTGTAAAATGGGGATGAAGACTGTGAGCCCCACGAGGGACAACCTGATCACCTTGTAACCTCCCCAGCGCTTAGAACAGTGCTTTGCACATAGTAAGCGCTTAATAAATGCCATTATTATTCAGTGCTTAGAACAGTAAGCGCTCAACAAATGTCATATCCTTCCTTACCAACTCTGCTATAGTGTACTCTCCCATGTGCTTAGTATGGTGCTCTGCCCACAGTAAGCGCTCAATAAATATGATCGACGGACCGATTGATTTGTTCCGATTTCCTCTGCTGAAACTGAACGGTAACATCAGACTTGAAGACGTTACAGAAGGCACGGCGTAATGCCGTCGGGAATGCAGGGGAATTGGGGAATCGGAGCCAAACCAGCAGGCGTGGAGCTTCCCGGCCTGGGCCCTTGGGAGAAAGGTGGAGGTGAGCAGGGCAAGAGGAACAGCATGGCATAGTGGAAAGAGCACGGGCCTGAGAATCAGAAGATTGTGGGTTCTAATCCTGGCTCTGTCACCTTGGGCAAGTCACTTCTCTGGGCCTCAGTTCCCTCATCAGTAAAATGGGAATTGAGACTGTGAGCCCCACTTGGGACAGGGATTGTGACCAAACTGATTAACTTGTATTCATTCATTCATTCATTCAATCATATTTATTGAGTGCTTACTGTGTGCAGAGCACTGTACTAAGTGCTTGGGAAGTACAAGTTGGCAGAATATAGAGATGGTCCCTACCCAACAATGGGCTCACGGTCTAGAAGGGGGAGATGGACAACAAAACAAAACATGTGGACAGGTGTCAAGTCATTAGAATAAATAGAAGTAAAGCTAGATGCACATCATTATCAAAATAAATAGAATAGTAAATATGTACAAGTAAAATAATTAGAGTAATAAATCTGTACAACCATATATACAGGTACAGCGGGGAGGAGAAGGAGGTAGGGTGGGGGGATGGGGAGGAGGAGAGGAAGGAGGGTGCTCAGTCTGGGAAGGCCTCCTGGAGGAGGTGAGCTCTCAGTAGGGCTTTGAAGGGAGGAAGAGAGCTCGTTTGGTGGATGTGTGGAGGGAGGGCATTCCAGGCCAGGGGGAGGACATGGGCCGAGGGTCAACGGCAGGACAGGCAAGAACGAGGCCTGGTGAGGAGGTTAGTGGCAGAGGAGCAGAGGGTGCGGGCTGGGCTGGAGAAGGAGAGAAGGGAGGTGAGGTAGGAGGGGGCAAGGGGATGGGCAGCCTTGAAGCCAAGAGTGAGGAGTTTTTGCTTGATGCGTAGGTTTTTGCTTGATGCGTAGCCACTGGAGATTTTTGAGGAGGGGAGTAACATGCCCAGAGCGTTTCTGCACAAAGATGATCCAGGCAGCAGCATGAAGTATAGACTGAAGTTGGGAGAGACAGGAGGATGGGAGATGAGAGAGGAGGCTGGTGCAGTATCTACCTTAGAGCTTAGAACAGCGCTTGGCACATAGTAAGCACTTAACAAATACCATTATCATTATTATTATATGCACATTTAACAACTCCATTGAACTGTCAACCAGCCCCTCAACCTACTCTACCCCTTTATCACTTCTTAGCCTGGGCAGTTTCTTTGGCGTCCCTAGTAATATGGCCACGTTAGGTTCTGATTCCGAAGCCGTGTCTGATCGCGATTTCAAGCCATGGGCCCATGTTGACGGCTGGCCTGTCAGTTATCGCGGGGAAACCTGAGAAAATTCCAGACCCCCTGACGTCTCCATACATGCAGAACAAAGACACTTGAGTTTAGTCGAGTGCTAGTGGCTAGTACATCTGTGCAAACTCCAGTAGTGGTCTTAATGGTAGCCAATTCATTGAGATGCTAGAGTCTGCAGAGGGAAACTTCTCCTTCTTCAGATTCAGCTTAAAGACACCCAATTTGACTAATTAGCCTGATATCTGGGGTTCAAGTAGTCATTTACAGTACCTTAAGTCCTCCTCCCTAATATTTGTGGCTTTCTATTGGCTTCAAAGCTCTCCATCACTTTGCCCCTTCTTACCTCACCTCCCTTCTCCATCCCAGCCCACACACTCTGTTCCTCTGCTACTAACCTTCTTGCTGTGCCTTGTTCTCACCTGTTCCACTGTTGATCCCTGGCCCATGTCCTACCTCTGGCCTTCCTCCCTCCTCAAATCCACCAAACAACCACACTTCCCCCCTTTAACACCCTACTGAAGGCTCACTTCCTCCAGGAGGCCTTCCTGGACTAAGCCCCCCCCTTTTCCTCTGCTCCCCCTCCCCTCCCCATTGCCCTGACTCGCTCCCTTTGCTCTACCTCTTCCCCCCTCACAGCCCTTGTGTATATATGTACATATTTATAATTCTATTTACTTATATTAGTGATGTGTATATATCTATAATTCTAGTTATTTATATTGATGCTATTGTTGCCCATTTTCTTAATTTGATGCCTGTCTCTACCATTCTAGAATGTGAGCCCATTGTGGGCAGGGATTGTCTATTTGTTGCTGAATTGTACTTTCCAAGCGCTTAGTACAGTGCTCTGTAAGTGTTCAATAAATACGTTTGATTGAATGAATTTCATTGACGCTGTACTAATCACTGGGGTTAACACAAGTTAATCAAGCCAGATCCAGTTTCTATCCTATATGGCTAAATAGGAGGGAGGACAGATATTGAACCCCCAGTTTACAGAGGAGGGAACCAAGGGCCAGAGAAGTAAAGTAGCTTTCTTGAAGTCACACAGCAGACAAATGGCAGAGCAGGAATTAGAACCCAGGTACTCCGACTCCCAGTCCTGTGCTCTTTCCACTGGGCTGCACTGCATCCCTGATTGATTTACCAGTCGCTTAAACCGTAAGGTTATAAAGACTGCATTGTTGTGATGTGACTAAGTGGAAGAGACAGGAAGAGGATGAGGAGAGAGAGAGAAAAAATTGAATCTAAAGAGAAGCTGCTATTTGTAAACTAATAGCTTGATTAAACCCAGCAGCAACAGCAAAAGGAATACAGGCAAGCCATGACTGATTAAATAGACTTTTTTTTTACACCAGCCTGACTGTTGCTTTCACTTTATGAATGTCCCAACTGGAAAACAATTCAACTTAAACCCAATTCCTGCACACTTGGTTATTCCCGTCAGCTTATTAACATCATGCAGAGTTCTGTAGTACATCAAGAGAGAGGACAGGTTTGTCCTGTAGCAGAATGCCTGAATGCTTCCTCTGTGTTCGAGTTCCAGGAGCGCCATTCAATAAAAGGAAAAAAAAATACTATAAATTAGGCATCCCAGAAAGCAAAAAAATGAGATTAAACTACAATAAGATTCAAACACTTCTGAAGCAGTATAAATGTCCTGAAGACAGCTGAATCAATATCGGTCATAATCCAGTTAACGTTTTCAAGAATTTTTCCATTATCCTCTTTAATTTCTATTGAACTAGAAAATTTTCTTTTATGCTTTTTTTTTTCTCTTAACAAGTTGTTGCCTGTCTATTTAGCAACATTGATTTGTTTCCCTCTTTGGATTGGAAATTCAATTTCTGTGTCTGGCTTTATTGAACAGCCCTGTCTAAATGGATTCTGTCTAAACATGGTAAGCAGGAGTCTTCGACCCATATTTGTTCAGTGATTAGTATTTATTAAGCACCTACTGTGTGTAGAGACTAATCTGGGTGCTTACATTGGGCTGAGGGCTGTACTGGGTACTTACTCTGTGCAGACTGCTGTACTAGATGCTTACTATAGGCAGAGTGTTATATTGGATACCAACTATGTGCAGACTGCTGAACTGGGTGCATGCTAGGAGCTAAGCATTGTGCCGTTTGCTTGTTGTGTGCAGTGAGCTGTAATAGTCATTCGTATTTAGTAAATACTTACTACTACTAATAATAATAATAATAATAATCATGGTATTTGTTAAGCGTTTACTATGGGCCAGGCACTGTACTAAGCACTGAGGTAGATGCAAGCAAATTGGGCTGGACACAGTCTCTGTCCCATGTTGGGCTCACAGTCTTGATTCCCATTTTACAGATGAGGGAACTGAGGCCCAGAGAAGTGAATTGACTTGCCCAAGGTCACAAAACAGCTCTCCTTCTACAGCCCAGCCTGCACCCTCCGCTCCTCTGCCGCTAACCTCCTCACTGGGCCTCGTTTTCGCCTGTCCCGCTGTCGACCCCCGGCCCACGTCCTCCCCCTGACCTGGAATGCCCTCCCTCCACACATCCGCCAAGCTAGCAGTCTTCCTCCCTTCAAAGCCCTACTGAGAGCTCACCTCCTCCAGGAGGCCTTCCCACACTGAGCCCTCTCCTTCCTCTCCTCCTCCTCCCCCTCCCCCCACCTTACCTCCTTCCCCTCCCCCCAGCATCTTATATGTGTATATACATTTGTACATATTTATTACTCTATTTATTTTACTTGTACATATTTATTCTATTTGTTTCATTTTGTTAATATGTTTTGTTTTGTTGTCTGTCTCCCCCTTCTAGACTGTGAGCCCGCTGTTGGGTAGGGACCGTCTCTATATGTTTCCAACTTGTACTTCCCAAGCGCTTAGTACAGTGCTCTGCTCACAGTAAGTGCTCAATAAATACGATTGAATGAATGAATGAAAACAGATGTATGGTGGAGGCAGGATTAGAACCCATAACCTTCTGACTCTAAGGCCCGTGCTCTATCTACTATGCCACTGCTGCTTCTCACTTACTTTTCACTTACACACTTACTGTGGGCAGAGCACTGTACTAAGCGCTTGGGAGAGCACAATGCAACAACATAACAAACACATTCCCTGCACACAACAACTCTGTTTTATGCTGCCAAGTCATCTTCGACCTATAGCAGCGTGGCTCAGTGGAAAGAGCATGGGCTTTGTAGTCAGAGGTCATGGGTTCAAATTCCGGCTCCGCCAGTTGTCAGCTGTGTGACTTTGGGCAAGTCATTTAACTTCTCTGGGCCTTAGTTACCGCATCTGTAAAATGTGGATCAAGACTGGGAGCCCCCCGTGGGACAACCTGATCACCTTGTAACCTCCCCAGCGCTTAGAACAGTGCTTTGCACATCGTAAGCACTTAATAAATGCCATCATTATTATTATTATCTCTCCCAGAAAGCCCCGCCTCCATCTGCAATTGTCTGGTAGTGGATCTGTAGAGTTTTCTTGGTAGAAATACAGAAGTGGTTTACCACGGACTTCTTCCGAGAAGTAAACTTGAGTCTCCACGCTCGACTCCCTCCCATGCTGCTCCTGCCCAGAACGGGTGAGTTTAGACTTGTAGTAAATGGCCTTCTACTCACTAGCCACTGGCCAAGCTAGGAATGGAATGGGTAAGCCTCTGTTTGACTCTTCCTCCTATAGCCAAGACTGGTAGAGTCCTGGAAACTCTCCAGGTGTGACCCTGAGAGGAACCACAATGACCTTACAGTAATAATCATAATAATGATAAAACAATGGTATTTGTTAAGCAGTTATTGTGTGCAAGGCACACAATACTAAGCACTGGGGTGAATCGGATGAAGCAAATCGGGTTGGACACAGTCCCTGACTTCCATGGGGCTCCCAGTCTTAATCCCCATTTGACAGATGAGGTAAATAAAGCACAGAGAAGTGAAGTGATTTGTCTAAGGACACACAAGCGGCAGAGGTGGGATTAGAACACAGAACCTTCTGACTTTTGCTCTATCATTAGGCCTGACTGCTTCTCTACAATCCTGGATGCTTACCAAGTGCAAAGTAATAGGCATTTCCAAGAATGTCCCATGACATTTCATTTTACATATCTCACTGTTGCTAGAGGTTCTACCCCAACACAACAGCCCAGGAGGGTCCCTTACCCTCACCCCCACATTTCCTCCTCTTGAGGAGGGGGAATCCCTCTCCCTCTGGTTCAAGGAACCATGTGACAGTACCGAAATAAGTGCTTAAGATCAATATATACCATTGATCGATTGGCCCGCAGAAGGCTCAGATATCCCTCAGACCCCAGAGCACATCTTCTCTCAGGCTTTGCCACAAAGCTGACTGTGATTTCTTCTCTACTCCAACTCGTAGCCCACCCCTTGAAGATCAACTCCGCTTCATATTGTATTCTTCCAAGCACTTAGTACAGTGCTCACAAATAGGATTGACTGGTTGATTCCCAGAAAGGGCAGCTGATCAGTTTCCTGTAGACACCTGAGTTTAGTCTCACAGGGATGACTCCCACTCCATGGATCAGTTTCATTTTCCATGGGGGAGTCTGGGAAAACTCTGAGCGGGCTCTAGCTGGCTAGCCGCAGCCCCTATAGGAAGTGGATCAGGAATGCAGGAGCTTTGTTAAACTGTGCTGGAGCTTCTGTCCTGGAAATCACTTAACCTGGTCAATCCAACAGGGCAGCGGAAGTAACGGTGGACTTGAGTAGTGACGGTGTCTCTGCAGCCATTTCCTAGGAGATGACTACGTCAGTCAGTCCATCCATCCGTCCGTCAGCCTGCCGGTCCTGACGTTCTGCTCCCCTCAGCACGACTGTTGTGGGTGGGTGTGGGAGAGAGATTGGGCCCTGATAGGGCTGCCCCAACATGCTTGCGCTCCCGTGGGGGCCGGACACAAACACACATACATGCTTTCACACCCATTAAGGCTGGACACACAGAAATGCACACACATGCTTGTATAGCCATTGTGGCTGGGAACACCCCCCCACAAACACATGCTTGCACACCGATGGAGGCCAGACACCCCCCCAATTGCTTGTACACCCATGGAGGCTGGAGATGCGTGTATGTGCATGCCCACACATACACACACACAGCCCTGAGCCAGGGGACACACAGGGATAGTCTGGAGCCAGTCAGGACTCCCTGAGCTGAGGCAGAGGACAGGAGGGTACTCCTATCCCAGGCCCTGGGCTACAACACCAGTTTCCAATTGCCTGCCCCACTCCCCGTGCCCCAGACTTCCAGTGAGGAACGAGGGGGAAGGCCACAAAAGGGAGAAGCTGTGTGGCCCAGTGGAAAGAATATGGGCCAGGGAGTTGGAGAACCTGGCTTTTAAATCCGGCTTTGCCATTTGCCAGCTGGGTAACTTGGGGCAAGTCACTTCACTTCTCTGTGCCTCAGTTACCTCATCTGTAAAATGGGGATTGAGCCTGTGAGCGCCACGGGGGACAAGCTGATTACCTTGTATCTACCCCAACACTTACTACAGTGCCTGGTACATAGTAAGTGCTTAAATCAAATAATTATATATCATATCTCTCTATATATATACAGAGGAGAGAGAGAGAGCGAGAGCGAGAGAGAGAGAGAGCATACTGTGTGCAGAGTATTGTACTAAGCATTTGGGAGAGTACAATGCAGTATTGCTGGTGGGCAAGTTCTCTCCACCAAAAAAGAGTTTATTTGCAGTCTAGAGGAGCACAGAGTGCCACAAGCAAGAAGGTTGGCAGGGGTGCAGCACAGTATAGAGTGCCTGGGCTGTCTTTCCCCATGATTGCCAGCCAAAAGCAGGATCAGTATTAGAATCCTCATCTGCTTGTAGATCCTCACACTCAAAGGAATGTTGCTTGGCTTTTTTGTTTTTTCTGATATGTGTTAAGCATTTACTATCAATTGACTGATCAATTATTCAATCAGTGGCGCTTACTGAATGCTATGTGCAGAATGCTATACTAAGTGGTTTAGGAGAGTGCAACACAAGAGAATTAGCAGCTCTATTAACATGTATCAAGCACTGTTCTAAGCCCTGGAGTAGATACAAGATAATCAGGTTGGACACAGTCCCTGTCCCACCTGGGACTCATGGTATAAGTTAGAGGAAGCAGGATTTAATCCCCATTTTCCAGATGAGGTAACTGAGGCACAGAGAAGTTAAGTGACTTGCCCACGGTCACACAACAAAGTGACAGAACTGGGATTAGAACCCAGGTCCTCTGATTCCCAGGCCAGTACTCTTTCCATCAGGCCACTTTGCTTTACAGCAGTTTGGAGGTCTCCATCATCATCAGTGGCATTTATTGAATACATACTGTGTGCAGAACACTGCACTAAGCACCTGGGACAGTACAATACAACAGCATTGCCCAGAGCGAGTTTTCAGTCTAGAGGAAGCCTGAATTTCTTTCTTCCCTTGTGCATTCAGCTGAGCTTCTCTGTTTATATTACAAGGACTGGGGAAACTTCTGGAAGTTCCACAAATGCTTCTCCTCCTCTTCCCCCAGTAACCTGGGTAGACCAACACTCTCCGAACAGCTCACGAACTGTCACTGAGGCCCACACTTTTCAATTTTAAAGTCTTCTAGCAGGCAGATGATGTTGGCCCATTCATGGCTCATGTCTGCAAAGTACCTTGAATCAACTTTGATAAAGGCATTTTATAAACGTAAGCTACCATTACCATGATGAATAATAATGATAATGATCAGCTAGTGCATCTTCTTCGTAGGGAGATAGAAGACAGGTGATAACATTTCTGCAGTTTGTCTTTAGTCAGCTGATTCTGCCTTAATTGAAGAACGAGGAGAGGCTGGGAAAAGAAACAGCTGAAATTGCCTGCAAAACAAGAGGCTGATGAGGGAGGGCTCTGTACAGATCAAATCATGAGATAGGGCTGGGAAAGCGAGGAGCCGGAACCCTGATTTATTTCTACCACAAAGAATGAATCTCGTTAAATGTCTTGGCACATGCAAGGCTCCAGCGTCCTTCCTGAGAAAATTGCATTTGTGGTTTAAACAAATCTTTCTCACTGTGGCTTGGCAATTGCATCGGTGAAAGCAACTTCGACACCTGGTTGTTGGCTAGGCAAAGGAAACACTGACCTGCCAGCCTCAGAGTCACAGCTGTTTCTAAGTAATTTGGAAACCAGTTTCTGGGCTAATTTTAAATAGGAATGAGCCTCCAAAGAGCCCTGTACTAGAAACTCGAGAACACACAAAGTAGAAGCACAGTCGCTGCCTTCGAGATTGACGGGTGGTTGTGGGCAGGAAACTTATTTACCAACTCTGTGGCATTGTACTCTTCCAAGTGTCTAGTACAGTGCTCTGCACATGGTAGGTGCTCAATATATACCTTTGGTTGAATTCTAGGATCTTTTAATCTAATGTGGCAGATTGGGCACATACATACGGTGGGAGGAAAAGATACAACAGGAAAGAAGAAAACTCTACAAAAAAAGGATGCAAACCCAGTTATAATAATAATGATAATAATAATTATAGTATTTGTTAAGCGCTTACTATGTGCCAAGCACTGTTCTAAGCGCTGGGGGAGATACAAGGTAATCAGGTTGTCCCACGTGGGGCTCACAGTCTTAATCCCCATTTTACAGATGAGGTAACTGAGGCACAGAGAAGTGAAGTGACTTGCCCAAGGCCACACAGCTGACAAGTGGCAGAGTTGGGTTTAGAACCCACGATCTCTGACTCCCAAGCCCGGGCTCTTTCCACTAAGCCATGCTGCTTCTCCGATAAGTTATCGGAATTATAAGATATAAATTATCTTATACTGTGGGAGTTGCTCTTGTGTAGATTGCTGCTATTGAGAAAACTCATCTCACTTACTGATGACCAGTGTCGCACACATCAATCAGTCAATCAATCAACGGTATTTATTGAGTCCGTGTCCCACACGGGGCTCACGGTCTTAACCCCCACTTTCCAGATGAGGTAACTGAGGCACAGAGGAAGTTAAGTGACTTACTCAAGGTCACACAGCAGACAAGCGGCAGAGCCGGGACTAGAACCCAGGTCCTTCTAACTCCCAGGCCTGTGCTCTAGCCAATAGGCCATGTTTTCATTCAGTCGTATTTATTGAAAGCTTACTGTGAGCAATAAGTGCTCGAGCACTGTACTAAGTGCTTGATGTATTCTTACTAATATTACTGTTAGGATCTGGGGGTTTAGGGGTGAACCCTTTGTAGGGGAGAAGGGATGGGAGGCAGAACTGGAAGTGTCAGGCAGAGGGCAAAGAAGAAAGGCATGTCTTTTTAGACTGTGAGCCCACTGTTGGGTAGGGACTGTCTCTATATGTTGCCAATTTGTACTTCCCAAGCGCTTAGTACAGTGCTCTGCACACAGTAAGCGCTCAATAAATACGATTGATGATTGATGATGTCCCTAATAAGGTGACCTTCTGATCCCGTAGGTCATCCTGAGTGGCTGCCGGCTGTAACCTCACTGCTTGGTGCTCCCTACAGGCCTTGCCTCTCCAGGGGAAACTGTGGCCTGTTGGACTGTTGGCAGCCTCATCATCATCAGCAACAACAGGACAAGGGCACCACATCCCCCCATACCCCGGGGTCTATCCCTTCCGGGCCATCTTCATCCCGCCCCTAGCCCCCTTCCCACTCTCCTCAGCAGGCCCTCCGGTGAGTGAGGAGCCAACCCTGCCTAAGCTTCCGGCTCCCTTCTACTTCCTCTGATTTAACCGTTTCCAACGGTGAGACCCTGAACCCCCACAGGAGGACAACCAGCCCACCGGATGGATCCAGACTGCCTCCTGGAAGAATCCTTGGGTAAGAACCAGTTTTCTGGGGTGCTCGGAGCTTGCCTGAAGTCTGCAAAAAGCCTCCAGGCCTTTAAAATATATGTAGGAGGAGAAAGGATCTACCTACCCCTCCTTTCTCCCCTTCTGGGATAGGTGCAGAGAGTGAACTTACAACTTACTATGGTTTCCGAGGAGTCCATCACCACAGGGAACCGCAGGCCCTCAAAGATGACTGTTGTCCAGTTTTCTTTACCGTTGACTGCCTCCCTGCTTTCCTCAGAGATTAGTGTAATCCTTCTTATCTCAAAATGGCTGCTGCCTGGCTTCCCACAGAGAAGGCTGTCACCTGGCTTTTCTCAGCAATGACTGCGGCCTGGCTTCCCCAAAAAATGTCCATGGCCTGGCTTCCCTAAAAAATGTCTATTGCCTGGCTTCCCTAAAAAATGTCTGTTGCCGGGCTTTCCTTAGAGATGGCTGTGGCCCAGCTTCCTTCAAAAATGGCTACCACACAGCTTCCCTCACAATGGCTGCCACTCAGGTTCTCTTGGAAATTAGTGCCATCTGACCTCTTAAAAATTGGTGATGCCCAGCTTCCCTCAGGGATGTCCGTTGCCTGGCTTTTCTCAGAAATGGCTGCAGGCTGAATCTCTTCTAAAGTGGCTGCCGCCCGGCTTCCCCACAAAATGGCCACACCGCAGCCCTTTCCAATGACAATGGTGAGACAGGGGCCTGAGTTGGATTCTTGGAGCCAAACTGTCTGAGGTTTTTGGTCCAAGGACAGTCGGGGAGACCATGGCTGTGGAAGCAGGCTGGTCCACCACCCTATTTTCCAACCAACAATCTGGTTTTCACCTGGTTTGTACTGATAAAAGTACAGATGTTCCCTCCCTCCCTCCTTTCCTCCTTCCCTCTCCGGGCCCTCTCCAGAGTTGTGAGTTGATAAAATAATCAATAGTGTGGTTTTAAAATTTACTCCAAGTCTTTTACTAAAAGAGGAGCTTCCCTGAAATCTCCATTGTGGTTAATGCCGGAAGACTGTATCTGCTGGAAAAATGTCGCTTCTCAACTGGCTTTAGAGGGAGAGGAATGGGTGCTCATGGGCTAGATGCTATTTAGCTGGCCAAATGGCTCCGTCAGAGGGGAACAGAGGGGGAAAGAGTGTGGTATCTGCTGACTGACAGTTTAAAAGTTGATGGCAAGGAGGTTCTGTTTAATGTGGAGGTGGTTGGGCTATCCCTGGAGAATCTTGAGGAGTGAGGAAATATGGACTGAACATGTCTGTAGAAAAATGATCACAACAGCAGAGTGAAATATGGACTGAAGTGGAGAGAGACAGGAGGTGGGGTGGTCAGCAAGGAGGCTGTCACAGTAATCAAGAAGGGGTAGGATAAGTTCTTGAATTAATGTGGTAGCAGTTTGGATGATGAGGAAAGGGCAGATTTTAGCAATGTTATGAAGGTTGAACAGGATTTAATTAATTAATCAATAATGGCATTTATTAAGCGCTTACCATGTGCAAAGCACTGTTCTAAGCACTAGGGAGGTTACAAGGTGATCAGGTTGTCCCACGGGGGGCTCACAGTCTTAATCCTCATTTTACAGATGAGGCAACTGAGGCACAGAGAAGTTAAGTGACTTGCCCAAAGTCACAGAGCTGACAGTTGGCAGAGCCAGGGTTTGAACCCATGACCTCTGACTCCAAGGCCCGTGCTCTTTCCACTGAGCCACACTGATTTAGTGACAAATTGAATATGTGAGTTGAATGAGAGAGATGACTCACCAAGGTTACAGGCTTGTGAGACAGGAAGGATAGTGATGCTATCTAAAGTGCTGGGAAAGTCACGGGGAGGACAAAGTTAGGGTGGGAAGATAAGGAGTTCTGTTTGGGACATTTTAAGTTTGAGGTGACAGCAGTTCATCCAAGGAGGAAATGTGAGACTGAAGAGAGGGAGAGAGATCAGGCTGGAGATATAGGTTTGGGTATCATCCGCACAGAGGTGGTAGTTAAAGCCGTGGGAGTGAATTAGTTCTCCAAGGTAGTGGGTGTAAGATGGAGACTAGAAAGGGACCCAGATCTGAACCTTGAGGCAGAGGAGGAGCTCACAGAAGAGACTGAGAATAAGAGACCAGAGAGTTAAGAGGAGAACCAGAAGATGACAGTGTCAGCGAAGTCAAGATTGGATAATGTTTCCAGGAGAAGGAGGGTAGTTGACAGTGTCAAAGACAGCTGAGAGGTCGAGGAGGATTAGGGTGGAGTAGAGGCCGTTGGATTTGGCAAGAAGGAGATCATTGGTGACCTTAGAGAGAACAGTTACTGGGAGCGAAGGGGATGGAAGCCAGAATGGAAGGGGTCAAGGAGAGAATTAGAGGAGAGGATCTTAAGACAGTGGGTGTGGACAATTCACTGAAGGTGTTCGTAGAGGAATGGTAGGAGGGAGTTGGGGAGATAACTGGAGGGGGGCATGAGGTCAAAGGAGGGATTTTTTAGGAGTGGGGAGACATTAGCATGTTTGAAAGCAGTGAAGAAGAAGCCATTGGAGAGCCAATAGTCGAAAATGGCAGTGAGGGAGGGAAGAAGCAGAGGGGCAAGCATTTGTATGAAGGGATGGACTCGGATATACAGGTGGAGGGGGTGGATTTTGAAAAAAGGCAGGAGGTCTCCTCTTGAGATACTCCTGGGAAAGATGGGAGAGTTGAAGGGGTAGAAGGAGGAAGGGACTGGAGAGGAGTAGGAGAGATTTTAGTGAGCTCATGCCTGATGGTTTCAATTTCCAGCACTTAGTATGGTGCCGGGCACATAGTAAAGCCCTTAACAAATACCATAAAAAATTTCTCAATAAAGTTCATGGCCAGATCATTAGGAGCAATAGATGGGTGAGGCGGAGGCAAAGGGGGTTTAAGGAAGGAGTTAAACATCTGAAACCACTGGCAAGAACAGTGCTTTGCACATAGTAAGCGCTTAATAAATGCTATTATTATTATTATTATTATGAGTATGGGAGTTAGTAAGAATGGAGATATAATTTTGTGAGGCAAAGGAGAGGGCAGAGTTAAAGCATGCAAGGATGAATCTGAGGTGGATGAGGTCAGCCTGATCTCTGGATTTCTGCCAGTGGAAATGGAGGTGACACAGGGCTGCAGGTTTGTGGTAGAAGATTCTCGAGGCTGTCTCAATCAATCAATCAATCAATCAATCGTATTTATTGAGCGCTTACTATGTGCAGAGCACTGTACTAAGCGCTTGGAAAGTACGAATTGGCATCACATAGAGACAGTCCCTACCCGATAGTGGGCTCACAGTCTAAAAGGGGGAGACAGAGAACAGAACCAAACATACCAACAAAATAAAATAAGTAGGATAGAAATGTACAAGTAAAATAAATAAATAAATAAATAAACAGAGTAATAAATATGTACAACCATATATACATATATACAGGTGCTGTGGGGAGGGGAAGGCGGTAAGGCGGGGGGGATGGAGAGGGGGACGAGGGGGAGAGGAAAAAAGGGGCTCAATCTGGGAAGGCCTCCTGGAGGAGGTGAGCTCTCAGCAGGGCCTTGAAGGGAGGAAGAGAGCTAGCTTGGCGGATGGGCAGAGGGAGGGCATTCCAGGCCCGAGGGATGACGTGGGCCGGGGGTCGATGGCGGGACAGGCGAGAGCGAGGTACAGTGAGGAGATTAGTGGTGGAGGAGCGGAGTGTGCGGGCTGGGCAGTAGAAGGAGAGAAGGGAGGTGAGGTAGGAGGGGGCGAGGTGATGGAGAGCCTTGAAGCCCAGGGTGAGGAGTTTCTGCCTGATGCGCAGATTGATCGGTAGCCATTGGAGGTTTTTGAGGAGGGGAGTGATATGTCCAGAGCGTTTCTGGACAAAGATAATCCGGGCAGCAGCATGAAGTATGGATTGAAGTGGAGAGAGACACGAGGATGGGAGATCAGAGAGAAGGCTAGTGCAGTAGTCCAGACGGGATAGGATGAGAGCTTGTCTCCCCCTCCAGACTGCCAACTCATTGTGGGCAGGGAACGTGTCTACCAACTCTTTTATATTATAGTTTCCCAAGCACTTAGGGCAGTGCTCTGTACACAGTAAGTACTCAGTGATGGTTTGATTGATTAACAAATAGGATGACTACACTGGTGATTGTTCGTCATTATCATTATTACAATACTCGAAAGATCCTTGTGATGGTTGGGGGGGGGGGGGGCGGGGGAGAAGCAGGTATACCTATCCCCAATTACAGGTGAGGAAACAGAGACCAGGATAGGTTAAATGACTTACCCACCTCGGCCCCTCCTACCTCACCTCCCTTCTCTCCTTCTCCAGCCCAGCTCGTACCCTCCGCTCCTCTGCTTCCGCTAACCTCCTCACTGGGCCTTGTTCTCACCTGTCCCACCATCGACCACTGGCCCACGTCCTTCCCCTGGCTTGTTCCCCTGGCTTCCCCTCCACACATCTGCCAAATCAGCTCTCTTCCTCCCTTCAAAGCCCTACTGAGAGCTCACCTCCTCCAGAAGGCCTTCCCACACTGAGCCCCCGACTTTTCCTCTGCTCCTCCTCCCCTCTCCATCATCCCCACTCCCTCCCTCTGCCCTACCCTCTTCCCCTCCCCACAGCACTTGTGTATATTTGTACACATATATTATTCTATTTATTTTTATTAGTGTTGTGTATTTAGCTATAATTCTATTTATCTATTGTGATGGTATTGACACCTGTCTACTTGTTCTGTTGTCTGTATCCCCCTTCTAGACTGTGAGCCCATTGTTGGGTAGGGACCATCTCTATATGTTGCTGATTTGTACTTCCCAAGCACTTAGTACAGTGCTCTGCACACAGTAAGAGCTCAATAAATACGATTGAATGAGTGACCCAGAAGTCCAGGGGCAGAGGTGGGGCAACCATCCAACATGCCCAACTCTCAGAGCTGGGCTGTTTCTGCTAGACCGTGCAGCTGTAAGCCCTACCTTCTTTTGGCTACCTTTCAGACTTTTCCAGTGATGTGGACCTCATTCTCAATACTCTGGACACGGAAGACAGTGAGGACCTCAATAAGGTAGGACAGGTTAATAAAGTCCTGCACACCTCTTCTCCAATGATGACGCTGAAGAACTGCAAGAGTAGTAATAGTATTTATTGAGTGCTTACTGTGTGCAAAGCACTGTACCAAACGTAGGGAGAGAATGTTCGGAGGGAATTAAAACCCCCGGTCCCTGTCCCTTGGGAGGCTCCTGGTATAGGTTTAGGGTGGGGCGGCCTGGTGACACAGTCATGAGGAAATAGGAAACAGCATAAAAGACCAGGACTGTAGGTTTCACAGTGCAGAATTTTTTTTAAAAATGAACGAAATACTATTTTCCCCCAAATGACTCCTAAGAATATGTTTCCAAGCTCTATACTAAGGTCACCAGCTAGGACATGGTTCCTGTCCCATGTAGGGTTCATGGACTAAGGAGAAGGTAGATATTGTGTGGACTAGTGGATAGGGCATGGACCTGGAGTCAGAAGCACCTAGGTTTTAATCCCAACTGTCACTTCTCTGCTGTGTGATCTTAGGAAGTTACTTCACTTCCGTGGGCCTCTGTTACCTCATCTGTAAAATGGGAATTAAGAGCCTGAGCCCCATATGGGACTGCAAACCCATTGTGGGCAGGGATTGTCTCTCTTTATTGCTGTATGGTACTTTCCAAGTGCTTAGTACAGTACTCTGCACACAGTAAGCCCTCAATAAATACAATTGAATGAATGAATGACTAGGATTGTGTCCAACTTGATTAGCTTTCATCTACCCCAGTGCTTGGCACATGGTAAGTGCTTAAAAAATACCTTAAAGAAATCCATTTTACTTAGAACAGTGTCCTGTGCTTAGAACAGTGCTTGGCACATAGTAAGCACTTAACAAATACCAACATCATCATTATTATTATTATTATTAAGAAACTGAGTCACAGAAAAGTGAAGTGACTTGCCCAGTGTCCCTCAGGTGGCAGTTGACTGAGCTGGTATTCGAACGCAGGTTCTCTTCTCCCTCTTCAAAGCCCTACTGAGAGCTCGCCTCCTCCAGGAGACCTTCCCAGACTGAGGCCCCCATTTCCTCTGCTCCTCCTCCCCTCTCCATCGCCCTGACTCTCTCCCTCGGCTCTACCCCCCCGCCCCACAGCACTTGTGGATATTTGTACATATTCATTATTCTATTTATTTTATTAATGATGTGTAATTATCTATAATTCTATTTATTTTGATGCTACTCATGCCTGTCTACTTGTTTTGTTGTCTGTTTCCCCCTTCTAGACTGTGAGCCCATTGTTGGGGAGGGACCATCACTATATGTTGCCGAATTGTACTTTCCAAGTGCTTAGTACAGTGCTCTGCACACAGTAAGCGCTCAGTAAATACTATTGAATGAATGAATGAATGAAGGTCTCCTGTGACTCCTGGGCCCGGGCTCTTTCCAATAGGCCACACTGCTTCTCTGTTGTTCTCTCTTAATAATAATAATAATAATAATAATAATAATAATAATAATAATGGCATTTGTTAAGCACTTACTATGTGCAAAGCACTGTTCTAAGCTCTGGGGGGGATACAAGATGATAAGGTTGTCCCACGTGGGGCTCACAGTCTTCATCCCCATTTTCCAGATGAGGTAACTGAGGCACAGAGAAGTTAAGTGGCTTGCCCAAGATCACACGGCTGACAAGTGGCTGAGGCAGGATCTTGTACCCCAGCAGACCCCAGGTGAAAATATGGCCGAGTGGCGTTAAAGATGCACGTGCCAATGATAACTCTTGTGTGTCCACAGGAATGCATATACAACTGTTTCATTG
This sequence comes from Tachyglossus aculeatus, assembly GCF_015852505.1. NCBI lineage: Eukaryota > Metazoa > Chordata > Mammalia > Monotremata > Tachyglossidae > Tachyglossus > Tachyglossus aculeatus. The sequence goes on along the minus strand of NC_052068.1, from coordinate 59,648,162 downwards.
CCATTCTCCATGGCGACTACCCCTTGGATGACACAGTTATCCAGAGGATGATCTTCCACGCATCCAAGGACATGCACGACAGTACCGTGAGTTAGGGATTTCCATAATACCAGCCACAGGATTCCCAAGGAGAAACTCTCCTAATGGTCTCCATTTGTCCGGTCTCCATCTTAGATGGAGTCATGGCCCCCTAGCTGCTTCCATACCATTCTTGCTTCCATGGGGTTTCTAGTCAAAGGATCATTACAACAAATGGAACACAAAAATCACTTTTATTTTCCCAAGTGCCAACCCCTTATTTTGTTCAGTCCTCACCACATGCCTGTGAGGCAAGAAGAGGCAGGAATTGTCATCTCCATTACCCAGATAATAATAAAATGTTCAGACCATGTTTCCCCACTCCTCATGAAACTCCAGTTGTTTCCCCTCTTCCTCCGCATCAAAGAAAAAACTCCTCACTGCTGGCTTTAAAGCATTTAATCGCCTTGCTCCCTCCTACCTCACCTCTCTACTCTTCTACTACAACCAGCCCGCACACTTCATTCCTCTAATGCTAACCTTCTCACTGTGCCTCCATCTCTTCTATCTCACCGCTGACCTCTCACTCACATCCTACCTCTGGCCTGGAATGCCCTTTCTCTCTTTATAACAGACAGATAATTGCTCTCCCCCACTTCCAAACCCTATTGAAGGCACATCTCCTCCAAGAAGCCTTCCCTGACTAAACCTTCCTCTCCTCATCTTTCACTCCCTTCTGCGCTGCTCTTACTTGCTCCTTCATTCATCCTCCCTCCCATCCCCACAGCACCCATGTATATATCTATAATTTATTTATTTATATTCATGTCTCTCTCTCCCCCTCTAGACAGTGAGCTCATTATGGGCAGGAATGTGTTTGTTGTTATTATTGTACTCTCCCAAACACATAGTACGGTGCTTTGCACACAGTAAGTGCTCAATAAATATGATTGAATGAATGGTTAAGCACTTACTATGTGCCAAGCACTGATCTAATCATTGGGGTATATAGAAGTTAATCAGGTTGGACACAGCCCCTGTCCTACGTGGGGCTCACACTCTAAGTAGAGGGGAGAAAGATTTAATCTCTGTTTTGCAGGTGAGGGAACTGAGGAACAGAGAAGGTAAGTGACTTGTCCAAGGTCATACAGCAAACAAGTGGCAGAGACAGGATTAGAACCCAGGTCTTCTGACTCCCAGTTCCATGCTCTTCCCACTTGGTCATGCTGATTCTCAAATGAGGAGATTGAGGTGGATGGAGGATAAGTGACCTGATCAAGGTCACTCACTAAAGAGGCCAGTGACTGAGCTGGGGTTAGAACCCAGGCACCCTGGCTCCCAGACTCATATCCCTTCCACGAAAGCTGGCTACCTCCCATGGGATTGGCTAGGTGACCCCTTGCTAGCAAGAACCCTGTTTAAGCAGTGTCAAGGTAAGGAGACAGAGAGAGAGAGAGAGTGTGAATGTGTGTGTGTGTTTGTGAGTGAGCTAGTTGAGTCATCTTGCAGTTTGCGGGTGTGTGAGGATGTGTGTGAGCCAGCTCACAGTTTATGAGGTGTTTGTGTAGCTGTGCAGATGAGCAGCCAGCCATTCCCTGCACTGCAACATCCTATTTCCGAACAACGAATCACTTCCTATCAGTCCATCAATCAGTAGTATTTATGGAGTGCTTACCGTGTGCGCAGCACTGTACTAAGTACTCAGGAGAGTAGAATATAAGAGAATCGGTAGAGCCATTCCATGCCCAAAATGAAACTCCAGTCTAGAGCTCTCCTGAGCTCATGAGAGCTGCCTCAAGAAGAGCACTGTGGGAGATCTCCGGTGTTGAGGACAGCATTCCTCCAGTGATTCCGGGCTGGTTTTCCCCCCAGCACTCTACCTAAATATTCTCCCTCTCCCTCCATGACCATGCTAAGGTGACCCCTGGCAGCCTCATGTCAATACCCCGATACCTGTGCTAGCCAAACTTCCAGCTTGGTGAAAACGCAGGCCTCGTCCCACCCTCATCCTTCCTGGAATTCTTTCAAGGGCTGTGTCAGCCAGTTAGTCGTCATTCAGTCATATGTTTTGAGCACTTACTATGTGAAGAGCACTGTATTAAGTGCTTGGGAGAGTACAATACAATAATAAACACACACACTCCCTGCCCACAACCAGCTTGCAGTCTAGAGGGGGAGACAGACATTAATATAAATAAATAAATTACGGATATGTGCGTAAGTACTGTGGAACTGGGAGGGGGGAATGAATAAAGGGAGAAAATAGGGAGACGTTGAAGGGAGTGGGAGAAGAGCAAAGGAGGGCTTAGTCAGGGAAGGCTTCTTGGAGGAGATGTGCCTTCGATAAAGCTTTGAAACGGGGAGAGTCATTGTCTGTCGGACATTAGGAGGAAGGGCGTTCCAGGCCAGAGGCAGGACATGGCCGAGAGTTTGGCGGCAAGATAGATGAGATGGAGGTGCAGTGAGAAGGTTGGCGTTGGAGGAGCCAAGTGTTCGGGCTGGGTTATAGAACAGAAGCAAGGTGAGGAAGGAGGAGGCAATGTGATCTAGTGCTTTAAAGCAGGTGGTGAGGAGTTTTTGTTGGAGCAGTGATGGATGGGCACCCGCTGGATTTTTTAAAGCCAATGGTGAGGAGTTTTGCTGGGGGGTGTCCCCGTCTGTTCCAGCTGCCCCGAGAAACGCGGATGCTGAGCGGGGACGTGTTGGTGTCCCTGGCCCGGCATAACTTCAACTGTGTCATGTACGAGCTGCAGAAGCACTTCCGCGTCCTGGAGCTACCGGACGAATTCACGGTCCTGGCTCTGGCGGACTTGGCATCCACTTACGGTAGGCTCCTTTCCGGCCCACGTTTCTCATCTCTCTGGGACATGGGCGAGGGGGAAAGAATGCAGCTTTGGGAGGGAAAAAGCCCACAGTCAGGGAGAGCAGCTTTGTTGACGTTAAGGAGGTGGTACCGGGGATGTTACTCGAGGGCCGGGACTATGTCTTCCCCAGTCAGTCAATCAATCAGTGGCATTTATCAAGTGCTTACTGTGTGCAGAGCACTGTACTAAGTGCTTGGGAGAGTACAGTGAAACAGAGTTGGTAGACACGATTCCTACCTCTAGAAGCTGACAGTCTATAGGTGGAGACATTAATAATAGTAATAATGATGGCATTTATTAAGCATTTACTATGTGCAAAGCACTGTTCTAAGCACTGGGGAGGTTACAAGGTGATCAGGTTGTCCCACGGTGGGCTCACAGTCTTAATCCCCATTTTACAGATGAAGGAACTGAGGCACAGAGAAGTTAAGTGACTTGCCCAAAGTCACACAGCTGACAATCGGCAGAGCCGGGATTTGAACCCATGACTTCTAACTCCAAAGTCCGTGCTCTTTTCCACTGAGCCACGCTGCTTCTTGTTAGCAGTGGGTTGCAGTGGATAGAGCCCAGGCCTGGGAGTTGGGAGGTCATGGGTTCGAAACCTGCATCCACCACTTCTCTGCTGTGTGACCTTGGGCAAGTCACTTCACTTCTCCGGGCCTCAGTTACCTCATCTGCAAAATGGGGATTGAGACCGTGAGCCCCACATGGGAAAGAGACTGTGTCCAACCCGATATGCTCGTGTCCACCCCAGTGCTTAGTATGGTGCCTGGCACATAGTAAGTGCTTAACAAATACCATTATTATTATTATTGCAAGTTTTACAGTGGCCTTGTATAGCCTTCTGCACACAATAGGCTCCAGGACAGCTCTCTGCACACAATAGGCTTTCAGTACAGCGCTCTGCCCACAGTTGGCATCCAGGACAGCGTTCTGCACACAGCAGTCATTCAGTACAGCGCTCTGCAAACAGAGGACATTCAGTAAAGCACTCCACACCCTCCTGTGGTGTAGAATTGTTTTCTTTCTAAAAACTAAATCCTGGTGACGGTGCCGTGAAGAGCAGCCCACCCTTTCTTCCCCCACCCTCCTGAGTGGCCCACCCCTCACTCCTCTTTGCTAGCTATGCCCCCTTCACCCTCTGGCCAAGCCCCAGGGATAAGAAAGGGGATGGAGAGGTAGGAGGGTATGATGGGGGCTTGGAAGAGGAGCAAGGCAGGTGCTCTCCCTGGCCCACCCCTGTGCCTGTTTGCCCAGATTTAGCCAGAGCCAGGAGCCACAGGCCATGGTGGGAAGGGGAAGAGGAAAAGGAAGGGAAAGGGGAAGGCAAAAAGAAGGAGGAGAGAAAGGGTGAGGAGAAATTAAGGTGGAGAGAAAGGATGAGGAGAAAGGAAGTGGGAGAGAAGGATAGGCAAAAGGGAAGGGGAAGAGGAAAAGGAAGGGAAAGGGGAAGGCAAAAAGAAGGAGATGACAAAGGCTGAGGAGAAACTAAGGTGGAGAGAAAGGGTGAGGAGAAAGGAAGGCGGAGAGAAAAGGGTAGGAGAAAGAGAAGGGGAAGGACAGAGCTGGGACTGGACTCAAATCAGTCAGCCAGTCCATCGTATTTATTAAGCACTTACTGCGTGCAGAGCACTAATCGCTTGGAAGAGTACAATTTAACAATAAACAGACACATTCCCTGCCCACAATGAGCTTACAGTCTAGAGGGGGAGACAGACATGAATATAAATAAATACATTACAGATATTTATATAAGTGTTGTGGGACTGTGAGCCTGCTGTTGGGTAGGGACCGTCTCTGTATGTTGCCAACTTGTACTTCCCAAGTGCTTAGTACAGTGCTCTACACACAGTAAGCGCTCAATAAATATGATTGAATGAATGAATGAATGGGAAGGGGGATTTAAAAAAGGAGCAAGTCAGGAAGACATAGCAGGGAGTGGGAGAAGAGGAAAGGAGAGCTTAGTCAGGGAAGGTTTCTTGGAAGAGGTGGGCATTCAATGAGGCTTTGAAGGGGGCAAGAGGAATTTTCTCATATCCAAAAGACGGGAGGGCATTGCAAGCCAGAGGCAGGACCTGGGTGAGAGGTCAGCAGAGAGACAGATGAGATGGAGGTACAGTGACAAGGTTGGCATTGGAGGAATGAAATGTGAGGGCTGGGTTGTAGTAAGAGAGTAGTGAGGGGGCAAGGGAAGAAGCAGCATGGCTCAGTGGAAAGAGCCTGGGCTTTGGAGTCAGAGGTCATGGGTTCAAATTCCAGCTCCGCCACTTGTCAGCTGTATGACTTTGGGCAAGTCACTTATCTTCTCTGGGCCTCAGTTACCTCATCTAGAAAATGGAGATTAAGATTGTGAGGCCCCCCGTGGGACAACCTGATCACCTTGTAACCTCCTCAGCGCTTAGAACAGTGTTTTGCACATAGTAAGTGCTTAATAAATGCCATTATTATTATTAAGGGGATTGAGGACTTTAAATTCACAGCAACAACCATGCTTGACTGATAGCAGCTCACAGGGCTGGCATCACTGGGATTCATTTAAATGAAGACAAGCAATATTAGAGTCAGGTGGGAGAGATGGGGGAAATGGGAAGGAGCAAAGTTTGGGGTGCCGGGGAGAGGCAGGAGAATAGCTGGGAACAGGAGAGGGTAGGAAGGGAGTAATCAATCACTCAGTAGTATTCAGTGAGCGTAGAGTTCATTCATTCAGTTCATTCAATCGTATTTATTGAGCGCTTACTGTGTGCAGAGCACTGTACTGAGTGCTTGGGAAGTACAAGTTGGCAACATATAGAGACGGTCCCTACCCAGCAGCGGGCTCACAGTCTGGAGTTCTGTGCTAAGCACTTGGGAGAGTACAATAGAACAGAGTTGGCAGACACATTCCCTGGCCCACAGTGAGCTGCCAGTCTAGAGGAGGGACAAGAGGAGAAGAGGCAGAGAGGAAATTGACTTACCTACCGTGATTGGATGTAACACTGGGCTAATTGCTGAGGCTTTATTTGTTCTTTTAAAATGATGTTTAAGTGCTTACTATGTGTCAAGCACTGGGGCACTGTACTAAAGTAATAATAATGGTACTTATTAAATATTGTACAAAGAGCCAGGGTAAGTAGAAGATTTTCAGACTGGACACACTTCCTGTCCCACTTGGCATTTGCAGTATAAGGGAGGGGAAGAACAGGAATCTGATAACAGTTTTATGTAACGAGGAAGCAGTATGACAGTGGAAAGAGCACGGGCTTGGGAATCAGAGGACATGGGTTCTAATCCTGTCTCCGCAACTTGTCTGCTGTGTGACCTTGAGCAAGTCACTTTACTTTTCCGTGCCTCAGTTACCTCATCTGTAAAATGGGGATAAAGACTGTGAGCCCCACCTGGGACCATATGATTACCCTGCATCTACCCCAGTGCTTAGAACAGTGCTTGGCACATAGTAAGCGCCTAACAAATGCCGACATTATTTTTAATGAGGAAACTGAAGCCCAGAGAGGTCGAGTTACCCAAGGCCACCCAGCAGGAGAATGGCAGAGCAAGACTAGAATGCAGGTCTTCTGGCTCCCAGGCTTGGGCTCTATTCACTAGGCCACTCTACCTCTTAGTGTATGGGACATTTTCAGGTGGCCCATCTTGTGTGAGGGGATGGGGGAGTGTGGGTCAGGAGGGAGGGTTGGTACTCAGAGTACGTTTTTAAGGAAAAGATTGCTTCAGCCTAAGGATGTAACACGGGTCTCCCCTGCATCACTGTTTTTCTCTTCCCAGTGTCCCAAAGCATCCCGTTCATGACCCTGATCCTGGTCACCCTGCAGACCATGCTGCGCCTGGCTGACGACGAAAAGATGAGAGGAGCGTTCTGCATCGGTGCGGAGTTGGAGATATTCCTTTCCCTTACAGAACGAGCCCTTAAGCACATTCACCAAGAAACTCATCCACGGTTCACATTTCTATTCACTGAAAATCATGGTGAAGTCATTCCCAGCCTTGTCTTCCCTCTCCTCTCCCCTCTCCCCCACAAATCGTAGCTCTGGGAAAGGTGGTTGGATTTCAGGGTTGAGTCAGTCTAGAATGAGAAAGTGGAATCTTGGTAAAGGAATTGCTTGCCTTTGAGCCTGGCAATGTCATATCATAAAATCCCAGCTAGGAAGGAAAATACAGAGGTGGCTGTTCTCCTCCTGCCTCCTGCCCCCAGGCAGAAGTTTTTTGGGTTTTTATTATTAGTGATATTTGTTAAGTATTTACTATGTGCCAGGCACTGGGGTAGATACAAGTTAATCGGGTTGGACACAGTCCATGTCCCTCATGGGACTCACAGTCTTAAACCTCATTTTCCAGATGAGGGAACTGAGGCACAAAGAAGTGAAGCGACTTGCCCAAGGTCATCCAGCCGACAAGTGACGGAGCCGGGATTAGAACCTAAGTCCTTCTGACTTCCAGCCCACGCTCTATCCACTAGGCCATGCTGCTGGAAGCAGGTTTTAATTTCGCACAGATTTACAGGAAAGCGTGCCTTCGGGCATCTCTGGCAAACATGGGCTCATGATTAAGAGAAGCAGCGTGGTTTAGTGGAAAAAGCACGGGCTTGGGAGCCAGAGGTCACGGGTTCTAATTCCTGCTCCACCACTTGTCAGCTGTGTGACTTTGGGCAAATCACTTCACTTCTCTGTGCCTCAGTTACCTCATCTGTAAAATGGGGATGAAGACTGTGAGCCTCACATGGGACAACCTGATTACCTTGTATCTACCCCAGCACTTAGAATACTGCTTGGCATATAGTAAGTGCTTAGCAAATCCCATCATTATTATTTTATTATTATTACTATTAACTGCATGCTGCGGAGGCCTCCTGCCCCCTCATGATTTGAAACCAGCCCAGGTTGCACTGAGTCTTTATTCTGGTGCTTATCTTGCTGCTTCTTTTGACTTTTCCATACAGCTGCTGACAGGCAGACGGGCATTTGGGCAGACCATCCTACCATCCAGCCGTTGTAAGAGGGAGTGCTCTCCTGAGCAGAGGCCTGATGAAAATCCGGGTGAAAAGAGGCCAGCACAGAAACAGAGGCAGGCCCCATAGGAAGCAAAGCGATCAGTGCCACAGGGATCTACAATTTCCTGTACACAATACAGGAGAGGGCACTTCATAACAATAACTGTGGCATTTAAGCACTTACTATGTGCCAGGAACTGAACTAAGCGCTGGGGTGGATACTAGAAAATCAGGTTGGACTTAGTCCCTGTCCCGCATGTGGCTCACAGTCTTATTCCCCGTTTTACAGATGAGGTAACTGAGTCCTAGAGAAGTTAAGTGATTTGCCCAAGTCACACAGCAGACAAGTGGCAGAGCCAGGATTAGAACCCACGACCTCTGACTCCCAAGCTCGGGCTCTTTCCACTAAGCCATGCTGCTTCTTGATGATGATGGCATTTGTTAAGCACTTACTATGTGCAAAGCACTGTTCTAAGCGCTGGGGGGGTTACAAGGTGATCAAGTTGTCCCACATGGGGCTCACAGTCTTAATCCCCATTTTACAGATGAGGTAACCGAAGCTCAGAGAAGTTAAGTGACTTGCCCAAGGTCATGCAGCAGACATACGGCGGAGCCGGGATTCAAACCCATGACCTCTGACTCCCAAGCCTGGGCTCTTTCCACTAAGCCATGTTGCTTCTTGATCTGAATCAATCAATTGTATTTATTGAGTGCTTACTGTGTGCAGGGCTCTGTACTAAGTGCTTGGGAAAGTGCAATACAACACTGTAACAGTGCCATTCCCTGCCCACAGTAAGCTTACATTCTAGCCCTGGCTGTCACCTATCTATCCCCTCTAGAATGTAAGCTCGTTGTGGGCAGGGAATGGCTCTGTTATAGTGTTGTTTTGTACTCTCCCAAGCGCTTAGTACAGAGCCCTGCACACAGTAAGCACTCAATAAATACAATTGATTCATTGATTAATTATCCATCTCTTAGTCTAGCTATCAGTGGTATTTATTGAGCACCTCCTATCTGCAGAGCACTGTAGTAAGCACTTGGGAGAGTACAACAGAATGAGTTCACATGTTCCCTGCCCATAATGAGCTTACAGTTTAGAGAATAACACCTCTGTGCCATTCCTCAAATGTCATCTCTAATAATAATAATGATAATGGTCGTGGGTTCTAATCCCAGCTCTGTCACTTCTCTGCTGGGTGGCCTTGGGCAAGTCACTTCACTTTCCAGCCCAGTGCTTAGTACAGTGCCTGGCCCATAGTGAGCAGTTAACAAATGCCATAATTATTATTGTAGTATCTGTTCAGTGCTTCCTCTGTGTTTATCTCTCTTGAAAATGCAGCTCTGGAGAAATTCAGCAAAGCCATTGAGGAGTACATCAAGAAATGGCAGGAATTTCCATACCCCAGAATGGACATCAACCGCTTCTTGGATAAGATCTTCATGATATTTTGCCACATTATGGACAACTGGGTCCCACGGGCCGCCTCTCCTGTGGTAAGTGAGTTGGGAGCGGTCGGGCCCGGTTCTCATTGCAGGGTTTGCTTTGCTGTCCCGGTTCCACAGTTCCGTACCACCAAAAGAACCGGGTTACTCTCCGTCCTTCCGCCAGGTAGTGACTTTGGCACGGACTAAAGTATGTCTAGTTCTCCTCAGGAAAGGCCTAAAGACCAAAGCAGGTGGCACCATCACCGTTACGGGGTGGCAGTGTAGCCTGGTAGAGAGAGCTTGGGACTGGGTGGCTCACAGCCCCATTTCGAGGCCCAAATCCACCATGGGTGTACTGTGTGCCCTTGGCCCAGTCACTTACACCGCATCAGGTCCTCAGTTTCCTCAGACGTAAAATGAGGCCTCAATGGGGTGAGGACCATACCCAATCTCATAGCCCCATATCTGCAGGACAGCAGGAGAATTAGAAGCAGGAAAGAGCACTCTCCTGGGAGTCGTAGGGCCTGAATTCTAATCCTGGCTCTGCCAATTACTAGCTATATGACCTTGGGCAAGTCACGTAACTTCTCTGGGCGTCAGTTTCCTCAACTGTAAAATGGGGATTAAATATCTGTTTTCCGTCTTGTTTAAGCTGTGACCCTCATGTGACACAGGGACTGTGTCCGATCTAATTAACTCATACCTACCCCAGTGCTTAGAACAGTGTTTGACACGTAAACACTTAATAAATACCATTTAAAAAAAAATGAAGGGCTGGCTTCCATCATGGCTTGAAATGGAGCTGACCTAATGAATGTTCTCCCTTGCCTCTGAGTTCTCCTCATCCTGGGAGTAATAGTGGTAGTAGTGGTAACATGAGTCATAAGGGTCATCGTAGCATTTAGTGAGTGCCCTCTTGGTGTACCAGGCTCTTTGGAAGACTGGAATCATTTATTGAACCCTTAGTCTATGCAGAGTGCTGCATTGAGCATGAAGCATTTGGCCTAATAGATATAGCCCAGGCCTGGAAATCAGAGGATCTGGGTTCTAATTCCGGCTCTGCCACATGTCTACTGGGTTACCTAGGGCAAGTCGCTTCATTTCCCAGGCCTGGGAATCAGAGGATCTGGGTTCTAATCCCGGCTCTGCCACATGTCTACTGGGTTACCTCGGGCAAGTCACTCCATTTCTCTGTGCCTCAGTTACCTCATCTGTCAAAGGGGGATTAAAATTGTAAGCCCCATTTGGGACAGGGAGTGTGTCCAATTCCATTTGCTTCTATCCACTCCAGTGCTTAGAGCAGTACCAGGCACGTAGTAAGCGCTTAAAAAGTATCACAATTATTATTACCACTACTATAATTCATTCATTCATTCAGTCATATTTACTGAGCGCTTACTGTGTGCAGAGCACTTTACTAAGCGCTTGAGAAATACAAATCGGCAACATATAGAAACAGACCCCACTCAACAACGGGTTCACAGTCTAGAAGGGTGAAGTGAAGGAGACACAAGGAGCTTGCAGTCTAATGGGGGAGATGAACGTAAAAATATTCTCAGATAGAGAGGTCAAAAGTAAATAAGTGAGTGGTATACATGAGTGCTAAGGAGTGGGTAAATAAGTTCCTCAGTGCTAGAGCTGGCTGAAGGGATGATACGGCTCAGGGGGCTGGAAAATCAGTCCGGGAAAGCTGATTGGAGGAAGGATTGGAAGAAGGATTTTAGGAGGGATGGGAATGTGGAAAGAGCTGGGGTCTGTTAGTTTTTGTTTTGGTTTTTTTATGGCATTTGTTAAGCACTTACTGGTTGCCAGGCAATGTTCTAAGCACTGGGGTAGATACAAGCTAATCAGGTTGGACACAGTCCCTGACCCACATGGGGCTTCCAGACTTATCCCCATTTTCCAGATGAGATAACTGAGGACCAGAGAAGTGAAGTAACTTGGCCAAAGTCCCCCAGCAGCCAAGTTTCAAGTGCATGATCTAGCCAGCAGGACCTCCCTGCTTTCCTCGTTGGTTGAGGGGCGGGAGGGAGTTCCCAGCTGGGGGATGGCATGAAGCCTCTCCAGCGCTTAGAACAGTGCTTTGCACATAGTAAGCGCTTAACAAATGCCATCATTATTATTATTATTATTATTAGGGTTAGGGTACACCATCTCTGGTGGGCAGCGGTAAGAGGGGAGGATCTGCAGCCCTCCTCAGGGGAGGCAGGCTGTTAATCCCCTGAGGTCTCAGGGGGCTTCCTTTTGTGCAGACCAGCCTGGCGGTCATCAAGGCTTACGGCCCATCCATCTCCTTGCTGCTTCACCGGGAGGAACTCCGGGAGTTTTCCCTGAGCCAAGTGCCCTGGCTTCTTGCTCAGTACAAGGACACAGAGACAGACTTCTTTGTCAGCCAGGTGAGGAAAGGACACCTGCTCAAGGGCAGGGTCTTTACTTCATTTATTTTCATTCATTCAATCGTATTTATTGAGGGCTTACTGTGTGCAGAGCACTGTACTAAGCGCTTGGGAAGTACAAGTCAACAACATACAGAGATGGTCCCTACTCAACGACGGGCTCACAGTCTAGAAGGGGGAGACAGACAATAAAACAAAACATGTAGACGGAATAGAATTATAGCTATATGCACAGCATTAACAAAATAAATAGAATAGTTAATATGCACAAGTAAAATAAATAGAGTAATAAATCTGTACAAATATATACAAGTGCTGTGGGGAGGGGAAGGAGGTAGGGCGGGGGGATGGGGAGGAGGAGAGGAAAAAGGGGGCTCAGTCTGGGAAGGCCTCCTGGAGGAGGTGAGCTCTCAGTAGGGCTTTGAAGGGAGGAAGGGAGTTAGCTTTTCATTCATTCAATCGTATTTATTGAGGGCTTACTGTGTGCAGAGCACTGTACTAATCGCTTGGGAAGTACAAGTTGGCAACATATAGAGACGGTCCCTACCCAATAGCGGGCTCACAGTCTAGAAAGCTTAGTTAGCTTGGCGGATGGGTGGAGGGAGGGCATTCCAGGCCAGGGGAAGGACGTGGGCTGGGGGTCGACGGTGGGACAGGTGAGAATGAGGCCCAACGAGGAGGTTAGCGGCAGCAGAGGAGCGGAGGGTGCGGGCTGGGCTGTCGATGGTGGGGATTGGGCAGGGCTCCCGGGGGTTGGCCGTGTGGATTGTCCCAGCAGAGAGGGCCCTGCAGCCAGCGGGGAGGGGCCTAATAGTCGTCCGATCGATCGATCAGTCAGTGGCTCCATCAGCTTTGAGGCGCTCCATCAGTTCTCCCCCTCCTGCTTCACCCCGCTGCTCTCCTACTACAACCCAACCAGTACACTTTGCTTCTCTGATGCCAACCTTCTCACCATACCTCCATCTTGTCCATCTCACTGCAGACCCCTTGCCCACATCCTCCCTCTGTTCTGGAATGCCCTCCCTCTCCATATATGCCTTAGAACCCCTCTCCCCACCTTCAAATCCCTCCTAAAATCACACCTCCTCCAAGAGGCCCTCCCTGATTAACCCCTCATTTCCCCATTCTACCCTCACTGCCCTCTGAATTTCCTGTGCACTCAAGACTGTACCCCTTAAGCACTTTGATCTCTATGCGGGTGATTCCCAAATCCGCTTCTCCAGCCCTGATCTCTCTCCTTCTCTGCAGTCTCACATTTCCTCCTGCCTTCAGAGCATCTCTACTTGGAAGTCCCGCCCACACCTCTAACTTAACATGTCCAAAAGAGAACTCCTTATCTTCCCACCCAAACCCTGTCCTTCTCCTGACTTTTCCATCACTGTAGGCAGCACCACCATACTTCCTGTCTCACAATCTGTAACCTTGGTGTTATCCTTGACTCCTCTCTTTCATTCAAAGAAGCAGTGTGGCTCAGTGGAAAGAGCCCGGGCTTTGGAGTCAGAGTTCATGTGTTCAAATCTTGGCTCCGCCAATTGTCAGCTGTGTGGCCTTGGGTAAGCCACTTAACTTCTCTGGGCCTCAGTTACCTCATCTGTAAAATGGGGATTAAGACTGAGCCCCCCGTGGGACAATCTGATCAACTTGTAACCTCCCCAGTGCTTAGAACAGTGATTTGCACATAGTAAGCAGTTAATAAATTCCATCATTATTATTATTCAACCCTCAACCCACATATTCAATCTGTCACTAAATCCTGTTGGTTCAATCTTTACAACATTGCTAAAATCCATCCTTTCCTCACCATCTAAAGTGCTATGCCATTAATCCAAGCATTTATCCCATCCCATCTTGATTATTGCTTAATCCAAGCATTTATCCCATCCCATCTTGATTATTGCTTCAACCTTCTTTGCTGACCTCCCGTCTCTCCCCACTCCAGTCCATACTTCACTCTGCTGCCCAGATCATTTTTCTACACAAATGTTTTGTCCATGTTTCTCCACTCCTCAATAATAATATTATTTGTTAGGGACTTACTTTGGGCCAGGCACTGAATAACTCTGGGGTGGATACAAGCAAATCGGGTTGGACACATTCCCTGTCCCACGTGGGGCTCACTGTCTCAATCCCCATTTTACAGATGAGGTAACTGAGGTGCAGAGAAGTGAAGTGACTTGCCCAAGGTCACACAGCAGACAGGTGGCTGGGCCTTCAATAAGACTTAGAAGGTGGGGAGAGTGATTGCCTGTCAGATATGAAGAAGAAGGGTGTTCCAGGCCAGAGGGAGGATGTGGGTGAGAAGTTGGTGGCGATCATAGACAAGATCAAGGTACGGCGAATACGTTGGCACAGTGGATAGAGCACAGGCCCGAGTGGCAGAAGGTCATTGGTGTTCTAATCCCGGCTTTCCCACATGTCTGCTGTGTGACCTTGGGCAAGTCACTTCACTTCTCTGTGCCTCAGTTTCCTCATCTGTAAAATGGGGGTTGAGACTGTTAGCCCACATGGGACAGGGACTGTGTCCAATCTGATTTGATTGTGTCCAACTCAGTGCTTAGTACAGTGCCTGGCACACAATAGGCACTTAAATACCACAGTTCGTATTATCTCCTCCAAGAGTCTTTCCCTGACTAAACCTTCATTTCCTCTTCTCCAACTCCCTTCTGCATCACCCTAGACTGTGAGCCCGTTGTTGGGTAGGGACCGTCTCTATATGTTGCCAACTTGTACTTCCCAAGTGCTTAGTACAGTGCTCCGCACACAGTAAGCGCTCAATAAATACAATTGAATGAATGAATGAACCCTGCTTTCCTCTTGTGATTCACCCCTTCCTAGCCCCACAGCCTTTAAGCTGTCTGTGGGCAGGGATCGTGTCTACCAACTCTGGTATATTGCACTCTTTCAAGTCCTTAGTACAGTGCTCTGCCCACAGTAAGTGCTTAATAAATATAATTGATTGATTGATAAATGAACTGCTCCACAGGGCCGCCACCAGCCGGGTTAAGCCATCTTCTCTTTCAGAGTCTGAAACAGATTCTGGCCGCTGCTGCTGATTATGGAATTTGCCTTCCAAAGACCATCCGGCAACCAATCTTTACTGAACTACACTCTCGGGTAAGAAGGCCCCGAGACCAGATCTCGGTTTCTTAGGGGATCACTTACTGTTTGCACTTGTAATTGCCCGCAGGATGCATTCTGTACTCTCCCAAGCTCCTACTACAATGCTCTGCACACAGCATGCGCCTGCTTAGTGGAAAGAGCACGGGCTTGGGAGTCGGAGGTCATGGGTTCTAATCTCTGCTCCGCCACATGACTGCTGTGTGACCTTGGGCAAGTCACTTAACTTCTCTGTGCCTCAGGTCCCTCATCTGTAAAATGGGAATTAAGACTGTAAACCCCACCTAGGACAATCTGATCACCTTGTATCTACCTCAACACACAGTACAGTGCTTGGCACATAGTAGAAGCAGCGTAGCTCAGTGGAAAGAGCACGGACTTTGGAGTCAGAGGTCATGGGTTCACATCCCGGTTCTGCCGATTGTCAGCTGTGTGACTTTGGGCAAGTCACTTCACTTCTCTGGGCCTCAGTTCCCTCATCTGTAAAATGGGGATTAAGACTGTGAGCCCCCTGTGGGACAACCTGATCACCTTGTAACCTCCCCAGCGCTTAGAACAGTGCTTTGCACATAGTAAGTGCTTAATAAATGCCATCATTATTATTATTATCATTAAGTGCTTAACAAATGCCATCATCATTATTATTATTATTACTAAATATCACAGATTGATTCTGTTTGCTTTGATCTCTCTCTCTCTCTCTCTCCCTCTCTCCCTTTTATAGATTTGCAAACCCCCTCTCCCACGGATAGAGGAAAATGAGATGGAAGCTGCCTGTTGCTTCCTCTTTCTGGGTAAAAGGAGAATGGGCCACAGAGATTAGTTTCTCCATTTTTCTCCACCAAGTCCTTTCATGATTTTGTAAATCATCCCTTCTCAGCCTGCCAGGGGTACCCTGTGGCTGTAATGCTCTTAGAGCTGGTAACATTTTCAGGGTAGGGACTCGAGAGCTGAAAAGCTTTCCAACTCTCCCTCTCATCTCCGGTCAAGGACCTTGGCTGCAGAGAAGGCTGGGCAATTTATGCCCAGCATGAGGGCTGGCACGGAACTCGGGAATATGCCCTGCTGGGGAATAGTGCCAGGGTCTGGGACTTGCTTCCTCTATTGAGAAGCAGCATGGCCTAGTAGATAGAGCACTGGGAATCAGAAGGACCTGGGTTCTAATCCCGACTCCACCACTTGTCTGCTGTGTGACCTTGGGTAAGTCACTCCACTTCTCTGACCTTCGGTTCCCTCATCTATAAAATGGGGATTAAGTCTGTGAGCCCCATGTGGGACAGGGACTATGTCCAACCCAATTTGCTTGTATCTACCTATCTATTAGATGCTAATATAATCCAATTTGCTTGTATCTATCTATTATTAAGCTTAGAACAGTGCCTGGCACGCAGTAAGTGCTCAACAAATACCCTAATTATCCATTATTATGGTGTGCAGAGCACTGGAATAAGCATTTGGGATAAAATAGGACTCAAAAACCTGGCCCTCAGGAAGCTTACAATTCAGAGTCAGGCAAGAGGGAGCAAGAAGATCAACAGACACAACTGGCAACAGCAAGAGCATTATTCTGATGGCAGTGGACCACAGAACAGCGCTTGGCACATATTAAGCGCTTAACAAATACCATAATTGGTAGTAGTAGTAGTAGTAATAGTAGTAGTAGTAGTAGTAGTAGTAGTAGTAGTCAGCCTTCAGCTGCCTCTGCCCAATCTGGGGAAGCTGTGAGATCGTTATGGGCAGGGAACATGCCTGTTTCTGTTATACTGTACTCTCCCAAGTGCTTAGTACAGTGCTTTGCACCCAATAATAATAATTATTATTATTATTATGACACTTGTTAAGCACTTACTATATGCCAAGCACTGTTCTAAGCACTGGGTTAGATATAAAGTAGTCCCTGTCCCACACAGTGCTCACAGTCTTAATCCCCACTTTACAGATGAGGGAACTGAGGGCCAGAGAAGTAAAGTCTTGCCCAAGATCACACAGCAGACATGTGGCGGAGCCGGGATTAGAACCCATGACCTTCTGACTCCTAAGCCCAGGCTCCATCCACTAAGCCATGCTGCTTCTCCTATAATTGCATGAATGAATGACTGAAGGAAGGGAGGAAGGAATGAATGCTCTGTTAGGATGGATCAGGGCTGGGGTGGCAGGGCCCTGCATCCTCCTTGGGGCTCCGTGCTAGGGGCTCAGCCTGGGACAGCGGGCAGCGTGAGGTGGTCAGCGATCCAGGGAGGCCCCGCTCACCTGGCCGGTGACGGATCTGAGGCCCGGGTGCCGCCGCCGGGCGGGATTTAACACCCTGCAGCCCGCTCCAACACGGCAGACCTGCTGGAGTTCTATGACGACGTGATGAGGAGCAGCCACGAAGCCGTGCGTGTGGGGACGCTTGCTTTGCTGAGGTCGGCCGTCTGTATCAACGGTAAGGACGTGGGACAGCCAGAGGGGCCTAGTGGAAAAAGGGTGGGCATGGAAGTCGAAAGACCTGCGTTCTCATCCCGACTCCACCACCCGGCCTGCTGGGGCCCCACGGGCAAGTCACTTCACTTCTCTGGGCCTCAGCTACCTCATCTGCAAGTTGGGGATTCAAGGCCCGTTCTCCCTCATTCATTCATTTGTATTTATTGAGTGCTTACTATGTGCAGAGTACTGTGCTAAGAACTGGGAGAGTACAATGCAACAATAAACAATAATAATAATGATGGCATTTATTAAGCACTTACTATGTGCAGAGCACTGTACTAAGAACTGGGAGAGTACAATGCAACAATAAACAATAATAATAATAATAATGGCTTTTATTAAGCACTGACTATGTGCAAAGCACTGTACTAAGAACTGGGAGAGTACAATGCAACAATAAACAATAGTAATAATAATGATGATGCCATTTATTAAGCACTTACTATGTGCAAAGCACTGTACTAAGAACTGGGAGAGCACAATGCAACAATAAACAATAATAATAATGATGGCATTTATTAAGCACTTACTATGTGCAGAGCACTGTACTAAGAACTGGGAGAGCACAATGCAACAATAAACAATAATAGTAATGATGATGGCATTTATTAAGCACTTACTATGTGCAAAGCACTGTACTAAGAACTGGGAGAGCGCAATGCAACAATAAACAATAATAATAATGATGGCATTTATTAAGCACTTACTATGTGCAGAGCACTGTACTAAGAACTGGGAGAGCACAATGCAACAATAAAAATAATGATGGCATTTATTAAGCACTTACTATGTGCAAAGCACTGTTCACTTGTAACCGGGGAGGTTACAAGATGATCAGGTTGTCCCACGGGGGACTCGCAGTTTTAATCCCCATTTTCCAGATGAGGTAACTGAGGCACAGATAAGTTAAGTGACTTGTCCAAAGTCTCACAGCTGACAATTGGCGGAGTCGGCATTTGAACTCATGACCTCTGACTCCAAAGTCCGTGCTCTTTTCACTGAGCCATGCTGCTTCTCATTCCCTGTCCACGTGACAGTGACAATGACACGTCAATGTGACAGTGACATTTCCTGCCCACAATGAGCTCACAGTCTAGAGTTGGGGAGACAGACATTAATCCAAGTAAATGAAATTACTGATATGCCCTCCTACTTGGACTGTGGGAGGGAACAGTGTCTGACTTCTAGACTGTGAGCCCGTTGTTGGGCTTCTCTATATGTTGCCGACTTGTACTTCCCAAGTGCTTAGTACAGTGCTCTGCACACAGTAAGCACCCAATAAATATGATTGAATGAATGAATGAATGATTATCGTGTATCTATGCTGGAGTTAATAGATTTTTTGGCACTTAATAAGCACTTAAAGTACAGAGTTATTTATCAGTACTATCATTAAACTCAGAACACACCTTGCCCATTCCCTACTTCACTGAACAATAATGATGGTATTTGTTAAGCGCTTACTATGTGCCAAGCACTGTTCTGAGCGCTGGGGTAGATACAAGGTAATCAGGTTGTCCCACGTGAGGCTCACAGTCATTCTACAGATGAGGAAACTGAGGCCCAGAGAAGTGAAGTGACTTCCCCAAAGTCACCCAGCTGACAAGTGGCAGAGCTGGGATTAGAACCCATGACCTCTGACTCCCAAGCCCGGGCTCTTTCCTCTAAGCCACGCTGCTTAATAATAATAATAATGGCATTTATTAAGCGCGTATTATGTGCAAAGCACTGTTCTAAGCGCTGGGGGATACAAGGTGATGAGGTTGTCCCATGTGGGGCTCACAGTCTTCATCCCCATTTTACAGATGAGGGAACTGAGGCACAGAGAAATTAAGTGACTTGCCCAAAGTCACACAGTTGACAAGTGGCGGAGTCGGGATTTGAACCCATGACCTCTGACTCCAAAGCCCGGGCTCCTTCCCACTGAGCCATGCTGCTTCTCAAACAGTTATTTGCATCCAGTGGAAGCCAGTGGATCCCCTCTCAGGGTCACACCTGGAGAGTTTCCAGTCCTCTACCAGTCTCGACTACGGGAGGGAGAGCCAAGAAAAGGCCTACCCATTCCATTCCTAGCTTGGACAGTGGCTAGCGAGTGGAAGGCCATCTGCTACAAGTCAAAACTCACCCGTGCTGGGCAGCGGCGGCAGGGAGAGAGTCAAGAGTGGAGCTTCGAGTTTACTGTGAGGAAGGAGGTAATAATAATAATAATAATAATTTTGGTATTTGTTAAGCACGTACTATGTGCCAAACACTGTTCTAAGCGCAGGGGAGGATACAAGGTGATCAGTTTGTCCCACATGGGGCTCACAGTCTTAATCCTCATTTTCCAGATGAGGTAACTGAGGCCCAGAGAAGTGAAGTGACTTACCCAAAGTCACACAGCTGAGAAGTGGCAGAGTGGGGATTAGAACCCATGACCTCTGACTCCCATGCCTGTGCTCTTTCCATTGAGCCACTCTGCTTCTCTATGGTAATGGTAAACCAATTCTGGATTTTTTACCAAGAAAACACTATGGATCCGCTACCAGAACAACTGCAAATGGTGTGCAGGGCGTTCTGGGAGAGATGGAGAAGCAGCGTGGCTCAGTGGAAAAGAGCACGGGCTTTGGAGTCAGAGGTCATGGGTTCAAATCCCGGCTCCACCACTTGTCAGCTGTGTGACTTTGGGCAAGTCACTTCACTTCTCTGGGCCTCAGTTCCCTCATCTGTAAAATGGGAATGAAGACTGGGAGCCCCACGTGGGACAACCTCATGACCTTGTATCCCCCCAGCGCTTAGAACAGTGCTTTGCACATAGTAAGTACTTAATAAATGCCATCATTATTATTATTATGTGTCCGCGGTGTCGCTATGGGTCGGATACAACTCGACAGCATAAGACAAGACAAGGAGGCCAGTTGAGGCCCAGTAGAAGCAGCGTGGTTCAGTGGAAAGAGGCCAGATTTGGGAATCAGAGGTTGTGGGTTCTAATCCCGACTCTGCCACTTTGCTGTGTGACCTTGGGCAAGTCACTTCACTTCTCTGTGCCTCAGTTACCTCATCTGTAAAATGGGGATGAAGACTGTGATCCCCACGTGGGACAACCTGATTACCTTGTATCCACCCCAGCGCTTAGAACAGTGCTTGGCACATAGTAAGCACTTGATACCAACATTATTATTATTACAACACTCCACACACAAAGTCGCAATGCTGCTATTTATTGAGTGCCCACTGGGTGCAAAGCAATGTACTAAGCGGGCTGAAAGGTACAACAGGAAGAGGCGTGGCTCAGTGGAATGAGCCCGGGCTTTGGAGTCAGAGGTCATGGGTTCAAATCCCAGCTCCACTAGCTGTGTGACCTTGGGCAAGTCACTTAACTTCTCTATGCCTCAGTTACCTCATCTGTAAAATGGGGATTGACTGTGAGCCCCACGGGGGACAACCTGATCACCTTGTAACCTCACCAGCGCTTAGAACAGTGCTTTGCACATAGTAAGCGCTTAATAAATGCCATTTAAAAAAAACCAACAAAAAAACCAGGAAGGCACACAGTCCCTTCCCAAAAGGAGCTTACCCTCTAACAAGAGAGACAGGCATAAAAATATAAGTAATCAAAATAAATAATTGAATGTGCAATTGAATGAGCACCTTCACAAGTCATCTGGATGGGTATAAATAAAAACGTAAGTTCTAGAGACAGCTGGTAAATTGATCTGTTGAAGAAATTCATTAAGGAAGAGTTTTGGAAGACATCCAGTACATTGCTCTGCGAACAGTAGGTACCTAGGCTCACGACTGATTTGGATGGCTCTATCTGTGAATATTTTTTTTGTTTGTGACAGGAAAGTGAAAGGGATTAGGATGAACTGTGTAGTGGCCTGAAAGTCAGAGGACCTGAGTTCTAATCCCGTTTCCTCTTCTCCCACTCCCTTCTGCAGCGCCTTGACTTGCTCCCTTTATTCATCCCCCTCCCAGCCCCACAGCACTTATGTTCATATCTGTTATTTTATTTGTTTATACCAGTGCCTGTTTCCCTCTGGACTGTAGACTGTAAACTCGTTGTGAGCAGGGAATGTGTTTGTTATATTGTTCTATCGTACTCTCCCAATCGCCTAGTACAGTTCTCTGCACACAGTAAGCACTCAGTAAATAGGATTGACTGACAAACTGACTAATCCTGGCTCTGCCACTTATCTGCTGTTCTTGGCAAATAATAAACCCTGAGCAGATACCCTAATGACTAATTGTTAGTAGTGTTATAATTGCCAGTTATTATCAATTGCCAATTGATGATTCCGTTGTAACTGTATGTATTGGACGATCAGTCCTGCATAATCCTTATTAACTTGAGAAGCAGAATGACCTGCTGGATAGCACACGGGCCTGGCAGTTAAAAGGATCTGGGTTCTAATTCCGGCTCCACCACTTGTCTGCTGTATGACCTTGGGCACCCTTAATTTCTCTGCACCTCAGTTACCTCATCTGTAAAATGGTGATTAAGACTGTGAGCCCCACGTGGGATAAAATGAGGATTAAGACTGTGAGGGTCAGGAACTGTATTCAGAGTGATTTGTTTGTATCTACTCCAGCATGTAGAACGGTGCTTGACATATAGGAAGCGCTTAACAAATACCATCATCATTAACTAGTGTGTGTCCCCTCCCTTTCTTTCAGAGCCCAAGATGCGGAATTACGTCGTTCTGGTGGAGAAGACTGTCAAATCCACCCTCGGAGATCCTCGGAACAGGGTAGGAGAATGGGCTGACACAGTCCTGGAGTCTCCTTAGTTACCGGAACCCCACACCACCTGCGTAGAAGCAACCAGACCTAGTGGGAAGATCACAGGCCTGACAGTCAGGGAACCTGAATTCTAATCTCGTCTCTGACACTCATCTTGGACCAATCACTTCACTTCTCTGGGCCTCAGTCCTCTTATCTGTATAATGGGGATTTAATATCTGTTCTCCCTCCTACTTAGACTGTGAGCCCAATGTGGGACCTGATTATTTTGTATCTATCCAAGGGTTTAGTACAGTGCTTGGCACGCAGTAAGCACTTAATAAATATTAGTCATGGTAGTAGTGTTACAACACAGGGGCTCTCCAGAAATGCTGGAGTAAACTCCCTCTTTACAGAATGTTTCCGCATCTTCATCTTTTCCAAAGGAGTGAGCTCCCCAGAGGTGACAAGGTCTTTAGAGAAAGCCCAGAAAGGACATTTTTGGTCATTTAGTTTTACAAAAATCTAATAAAATGTTCATAGAATTTTTATTCATTTAAGTAGCAATTTACAATTTTAAATGTCTTAAAATGCAAACCGCCTTCCCTCATTTCTGATCATTTCCTTGCTATTCCCCACCCAATGCCCTTTCCCAAGCTCCATGCCTGGCTTGGACGGGCCCCCAAACTATTCCACCTTCTCGCTTTCCCAAAAACATTCCTCACCAGAAATTTGGGATTCTTTCAAAGGCATCATGCATTCTTTCTCTTGAAGTTAAAAACTCTATCTTTTGGTTTACCCAATTCTTTGGCCACGATGTCCCCAAGGCTTTGACCTCTGCCCTCTCCCCAAATTGACCATTTAATGGCATCATCATCATCATTAATGGTATTTATTGAATGCTTACTGTGTGCAGAGCATTGTACTAAGCGCTTGAAGGCCAGAGGTCCCAGCAGAGGTCCCTTTATTTCTATTTCTTTCATACCCTTCCTCAGACAAGGTTTATTAGTTCAGCCACCCCAACTTCCACATTTATGACTTTTTCTCTTTCGTTGTTTCCCACCCATGGCCTACCATAGCACATTCTGCTGAGAAGCGGCGTGGCTCAGTGGAAAGAGCCTGGGCTTTGGAGTCAGAGGTCATGGGTTCAAATTCCAGCTCGGCCAACTGTCAGCTGTGTGACTTTGGGCAAGTCACTTCACTTCTCTGAGCCTCAGTTACGTCATCTGTCAAATGGGGAATTAAGACTGTGAGCCCCCCATGGGACAACTTGATCACCTTGTAACCTCCCCAGCGCTTAGAACAGTGCTTTGCACATAGTAAGAACTTAATAAATGCCATTATTATTATTCAGTTTCCCTTCTCCCACCCAGAAATGCAGTAGGCCTGGAACACTGGGATCCTGAGGACAGGGAATGAGTCTGCCAACTCTGTTGTATTGTACTCTCCCAAGCACTTAGTACTGTGCTCTGCTCATAGTGAGCATTCAATAAGAAGCAATATGTCCTAGGGGAAAGAGCACAGGCCTGGGACTCAGAGGACCTGGATTCTTATTCCAGCTCTGCCGATTCATGCTCTGTGACCTTGGGCAAGTCACTTAACTCCTCTGTACCTCAGTTCTCCCGTTCTCCCTCCTCCTTAGATTGTGAGCCCCATGTGGGACATGGACTGCATCCAGCATAATTCACTTGTATCTACCCCAGCACTTGGAGCAGTGTTTGACACACAGTACGTACTTACCAAATAGCATAAAAAAATGAATTGATGATACAGAATCTGTGACCCAGCCAAATGTTCATTAGCTCAATAATAATAATGGTATTTGTTAAGTGCTTATTACATACCAGCTACTGTACTAAACATTGGGGTGGATACAAGCCAACTGGATTGGACAGTCCTTGTCCCACATGGGGCTCACAGTCTTAGTCTCCATTTTCCAGATGAGGGAATTGAGGCCCAGAGAAGTGAAGTGACTTTCCTGATGTCACCCAGCAGACAAATGGCAGAGCCGGGATTAGAGCCCAGGTTCTTATGAGTCCCAGACCTGTGCTCTATCCATTAGGCCACCCTGCTTCTCAGTGATCCCATAATGTGGAGGGATCTTGAGAGAATACATGGTATAGAGATGGCTGAATTGGCAGAAGGGGCATTTCCAGAATCAAGGTAAACACGCAGACCTCCAGAACCCAGTAGCTACAATTCACCTGGGTGGCAACTGTTTTTCCACCTGGGCTATAAGCTCGTTATGGGCAGGTAACATGTCCGCTAATTCTGTCGTACTGTACTCTCCCAAGTGCTTAGTACAGAAAGAAGCTTTCACAGTGTTTTCAGTTCTTCTGTGTCGCACGTTGTCCCTCAGAATGCGGCTATAGAGTTAGGAAGAAATGCTCTGATGCAGAGCGTGTCTGTTTGGGTAGAACGTGATGAGACATCATGGGAGACGATCTGTAGCATGTCTTTCGTCACTGGTCCAGGAGCTACTCTTGAGTGCAGAGTTTAAGATGGGGAGAGTGGCATCTTTTCAGATTATAGCATGGCTCAGTGGAAAGAGCACAGGCTTGGTAGTCAGAGGTTATGGGTTCTAATCCCGGCTCTGCCACTTACCGGCTGTGTGACTTTGGGCAAGTCATTTAACTTCTCTGTGCCTCAGTTACCTCATCTGTAAAATGGGAATTAAGACTGTGAATCCCACGTAGGACAACCTGATTACCTTGTATTCCCCCAGCACTTAGAACAGTACTTTGCACTCAGTAAGTGCTTCACAAATATCATTATTATTATTATTATATGAATTGGGAGAGAGTTTCTACCTTTAGAAATCAGGAAGTGCACCTCTTTACATTTTAACTCAAACATGTCATTCACAACGATGCTTTTATCCATTAGCGTTCAATAATAATTTCTGCAGCAGATAACGTGAGTATATTATAACATTTGGAATTCATTTGGCATCACTGAAGATCGTGCCCTCGGTATTCACAGAGATTGTTAAACAAAACTAGGAATTTCAGGGGGCTAAAGCAGAATCTCGTGGTAACTTTAGTCCACTGGGTTTTCAAATGATGACAGAAGGAAGAGATATTGGTCTCTCATGAAGTTTTCCAGCTTGGACCAGTTGAAGAGTGGCAGGGAAAGTTTTCTAATGCCAAGTTCAAAGGAAGCCATTAAACAATAACTTAGTCCCTATAAATCTGGGCAAAATTTAGTAAAATGTATTTTAATTGAAGTTCTAACTTTTCATTCCCATGGACTTTCCATCCATGTAGTTTAATTATTCCTGCAAGACTAAGTTTTATGCTACTGAATTCCACTCAGCTCATTAAATTAGAATGAGATGTGCTTGATAAAGTACCTAAACAGTAACACCCACAATTGTCTTAAAACCCCCTTAGACAGAAAGCCCCTTACGGGGCAGGGATTATGCATGGGCTCACTGTGTTGTATCTAGCCCAGTGCTAAGCATAAGTTCTTGGCCACAATTAAATGCTTAACAAATGCCAGAGTTATTAATAATTAAACCAATCCAGTGCCACGTTCAATACAGTGTTCTGTACATATAAGCTCTAGACCCTAAGTATGTTGTGGGAAGGGAATGTGTCTGTTCATTCATTCAGTCATATTTATTGAGCACTTACTGTGTGCAGAGCATTGTACTAAGCACTTGGGAAGTACAAGTTGGCAACGTACAGAGACGGTCCCTTCCCAACAATGGACTCACATTGTACTTTCCCATAATCACTCAATAAATATGACTGAATCAATGAATGAATGCTCTTCACACAGTAAGCGCTCAATAAATACCAGGGATTGATTCATTGATTGAATTTAGATCTGTGTGGGCCATTCCAGCGTTGGCTCACGTCATCACTTGGGGTCAAAAGGCAGCAGGACGAGGGGGTTAAATATGAATCAAGCGAAAGTTCACAAAATCCAGAGTGGGACGTGGGCTGAATTCCTTTTTGGGCATGTTAGCCGACGGCCCCAAGGAGGGGAGAGGCGGCCTTCCGACAGTCAGGGTGCTCGCTCCATATCCTGTCTGTGTTCCCACCCCTCCAGGTGAGGCTCAACACCCTCCTCCTCATCAAGAGCATGTGTGAGCTGGGCTTCCTGGAGGCCAGCGAGGGCTGGCCACTGCTTGATTACGTCTTCGCCCAGTACGTGCTGAGCAACGCCCGCCTGGTATGGACGGTTCCTTCACCCGGGTCAGGGGCGGACCAGGGATATGGGGCCGGCACCATCAGAGGGATGGGGAGAGTAGACCCCGATGGCAAAAACAACCCTTGCCCCACAAAGAATTTCACCACGGAAATCACCGTGGGCCTCTCCCAGCCCCCTGGGGAGAGCGGGAGTCATGATGGTGTTGATTGAGTGCCTGTATTGTACTTTGGAGAGTACTATGTAACAGAGATACAGTCCCTGCCCACAATGAGATTAGCTTTGAAGATGGAGAGAATGCTGGTCTGTTGGATACAGAGAGAGACAAGACGGAGGCATCGGGACTAGTTTGGTGTTAGAGGAGCAAAGTGAACAGGCTGGGCTGGAAGTGGGAGAGCAGCAAGGTGAGGTAATAATAATAATAATAATAATGTTGGTATTAAGCGCTTACTATGTGCAAAGCACTGTTTTAAGCGCAGGGGTAGATACAAGGTAATCAGGTTGTCCCACGTGGGGCTCACAATCTTAATCCCCATTTTACAGATGAGGGAACTGAGGCCCAGAGAAGTGAAGTGACTTGCCCAAAGTCACACAGCTGACAAGTGGCGGAGCCGGGATTTGAACCCACGACCTCTGACTCCAAAGCCCGGGCTCTTTCCACTGAGCCACATTTTTAAGCTGATGGTAAGGAGTTTCTGTTTGATGCAGAGGTGGATGGGCAACCACTGGAGGTTCTTGAGGGGTGGGGAGGCGTGGACTTGAACGATTTGCTTCCTGCCAGCCTACTGTGTGTAGAGAGGCAGAGAGGCCTATTGATCAATCAGTCAATCAACGGTGTTTATTGAGCGCTGACTGTGTGCCGAGCACTGCACTAAGTGCTCGGGAGAGTAAAGTGCAACAGAGTTAGTAGACATGTTTCCTACCCACAACAGGATTACAATCTAGATGGGGAGATAGACTTTAATATAAATCCAGCGGCAGCGTGGCCTAGTGGCAACAGCCTGGTTTGGGGAATCAGAGGACGTGGGTTCTAAACCCAGCGCTGCCATTTGTCTCCTGGGTGGCCTTGGGTAAGTCACTTCAATTCTCTGGGCCTCAGTTACCTCATCTGTAAAATGGGGATGAAGACTGGGAACCCCCACGTGGGACAACCTGATCACCTTGTATCTACCCCAGCACTTAAAACAGTGCTTGGCACAGAGTAAAAGCTTAACAAATACCATTATCATCATAATTATTATTATAAATAAATAAATAATAGTTGAAAAGCACAGACCTGGGGGTCAGGAGACCTGGATTCCAATTCCGGCTCTGCCACATGCCTGATGTGTGTCCTCGGGTAAGTCACTTCCCTTCCCTGTGCCTCAGTTTCCTCATCTGTAAAATGAAGTTAAAATTCCTTTAGACTGGGTGTCCTATGTGGGATGGGGACTGTCTGATCTGATTGTCTGGTACCCAACCTAGCATTCAACACAGTTCTCAGTGCAGAGTAATGACTTAATTAATCATTATCATTTCTGTATTAGAGCATTGTTCCAGACCCTTGGGAACATATACAATCAGAGTAAAAGAACTGGTCCTTGTCCTAGAAGAGCTTGTCATGAAATGAGGAAGGCAGGCAAACGCTAGTGTACAATGGAACAGCTGTGGGCAAGGAAGGTGTCTACTAACTCTGTATTTTCCCAAATGCTTAGAACAGTTCTCTGTACACAGTAAGCACTCAATAAATACCACTGACTGATGGGGGAAAAACAGTGTGGAGAAGCAGCATGGCCTAGTGGATGGTCAGAAGGACCTGGGTTCTAATGCTGGCTCCACCTCATGTCTGCAGAGTGACCTTGGGCAAGTCACATCACTTCTCTGGTCCTCAGTTTACTCATCTGTAAAATGGGGATTAAGACTGTAAGTCCCATGTAAGGCAGGGACTGTGTCCAATCTGATTGGCTTGTATCTACCCCAGTGCTTGTTAAGTACAGAGTAAGTGCTTAACTAATACCATTAAAAAAAACTTGGGTACAAGAGGTAATTACAAAAGCATGGAAAACTGAATAACTACATGAGTCCCAAAATCCACATATATGCAGGTTCTAGGGGTGGTTAATGGTTTGATGGGACCAGAAGTGGTGGAAATTAGTCAGGCAGTGCATTAGAGAAGCAGCGTGGCTCAGTGGAAAGAGCACGGGCTTTGGAGACAGAGGTCATGGGTTCAAATCCCAGCTCCACCAACTGTCAGCTGTGTGACTTTGGGCAAGTCACTACACTTCTCTATGCCTGTTACCTCATCTGTAAAATGGGGATTGATACTGTGAGCCCCACAAGGGACAACCTGATCACCTTGTAACCTCCCCAGTGCTGAGAACAGTGCTTTGCACATAGTAAGCACTTAATAAATGCCATTATTATTATTATTATTATTATCAAGTGCTTAGTACAGTACTAGGCACACAGGAAGCACTCAATGCCACTGATTGATGGATTGGTCCTGGAGGAAGTGTTGGGGATGAAAGCTCTGAAAATGGGAAGGGATGTAGTCTGGGGGCTTTGAAGAGGGAGGGATCTCATTCAGGGAAAAGGGTCGGAGCGATGAGTCCGTGTGGAAGGAGGCAAGACCAAAGCACCAGAGTAAGAAGGTGAGCTAGGAACGAGGGAAGAATGCAAGCTGAGCCATAGCGGCTGAGGAGAGTGGACACGTGAGATGGGGAGAGTTGGTGGAGTGAGACTGCAAGCGCATTGTGGGCAGGGAATGTGTCTGTAGTGTAGACTGATGCTCTTTACCCTCCCAAGCACTTAATACAGTGTTCTGCACAAAGTAAGTGTTCAATAAATACGATCAATTGATCGATTGTTTGATTGGAGAGCCGCGGAGCGCCAGCCCCAGGAGGAGGAGGCCTGACCTGGTGGTCTGACTCCAGCCCTGACGTAGAAGTTCTCTCAGCAGAAGGCGCCCAAAGCGGTCCCCGCGGAGGAAGCCCAGGAGGAGACAGCAGTCCTTGGGGCTAGCCTCGAGGTCCTGCAAACCCTCAACCCGCTGATTGGGGCTTTGCCTCAGGTAAGTTTGCCATGCTCCTTTCCCTCTGGCCCTTCCTGACATGCCCCCTTCTCCCGGGATCCTGGCAGCTCCCAGAGCCTGGAATCTGGCCCATCTGGAGATGCTCCAGGATGCCCCACAAAGTCGGTCAATAGGTTGATCTATCGGCGGTATGTGTGGCATGCTTACTATTTGCAGAGCACGGCTGTGCTCAGTGCTTGGAAGAGTACAGTACCCTCCCTCCCTCTGCCCATCCGCCAAGCTAGCTCTCTTCCTCTCTTCAAGGCCCTACTGAGAGCTCACCTCCTCCAGGAGGCCTTCCCAGACTGAGCCCCTTCCTTC
The DNA here is from genome assembly GCF_015852505.1 of Tachyglossus aculeatus. Taxonomy (NCBI): domain Eukaryota; kingdom Metazoa; phylum Chordata; class Mammalia; order Monotremata; family Tachyglossidae; genus Tachyglossus; species Tachyglossus aculeatus. The sequence continues at coordinate 59,618,669 of NC_052068.1, read as the reverse complement.
CTCTCCCCCTCGTCCCCCTCTCCATCCCCCTCATCTTACCTCCTTCCCTTCCCCACAGCACCTGTATATATGTATATATGTTTGTACATATTTATTACTCTATTTATTTATTTATTTTACTTCTACATATCTATTCTATTTATTTTATTTTGTTAGTATGTTTGGTTTTGTTCTCTGTCTCCCCCTTTTAGACTGTGAGCCCACTGTTGGGTAGGGACTGTCTCTATATGTTGCCAATTTGTACTTCCCAAGCGCTTAGTACAGTGCTCTGCACATAGTAAGTGCTCAATAAATACGATTGATGATGATGATGATCATCGATGGTATTTATTGAGCATTTACTATGTGCAGAGCACTGTACTAAGCATTTGGGAGAGGATGCCCTCCTTCCTCATATCAACAGATAATGACTCTCCCCTCCTTCAACACCTTATTGAAGGCACATCTCCTCCAAGAGGCCTTCCCTGACTAAGCCCTCCTTTCCTCTTCTCCCACTCCCTTCTGCGTCACCCCGACTTGCTCCCTTTATTCATCCTCCCGTCCTAGCCCCACAGCACTTATGCAAATATCCAGTATTTATTTATATATATTCCTGTCTTTCTCCCTCTGTAGACTGTAAGATCATTGTGGGCAGGGAATGTGTCTGTTTATTGTACTCTCCCAATCTGCTCTGCACACAGTAAGCGCTCAATTAATATGATTGACTGACTGATTGACAATATGAGTTGGTAGATGTATTCCCTGTCCTCAGGGAGCTAACAGTCTAGATCACAGAGCGGGTAGACTCGTTCCCTTTTCCCAAGGAGCTTACAGTCCGGAGGGGGAGACAGATTTGGAAATCAATTACAGATGGGGGAAGGGGCAGGATAAGAAGGCTTAGGGACCCCTTTAATGGCTCCAAAAGAAGAGAAGACAAAAGGAAACCCGTTACTGGATCAGCCTGGGGTCTGACCAGCTCAGGGCTCTGTCTACAGTAGTGAGACTGTAGATAGAGCACGGGCCTGGGAGTTAAAAAGACCTGGCTCCACACAGCGGATCTTGGGCAAGTCACTTCACTTCTCTGTGACTCAGTTCCCTCATCTGTAAAATGGGGATTAAGACTGTGAGCCCCATGTGGGACAGGGACTGTGTCCAACCTGATAAGTGCTTAGAAAGTGCTAGACGTGTAGTAAGCACTTAACAAATACCATCATTATTATTATTGTCATTACAAAAATTGTCTCAAAATTAGACTAATTAAAATCCCTAAAAAATAGTTAAAGCCTGCAATGGCAGAAATAAAAATGTATTCCTTTGCTCTTGGTGTGTGTTGCAAAAAACGCTTACACTGCTCTACACCCAGTAAATGGTTCTAATCAGCATGGTCTAGTGGATAGAGCATGAGCCTTGGAGTCAGAAGGTCATGGGTTCTAATCCTGACTCCGCCACTTGTCTGCTGTGTGACCTAGGGCAAGTCATTTCACTTCTCTGCGCCTCAGTTACCTCATCTGTAAAATGGGGATTAAGACTGTGAGCTCCATTTTGGACAGGGACTGTGTCCAACCTGATTACCTTGTAACTACCCCAGTGATTAGAACAGTGCTTGGTACCTAGTAAGCACTTAACAAATACGGATCATTATTATTAGTCACAGATTTCTCACCAGGCTCCTGTGCGACATTGAATAAGCCATAACCTCTCTGGACCACCATTTCCTCCTCTGATAGACTGTGAATGCTGTGTGGGATAGAGATTATCCAATTGGATAACTTCACATTTATCTTAGTGCTTAGCACATAGTAAGCCCTTAGTAGATGCCATAATAATAATCATTATTATTATTACAAGGCTATGCATAGGTACCCAAGACAGCGACTCAGTAATCACTCATATTGACTGAATGATTGCAAAGTTTCCCCTGGTTTCCTCACTGCTTTGTATGCCTGCATCTTCGCAGCCACCAACTCCCTTGTATTCTACTTTCCTCAGTGCTTAGTACAGTGCTGTGCACAAAGTAAGCGCTCAATAAATATGACTGAATGAATGAATGAATGCTGTGAACTCAGTCAGTTCTCCAAAAATACCATCGATTGATTGTACCACTGATTGACTGATTGATTGATTTCTGTTTTCAGTGGCAGGGTGCAAAACAAATGGAAATCAATGGTATTTATTAAACACTTAGTGTGCACAGAGCACTGTACTAAGTTCTTGGGAGAGCACTATAGAGCAGAGCTAGTAGACACAGTCCCTGCCTTCCATTCCAGAATTGCCTGTGATGGGGTAAATGAATGTTTACGCTCCTTGCACGCAGAGAACATTTCTCCCAATTCTATTACATTGTACTCTCTTAAGTGCTTAGTATAGTGCTCTGCACACAGTAAGGGCTCAATAAATACCATTGATTTTTTAATGGTATCTGTAAAGTGCTTACTTTGTGCCAGGCACTGTACTAATTGCTGGGGTAGATTAGGTTGGATACAATTCCTGCCCCACATAAGGGCTCACAGTCTTAATTGATTTCAATGAAAAAGCTTGGAGAATCACATGATGGACAACCTGATTATGTTTTATACCCAGGTGTGGGGATAGAAAGCTAAAAACTCTTGCTGGGGAAAGACAGACTCCATCGCAAGCATCCTGGGAAGTGGGGGGAGAGCAGGGGTTGTATAGCCTCGGCAAACAACCAGGTACTAACTTATAGGGAGCGGGATCTGGCTGCTTGAATCCCAAAAGTTCCCCTTACCTCTTCGGGCCTCTTTGGGAAGTCAAGGCAGCAGTTTCAGAGAAGTTCCGAGGTGAGTTTGAAGCGAAGGAGGGGCCTAAGCTCTGGAGACCCCACCAAGTGACCAAGCACCCTCCTCCCTGATGCCCTTGCCCCCTCTAAGTCCCTGCCCCCCAAGAAAGTCTGTGGAGAATGCATCTAGGTCGGAGCCGGACCTGAAAAAGAGTCAGAGAGAGAGATGGCAGAGGGACACAGGCCTAACAGTAAGGGCTGGAAAGCTTCTAGAACTCTTTCTCGCCTCTCTTTTGCAGATTCTGTGGCCAAGGCTGTTGACCTTTGTGGTGCCGGCAGAGTACACAGGGGTTTTGGCCTCCACCTGCAAAATCCTCAGGCTCTTGGTTGCAGCGAAGAAGGAGGAGGAGGCTCAGAAGCCCGAGACATCCTCGGCCCTTGCCGGCCACGGCACACCAGGTGGGAAGAGAGAATTTGGGTTTCTTTTCCCCTCTGTAGACTGTAAATTCGTGAGCAGGGAGTGTGTCGACCAGCTCTGTTGTATTGGATTCTCCCAAGAGCTTAGTACAGTGCTCTGCACACAGGAAGCATTCAGTAACTCATCTGCTGTGCGACCTTGGGCAAGTCACTTCTCTCTTTTGTGCCTCAGTTTCCTCATCTGCGAAACAGTATTCAAAACACACGATTCCCATCATCCAGTACTCTGATGGCCATCCAGTGCCCTGGGCGTCAAAGAGAAACTCCCACCCGACCACCAGATTAAAGGCTCTCTCACAACACTCTCCTTGCTAATCTGCTCATTTCTCCTTGTACAGCCTCCCTTCCTCCTACTCCTGTCTTGCTCTCACCTCTCTTTCCTGCTACCCCCTGCGTGTGCCCTTCCCCACCCTGCATGAACCCTCCTCCTTTCCCTTTCCTCCATCCCCTCCCTCCCCTGGCACCTCTACTGACCGCCTCCCTCCCCAACTTCAAAGCCTCCTCCAACACCACCTCCTCCTCCTTTTTTTCAAATGGTGTGGGTTAAGCGTTTACTGTGTGCCAGACACTGTACTAAGCACTGGGATAGATACAAGCTGATCAGGTTGGACACAATCCATGTTCCAAATTGGGGCTCACAGCCTTAGTCCCCATTTTACAGATGAGGGAACTGAGGCACAGAGAGGTGAAGTGACTTGCCCAAGGTCACACAGAAAAGTGGTAAAGCCGGGATTAGAACCCAGGTCCATCAGACTCCCAGGCCTGTTCTCTATGCATTAGGCCACACTGTGTCTCTAACTCTAACCCTGGTTGTTTCCCCCATTTCTCTGTTGATGTCACCCCCTAGTAGCCCCTGAGCACTTGGGTATCTTTAAGCATAAATTGATTTAGAATGGAATTGCCTTGTTTTCCTTGTCATTTGTATATATGTCTTTAGTCTTATGTATTGTACATTTAAATTATGTGTCTGCTTGCCTCCCTCATAACAATATTCATTCATTCAATCATATTTATTGAGCACTTACTGTGTGCAGAGCACTGTACTAAGCACTTGGGATGTACAAGTTGGATATGATCTCAACAGCAAGGATTGACTTCTACTCTTGTTATTTGTGTCTAAGCACCCACTACAGTGTTCTGCACACAGTAACATCCAGTACAGCACCCTGCACAGTGCAGGGACAATGAACAATACTACTACTAATAATAATAATAATAATAATAATAATGGTATTTGTTAAGCGCTTACTATGTGTAAAGCACCATTCTAAGTGCTGGGGGGCTACAAGGTGATGAGGTTGTCCCACATGGGGCTCACAATCTTAATCCCCATTTTACAGATGAGGTGACTGAGGCCCAGAGAAGTGAAATGACTTGCCCAAAGTCATACAGCCGACAAGTGGCAGAGTCGGGATTAGAACCCATGACCTCTGACTCCCAAGCCCGTGCTCTTTCCACTGAGCCACACTGCTTCCCCCAAGTGCTTACTATGTGCCAGGCCTAGTAAAAGGTATTGAATCCCCATTTTACAGATGAATAAACTGAAGCACAGAAAAGTGAAGTGACTTGCCCAGAATCACGCAGAGGGCAAGTGGCAGAGCCAGAATTAGAACCCGGGGCCTCTAACTCCCAGGCCTGTGCTCCTTCTATTAGGCTATGCTGCTACACAGCACACACGCAAAACAGGTGTCCAGTACAGCACTCCGCACACCATCAGTGAAGATAAAGAAGATTCCTGGAAAGATGGCATGTCTCTGACCTTGCCCAGGCACATTTTGGTGGCAAAGTCACCAGGATTACCCTGGTCCATCCAACACTAACATTCCCTTTTTCTTTCCAGGCCAACTCCCATCCCCTCACCAGCTACTGGCCAGACTTCTGGTGAGTGACTGTGGGATTAAAAGAGGGGAGGATGGATGGTAGTTCCAAGCCAATGGCTCCGGCTGATGGGAAGGCTGATCCCCCAGCTGGAGGCAGTGGCTGATCGGAAAGATGGTCCCACTGCTAGAGGCTTGGCTGATGGGAAGGCTGCCCTCATAGCTGGAGGCAATGCTCTGAATGGATGGATGGAGTTTGGCTTGGTCTGGCCATACAAGGAGGGGTGGGAGAGTGGATGAGAGACGATTTGAGTTCTGATGAGCAGGTGACCATTCCCCTGTGATGGGAGAGTCTTCCAGTTCTCAGAGTAATCTCATTACTAGAGGGGCAAAGAGGGATTTTTTTTCCTTGTGCCCCGGGGGATCAGCCATAGAGGACTTTAGTTCAGGGAGAAGGTGAGGGAGGAGCAGGTGGCTTGACCACAGGGACTCTCAGCTGCATCCTCCTCCCCCTGCTTCAGTCCCCTTGGCTGGCAGACAGAACGGAGCCTTGAGACTTCTTTCTGTCTACAGCCCAGCAGCCAGCATGGACCTCTGAAAGGAGCATGGCTAGCCTGCCCCCCACATTGCCTTTCAAAAAAAAAATGGTATTTGTTAAGCACTAAGTATGTGCCAGGCACTGTACTGAGTGCTGGGGTAGATATAGGCTAATCAGACTGGACACAGACCATGTCCCACATGGGGCTCATAGTCTTAATCCCCATTTTACAGGTGAAATAACAGGTATAGAGAAGCAAAGTGAATTTCTTGCAACCCATAAAGTGTCTCTAGTTGCAGTATCAGGCAGGAAATTATCTCTATTAATTAGCAGCTTTTCTAGCATCCGTTAAGTGCGATTCAGTGCTAGCCCTAGAAAAGCTAGGTTCAGATCCAGTCTCTGACCCTCAGAGGACCCATAGTCCCAAAGGAGAGGAGGGAAACAGGCAGAATCAGGTGACAAACACCTAAGGATAAAACGAGGTCATCCCAACATCCACAACATCCACTTTATCACTTCTGTGTCCACCTGAACACTTGCATAGCTATCAGTCTGCATACTCTACCCAGTCACTGCTACCCATTTATTCCCCAATCCATCTTTATTTACTCTGGCTATTCCAGGATTTTTTAAAAATAATATTTATTAAGGGTTTACTCTGTACTAAAAGCTGGGTTAGATCAACCAATCAATCAATCAGTTCTATTTATTGAACAGTTACCGTGTGGTAGATACAAACTAATCCAATTAGACACAGTCCACGTCCCACATGGGGCTCACAGTCTCAGCCCCCATTTTACAGATGAGGTAACTGAGTCACGGAAAAATGAAGTGACTTTCCCTAGGACCCACAGTAGACAAGTGACAGAGTGGGATTAGAACCCAGGTCCTTCTGACTCCCAGGATCGTAGTCTATCCACTAGGCCACGCCGCTTCTTTCTCTTTCTCTTCCTCCACCCTCCCACTGATTGTCAATGGGTATGTGCCTGCCTGTCTCTCCCCTGTTAGATGGTCAGCTCCTGGAGGTCAGGGTTCAGGTCTTTGGGCTTCTATCATTCTCTCTCAAGTGCTGAGAACATCCCTCTGCCCCCAGGAGGGTCCCAGTAAAATGGCCTGCCCGGAAGGCACTCAGTAAATACCACTGATGAGGCCCTGAAGAAACGCAAGTCCGCCCGCCAACAGAAGGCTGGGCTAGTTAGAGGGTCGGGTGGCTACTGGCAAGGAGGTGGGCGGGGGGCATCGCCTGAGGGAGCAGTGGCCGGCTCTTCTGTCGCCTCAGGTCACGTCGGTCCTGGCCTGCGAGGGAGAAGAGCGAGGGACGGAAGCTCTGCAGCTCCTGCAGGCCATTCCCCACCTTATCCACCTGGACCTGGTGAAGCCTTGGACCACTGGCTTTCCGGTGCCGCCCCTTCCTTCTGCAGGTACCGAGAGCTGGGGGGGCGGGGCGGTTGGGGGGAAAAGGTAGGAGGGGAAAGACCCCCGGTCACCGCAATCATGGGCCACAGTGAGAACCCACTGGTCCTGGAGCTGCTGGGGCCCATTTGGCCAGTGCCCTGTGGCGGTGGGCTTCATCCCACCCTTGTGGGCTGGAGTTTTACTGCCCCGGGAGGGCTGAGCGTCACTTTTATATAAAGTTGATTTCCCCCACCCCAGAAGGCAGTGCTATAGGCCCACTGCCTCCCATGTTAGACGATAGGGGCTGGATGGGCTGGGAATTCACCCCACCTTCAACCCCCCAACACTTACAGACATAAGCAGCATGACCTAGTGGATAGAGTTTGGGCCTGGGAATCAGAAGGAAATAGGTCTAATCCCAGCTATGCCACTTGTCTGCTGTGTGATCTTGGGCAACTCACTTCACTTCTCTGCACCTCAGTTACCTCATCTGTAAAATGGGGATTGAGACTGTGAGCCCCACCTGGAACAGGGACTGTGTCCAACCCAATTTGCTTGTATCCACCCCAGTGCTTAGTACAGTGTCTGGCACTTAGTAAGTGCTTAACAAACACCAGAATTATTATTATTATTACTACTTCACTTTTCTGGGCCTCAGTTCTCTCATTTGTAAAATGGGGGTTAAGACTGTGAGCCCTGTGTGGGAGAGGGACTGTGTCTAACTTGATTTGCTTGTACCCATTCCAGCACTTAGTACAGTGCTTGACACATAGTAAGTGCTTAATAAATGCCAAAGAATAATAATAATAATAATAATAATAATGGCATTTGTTAAGCACTTACTATGTGCAAAGCACTGTTCTAAGCGCTGGGGAGGATACAAGGTGATCAGGTTGTCCCACGTGGGGCTCACAGTTATTATTATATTATATATATTATATAATATATAGTAGTATATATTATATTATTGCATATCTTCACATTATATATTCTAAATGACTTATTTTTATTAATGTCTATCTCCCTACAGACTGTAAACTTGTCATGGGCAGGGAGAACATGTTCACTAATTCTGTTAATTGTACTCTCCCAGGCACTTAGTAGAGTGCTCTGCATGTAGTAAGCACTCAGTGAATACCACTGATTGATTGATTGAGGAGAGGAGGGAAAGGCAGGAAGAAAAGGGCTAATTCCACTCAGGTGACATTATGGCCTCTTCTTCTAGGAAACAGCCAGGAAAGGGTGCGGTGGGAAACCTCTCTCCTTCAGGTAAGCCTGGCTTCCAGCTCCGATGCGTAGGAGTCAATCACATAGTGCCAATCTTCTGTGGGAAGACAAGGTTGGAGGCAGTGAAGAAAAATCTTAGCCACACTCTGAAGTAGTATTAGAGCACAGCAAGACTTCAAATATATTAAACCTTTGTGCAAATCCAAAGCCTGGCTCTTGGCCACACAAACCCATGGCATTCCTCTCCTCTTCAGATTCCGGTTTCCGCTGGGGTCCTCGGCTGGCTCAGAATCTACAAAAATTAGCTGGCCGTGCTTTTCTACTCTGTTTTTTCCCAGAGCTAGGAAGCCCCCATTCCCAGCGTGAATGTCATTGGGTGGGATTCTCTGGCCCGTTCACATGCTGTAGCCATGAAAACCCAGTAGCGCACCTTCTCTGTCCCCGGGCCGCTTAGGGTGAGCGCTGCTCAGAAGCTGACGGAGAAGAGGACGTGTCCTTGAAGGAGGAGTGTTGGTTGGTACTGAGCCATAAACACTCTCTGGCTCAGTCTCCCTGTGCCCAGCAGCATAGAATAAATACATAAATGGAAGGACAGCTAGTCAACTAACAGAACTAGGATCTAATGAAAAGGTTTAGTGGTCACGGTTAGCCGTTTCCAATAAATGGGCATTATGCTCTGTTAGCTCATTTAAACTGTAAGCTTGTCGTGGGCAGGGAAAGTGTCTATTAACTCTGTTCTATTGTACTCTCCCAAGTGCTTAGTATGTAGTAGTAGTCTAGTACTCTATAATTAAAAGTAAATTATAATTATAAGCAAAATAAATAGTACTCCATTTATTTTATTAATGATGTGCATATAGCTATAATTCTATTTATTCTGATGGTGTTGACAGCTGCCTACTGGTTTTGTTTTGTTGTCTGTCTCCCCCTTCTAGACTGTGAGCCTGTTGTTGGGTAGGGACCGTCTCTAGATGTTGCCAACTTGTACTTCCCAGGCGCTTAGTACAGTGCTCTGCACACAGTAAGCATTCAATAAATACGATTGAATGAATGAATAGTAGTCTGCACATAGGACATGCTCAAAATGTACAATTGACTGATTGTTTACTGGCTGAGACTGCATCACTTGTGCACCACCAATCCTGATCTGGGTTTTGGAACTGTGCATTGGGTTTCATTTTGAATCTGTAGCTTAAACCAGTAAAGCACCAGGTCCCATGTGGCCATGAAATAGCATAGCTTAGTGGCTAGAGCAAGGGCCTGGGAGTAAGAGGACATGGGTTCTAATCCTGGCTCCACCACGTGTCTTCTGTATGACCTGTAACAAGTCACTTCACTTCTCTGGGCCTCAGTTTCTTCATCGGTAAAATGGGGATTAAGACTGTGAGCCCCATGTGGGACAGGGACTGTGTCCAACCTGATTAGCTTGTATCTCCCCAGGGGTTAGAACAGTGCTTGTCACATAGTAAGCACTTAACAAATGCCACCATTATTAACAAATAGCACAATTATTATTATTATTATTATTATTAAGCTCGTGGGCACCTCACACTACTCTGTTCCACAGTTCCTCACGGAGACCTTGTACAGCATAAACGACAACGTCTGGACCAGCAAGCTGAGCCTGGAGTTGAGTCAGCAGATGAACAGCTACGCCAGAACATCCGCTGAACAGGTCAGCCCTCAGGGGAGGGGCAGCAGCAGCGAGCTAGCTGGTTTGAACTGGTCTGGTCTGGTCTGGACTGGTCTCATCCGGTCTCGGGGCAGGAGAGAGGCAGGCGATGGCGCCGCAGGCATTTGGGTAGGGGTCTCTCAGTCATTCTAAATCAATAAATGATTTATTTATTTTAATGTCTGCCTCTGAACTGTAAGCTCACTGGGAGTAGGGATCATGTCAACCAACTCTCCTAAGTGCTTAGTACGGGGCTCTGCACACAGTAAGTGCTCAATAAGTGCTCTTTTAGACTGTGAGCCCACTATTGGGTAGGGACTGTCTCTATATGTTGCCAACTGGTACTTCCCAAGCACTTAGTACAGTGCTCTGCACACAGTAAGCGCTCAATAAATACGATTGATGAATAAATATCATTGATTGATTGGCCCCTGACCACAGTACAAAGCGAAGGGCAAACGGTGAAGAGAATCCCCCAGGGACTGAATTCTGCACTTTCCTGACCTCAGGCTGTCCATCCTTAGCTGATCTGCGCCACAAAGACCTTCCTGCACCCACACATGGTCCACCTCTATTTAGCCTTCCCACACACACACGCACGGAGACTTTCCATCTGAACCGAGAAGCACCGGGGCCTAGTGGAAAGGGGGGACCCAGAGACATGGGTTCTAATCCCAGTTCTGCCCCTTGCCGACTGTGTGCCCTCGGACAAGTCATTTTACTTCTCTGGGCCTCAGTGTCCCCATCTGTCAAATGGGGATTCAATTCCCATTCTGCCTCCCGCTTAGACTGTGAGCCCCATGTGGGACAGGGACTCTGTCCTATCTGATTAGATTGTATCTCCCTCAGTGCTTTGCATAGTGCTTGGCACATAGTAATCACTTAAATATTATTATTATCATTGCCAACTCGAAGGTCTGTGACTCGACCCACATTTGTGAATTGTCCATCTTGTTTTGAGATGTCAAAATCCACAACAACAACAACAACAACCAAAGATCATTGAATATTCATTGAATATTGCTGTCACACTATCATAGTGATGATGAGGATGATTGGGGTATTTGTTAAGCACTTACCATGTGTCAAGCACCGTTTTAAGTGCTGGGGTAGGTACAGGTTAATCAGATCGGACACAGTCCCTGATCCACACGGGGCTCACGGTCGAAACTGGAGGGAGAACGGGTGTTGAATCCCCATTTTACAGATGAGGTAACTGAGGTACAGAGAGAGAAATGAAATGACCTGCCCAGTGTCACACAGCAGGGAAGCGGCAGAGCCGGGATTAGAACCCAGGTCGTTCCAACTTCCAGGCCCATGCTTTTTCCCCTAGGCCCTGCTGATAATGGATATTATCAGTAATATCCATAACTTCTAATTATCGTGAAGAAGGAATTCCCCAAATGGAGACTTTGTCAGTAAACAATGACAGGAAGGGATCCAGAGACCCCATGGTTTGTCACTGAGTCGCAGGAGCAGGTTCCAGGATGCTCTTCTGGGAACGATGGGCCGCCACGGGAGCAGGGAGGCGAGAAGCGCTTCTGGCCCACCTCTGGGAAGCCACTTGCTTTGGGCCCGAGTGGCATTCAGTCCTGCTGTGTGCTCGCAACCAAAGCCATTTACTGGTTTCCCAACATCAATTCCTCAGCCCTTTCCAGCTTCTCTGAGGGATCCCATAGGCTGGGGTTGGGTGGGATGGGGTCTTTGAGGAGCACAGGTCTCCAGCTCAGGACATGCCACATGCTTCCAGCAATTGACATCGAAATAATAATAATAATGGCATTTGTTAAGCGCTTACTATGTGCAAAGCACTGTTCTAAGCACTGGGGAGGATACAAGGTGATCAGGTTGTCCCATGTGGGGCTCACTGTTTTAATCCCCATTTTATAGATGAGGTAACTGAGGCACAGAGAAGTTAAGTGACTTGCCCAAAGCTGACAAGTGGCAGAGCCGGGATTAGAACCCATGGCCTCTGACTCCCAAGCCCGTGCTTTTCCACTGAGCCACGCTGCTTCCCTAGTAGCCCCTCTCCCCCTACACACACACACACACACACACACACTCTCTCTCTCTCTCTCTCTCTCTCTCTCTCTCTCTCTCTCTCTCTCTCTTTCTACCTACTCTGGCTCTGCCGCTCTTCTGTTGTGTGTCCTTGAGCAAGTCACTTCACTTCTCTGTGCCTCATTTCCCTCATCTGTAAAGTAGGGATTAAAACTAGGAGCCCCACATGGGACAGGGACTGTGTCCACTCTGATTTGCTTATATCCACCCCAGTGCTTAGTACAGTGCCTGGGACATAGGGCTTAACAAATACCACAATTATTGTCGTTATACTCTGTCTCTCTCTCTCTCCCTCCCTCCCTCTCCCTCTCCCTCTCCCTCTCCCTCTCCCTCTCCCTCTCTTTCCTGTGGAGGGCAGGGATCAGGAACAAACTGTTCTGATGCAATGAACCTAGACTAAGAGTGTCTTCAAACTGGTGGATATCAACCTATCACCAAACCTGGCACCAAAATCTTCCAAGAGAGGTGGTTGTGTATTCCAGGCTTAGAGGAAGGATCTGTTCCAGCGCATGAGAAGCAGCGTGGCTCAGTGGAAAAAGCCCAGGCTTTGGAGTCAGAGGTCATGGGTTCAAATCCTGGCTCTGCCAATTAGCTGTGTGACTTTGGGCAAGTCACTTAACTTCTCTGTGCCTCAGTGACCTCATTTGTAAAATAGGGATTAGAACTGTGGGCCCCCTGTGAAACAACCTGATCACCTTGTAACCTCCCCAGCGCTTAGAACAGTGCTTTGCACATAGTAAGCGCTTAATAAATGCCATTATTATTATTATTATTATTTATTATTCCACTGAGCACCACAGCTTCCCTCTTCTCTTTCTCCAGAAATTTCTCTGGAAGGCCCTGGGCACCACCTTAGCCTGCTGCCAGGATGAGAACTTCGTCGGGGCTCAGCTGAGAGACATCTTGAGATCAGCCAACCGGCTGGGAGAGCCCAGGCAGGTCAGTGAGACGCCTCTGGTCCAGGACCGCTGGGAGCAGGAAGTCCGGCCAGAGCCCTGCACCAACAAGGCCCTCTGTGGGCAGAGAATCTGTTTATTGTTGGATCGTACTCTCCCAAGCGCTTAGTACAGTGCTCTGAGAGCTCACCACCTCCAAGAGGCCTTCCCAGACTGAGCCCCCTTTTTCCTCTCCTCCTCCCCATCCCCTGCCCTACCTCCTTCCCTTCCCCACAGCACCTGTGTATGTTTGTACAGATTTACTACTCTATTTATTTTACTTGTACGTATTTACAATTCTATTTATTTTGTTAATGATGTGCATCTAGCTTTAATTCTAACTGTTCTGATGACACCTGTCCACATGTTTTGTTTTGCTGTCTGTCTCCCTCTTCTAGACTGTGAACCCGTTGTTGGGTAGGGACCGTCTCTATATCTTGCCAACTTGTACTTCCGAAGCGCTTAGTACAGTGCTCTGCAATCAATCATATTTATTAAGCGCTAACTGTGCAGAGCACTGTACTAAGCGCTTGGGAAGTCCAAGTTGGCAACATATAGAGACAGTCCCAACCCAGCAGTGGGCTCACAGTCTAGAAGGGGGAGACAGACAACAAAACAAAACATATTAACAAAATAAAATAAATAGAATAAATATGTACAAGTAACAGTAAGTGCTCAATAAATACGATTGAATGAATGCTCTGCACATGGTAAGCATTCAGTAAACACAATTGACTGACTGACTGACTGATATTCTTATCCCCCTGGACACTCCGGCCCCCGGTTTCCTTTTCCTCACCTACTCTTCCCTTCCGGGGCTCTATTCAGCACCCCCTCGGCCCAGGCCTTTGGTGTGAGGAGAAGAGAATGGGGGGTCCCACCCCTCTCCACCCACCCGCTGTGCCAAACGGAGCCCTTAGGACTCAGGTCAGACCCCAAAACCTAGGCATTTCTGCACGCAGGGGACGAGCTATATTTTGGGGCACTGTGCCGCCAGCCATCTGGATCTCGTGTTAAAGGCCCTGAAGGCATATGAAGAAGGGGAGACATCCTTCCTCAGCCGCTGTAAGGTAAAGCCAGACCTCCTGCCCTGGAGGATCATTTCCCTCTTCCCTCAGAGAGAGATGTGGAGAAAGAGAGGGAAGGAAAGATGGGGAGAGGAGAAGAGAGAAGTGAGAGAAGGGAACGGCGAGTAGGAAAGGGACAGGAGGGAAATGAGAGAATAGTAATAATAATTTTGCTACTTTTAAGCACTGACTATGTGCCAAGCACTGTTCCAAACGCCGGGGTAGATACAAGATAATAAGGTTGGACACGGTCCCTTTCCCACCCAGGGCTCACAGTCTAAGTAGGAGGAAGTAGGATTAATCCCCATTTTTCAGATGAGGACTTTGAGGCCCGGAGAAGTTAACTGACTTGCCCAAGGTCGCACAGCAGACACACGGAGAGCTGAGATTAGAACCCAGGTGCTCTGATTCCCAGGCCTGTGCTCTTTCCACCAAGCCACACTGCTTCCCTAAGAAGGGAATCAGGGGTGGGGAAGGGAAGAACAGAAGGGACAAGGGAAAAGCAGCCCAGCCCAGTGGAAAGAGCACAAGCCTGGGAATCAGAGGACCTGAGTTGTAAGCATGGTACCACCCACATGTCTGTGTGACTTTGGGCAAGTCACTTTACCTCTCTCTGCCTCAGTTTCCTCAACTGTAAAATGGGGATTCAATACCTGTTCTCCCCATACTTAGACTGTGAGCCTCATGTGGGACGGGGCTGTGTTTGATCTGATTTTCTTGAAGTGTAGAGCTTAGTGTAGAGCTAGTGTACAGCTTAGTGCAATGCTTGGCACAAAGTAAAGGTTTAACCAATGCCATAACAATAAGGGGGAGAATGGGGAACAGAAGGAAAGAGGGGGGGAGAGAAAGAAGGAATTGGGGGGGGAGAGGAGAAGGTGAGAAGACGGCTGAGGAAGTGTGTTTGTGTGTGTGTGTGTGTGTGTGTGTGTGTGTGTGTGTGTGTGTGTGTGTGTGCATCTGAGAGAGAAAAGAAAGAAGCCCACAAGGGCCTGGGAGCCAGAGGACCTGGCCCTCCACTTACCTACTGTGTAACCTTGGGCAGTCACTTAATTTCTCTGTGCCTCAGTTATCTCATCTGTAAAATAGAGATTAAAGTTTTGAGCCCCATTTGGGACATGGATTGTGTCCAGCTTGATAATCTTGTATCTGTCCCAGTGCTTACTACAGTGCCTGGCACATAGTAAGCACTTAACAAATACCATAAAAAAAGAGACAAAGAGAGAAGGAGAAAGAGGAGAGTGGGGAGAAAGAATCATCATCATCATCAATCGTATTTATTGAGCGCTTACTATGTGCAGAGCACTGTACTAAGCGCTTGGGAAGTACAAATTGGCAACATATAGAGACAGTCCCTACCCAACAGTGGGCTCACAGTCTGAAAGGGGGGAGACAGAAAACAAAACCAAACATACTAACAAAATAAAATAAATAGAATAGATATGTACAAATAAAATAAATAAATAAATAAATAGAATAAACAATCAATCAATCAATCGTATTTCTTCTTCTTCAATCGTATTTATTGAGCACTTACTGTGTGCAGAGCACTGTACTAAGTGCTTGGGAAGTACAAGTTGGCAAAATATAGAGACGGTCCCTACCCAACAGCGGGCTCTCAGTCTATTTAGTGCTTATTGTGTGCAGGACACTGTACTAAGCTCTTGTGAGAGTACAATATAAAAATGTAACAGACACATTCCCCATCCACAGTAAACTTACAGTCTCAAGGAGAGAGGGAAAGAGGGAGGGAGAGAAGGAGGCTGAGAAAGTGTGTTTAAAAGAGAGAGTGTGTGAGAGACAGTGTGTGTGTGGAGGGGGGAGGGCAGGGAGGGAGAGAGAGAGAGACAGAGAGGTCATTCTTAAAGGAAGAAGTTGAGCATCTGTCCTGGGCCAGAGAGTGCGAAGGAGACCTCTGGCATTCAGGTGTTCAATCTGCCATCTGCGACAAACGCGGTCCTGAAGGTCAGGGATGTGGGTTTCAGTCCTTTGTGGCCAGAGAAGGTGGCACTGCAGGCAGGGAGGTTGGCCCCGGGGGATCGGGGCTCTGGGCAGGTCCAGGAGCATCCTCGATCCTAGCCCCACTGTCCCACCCCCACCCCCTCAGTACCCGGCTGTCCCGCGGAGCCTGCAGTGCTCACCAGTGTGGCTCAGTGGAAAGAGCCTAGGCTTTGGAGTCAGAGGTCATGGGTTCAAATACCGGCTCCTCAAATTGTCAGCTGTGTGACTTTGGGCAAGTCGCTTAACTTCTCTGTGCCTCAGTTCCTTCATCTGTAAAATGGGGATTAAGGCTGTGAGCCCCCCATGGGACAACCTGATCAACTTATAGGTACCCCAGCTCTTAGAAAAGGGCTTGGCACATAGTAAGCGCTTAACAAATACCATCATCATCATCATCACTGCCTGTGCCTGGCCCTGTTCTCGTGGGTGCCAGGCCAGTCACTTTTCTCCCCCAGATTGGACACAGGGCACACTGGGGGTGGCCTGGCCTCATACCAGGGGGCACGATTCTTGGAAGCAGAAGGAAGGGGGCCAAACTGGAGGGGGGGGGGAGGTGAGAAGTGTCTGTGTCCCTTGGCTCGTCTTGTCCAGGGCCTCTTCTCTGGGAAGAAGAACCTGACCAAGCTGGACCTGATGGCCATTTACGGCTCTGTGGCCCTGCACGCCCCAAAGCAGGAGCTGCTGGCTAGGGTGGACCTCGACATCGCGGCACACGTCCTGCACCTCTACAATGCCTGCTGCCAGGTGAGGAGCGAGTGGGCGGGCGCCCACCCCCTCACGCTGGACCGTGGCCTTTCCCACGGCAGGGTCCAGTGGGGAGGGGCTCGAGTCTGGTGTGCCCAGAGTCTGGAGAGAAAGGAGTAAGCAGAGGGGTAGACTATTTGTTGACTTAACAAATACTTCTCTGGGCCTCGGTTTCCTCACCTCTAAAACGGGGGGGTTTAATCCCTGTTCTCCCCCACAGTTTATACTGTGAGACCCGGGTGGGCTCACAGGTGTGGTCAGACTACAGCTGATTTGATGGTTCTGGATTTACCCCAGTGCTTAGTACAGTGCTTGGCACAGACTAAACCCTTAACAAATACCATTATTACTATTGTTATTACAGGCCTCCATCAGTCAACAATTGTGATTCACTCTAGACTGTGAGCCTGTTGTGGGCAGAGATTGTTTCTATTTGCTGCCAAATTGTACTTCCCAAGCACTTAGTACAGTGCTTTGCACACAGTAAGTGCTCAATAAATACAATTGAATGAATGAATGACTGCCTACTGTGGGCAGAGTGATGTATTGGACACTACTGTGTGCAGAGGGCGTTGTTGGGTGTCTGCCATGGGCAGAGCACCGGGTTGGGTGCCTAATGGGTGCAGAGCACTGTATTGGTTGTCTATTTGGTGCAGAGCACTGTACTAGATGCCTACGGGGTGCAGAGCACTGTGTTGGGCCTCTTCTGAGTGCAGACCACTATTTTGGGTACCTAAGGGAAGCATCGTGGCTTAGTGGGAAAAGCCTGGGCTTGGGAGTCAGAGGATGTGGGTTCTAATCCCACTCCACCAATTGTCAGCTGTGCAACTTTGGGCAAGTAGCTTGACTTCTCTGTGCCTGTTACCTCATCTGTAAAATGGGGATTAAGACTGTGAGCCCCCCGTGGGACAACCTGATCACCCTGTAACCACCCCAGCACTTAGAACAGTGCTTTGCACATAGTAAGCACTTAATAAATGCCATCATTATTATTACTGCATCTCTCCCAGTGCTTAAGACAGTGCTTGGCTCATAGTAAGCACTTAGCAAATATTAATTATTATTATTATTATTATTATTATGGAGGACTCTTCTGAGAGTCTACTGTGTACTGGGCTCTGTACTGGGCATCAGCTGTGTGCAGAACACTTTATGGGGTATAACTGTGTGAAGAGCATTGTATTGAGTGCCTGCTGTGGGCAGATTCTGTATTGGTTGCCCATTCTGTTCAAAGCACTGTACTGGGCACTACCATGTGCAGAGCCCCACATTGGTTACCCACTGTGTGCTGAACAGTGTACTGAACCCCAATTAGGTGCCAAACCCTCACTGAAACTCTGAACGTTGCTTTTGCCTTGTGTTTTTCAGGTTCTGGGTATAACTGTGGTCAACAAGGTAAGTTGGTCACCCTTACTCTTTAAAGGGGGCAAAGGTCATTTGACAATCCCCAGCCGTTTGATCCCATCCCAACCTTCACAGGCCGCAGCCAGGCAGGAAGCAGCAGTGTGGCCATTTGGGTAGATAATAATAATAAATAATAATAATAATAATAATAATAATGGTATTTGTTAAGCACTTACTATGTGCAAAGCACTGATCTAAGTGCTGAGGAGGTTACAAGGTGATCAGGCTATCCCACAGGGGGCTCACAGTCTTAATCCCCATTTTATAGATGAGGTAACTGAGGCACAGAGAAGTTAAGTGACTTGCCCAAAGCCACACAGCTAAGTGGCAGAGCCAGGATTAGAACCCATGACCTCTGACTCCCAAGCCCGAGCTCTTTCCACTAAGCCACGCTGCTTCTTAGATCACAGGCTTGGGGGTTCTACTGCCAGCTCTGCCACTTGTCTGCTGTGTGACCTTGGGTAAATCACTTCACTTCTCTGACCCTCAGTTCCCACAGCTGCGAAATGGGAATTCAATCCCTGTGCCCCTTCCTACTTAGACTGTGAGCCCCATGTGGGACAGAGACTCTCTCCAACCTGATTACCTTGCTTAGTACAGTGCCTAGCAAATAGTAGAGAAGCAGCGTGGCTCAGTGGCAAGAGCCCGGGCTTGGGAGTCAGAGGTCATGGGTTCTAATCTCGACTCCGCCACTTGTCAGCTGTATGACTTTCGGCAAGTCACTTCACTTCTCTGGGCCTCAGTTACCTCATCTGTAAAATGGGGATTAAGACTGTGAACCCCATGTGGGACAACCTGATTACCTTGTATCCCCCCCAGCGCTTAGAACAGTGCTTGGCACGTAGAAAGCACTTAAATACCATCATTATTATTATTATTAACAAATACCATAAAAAGTCACCCTCCTCATCCTCACTGGGCCAACAGTGGTAGGGTCGGGACCCCCCATGGCTAATGGGGTGAGGCCAAGATTCATTCATTCATTCATTCAATTACATTTATTGAGCACTTACTATGTACAGAGCACTGTACTAAGTGCTTGGGAAGTACAAGTTGGCAACATATAGAGACGGTCCCTACCCAACAGTGGGCTCTCAGTCTAGAAGGGGGAGACGGACATAAAACAAAACATGTGGACAGGTGTCAAGTCGTCAGAACAAATCAAGTCATTTCAAGTTCTCCCCAGTCCCCTGCAGAGGGTTGAAGCCGCAATCTTGTGCCCGGATAACACTGCCCCGCTCCCTTCTCCTCCACAGGATGTGGATCTGCAAATCATCTTCACCAGAAGCGTCACCGAGATGACCGTAGCGGTTCAGGAGGCCGCCGCGAATCTGGACTACAAATTCTCCCATAAAGAAGCGCTGCTTGGCCACATGTTGGTCAGTGGTGAGGACCCCTGAGCTGGGCAGTTATGCTGAGCCTTTCACCCAGACTTTACAATCAATCAGTGGTATTTATGGGGCGCTTACAGTGTGTAGAGCACTGTATTGAGCACTTAGGAGAGTACGATATAATTCAGCGCTTGGAACAGTGCTTGGCACATAGTAAGCGCTTAACAAATATCATTATTATTAATATAATTTTCAGAAAGAGTTTTTACCCCTGATGGGAAATCTTTGCAATCAGTCACCAAAATACCCAGCAGGCCAGGGACACAGAAGGATGCCAGGAGATCTGAAGTTTCCTAGAAAAAGCTGGGTTTTCTCACACTACTGAGGTTATGTTTGAACATCTTCCCACTACTTTCTCCCAGACCTTTTCTTGCATGGAGCCTGTTTTATCTAGCAAGAAAGGAATAACATGTAGTGGGTGTCTACTGTGTGCAAAACACTGTACCAAATGCCTGCTGAGGGCAGAGTGGCTCAGTGGAAAGGGCACGGGCTTTGGAGTCAGAGGTCATGGATTCAAATGCCGACTCTGCCAGTTGTCAGCTGTGTGACTTTGGGCTAGTCATTTAACTTCTCTGCACCTCAGTTACCTCATCTGTAAAATGGGGATTAAGATTGTGAGCCCCCCGTGGGATAACTTGATCACCTTGTAACCTCCCTAGTGCTTAGAACAGTGCTTTGCACATAGTAAGTGCTTAATAAATGCCATCATTATTATTATTATTATTACTGGGCACCTACTATGTGCGGGACACTTAATGGGGAACTTGGGAGAGAATGACTGAAGTAAAACACATGGTCCCTGAGCTCAAGGAGTTTATAGTCTAAGGGATTCTGGAAACCCCTATCCATCATATTTGTTGAGTGATTCAACAAAGTTCACAGCGTGTGCATTCACGAGAGACGGGGGCAGGGGTTTATTGTTAGATTGTACTCTCCTGAGTGCTTAGTACAGTGCACTGCACAAAGTAAATGCTCAATAAATATGATTGAATCCAGCTTCCTGGCAGTGGGGGTTACCGCAAATGAGCTGCCCATCTGCTTTTCTGTCTCTGGATCACAGCTCTGACTCCATTCGGAGCCTGAACTTCATCGCCCCCAGACCCTGCCTAGTAGCCCGTGAGTAGGAGCAGCAGCAAAGGGGCCTAGTGAATGGGAAAGCAGCGTGGCTCGGTGGAAAGAGCCCGGGCTTGGGAGTCAGAGGTCATGGGTTCTAATCCCAGCTCTGCTTCACGTCTGCTATGTGACCTTGGGCAAGTCACCTAACTTCTCTGAGCCTCAATTCCCTCATCTGTACAATGGGGATTAAGACTGTGAGCCCCACGTGGGACAACCTGATCACCTTGTATCCTCCCCAACGCTTAGAACAGTGCTTTGCACATAGCAAGTACTTTACAAATGCTATTATTATTATTATTATGGAGCCTGGGCCTGCGAGTGAAAATGACCCGGGTTCAATCCCGAGTCTGCCACTTATCTGCTGCGTGACCTCGGGCAAGTCACTCCACTTCTCTGGGCCTCAGTTACCTGTAAAATGGGGATTAAGACTGTGAGCCTGATTTGAGACAGGGGCTGTGCCCAACCTGATTGACTGATATGGTCAGTCAGTCAACCGTATTCATTGAGCACTTACTGTATGCAGAGCACTCTACTAAGCATGTGGGAGAGTACAATATAAGAGGATAGGGATTGTGATCAACCTGATTATCTTGTATGTACCCCAGCACTTAGAACAGTGTTTGGCATATAGTAAGTGCTTAGAGAGGCAGCGTGGCTCAGTGGAAAGAGCACGGGCTTGGGAGTCAGAAGTCATGGGTTCTAATTCCAGTTCTGCCACTCGTCAGCTGTGTGACTTTGGGTAAGTCACTTAACTTCTCTGTGCCTCAGTTACCTCATCTGTAAAATGGGGGTTACGACTGTGAACCCCACGTGGGACAACCTGATTACCTTGTATCCCCCCCAGCACTTAGAACAGTGCTTGGCATATAGTAAATGCTTAACAAATGCCATCATCATTATTACTATTACTATTAACAAGTACCATTATTATTATTAACAATCTCCCCCAGCGCTTAGTACAGTGCCTGGCACATAGTGAGTGCTTAACAAAAAGCATAAATAAAGAAGAAGAAAAGGTGAGCCCTTGTAAGCCTTCCTGATGTAGTTCACTTTGTGCGTTCTGCAGGACTTCATCCGAGAAGAGCCCTTGGACTCCTTAGCTAGCCCCATCCGCTGGAAAGCGCTGATCGCCATCAGACACCTAAGGTAGATATTTTCCTGGCCTTGATGAAACGGCCAGCCCCGGCACCCAGGAGGAAAGCAGTGTGGCCTCCTGGAAAGAACATGGGCCTAAGAGTCACAGGACCTGGGTTCTAATCCCGGCTCCGCCCCTTGTCTGCTGTGTGATCTTGGGCAGTCGCTTCACATCTCTGGGCCTCACTTCCCTCACCTGCAAAATGGGGATTCAAGACCTGTTCTCCTTCCTCCTTAGCCCCAGTTGGAACCTGCTGATCTTGAATCTATCTCAGCATTTAGCACAGTGTTTGACACATAATAGGAGCAGCATGGCCTAGTGGATAGAGCGTGGGCTTGGGAGTCAGAAGGACCTGGGTTCTAGTTCCAGCGCTTCCACATGTCTGCTGTGTGACCCTGGGCAAATCATGTCACTTCTCTGGGCCTCAGTTAACTCATCTGTAAAATGGGGATTATGACTATGAGCCCCATGTGGGACAACCTGATTACCTTGTATCTACCCCAGCGCTTAGAACAGTGCCAGGTGCATAATAAGCTCTTCACAAATACCATGAAAAAAGTGCTTAAGCATGTAACACAATTATCACCACCCCAGATCAGCTGGAGCAGGTGGGCGGTCTTCCAAAACTCCTCCCCATTATAAATGACTTTACACCTATTTCTCATTCTAATCAGTGATGAGTTGATGAGGCAGTCCCAGAGCCCAGATAGCCATTCAGCGGTCAAGACCCTATTGGGCATGTGTTCTTCCTACTTCAGGGGAGAGGAGGGAGGTGTGGTGGTGTATAATGATGTGTGGAGGTCCATGGTGGTGCGTAGTGGAGGCCAGTGGGGTGTATTGGAGAGAATTGGTGCATAGTGATGGGGGCTGGGGGGATTCTGTGATGTGCAGTTGTGGGCTGGGATGGAGAGGCATCCAACCTTGACCTCCAGTAAGGATGGGCAGTTTATCAGCTAGGCCTCATTCCCACCCTAAGGATGAAGTGACACCCCTACCCCTAAAAACCCTCCAATTTTGCCCTCCAGAATATTATCATTATTATTCCTCAGTGAACCATCCTTTCCTACTTTCCAGTTCTCTGGAAGCTGAGCCTGAAAATCTCAACTTTTCTGTTTGTCTTCGTTTCCCTGGGAAGGTTGCCGATCTAGGAAATGAACAGGCGAGGATTCTCAACTTTCCTAGGTCACCCTGGAGATGTGTTTGGCAACCTTTGCCCCCCAAAGAGACCATTTTCCTAGCTTCCTCTTCCCCAGACAGACCATCCAAACCAGGCTTTGCCCATCTCCCTCAGTGTGCCCGAGATCCTCTGTTAAATGCTCCCCAAGTCATCAGGGCCTTTCCCCTTCTCCTGCACCCAGGAGAATCAAAATCCAATCAAAACAGCTCCCAGTCTCTTCCCCAAGAGGGCTAACCAGAGTCCAAGAGTGAGTCAGTCAGTCTCTCTCCCTCTTTTCCTCTCTCCCTCCCTCTCTCCCCTTACTATGTGCAAGGCACTGGGGTAGATACAAGCTAACAGCATTGGCCAAAGTCCACGTCCCTCACATGGGGTTCACACTGTCAATCCTCATTTTACAAAAAGGAGATAATTGAGGCCCAGAGAAGCGAAGTGACTTACCCAAGGTCCCTACAGCAGACAAGCAGCGGAGCCGGGATTAGAAACCAAGTCCTTCTGACTCTCAGGCCTGGGTTCTGCCCACTAGGCCACGCCGCTTCTCACCTGTTGCTTCCCTCCCGTGTCTTGCTTGTTTCAGTACACTGAAACCCCGACTCTCTCTGAACGACAAGCTCAACATCCTCAATGAGAGCCTTAAAAGTCTGCTCCCCCTTCCTCCGATGGACCAACTCATCGGGGAGGGCCAGACCGACATGGACAAGGAGCACATTGAGGTTGGTGAGGGTGTGGTGGGAAAGTCGCCCTCCTCCTCCTGCCTTGTGGACTTCACCTGCTGTGCCCTGTGTTCAGTTTCTGTACGTCAGGTCCCTGGATGCCCTCCGGAGACTCCTGAAGACCATGCTGTGGGACGGCGAGGACCCAGAGGAGTGCCAAGAAATATTTAACGTGAGCCCCTTCCTCGGAGAGACAGCCTCTCGCCCCACCCCAAGGGCCCCCTCTCCCAACCCTCTCCCACCACCTCCGGGAGATGGACCGTGGGCTGGGGAGCTGCTAGCACTGGGTGAGCTTCTCCGTAATGAGGCAGGGTCACGATTTCAGGGCCCGGTTCTGAACTCTTTTCCCAACCTAGAACTCTCTGCCTCCCCCCATCAGACTGGCCACGGCTTTCCCCATATTCGAATCCCTCCTTAAATCTCCCACTGTCCCCAACCCAAAAGCTTTCCCTGATTTATCTCCTAGCATCCTGAGCAGTAGCTTCCCTTCTACCACAGTCTAGAAGCTTCCCCTCTTCTAGATTGTGAGCCCGTTGTTGGGTAGGGACCATCTCTATATGTTGCCAACTTGTACTTCCCAAGCGCCCTGCACGCAGTGAGTGCTCAATAAATATGATTGAATGAATGAATGAATGCCAACTTGAGCCCTTATGGACTTTACATCCTCTGGAGCATGTGTGTGTGTGTGTCTCCTCAGTTATTTATTCCCACCTCTTGGGTTGGAAGTATTGTTATGTTTGTTGCTCCCGTTAGAGTGGAAGTTCCTTGTGGGCAATCAATCAGTTGTATTTATTGAGCACTTGCTGTGTGCAGAGCACTTGGGAAGTACAAGTTGGCAACATACACAGACGGTCCCTACCCAACAGTGGGCTCACAGTCTAGAAGACATGTTCTTTATTCTGTACTTTCCAAGTTTGCTCCGTTAATGTTACTACTACAACTCTACTCCTGCTCTTCTACCACTACTACTAAAACTACTACATCTCTACTACTCTTTTGGCTGTTACTACTATGACGCATAGCTTTGCTACTATGTTTGCTATTATTGCTACTACTACAACTACCGCGGCTCTATTATTACTTGTGCTGTTATTATTACCAAACACAGCTTCCCTAACCCTTTTGCTGTTACTATCGCCACAACGTACAGCTCACCTACACAGCAGAAGCAGTGTGGTTTAGTGGAAAGAGCACAGGCTTGGGAGTCGGAGGTCTTGGGTTCTAATCCCAGCTCCCCCACTTATCAGCTGTGTGACTTTGGGCCAGTCACTTCACTTCTCTGGGCCTCAGTGACCTCATCTGTAAAATGGGGATTAAGACTGTGAGCCCCATGTGGGACAATCTGATTATCTTGTATCTACCCCAGAACTTAGAACAGTGCTTGGCACATAGTAAGTGCTTAACAATTAACATTATTATTATTATTACCTTGTACTCTCACTGTTACTACTACTGCTACTATTGTAGACCTATTACTATTTTTGCTCTTATTATTACTCCACCCAGCTCTAATACTCCTTTCTCTGTTACTATTACCACTACATACAGTTTACCAACTCCTTGTACCCCCCCCAGCGCTTAGAACAGTGTTTGGCACATAGTAAGCGCTTAACAAATGCCATGATTATTATTATTATTATTACTTTTGCTGTTACTATCACTACGCCCAGCTCTATTACTCCTTCTGCTGGTTTTACTACCGCTACATACAGCTCATCTACTATTTTTCCTGTTACTACTCCAAAAACTGCTACAACTATTATTACAACTACTGCCTCTTACCCCAAGAAGGTGGACTCCCCCATCCACCCATGGTCAATACGTCCCTTTAAGTCTGGTCCTAACTTTTTGGGCTGCTTCCACTCCCTTCCACAGCCTGTGAGCTTGTTGGGGGCAGGGAATGTGTCTGTTTATTGTTGCACCGTACTCTCCCAAGTGCTTAGTTCAATGTTCTGCACAAAGTAAGTGCTCAATAAATATGATTAAGTGAATGAATTGCCAGTAGCCCAGCCCATAGAGATCTCGTAAGCTGTGGGGAAAGATAAAAGCTGAAAAATAAGTCATTTTCAACACCAGAGCATTCCCCCGACGCTGAACTCCTTTCTCCCCTAGGCCAGAATCAGTGCCTCCAGAGAGCCAACAGCTCCAGAGGATGCCCCAACCCTCTCAATTAATCAAGCCATTGTGTTTGAGTGTTTACTGTGCGCAGAGCACTATACTAAGAACTTGAAAAAGTACAATAGAACAATATAACAGAGCTGTCCACAAGGAGCTTTCAGTCTACGGCAGAAGACAGACATTATTAAAAATAAATTACAGATATGTATGTACTTTGTGGGTCTGAGGGGGGTTAATAATAATAATAATAATAATAATAGCATTTATTAAGCTCTTACTATGTGCCAAACACTGTTCTAAGCACTGGGGGTGGGGGGATACAAGGTGATCAGGTTGTCCCATGTGGGGCTCACAGTCTTCATCCCTATTTTCCAGATGAGGGAACTGAGGCACAGAGAAGTTGAGTGACTCGCCCAAAGTCACACAGCAGACAAGTGGCAGAGCCGGGATTTGAACCCATGACCTCTGACTCCAAAGCCCGGGCTCTTTCCACTGGGCTACGCTGGATGAATAAAAGGAGCAAGTCAGGGTGATGCAGAAGGGAGTGGGAAAGGGGAAATGAGGGCTTAGTCCGGGAAGGCCTCTTGGAGGAGGTGTGGATGGGTCGGTTGGCCCACACACCTTGAGACCCAGTCAGCCGACCTCAGCTCTGCCTGACCGGATAGAAAGAATCCCCTACACAGGCATAATCCACCCGGGCAGAAGTTTGGGATTCCAAATCAGCCCTAAACAGGAGCTTTTGCATTCCTCCTCTAGACTGTGAGCTCGTCGTGGGCAGGGAATGTGTCTACTAACTCTATTGTACTCTTTGAAGAGCTTAGTACTGTGCTTTGCACACAGTAAGCTCTCAAATACCAATGATTGTCTGATTAGTCCTTCACGATGGAGCAAGGGCCCCTTATGGAACGAGAGAGAAGGGTTGGGGGACTCAAATCAGATCTGCATTTCCAGGATCGGGGTGTCAGGATCTAGATCCCCAGATCCAGATTCTGGATCCTGGAATCAGGATCTGATTCCCATAGAGAGAGACTGCCTGGGTTCCAGAGAGGGGAGCCCCAGGTGACTCTGAGCAGAGATTTGGATCCTGGTGACGGGACACCAGCTATCAACAGATGCACGTCACTAGGCTGGAAGCCCCAGCTCTGCCCTTAGACACCTGCCCTGGGCTGAATCCACAGAGCATCTTGATTCACATCTAAAGCTCAATAGATTAGAAAGCAGCAGAGTGCTTAACCACCTCAGAGGCACTGACTTTTATCCTCCTCTTCCCCCAACAGCTTCTTCGGATATGGCACGTTTCGCCAAAGGAGTGGGAAAGAGAGAGAATTCTGCAGCTCAGCGCGGAGGTGTTGGCTAGTAACAACCAGGTCAGTTTTCTCGAGTCTATCTCAGACTCTTTCTCCTGCTTCTAGGCAGAAAATGGATGCTATCCTCTATTTGTCTGTCTCGCCCTCTGGACAATATCTTCATGGTGGGTGGGAAATGTGTCTGTTATATTGTACTCTCCCAAGCTCTGAACACAGTAAGGGTTCAATAACTATGATTGACCAACGACGCGTGTTTACTGAGCACCTACTCTGTGCATAACCCTGTTCAGATGCTGGGGAAGACACAAAATACATGTAGCCGGCTGGCAGTGCCTGATCAGAGGGAGCTGGTTATCTAGGGAAGACAAACAGAAGAAAAGAACTGCATATTAAAACAAGCATTAGCTCTTCCCTCCTGCATCCCAGTCCAGAAACAGCAAACTTTACGATGTTCAGTAACATAAGAGGGCTTGGTCCCTTCTCACACTCTTCGATTCAACTTTCCCTTGAGTGTTTTTTAGGGTTTTTAGGGTATTTGTTAAGCATTTTCTATACGCCAGATGTTCTATTAAGTGCTAGGGTAGATGATAATAATAATTGTGGTATTTGTTAAATGCTTACTATGGGCCAGACACTTCTCTAAGCACTGGGTGACTATAGATAATCAGATTGGACATGGTCCCTGCCCTTCATAGAGCTCACAGTCTTGATCCCTGTTTTATAGATGAAGAAACTGAGGCACAGAGAAGCCAAGCAAGTGGCTTAAGGTCACACAGCAGACACAGTGACAGAGCTGGGATTAGAACCCAGGTCCTTCTGACTCTCAGGCCCGTGCTCTATCTGCCAGGCCACGCTGTTTCTCTATTATACAACCTAATCCAGTTGGACAAAGTTCCTGTCCCACATGGGGCTCACAGTTTTAATCCCCATTTTGCAGATGAAGGAACTGAGGTACACAGAAGTGAAGTGACTTGCCCAAGTTGACCTAGCAGAGAAGTGGAGGAGCTAGGATTAGAACCCAGGTCCCTCTGACTCCCAAACTGATGCTCTTTCACCTAGGCCTCACTGCTTCTCAATTGATTTCAAACTAAAAGACAGGTTTACTAAGGTCCAGATCTGACACACCCATCACATCCAACTCATAGGACAGCTCCAACAGTTCCCCTTACCTGTCATCCTAATAATAATAATTCTGGAATTGAAGCACTTACTATGTGCCATGCCCTGTACTGAGTGCTGGGGTGGATACAAGATAATATGGTTGGACACAATCCCTGTCCCACCTGGGACTCAGTCTTAATCCCCATTTTAAAGATGAGGAAACTGAGGCAGTGAGAGGTAAAGTGACTTGCCCAAGATCACACAGCAGACAAGTGGCCGTGCCAGGATAAGAACCCAAGTCCTTTGACCCTCCAGCTTGTGCTTTATCCACTAGGCCCTGCTTCTTCTCAATTGATTTCAAACTAAAGCAGCGTGGCTCAATGAAAAGAGCCCGGGCTTGGGAGTCAGAGGTCATGGGTTCAAATTCTGGCTCTGCCATGTGTCTGCTGTGTGACCTTGGGCAAGTCACTTAACTTCTCTGAGCCTCAGTTCTCTCATCTGTAAAATGGGGATTAAGACTGTAAGCCCCATGTGGGACAACATGATCACCTTGTATCCTCCCCAGTGCTTAGAACAGTGCTTTGCACATAGTAAGTGCTTAACCGATGCCATCATTATTATTATTATTATTGTTATTTATTATTATTATTATTGGAAAGATTTACCAGGGTCTGGATCTGACAACACCTCCCCACATAATAATAATGGTGGTATTTGTTAAGCGCTTACTATGTGCAAAGCACTATTCTAAGCACTGGGGGGGATACAAGGTGATCAGGTTGTCCCACTTGGGGCTCACAGTCTTAATCCCCATTTTACAGATGAGGTAACTGAGGCACGGAGAAGTTAAATGGCTTGCCCAAGGTCACACAGCTGACAAGTGGTGGAGCCGGGATTCAAACCCATGACTCCCAAGCCCGTGCTCTTTCCACTGAGCCATGCTGCTCCCACATCCAACTTGTAGGACAGCTCCAACAGTGTCACTTACCTATCGTTGTCATCAATGGTATTAATTAAGCATCTACTATGTGAAGAGCACTGTACTAAGCACTTGGGAAAATACAAGGCAACAGAGTTGATAGGAACTAGACTGTAGACTGTAAGCTCTTTGTGGGCAGGGATATGTGTCTGTTTATTGTTACACTGTACTCTTTCAAGTGCTTAATACAAGGCTCTGCGCATGGTAAGCGCTCAATAAATATGATTCACTGACTGACTGCCCTCAGCAAGCTGAAATTCTAGAGAATATACCCAACCTGCTTATCATCTGCTTCTTCACTTGTTGTCCATCAGACTTTATTCAGTGGGCAGACCCCCAGAGGAGGCTGAGCCAGTGTTGGATCCCAAAACAGGGGTCCCACAGAAAACTCACACGAGGGGCTGAAGGAAGCGCTTCAAAGATCCACTGAAACTAAACCTCGGGCACCTTGTCCTGGTCATGGGCCAGGAAAGAAAGCAGCAATAGTAAATGGGCATCTGTCTGGTCCCCAGGACTTTGAGGAGCAGGCATGTCAGTAGGGAGAAATGAAAACAACACCAGACACCCTTGGGAACAGATATCTTTCCCCTGCACCCAAATTGCAAGGGACACTCTGGTTTTGCAGCATGGTGTAGTGGACGAAGCAGGGGCCTGGGAATCAGAAGGTCATGAGTTCTAATCCCAGCTCCGCCACTTGTCGGCTGTGTGGCCTTAGGCCAGTCACTTCACTCCTCTGTGCCTCACTTTCAAAGCTTCCTAAAAAGCCCCCTCCCTGTCCCTTCTGACAGCCTTTGCTAACTAATCCCCAGCTCCCTTATCCCATCATCCCAGCAGTCACTCTCGGCACTCACGTATACCTCTATTTATTCCATTTATTCAGTTTCTATGTCTTTCCTCCTATCCCCACTGTATATATGTGTCTACCTTTCTCCTCCATTAGATATTAGATCCTCCTCCTACCTCCCCCTCAGCCTGAAAGGTTGTTGTGAGCAGGGAATGTGTCTGTAGAGAAGCAGCGCGGCTCAGTGGACAGAGCATGGGCTTTGGAGTCAGAGGTCGTAGGTTCAAATCCCGGCTTCGCCACATGTCTGCTGTGTGACCTTGGGCAAGTCACTTAACTTCTCGGAGTCTCAGTTACCTCATCTGTAAAATGGGGATGATGACTGTGAGCCCCACAAGGGGCAACCTGATCACCTTGTATCCCCCCAGTGCTTAGAATAGTGCTTTGCACATAGTAAGCACTTAACAAATGCCATTATTATTATTATTATTACCAACTCTGTTGGATTGTTATAGTGTACTCTTCCAAGTGCTTAGTACAGTGCTCTGCACACAGTATACACTCAATAAATGCCCTTGGATGTTTGCCTGATAGACAGTAAATGCCCTGAAAAGACTTGATTCTATACTATCTATACTTGATACAGGCCTATACTTGATACTCTCTCAAGTATGTACAACACTGCTGTACATAAAACAGATGCTAATACCATTCTCTGAACATAATCGGTGCTCAGTACAGTGGTCTCTGTCCTGTAGGCATTAAAGGAAAACTGACAATAATAATGTCTAGGATGACAAGCTAATATACTACCCAAGACTGTGAGCTCCTCCTCTAAACTGTAAGCTCTTTTGCTGGGGTCATATTTACCAACTGTATTGTTCTGTAGTCTCCCAATCATTTAGCACAAGGTTTTGCATACAGTGGGTACTCGGTCATTCATTCAATCATTTATTGAGCGCTTACTGTGTGCTAAGCACTTAATGATTGCTAAACTCATCGGTGGCTCTTACTGCTCTTTTTCCCCAGAGACCAGCGAACTTCAGAATCGGCTCTCTGGTGGGGCTGTTTGGCCCTCACTGCTGTGACTCTCTGCCCACCATCCGCCAAGGGGCTGCCGACGCCATCATCTGCCTCCTGGGTATCCAAGGTGGGAGTTGGCATGGGCGGGGGCGAGACTTGGAGAGGGTAGATGGGGCTCAGCAGGAAAAGGGGGAGCCCTCAAAGTCTTACTCCTGTTGGGCTCATCCACCTGGAACACCCTCCCTCTTCATATCCGACAATAACTCTCCCCCCCCTTCAAAGTCTTGTTGAAGATCACCTCCAGGAAGTCTTCCCCGACTAAGCCCTCGTTTCCTCTTCTCCCACGCCCTTCTGCGTTGCCCTGACTTGCTCCCTTCATTCATCACCCCCTCCCCAGCCCCACAGCACTTAACGTACAGATCTGTAATTTTATTTATTTCTATTAATGTCTGCCCCCTAGTCTGTAAACTCAACGTGGGCAGGGAGTGTGTCTATTAATATATTGTACTCTCCCAAGCACTTAGTAGAGTGCTCTGCACAAAGTAAGCACTCAATAAATATGATCGACTGACAGCCGAAAGCCCAAGTGTCAATCTAGGGTTCACAAACTAGATGACAGTTCCCCTTCAGCCTTTGGAATCTCTTTGCTGGGCCCCTGGATCTTTCCCTGCCTCCCTACCCTCCATTCCAGATGTGGAGAGAATGGGAATGGCCATAAGAATAACTGTGCTATTTGTTAAGCACATATTGTGTGCCAAGTATAGTTCTAAGAGCTGGGGTAGATATAAGATAATCAGCTTGGACACAGTCCCTGTACCTCAAAGGGCTCACAGTCTTCGAAGGGAGAGCAGGTATTCAATCCCCATTTTTTTTCCCAATCAGTCATATTTGTTGAGCGCTTACTGTGTGCAGAACACTGGACTAAGTGCTTTGGAAAGTACAATAGAACGGAGTTGGTAGATCCTTTCCCTGCCTACAATGAGCTTACAGTTTCAGGTGAACAAACCAAGAAGTGAAGTGACTCTCTCCAGTTCACGCAGCAAACGGGTGGTGAAGTCGGGATTAGAATCTAGATCGAGGGCAATCAAATGTGTCCCCAGTAAAGGGAAGACCGAAGCTGTGTGCAGCTTCTTTGGGGCAGGTAGAACGCTTAGTACAGTGCTCTGCACACACTAAGCACTCAATAAATATAATTGACTGACTCGGGGTCTGAACCCCAACACTTCTAGCTTACTGGGAATTGGGCTTCTGGGATGGGTCGGAGGGGGGATGGTAGATCCCAAAGCCCTACTGAGAGCTCACTTCCTCCAGGAGGCCTTCCCAGACTGAGCCCCCTTTTTCCTCTCCTCCTCCCCATCCCCGCCGCCCTACCTCCTTCCCATCCCCACAGCACCTGTATATATATATTTGTACAGATTTATTACTCTATTTTACTTGTACGTATTTTTTGTGTTAATGATGTGCATATAGCTTTAATTCTATTTGTTCTGATGATTTTGACACCTGTCTACATGTTTTGTTTTGTTGTCTGTCTCCCCCTTCTAGACTTGTGAGCCCGTTGTTGGGTAGGGGCCGTCTCTATATGTTGCCGACTTGTACTTCCCAAGCGCTTAGTAAAGTGCTCTGCACACAGTAAGCGCTCAATAAATATGATTAAATGAATGAATGAATAGGGGTAAGACTGGGGACGGGGCCAGGGTTAGGAGTTGTGTTCAAAGTCAGAACTAGGGAAAGACTTGTCGAGTAGCCAGTCCAGCCCGTGGCCTGAGGATGATTTAACGCTGGGGGAGGTTGGGGCTAGGCCTGGAGGGGCTGCAGTCACCATCTCCCTTCCCCTCAGGCCCCAGCAGAGCCCCTGAGGAAGGTCGTGGCTGTGAAAGGCCCAAGGCCCCAGGCCCAGACTAGTGCTGGTTCTAGACTGTGAGCCCGTTGTTGGGTAGGGATTGTCTCTCTCAGTTGCCAAATTGTACTTTCCAAGCACTTAGTACGGTGCTCTGCACGCACTAAGCGCAAGAAAAATACGATTGAATGAATAAATGCCACCAGCTTCGGAGAGCTAGGCCGATAGGAAGTCTCACCAAGGGAGGGCGGCTCTGGCAACAATCAGGACCCTAACAGGCATGTCTTTCCTCTGAACGGTTTACAGGGATGCCCCAGGAATTGGGAAAGCTACAGGACCTGCGCGAAGAGCTCTGCTCTCTGGATTGCCAGGACCAGTTTCAGATTTCTACAAACATAGCCAAGGTAACCAACTCAGAGAGAGGGGGTGATTGCGGGGGTCAGCTGGGTGTGGGGGGCCTCTTCCTCAGGCTAAAGGGACCTTCTTTCACCCTGGGTCATCCTCCAACTTGAGTTGAAGGCTCCCAGCGATGACCTGATGTTCTCTTTTCTTCAAGCTCTGTCCCCAGCTGCCGGCGAGTTGTTCAAGGTTACACATCCCAGCACCCAGCGTTAAATCATCCTCAGGCCATGGGCTGGACTGTCTACTCAACGAGCCTTTCCCAAGTCCTGACTTTGAACACAACTCTTAGGACTGGCCCCATCCTCAGTCTTACCCCTGTTCATTCATTCATTCAATCATATTTATTGAGCGCTTACTGTGTGCAGAGCACTGTACTAAGCGCTTGGTAAGTACAAGTCGGCAACACGTAGAGACGGTCCCTACCCAACAACGGGCTCACAGTCTAGAAGAGGGAGACAGACAACAAAACCAAACATGTAGACAGGTGTCAAAATCATCAGAACAAATAGAATTATAGCTATATGTACATCATTAACAAAATAAATGGAATAGTAAATATGTACAAGTAAAATAGAGCAATAAATCTGTACAAATATATACAAGTGCTGTGGGGAGGGGAAGGAGGTAAGGTGGGGGGGATGGGGAGGAGGAGAGGAAAAAGGGGAGAAAGAAAGAAGAAAAAGGAAAAAGGAACACCCTCTTCATGTTATCTTTAATAATAATAATAATAATAATAATAATAATAATAGCATTTATTAAGCGCTTACTATGGGCAAAGCACTGTTCTAAGAGCTGGGGAGGTCACAAGGTAATGAGGTTGTCCCACAGGGGGCTCACAGTCTTAACCCCCATTTTACAGATGAGGGAACTGAGGCCCAGAGAAGTTAAGTGACTTACCCAAAGTCACACAGCTGACAAGTGGCAGAGATGGAATTTGAACCCATAATAATAATAATGATGGCATTTGTTAAGCGCTTACCATGTGCAAAGCACTGTTCTAAGCGCTGGGGGGATACAAGGTGATCAGGTTGTCCCGCGTGGGACTTACAGTTATCATCCCCATTTTACAGATGAGGGAACTGAGGCTCCGAGAAGTTAAGTGACTTGCCCAAGGTCACACAGCAGACATATGGTGGAGTCTGGATTCGAACCCATGACCTCTGACTCCAAAGCCCGTGCTCTTTCCACTGAGCCACGCTGCTTCTCTTAGCCACGCTGCTTCTCTCTTTATCATCTCTTTCATTCAATCCACATATTCAATGTCACCAAATCCTGATGATTCAACCTTCATGACTGCTAAAATCAGTCCTTTCTTCTCCATCCAAATTATCACATTATTCTATCCTTGCTTTGATTATTTCGTCAACCACCTTTCTGACCTCCCTGCTTCTCTCCACTTCTGTCCATACTTCACCCCTAACGCTCTTCCTCTCTCTAACTCTAAGCCCAGAACTGGTTGAAGCAGCATGGCATAGAGGGTAGAGCACAGACCCACAAGTCAGACAGTCACGAGTTCTAATCACAGCCCCGCCACTTGTCTGCTGTGTGACCTTAGGCAAGTTGCTTCACTTCTCTGGGCCTCAGTTCCCTCATCTGCAAAATGGGCAGTGGAACAGGGACTGTGTCCAACTCACACAACTTGTTTGTATTCAACCCCAGAGCGTTTTACGGTGTCTGGCACATAGTAAGTGCTTAACAAATACCATCGTTTTTATTATTAGTTTATTTGCCCTACTTGTCATTGATTTTCATGTCTGTTTCCCCCTGTAGACTGTAGTAAGTGCCTTGTGGCCAGGGATTGTGTCTTTCCCAAGCGCGTAACACTGTGCTCTGCCCACTGCAAGTGCTCAGTGAATACCAGTGACTGTTAGGTTGGTTGATTCTGTCTCCCCCTTTTAGACTGTGAGCCCACTGTTGGGTAGGGACTGTCTCTATGTGTTGCCAATTTGTACTTCCCAAGCGCTTAGTACAGTGCTCTGCACATAGTAAGCGCTCAATAAATATGATTGATTGATTGATTGATTGATTCGGATGGATTTCAGTAGCTGATGCATTCCTTGTCATCAGGAGGTGGAATCATGAAAATTGAGGCCACCCTGCTCTCGTTGGGTACTGGGCAGGTTGGAACATAAACAATCAATCAGTCAATCGATCAATAGGTTGGAGCATAAACGGTCAATGGATCATATTTTATTGAGTGTTTACTCTGTGCAGAGCACTGTACTAAGCACACAGTAGAAACAACACGGCCTAGTGGATAGAGCACAGGCCTGGGAGTAGAAGGATCTGGGTGCTAAACTGGCTCTGCCACTTGTCAGCTGTGTGACCTTGGGCATGTCTCTGTACCTCAGTTACCTCATCTGTAAAGTGGCAATTAAGATGGTGAACCCCATTTGGAACAGGGACTCGGTACAACCCGATTTGCTTGTGTCTACCCCAGTGCTTAATACAGTGCTTGGCACATAGTAAGTGCTTAACAAATACCACAATTATTATTGTTGTTGCTATTATTATTATTACTATGATGTGAGAGTTGGTAGACATGTTCCCTGCTCCCAAGGAGCTTATAGTCTTAGAGGGATTGATTAGGTTTGAACTACTTCTTGTGAAGGGTTCGCTTGGTCTTCAGGTTGATAATAATAATAATAATAATAATAATAATAATAATGGTATTTGTTAAGCGCTTACTATGTGCAAAGCACTGTTCTAAGTGCTGGGGAGGTTACAAGGTGATCAGGTTGTCCCACGGGGGGCTCACAGTTTTAATCCCCATTTTCCAGATGAGGTAACTGAGGCACAGAGAAGTTAAGTGACTTGACCAAAGTCACACAGCTGACAGCTGGTGGTGGCAGGATTTGAACCCATGACCTCTGACTTCAAAGCCCGGGCCCTTTCCACTGAGTCATGCTGCTTCTTGATGTATCATCAGGGCTACTGTTGGGACCCAATGCAGACCACAGGCTGTAGCTATTGAGGGAGACTGGCAGACCTTGATCCCTAGCCCGGGCTCTTTCCACTGAGCCATACTGCTTCTCTTCTCTTCCCGAAAGAAGAGGCTGAGGGTTGGTAGGTAGGATTAGGTTAAGGCTGTTAAGAGTTAGGTTTAGAGTTAGGGTTGTTATGATTAAGGCTAGGTTGGGGTTTTTTGGTGGTTGTTAGGGTTAGGATTGGTTTGGTTAAGATTAGGATTTGGTTTAGGCTAGGATTAGGTTAAGGTTGTTAGGGTGAGATTAGGGTTGTTAAATTATTGTTAGGGTTAGATTGTTGTTAGATTTAGGGTTAAGTTAGGGCTGTTAGGGTTAGGTTTAAGGTTAGGGTGGTTATGATTAGGGCTAGGTTAGGGTTGTTCAGGTCAGTTTACGGTTAGGTTTGTGCGGTTAAGGTTGGGTTAGTGTTAGGGTTAGATTATGCTGTTAAATTTAGAGTTGGTATGGTTAAAGTTAGGGTTAGGTTAGGGTTGTTAGGGTTAGATTAGGATTTTTAAGGTGAGGTTAGGGTTAGGTTTGTTATGATTAGGGCTAGGTTAGGGTTGTTCGGGTTTGATTATGGTTATTAGGTTTAGGGTTGGCAGGGTTAGGGTTTGGTTAGAGTCATTAGGGCTAGCCAAAGGTATGGACTTTACTGTCTATTTTGTCCACACTACAGATCGTTAGCAAATTCATCCCCCATGAGGAAACCCAGGACTTCCTGGAAGAACTGCTCGACGGCCTGGAAAACCTGACCCCCAGTTGTGCCAAGGCGTGCAGCATCTGGATGGTCACCATCCTGGAGGAGCAGGGAGCCATGCTTGAGGGCCAGGTACCTCACTCCGGCCCGCTGCCTCCCACGCGCAGCCCCCGGAGCCCCCAACGGTCCCCTGAACAGCCCACATGGCCCTGCTCCCCTTCATGTCTGGGTGCCATTCATCTGGTCTTTTAACTACTGTACGGTGAGGGAAACTGGGCAACCAAACCGGAGGCAGGGCAGGAGAATAGAGGCAGTGAAACAAAGCCTTGCACCATACCACAGCTCAGCCGTAAAACTCAGCCAATCAATCCTGGTACGCTGCAGTCTAGAACTGTGCACAGGGGTTAAAGAAGTAAAAGCAAAAACAGCACCAGACTCCTCCAAGAGGCCTTCCCTGATTAAGCTCTTTTTCCCCCGACTCACTCTCCCTTCTGCTTCATCCTATGCATGACACTGAGAAGCAGCGTGGCTCAGTGGAAAGAGCCCGGGCTTTGGAGTCAGTGGTCACAGGTTCAAATCCCGGCTCTGCCAATTGTCAGCTGTGTGACTTTGGGCAAGTCACTTAACTTCTCAGTTACCTCATCTGTAAAATGGGGATGAAGACTGTGAGCCCCCCTTGGGACAACCTGATCACCTTGTAACCTCCTCAGTGCTTAGAACAATGCTTTGCACATAGTGAGTGCTTAATAAATGCCGTCATTATTATTATTGTTATTATTATTGTTATTATTATTATTATTATTGAGGATAGAGAATGGGCTGGGAGTCAGAAGATCATGGGTTCTAATCCTGGCTCTACCATTTGTCTGCTGTGTGTCCTTGGGCAAGTCACTTCACTCCTCTGTGCCTCAGTTACCTCATCTGTAAAACAGGGATTAAGACTGTGAGCCCCGTATGGGACAGGGACTGTATCCAACTGGATAAACTTGTATCCACCCTAGCGCTTAATACAGTGCCTGACACATAGTAAGTGCTTAACAAATACATTATTATTACTATTGTTATCTATGACCTTTGGACATTTGATATTTGCCCCACCCTCAACCCCACAGCATTTATGTACACACATCTTTCCATTATATGTCATGAATTATTTATATTAATGCCTGTCTCCCGCTCTAGACTGTAAGTTCCCAATGGGCAGGGATTGCATTCACTAATTCTGTTGTTTGAACTCTCTTGAGGACTTAGTACAGTGCTCTGCACATAGTAAGCACTCATGATTGATTGATTGATTGATTTATCCTGCACACAGCAAGTGCAGCACTCACTGGGTGGTTGGGAGTGGATATCCCATATTGACCTTTTAAGGCCCCAAAACGCTTCATCATCAGTGGTGTTTGCTTCCCAGTAAACCATACAACTAGATAACTCAAGTTGGCATTGGTTAAATGACTTGCGTGGGTGGTACTGTTCAAAGCACAAAAGAGTTTCTGGCCCTGCTTCTACTTGTCTTTGTGGTGAGGATCTTTTTAGGGATTTTTTTTTTGTTGTTATGGTATTTGTTAAGTGCTTACTAGGTGCCAGGCACTGTACTAAGCACTGGGGTAGATACACGCTAATCAAGCTGACTTGCATGAAATAATGACCGGACTAACCCTGGCTATCTCCTTCGCTTTCCCCACTTCAGCTGCTGGGGATCCTGGAATCCATCTACCATCACATGACCGTCCTCAGGCTCAAGGAGCAGAGTTTCCAGTTTGTGCTGCAGATCATCTCTCTTATAGCAAGCTTCCACCTGGAGAGTGTTGTTTCCAGCCTCTTGGCCAAACCCCTGCCCTTTGACAGGTTCGGGCCAAATTTAGGGCCTAAATCATTCTTCACAAAGGGGGAAAGGTCCAGAGAGCTTTGGTCACAAGGGTTTTCTATTTGTTTGTTTTTATGGTATTTGTTAAGCACTTACTATGTACCGGGCACTGTACTAAGCTCTGGAGTAGATACAAGCTAATTGGGTTGGACACGTGGGGCTCGCAGCTTTAATCCCCACTTTACAGAGAAGGGAACTAAAGCACAGAGAAGTTCAGTGACTTGCCCAAGATCACACGCCTGACAAGTCCCTGATCCGCCACTTGTCTGTTGCCACCTTGGACAAGTCACTTAACTTCTTTGTGCCTCACTTTCCACATCGATAAAGTGGAGATGAAATATCTGTTCTCCCTCCTTCTTGGGCCGTGAGCCCTATGTGGGATAGGGACTGTGTCCAAGCTGCTCATCTTGTACCCCTGCTTGATACATAGTGAGTGCTTACAAATACAATTACTTTCATTTATCTTCTTTGTCAGTGCCAGCTAGTGGCTTTTTTATTTGGGGGATGTAATGGGTGACAGTTTCCTGTCCCCTAGAAAGTAGCCACAACCTCGTCGCACCCTCCTGACAGCCACGCTTAGTACCCAAGTCTACATCACTGCAACTTTCCGACGTCTTCGTCTTTCCAAACCATTTCTACTCCCAAAAGGACCAGTGTCCACCCTCCTGCCTTGGCTGGCGGGTGCCCCCTCAGACTGCCCCTTGTGATGGGGTTGAGTTTACTTTTTACCTCACCTGGTGCTGTTTTCCTTTTGCCACCTAGCCTCCCTCTCCTCTCGAAGCTGCAAGCAGCATGGCCTAGTGGTCAGAGCACAAGCCTGGGAATCAGAGGACCTGGGTTCTAATGTCAGCTTTGCCATTTGCTGTGTGACCTTGGGTGAGGCCCTTCAGTTCTCTGGGCCTCATGAGAACTGTAAAATGGGGATTAAGACTGTGAGCCTCATTCTCCCCCTTCT
Source organism: Tachyglossus aculeatus (assembly GCF_015852505.1). Classification (NCBI taxonomy): domain Eukaryota; kingdom Metazoa; phylum Chordata; class Mammalia; order Monotremata; family Tachyglossidae; genus Tachyglossus; species Tachyglossus aculeatus. The sequence goes on along the minus strand of NC_052068.1, from coordinate 59,579,050 downwards.
AGCCTGTGAGCCCGTTGTTGGGTAGGGACCGTCTCTATATGTTGCCGACTTATACTTCCCAAGCGCTTAGTACAGTGCTCTGCACACAGTAAGTGCTCAATAAATACGACTGAATTAATGAATGAATGTGGGGCATGGACTGTTTTCAGCTGGACTATCTTGCATCTACCCCACAGTGTCTGGCACATAGTAAATGCTTAACAGATAACCTTAAAAAAGAGAGAGACAGAGGCACTCCTCTCTAAAGCCCAATGTGCGTTTTTATCCTTAATGTCTGAGACATCAGACTTTCTTCTAGTGTCCAGGCTTTCTTCTATCTTGTCCTTACAGTGTTTCCTTTGTGGCCCTCTTTTTTTCCAGCTCCCTGACCCTCCCCATAAAGCTGGTGAGTAAAAAGGTCCCAGACATGGACAGGAGAGGCATAATATTAATAGTGGTGATTTTAAGGTGTTTACTATGCTCCAAGTTCTGAGATAGGTGCAGGATAATCGTGTCCCTGTGCCTCCTGGGGTTCACAAGGTGAGGGAGAGGAGGGATTCCCATTTGTATAGATGAGGAAACTGAGGCCAGAAAAGTGAAGTGACTTGTCCAGGGTCACATAGCAGCCAAGCTGGGATTAGAAGCCTGGTTTCCTGATGCCCAGGCCCTGGCTCTTTCTTCCAGGCCGTGATTCTTCCCTACAGACGGTCACTAACAAGCAAAGCACTGTAATGAATGCCTACTGTCTTGGGTGTACCATCCACTGTAGGGACACCCGGATCCTGTGGCAAGCCCTGGCAGGGGAAACCCACTCCACCCCCCGACTCCTGCGAGTCTTGATGGACAGATTGAATCAAGGGATGGAGGACGACGTGGCTGAAACTGAGGCCATTGCAGTAAGATGGATCGTGACTGAGACATTTCCCTCTCTCTCTCTTTCTCTCCCTTTCCGTTTCCCTCAGTCTCCCCCTTCCTCTCCATCTCTGGCTCCCTTTCCACCTCCGTTTCCCTCTCCATCTCTCTTTCCCTGTCCATCTCTGTTTCTCTGTCCGTCTCTGTTTCCCTGTCCATCTCTGTTTCCCTGTCCATCTCTGTTTCCCTGTCCGTCTCGTTTCCCTGTCCGTCTCTGTTTCCCTGTCCGTCTCTGTTTCCCTGTCCATCTCTGTTTCCCTGTCTGTCTCTGTTTCCGTGTCCGTCTCTGTTTCCCTCTCCATCTGTTTCCTTCTCCATATCTGTTTCCTTCTCCATATCTGTTTCCCTCTCCATCTGTTTCCTTCTCCATATCTGTTTCCCTCTCCATCTGTTTCCCTCTCCATCTCTGTCTCCCTCTCCATCTCCATTTTCTTCTCCCCCTTTGTCTCCCTCTTCGTCTTCCTCTCCTTCTCCATCTCCCTCTTCCCCTCCCCACTTCAAGTGCCATGGCAGTTTCCCCATCCTGAAAGAGAGTGTAAGGACTTCCTGCCTCTGCCCATCATGACCTGCCCCCACCTCAGCACAACAGCAGCTCTGGCCGTGGCTAATTCATAGGCCCCTTCACTGGCCCCTTCCCTGGCTACCTGAGGGGCCAGAGTCCATTGGGCCTGAGGAACTCCGGCTTTCCAGCTGTGGTTCTTGCTTCCAAGGAAAAGTTTGTTGGGAAAAAGCCAGTGTGGGAAGAGGCTGGATGGTTGGACTGCCCAAAGGGTCCCCCCAGGCCCCATTCTCTTCCCCATCCCGTCAGGAGTTCAGCCGGCACAGAAAGAGCTCGAGAACTGACCATGAGACTGGCTCAGACCCAGGCCCCGGCGGCCCTGGGAGAGAAGACAGACCAGGAAGGGAGCGAAGAAGAGAGAGAGGGAGGAATGGACAGTTGGGCAGAGGGGAGGAAGGAGAAATGGAAGGAGGGATGGACAGATGGGAGGGGAGAGGCTGGTGGGTGGCAGGGCGGTAGCGGCCGCGACCGCGGGATCTTCCGTCCATCCAGGCTGCCTGTGCGCTGAGGGAGGTGGTGGAGGCTGGCGGGGAGTTGGGTCAGCTCTTCCCCGAGCTGTTCCAGCTGCTCCTGAAGCTCATCAGCTGCACCCAGGGCCGGGAGACCCTGGTTCCCGCCTTGAGCCGCAGGAGGGTCCTGCAACATGGAGAGCGCCACCAGGGTGGCAACCCCTGCAGGTGACCCCCCACGCCCACCCCCCCACCACGGTTCAGCCCATCCAGTCCTGGGAGTCAGTCCCCCACCCTGGGAGCAGAGCCTTGTCTTAGGGGCGTACTGGGCACTGCACTAGAGACCTACTGGGAGCGGAGCACTATCCTGGGTGTCTACTTTGTGCACGGTACAGTACTGGGTGCACACTGTGAGCAGCGCACTGGAAGATGTGAGGACTTGGGTTCACTTCTTTGGGCCTCCGTTACCCCATCTGTAAAACAGCGATTGACTGTGAGCTCCATATGGGACAGGGACTGTGTCCAGCCCGATTTGCTTGTATCCACCCCAGAGCTTAGTACAGTGCCTGGCACATAGTAAGTGCTTAACAAATACCATTATTATTATTAATTATTATTATTATGAAAATGTTTCCTTTATTCCCCCCACCACCAACCTTCTGCTTCATTTTCATCTCCTGCACCCAGAAGGAGAACAATCAATCAATCAATCAATGGTATTTGAGCGCTTACTATGAACAGAGCATTGTATTAGGCGCTTGGAAGAGTACAAGCAACAGTTAGCAGATGTGCAGATGTGTTTCCTTCCCTGGGGAAGAGCAAGACCTGACACTCAAAGGCTTGGCAACCTGGGGAGCCCTGAACAAGTCATTTATCTTCTCTGGTCCTCAGTTTCCTCATCTATAAAATGGGGATTCAATGCCTCCCCCTTAGACTGTGAGTGCTCTTTCCCCCCAACTCGGTGGGACAGGGATGGAGTCTGATCTGCATGCATCCTATCTAGCCCGGGGCTCATCCCATTGATCAATCAATGGTATTTATTGAATGCTTATTACATGCAGAACACTGTACTAACTGCTTGATAGAGTCCACTATAACAGACTTGGCAGACACGTCCCCTGCCCGCAATGAGCTTATGGCCCATGGCAGGCTCTGACCAAATTCCAAATCAAAATCAGCATGGCCTAGAGGATAGAGCACGTACCTGGGAGTCAGAAGGTCATGGGTTCTAATCCTGGCTCCACTACTTGTCTGCTGTGACCTGGGGCAAGTCACTGTATTTCTCTGGGCCTCAGTTACCTCATCTGAAACTGTGAGCCCCTCCAGGGATGGGGACTGTGTCCCATCCAATGTGCTTGATTCACCCCAGTGCTTAGTACAGTGTCTGGCACCTAGTAAGCGCTTAACAAATAATACCAGCATGATTCTTATGATTGTTGTTAGCGGTCTGTGGTGGTTGTGAGTCTGGTGTCTGTCCACCTGAACCCTGGCGATGCCTCCCTCAGCCTGTCAACGGCGGCCCTGCGCTGCGTCCAAGTTCAGGCCATGAAGGAGGGCCTGGCGAAAGAAACCGAGGAAGGGGAGAACCTGTGGAGCCTGTTGAGCGACCCCCATTCCCACCCCACCGGAGTCTGCGTTCTGGCCAGGTGAGGGGCTGACTAGTTGACCGCCCGGAATGGAAACCCACACCCAACCTGGGGAGACACGCCTGAGCGTGCCCTTGGCCCACCCTGGCTGGAGTTTCCAGGACAGGAGGACTCCCTACCCACGTCGAGGACTGCCTCCCTCTCTGGCTGAAGCTCGGCTTCACTCCCGTCCTCCCCCAGGAGCCTGCCCACCTGGCAACAGGGAATCACGCTGGAACTCATGGCACGCCTGCGCCCGGCACTCTCCTCACCATCTGAGAGCTACAGGGTCACCGGCACCACTTTCTTCTCTGAGGCAAGGACTGGCAGCCCTCACTGCCAATCTGTTTCCTCCTTCCAGGTGACAGCGTCACCCTCCTGCCCCAACACACACACAGACACACTTCTCTCTCCCTCGTCATCCCTCTCTCCCTCCTCTCCATCACTCTCTCCTCCCTCCTTCTCTCTCTCATCTCCCCAAAAGAACAAATCCTGGATGTCTCTAGACTGGGGGATCCTTTCTTCCTTTGCCTGTGGAGCCTCCCGTAAAGGGAGCCCCGCAAAACCAGGCCGATGGAGAACCCTCCCCGTTGATTTCAGCTCCTGAAGGAGCCGACGCTCTGGAAGCCGGGAAAGCTCAAAGAGGTGTTATTCGTGATGGCCCAGACCACCTGGGACCCAAACCTCACCTTGAGGCAGATGGCGATCCGGGGGCTGGGGAATGCCACAACTGGGGCTCCCAACAAGGTTAGAGAGATGGGCGGGTGGCGGAAAGGAAGGTCTGGGGCGGGGGGAGGTGGGGAGGGAATGGTCCGGCCTAGAGAACCAGCCCACCCGATTAAGTTGAACCGAATGGAATTTAGGCTTTCACCTCCTTCTCCCCCTGCTCCCACTCCCTGTTGTCTGAACGACCCTCACGGTGATGAATTCCATCCAAGACCCCTCTAAGACTGTAAGCTAACTGTGGGCAGGGAACTTGTCTACTAATTCTGTGGTACTGAACTCTCCCAAATCATTTAGAACAGGGCTCTGCACACAGTAAGCTCCCAGTAAGTACAATCGATGTGATCGATTGAGACCCTGAGGCTGGAAGCAGCTGCTGGGAATGAATTGGGAAAGGCTCGTTTGGGGGGGGGCGGGGGCATTTTCAGAGGGTTTTGAATGTGGAGAGAGCCACGGCCTGTGGGATTTGGGTGGGGAGGGAGTCCCAGGCTGGGGGGAACGAGGTGAGCAGAGGGATGGAGGCGGGGGGAGTCGAGGGCAAGGGCCAGCTGGGAGGCAGATGGGACGAGGGAAAGGACAGTCACTTGGAGGGGAGCCTCGTGGTCTATCGCGAGGTCCCCAAGTGGACCCCTTCCCCCCCCCTTTCTGAGCAGGTGAGGAAGAACAAGCAGCTCATCCTGGATGCGGTCATCCGAGGCCTGTACCATCTGGTCCGCACCGATGTCATCTGCGAGAGCCTGAAGGCGCTGAGGAGCCTCCTGGGGCTGCTCTCGGCCGAGGAGGTCAACAGCCACTTCCAGGAGATTGTCCTTCTGACGAGGACCTTCCTGGAAGACGTGAGGGCTTGGGCTCGCTTCTCAGGGACTCGGTGACCTCATCAGGAAAAGGGGGGTGGAGACTGAGCCCTATACGGGACGTGGACTGAGTCTAACCTGATTAGCTTGTATCTACACCGGTGCTTAGTATGCTACCCGGCACGTAGTAAGAGCAGCGTGGTGTAGTAGACAGAGCACGGTCCTGAGATTCAGAAGGTCATGGGTTCTAATCCCAGCTCTGCCACGTGTCTGCTTTGTGATCTTGGGCAAGTTACCTCACTCCTCTGTGCCTCAGTTGCCTCATCTGTAAAATCGGGATTAAGAGTCTGAGCCCCATGTGGGTCAGGTACTGTGTCCAACCTGATTAGCTTGTTTCTAGCCCGGAGCTTAGTACAGTGCCTGGCACATAGTGCTTAACAAATATCACAACTCGTAGCTCAATGGAAAGAGCCCGGGCTTGGGAGTCAAAGCTCATGGGTTCAAATCCCAGCTCCGCCACTTGTCAGCTGTGTGACTTTGGGCGAGTCACTTCTCTGTGCCTCGGTTGCCTCATCTGGAAAATGGGGATTGACTGTGAGCCCCATGTGGGACAACCTCACCTCATCACCTTGTATCCTTCCCAGCGCTTGGAACAGTGCTTTGCACATAGTAAGTGCTTAACAAATGCCATCATTATTACTATTATTATTAGCTTGATGAATACCATTAAAAAAAAATACGGCATCTATAGTCCTCCATTTCCCACGGTCCTCAGTGCCAAAGGCAGTCCAGATCCATCTTCCCTCATCCAGAGCTCAAACTCCACAGACTCGGAGACGTCCGGAAGGCAGATAGGGAGTAGGACAACTCAGAGGCCAGGAGATGGACCGGACTGGGGGCCAATCAATCCTTCCCCTGGATGGAGGGGTGGTGGGGAGGAGGCTGGGTTGGGAACAGGATGGTCCTGTCTGAGATATCGCCCCATTTTATGGCTCCAGGAGCAGGACGAGGTGAGACTGAACAGCATCCAGTTGTTTGGGATCCTGGCTGAGAAAGCAACAAGCTCCAAAAGGCCGTTCTTCAAGGGAGAGATGAAAAAGACGCTCACGGCATTCTTCCTTCACCTGTGGGACCCCAACCCACAAATAGGTCTGGTAGGTCTGCCCCCCGGGCCCTTGGTGCCCAAGTACAGACCCTCATTCATTCAATCGTATTTATTAAGTGCTTACAGTGGGCAGAGCACTGTACCCTCTCCACAGGCACACCCGGCCTACCCAGTCCCAGGAGCTGAGCCAGCCGGTGAGAGGCTCTGGGCATCCCTGCCAGAACTGGACAACTGGTAGCCAGCCAACTGAACATCACTTTCCTGGGCTCCTCAACCTGCCCCCCCCCCCCCCCCTCCGGGCTCTTTGCCAGCCTGGGACCGGCTGTTTGTCAGAAATGCCCTTTCCTTCAATCATTCAGTCGTATTTATTGAGCTCTTACTGTGTGCAGGGCACTGTACTGAGCACTTGGGAAGTACAATTCGGCAACATATAGAGACGGTCCCTACCCAACAACGGGCTAACAGTCTAAAAGGGGGAGACAGACAACAAAACAAAACATGTAGAGAGGTGTCAAAACCATCAGAATAAATACAATTATAGCTATATGCACATCATGAATAAAATAGAGTAGTAAATATGTACAAGTAAAATAGAGTAATAAATATGTACAAATATATACAAGGGCTGTGGGGAGGGGGAGGAGGTAGGGCTAGAGGGGAGGGGGGAAGATGGGGAGGAGGCCGTTGCCCTAGTAGGTGGCCCAAGGCCACCTCTCTCACTCCTTCCCTCCCTTTCTCCCTCTCCCCTCCTGTACCCACTCCAGCAGGGATATGACAAGCCACTAACGGGTAGCACAAAGCCAGATGACTCTCTCTTCTCTAGGCCTGCCGGACCACCATATCGGCCTGCCTGCCCTATCTGGGCATGAAGGAGCTGGGGGGGATCGTGGACAAGCACCTCGCAACCCTGGAAATGCCCAAGGCTCGGGATTTCTACCAGGATGCGTGTGGGATTCTGGTGAGAGCCCCGCTCAGTGGAAATGCCAGCTGGCAGACATCCCACTTTCCCCTGCCCCCCAGCAAGTATTTTCAGGGAACCCAAGTTTCTCCCACCATTCTTCTCCACTTTTTTACAACGATGGAGGCCTTCTTCCAGGGATAGCAATGGTCAGGCTCTTTGCCTGCATGCTCTTGTTCATTCATTCAATCGTATTTAGTGGGGGCTGACTGTGTGCAGAGCACTGTACTAAGCGTTTGGGAAGTACAAGTCGGCAACATATAATAATAATAATGGCATTTGTTAAGTGCTTACTATGTGCAAAGCACTGTTCTAAGTGCTGGGGAGGATACAGGATGATCAGGTTGTCCCATGTGGGGCTCACAGTCTTCATCCCCATTTTACAAATGAGGTAACTGAGGCACAGAGAAATTAAGTGACTTGACCAAGGTCACACAGCTGACAATTGGCAGAGTTGGGATTTGAACCCATGACCTCTGACTCCCAAGCCCGTGCTCTTCCCATTGAGAGACAGTCCCTACCCAACAACTTTTTCCGAGCAGGTCTGTGACGCTCTGGGTCCTCCAACCCGTAACCGCCTGCCTTCACCGCTCGAGGATAAGCCCCTTGAAGTATTGTGGTCTAGTGGATAGAGCACAGGGCTGGGAGTCAGAGGACCTGGGTTTTAATCCTGGCTCTGCCACTTGTTTGCTATGTGATCTTGGGCAAGTCACTTTTAGATTGTGAGCCCACTGTTGGGTAGGGACTGTCTCTATATGTTGCCAACTTGTACTTCCCAAGCGCTTAGTACAGTGCTCTGCACACAGTAAGCACTCAATAAATACGATTGATGATGATGGTTCTCTGTGCCTCAGTTTCCTCATCTGTAAAATGGGGATTAAGTACTACTCCCTCCTACCTAGATTGTGAGTCCACTCAATCAACTGCATTTATTGAGTGTTTGCTGTGTGCAGAGCACTGTCCTAAGCAGTTGGGAGTGTACAATGTAACAGAGTTGGTAAACACATCCCCTGCCCACAACGAGCTTCCCGTCTAGAGAGGGAGACAGATATTAGTATAAACAAATTATGGATATGTACATAAGTGTACATAATTATGGATATGTACATTAGAGAAGCAGCGTGGCTCAGTGGAAAGAGCCCGGGCTTTGGAGTCAGAGGTCATGGGTTCAAATCCCAGCTCCGCCACTTGTCCGCTGTGTGACTTTGGGCAAGTCACTTCTCTGGGCCTCAGTTCCCTCATCTGTAAAATGGGGATGAAGACTGTGAGCCCACGTGGGACAACCTGATCATCTTGTATTCCCCCCCAGCGCTTAGAACAGTGCTGCGCACATAGTAAGCGCTTAATAAATGCCATTATTATTATTATTATTATTATTATTATAAGTGGTGTGGGGCTGAGGGAGGGGTGAACTGAGGGAGCAAATCGAAGCGCTAGGGCAATACAGAAGGGAGTACAGTGCTCAGCACACAGGAAGTGCTCAATAAATACGATTGAATGAATGAAGGAGGAAATGAGGGCCTAGTCAGGGAAGACCTCTTGGAGATCTGCCTTCAAAAAGGCCTTGAAGGTGGGGAAAGTAATTGTCCGTTGGATATGAGGAAGGGAGGCCATTCCAGGCCAGAGGCAGGATGTGGGCTAGAGGTTGGTGTCGAGATCGATGAGATCTCGATGAGTGACGTCATTAGAGGAGCGAAGCATGTGGGCTGGCTTGTAGTAGGAGAGTAGTGAGGTAAGGTAGGAGGGGGAAAGGGGATTGAGGGCTTTAAAAAGCCGATAGTGAGGAGTTTCTGTTAGATGCAGAGGTGGATAATAATAATAATAATAGTGATGGCATTTATTAAGCACTTAATATGTGCAAAGCACTATTCTAAGCACTGGGGAGGTTACAGGGTGATCAGGTTGACCCCCCCGGGGGCTCACAGTCAATCCCCATTTTACATATGAGGTAACTGAGGCACAGAGAAGTGAAGTGACTTGCCCAAAGTCATGCAGCTGACAATTGGCGGAGCTGGGATTTGAACCCCTGACCACTGACTCCAAAGCCCGGGCTCTTTCCACTGAGCCACACTGCTTCTCTAAGCCAACCAATCCAACCAATGTGAGCCCCATATGGGGCAGGGCTGTGACCAAACAGATGACCTTGTGTCTACCCCAGAGCTTAGAACAGTGTTTGGCACGTAGTAAGCCCTTACCAAATTCATTCATTCATTCAATCGCATTTATTGAGCACTTACTGTGTGCAGAGCACTGTACTAAGCGCTTGGGAAGTACAAGTTGGCAACATATAGAGACGGTCCCTACCCAACAGTGGGCTCACAGTCTACAGCAAATATAGTAATAATAATTGGTCTGGTCTCCTATATCCATTTTACTGTGCCAAAATCATAGTAGAGCATTCTGCATGCAGCCAATCAATCAATCAATCAATCGTATTTATTGAGCGCTTACTATGTGCAGAGCACTGTACTAAGCGCTTGGGAAGTACAAATTGGCAACATATAGAGACAGTCCCTACCCAACAGTGGGTTCAGGTTCCCAGCAGGTACCTAGTAGGGCACCCTGCATATAGTAGGCACTCAGTATACTGCTCCACCCATGGCGCATGCTCAATACATACCATTGCTCGATCACCTGATCATTGGTCATTGCCCTGGTCTTTCTGGCTCCCGCCTTCCACCCTGATAAGGTCCCCTGACCCAGATAGGTGGTCATAGGCACAGAGATAATAATAATAATGGCATTTATTAAGCGCTTACTATGTGCAAAGCACTGTTCTAAGCGCTGGGGAGGTTACAAGGTTGTCCCACGTGGGGCTCACAGTCTTATTCCCCGTTTTACAGATGAGGTAACTGAGGTCCAGAGAAGTGAAGTGACTTGCCCAAAGTCACACAGCTGACAATTGGCGGAGCCGGGGTTTGAACCCATGACCTCCGACTCCAAAGCCCGGGCTCTTTCCACTGAGCCAAGCTGCTTCTCACGGATGCAACTGGCAACCATAGAAGGATGCCAACGGGGGAATGAACCACCAACTCTCCACCCGAGCACTGAGGGTGAGGCTGAGGGAAGCCCAGGCCAGGACAACAGACAGAGACTCCCACCTCCCGCTCAATCAATCAATCAATCGTAAGCAAAAGTAAGCAATCAATCTGCTTACTGTGTGCAGAGCACTGTACTAAGCGCTTGGGAAGTACAAGTTACTCTCCCCACCTAAAGATTCTCACCTGATTGTCTTGTATCTACTCCAGGTCTTAGCACAGTGCTTGGCATATAGAAAGCACTTAACAAAATAGTAGTTATATTAGTGTTACTATTATTATTATTATTATTTTAATTCTAGCCTGTAAACTCAATGTGGGCGGGAAATGTATCTGCCAACTCTATTGTACTCTCCCCAAGACTTTAGGACAGTGCTTGGCGCATGGTAAGCGCTCAATAAATACCGTCGTTGATGATGATCATTGTTATCTGATTATTATCAGAAAAGCAACATGGATCAGTGGAAAGAGCCCGGGCTCGGGAGTCAGAGGTCATGGGTTCTAATCCCTGCTCCGTCGCTTGTCAGCTGTGTGACTTTGGGCAAGTCCACTTAACTTCTCTGTGCCTCTGTTACCTCATCTGTCAAATGGGGATTAAGACTGTGAGCCCCATGTGTGACAACCTGATCACCTTGTATCCACCCCAGCACTTAGAACAGTTCACATAGTAAGCGCTTAACAAATGCCATTATTATTATTATTCATTCATTCATTTAATCGTATTTATTGAGTGCTTACTGTGTGCAGAGCACTGTACTCAGCGCTTGGGAAGTACAAGCTGGCAACATATAGAGACGGTCCCTACCCAACAGTGGGCCCAGCTCAACAGCCTTTTTGTCCTGGCCAGGTGGATTTTGAGTCCCAGCTTGGCTGTGAGATAAGGGGCTCAGGTCCTCCCAGAAATTAGCCTTGGACCAACACCCCGCCTAAGCACTGTTGGCGGGGCATGGGGAGGGGGAAGAAGAGGGGCAGGGTGCCCCAGTAAACAACCAGTTCGGGGGTGGGCACCCTGGGGTGAGTGGCACATTATTGAGCACCCTCTCCCCCATGGATCTCAGTTCCAGCTAACGGTTTGGGGCAGGGGGATGTAATCGCTTCCTGTTGGATTCTGTTTTCCCTGCACAAGGGCTGGCTTCTGTCACCATCCCCTGGTGGGCTGCTCCCCCTCTCCCCCCTGCCCGATTCCAGGCCTCTGAGACGGTGCTCCCCTACCTCTCCATCCCTGGGACTCACGGTCTCCTCTCCCACCCCTTCTTCCCTCCCCGCCATCCCCGTGGCCCCTCTCTCGGTCTCTTCCAGGCCCGCAAGAACGCGGCCCTGCTGCAGACCGTGTACATGCACACGTGCAGCTTCTTCCAGAGCCCCTGGGAGAGGATCCGCTGTGCCGCCGCCAAGCTCGCAGGTCCGGAACAGAGAATTCTGAGCCTCTGGCCCCCTTCCCAACCACAATTCTCCACCCGAATCCCAAACCTTTGACACCTGACCCTTATGCACCACCCCCCGAACCCTCACCTTGACCTCTGATGCCAACCTCCACTCCCGCCCTCTGCCCTCCACCCCCAAGCCCCCATTTTGACCCAAACATAGCAGCCCTGAACCTCACTCTCAACCCCCACACCTGACACACGACCCCAGCCCTTGACCCCAAACCCCACTCCTGACCCCAACCTTAATCCCTGACCCCAACTCTCGACCCTCCCACTAACACCTGGCTCCCTCACTCCTGAGCAATCGAAACCAGGCTAGCTCAGACGAGCTCCTCTGGGCCACCAGGGGATTTTGCTCAAAGAGGTGCAGGGTTTTTTTTAATGGCATTTATTAAGCACTTACTATGTGCAAAGCACTGTTCTAAGCGCTGGGGAGGTTACAAGGCGATCAGGTTGTCCCATGGGGGGCTCACAGTCTTAATCCCCAATTTACAGATGAGATCACTGAGGCACAGAGAAGTTAAGTGACTGGCCCAAAGTCACACAGCTGACAATTGCCAGAGCTGGGATTTGAACCCATGACCTTTGACTCCAAAGCCCGGGCTTTTTCCACTGAGCCACGCTGCTTCTCTCCTGAACCTGTATTTCACAGGGGACAACAGGTGGGGTGGGGCAGTTACCTCCAGAAACTCATCCATCCATACACTCATTCAGGCAATAGCATTTGTTTAGTCCTTACTGTGTGTGGAGCACTATACTAGGTGCTTACTGTGTGTAGAGCACAGTGGCTACTGAGGCACTGAGCACCAGTCGTGCTGAGCACTCTTCTGGTGGCTACTGGGTGTGCACTTGTGCCCTGTTTAGTGTTCTGCCCATAGCTAGGGTATTGTAGGAATTCGGGAGATGATGATGATGGCATTTGTTAAGCACTATGTGCCAAGCACTGTTCTAAGCGCTGGGGTAGATACAGGGTTGTCCCACGTGGGTCTCACAGTCTTAGTCCCCATTTTACATATGAGGTAAATGAGGAACACAGATGTTAAGTGATCTGCCCAAAGTCACACAACAGACAAGTGGCAGAGCTGGATATTGAGCCTACTGTTGGGTATCCCCCTGCCTTACCTCCTTCCCCTCCCCCCAGCACCTGTATATATGTTTGTACATATTTATTACTCTATTTATTTATTTTATTTGTACATATTTATTCTATTTATTTTATTTTGTTAATATGTTTTGTTTTGTTGTCTGTCTCCCCCTTCTAGACTGTGAGCCCACTGTTGGGTAGGGACCATCTCTATATGTTGCCAACTTGTACTTCCCAAGCGCTTAGTACAGTGCTCTGCACACAGTAAGCACTCAACTATCATCTCTATGCTGATGACACCCAGATCTCCATCTCTGCCCCTGCTCTCTCCCCCTCCCTCCAGGCTCGCATCTCCTCCTGCCTTCAGGACATCTCCATCTGGATGTCCGCCCGCCACCTAAAGCTCAACATGTCGAAGACTGAGCTCCTTGTCTTCCCTCCCAAACCTTGTCCTCTCCCTGACTTTCCCATCTCTGTTGACGGCACTACCATCCTTCCCGTCTCACAAGCCCGCAACCTTGGTGTCATCCTCGACTCGGCTCTCTCATTCACCCCTCACATCCAAGCCGTCACCAAAACCTGCCGGTCTCGGCTCCGCAACATTGCCAAGATCCGCCCTTTCCTCTCCATCCAAACTGCTACCCTGCTCATTCAAGCTCTCATCCTATCCCGTCTGGACTACTGCACCAGCCTTCTCTCTGATCTCCCATCCTCGTGTCTCTCTCCACTTCAATCCATACTTCATGCTGCTGCCCGGATTATCTTTGTCCAGAAACGCTCTGGGCATATTACTCCCCTCCTCAAAAATCTCCAGTGGCTACCAATCAATCTGCACATCAGACAGAAACTCCTCACCCTGGGCTTCAAGGCTGTCCATCACCTCGCCCCCTCCTACCTCACCTCCCTTCTCTCCTTCTACTGCCCAGCCCGCACCCTCCGCTCCTCCACCGCTAATCTCCTCGCCGTACCTCGTTCTCGCCTGTCCCGCCATCGACCCCCGGCCCACGTCATCCCCCGGGCCTGGAATGCCCTCCCTCTGCCCGTCCGCCAAGCTAGCTCTCTTCCTCCCTTCAAGGCCCTGCTGAGAGCTCACCTCCTCCAGGAGGCCTTCCCAGACTGAGCCCCTTCCTTCCTCTCCCCCTCGTCCCCCTCTCCATCCCCCCATCTTACCTCCTTCCCTTCCCCACAGCACCTGCATATATGTATATATGGTTGTACATATTTATTACTCTATTTATTTTACTTGTACATTTCTATCCTATTTATTTTATTTTGTTGGTATGTTTGGTTCTGTTCTCTGTCTCCCCCTTTTAGACTGTGAGCCCACTGTTGGGTAGGGACTGTCTCTATGTGTTGCCAATTTGTACTTCCCAGGCGCTTAGTACAGTGCTCTGCACATAGTAAGCGCTCAATAAATACGATTGATTGATTGATTGATTGATAATAAATACGGTTGAATAGGGACCGTCTCTATATGTTGCCAACTTGTACTTCCCAAGTGCTTAGTACAGTGCTCTGCACACAGTAAGTGCTGAATAAATATGATTGAATGAATGACTATTGAACCCATGACCTCTGACTCCCAAGCCCGTGCTCTTGTCACTGAGCCACGCTGCTTCTCTCGGGGAGAGTGTAATGAAGGTGAAATCAATCAATCAATCGTATTTATTGAGCGCTTACTGTGTGCAGAGCACTGTACTAAGCGCTTGGGAAGTACAAGTCTGCAACACATAAAGACAGTCCCTACCCAACAGCGGGCTCACAGTCTAGAAGGGGGAGACAGGGAACAAAACCAAACATACTAACAAAATAAAATAAATAGAATAGATATGTTCAAGTAAGATAAATAAATAAATAAATCAAGTAATAAATCTGTACAAGCATATATACGTATGTACAGGTGCTGTGGGGAAGGGAAGGAGGTAAGATGGGGGGAATGGACAGCCCTCCCATATCTTCTTTTATGGTTTGCTCCCAAGGGCCTGGTGCAGAGCTCTGCCCACAGTCGGTACCCAGTACAGTGCTCTCTGGACATTAGGCGGTCTTTCCCGCAAGTCCCTAGGGCAGTGTTTGGCTCACAACAGGGGCTGGTGCAGTCCTCTACTCACCCAAAGCCCTACTGAGAGCTCACCTCCTCCAGAAGGCCTTCCCAGACTGTGCCCCCTTTTTCCTCCCCTCCTCCCCATCCCCCCGCCCTACCTCCTTCCCCTCCCCACAGCACCTGTATAGATGTTTGTACAGATTTATTACTCTATTTATTTAACTTGTACATATTTACTGTTCTATTTATTTTGTTAATGATGTGCATCTAGCTTTAATTCTATCTATTCTGATGACTTGACACTTGTCCACATATTTTGTTCTGTTGTCTGTCTCCCCCTTCTAGACTGTGAGCCCATTGTTGGGTAGGGACCGTCTCTATATGTTGCCTACTTGTACTTCCCAAGCACACAGTAAGTGCTCAATAAATACGATTGAATGAATGGATGAATGAACCCAGGCAGTACAGTGCTCTGGATGTTAGCTGGTCTTTCATCGATGATGATGATTCATTCATTCACTCAATCGTATTTATTGAGCACTTACTGTGTGCAGAGCACTGTTCTAAGTGCTTGAGAAGTACAAGTCAGCAACACATAGAGATGGTCTCTATCCGACAATGGGCTCACAGTCTAGAAGGGGGAAACAAACAACGGAACAAAACAAAACATGTGGACAAGTGTCATCAGAATAAATAGAAATAAAGCTAGATGCACATCATTAACAAAATAGAATAGTAAATATGTACGAGTAAAATAGAGTAATGGCTCCATGAACTCTCCGTGACCCCACTCACTCATGTCCTCATATGACCCCATGAACTCTCCGTGACACCATTTGTGTCCTCGTATGACTCCACTTTCAATTCTGAAATTGAGAAAATTTTCAAAAAGCAGTTTGTCTCATTTCTCCTCAAATGACCCGCTGAACTCTTCGTGACCTCACTCATTTCCTCAGGTGACCCCCAGGAACCCTCTGTGACCCCATTTGTGTGCTCAGATGGCCCCACTTTCACCTACGAAATTGGGAAAACTTTCAAAAAGCAGCTCAATGTCCCATTTCTCCTCAAATGACCCCATGAACTCTCTGTGGCCCCACTCCTGTCCTCATATGACCCCATGAACTCTCCATGACCTCATTTGTGATGATGATGATGATGATGATGATGATGGCATTTGTTAAGCGCTTACTACGTGCAAAGCACTGTTCTAAGCGCTGGGGGGGATACAGTGTGATCATGTTGTCCCATGTGGGGCTCACAGTCTTAATCCCCATTTTTACAGATGAGGGAACTGAGGCCCAGAGAAGTTAAGTGACTTACCCAAGGTCACTCAGCAGACTTGTGGTGGAGCTGGGATTCGAACCCATGACCTCTGACTCCAAAGCCCGGGCTCCTTTCCGCTGAGCCACGCTGCTTCCCTGTGTCCTCAGATGACCCCCATTTTTACTTTTGAAATGGGGAAAAATATCAGAAACACGTTTAATGTCCCATTTGACCTCAAATGACCCAATGAACTCTGTGACCCCACTCGTGTCCTCAGATGACCCTGTGAACTATCTGTGACCCCATTTGTGTCCGCAGATGACCCCACTTTCACTTATGAATTCAGGAAATTTTTCAGAAAGCAGCAGCGCTCCTCCTCCTCCTCCTCGGCCAGGGCCGGGTGCCCACTTGGGTGCCTGCTGGGTGGGATGGGGGTTGGGCTCTGGGGACACCTCTCTGCTTGGCTCCGATCCCCACCCCAAATGCCTGTCCCCCACGCGCCGTAGGGCTCTGGGCCTCAGTTTCCCTGCCTGGGCGGGTTGGGGGTCACAGCCTGGACCCCTGAGCCACCCCCCACTCACCAACCACCGGCGGAGGGCATGGCAGGGGTCGCCCGGCTGAGGAGCCCCAGCAGGAGCGGGGCCAGGCGGAGGAGAAGGTGCTGCCTCTGCGGCGGGCCCGCCGTGCCCCTCCTGAATTCATCACCTTGGACACTGACATGAGAAATACTCTCTTTGGGTTTAGATGCCATCATTCAAAATGCACCCGGCACACCCTCGCAGTGGTTGGACCAAGAAAGCCTGGACGCATGTAAGTGATGCCAAGCCCGCCTCTTTCTAGCCCGGCACTGGGTTCTGAAGCAGGCCAGGAGCCTGACCACCTAATCGCCCACCAGCCCGGTGCATGCCAAAGTCAGTCAGTCCGTCAATCCTATTTAACGAGCACTTACTGTGTGCAGAACACTGTACTAGGCACTTGGGAGAGCTCAGTAGAACAATAAAAAAGACACATTTCCTGCCCATAGTGAGCTTAGAGTCTAGAGGGGGTGACAGACATTAATATAAATGACAGATATGGATATAATAATAATAATGATGGCATTTGTTAAGCGCTTACTATGTGCAAAGCACTGTTCTAAGCGCTGGGGCGGTTACAAGGTGATCAGGTTGTCCCACGGGGGGGTCACGGTCTTAATCCCCATTTTCCAGATGAGGTAACTGAGGCACAGAGAAGTTGTGACTTGCCCAAAGTCACACAGCTGACAATTGGTGGAGCCAGGGTTTGAACCTTCAACCTCTGACTCCAAAGCCCGTGCTCTTTCCATTGAGCCACGCTGGGAAGGGGGATGAATAAAGGAAGCAAGTCAAAGAGGGGGAGAAGAGGAAAGCAGGGCTTAGTCTGGGAAGGCCTCTTAGAGGAGGTGTGCCTTCAATAAGGCTTTGAAGCAGGGGAGAGTCATTGTCAGATATTCGACGTGGCTTAGGAGGAAAGAGCACAGACTTGGGAGTCAGAGGTCAAGGGTTCAAATCCCAACTCCGCCTTGTGTCTGCTGTGTGACTTTGGACAAGTCACTTCACTTCTCTGTGCCTCAGTTCCTTCATCTGTAAAATGGGGATTAGGACTGCGAGCCCCACGTGGGACAACCTGATCACTTTGTATCCTCCCCAGTGCTTAGAACAGTGCCTTGCACATAGCAAGTGCTTAACAAATGCCATCATCATCATTATTATTATTATTATATTCAGTCAGTCATATTTACTGAGCACTTACTGTGTGCAGAGCCCTGTACTAAGCGCTTGGGAGAGTACAACACAACAATAAACAGTGACATTCCCTGCCCACAGTGAGATGAGAAGGGAGGATTCATTCAATCATATTTACTGAGCGCTTACTGTGTGCAGAGCACTGTACTAAGCGCTTGGGAAGTGCAAGTTGGCAACGTATAGAGACGGTCCCAGGCCAGCCTCTCAGAAGCTCCCAGGGTCACTTGGAGATGGGGGAGAAACACAGCTGTTGGACTTACTGTGTGAAGAGCACTGTACTAAGCTCTCGAGCTTACAGCAAGCTATGGTGGGTGGGAAATGTGTCTGCTTGTTGTTGTATTCTCCCAAGAGCTTAGTTCAGGGCTCTGCACACAGTAAGAGCTCAATAAATACAGTTGAATGAATTAATTCATTAATATAACTAAAAAAGCTGTTCCACCTGCCTCCACTACCCTGTTGCGCCCTAGAAAGCCTCAGGCTCCTTCTCTCCTTTGTCCTATTCACCCAAGTCCCACATCCCCCCCACTTTTCCTGCCCCCACCCTGGCCCTGAGCCCACCTGGGTCTTTGCCTCCGAGGCCGGCGGACTCCCGTGCATCATCTCCCTCTCTGCCCCCCACCCAGGTCTGCGGGGGCTGAAGACGGACCCCTGCGTCAGTGTCCAGAGAGCGGCGGAGGCCGCCCGGCACAGCCTCCTGCGAAGGCGGGCAGTGAGCGGAAGCAGCCTTCCTCACCCGTAAGCGGAGGGCCGGGACTGGCTGCCCAGTCCACCAACTTCTCCCGGGCCGTCCGCTGGGTCCTGGGGAAGCGAGGAGGAGAAGACAAGCTCGGGCCCTTGGAGATCTTTATATTCAATCACAATCTGGCATATCCTGGGGTCCGAAACTGGGTCGGTTCACTGTGTCTCTGAACCACCGAGCCCATCTCCAGCCCCCATGGACCTTGGATGACCTTGATTTGGGTTTGCAGGGTGCCCTCGGCCTAGATTTGCTCAAACTGCCATCTGACCTCCTCAGGGCAGGCCAGTTTGAGGCCATTTGCCCTCTCCTCTCTCCTCCATGGACCCTCCCACCCCCAACATTGGCCACTTTGGGAATGATTCAATTGTTTCTCCCCACCTCGGCCACTCCGTAGCCTCTCCCAATCTGCCTGCCTCATCCCCCTTCAATTATAAGCCCCCAGAAGGAGGAGCCGCCCCTTCGGCTTTCTCAGTGCTCAGCTCACAGAAGAGGTCGATGCAGTGCTCTATTCACCCAGGAACCAAATGGGTGCCATGCACATTTAATAAATCTAAATGAATGAAAACACTGTCCATACAGTGATTGCTGTTCTCGCCCTCTGGTGCTCATTAGATGCTTGTTGTCAGTGGTCAGAGCGCCTTTCCTTCACAATAATAATAATAATAATGATGGCATTTTTAAGTGCTTACTATGTGCCAAGCACTGAGGGGGGGGGGATACAAGGTAATCAGGTTGTCCCACATGGGGCTCACAGTGTTGATTCCCATTTTACAGATGAGCTACCAGAGGCACAGAGAAGTCAAGTGACTTGCCCAAAGTCACACAGCTGACAAGTGGTGGAGCTGGAATTAGAACCCACTCCCAAGCCCGTGCTCTTTCCACTGAGCCACGCAGCTTCATCCAACTCAAGTCTTAGAAACAGCTGCAGCTTGCTTTTAAGGGGACCTTGCTATTCCCTCCTTGTTTTGTTTTTTGGTGGTTACTAAGAGCTTAGTATGTGTCAAACACTGTTCTAAGCACTGGGGTAAGTACGAGTCAATTAGGTCGGACATGGTCCCTGTCCTGCACGGGGCTCTCCCCTCAAGTAGGAGGGAGAACAGGTATTAAGTCTCCATTTTACAGTTGAGGAACTGAGACACAGGGAAGTGAAGCGACTTGCCAGAGATCACACAGCAAGGAATTGGCAGAGCCAGTATTAAAACCTAGGTGCTCTAACTCCTAGGCTGGTACTCTTTCCACTAGGTCATACTGCTTCTCAGTAGAATCCTTGCGTTCAATAGTATTGATTGAGGAGGATCTATTGTTCCAGCATGGGAGGAGTGGACAGCCGTGACAGGAATCCAGAGGACCAGTCCCAACGAGGGGCAGTGTTGGAGAGCAGGGCTGCTCTGCCAGACACCAACCATGCCGGCCCCTTCCTCCTACCCCCTGAGGGAACCGGGTGAATTATTGCTATCTTTATCAATACTGATGGTTATCGTTATCCTTGATTGCCTCAGGAAGGGCTTACTCTCTGGGCACTGTTCTGAGCCTTGGGAAAAGATGCTAGGACCCCGGTTGGATGTGATCTCTGGCTCACAGAGGGATCCCAGGTTGAAGGGGAAGAGGAAGAGACACAAAAGCACTGGGAAAGAAAAACACGGGCAGGAGAAGCAGCGTCCAGCTCAGAAATGCTCCAGGTCTCTGGAGACCTGGGTTCTAATCCCTGCTCCACCATGTGCCGGCTGTGTGACTGTGGGCAAGTCACTTGACTTCTCTGAGCCTCGGCTTCCTCACCCGCATAATGGAGATAATAATAATAGCATAGATTAAGCGCTTACTATGTGCAAAGCACTGTTCTAAGCTCTGGGGAGGTTACAAAGTGATCAGGTTGTCCCATGTTGGGCTCACAGTCTTAATCCCTATTTTACAGATGAGGTAACTGAGGCACAGAGAAGTGACTTGCCCAAAGTCACACAGCTGACAGCTGGCGGAGCGGGATTTGAACCCATTGACCTCTGACTCCAAACCCCATCCATCCCGTGTCTTTCCCATCACTGTAGAAAACACCACTATCCTCCATCTCACAAGTCCATAACCTTGAACCGTCATTCTCATTCAACCCACATATTCACTCTACCTTCACAACATCACTCAAATCCATCCTTTACTCTCTGCCCAAACTGCTACTACCCTGATTCAAGCACTTACCATAGTCCACCTTGACCACTGCATCCTCCTCCTCACTGACCTCCCTCCTTCCTCTCTCTCCCAACTCCAATCCACACTCCATTCATTCAATCACTCATATTTATTGAGTGCTAACTGTGTGCAGAGCACTGTACTAAGTGCTTGGGAAGTACAAGTTGGCAACATAGAGATGGTCCCTACCCAACAGAGGGCTCACAGTCTAGAAGGGGGAGACAGATAACAAAATAAAACATATTAACAAAATAAAATGAATAGAATAGTAAATATGAACAAACATATATACATATATACAGGTGCTGTGGGGAGGGGAAGGAGGTAAGGCAAGGGGATGGGGAGGGGGATTAACAAAATAAAATAAATAGAATAGTAAATATGTACAAACATATATACATATATTCAGGTGCTGTGGGGAGGGGAAGGAGGTAAGGTCGGGGGGATGGGGAGGGAGAGTAGGGGGAGAGGAAGGAGGGGGCTCAGTCTAGAAAGGCCTCCTGGAGGAGGTGAGCTCTCAATAGGGCTTTGAAGGGAGGAAGAGAGCTAGCTTGGCAGATGCAGAGGTGGCCTGGATCGTTTTCCTAAGAAAGAAACATTCAATCCACATCTTCCCACTCTTTAAGAACCTTCAATGGTTGCCCATCCACCCCTGCATGAAATTGAAGCTCTTTATCCTAGGCTGAAAAGCACTCAATCAGCTCACCCACTCCTGTTCTACCTAGCTAATTTCCTATTACAACCCGATGTGTTTGCTTTGCTCCTCTATCACCAACCTACTCACTGTCACCCAATCTCATCTATCTCACCACCGACCCCTCGTCCACGCCCTGCCCTTACCCTGGAATGCCCTCCCTCTTCATATCCAACAGACAACTCTCCCCACCTTCAAAGCCTGATTAAAATCGCCTCACCTCCAAGAGGCCTTCCCCATCTAAACCTTATTTCTCCTAATAATAACTGTGGCATTGGTTAAGTGCTTATTATGTGCCAGGCACTGTACTAAGCACTGGGATTCATACAAGGTAATCAGGTTGGACCCAGTCTCTGTCCCGCCTAGGGCTCATAGTCTTAATTCCCAATTTACAGATGAGAGAACTGAGGCACAGAGAAGTGAAGTAACTTGCCTAAGGTCACACAGCAGACGAGTGGCACAGGTTCTTCTGACTCCCGGGCCCGTGCTCTACCCACTAGGCCACCCTGCTTCAAGCTCTATTCCCTCTGCCTTCTAAAATGCCCTCGCCCTTGGATCTATAGCCTTTAAGGACTTGACATTCTCTCCATCCTCATCTCTACAGCACTTATGTTCATATATTTAATTTATTTTACTGGCTGTCTCCCCCTCTAGACCGTAAACTCATTTTGGGCTGGGAATGTGTCTACCATCTCAATTGCAGTCTACTCTCCCAAGTGCTTAGTATAGTGTTCTGTGCACAGTAAGCACTCAATAAATACCATTGATTGATTGATTCACCCAAAATTCAAATCCTGGCTTCACTACTTCCCTACTGCAAGACCTTAGGCAAGTCACTTGACTTCCCTGTGTCTCAATTTCCTCATCTGAAAATGGAGGTTTGTTACTCATGGACCCTCCCCCTTAGATTGTTAGCCTCCTGTGGGTCAGGGATTATGCCTGATCTGATTGTATTTGATCTACTTCAACCCTAAGCACAGCATTTGGCATATGAACACTTAATTGTGTGCACAGCACTCTACTAAGTGATCACGATAGTACACTAGACTTGGTAGATGCAATACTTCCTCAAAAGAATCTTACAATCTAGTAAGACACATAATAAAATCAATTACAGATGGGGGAAATACCAGAGTCATGAAGAAGCTTGCATACTGACCGCTGTTCTCCTTGCCCCTGCTTTCTTGCTGTTCCTCTTCTTGGCTCTGCAAAAAGTTTAGACAGGCAACAGATAATGTGGAATGAAGGAGAGGTCACAGAATATGGCTCCAAAATAGGGAAATTTGGTTTTCACTGGCCCCAACCACGGAGTGAATGTCTCTCCCTGATTTATTCTGTTCCCAATGGAGCTCTGTAAATATTTGTTTTTCCTGGTGCCCCTCCCTGCTTTATCCCCTCCAGAATGGAGCATTGGCCCACGTGCCTGGGGAGAAGGAGAGGAGGGAAAGATGGTCAGCCTTGATAGTGGGGTTTGGGGGAGCAGCAGGGAAGGGATACGGAGGAAGCCTCACCTGACAAGAAGCAGCATCTTAGTGGATAGAGCACAGGCCTAGGAGTCAGAAGAACCTGGGTTCTAATCCTGCCTCTGCCACTTGTCTGCCTTGTGACCTTGGGCAAATCATTTCACTGCTCTGTGCTTCAGTTCCTTCATCTGGAAAATGGGAATTAAGAGTGTGAGCCCCACTTGGAACGGGCCCGATTTGTTTGTATCCACCCCAGCGCTTAGTATGGTGCCTGGCACGTAGTAAGTGCTTAATAAATGCCACACTTATTATTACTATCACTGCCCCCACCATCACCACATCATTAGAGTAGCAGCATGGCTCAGTGGAAAGAGCAAGGGCTTTGGAGTCAGGGGTCATGGGTTCAAATCCCAGCTCCGCCAATTGTCAGCTGTGTGACTTTGGGCAAGTCACTTAACTTCTCTGGGCCTCAGTTACCTCATCTGTAAAATGGGGATTGACTGTGAGCCCTCTGTGGGACAACCTGATCACTCTGTAGCCTCCCCACACTTAGAACAGTGCTTTGCACATAGTAAGCGCTTAATAAATGCCATCATTATTATTATTATTATTATTATCACCACCCCCTCTGATATTGCCCCCCCCTGCCATCACCCCCTCCATCATCACCACCCCCTCCCACCATCATCACTCCCGCCACCATCACCATCTCTGTAGCCTTGGTCCCCACCACCTCCACAGAGCACTTCAGCGGGCAGCAGGGCCAGAGACCACCTGCCGTTCAGGACACCCGATGTGGCAGGTCTGGGGCTGAGCACCCCTCTTACCTGTTGCCCTCAGAGGCCATGATCATGTACGTATGTGAGCTTATCTTTCTGGAGGCCCCTTAGTCCCAGGGCCAGGGATGCAGCTCCTAAAAGCCCAGGTTGGAAGAAATTAAAGGAGGGCAAAAACAAGCCTGTGTGTCACCACATTTAAGGGCATTACTGGCTGCTACCATCACTGGACAGCCCAGGGTCTGCAGCAAATAGTTCATTCCATCGCTGAAAATCATCATCATCATCATCATCATAGTCTTTATTAAGGACTTACTATGTGCCAAGAACTGTGCTAAGTGCTAGGGCAGATAATAATAATAATAATGGCATGTGTTTAGTGCTTACTATGTGCAAAGCACTGTTCTAAGCACTGGGGAGGTTACAAGGTGATCAGCTTGTCCCACAGGGGGCTCACAGTCTTAATCCCCATTTTACAGATGAGGGAACTGAGGCCCAGAGAAGTTAGGTGACTTGCCCAAAGTCACACAGCTGACAATTAGCGGAGCTGGGATTTGAACCCATGACCTCTGACTCCAAAGCCCATGCTCTTTCCACTGAGCCACGCTGCGTCTCAGATAGATATGAGCAGATCAGACACAGTCCCTATCTCACATGGGAAATAGACTAAGGGGGAGGGAAAACAGGTATTGAAGCCCCGGTTCACAGATGAAGACAGCGAGGCACAGAGAAGTTAGGTAACTTGCCCTAGGTCACACAGCAGTCAAGTGGCAGAGTCAGGATTTGAATCCAGGCTTCCCGATTCCCAATCTTGTGCTCTTTCTGGTCCAGGAGGGCACTAGGAGACCCCCTGAAGGGGTGCTGGCTCTGCTCCTTCTCCCGCTCCACTGTGACCCCTCCCCAACAGGGACCTTCACAGGGACAGGTGGATTGGGGTTCTACAACGTGGCAAAATTCGGCCTCCTGCCCTGCTCCCTGTCCCCTTCCTAACGGGGCCCCGACTCACACCCATTTGTGGTGAAATCTGAATTTCCTGCAGGAAACAGCATGGCCTGGTAGTTAGAATATGGGCCTTGGAGTCAGAGGACCTGAGTTCTAATCCCAGCTCCGCCACTTGTCTCCAGTGTGACCTTAGGAAAGTCACTTCAAGTCTCTGGGCCTCAATTCCCTCATTGGTAAAATGGGATTAAGACTGTGAGCCCCATGTGGGACAGGGACTGTGTTTAACCTGCTTAGCTCAGTGAAGCAGCGAGGTTCAGTGGAAAGATCCCAGGCTTTGGAGTCAGAGGTCATGGGTTCAAATCCCGGCTCCGGCAATTGTCAGCTGTGTGACTTTGGGCAACTCACTTCACTTCTCTGGGCCTCAGTTACCTCATCTGTAAAATGGAGATTAAGACTGTGAGCCCCCCGTGGGATAACCTGCTCACCTTGTAATCTCCCCGGTGCTAGAATAGTGCTTTGCACATAGTAAGTGCTTAATAAATGCCATCATTATTATTAGCTTATATCTACCCCAACATTTAAAACAGTGCCCGGCCCGTAGTAAGTGCTTAACAAATGGCATTAAAAAAAAGAAAAGGCTGGGGGATGTGTCTCCTTGATATCCTCAGAAAGATGCAATCTAACGGGGAAGAAATTAAAAAAATAAAGTAGGGAGCAAACTCGGGGGCTCAAACGCAGCCAAAGCCTGATTTCTATGTTTCCTTGTCAGGGGAGATCTTCCCCAACTGAAGGACAGAGCTTCAGAGAATGTGGAAATGCGTTTAGACCTTGAGCCTAGAGAGGAAACACTCAGTGTGAAAACAAAGTCTGGCGGCCACAATCTCTCTGGCTCTGTCTCCCTTTGACCCGCTGCTGTTACCATGGCAACTCGTGTCCTCACAGATGCTCGGAATGTACGGGGCTCTTGCTATTTGGAAATCAAGTCAAAGGGGTTTCAGGGCCGGGGCTCTCCGTTATCGCAAGTCTCTCCAGGGGCACAGTGGTGCGGGAAATTCTGGATTCCAACCCCGGCATGCTAACCAGAAGAAAAAAAAAATCATATTTGTTTCAGGGGAAGTTATGTGTAAGAAACTAAACCTCAGCCTAAACTTCAGAAAGTCTACGGACTTTTTTAAGGAAAGCTTAGTAATAATAATAATGATGATGATGATGATGATATTTGTTAAGCACTTACTATGTGCAAAGCACTGTTCTAAGCACTGGGGAGGTTACAAGGTGATCAGGTTGTCCTACGGGGGCTCACAGTTTTAATCCCCATTTTACGGATGAGGTAACTGAGGCACAGAGAAGTTAAGGGACTTGCCCAAAGTCACACAGCTGACAGTGGCAGAGCTGGGATTTGATGACCTCTGACTCCAAAGCCCGGGCTCTTTCCACTGAGCCACGTTGCTTAGTAATGTATTCATCAAGTTGTGGGCAGGGAATGTATCTGTTTATAGTTGTATTGTACTCTCTCAAGTGCTTAGCACAGTGCTTTGCACACAGTAAGCGCTCAATAAATACGATTGGATGAATGAATGAATTGCATTTTTAAAATTCGATACCGGGTCGACCAGGCTGAAAAATTTTCAGATTACCTCACAAACAGCATTTCCTTCCCATGACGTTTATATGAAGGCAACATGGCCAGAGCTTCCCCTGAAGCATCTAAGTACTATTCCAGACAAGAATTTACCCCTTGTTAAAGGTAAGAACAGACAGAAACTTTCCTTACAATGTATTTATCAATAGGAAGAAATACAGTAAATTGATTTTTCAACAAACAAGCCCCATTCCATTATCATTTTACCTCATTCATTCAACTGCCTGGCCAGCTCTTTCTGTTCCCATAGAAGATGGTTGAGAGATAAATCGATAAACCCGCGAACCTGGCGGATTCAATTCCCCTGCAAAACGTGCTCATGTGCCTGGTTACGGAGGAAATGCCCAGAGCCAGTCCCACCGTAGACACTCGAATACCCGTTCTGTGCATACACGTGTGGGCCCTCCTCAGGCCTGAAATTCAAGGCCCTTGGGTTCAAACCTATTAGATGAAAGTAAAAAAGATAAGGAAATAAGTGCTGTTGTGTTGCTCCTAAATTACAAAGTTAGAGCGTAGCTGTGCCCTTGACGGCTAGAAGCTGCACATCACTTAGACCTTTCAATCTCTGGAGCAGAGGCTGTCTTCCCGCGAGCTTGTTCAGGGAGGCAAATGCAAAGTAAAGATGCTCCTGTGAAGAGGAATAATTACAAGCCTTTCAGCTCACCACAGTCTCTAGTTCCTCCCAGACTGCTCTATTGTGTTTTCTTGAATCACCTCCCCTAGTGAGATGTGGGCTGGACCACCATCATTAGTGGCTATCGTCTTCTTTCTCTCCACATGGCATGACAGACAGAACCTCGACCCCACATAACAGGACCAAAAATGGCTTGGGTTTATACAAGAGGTCTGGCGGGGTGGGGGACAACGAATTGGGGAGGAGGAGGGGCCTGGCAGGGGAGGACCCAGAGATGGGGAGGGGAAGATGTCAAGATGCAGAAGGGGGCAGAGACAGGAAGGTGGAGAGTGGTGAGGTGGCAATGGGAGGAGGAATCCAGATGGGGAAAGAGGTAGAGATGGGGGTTAGAGATGGGGCAGAGAGGAAGGGTGAGGAAGAGTCGAGATGGAGATGGGGAGAGGTGGGGACTAGGAGGCCAGTAGAAGTCGGGAAGTAGATGGGGAGGAGGAAGGGGGGAGAGAAGGGGGTAGAGATGAAGCAGAGAGGAAGGAGTAGGAAGTGGAAAGAGATGAGGAAGGAGAAGGGGAGGAGGATGGGTTGAGATGGGAAAGAGGTCAGAGATGGGGACAGATGCAGTGGAGGGGAAGGGTAGTAGAAGGAGAGGTAGAGTTTGGGAAGGAGAGGGGGAGGAGACGGGAAAGGAGAGGAAGGCTGGTGTCAGTTGGATGAGAGCAGGGGCCGCTCAGACAGGGAGAGGTTCGGGCCGAGGACGGGCGAGTCGGACAAGGCCCGGCGGTCCGTGGAGGAGGCTACTTCCTCTCATCGGGGCAGGGCGTGATGGCGACGACGGGGAGCTCCTGGCCCTGGCATCTCAGGACCCCAGCCTCGCACTCGCTCAGCGTCCGCCGGCCCCCGGCCTCTTCCACGCAGATGCTCATCCCTTCTTGCCCCTCACACTCCGCTGCTTCACGACACACACACGTGCCGCTTGGCTCTGGGAAAACAGAGGAGGGGAAAGGGGATTGGCTTGGTGGGGTGGGTGGTGGCGGGGAGGGGACAGGCCTCCAAGGAGACCACAGGCAAGTGAGGTTGCCCATCACAGCTGCAATTCCTGGCTCGGGGACGCCTGGCCCTGCCAAGAGCCACTCTGGGCTCCTGGGAAACCTTTCCTTGATTTCCCTGATTTCCCTGATTGGTCAGCACTCTGGGCTGCGCAGCACCCAGCCCTTTTTTCTTATGGTGTCTGTTAAGTGCTTACTATGTTCCAGGCACTGTACTAAGTGCTGGGATACACACTTCGGACATGGTCCACGTCCCGCAAGAAGCTTAGTCTTTATCCTTAGAGAAGCAGCATAACTTAGTTGAATGAGCACAGGCTTGGGAGTCAGAGGTTGTGGGTTCTAATCCCAGCTCCTCCACTTATCAGCTGTGTGACTTTGGGCAAGTCACTTAACTTCTCCGTGCCTCAGTTACCTCATCTGTCAAATGGGGATTAAGACTGTGAGCCCCAGGTGGGACAACCTGATTGCCTTGTATCTACCCCAATGCTTAGAACAGTGCTTGGCACAGAGGAAGCGCTTAACAAATACCATCATCATCATTATTATTATCCCCATTTTACAGATGAGGAAACTGAGGCTTGCCCAAGGTTACACAGCAGACAAGTGGCAGAGCCGGGATTAGACCTGATTCCCACTCTATCCACTAGGCCATGCTGCTTTTCTTTTCCCCGGACAATCAACAGACTCCAAGAAATGCTTGGTGGAGAAAACCCAGTTTGTCTCTGGGACAGACTGGCCTGTACTAAGAATAGAGAGTGGGAGGGTGGGGGGATAACGGGGACTGCTCTGCTCTATCTGCCCTCAGGCGACACTGGGGTCCTGCAGAAAAGTCCCTCCTCCCTGAGAAGGGCATTGGATGACAAGCTGCCAGTGTGAAAAGGACATAATAGGGAACGAGTTTGCCTTTTCTGTGGTATTGCAGAAGCAGTGGTGGTTTAGTTGATAGAGCCTGGGCGTCAAAAAGATCTGGGTTCTAATCCCAGTTCTGCCACTTGTCCGCTGTGTGACCTTGGGCAAGTCACTTAACTTCTCTGGCCTCAGTTACCTTATCTGTAAAATGGGGATTAAGACTGTGAGCCCCATGTGGGACAGGGACTGTGTCCAAATACTTAGTACAGCCCTCTGCACACAGTAAGTCCTCAATAAATACAATTGAATGAATGAATCTGATGAGCTTGTATCTAAGCCCACTTGCAGAACAGTGCTTGGCACAAAGTAAGCACTTAACAAGTACTGCCATTATTATTACTCTCCCAAGAACTTAGAACAGTGCTCTGCCCATAGTATGTGCTCAACACCACTGATTAATTGATTGACAGAGAAAAGGATTAAAAACAGGAAGATTAGGAACCCTTCCTCTATGCCCCATCCCCATCCCCCATCTCTATCTCTTTCCTCATCTTGACTCCTTCTCCCATTCCCACCTCACCCCTCTCCACCTTCCCATCTCTGCCCCCTTCCCCATCCCAAACTGTCCCCCTCCGCATCTCTATCCAGGAATCCAGGAGCTGAGAGGGAAAAGGAAAGAGAGCCATCCGGGGAAGGGCAGGGGTGGAAGAGCAGGAAGCACAGCCAGAGAGAGAAAGGATCGGGACAGAAGGACTCTGGATGGAGGTCTAAAAGTGGAGAATTTCAGCTCCTGGAAGACAGGGATCAGGTGTGCCACTCTTATTATATATGCTCCCAAGGACCTAGAATAGTGCCCACTCAGCATATTGCTTGGCACACAAGGCACTGAATTGAATGCTCTATATTGCCCACAGAATAAGTCAGTCAGTCAGTCAGATTATTGAGCACTTACCATGTACAGAGCACTGTACTAAGCTCTTGGGAGAGTACAATAGAACACTAAACAGACAACTTCCCTGCCCACGATGAGCTTAGTCTAGAGTAAACACTTAGTCCAGTCAGTCAACAGGACTGAAAGGCCAGAATATAAGGAGAACAACTTGGGCAAGTCACTTCACTTCTCTTTGCCTCACTTACCCCATTTGTAAGATGGGGATTAAGACTGTAAGCCCTATGTGGGACAGGGACTGTGTCCAACCTGATCACCTTGTATGTGCCCCATGCTTAGAACAGTGCCCATTGTTGGGTAGGGATAGTCTCTGTTTGTTGCCAAATTGTACGTTACCAAGCACTTAGTACAGTGCTCTGCACACAGTAAGTGCTCAATAAATATGATTGAATAAATGAATGAACAGTTCTTGGCACATAGCAAGCACTTAACAATATCACAATTATTATTACTATTATTATTATTAAGGGAAGAACCAAGCATTGTATCTGCCTTCAAGGTGTTTTTATTCTAATGGCGACATGCTCATCTGTAATTTATTTTAGTGTCTGTCTCCCCCATTTGTCTTAGTTATAAGTTCCTTGAGGGAAGGGATTCTATCTACTAATTAACTGTGGTATCTGTTAAGCGTTTACTACGTGTCAAACACTGTTCTAAGTGCTGGGGTAGAATCAAGCTAATCAGGTAGGACGCACAGTCCCTGTCCCACATGGAGCTCACAGTCTAAGTAGGAGGGAGAAGGGGTATTGGACCACCATTTTACAAATGAGGAAACGGAGGCACGGAGAAGGTAAGTGACTTGTCAATGGCTCCATGGCAGGCAAGGGGTCTTCTGACTTGCAGGAGCCTGCTCTAATTCTATTGTACTCTCCCAAGTGCTTAGGACAGTGCTCAGCAGCCAACACACTAGATGCTCAGCAATGGACCGATTGATGCCCCCCACCCTGGGGGGAGTCTCAGACTTCCCCCGGGCCTCGTGCCCGAGGTCTGGTGCCACTTGCCCCACACGGGCGATCAGCCATGCCCGCGGAGTGCCCCGAGTCCTGGCTTACCATCGCATTTCTCCCACAGCAAACACGCGTCGCACGTCTTCCCAGTGGACTTGGGCAAGCTGCAGCTGTTGTCCGCGGCCAGCGTGAACTTCCTACCCACACACTCCATGACTTGCAGCTTGCAAATGGTCAGAGCTATGATTTTTTTGTTCGCTTCATTCTGGGCACAGACGTCCAGCGAGGGTCTGAAAAGAGTGGAGAAAACGGCATAATTTTCATCACGCTTCGGTCTTAGATCAGTCAACCATATTGAGTGCTTGCTGTGTGCATTGAACTGGACTGACCGCTTTGAGAGAGTGTAATATAACTTCAATGGTGTTTCTTGGCTAAGTGTGGAACTCTTGCTGTATGCAGAGCACTGTACTAAGCACTTGAGAGAGTGTACTATAACATCAATGGTATTCTTGGTATTTCTTAGCTAAGAATGAAGGAGAGATAGTATGGCTTTATGGCTAGAGCATAGGTCCGGAAATTTAGAGGACCTTGGGTTTTAATCTTGGCTTTGCTCTGCTAAGTCAATTTACTTCCAGTAGAGAAGTACTGTAGCCAAGTGGAAAGAGCCTGGGACTGAGAGTCAGAGGATTTATTTATTTATTCATTTATTTATATTAATATCTGTCTCCCCCTCTCTAGACAGTGAGCTTGTGGTGGACAGGGAATGTGTCTGTTGTTGCAGTGTACTTTTCCAAGCGCTTACTACACTACTTTGCACACAGTAAGCGTTCAATAAATTTGATTGATTGACTGAATAAATGCATAACCCTGAGTCTGCCATTTACCTGTTGTATGACCTTGGGCAAGTCACTTCATGTCTCTGTGCCTCAGTTCCCTCATCTGCAGAAAGGGGGTTCAATACCTGTTCTCCCTCCTACTTAGACTGTGAGCCCCAAGTGGGGCCTGATTATCTCGTATCTACCCCAGCGCATAGTATAGGGCTTGGCACATTGTAAGCACTTCATAGAACCCACTATAATTATTATTATCATGACTTAACCTCTCTGATTTTTAGTGTCCTCATATGTAAAATGGAATTAATCCTCCCTGCCTCTGTTTCCCTCCCAGGGGTGCTGTGACGATAAAATGAGAACTGTGGACATAAAGTGCTTGGAGAAACAAAAGTACCAGACAGAGGCATTATTTTTGTTTTAGGGGCAGTTTCTTTTAGGCATATATCTTGTCTCTCTACAAGTGTGAAAACTGAGGCACAGAGGAGTTGGAAGGTTAATCAATCATTGCCCAACTAGCAGAGAAGTGAGGGCCCACCAGTTAACAGCCTAGTATAATGCCACTTCACTGCCCTGTGCCTCAGTCTCCTCATCTGTAGAATGGGGATTCGATCCTACTACCTCCTACATAGACTGGGACTTCCATGTGGGACACGGTCTGTATTTTACTTTCTAAGTGCTCGGTAAAGTGCTCTGTACACAGAAAGCACTCAATAAATAGATAGAATTATTGAATGAATAGACAGAATGAATGAAAGAATGGCTGTATCCAACATATCTTCTATTCACTCCAGCACTCAAAACAGTGCATGACACATAAGAATAACAATAATCGTGGTGTTTGTTAAGGGCTTATTATATATCAGGCACTGATGTTGGTGGGGTAGATAGAAGATAATCCAAGTGCCTGGCTCACAGTACGCACTTAACAGATTATTATAATCCAGTGCCATGTGGGGCTCACAGTCTAAGTACGAAGGAGTCCAGGGATTGAATCCTCATTTTACAGATGAGGTAACTGAGGCCCAGAGAGGCAGAGTGACTTTCCCAAGGTCACAGAGCAGACAAATGGCAGAGCTGGGATTAGAACCCAGGCCCTCTGACTCCCATTCCTATGCTTTTTCCATTAGGTCATGCTGCTTCTCTACTAAGTACTTAACAAGTACTCTTATGATTATTATTATGATTAATAATGCCAAACTTGTCAAGCTTGATTCATTCCGCCAGGAGTCCAACGGCAAAAGGAGAAACCACAAATTGCAATACAAATGAAAAAATTAAACAGAAGAAAGAATGTCTTGAAAGTAAAGGTTGTTCAACTGAATTTTTCTTTAGTGACCCGACTGTTTGTAAAAGCTGTAGGATTTGAATTTGATGACCAAATTAACAGTAGAACGGGTCACATCCCTGCCCCTGGCTGATGGCCCAGTGCAGTGATCTAAATACAGTTTAGTGCTCTGCAACCATTAGATGCAGCGGACATGTGATAATAATAATAATAATAATAATAATAATAATAATAATAATAATAACAATAATAATAACTACGGTATATGTTAAGCACTTACTATGTGCTGAGCACTGTTCTGAGCCCTGGGGTAGATATAAGGTAATCAGGTAGGATGCAGTCCCTGTCCCACATGGGGCTCACAGTCTCAATTCCCATTTTACAGATGAGGTAACTGAGGCACAGAGAAGTGAAATGACTTGCCCAAGGTCATACAGGTGACAAGTGGCAGAGCTGGGATTAGAACCCATAATAATAATAATGGTATTTATTAAGTGCTTACTGTGTGCAAAGCACTGTTCTAAGCGCTGGGGAGGTTACAAGGTGATCAGGTTGTCCCATGGGGGGCTCACAGTCTTCATCCCCATTTTACAGATGAGGTAACTGAGGCACAGAGAAGTCAAGTGACTTGCCCAAAGTCACACAGCTGACAATTGGCAGAGCTGGGATTTGAACCCATGACTGTGCTCTTGCCACTAGGCCATGCTGCTTCTCGTATCATGTGGAGGGTGACGAGGGAAGGCAGGGGTCATGAATGGTGGGGAGAGGTAAGAGGATGAGTATAAGTGCTTAGTACAGTCCTCTGCACACAGTAAGCGGTCAATAAATACGATTGAATGAATGAGTGATGAGGAGGAAGGAAGCCACTTGGGCTGACTGGGGAAGAGCCTTGCACCCTCCAAAGGCGCAGGCTCCAATCAATTGATCAGTTCTATTTATTGAACACATACTGTGCAGAGCACTGTACTAAGCGCTTGGGTGAGTGCAATATAACAATAAATAGGGTTGGTAGACACAGTCCCTGACTGCAACGAGCTTAAGAGTCTAGAGGAACAGGAATACATTAACATAAATAAATTATGGATATGGAGGTAAGCGCTGAGGGGCTGAGTGGGCAGGGGTGAATAAAGGGAGAAAATCAGGGTGATGTGGGAAAAGAGGAAAGGAGCGTTTAGTTAGGGAAGGGCTACTGGAGATGTGCCTTCACTAAGGCTTTGAAGGAGGGGAGAGTCCTTTTCTGTCAGCTATGAAGAGGGAGGGCATTCCAGGCCAGAGGCAGGATGGGGTTGAGACGTTGGTCTTGAAATAAATAAGGTCGAGTTAGAGAGAGTAGGTTGCTATTAGAGGAGCAAAGTGTGTGGGATGGGTTGTAGTAGAAGAGCAGCGAAGTGAGGTAAGAGGCGGCAAGGTGTTTGAGGGCTTTAAAGCCGATGGTAAGGAGTTTCTGTTTGATGCAGAGGTGGATGGGTGATCTTTGTGGAAAAATGATATGGGCAATAGAGTGATGTATGGACTGGAGCGGAGAGAGAGAGGAGGCTGGGAGGTCAGCAAGGAAGCTCATGCCGTAATCAAGGCAGGAGGAAAAGTGCTTAGATTAACATGGTAGCAGTTTGGATGGCGAGGAAAGGACAGATTTTAGGTGAGTCCAGAACACCAAGGTTGTGGGCTGTGAGACAGGAAGGATGGGGATGGGAAAGTCAGGGGAAAAACAGAGTCTGGGTGGGAAGATAAAGAGTCCGGCTTTGTACACCGTAAGTTTGAGGTGACAATAGGACATCCAAGTAGAGACGTCTTGAAGGCAGGAGGAGATGAGAGACTGCAGAGAGGGAGAGAGATCAGGGCTGGAGATGGAGATTTGGGTATCAGCTGCATAGAGATGGTAGCGCTTAGAACAGTGCTTTGCACATAGTAAGCGCTTAATAAATGCCATTATTATTAAATGAGTTTTCCAAGGGAGTAGGTGTAGATGGAGAATAGAAAGGGACCCAGAACTAAACCTTGAGGGACACCCACAGTTAGGGGGTGGGAGGCAGAGGAGCCCAAAAAAGAGACTGAGAATGAATGGCCAGAGAGATAGGAGAACCAGGGGAGGACAGTGCCAGTGAAGGTGAGATGATTGGATAATTTTTCCAGGAGAAGGGGGTGGTGCACTGTGTCAAAGGTAGCTGAGAGGTTGAGGAGGGTTAGGATGGAGTAGAGACCACTGGATTTGGAAAGAAGGAGAACATTTTTGACCCTTGAAAGGGCAGTTTCTGTGACGGGGACGGGAGCCAGATTGGAGGAGAGGAACTTGAGACAGCGGGTGTAGACAACTCGCTCAAGGAGTACCGAGAAGAATGGTGGGAGGGAGATGGGGCGATAACTGGAGAGAGCGGTAGGGTCAAGGGAGGGCTTTTTTTAGGGTAGGGTAGACAAGGGCATATTTGAAAGCAGAGGGGAAGAAGCCACTGGAGAGCGAACATTTAACGATGTTGGTTGGGAAGGGGAAAAGGAAGGGAACAAGTCTTTTGATAAGGTGTGAAGGGATGGGGTGCAGGTGAAGAAACAGGTTGAGGGGGTGAATTTTGAGAGAAGACAGGAGTTCTCTTGAGATACTGCTGGGAAAGATGGGAGAATGTAAAAAGAGACAGGAGGTGAGAGGAGCTAGAGAGGAGTAGGGGAGATTTTAGAGAGATCACATCCGATGCTTTCAATTTTATCAGCCAAATACATGGTCAGGTCAGGAGAAGGGGGAGGCTGAGGGACAGGGCATTTGAGGAGGGAGTTAAACACCTGAACAACCGGTGAGGGTAATGGGCGAGGGTATGAATAAGGATGGAGAAATAATTTAGCCGGGCAGAGGAGAGGGAAGAGTTGAAGCACACAAGGATGAACTTGAGGTGGATGAGGTCACCCAGTATCTAGATTTCCTCATCTGTAAAATGGGGATTAAAAGTGTGAGCCCCATGTGGGACAACCCCTGTATCTACCCCGGTGCTTAGAACAGTGCTTGGCACATAATAAGCGCTTAACAAATACCAAACAAAATTTCCACCACCAGCTGCTCTCTGCAGCTCGAGCGCAGGAACCAAGAAAGTGAATTGTGGAGGTGATCCAGGGCTGTGGATCAGTGATAGGGGATTTACGAAGGGATAGGGGAGTGAGAGAGCAGAGTTCAGTAGAGATGGTGGTGTTGATGGTTGGATATGGGGGTGAAAGGGGGCATGATGAGAAAATTGGATGGGATGAAAAGATGGGCGTTCTCTGTGGGGGAACAGGACGGATCTGCTCCACCACTTTTCCACCCAAGCAGCAGCAGAGGGGTGATGGGGGGTAGGGGACACTGCAGCCAGGAAGCCCCCCGACCCCGGCCATGGCAGCTCTGCCCCCGGCTCACCCACACTCGTAGGGCATTTTGCAAGCACATTTGGAGTGCAGCAACTTCTGCCAGGGTGGACACTTGGGCTCCGTCAGCTCCGACTCCCGCGCTGGCACTGCAGAGAAGAGAAACAGAACACAACATCGCTGAGTCTCCTCCTCACCTCATCACCCTCCTCCTCCAGGAGGCCTTCCCAGACTGAGCCCTCTTTTTCCTCTCCTCCTCCCCATCCCCCCGCCTTACCTCCTTCCCCTCCCCACAGCACCTGTATATATGTTTGTACAGATTTATTACTCTATTTATTTTACTTGTACATATTTGCTATTCTATTTATTTTGTTAATGATGTGCATCTAGCTTTACTTCTATTTATTCTGATGACTTGACACCCGTCCACATGTTTTGTTTTGTTGTCTGTCTCCCCCTTCTAGATTGTGAGCCTGTCGTTGGGTAGGGACCGTCTCTATATGTTGCCAACTTGTACTTCCCAAGCGCTTAGTATAGTGCTCTGCACACAGTAAGCGTTCAATAAATACGATTGATTGATTGAATGAATGAATGAATGAGTCAAATGCCTCCCCAGAAGAGCCGCCTGTCCTGGGGGAAGAGCCCACACCTGGGAATCAGGATATTCTTATCCTGGATGGCCCCTGCTGTGGGACCTTAGGAAAGTCACTGCACTTCTCCAGGCCTCAGCTTCCTCATCTGTAAAATGGGGGTTCAACCCTGTTCTCCCTCCCCCTTAGATTGTCAGCCCCATGTGGGACAGGGTCTGTATCTAACCTGAACGTATTGTGTCTATCCCAGTGCTTAGCATGTTGTAAGCACTTAACAGATAATACAGTAATTGTTATTAAAGATTAATGAAATCTCCTCAGGTGGGCCATATTGTGCCCCAGGCCAAGAAGCAGTGTGGTCTAGTGGATAGAGCACGGGCCTGAGAGTCAGAAGGACCTGGGTTCTAATCCCAGCTCTTTCCCTTATCTGCTGGGTGGCCTTGGGCAAGTCACTTCATTTCTCTGTGCCTCAGTTACCTTATCTTTCAGATGGGGATTAGGACTGTGAGCCCCACATGGGACAGGGACTGTATCCAACCTGATTAGCTTGTATTGACCCCAGTGCTTAGTATAGTGCCTGGCACATACTAAGCTCTTAACAAATACCATAAAAACCCCCAACCCAAAATGCTGCCTCTTCATCATCATCATCATCAATCATATTTATTGAGTGCTTACTATGTGCAGAGCACTGTACTAAGCGCTTGGGAAGTACAAATTGGCAACATATAGAGACAGTCCCTACCCAACAGTGGGCTCACAGTCTAAAAGGGGGAGGACTCGTCCTCTGGAGCAGAGTAGCAGTGGAGGGATCTCTCTGTCCACGAGGAACCCAGCTGAGGAAGGAAATAATAATAATGATGGCATTTATTAATCACTTACTATGTGCAAAGCACTGTTCTAAGCTCTGGGGAGGTTACAAGGTGATCAGGTTGTCCCACGTGGGACTCACAGTCTTCATCCCCATTTTACAGATGAGGGAACTGGGGACCAGAGAAGTTAAGTGACTTGCCCAGAGTCACATAGCTGACAAGTGGCAGAGCTGGGATTAGAACCCATGACCTCTGACTCCAAAGCCCGGGCTCTTTCCACTGAAAGAGTGAGACCCCTCACTCTACCTGCACAGGAGGAGTGGAGCCAGGGGAGTGAGGAGCTATGGCTAAAACTGAACTTCTTATCCTCCCCCCAAATCCGTCCTCCCCCTGATTTTTCCACCAATGTAGACAGCCCCGTCATCCTTCCTGTCTCACAAGCCCATAACCTTGGCATTATCCTCGACTCCTCTCTCTCTTTCCACCCACATACTCGAGCCATCATTAAATCCTGTCAGTTCTACCTTCACCAAAATCTGCCCTTTCCTCTCTGTCCAAACTACTACCACATTAATACAAGCCCTTATCCTATCCCCCCTTGATTACTGTATCAGCCTCCTTGCTGATCTCCCAGCTTCCTGTCTCTCCCCACTCCAGTCCATACCCCATTCTGCTGCCTGAATCGCTTTCCTTCAAAAATGTTCAGACCGTGTTTCCCCACTCCTCAAGAAACTCCGGTGGTCCAACAAAAACTCCTCACCATTGGCTTTAAAGCACTTCATCACCTTGCCCCCTCCTACCTCACCTCCCTACTCTCCTGCTACAACCCAGCCCGCACATTTCATTCCTCTGATGCTAACCTTCTCACTCTACCTCCTCCTCATCTATCTCACTGCCGACCTGTTGCCTACATTCTACCTCTGGCCTGGAATGCCCTCTTATCAGAGAGATAATTGCTATCCCCCACTTCAAAACCTTATTGAAGGCACCCCTCCTCCAAGAAGCCTTCCCTGACTAAACCCTCCTCTCCTCTTTTCCCACTCCCTTCTGCACCACTCTTACTTGTTCCTTCATTCATCCTCCCTCCCATCCCCACAGCACATATGTACGTATCTGTGCATAGATCTGTAATCTATATTAATGTTTGTCTCCCCTTCTAGACTTTGAGGGCAGAAATGTGTCTGTTTGTTTTTATATTGCACTCTCCCAAGAGCTTAGTACCGTGCTTTGCACATAGACTAAATACGACTGAATGAGGAGCGGGGAGCTGCTTCCATTTCGCATAGGCAGGGTGGCAGGTGGGAGTGAAATGTGGGGGCTTCTGAATCTTTCACCTTCCCCTCATGCTCTTTCTCTTAAGGAAGTTAGGAGAGAGAAGGCCTTCCTGGAGCTAAATTCACCTGGCCTTACCCACCTCTTGCTCCCCTGAGGTGGTTGGACTTGGTTGGGGTATGTTCTGCCAGAGAAGGGCCAGGCCAGTCCGCCATGATCAGCCCACTGATTCCAGCCTTCTCCATTTCTGAATGCTGCCCCCCAAAACTCACCCCTGGACCTCACAAAACCCTCCTTTCCCCCTTTAAATGGAATTGCCTCTTCATCCAGAATTGCCAGAAATGAGAGAGGAGCAGGGGATGGAAGGTTGTAATCTAGAGGGCCAACTGGGGTCTGGGTTGACAAAGCGAGATGCCAATTGAAAGACCAAAGAACGTTCAAAATTTCCCCACATCAGAAGCAGCGTGGCCTACTGGAAAGAAAAGGGGCCTGGGTTCTATTCCCGGCTCCACTGTTTGCCTCCCATGTGACCTTGGTCAAGTCACTTCACCTCGCTGGGCCTCAGCTTCCTTATCCATTAAATGGGGATTCATTGCCTGTTCTCCCTCCCACTTTGGCTGCGAGCCCCAGGTGGAGCAGGAACTGCGTCCAACCTGATGATCTTGTATCTGTTCCAGAGCTTAGTACAGCGCTTGGCAGGCACACTGGCTGCTGGAGCCAACTGTCCACTGCCCAGGCCATCTTTCTCCTGGGGTGCATGGGCCTGGTTTCCATACCCACCCCTGCTGCCATTCCCACTTGGGTCCTTCTTAAGCATTCCCAGGTGATGGTTCATCTGCTGCCAGAAGCGTGAAAGCCAACCTCATAATAATAATAATAATAATGGCATTTATTAAATGCTTACTATGTGCAAAGCACTGTTCTAAGCACTGGGGAGGTTACAAGGTGATCAGGTTGTCCCACGGGGGGCTCACAGTCTTAATCCCCATTTTAAAGATGAGGGAACTGAGGCCCAGAGAAGTGAAGTGATTTGCCCAAAGTCACAAAGCTGACAATTGGCGGAGCCGGAATTTGAACCCATGACCTCTGACTCCAAAGCCCGCGCTCTTTCCAGTGAGCCACGCTGCTTCTCTAACCTCGTGTAGGTGGCAGGATGGGTACCCAAGTCAAGTGCAGCTGACAACAGGGCTGATGGGGCAGGACTCCATCCTCCACTCCCCAGGCATGTATCTGGCCTCTCCTAGTTCCCAACCCCTAGGATGGAGATTCTCTCACCTAGTGGATTTCAAACCCTCTCAAGGCAAGATATCCTCAGAACGTGTCTGTTTATTCTTATATTGTAGTCTCCCAAATGCTTAGTATAGTGCTCTGCACACAATAAGCTCTCAGTAAATATAATTAATTGACTGAGTCTCACCTCACTCCCACTGCAGTTTCAGACCCTGGCTGACCTCCTGGCCTGGAATGCAACTTCCTGAGCTTTGCACCAAGAAATAATAATAATGATAATGACAAGAGTGGCATTTGTTAAGCGCTTACTATGTGTCAGGTGCTGTACTAAGCTCTGGGATGGATACAAGCAAATCAGATTGGATGAAGACCCTGTCCCACATGGGGCTCACAGTCTCAATCCCCATTTTGCACGAGGTGACTGAGGCCCAGAGAAATGAAGTGACTTGTCCAAGGCTAGACAGCAAACAAGTGTAAGAGCCGGGATTTGAACACATTACCAAGAAATGACACCCCCACCCCCACCCTGGGACCCAGCGGCGTGGCCGGGCGGCCAGCAGGAGCTTACCTGGAACGTGACAATGACTGGCCTTCATTTCGGGCTGCCATTTGAGGCTGGAGCCACATAGGAAGCTAGCTGGCCCTTCCAGGAGCTTGCCCGCCCCACAGGACAGGACCACCCTCTCTCCGATGGTATAGAATGACTTCTGGGGCTCAACCCGGAAGTCTTCCCCCAAGGCCGGCAGGACGCACGCTGTCTCTGTAGGACGGGAGCAGGGAGAAACGCGGGTCACCATGTCCTAGAATCGTTGGGCAGAAACCCCTGTCCTCTACTGGGCCATTGTGGGGTAGGCCGGGGGTGGGCTGGGGGTGAGATTGCCGGGCAGGGGTCTCACGCTTTAGGGGGCTGGAGAGGATGGGTTTCCCAGCTTTGTTGTTCGGACTGAGTGGGTTCTCTTCCTCTGGTGGGGAAGCTGGCCCCCTGTCAGTGGTCAAATGAGCCGAGTCTGTGTGTGGCAAAGTCACCTCGGTCTAGCATTTCCCGCCCCAATGTGTGGATGAGGGTGACCCCAGAGGATGGGCCACATCGGGCCTTCCCAGCTGTGCTCTGCTCTGAGGGGACAAGAGTGGACCGTGGGGCTTCCTCTCACACACCTGCCCTCCTGGCCCAGCAGCTGTGGGGGCTGGGTAGTGGGCAGGACGAATACAGGCACTGGACTGGGAGAACCAATCTCTGGGCTGTTGGGAGCGGGCAACCCGCTGTGGGCAGGGCTGGCCGGGTTGCGCTGGCACAAATCCAAAATCGGCCCAGTTCAGACTGGACTCAAGTGCTCCTAGGAGCCCCTTCCCCGCTCCCAATCCCCCCATTTGGGCCAGGAGGATGGCGGCGTGGGGCCTAAGTAGGCATTACCTCCCTTAAAAGGATGGAATTCTACTTCCCGGCATCCCACAGGGCTACGGCTCTTAACTCCCATATGGGGCTGCTATGCCGGGCCTGGAGGCTGGGGATTTCTGGCCCTGCGAGGCAGCTCTTTCCCCAGGGCTGTCTGTACATCGGAAGCAGAAGAACCGGACCCTGCCCTGGAGGAGCTTAGAGTCTGATGGTCCAATTTCCACAGCGGGAAGATGGAGGGGCTGCTGAAGCTGCCTCGACCTATCACTCTGGGACAGGCCGCTCGGCTCCAAGGATCCTGAACTTGGCCAGAGCCCTCAGAGTTACCCTAAAGTTGGCCCAGCCCCTCGAATAAAAGAAAAACAATAATGACAATGATGACAATTAAAAGAATAATTGTATTTGTTAAGGGTTTCCTAGGAGTCAAGCACTGAATCAGGTGCTAAGAAGCAACGTGGTCTAGTGGATAGAGAACAGGCCTGGGAATGAGAAGGACCTGGATTCTAATCCTGGATCTGCCAATTGTCTGCTGTGTGACCTTGGGCAAGTCACTTCACTTCCCTGGGGCTTAGTAACCTCATCTGTAAAATGGGGTTTAAGACTGTGAGCCCCACGTGGGACAGGGACTGTGTACAACCTGATTGGCTTGTCCCTAGGGCTAAGAAGAGTGCTTGACACATAGTAAACACTTAATACCATTATTAATTATTATCATCATTATAATCAGGTTGGACACAGTCCCTGTCCCACCTGGGGCTCTCGGTCCAAGTAGGAGGGAGGACAGACGCTGAGACCCCATTGACAGATGAGGAAACTGAGGCTCAGGGAAGTGAAGTGACTTGCCCGAGGTCACACAGCAGGTAACTGGCAGGACCAGGATTAGAACCCAGATCCTCCAACTCCCAGGCCCGGGCTCTTTCCTCCAGGCCACGTTGCTTCTGGGCTCAACCCCGGAGCCGAGCCAGGCTCCAGGTTCGGAAGGACTTGGGGTCGATCCCAGACAGGCGTGACTCGCCCAGGGCGGCCGTGGGACAGACGGAAGGCCCCACGGCTGGACTGGATCCACCCAGGATCTCCGAGGAGAAGAGGTGGAGCTCAGGAGGGCCAACCATTTCCCGGTTTCTCCACCTCCTCCTTCTCGCCCATCCCAACCCCAGGCGGAAGCGAGGGCCTCAGGCGAACCCGACTACCTACTCTGGCAGCTCATGGCCGCGATCTGCCACCGTAGATCTTTTCCGCATTTGGCCACGGGATCGCCCACCAAGGTGTAGCCCTCCTGGCATGCATACACCACGTTTTGTCCCGCGGGGAAGGAGGAAGCTGTGGGCTGAACACAACAGGAATAGGAATATGGCTTAGTGAGAAGCAGCATGGAGGGACTGGGAGTCAGAAGGACCAGGGTTCCAATCCCAGCTCTACCGCACATTCCCTGTGTGACCTTAAGCAAGTCACTTCACTTCTCTGGGCTTCAGTTACCTCATCTGGAAAATGGATATAAAGAGTCTGAG
This sequence comes from Tachyglossus aculeatus, assembly GCF_015852505.1. NCBI lineage: Eukaryota > Metazoa > Chordata > Mammalia > Monotremata > Tachyglossidae > Tachyglossus > Tachyglossus aculeatus. Next base: position 59,536,224 of record NC_052068.1, on the reverse strand, counting down.
CCCTGTGGGGAACAGGGGCTGTGTCCAACCTGATTAATTTGTATCACTCCAGTGCTTAGAACAGTATGCTTGGAACAGTGATTGGCATATTGGAAGCTCTTAACAAGAACCCTAATTTTTATTATTAGGATATAAGATAAAGGGTCCTCAAGGCATTTTGCTTTCTGACAAGGTTCTTTCTGACACTCAGCTGAATCAGACCAGTTGCTTATTCGGGACTTCATGCTGACATTTCAGAGTTAGCGGTTCAATTGTTTCCAAGGCAAATGCTCAAATAAAAAGTTATAAAGTGTAACACAACCTCTTCATTCCAGCTTTACCTGATGTGACTACTAATAACTGCGATATTTGTTAAGCTCGTGCTATGGATTAAGCGTTGTATTCAGCTCTGGAGTCCATGCAATATAATCAGATCCGACACAATCCCTGTACCACTTGGGGCTCGCAGTCTAAAGGGGAGAGAGAAGGGGTATTGAATCCCTGTTTTACAGATGAGGAAACTGAGGCACAGAGAAGCTAAACAACTTGCCCAAGGACACACGGTAGGTAAGTGGAAGAGCTAGGGTTAGAAACCGGGTCTTCTGATTCCCAGCATGCTCCCCAGCATGGGGAAGCAGCATGGCTCATTGGTAAGAGGACGGGCTTTGGAGTCAGAGGTCACGGGTTCAAATTCCGACTCCGCCAATTGTCAGCTGTGTGACTTTGGGCAAGTCATTTCACTTCTCTGTGCCTCAGTTACCTCATCTGTAAAATGGGGATTAAGACTGTGAGCCCCCTGTGGGACAACCTGACCACCTTGTAACCTCCCCAGTACTTAGAACAGTGCGTTGCACATAGTAAGCACTTAATAAATAAATGCCATCATTATTATTATTATTATTTTCACTAGGCCGTGCTTACTCATCGTTCGCTGCTGCAAATACTGTCGGCAAACTAAATCTGCAGTACAGCCGGGCTGCCTGGGGCCTTTGGGAAACCCAAGAGCTCTCGCAGTATCACCTCAGATTTGACTTGTTACCAGGGAAAGTCTCTATGTGTTGTCGATTTGTACTTTCCAAGCCCTTAGTACAGTGCTCTGCACAAAGTAAGCGCTCAATGAATGAATGAATGAATGAATCTAGGACTTGGACACAGAGTGGAGATGGAAGTACATCTTTAAAGCCCTCAATCCCCTTGCCCCCTCCTACCTCACCTCACTACTCTTCCACTACAACCCAGCCTGCACACTCTGCTCCTCTAACCTTCTCACCGTTCCTCCATTTATCTCACAGCCAACCTCTAGCCTACATCCTGCTTCTGGCCTGAAATGCCCTCTCTCTTCATATCCAACAGACAATTACTCCCCTTCCTTCAAAGTCTTGTTGAAGGCACATCTCCTCCAAGAGGCCTTCCCTTAGCCTTTCTTTCCTCTTCTCCCTCTCCCTTCTGCTTCACCTTGACTTGCTCCCTTTATTCATCCCCCCTCCCAGCCCCAGAGCACTTATGTACAAATCTGTAATTTTACGTATTTATATTGTCTGTCTCCCCCTCTAGACTGCAAGTTCATTGTGGGAAGGGAATGTGTTGACTACACTGTTACACTGTCCTCTCCCCAGTGCTTATAAAACTGCTCTGTGCACAATAAACAATACGATTGATTGAATGAAAGAATGAAGTATCCAGCATGTGACACATAATAATAATAATAATAATAATAATGGCATTTGTTAAGCGCTAACTATGGGCAAAGCACTGTTCTAAGTGCGGGGGGGGGGGATACAAGGTAATCAGGTTGTCCCACGTGGGGCTCACAGTCTTAATCCCCATTTTACAGATGAGGTAACTGAGGCTCAGAGAAGTTAAGTGACTTGTCCAAGGTCACACAGCAGACGTGGCAGAGTCGGAATTCGAACCCATGACCTCTGACTCCCAAGCCCAGGCTCTTTCCACTGAGCCACGGTGCTCACTGCGGCCAGAGAACGTGTCTAACTCTGTTATAATGTCGCATTATGCACTCCCAAGCGCTTAGTATAGTGGTCTACACACAGTAAGCACTCAATAAAAATGACCGATGGATGGAAGTGAATACACCGCACATGCTGAAGATACGTGGAAAGGCAGACTACACGCTAGAGGTGTGAGTGCACGCATGTAGAGTACAAGCTGGAGATCTGTGCGCCTGCACAGTGCATGCTGGACTGTGAACCTGTTGTTAGGTAGGGACCATCTCTATATGTTGCGACTTGTACTTCCCAAGCACTTCATACAGAGCTCTGCACACAGTAAGTGCTCAATAAATACAATTGAATGAATGAATATGGCTATGCACAGTGCATGCGCAGTGCATCCAGGAGATATAAGCACCTGCTCAGTGCATATGGAGTTGTAAGTCTCTGCACAGTATATTCTGGAGATACATGGATATGTGCAATGCATGCACAATGCCTGTTGGAGATACACGGATATGCACAGCACATGCACCCAGTACATGCTGGAGAGATGAGTACATGCACAGAGCATGCTGGAGTGAGGAGTGCCTGTATGGCACATGCTGGAGATGGTTGGCCCAGTTGGGTTTGCCAGGCCAGCTCGTGGCTTAGTGGATGGAGCACGGGCCTGGGAATCAGAAGGACCTGGGTTCTAATCCTGGCTGTGCCACATGTCCGCTGGGTAACCTTGGACAAGTCACTTCACTTTTCTGGGCCTCGGTTCTGTCATCTGTAAAATGGGAATTGAGAGTGTGAGCCCTACGTGGGACAGGGAATGTGTCCAACCTGATTAACTTGTTTCTACCCCAGTGCTTAGAACAGAGCTTGGCACATAGCAAGCGCTTAACAAGTACTGTCATTATTTGTATTACTATTAAAACCCAGTCCCCAGGTTTCCTGAATGCCCTAGCACATTTCTCTCCCTTAGTCTTCACCTTCTCAAAAAAGTCTTCTCCTTTCTGGATTGGGGAGATGCAAAGGTCCCCTCATCGTAGTGTTTGTTGGAGGTCTTCCCATGATGTTTAGGACACCTCAACTCTAATTCATTCATTCATTCAATCGCATTTATTGAGCGCTTACTGCATGCAGAGCACTGTACTAAGTGCTTGGGAAGCACAAGTTGGCAACATATAGAGAGGGTCCCTACCCAACAACGGGCTCACAATCTAGAAGGGGGAGACAGACAACAAAACATGTGGACAGGTGTCCAGTCATCAGAATAAATAGAAGTAAAGCTAGATGCACATTAACAAAATAAATAGAATAGTAAATATGTACAAGTAAAATAAATAGAGTAATAAATCTGTACAAACATATATACAGTTGCTGTGGGGAGGGGAAGGAGGTAAAGCGGTGGGGATAGGGAGGAGGAGAGGAAAAAGGGGGCTCAGTGTGGGAAGGCCTCCTGGAGGAGGTGAGCTCTCAGTAGGGTTTTGAAGGGAGGAAGAGAGCTAGTTTGGCGGATGTGCGGAGGGAGGGCATGGAATCCAGTCCCACTCAGAGCTCCAGAAATTATGAAGTTGCAAGGGTGGGATGTGATTTGCAAAGACTCAGAGCAAAGTTGAGACATCTTACCCTGTGACGGTTCCCAAGATGTCCCTGTGCAAATACACAGCCCCACTGCTTCCTCCAGCCGTGGACGGTGTAGGAGCAGTGGTATCCGTGAAAACCCAGATCACTTTTTAGGCCCCCAAGAGCAATCCCAGGAACCACGAGCAAATCCCACGACTACGGAACCCACTCATTGTCCCACGGGAAATGCTTCCCTGGACTGTAAGCGCATTGTGGACGCTCTCGGATTGTACTCTCCCAAGTATTTATTAAATACGATTGACTGATTGACTGATTGAGCCAGCACTCGGCTGGCAGCTAGGGCTCAGGGCTGGAACGTGCAAAGATGAAAGATAGAAGAAAAGAAACTTCTTTCATAACCTACTTGGATAAAGCCATTTTCCAAGGCGGGCGGAGGTGAGCAGAATTCCGTGGGAGCCTCCGGTGTATCAAAGCAGTGTGGCTCAATCAGACTAGATGGGAGAAGAATGAAGAGCGTGATGATTTCTATCTGGCCAGCAGCGTGGCTCAGTGGCAAGAGCCCGCGTTTGGGAGTCAGAGGTCATGAGTTCTAATCCCAGCTCCACCACTTATCAGCTGCGTGACTTTGGGTGAGTCACTTCACTTCTCTGGGCCTCAGTTACCCTCATCTGTAAAATGGGGATGGAGACTGTGAGCCCCACGTGGGACAACATGATTACCTTGTATCTACCCCAGCACTTAGAACAGTGCTCGGCACATAGTAAGCACTTAACATTCAATCAATCAATCAAGGAGCTTTTTTTCAGGGGGGAGATCTGGGCCCTCGCTCATCAGGAAAGGGGAGTTGACCGGCCTTTTGGGGGAGGGTCCGGGAAATGGGGCTGATTTAGGTTGACTAGGTAGAAGTTGGGGCTGAGCCCCCTCATTCATTCATTTAATCGTATTTATTGAGCGCTTACTGTACGCAGAGCACTGTACTAAGCGCTTGGGAAGTACAAGTTGGCAACATATAGAGACGGTCCCTACCCAACAGTGGGCCCCGCATCCACCCATGTCCCCCAAACAATCTGTCCCTCAGAGCACCTTGGCAGGAAATGCGGGCCGACTCTGCCCAGTCCCACTGACCTCTGACCCCCCACCAGAGTCGCCAAATTAAAGTCCCGTCTGGTTCAGCAGAGGCGCTCAGCAAGAGTCGGGCCCGCTAATTAGAAAAGCAGCGTGGCTCAGTAGGAAAGAGCACAGGCTTTGGAGTCGGAGGTCATGGGTTCAAATCCCATCTCTGCCAATTGTCAGCTGTGTGACTTTGGGCAAGTCACTTCACTTCTCTGGGCCTCAGTGACCTCATCTGTAAAATGGGGATTAAGACTGTGAGCCCTCCGTGGGACAACCTGATCACCTTGTAACCTCCCCAGCGCTTAGAACAGTGCTTTGCACATAGAAAGCACTTAATAAATGCCATTATTATTATTATTAATTCTGCCATAGCAGACTCTCCCATGCACTTAGTACGGTGCTCTGCACCCCGTAAGCACTCAATAAATACCATGGATTGATGGGTTGACTGATCGGCCTTCAGTGACCTTGGTACAGTGCTCTGCACACAGTAAGCGCTCAATAAATACGATTGAATGAATGAATGGACTGACCGAAGGCGTTCCAGCTCTTGGTCTTCACAGGTCCGACTTTCCAAGGCTTCACCGACACAGGCCCGGCCCCCGCCACTGGGAGGGGGGTTGTTACACGTCCGACTCCTGGACTTCCTCCCTTGGATGCAAGGGCTCCAGGGAGACCAGCAGGTCCACCGTCCGTCGGCCAGTCCTGGGGGATACGAGAAGGGACGTCAAGGCAGCAGAAGGGAGGGGCGGTCAGAAGGGTGGACAGACACATTCCTTCATTCATTTAGTCAGTGGAATTTATTGAGCGCTGACTATGTGCAGAGCACTGTACTAAGTGCTTGGAAAGTACAATTGGGCAACAAACCCTACCCAACAACGGGCTCATCCTTCCACCCATCCCCGCAGCACATATGTAAATGGGGAATAAGACTGTGAGCCCCCTGTGGGAACAACCCGATCACCTTATCTGTTTGTATTAATGTCTGTCTCCCTCTCTAGACCGTGAGCTCGTTGTTGGGTAGGGACCGTCTCTATATGTTTCCGACTTGGACTTCCCAAGCGCTTAGTACAGTGCTCCGCACACAGTAAGCGCTCAATAAATACGACTGAATGAATGACTCCCCACAGCACATATGTATCTATCTGTATATATCTGTAATTGATTGTGTTATCTATTTGTATTAATGTCTGTCTCTCCCTCTAGACCGTGAGCTCGTTGTTGGGTAGGGACCGTCTCTATATGTTTCCGACTTGGACTTCCCAAGCGCTTAGTACAGTGCTCCGCACACAGTAAGCGCTCAATAAATACGACTGAATGAATGACTCCCCACAGCACATATGTATCTATCTGTATATATCTGTAATTGATTGTTTTATCTATTTGTATTAATGTCTGTCTCTCCCTCTAGACCGTGAGCTCGTTGTTGGGTAGGGACCGTCTCCATATGTTTCCAACTAGGACTTCCCAAGCGCTTAGTACAGTGCTCCGCACACAGTAAGCGCTAAATACGACTGAATGAATGACTCCCCACAGCACATATGTATCTATCTGTATCTATCTGTAATTGATTGTGTTATCTATTTGTATTAATGTCTGTCTCTCCCTCTAGACCGTGAGCTCGTTGTTGGGTAGGGACCGTCTCTATATGTTTCCAACTTGGACTTCCCAAGCGCTTAGTACAGTGCTCCGCACACAGTAAGCGCTCAATAAATACGACTGAATGAATGTATAGATCTGCAATTTATTTATTTATTTATCCATCTATTTATTTATCTTAATCTCTGTCTCCCCTTCTAGACTGTGAGCTCCTTGTGGGCAGGAATGTGTCTGTCGTTATATTGTACTCTCCCAAGTGCTTAGAACAGTGGTTGGCGCGCAGTACGCACTCAATAAATACGATTGAATAGAACTGAATAGGGAAAGAAGCCTTCCCTTTCTGGGTGCTGTGAGCATTTCCAGACATCAAGTCTTTTAATGGTATATGTTACCAACTTGCACTTCCCAAGCGCTTAGTACAGTGCTCTGCACACAGTAAGCACTCAATAAATACAATTGAATGAATGAATTTGTTAAGCGCTTACTATGTTCCAAGCGCTGGGGTAGATACAAGGTAATCAGGTTGTCCCACGTGGGACTCACAGTCTTAATCCCCGTTTTACAGGTGAGGTAACTGAGGCCCAGAGAAGTGAAGTGACTCACCCAAAGTCACACAGCTGATAAGTGGCGGAGCCGGAATTAGAACCCATGACCTCTGACTCCCAAGCCCTTGCCACTAAGCCACGTTGTTTTACTCAGCCGTACCCTCCCAAGGGCGCAGCACAATGTTCTGCATACAGCAGGCATCCAATGCAGCCCTCTGCAATGTAGCAGACACCCAGTACAGTGCTCGGCACAGAACAGTGTTTTTTACGGAATTCATTAGGAGCTATGTGTCAAGCACTGTTCTAAGCACTGGGGTAGGCAAGCTAATTCATTCATTCAATCGTATTTATTGAGCACTTACTGTGTGCAGAGCACTGTACTAAATGCTTGGGAAGTTAATCAGATCCTATACAGTCCCCGTCCCACGTGGTTCTCAGAATCAAGCAGGAGGGAGAACAAGTGCTGAATCCTCATTTTGCAGTTGAAGAAACTGAGGCACAGAGAAGTTAGAGTGACTTGCCCAAGATCATACAGCATTCAAGTGATGGAGTCAGGAGTAGAGCACGGTTTCTGGCTCCCAGAGCTGTGCTTCATCTACTAGGCCAAACTGCTTTTCAGGGTCTGCACCCAGCAGGTGCCCAGTACAGTACCCAGAAAGAACGGAGTACAAATCTGCTCACAGCAGGCGCCCAGTACAGTGCTCTGCACAAAGTAGGCATAGAAGAGAAGCTGTGCGGCTTAGTAGATAGAGCACAGGCTGGGAGTCAGGAGGTCCTGGGTTCTAGTCCCGGCTCTGCCACGTGTCTGCTCTGTGACCTTGGGAAAATCACTTCACTTAATAATAATAATAATAATGGCATTTATTAAGCGCTTACTATGTGCAAAGCACTGTTCTAAGCGCTGGGGAGCTTACAAAATGATCAGGTTGTCCCACGGGGGACTCACAGTCTTAATCCCCATTTTACAGATGAGGTAACTGAGGCCCGGAGAAGTGAAGTGACTTGCCCAAAGTCACACAGCTGACAGTTGGCGGAGCCGGGATTTGAACCCATGACCTCTGACTCCAACGCCTATGCTCTTGCCACTGAGCCACGCTGCTTCACTGCTCTGGACCCCAGTTACCGTAAAATGAGGATTTATAGTGTGAGCCCCACGAGGGACAGACACCGTGTCCAACCCGATTTGCTCGTATCCACCCCAGTGTTTAGTACAATGTGTAGCACGTATTAAGTGGGAGATGACACGATGAGGTAACTGAGGCCCAGAGACGTTAAGTGACTTGCCCAAAGTCACACAGCTGACAATTGGCAGAGCTGGGATTTGAACCCATGACCTTCCTCCCTTCAAGGCCCTACTGAGAGCTCACCTTCTCCAGGAGGCCTTCCCAGACTGAGCCCCTTCCCTCCTCTCCCCCTCGTCCCCCTCTCCACCTCCCCCATCTTACCTCCTTCCCTTCCCCACAGCACCTGTATATATGTATATATGTTTGTACAGATTTATTACTCTATTTATTTATTCATTTTACTTGTACATATCTATTCTATTTATTTTATTTTGTTAGTATGTTTGGTTTTGTTCTCTGTCTCCCCCCTTTCAGACTGTGAGCCCACTGGTGGGTAGGGACTGTCTCTATATGTTGCCAACTTGTACTTCCCAAGCGCTTAGTACAGTGCTCTGCACACAGTAAGCACTCAATAAATACGATTGATTGATTGATTGATCACTTCTCGGGACCCCAGTTACCGTAAAATGAGGATTCATAGCGTGAGCCCCACGTGGGACAGACACCGTGTCCAACCCGATTTGCTTGTATCCACCCCAGCGTTTAGTACAACGTGTGGCACATATTAAGTGCTTACCAAAAACCATAATTTTGATTATTATCGTTATCATTAGGCACTCAGGGCAGCCGGCAGGTGGGCCCGGTCGGCTTTGGGATGGGCCGCCGGACCCCCGGGCGCCGGGTGAGCCGGAGGGAGCGGGGAAGAGGAGCCCACCTGCCTGATCCCCGACCAGAACTCCATGTTCGCAGGCCGGGCCGAAGGTGTAGGGGCGACAGGAGCAGTGGCAGTTCGTGCCCAGGACGATGGGTTCTCCCCCGTTGCGGCAGGGCCGGCACCGACAGGAGTCCTGTTCCTGCAGATAGTCCTCGATGGCGCGCTTCAGCAACAGCTTCTTCACCTCTTCGCAGGGCACCTCCTTCACCAGCTCCGACAGAGGTGCCAGCTGACCGGGAAAGGACACAGCTTTACTGGCCACTCAGTCAGTCGGTCCCATTTATCGAGCGCCTACTGTGTGGGGGGCACCGGACTAAGAGCTTGGGAGAGGACGATAGGACGATAAGCGGACACATTCCCTGCCCACAAGGAGCCGACAGTCTAGAAAAGCAGCGTGGCTCGGCGGAAAGAGCACGGGCTTTGGAGTCAGAGGTCATGGGTTCAAATCCCGGCTCCGCCACTTAGCTGTGGGACTTTGGGCACACACCTCACTGTACCTCGCTCTCCTCACCGTACCTCGCTCTCGCCTGTCCCGCCATCGACCCCCGGCCCACGTCATCCCCCGGGCCTGGAATGCCCTCCCTCTGCCCATCCGCCAAGCTAGCTCTCTTCCTCCCTTCAAGGCCCTGCTGAGAGCTCACCTCCTCCAGGAGGCCTTCCCAGACTGAGCCCCTTCTTTCCTCTCCCCCTCGTCCCCCTCTCCATCCCCCCGTCTTACCTCCTTCCCTTCCCCACAGCACCTGTATATATGTATATATGGTTGTACATATTTATTACTCTATTTATTTATTTATTTATTTATTTTACTTGTACATTTCTATCCTACTTATTTTATTTTGTTGGTATGTTTGGTTCTGTTCTCTGTCTCCCCCTTTTAGACTGTGAGCCCACTGTTGGGTAGGGACTGTCTCTATGTGATGCCAATTTGTACTTCCCAAGCGCTTAGTACAGTGCTCTGCACATAGTAAGCGCTCAATAAATACGATTGATTGATTGATTGATTGATTGGGCAAGTCACTTTGCTTCTCTGGGCCTCAGTTACCTCATCTGTAAAACGGGGGTGAAGACTGTGAGCCCCCCGTGGGACAACCTGATCACCTTGTAACCTCCCCAGCGCTTAGAACAGTGCTTTGCACATAGTAAGCGCTTAATAATTGCCATTATTATTTTTTATTATTATTTTATTTTTAGAGGGGGAGACAGGCACCTATATAATTCAGTATATTGCTGGAAATGAAGAGAAAGGTGCTTCTCAGCCCCTGTTCAGCCCACCCCCAACTACCCGTCCCATCTGCCTCCTCTGATTACCCCCATCTGCTCACCCCTGACTGCCTGCCCCATCTATCCACTCCGACCACCCCCGAATGCTTCTCTCCTTCTCCAGCCCAGTTCGCACCCTCCGCTCCTCTGCCGCTAACCTCCTCACCGTGCCTGGTTCTCTCCTGTCCCACCATCGACCCCCAGCCCACGTCACCCCCCTGGCCTAGAATGCCCTCCCTCCCAACATCCACCAAGCTAGCCCTCTTCCTCCCTTCAAGGCCCTACTGAGAGCTCACCTCCTCCAGGAGGCCTTCCCACACTGAGCCCCCTCCTTCCTCTCCCCCTCCCCCATCCCCCCGCCTTACCTCCTTCCCTTCCCCATAGCACCTATATGTTTGTACGTATTTATTACTCTATTTATTTTACTTGTACATATTTATTCTATTTATTTTATTCTGTTAATATGTTTTGTTTTGTTCTCTGTCTCCCCCTTCTAGACTGTGAACCCACTGTTGGGTAGGGACCGTCTCTATATGTTGCCAACTTGTACTTCCCAAGCACTTAGTACAGTGCTCTGCACACAGTAAGCGCTCAGTAAATACAATTGAATGAATGAATGAATGCTCCTTCCAAACATTCAGTCCGTGTTTCCATGCTCCTCAGGAGACTCCAGGAGTTCCTCACCAACGGCTTCAAAGCCCTTGCCCGCTCCTACCTCACTTTGCTACTCTCCTACTCCAAACCAGCCCGCACTCTTGGCTCCTTCAATGTCAACCCACTCACTGCCCCTCCATCTCATCTATCTCACCGCCGACCTCTCACTCACATCCTGCCTCTGGCCTGGAACACCCTCTCTCCTCACATCAATTTCTCTCCCATCTTTCAAAGCCTTACTGAAGGCTCATCTCCTCCAAAAGGCCTTCCCTGACTAAACCCTCCTTTCCTCTTCTCCTGCTCCCTTCTGCTTCACCCTGACTTGCTCCCTTCATTTATCCTCCCCGCACCCCCGACCAATCCCACAGCACTTACGTACGTATCTGTCATTTATTTATTTCCATTAATGTCTGTCTCCCCTACTAGACGGTTAGGCATTGTGGGCAAGGAATGTGTTTATTGCTGTATTGTACTCTCCCAAGCGCTCAGGCCACTTTGCACAAAGTGCTCAATAAATATGACAATGAATGAATGTCAAGCACTTAGTACAGTGCTCTGCACACAGTAAGCGCTCAATAAATACGATTGAATGAACGAATAAGTGCTCAATAAATACGATTAACTGACTTCCAACCATCCCGTCAACCCGCCTATGACAATTCAAGCAGATCCACTTACCCCAACTGTCCATCCCCATCCACCCACCCCTTCCGACCACTCCCGACTCCCCCACTCCCCAACCAGCGCTCTCCCCACCACCCCCGTCGAGCCCCCTGACCTTCTGCTTGATTACGTAGGGGAAGTCCCTGACGGAGCCGGCCCAGGAGGCGTAGCGGGCGCTGTTTCCAGCGGGGTTGTTCAGATCCAGATAGCTGAGACCGGCCACGAATGCGGGGTTCCCTCCCTCGATGTAAGGGTCCCCTCGGATCTCGTTGCTAGAAGAGCCTGGAGGAAGGAGGGAGACCGGGACCTCGAAACGGGATGGCTGGCCCCGGGGTGACGGGCTTCCCGGGCCTGTCATAGAGCCCGGCCTCGAGACTCCGAGGTCTGGGTGGGCCGCAGCGGGAAGAGCCCAGGATGGCTCATGCGTCCCCTTCCCTCACCACCTTTTCGTATGGTACGTGTTAAGTAATAATAATAATTGTGGTATTTGTTCAGCCATTAATGTGTTCCAAGCTCCTGTCCCACATGGAGCTCATGATCTAAGTAGGAGGGAGAACGGATATTTAATCCCTAGTTTACAGTTGAGGAAACCGAGGCCCAGAGAAGTGAAGTGACTGGCCCAAAGTCACACAATAAGCCGGGTTTAGAACCCAAATCCTCCGTCTTCCAGGCCCGTGGTCTTTCCACTAGGCCCTGCTGTCTCTCCCTCTAGACTGTAAAGTTGTTGCGGGCAGGGATGTGACTGTTTATTGCTGTATCGTACTCTCCCAAGAGCTCAGTACAGTGCTCTGCACACAGTAAGCCCTCAATAAATATGATTGACTGACTCCAAAGAGCCAGCCCAGCCCCAGTGAGAGTCCCGTTGCGGGATGATCACCCACGGTGAGATGTTCAGGCTCCCGCCAGCTGCCCCCAGTGTCCTCCTGACTTGTCCTCCCGTGCCCTGCCTGTGGGCCTGATTCTCCAGGAGGGAAGAGCAATCCCGGTCCTATCCCTATCCTATCCATCTGCCCCCTCCGACTATCCCAGTGTGATTAGTGGATAGGGCAGGGGCCTGGGCGTCAGAAGGTCAACGGTTCTAATTCCAGCTCCCCCAATTGTCTCTGCGTGACCTTGGGCAAGTCACTTCACTTCTCTGTGCCTCAGTCACCTCATCTGTGAAATGGGGATTGAGACTGTGAGCCCCACGTGGGACAGGGACAGTTTGTATCTACCCCAGTGCTTAGTACAGTGGCTGGCACAGAGTAAGTGCCTAAGAAATATCACTATTATTGTTTTTATTTGGTAAGGAAAGGAGGTGTGGGGAGAATCCAGGAGGGTCCTGAGGGGGCCGGGGAATAAGCGTGGCGAGAAAGGTCTGGCCCGATCCAATATGTACCTGAACTCCACTTCAACACGTTCTCCAGTTTTGTGCACTCGGTCTTCTTCTTGTGAACAAAAAAAAAATTCCAGCCTGACGAGACACACTCCTTCATGTCCAGCATGTTGAATTCTGAAAAAAAAAAAAAAAATCGGCTTACCTTCCCCAGTCTAGTCAAGAAGCTCCTTGAGGGCAGGTAACATCTCCACCGACTCTATTGTACTTTACTCTCCTGAGCGCTTAGTACAGTGCTCTGCACACCGTAAGTGCTCAGTACGTACTCTTGATTGATAGATAGACAATGTGAGATGCAGCATGGTCCAGTGGATAGGGCACAGACTTGGGAGACTGTAGGATCTGGGTTCTAATCCTGGCTCCGCCACTTGTCTGTTGGGTGACCTGTAAGCTCGTTGTGGGCAGGGAATGTGTCTGTTACATTGTTGTGTTGTGCTCTCCCGAGAGCTTAGTATAGTGCTCGGCACACCGTTAGTGCTCAATAAATACAACCGATTGACTGACAACTTCTCTGTACCTCAGTGACCTTATCTGGAAAATGAGATTAAGACTGTGAGCCCCATGTGAGACAGGGGCTGTGTCCAACCTGATTATCTTGTATCCACTCCAGTGTTTAGTACAATGCCTGGAACATACTGAGAGCTTAAAAAATTCCATTAAAATAATCTGGAAGCGTCACTGGCAAGGGGGTCGGGGGGAGGAAGAGATTTCACCAGGCAAGGGAGAGGAAATGGAGCAGGTGGTTCGGCTGGCAGAAAGCACCGACGTGTGCGGTTCTTGCAGCCACTTCTGGATTTTCCTGGATTTACCCTGGCGTTTAGTACAGTGCTTTGCTCATGGGCTGTGCTTAATATACGTCACAAAGAAGAAGCCATTCTCCCACATCTCCCTGAGACCTGCACTAGAAAGAAGGCTGGAGGGTCATAGCTGTATGTATGAATGGCTTTGTATTCGTCTTCCCCAACTGGACAGACAATGACTCTCCCCCACTTCAAAGCCTTATTGAAGGCACGTCTCCTCCAAGAGGCCTTCCCTGACTATGCCCTCCTTTTCTCTTCTCCCACTCCCTTCTGCATCGCCCTGACTTGCTCCCTTGATTCCTTCCCCGTCCCACTTGAGTCGGAGATGACTCAACCGCATAAGGCAAGATAAGAGCAGGTGGGAAGAACAGAGATAAATCTAGTAACAGCTAGAGAATGGGGAAACTAATATACGAAGAAATGAGTAGGGTAGGTAGACAGATTTATAAATAAGTGCTATGGTGGCTGATTGGATGTGGAAGGCGTCCTGGTAGAAGTGGGATTTCAGGAGGCCGTGAAGATAGGGAGGAAAGGATTTGAAGAAGGAGGGAATTCCAGTCAGGAGGGGGATACCAGAAAAGCAGCGTGGCTAAGTAGAAAAAGCACAGGCTTGGGACTCAGAGGCCATGGGTTCTAATCCCGACCCGGCCGCTTGTCAGCTGTGTGACTTTGGCCGAGTCACTTAACTTCTCTGTGCCTCAGTCATCTCATCTGTAAAATGGGGATTAAGACTGTGAGCCCCACATGGGACAACCTGATTACCTTGTATCTACCCCAGTGCTTAGAACAGCGCTTGGCACATAGTAAGCACTTAACAAATATCATCATTATTAGATACGCTGCTGTATTTAAGGTTGTGATATTTTATGGTAATTTAGTTTTTTGTTTCATTTTTTCCTTATGCGTCGATCACCAAAATCTTCTCCCCACCTGCTTCAGAACCCCAAGGGCTCAGAAATGGTGTCTAATTGTCACTGGTGTATTTTTTTCCCAGTCCTCAGTACAATACTTTATACTCAGCAGGGGCTTAATAAACTCTATTAAATGAATGAATGAATGAACAAACAAAAGAATGAACTAATGGACAAATGGAGGAATTAGTCAATCCAACAGCCAGGAATTTATTTGATGCGGAAAGAAACAGGTAGCCATTAGAAGAGCAATAAGAAGAAGAATAGTAGTTGTGGTATTTGTTAAGCACTTACTAGACACCAAGCACTGTACTAAGCAATGGGGTTGATTCACTATAATAAGCACGTATCAGACAAGGCCCCTATCTCACATAGAGCCTCGGAGTTTAAGATGGTGGGAGAACAGGCATTCAATCCCTATTTCACCGAAGGGGAAAGTGATCCTCAGAGAAGTTTGGTGAATCGCCCAAGTTCACACGACAGGCAAGCGCCTGAGTCGGAATTAGAACTCAGGTCCCCTGGACTCACAGGCCTGGGCTCTTTCCACTAGGGCATGCTGATGTGCTCTGAAAGGCCTATCAGGAAGATAATAATAATAATAATAATAATGGCATTTGTTAAGCGCTTACTATGTGCAAAGCACTGTTCTAAGCCCTGGGGGGATACAAGGTGATCAGGTTGTCCCACGTGGGGCTCACAGTCATCATCCCCATTTTTACAGATGAGGTAACTGAGGCTCCGAGAAGTTAAGTGACTTGCCCAAGGTCACACAGCAGACATGTGGCGGAGTCGGAATTCGAACCCACGACCTCTGACTCCAAAGTCCGTGCTCTTTCCACTGAGCCAATATGAAAAGCTATAGAAACAAAACCTCTTGAGAATCACAATGAGAAGAATGTGTATCTCCCTATCTCCAGGTCATGGTTCTAATTCCGACTCTGCCACCTGTTTGCTGTGTGACCTTGGGCAAGTTACTTCACTTCTCTGGGCCTCAGTTACCTCATCTGTAAAACGGCGATTGACACTGTGAGGCCCACACGGGACAGGGACTGTGTCCAACCTAATTTGTTTGTATCCCCCCTGCAGCGCATAGTACAGTGCCTGGCATTCAGTAAGTGCTTAACAAATACCTCAGTTATTATTATTATCAAATGTGTAAGCTTCTTGGGGGTGGGGACCATGTCTTTGGCTCCTACTGTAATTTTCCAAAAGCTAACTTTGTAGAGTGCTCTGTCCACACATGGTCATCCCCAGGGCCAACTATTATCTGGTGGTGTTCTGGAAGAATCTTGTATTATGGGAGAGTTGTGCCAGAGGAACCCCTGATTCAACAGGAATTAATGGGATTAGAGGGCAAGGATGGTTTGGAGATGCCAAAATAACTAACATTTTTCCAGCCAAATTCCTACATCACTGTCCTGTTCACCACAGCAGTCTGCTGTACAACTTTGCCTTTGTTATTTTACCATACTGGACACCGTGAAGTTCCCAAAATGCACAGAAATGCAAAACACTGTATTGAGAAGCAGCGAGGCTTAGCGGAAGGAGTCCAGGCCTGGGAATCAGAGGACCTGGGTTCTAATCCCGGCTCTGCCGACGTCTTGCTGTGTGCTTAGTACACTGTTCTGCACATAGTAAGTGCTCAATAAATACGATTGAATGAATGACCATAGGCAATAATAATAATTGTGGTATTTGTTAAGCACTTCATCATCATCATCATCAATCGTATTTATTGAGCGCTTACTGTGTGCAGAGCACTGTACTAAGCGCTTGGGAAGTACAATTTGGCAACATATATAGTCCCTACCCAATAGTGGGCTCACAGTCTAAAAAGCACTTACTATGTGCCAGACACTGTACTAAGCACCGGTGTGGATATGAGCAAAGTGAGCTGGACACAGTCCCTGTCCCATGTGGGGCTCACAGACTCAATCCCCATTTTACAGATGAGGTAACTGAGGCACAGAGAAATAAAGTGACTTGCCCAAGATTCATTCATGCATTCAATTCATTCAATCATATTCATTAAGTGCTTACTGTGTGCAGAGCACTGTACTAAGCGCTTGGGAAGTACAAGTTGGCAACATATAGAGATGGTCCCTACCCAACAGCGGACTCACAGTCTAGATGGGGGAGACAGACAACAAAACAAAACATATTAACAAAATAAAATAAATAGAATAAATATGTACAAGTAAAATTAATAGAGCAATAAATATGTACAAACATATATATATATACTGGTGCTGTAGGGGGGGAAGAAAGTAAGGGGGGTGGGGAGGGGGAGGAGGGGGAGAGGAAAATCACACAGCAGACAAGTGGCAGAGCCGGAATTAGAACCCATGACTTTCTGGTGCCTGGGCCCGTGCTCTATCCACTACACAAGTCACTTTGACGTCTCTGTGCCTCAGTTTCCTCAACTGTTTTCCCTCCTACTTAGACTGTGAGCCCCATGTTGGGCAGGTACTGTATCCAACCTAATAAACTTGGACCTTCCCCTCTAGAAAAGTGTTTTTTTACATAATAAGAGTTCAACAAATACCAGAAAAAAGGAGGGTACATTTGGGCTGAGACAGAGGCTGGGAAGTATAGAAGAAACATCATGTCAACCAGTGCCATAGAGGTCTGCACACTTTTTTCCTACACTGACTCTGCTTGAGCCAGATAGGGGGATGATGTCCTAGGAGAACAGACTCATGTGGGAAAAATGTTCCCAAATTCTTCCGTCATATTCTATCCAGACCCAGAAATGAAAACCCGTGATATAGCAGAGTCATGTGTTGGGTACACTATGAGATGCTCAATAAAACATCATTAATTCCTGAGAAATAGCGTGGCCAAGTCGAGAGAGCACAGGCCTGAGAGCCAGAAGGACCTGGATTCTCATCCCGGTTCGGCCGTTTGTCTGCTGTGTGACCCTGGGCAAGTCGCTTCACTTCTCTGGGCCTCAGTTATCTCACCTGTGAAACGGGGATTAAGACTGTGCACATCACATGGGACAGGGTCTGTGGCCAACCTCATCATCTTGTACTTGCCTCCAGCACTTAGTACATAATAACCACTTAATAATTGTGGTATTTGTTAAGCGCTTACTATGTGCCAGGCACTGTACTAAGCACTGGGATGGATACAAGCAAATTGAATTGGACACAGACCCTGTCCCACGAAGGGCTCACAGACTCAATCCCCATTTTAGATGCGGTATCTGAGGCCCAGAGAAGTGAAGTGACTTTCCCAAGGTCACACAGCAGACAAGTGGAAGACCTGAGATTAGAACCCAGGTCCTTCTGACTATCCACTACTCCATGTTGCATCTCAGTTTAACAAATGCCCCGGTAAAATTGTAAAAATAAGATTCATTAGTTGACTGAGCTTTAGTGACTTTCAGATTTCTGTTTTTGCTGGAAGAGTTGATAAATCTCCAACTCTGGAAAGTTGAATGAGGTCAGACAACGAGACAACATATACTAAAGAAAACAGCTTCCTCCAAAATAATTTAATTTTAAGTAAAGCAAAGGAACCCTGAGGCTTGCCACAGCCTCATACCTAACTTCCTCAAATAAAAATCCTCTCAAAATTCTCAATCAGTGGTATTTGCTGAGCCCTTGCTCTGTGCAGAGCACTGTACTAAGTGATGATGATAATAATAATAATAATAATAATAATAATAATGGTATTTGTTATTTAGAGAAGCAGTGTGGCTCAGTGGAAAGAGCACAGGCTTTGGGGTCAGAGGTCATGGGTTCAAATCCCAGTTCCGTCAATTGGAGAAGCAGCGTGGCTCAGAGGAAAGAGCCCAGGCTTGGGAGTCAGAGGTCGTGGGTTCTAATCCCGGCTCCGCCACTTGTCAGCTGGGTGACTTTGGGCAAGTCGCTTCACTTCTCTGGGCCTCAGTTACCTCATCTGTAAAATAGGGATTAAGACTGTGAGCCCCCTGTGGGACAACATGATCAGCTCATAACCTCCCCAGCGCTTAGAACAGTGCTTTGCTCATAATAAAATAAAATGCCATCATTATTATTATCATTATTATTATTATTATTATTATGTGCTCACTATGTGCCAGGCACTGTATTAAGCTCTGGGCTGGATACATGCAAATCGGGTCAGACATAGTCCCTGTTTCACATGGGACTCATGGTCTTAATCCCCATTTTACAGAATGGATAATTGAGGACAAGAGAAGTGAAGTGACTTACCCAGAGTCACACAGCAGAAAAGTGGGCAGAGCCGGGATTGGGAGAGTACAATCCAAAGGAGTTGGTAGATGTGTTCCCTGCCCACGAGGAGTTCACGTTCTGGAAAAGGAGTTTATAGTCTACAGGACAACAAGGATTTAACAATATTCCCCCCGACATTACCTTCTCTTTTCATTTTCTCCGTGTCCACGTAAAACAGGACTTTATACTGTCCTCCCAGCGATCCAGACTGCAAATAATGCGTCCCGTACTGTTCGATTAATCTTCGGTAGGCGCTGTATTCGTAGACCGGCGGGAGGTGAGAGAGTTCTTTCCAAAACGGTTCGGCCAGGGTTAGAAACTCTGGGCGGTTATTGATGAACTGAGCGACTTCCACATCGTTTTGAACAACCATAATCTGCGAGCTCTGCAGGAGAAAAAAGGGAGCAAATCCTAGCTTTAGGAATTGGAACGGCTGCAGCCCTTCGGACAGCTGGCTCACAGAAAGACTGTGGCACTGAGCAATTATACAAATTGGCATCCAGGCTCTCCTGGCTCAAATCAATTAATAAATCAATCAATGGTATTTATTAATAATAATAATGGAATTTGTTAAGCAATTATTATGTACCAAGCACTGTTCTAAGTGCAGGTTGTACCACACAGGGCTCACAGACTTAATCCCCAATTTAATAATAATAATAATTAAGGTATTGGTTAAGCGCTTAACTGTGTGCCAGGCACTGTACTAAGCTCTGGGGTGGATACAAGTAGATCAGTTTGGACACAGCCCCTGTTCCACATGGGGCTCACAATCTCAATCCCCATTTTACAGATGAGTTCACTGAGGCCCAGGGAAATGAAGTGATTTGCCCAAGGTCACACAGCTGATAAGTGGCAGAGCCGGGATTAGAACCCATGACCTCTGACTCCCAAGCCCGGGCTCTTTCCACTAAGCCACGCTGCTTCTCTATTTATTGAGAGTTTACTGTGGGCAGAGCACTGTGCTAACTGCTTGGGAGAGTACCACCACCAATCAATTGTATTTATTGAGCGCTAACTGTGTGAGAGCACTGTACTAAGTACTTGGGGGAGAAGCAGCATGGCTCAGTGGAAAGAGCACAGGCTTGGGAGTCAGAGGTTGCGGGTTCTAATCCCGGTTCTGCCACTTGTCTGCTGTGTGACCTGGGGAAGGTCACTTAATTTCTCAGTTCCCTCATCTGGAAAACGGGGATTAAGACTATGAACCCCCCGTGGAACAACTTGATTACCCTGCATCAATCCCAGCACTTAGAACAGTGCCTGGCACATAGTAAGCGCTTAACAAATACCACCATTATTATTAGTAGTAGTACAATAATGTATTTACTGAGCATTTACTGTGTGCAGGCAGAGCACTGCACTAAGCACTTAAGAGAGTACACTACAACAGAATTGGTAGACAGGTTCCCTGCCCGTAATGATCTTACAGTCAAAAGGATGATTACCAACCCGTCTTCTTCAGTGGAAAGGAGGAGAGCGGCAACCAGACGGTAAGCTCATTGTGGGCAGGGAATGTATCTGTTTATTGCTATTGTATGCTCCCAAGAGCTTAGTACAGTGCTCTGCACACAGTAAGTGCTCAATAAATACCACTGAATGAATGAATGAATGTATAAAAGTTTGGGTTTGGCTTCAACTCCTCACTATTGGCTTCAAGCTCTCCATCACCTTGCCCCCTCCCACCTCACCTCCCTTCTCTCCTTCTCCAGCCCAGCCCGTACACTCCACTCCTCTGCCAATGCTAACCTCCACACTGTGCCTTGTTCTCGCATGTCCCGCCATCGACCCTTGGCCCACGTCCTACCTCTGGCCTGGAATGCCCTCCCTCTTCACAACCGCCAAACAATCACACTTGCCCCCTTTAAAGCCCTCCTGAAAGCTCCAGGAGGCCTTCCCAGACTAAGCCCCGCTTTTCCTCTACTTCCCCCCAACCCATCACCCCGAATCCCTCCCTCTGCTCTACCCCCCTCCCTGCCCCACAGCACTTGTGTGCATATATGTCCATATTTATAATTCTATTCATTTCATTAATGATGTGTTTATATCTATAATTCTATTTATACTGATGCTAGTTTACCTGTTTTGATGTCTGTCTCCCCCCTTCTAGACTGTAAGCCCATTGTGGGCAGGGATTGTCCATATTTGTTGCTGAATTGCATTTTCCAAGCGCTTTGAACAGTGCTCTGCACACAGTAAGCGCGCCATAAATACGATTGAATGAATTGAATGAATACCTTAGAGTCAAAAGTTCCTACAGGAGACTTTCACATAAGGATGAGGAGGCTTATAGCCAACATCACCCTGGGCCTAGCGGGGAGAAGGCAGTCCAGGCAGGTGACCGCTGTCAGGAAGACTCAATGTCATTTGGGAAGGAACCAATTATTATTAATAAAAATTATAATAACAATAATTAATCATTATTGTGGTACTTGTTAAGCGCTTACAGCGTGTCAGGCACTCCGGGGTGGATACGAGCAAGGCGGACTGGAGGCAATCCCTGTCCCAATGTGCAGCTCACAATCTCAATCCCCATTTTCCAGATGAGGTAACTGAGGCCCAGAGAAATGAAGTGACTTGCCCCAGGTCACACAGCAGACAAATTAAGCACTTAGTACAGTGCTCTGCACACAGTAAGTGCTCAATAAATACGATTGATTGAAATGGCAGAGCCAGAATTAGAACCCACAACCTTCTAACTCCCGGGCCCATGCTCTATCTACAAAACCAAGCTGTTTCTCAGTTTATGTGCCACATCTTATAGCTGCGAGAGCCATCACTTGCCCTGTAGAAAGTAGATGATCCTGGTGGAATATTACTATCATTATTATTATCATCATGATCATCATCTTCATTAATAGCCTCCGGAAGAGGTAGTAGCATTCCCATTTAGTCCAGGCCCCAGGGCCGACCGCAGTTGAGAGAGTCCTGGGGTGTTGGTGATGGCCTGACCTTAGAATTACGATTTTCATTCATCTGATTCGTTTTCATTCCTCCGCTGCTGGACGTGATGGATGTCTGGCTGTGCTTCACGTAGGCCCAACTGCTGTTGTAGAATTCGTAGCTGAAGTCATTCTTGATTTTCACCTGGAAGGAAAAGAGAGACTTCATTGTGTGCGCCTCAAACCAGAGCCAGAGAAATCTGCGGTGTTCTCCCACTTACTTAGACTGGGAACCCCATGTGGGACAGGGACCACGTCTGATCTAATTATATAGTATCTACCCCAGTGCTTAGCATGGTATTTCATTCATTCATTCATTCGATCGTATTTACTGAGCGCTTACTGTGTGCAGAGCACTGTACGAAGTGCTTGCAAAGTACAAGTTGGCAACATATAGAGACGGTCCCTACCCAACAACAGGCTCACCGTCTAGAAGGGGGAGACAGACAACAAAACAAAACAGGTAGACAGGTGTCAAAATCATCAGAGCAAATAGAATTATAACTCTATGCACATCATTAACAAAATAAATAGAATAGTAAATATGTCCAAGTAAAATAGAGTAATAAATCTGTACAAATATATACAAGTGCTGTGGGGAGGGGATTTGGCACACTACAAGCGGTCAACAAATGCCACAAAAGAGAAGAGGTAAGAAGAAATGTGGACTAGAGGAAAGAGTGTTTGGCGGGACGTCACAGCACCTGGGTTCTAATTCCAGCTCTGACACCTGCCTGCCGTGCGATCTCGGGCAAGTCACTTCGCTTCTCGATGCCTGCTTCCTCATCTGTCAAATGGGGATTCGATCCCTGTTCTCCTTTCTCCTTAGACTGTGAGCCCCGTGTGGGGCAGGGACTGATCATCATCATCATCATCATCATCAATCGTATTTATTGAGCGCTTACCGTGTGCAGAGCACTGTACTAAGCGCTTGGGAAGTACAAGTTGGCAACACATAGAGACCGTCCCTACCCAACAGTGGGCTCACAATCTAAAAGGGGGAGACAGAGAACAAAACCAAACATATTAACAAAATAAAATAAATAGAATAGATATGTACAAGTAAAATAAATAAATAAATAAATAAATAGAGTAATAAATCTGTACGAATCTATATACATATATACAGGTGCTGTGGGGAAGGGAAGGAGGTAAGATGGGGGGGATGGAGAGGGGGATGAGGGGGAGAGGAAGGAAGGAGCTCAGTCTGGGAAGGCCTCCTGGAGGAGGTGAGCTCTCAGTAGGGCCTTGAAGGGAGGAAGAGAGCTAGCTTGGCGGATGGGCAGAGGGAGGGCATTCCAGGCCAGGGGGGGTGATGTGGGCCGGGGGTCGACGGCGGGACAGGCGAGAACGAGGCACGGTGAGCAGATTAGCGGCGGAGGAGCGGAGGGTGCGGGCTGGGCTGGACAAGGAGAGAAGGGAGGTGAGGTAGGAGTGATCTGATGATCTGGTCTCTACCTCGGTGCTCAGTAACTTGGAAGGGGCTGCACAAATATCACAATTATTTTTATGATGAGTATCTTACGATGATCGATACTAAAGACACATTTGGGGAGGCAGACGGGTGTGAGCGGTTGCACGATGTGGACTTGGCTGGGCCTTTTTGTCATGAAGAGGGTGGCCAAAGCAGAGCCAGTGAGGGCCAGGCTCCGGAGAACCAGCTCACTCAGTCAAGTTCCCAGGGGGCTTGTGGCAGGGAACGCGCATCCTGATCAATCGTTTTTGCTGAGCACTTACTGTGTTTAGAGCGCTGTACTGAGCACTTGGGAGAGTCTGACAGAACAGAGTTGGTAGACACATTCCCTACCCACAAGGAGCTGACACCAGATTCGGGAGGAGAGCCCTACCTCCTTCCCCTCCCCACAGCACCTGTATATATGTTTGTACAGATTTATTACTCTATTTAATTTACTTGTACATATTTACTATTCATTTTGTTAATGATGTGCATTTAGCTTTAATTCTATTTGTTCTGACCACTTGACACCTGTCCACATGTTTTGTTTTGTTGTCTGTCTCCCCCTTCAAGACTGTGAGCCTGTTGTTAGATAGGGACCGTCTCTATATGTTGCCAACTTGTACTTCCCAAGCACTTAGTACAGTGCTCTGCACACAGTAAGCGCTCAATAAATACTATTGAATGAATGAACAGATTTGGGGGCACTTAGAGAGAAAGGCGAACTCTGACTGATCTCCTCTGGAAGGCTCCTTCTAATTAATGTCCCATCTTTTTTTTAATGGTGTTCATTAAGCACTTACTCTGTGCCAGACACTACACTAAGCGCTGGGGTACATACAGTATAATCAGCTTAGATGGACACACTCCCTGTTCCACATGGGGCTCACAGTCTTCATCCCCATTTTACATATGAGTGAACTGAGGTCCAGAAAAGAGAAGTGTCTTGCCCAAGGTCACAAGGCAGACAAGCGGTGGAGCTGGGATTAGGACTCAGGTCCTTCTGATTCCCAGACCTGGGCTCTATCTACTGAGGCATGCTGCTTTTCTTTCTCCCATGATTTTTGAGTTCTATTTTAACCCAAATTCTTATTCCAGCGCCCTGCACAGAGTAACAATGAACAATTATGGTATTTGTTAAAGCACCTTTCTAAGAACTGGGGTAGATAAAAGGTAATCAAGTTGGACACGATACCCGCCCTATATGGGACTCACTGTCTTACTCCCCATTTTACGGATGAGGGAACTGAGGTATGGAGAAGCAAAGTGACTTGCCCGAGGTCACCCAGCAGACAAGTGGCGGAGTGGGGATTAGAACCCAGGTCCTCTGATTCTCAGGCCCGTGCTCTTTCCACTAGGCCACACCGCTCCTTAGGCATCTAGTACATAACGCTGCCCACCGTGGGCATTCAGTGCACAGCTCTGCAAAGAGGAGGCACTCAAAATTGCTTCCCTGATAGCTCTCGGATCAAACACTAGATCTGCTTGCAACCGTCCCGGTGACCCGCCCGATAGGGAAGGGGACCTGTGGCTTTCAGGATTGTGCAGTGGCCTGAAATGTGGGCCCATAAGGTGCCGTTCAAAGAGCCGACGTACCTGGAACGTGTAGGAGAGGACGTTGGCGCTGAGCCTGTAGTAATCTTTCTTATCGCCGCTAAACACCTTCCGACACAGGCCACCAAAGCTCTTTGTGTTGATTACCCTGCCCCTGGTCTCGCCCGTAAGAACATCAAAACTGCCACAGAAGAGAGGAGAGATCAGTTCCCCAGACTAACAGCCGCTAACGAAGCAGCATGGCCTAGTGGAAATAATGGTAGTATTAATAATAATTGTGGTATTTGTTCAGCGCCGCAAAGCACTGTTCTAAGCTCTGGGGGATACAAGGTGATCAGGTTGTCCCACTCCCCATTTTACAGATGAGGTAACTGAGGCTCTGAGAAGTTAAGTGACTTGCCCAAGGTCACACAGCAGACATGTGGCGGAACTGGGATTCGAACCCACGATCTCTGACTCCAAAGTCCGTGCTCTTTCCACTGAGCCACGCTGCTTCTCTATGTGCCAAATACTGTTCTGTGAGCCCACTGTTGGGTAGGGACTGTCTCTATATGTTGCCAATTTGTACTTCCCAAGCGCTTAGTACAGTGCTCTGCACACAGTAAGCGCTCAATAAATACGATTGATGATGATGATGGGGTAGATACAAGGTAATCAGATTGGACACAGTCCCCTTCCCACAAGTGGCTTGCAGTCTTAATCCCCATTTTACAGATGAGGTAACTGAGGCTCCGAGAAGTTAAGTGACTTGCCCAAGGTCACACAGCAGACATGTGGCGGAGCCGGGATTTGAACCCACGATCTCTGACTCCAAAGCCCGTGCTCTTTCCACTGAGCCACGCTGCTTCTCTATGTGCCAAATACTGTTCTAAGCACTGGGGTAGATACAAGGTAATCAGATTGGACGCAGTCCCCTTCCCACAAGGGGCTTGCAGTCTTAATCCCCATTTTACAGATGAGGCAACTGAGGCAGACAGAAGTGAAGTAACTTATCCAAGGTCACACTGCAGACAACTGGCCGAGCCGAGATTAGGACCCAGGCCCGTGCTCTTTCCACTAGGCCATGCTGCTTCTCTACACAATCGGGGAACCTGGGTTCTAGTCCCAACTCTCTTGCCTGCTGTGTGACTTCAGGCAAGTCACTTCACTTCTCTGGGCCTCAGTTTCCTTAACTGTAAAATGGGGGATTCCATGCTTGGTCCCCTCCCACTTAGACTGTGAGCCTCACGTGGGACGACAGGGACTGCTTCCAACCTGATTAATTTGTACGTACCTCAGTGCTTAGAACAGAGCTTGGCACATAGTAAGTGCCTAACAGATAGCACAAACACACACGAAAAGAAAGCGGACATGAGAGAAAACTCTGAGAAACCACTTCCATGGCCAGAAGTGCTAACCACTGCGGTCCAGTGGTGAGGGACAAAGAAATTGAGAGATGGTTCATATAACTAGCACACTTCCTCCACTTCAAAACCCTACTGAAAGCTCACTTCCTCCAGGAGGGCTTCCCAGTCTGAGCCCCCCTTCTCCTTAACTCCCTCCCTCTGCTCTACCCCACTCCCTGTCCCACAGCACTTAATATATGTATATATTTATTATTCTATTTTTTATTAATGATGTGTATACATCTGTATTCTATCTATTTACATTGATGCTATTGATGCCTGTCCACTTGTTTGGTTTTGTTGTCTGTCTCCCCCTTCTAGACTGTGAGCCTGTTGTCAGGTAGGGATTACCTCTATTTGTGGCCAAATTGTACTTTCCAAGCGCTTAATACAGTGCTCTGCATACAATAAGTGCTCAATAAATACGATTGAATAAAGGAATGAATGAATGAAGTCCACATTATCCAACTTAAAGGCCTTGAGTTGATACCAGGACAAAGGTATGGCCAATAAAATGCATTTTAGAATAGCAGCATCTCTGCCACTCCAGCTGCTATCTGCTGACATCCACAGTCCGGCTTAAGTCTAGGGCTACAGCTTTATCTAAATTAGCAACCTATGTGCCATTCTATACCACAGTAGAATTCTAGTTACCCTAGAGGAGGAAATGCATCTCCAGAATCATTTAAGCTAACGGGTTTGTCATGAGCCAAAGGGCAGGTGACTGCAGTCATTTCAGGGCTAAGTGTGTTCAAATCCTCAGTGAAAAACCCTGGCTCCTCTTCTCTGCAATAGGCTGTTCTCGACTCTGTCCCATCTTGATCGCCACCTCCCAACCCCTCTCCTCCAACCCACATCATTTCCAGAAATCCGTTTAGCAGCATGAAATGGAGTTCAAATCAGAGAGGAATGAATGGACAAGCAGCCTGGCCTAGTGGAAAGAGTCCGGGCCTGGGAGCTGGAGGATCTTCCTCTGACCTGCCTCTGTCAATTGCTTGCTGTGTGACCTTGGCAAGTCACATAACTTCTTTGTGCCTCAGTTCTCCTGTTCTCCCTCCTACTTAGAATGTGAGCCCACAGGGAATCTTCCACTGTACTCTCCCAAGCACTCAGTCCAGTGCTCTGCATACAATAAGTGCTTAATAAATACTACTACTGACTGACATGATTCATTTGTATCAACCCCAGTGCTTAGAACAGCAAATGACACATAGCAAGTGCTTAACAAATGCTATTTTTAAAAAAAGGTTTGGAAAAACATTGTGCATGAAAACTGGCATGGACACAGAGGCCTGGGCCCCGGCGGGTGGGATAGAGCAGAGCCCCTTACCCTTTTCCTGTCAGCTCCACATTGGGGGGCGCCTTATCCAGGTCGCAAGAGGGCCTGCTCTCACAGTGATCCTCGTCGGCGCCGTCTTCTTCGCAGTCCTGATCTCCGTTGCAAACCAGAGACTGGCTGAGGCATTGACCTGATGGCAGCAGCCGGGAGGAAAGGAAAGGAAAGGAAAAAGGAAAGGAAAGGAAAGAGGAAAGGAAAAGAAAAAGGAAAGGAAAGGAAAGGAAAGGAAAGGAAAGGAAAGGAAAGGAAAGGAAAGGAAAGGAAAGGAAAGGAAAGGAAAGGAAGGGAAAGGAAAGGAAAGGAAAGGGGAAAGGAAAGGGGAAAGGAAAGAGGAAAGGAAAGAGGAAAGGAAAGGAAAGGAAAGGAAAGGAAAGGAAAGGAAAGGAAAGGAAAGGAAAGGAAAGGAAAGGAAAGGAAAGGAAAGGAAAGGAAAGGGGAAAGGAAAGGAAAGGAGAAAGGAAAGGAAAGGGGAAAGGAAAGGAAAAGAAAGGAAAGGAAAGGAAAGGGAAAGGAAAGGAAAAGAAAGGAAAGGAAAGGAAAGGGGAAAGGAAAGGGGAAAGGAAAGGGGAAGGGAAAGGGGAAGGGAAAGGGAAAGGGGAAGGGAAAGGAAAGGAAAGGAAAGGGAAGGAAAGGGAAGGAAAGGAAAGGAAAGGAAAGGAAAGGAAAGGGGAAAGGAAAGGGGAAAGGAAGGGAAAGGAAAGGGGAAAGGAAAGGGGAAAGGAAAGGGGAAAGGAAAGGGGAAAGGAAAGGGGAAAGGAAAGGAAAGGAAAGGAAAGGAAAGGAAAGGAAAGGAAAGGAAAGGAAAGGAAAGGAGAAAGGAAAGGAGAAAGGAAAGGAGAAAGGAAAGGAGAAAGGAAAGGAGAAAGGAAAGGAAAGGAAAGGAAAGGAAAGGGGAAAGGAAAGGAAAGGAAAGGGGAAAGGAAAGGGGAAAGGAAAGGAAAGGAAAGGGGAAGGAAAGGGAAAGGGAAAGGGGAAGGGGAAGGAAAGGAAAGGAAAGGAAAGGAAAGGAAAGGAAAGGAAAGGAAAGGAAAGGAAAGGAAAGGAAAGGAAAGGAAAGGAAAGAGGAAAGGAAAGAGGAAAGGAAAGAGGAAAGGAAAGGAATGGAGCCATTGACCAAACCCACCGATCAACGGATCAGGTGCCAGGAGGGTTCCCGTGCTTCGTGCCAAGGCGGGGACTCTGAGATGATGGGCAGCATCAGGCCTGGATCAGAGCCCGAGGCTCTGGCTCTGTCTTCCACTGGGCACCAGGATGCTTGGAGGAGGCACTGTACCATGGTTGCCCACCCGGACATCCACCCACGAGGCTTGGGGGGCGGTCAGCCGATCGTATCTATTGAACACTTACTGTGTGCGGAGCACTGTACTAAACACTTGGGATAGTGCAATGCAATGATGAAGAGACACGCTCCCTGCCACGGCAAGTTTACAGTCTAGAAGGGTGGGGATGGAGACCATCCAACACACCTAGCTTCCCCCAGCTATGGACACAGAGTGGACCTCTAGCCTGTAAGCTCGTTGTGGGCAGGGAATATTATTTATTGTTATATCGTTCTCTCCCAAGTGCTTAGTGCAGTGCTTTGCACACAGTAAGCACTCAATAAATACGACAATGAATGAGTGACCACTTGCCCTTGGATTTATCCAAAGGTGGTTGAGCCATACTGGTATTTTCTGCCAACCCAGTTGCTGATGTAAAGATCACACTATCAGATAAAGGGTTTCCTTTAATTTCCCAATCTTCCCCCGAGGACCGGGACAGACTATTGCAATTTTTTGAGCAGAAAGACGGGGCCATTGAAAAAATGATGTAATGGAATCCAGACTTGGCAATGAAAGAGGCCAAAGGAGAAGCCAGGATACGGGATTTCTAACTTTGCTCTGCTTCTAGTACCCTCTACGAGGTCTCTGCTTCCTCCCAGAGAAGGGAAACGCAAACAAGCAGATGAGCTCTTTTCTTTCAGTCGTATTTATTGAGCGCTTACTGGGTGCCAAACACCGTATTAAGTGCCTGAGAGAGTAGAATACAAAAATAAACAGATTCCCTGTCCAAGGTGAGCTTAGAATCTAGTTCCCAGATATCTCCATTCCTTGCGACCTGCGAGAGCTGGCAGAGTCATCTCAGGCAGCATATTCCACTGCTAGCATCTTTCTAGGCCTGTGAACTTGAGACCAAATTTTTCCAATGATTTTGATGACTTCTGTGTTCACTGAGAATAGGAATGGAGTCACGAATCTAAAAACCACGTGGATATTCCTGATGACTCTTTCCCCTGACTGTTTTCTATCATTCCTCTGCTCCACTGAACTCCCGCTCTGACCCCCCTCGCCCACTCACCAACTTGGACACACACACTATCTCATCGCCTCTAGTCACTGTTTAATCTCTACCCTCACCAACTCGGAAATCCCTCTATCCGATCTCATCCTCCTCAGCTGCCTTTTCTTCCTCACCCACCGCCCCCAACAAATCTATCCTGTTCTCCCCATAGAGACTTCCAATCTTTTGACCCCAACCGATTTTCTCAAGTCATCACGTCCCATTAAGACTCCATACCCACACTACCATCCCTTGATGACCAAATTGACGCCCTCAACACCACTCTTTCTCCTGAACTCAACTCCCTCGCTCCCCTCTCCCTTCTTTAAACTCGTACCATTAACTCAGAGCCCTGGATCACCTCCACAGTCAACTTTCTTTGCTCTTGAGCATGAGACCCAGAACACTACTGGTGGTAATCTAGATATCAGGCTGACCTGGCCCACTTCATGTTCATCCTTGTGTACTTTACCTCTGCCCTCTCCTCCACCAAGCAACATTATTTCTCCATCCTTACTGACACCCACGCCCATTGCCCTCGTCAGTTGTTTCAGACATTTATCTCCCACCTCAAACTCCCTGCCCCCCACCCCGCCTCCCCCATCCCATTCCCCTAATGATCTGGCCATGTACTTGATGGATAAAATTGAAAGCACGGGGCGTGTTCTCCCTAAAATCTCCCCTGCTCCTCTCCACTCCCTCCCTGCTCCCGCCACTTCTTCAATTCTCCCATCCTTCCCAGGAGGATCTCAAGAGGAGTTCTCCCGCCTTCTCTCAAAATCCACTCCATCCACTTGCACATCTGACTCCATCCCTTCATACCTTATTACCTTGAGTTCTGTATCAGCCTCCTTACTGACCTCTCTGCCTCCTGTCTCTCCCTACTCCAGCACATATTTCACTCTGCTTCCCAGTTCATTTTTCTCTAAAACCATTCAGTCCATCTTTCCCCACTCCTCAAAAACCTCCAGTGGTTGCCCTTCAACCTCGAGATCAAACAGAAACTCCTTAGCAACAGCTTTTAAGGTGCTCAATCGTCTTGCCTCCTCCTACTTCATCTGTTTAGCTACTACAACCCAGCCCGCACACTTCACTACTTCAATTCCAACTTACTCACTGTACCTCGATTTCATCTATCTAGCCGCTGACCCTTCAACGTCCTGCATGGAACACCCTCCATCTTCGTAAGCAACGGATGTTCACTCTCCCCATCTTCAAAGCCTTATTAAAAACACACGTCCTTCAAGAGGCCTTCCCTGAATAATCCCTCATTTTCCTCTTCTCCTACTCCCTTCCACATAGCGCTTGCACAAGGATTTGCGCCCTTCATCCATCCCTCCCCCAGGTCCATAGCACTTATTTACATATCTGGTATTTATGTCTTTGATTTTCATATTTTCTATTAATACCTGCCTCCCTCTCTAGATTGTAAGCTCAGTGTGGGCAAGGAATGTGTCTACTTGCTATACTGTATTCTCCCAAGCTCTTAGAATCGTGATCTGCAACAGTAATTACTCCATAGATATGATTGACAGATTAATTAACCACCAACTAATTACCAAAGTCACGTGACCTCTCGGATGGGTAAGAAGGACAAACGCAGGTGAGAGTGTTTGTGCACGTGTGTTTGTTTACGTGTACATAGGGGAAGCCACGTGGCCCTATTGGAGAGAGCATGGGCCTGGGAGTTGGGTGGACCTAGGTTCTAATTCCGCCTCTGCCACTTGTCTGCTGTGTGACCTTGGGCAAGTCACTCCACTTCTCTGGGCCCAAGTTACCTCATTTGTAAGATGGGGTTTAAGACTGTGCCCACCCTGATTACCTTGTATCTACCCCAGAGCTTAGAACAGTACCTGGCACGTAGTAAGCGCTTAATAAATACTACTTTAAAAAAAATCTGAACCTATATGATGATCATGGGATATGGAATATACACAGTGGAAGTATACACAATCTCACTAGCCTTTGGGAACACTAATGCTGCCTTTCCCACATGTCACTGGAGACAACACTGCATATCTGCTATTTATACCCCAGCGCTCAGTACAGTGCTTGGCACATAGCGTTAAACAAAATGTCATCAGTGGAATTATTATTAGGTCACATTTGAGAGAGAGTGTGGGTGGTTCCATGCACTTCCTCACCACGGCAATTGAGCCAGCTCCATACTACTGCTGGAGGGAAGCCCAGCAGGAAAAATAAAATAAAATAAACCACCAGGAGGGACATTTTCAAATGGGAGAGAAACCAGTTCTACCCCAGCTTGTTCCCAAGTATTGGCAGGGCAGTGGGAGAGTGCAGAAACGCGGTTACCTGAGGAACACCTGAACCTCTGTCCACAGCCTTCTTCGGCCGGACAGCCCCGGGTCGGGACGCACGACTGGGTCTCGAAGGCGCTTCCGACGCACGGATTCCCCTGGAACTGGCCGTACACCGCCACTGTCCGCCTGCGGGTCTGGATACCGGGGGTGGGGGGAGATCACGATGAAGATGATGATGGCGGACATCGGAGGGGGCTGCCCGCCCCGAGCCCTCGGGAGGCTGAGAAGAACCTAACCAGCTGGGACAACTGGGATGGCATCGACCCGGGCTTCATGGCGCTCCGGGCACTGACCGGGGACTGCCCTGATGGGCGGACGTTGATTTAACCCTCGACTTCAACTTGGGGAGATGGGCTGAAGGGGACCCCTGACTGGACCCCTGCCCCCACCCCTACCCCAAGACATGTATCAGTTTCCAGGGATCAAACCAGAATCGGACCCCAAAGCTGGTCAAGGGCGCGGCCCTAAAGAAATGCAAGTACAGCTTCCAGGGCTCCCTACACAGTAATAATAATAATAATAATGGTATTTGTTAAGTGCTTACTATGTGGAAAGCACTGTTCTAAGCGCTGGGGAGGCTACAAGGTGATCAGGTTGTCCCACGGGGGGCTCACAGTGAACTGAGGCACAGAGAAGTTAAGTGACTTGCCCAAAGTCACACAGCTGACAAGTGGCAGTAGGCAACCAGTACAGTTATCTGTACCCAGTAAGGGCCCAGTACAGTACTCTGCACACAATAAAGGCACAATACAGTGCTCTGCACACAGTAAAGGCCCGACACAGTGCTCTGCATGCAGTAAAGGCTCAATACAGTGCTCTGCACACAGTGAGGGCCCAATACAGTGCTCTGCATGCAGTAAAGGCTCAATACAGTGCTCTGTAATAATAATAATAATAATGATGGCATTTGTTAAGCGCTTACTATGTGCAAAGCACTGCTCTAAGCGCTGGGGAGGTTCCAAGGTGATCAGGTTGTCCCACCAGGGGCTCACAGTTTTAATCCCCATTTTACAGATGAGGTCACTGAGGCATAGAGATGTTAAGTGACTTGCCCAAACTCACACAGCTGACAAGTGGCCCAAAGGAGGCGTCCAGTATAATGATCTGCACAAAGCAGGCTCCAATAAATCTGATCCTTTGAGGGATTTCTGGTCTAAGTGATTGATTTCTGATCCGGCTGACTCCTGACCTACAGGGATTTCCCTTTGAGAAGTGGTCCCCCGCTCTCCCATGGAGGCTCCCCCGCGGAGGCCCCCCGAGTCCCACCTGAGTCTTCGTGCAGCCGTCACAGTCCGACCAAGGCCCAAAGGGTTGCCACTGGCAGTGGATGGGTGAGGAAGAGCTGGGGAGGCAATGCAATGTGGTCGTTAGAAACCGTCCGGGTGGGAGCGGGAGGTCGTGGGCGAGACAGCAGCGGGGAAAAGGCCTCTAATTCCTAGAACGGAGCAACAGTGTGGCCTAGTGGATAGAACGCGGGCCTGAAAGTGGGTTCTAATCCTGTCTCTGGCACTCGTCTGCTATGTGACCTTGGGAGAATCACTTCACTTCTCTGGGCCTTAGTTATCTCGACTGGAATAGGGGACTGAGACTGTGAGCCCCACGTGGGACAGGGACTGTGTCCAACCCGATTTGCTCCCAGCGCTTAGCACAGTGCCTGGCACAAAGCAAGAGCTTAACAAATACGATTATTATTATTATTAGAAAAGGGTTATGAGACCTTTAGATACTTGGTCTCTTTCATCTCTAGATTGCAAACTTGTCTCTAGACAGTCAGCTAGAGATGGACAAAAGATCCTCAAAAATCTCCAGTGGCTACCAATCAACCTACGCATCAGGCAAAAACTCCTCACTCTCGGCTTCAAGGCTGTCCATCCCCTTGCCACCTCCTACCTCACCTCCCTTCTCTCCTTCTCCAGCCCAGCCCGCACCCTCCGCTCCTCTGCCACTGCTCACCTCCTCACTGTGCCTCGTTCTCGCCTGTCCCGCCGTCGATCCCCGGCCCACGTCCTCCCCCTGGCCTGGAATGCCCTCCCTCCGCACACCCACCAAGCTAGCTCTCTTCCTCCCTTCAAAGCCCTACTGAGAGCTCACCTCCTCCAGGAGGCCTTCCAACACTGAGTCCCCTCCTTCCTCTCCCCCTCCTCCCCCTCCCCATCCCCCCACCTTACCTCCTTCCCCTCCCCACAGCACCTGTATATATGTGTATATGTTTGTACATATTTATTACTCTATTTATTTTACTTGTACATATTTATTCTATTTATTTTATTTTGTTAATATGTTTTGTTTTGTTGTCT
The DNA here is from genome assembly GCF_015852505.1 of Tachyglossus aculeatus. Lineage (NCBI taxonomy): Eukaryota > Metazoa > Chordata > Mammalia > Monotremata > Tachyglossidae > Tachyglossus > Tachyglossus aculeatus. The sequence continues at coordinate 59,501,973 of NC_052068.1, read as the reverse complement.
GTCTCCCCCTTCTAGACTGTGAGCCCGCTGTTGGGTAGGGACCGACCCTATATGTTGCCAACTTGTACTTCCCAAGCGCTTAGTACAGTGCCCTGCACACAGTAAGCACTCAATAAATACGATTGAATGAATGAATGAATGGACAAGTTCCCTGCCCACTTGCCTGCTAATTCTGTTGCATTGTACTCTCCCAAACATTAAGTAAAGTATTCTGCACATAGTAAGCGCTCAATAAATACAATTGATTGATTGGTTTAGCTCTCTCTTCTCTGGTTCATGTTCCACCCTAACTTTTTTTTAATAGCATTTATTAAACACTTACTATGTGCAAAGCACTGTTCTAAGCGCTGGGGAGGTTACCAGGTGAACAGGTTGTCCCACATGGGGCTCACAGTCTTAATCCCCATTTTACAGATGAGGGAACTGAGGCCCAGAGAAGTTAAGTGACTTGCCCAAAGTCACACAGCTGACAAGTGGCAGAGCTGGGATTTGAACCCATGACCTCTGACTCCAAAGCCCGGGCTCTTTCCACTGAGCCATGCTGCTTCTCTAGGAACTTCTCCAGGAACACCAGAGGAGAAACATCCTAGAGGTCTGTGCATCCCAAACGCTCACTGTCCAGTGCGGACACAACGGGATGTCCCTTTAGGCAAGAAGATTGAGGAATGCTATTAGCCCAATCCCCAAAATGTCTTACCTTGATAACACCTGAAGCTCTCCAAGAATTTCAAGCAAAAGGAAAACAATTGGTACCTGGAAAACAAAACAAAACAAGCTTTCTGGTTTTGGGGGTTGTTGCTTTTTTGTAATATTAATTAGATCGAATCTGTTAAAAGGCCTTCCTCTTCCAGGAAACCATCCCAGACATGCCCACCTCTCCCGGGGAATCATTCCATCGGCCATCGTGCATGTGTATATATTCATCCGTTTCTTCATTTCCTTGATTTATTCACTAGCCTGTTTTTGGTGTTTTAGTTTTTACCTATGCTCTTACTCTTGTTCTCAGTAGGAAAGCAGCATGGCCTAGTGAAAAGAAAATGGGCCTGGGAATCATAGGACCTGGATCCTAATCCCTGCTCCACCACCTATTTATTGCATGACCTTGGGCAAGTCACCTAACTTCTCAGTGCCCCAGTTTCCTCATCTGTGAAATGGGGATTAAATCATACTCCCTCCTACTTAGACTCTGAGGCCCCACCTGTGTCAGTGCCTCAGTTTCCTCATCTGTGAAATAAGGATTAAATCCTACTCCCTCCTACTTAGACTGTGAGGCCCCACCTGTGTTCAACGTGACTGTCTTGTATCTACCCCAGTACTTAGAACAGTCCTTCATTCAATTCAGTTGTATTTATTAGTGCTTACTATGTACAGAGCACTGTACTAAGTGCTGGGGAAAGTACAATGCAGCAATAAAGAGTGAAAATCCCGACTCACAATGAGCTCACAGTCTAGAGGTGGGGAGACAGACATCAATACAGGGGAGACAGACATCAATACAAATAAGCGGACATCAACACAAATAGTATGTCCTTAACAAATAACAATGATAATAATAATCAATCAATGGTATTTATTGAGCACTTACTATATGCAGAGCATCATCATCAATCGTATTTATTGAGCGCTTACTGTGTGCAGAGCACTGTACTAAGCGCTTGGAAAGTACAAGTTGGCAACACATAGAGACGGTCCCTACCCAACAGTGGGCTCACAGTCTAAAAGGCACTGTACCAAGCACTTGGGAGAGTATAATACAATTAGCAGAGACGTTCCCTGCTCAAAATGAACTTACTGATAGTAATTATAATAATGATGATGATGATGACGACTCCCCTGGTAGCATTCCAAAGGGCAGGAGGGCCGAGTCTTTTGGGCACATTTCAGGAGAAGGAAACTGAGGCACAGTGGGGAGGCTAGTCTCCCAACAATCCCCACTCCCAGCTCCTAGTCCAGCGGTTCCCAGTTGTGTCCCCTGGGGTGGGGGGTGTCCTCTTCCCGGGACCTAGGAGTCCCCCCACTTTTTGCTTCCCCAAATCCTTCCCCCGTCCACTCAACAACCCAGGCTTCTTCGTCCACCTAATTGCTCCAGGTCAACCAGTCCCCCCCTCCCCAGGCCAGGCCCCTTTCTCTCCGGCGATCGCTGCCAGTGCTTCAGACAAGGCAGAGGGAAAAGATCTGGCTCTCTGACTCAACTCCAAAGCAAATGGTTCATTTCACTCTTATTTACAACTAGAGGTCACCCTGTCTGAACTCCCAGAATGAAAAGAAACAAAAACAAATCAGTGTGGCCTCCTGGGCTCGGCCAGAAGGGAAACAGAAGGAGGTAAGGACAAAAAGCACACATCAGGCCTCCCGTTGGGTATTTACTGAGCACCTACTTTGCGCACAGCTCTGTCCTGGACTCTGGCTCTGTGCAGAGCGCTGTATTGGGCTCCTATTCATTCATTCATTCAATAGTATTGTGCGCTTACTGTGTGCAGAGCACTGTACTAAGCACTTGGGAAGTACAAGTTGGCAACATATACAGACAGACCCTACCCAGCAACAGGCTCACGGTCTAGAAGGGAGAGACAGACAACAAAACAAAACATGTGGACAGGTGTCAAGTCATCAGAATAAATAGAAGTAAAGCTAGATGCACATCATTAACAAAATAAACAGAATAGTAAATATGTACCAGTAAAATAAATAGAGTAATAAATCTGTACAAACAGTGCGGCTCAGTGGAAAGAGCACGGGCTTTGGAGTCAGAGGTCATGGGTTCGAATCCCGGCTCCACCACATGTCTGCTGTGTGACTTTGGGCAAGTCACTTCACTTCTCTGAGCCTTAGTTACCCCATCTGTAAAATGGGGATTGACTGTGAGCCCCACGTGGGGCAACCTGATCACCTTGTATCCCCCCCAGCGCTTGGAACAGTGCTTGGCACATAGTAAGCGCTTAACAAATGCCATTATTATTATTATTATTATATATACAGGTGCTGTGGGGAGGGGAAGGAGGTAGGGTGGGGGGGATGGGGAGGAGGAGAGGAAAAGGGGGGCTCGGTCCAATGCTGTCCAGAGTTCTGTACTGGGTGTGTCTACTACATACAGAGTGCTGAACTGGATTCATTCATTTATTCAATCAATCATATTTGAGTGCTTATTGTGTGCAGACCACTGTACTAAGTGCTTGGAAAGTACAATTCAACAACAGAGATAGTCCCTACCCAACAAGGGGCTCACAGTCTAGAAGACAGGCTCACATTGCGAGCCCCATGTGGGACAGGGACTGTGGGCAACCTCATTATCTTATATCTAACCCAGCGCTTAGTACAGTGCCTGGCACATAGTAAGGTTTGTCTCTCCCTGCTTCAGTCTATGCTTCGCCCTGCTGCCCGGGTTATCTTTGTACAGAAACGCTCTGGGCATGTGACTCCTCTCCTCAAAAATCTCCAGTGGCTGCCTGTCAACCTAGGAATCAAGCAAAAACTCCTCACTCTCGGCTTCAAGGGTGTCCATCACCTCTCCCCCTCCTACCTCACCTCCCTTCTCTCCTTCTCCAGCCCAGCCCGCACCCTCTGCTCCTCTGCCACTAACCTCCTCACCGTGCCTCGTTCTCACCTGTCCCGCCGTCGACCCCCGGCCCACGTCCTCCCCCTGGCCGGGAATGCCCTCCCTCCACACATCCACCAAACTCGCTTTCTTCCTCCCTTCAAAGCCCTACTGAGAGCTCACCTCCTCCAGGAGGCCTTCCCACACTGAGGCCCCTTTTTCCTCTCCTCCTCCCTTCCCCATTGCCCACCTCCGCACTACCCCCTTCCCCTCTCCACAGCACTTATATATATTTGTACATATTTATTACTTTATTTTACTTGCATGTATTTACTACTCTATTTTATTAATGACACACATATAGCTATAATTCTATTTATTCTGACTGTTTTGACACCTGTCTACTTGTTTTGTTTTGTTGTCTGTCTCCCCCTTCTAGATTGTGAGCTCATTGTTGGGTAGGGACCATCTCTATCTGTTGCCAACTTGTACTTCCCAAGTGCTTAGTACAGTGCTCTGCACACAGTAAGCACTCAATAAATACAATTGAATGAATGAATGAATGGAAGAAGCACCATTATCATCATCAACATCATCATCACCAATTGCCTGCCAAATGCTGTGCTGGGCCCCTATTGTGTGCACAATGTGTACTGGACACTTCTCAAATGCATGACAGCATGACTCAGTGGAAAGAGCACGGACTTGGGAGTCAGAGGTCATGGGTTCAAATCCCGGCTTCACCAATTGTCAGCTGTGTGACTTTGGGCAAGCCACTTAACTTCTCTGGGCCTCAGTTCCCTCATCTGTAAAATGGGGATTAAGACTGCGAGCCCCCCGTGGGACAACCTGATCACCTTGTAACCTCCCCAGTGCTTAGAACAGTGCTTTGCACATAGTAAGTGCTTAATAAATGACATCATCATCATCATTATTATTACTATTATTATTAAAGAGCACGGGTTTTGGAGTCAGAGGTCATGGATTCAAATCCCGGCTTCGCCAGTTGTCAGCTGTGTGACTTTGGGCAAGTCACTTAACTTCTCTGTGCCTCAGTTCCCTCATCTGTAAAATGGGGATGAAGGTTGTGAGACCCCCATGGGACAACCTGATCACCTTGTAACCTCCTCAGTGTTTAGAACAGTGCTTTGCACATAGTAAGCGCTTAATAAATGCCATCATTATTATTATTATGGCAAAAAGCAGCATGACGTAGTAGATAGAGCATGGGCCTGGGAGACAGAAGGTCCTTAGAACAGTGCTTGGCACGTAGTAAGCGCTTAATACCATAATTATTATTATTCTAATCCCAGCTCTGCCACTTATCTACTGTGTGACTTTGGGCATGTCACTTCACATGACCCAGAAAAGGGTCTCAATTACCTCATTCGTGAAACGGGGATAAAGACTGAGTCCCACGTGAAAATACTAATAGTAATGATGATAGCATTTATTAAGCACTTACTATGTGCAAAGCACTGTTCTAAACGCTAGAGAGGTTACAAAGTGATCAGGTTGTCCCAGGGGCTCACAGTCTTCATCCCCATTTTACAGATGAGGTAACTGAGGCCCAGAGAAGTTAAGTGACTTGCCCAAAGTCACACAACTGACAAGTGGCGGAGCCGGGATTTGAACTCATGACCTCTGACTCCAAAGCCCATGCTCTTTCTACTGAGCCAAGTATCTACCCCAGCCATCAATACAGTGCCTGGCACATAGTATGCACTTAACAAATACCACGCCGTGACCTCTTGAGGTTCCATCCCCTCTCACTCTCCTCTGCCACGACCATTCATTCATTCATTCAATCATATTTATTGAGCGCTTACTGTGTGCCGAGCACTGTACTAAGCACTTGGGAAGTACAAGTTGGCAACATATAGAGACGGTCCCTACCCAACAGGAGGCTCACAGTCTAGAAGGGGACCACAAAGCCGGGCCCCACCCCCGGCAGCACCCTCTGACGCCGAATGAATCGGAGGGTCCCCTCAGCTCTCCAGAGTTCATTATGGCCACCCTGCCCTGACCTTATTCCCCCCTGGGGACCACTAAGATGTAAGGAAGGAGTAAGCATGTTCTACTATAAGCTCCTTATAGGCAGCGAGCGCGTCTATCCTGGCTCCACCACTTGTCAGCTGTGTGACTGGGCAAGTCGCTTAACTTCTCTGGGCCTCAGTGACCTCAACTGTAAAATGGGGATGAAGACTGTGAGCCCCCCGTGGGACAACCTGATCACCTTGTAACCTCCCCAGCACTTAGAACAGTACTTTGCACATAGTAAGCGTTTAATAAATGTCACTATTATTATTATTATTATTATTATTATTATTATTATCTATTGCATTGTCCCAAGCGCTTAGTTCGGTGCTCTTCCCCAGAAAGCACTCAAAATATACCATTGATTGATGGACCGATCCATCCCCTAGATCTCACCATCCTTAGCTCCCGCCCCAGTGACCTCCCAAACCCCTGGAGTCCTGATTCCCACCACTGCTGAATATCCCACACCCCAACCCCAGGGCTCCCCACACTTCTTAACAGATACAGCCTGAAACCCCAACCCCAAGACATTATCCCAAATCCAGAGTGCAGCTGGGACACAAGAATGTCTTTCTACATACCCAGTTTCCCTCACCTGGACACTGCACCTCACTCCTGTCCTATTACAACCCAGCCCACACACTTGGCTCCTTTGATGCCAACTGATTCACTGTATCTCGCCACCGACCTCTCGTCCCCGTCCTGCCTCTGGTCTGGAACGCCCTCCCTCTTCATATCCGACAGACGATCGCTCTCCCCCTCTCCAAAGCCCTATGCAGGCACATCTCCTCCAAGAGGCCTTCCCTAAACCCTCCTTTCCTCTTCTTGCACTCCCTTTTGCGCTTAGATTTACTTCCTTATCACCCCACCCCACTAACATCCATATCGTTAACGCATTTATTTCTACTAATGCCTGTCTCCCCCTCTAGACTGCATCGGCAGGGAATGTGTCAACCACCCCATACACAATAAGCACTGGATAAAGCCCTGCCTAATCCCTCCTTTCCTCGTCTCCCACTTCCTTCTGCATCACCCTGACTTGCTCCCTTAATTCATCCCCTCACCCAGCCCCACAGCACTTATGTCCACATCTGCATTGATTTCTATTAATGTCTGTCTCCCCTACTGGATTGTAAGGTCACTGTGGGCAGCAAGTGTGTCTGTCCTATTGTTCTATTGTACCCGCCCAAGAGCAGTGCTCTGCACACGGTAAATGGTCAATAACTATGATTGACTGTCCGATGGATAAAAAGCATTGATCAATTGACTGATTGACTGCAGCCCTGCCAGAGGCCTGGCCCCAAATCCTAGTAACCCTTGGGGGTTTCCTCCCACTACCGTCCCCCCTGACAACCCCCCGACTCCCGAGGCAGCATTCGTGGAGAGAACGGAGCCCAACCCCGGCCTGGCCCCGACCGTCCGGGCTTATCCCGCCATGGCAGGGGAGGAGGGGTCAAAGGTCGCCCCAGAGACCTAGGGACGCTAGGTGAAGTGTATGTCGGGTGGCCTTTCTCACGATAGCAGGCGGGATGCGGTCACACTAGCCCACGCACCCGACAGGACACCCGGGCCATACTGGACGTCTCCTCATCAGGGGTCAGTGGTGACCACAGCGACCGTGACCTACCACCCCTGGAGAGGCAACCGGCAGCGATCGTTAGCTAGCCTGCAAAGGAGTCACTTTTCAACTGTCCCGGCTTGCCCGTTCCCCAGTTCTCCACCCTGCCTGTCTCGCTTCATTCCCAAGCCCAAGGAATCTCAAGTGCTTAGCGCAAAGCTCTGCCCATCATAAGCGCATAATAAATCATTGTGGGCAGGGAATGTGTCTGTTATATTGCTCTATTGTACTCTCTCAAGCTCTTAGTGCAGTGTCCTTCACACAATAAATACAATTGACTGATTGGCAATAAATACCATTGATGGATTCATTAATTGAATTGCACTAAGCTGGATTCTCACCCCCTTAGTTCTTTCCCTTTTTTTTTATGGTGTTGGTTAAGCACTTACTATGTGCCAGGCACTGTTCTAAGCACTGGGGTAGATACAAGTCAATCAGGTTGAACAGGGGCCCCGTCCCACATGGGGTTCACAGTCTCAATCCCCATTTTCCAGTTAACTGAGCCACAGGGAAATGAAGCGATTTGCCCAAGGCCACACAGCAGACAAGTGGCAGAGCCGGAATTAGAACCCGGGTCCTTCTGTCTCCCAGTCCCATGTTTGATCCATTAGATCACGCTACTTTGCCGTGTCTGCTGCCCACCCTCACCCCCCAGTGAGCCTGGGGAGATCCCCATCTGATCCAATGTCCCTTCCCTTTCCCCAGCGCTCAGCCCAGCACTTGGAGCAGGGCAAGCTCTTAACCAAGTCTGAAATGATCATTATAATAGCAATTCTCAATCTGAACAGAGGCAACTCAGACTGAGCCCCCTTTTTCCTTTCCTCCTTCCCCTCCCCACAGCACTTGTATATATTCATTCATTCAATTGTATTTATTGAGCGCTTACTGTGTGCAGAGCACTGTACTAACTGCTTGGGAAGTACAAGCTGGTAACATACAGAGACAGTCCCTACCCAACAGTGCGCTCACAGTCTAGAAGGGGGAGACAGAGAACAAAACAAAACATATTAACAAAGTAAAATAAATAGAATAAATTTGTACAGATTTATTACTCCATTTATTTTACTTGTACATATTTACTATTCTATTTATTTTGTTAATGATGTACATCTAGCTTTACCTCTATTTATTCTGATGACTTGACACCTGTCCACATGTTCTGTTTTGTTGTCTGTCTCCCCCTTCTAGACTGTAAGCCCGTTGTTGGGTAGGGACCAGCTCTATATGTTGCCAACTTGTACTTCCCAAGCGCTTAGTACAGTGCTCTGCACACAGTAAGCGCTCAATAAATACAATTGAATGAATGAACCCCTACTAATAACTCATATCCAGCCCTTCTCTTCGTCCACCTCTCTGGGTTCTCTGCTCCCTGGGAAGATCCTTTCTGAGAGATTGGTCTTCACTCCCTCCAGCTGGGAGGTCCAGAGCCAACGTCTTACCTTCATGTTCGGGAAAGCGTCCACGACCCCCGCAGAGATGAGGGGGAGATGTCGGTCCCTTGGGAGTGGGCCAGGTGAGGGCAGGGGAGATGGAGACAGTCAGCCCGTCTCCTCCTCCGGCTCGGACTGGCGTCGGACTCGGCACCGGCGGATGGAGGGGAGGGACGGAGCACTGACATTCTTGGCCTCTCCGAAGCCTCCCGGGAGGCCAACGGGCGGGAGGCCAACAGCCCGTTCATTTATTCATTCATTCAATCTTATTTATTGAGCGCTTACTGTGCGCAGAGCACTGTACTAAGAGCTTGGAAAGTACAATTAGGCAACAGAGAGAGACAATCCCTACCCAAAAATGGGCTCACAGTCTAGAAGAGGGAGACAGACAACAAAACAAAACAAGTATATAGACCCTGGAGGTCTCCAGGTCCCTGGAGATATCCCGCATTCTTAAAGGCAGAGAAGCTTGGCCTGTCAGAGGGCTGGGACAGTAGCTTTTGGGGGCTCCCAAAAGCCATGTGAGGTGACAGACTCCCCGTGAGAGGAGAGGAGCAGGAGAGGTTGAGTCGGGTGTCTCACAGCTCTGTGACTGGAGGATTAGACCCTACTCCGTCCACCCCTCCCCTTACCTTCAAAACCCTCCAACGATCATTCAATCCTATTGACGGAGCCCTTACTGTGTGCAAAGCACTGTACTACTACTAATAATAATTATGGTGTCTGTTAAGCACTTAGGATGTGCCAAGCACTTTTCTAAGCACTGGGGTAGAGACAAAGTAATCAGGTTGTCCCACGTGGGGCTCACGGTCTTCATCCCCATTTTACAGATGAGGTAACTGAGGCAGAGGCAAGTGGCTTGCCCAAGGTCACCCAGAGGACAAATGGCGGAGCTGGGATTAGAACCCACGACCTCTGACTCCCAAACCCAGGCTCCTTCCACTTAGCCACGCTGTTTCTCACATCACATCTCCTCCACATCTCCTCCTTCATTTCCCCTAACCCACCTCTCCTCTGGGTCACCGATATGCTTGGCTGGGTACCCCTTAAGCATTTTGATACTCTCATCCCAGACCCACGACATTTATGTACATATTCTTATAGTCTACTACTTCCCTCGTCTGCCATTTATTTTAATGTAATAATAAAAATTATAGTATTTGTTTAACTCCTTCTAGGTGCCAGGCACTGTACTAAGTGCTGGGCAGCATACAAGCAAAATGGGTTGGAAGCAGTCCCGGTCCCACATGAGGCTCATAGTTTTAATCCCCATTTTCCAGATGAGGGGACTGAGGCACTGAGAAGTGAAGTAACTTGCCCGAGATCACACATCCAACAAGCGGTGGAGCCGGGATTAGAACCCAGGTCCTTCCGTCTCCGGGGCCCGGGATCTGTCCTCTAGACTAAGCTCTCTGTGGGCAGGGACTATGTCTACCACCTCTGTGGTACGCTCCCAAGCACTATTATTAAAAGATCTCATTTCCCTTATTCTAGTCTGAGTGCAGATCTGACTTTCTGCCTTTCCCAAAGCACTTTCACATTTCTTCTTTCCCCTCCCAACACTCCTGTGCAGTAGGGAGAGGCGAGGATTATTCTCCCTGTGTTACAGATGAGGAAACCAAGGCTGAGGGACTCGCCTGAGGTCACCCAGCAGGTCGGCGGCAGAGCTGGGATTCCAACTCACATCCCCTGACTCCCAGATTCTTCCCCTTCGGCCGCATGCTCACTTGATTCAATATTAATTTGAAGTGGGTTGACTCCCTTGGTACAGAGGTTTCATGATCATTTTGATGCTATTAACGCCTGTTTACTTGTTTTGTTCTGTTTTGTTGTCTGTCTCCCCCTTTCTAGACTATGAGCCCATTCTTAGGTAGGGATTGTCTATCTGTTGCCTAATTGTACTTTCCAAGCGCTTAGTGCAGTGTTCTGCATACAGTAAGTGCTCAATAAATACGATTGAATGGATGAATGAGTCACGATCCCAAGAGGGAGAAAGGAAAATGGTGCCAGGACTTGGGGATAGCATCCGTAGCAGGTCCATAAGGGAGGCCCACAGTGAGGAAGAGACTGATCTAGAGAAGCAGCATGGCTCAGTGGAAAGAGCCCGGGCTTGGGAGTCAGAGGTTATGGGTTCTAATCCCAGCTCCACCACTTGTCAGCAGTGTGACTTTGGGCAAGTCACTTCACTTCTCTCTGCCTCAGTTACTTCATCTGTAAAATAGGGGTTAAGACTGTGAGACCCACGTGGGACAACCTAATTACCTTGTATCCCCCTCAGCGCTTAGAACAGTGCTTGGCACATAGTAAGCGCTTAACAAATATCATCATTATTATCTTACCATGAGCAGCAGCAGCATCTTCGACCCCTGAGACCGGCTCTATGTGTTATCAGGTAACTCCATGCCCTAGCTGTCGGAAGGGACTAAGGGAATTTTGAATCAGTTAGAATGCATGTATTATTTCATCACCCACTAAAGATCAAAGTTCCATTCCCAAGGAAGAGCGGTGAGGATTCAATACCTTCCTTCTACTTAGCCCCAGAGCTCGCCGAGAGACGGGAACTGCGTCTGACCTGATTTGCTCCTATCTACCCCAGCGCTTAGAATGATGTTTGACATATAGAAAGTGCTTATGAATAATAATAATAATAGAATAATTATTATACTACCCATCTCTAATCCCCGTTTATGTGAGTTGTCCCTACTGCAATGCATTCATAAATCCAGAGGATGGCAGCAGAATGACACATTTCTTCTGGGGACCACTTTATTGGAACAGATCAATGTTTTCATGAAATAATAATAATAATGGCATTTATTAAGTGCTTACTATGTGCCGAGCACTGTTCTAAGCGCTGGGGAGGTTACAAGGTAATCAGGTTGTCCCACGGGCTCACGGTCTTCATCCCCATTTCACAGATGAGGTAACTGAGGCCCAGAGAAGTTAAGTGACTTGCCCAAAGTCACACAGCTGACAATTGGCAGAGCCAGGATTTGAACCCATGACATCTGACTCCAAAGCCCGGACTCTTTCCACTGAGCCACACTGCTTCTAAAGTAAGCGAAAAGTAAGCTTCTAAAGTAAGCGATAGCGTTCATTAAACGCTGATCATGCACTAAGAACTGGGCAAAGGGCTCGGGGAGATACAAATATAACAAGTCATACCTGATCCCCGTCCTTTACGGAGCTCGCAAAGAAGTTGAAGTAAGCAGATAAAGCAAATTAAACTAAAGTGGTCTGTGGAAGGCCAAATGACTCGACTTTTATTAGCATATTTTGGACACATAATCAGGAGGACTAGTTTTCTGGAGAAGACACTAAAGCTAGGGAAAGTCCAGGGAAAATGTGGAAGAGGCAGACCAGCAGCTAGACGGAGAGAGACCAAAGCAACGATAATGGAAGAACCGTTACAAAGGTTGTGGATTATGGCAGAGGACAGGACGTGCTGGAGAAAGTATATCCGTGGAGTTGCTAAGAATCGGAAGTGACTTGACAGCACTTAATAAAAATAATAATAATAATAAGCAGATAAAAAGATAACAATGGATTGTACACAAGCAACCAGAGCCTTCAACACAATAATAACAATAATAATAATAATAATGACGGCATTTGTTAAGCACTTGCTATGTGCCAAGCACTGGTCTAAGTGCTGGACGGGGATACAAGGTGATCAGGTTGTCCCACAGGGGGCTCACAGTCTTCATCCCCATTTTACAGATGAGGTAACTGAGGCCCAGAGAACTTAAGTGACTTGCCCAAGGTCACACAGCTGACAATTGGCGGAGCCAGGATTTGAACCCATGACCTCTGACTCCCAAGCCCGGGCTCTTTCCATTGAGCCACACTGAATGGGCTAAGGTATGTTAGTGACTTTCTTTTTTGTGATGACATTTGTTAAGCACTTACTGTGTGCCAGGCACTGTACTAGGTCCTGGGAGAGATACAACCTAATCGAGTTGGGCACAGTCCTTGTCCCTCATGGGCCTCATTGTCTTAATCCCCATTTTCCAGATGAGGTAACTGAGGCACAGTGAAGTGACTTGCCCAAGGTCACACAGCAGACAGGTGGCAGAGCCAGGATTTCAAGGCCCTGCTCAATCAATCAATCAATCAATCGTATTTATTGAGCGCTTACTATGTGCAGAGCACTGTACTAAGCGCTTGGGAAGTACAAATTGGCATCACATAGAGACAGTCCCTACCCAACAGTGGGCTCACAGTCTAAAAGGGGGAGACAGAGAACAGAACCAAACATACCAACAAAATAAAATAAGTAGGATAGAAATGTACAAGTAAAATAAATAAATAAATAAATAAATAGAGTAATAAATATGTACAACCATATATACATATATACAGGTGCTGTGGGGAAGGGAAGGAGGTAAGACGGGGGGATGGAGAGGGGGACGAGGGGAGAGGAAAGAAGGGGCTCAGTCTGGGAAGGCCTCCTGGAGGAGGTGAGCTCTCAGCAGGGCCTTGAAGGGAGGAAGAGAGCTAGCTTGGCGGATGGGCAGAGGGAGGGCATTCCAGGCCCGGGGGATGACGTGGGCCGGGGGTCGATGGCGGGACAGGCGAGAGCGAGGTACGGTGAGGAGATTAGTGGTGGAGGAGCGGAGGGTGCGGGCTGGGCAGTAGAAGGAGAGAAGGGAGGTGAGGTAGGAGGGGGCGAGGTGATGGAGAGCCTTGAAGCCCAGGGTGAGGAGTTTCTGCTTGATGCGCAGATTGATCGGTAGCCATTGGAGGTTTTTGAGGAGGGGAGTAATATGTCCAGAGCGTTTCTGGACAAAGATAATCCGGGCAGCAGCATGAAGTATGGATTGAAGTGGAGAGAGACACGAGGATGGGAGATCAGAGAGAAGGCTAGTGCAGTAGTCCAGACGGGATAGGATGAGAGCTTGAATGAGCAGGGTAGCAGTTTGGATGGAGAGGAAAGGGCGGATCTTGGCAATGTTGCGGAGCTGAGACCGGCAGGTTTTGGTGACGGCTTGGATGTGAGGGGTGAATGAGAGAGCGGAGTCGAGGATGACACCGAGGTTGCGGGCTTGTGAGACGGGAAGGATGGTAGTGCCGTCAACAGAGATGGGAAAGTTAGGGAGAGGACAAGGTTTGGGAGGGAAGACAAGGAGCTCAGTCTTCGACATGTTGAGCTTTAGGTGGCGGGCGGACATCCAGATGGAGATGTCCTGAAGGCAGGAGGAGATGCGAGCCTGGAGGGAGGGGGAGAGAGCAGGGGCAGAGATGTAGATCTGGGTGTCATCAGCGTAGAGATGATAGTTGAAGCCGTGGGAGCGAATGAGGTCACCAAGGGAGTGAGTGTAGATTGAGAACAGAAGGGGACCAAGCACTGAACCTTGGGGAACCCCCACAGTAAGAGGATGGGAGGGGGAGGAGGAGCCTGCAAAAGAGACTGAGAAAGAACGACCGGAGAGATAAGAGGAGAACCAGGAGAGGACGGAGTCAGTGAAGCTCACCTCCTCCAGGAGGCCTTCCCAGACTGAGCCCCTTCTTTCTTCTCCCTCGTCCCCCTCTCCATCCCCCCGTCTTACCTCCTTCCCTTCCCCACAGCACCTGTATATATGTATATATGTATATATGGTTGTACATATTTATTACTCTATTTATTTATTTATTTATTTTACTTGTACATTTCTATCCTACTTATTTTATTTTGTTGGTATGTTTGGTTCTGTTCTCTGTCTCCCCCTTTTAGACTGTGAGCCCACTGTTGGGTAGGGACTGTCTCTATGTGATGCCAATTTGTACTTCCCAAGCGCTTAGTACAGTGCTCTGCACATAGTAAGCGCTCAATAAATACGATTGATTGATTGATTGATTGATTAGGACCCAAGTCCTTCTGACTCCTGGGCCCGGGCTCTACTCACTAGTCCACGCTGCTTCTTGTCCTGGGAGAGAGGGGTGTTTTCAGAATCCCTTCAGAATTCAGACTTTAGAGAAGCAGCATGGCTTAGTGGAAAAGAGCCCGGGCTTTGGAGTCAGAAGTCATGGGTTCAAATCCCAGCTCTGCCACTTGTCAGCTGTGTGACTTTGGGCAAGTCACTTCACTTCCCTGGGCCTCAGTTACCTCATCTTTAAAATGGGGATTAAGACTGTGAGCCCCACGTGGGACAACCTGATCACCTTGTAACCTCCCCAGCGCTTAGAACAGTGCTTTGCACATAGTAAGCACTTAATAATGCCATTAAAAAAATCCCCTCTGTGACTTAGACCCCAGAGTCCTAGGCAGCCTGACAGGAAGCCTAGGCTTTTTCACTTATTTCTCTGAGGACCAGGTGAGGAGAAAAATAATGTTGGCATCTGTTAAGCGCTTACTATGTGACAAATACTGTTCTAAGCACTGGGGTAATAATGATAATAATAATAATAATAATAATAATAATAATAATAATAGTATTTGTTAAGTGCTCACTATGTGCCAAGCACTTTCTAAGTGCTGGGGCAGATACAAGGTGATCAGGCTGCCCCACGTGGGGCTCATAGTCTTAATCCCCGTTTTACAGATGAAGTAACTGAGGCACCAAGAAGTGAAGTGGCCGGCCCAACGTCGCACAGCTGACAAGTGGCAGGGCTGGAATTAGAACCCACGAGCTCTGACTCCCAAGCCCGGGCTCTAAGGTTGTCACATGTGGGGCTCCCAGTCTTCATCCCCATTTTCCAGATGAGGTAACTGAGGCACAGAGAAATTCAGTGATTTGCTCAAGGACACACAGCTGACAAGTGGGAGAGCTGGAATTAGAATCCACGACCTCTGCCTCCCAAGCCCGGGCTCTTTCCACTAAGCCACACTGCTTCTCAGAGCAGAGAAGGCGGGGGAATCCCTCCTAAAAATCTTACCTCCTCCTCGCCCACTTAATTCTGAATATCACAAGTCACCGAAATCCAACTAGTCCTTGGGAATATTATATCCATCCTTAGCCACTGCATGCACTATATATATTTATCTAATTGCACTGATTTTCTGATCTTTTAGACTGTGAGCCCACTGTTGGGTAGGGACTGTCTCTATGTGTTGCCGACTTGTGCTTCCCAAGCGCTTAGTACAGTGCTCTGCACACAGTAAGCGCTCAATAAATACAATTGATTGATTGATTGATAGGAGAAGATGGGGGAAGGGGCGGGGGTGGGAGCCTGGCTCCCACGGGCTCTGCAGAAAGGGAAGGCTGGTGGGTAAGGCCGGCCTTGGGTATAAATTGGAAACAGCAGACTCTACAGCCCGGCCTAAAGGGGCTTCAAGAAATATATCGTACTCTCCCAATAATAATAATAATGATAATAATGGCATTTGTTAAGCGCTTACTATGTGCCAAGTGCTGTTCTAAGTGCTGGTGGAGATACAAGGTAATCAGGTTGTCCCACGTGGGGCTCACAGTCTTCATCCCCACTTTACAGATGAGGTAACTGAGGCACAGAGAAGTGAAGAGACTGGCCCAAAGTCACCCAGCTGACAACTGGGAGAGCTGGGATTTGAACCCACGACCTCTGACTCCCAAGCTCATGCTTTTTCCGTTGAGCCACGCTGCTTCTCTGGGCTCTGCATCTAGTAAGCGCTCAATAAATACGATTGAATGAGACATTGTACTTAGCACTGGGATTGATTCATGAAAATCAGGTCAGACAGTGCCTTTCCCACATTGGGCTCTCAGTTTAAATAGTCAGGGAATGGATCTGTTCATTGTTAGCTTGTACTCTCCCAAGTGCTTAGTGGAGTGCTCTGCACAAAGCAAGCGCTCATTAAATATGACTAAGAGGGAGAACAGATACTGAACCCCCATTTTGCAGAGGAGGAAAATGAGGCACCAACGAGTTAAGTGGTTTATCCAAGGTCGTATCGCAGGCGAGTGGCAGAGTCAGGATTAGGACTCAGGCTTTCTGACTCCCAGGTGAAGCTCTTTCCACTAGGCCACACTGCTTACCGCTTCTCGGTGGCAGCATGGCTCAGTGGAAAGAGCCCGGGCTTAGGAGTCAGAGGTCGTGGGTTCTAATCCCGGCTCTGTCACTTGTCTGCTGGGTGGCCTCGGGCAAGTCACTTCACTTCTCTATGCCTCAGTGACCTCATCTGTAAAATGGGGATTATGACTGCGAGCCCCACATGGGACAACGTGATAACCTTGTATCTACCCCAGCACTTAGAACAGTGCTGGCACATAGTAAGCGCTTATCAAATACCATAATAAAAAAAAAAGGAAGAACCAACAGGACTTGGTGACAGATTGACTGTGGGTTGAATGAGGGATTCAATTGTATTTATTGAGCGCTTACTGTGTGCAGAGCACTGTACTAAGCGCTTGGGAAGTACAAGTCGGCAACACATAGAGATGGTCCCTACCCAACAAGGGGCTCACAGTCTAGAAGGGGGAGACAGATAACAAAACAAAATATGTGGACAGGTGTCAAGTCATCAGAATAAATAGAAATAAAGCTAAATGCAGATCATTAGCAAAATAAATAGAATATGTACAAGTAAAAAAGAGTAATAAATCTGTACATACATATATACAGGTGCTGTGGGGAGGGGAAGGAGGTAGGGCGGGGGGATGGGGAGGAGGAGAGGAAAAAGGGAGCTCAGTCTGAGAGATGAGTCGAGGCTATCAAGATTACAGGTTTGTGAGACAGGGAGGATAATGACATTTCTCTACGGTGATGGGAAAGGCAGTGGGAAGATGAGGAATTCTGTTTCAGACATGTTAAGTTTGAGGTGTCAGCAGGACACCCAAGTAGAGATGTCCTGAAGGCAGGAGGAAATATAGAGCCTAGAGAAGGAGAGAAATCAGGGCTGGAGATGTAAATTCCATCAGAGGAGGAGCCCATGAAGGGACTGAGAATGAGAAGGCAGAGAGCTAGGAGGGAAACCAGGACAGGAGAGTAGTATCAATGAAACCAAAGTTGGATAATATTTCCAGAGAAGGGGTTGGTCTAGGTGTTGAAAGTGGGCGAAAGGTCGAGGAGGTTTATGATGGAGTAGAGGCTGCTGGATTTTGCAAGGTCGCTGGGGTACTTTTTATGGAGCGATGTGGGTGGAAGCCAGACTGGAGCAGGGTCGAGGAGAGAATTGGACGGGAGGACGCAGAGGCAGCAAGTGTAGACAACTAACTCGCTCGAGGAGTTTGGAGCAGAATGGTAGGAGGGAGATGGGGCGAGAACTAGAGGGAACCATGGGGTCAGAGGGATCTTTTAGGATAGGGGAGAGGTGAGAAAGTTTAAAAGTAGTGGAAAGAAGCCACTGAAGATTGTAGTCAAGAAGGGAAGGGTCAAGTGTTTTGAAAAGGTGGGGAGGGTTGAGCTGGAGGCATGGGTGAAGGCGATAGGACTTGAGAAGAAGTGGGAGATCTCGAGACACTCCTGGGAGAGATGGGAGAGTCAAAGAAGGGGCAGGAGGAGGGAAAGACTCAAGGGGAGCAGGGGAGATTTTAGGGCCGTCACTGGCAAATACGAATCATATACACGGAATGGGAAATGAGGGGGAAAAAAGGAAACACTTGGTAAGAGCAAAAAGGACAATAGAGGAGATGGTTTTCCCAGGGGGGCTATGGAATAGATGAGAGTTGGTATCTGGGAGAGTTGATTAGGGAGGTAATTTTAAGGCAGGAGAGGACAGGTGGGATGGGGGGGAGTCAGGCACAGTTAGGGAAGCTTGAGAGAAGTAAACAGTGTGAGTTGAGGGGTAGCGGAAGAGGCTTAGTTGGTTTAAAGCACCTGTCTAGTAAAGAAGAGGTCCTGGGTTCAAATCTCAATGGTGACTGCACTGGGGGACTGTGTGATGATGATGGTCCATTTCATTCTTTCTTAGAGAAGCAGCGTGGCTTAGTGGCAAGCACGGGTTTGGGAGTCAGGGGACGTGGGTTCTAATCCCAGCTCTGCCCCTTGTCTGCTTTGTGACCTTGGGCAAGCCACTTCACTGCTCTGTGCCTCAGTTACCTCATCTGTAAAATGGGGATTAAGACTGTGAGTGCTATGTGGCACGACCTGAGGACCTTGTATCTACCCCAGTGCTTAGAACAGTAGTTGGTACATAGTAAGTGCTTAACAAATACCATAATAATAATAATAGGAAGGGAAAGAGTTGATGCAAAGTTCTGATGCCAAGACTTTTATGAGCCTCTGTCTTCTTTCTCATATTTCCTCCAACTCCACATCTGTTCAATGCACACAAATATCTACACTTGAATAATCACCCCAGGCACTACCCTTCTATGCTCTACTCGCCCAGGGCCTAGTTCCATACGCTAACCTGAAAAGTTTCCTTGCCCTTAAAACTCATCCCGAAGTATCCCACTCAGTTGTATCCAACCTATCTCGTATCCAGCCCCCTACATGGCTCAGTTTCTCCAAGAAACTCCAGCGGTTGCCCATCCACCTCTGCATCAAACAAAAACTCCTCACCATCGGCTTTAAAGCCCTCAATCACCTTACCCCCTCCTACCTCACCTCCCTACTCTTCTACTCTAACCCAGACCGCACATTTCGTTCCTCTAATGCGAACCTCCTCCCTCTACCTCCATCTCATCTATCTCACCGCCAAGCTCTCGCTCACATCCTGCCTCTGGCCTGGAACGCCCTCCCTCCTCATATCGGACAGATAATTGCTCTCCCCCACTTCAAAGCCTCATTTAAGGCACATCTCCTCCAAGAAGCCTTCCTCTCCTCGGGCCTCCTCTCCTCTCACCCCTTTCTGCATCGCCTTAATAATAATAATTGTGGTGTCAAGTGCTTACCGTGTGCCAGGCACCGTACTAAGCGCTGGGATGGATACAAGCAAATCGGGCTGGACACAGTCCCTGTCCCATGTGGGGTTCACAGTTTCAATCCCCATTTGACAGATGAAGTAACTGAGGCACAGAGAAGTGAAGTGACTTGCCCAAAGTCACACAGCTGACAATTGGTGGAGCCAGGATTTGAACCCATGACCTTCCGACTCCTAGGCCTGTTCTCTACCCACTATACCATGCTGCTTATCATGCTCCCTTGGGCAGACTCGCTCCCTTCATTCATCCCCCCTCCCATCCCCATTGTGCATATATGTATATATCTGTAATTTGTTTATTTATGTATATTAACGTCTGTCTTCCCCTCTCGACTGTGAGCTCATTGTGGGAAGTGAATGTCTCTCTTTGTTGTGGTACCATACTCTCCCAGGTGCTTAGTACAGTGCTTTGCACACAGTAAGCACTCTAAGTACGACTGAATGAACATAGTAAATGCTTCACCAATATCACAATTGATATCTTATCATTGTCATTATTAATAATAATAATGATGGCATTTGTTAAGCACTTGCTATGAGCCAAGCACTTTTCCAAGCGCTGGGGAGGATACAAGGTGATCAGGTTGTCCCACGGGGGGCTCACAGTCTTAATCCCCATTTTACAGATGAGGTAACAGGCACAGCGAAGTGACTTCTCTGACAATTGACGGAGCTGGGATTTGAACCCATGACCTCTGACTCCCAAAGCAGGGCTTTTCCAAAGCCTAGGGTAGGCATGGGCGGCCTCAGCAGAGCGAAATACAAGGCAATGAAACAACGCTACCTAACTCAATAGTCGGGAACAAAGCAGGTAAGCGTTTCAGCGGGGAGAAGGCACAGAGAGACCTAAGGGCTGTGTGGCAGGGAAAGCAGCTCAAGAGATCCAGTCCCACATTCATTCAATCGTATTTATTGAGCGCTTACTGTGTGCAGAGCACTGTGCTAAGCACTTGGGAAGTACAAGTTGGCAACATATAGAGATGGTCCCTACCCAACAGTGGGCTCACGGTCTAGAAGAGAAGCCTGAGTGTCGGAAGTGGGACATCCTCCGACTAAGCCGGGGAGGAGCCAAGTAGAACTCTCTCTCCGTAGGCATCCTACCCCTGGATGCCGGTTGGCCAGAAGATCCAGACAATCCCAAATTTGGGATCATCCAATAAAGGAAGTGTTTGGCTGGTAGAGGAAGCCATGTCACCCCCCTCTCCTCAAAAATCTCCAGAGGTTGCCCATCTACCTCCATTATCAAAAGAAAACGCCTCACCATTCGCTTTAAAGCTGTCCATCACCTTGTCCCCTCCTACCTCACATCCCTTCTCTCCTTCTATAGCCCAGTCCGCACATTTTGCTCCTCTAGTGGCTAGCCTTACTGTGCCTCCATAATAAATAAAAAATAATAATGGCATTTATTAAGTGCTTACTATGTGCAAAGCACTGTTCTAAGCGCTGGGGAGCTTACAAGGTGATCAGGTTGTCCCACGGGGGGCTCACAGTCTTCATCCCCATTTTACAGATGAGGGAACTGAGGCACAGGGAAGGGAACTGACTTGCCCAAAGTCACACAGCTGACAGGCGGGGTTTGAACCCATGACCTCTGACTCCAAAGCCCGGACTCTTTCGACTGAGCCACGCTGCTTCTCCATCTTGTGGGTCTCCCCAACCCCTGGCCCACATCCTGTCTCTGGTCTGGAACGCCCTCCCTCCTCAAATCTGCCCATTATTCTCCCCGCCGGCCCCCGTTTCAAAGCCTGATTGAAGGCCCGTCTCCTCCAAGAGGCCTTCCCGGACCAAGCTCCACTTTTCCCCATCTCCCACTCCCTTCTGCATCACCCTGACTTGTTCCCTTTGCTCTTCCCCCCGTCCCAGCCCCACAGCATTTATGTATATATCTACTATTTTATTTATTTGTATTGTGTCTGTCTCCCCCCTCTAGACTGAGAGCTTCTTGTGGGCAGGGAATGTCACTGTTTACTGTTGTATTGTTCTTTCCCATGTGCTCTGCACACAGTAAGTGCTCAATAAATACAATTAAATGAATGAATGAATGTTCCAAGCAGCCCACCTTACCCTGCCTGTAGACTTAGGGTTACTCATTAATTGCATCTTAATAGAAAATCCAATCAGGGACTATAAGATGGCATGAGGAGATGTCTGCTGCTCCAGAACTACTGACCTAGTTTCCTTCCTTCCTTCGAGAAGCAGCGTGGCTCATTGGAAAGAGCCCGGGCTTTGGAATCAGAGGTCGTGGGTTCAAATCCCAGCTCTGCCAATTGTCAGCTGTGTGACTTTGGGCAAGTCATATTAACTTCTCTGTGCCCCAGTTCCCTCATCTGTAAGATGGGGATTAAGACTGTGAACAACACGTGGGACAACCTTGTATCCCCCCAGTTTAGAACAGTGCTTTGCACATAGTAAGCACTTAAATACCATCATTATTATTATTACCTATATTATATTATACCTATATTATAATATACCTATATTATATAATATACCTATATTATAATATAGCTATATTATATCATAATATACCTAAATTATAGTATAATATACCTATATTATATTATAATATACCTAAATTATAATATAGCTATATTATACTACAATATAGCTATATTATAATATATCTAAATTATATTATAATATACCTATATTATATTATACCTAAATTACAATATAGCTATATTATATTATAATATACCTAAATTATATTATAATATACCTAAATTATATTATAATATACCCATAATTCTATTATAATATACCTATATTATAATATAATATTAATATTATTATTATGAGAAGCAGCATGGCTCAGTGGAAAGAGCATGGGCTTTGGAGTCATAGGTCAATCAATCAATCAATCATATTTATTGAGCACTTACTGTGTGCAGAACACCGTACTAAGCGCTTGGGAAGTACAAGTTGGCAACATAGAGAGACGGTCCCTACCCAACAGTGAGCTCACAGTCTAGGCGGGGGAGGTCATGGGTTCAAACCTCGGCTCCGCCGATTGTCAGCTGTGTGACTTTGGGCCAGTCACTTCACTTCTCTGGGCCTCAGTTACCTGATCTGTAAAATGGGGATTAAGACTGTGAGCCCCCCATGGGACAGCCTGATCGACTTGTAACCTCCCCAGCGCTTAGCACACAGTAAGCGTTTAACAAATACCATCATCATTATTATTATTGTTACTTATTAGGATTTCCCCGCCGCTCCGCCACAGGGTTGTACCAGACCCCAAAATCTGCAGTTAGAACTCGTTATGGTAAGCCTATTGATACGGGCGTGGTTTACCAGGTTTGCCAATTGTTGGCTCCATCACCCCTTAACCCGCTGCAAGGTGGAGGGGCTCAGGAAGGGTGGCACTGCCCCACCTGCCCCCGTCAAGAGGTCGCTGGCTAACGCAGGGCACCAGGCTTGGGCCACGCGACTCTGCCCGCTGCGCTGAAAGCTCAAGTCTGTCAGCCCCGCGGCAGCACATCACATCACACCTAATCACCTTGTAACCTCTCCAGCGCTTAGAACAGTGCTTTGCACATAGTAAGCGCTTAATAAATGCCATTATTATTATTATTATTATCACACCAGCTGACCGGGCTGGGCCGGGGGGCCGAGCTGACAAACCTTTCCACGCCAGAGCAGAAACTCTCTGCTCAGGGGCATCGGCCCCGGGGACCTAGTGGGAAGAGCACGAGTCTGGGAGTCCCAAGCGCTTAGTACAGTGCTCTGCACGCAGTAAGCGCTCAATGAATACGATTGATTGATTGGGAGTCGGAGGATCTGGGTTCTAATCCTGCCTCTGTCACATAAGAATAACGTGCTGTTTCGATCACAGAGAGGCAGCATGGCTCAGCGGAAAGAGCCCGGGCTTTGGAGTCAGAGGTCAGGGGTTCAAATCCCAGCTCCGCCAATTGTCAGCTGTGTGACCTTGGGCAAGTCACTTCACTGGGCCTCAGTTACCTCATCTGTAAAATGGGGATTCAGACTGAGCCCCAGTGGGACAACCTGATCACCTTGTAACCACCCCAGTGCTTAGAACAGTGCTTTGTACATAGTAAGCGCTTAATAAATGCCATCATTACTATTACTGAGACACCCATGTATGGCAGGTACTGTGTCCAACCTGATTATCTTTGTATCTTACCTCAGATACAGTGCTTGGCACCTAGTAAGTATTTTATTAAATATCATCATCATCAATCGCATTTATTGAGCGCTTACTGTGTGCAGAGCACTATCCCGATTAACATTATTACCAGCCCGACTCGGGGTTGAAGAGGTGCCTTCAAGGCAAACATCACTTTAGACTTGGCCAGGAGAGGTATTTTTTGATATTCCGAACATTCTGGCTCACCTGAGAAATCAAGAGTTTAGTGGACTTCTAAAATGTCGAGGATGACTTTGAGGAATCTGCTTGCGTCAGCCTTTACGTTGATTCTGATGGTTCTTCGGCTGGGAATTTATCGAAATCTGGGTTGCTCGGCAAAGCGGTCCTGGTTGTGGACTTCCCATCAGCCTTCATTATCGGCTCTGTATAGGGTTAATGAAGTTAGTTCTGAAAATAGAAACTGTATCAAGGTTAGTACTCAGAGTTCACGTGTGTCCTTTGTCACAGCTACGCTTTTAGCTGTGCCCATGCAACTGGATGTGTTCGATAATAATAATCAGAATAATTGTGGCATTCGTTAGGTGTTAATTATGTGTCATGCACTGTAATGAGCGCTGGGGTAGAGGCGAGGTCATTGGGTTGGACAGAGTCCCTGCCCTACATGGGGTTCACGGTCTAGGTAGGAGGAAGAAAGGGTACTGAATCCCGATTTTACAGATGACGAAACAGAGGCACAGAGAATAATAACAATAATGGCATTTATTAAGCGCTTACTATGTGCAAAGCACCGTTCTCAGCGCTGAAGAGGTTACAAGGTGATCAGGTTGTCCCAGGTGGGGCTCACATTCTTAATCTCCATTTTACAGATGAGGTAACTGAGGCCCAGAGAAGTGAAGTGACTTGCCCGAAGTCACACAGCTGACAAGTGGTGGAGCCGGGATTTGAACCCATGACCTCCGGCTCCAAAGCCCGTGAGTTGCCCAAGGTCACACAGCAGGCAAGTGACAGAGCTAGGATTAGAACCCAGGTCCTCCGACACCCCCCTCCACCCACCTCCAGGCCCCTGTTCTTGCCACTAGGTCACATTGCTGCTCAACATTTTCGATCATTCTAGATTTGGATCTTTAAACTTTACTGGAAATGAGTTCTAAGAATCAAAATAAGATCACCTGCACACAACTTTCACACAAGAAGTGATAGTTACGTTTTGGGTTGTTTTTTATATATATATTTAGATACAATGTCCCTAAAAAAGAAAAATTGCACATTTACACAGCTCTAAACAAACATTTTTCCATTCAATATAGCCAGAATTTTGAGAAATAGGCACATTTTGTTTAGAACAAAAGAAAAGCGAACAATTGGCTCTGGTATACAATGATTCAAAATCAAAGGAAATATTTTCTTCGAAACTCTATCTTGAAGTCCGCTTGTAAAAACATCCAGGTAAAAGTTTTCTCAGAAATATTGCACCACAGAGATTGGTCTCTACCCCATTACCAGCATAAGGCATGCTGCATGTAGAATTTCAATGTATCCAGGATAGTATAATTTTTAAAAAAAAACAAAAGAAGAAAGCATGATCAAATAGATTTCCTGCTGGAGAAAAATTGGGTGGAGGAGAGGGGAGACTCAAACTGCACTTATTGGGCCATGCCTTCTCACCATTCCCTACTCACCAGACCAACCTTCATAAAGCAGTGATGCTAAATCTTGCCAATGACCGATCAATCAATCAGTCAACAGCATTTACTGAGTGCTTACTGTGTGCACAACATCGCGGATTAGTTCCACACTCCCGGAACGAACTGCGACATTAGAGAATGCAGTCCACAAAGGAGGGAAATTCCGGTAGAAAAATCACCCCGCCCCTCGAACAGCGTGGATCTCCAGAAAACGGATGAAATGAAAGAGACCATGGATTTGAATGGAACGACACAGCGTGAATATGTGGGATAAGTTAAATTCTAGACTGTGAGCCCGTTGTTGGGTAGAGACCATCTCTATACGGTGCCGATTTGTACTTCCCAAGCGCTTAGTACAGCGCTCTGCACACAGTAAGCGCTCAATAAACACAAACGAATGAATGATAGTTAAGTGCTTGTTCCCCCCGGTTCAAATAAAAAGTCCCTCTCAATGACAAATCATTCATTTCCATGACTTTTTTTTTCTTTTTTACATACTGGTAAAATTGACCTTGTATTTAAAACTATGCATACAGTACATTTCTGGCAGAAACCTGTTCATCTTCCCACTGTCAAGACAAAGTAAAAACATGGCTGTCTTAAAATTCCCCCAAAAATATAAACGGCTGAAAAGGTATTTAAAAAGATTTAAAATAATTGGCAGGGACTCCTTAGGTCTTCAACGCGGTAAGAATTGGCCAGTTACGACAGATGGGTCAGAGTTTGGGGTGTCACCTCGACATATCCAACCAACTACTGAGTCCATTCCAAAGATCCCAGCTTGAAAAGGAATACACTGCAATTAAAAGGTCTGTGCGTGTTCGTTATACTATTTGTACAAGTGCAATATTCCAACATCGCCAAAATAAAACTCAAACCGCTAAATGGGACCACAATAACTTAAAGGAGAAATCTTTCCGAACCAAACCTTACAAGATTAACAAAGGGTTTGGAAAAAGTCCCATTCTCTTGGTTCTTCCCTGTGCTCACTTTCACTCGGATGACACAAATGTCTCTAGGATTATATACACGTTCAAAAGCTTCAACTCGAAAAATACAATCTTCTCTTCTCTACTCCAGGGACAGAATGCTGCATTTGGAGCCCAAAGTGAAAATTCGATTCTAAATTCAAAGGGTCATAGAGAAATAATAGATGCCATTGTAACTTCTATTTAAACAAATACTTTAATACTTTATACAGCTTCCAAACTCAGTTTCAATACAGCGAGCCCTGGACAACAAACTGCAGCCCAGAATATCCCCGCCCACAGCTCAGGGCTTGTTACTATACTGCTGGAGATTATTTCACAACAGTAATGACAACCACTTTTGCAAATTGCCATGGCATTCAAACGGATACATTTTCCTCCGATTAGGCAGATGATACTTTATTTACCTAAAGCAGTCCCAATAGATGAAAGTCCTTAAATGGAGAAAAAACAGACTTGCGGAGACGGAAGAATCCTCGAGTATCTGTCACCCAAACTGTGGTGAAGTAAATATGCGATAAGGCAAATCGGAAAGGTTCGCTATTTAAATTCGCTAATGTACTCATGATTCCAGATGTCTCCGAAACGCCTTCGGATTGGCATTTGGTGTACCTACTCCTAAATATCTGAAAAGGCGTAACATTCTCTCTCATTTCCACCAAGTTCCTTTCCAAAAGAATTTTAAAAAATTATCCAAAACCTTGGATTATTACAATATCAGGGAAGGAGAACATTTAGGAGACCTAAAGATCACACCACTCGATAGCTTTTCAGAACAAAAATTAAAAAAAACCCACATCATTACAATGATTAACTGAATTGGTATCCACACTAGGTCAATTTAAGATACATAGAGAACCAGTTGGCTAGAGAATCGTATTCCTTTTAATACTGAAACGGGCTATCAAGATGTTTAAGTGGAGCGTCTTGCTTAATTCAGAGAAAACTGCACAATGATTTGATTTTATAGGGTAAGTCAATTCAGTCCTTATGGTGGAGCAGTTCATTTACCGAAAATACTAGCACTAACCGACCGCCTAAGAATCCAGTGTCCAAGTGTTTCTGAATGCATAAGAAGTGACAACTGAATTGGAATTGCCCAACCTATAAAGTGAGCTCAAACTGAAACTTGGGTTTTCATTTTTAAAAATGGTACTTTTTTACGGGTCGTTTCAAAGCCATCCAACATTTCTCTGCCAAGTAGAGGAGAGCTGGATACATCTCTGAAACACCTTCAAAACAACTGACTCTCAAATATTTTTAAAAGAGGCAGGCCCTCACAGAGTTTCAGCTCTTCTAGAAATGCCTGAAGCTCAAGAACATAATGAGGCCAATGAAGCACGTTCATTAATCTCTTGGAACTCCCGGGCCCATATCTCTCAGCTTTTTTGGAAGCAAAAATGTCACACCTAGGAAAAAAGTAAAGGAGGCCCTCCTGGTAAAAACATAAGACTCTTCGAAGCCCAGGGTGCCTTAAATGCGAAATACTTAAAAAAGAAAAACAAAAAGTCAGCTCAAAAAGCCTAAGACTTACTATGTCTGTATTTGATTCCGGGCTTCTTGAACGGTGGACAGTAAAACGATCCTAATTCCTTTCGGCGGGTTAGAAGTCTAACTGGCGAATCGCGTTTCCAATCTCTGTGCAAACCGCGTTCAGAGAGGGCTAGTGTCCTCAATGCCCTAATTCTAACTGGATTATAAATGGAAGCATTTGGCTACGACTTACGCATGCTTATTGCTGTGAAAGAAATAAGCAAGCTTTCTATTTACTGGGCGAGGATTTTAATGAGATTTGCGCACATCTCGAAGAACTCTATCGTGTGACTTCCCGGTCGCGAGGTTAAGTCGGCTGTGGGAGAGTCGAGCGAGGTCGCGGAGGAGGTGAGGGAGACACCGGAGGATTTCCCCGGCGCTTCGGCGTCGGAGTCGTTCTTCTGGCCGGACCGATAGTTGCTCACCGAACCCGATCTCTGCGGGGTTGTCGTGCCAGACTTCGCTTCGATAATTTCATCTACGAAAGGAAACATTCCGCTTAACTCAATGGTCAGGGCTTTTAAGAATTAACGAACGGGTTTATAAAGTTGAACCTTGCTCATATAGCGATTTTCCAAGATCAACTGGCCTGGAATGCCCTCCCTCCACACATCTGCCAAGCTAGCTCTCTTCCTCCCTTCAAAGCCCTACTGAGAGCTCACCTCCTCCAAGAGGCCTTCCCAGACTGAGCCCCCTTTTCTCTCTCCTCCTCCCCATCCCCCCCACCCTACCTCCTTCCCCTCCCCACAGCACCTGCATATAAGTTTGTACAGATTATTTATTTTACTTGTACATATTTACTATTGTATTTATTTTGTTAATAATGTGCATCTAGCTGCGTCTTTATTTATTCTGATGACCTGACACCTGTCCACATGTTTTGTTGTGTTGTCTGTCTCCCCACTCTAGACTGTGAGCCCGTTGTTGGGTAGGGACCGTCTCTGTATGTTGCCAACTCGTACTTCCCAAGCACTTAGTACAGTGCTCTGCACACAGTAAGCGCTCAATAAGTACGATTGAAAAAAAAAAAGAAAAAACTGGTTCTCACTGCAAAGAAAAGTAATCGAGGAAAAGAAACTAAGTACATAGGACTGTTAGCATTCACTAGGAAGAGCACAAAATCATATACTACAGCAAAACCTTTCTCTTAGTAGTCAGTCCAAGGATGGAAAAAAATCCTGACAATTGTAAATAGGGAGAAAGGAATGAGGGTGGTCAGAGAGAAAGAGAGAGAAGCAGCAACCATTTAATTTGGCACAAATTCATCTGGCTGGGCGAAGTCAGTACACTTCATTCTTTCATTCATTCATTCAATCGTATTTATTGAGCACTTACTGTGTGCAGAGCACTATACTAAGTGCTTGGGAGACGACAATACAGCAATAAACAGTCACACTCCTTGCCCACAAAGGGGTTTACAGTCTAGAGCAGGGGAGACAGACATCAATACAAATAAATAAAAATACGGATACGTACATAAGTGTTTTGGGGCTGGGACGGGGGAAGAGCAAACATTTCTGGATGCTTAGTACCAAGAGGATAATAACAATAATGATGATGACGATGAAAATAATAGTACTTGTTGAGCCCTTACTATGATCCAAGGAGTGTTCGAGGAGCTGGGGTAAGACACATGTTAATCAGGGTGGACTCAGTCCACATTCCACAAGGGCCTCATAGTCTAAGTAGGAGAAGTAGGATTTAACCTCCATTTTACAGATGAGGAAACTGAGGCAAAGAGAAGTGAACTGACTTGCCCAGGGTCACACAACAGGCAAGTGGCGGAGCCGGGATTAGAACCCACATCCTCTGATTCTCAGGCCCGCTCTCCGTCCACTAGGCCAAGCTGCTTCCCTAAGGGGAATATTTTCAAATGTCACCGGAAAGATTTATTACCCGTTCTTAAAAAATTCAAAGGCTTTAAGTGCTTCAATTCCACCAAAAAGTTACTTCCCATTCCACCACCCACAGGGACTCAAAATTCTCTAAATAACCAAAAGGTTAAGTGGAGCGGGATGCTTCTGACAAGGATTCGGGAGGCCACTGGAGAGATTTAAGGCTGGTTCGGTAGGAAAGTGCGATACAATTCCAGAAGGATGCTACTGAAATGAAAGATTTCTGGGCCCTGAGTAGAGTCGGAGCCACATCTGCTGGTTTAACGGGAGCGGGTTATCTCGATGTCTGTCCACAGGGTGAAATGGGGGGGAAACAGCATTCTAGAGGAGCCTTCAAGCTGCAGAAAACACCAACGGCACCCTCGCCCTCCAAGAGCAGCCCACTAGGGAAAAGTCATGCCCATCGAGATTGGTCAATCGGTTAATCATATTTATTTTTTATTTTTTTAATGGCATTTATTAAGCGCTTACTATGTGCAAAGCACTGCTCTAAGCGCTGGATTTATTGAGCGCTTACTGTGTGCAGAGCACAGTATTAAGCACTTGGGAGAGTACTCTAGAACAATATCGAAGCAGCGTGGCTCAGTGGAAAGAGCACAGGCTCTGGAGTCAGAGGTCACGGGTTCAAATCCCAGCTCCGCCAAATGTCAGCCTGGTGACTTTAGGCAAGTCCCTTAACTTCTCTGTGCCTCAGTTCCCTCATCTGTAAAATGGGGATTAAAACTGTGAGCCCCCAGTGGGACAACCTGATCACCTTGTAACCTCCCCAGCGCTTAGAACAGCGCTTTGCACATAGGAAGCGCTTAACAAATACCATCATCATCATTATTATTATTAATATAACAAACAGGTTCCCTGCCCGCAATGAGTTGCTTTTAAGATTAGGAAAATCCGCGGTTCCTTTAAGAGA
Organism: Tachyglossus aculeatus; assembly: GCF_015852505.1. Taxonomy (NCBI): domain Eukaryota; kingdom Metazoa; phylum Chordata; class Mammalia; order Monotremata; family Tachyglossidae; genus Tachyglossus; species Tachyglossus aculeatus. Next base: position 59,471,468 of record NC_052068.1, on the reverse strand, counting down.
CCAAAAGGCAAGTAGAGCTTTAGAAATCAGAAATCAGCCCAAGATTCACTGGAACACCAGATACTGATGGTTAGGCATTTGTTTTATGCTGATCTATCCATCCAATCAATCAATCGTATTTATTGAGCGCTTACTGTGTGCAGAGCACTGTACTAAGCGCTTGGGAAGTACAAGTTGGCAACATATAGAGACGGTCCCTGACATTTACAGAGCCCTCACTGTGTGAGGGACACTGTACTAAGTGATAAGAGAGTACAAATCAAAAAAAGTTAGTAGACACCACCCCAGCCCACAGAGAGCCTAAGGCATGGAGGGGGAGACAGGGGAAATGGCAGAGTAGAAGGGATACGGACAAAAGTGCTGCGGGGCTGGGCGTGGGTTGAAAAACTGCTTAAGGGTTATGTGGAAATGACAGGATCTGGTGGAAACCCTGTTATCAGTCAGTCAATCAATGGTACTTACTGAGCGCAATGTGCACAGCACTGTACTATGCATACAGAGTACAACAGCCCCATAACAACCTTGGAATCACTTTCAAGTACTTGACATCTGTCCAATCCATCAATCGTATTTATTGAGCACTTACTGTGTGCAGAGCACTGTACTAAGCGCTTGGGAAGTACAAGTTGGCAACATATAAGTCCACTACAAGCTCATACTGAAAGCCGATTCTCCTTCGGGCGCCAACGACTTCTAAAATCTCAGAGAATCAATCAAGGGAAGTACAATCGCTCACTTCAAATTTTAGACGTTCACAATCTTTTTCCACAACCTTCTTGAATTTCACCTGGAGCGGCAGCTTGGCCTACTGGAAAGAGCCTGGGCGTCAGAGGACCTGGGTTCTAATCCTGGATCTGGCCCATGCTTGCTGTGTGACCTTGGGCGAATCACTTTACTTCTCTTTGCCTCAATTTCCTCCACTGTAAAATGGGGATTCAATATCTGTTCTCCTTCCTATTTAAGATCGTGAGCCCCATGTGGGACAGAGACTCCATCTGACTGATTATCATGCATGAGGACGGTGGCATTTGTTAAGCGCTTACTATGTGCAAAGCACTGTTCTAAGCGCTGGGGGGAATACAAGGTGATCAGGTTGTCTCAAGTGGGGCTCAGTCTTCATCCCCATTTTACAGATGAGGGAACTGGGGCTCAGAGAAGTTAAGTGACTTGCCCAGGGTCACACAGCAGACGTGTGGCGGAGCCGAGATTAGAACCCATGATCTCTAGACTCCCAAGCCCGGGCTCTTTCCAGTGAGCCACGCTATCGCAGTGCTTAGAACAGTGCTTGCTTAATAAATACCATCATTGTTTTAAAAATGTACTATTTCAATTGCTTTTTTAAAAATAAAAATTTTCTCCCACCCCAGCCCCCAACAACCCTTCATTTCCACTTAACTGTTGGACTGTCTGCTCATAGTAAGCACTCAGTAAATACCACTGATTGATCGTTGACAGGTGGTTTTTGGATAATACGGAGCTTTCCAGGAACGCGACTGCCACAGAGGATGAGAGACCGCCGCGGCTTCAAAAGAGCAAACCTTGGGAGATCCTAAAGCCCAAATCGCCGTTCCCCGAGAGCCACTGGGCCTAGACGTACCATCGATGCTGCGGAAATCCAGTAAGTACGTCCTGCTGTCCACCTGGTATAGCTGCAGACTCATCTTCGAGTACGTGCTCGTCACCGGGTTCTTCCGACGAACCCGTAAATAATAGGGGTTCACCACCTGGCGCAAAGTAGACACAGAAATGGTCAGAGGGCGCCCGTCCCCTCGGCGCTTTCTACCGCTCTCTGGGAAGGCAGGGCTGAGTTCCGGGACCCGCCGAGTAACTCCTCGTCATTAATGACGATAATAATGATGGTAATTGTTAAGCACTTACTATGTGCTTACTAGAGAAGCAGCGTGGCTTAGTGGCAGGAGCCTGGGCTTCGGAGTCAGAAGTCATGGGTTCTAATCCTGGCTCTGCCACTTGTCAGCTGTGTGACTTTGGGCAAGTCACTTGACTTCTCCGTGCCTTGGTCCCCTTCTGTTCTCTATCTACACTCACTCCCTTGGTGAGCTCATTCGCTCCCGCGGCTTCAATTATCAACTCCACGCTGATGACACCCAAATCTACATCTCTGCCCCTGCTCTCTCTCCCTCCCGTCAGGCTCGGGTCTCCTCCTGCCTTCAGGACATCGCCATCTGGATGTCTGCCCGTCATCTAAAACTCAATATGTCCAAGACTGAACTCCTTATCTTCCCTCCCAAACCCTGCCCTCTCCCTGACTTTCCCGTCACTGTACACGGCACTACCATCCCTCCCGTCTCACAAGCCCACAACCATGGTGTCATCCTCAATTCCGCTCTCTTGTTCACCTCACAGATCCAATCCGTCACCAAAACCTGCCAGTCTAACCTCCATGACATCACCAAGATCTGCCCTTTCCTCTCCATCGAACTGCTACCTTGCTGGTTCAATCTCTCCTCCTATCCTGATTGGACTACTGCATCAGCCTCCTCTCTGATCTCCCATCCTCCTGTCTCTCCCCACTTCAGTCTATACTTCATGCTGCTGCCCGGATCATCTTTGTGCAGAAACGCTCTGGGCATGTTACTCCCCTCCTCAAAAATCTCCAGTGGCTGCCTGTCAACCTACGCGGCAGGCAGAAACTCCTCACCCTCGGCTTCAAGGCTGTCCATCCCCTGGCCCCCTCCTACCTCACCTCCCTTCTCTCCTTCTCCAGCCCAGCCCGCACCCTCCCCTCCTCTGCCGCTAACCTCCTCACTGTGCCTCGTTCTCACCTGTCCCACCGTCGACCCCCGGCCCACGTCCTTCCCCTGGCTGGGAATGCCCTCCCTCCACACATCCGCCAAACTAGCTCTCGTCCTCCCTTCAAAGCCCTACTGAGAGCTCACCTCCTCCAGGAGGCCTTCCCACACTGAGCCCCCTTTTTCCTCTCCTCCCGCCCATCCTCCCTCTGCCTTACCTCCTTCCCCTCCCCACAGCACTTGTATATATTCGTACAGAATTATCACTCTATTTATTTCACTTGTACATATTTGCTATTCTATTTATTTTGTTAATGATGTGCATAGAGTTTTAATTCTATTTGTTCTGACGATTTTGACACCTGTCTACATGATTTATTTTGTTGTCTGTCTCCCCCTTCTAGACTGTGAGCCCGTTGTTGCGTAGGGACCGTCTCTATATGTTACCGACTTGCACTTCCCAAGCGCTTAGTACAGTGCTCTGCACACAGTAAGTGCTCAACAAATACGACTGAATAACTGAATGAATGTGCCTCAGTTACCTCATCTGTGCAAAGGGGATTAAGACTGTGAGCCCCAAGTGGGACAACCTGATCACCTTGTATCTACCCCAGGGCTTAGAACAGTGCACGGCACATAGTAAGCGCTTAACAAATGCCATCGTTATTATTATTATTATTGTGTGCCAAGCACTGTTGTCCCCGGTGCCTCTCTTCTCGCTTACCTTCCATTCGTAATCCAGCTGTTTAATGGCTCGGCACACTTCGGCCATGATGTCGTTGGGGCGACTCTGGCTCCGGATGCCCAAATGCCATTTGGCCCTCCTCACCCCCTGGTGCTTGGACTTCTGAGGGTTCAGCTCGTCGAGGGTGTGGCGAGACCGGGGGGTTTCCGCTACCAGAAACGGCACTCTCTCGGGGTGGGGGCGGGACAAATGGTGATCGTCCAGGAAGGAGTCGGGCGGGCTGGTCGCCAGGTAGAAATCTTTGGCCTCATTCATTATCCTTCGGTTATCGATGATGAGGTGGTAAGCAACGGCCAGAGGGTCCTGGTGGTTTCTGCTGTACAGGCAGCTGAGCACTTCCTCCTCGGTGCACTCGAATTTCTCGCACACCTCTTTCAGGGCCTCGTCGTCGATCATGGTGGAACTGTACGACGGGTCCTCGGGAAAGAGGTACTTCGGGAGGTCCTGTTTAAACCACTCGTGTTCCCTAGAGGAGGAAAGAGAACCACGACGACGACCAAAGTTTACCCAGAGATTCGGGCCCATCTCTGGGAGACGAAAACTAGACCATTTGACCAAAGACGACGGTAAATATCTAGTCGAAACTACGTAAATTTTAGTGCATAAATACTCTGGCCAAAACAACAGACGGTAGTTCTCGTCTACCTAGGTAAACACTTTCGTAGCCATCGGAAGAAAATGCTTTCGCCACAGAGAAGAGGGGAAAGGGGACAGTGGGTGCTGGAACGGGGATAGAAATGCACGGAATAAACATAGAGGAGGCTGTTTCCCCTTTTATAGCGAATCAGGCTAGCACCGACTGCTGGGATAGGAGGAAATCATGACTGATGGGCACTATTCATTTTAAAAAATATACCACGGGGAGTTTTTTTTAGGCATATTAATTAGCAGAAACAGTCAAAGCCCATTGTGGGCAGGGAATGTTGTCCAGATCTCTTGGACTGCGCTCTCCTGAGTTCTTAGTAATAATAATGATGGCATTTGTTAAGCGCTTACCATATGCAAAGCACTGTTCAAAGCGTTCTGCACCCAGTAAGCCCTCAATAAATACCACTGATTGATTGGTACCCTGCTATATGGTGGCTCCGCTTCTTTAAGACTCGGGAGTGGAGGAGGGTGAGGAAAGGAATCAAGCTCCTTCTCCTCCACGTTTACAGTCCTTTCCCACTCTCCTCCGAACCTGGGCCCAATCCACGCCTTCCGCGTCACGGTCCACTAGAGACACTTCAGCGGTACAGTCTGAGGCTGGTGACGGGATGGAGGTCACCCGAGCAATCTCCGCTCAAAGGGTGGTCCACGGGAGACTGCCCAGTGGTCCGCAAGTCACCTGCTCCTGGCCCTTCTGGAAAGGGATGGGAGGGCCCGTTCCACGGGGACAAGACGGCTCAATGCCTCTACAGAATTCCTGCTCTGCAGTCTTCCATTTCCTCCTTGACATCTCACGTGGAGCTTCCTAAAACCTTCTTCTCCGCTCCTCAAAAAGCTCTCATTTTCAGCACTGTTTACGGAGCACTTCTTCACACCAAATAGAAATTCCTGAACGCTGACTAAAAGGCATTCCATCAGCTTTCTCCCTCTTACCTTTCCAGTCTCTTCTCCGATTACACCCCATCTTGCACAGTAGACTATGCTCATTGTGGGTAGGGAATGTGTCTGCTACACTGTTACACAATACTCTCCCAAGCGCTTAGTACAATGCTCTGCACACAGTAAGCGCTCCATAAAGACGACCGACTGATCCCGTCTGCAGACAGTTTACATTCAGCTGTACCCCCCCCAGGGACTGAGAACAACATCTTGTGGGCGAGGTCACACCTACCAACTCTATTACGATGCACTCTCTCAAAGCGCTTAGAACAGTGCTCCACACACGGTGAGGCGCTCAATAAACCCCACTGACCGATTGGCACTGAACAGGTGGAGCCATTAAAATTCCAAAACTCTGCGGAACACCTTACCTGATGTCTCTGATCGTGGCTCTTTTCATGGGGTCCACCTGCAGCATGTGTTTCAGAAGGCTTATCACAGAAGGATTCAAGTACTGAGGGGTATAGAAGATGCCATCACATATCTTCTTAAAGAGAGTTGGCACGTGATCATCGTCAAATGGAAGGGTACCACATAATAACGCATAGAGAATCACTCCGCTGCTCCATATGTCAACTTCTGGACCCGCATACAACCTGGAAACGGGCCATTTTTAAACAGTGATTATGGAGAACCCAGTGAAATCTTTATCCTTAAAAGCAAACGGCATCGTGACAACCTTATTTTCTTTTAATGGCATTTGTTAAGCGCTTACGATGTGTCAAACGCTGTTCTAAGCACTGGGGTAGGCGTAGGTTAATTAGGTTGGACACAGTCCCTGCCCCCTGACGGGGCTCATAGTTTAAGTAGGAGGGGGAACAGGTACTGAATCTCCATTTTTACAGTTAAGGAAACTGAGACACAGAGAAGTGAAGCGATTTGCCCAAGGTCACACAGCAGGCAAGTGGCGGAGCTGGGATTAGAACCCAGGTCCTCTGAATCCCAGGGCCGGGCTCCTTTCCACTGGACCACGCTACTTCAGCATAAACAACTGAAATCACTATTCAACATTAAAGATTGTGGCACACCAAGTGCTCCTCGAGAACAGAATTTGACAGGCCCAGGAACAAAAATGAGGAACTGGGGAAGATCACTTTGGATATTACAGCGGTCAAATAAACACGATAAACCTCTGTAAATCTACGATTAGGGGAATCTGCTTTGCTGTAGAACAGATTTACAGAGACTCCATTCATGGGGAAACAGCGGGGCCCCGTGAGCAGAAACAGGTTTGGGAGTCAGAGGACCCGGGTTCTAATCCCGGCTCTGCCACTTGTCCGCTTGCCGGGTGTCCTTGGGCAGGTCATTTCACGTCCCTGTACTTCTGCTTCCTCATCTGCATGATGGAGGGTCAATACTTGTTGATTCATTCATTCAATCGTATTTATTAAGCGCTTACTGTGTGCAGAGGACTGTATTAAGTGCTTGGGAAGTACAAGTCAGCCCTGCTACTTAGACCGTGAGCTCCATGAGGGACAAGGGACTGTGTCCGACCTGAGTATTCTGTACCTACCCCGGCGTTTAGTACAGTGCCTGGCACGTGGTACACCCTTAACAAATATCGCAGTACTATATTATCACGTGAGAGGGTCGGACAATAATAATAATAATAATAATAATAATAATAATAATGGCATTTGTTAAGCGCTTACTACGTGCAAAGCACCTGTTCTAAGCGCTGGGGGGAATACAATGTGATCAAGTTGTCCCACGTAGGGCTCACAGTCTTAATCCCCATTTTTACAGATGAGGTAACTGAGGCTCAGAGAAGTTAAGTGACTTGCCCAAGGTCGCACAGCAGACTTGTGGTGGAGCCGGGATAATGAAACAAATGAAACAAACAGAATCGTTCAGTGGCATGTGAAGTTCTTAGAAGATCTTGCCTCGGTAGTTTTGTTGGTCTAGACTGGGGTGGGCGAGCACGGTCTGTGGGGGGCTGCACCTGCCCTACCGATGTCGCTTCTCTAAGTTGCCACTACAACCAGCAAACAGAGAATTATCACTGCACACATGAATAACCTCAATCAAACTGCTTAGCAAGCTTATCAGTGCTGCCGACGTTTGTGGAAATGCCACGGAGAGATCGTGACACCATCGAGACCAAAAACATTTTATGGACAGGTGCTTCGAACCTCAAATTCTTTGCGTGAGAAAAGAGCGCCGGGTGGCAACATGCCTTAACGACAACAATAAAATGGGGGAGACTGAGGGTCCTGCTTTGACCCGTTCGGCCGCACACCCGGGTGAACTGTCAGTGGCGCCTTCTTTGAGGACGAAGGACGACTACGTCTGTCAATCAATCAATCATATTTATTGAGCGCTTACTGTGTGCAGAGCACTGTACTAAGCTCTTGGGAAGTACAAGTTGGCAACATGTAGAGACGGTCCCTACCCAATAGTGGGCTCACAGTCTAGAAGGGGGAATCAGTCTGTGTACTGATTCACTAATGATCTGTTTTCCTAAAGCTTGGATGATCAGAACCAGGGATTCTGCTCTTGTCAAAAAGCCAAGTAAAACTGTAGACAACTTTGCTTCCATGCTGGCTACCCAGATTTGGCTGGCACATATAAGTGGTTGTGTGTGCGTGCATGCATGTATGTGTAAACACACACACCCACACACACAGTCGCTCTCCGGGTGTCTAACGCTCAGAATTTTCCTGAAACTAATTTGGAAGCCCTGTGGCTTAAGTAATTGCCTACATCTGCTGTAGAACGATAGAAGGGGAGGGCATATTTCGTTGCAAGTGTTTTTAAACATTCAGATAAAGAGGCTATTAAAAGTTAATGGCAAATACCAGCAAACAAGACTTATTCTAATTTTCATTTGTGGGTGGGAGTTGGCAGGAAGAGAAGGAAAAGATTCTCCCTTCTTCTGGAAAAATAATCACTTCTGCCTGCTCAGTACAGACCCAACCCATTACTTCGGGCTGATGGTTGACTTGAGTTAGAAGTGTCGTTTGGCCTTTCCGGGAGAAGATTAAATGCGGCAACTTAAAAGGAAGTGACGGGTCATCGGCATTGTGATTTTAATCAACATTGTACTCCTGTCGGTTTCCATCTTCACATCAGTTTCACAGAGTTTAATATGAGATGCCCGCTTTTTGGGCATCTTCATTCTCATCTATCTGTATGGGAATCTTGAAACTGTGGCAGAGAACATTAGGCTTTCCAAACTAATTAACTACAATTTTGGGTCCTCATACAAACATCAGTTTGGTGGGCAAGTAGTGACAAAAGCATGCATTTACATTTGGGCAGGATTGAACACTGGGCTCGACGCTGACGGGTTTTGATGGATTTGAAAGTGCAGCTTTGTAGGATTTGTGGGATACGGGTTTTGTGCACGTAGACAAGAAACTACGTTCCCGTTTGAGAACTCATGTCCCCCACTATAAGCTCCGGTGGAGTAATGGGAGAATGGGGTTCACTACGTTCTTCGTGTCTCCTTAATAACTACAAATAATTTTACCCACATGCAACCCAGCATGTCAGCTGAACAACAAGACTAATATCAACCCTAATTGCTATCTCCACGTTCGCCTGGGCTTAAGTGGGACGTTTTATACTCTCGCCAGCCGGCTCAGATCCAGAGGAAAGGGGAATGGAACAACAGTTTATGCAAGAGAAAGCACACACTACCTTCCTGAGATTACTTCTGGTGCTGCATAGTTGGGGGAGCCGCAGCTTGTTCTTAAAAATTCTCCATCTGACATCATATTTGAAAGACCTGAAAGGGCACAAAAGTAGCTACTCAGGGATTTCCCAGTGGCAAAACACATTTAACAGACATATCGGAGGGTACGCATCTAACTTTGAAAACCGCACGGCGAAGCTCGTGTCGACGAATCCGGGTGTTGTCTTCATTACAAGATTACGGCTACAGTGGGGGCCGAAAACAGATGCAGGAGCGGAAGATTTCATCCATTTCCAAACTGAGGTTGACGGGATAATTTTTTTTAAATTGAACAGAATGTCGCCTGTTTACGAACAGCCACTGGTTACTGTGGTTGTATGAACTCAGCCATCCATCCGGGGGACTGGCTAATGACGGAAGATACCGCCCTTTAAGAGGGAGGACCAAAAATGGGTCCTTAAAGGAGCTGAAAGCGCATTTCAAACCACCTTCTCAGTTGAGGCCGGATGGGTTCGAAGGCCCAGCCAACTGCTGACCAAGAACGAAGCAGCCCAAAATATTACCCCCGACCAAGGAATCTACCAGCCCATCGCCAGCTTATAAATAATAATAGTAAAAATGGCATTTGTTAAGCGCTTATTATGAGCAAAGCACTGTTCTAAGCGCTGGGGGGGATACAAGGTGGTCAGGTTGTCCCACGTGGGGCTCACAGTCTTAGCCCCCATTTTACAGATGAGGTAACTGAGGTTCAAAGAAGCTAAGTGACTTGCCCGAGGACACACAGCAGACATGTGGTGGAGCCGGGATTAGAACCCATGACCTCTGATTCCCAAGCCCGGGCTCTTTCCACTGAGCCACGCTGCTTCTCCGCTCCTACTGTTCACTGCTAAGCAAAATGTTAGGATGTGTTCCCTTGGCTTTCAGTATAGCCCTGAAAGAAACCAAATGCAGCAAATAACTTTCCTCAAAAGCCCAGTCCCTTCAATAATGCCATTAGACACTTTTCAGAGGAAAAGCAGCATGCCCCAGTAGAAAGAGCCTGGGCGTCACAGGACCAAAATTCTAATCCCATCTCCACCACTCGTCTGTTGGGTAAACTAGGGTAAGTTACTGCTCTGTGCCTCAGTTTCCTCATCTGTAAAATGGGGATTAAATCATACTCCTTCCTACTCAGACTGTGAGCCCCGTGAGGGACAGGAACTATGTCCAACCTGATTCCTTGTATGTCCCCCAAAGCTTAGTACAGTGCTGGCACATAATTCATTTCATTCAATCGTATTTATTGAGCGCTTACTGTGTACAGAGCACTATACTAAGCGCTTGGAAAGTACAATACAGCAATAAAGAGAGACAATCCCTGCCCACAACGGGTTTAAAGTCTACCATTCAAAAAAGAAAGGTCATTTTCTGGAAAACAAGTCTATTTCATGCCAGCCATTAAGATAGAATCATGTGCTCTAGAGGTTGTAGGAAGAAGCCTTTTCATTCCTTCAACATTTAAACACGGTTTCGGATTTCATGCATTCTTGCTTTTCTCAATTTTTCCACAACTTCGCCTTCATCCATATTTGCCATCATAACTTTCTTCCAGTCCCTATTTTGAAGAGGAGATGAGGTTTAATCTCCCTCTGTTTCTTCTTTTGAACCAAAAAACACTGGAGGAAATACAGCTCTTTTGTCTCACCACCCTACAGCCGGAACACCTTGCAAGTTACAATTACCAATCTCCTCCTCCTCTCATCACGCCAACCACTTCTGAGCATTTCATGGTTTAAAAATCATCATCATCAATCGTATTTATTGAGCGCTTACTATGTGCAGAGCACATAAAATGAACACATAAAAATGAAATGCACGCTCTCTCTCTCTCTCCCAGGCCCATGCTCTATCCACTAAGGCATGCTACTTCATTTCAATATAAACTCGTAGGGGCGGGGACACTGTATACATCCAGTTTCACTTACGGTAGATATAACCCAACACTGACCCCATCAAAAATAAAGAGAAAGTTTCTTAAACCATTAATGAGCAGGAAATGTAGCCTCTTCCTTGGAGGCTGAAATCAAGACAATAAAAAAACTTAACGGCAAAAACTCCCAAGTCAGCAGGATTTTTACTGTTCCATTTGTTTCCCTCTTCTTCTAGACAAAGGCTTACTTAATAGATTCATTCAATCGTATTTATTGAGCGCTTACTGTGTGCAGAGCACTGTACTAAGCGCTTGGGAAGTACAAGTCGGCAACATATAGAGACGATTGAGGTTCTAAAGATGCCCGTGGAAACAATGGCTTTGGATCATTTAAAAATACATTGTAGGTAAGCGCTCTAATACAAGTTAATATTTCTGACAAAAAGAGTACTACTGAAAAGAAAGTTTAGTCATGGCATTCAGAGAGATGGAGAGGTTTATTTGGCAAAACACTTTCCATGGAGAGATGAGCAAAAAAGTTGGGATATCTCAAAGGGGAATTAATGAGCCAATTTTGACATGGGTAGGCAGGACAGGTGACATAAAAGAACAATAGAAAGTATGTTTTGGAAGATTTCAAAGCAGCACAAAAGAAAAAAAATTAAAAACTGAACAGAAAGCTAAATTTATCTCAGATCACTTTTTTTTTTTCCAATTCCGATACCTTAAGTCAGAAAATCCAACAGCCATGAGGGGTGAAATACCTTCCTTGCCTTATTCTGTGATGCCACGACAGGCTGAACTGTTAAGTGCCAACGGGATCTGATCAGGTTTACGGGATCCTCCGAGGCTTAGTTGAATCTTTTACGAGTGTGACAGTTACTTGAATCATCCTTCCCCGGGCCAAGTGATATTAATTGGAAACTTTGAAGACGTCTTACCAAAATCGGCTATTTTTGCGTTCATGTGAGCGTCGAGCAATACATTTTCAGGTTTCAGGTCTCTGTGGACGACCATATGTCTGTGGCAGTAGTCCACCCCAGAGAGGATCTGCTGGAATAGGCGGCGGCTCTCCTTCTCGTCCAGCTGCAAATGGGGAGAAAGATGTTTTAAAGACGCTCACCGCTTTTAATCAATCATTGTATCTGTTAACTGCTTACTAAGCTCCAAGCGCTCTCCTATCAATCGACACCTTATCGCGGCAGGAGAGTTTGGGTCCACCCGTGAAGCTCAAAGATATGCCCCGTGGGGCTACCCATAATGGAAAGGTCTCGGCCAAAGCGTCGGACCGAGCTGATTCACCTGTGCTGGGCGGCAGCGGCATGGAGAAGAGTCAAAGGCGGAGGATCGGGTGATCAAAATGGTGACAAAAGGCAATGGCAGAGAATCAAGTTTTTACTGCGTGGAAAAAGGCTTCCATCTTTAATAATAATAATAATAATAATAATAATAATAATAATAGTATTTGTTAAGCACTTACTATATGCCAAGCACTGTTCAAAGTAATAGAGAGGATACAAGGTGATTAAGTTGTCCCACGTGGGGCCCACAGTCTTAATCACCATTTTATAGATGAGGGAACTGAGGCCCAGAGAAGTTAAGTGACTTGCCCAAAGTCCCAGAGCTGACAAATGGCGGAGCCAGGATTAGAACCCACGACCTCTGACTCATTCATTCGATCGTATTTATTGAGCGCTTACTGTGTGCAGAGCACTGTACTAAGCGCTTGGGAAGGACAAGTCGGCAACATATAGAGACGGTCCCTACCCAACAATGGGCTCACAGTCTAGAAGGGGGAGACAGACAACAAGACAAAACACGTGGACAGGTGTCATCAGAATAAATAGAAGAAAAGCTCCCAAGCCTTTGCTCTTTCCACTAAGCCACGCGGCTTCTCTTCCAATGACTCAGAATCTGCTCATTCGTACATTGCTTTTCCTTATTTGAGAGCCTATTTTTGAAAACCCTTCGGATACACACGCCAGAACAACCTGATGACAGACCGTGGGAGGTTCTGGAAAGGGTGCATCCGTGGAGTCGCTGTGGGTCAGAAATGACTCCAAGGCATTTGAAGATGAAGGTGTGCAAGCACTGCTCTGAGCTCTGGGGTAGATACGAGATAATTAGGTTGGCCCCAATCCCAGCCCATAAGAGGCTCACGGTTTAAGATGAAGGCCTTCGGCTCAGAAAACCACTTAAATGAATCCTTCTAAATACGCCTTCTGCTAAGCAGGGAGATGAATATGCTGAGCTCTTGTCCAGGGTCACGGATTCTTTGATTTCTTCATCTCCCAAAGGGGACGTAGATGCATGCTGTGACGAGCCAACAATATTACCGCACTGAATACGCCATTCAGTGTGTAAAAGGGTCGTTTCAGTTCAAAATACAAGCTATTGACGATTAGAGTGGGAGAGCTTCTTTAGCACCTCTCTGATGCTAGATTCACACCCTCATTCATTCAGTCGGATTTACTGAGCGCATAATGTGAGCAGAACACTGTACTAAGCGCTTGGGAAAGTACAATCAACAGTGACGTTCCCCGCCCACAATGAGCTTGCAGTCTAGAGGGGGAGAGACAGACATTGGTACGGATAAATGGCTCAGTGGAAAGAGCCCGGGCTTTGGAGTCAGAGATTGGGGGTTCAAATCCCGGCTCGGCCACTTGTCAGCTGTGTGACTTTGGGCAAGTCACTTAACTTCTCTTGGCCTCAGTTACCTCATCTGTAAAATGGGGATTAAGATGGTGAGCTCCACGTGGGACAAACTGATCACCCTGTAACCTCCTCAGCGCTTACAACAGTTCTTTTAACATAGTAAGCGCTTAATAAATGCCATTATTATTACTATTATTATAAGTAAAATTACAGATACCACCACTCACACCCCATCTTCTCCCCCTTTTAGACTGTAAGCCCACTGTTGGGTAGGGACTGTCTCTATATGTTGCCAACTTGGACTTCAGAAGCGCTTAGTACAGTGCTCTGCACACAGTAAGCGCTCAATAAATACGATTGATGATGATGATGATGGTTTTGTGAGCATCAATCAATCACTCGATGGAGGGTATTATTGAGAACACGCTTCGTGCAGAGCAAAAGAGAAGTCGTGAGGGCCTCCACGGGGGCGGGGCTGGGGGCACCGGAGGTGGCAGCTTCCGTCCAAACAGTTGTGATGTTTGAAAGGTCACGGCCGTTGGGACTTGGGACCCCACCCTGCTGGAGAGTTGAAGATCCCGAAAACCACCTGGAGCCCGAGTGGCCCTGCCGCTCTCGCCGGCTTTTAGAGACTATCCTGATTTTTCACACAGTCTCCCGCCGATGATCACTTCGGAGGCGGCATTCCTCTGAACTGTAAGCTCGTGGTGGGCAGGGAACGTGTCTACTATGTTGTGTTGTACTCTTCTGGCAAAATACAACTAGGCCCAAGAAGCCTCATCGGGCCAAACTGATGTTTGGCCCCTAGTGCTGCTTGTTCAAAACTGATAGGAGCGTTTTTAATAGTGTCAATAGAAAAACGGGCTGTTCACACCTAAACAGCTTAAACCCTGTGCGCTCTAAAACAAAACAATAGCAGTAGGGCTCAAAATCAGAGTGGAGAGCAACCCAAAATGAACCGGATCTCATCTTCAGGAAGAGAAAAGGTCCCAGAATGGCCATTCAAGTGGGAGTTGCCCACGTGGGCCCGGACTCGGGCTTGCCCCCCGCGCCCCTGTTCTCTCGTGACCGTTAGCAGCGGTGGGCCCTGGACCCTTTGGGGACTCAAGGGAGTGAAGAGGGAGGAAGGCAGATTTCACCGAGTCAAGAAGGAAATCGGTGTACACACTGAGGAGCAGCTTGGCCGAGTGGATAGAGCACGGGCATGGGAGTCAGAAGTAACGGGATTCTCGCCCCGGCTCCGCCACTTGTTTGCTGGATGACCTCAGGAAAGTCATTTCCTGAATCCATGGGGATTCAGATTGTGAGCCCCACATGGGACATGAACTGTGACCACCCTGATTAGCTTGTATCTACTCCAGTGCTTAGCACAGTGCCGGGCACATAGCGCTTAAATACCATTGAAAAAAAAAATCCCACTCACGGAGTTTAGATAGGAATGGGAAGGGGGAGACGGGACGATAACTGGAAGGGGTAGAAGTGTGGGCCTATTTGAAGACAGATGGGAAGGAGGCATCAGAGAGGAAGTGGTGTAAGAAATGGCGGTCAGGAAGAGGAGAGTGGGGGAAAGTGCTTTTACACAGTGAGGAGGGATCAGAAGTGCAGAGTGGAAGGGGTGGACTTTGGAAGCAGGTAAGAGATCTCCTCTTGAGAAACAACTGAGAAGGATGGCTGAGAGTTGAAAAGAACGCACACATTTGTTAAGCGTTTACTATGCACCAAGCACCATTCTCAGCACTGGGGGAGTTCATTCATTCACTCAATCGTATTTACTGAGCGCTTACTTTGTGCTGAGCACTGTACTATGTGCTTGGGAGAGTACAACAATAAACAATACAACAATAAGCAGACATATTCCCTGCCCACGAGTCCCTGTGCCACATGGGGCTCACCATGCTAAGCGCTTAGCAGTAGCAGTAAACGCTCAATAAATATGATTGAATGAATGAAAAGGAGAAAAAGAACTGAATCCCCATTTTAATCGTTGAGGAAGCTGAGGCCCGGAGAAGTGACGTGACTTGTCCAGGCTCACGCAGCAGGCAGGCGACGGAGCGGGAATTAGAACCCAGGTCCTTTGACTCCCAAGCCAGTGCTCCTTCCACCAGGCCATGCTGCTTCTCTCGCCCGATGGTTCTCATTTTGTCAATAAAGTACGTGGCAAGGTCAGCACAGGCAAGTGGGGAGGGATGGGGGGCACCGAGGAGTCTCAGAAGGGAGCTACGGGTCTGGGAATAATAGCTGGGGAAAACGGGCCATGGGGGGAGCTGAGATGAAGACAGGACGGAGCTTGGCCAGAAGGATGAATCTCACGTGGCCAAAGGTTAGGCGGGCCCCGGATTTTTTCCAGTAGTACTCCGCTGCTCAAAAGCAGGATCTAGAATGAGACGATCTGGGGTTCGGGGTTCGAGGAGCAAGAGTCCGGAAGCAGGACAGTGGGGAGACTTTTGACTGGCGGTGTATCCTTCCTCGTGGAATTGCCTACAGTGTCGGAATTTCCAACGGGCTCTCAAGTTACAAAGTACGGAGACAGTACGTGCTATAAATAAACTCTTGAGCCTTTGGAAATAAATTCTTTCCATCACAAGCGGTCACACGATTTCAGCCTAGAGACTAATTCGCCATTATCCTTTTATCTGTCTTTGATAAATACTGTGATGAGGGCTCCCTCTGAATGCTGCTTTTGTTACTCGGCGCTGGGCTCTGCCTGTTGCCTTGAAAGTCCTTTTCAAAAGCTATTAACCCTTAAAGCCAGGAACACCAGTCCACTCCTAAACAGATCTTTCATTCAATCGTATTTACTGAGCACTTACTGTGTGCAGAGCATTGTACTAAGCACTTGGAAAGTACAATTCATCAAATCACTGGTGCTTGTGATGGAAAAGGAAACTATCGGAGAGGTCACAGACCTGTTCTGATGATGGAGCTACTGGATGAGCAGTGTTGTTGCACAGTTGAAGTAAGAGGATTTATTAAGCGGCTTACTATATGCAGAGCACTGTGTACTATTACGCGCCCGGAGAGAATACGCAGGTAGGAATTAGACCCGACCGTTAGGAGATGCGAAGGACCCATCATTCCTAGGTGTCACGGGTGCACGTCTCTTAATAATAATTGTAGCATTTGTTAAGCGCTTACAATGTGTCAAGTAATGTACCTAACGCTGGGGTGGATACAAGCAAATCGGTCCCTATCATCATCAATCGTATTTATTGAGCGCTTACTGTGTGCAGAACACTGTACTAAGCACTTGGGAAGTACAAGTTGGCAACATATAGAGACAGTCCCTACCCAACAGTGGGCTCACAGTCTAAAAGGGGGGAGACAGAGAACAAAACCAAACATACTAACAAAATAAAATAAATAGAATAGATATGTACAAGTAAAATAGAGTAACAGATCTGTACAAACATATATACATATATACAGGTGCTGTGGGGAAGGGAAGGAGGTAAGATGGGGGGGATGGAGAGGGGGACGAGGGGGAGAGGAAGGAGGGGGCTCAGTCTGGGAAGGTCTCCTGGAGGAGGTGAGCTCTCAGTAGGGCCTTGAAGGGAGGAAGAGAGCGAGCTTGGCGGATGGGCACGAAGGGCTCACAGTCTCAATCCCCATTTTCCAGATGAGGTAACTGAGGCCCAGAGAAGTGAAGTGACTTGCCCAAGGTCACATGGCAGACAAGTAGTGGAGTGGGGATTAGAACCCATGACCTTTCACCTTCCATGGCCGTGCTCCATCCCACTAGGCCATGCCGCTTCTATTGAAGAGAATGCATATAAGAAGATTACACCATGTAGGCCAGTCATTCAATTGACCATATTTATTATGTGCTTACTGTGTGCAGAGCACTGTACTAAGCGCTTAGCAAAGTACAATACAACAATAAGCAGCGACCATCCCTGCCCACGATGAGCTCAAAATCTAGAGGGACCAAATCTGGTCCAGATGGATGAAAGTGTACAGTGCCGAGCTGGCCACCTCCCCAAACGGCTGAATGCTCAACTCTGTTCTACTGGACTCTCCCTAGTGCTTAGTACACTGCTCTGCACCCAGTGAGCGCTCAACAAAAACCACTGATTGAGTGAGTGAGTGAAAAATACCAGCACCTGCTGTTCCTAGGGTCCCAGGTAAGAAACCTCCCATGCGCTCCCTCCTCTACCCAAAAAGGGGCCTCTAGGGTGGGGAGGAAGTGGGAGAAATTCAGTCTCTCACCTTGATAGCAACAGGAGCTTCTGATGCAGCACAGATAATAATAATAATAATGATGGCACTTATTAAGTGCTTACTATGTGCAAAGCACTGTTCTAAGTACTGGGGAGGCTACAGAGTGATCAGGTTGTCCCACGGAGGGCTCACAGTCAATCGCCATTTTACAGATGAGGTAACTGAGGCCCAGAGAAGTGAAGTAACTTGCCCAAAGTGACACAGTTAACAATTGGCGGAGCCGGGGTTTGAACCCACGACCTCTGACTCCAAAGCCCGGGCTCTTTTCCACTGAGCCACGCTGCTTCAGTCCTGAGCCCCACAACTCCACTGGGCTCCTCCGAGCTCCAGGGGCAACAGGGGACACTGTTCTTTACTGTCGGGAAAGCCTCCACAGCTCTCCCCGCTGGGGTCCTGGGTTTCCAAGGGACGGTTTGGGGCTATCAATGAGAGTCGTCGCGGCATTCGTTAAGCAGTTACCATTTGCCAGGCATTGTACTGAGCGCTGGGACAGATACAAGCAAATCGGCTTGGACACAATCTCAATCCCCGTTTTTACAGATGAGGTAACTGAGGCCCAGAGAAGTGACTTGCCCAAGGTCACACAGCAGACAAGAAGTGGAGTGGGGGTTAGAAACCAGGTCCTTTTGATTCCCAGGCCCATAATCTATCTACTAGGCCACGCTGCTTCTCTTCTGTATCAATCTACAGCCGGGAAAGAGGTTCTAATCCTGGCTCCGCCACGTGCCCGCTGTGTGACTTTGCCCAGGTCACTTCACTTTCCATTGTCTCCTTTTCCTCATCTGCGAAGGAGGAATTCAGTACCTTTTCTCCCTCCCATTTATATTGTGAGCCCCATGTGGGACAGGGGATGTGTCGGACCTAATTATCTCGTATCCACCCCGGCGCTTAGTACGGTGTTTGGTGTTAAGTGCGTACTGTATGCCACAATGTTTTACTACTCTTCCTGTCATTATAATTATTTCAAGATTGAGCTCCTTTGGACAGTCAGTGGACTGGTGTTTCTTGCTTTAAGGGTTAATAGCTTTTGAGAAGGACTTTCAAGGCAACGGGCAGAGCCCAACACTGAGTAACAAAAGCAGCATTCAGAGGGAGCCTTCCTCATAATATTTACTAAAGACAGACAAAAGGATAATGTTGAATTACTATCTAGAACTTCTCTGGTGATTGAAGAACCCCAGTTGCTCACTATTATTTACTATATAATTATATATACATATACGTAGATAGATAGATACACAATAAATAATTACATTCATGATCAGTGCATCCTTAGGCGTTAATAGAGTCCCTTGCTCTAAGAGCTAATCGCTTAGTAAAAGAAGTTTTGTGGCCAAAGGCATAGACCAGAACTCAACATCAAAATAATAATAATAATGGCATTTGTTAAGCGCTTACTATGTGCCAAGCACTGTTCCAAGCACTGGGGGTGGATACAAGGTCATCAGGTTGTCCCACTTGGGGCTCACAGTCTTAATCCCCATTTTCCAGATAAGGCCCAGAGAAGTGAAGTGACTTGCCCCAAGTCACACAGCTGACAAGTGGCGGAGCCGGGATTAGAACCCATGACCTCTGACTCCCAAGCCCGGGCTCTTTCCACTGAGCCATGATGACATCAATCAGCATGGCTCCTGTAAAGGAAAGTCACGGCTCGCTAGTCTGCTGGAGTTCCTTCAAGGGATCAGGAAGCACGTGGACAGAGGAGAGCCAAGAAACAACATATTTCGATTTTATTATTATTATTGCTAATAATAATAATTATGATCCTTCAAAATGCCTTTGGCAAGGGCTTTTAAAAATGAATAACCATGGGCCTGCAGGGAACGTTTTCCTAAGTTCTTATCTCTTTGCTTTGACTCTGTCCAAGAGCACGGGGCTGGGAGTCAGGGCACCTTGGTTTTAATCCTGGTTCCACGGTTTACCAGCTGTGTGGCCTTAGGCAAGTCACTTCACTGCTCTGTGCCTCAGTTTCCTCATCTGTAAAACAGGGATGAAATGCCCGTTCCCCCTCCACTTTAGAGGGTGGGCTCCGTGTGGCAACAGCATCAGGATTCCGGCTATTACAAGTGTGTCCGAGTAAGCTGCGGTGGCTTTCTTTTGAGACTAAATGGCTTTAATGCATTAGACTTTCCCAAACACTGAGTACATTGCTCCGCACACAATAGCAGCGAGGTCTAGCAGATACAGCACAGCTCTGGGAATCAGAAGGACCTGGGTTCTAATCCCAGCTTTGCCATTTGTCAGCTGTGGGACTTTGGGCAAGTCACTTCACTTCTCTGGGCCTCAGTGACCTCACCTTTAAAATGGGGATTAAGACTGTGAGCCCCACGTGGGACAACCTGATCACCTTGTATCCCCCCCAGTGCTTAGAACAGTGTTTCACACATGGTAAGCGCTTAAGAAATACCATCATTATTATTATGATTCTCTGGGCCTCAGTTACCTCATCATCATCATCATCATAATAATAACAATAATAATGATGGCATTTGTTAAAAGCTATGTGCAAAGCACTGTTCTAAGCGCTGGGGGGATACAAGGTGATCAGGTTGTCCCGCGTGGGGCTCACAGTCATCATCCCCATTTTACAGATGAGGTAACTGAGGCTCCGAGAAGTGAAGTGACTTGCCCAAGGTCACACAGCAGATGTGGCGGAGCCGGGATTCGAACCCCTGACCTCTGACTGCAAAGTCCGTGCTCTTTCCACTGAGCCATGCTCATCTGGAAAGTGGAAATTGAGACTGCGAGCCCCACATGGGACAGGGACTGTGTCCAACCCGATTTGTTTGTACCCACCCCAGCACTCAGTACAGTGCCTGGAACATAGTAAGAGCTTATTATTTTATCATTATTATTAAGCACTCAATAAACATCACCGATCGACTGCTTTTCAAGTGGCAAGTTAAGCTGGTGTACCACGAAAACCATTTTCTACTCAACGACGGGAACTAATTCAACGGGAATCATTTCAAAGTACAAGCCGATGCAACGGCAAACCTCAAACTCCTTACCCTTCCATTTTTACAGATGTAATCAAACAACTCTCCTCCCGAGACATATTCCATCACCATGAAAATATCAGATGGTGTGCTGATGACCTGGTACCTGGTGAGAAGAAACACATTTTTCAGTACAGACACAGCACCCGCCTCAAAGCCCCCAAATAACCATTTGCCTTTGCTCAGAGGGGCGTCGAGTTTTAACTGACCGGGTTACCTGCTGCTAGATGAAGAACACTGAGCCCTGGAGAAAATCAGTAAGATCCCAAAGTCGGTGACAAAACCATATGAGGTATTCTACAGCAGGGAACTGCGATCAATGGCGGTGAAAACTTAAAACTGAAACCCATCTTTCAATTGCTTTCTTTGGGCTCGAGCCGTGCAAGCAACCGTACGACTGAGATCCCCTGTCAAAGTCTGTCCATCTCAGGGCTCAGTATCAGGGCTTCAAAAATTACAGTAAAAAGGACAGAGTCCTTAGGGGACAGCTTTGGGAAAACCTGATAATTGCCTTATTATCCACAGAGCGCCTATCTCCTGCTTCCAACAAAGGGACGAAGAGGACTCCGCCCAACCCACCAACCCTGATTTACTCACTGAATGCTGATGGATCAGAAATCCCAGGGAAGGATCGGGAGGAGAGGGGTAACCAATAATAGTAATAATTACGATGCTTGTTAAACAATTACTATGTGCCAAGCACTGAGGGAGATACAAAGTCATCAGGTTGGACATAGTCCCTGTCCCGCATAGGGCTCACACTCCTATTCCTATTTTACAGATGAGGGAACTCAAACACCCAGAAGGGAAGTGACTCGTCCAAGATCGCACAGCAGACTTGCGGCAGGGTTGGGATTAGAACTCAGGTCCCTCTGACTCCCAAGCTCGTGCTCTATCCACTAGGCCACACTGCTTCTCTCGGCACTAACAAGCAGATCTAGGAAGGGGAATCCAGAGAGCTCAAGTGACGAAGTCTGGCGCTAGACTTGGAAGGACTACCAAAATAAAAGGAGTGTATCTGCTTGCCTTTCTACCGCGATCTGGGGAGGTAAACCACCAAAATGTATTTAGAGACTGAAAGCTGAGCTATCTTGGGTTATGTGGTATCTCTTATTTTAAGCTGTCCCCTAAATGACTTAGGGTCACTGGGCTTTCATCTTGGGAAATTGAAACGTCCTCTAAAAAACAACCGAGTCAAGTAATAGACACAGCGTTTTAACGAGTCCAAAAGCCTCTATAATAATAATAATGATGATGATGATGGCATTTATTAAGCGCTTACTATGTGCAAGGCACTGTTCTAAGAGCTGGGGAGGTTACAAGGTGATCAGGTTGTCCCACGGGGGGCTCACAGTCTTCATTCTCATTTTACAGAGGAGGCAACTGAGGCCCAGAGAAGTTAAGTGACTTGCCCAAAGACACACAGCCGACAAGTGGTGGAGCCAGGATTTGAACCCACGACCTCTGACTCCAAAGCCTGGGCTCTTGCCACTAAGCCATGCTGCTTCTCTATCTAAAATGGTCTGACAGTAAGAGAGCTCTTAAAGGGCAGAAAGAAGTTGGGTGGGACACTAAGGTAACTTTTAGAGGGACTCGCCCATTTTCCCCCCAAGTCTTCCCCAAGGCAGACTGGAGAGCCAATCCCGGGAGACTGGACCCACCCCCCCCCCCACCAATCCAAGCACCGGGTCGATCCCCAACTATTCCCACCCTGCCCTTCTGCCTCCCAGGCTTGGCTAGGCCTTACTGCCCTGGGCTCTCTACACAGCAAAGAACGACAGAAATCCATGCTGGGTTGGAAAACGTGATGCTGAGTGCCCACGGAGATCGGCTGAGGAGGCCCGGAAGACAGAATGGTCGCTTTCTCAAAGCACGGGGGACCGTTTTCCAGAGAACGTGCCTCTATTTTGACAAAACCCGGTACACTGTGGGGTGAGACTGCTTTGGGCAGGCGTGCCGTGTCAGCCAAGGGCTAAGTAGTGTAATGGGGTTTTTCCTTAATGCCAGGGTCACCAAGAGCAAACCCCCCCGACCCCCGACACGGCATTATGGAACAATAAATTGCGAACGGCCACGGAGAGCTCAGGCATTTGAGTCAGAAAAACCTGGATTCTAATCCCAGCTCTGCCACTTGTCTGCTGTGACCCTGGGCAGTCACTTCATTTCTCTGGGCCTCAGTGACCTCATCTGTAAAAAGGGGATTAAGACTGCAAGCCCCACGTAGGATATGGACTGGGTCCACCCTATTTGCTTGTATCCACCCCAGCGCTTAGTACAGTGCCCAGGACACAGTAAGCGCTTAACAAATGCCACAATTATTATTATTATTCAGGGCAGGGCTTATCTCTCTGTTGCCGTGGGGCGCGGAGGGGAGGTTTCTCACTGCACAACACTCTCGGGTGGCAAAGTCGTGTCCAGCATTTCACGATGAGCCTTTAGAAACGGCCCTCTCTGATGGAGCATCTGACCCGAACACGCAGTAGTCAAGAGCAGCAGGCTGGTGACATCATTTTCAAGCCCTGATCTGTGCCGTGAAAGATAAGCTACCTGCCTCACCTGTCAGCGAAGAGCTGGATAGGGTTTTCCACCCTAAACTGCATCTTTCGATACCTCAATACCTTCGATGGACAGGTGACGCATACGTTAATAAAAGGAATTAATTAAGAGCATAAGAACCGGAAAGATCTTTTTCCCCCCAAACCTGCTCATGCTTGAGACTTAAAAGGAAGGGGCTTCAACTAACTGGGCCAAATGTTTCTTGACCTTGCTTTTCAAACCCGGGACAACTGAAAAGCGGTGAGAGGGGTTGGGATTTCGCTGGGAGGGGAAGCCTGCCGAGTCAATCCATCCAGATCTTACAGTTTAATGATATGAGGGTGCCTGAAGAGCTTGAGGTTCTGAATTTCCCGGCGAATCTTGCCCACCACATCGAGGCTCCGGATCTTCTGTCGGTTCAAGATCTTCACGGCCACTTTGTGCCCGGTCAGTTCATGTTTACCAACTGTAAGAAAAACAAAACGTCATCCCATTAGGACGGAGAATTCCCGCGCCAACCGCAATGCTGCTTCCCTAAAGTACTGTCAGGGCGGTAGAATCGTGACTCGGGTTTGAGTTCACTGGGGAAAAGAAAGAACAACATTACAGATTCCACAAGAGAGGGTAGGTGCACACAGGACTGAGAGATTGTTAAAGAAACAATTCTGTTTGGCTTCCTGGTCCCACGGATTAGGGACCGACTGAAATTCAGGGTGGGGGAATAAGACCGAAGGTAACGTTTACGGCTCAAAAGGAAAACTTTTGCAGGAGGGTTTCTTCTTGCGCCAGGAGCATTCCTCAAAAAAGAGACGTCTGTCCGACTCCAAATTTTTCTCGGACCATTGTTTTGGCTTCAGATCCGAGCGGTTTGGGGGGGAACAATAACAAGAGCCTAATTATCAAAGACAAACATTTTCCTTCATCCACACTGGACGGATTGCAATTTTTTTTTTCCCGTAATAACCTGCTGTGGCCTGAAGAGAATACTGAACACTTTTGGCCGCACAGAGTACCTTCAACATTTACCTACTACTACTTACTACTGACTTTGGACTACTGACTACTGTCTCCCCCTTTTAGACTGTGAGCCCACTGTTGGGTAGGGACTGTCTCTATATGTTGCCAACTTGTACTTCCCAAGCGCTTAGTACAGTGCTCTGCACACAGTAAGTGCTCAATAAATACGATTGATGATGATGATGATGAGTGAGAACTAGTGGAAAGAAGCGGGGCCTGTGTTCTAATCCCAGCCCTGTCGTCTGCCTGTTCTGTGGCGAATCGGGTCACTTCTCTGTACCTCAGTTTCCTCATCTGTAAAATGGGGATTAAACACCTGTTCTCGCACTCCTCTAGACTGTGAGCCCCATGTGGGACAGGGACTGTGCCTGACCTGATTAACCCGAATCTACCCCAGAGCTTAGTACAGTGCTTGGCACATAGTAAACACTGAAATACCAAAATTATTATTTCGTGGGTCTTGGAAGACTAGCTCTGTGACACATTTCCAAAGGGAAAGCTACGTATATCGGAAATTTCCTCCGAGGCAGTCAGTACTCTTTACCACACTATCCTTTTCCCCAGTGCCCACAGAGAAACAATAATAGCCACCATTGCACAAGGCAGGCAAAAAGTAGCCATAAAATGCTCAACATTTATTAAAACTGAAGCATTTTAAAATGTCGCACACATCTCCAACTCTATCCCCCCGTTTTGGGGGACACCCCAAAGAACCAATCTTGTATACACTGCAGATCACCTAATTGCTAAAACTCTATTTAGACTTCTAAAAGGGAATGCTTGCAATCTAACCTGCAGAGCCGCCCTCCTTTGACTTCCCCAAACTTTGATCTACCACGTACTTTCTCACTCTGTGGACGGAATGGATTAAACATTCTCTGCCCAAAAGTCCGTCATTTGAAAAAGTTCTGCCCAGGCCCTCTGTCTAATAGCAAGGTAAGAGCAGAGTAAGAACTTGGTCTTTACTTTCTTCAGAGGACACTGTCTGTTTCCCCGGCTTGACTGTTAAGCTCCTGAAGGGCAGGGATCATTCATTCAATCATATTTATTGAGCGCTTACTGTGTGCACAGCACCGTACTAAGCGCTCGGGAAGTATAAGTCGGCAACATATGGAGACGGTCCCTACCCAACAATGGGCTCACAGTCTAGAATGTCTACCAATTCTGCTGAACTGTACTCTCCAGAGCACTTAGTTCAATGCTCTGCACACGGTAAGCGCTCAATAAACACCATTAACTGATTGATGGGTTTTTAAAAAATGGTATTTGTGAATAATAAAGAAATAATGATGGCGTTTATTAAGCGCTTACTATGTGCAAAGCACTGTTCTGAGCGCTGGGGAGGTTAAAAGGAGATCAGGTTGCCCCACGGGGGGCTCACAGTCTTAATCCCCGCTTCACAGATGAGGGAACTGAGGCCCAGAGAAGTGAAGTGAAGTGAAGCCCAAAGTCACACAGCTGACAACTGGCAGAGGCAGGATTTGAACCCATGACCCCTGGCTCCAAAGCCCGGGCTCTTTCCACTGAGCCACGCTGCTTCTCTAAGTGAAGCACTTCTTATTCATTCATTCATTCAACGGTATTTATTGAGCGCTTACTGTGTGCAGAGCACTGTACTAAACTCTTGGGAAGTACAAGTTGGCAACATATACAGACGGCCCCTACCCAACAGCGGGCTCACAGTCTAGAAGGGGAAGACAGACAACAAAACTTCTTATGTTGTGGGCAGGGAATGGGTCTGTTACGCTGTTCTGCTGTACTCTCCCAAGCACTTTCCAAGCGTTTAGTACAGTGCGCGGCACCCAGTAAGCGCTCAATAGGATTGAATGAATGAACCTGGCAGAGTGCCGTGCACACAGCGAGCGCTCAAGACATACGACTGATGGGTTGATTGTCGGGCACGGTACTAAGCGCTGGGGCAGATCAAGCTAATCAGGTTGGCCGCAGTCCCTGTCCCTCAAGGCGCTACCAGTCTCAATGCCCATTTTACAGACGAGGTAACAGAGGCCCAGAGAAGCCAAGTGACTTGCCCAAGGTCACCCAGTAGACCTTGGTGGAGCTGGGATTAGAATCCGGGTCCTTCCGACTCCCAGGCCTGTGGATAGAGCACAGTTGTTTCTCTGCACTGAGGCATATACAGTTGTAATAATCATCGTGCTTCATGTCATGTGCTTCTCCCTCTGCCCACCCGCCAAGCTAGCTCTCTTCCTCCCTTCAAGGCCCTGCTGAGAGCTCACCTCCTCCAGGAGGCCTTCCAGACTGAGCCCCTTCCTTCCTCTCCCCCTCATCCCCCCTCCATCCCCCCATCTTACCTCCTTCCCTTCCCCACAGCACCTGTATACATGTATATATGTTTGTACATATGTATTACTCTATTTATTTATTTTACTTGTACATATCTATTCTATTTATTTTATTTTGTTAGTATGTTTGGTTTTGTTCTCTGTCTCCCCCTTTTAGACTGTGAGCCCACTGTTGGGTAGAGACTGTCTCTATATGTTGCCAATTTGTACTTCCCAAGCGCTTAGTACAGTGCTCTGCACATAGTAAGCGCTCAATAAATACGATTGATGATGATGATGATGTCAAGCAGCCGCTGCCCTGGGGAAACACCAACTTCTCACTTGGCCTTGGATTCCGAGTTCATCCCGGCTGCCGGATGGGAATCACTTGGTCCTGCGAGTAGCCATTCATCTATCGTCCTTCCCCGGGGCAAACAATAATTTATGCCGGGTGCGTCGGAAAGAATACAGACTTTGTTAGTTTTTCTATCTGCCTATCTTCTCAGAGAGGCCACGATGCTGCAAAATTGGAGCGGACTGGTCATTTTTCTTTGTGCAGTACATATTTACCAGGCTGGGTCATTGATGCTTTCACATGGTGGTGAGGTCAATTTCAAGTTTTGTGATTGCTTGAGGGAATACCAAACGGATGAGCTTCGGGGCGTGGGTTACATTTGGCTCTTGCCGCTTTCTTGTCTATGACAGCAGTTTATTCACAAGTGACTACAGGAAAAAGATTTTCAGAGTAGGGCTCTGGCTTTCCTTATATACTTCTCCTGGGGAGACCCAGGGTATAGTGGAGAGCAAGGATTTGGGTGGGAAATCGGGAGATCTGGGCTCGAGACCCGGCTCAGTCAGTGGCCTACCATGTGTGACCTTGGGAAAGTCATTTCACCTCTCAGGCCCTCAGTCTCTTCACCAAAAAATGGGGATAAGATAGACGGAGAGCTCTATGGGAGCCGGGGATTCGGTCCGACTCACAACCTTATATCTACAGCAGTGCTTAGGACAAGGTAGGCGCTTAATAAATGCCTATTCTTCATCATCATCATCATCAATCGTATTTATTGAGCGCTTACTATGTGCAGAGCACTGTACTAAGCGCGTGGGAAGTACAAATTGGCAACACATAGAGACAATCCCTACCCAACAATGGGCTCACAGTCTAAAAGACTTCTCAGCATTTCTTCTCATCTTCTCAGCATTTGGCCTGAACTGAGGGAGTCTGGCCTGACATTTGTTAATGAAGAATATGTGTACGTTCTAGAGGCAGAAGCAATGGGTATACTTTAAAAAAAAAAATCAAAAGTAAACAAAGTTTAGTATTGCGGAAAGGCGATAGAAAAACGACGCTATTGGCAGCGCAACAAAAACTTTGTTGTGTTGGCACAGCTGAATCAACCAGAAAGCTGAAGGCGAAGCTCAAAAATCGGCTCTCAAATAAGGAAAAGCAATGTACGAATGAGGAAAGTCTGAGTCACCAGAAGCCAACTTGTACTTCCCAAGCGCTTAGTACAGTGCTCTGCACACAGAAAGCGCTCAGTAAACACGATTGAATGAATGAATGAATGAATGAAAGAGAAGCAGCATGGCTTAGTGGAAAGAGCACGGGCTTGGGAGTGAGAGGACATGGGTTCTAATCCCGTCTCTGCCACATGTCTGCTGTGTGACCTAGGACAAACCACTTAACTTCTCTGGGCCTCAGTTACCTCAGCTGTAAAATGGGGATTAAGATGTGAGCCCCTCATGGGACAACCTGATCACCTTGCATCTACTCCAGTGGTTAGAACAGTGCTTGGCACATAGTAAGCGCTTAACAAATACCATCATCATCATCATCAACTGAGAAATGCCAGAGCTGTGGGTGGCAAGACTTTCCTGTGAAGGAGCTACTTGGTGCAGGGGACAGATTAGGGCGGTGAAGAAGAGAAGCAGCTTGGCTCAGTGGAAAGAGCCCGGGCTTTGGAGTCAGAGGTCATGGGTTCTAATCCCGGCTCCACCACTTGTCAGCTGTGTGACTTTGGGCAAGTCACTTAACTTCTCTGTGCCTCAGTTCCCTCAACTGTAAAATGGGGATGAAGACTGTGAGCCCCTCGTGGGACAACCTGATCACCTTGGAACCTCCCCAGTGTTTAGAACAGTGCTTTCCACATAGTAAGCGCTTAATAAATGCCATCATTCAGCGCTTAGAACAGTGCTTTACACACAGTAAGCACTCAATAAATGCCATTATTATTATTATTATTTGGAATCAGAGGTCATGGGTTCTAATCCCGGCTCTACCACTTGTCAGCTGTGTGACTTTGGGCAAGTCACAACTTCTCTGTGCCTCAGTTCCCTCATCTGTAAAATGGGGATGAAGACTGTGAGCCCCCTGTGGGACAACCTGATCACCTTGGAACCTCCCAGCGCTTAGAACAGTGCTTTGCACATAGTAGGCTCTTAATAAATGCCATAAAAAAAAGATCACAAAAGAAGAGGAGAGACCAAGGCCTTTGCCTCTGGGAAATTGTAATTGACGCGGAGCTGGGGTTTGTGGCAGCTATCGTAATGCCTCTGTGCTTGGTTCAGTGCCTGGCACGCAGTAAGCGCTTAACACCATTATTATTATTATTGTTATTATTATTAATTGAATGCTCCGGCCTCAAACAACTGGTGGGGAGGAGGGAGGGGAGGGGGAAGGGAGAGGCTGAGTCACAAGCTATCTCCACCCCGATCTGAGAACGTGGTGTGCTACGGCCGAGGATGGGCCGGACGGGGCTGGGCGCCGGGGGGTGGAGGGCAGAGCAAGATTTGGCCAGCGTCAGCCCCCAGCAGTCCAGCCCCTAAGTTCAATATTATTTCTAGACGGTGAGCCCGTTGTTCGGTAGGGACCGCCTCTATATGTTGCCCTCCCTCTGCCCATCCACCAAGCTAGCTCTCTTCCTCCCTTCAAGGCCCTACTGAGAGCTCACCTCCTCCAGGAGGCCTTCCGAGACTGAGCCCCTTCCTTCCTCTCCCCCTCGCCCCCCTCTCCATCCCCCCCATCTTACCTCCTTCCCTTCCCCACAGCACCTGTATATATGTATATATGTTTGTACATATTTATTACTCTATTTATTTATTTATTTTATGTGTACATATCTATTCTATTTATTTTATTTTGTTAGTATGTTTGGTCTTGTTCTCTGTCTCCCCCTTCTAGACTGTGAGCCCACTGTTGGGTTGGGACTGTCTCTATATGTTGCCAATTTGTACTTCCCAAGTGCTTAGTACAGTGCTCTGCACATAGTAAGCGCTCAATAAATACAATTGATGATGATGATATGTTGCCGACCTGTACTTCCCAAGCGCTTAGTACAGTGCTCTGCACACAGTAAGTGCTCAATAAATACGATTGAGTGACTGAATAAATGAATTTCTCCTGGTCTGCGAGCTCCTTGGAGGCAGGGAATGTGATTATCAACTCTACCGTAGTGCTCTCTCCCAAATGCCTAGTGCACAACAAGTGCTCAGTAAAGATCACTGAATCACCCTGTCCCAAGCCTTGCCTTCCAACCCAAAAAGTTCGGCTGAAACTTCCAAGTACTTACAATCACATATTCTCTTTCTGTCTGTCTCAGTGTCTCTCTCATGCACACACTCCCGCACACACATTCACTCTCACAAATTCTCCGTCTCACTCACTCTCAGCCTCAACTCCGGCTCATCATCAATCGTACTTATTGAGCGCTTACTGTGTGCAGAGCACTGGACTAAGCGCTTGGGAAGTACAATTCGGCAACATACAGAGACAGTCCCTACCCGACAGTGGTCTAAAAGGGGGAGACAGAGAACAAAACCAAACATACTAACAAAATAAAATAAATAGAATAGATATGTACAAGTAAAATAAATAGATAAATAAATATATACATATATACAGGTGCTGTGGGGAAGGGAAGGAGGTAAGATGGGGGGGATGGAGAGGGGGACGAGGGGGAGAGGAAGGGAGGGGCTCAGCCTGGGAAGGCCTCCTGGAGGAGGTGAGCTCTCAGTAGGGCTCATTCTCAAGAGCTTCGCTCGCTCAGTTTGGCTTAATTCCGGCCAACCTTCCGCCTCTCTCCTACTCTGCCACTTTCACCTCCAGCAGTTAAGCCTTGGTCCACAGGCCAAAGTCCTCTTCCTCCGCACAGCTTGACCGCTCTGGGACCTGGAGCCAATAACCTAGAGCACACGTTTACCCGCGTACACGATTTACACCCTCTCAAGAGCTCATGACAAAACAACCAGAGGAATTCCAGTAAACAAGAATGTTTCCTGATATCCCCTCAATGATATTCACGTTGTCTCCCGACCGGTGCTTGTTCTGCAGGGAAGAGACACGTTTTCAGTCCAGCGAAAGAACTTGGCGAGTTACGGCTTTTCCCTCCCAGTTGACAGTAACAACAAACACACTTGAGAGAGGCAGTGTGGCTCAGTGGAAAGAGCCCGGGCTTTGGAGTCTGAGGTCATGGGTTCGAATCCCGGCTCCGCCACTTGTCAGCTGGGTGCCTTTGGGCAAGTCACTTAACTTCTCTGTGTCTCAGTTCCCTCATCTGGAAAATGAGGATTAAGAGTGTGAGCCCCACGTGGGACAACCTGATCACCTTGTAAACTCTCCGGCGCTTAGAACAGTGCTTTGCACATAGGAAGCGCTTAATAAATGCCATCATCATCATCATCATCATCACACCTGGTCCTAATGAGATGGAAAGACTATCAACAGCCACGAGGCTATCACCCAACCATCAACCCGAGCTCAGGATGCAATCTCTTGAAGTTCAGGCCTAGAGGACCACATGTCAATCCACTGAGCGACTGTATTTACTGAATGCCTGTGTGCAGAGCACTTTTTTTATGGTATTTATTAAGCGCTTACTGCGTGCCAGCCATTGCAGCGTGGCTCAGTGGAAACAGTGCGGGCTTGGGAGTCAGAGGTCATGGGTTCTAATCTGTGTGACTCTGGGCAAGTCACTTCACTTCTCTGTGCCTCAGTTACCTCATCTGTAAAATGGGATTAAGACTGTGAGCCCCTCGTGGGACAACCTGATCACCTTGTATCTCCCCCAGCGATTAGAACAGTGCTTGGCACATAGTAAGTGCTTAACAACCACCAAAATTATTATTATTATTACTAAGCACTGAAGTAGATAAACGATAACCAGGTTGGATACAGTCCATGTCCCACAAGGGGCTCACAGAGGGGCTCCCCATTTTACAGATGAGGTAACTGAGGCACAGAGACTTGTCCAAAGTCACACAGCAGACGTGTGGCAGAGATGGGATTAAAACCCACATCCTCTAACTCCCAGGCCTGGGCTCTACCCACTAGACCACTCTGCTTTTCGGTAGTTAGTGCTTGGGGGAATAGAGTTAAGTACGTAGACCCCTGTCTTTTAAGAGCTCACAATCTAAAAGGGAAGTCAGACAATGAAATCAACCCTGTCTTAAAAACTATAACAATACAAGGAAAACATTCCACCCTCAAATAAAAAAAAAACCGACCCATCAAAAATAGTAAAAAGGATTCCAAACGTGTCAGTAAGCGGCTTAATAAAGCAATCGCTTAACAGAAATATTTATGGGGAAAAGCAAAAGAAGGAACCGCACTCAACTCCAAACAAACCCACCTGGGCTTTAGAGACTTCTTCCTTAACCTACATACAATACTGGTGACCTCAAAAAAAAAAAGAAAAAAAAGGTTTGACTTCCAGAGATAAACGTCCCCCCAAGGAAGTCTCCTAATAATGACCACCAGTTATGATTTCCTTCCTTTGTGGCATAACATTTATCTAAAACAGCAGTTATCTAAGACCAACATCCTTTGGAGGCAAAGTCTCAATGCCACCGAAATTTCCACTCTCTCAACTCAAAATTCAAATATAAATTGTAAAAACACATATAGGATAGGGAGGGTATTTTCTTTCTAACCAAAACACTTCCTTCTTTTATGGCATTTGTTAAGCGCTTACTATGTGCCAGGCACTGTACTAAAGGCTGAGGTAGATACAAGAACAGTGTAAGCGCACATTGTAAGCGCTTAACAAATGCCATCATCAATATTATTATTATTATTATTATACAAGCTAATTGGGTTGGACATAGTCCACGTCCCACAGGGGGCTAACACTCTTAATCCTCATTTTACCAACGAGGTAACTGAGGACAAGAGAAGTGAGGTGACTTGCCCAAGGTCACCCAGCAGACAAGTGGTAGAGTCGGAATTAGAACCCGGATCCTTTTGACTCCCAGGGCCGTGCTCTATTCATGAGGCCACACTGCTTCTCTGCACTTCCTTTGCATGCCCACACATGATTATAAAATAACCGGCTGTATTAAGCGGCTGTTACACCTTGCTGGGCACTGGGGTAGATTCAGGAGACTCGGACCTGGGAAGTTACCAAAACCCGAGATGCTTTCCAGGGTCTCGGCTGAATATTCTCACACAACTGTAAGTGCGTTACAGATGTAGAAGCGGTGCGGAAATCAATCTGCGTGACTAGAAATGGCAGCAGTACTGTTTATTCAGCATCCTCTGGGTTCAATGCAAGGCACTAATTGCACGGGAATTAGAAAAGAGAGAAGTCACGTGATTTATTTATACTGAAGTCTGTCTCACTCCACTCCCCCAATTGTAAGCTCAATGTGGGCAGGGAATGTGTCTGTTTATTGATGCACTGTACTTTCCCAAGCGCTTAATACAGTGCTCTACACACAGTAAGCGCTCGATAAATACGATCGAGCGAATGAATCCCTGCGCCTGAAGAGCGGTGGGGCCGAGTGAGACGAGCACAGGTCTGGGAGCGAGAGCATGTGGGTCCTAATCCCAGGCTCTGTCATTTATCTGCTGTGTGATCTTGGGCAAGTCACTACACTACTCTGGGCCTCAGTTCCCTCGTCTGGAAAATGGGGATTAAACACCCGTTCCCTTACCTCCTTGAAGCATTAGGTGTCCACCCTATTTAGTCTTTACCCCATGTTTAATACAGTGTTTGGCACATAGTAAGCGCTTCATCAGTCAAGCAGATTTATTGAGCACTTACTGTGTGCAAACCACTGTACTAAGTGCTCGGGACTATATATGATATAACAGTGTTGGTAAACAGGCTCCCCGCCCACAAGGAGCCCATAGTCTAGAGGAGGAGACAGCATACATTAACGTATATAAATTAGGGATCTGCACATTACTGCTGGGGGATTTAAGAGTTGGGTGAATAAAGGATGCAAACCCAAGCTTAGCAAATACCACGATCATTATTATCAATACCATTAAGAAGGAGTTTTCACTCAAATGGGGTAGAGGCATTAAAAGATTTAAGAGTAAATTAAAGTAACTGAAGAAACGTACGCACTGGGGAGAGGTATAAATAAGTTCATAAGTGCCGGAAGTAACGGGCGGGTTTGTCCAAATTAATGTGGGAAGGCTTGTTGGAGGAGGTGGGGTTTCAGGAGGGTTTTGGATACGGGGGTGGCAGGGAATGTGTCCAACTCTGTTGTATCGGTACTCTGCCATACGCTTAGTACAGAGCTCTGCACAGAATAAGAGCTCAATAAATACCATTGATGGACTGATTGATTAGGGAGAGCTCTGGTCTTTTGGACTTGGGGGAAGGGAAGGAGGGAGGGCGTTCCAGGCCAGAGGAACAGCTTGGACAATGGAATGGCGCCCTTAACAAATACCATAATTATTATTATTATTATTATTACAGCTGGCTAGAGAGAGGACTATAGAGAACAAGCACTACCATCCTTCCCGTCTCACAAGCCCGCAACCTTGGTGTCATCCTCGACTCCGCTCTCTCGTTCACCCCTCACATCCGATCCGTCACCAAAACCTGCCGGTCTCACCTCCGCAACATCGCCAAGATCCGCCCTTTCCTCTCCATCCAAACCGCTACCCTGCTGGTTCAATCTCTCATGCTATCCTGACTGGACTACTGCATCAGCCTCCTCTCTGATCTCCCATCCCCTTGTCTCTCCCCACTTCAATCTATATTTCACGCTGCTGCCCGGATCACCTTTGTGCAGAAACGCTCTGGGCATATTACTCCCCTCCTCAAAAATCTCCAGTGGCTACCAATCAACCTACGCATCAGGCAGAAACTCCTCACCCTGGGCTTCAAGGCTGTCCATCCCTTCGCCCCCTCCTACCTCACCTCCCTTCTTTCCTTCTCCAGCCCAGCCCGCACCCTTCGCTCCTCTGCCACTAACCTCCTCACTGGGCCTCGTTCTCGCCCATCCCGCCGTCGACCCCCGGCCCACGTCCTCCCCCGGGCCTGAAATGCCCTCCCTCCGCCCATCCGCCAAGCTCGCTCTCTTCCTCCCTTCAAAGTTCTACTGAGAGCTCACCTCCTCCAGGAAGCCTTTCCAGACTGAGCCCCCTCCTTCCTCTCCCCCTCCCCATCCCCCCCGCTCTACCTCCTTCTCCTCCCCACAGCACCTGTATATATGTTTGTACAGATTGATTACTCTATTTTACTTGTACATATTTACTATCCTATTTATTTTGCTTTGTTAATATGTTTTGTTTTGTTGTCTGTCTCCCCCTTCTAGACTGTGAGCCCGTTGTTGGGTAGGGACCGTCTCTATGTGTTGCCAACCTGTACTTCCCAAGTGCTTAGTACAGTGCTCTGCACACAGAAAGCGCTCAATAAATACGATTGAATGAATGAATGAACAGCTTGTACCTACCCCCGAGCTTAGAACAGTGCTTGGAGCATAGTAAGAGCTTACTAAATGCTATCGTTAATGAATTGATTCCTCCTGGGAACTTTGGGCCTTGCCGGGTTCTGGGCAGGGAAAGCCCCCGGACAAGAAACCCACTCTTCCCACACCCTGATCGGTGCCCACCTTCGTGGTAATCGGCTTCAAAAACAAGGGCAAAGCAAGGCTACGGAAAATTTCTCAGCGGCCGATTTTAAGGAATGGCCCTTTTTTTGAGACCCACAATAAGGGTTGAATGCCATACCACTGCCTTAACAGTCGAGATGCCGCTTTTGGCTCAAAAAGTGACATCCTAAAAAGAGATTTATTTATTTTTTTTGGCCACCCTGGGCAGCTCCGGGCTAAACCGCACCATGAGTTCGCAGAGGAGATACTGCCGTTGCCTCTGTACATCCGTAATAAGATCCGCCCAAGTCTTCCAACCTCAGATCTAATTCAAAAACGCCTTAACAACTAACCGGTACCCCAACCCTCCCAGCTGAAACCGCACCTCTTCTCATTCCCCGATTCATTCCTGCCCAAGCAGATTCCTGACACACTTCACGATGAAACCTTTGAGCAGGGAGAAAAGGTGAATATTAGCTCAACTTCCTGGCTGTGACTTATCACCTGGCTCACAAGACCCCATACTCCACTCTCCTGTCCATCCACTCGCTTGGCTTCAGATCCGCTCGACTGATATAAAAAAAAACCGAGCTGTCTCCTCTACCTAGCTCGCCCTAAATCTCCCGGTGAGATCCGTATCTGAGGCTGATGCTGGCATTAACCCAGCTACGGTAAAGAAAAATCACAATTGATGATATGTACACTTTTGTTCTCGGGCATTTCTTCCAAGTGCCGATAAGCCGTTCACAAACGGGGATGTGAATTCCCCTCGGCAGAGCCAAACAAACCCGCTCAAAGTTTTGTTATCTGGCACTGTACCGGGACTGAAGCGTTGCTTAGTCACCACCGATTAAAAAACTGTAACTTCAAAATCGGTCTCAGGCATGAATTACCGACCTAGGACACGCTCACCCTAATGTGTTGTCGTCCCACACTGACGTTTGCGGATTTTACCCCGCAGTATCCAACTGGTCTCTTACAAGTGGTTTGAAACATTATCTCCCTTTGAGTTACAGCAATTTTCCAGGTCTCTGACTCAGCAGGGCCACAAGAAGGGAGGTTTTTCTCGCTAGCCTCCAGATGACCATCGGAAAATTCTGTGGATTTAGCCCACGGCAGCCCAACGTGTAGGTTTTTCAGGCAAATTTCCTCAAACCACTTGTAATATGTAAAATGAACAGAATAGATTATTGTTGAGGTATGGCCTCCTCAAAAAAAAAAAAAAAAGCTCTTGAACAATTAAGGTTTTCCTGAACTCCAGCAATACCAAATACTTTGGAAAAATGAAATAAACGTATAAGTTGTGCAGAATCACACACCTTGGGGCAGAAAGAGTGTCCGGAGTTAGTGAACATGGTCAGATCTTTAATTATAAGGATGATATGCAGTTTTTCCCGTGAAAACAACGTGCTTCTAGTTTAAAAAAAAATAAAAACTTGAACATATGACTATCCTTCCTACCATCATCATCATCAATCGTATTTATTGAGTGCTTACTGTGTGCAGAGCACTGTACTAAGCGCTTGGGAAGTACAAATTGGCAACATATAGGGACAGTCCCTACCCAACAGTGGGCTCACAGTCTAAAAGACTGATACCAACATGATAGTAACCCAAAAACATTGCTGGGGTTAACAGATCATCACCGTCACCATCCATGGTATTTACTGAGCACTGAAGAGAAAAAGCGTGGCTCAGTGGACAGAGCCCAGGCTTGGGAGTCAGAGGTTGTGGGTTCTAATCCCGGCTCTGCCACTTGTCAGCTGTGTGACTTTGGGCAAGTCACTTCACTGGGCCTCAGTGACCTCATCTGTAAAATGGGGATTAAGACTGTGAGCGGCACATGGGACAACCTGATTGCCTGGTGTCTACCCCAGTGTTTAGAACAGTGCTTGGCACATAGTAAGCACTTAAATGCCATCATGATTATTATTATAAATTACATCTGTAAAATGGAGATTAAGACTGTGAGCCCCAGGTGGGACAACCTGATTACCTTGTATTTACCCTCAGCGTTTAGAACAGTGTGAGCCCCTTCTAGACTGTGAGCCCGCTGTTGGGTAGGGACCATCTCTATCTGTTGCCAACTTGTACTTCCCAAGCGCTTAGTACAGTGCTCTGCACACAGTAAGCGCTCAATCAATACGATTGAATGAATGAATGAGTGAACAAAATATCATCATTATTATTAAGAAACTGTGAGCTCGATATGGGCTCGATATACTGTACTCTCCCAAGCACTTACTACAGTGCTTTGCACCCAGTAAGTGCTCAGTATGACTGAGTGAATGAATGAGCACTTATACTAAGCGCTTGGGAGAATACAACAGAGTTGGTAAGCTCTCTCCCTGCCCGCGACGGGCTTACCGTCAAGAGGACTGTACATCCAGAAGGAGTGGTGGAGTCAATATGGCCGAGAGGAAAAAGCCCAGGGCGGGCAATCAGTAGCTGGGGGTCCTACTCTTATGCCATCGGTTCTCTCAGCGTGGCGTGGCATAGGGGCCAGGGCAGAGAAGCAGCGTGGCTCAGTGGAAAGAGCACGGGCTTTGGAGTCAGAGGTCATGGGTTCAAATCCCAGCTCTGCCAATTGTCAGCTGTGTGACTATGAGCAAGTCGCTTAACTTCTCGGTGCCTCAGTTCCCTCTTCTGTCAAACAGGGACTGAGACGGCAAGCCCCACGTGGGAGGGGGACTGTGTCCCACTCGACTGGCCTATATCCATCCCAGCACTTAGTACAGTGCCTGTCGCACAGTAAGCGCTCAAGTACCATCGTTATTATTATTATTATTATGGAGATAAATTCCTGTCACTGCTTACCTCCCCAGGATGAGGTGAGGACAGAATGAGAGGGATGATGTGAAAGACAGTTAAAAAAGAGAAAACCCTTACATAAATATAAGGAATGCAATATTCTTCAGCACACTGAATCTGTAAACTCCTAGAGGGAAGGAACTGGGTCTTTCACCACCCTAAAATTTCCCCAGGTGCCAGTTCAGGGCTCCTTCTTCCCCCGGAAAACGATTAACTGAGGATCTTGGAAGACGCTGAGATACCCGCCACCCTCACCGCCATCCTCCCCATCTCTCAAGTCTGCCACCTTGATATTACACTTGACTTCTCCAGTCCTGCATCCTCCCCACCTCTCAAGTCTGCCACCTTGATATTAAACTTGACTTCTCCAGTCCTGCTGGCTCTTCCCCCACGCCAGTTTCCAAATCTGCCCCATCCTCTAACATGCCGGCAACCACCACACCGGTCCAGGCACCGTGTCAGAAGCCAACCCGACTCCTGCATCACCCTCTTGGCTCACTTCCCCGCTGCCAGTCTCTCCCTTCTCCGGTCCACAGCTCGCTCCGCTTGCCGTTTGTGTTGTCTTCCTCCAACACCGCGCTGTGCGCATCACCTCAAAACCCTCCGGTCCTCGCGGCATTTTAGACAGTCATTCCACGATCCCCTCTTTTTTTAATGGTCTCCGTTAAGCACTTACTTCTACGGGCCAGGCCCTGAGCTATGCGCTGGAGTAGAGGCGGGACAATCGGGTTGGATCCAGTCTGTGTCTCCCATGGGGCTCAGAGTCTTAATTCCCACGGAGGGAACTGAGGCACAGGGAAGTAAAGTGACTCACCCATGGTCACAGAGCAGATGAGGGGTGGAGCCGGGATTAGAACTCGGGTCCTCTTTGCTTCCACTCCACCCCAGCTCTGATGCTTCCTTCCTCTGAAACCGGTCTACTCCCTGGGCCTTCTTCTCCTCTCCCGCGGGGACCCTCTGGCCCCACGCTCTACCCTTCCCCTTCCTCATCCGGCAGGCCACCGTTCTCCCCGTCGTCAAAGCCGACCTCCAGATCTGCCCTAAGTCCTTTTTCATTGCCCCAGACACCTCCCCACAAACACGGTGCCCTAGCGCTCAGTACAATGCCTGGAACATAGTAAGCACTTTTACAAAAATACCATTATTATTGTTAATAAAAACGATTGACTGAACTACCATCTCAACCCATTCTCACCACCTAAGCACACGGGTACTCATCCCCACTCCCTTACTCAAAACACGCTTTCCAGGGACCTTCTTTATACACCTCTACACTCTATTACTTTCTCCTACCAAATTTACATTGCTGCACCGTAACTAATTTCCACGGGGACAGAGATCAAATCTACTCCTTCTTTTATAATAATAATAATGGCATTTGTTAAGCGCTTACTATGTGCAAAGCACTGTTCTGCCCTCCCAGCCCCTCAGAAGCATGCTGTGCACGCCACAGGCGTTCGATAAGTACTCTGGTCAGTAATGCGGGGCCATGCTGTGTGACCCTGGCCAAGTCACTTCACTTCTCTAGGCCTCAGTTCCCTCATCTGTAAAACGGGGATTGAGACTATGAGCCCCAGGTGGGACAGGGACTGGGTCCAACCCGATTTGCTTGTACCCACCCCAGCGCTTAGTACAGTGCCAGAGACATAGTACTCGCTGAGCAAATACCACTATCATTATTATTGTTATCATTATTCTGAAATTAGAAAGAAAATGCTGTGCATTCTTCCTTATTTTTCAGATGAAGACTCCAGTCTTTTCTAGTTGTCATGTTGAGCCTATCCTTTGGCGGTTGATCATAAAAGAAAGCTAATACACCCCATTTCGGACAGGGACTCTGACAATTTTGACCCGTCTACATGTTTTGTTTTGTTGTCTGTCTCCCCCTTCTAGACTGTGAGCCCACTGCTGGGTAGGGACCGTCTCTATATGTTGCCAACCTGTACTTCTCAAGCGCTTAGTAGAGTGCTCTGCACACAGTAAGCACTCAATACAATTGAATGAATGAATGAATACTACCGCTGATTGAACAGATACACATCATAAGTATATTTCTAGCAAACGAAACAAGTTTAATGCACAAAGTTAACCATGACGGTTCATACCCGCGTGGAAGGGGCCGGTATTCCCCCTTGGGCTGGAGGGCCACCGCAGTGTAGACCAACTACCACTGACTCTCCCCCGTTCAAAGCTTTATAGAAGGCACATCTCCTCCAAGGGGCCTCCCGGATTAAGTCGGCCTTTCCTCTTCTCCCGTTCCCTTCATTCACCCCCTCCTGCCGCACGGCACTCACGTCCATATCCGTAATTTGTTTGTTTCTACCGATGTCCGCCTCCCCCTCTAGACCGTCAGCTCACTGTGGGCAGGGACTGTCCCTGCCCGGTGCATTGTGTTGTACTCTCCCCAGGGCTTACTACAGTGCTCCGCACCCAGTACTAAGTGCTCAATAAATAGGATGGTTGGATCGATGGACTGACTGGATCTGGAGAGGCTCACGCTGCAGACTGGGCATTATCCTGAGGTGGGAAAGGGGCGTTATCCTGCCGGCTGGCATGCATCTTTTGGCAGGTCAGAGTAGATGGGCAACAGCAAATGGAGAGGCCTGGGGGAGGGTGGGGGGGGGGGGAGAGAGGGAAGGGGGGAAGGTGGGGGGAAGGGAGGGGGGAAGGGAAGAGGGAAGGGAAGGGGGAAGGGAAGAGGGAAGGGAAGGGGGAAGGGAAGGGGGAAGGGAAGGGGGAAGGAAAGGGGAAGGGAAGGGGGAAGGGAAGGGGAAGGGAAGGGGGAAGGAAAGGGGGAAGGGAAGGGGGAAGGAAAGGGGGAAGGAAAGGGGGAAGGGAAGGGGGAAGGGGGAGGGAAGGGAAGAGGGAAGGGAAGAGAAGAGGGGAGGGAAGGGAAGAGGGAAGGGAAGAGGGAAGGGAAGAGGGAAGGGGGAAGGGAAGGGGGAAGGGAAGGGGGAAGGGAAGGGGGAAGGGAAGAGGGAAGGGAAGAGGGAAGGGAAGAGGGAAGGGAAGAAGGAAGGGAAGAGGGAAGGGGGAAGGGAAGAGGGAAGGGAAAAGGGGAGGGAAAGGAAGAGAGAAGAGGGAAGAGGGAAGGGAAGAGAGAAGAGAGAAGGGGGAAGGGAAGGGGGAAGGGAAGAGGGAAGGGAAGAGGGAAGGGAAGAGAGAAGGGGGAAGGGAAGAGGGAAGGGAAGAGAGAAGAGAGAAGGGGGAAGGGAAGAGGGAAGGGAAGAGGGAAGAGGGAAGGGGGAAGGAAAGGTTAGAGGGAAGGGAAGGGATGAGGGAAGGGAAAGGACGAGGGAAGGGAAGAGGGAAGGGAAGGGGAATGGAAAGGAAGGGGAGGGGAAGGGGAATGGAAACGAAGGGGAAAGGAAGGGAAGGGGAAGGGGAAGGGAAAGGAAGGGGAAAGGAAGGGAAGAGAGAAGGGAAGGGATGGGGAAGGGAAAGGAAGGGGAAAGGAAGGGAAGAGAGAAGGGAAGGGATGGGAAGAGGAATGTTAAGGCGGGGCCAAGGGCAGGTAAGGGGAATGGAGAGTGTTAGTATAGTGAGGCGGCGGCGTTGGCGTTGGGGGGCGGTGACTGGGAGCGTTAGGGACGGGGGCGGCGGCGGCGGGGGGGATGATGTGTGTGAGCCCCTCCACATTGGGCCCACCCCGAACCCGGGGACGGGGACAGGGGCGGGGACAGGCACGGGCCGGGGGCGGGGGGGGGAGGGAGGGAGGGAGGCGGAGAGAGGGAGAGGGAGAGAGAGGGGGAGAGGGAGAGAGGAGAAGGAGAGAGGGGA
Source organism: Tachyglossus aculeatus (assembly GCF_015852505.1). Lineage (NCBI taxonomy): Eukaryota > Metazoa > Chordata > Mammalia > Monotremata > Tachyglossidae > Tachyglossus > Tachyglossus aculeatus. Next base: position 59,429,714 of record NC_052068.1, on the reverse strand, counting down.
GAGAGGAGAGGGCGCTCCCCAGCCGGACGCCGGCCCCGCCCCGGCAGTTGCCATAGCGACCGAGCTCCGGCCTCCGCCCTCCGGCCGGGGGAGGGGGGGGTGGGGGGGGTGAGAGGGATGTGTGTTGTGGGGGCGGGGGGGGGCGGAGGAGGAGAGAATAATGATAACCAGAATAATGATGGCATTTGGTAGACAAGCAGCGTGGCTCGGTGGGGACAGCCCGGGCTTGGGAGTCGGAGGTCGCGGGTTCGAATCCCGCCTCCGCCGCCTGTCAGCTGGGTGACTCTGGGCAAGTCGCTTCACTTCTCTGGGCCCCGGTTCCCTCCTCTGGAAAATGGGGATGAAGACTGGGAGCCCCACCTGGGACAACTGGAGAACCTTCCATCTCCCCCGGCGCTTAAAACCGTGCTTGGCACCTAGTAAGCGCTTAATAAATGCCGTTATTATTATTATTATTTGTTACGCGCTTACTACGCGCCAAGCACCGTTCTAAGCGCTGGAGGTGTGTGTGTGAGGGGGGGGTGTGTTTGTGTGTGTGAGGGTGTGGGGTGCGTGTGTGTATGAGTGTGAGGGGGGGGTGCGCGCGTATGTGTGAGTGGGTGTGAGTGAGGGTGTGAGAGGGGGGTGGGGTGTGTGTGAGGGGGTGTGAGGGTGTGGGGTGTGAGTGAGTGTGAGGTGTTGGTGCGTGGGTGTATGTGTGTGTGAGTGTGAGTGAGGGGGGTGTGCGCGTGTGTGGGGGGTGAGGGGGGTGTGTTTGTGTGTGTGAGGGTGTGGGGTGCGTGTGTGTATGAGTGTGAGTGGGGGGGGGTGCGCGCGTATGTGTGAGTGGGTGTGAGAGAGGGTGTGGGGGGGTGGGGGGGGTGTGACGGTGTGGGGTGTGAGTGAGTGTGAGGTGTTGGTACGTGGGTGTATGTGTGTGAGTGTGAGTGAGGGGGTGTGCGCGTGTGGGGGGGGTGAGGGGGTGAGGGGGTGAGTGCTTGTATGTGTGAGGGGGGATGTTGGTGTGTGGGTGTGTGTATCAGTGTGAGTGTGAGTGAGGGGGCGTGCGCGTGTGTGTGGGTGTGACGGTGTGTATGTGTGGGTGTAAGTGAGGGTGTGGGGGTTGAGGGGGAGGAGCGTGTGTGTGTGTGTGTGTGTGTACGCGGGTGGGTGTGGGGTGTGTGAGTGGGGGGGTGTTGGCACGTGGGTGCGTATGAGTGTGAGTGGGGGGGTGCGTGTGTGTGTGACGGTGTGTATGTGTGGGTGGGAGGGAGCGTGTGCGTGTTTTTGTGTGTGCGCGGGTGTGGGGTGTGCGGTGAGTGTGTGTGTGTGTGTGTGTGAGGGGGTGTTGGCGTGTGGGAGTGAGGGGGTGGGGGAGGGGCGGGGTGTGTGTGTGTGTGTGTGTGTGTGCGCGCGCGTGTGTGTGTGTGCGTGCAGCGCGCGCGCCGGCGTCCGGGGCGGGGGGGCGCGGGGGGCCCGGTCCTCTCACCCTTGACCTTCCCGAAGGTGCCGACGCCCAGCGTGTCGCCCAGGATGTAGTGCCCGATCTTCACCCGCCCGTCGTGCTTCGCCGCCCCCTGCTGCTGCGCCGGCGGCGCCGGCTGCTGCGCCGGCGGCGGCTGCTGTCCCCGCTCCTTCTCCTTCTCCTTGGGCTCCCTGTGGTCCCGCTCCGCCGCCATCTTCCGCCGGGACGCCGCTCTGCGCATGCCCGACGCCCACACACCCACACACACACACGCACACACACCGCCCCCGACACCGCCGGGACGCACCACCGCCGCGGCGGGGTGGGGGGGGGCGGCGAGGGGCCGCGACAGCGCCGCCGCCGGGCAGCGGGGGAACCGCGCGGGCCAGACCACCGGGCCCGGGGGCGCGGGGGGGCCCGGACGGACGGACGGACGGGCCGCCAGGGGGCGCACTAACGCCCCCCCCGCACGGACGGCCAAACCGTACCGCGAGGGGTCGCGCTCCCCCCCCACCCCCACCTCTGTCTCTGTCATTCGTTCATTCATTCATTCATTCATTCATTCATTCAATTATTTATTATTATTATTATTATTATTATAACGGTATTAGTTAAGCACTTACTATCCCCCAGCCCCACCTCTGTCTCTCCCCTCGCCTGGGTCCCTCCCTCCCCCGGAGGGAGGGGGGAATCTCTCACTCTGCCTCTGTCATTCATTCATTCATTCATTCATTCATTCATTCATTCATTCATTCACGCAATTACTTTTTATAATCATCATCATCATCAATCGTATTTATTGAGCGCTTACTGTGTGCAGAGCACTGTACTAAGCGCTTGGGAAGTACAAATTGGCAACATAGAGAGACAGTCCCTACCCAACAGTGGGCTCACAGCCTAAATAATAATAATAATAATAATAACTTACTATCCCCCAGCCCCACTGTCATTCATTCATTCACTCATTCATTCAATTATTTTTTATAATAATAATAATAATAACTTACTATCCCCCAGCCCCACTGTCATTCATTCATTCATTCATTCAATTATTTTTATAATAATAATAATAATAATAATAATAATAATAATAATAACTTACTATCCCCCAGGCTCACTGTCATTCATTCATTCATTCATTCATTCAATTATTTTATTATTATAATAATAATAATGATAATAATAATAACGTACTATCCCCCAGCCCCAACTCTGTCTCTCCCCTCGCCTGTCTCTCCCCCTCCCTTGGGGGAAGGGGGGAATCTCTCACTCTGTCTCTGTCATTCATTCATTCATTCATTCATTCATTCATTCAATTATTTTTATAATCATAATGATAATAATAATAACGGTATTTGTTAAGCACTTACTATCCCCCACCCCCTCCTCTATCTCTCCCCTCGCCTGTGTCCCTCCCTCGGGGGGAGGGGGAAACCTCTCACTCTGCCTCTGTCATTCATTCATTCATTCATTCAATTATTTTTATAATCATAATGATAATGATAACGGTATTAGTTAAGCACTTACTATCCCCCAGCCCCAGCTCTGTCTCTCCCCTCGCCTGTCTCTCCCCCTCCCTCGGGGGGAGGGGGGAATCTCTCACTCTGTCTCTGTCATAAATAAATCATCAATAAATACGATTGATTGATTGATTGATTACCTTCTTCCCCTTCCCACAGCACCTGTATATATGTATATATGTTTGTACGTATTTAGTACTCTATTTTACTTGTACATATCTATTCTATTTTATTGTGTTAATATGTTTTCTAGTCTTCTAGACTGTGAGCCCGCTGTTGGGTAGGGACTGTCTCTGTATGTTGCCAACTTGTACTTCCCAAGCGCTTAGTACAGTGCTCTGCACACAGTAAGCGCTAAAGAAATACGATTGATTGATTGATTGTCATTCATTCAATTATTTTTTATAATAATAATAATAATAACGGTATTTGTTAAACACTTACTATTCCCCAGCCCCACCTCTGTCTCTCCCCTCGCCTGTCTCCCTCCCTCGGAGGGAAGGGGGGAGATCTCTCACTTTGTCTCTGTCATTCATTCATTCATTCATTCATTCAATTATTTTTATAATCATAATGATAATAATAACGGTATTTGTTAAGCATTTACTATCCCCCAGCCCCACCTCTGTCTCTCCCCTCGACTGTGTCCCTCCCTCGGGGGGAGGGGGGAATCTCTAACTCTGTCTCTGTCATTCATTCATTCATTCATTCATTCAATTATTTTTATAATCATAATGATAATAATAACGGTATTAGTTAAGCACTTACTATCCCCCACCCCAACCTCTGTCTCTCCCTTCACCTGTGTCCCTCAGTCCCACGGGGGGAGGGGGGAATCTCTCACCTCTGTCATTCATTCATTCGATTATTTTTATAATCATCATCATCATCATCATCATAAAAATGGTATTTCTTAAGCACTTATTCATTCATTCATTCAATCGTATTTATTGAGCACTTACTGTGTGCAGAGCACTGGACTAAGCACTTGGGAAGGACAAGTTGGCAACATATATACACTTATTACGTGCCAAGCACGATTCTAAGGTCTGGGAGATACAAGGTCATCATGGGGCTCACACTTTCAATCCCCATTTTGCAGATGAGGGAACTGAGGCCCAGAGGATAATAATAATAATACTAGTGGCATCTGTTAAGTGCTTACTATGTGCAAAGCACTGTTCTAAACACTGGGGAGATACAAGGCCATCAGAGCATCCCCCGTGGGGCTCATACTTTCAATCCCCATTTTGCAGATGAGTGAACTGAGGCCCAGAGAATAATAATAATAATAATAGTGGCATCTGTTAAGTGCTTACTACGTGTGAAGCACTGACCTAAGCGCTGGGGGGGGGGGGGGGATGCAAGGCCATCAGATTGCCCCACGTAGGGCTCAGTCTGAATCCTCATTTTACAGATGAGGGAACTGAGGCCCAGAGAATAATAATAATAATAATAATAATAATAATAATAATAATAGCATCTGTTAAGCGCTTACTATGTGCAAAGCACTGTTCTAAGTGCTGGGGGGGATATAAGGCCATCAGGTTGCCCCATGTACGGCTCAGTCTGAATCCTCATTTTACTGATGAGGGAACTGAGGCCCAGAGGATAATAATAATAGTGGCATCTGTTAAGCACTTACTATGTGCGAAGCACTGTAATAAACGCTGGGGAGATACAAGGCCATCAGGCTGTCCCACGTGAGGCTCAGTCTGAACCCTCATTTCACAGATGAGGGAACTGAGGCCCAGAGAATAATAATAATAATAATAATAATAATAATAATAATAATAATGATAATAATAATAATAACGATGATGGCATTTGTTAAGCACTTACTATGTGCTGTTATCAACAAGTAGGGGGAAAAATAAGTTAACCGGTGTAAGCCGGCCACAGGGTTCGAGAACCTGAGGTGATGACGCAGATAGGAAAAATGACTCGGAGACATAATAATAATAATAATAATAATAATAATAATAATAATAATAATAATGGCATTTATTAAGCGCTTACTATTTGCGAAGCACTGTAATAAATGCTGGGGGGGATACAAGGCCATCAGGTTGTCCCACTTGGGGCTCAGTCTGAACCCTCATTTTACAGATGAGGGAACTGAGGCCCAGAGAATAATAATAATAATAATAATGATGATGACATTTGTTAAGCACTTACTATGTGCTGTTATCAAAGTGTAGGGGGAAAAATAAGTTAACTGGTGTAAACTGGCCGCAGGGTTCGAGAACCCGAGGTGGTGACACAGATAGGAAAAATGACTCAGAGACATAATAATAATAATAATAATAATAATGGCATTTATTAAGCGCTTACTATGTGCGAAGCACTGTAATAAATGCTGTGGGGGATACAAGGCCATCAGGTTGTCCCACGTGGAGCTCAGTCTGAACCCTCATTTTACAGATGAGGGAACTGAGGCCCAGAGAATAATAATAATAATAATAACGATGATGGCGTTTGTTAAGCACTTACTATGTGCTGTTATCAACAAGTAGGGGGAAAAATAAGTTAACCGGTGTAAACCAGCCGCGGGGTTCGAGAACCCGAGGTGGTGACGCAGATAGGAAAAATGACTTGGAGACATAATAATAAAAATAATAATAACAATAATGGCATTTATTAAGCGCTTACTACGTGCGAAGCACTGTAATAAACGCTGGGGGGGATACAAGGCCATCAGGTTGTCCCACGTGGGGCTCAGTCTGAACCCTCATTTTACAGATGAGGGAACTGAGGCCTAGAGAATAATAATAATAATAATAATAATAATAATAATAATAATAATAATAATAACAATGATGGCGTTTGTTAAGCACTTACTATGTGCTGTTATCGACAAGTAGGGGGAAAAATAACCTAACCGGTGTAAACCGGCCGCAGGGTTCGAGAACCCGAGCTGGTGACGCAGATAGGAAAAATGACTCGGAGACATAGTAATAATAATAATGGCATTTATTAAGCACTTACTATGTGCAAAGCACTGTAATAAATGCTGGGGGGGATACAAGGCCATCAGGTTGTCCCACGTGGGGCTCAGTCTGAACCCTCATTTTACAGATGAGGGAACTGAGGCCCAGAGAATAACAATAATAATAATAATAATAATAATAATAATAATAATAATAATAATAATAATAACGATGATGATGGCGTTTGTTAAGCACTTACTATGTGCTGTTATCAACAAGTAGGGGGAAAAATAAGTTAACCGGTGTAAACCGGCCGCCGGGTTCGAGAACCCGAGGTGGTGACGCAGATAGGAAAAATGACTCGGAGACATAATAATAATAATAATAATAATAATAATAATAATAATGGCATTTATTAAGCGCTTACCATGTGCGAAGCACTGTAATAAATGCTGGGGGGGATACAAGGCCATCAGGTTGTCCCACGTGGGGCTCAGTCTGAACCCTCATTTCACAGATGAGGGAACTGAGGCCCAGAGAATAATAATAATAATAATAATAATAACGATGATGGAGTTTGTTAAGCTCTTACTATGTGCTGTTATCAACAAGTAGGGGGAAAAATAAGTTAACCGGTGTAAACCGGCCGCAGGGTTCGAGAACCCGAGGTGGTGACGCAGATAGGAAAAATGACTCGGAGACATAATAATAATAATAATGGCATTTATTAAGCACTTACTATGTGCAAAGCACTGTAATAAATGCTGGGGGGGATACAAGGCCGTCAGGTTGTCCCATGTGGGGCTCAGTCTGAACCCTCATTTTACAGACAAGGGAACTGAGGCCTAGAGAATAATAATAATAATAATAATAAAATAATGATGATGATGGCGTTCGTTAAGCACTTACTATGTGCTGTTATCAACAAGTAGGGGGAAAAATAAGCTAACCGGTGTAAACCAGCCGCGGGGTTCGAGAACCCGAGGTGGTGACGCAGATAGGAAAAATGACTCGGAGACATAATAATAATAATAATAATAATAATAATGGCATTTATCAAGCGCTCACTATGTGCAAAGCACCGTTCTAAGCGCTGGGGAGGTTACAAGGTGATCAGGTTGTCCCACAGTCTTTATCCCCATTTTACAGATGAGGTCACTGAGGCCCAGAGAAGTGAAGTGACGTGAGTTCAGACAGAGCAGTAGAGGGAGGAAAGGCCCGTTCAGGATGAGGAGGGACGAACAGCCCCCATTCCCGCCGCTTCTTTCCTTTTATTTGGTTCCCCATGGGAGCTACACAAAGGATTCCCGGGCGTGCGAAACTTTGGCCGCCTGTTGTGAGGAGATGCTAGAAGGAGACATCGCCCTTAGAGGATGGGGTCGTCTTAGACAGGGCCTGGCCGCTTTGATGGGTGTCAGTCCTCCTCGATTAGAGAATCTTCCACCTATTCCTCACCTACCCTGCCGTTGAGCCCTGCAAGCAATGGAGTCGGTTATGCCAAGCCTTTAGAGAAAATGCAGTCAATGCCGCTTCTGCTGGAGAAGACTGTGAGCCCGTTGTTGGGTAGGGACCATCTCTATATGTTGCCAACTTGTACTTCCCAAGCGCTTAGTACAGTGCTCTGCACACAGTAAGCGCTCAATAAATACGATTGATGATGATGATGATGGAGTACGCGGCTAGGGTGGACAACGGTGCCAAGCTCTTTTCTAAGCGCCGGGGGGGATACAAGGTGATCACGTTGTCCCGCGTGGCGCTCACAGTCTTCATCCCCGTTTTACAGATGAGGGAACTGGGGCCCAGAGAATAATAATAGCATTTGTTAAGCACTTGCTATGTTCCAAGCCCTGCTCTAAGCGCTGGGGTAGATACAAGGTGATCGGGTTGTCTCATGTGGGGCTCACGGTTTCAATCCCCGTTTCCCAGATGAGGGAACTGAGGCCCAGAGAAGTGAAGTGGCTTGCCCAAGGTCACACAGCTGACAAGTGGCGGAGCCGGGACTAGAACCCACAGCCTCTGACTCCCAAGCCCGGGCTCTTTCGGCTGAGCTATGCTGCTTCGCATTCAATTCAATTCATTCATTCAATTATTTATAATAATAATTATGATGATGGTATCTGTTAAGTGCTTACTATGTGCCACGCACTGTTCTAAGCGCTGGGGAGGATACAAGGCAATCAGGTTGTACCACACGGGGCTCAAAGTCTTCATCCCCATTTGACAGATGAGGGAATTGAGGCCCAGAGAAGTGAAGTGACTCGCCCAAGGTCACACAGCAGACAAGGGGTGGAGGCGGAATTAGAACCCACCACCTCTGACTCCCAAGCCCGTGCTCTTTCCACTGAGCCCCACAGCTTCTCATAAATGAAATGACAAATCTATACATAAGAGAAGCAGCGTGGCTCAGTGGAAAGAGCACGGGCTTTGGAGTCAGAGGTCATGGGTTCAAATCCCAGCTCCGCCCCTTGTCAGCTGTGTGACTTTGGGCAAGTCACTCCACTTCTCTGTGCCTCAGTTCCCTCATCTGTAAAATGGGGATTAAAACTGTGAGCCCCCATGGGACAACCTGATAACCTTATAACCCCCCAGTGCTTAGAACAGTGCTTTGCACATAGTAAGCGCTTAGTAAATGCCATTAAAAAAAAAAGTGCCGTGAGGCAGGCCTGTGTATATGTATATATGTTTGTACGTATTTATTACTCTATTTATTTATTTATTTTACTTGTACATATCTATTCTATTTATTTTATTCTGTTAACATGTTTTGTTTTGTTCTCTGTCTCCCCCTTCTAGACTGTGAGCCCACTGTTGGGTAGGGACCGTCTCTATATGTTGCCAACTTGTACTTCCCAAGCGCTTAGTACACTGCTCTGCACACAGTAAGCGCTCAATAAATACGATTGAATGAATGAATGAATGAGTGGGGAAGAGCAAAGGGAGCGAGGCAGGGCGATGCAGAAGGGAGGGGGCGATGAGGAAAAGTGGGGCTTAAGTTTAGGAAGGCCTCTTTTTCAGCACTTATGGTACCCAGTACTGTACTAAGCGCTGGGGAAATACGATTGAATAAATGCGATTGAATGAATGAATGAATGAATGAATGACTGTTGTCTCTGACCGCTTCTCCCTGGGCCCGCTGGAAATGGATTTGGAATACAACGTCCATCTCTCCATCCCGGGTCATTCTGTCTCGAGCCATGTGCCTCACGCTTATTTGAGATTTATTTTCTCGGATTTTGTTTGTTTGGTGTGTTCTTAACTGTCCCCATTTTGTTTTCTGTGCTAATGTTCTGCATCTCCACCTGCGCGTTCTGGAATTTAGGAGGAATGCTAAAATCTGGAAAATGGGTCTCTTCGGCCGGTCCGCTTGAATAACTCAGCCAACACCCACCCTCAAACTTCAACTGGGTTAAGGTTCTCTTTAAAATGATAGAAAGGTAATAATAATGATGGTATTTGTTAAGCGCTTACTATGTGCCAAGTACTATTCAAAACGCTGGGGAAGGTACAAGGGAATCAGGTTGTCCCACATAGGGCTCACAGTTTAACAAAATAAAATCAATAGAATAGATATGTACAAGTAAAATAGAGTAATAAATATGTACAAACATATGTACATATATGTATATACATATAAACCATCAGACGTGATGTCCCTAAAATCTCCCGCGCTCCTCTCCAATCCCCCACCCCCCTCCTCCACCCTCTTTGACTCTCCCTATATTCCGTGCCGTAACTCAAGATGAAATCTCTCACCTCCTCTCTAAATCTAGCCCCTCCACCTGTGCCTCTGACCCTGTCCTTTCACGGGAAGCAGCGTGTCTCAGTGGGAAGAGCCCGGGCTTTGGAGTCAGAGGGCATGGGTTCAAATCCCAGTCAGCTGGGTGACTTTGTCGCTTTACTTCTCTGTGCCTCAGTTACCTCATCTGTAAAAGGGGGATTAAGACTGTGAGCCCCCCGTGGGACAACCTGATCACCTTGTAAGGTCCCCAGCGCTTAGAACAGTGCTTTGCACATAGTAAGCGCTTAATAAATGTCATTATTATTATTAATAATAATTATAATTATTATTATTATATAATTATATATAATTATAATTATATACCATTATAATTATAATAATAATAATTAATAATAATAATCCATATATACCATTATAATTATAATAATAATAATTAATAATAATAATCCCCATTTTACAGATGAGGTAACTGAGGCACAGAGAAGTTAAGTGGCTTGCCCAAGGTCACACAGCAGACAAATGGCGGAGCAGGGAGGGGAACCCATGACCTCTGACTCCCAAGCCCAGGCTCTTTCCACTAAGCCAAGCTGCTTCTCGGATGCATTTTGGCTTTTAGGAAAGGGGTAGAGAAGCAGTTTGGCCTAGTGGATAGAGCACGGGCCCGGGAATCAGAAGGACTTGGGTTCTAATCCCGGCTCTGTCGCTTGTCTGCTGTATGACCTCGGGCAAGTCATTTCACTTCGCTGGGCCTCCTTTACCTCATCCGTAAAATGGGGATTAAGACTGTAAGCTCTCATTGTGGGCAGGGAATGTCACAGTTTATTGTTGTATTGTGCTTTCCCAAGTGCTTAGTACCATGCTATGCGCACAGTAGGCACTCAATAAATACGATTGAATGAATGAAGGAGTCCTATGTGGGACAGACTGTGTCCAACCTGATTAGCTTGTATCTGCCCCAGCAATTAGTGCAGTGCCTGGCACGTGGAAAACCATTAACAGATAACCATTTTTTTAAAAAAGAAAAAAGCAGGGCCATTCCTGAACCGTTTTAGCACGATCTGCCAACAGCTACTTGCTAGAAATAGCAATATGAACAGCTCGTGAAAACCCAAGAATTTGTCCTTTCCGCCAGCTGAAAATGTCTCCCGAGTTAGAAGTTTTAACACTGCTGATCTGTGGAGAATAAACAAGGGAGGCATATCTGTAGTCTCAAACCAAATTCCCACATTGAACCCCGCATCATGGCATTCATTAAAAAGAAAAAAAAAACCCTTCAAAATAGTGAGACTTTTTTTTTTACAGCCAATTTACCAAAGGGTAACATTTCGTAAGGACTCCTCAAGGATTTTCTACATGGGAAGAGAAGGAGGATTATCGTGACTCAGCTGTCACCGCTTCTGTCTACTTCCTGAAGAGCATCGGTATATCATTCATTCAATCGTATTTATTGAGTGCTTACTGTGTGCAGAGCACTGTACTAAGCGCTTGGGAAGTACAAGTCGGCAACACATAGAGACGGTCCCTACCCAACAGCGGGCTCGCAGTCTAGAAGGGGGAGACAGACAACAAAACAAAACATCTACCAATCCCACTTCCACCAGTGTGACAAAAAATAATAATATCGAAATCAATATCATCATCAATCGTATTTATTGAGCGCTTACTATGTGCAGAGCACTGTACTAAGCGCTTGGGAAGTACAAATTGGCAACACATAGAGACAGTCCCTACCCAACAGTAGGCTCACAGTCTAAAACGGGATCAATACTACCAGTTCCCCTGCTCCTTCTTTCTCTAAAAATGGGGCCCATTGTAGTTCAAGGAAATTCAGTAATAATAATAATAACGATGGCATTTGTTGAGCGCTTACTATGTGCCGAGCACTGTTCTAAGCACTGGGGTAGATACAAGGTGATCAGGTTGTCCCACGTGGGGCTCACAGTCTTAAAGAAGCAGTGTGGCTCAGTGGAAAGAGCACGGGCTTTGGACTCAGAGGTCCTGGGTTCAAATCCCGGCTCCGCCAACTGTCAGCTGTGTGACTTTGAGCAAGTCACTTAACTTTTCTGTGCCTCAGTTCCCTCATCTGTAAAATGGGGATTGACTATGAGCCCCCTGTGGGACAACCTGATCACCTTGTAACCTCCCCAGTGCTTTGAACAGTGCTTTGCACATAGTAAGCGCTTAATAAATGCCATCATCATTATGGTTATGAATCCCCATTTTACAGACGAGGTAACTGAGGCACAGAGAACTTAAGTGACTTGCCCAAAGTCACACAGCTGATCAGTGGTAGAGCCAGGATTAGACCCACGACCTCTGACTCCCAAGCCTGTGTTTTTTACACCATGCCGCACTGCTTCTCTAAGCGTGGCTGCTTCTCTAGTAAATCACTCAGCCAGCCCAGGCGCGACTTCCTAAATGAGGAATTTGGGATTCCCCTGAGCAGTATTCCATCGATCGATTTAATTTATTGAGTGCTTACTGTGTGCAGAGCACTGTACTAAGCGCTCATACCGCAGTGTTATTACCGTCTCAGACTCAGCAGCCGACCACCGTGCAACTGAACCTTGTATGAACGACTTCAAACCGCAAATCAGCAAGGCCGAATCACAGATTTCTACATGGGAGTCTAAGAATCAAGGAGAGGCATAGGGCAGGACATTGCCTTGTAACCTCCACACCTTTCCCCGCATTCTTTATAGCCGATTTTATGAACTCCGTCAGGGTCAAAGGAGCCATTTATTAACCGGTTCCACAGTTCTGGCCAAACGGGAAGTCGTGAAACCAGCTCGGGTTTCGTGAGCAGTAATGACCAAGTGAATCTGACAAAGAAAAGGAAATGGTGGCTTGCTAGCTGTAATTCTGTTTATCTGTTTCGATGGTATTGACACCTATCTACTTGTTGTGTTGTCTGTCTCCCCCTTCTATACTGTGAGCCTGTTGTTGGGTAGGGACCATCTCTATATGTTGCCGACTTGTACTTTCTTAAGCGCTTAGTACAGTGCTCTGCACACAGTAAGTGCTCAATAAATACCACTGAATGAATGAATGAATGAACGTCAGGACCTTACATTTTGTCCAGGAAACGTACTGCTAGACCCAATCAATCAATCAATCGTATTTATTGAGTGCTTACTGTGTGCAAAGCACTGTACTAAGCACTTGGGAAGTACAAGTTGGCAACATATAGAGACGGTCCCTACCCAACAGTGGGCTCACAGTCTAGAAGGGGGAGACAGAGAACAAAACCAAACATATTAACAAAATAAAATAAATGGTATAGATATGTACAAGTAAAATAAATAAATAAATAGAGTAATAAATATGTACAAACATATATGCATATATACAGGTGCTGTGGGGAAGGGAAGGAGGTAAGACGGGGGGATGGAGAGGGGACCCAATAGTTACGGATCAAAGTCTGAAAGAAAAATTTCTGCTGATACACAGTGTTATTGCTTTGCTCTTGTCCTGATTCATTCATTCATTCTTTCAATCATATCTATTGAGAGCTTACTGTGTGCAGAGCACTGTACTAAGCACTTGGGAAGTACAAGTGGGTAACATATAGAGACGGTCCCTACCTAACAGCGGGCTCACAGTATAGAAGGGGGAGACAGACAACAAAACAAAACATATTAACAAAATAAAATAAATAGAATAAATATGTACAAATAAAATAAATAAATAGAGTAATAAATCAATCTATCGTATTTGTTGAGCGCTTACTGTGTGCAGAGCACTGTACTATATACATCTAGACAGGTGCTGTGGGGAGGGGGGAGGGGGAGGAGGAGAGGAAAAAGGGGGCTCAGTGTGGGAAGGCCTCCTGGAGGAGGTGAGCTCTCAGTAGGGCTTTGGAGGGAAGAAGAGAGCTAGCTTGGCGGATACGTTTGGCTTTGACATTCTCCTTCTTGGTGGTTCCCAAATGCTAAAATGCAGCTTGTCCAAACAATTTGCCCAAAATAGGCTCCCAGGCTCAGTGGAAAGAGCCCGGGCTTGGGAGTCAGAGGTCATGGGTTCAAATCCCGGCTCCGCCACTTGTCAGCTGTGTGACTTTGGGCAAGTCACTTCACTTCCAGCGCTTAGCACATAGTAAGTGCTTAATAAATGCTATTATTATTATTATTATTATTATTATTATTATTATTATTATTATTATTATTCTCTGTGCCTCAGTGACCTCATCTGTAAAATGGGGATTAAGACTGTCAGCCCCACATGGGACAACCTTGATTTCTTCTAGACTGTGAGCCTGCTGTTGGGTAGGGACCGTCTCTAGATGTTGCCAACTTGTCCTTCCCAAGCGCTTAGTCCAGTGCTCTGCACACAGTAAGTGCTCAATAAATACGATTGAATGAATGAATGAATGAAATTTGGTACCATCTCCTAACTTCATTCAGTCAATCGTATTTATTGAGCGCTTACTCCCTTGGTGACCTCATTCGCTCCCATGGCTTCAACTATCATCTCTACACTGATGACACCCAGATCTCCATCTCTGCCCCTGCTCTCTCCCCCTCTCTCCAGGCTCGCATCTCCTCCTGCCTTCAGGACATCTCCATCTGGATGTCTGCCCGCCACCTAAAGCTCAACATGTCGAAGACTGAACTCCTTGTCTTCCCTCCCAAACCCTGCCCTCTCCCTGACTTTCACATCTCTGTTGGCGGCACTACCATCCTTCCCATCTCACAAGCCCGCAACCTTGGCGTCATCCTCGACTCCGCTCTCTTGTTCACCCCTCACATCCAATCCGTCACCAAAACCTGCCAGTCTCAGCTCCGCAACATTGCCAAGATCCACCCTTTCCTCTCCATCCAAACCGCTACCCTGCTCGTTCAAGCTCTCATCCTATCTCATCTGGACTACTGCACCAGCCTTCTCTCTAATCTCCCATCCTCGTGTCTCTCTCCACTTCAATCCATACTTCATGCTGCTGCCCAGATTATCTTTGTCAGAAACGCTATGGGCATGTTACTCCCCTCCTCAGAAATCTCCAGTGGCTACCAATCAATCTGTGCATCAGGCAGAAACTCCTCACCCTGGGCTTCAAGGCTGTCCATCCCCTCGCCCCCTCCTACCTCACCTCCCTTCTCTCCTTCTCCAGCCCAGCCCGCACCCTCCGCTCCTCCACCGCTGATCTCCTCACCGTACCTCTCTCTCGCCTATCCCGCCGTCGACCCCCGGCCCACGTCCTCCCCCTGGCCTGGAATGCCCTCCCTCTGCCCATCCGCCAAGCTCGCTCTCTTCCTCCCTTCAAGGCCCTGCTGAGAGCTCACCTCCTCCAGGAGGCCTTCCCAGACTGAGCCACTTCCTTCCTCTCCCCCCTCGTCCCCCTCTCCATCCCCCCATCTTACCTCCTTCCCTTCCCCCACAGCACCTGTATATATGTATATATGTTTGTACATATTTATTACTCTATTTATTTATTTATTTATTTATTTATTTTACTTGTACATATCTATTCTATTTATTTTATTTTGTTAGTATGTTTGGTTTTGTTCTCTGTCTCCCCCTTTTAGACTGTGAGCCCACTGTTGGGTAGGGACTGTCTCTATATGTTGCCAACTTGTACTTCCCAAGCGCTTAGTCCAGTGCTCTGCACACAGAAAGCGCTCAATAAATACAATTGATGATGATGATGATGATGCAGAGCACTGGACTAAGCGCTTGGGAAGTACAAGTTGGCAACATATAGAGACAGTCCCTACCCAATGAACCCATGACCTCCGACTCCAAAGCCTGGGCTCAGTGGGAAAGAGCAGCATGAAGTATGGATTGAAGTGGGGAGAGACACGAGGATGGGAGATCAGAGAGAAGGCTGGTGCAGTAGTCCAGACGGGATAGGATGAGAGCCTGAATGAGCACCTGACACCCACCTGACAATTGTCCCACCTGACAATCTTGTATCTACCCAAGCGGTTAGTACAGTGCCTGGCACATAGTAAACACTTAACAAATGCCATTGAAAAAAAAAACAAACACGAGAAACCAAAACTGTTGGAGGGGGAAAAGTCATCCTCATCACCAGTAGTATTAGTTGAGCGCTTACTATGTACAGAGCGCTTAGAAGAGAACAATACAACAGAGTTAGCAAACATGTTCTCTGCCCACAATGGGCTTGCAATCTAGGGGATTGAAGCAGAGTGGCTCAGTGGAAGAAGCCCGGGCTTGGGAGTCAGGGGTTCATTCATTCAATCGCATTTATTGAGCGCTTACTGTGTGCAGAGCACTGGACTAAGTGCTTGGGAAGTACAAGTTGGCAACATATTCATTCATTCATTCAATCGTATTTACTGAGCACTTACTGTGTGCAGAGCACTGGACTAAGTGCTTGGGAAGTACAAGTTGGCAACATATTTGTTCATTCATCCAGTCGTATTTATTGAGCGCTTACTGTGTGCAGAGCACTGTACTAAGCCCTTGGGAAGTATAAGTTGGCAACATATAGAGACGGTCCCTACCCAACAGTGGGCTCACAGTCTAGAAGGGGGAGACAGACAACAAAACAAAACATATTAACAAAATAAAATAAATAGAATAAATATGTACAAGTAAAATAAACAGAGTAATAAATACATACAAACATATATACATATATACAGGTGATTGATATACATATATACAGGGTTGTGGGTTCTAATCCTGGCTCCACCACTTGTCAGCTTTGTGACTTTGGGCAAGTCACTTCACTTCTCTGTGCCTCAGTTCCCTCATCTGTAAAATGGGGATTAAGACGGTGAGCCCCACTTGGGACAACCTGATCACCTTGTATCCCCCCCAGCGCTTAGAACAGTGCTTTGCACATAGTAAGTGCTAAACAAATACCATCATTATTATAAGAGAAGCAGTGTGCCTTAGTGGAAAGAGCCCGGGCTTGGGAGTCAGAGATCATGGGTTCAAATCCCGGCTCCGCCGCTTCAGTGCTTAGAACAGTGCTTTGCACACAGTAAGCGCTTAACAAGCCATCATTATTATTGTCAGCTGTGTGACTTTGGGCAAGTCACTTCACTTCTCTGTGCCTCGGTCACCTCATCTGTAAAATGGGTATTAAGATTGTGAGCCCCACATGGGACAGCCTGATCACCTTGTATCCTCCCCAGCGCTTAGAACAGTGCTTTGCACATAGTAAGTGCTTAACAAATACCAAAATGATTATTATTAGTAAGGGAGAGAGGCCCATTAATATAAACAATCATGTATAATGTACAATTTATATAGACATGAGTGTGGTGGGGTTGAAGGTAAGGCAAATATCAATTGCCCATTTGCCCAAATCCTCGGGCTTCTCCCCAACTCCTGGCGGGGTGAACCTTGGGGGGCAGGAGGGAGAGCCAGAAGCTTGAGAGGCTTCCCCGTGTTCTAGTTGTTGTCCTGGGATGAGGGTGGGAGGGAGAGGTCCCCATCTCCCCTGCTTTCATGGGATGGGGCTCCTGACAGGCAAGAAGGGAAGGTTTGAAGCTATGGCTTCAAAGCTCTCTATCCCCTCACCCCCTCCTACCTCACCTCCCTTCTCTCCTTCTCCAGCCCAGCCCGCACCCTCCACTCCTCTGCCACTAAATCTCCTCACCGTGCCTCGTTCTCTCCCGTCCCACTGTTGACCCCTGGCCCACATCCTCCCCCTGGCCCGGAATGCCCTCCCTCCGCACATCTGCCAAACTATCTTTCTTCCTCCCTTCAAAGCCCTACTGAGAGCTCACCTCCTCCAGGAGGCCTTCCCACACTCAGCCCCCCACCTTTTCCTCTCCTCCTCCTCCCCTCCCCATCTCCCCTACTCCCTCCTTCTGCTCTACCCCCTTCCCGGCCCCACAGCCCTTGTATATATATGTACATATTTATTATTCTATTTATTTTATTAATGATGTGTATGCATCTATAATTCTATCTATTTTGATGCTATCAATGCCTGTCTCCATGTTTTGTTTTGTTGTCTGTCTCCCGCTTCTAGACTGCGAGCCCATCGTGGGGTAGGGATTGTCTCTATCTGTTGCCGAATTGTACTTTCCAAGTACAAAAGTACAGTTGTACTTTTCAATACGTATGATTGAATGAATGATTGATTGAATGAATGAGAAGCTGGGCTCACCCTGTGGATCTGTTTACAGTCTTACCCACTGAAACTACTTAATATTTGTGATAAGCGCTCAATGCAAAAAATCAATTGATTGGTCTCTGTTAAGCCTTTTCTACGTGCCAAGCACTGGGCTACATGCTAGGATAGATACGAGATGATAAGATAAGGCGCAGTCCGTGACTATTTTCACATTTATTAGGAAAAACTTTTAAAGAGCCAAATGACTAATTTTTTTTTTTTATTTGAATTATCTTCAGTATCACATATCCACATTTCTAGACTGTGAGCCCACTGTTGGGTAGGGACCATTTCTATATGTTGCCAGCTTGTACTTCCCAAGCGCTTAGTACAGTGCTCCGCACACAGTAAGGGCTCAATACGTACGATTGAATGAATGATTGATTGAATGAATGAGAAGCTGGGCTCACCCTGTGGATCTGTTTACAGTCTTACCCACTGAAACTACTTAATATTTGTGATAAGCGCTCAATGCAAAAAATCAATTGATTGATCTCTGTTAAGCCTTTTCTATGTGCCAAGCACTGGGCTAAATGCTAGGATAGATACGAGATGATAAGATAAGGTACAGTCCGTGACTATTTTCACATTTATTAGGAAAAACTTTTAAAGGGCCAAATGACTAATTGTTTTTTTATTTGAATTATCTTCAGTATCACATATCCACATTTCTAGACTGTGACACCGCTGTTGGGTAGGGACCGTCACTATATGTTGCCACCTTGTACTTCCCAAGCGCTTAGTACAGTGCTCTGCACACAGTAAGCGCTCAATAAATACGATGGAATGAATGACTGAATCCACACCTCTTGGTTTTCTTCAGGCCTTGTTCACACATCAGTCATCTGGAGTATTATTTCCTGTCTTTATTTGATAAGATACTACAATAAAACCAGGCTGCTGCATTGATAATTCATGTCTGCTGGAGGCCTACGAGCTTTAAATCGGTTTACCACAACCCTTTCTAGATTCCACTTTCCTCAGATAAACCTGCTCAAACTCACCAACCTGAAATTGTGGGATGGACAGTGCGAATATCGGTTTTAATCTTTTTTTTCAAAATTTGCGGTGAAATATTTAACCAACTGTAGCCATTCTCAATAACTTTTCATCTGTTTTATTAAGAAACGGGCTAAATCACCTTGGTCATTCACCCATTTAAAAATGTGTGTTTTTTTTCAGGAGCATGGAGCTTGGCATTCGTTCAGGATTATTGGCAGATCACTCGCTTTTAGCTGGGAAACGACTCATTTTGTTGGAAAAAATATTTGTCGATGCCACAATAAAACTCTTTCCTTCCTTGGATTTAAGTAACCAAATAGTGCTTCATAAGTGACTTGTATCAGATGTCCTTGTTGGTGATGTACAGTGCTCTGCACACAGTAAGCACTCAATAAAAATGATTGAATGAATGAATAATGGAGTCATGATAGGTAATAGATGATGGGCAAATCTTTAGCCTGAAATTGTCAGCAGCCTATGGACAAGGATTGTGTCTCTGTTTTGCTCTTCTAAGAGCTTCGTGCTCTGCACTCTGTATGTGCTCAATAAATGCCATCGATTGATTCATTCAATCGCATTTATTGAGCGCTTACTGTGTGCCCAGCACTGTACTAAGCACTTATGACTGAGCAGAAGGATTGGCGGTTGTGATAGTAGTTTTGCACAAGTCTGCTCTCCCTCTTTTGAATCTGCCAGTGGTATTTCCTCCGGGGCGTAGAGTACAATGACTCATTCATTCAGTCAGTCGTATTTATTGAGCGCTTACTGTGTGCAGAGCACTGTACTAAGCGCTTGGAAAGTACAAGTCAGCAATAATAATAATACCATTCGTTAAGCACTTACCTGCCAAGATAATCAGGTAGGGGAGACTGCAATGAAGGGGGAACATCATAAAAGGTGAAGTGAAAGTGTTAATTTACTGGAGTCAGTGAAACTTTAATTTTAAAGTAAGTTAATACAGCATTCTTAAGGATTCTTAGAATTAATTCTATTGTGCTCTCCCAAGTGTCGAATTCAGTGCTGGGCACACAGTAAGTGCTCAATAAATGATATCGGTTGTGGTTAAGTAAGAATGTCAAATTCAGTGCTGGGCACACAGTAAGTGCCCAATAAATAATATTGGTTGATTGGTTAAGTAAGAATGTCGATGAACAGTTCCAACTATCTTTCCAATTGTTAATGCAAAAGCAGCTTTAGCAACGCCACTGAGAGCTCACCTCCTCCAAGAGGACTTTACAGACTGAGCCCCCTTTTTCCTCTCCTCCTCCCCATTTTCCCAGCCTTACCTCCTTCCCTTCCCCACAGCACCTGTATATATGATTGTACAGATTTATTACTCTATTTATTTTACTTGTACATATTTGCTATTCTATTTATTTTGTTAAGGATACGCATCTAGCTTTAATTCTATTTGTTCTGAAGACTTGACACCTGTCCACATGTTTTGTTTTGTCATCTGTCTCCCCCTTTTAGACTGTGAGCCCGTTGCTGGGTAGGGACCGTCTCTAAATGTTGCCAACTTGTACTTCCCAAGCACTTAGTACAGTGCTCTGCACACAGTAAGCGCTCAATAAATACGATTGAATGAATGAATTTATCAGATGCCAAATCACCTAGCCAGCCCTTCCAAAACTCTAAACGCTTCCATTTCCATTGGAGTGTCATAGACGACACAAAGCAATGCTGTGTGTGCTGGCAAATGCTCCCTTTCTTGTTTGTATTGTGAATCACCGATCTCTTTCTGCTCCAGTACCTTCATTTGATCATGACATAAACTGATCTTTGTAAGTACATAAAATTTGACTAAATCTAATTCCTACTTTGCAGGATCGGGAAAGTGAGAGCTGTATTTTATCCGTTGAAGACATATGAAGACATATGCTTCTCTATTATCAGAGAAGCAGCGTAGCTCAGTGGAAAGAGCCCGGGCTTGGGTGTCAGAGGCCATGGGTTCTAATCCCGGCTCCTCCGCTTGTCAGCTGTGTGACTTTGGGCAAGTCGCTTAACTTCTCTGTGCCTCAGTCACCTCATCTGGAAAATGGGGATGAAGACTGTGAGCCCCACGTGGGACAACCTGATCACCTGGTATCCACCCCAGCGCTTAAAGTAAGCGCTTAACAAATGCCATTACTATTATTATATGGATTATTGTAGTTAGCACAATAAAATAGAAAGCAAAATAGTGTCTTCAAAAAAAAAAAAACTTCAGATGTTGCGAGAAGATTTTGACCTCTGAATGCTTTTCGAAGGCTAAAGTCCAAGATAAGATTAGGACCAAAAAATGGCTTAACAGCCTGGCGTGATTTTAAAGTTCTAGCCCCACGACAGGCCAAAATGATGGAATCCCTTCCTCTCGCTTCCATCTTCATCCGAGCTTCCCCCAGGTGATAACTTTCGATAATAATAATAACTTTGCTACTCATGTACTTTGTAACTTTGTTACTAGAGAAGCAGCATGTACTTTGTAACTTTGTTACTAGAGAAGCAGCGTGGCTCAGTGGAAAGAGCACGGGCTTTGGAGTCAGAGGTCATGGGTTCGAATCCCAGCTCTGCCACGACTGCTGTGTGACCTTGGGCAAGTCACTTAACTTCTCTGAGCCTCAGTTACCTCATCTGTAAAATGGGGATTAAGACTGTGAGCCCCATGTGGGACAACCTGATCACTTTGTGTATACCCCCCAAGCGCTTAGAACAGTGCTTTGCACATAGTAAGCGCTTAACAAATGCCAACATCATTATTATTATTACTCATCTATTATTGCCCCCTATTTATTTTAATGTCTGTCTCCTTCTGTAGACTGTAAGCTAATTGTAGGCAGGGAACGTGTCTACCAATACTGCGCTCAACAAAAACCATTATTATTATTATTATTATTGTAATTGTCAGAAATAACAATAGGACCAGGAGTCCCCCTTTAGGCTGTGAGCTCGTTGTAGGCAGGGAACGTGGCTGTGGATTCTGTTGTGCTCGCCCAAGCGCTTAGTACAGCGCTCTGCACATAGTAAGCGTTCAATCAAGTTGACCGACTGATTTCTTAGCGTGAAGCAAGTGGTGAAGAAATGCTCGTGGTGTTTGGAAGGAGGTTGAAAATCAAAGGATTTCTTGTCTTTCTCTTCACCGGACTGGTCACATTCTTCCACCTCTCCCTGCCTCCTCACAGTCATATCAAGATCAGTCTAATCTGGGCCTGCTCCTTAAAGGTTAGCTGGAGGGATTTCACTTGTCCGGACTAATTTGCAGGTCTTTAATTGGGTCAAATGGCAGGCAGGTTTATTGGGCCCTAATTTCAAATCTAAATAGGCTGAAGAGACTCCCAAATAGACTCCCAAGTTTGCAAACCAAGAAAATCCTGCTTTTGCTTGGGGTGGGTGTTGGAAGAGCCAGACTATGGTGTTGCTTTAGAAAGAACGACATGTCTTTATTTATTTTACTTGTAATAATAATAATAATAATAATGTTGGCATTTGTTAAGTGCATACTATGTGCAAAGCACTGTTCTAAGCGCTGGGGGGGATACAAAGTGATCAGGTTGTCCCACGTGGGGCTCACAGTCTTAATCCCCATTTTACAGAGGAGGTAACTGAGGCCGAGAGAAGTTAAGTGACTTGCCCAAGGTCACACAGCAGACGTGGTGGAGCAGGGATTCGAACCCATGACCTCTGACTCCAAAGCCCGTGCTCTTTCCACTGAGCCATGCTGCTCCTCTCGTATTTATTTGTACATATTTATTCTATTTATTTTATCTTGTTAATATGTTTTGTTTTGTTGCCCGTCTCCCCCTTCTAGAGTGTGAACCCACTGTTGGGTAGGGACCGTCCCTATATGTTGCCAACTTGTACTTTCCAAGCGCTTAGTACAGTGCTCTGCACACAGTAAGCGCTCAATAAATATGATTGAATGAATGAATGGATATTTATGGGGAAGCAGCATTGCCTAGCGGATAAAGCATGAACCTGGGAGTCAGAAGGACCTGGGTTCTAATCCCGACTCTGCCACCTAATAATAATGGCATTTATTAAGTGCTTACTATGTGCAAAGCACTGTTCTAAGCACTTGTGTGACCTTGGGTGACCTTGGGTGAGTCAATTCACCTCTCTGTGCCTCTGTAAAATGGGGATTGAGACTGTGAGCCCCCTGTGAGACAGGGACCATGTCTAACCTGACTAGCTTGCCTCCACCCCAGCGCTTAGAACAGTGCCAGGCACATAGTAAGCACTTAACAAATACCATCATCATCATCATCATCGTCAGTATTATTATTATTATACGAAGAACCGGGGTTAGGATTTAGACAGGGTGAGTCAGCTTGTTTGCGACGATAGTCGGAAAGACCGCTGTCTAAAGTGCCCAGTGATACTGTACTGTTGAAGACTGGTGCAAATTTCTTCTTTTTCCCACCCTCTCATTCATCCATTCATTCGTTCAATCGAATTTATTGAGCACTTACTGTGTGCAAAGCACCTACTAAGCGCTCGGGAGAGTACAATACAACAACAGACACGGTCACTGTCCACAAAGAGCTCACAGTCTTCATCAGGTAGATCTGGATCAGGAGAGATCTGTACTCTCCCCTCTTCTTCAAAGCCTTACTGAAGGCACACCTCCTCCAAGAAGCCTTCCCTGACTAACCCCTCTTTTCCTCTTCTCCCACTGCCTTCTGCGTCCCCCTGACCTGTTCTCTTTATTCATCCCCCCTCCCAGCCCCAAAGCACTTATGTCCATATCTGTCATTTTATTTATTTATATCAAAGTCTTTCTCCCCCTCTCTAATAATAACAATGATGATGGCATTTGTTCAGCCCTTACTTTGTGCAAAACACTGTTCTAAATGCTGGGGGATAATAATAATAATAATGATGGCATTTATTAAGCACTTACTATGTGCAAAGCACTGTTCTAAGCGCTGGGGAGGTTACTAGGTGATCAGGTTGTCCCACGGGGGCTCACAGTCTTAATCCCCATTTTACAGATGAGGTAACTGAGGCTCAGAGAAGTTAAGTGACTTGCCCAAAGTCACACAGCTGACAAGTGGCGGAGCCGGGATTTGAACCCATGACCTCTGACTCCAAAGCCCGGGCTCTTTCCACTGCGGTTGTCTCACACAGGGGGCTTACAGATGAGGGGACTGAGGCCCAGAGAAGTGAAGTGACTTGCCCAAAGTCACACAGCTGACAAGTGGCGGAGCCGGGATTAGAACCCTTGACCTCTGACTCCTAAACCTGGGCTCTTTCCACTGAGCTGTAAGCTCACTGTGGGCAGGGAACATGTCTGGTTATTATTCTAGCACTCCAGAGAAGCAGCGTGGCTCAGTGGGAAAGAGCCTGGGCTTTGGAGTCAGAGGTCATGGGTTCAAATCCCGGCTCCGCCACTTGTCAGCTGTGTGACTTTGGGCAAGTCACTTCACTTCTCTGGGCCCTCAGTTCCCTCATCTGTAAAAGGGGGATGAAGACTGGGAGCCCCACGTGGGACAACCTCATCACTTTGTATCCCCCCAGCGCTTAGAAACAGCGCTTTGCACATAGTAAGCGCTTAATAAATGCCATCATCTATTATTATTATTATTCTGGTTATTATTCTAAGCACTCTCCCGAGTGCTCAGTACAGTGCTCTGCGCAACGGAAAATGCTTGATAAATAAAATTGAAAGAATGAATGGCTGAATGAATACAAGGCGGGGTCCCTGTTGCTTTACCAACAGGTGTCAATCAGTCTGTCAGTCCTACTTATTGAGCGCTTACTGTGTGCAGACGCTCTCCCACGCTGCTGTTTCCCGGCACAGGGGAGTTTTGACTTGTAGCAGATTGCCTCCCACTCGCTAGCCCTGGCCCAAGCTAGGAACGGAAAGGACAGGCCTCTGCTTGACTCTCCTTCCCGTAGCCGAGACTGGCGGACGACTGGAAACCCTCCGGGCGCCATCCTGAGAGGGGATGAGCACAGTATCCAGCGCTTAGAACAGTGCTTTGCACGTAGTAAGCGCTTATTTGGCCCTCGGCAGACTTGTAGAATAGCAGGTCAAAATCCTTCTCATCTGTGTAATGGAGAAGCGGCGTGGCTCAGTGGAAAGACCCCGGGCTTTGGAGTCAGAGGTCATGGGTTCAAATCCCGGCTCCGCCACTTGGCAGCTGTGAGACTTTGGTCAAGTCCCTAAACTTCTCTGTGCCTCAGTTACCTCATCTGGAAAATGAGGATTAAGACTGTGAGCACCCCGTGGGGCAACCTGATCACCTTGTAACCTCCCCAGCGCTTAGCACATAGTAAGTGCTTAATAAATGCCATTATTATTAATAATAATAATAATGAATGTCATTATTATTATTACTATAACGGAGATGGTAGATATCTCCGCAGCCCAAAATGAGCTTACAGTCTAGAAGGGGAGACAGACATGATTAGAAATAAAGCATTCCTTAAGCATTTACCCCTTAAGTACTTTGCTGCTCACTCCACCCACACTACACTTTATGTACATTCATTTATTCGTTCATTCAATCACATTTATTGTATTGTATTTCAGTCGTATTTACTGACTAGTACTTCCCAAGCGCTTCGTACAGTGCTCTGCACAGCGTGGCTCACTGGAAAGAGCACGGGCTTTGGAGTCAGAGGTCATGGGTTCGAATCCCAGCTCCACCATATGTCTGCTGTGTGACCTTGGGCAAGTCACTTCACCTCTCTGAGCCTCAGTTACCTCATCTGTAAAATGGGGATTAAGACTGTGAGCCCCACGTGGGAAAACCTGATCACCTTGTATCCCCCCCAGCGCTTAGAACAGTGCTTTGCATATAGTAAGCGCTTAACAAATGCCATCATAAAAAAATTCATTCATTCAATTGTATTTATTGAGTTCAGTATTTACTGTAATAATAATAATAATGATGGCATTTATAAAGCTCTTACTATGTGCAAAGCACTGTTCTAAGCACTGGGGTGGTTACAAGGTGATCAGATTGTCCCACGGGGGGCTCACAGTCTTAATCCCCATTTTACAGATGAGGTAATTGAGGCACAGAGAAGTTAATCAATCAATCGTATTTATTGAGCGCTTACTGTATGCAGAGCACTGTACTAAGCGCTTTGGAAGTACAAGTTGGCAACATATAGAGATGGTCCCTACCCAACAGTGGGCTCACAGTCTAGAAGAGAGGGCTCAAGTTAAGTGAGTTGCCCAAAGTCACACAGCTGACAATTGGCGGAGCCGGGATTTGAACCCCTGACCACTGACTCCAAAGCCCGTGCTCTTTCCACTGAGCCACGCTGCTTCTCTAAGCACTCAATAAATACGATTGATTGAATGAATGAAATAAATTCATTCATCCATTCAATCATTCATTCATTCACTCAATCGTATTTATTGAGTGCTTACTGTGTGCAGAGCACTGTCCTAAGCACTTGGGAAGTACAAGTTGACAACATATAGAGACGGTCCCTACCCAACAGTGGGCTCACAGTCTAGAAGGGGGAGACAGACAACAAAACAAAAGATATTAACAAAATAAAATAAATAGAATAAACATGCACAAATAAAATAAATGGAGTAATAAATACGTACAAACATATATACATATATACAGGTGCTATGGGGAAGGGAAGGAGGTAAGACGGTGGAGATGGAGAGGGGGACGAGGGGGAGAGGAAGGAGGGGGCTCAGTCTGGGAAGGCCTCCTGGAGGAGGTGAGTTCTCAGTAGGGCCTTGAAGGGAGGAAGAGAGCTAGCTTGGAGGATGGGCAGAGGAAGGGCATTCCAGGCCAGGGGGAGGACGTGGGCTGGGGGTCGATGGCGAGAACGAGGTACAGTGAGGAGGTTAGAGGCAGAGGAGTGGAGGGTGTGGGCTGGGCTGGAGAAGGAGAGAAGGGAGGTGAGGAAGGAGGGGGCGAGGGGATGGACAGCCTGGAAGCCGAGAGGGGGGAGTTTTTGTTTGATCCTCTACCCACTCCCAGGTGAAGTGGGGATTTCATCCATCACACTGCCCAGGTGGCCCTCAAATCACCCTCTCAGCCCCGGGGCTCCTCCTCTGAGGGACTCCACCTACCTCCGGGTCCTCCTCCCCTCTAGACGGTAACCTCCTGGAGGGGGGCAGGGAAGCAGCGTGGCTCAGTGGAAAGAGGACAGGCTTGGGAGTCAGAGGTCATGGGTTCTAATCCTGACTCCACCACTTATCAGCTGTGTGACTTTGTGGAAGTCACTTCACTTCTCTGGGCCTCAGTTCCCTCATCTGTCAAATGGGGATGAAGACTGTGAGCCCCACGTGGGACAATCTGATTACCTTGTATCTACCCCAGCGCTTAGAACAGTGCTTTGCACATAGTAAGCGCTTAACAAATGCCAACATTATTATTATTCTCTGGGCCTCAGTTACCTTGTCTGTCAAATGGGGATTAAGACTGTGAGCCCCACGTGGGACAACATGATTACCTTGTATCATCATCAATCGTATTTATTGAGCGCTTACTGTGTGCAGAGCACTGTACTAAGTGCTTACTTTATTACCTTGTATCTACCCCAGTGCTTAGAACAGTGCTTGCCTCATAGTAAGCACTTAACAAATACCGTTATTATTATTATTATTATTATGGTTTTGTTCTCCGTCTCCCCCTTTTAGACTGTGAGCCCACTGTTGGGTAGGGACTGTCTCTATATGTTGCCAACTTGTACTTCCCAAGCACTTAGTACAGTGCTCTGCACACAGTAAGCGCTCAATAAATACGACTGATTGATTGATTGCCAACTCTGTAGTCTTCTCTCCCAAGCACTTAGCAGAGAAGCAGCGTGGCTTAGTGGATAGAGCCCAGATCTGGGAGTCCTAAGGAGCTGAGTTCTAATCTGCTACATGTCTGCTGTGTGACCTTGGGCAAGTCACTTCACTTCTCTGGGCCTCAGTTCCCTCATCTATTAAACAGGGACTAAGGTTATGAGCCCCATGTGGGACAGGGACTCTGTCCAACCTGATTAACTTGTGTTTGCTCCTGTGCTTGGAACAGTGCTTGGCACACAGTAGCACAGTGGATAGAGCCAGGGGCTGGGACTCAGAAGGTCTGCTGGGTGACCTTGGGCAGGTCACTTCACTTCTCTGGGCCTCAGTTCCCTCATCTGCAAAATAATAATAATGGCATTTATTAAGCGCTTACTATGTGCAAAGCACTGTTCTAAGTGCTGGGGAGGTTACAAGGTGACCAGGTTGTCCCACAGGGGGCTCACAGTCATAATCCCCATTTTACAGGTGAGGTAACTGAGGCCCAGAGAAGTGAAGTGACTTGCCCAAAGTCACATAGCTGACAATTGGTGGAGCCGGGATTTGAACCCATGACCTCTGACTCCAAAGCCCGGGCTCTTTCCACTGAGCCACGCTGCTTCTCCAATGGGGATTAGGACTGTGAGCCCCACACGGGACAGGGGCTGTGTCCAACCCGACTTTCTTGTATCCACCCCAGCGCTTAGTACAGTGCCTGGCACATAAAAAGAGCTTAACAAACAATAATAATAATAACGATGGTATTTGTTAAGTGCTTACTATGTGCAAAGCACTGTTCTAAGTGCTGGGGGGCACACAAGGTGATCAGGTTGTCCCACGAGGGGCTCACAGTCTTCATCCCCCTTTTACAGATGAGGTAACTGAGGCTCAGAGAAGTGAAGTGACTTGCCCAAGGTCACACAGCAGCCATGCGGCGGAGCCGGGATTCGAACCCATGACCTCTGACTCCCAAGCCCGGGCTCTTTCCACTGAGTCATGCTGCTTCTCTATAACAATAGAGAAACAATTTGCTTTCTAATAACAAATCCCATTATTATTATTATGATTATTGTAAGTGTTTAACAAGTACCACAACTATTATTATTATTTCAGTGCTCTGCACACAGTAAGTGCTCAATTAATACCATTGATTGATTGATTGATTGATTGATTGATCCAGTCCCCTGGAGCTCTGTCCTACAGGCCTGGGGCCTGCTGGGGCTGGAGCTGTAGTTCCACCCACATGGGATGACTGATAAAAGCACACTGATAACAAGAAGACTGATAATAAGGACAGAAATGTGGTGATGGGGGAATCACAAGGGCCGGGAGGAGCTGGGCTCCTATTCCTTTAGCAATAATTCATTCATTCAGTCGTATTTATTGAGCGCTTTCTCTGTGCAGAGCACTGTACTAAGCGCTTGGAAAGCGCAGCAACACACTGCAGCTCTCCCTTCTGTGCCGTCTTCATCGCTGCTTTATTATTTCTGGACTCCTATTCCTTTAGCAATAATTCATTCATTCAATCGTATTTATTGAGCGCTTCCTCTGTGCAGAGCACTGTATTAAGCGCTTGGAAAGCGCAGTAACACACTGCATCTCTCCCTTCTGTCCCGTCTTCATCGCTGCTTTATTATTTCTGGGCTCCTATTCCTTTAGCAATAATTCATTCATTCAATCGTATTTACTGAGCGCTTTCTCTGTGCAGAGCACTGTACTAAGCGCTTGGAAAGCGCAGTAACACACTGCAGCTCTCCCTTCTGTCCCACCTTCATCGCTGCTTTGTTATTTCTTGCGTTTCTGCCAGCCCCGTTCACCCGCTAAAATGGTGATTTCCTCTCCTAGACTGTGAGCTCCCTGTGGGCAGGATGGTTCCATAAAGTGTATTTTCTCTGTGCATTTTGGAGAGATCTCAGGAGATGCAACCCCACCCTATAGAACTGTCGATACTGATATTTGATTTGCTGTTGAGATTGTAGTTTGTAGAATCCACTAGATTCATTCATTCATCTGATCTATTTATTGAGCGCTTAGTGTGTGTTAAGCATGGTACTAAGCGCTTGGGGGGATACAGTACAACAATAAACAGTCACATTCCCTGCCCCAAATGACCTTATAGTCTAGAGGAAGAGTTTGCAGTCTAGACACGGACTGTTGACAGTTCCTGAATCAAGGAAATGATCAAGTTCACTTATTACACAATATTCCCTTAAAACGAAATTAGAAAATTATGGTCCTGTGTGAAGCTCAGCCGTAACTTTCGAAACCCCTGTCTTCCAAGAGCCCACATTTTCCAGCAAACTGTACCTTTTTTTATTATCCTTTTACTTTGTGCTATATAGCTCAACTTTGCCAGGGGATTGGGAAGCGTCATTCTGACACTGTGAGTCTGTTTGGGTTCAAGATCAATCAATCAATCAATCAATCATATTTATTGAGTGCTTACTATGTGCAGAGCACTGTACTAAGCGCTTCAAGATGCCATGGGCTGAAGTGAAACTTGGCTTCTCAGTGGGCACATGCCCTTGGCATCAGACAGGCCCAGTAAACACTACAGCCTGGGGTTTTGGGAGACAATGCAACTCCCACGTAGTAGGAGAACGGGTTCGATTTCCGTGAGTTAATAAATGCTTTTTTTGCAGAGTACAAATTTTATCCACTAGTCATTCATAGAGCAGTGAAAGCCTCGTAGAAATACCTTTCTCCTCACTCTTACTGACCCCAAATTGAGGGAGTGAGTAAAAATTGTAAGCCAGGAAGGTATCACGAGTGAAATAGCCCTCGCCCATCGTACACGTTTCCCAATTTTTGATCTTTTAACAAAGTTCCCTGCGTGCCTGGAAACTCGAATAGTATTTGTGGGGAATGCTGACCTCAAATTATGTAATTAAGCCTCATTTTAGAACAATATTTATATTTTTGATACAGTGTACCCTGATGATTCCTAAACTAGGGGAGGAATCATTGACCCTTTTCTAAGTTAATTTTTTCCATATATTAAAATGTGTGCCCTTATGTGTTTGTTTTCCTAATCCTATAAAATATTTGCCTTTTTTTTGTGATTGTTAATAGTGCAGGCACATAACTTCTGATAAGAAAGAACTACTCTTGTGTATATAGTTTTAGAATGATCATTTATTGTGAGCCCCACGTGGGACAACCTGATCATCTTGTAACCTCCCCAGCGCTTAGAACAGTGCTTTGCACATAGTAAGTGCTTAATAAATGCCATCATCGTTATTGTTCTCTCCCAAGTGCTTAGCACAGTGCTTTGCACACAGTAAGTGCTCAACAAATCTGAGTGTTGGGTAGGGACTGTCTCTATGTGTTGCCGACTTGTGCTTCCCAAGCGCTTAGTACAGTGCTCTGCACACAGTAAGCGCTCAATAAATACGATTGATTGATTGATTGAGTGAATCCGAGGGAATCCTTGTACCATTTCCTGGTGTTGGCTTGGTGCCTTTTGATGATGATGATGATGATGATGATGGCATTTGTTAAGTGCTTACCATGTGCAGGGCACTGTTCTAAGCACTGGGGAGGATACAAGGTGATCAGGTTGTCCCACGGGGGGCTCACAGTCTTAATCCCCATTTTCCAGGTGAGGTAACTGAGGCCCAGAGAAGTGAAGTGAGTTGCCCAAAGTCACACAGCTGACTAGTGGCGGAGCCGGGATTAGAACCCATGACCTCTGACTCCCAAACCCGGGTTCTTTCCACTGAGCCACCCTGCTTCTCATAAATGCCTTTTATAAAATATGCCTTTTATAAAATAAACTCTCCATAACTGTCACGGTGAGTAGCCTGGCTTGAAGCCAGGAGATCTGTCTAGCCTACTGGGTGACCTTGGGCAAGTCACAACTTCTCTGGGCCTCAGCTTGATTTTTTTTATGGTACTCATTAAAGCGCTTACTACGCGCCAGGCATTGTATTTGTTAAGCACTTACTATGACTTGACACCTGTCTACCTGTTTTGTTTTGTTGTCTGTCTCCCCCTTCTAGACTGTGAGCCCATTGTTGGGTAGGGACTGTCTCTAGATGTTGCCGACTTGTACTTCCCAAGCGCTTAGTACAGTGCTCTGCACACAGTAAGCGCTCAATAAATACGACTGAATGAGTGAACGTGCCAGGCACTCTATTCAGTGCTGGGGTAGATACAAACCTATCAGGGTGGACACAGACCCCGTCCCACGTGGGGCTTACAGTCTTAGTCCCCATTTTTCAGACGAGGGAACTGAGGCCCCAAGAAGCGAAATGACTTACCCGAGGTCACACAGCAGACAAGTGGCGCAGTCGAGATTAGATTCCCCCTTCTAGACTGTGAGCCCGTTGTTGGGTAGGGACCGTCTCTATATGTGGCCAACTTGTACTTCCCAAGCGCTTAGTACAGTGCTCTGCACACAGTAAGCGCTCAATAAATACGATTGAATGAATGAATGAATGAACCCAGATCCTTCTGACTCCCAAATCCTTGCTCTATCCACTAGTCCACACTGCTTCTCCTCTGTACAGTGGAGATTCAATAGCTGTCTCACCTCCCTCTTACACGGTGATGATGGTGTTTAAGCGCTTACTATGTGCCAAGCACTGTTTTAAGCGCTGAAGTAGATATAAGGTAATCAGATTGTCCCACGTGGGGCTCACAGTCTTAATCCCCATTTTCCAGAGGAGGTAACTGAGGCCCAGAGAAGTTAAGTGACTTGCCCCAAGTCACACAGCTGACAAGGGGCAGAGCTGGAATTAGAACCCATGACCTCTGACTCCCATGCTCTTTCCACTAAGCCAAGCCCCATGTGGGCGGGGATTTAGTACAGTGCTTAACCCACGGTAAGCGCTGAAATAATACCACGATTATTATTTCTAAATCATTTTCACCTGGGCTTCTTCGTACTTACAAGACCACAAGTAAACTGTTCATCCACAAAAGCTCTTTCTGTTGAAATAATCTTCCTCCAAAGCCTTCTCCAGTCTTTGTTAAACACTTGGAGTCAGAGGTCATGGGTTCAAATACCGGCTCCGCCAATTGTCAGCTGTGTGACTTTGGGCAAGTCACTTCACTTCTCTGTGCCTCAGTTCCCTCATCTGTAAAATGGGAATTAAGACTGTGAGCCCCCTGTGGGACAACCTGATCACCTTGTTACCTCCCCAGCTCTTAGAGCAGTGCTTTGCACATAGTAAGCGCTTAACAAATGTCATTATTATTATTACTATTGGGTAGATACAAGCTTCTACTTTCCCCTTCTCCACTGGAAAGATCAATCAATTAATTGTTTTTTACTGAGAGCTCACTGTATGCAGAGCACTATTCATTCAATCGTATTTATTGAGCGCTTACTATGTGCAGAGTACTATACTAAACACTTGGGAAAATTCAGTCTGAGTTGTTAGGTATGTTCCCTGCCCCCATTGAGATTACAATATAGGAGGGGAGGGATTTATAATTATTATCACTGTTATGTGCCATCGTGCTTTGCTTTGCTTTGCACATAGTAAGCGCTTAACAAATACCAACATTATTATTATTATCGTGTCGTTTCTGATTCATAGCGACTCCGTGGATATACTTTCTCCAGAACATTCTGTCCTCTGCCATAATCTGCAACCCTTCTACTACTAATAATAATAATAATCATCATCATCATCATCATCAATCGCATTTATTGAGCGCTTACTATGTGCAGAGCACTGTACTAAGCGCTTGGGAAGTACAAATTGGCAACATATAGAGACAGTCCCTACCCAACAGTGGGCTCACAGTCTAAAAGGGGGATAATAATAATAATGATAGCATTTATTAAGCGCTTACTATGTGCAAAGCACTGTTCTAAGCGCTGGGGAGGTTACAAGGTGATCAGGTTATCCCACGGGGGGCTCACAGTCTTCATCCCCATTTTGCAGATGAGGGAACCGAGGCCCAGAGAAGTGAAGTGACTTGCCCAAAGTCACACAGCTAAGTGACGGAGACGGGATTAGAACCCACGACCTCTGACTCCCAAGCCCGGGCTCTTTCCACTAAGCCGTTATGGTCTCTATCATCATCATCATTATCATCAATCGTATTTATTGAGCGCTTACTGTGTGCAGAGCACTGTACTAAGCACTTGGGAAGTACAAATTGGCAACATATAGAGACGGTCCCTACCCAACAGTGGGCTCACAGTCTCAAAGGGGGAGACAGAGAACAAAACCAAACATACTAACAAAATAAAATAAACAGAAAAGATATGTACAAGTAAAATAAATAAATAAATAAATAAATAGAGTAATAAATATGTACAAACATATATACATATATACAGGTGCTGTGGGGAAGGGAAGGAGGTAAGATGGGGGGGATGGAGAGAGGGACGATCTAGTCGCTTGTCTGCCTCTTCCACGTTTTCCCTAGACTTTTCCTAGCATTTGGTGTCTTCTCCAGAGAATTAGTCCTCCTGATTGTGTCCAAAATATAATCTAAGTCGAGTCACTTGGCCTTCTAAAGACCACTTTGGTTTAATTTGCTCTACAATCCACTTGTCCATGGTATTCTCAAAAGCCTTCTCCAACACCACACTGCAAAAGAACCAATGTTCTTTCTATCCTGCTTTTTCACTGCCCGCCTTTCATCATCAATCGTATTTATTGAGCGCTTACTATGTGCAGAGCACCGTACTAAGCGCTTGGGAAGTACAAATTGGCAACATATAGAGACAGTCCCTACCCAACAGTGGGCTTACAGTCTAAAAGTGGGCTTTCGGATCCATACGCTGTCACCGGAAACACTAAAAGGGTTGACAATTTGTATTTTTGTGGCAATTGTGGCATCAGCACGTTTCCTGACTTTTTCCAGGCTCTTCATAGCAAGTCCTCCTAACGTTAATCTTCGGCGTATTTCTTGGTTACTAGTTCCTTTATTGATTATGGATCCTAGGAGAGTGGTATCGACAAGGAGGGTGCAAAATAGGTTAACTCGGTGTAAATCGGCCGCAGGGTCCTTGTACCCAGGGTGGTGACACAGATAGGAAAAATGACTTGGTGACGTGAGTTCGGATAGAGCAGCAAAGAAGAAAAGTGGCTACCTGCCCGTTCACCTCCCGGGAGAGGGACGAGTGACCAAGCAGCCCCAATCCCAATATCACTGTGCCTTTTATTGAGTTACAGCAACTTGGGGGTGGGGCATTTGGAAATTTCTGGAATTCAATTGGGACCGGCAGGATGTTGCGAATTCTCTTTGTTCTCCGTTCCTATGGCCTTGTGCAAGATGTTGTTATTTGCCCTATGGCCTTGCATAGATAGGTCCGTAAGTTCTCTTAATAGGGAGGTAAAGTCTCCTTAACAGGGAGGTAAATTCTCGTTAATAGGGAGGTAAATTCTCCTTACCATCATCATCATCAGAGCTCACCTCCTCCAGGAGGCCTTCCCAGACTGAGCCCCTTCCTTCCTCTCCCCCTCGTCCCCCTCTCCATCCCCCCCATCTTACCTCCTTCCCTTCCCCACAGCACCTGTGTATATGTATATATGTTTGTACATATTTTTTTACTCTATTTATTTTATTTGTACATATCTATTCTATTTATTTTATTTTGTTAGTATGTTTGGTTTTGTTCTCTGTCTCCCCCTTTTAGACTGTGAGCCCACTGTTGGGTAGGGACTGTCTCTATATGTTGCCAATTTGTACTTCCCAAGCGCTTAGTACAGTGCTCTGCACATAGTAAGCACTCAATAAATACGATTGATGATGATGATGATGATGATGATGATTTATTGAGCGCTTACTGTGTGCAGAGCACTGTACTAAGCGCTTGGGAAGTACTTATCTTCGGATGAGTGTTCCTTGATGGCCTTGAAGGCGTCTGTTGCAGACTTGTTTTCTCGGCCTGCCCAAATGGAGGGCTACTTTCAGCATACACAAAATGGAGTCAGTCATGTCAAGCCCGCTAGTGGACAACAGAGAGAAAAATTGTCAACTATTTCAGTCTTCATCCACTACAAATGTGTTAAAACTTCCAGTTGTCAAGCTGTCCGTCACCTCGCCCCCTCCTACCTCACCTCCCTTCTCTCCTTCTCCAGCCCAGCCCGCAAACTCTGCTTCTCTGCCATCATCATCATCATCATCATCAATCGTATTTATTGAGCGCTGTGTGCAGAGCACTGTACTAAGCGCTTGGGAAGTACAAGTTGGCAACATATAGAGACAGTCCCTACCCAACAGTGGGCTCACAGTCTAAAAGGGGGAGACAGAGAACAAAAACCAAACATATTAATAAAATAAAATAAATAGAATAGATATGTACAAGTAAAATAAATAAATAGAGTAATAAATATGTACAAACATATATACATATATACAGGTGCTCTGCCACCGCTAACCTCCTCACTGGGCCTCGTTCTCACCTGTCCCTCCCTCTTCACATCTGCCAAACTAGCTCACTTCCCCCCTTCAAAGCCCTACTGAAAGCTCACCTCCTCCAAGAGGCCTTCCCAGACTGAGCCCACCTTTCCCTCTGCTCCTCCTCCCCTCCCCATTGCCCCCACTCCCTCCCTCTGCTCTACTCCTTTCCCTGCCCCACAGCACTTGTGTATATTTGTACATATTTATTTCTTTTATTAATGATGTGCACATATCTTTAATTCTATTTATTTATTTTGATGCTACTGATGCCTGTCTACTTGTTTTGTTGTCTGTCTCCCCCCACTTCTAGACTGTGAGCCCGTTGTTGGGAAGGGATTATCTCTATTTGTTGCTGAATTGTACTTTCCAAGTGCTTAGTACAGTGCTCTGCACACATTAAGCACTCAATAAATACGATTGAATGAATGAATCTTTGTTTTCTTGACAGGCGGACATTAATACAAGTAAATTACAGAGGTGTGTGAAAGTGTTGTGGGGCTGAGGATGGGGTGATTAAAGGGTGCAAATCCAAATGCAAGGGTGACACAGGAAAGGGAGCAGAGGAAATGAATGCTTAGTCAGGGGAGGCCTCTTGAAGATGTGATTTTAATAAGGTTTTGAAGGTGGTAAGAGTGATCGTCTGTCAGACATTAAGGAGGGAGGAATTCCGGGCCAGAGGTTGGCGGAGAGAGTCTTTGTGCTTGGATTTGCAGCCTTTATTCATTTCTCCCTCCACTCCACAGTACCCATTTTTTTTTTATCAATCAATCGTATTTATTGAGCGCTTACTGTGTGCAGAGCACTGTAATTTATCTTACTTGTACCTATCTATTCTATTTATTTTATTTTGTTAGTATGTTTGGTTTATGTTTAAACCAAAATGTTTATAAATGTTTATGGCATTTACTAAGCACTTACTATGTGCAAAACACTGTTCTAAGCGCTGGGGAGGTTACAAGGTGATCAGGTTGCCCCACGGTGGGCTCACAGTCTTCATCCCCATTTTACAGATGAGGTAACTGAGGCCCAGAGAAGTGAAGTGCCCAAAGTCACACAGCTGACACTGGGCAGAGCGGGGGATTTGAACCCATGACCTCTGACTCGAAAGCCCGTGCTCTTTCCACTGAGCCACGCTGCTTCTCTATTTACATACCCAAAATTTATTTATATTAATGTCCGTCTCCCCCTCTAGATCGTAAGCTCGATGTGGGCAGGGAATGTGTCTACCATCTCTGCTATACTGTACTCTCCCAAGCGCTTCATACAGTGCTAGGCACACAATAAGCATTTAATAAAGACAACTGATTGATTGATTGAGATCAAGGTAGAGAGTTTAGCTGGGCATTAGAGGATTGATGTGTGTGGACTGGGCAGTAGTAGTAAATCAGCGAGGTTCATCCCCATTTTACAGATGAGGTAACTGAGGCCCAGAGAAGTGAAGTGCCCAAAGTCACACAGCTGACACTTGGCAGAGTGGGGGATTTGAACCCATGACCGCTGACTCGAAAGCCCGTGCTCTTTCCACTGAGCCACGCTGCTTCTCTATTTACAGACCCAAAATTCATTTATTTATATTAATATCTGTCTCCACCTCTAGACCATAAGCTCAATGTGGGCAAGGAACGGGTCTACCATCTCTGCTATACTGTACTCCCCCAAGCGCTTAATACAATGCTAGGCACACAATAAGCATTTAATAAAGACAACTGATTGACTGATTGAGATGAAGGTAGAGAGTTTAGCTGGGCACTAGAGGATTGATATGTTTGGGCTGGGCAGGAGTAGTAAATCAGTGAGGTTCATCCCCATTTTACAGATGAGGTAACTGAGGCCCAGAGAAGTGAAGTGCCCAAAGTCACACAGCTGACACTGGGCAGAGCGGGGGATTTGAACCCATGACCTCTGACTCGATAGCCCGAGCCATGCTGTTTCTCTAGTTACATACCCAAAATTCATTTATTTATATTAATTTGTCTCCCCCTCTAGACCGTAAGCTCAATGTGGGCGGGGAACGTGTCTACCATCTCTGCTATACTGTACTCTCCCAAGCGCTTCATACAATGCTAGGCACACAATAAGCATTTAATAAATACAACTGATTGATTGATTGATTGATTGAGAACAAGGTGCACAGTTTAGCTGGGCATTAGAGGATTGATGTGTTTGTGCTGGGCAGCCGTAGTAGATCAGCGAGGTAAGGTAGGAGGGGGCAAGGGTTTTAAAACCGATGGTGAGGAGTTTCTGTTTGAGGCAGAGGTGGATGGGCGACTGCTGGAAAGTCTTGAAGAGTGGGGAAACATGGCTTTAACTGTTCTGTGGGAGTGAAGTATGGACTGGAGTGGGGAGATACGGGAAATAAGATCAGCCAAGAGGCTGTTGCGGTAATCAAGGCTGGATAGGGTAAGAGCTTGGTTCAGTGTTTTATTTTTCAGTGGTATTTATTAAGTGCTTATTATGTTCCGGGAACTGTACTAAGTGCTGGGCTGATTCAAGTTCATCAGGTTGGACACAGTCCCTGTCCCCCATGGGACTCACAGCTTGGAAAGGAAGGGTGGATTTTTAGTTGTAAAGGTTGAACTGACAGGATTTGGGGACAGATTTGAACATGTGGGTTGAATGAGAGAGATGAGTCGAGGACTGTGAGTCCATTGTTGGGTAGGGACGAAATATGTTGCCAATTTGTACTTCCCAAGCGCTTAGTACAGTGCTCCGCACACAGTAAGTGCTCAAGAAATACGATTGAATGAATGAATGAGTAACGCCAAAGTTAGAGCTTGTGAGACAAGGAGGTTAGCGGTGCTAGCCAAAGCTCCAGGCTTGTGAAACAGGGAGGACAGTGGGCAAGTTTGCGGTAGGATAGGGTTTGCGCGGGGAAAAATATCAATGATGGCTCATTCCTGTTTACACTTACCCTTCTGAAACTTTTAATCCCGCATTCACCAAGGGCCTGAGGGCATGTCTAGAGAAGCGGCGTGGCTCAGTGGAAAGAGAACAGGCTTTGGAGTCAGAGGCCATGGGTTCAAATCTCCACTCCGCCAATTGTCAGCTGTGTGACTCTGGGCAAGTCTCTGCGCCTCAGTTACCTCATCTGTAAAATGGGGATTAAGCCCCCCACCATGGGACAACCTAATCACCTTGTAACCTCCCCAGTGCTTTGCCCATAGTAAGCACTTAATAAATGGCATCATTATGTCTAATTCCCACCTGTAGTTAAGTGCTCTCTCAGTATTTATTCATTCATTCAATCCTATTTATTGAGCGCTTACTGTGTGCAGAGCACTGTACTAAGCGCTTGGGAAGTACAAGTTGGCAACATATAGAGACGGTCCCTTACTGCAGCCAATCATATTTATTGAGTGCTTACAGAGCGCTGCATTAAGTACTTGGGAGAGTACAATATAACACATCCCCTGCCTAGGAGTGCCCTGCACACACCAAGTGCTCAATAGATACAATTATTCCTATTATCGAGACTTTCCCTGCCACTAATCCCCAGTAAGTCTTAGGTATGAACTATTTCTTCAATCTTATTGAGTGTCTGCTGTGTGCAGAGCACCATACTAAGTAAGGGTTTTCCAACGGGAGTAGAAACTCTATAAACTCCTTGAGGGCAGGCACGAAGCCACTTCTCCATCTCTAAAGCCTGCAACCATTCACGGCTCTTTGAATTTAAAAGCCAGCATAAGCTTGAGTTTCCTTGATGCACATATAACCAAATGCAATAACTACTCTTCCTAACATGGAAACAAGAAAGGAATCAAAATGGGCAAATTTCAGCGGGTATTAAAATAAATCTTTCTCTTTTTAACAGCAATAGGTTTCTTATATAAGATAGACAGATGCTGAAAAAAGAGCCCAGTTTTCCATAGAAGTGTTTTAAAGGATCCTGCTTTTCCATTCCATTGTTGCCAACTTGTACTTCCCAAGCGCTTAGTACAGTGCTCTGCACACAGTAAGCGCTCAATAAATACGATTGATTGATTGATTCCATTCATTCATTCATTCAGTGTGGCTTAGTGGAAAGAGCCCGGGCTTGGAAGTCAGAGGTCATGGGTTCTAACCCCTCCTCTGCCACTTGTCAGCTGTGTGACTTTGGGCAAGTCACTTCACTTCTCTGTGCCTCAGTTCCCTCCTCTGTAAAATGGGGATGAAGGCTGTGAGCCCCACGTGGGACTTGATGACCTTGTATCTCCCCCAGCACTTAGAACAGTACCGGGTACATATTAAGTGCTTAACAAATGCCATTATTTCAAGCGCTTAGTACAATGCACTGCACACAGTAAGCGCTCAATAAATACGTTTGAATTCTGCCACCAAATAATGCTACCTGATAAAAAGAATTTGTGCCACAGGAGAGTGCTACTTTAGTGTTTTGGTGGCTGTTTACTCTGACTTCATCTGCTTGGAGCTGATTTCTGGAGGGCTCTGTCCTCTACGACGATGGGAAAGTAGGTGGGAAGACAGGGTTTGGGTAGAAAGACGTGAAGTTGTTTTAAACGTTAAATTTGAAGAAAAGGGAGGGCATCCAAGTAGCGGTGTCTTGAGGGCAGGAGGAAATCTTCACGTAGACTGCAGAGCGCTCAGGGCTGGAGACAGATGTGGGCATCACCCGCAGAGGTGGTAATTGAAGCCATGCTGAGCAAATGAGTTCTCCAAGAGGGCAGGTGTGTTGTTCATTCATTCATATTTATTGAGCGCTTACTGTGTGCAGGGCACTGTACCAAGCGCTTGGGAAGTACAAGTTGGCAACATATAGAGACGGTCCCGACCCAACAGTGGGCTCACAGTCTGCATTGTCCCAAGTACTTAGAATGGCGAACTCGAGAAACCCGAGTTTCTCGATGGGTAGAGCGGTAGGAGACAGTACGAGGCAGAGGCGCGAGAGGGACAACGGTTGGGGCTTTCCGGTCCGTGTGAGGAAAAATGTGCGGGACCATCTGAGGTGCAGAGATAATAATAATGGTATTTGTTAAGTGCTTACTATGTGCAAAGCACTGTTCTAAGCACTGGGGGATACAAGGTGATCAGGTTGTCCCACGTGGGGCTCACAATCTTAATCCCCATTTTACAGATGAGGTAACTGAGGCCGTGAGAAGTGAAGTGACTTGCCCAAAGTCACACAGCTGACAAGCGGCGGAGCCGGGATTTGAACCCATGACCTCTGATTCCAAAGCCCATGCTCTTTCCACTGAGCCACGCTGCTTCTCAAGATGGGCCCCCGAGGATGCTAAATGAGTATGATGAGCACCTGATCCCGGGAAGGGGGGAAGGAAGCAGCAGCAGCTCCTAAAAGGGAGGCCCGGCCCGAGCTTTTCATTGATCAAAGAGTGTGAGCTTAGTCAGGGCTTGAGGCCAAGAAGCTCCCATGCCCCGAGGGCATAGCCTCTCACCTGGCAGTCTGGTAACTGGACCCAAACGGCCTTTCATTATCCATCCCGTGCCGCTCATCTCCTGCCACCCACCAGAGCCCCTCCGGATTTCATTCATTCAATCGTATTTATTGAGCTCTTACTGTGTGCAGAGCACTGTACTAAGCGCTTGGGAAGTACAAGTTGGCAACATATAGAGACGGTCCCTGCCCAGCAGTGAGGCTCCGCCTTCCCGGAGCTCGGCCCAGGAGCCGGCTCTGCCACGCAACCCTGGGCAAGTCACTTCTGTGGCCATTTCTTCATCTGTAAAATGGGGATTCATTCAATCCATCTTCCCTCCTAGATGGTGAGAGCCACATGTGGAACGGGGATTGTGCCCTTCCTGACAACCTTAACACCCAGTGAGCACTTAACCAACACCACAACTGTTATAATAATGGTGTTTGTTAAGCGCTTATTACGTGCCACTCTAAGCGCTGGGGTAGATACAAGGTAATCAGGTTGCCCCCCACGGGGCTCACAGTCTTAATCCTCATTTTACAGATGAGGCAACAGGCACAGAGAGGCGACTTACCCAAGGTCACCCAGCAGACAAGTGGCAGGGCCGGGATTAGAACCCGTGACCTCTGACTCTCAAGCCCGTGTACTTCCCACGAAGCCACGCTGGGCTACCCAGGCAGCTTTCTTCCAGCAAACTCGGCAGCAATAGTGGCCCACAGCACAGCGATCACAAGCCAACCCGCCAACGGTAGAGGGGAGAGAAGGCGGGGCTCGCGTCGCAGCAGACAACGGCCCAAGGAGACGGGATTTCCCAACGGGACCATTTATTTTAACCAACAGTCGAATCTTTACGACGAGCTGGATGCCGCCACAGCTGCTCGTTTGGGTTTCGGAGTCGTCCCCTCGCGGAATCCATTCCTGGAGGGAGAGAAGGAAGGGTGGTGAGTCACGGGGTAAAGCGGGCGGTTCCGTCCGGCTTCCCGGGCAGCCGTCGTCGCTCAGCTTATCTCAGTAGGCATTGAAATCACTATGGAACTCATATGTTCAGACATTTTTTTATGAGGACATCATCAATAAGCTTCATTCTGCGCCATAAGCGTATGACCTGTGCCCCGCTGCCCTTTCTCACCAAAGGAAAACCTCAAGGATCATCGGGCCACGGCAAAACTCAGTAAATAAAAGCACAACCAGATAGGGCACTCAGCACCTTGTTAACTAAGGGGCCTGGATTTTTTATTCCAATCCCCACCCTTCATCATCTGCTAAAAAAAAACCAACAAAAAAGCACCCCCTCACCCCCCAATTCAACCCACAGCTCCTGTTTCCACACAAACCTCAAGAATGCTTCCACCTACCCAAGGCAGAACCGCAGTGCTTTTGTTTTTTAGTTAACTTTAGCACATTCTGGGACGAAGGGGAGAAAAATAAGCAAGGAGCCTCTCCCACTGGAAAGAGCATAGACCCGGGAGTTAGAGGACCTGGGTTTTAATCTCAGCCCTGCCAACTGCTTGCTGGGCGACCTGGGGCAAATCACTTCATTTCTCTGTGCCTCAAGTTTCTTCGATTGCAAAATGGGGATTAAGCTCTTATTCTCCGTCCTAATTAGACCGTGAGCTCCATGTGACACAGGGACCTGTCTCTGCTCTGATAATCAATCAATCGTATTTATTGAGCGCTTACTGTGTGCAGAGCACTGTACTAAGCGCTTGGGAAGTGCAAGTTGGCAACATATAGAGACGGTCCCTACCCAACAGTGAGCTCACAGTCTAGAAGGGGGAGACAGAGAACAAAATAAAACACATTAACAAAATAAAATGAATAGAATAGATATGTACAAGTAAAATAAATAGATAATAAATACGTACAAACATATATACATATATACAGGTGCTGTGGGGAGGGGAAGGAGGTAAGGCAGGGGGGGATGCCCACCCGGGTCCTCTGATTTCCAGGCCCATGCTGTTCCCACCACCCCCCTCACTACTTCCACACCCCTAAATCTGGTAAGGTTTACGTAGCTGTCCTATCCACCGCAGAGCTGGGAATTTTTAGCCGGAGGGGAGGGGGGGAGAGAGAGAGAGAGAGAGAGAGAGACAGAGAGAGACAGAGAGAGACAGAGAGAGAGAAACGGCAAGCCTACCTGAATCGGCGGTAAACAATTTTCAGGTGTCTCATCCGGCCAGTGCCAGTGG
This sequence comes from Tachyglossus aculeatus, assembly GCF_015852505.1. NCBI lineage: Eukaryota > Metazoa > Chordata > Mammalia > Monotremata > Tachyglossidae > Tachyglossus > Tachyglossus aculeatus. The sequence continues at coordinate 59,386,328 of NC_052068.1, read as the reverse complement.
TGTTGCGTCTTTTGGCCTTAGCACTCCAGTTATCTGCAACACAAAATAGAAACAATTCATACTTTCCCTGCACTGAACAGAAAGAAACCCCCCCAGTTCCCACTTACATTCTCAAGGATGCCTGAGGCTGGAGAATCAATCAATCAATCGCATTTATTGAGTGCTTACTGTGTGCAGAGCACTGTACTAAGTGCTTGGGAAGTACAAGTTGGCAACAGAGAGAGACGGTCCCTACCCAACAGTGGGCTCACAGTCTAGAAGGGGGAGACAGAGAACAAAACCAAACATATTAACAACATAAAATAAATAGAATAGATATGTACAAGTAAAATAGAGTAATAAATATGTACAAACATATATACAGGAGAAGCAAACCATCAACTCCCATCTCACTTAGTTTTATTTGCACTTTTAAAAAACAGCTTCTAATCACGCATCACAATCAAATATTAAAGCATTCATTCATTCGTAGTTACTGAGTGCTTACTGTGTGCAGAGCACTGTACTAAGCACTTGGAAACTACAAGTCGGCAATGTATAGAGACAGTCTCTACCCAACGAAGGGCTCACAGTCTAGAAGGGGGGAGGCAGACAACAAAACAAATAGACGGGCATCAATAGCATCAAGATAGAGAATTATAGACATGTACACACATCATTAATAAACAGAATAATAAATATGTACATATGTACAAAAGTGCTGTGGGGCAGGGTTGGATAGAGCAGAGGGAGGGAGTTGGGGCGATGTGGGGGGGAGCAGAGGAAAAGAGGGGCTTGGCTTGGGAAGGCCTCCTGGAGGAGGTGAGCTCTCAGCAACAGAAACACTACCCCCTACACTGCAAGTTTGTTGCGGGCAGAAACCGTCCATGAACTCTGATGTATTATTATATATTATTACTCTAGATATTTATTTAATTTGTACATATTTATTCTATTTATCTTATTTTGTTAATATGTTTTGTTTCGTTCTCTGTCTCCCCCTTCTAGACTGTGAGCTCCCTGTTGGGTAGGGACCGTCTCTATATGTTGCCAACTTGTACTTCCCAAGCGCTTAGTTCAGTGCTCTGCACACAGTAAGTGCTCAATAAATACAACTGAATTGAATAAATACGATTGAATGAATGAATGTACTGCACTCTTCCAAATGCTTAGTAGAGTGCTCAATAAATTCTGCTGATTGATCGATGCAACTGACACACACACGTTGCTCGTGGCTCAATGGAAAGAGTACGGGCTTGGGTTCTAGTCCCTTTGTACTTCCCAAGCGCTCAGTCCAGTGCTCTGCACACAGTAAGCGCTCAACAGATACGATTGATTGATTGATTCTCCATAACTCGTTGGCAGTATCACTTTGGGCCAGTCACCTCACTTCAATGTACCTCAGTTCCCTCATCTGTAAAATGGGGATGAAGACTGTGAGCCCCACGCGGGACAACCTGATCACCTTGTATCTCCCCCAGCGCTCGGAACAGTGCTCAGCACATAGCTGAACAAATACCATTATTATTATAAAAGTCGGTGTCCTTACCCAAGGCTATTAGACACCATATACACGTCTTCTCCAAGGACACACCTTCAAACCGACCGCCAAACCGCCCTGAAACCCCACAGAACTTACACTTTCTCTTGCGCTTGGCAGGGTAGCCACACTTGCCACAGGTTGACTTCTGGAGATGGTAGGCCTTTGACCCACAGCGACGGCACAGAGTGTGCGTCTTATTACGCCGTTTGCCAAACGATGACGTTCCCTTCGTCTACGAGACAAAACGAGAAGCACGCCCCTGAAAATGGTGACCGAACGGAAAGCGCGCCACTGAACGAGCTTCTCATCTGGAAGTCTCCAAGGGCTGTCACGGGCCTCTCGCACCCGGGAATACGAGTCCAACGTGAAAAGGACGGGTTTGGGAGCGATGGCAACCACTGTTTTTCATCCCAACCAGACTTCGTTTCGAGTTGAGTTTCATTCGAGGCCCCGGGAATTGAGGTCGCAGCCCAAAAGCTGAGCTCACTGTTGGGTGAGCCCAAAAGCTCACCCCCTCCAGGAGGCCTTCCCAGACTGAGCCCCTTCCTTCCTCTCCCCCTCTCCATCCCCATCTTACCTCCTTCCCATCTCCACAGCACCTATATATATGTATATATGTCTATTTATTTTACTTGTACCCATCTATTCTATTTATTTTATTTTGTTAGCATGTTTGGTTTTGTTCTCTGTCTCCCCCTTTTAGACTGTGAGCCCACTGTTGGGTAGGGCCTGTCTCTATATGTTGCCAATTTGTACTTCCCAAGCGCTTTGTACAGTGCTCTGCACATAGTAAGCGCTCAATAAATACGATTGATTGATTGATTGAGTTCTCCCCAGGTACACGGTGAGTCTGTCAGGTTGTTGTGGGCAGGGAACGAGTCACCAGTTGATGATGATGGCATCACCAATTGATGATGATGGCATCTCTTAAGCGCTTACTAATGTGCCCAAAGCCCCCGAGTTCTCCCCAGGTACACAGTGAGTCTGTCGGCAAGAAAGGAGTCACCAATTGATGATGATGGCATCTGTTAAGCGCTTACTAATGTGCCAAGCACTGTTCTAGGCGCTGGATCATCATCAATCTTATTTATTGAGCGCTTACTGTGTACTTGGGAAGTACAAGTTGGCAACATATAGAGACAGTCCCTACCCAACAGTGGGCTCACAGTCTAAAAGAAGATGGCATTTATTAAGCACCAACTAGGTGGCAAGCACTATGTAAGCCCCGGGGGAGATGCAAGGTGATCAGGTTGTCCCACATGGGGCTCACAGTCTCAATCCCCATTTGACAGATGAGGTCACTGAAGCACAGAGAAGTTAAGTGCCTTGCCCAAAGCCAACAGCTGACAGGTGGCGGAGACGGGATTAGAACCCACGACCTCTGACTCCCAAGCCCGGGCTCTTTCCACCAAGCCAATTCATTCATTCATTCAATCGTATTTATTGAGCGCTTACTCTGTGCAGAGCACCGTACTAAGCGCTTGGGAAGTCCAAGTTGGCAACATATAGAGACGGTCCCTGCCCAACAGTGGGCTCACAGTCTGGATGGTGGCTATGTAGTGTACTCTCCCAACCACTTAGTACAGTGCTCAGCACACAGGAAGCTCTCAATAAATACCACCGCCGATACACCGTAGACTCAAATCCAGGCCCTCCCCGGGCTCCATCGTCCTTAGTATTAGTTGGCATTCCCGCGGAAGGATCCAAATGTGATTCACAAATCACTTCTTTGGGACACTGCAATCCAGAAGCAGGGGGTTCTATTATGCGCACAATGGGTTTTGTGGGTGCAATTCATTCATTCAATCGTATTTATTGAGCGCTTACTGTGTGCAGAGCACTGTACTAAGCGCTCGGAAAGTCCAAGTTGGCAACATAGAGAGACGGTCCCTACCCAACAGTGGGCTCACAGTCTGGATGGTGGCAATGTGGGCCACGCAAGCACCCACGCACGAGCTTCACGCTCAGAGACATTTTTTATTTTTAAGAAAGCGAAGGCGACTGTACATCAGAGAGCACCCGGCATCCCAGAAATCGAAGACGGTTTCTGCCATAAAGCTGCGGGGAGGGGGGCTGAGAGAAACCCGGAAAAACGGGGGGCACCAAACCATTCCTAACCGTTATTCTCCAACCTGTATTATAATCTCCCGAGCGTTTAGTAGAGTATGGAGCTCTGCACACGGTCTCCCTCCAAGCCCGCTTAGCACAGTGCTCTGCACACAGTAAGGGCTCAGTGCCACGGATTCTCCCATCATCCCTTCCCCGAGCCCCTGCTCGCTTAGTACAGTGCTCTCGGGACCACGTTTTAAGCGCTCAATACGTACCACGGATTGGTTCTCTGCTTATACTGCTTTTTAGACTGTGGGCCCACTGTTGGGTAGGGACTGTCTCTATATGTTGCCATCTTGTACTTCCCAAGCGCTTAGTACAGTGCTCTGCACACAGCAAGCGCTCAATAAATACGGTTGATTGATTATACCCCAGGCCCGCTTAGCCCAGTGCGCTGCATACAGTAAGCGCTCAGTGCCATGGATTCATTTATCATGCCTTCCCCGAGCCCCGGCTCACTTAGTACAGTGTTTTGAGCATGCAGGAGACGCTAATAATGATGAGAGTTGTTAGACTGTGAGCCCACTGTTGGGTAGGGACTGTATATGTTGCCAACTTCTACTTCCCAAGCGCTTAGTACAGTGCTCTGCACACAGTAAGCGCTCAATAAATACAATTGATTAATTGTTAGGCGCTTCCTATGTGCCAAGCACCGTCCTAAGCGCTGGGGTAGATACAAGGTAATCAGATTGTCCTTCACGGGGCTCAGTCTTCATCCCCATTTCCCAGACGAGGGAATTGAGACCCAGAAGTGACTTGCCCAAAGTCACACAGCAGGCAAGTGGCGGAGGTAGGATTAGAACCCGCGTCCTCTGACTCCTAAACCCGGGTTCTTTCTACTAAACCACGCTGATCTGGATCCACTGTGTCGGGCTGCCCTTCGGTGTGGCTCAGTGGCAAGAGCCCAGGCTTGGGAGCTATTGGTCGTGGGTTCTAATCCCGGCTCTGCCACTTGACAGCTGGGTGACTTTAGGCAAGTCACTTGACCTCTCTGGGCCTCAGTGCCCTCATCTGTAAAATGAGGATTAAGACCGTGAGTCCCGCGTAGATATTAACCTTGTATCTACCCCAGCGCTTAAAAGCACTGGGCTCAATGGAAAGAGCCCGGGCTTGGGAGTCAGAGGTCATGGGTTCAAATCCCGGCTCCGCCAACTGTCAGCTGTGTGACTCTGGGCGAGTCACCTAACTTTTCTGGGCCTCAGTTCCCTCATCTGTAAAATGGGGATGAAGACTGTGAGCCCCCCGTGGGACAACCTGATCACTTTGTAACCTCCCCAGCGCTTAGAACAGTGCTCGGCACATAATAAGCGCTTAACTTCTAGACTGTGAGCCGGTCGTTGGGTAGGGACCGTCTCTATATGTTGCCAACTTGTACTTCCCAAGCGCTTTGCACAGTGCTCTGCACACAGTAAGCGCTCAATACGACTGAATGAATAGGAACCGTCTCTATATGCTGCCAACTTGTACTTCCCAAGCGCTTGGTACAGTGCTCTGCACACAGAAAGCGCTCAGTAAATACGATTGAATGAATGAATACCATTATTATTATTATTATTATAAAAGGCCAGGCTGCCCCAACCACACCTCCCAGTGCTTAGAACAGTGCTTTGCACATAGTAAGCGCTCACATTGTTATTCTGATTGTTATTCATTCGTTCAATCGCACTTATTGAGCACTGTACTAAGCGCTTGAGAAGGACAGGTTGGCAACATATAGAGACGGTCCCTACTCAACAGCGGGCTCACAGTCTAGAAGGGGGAGACAAGCAAAACAAAACATATTAACCAAATAAATAAATAGAACAAATATGTACAAATAAAATAAGTAGAGTAGTAAATACATACAAACATATATACAGGTATATATACAATTGAATTGAATGCAAATAAAATAGAGTAATAAGTACGTACAAACATATATACGGGTACATATACCATTGAATGAGTACAAATAAAATAAAGAGTAATAAATACGCACAAACATATATACAGGTATATATACGATTGAAGGAATGAATGAACAAATACATTATTATAAAAGGCCAAGCAGCCCGGACCACACTTCCCGGCGCTTAGAACAGTGCTTTGCACATAGTAAGCGCTTAACAAATACCATCAATGTTACTGCTGTCATTAAAGCGGTTTCGCACATAGTAAGCTTTTACATTGTTATTCATTCATTCAATCGTACTTATTGAGCGCTTGCTGTGTGCAGAGCACTGTACTGAGCGCTTGGGAAGGACAAGTTGGCAACATATAGAGACGGTCCCTATTCATTCATTCAATCGTACTTATTGAGTGCTTACTGTGCAGAGCACCGTTCGCACATAGTAAGCGCTTACATTATTAGGATTACCATTCATTCATTCAATCGTATTGAGCGCTTACTGTGTGCAGAGCACTGTACTTAAAGCAGTGTCTCGCACATAGTAAGCACTTTTATGATTATTCATTCATTTAATCGTATTTGAGCGCTTACTGTGTGCAGAGCACTGTACTTAAAGCAATGTTTCGCATAGTAAGCGCTTACATTATTATGATTACTATTCATTCATTCAATCGCATTCATTGAGCGCTTACTGTGTGCAGGGCACAGTACTTATAGCAGTGTTTCGCACATAGTAAGCGCTTACATTATGATTATTATTCATTCAATCGCATTTATTGAGCGCTTACTGTGTGCACAGTGTGTACTTAAAGCAGTGTTTCGCACATAGTAAGCGTTTACATTATTCATTCAATCGTATTAAGCATTTACTGTGTGCACAGCACTGTACTTAAAGCAGTGTTTCGCACATAGTAAGCGCTTACATTATTATTCATTCATTCAATCGCATTTATTGAGCGCTTACTGTGTGCAGAGCACTGTACTTAAAGCAGTTTCGCACATAGTAAGCGCTTACATTGTTATTATGATTATTATTCATTCACTCAGTCGTACTTACTGAGCGCTTACTGTGTGCAGAGCACTTTAAAGCAGTGTTTCGCACACAGTAAGCGCTTACATGATTATTATTCATTCAATCGCACTGAGCGCTTACTGTATGCACAGCAGTGTACTTAAAGCAGTGTTTCGCACATAGTAAGCGCTTACATTATTATGATTATTTTTCATTCATTCAATCGCATTGATTGAGCGCTTACTGTGTGCACAGCACTGTAGTTAAAGCAGTGTTTCGCACATAGTAAGCGCTAACATTATTATGATTACTATTCATTCATTCAATCGCATTTATTGAGCGCTTACTGTCTGCAGTGTGCGAGTCATCAGAATAAACAGAAATAAAGCTTGATGCACATCATTACCTCCTTCCCTTCCCCACAGCACCTGTATATATGTATGTACATATTTATTTATTTTATTTTACTTGTACATATCTATTCTATTTATTTTATTTTATTAGTATGTTTGGCTTTGTTCTCTGTCTCCCCCTTTTAGACTGTGAGCCCACTGTTGGGTAGGGACTGTCTCTAGATGTTGCCAACTTGGACTTCCCAAGCGCTTAGTACAGTGCTCTGCACACAGTAAGCGCTCAATAAATACGATTGATGATGATAAATCATTAACAAAATAGAATAGTAAATATGTACAAGTAAAATAGAGTAATAAATCTGTACAAACATATATACACAGGTGAAGCAGTGTACTGAAAGCAGTGTTTCGCACATAGTAAGCGCCTACATTATGATTATTATTCATTCATTCAATCGCATTCATTGAGCGCTTACTGTGTGCAGGGCACTGTACTTGAAGCAGTGTTTCGCACATAGTAAGCGCCTACATTATTATGATTATTATTCATTCAATCGCATTCATTGAGCGCTTACTGTGTGCAGGGCACTGTACTTGAAGCAGTGTTTCGCACATAGTAAGCGCCTACATTATTATGATTATTATTCATTCAATCGCATTCATTGAGCGCTTACTGTGTGCAGGGCACTGTACTTGAAGCAGTGTTTCGCACATAGTAAGCGTTTACATTATCATTATCATCAATCGTATTTATTGAGCGCTTACTATGTGCAGAGCACTGTACCAAGCGCTTGGGAAGTACAAATTGGCAACATCCAGAGACAGTCCCTACCCAACATTGGGCTCACAATCTAAACAATGGATTATTATCCATTCATTCAATCAATCGCATTTATTGCTTTTAGACTGTAAGCCCACTGTTGGGTAGGGACTGCCTCTATATGCTGCCAACTTGGACTTCCCAAGCGCTTAGTCCAGTGCCCTGCACACAGGAAGCGCTCGATAAATAGGATTGATGATGATGATGATTTATTGAGCGCTTACTACGTGCTGAGCACTGTGCTGAGCGCTTGGGACTAATCATCACGGATGGTGCGTGCCGGGGGGGGCCCGCCCGGCGGCCATCCGGGGGTCCCGGCGTCCGATGGCGCCGGATGGCGGCGGATGGCGGCGGATGGGCCCCCGCGCTGCGCTTCGCGCCACTCACCATGTTGCTCCAGTCGGCGGGCCCAAAGAGACCGGAAGCGCCGGCTCCAGCGGCCTATATGAGCCCCGGCACTTCCGGGAGTCCCGGTGCGCCGCCCTAAAGCGTCCCCCTGGGGACTCCGCCGCCCTCGGCCTCCCAGCCGGGCAGGGGGCCCGGGGAAAGTGGCCCCGCCGGTAAGTCTCTCCGTGAGGAGGCCGACGGGTGGGGGGCCCCCTCCGCCGCCGACCCCGAGATTCCCGGCCGCGGGGAGCCCGGGGGGCGCCGCGGGGGGGGACCGGAAGGGGAGCGGACAGGGGGAGCGGATAGGGGGACGGACCACTTCCGGGGCAAAGGTCAGGGCCGCCCCAGCCGCCGGCCCGGGGAGGACAGTCAGGCCTGCGGGTGAGTGCGGGGGGCGGGGGCGCTTACTACTAATCTATGTAATATAATATATATTCAATAAATACGACTGAATGCATATTATAATTCTAATATATCATCATATATTATAGTTGTTATAATATGCATTATATTATGTATAATGTATTATATAATATATTATTATATGTTATAGTTATAATATGCATTGTCCATTGTATATAATGGAATAGTACATAATGTAATATAGGGTATGTATGCATACACATATAGTATTATAATAATTACTATTACTGTAGAAGCCAGTCTCCTTGTTTTGTTTTGTTGTCCATCTCCCCCTTCTAGGCTGGGAGCCCGCTGTTGGGCAGGGACCGTCTCTAGATGTTGCCTACTTGTCCTTCCCAAGCGCTTAGTCCAGTGCTCTGCACACAGGAAGCGCTCAATAAATGCGACTGAATGCATATTATAATTATAATTTATGTAATGTAATATATGTTCAATAAATACGACTGAATGCATATTATAATCTATGTAATATATGTTCAACAAATACGAGTGAATGCATATTATAATTATAATCTATGTAATATAATATATATTCAATAAATACGACTGAATGCATATTATAATTCTAATATATCATCATATATTATAGTTGTTATAATATGCATTATATTATGTATAATGTATTATATAATGTATTGTTATATGTTATAGTTATAATATGCATTGTCCATTGTATATAATGGAATAGTACATAATGTAATATAGGGTATGTATGCATACACATATAGTTTTATAATAATTACTATTACTGTAGAAGCCAGTCTCCTTGTTTTGTTTTGTTGTCCATCTCCCCCTTCTAGCCTGGGAGCCCGCTGTTGGGCAGGGACCGGCTCTAGATGTTGCCTAATTGTACCTCCCAAGCGCTTAGTACAGTGCTCTGCACGCAGGAAGCGCTCAATAAATACGATTGAATGAATGCCTGCTATGCTCCTGATGCCTGTCTACATGTTTTGTTGTAGTGGCCGCCTCCCCCTTCTAGACTGTGAGCCCGCTGTTGGGCAGGGACCGTCTCTGTATGTCGCCTAATTGTCCTTCCCAAGCGCTTAGTACAGTGCTGTGCACGCAGGAATTGCTCAATAAATACGACTGAATGCATATTATAATTATAATCTATGTAATATAATATACGTTCAATAAATACGACTGAATGCATATTATAATTATAATCTATGTAATATAATATATGTTCAATAAATACGAGTGAATGCATATTATAATTATAATCTATGTAATATAATATATATTCAATAAATACGACTGAATGCATATTATAATTCTGATATATCATCATATATTATAGTTGTTATAATATGCATTATATTATGTATAATGTATTATATAATGTATTGTTATATGTTATAGTTATAATATGCATTGTCCATTGTATATAATGGAATAGTACATAATGTAATATAGGGTATGTATGCATACACATATAGTATTATAATAATTACTATTACTGTAGAAGCCAGTCTCCTTGTTTTGTTTTGTTGTCCATCTCCCCCTTCTAGCCTGGGAGCCCGCTGTTGGGCAGGGACCGGCTCTAGATGTTGCCTAATTGTACCTCCCAAGCGCTTAGTCCAGTGCTCTGCACGCAGGAAGCGCTCAATAAATACGACTGAATGCATATTATAATTATAATATATGTAATATAATATATGTTCAATAAATACGACTGAATGCATATTATAATCTATGTAATATATGTTCAATAAATACGACTGAATGCATATTATAATTATAATCTATGTAATATAATATATATTCAATAAATACGACTGAATGCATATTATAATTCTAATATATCATCATATATTATAGTTGTTATAATATGCATTATATTATGTATAATGTATTATATAATGTATTGTTATATGTTATAGTTATAATATGCATTGTCCATTGTATATAATGGAATAGTACATAATGTAATATAGGGTATGTATGCATACACATATAGTATTATAATAATTACTATTACTGTAGAAGCCAGTCTCCTTGTTTTGTTTTGTTGTCCATCTCCCCCTTCTAGCCTGGGAGCCCGCTGTTGGGCAGGGACCGGCTCTAGATGTTGCCCAATTGTCCTTCCCAAGCGCTTAGTCCAGTGCTCTGCACACAGGAAGCGCTCAATAAATGCGACTGAATGCATGTTATAATTATAATATATGCAATATAATATATATTCAATAAATACGACTGAATGCATATTATAATTATAATATATCATCGTATATTATGGTTATAATATGCATTATATTATGTATAATGTATTATATAATATATTATTACATGTTATAGTTATAATATGCCTTATCCATTGTATATAATGGAATATTACATAATGTAATATAGGGTATATATACATACACATATAGTATTATACTAATTGCTATTACTGTAGAAGCCAGTCTCCTTGTTTTGTTTTGTTGTCCATCTCCCCCTTCTAGCCTGGGAGCCCGCTGTTGGGAAGGGACCATCTCTAGATGTTGCCTAATTGTATTTCCCAAGCGGTTAGTACAGTGCTCTGCACACAGGAAGCGCTCAATAAATGCAACTGAATGCATATTATAATTATAATATATGTAATATAACATACATGCAGTAAATACGACTGAATGCATATCATAATTATAATATATCATCATATATTATAGTTATAATATGCATTATATTATGTATAATGTATTATATAATATATTATTATATGTTATAGTTATAATATGCATTATCCATTGTATATAATGGAATAGTACATAATGTTATCTAGGGTATACATACATACACATATAGTATTATAATAATTACTATTACTGTAGAAGCCAGTCTCCTTGTTTTGTTTTGTTGTCCATCTCCCCTTTCTAGCCTGGGAGCCCGCTGTTGGGCAGGGACCGTCTCTGTATGTCGCCTAACTGTCCTTCCCAAGCGCTTAGTACAGTGCTGTGCACACAGGAATTGCTGAATAAATACGACTGAATGCATATTAGAATTATAATATATAACATGTATCATAGTTATAATACGCATTATTTATTGTATATAATGGAATTTTTACATATGACATGCATTATTTATTGTATATGATCGCCTTATTACGTATGACATGCCTTATTTATTGTATATAATGGAATTATTAAGTAATGTAATATAGCGTATATCTATATGCATGTAATATTATAGTAATTGCTATTACTATAAAAGCCAGTCTCCTTGTTTTGTTTTGTTGTCCGTCTCCCCCTTCTAGCCTGGGAGCCCGTTGTTGGGCAGGGACCGGCTCTAGATGTTGCCTACTTGTACTTCCCAAGCGCTTAGTACAGTGCTCTGCACACAGGAATAGCTCAATAAATGCGACTGAATGCATATTATAACTGTATATTATGTGTATATGTATATAACTATGTATTATAGTTATAATATACATTATTTATTGTATATAATGGAATTATTACGTATGACCTGCATTATGGACTGTGAGCCCACTGTTGGGTAGGGACCGTCTCTATATGTTGCCAACTTGGACTTCCCAAGCGCTTAGTACAGTGCTCTGCACACAGTAAGCGCTCAATAAATAAGATTGATTGATTGATTACTTATTGTATATAAAGGAATTATTACGTATGCTATGCATTATTTATTGTAGATGATGGAATTTTTACGTAATGTAATATAGTGTATATCTATATACATGTAGTATTATAGTAGTTACTATTTCTAGAGAAGCCGGTCTCCTTGTTTTGTTGTCCGTCTCCCCCTTCTAGCCTGGGAGCCCGTTGTTGGGCAGGGATCGTCTCTCTATGTTGCCTAATTGTACTTCGCAAGCGCTTAGTACAGTGCTCTGCACACAGGAAGCGCTCAGTAAATACGACTGAATGCACATTATAATTATAATATACTATAATTACAATAAGCATTATTCATTGTATATAATGGAATTATTGTGTAATATAATATAGTGTGTGTGTATACATATATGTATATGTATACACACATATATACAGTATTATAGTAATTACTATTACTAGAGAAGCCAGTCTCCTTGTTTTGTTGTCCGTCTCCCCCTTCTAGCCGGGGAGCCCGTTGTTGGGTTGGGACCGGCTCTGTCTGGGGCCGATTTGTACTTCCCGAGCGCTTAGTACAGTGCTCTGCACACAGGAAGCGCTCAATAAAGACTACTGAATGAATGAATGAATGATTGTCTCTATCTGTTGCCGAATTGTACTTTCCAAGCGCTTGCTACAGTGCTGTGCACACAGCGCTCAATCAACACAATTGAATGAACATTATAATCATGATACATTATATAATTATAATCTACATTATATCACACATAACATAATTATATAATCAATATTATAATTATATCACACCATATAATTACAATGTACATTCTATTTACAACATAATTATGATGAATATTATAATTATAATACATTATGCAGTTATAATGCACACTACATTCTATATAACACAATTATGATATAATGAATGTTATACTTGTACATTATGTAGTTATGATGTACATTATATTGTATATGATTACAATAAAATGCACATATATAGCATATACATGCTATATGTATACATATATCGTGTATATATGCTATATGTATGCATGTATATGCTGTATGTATATATGCTATATGTGTGTGTGCATGCACACACACACAGCATATATACATACAGCATATACATGCTATATGTATACACACATATAGCATGTATATGCTGTATGTATATATGCTATATGTGTGTGTGCGTGCACACACACACATATAGCATATATACACGCAGCATATACATGCTATATGTATACACACATATAGTGTATATAGGCTATATGTATGCATGTATATGCTTATGTATATATGCTGTATATGTGTGTGTGTGCATGCACACATACACACATATATAGCATATATACATATATCAGATACATGCTATATGCATACATATATATAGTGTATATATGCTATATGTATGCATGTATATGCTATATGTATATATGCTATATATATGTGTGTATGCACACATACACATATATAGCATTATAGTAATTGCTATTAATAATATAATAATAATGATGGCATTTATTGAACGCCTACTATGTGCAAAGCACTGTTCTAAGCACTGGGGAAGTTACAAGGTGATCAGGTTGTCCCACGGGGGGCTCACCGTCTTCATCCCCATTTCACAGATGAGGGAACCGAGGCCCAGAGAAGTGAAGCGACTTGCCCAAAGTCACCCAGCTGACAGTCGGCGGAGCCGGAATTGGAACCCATGACCTCTGACTCCCAAGCCCGGGCTCTTTTCCACCGAGCCACGCTGCTTCTCCGGTCTCCTTGTCTCCCCCCTTCTAGACCCGTTGTCGGGTAACCTTCGTGCGAAGGTTGACAGGCAACCACTGGAGATTCTACTTGTCCTCCTATTCCCATCGTATATTGGTTAATACGTTTAGTTTTGTTCTCTGTCTCCCCCTTCTAGCCTGTGAGCCCACCGTCGGGTGGGGACCGTCTCTAGATGTTGCCAACTTGGACTTCCCAAGCACTTAGTACAGTGCTGTGCACACAGTAAGCGCTCAGTAAATACGATTGATTGATTGATTCTATTTATTTTATTTTGTTAATATGCTTTGTTTTGTCCTCTGTCTCCCCCTTCTAGCCTGTGAGCCCACCGTCGGGTGGGGACCGTCTCTAGATGTTGCCAACGTGGACTTCCCAAGCGCTTAGTACGGTGCTCTGCACACAGTAAGCGCTCAATAAATAGGATTGATTGATTGATTCTATTTATTTTATTTTGTTAATGTGCTTTGTTTTGTCATCTGTCTCCCCCTTCTAGCCTGTGAGCCCGCTGTCGGGTAGGGACCGTCTCTAGATGTTGCCAACTTGGACTTCCCAAGCGCTTAGTCCAGTGCTCTGCACATAGTAAGCGCTCAATAAATACGATTGATTGATTGATTCTATTTTATTTTGTTAATAGGCTTTGTTTTGTCCTCTGTCTCCCCCTTCTAGCCTGTGAGCCCGTCGTCGGGTAGGGACCATCTCTAGATGTTGCCAACGTGGACTTCCCAAGTGCTTAGTACAGTGCTCTGCACACAGTAAGCGCTCAGTAAATACGATTGATTGATTGATTCAATTTATTTTATTTTGTTAATATGCTTTGTTTTGTCGTCTGTCTCCCCCTTCTAGCCTGTGAGCCCGCTGTCGGGTAGGGACCGTCTCTAGATGTTGCCAACTTGGACTTCCCAAATGCTTAGTCCAGTGCTCTGCACACAGTAAGCTCTCAGTAAATACGATTGATTGATGGATTGATTGAGTCTATTTTATTTTGTTAATATGCTTTGTTTTGTCATCTGTCTCCCCCTTCTAGCCTGTGAGCCCGCCGCCTGTCCCTTCTAGCCTGTGAGCCCGCCGTCGGGTAGGGACCGTCTCTAGATGTTGCCAACTTGGACTTCCCAAGCGCTTAGTACAGTGCTCTGCACACAGGAAGCGCTCAATAAATACGATTGATTGATGGATTGATTCTATTTATTTTATTTTGTTAATATGCTTTGTTTTGTCCTCTGTCTCCCCCTTCTAGCCTGTGAGCCCGCCGTCGGGTAGGGACCGTCTCTAGATGTTGCCAACTTGGACTTCCCAAACGCTTAGTACAGTGCTCTGCACACAGTAAGCGCTCAATAAATACGATTGATTGATGGATTGATTGAGTCTATTTTATTTTGTTAATATGCTTTGTTTTGTCGTCTGTCTCCCCCTTCTAGCCTGTGAGCCCGCCGTCGGGTAGGGACCGTCTCTAGATGTTGCCAACTTGGACTTCCCAAGCGCTTAGTCCAGTGCTCTGCACACAGTAAGCGCTCAATAAATACGATTGATTGATGGATTGATTGAGTCTATTTTATTTTGTTAATATGCTTTGTTTTGTCATCTGACTCCCCCTTCTAGCCTGTGAGCCCGCCGCCTGTCCCTTCTAGCCTGTGAGCCCGCCGTCGGGTAGGGACCGTCTCTAGATGTTGCCAACTTGGACTTCCCAAGCGCTTAGTACAGTGCTCTGCACACAGTAAGCGCTCAATAAATGCGATTGATTGATGGATTGATTGATTCTATTTATTTTATTTTGTTAATAGGCTTTGTTTTGTCGTCTGTCTCCCCCTTCTAGCCTGTGAGCCCGCCGTCGGGTAGGGACCGTCTCTAGATGTTGCCAACTTGGACTTCCCAAGCGCTTAGTCCAGTGCTCTGCACACAGTAAGCGCTCAATAAATACGATTGATTGATGGATTGATTGAGTCTATTTTATTTTGTTAATATGCTTTGTTTTGTCGTCTGTCTCCCCCTTCTAGACTGTGAGCCCGCTGTCGGGTAGGGACCGTCTCTAGATATTGCCAACTTGGACTTCCCAAATGCTTAGTACGGTGCTCTGCACACAGTAAGCGCTCAATAAATACAATTGATTGATTGATTCTATTTTATTTTGTTAATATGCTTTGTTTTGTCGTCTGTCTCCCCCTTCTAGGCTGTGAGCCCGCTGTTGGGGAGGGACCGTCTCTAGATGTTGCCAACTTGGACTTCCCAAGCGCTTAGTCCAGTGCTCTGCACACAGTAAGCGCTCACTAAATACGATTGATTGATTGATCGATTATACTCCTCCGTTGTACCGGCTGAGCTATCGAAGGCTGGGGCGCATGGTGGGCGGGGAGCGTGTCCGCCGACTGCGTCGCACCGGACCCTCCCGCGCGCCGCACACAGTAAGCGCCCCGTGGGCGTCGTCGGTTGATCGATGGACCGCATTTTTCTTCCAGGATGGCCTCCTTCGGGTGGAAGAGGAAGATCGGCGAGAGGGTGTCCAAGACGAGCTCCCAGCGGTTCGAAGCCGAAGCCGCCGACGAGCAGGGCCCGGCGGACGGGGACGAGGCCGACTGGATCCGGGCCGGCAAGCGGAGGAAAGAGATCCTCCTGGAAGACTGCGGCCAGAGAAGCGAGCGGCTGAAAGAGGAAGGAGCCGCCCTGGCCGAAAACCGACGGTACGTGTGTTTGGCCGGAGGGGCGAGAGGCGGGGAGTCGATTAATCGCCCGCCGAGTCGTATTTATTGAGCGCCTACCGGGTACACGGCCGCCGGTCGGGTTTATTGAGGGCTTGCTGCGTGCGGAGCGCCGCGGAGAGCTCGGAGGGGGGTTAGTGGAAAGAGCCCGCGCTTGGGAGGCGGGCGACACGGGGGTCTGATCCCGGCTCTGCCGTAGGGAGACGGTGGAAAAGAGCCCGGGCTTTGGAGTCAGAGGCCGTGGGTTCAAATCCTGGCCTTGCCAACTGTCAGCTGGGTGACTTTGGGCAAGTCACTTCTCTGGGCCTCGGTTACCTCATCTGGAAAATGGGGATTTGAGACTGTGAGCCCACTGTTGGGTAGGGACTGTCTCTATGTGTTGCCAATTTGTGCTTCCCAAGCGCTTAGTACAGGGCTCTGCACATAGTAAGCGCTCAATAAATACGATTGACTGATTGATTAAGACTGTGAGCCCCCCGTGGGGCAACCTGATCACCTTGTAACCTCCCCAGTGCTTAGAATAGTGTTTCAAGGCCCTACTGAGAGCTCACCTCCTCCGGCAGGCCTTCCCAGACTGAGCCCCTTCCTTCCTCTCCCCCTCGTCCCCCTCTCCATCCCCGCCATCTTACCTCCTTCCCTTCCCCACAGCACCTGTATATATGTATATATGTTTGTACAGATTTATTGCTCTATTTATTTATTTATTTTACTTGTACATATCTATTCTATTTACTTTATTTTGTTAGTAGGTTTGGTTTTGTCTCCCCCTTTTAGACTGTGAGCCCACTGTTGGGTAGGGACTGTCTCTATATGTTGCCAATTTGTACTTCCCAAGCGCTTAGTACAGTGCTGTGCACACAGTAAGCGCTCAATAAATGCGATTGATGATGATGATTTATTTATTTATTTTATTTATTTATTTATTTTATTTGTACATATCTATTCTATTTATTTTATTTTGTTAGTAGGTTTGGTTTTGTCTCCCCCTTTTAGACTGTGAGCCCACTGTTGGGTAGGGACTGTCTCTATATGTTGCCAATTTGTACTTCCCAAGGGCTTAGTACAGTGCTCTGCACACAGTAAGCGCTCAATAAATACGATTGATGATGATGATTTATTTATTTATTTATTTTATTTATTTATTTTATTTGTACATATCTATTCTATTTATTGTATTTTGTCAGTATGTTTGGTTTTGTCTCCCCCTTTTAGACTGTGAGCCCACTGTTGGGTAGGGACTGTCTCTATATGTTGCCAATTTGTACTTCCCAAGCGCTTAGTACAGTGCTCTGCACACAGTAAGCGCTCCATAAATACGATTGATGATGATTGATGATGCTGTGTGACCTTGGGCAAGCTGCTTAACTTCTCTGTGCCTCAGTTATCTGTAAAATGGGGATGAAGACTGTGAGCCCCACGTGGGACAACCTGATTACCGTGTATCTACTCCAGCACTTGAAACAATGCTTGGCGCCTAGTAAGTGCTTAGCAAATACCGTTATTATTATTAGTACTATAATTACAGTACGATAATATAACAGGTTTCCTGCCCCACGTGGGACAAGCTGATTACCTTGTATCTGCTCTAGTGCTTGGAACGATGCTTGGCATGTAGTAAGCGCTCAGCAAATCCCATGATTATTATTATTATAATTATCGTACAATAATAGATGGGTTTCCTGCCCACAACCAGCTTACAGTCTAGAGCACTGGACGGAGCGCTCGGAGAGTACAACGTAACAGGGTTGGTAGAAACACTCTCCCTGTCCACAGCAAGCTGACAGTCTAGAAGGAGAGATGGATGTGAATATTAATAAATAAATTTCGGATGTGGGCGCGAGTGCCAAGGGGCCAAGGGAGGGGGGATTGAAAGGAGCAAATCCAAGTGCAAGGGCGATGCAGAAGGGAGTGGGAAAAGAGGGAAGGAGGGCTTAGTCAGGGAAGGCCTCTGGGAGGAAGTGTGCCTTCCAAGTGATGGTCTGTCGCATAATAATAATAATAATAATAATAATAATAATAGACATTTATTATTATTAATAATAATGATGGTATTTGTTAAGCGCTTACTATGTGCAAAGCACTGTTCTAAGCACTGTGGCGGTTACAAGGTGATCAGGTTGTCCCACGGGGGGCTCACAGTCTTCATCCCCATTTTACAGATGAGGGAACTGAGTCACAGAGAAGTGAAGTGACTTTCCCAAATTCACACAGCTGACAGTTGGCGGAGCGGGGATTTGAACCCACGACCTCTGACTCCAAAGCCCGGGCTCTTTCCACTGAGCCACGCTGCTTCTCTGCGCTTACTGTGTGCAAAGCACTGTTCTAAGCACTGGGGAGGTTACAAGGCGATCAGGTTGTCCCACGGGGGGCTCGCAGTCTTAATCCCCATTTTCCAGATGAGGCCCAGAGAAGTGAAGTGACTTGCCCAGAGTCACACAGCTGACAATTGGCGGAGCCGGGATTAGAACCGAGGTCCTTCCGGCTCCCAGGCCTACGCTACTGTCCCAAGCACTTAGTACGGAGCCCTGTCTGCTGTAAGTGCTCAGTAAATATCATCATCATCATCAGTGGTATTTATTGAGCACTTACTCTGTGCAGAGCACCGTACTAAGCACTTCATTCATTCATTCAATTGCATTTCTTGAGCGCTTACTGTGTGCAGAGCACTGGACTAAGCGCTTGGGAAGTACAGGTTGGCAACATATAGAGACGGTCCCTACCCAACAACGGGCTCCCAGGCTAGAAGGGGGAGACAGACAACAAAACAAAACAAGGAGACTGGCTTCTATCGTAATAGTAATTGCTATATTACTATAATAATAATAATGATGGCATTTATTAAGCGCTTACTATGTGCAAAGCACTGTTCTAAGCGCTGGGGAGGCTACAAGGTGATCAGGTTGTCCCATGGGGGGTTCACAGTCTTAATCCCCATTTTACAGATGAGGGAACTGAGGCCCAGAGAAGTGAAGCGACTTGCCCAAAGTCACACAGCTGACAACTGGCGGAGCTGGGATTTGAACCCACGACCTCTGACTCCAAAGCCCGGGCTCTTTCCACTGAGCCACGCTGCTTCTCCATATATACTATATGTATATATATGTACACTCTATATTATATTAGATAATAATTCCATTATATACAATAAATAATGCACATTATAATTATAATATATTATAATTACAATATTCATTCAGTCGTCTCCATATCATCATCATCATCAATTGTATTTATTGAGCGCTTACTATGTGCAGAGCACTGTACTAAGCGCTTGGGAAGTACAAATTGGCAACATATAGAGACAGTCCCTACCCAACAGTGGGCTCACAGTCTATATATATACTATATGTGTGTGTATGTATATATATATATATATATATATATATATATATATACTACATGTATATATATACTATATGTATATATATACTATATTATATTACATAAGAATTCCATTATATACAATAAATAATGCACATTATAATTATAATACATTATAATTGCAATATTCATTCAGTCGTATTTATCGAGTGCTTCCTGTGTGCAGAGCACCGTACTAAGCGCTTCGGAAAATGCAGTACAAACAAGTTGGCAGACTGACTCCCTGCCCACAACAAGTTTACAGTCTCGAGGGGAAGACTGATAGTAATAGAAATATGGATTCTCTTGATGCCTGTGTACTTGGTTCATTGTCTGTCTCCCTCCTAGTAGACTGTGAGCTCGTTGTTGGGTATCGGTTGCTGAATTGTACTCCCATTTATTCATTCAGTCGTATTTATTGAGCGCTTACTGTGTGCAGAGAGCACTGCACTAAACGCTTGGGAGAGTACGGTACAAACGAGTTGGCAGACTCACTCCCTGCCCACAAGAAGTTTACAGTCTCGAGGGGAAGACAGATAGTAATGTAAATATAAATACCGATGCTCTTGTTGCCTGTCTACTTGTTTTGTTTTGTTGTCTGTCTCCCCCCTTCTAGACTGTCAGCCCGTTGTTGGGTAGGGATTGTCTCTATCTGTTGTACTTTCATTCATTCAATCGTATTTATTGAGCGCTTACGATGTGCAGAGCACCGTACTAAGCGCTCGGAAAGTACAAATCGGCCACTATAGAGACGGCCCTTACCCAACGTCGGGCTCACAGTCTAGAAGCGGGGAGACAGTCAACAAAACAAAACAAGTAGACTGGTGTCAATACCATCAGAACAGATAAATAGAATTATAGCTATGTACATATCATTAATAAAATCAATAGAATAATAAATATGTGCAAATATGCACCGGTGCTGTGGGGAGGGGAAGGGGGTAGGGCAGAGGGAGGAGGAGAGGGAAAAGGAAGGCCTCCGGGAGGAGGTGAGCTCTCAGTAGGGCTTTGAAGGGAGGAAGAGAGCTAGTTTGGCGGATGTGAGGAGGCAGGGCAATCCAGGCCAGAGCGCTTAATACAGTGCTCTGTGCATAGTAAGCGCTCAGTTAATACTATTGAATGAATAAATAATTTACAATCTGCACTACAAACCTGACCGAAAATAGAAGTTAATGTCAGAAGCACCTGACAGACTCTCACCACCCTATTTTATCTTCAAGCCGAGAAAACTCCCTGCCTGGTTTATTCGGGCATTGGCAAACCTTGCTCCAGAGCTACTCCGGTGACTTGTAATCTTATTTAACTGTGTTCATTCATCAAATTCCGGAATGTGGCTCAGCGTGAAGCAAGAGAAGCAGCGTGGCTCAGTGGAAAAGAGCGCGGGCTATGGAGTCAGAGGTCATGGGTTCAAATCCCGGCTCCGCCACTTGTCAGCTGTGTGACTTTGGGCAAGTCACTTAACTTCTCTGGGCCTCAGAGACCTCATCTGTAAAATGGGGGTGAAGACTTGAGCCCCCTGTGGGACAACCTGATCACCTTGTAGCCTCCCCAGCGCTTAGAACAGTGCTTTGCACATAGTAAGCGCTTAATAAATGCCATCATTAATGTTCCGAGAATTTCCTAATGTCCCAGTGACCCGAGGATGTCGTTTTCCAAGCTCGACTGTCGCGATGCGTCGTGAACCATAGGGTCGAGATGTTGTTATGCACATTTCTAGAGATCAGAAGATGCCGTCGCGTGTTTCTGTAGAGGATTTTTTTTTTTTTGTTCGTGTCTATGAGAAGAACCGGATGGGTTCTTTTGGAGAAATGAAAGATAAATTCTTTCCTTAAAAGAGTGGGGCTTTGAAGCCTTGTCATAATTCTGACACATGTGGTGGGTTTTGTGTGGTATTTAAGCGATTACTACAGGTTAAACGCTGTTCTAAGAGTTGGGAATATAATAAGCGCTGGAGAATGTACAGTTAATGTGAAAAAACACAATCCCTGATGATGATGATGACATTTATTAAGCGCTTACTATGTGCAAAGCACTGTTCTAAGCGCTGGGGAGGTTACAAGGCCATCAGGTTGTCCCACGGGGGGCTCACAGTCTTCATCCCCATTTTACAGATGAGATAACTGAGGCACAGAGAAGTGAAGCGACTTGCCCAAAGTCACACAGCTGACAATTGGCAGAGCCGGGATTTGAACCCATGAACTCTGACTCCAAAGCCCGGGCTCTTTCCACTGAGCCACGCTGCTTCTCCCTGCCCTTCAGAGAGCTTACAATTTAATAAGGGCCGCAGACACAAAATTAGCTGAGAGGAAGAGCATTTTTAGAACATCCGCTGATGGAGAAATTTCATCGCCTGGGCAAGAAACCGTAAAGTAGAAAAGTCAAAACTGTTGTGTTTTTTTTATAGCATTTAAATGCTTACTATGTGCCAAACACTGTTCTAAATCGCTGGGGTAAAGAGAAGTTAATCAGGTGTGACACAGTCCCTGTCCCCCATGGGGCTCACAGTCTAAGTCACTTAAACTATGTGAACGTAGAGGGCAAGAGGCTTAATAGAAAGAGCCTGGGCTTGGGGGTCAGATGTCATGGGTTCTAATCCTGGTTCTGCCACTTGTCAACTATTCATTCATTCAATCGTATTTATTGAGCGCTTACTGTGTGCAGAGCACTGTACCAAGCGCTCGGGAAGTACAGGTCGGCAACATCTAGAGACGGTCCCTACCCAACAATGGGCTCACCGTCTCGAAGGGGGAGACAGACAACAAAATAAAAACAGGTAGACAGGTGATCTTGGGCAAGTCACTTAATAATAATAATAATAATTATGGTATTTTTTAAGTGCTTACTGTGTGCCAAGCACTGTTCTAAGCACCTGAGGGGATACAAGGTGATCAGGTTGTCCCACGTGGGGCTCGCAGTCTTCGGCCCCATTTTACAGCTGAGGGAACTGAGGCAAAGGGAAGTTAAGTGAGCTGACAAGTGGCAGAGTCAGGATTAGAACCCATGACCTCTGACTCCCAAGCCTGGGTTCTTTCCACTGAGCCACGCTGCTTCTTCTCTGTGTCCTGTTACCTCATCTGTAAAATGGGGGTGAAGACTGTGAGCCTCACGTGAGACAACCTGATTACCTCCTATCTACCTGAGCACTTAGAACAGTGTTTGGCAAATTGTAAGTGCTTAACAAATACTAACAATATTATTATTATTATTATTATCATTATTCAAAGGGAGACAAACACCTTAGATGCTATAATGCAGCCATGATGAAACGAAACTTCATTCTGAACTTAGAGAGATGTGACCGTAAGCTTGTTGTGGGCGGGGAATGTCTTTTATTGTTAAATAGTACTCTATTAATATTGTTAAATAGTTCTCTAGTACAAGGAGCGTGGCTCAGTGGAAAGAGCCCGGGCTTTGGAGTCAGAGGTCGTGGGTTCAAATCTCGGCCCCGCCAGCTGTCAGCTGTGTGACCTTGGGCAAGTCACTTCACTTCTCCGGGCCTCAGTTCCTTCATCTGTAAAATGGGGATTAAGACTGTGAGCCCCCCGTGGGACCACTGATCACCTTGTAACCTCCCCAGCGCTTAGAACAGAATATTTATTTATTTATTTTACTTGTACGTATCTATTCTATTTATTTTATTTTGTTAGTATGTTTGGTTTTGTTCTCTGTCTCCCCCTTTTAGACTGTGAGCCCACTATTGGGTAGGGACTGTATATGTTGCCAACTTGTACTTCCCAAACGCTTAGTACAGTGCTCTTCACACAGTAAGTGCTCAATAAATACGGTTGATGATGATAGTAAGCGCTTAATAAATGCCATCATTCTTATGATTATCATTACTCTCCTGAGCGCTTGGGACGGTGCTTTGCCCACAGAGAGCGCTCAGTAAATAGGATTGATGGGTGTGCGCTGCCAGGGTGAGTTTCTCAGTTGGCCTGCATTTTGGAAACAGACTTTCGTTACCCAACATTTGTCACTAGCCAGACGATGGCAGTAAAGTCTTTTTTATGTTGGTTTTTTTTTGCAGTAGGGATCGGCAGTTCTTTGGGATTGAAGCCATTTAGCAATTTATATAACCTGCAGAGAGCCACACACAGGAAATATTTAGCGTTTCCACACCTATCAGTTAAAACCGTCAAGGCATTTATGCTTTAATTCTATTTGTTCTGACGATTTTGACACCCGTCTACATGTTTTGTTTTGTTGTGTGTCTCCCCCTTCTAGGCTGTGAGCCCGTTGTAGGGTAGGGACCGTCTCTATATGTTGCCGACTTATACTTCCCAAGCGCGTAGTCCAGTGCTCTGCACACAGTAAGCGCTCAATAAAGACGATTGAACGAATGAATGAATGTAAATTGCCCACTCTGCTCTTTCCACGCAGATTTACCGTGTTTCCAAATTCGATACAGGTTGACCCTAAAATTTGCCCTTATTCTGTTGGGCATCGAGGGGGATATTTATCGGTATGTTTTTCCAGAGATAGTGGTGGTCGAACCGTATCCATAGATGAATCAGATGTGGCTTCTAAACCCCATCTTTCCTCGTCCTGTGCCGTTTCTGCTTGTGAACATTCATTCAATCTTATTTATTGAGCGCTTACTGTGTGCGGAGCACTCTACTAAGCGCTTGGGAAGTACAAGTTGGCAACATATAAAGACGGTCCCTACCCAACAGCGGGCTCTAGTTAGGTTTGGAGCAGCAGTTAGGGACAAGAGAGCTTTTTCTCCCGTCTTCCTCTGCTGCTGCCAGCTTGGGCTCTGATCTGGAGTGTTCTAAGCGATCACAAATGATTATTATTATGGTATTCGTTACTGTGTTTGTGAATTTGTTTTTTTATCTCATTGCCCCGGTTTCCACTTTTTGTGATTCTGGAAAATAGATAGGTTCTTGCGCTTTGAGTCCTAAGCCTATTTTGAAACGAAGGTATTAAACTGTTCAGTAGGTTAATGTTCTTTAGAGGGAGTGGGGCTATCGTGTCCTCTCCGTGAAAATTATTTTTCCTTATTGCCCCTGAGGAGGTCCACTTCAGCATCTCGGGTACAAGGCAAAGAAAACACTCTCCACGTTTGCGATGTCATTTCCCAAGAATCCGTAAAAACAGAGCTCCCAAATTACCGTAAAGAGCATTTAAAAACTCATCACTTTTGGTGGTTTTGAGTCTTTTCCTAGACCACACTGGAGCATCCATGAGAAAGGCAGTCAGTCGTTGCTCAAGGGATACACCCTCTGAATTTCCCGTGGCGGAGGACAGACGCGGTCAGTCTGGAGAGAAACAAGACAGTAGAGCCAAGCGCCACGGGATTGAGGCGGTTTGATTCCCCGGAGCCAGACGAGGGGGGCTGAACGGCCTAGGACCCTGGGAAGCGAGAGGAAAAATCCCGGGATAGGCCCCGAGGACCGTGTGTGGGAAGAGTTAAGCGGAACAAACCCAAGGGAAACCTTGCTGCTGAGCAGGATAGGGATACTGGGCTTCTGGGCTCTTATCAGCGTGGTCTAGTGGATGGAGCACGGGCCTGGAGGACAGGAGGACCCGGGTTCTAATCCAGGCTCCGCCACCTGTCTGCCGTTTGACCTTGGGCGAGTCTCTTCACTTTTCTCTGCCTCAGTTACCTCATTTGTAAAATGGGGATTAAGACTGGGAACCTCATGTGGGGCAGGTACTGTGTCCAATCTAATTCACTTGTCTCTCCCTCAGCGCTTAGTGCAGTGCCTGAAACATAGTAGAGAAGCAGCATGACTCAGTGGAAGGAGCATGGGTTTTGGAGTCAGAGGTCATGGGTTCAAATTCTGGCTCCGCCAATTATCGGCTGTGTGACTTTGGGCAAGTCACTTCACTTCTCTGTGCCTCAGTTACCTCATCTGGAAAAATGGGGATGAAGATTGTGAGCCCCCCTGTGGGACAACTTGATCACCTTGTAACCTCCCCAGTGCTTAGAACAGTGCTTTGCGCATAGTAAGCACTTAATAAATGCCATCATTATTATTATTATTTTTAGTAAGTGCTTAACAAACGTGGCAATAATAATAATAATAATATCATAGGAAATGGACTGAAGGAAAGCAAGGGGACATTTCTTTTCAAGATTTGATAAAGAATAATATCCAGAATAGTTGTGATATTTGTTAGGTGGTTACTACTTGCCCGTGACTATACTAAGTGCTGGGGTAGATCTGAGATAGCTGGGGAACAGTCCCTGTCCCACATGTGGTTCATATCCTTAATCCCCACTTTACAGATGAGGGAGCTGAGGCCTGCAGAAGTGAAATTCAATTGTATTTATTGAGCACTTACTGTGTGCAGAGCATTGTACTAAGCGCTTGGGAAGTACAAGTTGGCAACATACAGAGACGGTCCCTACCCAACAGCGGGCTCACAGTCTAGAAATGACTCGCCCAAGGTCACCCATTACACACGTGGCGGAGCCCGGATTAGGACCCAATTCCTTCCGACTCCCGGCCCCGGGCTCAATCCATGACCCAGCTGCTGAGGAAGACAGGGTGAGGGGTGCTTTCGTGGAGAGGGGATTTTGAGGGATAGAGTTTGCCCGTGCTTGCCCCGTTTTACCCCATTCCGGTTTGAATAATAATAATGATAACTGTAGTATTTATTGAACACTTACTATGTGTCGAGCGCTGTCCTAAGAACTGGGGTAGATACAAGATAAGGAGGCCTCACAAGGGACTCGCAGTATGAGGAGAACAGATGTCGAATCCCCGTTGTGCAGGCGAGGGAACCGAGTACGAGAGAAGTGAAGCGACTTGCCCAATGTCCCTCCTCCTCTTCCTCCTCCTCCTCTTCCTCCTCCTTCTTTTTCTCCTCCTCCTTCTCCTCCTCCTCTTACTTCTCCTCTTACTTCTCTTCCTTCTCCCTCTTCTCCTCCTCCTCTTTCTTCTCCTCCTCCTCCTTCTCCTCCTCCTCTTCCTCCTCCTCCTCCTTTTTCTCCGCCTCCTCCTTCTTCTCCTCCTATCTCTCCTCCTTCTCCTCCTCCTCCTTCTCCTCCTCCTCCTCCTCCTTCTTCTCCTCCTCCTCCTCCTCCTCCTTCTTCTCCTCCCCCTCCTTCTCCGCCTCCTCCTTCTTCTCCCCCTATCTCTCCTCCTTCTCCTTCTTCTTCTCCTCCTCCTCCTTCTCCTCCTCCTTCTCCTCCTCCTCCTCCTTCTTCTTCTCCTCCTCCTCCTCCTCCTTCTCCTCCTGTTTCTCCTCCTCCTCCTCCCGTGGCTCAGTGGAAACAGCCCGGGCTTGGGAGTCAGAGGTCACGGGTTCGAATCCCCGCTCCGCCGCTTGTCAGCTGTGTGACTTTGGGCAAGCCACTTAACTTCTCTGGGCCTCAGTTCCCTCATCTGTAAAGTGGGGATTAAGACTGTGAACCTCACATGGGACAACCTGTTCACTTTATATCCTCCCCAGCGCTTAGAGCAGTGCTTTGCACATAGTAAGCGCTTAACAAATGCCATCATTATTATTATTATTATTCTTAAGTGGCGGGGCTGGGATTAGAACTCAGGTCATCCGACTCCCAGGCTGGGCTCTTGCCTCTAGGCCACGCTGCTTCCCATTCCGGTTTGGAGTACTCCCAGTGAACCCCCGGCCGACCATTTCGTCCGCCACCGGGTCGAGTCCCGGGCAGCTCCAGTTTTCGGCGGCCGCGGGCCACCCCGTCTCATCTGCAGCCCGCTCCCCTCGCCCCACCCCGTGGCGTACGTTAACAAACTCCGTAAGCTCGTCTTTAACGGAGGGCTTGACACAGCCCCGATTAGTTCCTCGTGGATTGCTGACAGACCACGGATGCTGCTTTGCTGCTGGCCCGAGTGCCAGAGAAAATGAGCGAGACACCAGCTGCAGCTGGCGTGAAGCAGATTCAGAAGGCTTTTTTGGCCTGTTTTCCCACCACCTTTCTTCCCAGCGTGACAGAAACTGGAAGCCCCTAGGTTTCCCGACTCTTCCGTCTTCCCAACCCAAACCCCGCGGTTGGCGAGGGGTGTCTGAGTTTGGAGCCGGCCAGCTTTTCGAGCCCGGCAGATTCCGGCGCGGGAAATCGAGTTCTTGGCATAAAGGGAAGATGGACTGGGGTTAAAAGAGAAAGACTCATCAGGAAACTCTGCTTAAAGTCATTTTGCCTTCCGGGTGAAATTTGAGGGTCCGCTGCAGAAATTATGTCCCGATCCAAAAAACCCCTTTTTTTGCCTGGTTTGGCCAAGATTCCTTCTGGTCGGTCAGTCGATTAATGGTGTTTATTAAGCGCTCGCTCTTGGTTAGAGCCCTGCATGGGAAAGTACAACAGAGTCGGTAGACGAGATCTCTCCCCACCAGGAGCCGGGGGTGACAGACATTAAAGGAGATTAGGGAGAGGGGAAATAGTAGAATAGAAGAACATTTCCATAAGCACTGTGGGGCTGGAGTGAGTGACATGGTAAATCTTACCCAGCCATTAAGATTAGCTGGGCGACTCCAGCTTCCATGCTTTGTCTCTGTCCTTTAATAATAACAATAGTAATAATGATGGTCTTTAAGCGCTTACCATATGCCAAGCACTGTTCTAAGCACTGGGGTAGATACAAGGTAATTGAGTTGCCCTACGTGGGGTTCATGGTCTTAATCCTCATTTTCCAGATGAGGGAACTGAGGCCCAGAGAAGTTAAGTGGCTCACCCAAGGTCACGCAGCAGACAAGCGTTGGAAATGGGGCGTGACTGATTCCTGCCCAGGACTCCATTCATCCCAGGATCGGGGGCTGAGGGAGGATTAGGGGGGCTGTCGGTGGTTTGTTTCTAACTGTAAAGCTCACTAATAATAATAATTGCGGTATTTGTGAAGCGCTTACTACATGCCAGGCACTCTACTAAGCACTGGAGCGGATGCAAGCAGATCAGATCTCTATATGTTGCCAATTTGTACTTCCCAAGCGCTTAGTACAGTGCTCTGCACATAGTAAGCGCTCAATAAATACGATTGATGATGATGATGATGATGATGATGATGATCAGGTTGCAGCGTGGCTCAGTGGAAAGAGCCTGGGCTTTGGAGTCAGAGGTCATGGGTTCAACTCCCGACTCCCCCACATGTCAGTTGTGTGACTTTGGGCAAGTCACTTAACTTCTCTGTGCCTCTGTCACCTCATCTGTAAAATGGGGATTAAGACTGTGAGCCCCACGTGGGACAACCTGATCACCTTGTAACCTCCCCAGTGCTTAGAACAGTGCTTTGCACATAGTAAGCGCTTAATAAATGCCATTATTATTATTATATCCCACCTGGGGCTCACAGTCTTAATCCCCATTTTGCAGATGAGGTAAAACTTCTCCGAGGCGGCGAGAAGTGAAGTGGTTTGCCCAAGGTCACACGGCAGGCAAGTGGCGGAGCCGGGATTAGAACCCAGATCCTTCCGACTCCCGGGCCCGGGCTCCATCCACAAGGTCAGGCTGTTTCCTGGCACTCTCCACAGCCTTGTGGCCGGGGGAATGGTGGAAAGCCCCAAGAAGAAGCAGTGTGGCCTAGTGGAAAGAGCCAGCGTTTGACACGTAGTAAGCACTTAAATATCATAAAGAAAAGAGAAAGTTTCAGTCTAGAAAGGAGCCGTGCCCGGGGTAGATTAGCCACAGGTTGCCGGCTAATAATAATAATAATAATGTTGGTATTTGTTAAGCGCTTACCATGTCCCACGCACTGTTCTGAGCACTGGGGTAGATACAGGGTAATCAGGTTGTCCCACGTGGGGCTCACAGTCTTCATCCCCATTTTACAGATGAGGGAACTGAGGCACAGAGAAGTGAAGTGGCTTGCCCAAGGTCACACAGCAGACAAGTGGCAGAGTCATTCATTCATTGTGTCATATCTATTGAGCGCTTCCTGTGTGCAGAGCACCGTACTAAGGGCTTGGGAAGTCCAAGTTGGCAACATACAGAGACGGTCCCTACCCGACAATGGGCTCACAAGTCTAGAAGGGATTAGAGTCGGGATTAGAACCCAAGACCTCTGACTCTCCCACAGATTCTATCTGCTGTTGCTTCGTGACCCAGGCCGCCAGCTTGGACATGCTCTGCACACAGTAAGTGCTCAATAAATACGATTGATTGATTCTCCTTCCTTGCGCCGCTGCCCGAGTTTGGTGGATTCTGGGGCCCGAGGCCATACCGCCTTCTCGATTCATCATCATCATCATCAATCGTATTTATTGAGCGCTTACTGTGTGCAGAGCACTGTACTAAGCGCTTGGGAAGTACAGTGAGCTGCTTAGCACTGTGCTCCGCACACAGTAAGTGCTCATTCATTCATTCATTCACTCATTCAGTCGTATTTAGTGAGCGCTTACTGGGTGCAGAGCCCTGTACTAAGCGCTTGGGAAGTACAAACAGGCAACATAATAAATACGGTCGACGATGACCGTGGTCTAAGTGGTTAGAGCACAGGCTTGGCAGTCAGAAGGTCAGGGGTTCTAATCCTGGCTCCACCGCTTGTCTGCTGTGTGACCTTGGGCAAGTTATTTCACTTCTCTGGGCCTCGGTTACCTCATCTGTAAAATGGGGATTAAGACCGTGAGCCCCACGTGGGACAGGAACTGCGTCCAACCTGATTAGCTTGTATTCATTCAGTCATTCAGGCAGTCGTATTTGTTAAGCACTTACTGTGTGCAGAGCACTGTACTAAGCGCTTGGGAAAGAACAATACAACAGTGAACAGTGACAGTCCCTGCCCACAATGAGCGCACAGCCTCCCAGAGTTTAGAACAGTGCTTGACACTTAGTAAGTGCATAACAAATACCATTCAGTCAGTCAGTTGTATTTATTGAGTGCTTACACTGTGCAGAGCACTGTACTAAGCGCTTGGGAAGTACAAATCGGCACCAGAGATGGTCCCGACCCAACAACGGGCTCACAGGCTAGAAGGGGGGAGACGGACAACATTCATTCATTCATATTGAGTGCTGACTGTGTGCAGAGCACTGTACTAAGCGCTTGGGAAGTGGGGCTGGAGAAGAGTTATTCTTCGGCCATGGAGCAGTTTCTGCGGTGATCCCGGGGTAACTTTTCCTGCTTGCCTAATGGCGAAAAAGAACGATGTGGAAATTTTCTACTTTTATCATTTGATTATTATAATCTGTTCCATCCACGAATCTGATATAAAAACACGTTTCTTGAGGGTTTCTCAGTCATCAAAATTGGGAAGATTATGCTAAAACCACTCAAATCGAGGTCTGTTTGAATATAAGCCTTATTTTAGGCTGGTGAAACATATTATGTGGCCATTCTATCTATTCTGGTTGCTTAACGTAATACATCAGTTTTAAATACTCTGGGATAATAGATTTGCCATATTTTCACAGCATACATTGATCACTTGGCTTATGAAATAGAGGTATTGTGAGCATATAATGAGAAGGAACGTGGTCTAGTGGAAATCAATCAATCGTATTTATTGAGCACTTACTATGTGCAGAGCACTGTACTAAGCAGAAAGAGCACAGGCCTGGGAGCCAGGACCTGGGTTCTAGTCCTGACTTCGCCACTAGTCTGTTTTGTGACCTTGGGCAAGTCGCTTATCTTCTCTATGCCTCAGTTTTTTCATCTGTAAAATGGGGATCTAATAGCTGTTCTCCCTCCTGTTTAGACTGTGAGCCCCATATGGGCAAGGGACTGTGTCCAACCTGCTTAACTGTATTTCCCCCCGCCTTACCTCCTTCCCCTCCCCACAACACCTGTATATATGTATATATGTTTGTACATATTTATTACTCTATTTATTTTACTTGTACATATTTATTCTACTTATTTTATTTTTTTAATATGTTTTGTTTTGTTGTCTGTCTCCCCCTTCTAGACTGTGAACCCGCTGTTGGGTAGGAACCGTCTCTAGATGTTGCCAACTTGTGCTTCCCAAGCGCTTCGTACAGTGCTCTGCACACAGTAAGCGCTCAATAAATATGATTGAATCAATCAATCAATCAATTGTATTTATTGAGCGCTTACTATGTGCAGAGCACTGTATTAAGCGCTTGGGAAGTACAAGTATATGTTGAATGAACATATAGAGATGGTCCCTACCCAACAATGGGCTCACACATAATAATGGTATTTGTTTAGTGCTTACTATGTGCCAAGCACTGTTTTAAGCACTGGGGGAGATACAGGATAATCAGGTTGTCCCACGTGGGGCTCACAGTCTTCATCCCCATTTTGCAGGTGAGGTAACTGAGGCACAGAGAAGTTAGGTGACTTGCCCAAAGTCACTCAGCTGACAGGTGGCGGAGCCGGGATTAGAACGCACAACCTCTGAATCGCTAGCCCGGGCACCGTCCACTAAGCCACACTGCTTCTCAACAGTCAACATCATCTGCTTTGGTTGGTTCGATCGATGGGTTTGGTTCGATTTAAAAATCACATCTCCCAAGGTTTTTTTTTTTTTTAATTTAAAACAGCAACCGTTTTTCTTTCAAAATGGATGGTTCCAGTGAGCATTTTCAAAGAATCAACTTTAACATTCGGAAACCCTTTTCCTACACGGTTCCTATCACCCGCCATCCGGAAGGGACGAAGCCCTTTCTCTTCTGATAGATTCCATTCAGGATTGCCGACGGATATGAAATGATAAAGCATATTACATCCCGTACTTGTGTGCTCGGTTGGGTGAGGAAATACAAGCTCTCCTCGTCTAGGCAGAGTTTGGAAAGTGCGGCAGACTTCCTCCCGGGTTTAAGAGAAGCCGCGGGGCTCAGTGGAAAGAGCCCGGGGTTGGGAGTCAGGGGTTGTGGGTTCTAATCCTGGCTCTGCCACTTATCAGCTGTGTGACTTTGGGCAAGTCACTTCATTTCTCTGGGCCTCAGTTCCCTCATTTGTAAAATGGAGATTAAGACTGTGAGCCCCACGTGGGGCAACCTGATGACCTTGTAACCTCCCCGGCGCTTAGAACACATAGCAAGCGCTTAACAAATGCCATCATTGTTATTATCATTAGTATTGTTAACCCTGTGCCAACATCTCCAAAGCTGCGGGGACATTTTGAATCTTTAACTTTTCTTCCTCCCAGAAGCCTTCTTTACCCATTACAGCAGGGTGAACGAATGATCCTCTTGTTGGGGACCCTGTAAATAGTCACTGTGCTAAACCCCGGGGTCGATAAACATAGGCAGATTGGACATAGTGTCGGTCCCACTGAGGACTCATCAATCAATCAATCAATCCATCGTATTTATTGAGCGCTTACTGTGTGCAGAGCACTGTACTAAGCGCTTGGGAAGTACAAGTTGGCAACATATAGAGACGGTCCCTACCCGACAGCGGGCTCACAGTCTAGAAGGGGGAGACAGAGAACAAAACCAAACATATTAACAAAATAAAATGGTCTAAGCAGGAGGGAAAACAGGTTGTGAATCCCCATGTGACAGAGGAGGAGACTGAGGCACAGGGAGGTGAAGCGGCTGGGCCGAGGTCACCCAGCGGGGAGGTGGCAGAGCCGGGATTCGAACTCAGGTTCCCTGACTGTCCGGCCCGTGCCCTGTCCACTAGGCCACACCGCTCCTATTGGAGGTGGAGCCGAGGTCTCTCAGTAAAGCTCCATGGGGTCTGATCGGATAATGTTCTTTCTGCCGCAGCGCTTTAGGCACAAAATAAGTGTGTAATCCGTACCATCAAGAAAAATAAAAGCACGGGAAAAAGCAGGCAGGCACTTAACCCAACACCAAGGAAGGACGCGTTAGACCTTCTCGTTTCAGGCTGCTTTTCCTGTCACCGCCCATGCCTTTCGACCCGTTATTTTCTCCTCCCCCAACTAATACTTATCACCCTTTGCGGCAATCAGGCCGAAAGGGAGGGAATGAGGGGAAATTTCTCAGTTCGTGGTGTCGGGGAAAGCCAATTTCAGTAGTACCCAGAGACCATTAAATCTGATTTCTTGCTTGCTTTGACTCATGGCCGAGAAATCCTTTTAGAAGTAAATAAAATCGTTTATATGACAGCTGGTTTTTAGCACAGTGTCCCAGTGTCAGATTATTATTAGGTAAATTTCAGCCCCATCTAAGCTTGGCAGCAGCCTTCTCCTTAATGGATGGTAGTCTCGCTTCTGGGAGAGAATGCTGCCGACTTATTTTATTTAAAAACAAAAAAGCAAAAACCTTCATGGGCAGCCGGGTAGTTTTTGTGCCACAAGTGTTTAGGTGATTCTAAACTAGCTTGACAAATAGTAGTAACAATGAAGCACTCAAAATTGGGATGACGGGGTGGTTGTTGTTGTTTTGGTTTTTTTAATGGTATTTGGTGAGCGTTTACTCTGCACCGGTCATCATCATCATCAGTCGTATTTATTGAGCGCTTACTGTGTGCAGAGCACTGTACTAAGCGCTTGGGAAGTCCAAGTTGGCAACATATAGAGACAGTCCCTACCCAACAGTGGGCTCACAGTCTAAAAGGGGGAGACAGAGAACAAAACCAAACATACTGACAAAATAAAATAAATAGAATAGATATGTACAAGTAAAATAAATAAATAAATAGAGTAACAAATATGTACAAACATATATACATATATACAGGTGCTGTGGGGAAGGGAAGGAGGTAAGATGGGGGGAGTCACTGTACTAAGCACTGGGGTAATCAGGTTGGACACAGTCCCTGTCCCACGTGGAGCTAAGTCTTAATCCCCATTGTACAGATGAGGTGACTGAGGCACAGAGAAGTTAAGTGATTGCTCCAGGATTAGAACCCAGGTCCTTCTGATTCCCAGGCCCGTGCTCTATCCACTAGGCCACAGTGCTTCTCAGTGGGTATAAACCAATTCTCAAGATGGCTGGTGGATTTATACAATTGTGCTAGGATTTGCCCCTTAGTACAGCGCTCTGCACACAGTAAGCGCTCGATAAATACGACTGAATGAGTGAATGAATCCTTCTCTCAGCCCCACCTCACTTACATAACTATCCATCATTTATTTATTCATTTTAATGTGTCCCCTTCTGGACTGGAAGCTCGATGTGGGCAGGGAACACGTCTACGAGCTCTGTTGTATTTTACCCTCCCAAGCGCTTAGTACTGGGCTCTGCATGCAGTAAGCGCTCAACAAATAACGTTGATTGATTGAGCTAGTTGATATGACAGATGGAAAGAGGAAGGGTGATTAGAAAAAAAAAAAAATCCAGTTGGTATTGAGGTAGTGTTGAAGGTCTGTCTTACTGTGAGAATCACTGTACCAGTGAATAGAAATTCATAATAACAATAATATTAACAATGGTATTTGTTGAGCACTTACTATGTGCCAAGAGCTGGGGTAGATACCAGGCGATCAGGTTGTCCCGCATGAGGCTCACTGTCGTAATCCCCATTTTACAGATGAGGTAACCGAGGCCCGGAGAAGTGAAGTGACTTGCCCAAAGTCCCACAGCTGATAAGGGGTGGAGTCAGGATCAGAACCCATGACCTCTGACTCCCAAGCCCAGGCTCTTTCCACTAAGCCACGTTGGTTTCCATGAAGTGTTTTGATTTGATGTTTACGTAGTAGTTTTTTATACTCCAAAATGAACCTGTCTTAATTTTGAATTAAACTCCCAAGGTCCAAGACGAAGGAAATTAGGTCCTGGTTCATAGAGGAAAAGGTATTGATAAAACAAAAAGGGATTATAGCTCCTTTTAAGACAGCATTTTTTAAAAAATTGATGTTTTAATATTTCCGTTTTG
Source organism: Tachyglossus aculeatus (assembly GCF_015852505.1). NCBI lineage: Eukaryota > Metazoa > Chordata > Mammalia > Monotremata > Tachyglossidae > Tachyglossus > Tachyglossus aculeatus. The sequence goes on along the minus strand of NC_052068.1, from coordinate 59,350,769 downwards.
CCATGTAGAATTTGAGTAGAAATACTTCAGTTGAACACACTGAATTTTTAAGCAGTAGAATTTACTTTTGGAATAATGTCATTCTTGTGAATTGTAAAACAGAATAGGAGGATCAGCATAACATAGTGCACAGAGCAGGGGCCTGAGCGTCAGAACGACCTGAGTTCAAATCCTGGCTTCGCCGCTTGTCAGCTGCGTGACTTTGGACAAGTCATTTCACATTTCTGTGCCTCAGTTACCTCATCTGGGAAATGGGGATTAAAACTGCGAGCCCCATGTGGGACAGGGACTGTGTCCAACTGGATTACATATTGTACATACCTATTCTATTTATTTTGTTAATATGTTTTGTTTTGTTGTCTGTCTCCCCCTTCTAGACTGTGAGCCCGCTGTTGGGTAGGGACCGTCTCTATATGTTGCCAACTTGGACTTCCCAACCGCTTAGTACAGTGCTCTGCACATAGTAAGCGCTCCATAAATACGATTGATGATGATGATGATGCTCTGCCCACAGTAAGCGCTCAATAAATACGATTGAATGAATGAATGAATTTGTTAAGCACTTACTATGTGCGAGGCACTGTACTAAGCGCTGGAGTGGATCCAGGCAAATGAGGTTGGATGCAGTCCTTGTCCCACGTGGGGCTGACGGTCTCAATCCCATTTTCCAGATGAGGGAACTGAGTCCCAGAGACATGAAGTGACTCATCCTAGGTCACACAGCAGACAAATGGCAGAGCCGGGATTAGAACCCCTGACTTTCCGACTCGGAGGCCCGGGCTCTGTTTACTTCGCCCCTCTGCTGCTGCGTGAGCCGAGGAGAGTGGGAGGAGGGCCTGGAAGCCAAAGAGCTGGAATTCCTCGATGGCTTTAGGAGTGAGTCACTGACCGCATCTTTTTGTCCTGGGAACCCGAGACAAGAACCCCACGCTGTCTTCTGGTCGCGCGCTCTTCTGTGACTCGATCCGCCGTTGCACCAAAGGGCTCTGAAAACATGTGGAGCAGCGAAATCGGGGGATCAGGTTTTCAAGTGTAAGGCTTCTCACAGTTCTTAAATGTAGGTTTTGGACAAGGTTTCAAGCCCAGAAGGATGTTTACACGGAAGTGGAGAAGTCCGTTGCTTTCCCCAATTGCCGTCTTCCTGGCATAGTGGCTAGAGCCCGGGCCTGGGGGTCAGAAGGTCATGGGTTCTAATCCCGGCTCCGCCGCTTGTCTCCTGTGTGACCTCGGGCAAGCCACTTCACGTCTCTGGGTCTCAGCTACCTCATCTGTAAAATAGGGATCGGGACTGTGAGCCCCTCGTGGGACTGGGACTGTGTCCAACCTGATTTGCTTGTAATAGTAGGAATGATAATAAGGATGGTATCTGTTAAGCGCTTACTGAGTGCCAAGCACTATTCTGAGCTCTGGGGTTGATGCAAGGTAATCAGGTTGTCCCACGTGGGACTCACAGTCGTAATTCCCATTTGACGGACGAGGGAACTGAGGCACAGAGACGTGAAGTGGCTTGCCCCAGGTCACACGGCAGACAAATGGCAGAGCCACATCCTCGGATTCCCAAGCCCGGGCTTTTCCCACTAAGCCACGCCGCTTCTCTATCCACCCCAGTGTGCGTGGTACAGTGCCTGGCACGTAGTCAGTGCCTAATAAATACCATCGTTATTATTATTCTTGTTTTCCTCCTTCCTTTACTTTTCAGTCAGTGGGACTGAGTTCCTTGTTGTGTGCAGAGCATTGTTCTGAGAACTTGGAGGGGAAGTACGATAAGCTCATTCAGTACTGGCTATGTCTCCTGCTGGGATGAGCTTCCGTGAGCTGCCTGGGAAATGGCAGGCTCCTCATCCTTCCTTCAGCCGAGCGTGAGAGGCTCCCGGCTTCAAGGAACTGGAAGAATCGGCTCGTGATCCCACGCGCGTGTGGTTTTTCAGAGCGTTTTCAGCAGCGCGAAGCAGCGGGGCCTAGTGGAAAGAGCCCGAGCCTGGCAGCCAGAAAGGGTTCTCATTCCGGCTCTGCTGTGTGACCTCGGGCCGGTCACTTCACCTCTCTGGGCCTCGGTTCCCTCATCCGTAAAACGGGATCGAGACTGCGAGCCCCACGTGGGACAGGGACCGTATCCGCCCCCCCATTTGCTTAATCCTGATTATTTTCCAAGGGAAAGTGACTCTTTGATATTTTTCATTTAGAGCAAAACTTTTGGGGTTTTTATTTTGTCTACACCGCCCTGAAACTAAATACTCTGAATTAAAATCAATCCAATTTCTAGTGTAATTTAGGTTTATTGATAGTGTAGTGGGACGTGCTTTTTATTACGTTGTTTATCAAGAATCTGTTCTTACCTCAGAAAGGGTGTTGGCTTAGTACAGTGCAAGCGCCTAGTACAGTGCTCTGCACACAGTAAGCGCTCAGTAAATACGATTGATTGATTGATTGTTGGTTGGTCATCCTCCACTTAGCTGTATGACCTTGGGCAAGGCACAACTTCTTCAGGCCTCATTTTCCTCATCTGTAAAGCGGGGATTCAGTTTTTGCTCCCTCTCCTACTTAGACTGTGAGCCCCAGGTGCCCACTGTGATTGTTTGCATCTACCCTGGCGCTTAGTACAGTGCCTGCCATGGAGAAAGAGCTTACTACAAGTGTTTAGGACAGTCATTGTGATCAAACTCCTCCATTTTTACTCCTACTCCAACTGTACTTAGGCAATTTGTGTGTGCCAGGCTCCTCGTTGGACTGTAAACTCCTCAGGGGCAGGGACCGCGTCTCCTTTGTCCGGACATCGCCCAGTACAGCGTTCTGTGCACGCTTAACTCATCTTACTCTGTCTTCGTCTCGGATTCTTAGCGGCTCTGTTATGGACGTCTCTCCCAGAACGCCCCATCTCCATCTGCAGTCAATCCAGCAGTGTATCCGTAGAGTTTTCTCGGTTAAAATCCGGCAGTGGTTTACCGTTGCCTCCTTCCGCGCGGTAAACTCGAATCTCCGCCCTCGACTCTCCCCCGTGCCGGTGCTGCCCGGCGTGGGTGAGTTTTGACTCGTAGCAGATTGTCTCCCACTCGCTCGCCAAGCTAGGAATGGAACGGACGGGCCTCTGCTTGACTCTCCCTCCCGTAGTCGAGACTGGTAGAGGGCTGGAAACTCTCCAGGTGCCATCCCGAGAGGGAATATGCGCTTTTGACACCCGATCGGTGAACTGAATCCCGTGGAAGCCTGGGAGTTTCTGACCGGTTAACATCCAGCGGTTGACGAGTGGGGAACTTGGAGAAGAAAGTTAGGGGAGCCCAGAGGGTGTATATCCCCTCGTATTGGGTAGGGACTGTCTCTATATGTTGCCAATTTGTACTTCCCAAGCGCTTAGTACAGTGCTCTGCACACAGTAAGCGCTCAATAAGTACGATTGATGATGATGATGATTTCCCCCTCGTCCCCCTCTCCATCCCCCACATCTTACCTCCTTCCCTTCCCCACAGCACCTGTATATATGTATATATGTTTGTACATATTTATTACTCTATTTATTTATTTTGTTTGTACATATCTATTCTATTTATTTTATTTTGTTAGTATGTTTGGTTCTGTTCTCTGTCTCCCCCTTTTAGACTGTGAGCCCACTGTTGGGTAGGGACTGTCTCTATATGGTGCCAATTTGTACTTCCCAAGCGCTTAGTACAGTGCTCTGCACATAGTAAGCGCTCAATAAATACGATTGATGATGATGATGATATCCCCGGTCCCTAATAAATGGCTCCCTCCTGAAATCTCCCTCCCTCTCCTCGTCCCCTCTGCCGGTTTGCCCCGGCCAAGTCGTCCCACCACCGTCTGCGATTTCCGTTTTCCACCGCTACAGTCCATCTTCATCTTGGCTACAACGAAGTCTCCTCTCACAAGAGAAGGAGTTGACTATTACTCTATTTATTTATTTATTACTCTATTTATTTATTTATTTTACTTGTACATATCTATCCTATTTATTTTATTTTGTCAGTATGTTTGGTTTTGTTCTCTGTCTCCCCCTTTTAGACTGTGAGCCCACTGTTGGGTAGGGACCGTCTCTATATGTTGCCAATTTGTACTTCCCAAGCGCTTAGTACAGTGCTCTGCACACAGTAAGCGCTCAGTAAATACGATTGATGATGATGATGATGACAGCTTCTAGCCCTGCCCTTCTCCCGTTCCTGAGTTAAAATACTTTTATATTGAGCCCAACCCCCTTTCTGCTAAGATCTATGAGCGTTTTTGGCCTGGTTTTGTTTTCCCAGTTGGCTCTGGAATCCCTCGGTGAACGCTCCGTAAAGTAACGTCTGATATCATCATCAATCGTATTTATTGAGCGCTTACTATGCGCAGAGCACTGTACTAAGCGCTTAATAAATAATAGTACTAATAAATAATAATAATAATAGTAGTAATAAATAATAATAATAATAATAAATAATAGTACTAAGCGCTGATATAAATATAGTTCACCCTCATGGGCCGTCTCTCCTTCCCATTTATAAAACTTGCTCATACTGATGTAACGACAGGACTCAGCGCGTGCCAAGGGAACGTTTCTTGCCTAGGGAGGGCTCTCGGCTTGCCAGTTCCTTGCGGGCGCAGCTGCCTCGGAAGGGTTCAGTACACTCTCTGCTCACGGGCATTTTCGTAACGGGCCTCGGGCCTCCCAACTTGCATGTAAATCACCGAGTCCGCGTTTCGCCTGATCCAATTCGGTGGTATTTTTGACCGCCGGCTGCAGGCGGAGCGCTCTGCCGTAAGCCTCCCGTGGACTGAATGCTGTGCCGGCCAAATTGTGCTTTCCAAGCGCCTAGTACGGTGCTCCGCACGCAGTAAGCGCTCAATAAATACAGTCGAATGAATGAATTGGAGTCTTCTGGGAGAGGGAAGGACGTCGTCTTTGGCTCTGAGGCTCCAACGGTCTAATCATCATCAATCGTATTTATTGAGCGCTTGCTATGTGCAGAGCACTGTACTAAGCGCTTGGGAAGTACAAACTGGCAACATATAGAGACAGTCCCTACCCAACAGTGGGCTCACAGTCTAATGGGAGAGGGAGGCAGATGGAAATTACGGGCGGTGGAAAGAGCGCGGGGTTGGGTGTCAGACGGCCTGGGTCCTAATCCCGGCTCTTCCGCTTGTCTGCCGCGTGACCGTGGGCAACTCATTTAACTTCTCTGAGACTCAGTTTCCTCATCTGTAAAATGGGGAAACTAATCCTCGTTCTCCTTCTTATTTGGGCTGCCCACGTGGGGAAGGTCCTGGGTGTGACCTGACTATGTTGTATCCTTTAGGTTGTGGGCAGGGAATAATGATGATGGTATTTGTGAAGCGTTTACTGTGTGCCAAGGGGGTAGGGCAGAGGGAGGGAGTGGGGGCGATGGGGAAGGGAGGAGGAGCAGAGGAAAAGGGGGGGTCAGTCTGGGAAGGCCTCCTGGAAGAGGTGAGCTTTCATTAGGGGGCCTGCCCTCTCCCCAACCCCCAGTACCCCCACTATTAGAGAAGCGGCAGGCCCTAGCGGCTAGAGCTGCGGCCTGGGAGTCAGAAGGTCATGGGTTCTAATCCCGGCTCCGCCACTCGTCTGCTGTGTGACCTTGGGCAAGTCACTTCACTTCTCCGGGCCTCAGTTCCCTCATATGAAAAACGGGGATTAAGACCGTGAGCCCCACGTGTATGTACGTAAGGGCTGTAGGGCTGGGAAGGGGGATGAATAAAGGGAGCAAGTCGGGGGATGCAGAAGGGAGTGGGAAAAGATTGTCTGTCGGGATTAGTTGGGTTTGACATCTTTTCTTAGTCGTATTTATTGAGCTCTTATTGTGTGCAGTATTGTGTGCAATAAGAGCACACAATATTGTGTGCAATATTGTGTGCAAGCGCTCAATAAATACGATTGATGATGATGATGATGATGTGCAAGGCACCGTACTAAGCGCTTGGGAGATTCCAGTACAACAATAAACAGGCACGTTCCCTGCCCACAGTCTAGAGGCTCTACAGTGTAGAGAAGCAGCATGGCTCAGTGGAAAGGGCACGGGCTTTGGAGTCAGAGGTCATGGGTTCAAATCCCGGCTCCTCCAGTTGTCAGCTGTGTGACTTTGGGCAAGTCACTTCAGTTCTCTGTGCCTCAGTTACCTCATCTTTTAAAATCGGGATTAAGACTGAGCCCCACGAGGGACAACGTGATCACCTTGTAACCTCCCCAGTGCTTAGAACAGTGCTTTGCACATAGTAAGTGCTTAATAAATGCCATTATTATTATTATAGAGGGGGAGACAGGCACCCCACCCTTATGGCTGGGAACCCCGTGTGGATCTGGGGTCACGTCTGTCCCGGTGTCCTTGAATCACCCCGCGACATGTAGTACAGTGTCCAGCACAAAATAAACATTTAACCAATGCAGGAAACACGAATCCTAATTGACGGGGTGAGCGCAGTGCTCTGCACACGGTAAGCGCTCTCAGTAAGTACCACTGATCGATTGGTCGGATGATCCCACTGTTGGGTAGGGACTGTCTCTATATGTTGCCAATTTGTACTTCCCAAGCGCTTAGTACAGTGCTCTGCACATAGTAAGCGCTCAATAAATACGATTGATGATGATGATGATGATGATTTGTCGGGGAAAGAGCCGTGTCCTTGATTTGGAGAGCCCTGGGACCTCTTGTTAGGGACAAATAGACGTACGTTTCCAGATCGTGGCCTAGGGAAAAGAGCCAAGACCTTGGAGTCGGAGGACCTGGGTTCTAATCCTGACTCTGCCGATTGCTTGCTGTGTGTTCTTGGGCAAGCCTCTTCTCCGTGCCTCAGTTTTCCCAACTGTAAAATGGGGATACAATCCTACTCCCTTCTACTAGGGCTGTGAGCCTCTTATAGGACAGGGACTGTGACCAACCTGATAAACCTGTATCTACCCCAGCGCCTAGAACAGTAGTTGACATGTAGTAAGTGCTTAACGAATAACATAAAAAAATAAGACAGCCTCTGTGGATAGAAATGTGGAGCCCTCAGAAAGACACGTTAGATTACTAGTTGTCTGAACGATGCCAAATATTTTATCAGTTGCATTCCTAGTCCTTATATGTTTTATTGCTCTTGATAATTCCAGTATTTTATGTTTAAACGCCACCTGTTTATTTTAAATTAGAAGTGCAGTTTCTTCAGGAGCCTCAGGGCTTATTTTTGTGGTGTATTCATTCAGTCGTATTTATTGAGCGCTTACCGTGTGCAGAGCACTGTACTAAATACTTGGGAAGTACAAATCGGCAACATATAGAGACGGTCCCCACCCAACTACGGGCTCACAGTCTAGTCCGGTGTATCAATCAATCAATCAATCGTATTTATTGAGCGCTTACTATGTGCAGAGCACTGTACTAAGCGCTTGGGAAGTACAAATTGGCAACACATACTTTTTCCTTCTGTGTTTTGAGAAGTAACGAACGGTTGGGTTTGCGTAGAGCCCAAGAGTTCCGGGTCTTGATTAGCGCTACTCTGAGGAAAACTGGTGTAGTCATGCCTTGGACCAAGGCTGTTTGCAGACCCGACGATTCAGCCATTCTTTCCCGACACCACATCCCGCATGAGCCAGACCGACGTGCATTTGCCTGGAGATCGTTTCCTAAATTCCGTCGGCCCTCCGTCACCGTCATCATCATCATCAATCGTATTTATTGAGCGCTTACTGTGTGCAGAGCACTGTACTAAGTGCTTGGGAAGTACAAGTTGGCAACATATAGAGACAGTCCCTACCCAACAGTGGGCTCACACCATCCATACTGCCACCACGCCTGTCTTATCCCACCTCAACTCCCGCCTCAGCCTCTTCTCTGACCTCCCTGCCTCCAGTCTCTCCCCACCGCAGCCCTCACTTCACTCTGCTTCCCGGATCATTTTTCAGAGGAGCCGTCCATCCCGGGTCTCCCGGCTCCTCAAGAAACTCCAGCGGTTGCCCGCCCATCTTCGCAGCAAACAGAAATTCAGTCAGTCAATTCGGTCCCTCACGCTAGAGCACAGGCCACGATCCTTCAACACCGACCGCCTTACTGCACCTCGATCCTGTCTAGCTCATCTCCGACCTCTAGCCCACATCCCCCCTCTGGCTTGGAATTCCCTCCCCATTCCCATCTGAGAGACCATTATCCTTCCCACTCCTCCAAGAGGCTTTTCCTCACTAGCCTCTTATCTCCCAATGCTGTTCCCCATTCCTTCTGATTGTCTAATGCGCTAGGGTCCGTACCCCATAAGCACTTTGGTAATAATAATAATAATGATGGTATTTGCTAAGCGCTTACTATGTGCCTACACTGTTCTAAGTTCTGGGGTAGATAGGGTAAGCAGGTTGTCCCACGTGGGGCTCACAGTCTTACTCCCCCTTTTAGAGATGGGGTAACTGAGGCCCAGAGAAGTGAAGTGACTTGCCCAAGGTCACACATCTGACAAGTGCAGTGCCGGGATTAGAACCCACGACCTCTGACTCCCAAGCCCGGGCTCTTTCCACTAAGCCACGCTGCTTCTCGTAATACCCACCCCACGGCGCTTACATACATATCCTTACACTCTGCCATGTCTCCCATTCGTAAATTTATGGTAATATCTGTCTCTCCCTCCAGACTGTAAGCTTCTCATGGGCAGGATCTCGTACTCTCTCAAGCGCTCAGTACAGTGCGCTGCTTAATAAATGCCATTGATCGATTAATTTCCCAACAGCCTGCTTTCCAAACCGAGTAGCGAAGATGCATGTTATGGGAGGACTGGAAGCATTTCAGATTTGAGGGCCTGGGAGCCAGAAGGTCCCGGGTTCTAATCCTGGCTCCGCCACTTGTCTGCCACGTGACCTTGGGCAAGTCGCTTCACTTCTCTGTGCCCAAGTTCCCTCATCTGTAGAATGGGGATTAAGACTGTGAGTCCAGTGTGGGACAGGGACTCTGTCCAAACCGATTAGCTTGTATCTACCCCAAAGCTTAGAACAGTAAGCATTTAACAAATACTACAATTATTAAATGTAATGGGTAACCAATCTTTTGATTTCCCCGTTTCAAAAGAGTCAGAACAGAACTGATCCACGTAAATATTTTATAGATCGACTGGGCGAGCCTCAGCTATCATCGTCATCATCAGCCATATTTATTGAGCGCTTACTGTGTGCAGAGCACTGTACTAAGCGCTTGGGAAGTACCCTATCATACCACTCAATATTTCTCATTCATTCAGTCATTTATTGAGCGCTACCTGTGTGCAGAGCATTCATTCATTCATTCCTTCAATCGTATTTATTGAGTGCTTACTGTGTGCAGAACATTCATTCATTCATTCATTCAATCGTATTGAGCGCTTACTGTGTGCAGAGTAGTGTACTAAGCGCTTGGGAAGTACAAGTTGGTAACATATAGAGACGACCCCTACCCAATAGCGGGCTCACAGTCTAGGCGGGGGTGACAGACAACAAAACAATACATATTAACAAAATAAAATAAGCGCCTGGAAAGTATCATTCAGTAACAGAGATAATCCCTGCCCACAGCAGGCTCACAGTCTAGAAGGGAGACACACAGCGCTTGGGAAGTACAAGTTGGTACCATATAGAGACGGTCCCTACCCAGTAGCGGGCTCACAGTCTAGGAGGGGGAGACAGACAACAAAGCAACACATATTAACAAAATAAAATAAGCTCCTGGAAAGTATCATTCAGTAACAGAGATAATCCCTGCCTACAGCAGGCTCACTGTCTAGAAGGGAGGGAGACGGACATCAAAACCAGTAAGCAGGCATCAGTAGCATCATTATAAATAAATCGAATTATAGATATATACACATCGTTAATAAAAATAAATATTTTTATAATTATATTTTATAATTACACATATGTACATATATACACAGGTGCTGTGGGGCAGGGAGGGGAGCGTAGAGCCAAGGGAGTGAGTCGGGGCGATGGGGAGGGGGAGCAGAGGAAAAGTGGGGCCTAGTCTGGGAAGGCCTCCTGGAGGAGGTGAGCGCTCAGTAGGGCTTTGAAGGGAGGAAGAGGGCTAGCGTGGCGGATGTGGGGAGGGAGGGCATTCCAGGCCAGGGGGAGGACGTGGGCCGGGGGTCGACGGCGGGACAGGCGAGAACGAGGCACAGTGAGGAAGTTAGCAGCAGAGGAGCTGAGGGTGTGGGCTGGGTGGAGAAGGAGAGAAGGGAGGGGAGGTAGGAGGGGGCCAGGGGATGGACAGCCTTGAAGCCGAAAGTGAGGAGTTTTTGCTTGATTCATAGGTTGACAGGCAGCCACTGGAGATTTTTGAGGAAGGGAGTGACTTACCCAGAGCGTTTCTATACAAAGATAATCCGGGCAGCAGAGGGAAGTATAGACTGAAGCGGGGAGAGACAGGAGGATGGGAGATCAGAGAGAAGGCTGACGCGTTCATCCAGCCGGGATAGGATGAGTGATTCTACTAACGTGGTAGCGGTTCGGATATACAGAAGTTAAGGGAGATCATCATCATCATCATCATCAATCGCATTTATTGAGCGCTTACTATGTGCAGAGCACTGTACTAAGCGCTTGGGAAGTACAAATTGGCAACATATAGAGACAGTCCCTACCCAACAGTGGGCTCACAGTCTAATGGTTGTTGGAACCAACCGGTGGCGTGATTACGTATAGAAACCAAGACGCCCTTATCGAGGTGGAGAACTGGTGTAATGCTCGTCTCAGCGATGGGATTATTAAACGTTCAAGATTAATAGGCTCCCCGTTGAGTCCTCGGGCCGAATTTCCTGGCATAAATGATCTATTCTCTCCCGTTCGTCCGAGCCTTATTAATTTCGTTTGCCGCATTATCCTCCGTGAAATGACGCTCGCTGCACATTGCCCCGTTTAATCGCATCAAATGCCCGCTGATCTGATTTGGGTTAAATAGACCGCCCACGTGTTTACCGGCGTGCGTTCTTGGAGGCATTCGGCCCGTGGAACCGAAATAGCCGTCGTGGTACGCTCCAGCTCCTCCGTTGGATCCGCTCAGGAAACTGAGCCCTTCCAGAGCGTGCGTTCGCCCTCCGTGCTTCGGTTAGGACACCGGTGGGGGGTCACTTCTTCCGAGGACGCAATGCCGTCGGGGGATTCGGAAGCCCCCTGGATGGTCTTCCTTAGCGCCGACTTCATAATGGTAGTGGTATTTGTTAAGCGCTTACTATGTACCGGGCACCGTACTGAGCGCCGGGCGAGGATACGAGCAAATCGGGCCGGACCCAGTCCCTGCCCCGCACGGGGCTCACGGTCTTCATCCCCGTTTTACCGATGAGGGAACTGAGGCACCGTGAAGTGGCTTGCCCAAGGCTACACAGCGGATGAGTGGCGGAGCCGGGTTTAGAACCCACGACCTCCCAACTCCCAGGCCCGTGCTCTCTCCGCCGCGCCGTGCTTCTCCTTCATCACCTGATCACCTTGTAACCCCCCAGCGCTTAGAACAGTGCTTCACTCATTCATTCATTCCGTCGTATTTATGGAGCGCTTACTGTGGGCAGAGCACTGTACTAAGCGCTTGGGAAGTTGGGAAGCAGCGTGGCTCAGCGGAAAGAGCCCGGGCTTTGAAATCAGAGGTCGTCGGTTCAAATCCCGGCTCTGCCACTTGTCAGCTGTGTGACTTTGGGCAATTCACTTCACTTCTCTGTGCCTCAGTTACCTGCTCTGTAAAATGGGGACTAAGACGGTGAGCCCCACGTGGGACAACCTGGTCACCTTGTAAATTCCCCAGCGCTTAGAACAGTGCTTTGCACATAGTAAGCGCTTAATAAATGCCATTATTATCATTATTATTATTATTATTATTATTATCAGTCGTGCCATCCCCGTGTTCCTGAGACCTGAGCGTGGTAAGGAATCCTTCGGAAGATAAAAGCGACACCGCACACTTAAATCCAGAGGCGATCCTCTCGGAGCGTGTGAGAGTCCTTCATTTTCACGGCCGATCGATTTATTGTTCCAGCCCTTTATGCCGTAGCACTTGTAGACATAAGTGTTCTAGACGGTAAATTCGGTGTGGGCAGGGAATGTACTGTACTCTCCCAAGCGCTTAGTACCCACGCGGGACAACCTGATGACCTTGTACCTCCCCCAGAGCTTAGAACAGTGCTTAGCACATAGTAAGTGCTTAACAAATACCATTATTATTATTATTATTATTATTATTGTTACAATTCTCTGCCCACAGTAGGCTCTCAGTAAATACGACCGACTGACTGACATATATCCATGAGAAGCAGCAAGGCTCAGTGGAAAGAGCCCGGGCTTGGGAGTCAGAGGTCATGGGTTTGAATCCCGGCTCCGCCACTTGTCAGCTGTGTGACTTTGGGCAAGTCACTTCACTTCTCAGGGCCTCAGTTCCCTCATCTGTAAAATGGGGATGAAGACTGTGAGCCCCACGTGGGACAACCTGATCACCTTGTATCTCCCCCAGTGCTTAGAACAGTGCTTGGCCCATACTAAGCACTTAACACATACCATTATTATTATTATTACTTGGATGCTTCCCATGATGTATGTGACCTAGTGGAAAGAGCAAGGAGGTTGGGAGTCAGAGGCCCTGGGTTCTAATCCCAGTTCCACCGCATGCCTGCAGTGTGACCTTGGGCCGATCACTTAAATTCTCCGGGCCTCAGTTTCCTCATCTGTAAAATGGAGATAAAGTAGCTCCCCCCGTTTAGACTGCGAGCCCCATGTGGGGCAGGCACTGTGTCCAATCATCTTCTATTGTATCCACCCCAGCGCTTAGTACAGCGTGTGTTACGTAGAAGATGTTTAACAAATCCTGTAGTTATTGTGTAAGCTCATTGTGAGAAGGGAGTGTCACTGTTTATTGTTGTATTGTACTTTCCCAAGCACTTAGTACAGTGCTCTGCACACAGTAAGCACTCAATAAATACGATTGAATGAATTATTATTATTATTATTATTATGTTTTTTCCCCCGCTATATGGTAAGCTCTTTGAGGGCAGAGCTCGTGTCTACCGAGTCCCTTGTTGGGAAGCAGCATGGCCTAGTTTGTAGAGCACAGGCCTACGATCAATCAATCAATCGTATTTATTGAGCGCTTACTGTGTGCAGAGCACTGTACTAAGCGCTTGGGAAGTACAAGTTGGCAACATATAGAGACAGTCCCTACCCAACAGTGGGCTCACAGTCGAAAAGAGTCAGAAGGACCTGGGTTCTAATCCCAGCTCTGCCACTTGTCCGTTGTGTGACCTTGGGCAAGTCACTTCACTTCTCTGTACCTCTAGATACCTCATCTGTAAAATGGGAATTAAGACTGTGAGTCCCTTGTGAGACAGGGGCAATGTCAACCTCATTAGCTTCTACTCTAGCACTAAGAACAGCGCTTGACACATAGTAAGTGCTTAACAAATACCATCATTATTGTAGTATACTCTCCCAAGCGCTTAGTACAGTGCTGTGCACACAGTAGATGCTTAATAAATACTGTTGACTGGTTGAACATGATTGCAGGCAAAGGGAGAGGAGTCATCGGAGAGGAGGAGGTTGAAGATGGCAGGAATTGAAGGAGAGAGAGTAGAAGCAGTCATTTTTCGCAAGTGAGAAGGGATGGGAGGCAGAGGTCCAGGACGAGCCCTGCTTAAGACAGTGCTCAGCACATAGTAAGTGCTTAATAAATGCCACTATTAAGACACACCTGAGGAGGAGGTGGTGGTGATGAGAGGCCAGAAAGTTAATTCTTGATGATACCTATTTTGCTTACAAAGAAGGTGAGGAGTTCATCAGATGATCAGGAGAAAGCCAGTGGGGGATTCATGGAGCTTTAGGGAAGAGTGAAGGTTGTCGGGGTGGGAGTTGATGAGGGATGAAAGTAGAAAGGTTGTTACCCCTGTGTAATCAATCAAATTTAATAAGTGCAGAGCACTCCACTAAGCACTTGGGAGGCATACAGTATAACAGAATTGCTGGACACGTTTCTTGCCCACAAAGGAGCTTACAGACTAGAGGGGAAAATTGACCTGGCTGCCTTGTATCTCCCCAGCGCCTAGAACAGTGCTTAGCACATAGTAAGCGCTTAATAAATGCTATTATTATTATTATTATTAGGATGCTCTTCAGTCTGGCTTCGTGGGGGAGTTAACCCAACACACATGCTGCAAGATTCTAAAGCCTGCTTTCCCACAAGAGGCAAATATTCATTCATTTATTCAATCGTATTTATTGAGCGCTTACTGTGTGCAGAGCACTGTACTAAGCGCCTGGGAAGTACAAGTCGGCAACATATAGAGACGACCCCTACCCAACAACGGGCACATGCTAATCTTCCCATTTTGTGCAGATGCAGCATCCTCGTTCATTAGGTTCAAAGCAAGAATTGTTTCATAGGTTGGGCTAGACTCCAGCTCACAGGAAGTATGCTATTGTTGGAATAATAATAATAATAATAATAATGATGATGTTGGTATTAAGCACTTACTATGTGCCAAGCACTGTTCTAAGCGCTGGGGGAGATACAAGGTCATCAGTTTGTCCCACGTGGGGCTCACAGTCTTCATCCCCGTTTTACAGATGAGGGCACTGAGGCCCAGAGAAGTGAAGTGACTTGCCCAAAGTCACACAGCAGAGAAGTGGCAGAGCGGGGATTAGAACCCACGACCTCTGACTCCCAAGCCTGGGCTCTTTTCACTGAGCCACGGATCTAACAGGACCAGAAATTTCTTCCCAGGAGTCAGCCCCCCTTCTAGACTGTAAGCTCACTGTGGGTAGGGAATGTGTCTGTTTATTGTTGTACTCTTCAAAGCAGTTAGTACAGTGCTTTGCACACAGTAAGCGCTCAATAGGTACGATTGAATGAATGATAGGTGTGAGCCCTCTAGGGCCATGAGCGTAAAAGAAGGGATGGGGAGAGAGAAGGGACAGAGGGGGGAGAGAAGGAGGGAAGAAGAGAAAATGGATGCCAGTCGATCAATCAGTTGTATTTATTGAGCGTTTTCTGTGTGCTTTGGAGAATACAGTACAGCAGAGTTGCTAGACGTGTTCCCTGCCCACAGGGAACTGACAGGTTAGATGGCAAGGCAGACTTAAAAATAAATGACATACGTAGGTAAGTTCTGTGGGGTGAGGGCTGGGTGAATAAAGGACATATATCCAAGTGCAAGGGCGACAAAGAAGGGAGGAGTCGGGGAAATGAGAGAAGGCCTCTTGGAGAAGATGGGATTTTAATAAGTCTTTGCCCATGGGGAATTGGCCAGGATAATCCTCCAGTTGCTGTTTATCATCTGTGCAAAAAAACAGTCTCACTAAGACTATTCGATTCGAGTCGGAGCTTACGAGGAAAGACCGGACCGCATTTCACGGTTCCATTCATTCATTCAATCGTATTTATTGAGCGCTTACTGTGTGCAGAGCACTGTACTAAGCGCTTGGGAAGTACGAGTTGGCAACATATAGAGACGGTTCCAGTACAGTGCTCTGCACACAGTAAGCGCTCAATAAATGCCATTGAATGAATGAATGAATATAATGTATATCAGCTTTTGGATAAGGTTTCTCAGGGAAAGTTTCCCTCGTGGACTGGCAAATCCAGAAGATGGCCATTTCCTTGAAGGCAGGCAGATGCCATATATTCTGAAAGGTGTTATCATCATCATCATCAATCGTATTTATTGAGCGCTTACTGTGTGCAGAGCACTGTGCTAAGCGCTTAGGAAGTACAAGTTGGCAACATATAGAGACAGTCCCTACCCAACAGTGGGCTCACAGTCTAAAAGGGGGAGACAAAACCAAACATACTACAAAATAAAATAGAATAGATATGTACAAGTAAAGTAAATAAATAGAGTAATAAATATGTACAAACATATATACATATATACAGGTGCTGTGGGGAAGGGAAGGAGGTAAGATGGGGGGATGGCCAGGTGCTCGGTACATACGTAAGGACATGACGAAGACATCTTCAGGTGTTCTAGGCTTCCTTTTAGACCAAACCTCCCCTCTCCTTCCTGCCAGTAACGAACAAGAAAACTTTAGGATTCAATTTGAAGACTTCACCGTAGGGCTGGGATGATTATTTTGGCGTGGGTAAGCTTTTCTTCCGTTTGCTGCCAGGAGCCGATAGCCGTTGTTCTCTCCTCGGCATCAGTTTTAATCACCGAGGGACTTAGGGATACAGGGGGCTGGAAGGAAACTCCAACAGGGATGATCTAGGCCAAGACCCATCAACCGTATCCCTAGGACGATAGTGTCCCGCTTCCCAGCCCCCTGCATGCACCTCGCTTGTTATCTCTTCCTCCTTCAATCAATCAATCAATCAATCAATCGTATTTATTGAGCGCTTACTATGTGCAGAGCACTGTATTAAGCGCTTGGGAAGTGCAAGTTGGCAACAAACAGAGACAGTCCCTACCCAACAGTGGGCTCACAGTCTAGAAGGGGGAGACAGAGAACAGAACCAAACATACCAACAAAATAAAATAAATAGGATAGAAATGTACAAGTAAAATAAATAAATAAATGAATAAATAGAGTAATAAATATGTACAACCATATATACTCTCCCGCTCAGTTTTCCCTCATCCCGGCCCCGGGAACGCCAACCCGGGCCTCAGGTTGTATCTCTCGCCATCCCCGGAACTCCCTCCTCCTTCCCGGCCACCAAGGCCACCATTCCCCCCCTCTACTAAAATCACATTTCCCCCCCTTTGTTGGGTAGGGACCGTCTCTATATGTTGCCCAAGCGCTTAGTACAGTGCTACGCTCACAGTAAGCGCTCAATAAATACGAACGAATCTCCTCCGGGAAGCCTTCCCTGACTAATCCCGCCTCGCCCCACCCTGTGACCCTCCCTGCCGCGTCACCCGGCCCCTTGAGTCCGTCACCTCTAAGCATTTCATTCATTCAGTGGTATTTATCAAACTCTTACTGTGTGGAGAGCTCTGCACTAAGCGCTTGGGAAAGTACGATATAACCAGAAACAGACATCATCATCATCATCAATCGTATTTATTGAGCGCTTACTGTGTGCAGAGCACTGTACTAAGCGCTTGGGAAGTACAAATTGGCAACATATAGAGACAGTCCCTACCCAACAGCGGGCTCACAGTCTAAAAGGGGGAGACAGAGAACAAAACCAAACATACTAATGAAATAAAATAAATAGGATAGATATGTACAAGTAAAATAAATAAATAAATAAATAAATAAATAGAGTAATAAATATGTACAAACATATATACATACATAAAGGTGCTGTGGGGAAGGGAAGGAGGTAAGATGGGGGGGATGGAGAGGGGGAAACACATTCCCTGACCACAATGAATTCACTGTCTAAAGGGAGATAGGCAGCGTGGCTCAGTGGAAGAGAGCCCGGGCTTTGGTCATGGGTTCAAATTCCGGCTCTGCCAATTGTCAGCCGTGTGACTTTGGGCAAGTCACTTCACTTCTCTGGGCCTCAGTTCCCTCATCTGTAAAATGGGGATGAAGACTGTGAGCCCCCCGTGGGACAACCTGATCACCTTGTAACCTTCCCAGCGCTTAGACCAGTGCCTTGCACATAGTAAGCACTTAATAAATGCCTTCATTATTATTATTATTATATACTGACCTTAGTATAAATAAATAAATTACACTTAGGTAGTCACCACAACCCTCACTCCTTTTTGGGGGGTATGCTCTTAATAGGAATAATTATAGTATTTGTTATGCGCTTGCTGTGTGCCAAACCCTGTTCTAAGCACTGGGATAGATACAAGGTAATCAGGTTGTCCCTCTTGGGGCTCACAGTCTTGATCCCCATTTTACAGATGAGTAACTGAGGCCCATAGAAGTGAAGTGACTTGCCCAAAGTCACCCAGCAGACAAGTGGCGGAGCCAGAATTAGAACCCACATCCTCTGACTCCCAAGCCTGTGGTCTTGCCACTAGACCATGCTGCTTCTGTATGTGCCAGGCACTGTACTAAGCACTGGGATAGATACAAGGTAATCAGGTTGTCCCTCTTGGGGCTCACAGTCTTGATCCCCATTTTACAGATGAGTAACTGAGGCCCAGAGGAGTGAAGTGACTTGCCCAAAGTCACCCAGCAGACAAGTGGCGGAGCCAGAATTAGAACCCACATCCTCTGACTCCCAAGCCTGTGGTCTTGCCACTAGACCATGCTGCTTCTGTATGTGCCAGGCACTGTACTAAGCGCCGGGATGGACGTGGCTCAGTGGAAAGAGCCCGGGCTTTGGAGTCAGAGGTCATGGATTCAAATCCCTGCTCCACCAATTGTCAGCTGTGTGACTTTGGGCAAGTCACTTCACTTCTCTGGGCCTCAGTTCCCTCATCTGTAAAATGGGGATGAAGACTGTGAGCCCCCCGTGGGACAACCTGATCACCTTGTAACCTTCCCAGCGCTTAGAACAGTGCTTTGCACATAGTAAGCGCTTAATAAATGCCATTATTATTATTGTTATTATTATCCAAGCGAATCGGGTTGGGCACAGTCCCTGTCCCACATGGGGCTCATGGTCTCTCTCCTCATTTTGCAGATTCATTCATTCATTCAATCATATTTATTGAGCGCTTACTGTGTGCAGAGCACTCTACTAAGCGCTTGGGAAGTACAAGTCGGCAACATATAGAGACGGTCCCTACCCAACAATGGGCTTACAGTCTAGAAGGGGGAGACAGACAACAAAACAAAACATGTAGACGGGTGTCAAAACGGTCAGAATAAATAGAATTATAGCTATATGTGCATCGTGAATAAAATAGAGTAGTAAATATGTACAAGTAAAATAAATAGAGTAATAAATCTGTACAAATATATACAAGTGCTGTGGGGAGGGGAAGGTGGTAGGGCAGAGCGGGGGGATGGGGAGGAGGAGAGGAAAAAGGGGGCTCAGTCTGGAAAGGCCTCCTGGAGGAGGTGAGCGCTCAGTAGGGCTTTGAAAGGAGGAATCAATCAATCAATCAATCGTATTTATTGAGCGCTTACTGTGTGCAGAGCACTGTACTAAGCGCTTGGAAAGTAAAAGTTGGCAACATATAGAGACGGTCCCTACCCAACAGCGGGCTCACAGTCTAGAAGGGGGAGACAGAGAACAAAACCAAACATATTAACAAAAGAAAATAAATAGAATAGATAACAGGAAGAGAGCTAGCTTGGCGGACGGGCGGAGGGAGGGCAACTCTGCCAGCACGTACGGACATAACTTCATACTTTTCTGCTTCCCCGGCCAGTCATCTATTTTAGCATCTGCCTCCCCTGGTAGACTGTAAGCGTCTCGAGGGCAGAGGTCGTGTGTGCCCACTCCATTGTCTTGCACTCTCCTAAGCTCTTAGGACAGTGCTCTGCAATACCGTTGATTTTTTTCTTTTCTGGTATTTGTTAAGCACTTTCTACACGCCAGGTACCATATTAAATACTGGCAAACCTACAGGCTAGTCAGGTGAGTAGAAGGTCCCACGTGGGGCTCACAGCCCCGATCCCCATTTTACAGAAGAGGTAACTGAGGCGCAGAGAAGCGAAGTGAGCATGGGCTTGGGAGTCGGAGGTCATGGGTTCTAGTCCTTGTCAGCTGGGTGACTTTGGGCAAGCCACTTCACTTCTCTGGGCCTCAGTTACCTCATCTGGAAAATGGGGATTAAGACTGGGAGCCCTACGTGGGACGACGTGATTGCCCTGTATCTACCCCAGCGCTTAGAACGGTGCTTGGCACATAGTAGAGCATGGGCTTGGGAGCCAGGGGTCATGGGTTCTAATTCCGCCTCCACCCCTTGTCAGCTGGGTGACTTTGGGCAAGCCACTTCACTTCACTAGAGAAACAGCGTGGCTCAGTGGCAAGAGCCCGGGCTTGGGAGTCAGAGGTCATGGGTTCGAATCCCAGCTCCGCCACATGTCTGCTGTGTGACCTTGGGCAGCTCACTTCTCTGAGCCTCAGTTACCTCATCTGTAAAATGGGGATTAAGATTGCGAGCCCCCCGTGGGACAATCTGATCACCTTGTATCTCCCCCCAGCACTTAGAACAGTGCTTTTGCACATAGTAAGCACTTAACAAATGCCATCAGTATTATCAGTATTATTATTATTATTCTCTGGGCCTCAGCTACCTCATCTGTAAAATGGGGATTAAGATTGTGAGTCCCCCGTGGGACAACCTGATCACCTTGTATCCCCCCCCCCAGCACTTAGTGCTTTTGCACATAGTAAGCGCTTAACAAATGCCATCATTATTATCATTATTATTATTATTATTCTCTGGGCCTCAGCTACCTCATCTGTAAAATGGGGATTAAGATTGTGAGTCCCCCGTGGGACAACCTGATCACCTTGTATTCCCCCCCCCAGCACTTAGTGCTTTTGCACATAGTAAGCGCTTAACAAATGCCATCATTATTATCATTATTATTATTATTATTTTCTGGGCCTCAGCTACCTCATCTGTAAAATGGGGATTAAGATTGGGAGTCCCACGTGGGACAACCTGATCCCCTTGTATTCCCCAGCACTTAGAACAGTGCTTTGCACATTGTAAGCGCTTAACAAATGCCATCATTATTATTATCATTATTGTTATTATTCTCTGGGCCTCAGCTACCTCATCTGTAAAGTGGGGATTAAGATTGTGAGTCCCACGTGGGACAACCTGGTCACCTTGTATCCCCCCAGCGCTTAGAACAGTTCTTAGTAAGCACTTAGTAAGCACTTAACAAATGCCATTATTATTATTATTATAGTAAGTGCTTAGAAGTACCATTATTATTATTATTATTTGCCCAGAGTCATCCAGCAGACAAGTGGCGGAGCTGGGATTAGAACCCAGGTCCTTCTGGCTTCCAGGCCCGTGATTTATCCATGAGGCCACGCTGATTGAATCCCAAGGAATAACAGTAGATCAGTAACAGGGATGTGGACTCCTTCTGCTGGTTCCTATTTTTGTATCCACCTCTCAGCCGCTCCAGGGCCGTTGGGAGAGCCCGCTGTTGGGTAGGGACCGTCTCTAGATGTTGCCAACTTGTACTTCCCAAGCGCCTAGTACAGTGCTGTGCACACAGTAAGCGCTCAATAAATACGATTGAATGAATGAATGCCGCCGTCCTAATCAGGCGGATAAGGTCGAAGACCACCACGACTCCCCTGTCTGTCCCTACGCCGGCCTTCAGCATCTTCCGCACGAGGCAGCGATCCGAGTCAAAGGCGAACCCCTCCCTCTCACCCGCCCGGGAGACTCATCCGCCTCTTCCGTTCGGCTCAAATGACTCCTGGCAGTTGGAAAACGAATTTCCTGCGGGTAGGATTTCCTGCCTCTCTCGGGGACAAATTCAATAGAAAACACGAAAAGCCAGATATTTGCCCTGGTACGCCTAACCGAATTAGAAATCGGGAAATTGACAATAAGTTTTCCGAAAAGAGTTCGTAATTTCAAACACAGCGTGCAGTGGGGCTGGGTAATTGATTTAAATCCGTTAAGCACCGAGGCCTTCCTGGGCCTCAGAAATCGCCACCGTCGTTTTCTGGTAAACCACCTCGGGCGAACTCAGAAAAGCGTTGATTTTCAGCGTGTCCCTTCCTCTGATTTCCGAGCGCACCAGCCTACCCCGCGTTATTCGTTCGCGACCCAGTGCTTTCCCGGCGGGAACTGAAAGGCATCGTTTTAAACTCTGTTCTCTTTTGGGAGCGTCAAGAATTCAACTTCATATAGAAAGTGAATTTTACCACAGCGAATGAGCTCAGGTGAACAGTAAGTAGTCCTCCAGGAGGCGAAGGGACTCAATCCATCCATCCCTGGTATTTATTGAACGCTCACTGGCTGCGGAGCACCGTGCTGACGACTAGCGGATAGAGCCCGGGCCTGGGAATCAGAAGGTCATGGGTTCGAATCCCAGCTCCACCCCTTGTGGACCTTGGGCAAGTCGCTTCACTTCTCTGGGCCTCAGTTCCCTCTTCCGTAAAAAATGGGGATTAACAGTGTGAGCCCAAGGCGGGACGGGGGACTGTGTCCAAACCTGCTTAACTTGTATCCACCCCAGTCCTTGGCACGTAGTAATCACTTAACAAGCATCGTAATTATTTATCCAGCGCTTAGTACAGTGTCTGGCACATGGCGAGCGCTTAACAAATACCATCCTTATTGTTATTAATATTAAGTGCTTGGGAGAGTACGGTAGAGCTGGTAGACGTGATCCCTGTCCTGAAGGAGGGTATAATCTAGAGGGGGAGACAGATGTGAAAATAAATTACAGATAGGGAAAATCATCATCAATCGTATTGATTGAGCGCTTACTGTGTGCAGAGCACTGTACTAAGCGCTTGGGAAGTACAAGTTGGCAACATATAGAGACAGTCCCTACCCAACAGTGGGCCCACAGTCTAAAAGGGGGAAAATGGCAGACTGGAAGGATACGCGCGTATGTGCTGTGAGGTTGAGGGTGGGGTGAATATCACGTACTTAGGGGGTTCACCTCCAAGGGCATAGGCAACACAGAATAATAATAATAATAATAATTATGGTATTTGTTAAGCGCTTAATATGTGCCGAGCGCCGGAATGTTGCATCAAAGCAAAATCAAGGTGGGCCAACAGAGAAAATGAGGGCTTAGCTGGAGAAAGCATCTTGCAGGAGTAGGATTTTAGGAGGGTTTTGATGAAATAAAAAAAATGAATGGTACTTGTTAGCGCTTACTAGATGCCAAACACTGTACTAAGCACCGGGGTACATACAAGGTAATCAGGTTGAACGCAGGCCCTGTCCCACATGGGGCTGACACTCTTCACCCCCTATTTTACGGGGGTGAGGCCCAGAGAAATGAAGTGACTCGCCCAAGGTCACAGAGCAGAGGCGTGGCGGAGCCGGGATTGAGGCCCAGTGAGTCGGCCGGCGTTAGAGGAGCAAAGGGCGCGGGGTGGGTTGAAGTCGGAGAGCGGCGTCGGAGCGGCGGGGGAGTTGTTGGAGCGCCTTAAAGCCGATGGCGAGGAGTTTCTGTTTGATGCGGAACATTGTTTTAACAACTGCAGGTACTGGGAGGCGGTTCACAAGTGGGACGAAGCACTTCAGTTAACGCCCGGTGATGCCACCCTCTATGAGATGAAGTCACAGGTAACATTCATTCATTCATTCAATCGTATTTCTTGAGCGCTTACTGGGTGCAGAGCACTGGACTAAACACTTGGGAAGGACAAGCTGGCAACAGAAAGACGGTCCCTACCCAGCAATGGGCTCACAGTCCAGAAGACTGCCAAACACCTTCCCTTCTAAGCATCCTTCAGCGATGACCTGCAGAGACGGGGGTAGAAGGGTGGGGAGAGGGGGTCGTATGTGTTGCTGTGGCTCTTTTTTATATTTTTAAACGTCCAGACAATATTCTGGGGAGTCTTTTTCAGGTTGGAAGAGGTTTGCAGGTCATCCTCAGGCCTGCAGGTATTTCCGCCGGAAGCCACACTTGCCATTTTTTTTAAAATGGCATTTATTAAGCGCTTACTATGTGCAAAGCACTGTTGTAAGCGCTGAGCACTGTTCGATTGCTCTGACCCACTATTGCCATTGCTCTGACCCACTCCCCCGGGAGAAGCCGCGTGGTCTAGCGGGTAGAGCACGGGCCTCAGAGTCACAAGGACGTGGATCCTAACCCCGGCTCCACCACTGGACTTCTGGGTGACCTTAAGCAAGTCACTTGACTTCTTTAGGCCTCAATTACCGTGGCTGTAAAATGGGAATTAAGACTATGAGTCCCAGGTGGGACATGGACTGTGTCCAAGCTGCTTAACTTTCATTCATTCATTCATTCAGTCGTGTTTATTGAGCGCTTACTGTGTGCAGAGCACTGTACTAAGCGCTTGGGAAGTACAAGTTGGCAACAGATAGAGGCAGTTCCTACCCAACAACGGGCTCACAGTCTAGAAGCGGGAAGACAGACAACAAAATAAAACAAGTAGATAGGCATCGATAGCATCAAGATAGATAAATAAAATAATAAATATGTACATATATACACAAGTGCTGTGGGGTGGGGAGGGGGGTAGAGCCAAGGGAGGGAGTGGGGGTGATGGGGAGGGGAGGAGGAGCAGATGGAAAGGGGGGCTCAGTGTGGGAAGGCCTCCTGGAGGAGGTGAGCTCTCAGTAGGGCTTTTAAGGGGGGGGAAGAGAGCTAGTTTGGCGGATGTGCGGAGGGAGGGCATTCCGGGCCAGGGGGAGGACGAGGGCTGGGGGTCGACGGCGGGACGGGCGAGAACGAGGGACGGTGAGGAGGTGAGCGGCAGAGGAGCGGAGGGTGCGGGCTGGGCTGCAGAAGGAGAGAAGGGAGGTGAGGAAGGAGGGGGCCAGGGGATGGACAGCTTTGAAGCCAATAGTGAGGAGTTTTTGCTTCATGCAAAGGTTGATAGGCAACCACTGGAGAGTTTTGAGGAGGGGGTGACATGCCCAGAGCATTTCTGCAGAAAGATAATCCGGGAGCAGAGTAAAGTATAGACTGAAGTATAACTTGTCTCTATCCTAACATGTAGTACAGTGCCTATCATATAGTAAGCGCTTAACAAATACCAGAGAGAGAGAGAGCGCAATATGATTTTATTGACGTTCCCACAATTGGAAAAGGGAATGAGTGTGATCCTGAGGGATTGCAGTCTGAGTTTAAAGTTGTGTGCTCCTCCCCGTTTTCATCATCAGGTCACCTCCGTAGCCTGACTTGAGGTGCTTTTGAGACTGACTGGCAATTTCGGTCACTAGGAGAGAGGAGCAGTTTTGGCTATTTCTCTCCCCCGACTCACCTGTTCTAGTGTGGATGGAGACCTTCCCTGCCGGGGTGGATTCAGTTTCCATCCACTTACTGCCCTTTTCCTCGGCCACTGCCCTCCAGATTGACTGAATTGTGTGCAGAGCACTGTACTAAGCGCTTGGGAGGGTACACATAGCAGAGGTGGTTGACATGTTCCTTGCGCCCAGTGAGCTCGTCGTATTGAACTCTTGCGGGTACTCAACACAGCATTCTACCCACAGTAATCATGTAATAAATACCACCGATCGGTATCCAGGGAAAATGTGAATAAAGGTCTCTAGAGCGAGGTTCTGGGGTTGAAGACCTCTGGTTTGAATCTGGCAGGCATACAGAAAGCAGGATTGTGGGCAGATGACATTTTCATCCTCACCGTCATCTTCATCTTTGTGGGTATTTCTGGTGGTCTGCTGTGTGCAGAGCAGTGTACTGGGGGCCGAGTAGCAGTAGTGGCATTTATTATTAATAATAATAATAATAATAACAGTATCTGTTAAGCCCTTATTATGTGCCACGCACTATTCTAAGCTCTGGGATAGATACAAGGTTATGAGATTGTCCCTCTTGGGGCTCACAGGCTTGATCCCCATTTTACAGACAAGGTAACTGAGGCCCAGAGAAGTGAAGTGACTTGCCCAAAGTCACACAGCTGACAAGTGGCGGAGCCGGGATTAGAATCCAAGACCTCTGACTCCCAAGCCCGGGCTCTTTCCACTAAGCCACGCTGCTTCTGTGTACACTTACTGTGTGCAGAGCACAAAGGTTGGAGAAACTACACATGGAGAAATTATGCACATTTCCTGTCCTTCGGGGAGCTCACGGGCACGTAAGAATTTACCGTAGACTAAATGGGAAGCAGCAGGCCCTAATAATAATAATAATAATGGTATTTGTTAAGCACTTACTCTGTGCAAAGCCCTGTTCTAAGCACTGGGGAGGTTACAAGATGATTAGGTTGTTCCACAGGGGCCGGGTAGAGCTCGGGCAGAAGGACTTGGGTTCTCATCCTGGCTCCTCCACTTGTCTGCTGTGTGACCTTGGGCAAGTCACTTCACTTCTCCGAGCCTCAGTTCCCTCATCTGTAAAATGGGGATTAAGACCGTGAGCCCCACATGGGGCAGGGCTGGTGTCCAACGCGATTTGCTCGAATCCCACCCCAGCACTTAGTACAGCGCCTGGCACACAGTAAGTGCTATGAAGTTAAGTGACTTGCCCAAAGTCACACAGTTGACAAATGGCAGAGCCGGGATTAGAACCCACCACCTCCGACTCCCAAGCCCGGGCTCTTTCCCCTAAGCCACGCTGCTTCTGTGTACACTTACTGTGTGCAGAGCACAACGGTTGGAGAAACTACACATGGAGAAATTAGGCACGTTTCCCGTGTGGTATTAACAAATACCACAGTTGTTATTATTATGTGATGCAGTGCCTTCCCTTTGAGCTTCCATGGGGGAGGGACAGGCAGGCAGAAATAGCCAACCGTCTTCTGGGAACGCTGTCCCCTTAAAAAGTGAAGAATATCATTCATTCATTCAGTCGTATCTATTGAGCGCTTACTGTGTGCAGAGCACTCTAATAATAATAATAATGTTGATATTTGTTAAGCGCTTACTGTGTGCAAAGCACCGTTCTAAGCGCTGGGGAGGATACAAAGTGATCAGCATGTCCCACGTGGGGCTCACCGTCTTCATCCCCATTTCCCAGACTGAGCCCCTTCCTTCCTCTCCCCCTCGTCCCCCTCTCCATCCCCCCATCTTACCTCCTTCCCTTCCCCACAACACCTGTATATATGTATATATGTTTGTACATATTTGTTACTCTATTTATTTTACTTGTACATATCTATTCTGTTTATTTTATTTTGTTAGTATGTTTGGTTTTGTTCTCCGTCTCCCCCTTTTAGACTGTGAGCCCACTGTTGGGTAGGGACTGTCTCTAGATGTTGCCAACTTGTACTTCCCAAGCACTTAGTACAGTGCTCTGCACACAGTAAGCCCTCAATAAATACGATTGATGATGATGAGACAGATGAGGGAACTGAGGAACAGAGAAGTTGAGTGGCCTGCCCAAGGTCACACAGCCGACAAGTGGCTCAGGGGGGATTCAAACACATGACCTCTGACTCCCAAGCCTGCGCTTTTTCACACTGAGCCACGCCGCTTCTCAGTTCCCTACTAAGCGCTTGGGAGAGTACGGTATAATAATTAACAGACACATTCCCTGCCCGTGAGGAGTTTCATCCCAAGTTCCTCAGGCGAGAGCTTCTCCCACTGTTGTGTGGGCAACTGCCCAGGATCGCTTCGAGCGGAGGCCTACGGGTAAAGAGAGGAAAGCCAACAGTCGCTTTGCCCGGTGTTTTAGGCCGAGGCCAGGATGCGGTTCTGCATCGAAGACATTAAAGGAGAGAACAGAGCACTTTAGTGCCTCGCCCCTTTTAATAATTTAGCAGCGCGCTCATTATCGGCTGGATCGGAGGTATCGGAAGGACCGCGTTAGAATCCCTGATCCTTTGAGCAGTAAAAAGTCTGGTTCATGAAAAGGTGGGGCGGGGGCTAGGTGTCACAGGGGTGTGATGAGAAAGGGGGGAGCGGTGACCTCGGAATCCAGGTCATCTTGCAACAACTTTTTGAGCTTGCAGCCCATTGCTAGCGACGATGCGTGTTGCTTTCCTAGCCAAGAAGTGCCGGTTTTTAACCGGGTGAGTCAGAAGACGATCGGTCCTGGGGCATTCGAGGCTGTCCCACCTTAACACCAAAATAATAATAATGATGGCATTTGTTAAGCGATTACTATGTGCCAAGCACTGTTCTAAGCGCTGAGGAGGATACGAGGTGATCGGACTGTCCCACGTGGGGCTCACAGTCTTAATCCCCATTTTACAGATGAGGCAGAGAGAAGTGAAGCGACTTGCCCAAAATCACACAGCTGACAGTCGGCGGAGCCAGGATTTGAACCCATGACCTCTGACTCCCAAGCCCGGGCTCTTTCCACTGAGCCACGCTGCTTCTCTGTAATCAATCAATCCATCATATTTATTTATTTTTTATGGTATTTGTGAAGCAGTTACTCTGGGCCAGGCACTGGGATAGATATACACTAATCAGGTTGGACACAGTCCCTGTCCCACCAGGGGCTCACAGTCCTAATCCCCATTTTACAGATGAGGGAACTGAGGCCCAGAGAAGTGCAGTGGCTCGTCCAAGACCGCGCAACAGACAAGTGGCGGAGCCGGGATTGGAACTCACATCCTTCTGACCCCCCTGTGCTCTGACCATTAGGCCACGCTGCTTTTGAGCACTTACCGTATGAAGAACACAGTACTAGGCGCCTGGGAGAGTACAGTGCAAGATCCCTCTCCACAACGAGCTTGCAGTCTAGAGAGGGAGGCGGAAGTATGTAAAAATAAATAAATGATGGATCTGTACTTCCGTACCGTGGGGCTGAGGGAGGGAGGAATAAAGAAAGCAGGCTTGTCCCACCCAGAACAGAGCCGCCGATAGTTGGATGGGGGCTGGAGGGTGTCACCACCACCACCGGAGAGAGCAGCGGCCGTCCGCGGCCAAGAAAGTTGCCAAGATTTAGGCCGCTCCACAGCTAAGAGTTAGCTCGCCATATCCCATTCCTTCAATTCTCACCATTGGCCAACGGGACACTTCGCCAGAGAAGCAGCGTTGGTCAGTGGAAAGATCCCGGGCTTTGGAGTCAGAGGTCATGGGTTCAAATCCCGGCTCCGCCAACCGTCAGCCGTGTGACTTTGGGCAAGTCACTTCTCTGAGCCTCAGTTACCTCATCTGTAAAATGGGGACTAAGATTGTGAGCCTCACATGGGACAGCCTGATCATCTTGTATCCTCCCCAGCGCTTAGAACAGTGCTTTGCACATAGTAAGCGCTTAACAAATACCAAAATTATTATTATTATTATTATTACTTGGCAAGAAACACGGATAACGACATGCCACCCGAACCCTCGGAGAGAAAAAGCCAGGGCAGCTGATGGTTGGGTACCCCAGAGCCCACCTCTTACCCAAAACGGGTATTTTTGCAGCACCTACTGTGTGCAGAGCACTGTGTTAGGCACTTGAGAGACTTCAGTAGAGTTGGTGCAGTGTAATAATAATAATAATTTTGGTATTTGTTAAGCGCTTACTGTGTGCCAAGCACTGTTCTAAGCCCTGGGGGAGATACAAGGCGATCAGGTTGTCCCCCGTGGGGCTCACAGTCTTAATCCCCGTTTTCCAGATGAGGTAACGGAGGCCCAGAGAAGTGAAGTGACTTGCCCAGAGTCACACAGCTGACACGTGGCGGAGTCGGGATTAGAACCCACGACCTCTGGCTCCCAAGCCCGCGCTCTTTCCACTGAGCCACGCTGCTTCTCAGTGTAGACGGGGAGGCTGCCTCGTGAACCAAATAGTAATAGTAATAATGGCATTTTTTAAGCGCTTACTATGTGCAGAGCACTGTTGTAAGCGCGGAGGAGGTTACAAGGTAATCAGGTTGTCCCACGGGAGGCTCACAGTCTTCGTCCCCATTTTCCAGATGAGGGAACTGAGGCCCAGAGAAGTGAAGTGACTTGCCCCAAGTCACACAGCTGACAGGTGGTGGAGCCGGGATTTGAACCCATGACCTCTGACTCGAAAGCCCGGGCTCTTTCTGTGCGAGCTGTAGACCTGGATTCGGGCAGCTGTCAAACAAATGAGCATACAGTCCTAAACTTAATAATAATAATAATAATTGTGTCATCTGTTAAGTACTTACTATGTACCAAGCACTATACTAAGAGCTGGGGTGGATATAAGCAAATTGAGTTGGACACAGTCCCTGTCCCAGGTAGGATTCACAGCCTCAATCCCCATTTTACAGATGAGGGAACTGAGGCACAGAGAAGTGAAGCGACTTGCCCAAGGTCACACAGCAGACATGTATGGCTTAGTGAAAAGAGCACAGGCTTGTGAATCAGAGGTTGTGGGTTCTAATCCGGACCGAATTGTACTTTCCAAGCGCTTAGTACAGTGCTCTGCACACAGTAAGCGCTCAATAAATACGATTGAATGAATACCCGATTTGTGTTCCCAGAGTGCAAGCCACTCTGGGTGGTGTTTTGGGCTCTGGACTGTAAGCTTGCTGTGGGCAGGGAACGTGTCTACTGACTCTGTCGTTCTGCACTCAGAGAAGCAGCGTGGCTCAGTGGAAAGAGCACGGGCCTTGGGAGCCAGAGGTCATGGGTTCTAATCCCAGCTCCGCCACTTGTCAGCTGTGTGACCTTGGGCAAGTCACTTAACTTCTCTGGGCCTCAGTGACCTATATGTGGAAAATGGGGATGAAGACTGTGAGCCCCACGTGGGACAACCTGATCACCTTCTATCCCTTCTCAGTGCCTAGAACAGTTCTTTGCACATAGTAAGCGCTTAACAAATGCCATTATTATTATTATCATTATTATTATTATTATTATTACTCTCCCAAGCGCTTGGCACAGTGTTTTGCCAATAGTAAGAACTCAATAATAATAATAATAGTAATAATGGTATTTTGTTAAGTGCGTACCATGGGCCAGCCACTGTACTAAGCGTTGGGGTAGATACAAGGTAATGATTGAGTCAGCCACACCCACAGAGAATAATGATAATAATTATGGTACTTGGTAAGCACTAGGTGCCAAGCACTGTTCCGTGTGCTAGGGTAGTTAATCAGGTTGGACACAGTCCCTGTCCCACATGGGGCTCAGGCTCTTTTCCCCATTTTCCAGGCGAGGTAACTGAAGCACAGACAAGCTGAATGACTTTCCCAAGGCCACACAGCAGACAAGGGGCGGAACCGGGATTAGAACCCAGGTCCTTCTGGTTCCCAGGCCCAGGCTGTCTCCACTAAGCCACACAGGTTGCCCCATCAGTGCCATGCTCTTTGAATTTCATCATCATCATCATCAATCGTATTTATTGAGCGCTTACTATGTGCAGAGCACTGTACTAAGCGCTTGGGAAGTACAAATTGGCAACATATAGAGACAGTCCCTACCCAACAGTGGGCTCACAGTCTAAAAGGGGGAGACAGAGAACGAAACCAAACATACTAACAAAATAAAATAAATAGGATAGATATGTACAAGTAAAATAAATAAATAAATAGAGTAATAAATATGTACAAACATATATACATATATACAGGTGCTGTGGGGAGGGGAAGGAGGTAAGATGGGGGGATGGAGAGGGGGACGAGGGGGAGAGGAAGGAAGGGGCTTTCACAGTCAGCAATCTGTCCATTAATTAAAAGAATATAAAAATGCAGTAGGGACATGCTAGCTAATAATCTATTCACCCTCCTTTATGCACTGAGTCTGTACCCCTTAACGTGCTTAGCTTACTATCGCACCCCCAATCCTACGGCGCTTATATCCCATATCTTCAATTTTTTCAATGTCTGCCTCTGCCACTGGATTCTAAGCCTCTTGAGGGCAAAATCATGTCTATCAACTCTATTGATCTGTGCTCTCCCGGGCTCTTATTACAGTGCTCTGCATACAGTAAGCATTAGGGTTAGAAGGCCATGAGAGAAGCAGCGTGCCAGAGAAGCAGCGTGCCTCAGTGGAAAGAGCACGGGCTTTGGAGTTAGTCATCCTGGGTTCGAATCCCGGCTCCACCACGTGTCTGCTGTGTGACCTTGGGCAAGCCACTTAACTTCTCTGAGCCTCAGTTCCCTCATCTGTAAAATGGGGACTAAGACTGTGAGCCCCACGTGGGGCAACCTGATCACTTTGTAGCCCCCCCAGCGCTTAGAACAGTGCTTTGCACATAGTAAGCGCTTAACAAATGCCAACATTATTATTATTATTATTAGGGGCTCTGTGCGGCATGTACAGATAAGGTGTTTTGGCTCTTGAAACTAAAAGATGCGTGAAGGCGTTAGCCTGTCCAGTTTTACGTTATGGCCAAAGATGAAGCAAGCTAGACTCGGGGTTTGCTAATGAAGCGCCAGCCGGCTCTGGCCATCACCGAGGGACTCCTGTTTCTCTTGTTTTGCAGGTGCTGATGTCTCTGCAGGAGATGTTCCCCGCAGTCCAGGCGGCAGAAATGGCCGTCCAGAGAAATCCCCATTCGTGGGAGTGCTGGCAAACCCTGGGACGGGCCCAGCTGGGACTAGGAGAGATAGTACTGGTAAGAAGGACAGCCCCGCAGAAACCACACAGGGGCTTGGGATTCCGTGTTTCTGGACCGAGGAAGCGGAAGCCGGGACTCTCCGTAAGGGAGTTGACCAGCCTCCGCTTTCACGTGCTGTCCAGCACGGGGTCGGGGCCATATTTTTTTCAGGTCTGGGAATTCTCTCTTACCACCGTTCGCCAAGATGAATCATCTTTGTGCCCCCCTGTCCTCCGCCGTGCCCCACAGAGTCTGAAGCTCCCGTATTGAGGGAGATTTGGGGCTGCTTCCTACCAGCCTCCTCTCCCAGAGGTGCAGGTGGAGGGATGAAGAAGGGGATTGTCTGTCTCTCTCTCTTTCTCTCTCTCTTTCTCTCTCTCGCCTCTCCCTTTTCCTCTACCCCTCTCTCTTCCCCTCTCCCTCTCTCCCTCTCTCTTCCCCTCTCCCTCCCCTCTGTTTCTCCCCTCCCAATCTCTCCCCCTGTATCCCCTCTCCCTCTTTTTTCCCTTTCTCTCCCCCTCCCTCCCCCTTCTCGCTGTCTCCCTCTCTCCCCTCTCCCTTCCCTCCGTCTCTCCCCTCTCCCTTCCCTCCGTCTCTCCCCTCTCCCTTCCACCATATCCCCCCATTCCCCCTCTCCCTCTCTCCCTTCTCCACCTCTCCCTCTGTCTCCTCCTTCCCTCTGTTTCCCACCCTCCCCCCCATATCCCCCTCTCCCTCTCTCCCTTCTCTCTCCCTCTCACCCCCCTTCTCTCTCTATCTCTCCCCCTCCCTCCCCTCTGTCTCCCCGCTCTCTCTTCCCCCATATCTCCCCCTCCCCTTTCCCTCTCCCCCTTCTCTCCCTCCACCCAAGCTGCTTAATGGCCCCAGCCACATTGTGGAGCCTGTACCGTGTCTTACCCCTCATCGGTTCCATTTGGAGAGCAGAGACTTAGCAATGCCCATGGGACTGTCTCTCAGCCAAGGGACTCATTCCCCCCTTTATTTTATGATATATGTTAAGCACTCACTACGTGTCAGGCACTCTACTAAACACTGGGGTAATAATAATGAGAATTGTGGTATTCGGTAAGCCCTTACTATGTGCCAAGCACTGTTCTAAGCACAGGGGTGGATACAAGGTAATCAGGTTGTCCCACGTGGGGCTCACAGTCTTCATCCCCTTTTGACAGGTGAGGTAACTGAGGCATGAAGAAGTGACTTGTCCAGGGTCACACAGCAGACACGTGGCGGAGCTGCGGTTAGAACCTGCATCCTTTGACACCCAGGCCTGGGCTCTATCCATTAGGCCACACTGCTTCCCTCCAGTATAAGGGACTGGGAGAATCTCCCTCTGAGTCATCCTCCTTCCATTTTAGATGGCAAACTACCCAAGGGCCTAATTTGCCCAATTTGCCCGAGGAGGCAAATTCTCCGATGCTTAGGTCCTCACTGAGGGCAGTGCCCTGCACACAGTAGGCTCTTAGTAAATACAGTCGAATGAATGATTCGAACACAGATCCTCTGACTCCCAGCCCGGTAGCTTTCCACTAGGCCACACAGCTTCCCAAATGACTACCGCATCTGATTTTCCTGCAAGGCAAAGTATCACAACCCCCCTCGTCAAACCTGGGGCTTAGTGAGCTTTTTTTTTCTCCGATGAACCCTTGTTTAGTCGCACCCCAGGCTATTTCAGGTATTTAAAAACTTCTGAACACGTCTAGATTGACAGCACCATTAATGGCGAGGTATTTTTTAGGGAGGAGGTTGTACGCTTACGTTCAACTAGCCGTTTTTTGGGGTGGTTGTTTTTAAATGCAGCCCTTTAAGCTTCTTGGTTGTGAAGTCAACGGTCAGGGAGGTCCATGTATTGACAGAGGCCCAAACTCGTTAAACTAGGCAATAAAAGGAGAGGAAAATAAAAGATGAGAAGGAGCACATGGGTGACCTTGTCCAGAAAGAGGCCCATAAAATGCTTAATGGGCTGTCTGGGGGCGAAACACAATTTTCAAGTTTTTGCAGAAACCGGCCATCGACTCTGACTTGCCTTGCATCTCTCAACTTGCCCGGATGTAGTCGGGTTGGTAGTCATTCCGTCGGGCGTAAAATGGTTACGTGAGTTAACCTCTGAAGAGGCCCTCTATTAAGTTATATGAGCCGTTCTGATTACAGAGTTTTAACTCTCAGTATACATCCTGCCAGACTATTGCATGTCCTGCCAACTGTACATTTTGGCCACTTTTAAAATCATTTTAGAGTCTCCAGTAGCGCAGTGCAGTGATTCATAAAGGAAATGCATAACAGGCCCAACTCAGAGCTCAACAGACTTGACTCCCAGCTGTTTGATGGTTTTTGTTCATTCATTCTTATTTATCGAGCACCTGCTGTGTGCAGAGCACTGTATTAAGCACGTGGGAGAGCACAATACAACAAGAAACAGACACATTTCCTGCCCACAGCGAGCTTACAGTCTGCAGTCAGGGAGACAGACATCAGTATAGATAAGTAAATGATAGATCCGTACGTAAGGACTGTGGGGCCGGGAGTGGGGAAGAACCAAGGGGAGCAGGTCAGGGAGAGGGAGAAGAGGAAAGGAGGAGTTTGGTCTGAGGAGCCCTCTTGGAGGAGATGGGCCTTTAGTAAGACTTTGAAGAAGGGGAGAGAAATTGTCGGATTTGAGGAGGGAGGGCGTTCCAGGCCAGAGGCAGGACATCAGCTTTTTAGTTTATGCTTCACCTCTTTGGTATTTGGATAAAACATAATCCTGGTCATAAATAGGCTTCCTTGCAATGGTCATAAAATTAGATGCGTAATAAAAAAATTTAGTTAAAGCAATGTTAGGATTGGAGTGAAAGAGCACTGGCGGGCTCTTTAGAAAAAGCGTAATTCGCAGGAGCAAAAATGCATCGGGATTCTCAGGGCCTTCACTGGCTATTTCCTCTGTCAGCCTCTTGGCTGGCCCTGGGAGCGAGCTTCAGAGCGGAGGGTACCTGGGAAAACCAAACTTCCCGTTGTCAGCCTCGGTTTGGCTTTTCCTCTTGGGAAAGACCAGTTGCAGAACATCCAGCTCCGACCACTGCCACCGCAGTTGCGCGTTTGGGAAGGAATTGATGGAAAATGACTTAGAAGTCCAGAGCAGGTTCTGTATGTTGCAGTTTTCACTGGCATCAGTAGCCATCGAAATGGAAAAGGCTTTTGGCTCTGAGGGCTACGAAGTCTCTTGTTGTCCTACAAGGAAAGAAAAATACAATGGAAACTTCGTGAAGATGCCCAGAGGTTTTGGCGTTGTGAGGAAAATGTCCAAATTCTTAAAACTCAGGTAGTAACCCATAATAGTACGTTCAAGCTATTTTTATGAAGTCTATTTCCCACAAAAGATGAAAATGGATCCGTGGTTGCTGTGGGATAATTGTGTTTCCTACCGTTTTATTTTAAATATTAAAAATGGTTCTTGTCAGAAAACTTGCTCTTTTCCCAGTTTAGTTTTTAAGTGATATTTGTTCAGTGCTTACTGTGTACCAAGCCCTGGGTGAAGAACTGGGAGAGATACAAAATTATCAGCTCAGACCAGGCCTCTGCTCTATCCACCGGGCCACGGCTCCTTCAGGCCTCAGAGTCAGGGGACGTGGGTTCTAATCCCAGCTCCGCCACATCTGCCTTGTGTCTTTGGGCAAGTCACCTAACTTCTCTGTGCCTCAGTTCCCACATCTGTAAAATGGGGATTAAGACTGTGAGCCCCATGTGGGACGGACTGTGTCCAACCCGATTATCTTGTATATACCCAGCACTTAGAACAGTGCTTGGCACATAGTGAGCACTTAACAAATACCACAGTTATTATTCACTCCCATGGCTTCAACTACCACCTGTGCGGATTATTCCCAAATCTACATGAGTTCTCCAAGGGAGTGGGTGTAGATGGAGAATAGGTGGGGACCCAGAACTGAGCCTTGAGGGACTCTTTTAGACTGTGAGCCCACTGTTGGGTAGGGACTGTCTCTATACGTTGCCAATTTGTACTTCCCAAGCGCTTAGTACAGTGCTCTGCACATAGTAAGTGCTCAATAAATATGATTGATGATGATGATGACTCCCAGTGGGTGGGAGGCAGAGGAGAAGCCCGTGAAGGAGACCCAGAATGAGTGGCCAGAGAGATAGGAGGAGGACTAGGAGAGGACAATGTCAGTGAAGCCGAGGTCGGATAATGTTTCCAGGAGAAGGGGTTGATCCACAGTGTCAAAAGCAGCCGAGAGGTCGAGAGGATTAGGATGGAGTAGAGGCCTTTTGATTTGGCAAGAAGGAGATGATTGGTGACCTCTGAGAGGGCGGTTTCTTTGGAGAGAAGGGGACAGAAGCCAGATTGGAGGGGGTCAAGGAGAGATTTGGAGGAGAGGAAGTGGAGACGGTGGGTGGAGACAATTAGCTCAAGGAATTTGGAGAGAAATGGTAGGAGGGAGATGGGAGATAAGTGGAGGGAGCCATGGGGTCAAGGGAGGGGTTTTTTTTCCCCTGGGAAAGGAAACGTGGGCATATTTGAAAGCGGTGGGGAGTAGACATTGGGGAGTTGAAGATGGCGGTCACGGAGCAGGCAAGGGGTTTGAAAAACTGCCGCCGGATGGGGTCAGAGGTGCAGGTGGAGGGGGTCGATTTTGAAAGGAGGCAGGAGATCTCCTCTTGAGATACTACCAGCAAAGGTGGGAGAGTTGAAGACGGGGCAGGAGGTGGGAGGGACTGGAGAGGAGCAGGGGAGAATTTAGAGAGCTCACGCCCGATGCTTTCAATTATTCCAATATAGTACGTGGCCAGGTCATTAAGGGCAAGAGATTGGGGAGCAGGAGGACAGGGAGTTTGAGGAGGGAGTTAAACGTCTGAAACAACTGGTGAGGGCAATGGGCGAGGGACTCGATAAGGATGCAGAAATAATGTGGAGGGCAGAGGTAAAGCAGGCAAGGATGAACTTTGAAACAAACGAGGTCGGAGCGATACCTAGATTTCCACCCGCGGCGCTCTGCTGCTCGTGCGCGGGAGCGAAGGAAGCAGAGTTTGGAGGTGATCCGGGGCTAACGGTGAGTGGTAGGAGATCAGCAAAGGAATAAGGGAGCTAGTGAGTTGAGTTCAGTAGAGAGGGTGGTGTTGAGGACGTCGGTTCGGTCGTGAAGAGAAGGAAATTTGGGTGTGGAGTCTCAACGAGAAGCAGCGTGGCTCAGTGGAAAGAGCCCGGGCTTTGGAGTCAGAGGTCATGGGTTCAAATCCCGGCTCCGCCAATTGTCAGCTGTGTGACTTTGGGCAAGTCAAATTTCTCTGGGGCTCAGTTACCTCATCTGTAAAATGGGGATTAAGACTGTGAGCCCCCCATGGGACAACCTGATCACCTTGTAACCTCCCTAGCACTTAGAACAGTGCTTTGTACATAGAAAGCGCTTAATAAATGCCATTATTATTATTATTAATGGGGCATGACAACTTGAGAAAATTCGAGACCCCTTACTGCGTTTCCCTTGTACTTGGATTTGCTCCCTTTATTCACCTCTCCCTCAGCCCCACAGCACTTACATATGTATGTGTCTCTAATTTATTTAGATTAACATCTGACTCCCCCTCTAGACTGTAAGCTCCTAATAATAATAATGGTATTTGTTAAACATTTATTATGTGCCGACCACTGTTCTGAGCTTTGGAGTTGAAACAATTGATCCCGTTGTGTCACCTCACAACGGTATCTGTTAAGTGCTTACTATGTACCAAGCACTCTTCTAAGCACTGAAGTAGATACGAGGTAATCAGGTTGTCCCACGTGGGGTTCCCCATTTCACAGATGAGGTAACCGAGACACAGAGAAGTGAAGTGACTTGCCCCAAGTCACACAGCCGATAAGTGGAGGAGCCCGGATTAGATCTGAGGTCTCTGTGGGGAAACAGGACAGATTTGCGGGGAGGGGGTGCGTGTGGGAGAAAAGGCAGCTGAGGAGGATGAGATCGGATAGAGGGATTTCAGAATTGGTAAGGGCAGAGGTCATACAGTAACTAGAGACGATGAGATCAAATGTGTGTCTGGGTCGGTGAGCAGGTCAGCTGGGGCAGAGCAGGAAGTCCGTGGAGAAAGCGGGCATCGGAAGGGTCATCGGGAACATCCACATGGATGCTGGATATTCCCTTTAGACTCTAAGCTCGTCCTTGGCAGGGAATGTGTCTGGTATATTGTTGTGTTGTACTCTCCCAAGCACTTAGTAAATGCTCTGCACACAATAAGCGCTCAATAAATATCGATCGATGGGTCGGTCGATACTGAAGTCCCCGAGGATCTACGTAGGGATGGAGAAAGAGAAGGAATGTGAGAGAGGGATCAAAATGGTTCAGAAAGTGGGAGGTGGGGCGGTAGCGTCTGGAGTGGGCAGTAGAGACAGACGATTTGGGCCGCAAAGGAAAGGAAAAAGAGGGATGGGGAAGGTGGAATGGATTAATCGCTGAACCGGTCCTTGAGAGCGAAGAGGCCAGTGTTTAGGGGTAAACAGCCGTTGATCAGGCCGGGACACGGGGAGGGGGAAGCCCAAGGAAAAGCAGCTCCTCGGTGGTTCGGAAGCCAAATCTGTGAGTCCCGGGTCAGCTCAGCAGAGAGATCTCAGGATCTGTGGGCAGTTATCTAGCTTGGGTGACGTTTGATAATAACGATAATAATGATGGTATTTGTTAAGCGCTTACTATGTGCAAAGCACTGTTCTAAGCGCTGGGGGGATACAAGGTGATCAGGTTGTCCCACGTGGGGCTCACAGTCAATCCCCATTTTACAGATGAGGGAACTGAGGCTCAGAGAAGTGAAGCGACTTGCCCAAAGTCACACAGCTGACAATTGGCGGAGCTGGGATTTGAACCCATGACCTCTGACTCCAAAGCCCGTGCTCTCTCCACTGAGCCACGCTGCTTCTCTTGAGCTACGCTGCTTTGATGTCCCGGGCCAGCAGAGAGAGAAAACTCAGCGTCCATGGGCAGATGCGTCTCAGGAGATGTTCGACGGTGTGGGCCGGCCCAGGTGGCTCGGCAGGGTGAGGTATCAGTGGGCTTTGGGCAGCTCTCGGTCGTGGGCGACGTTCAGTGTCCTGGACCAGCTGAGGTAGCTTGGCAGAGAGAGATCTCAGTATCTGCGGGCAACTCTCCGTTTGGGTGATGTTTGATGGTCCGGGCTGGCTGAGGCAGCTGGGCAGAGAGAGAGCTCAGCACAGCACTGTCCTCTCAACAAAGGCCTCTCAGCTTCGTCATTTCAGCATAAGCCTCTGAGCAATTAGCCTCCCTGTATAGGCTAGGTTATAGGGGTATACTTAGAGAAGCAGCATGGCTCAGTGGAAAGAGCCCGGGCTTGGGAGGCAGAGGTTGTGGGTTCTAATCCCGGCTCCGCCACTTGTCAGCGGTGTGACTTTGGGCAAGTCATTTTACTTCTCTGGGCCTCAGTTACCTCATCTTTAAAATGAGCCCCCTTTTTCCTCTCCTCCTCCCTTCCCCTCCCCACAGGACTTGTATATATTTGTACAGATTTATTACTCTATTTTACTTGTACATCATCATCATCAATCGTATTTATTGAGCGCTTACTATGTGCAGAGCACTGTACTGAGCGCTTGGGAAGTACAAATTGGCAACACATAGAGACAGTCCCTACCCAACAGTGGGCTCACAGTCTAAAAGGGGGAGACAGAGAACAAAACCAAACATACCAACAAAATAAAATAAATAGGATAGATATGTACAAGTAAAATAAATAAATAAATAGAGTAATAAATATGTACAACCATATACATATATACAGGTGCTGTGGGGAAGGGAAGGAGGTAAGATGGGGGGATGGAGAGGGGGAACATATTTATTTATTTACTATTTATTTACTATTTATGTACATATTTACTATTCTATTTATTTTGTTATTGATGTGCATCTAGCTTTACTTCTATTTGTTCTGATGACTTGACACCTGTCCACATGCATATAGCTGTCATTCTATTTATTCTGACGGTTTTGACACCTGTCTACATGTTTTGTTTTGTCGTCTGTCTCCCCCTTCTAGACTTTGAGCCCGTTGTTGTTGGGTAGAGACCGTCTCTATATGTTGCTGACTTGTATTTCCCAAGCGCTCTGCACACAGTAAGCACTCAATAAAGACGATGAATGAATGAATAAAATGGGGATTAAGACTGTGAGCCCATGTGGGACAACCTGATTACCTTGTATCTACCCCAGCGCTTAGAACAGTGCTTGGCACATAGCGCGTAACAAATACCGTCATTATTATTACAGGGCTCAGTTCAGTCCTTCTCAGTACAGTACAGAGGCCTTCCCAATTAGGCCCAAATTTCCTTTTCTCCCACTCCCTTACAGCGTTGCCCTTGAACTTGGAATTGCACCCTTTATTCACCTTTCCCTCAAGCCCCACAGCACTTATGTAGGTGCCTGGAATTCATTTAGATTAATATCCGTCTCCCCATCTAGACTGAAAGTTCGTGGCGGGCTGGGAACGTGTCTACCAATTCTAGGGTACCGTACTCTCCCAAGTGCTTAGTAGAGAGCTCTGTACACAGTAAGCATTCAGTAAATGTGATTGATACAATCCTCTCAGTATAGGCCCCGAGTAAGGTCCTCGGCATATTCAAAAAAATTAATGAACGGTAGGATTGATTGATTGACTGTTTGACTGGAGATGCACTTTTTTGTATCTTCCCAGTTGTTTGAAGAAATAGGAAATGTGTTAGTCTTTCAGACACCAGGTTTTTTTTTTGTAGCACCTCTATAGCTTTCAGGTAAAACTTGTACTTCCCAAGTGCTTAGTACAGTGCTCTGCACAGAGTAAGCGCTCAATAAATACAATTGAATGAATGAATAAAACTGATACCGTGAGCTTCTACAGTGGGAAGACAGGAAATAAGATGGAGAAAAAGGTCTTTGAAATTCCAAGAAGATGGGTACTGTATGTTCAAGGCCCTGGATTTCACACTGTGCATGAGAGTCTCCTCTCGGGTTAGATCTCTCAGGGATAGGATGCTTCTTTGAGTTAACCAACTGCCTCTAAGCAGCATAATCAATCAATCGTATTTATTGAGCGCTTACTGTGTGCAGAGCACTGTACTAAGCGCTTGGGAAGTACAAGTTGGCAACATATAGAGACGGTCCCTACCCAACAGTGGGCTCACAGTCTAGAAGGGGGAGACAGAGAACAAAACCAAACATATTAACAAAATAAAATAAATAGAATAGATATGTACAAGTAAAATAAATAAATAAATAGAGTAATAAATATGTACAAACATATATACATATATACAGGTGCTGTGGGGAAGGGAAGGAGGTAAGATGGGGGGGATGGAGAGGGGGACGGCAGGTTTTGGTGACGGCTTGGATGTGAGGGGTGAATGAGAGAGCGGAGTCGAGGATGACACCAAGGTTGCGGGCTTGTGAGACGGGAAGGATGGTAGTGCCGTCAACAGTGATGGGAAAGTCAGGGAGAGGGCAGGGTTTGGGAGGGAAGATGAGGAGTGCACTCTTGGACATGTTGAGTTTTAGGTGGTGGGCAGACATCCAGATGTCCTGGAGGCAGGAGGAGATGCGAGCCTGGAGGGAGGAGGAGAGAGCAGGGGCAGAGATGTAGATCTGGGTGTCATCAGCGTAGAAGTGATAGTTGAAGCCATGGGAGCGAATGAGGTCACCAAGGGAGTGAGTGTAGACCAGTGCCATTTTTTAATGGTATTCGTTAAGCGCTCACTATGAGCCAGGCACTGTACTACGCGCAGGGGTATGCAAACTAATCATTTAGGACACAGTTCGTGTCCCACATGGGGCTCATGAGCCCCTTGTTGGGTAGGGATTGTCTCTATCTGTTGCCGAATTGTAGTTTCCAAGCACTTACTACAGTGCTGTGCACACAGTAAGCGCTCAACGACTGAATGAACCTCCAGTTTGCAGATGAGGTAACGGAGGCTCAGAGAAGTGAAGTGACTTGCCCAGGGTCACCCAGCAGACTAGCGGCAGAGCAGGGATCAGAATCCACGCCTTCTGACTCCCAAGCCCGGGCTCTTTCCACTAGGCCACACGGCTTCCCTCTTTAAATCCTGCCCTCTGATCCTGGTTGTATTCAGAACCGTAGGAAGCTAATATGATTGTCAGTGTCTGGGTGCTGTAGGTAACGCCTCTGGGGTAATGACGTTTGTCAAACCTACGGGGTGATGACGTTTGCCTTGTCAATCAATCAATCGCATTTATTGAGCGCTTACTGTGTGCAGAGCACTGTACTAAGCGCTTGGGAAGTACAAATTGGCAACATATAGAGACAGTCCCTACCCAACAGTGGGCTCACAGTCTAAAAGGGGGAGACAGAGAACAAAACCAAACATACTAACAAAATAAAATAAATAGAATAGATATGTACAAGTAAAATAAATAAATAAATAGAGTAATATTTGCTCTCCGCCTTCCTACATGTCATGACTTCCTACACTCTAGGAGGGGTAGTAATAGCATTACTGTTTGCAGAACACTGTAGTAGTCGCTGGGAAGGACTCACCGGGTGGGAATTGGACATAATCCCCGGTCCTCAGAAGACTTGTAATCTATTATGAACGTTTACTTCCGGCCAGTGAAAAAGTGTTCATATTTAATGATTTCTTCCATCATCACCCTGCTACCCGTTCCTCTCTGCAGCAGGAACATGCAATTATGCATGCGTATAATAACAATAATAATTGTGGAATTTGTTAAGCGCTTCTGTGTGCCGAGCACTGTACGAAGCGTTGGGGTAGATAGACGGCAGTCAGGTCCCATCCCCATGGGGTCACATCCTAAGTAGGAGGGGGCACACCTGTTGAATCCCCATTTTGCAGATGAGGGAACTGAGGCATAGAGAAGCGAAGAGACTGGCCCAAGGTCACACAGCAGACAAGTGGCAGAGCAGGAATCAGAACCCAAATCTCTTCTTACCCCTAAGTCTGTATGTTTGTAAGAATAATTTTGGTGTTTGTTAAAACACTCACTGTGTGCCAGGTACTGTACTAAGCGCTGGGATGGATACAAGCAGACATGCCCCGTTCCGGACTCACAATCCCCTTTTTACAGAAGAGGTAACTGAGGCATAGAAAAGTGAAATGACTTGCCTAAGGGTTACAAGTGGCAGAACCAGGATTAGGACCCTTGACCATCCGACTCCCAAGCGAATGCTTTATCCACTATGCTATGCTGCTTTGTACATACATACAGATATGAAATATGAATATGAAATATGAAAAACACCTCCTTCCCCCTCCCACAGCACCTATATATATGTCTGTACAGATTTATTACTCTATATATTTTACTTTACATTTTTTTGTATGTAAATATGTAAAATATTTTACGTATTTACTGTTCTATTTGTTTTGTTAATGATGTGCATTTAGCTTTAATTTTATTTGTTCCGACGACTTGACACCTGTCCACATGTTTTGTTTTGTTGTCTGTCTCCCCCTTCTAGACTATGAGCCCGTTGTCGGGTAGGGACCATCTCTATATGTTGCCAACTTGTACTTCCCAAGCGCTTAATACAGTGCTCTGCACACAGTAAGCGCTCAATAAATACGATTGAATGAATGAATGAAAGAAATTGCCCTTTGTTATTGGTCAGCACTACT
The DNA here is from genome assembly GCF_015852505.1 of Tachyglossus aculeatus. Classification (NCBI taxonomy): domain Eukaryota; kingdom Metazoa; phylum Chordata; class Mammalia; order Monotremata; family Tachyglossidae; genus Tachyglossus; species Tachyglossus aculeatus. The sequence goes on along the minus strand of NC_052068.1, from coordinate 59,307,306 downwards.
GATGTGTGTGTAAACAAAACCCCCACTCCCATTATCTGGTAGAATAAGTGCAAAATCCCAGAATCAATTTTGATTTTAGAGCTCTTGACTATTCGTTTCAGCCACTTCTTGTAGGGTGGGATTTTTGTCTTGAGTAACTATCTAATTTTTGACGATTCCCGGAAATTCAATTTGAACTTTGTGACAGGGTATTTACTCAGTGTCTGCAAACACCAAATTGTCCTTAGTGACCCTGTAGTGAATCCTGAAAGGTGACACTGGCCTGAGGCAAATTCAGAGTTTTCTTTCCTGTATTGCTCAAGAGGTCAATGGTTAATATTCTTTGATTTTTGATGAATTTACTAAAGCTCCCTTGTCTCGGCGAAACTTGTGGTGATGATGATGATTCCCTTAAACAGGATTTATGTCCATATATTTAAATTATGTATTGTCATTTATTTGTATTAATGTCTGTCTCCTCCTCTTGACTGTAAGTTTGTTGAGGGCAGGGAACTTGTTTGCCAACCCTGTTGTATTATACTCTCCCACGTGCTTAGTGTAGTGCTTTGTACAAAGTAAGTGCCACCATTTGCTGTGTGACCTTGGGCAAGTTGCATCTCTGGGCCTCAGTTACCTCATCTGTAAAATGAGGATTGAGATCGTGAGCCCCTGGTGCGACGGGGACTGTGTCCAACCCCATTTGATGGTGTCCACCCCAGCAGTTAGTATGGTGCCCGGCACACAGTAAGTACTCAACAAAGTACCACAACTTTTTATTATTATCATTGTGATTATGATTCCCACCTCTCTTCTTGCACAAAAAAGGGAGCTGGCTAGAGTCAGTCCATGGAAGGTTTTGCCAAAGAGATAGGCAGGGTCTTGGAAAAACGAAGAGTGTATGAGTGGAAAGTGTGGGGGGGTACAATTAGCGTAATAATTGTAGTATTCGGTAAGCGCTTAATCCCGGCTCAGCTGTGTGACTGTGGGCAAGCCACTTTACGTCTCTGTGCCTCAGTTACCGCATCTGTAAAATGGGGATGAAGACTGTGAGCCTCACGTGGGACAACCTGATTACCTTGTATCTACCCCAGCGCTTAGAACAGTGCTTGGCACATAGTAAGCGCTTAACAAATAATTCATTCATTCATTCAGTCGTATTTATTGAGCGCTTACTGTGTGCAGAGCACTGTACTAAGCACTTGGGAAGTACAAGTTGGCAACATATAGAGACGGTCCCTACCCGACAGTGGGCTCCCTGTCTAGAAATAATACCATCATCATCGTCATCCCTTACTCTGTGTTGAGCATTGGGCAAAATAATCAGTCTCTGTCCCACGCGGGGCTGACAGTCTAGCAGGAAGGGAGAACCGGTATTTCATCCCCTATCAATCAGTCATGATATCTGTTGAGTGCCTACTGTGTGCAGAGTGCTTGGGAGGGTCCAACACAGTAGATTTCTGTTGTCACGATCCCTGCCCACAAGGAGCTTATAGACTAGGGCGGGGAGACAGACAGGAAACTAAATTGCAGATAAGGGAAATGGCCAGAGCATAAATCCCTAAGGGCTGTGGGACTGGAGAGGGAGTAAATAGCAAAGTGCTTAAAGGTACAGAGCCAAACTGCTAGGTGATGCAGGAGGGAGGGCGGGTAGGAGGGGGCAAAGAGAGGTTAGTCAGGGAAGGCTCGGTGGCGGAGGAGCCGTGAATTTAGAGGGGCTTTGAAGGTGGGGCGAGTGGCGGTCTGCCACATATGAAGGGGGAGGGTAAGGCCGGACTTGGCAGCGAGACACGGACAGATGAGATGGAGGTACGGGGCCGTAGGTTCGTGTTGGAGGAGCCAAGTGGGCGGGCTGGCTTGTAGTAGGGGAGCGGCGACCTGAGGTAGGAAGGGGAAAAGGTGATTGAGGGCTTTAAAGCCGATGGCGAGGAGCTTATGATGGCATTAATTAAGCGCTTACTGTGTGCAAAGCTCTGTTCTAAGCACTGGGGAGGTTACAAGGTGATCGGGTTGTCCCACGTGGGGCTCCCAGTCTTCACCCCCATTTTCCAGATGAGAGAACTGAGGCCCAGAGAAGTGAAGTGACCTGCCCAAAGTCACACAGCTGACAGTTGGCGGAGCTGGGATTTGAACCCATGACCTCTGACTCCCAAGCCCGGGCTCTTTCCACTGACCCACGCTGCCTCTCTGCGCTTACTATGTGCAAAGCGCTGCTCTAAGCGCTGGGGAGGTTACAAGGCGATCAGGTTGTGCCACGGGGGGCTCACAGTCTTCACCCCCATTTTCCAGATGAGGGAATTGAGGCCCAGAGAAGTGAAGTGACGTGCCCAAAGTCACACAGCTGACAGTCGGCGGAGCCAGGATTTGAACCCACGGCCTCTGACTCCAAAGCCCGGGCTCTTTCCACTGAGCCACGCTGCCTCTCTGCGCTTACTATGTGCAAAGCACTGTTCTAAGCACTGGGGAGGATACAAGGCGATCAGGTTGTGCCACGGGGGGCTCACAGTCTTCACCCCCATTTTCCAGATGAGGGAACTGAGGCCCAGAGAAGTGAAGTGACTTGCCCAAAGTCACACAGCTGACAGTCGGCGGAGCCAGGATTTGAACCCACGACCTGTGACTCCAAAGCCCGGGCTCTTTCCACTGAGCCACGCTGCTTCTCCGGGCAGCCGTCGGAGGTTCTCGAGCGGGAGACGTAGACTGGGCAGTTTTTTAGAAAAATGGTACGGGCAGCCGAGTGGTGTGTGAGCTGGACTGGGGAGAGGCATTCATTCATTCAGTCTTATTTATTGAGCGCTTACTGTGTGCAGAGCACTGTACTAAGCGCTTGGGAAGTACAAGTCGGCAACATATAGAGACGGTCCCTACCCAACAACGGGCTCCTAGTCTAGAAGGCAGGAAGCAGGGAGGTCAGGAAAGAGGCTGATGCAGTAATGCGGGCAGGATAAGGTAAGTGCTTGGCTCAGCATGGTAGCAGTTTGGATGGAGAGAAAGGGGCGGATTGTAGAGGTGTGTGGCTCAGTGGAAAGAGCCCGGGCTTTGGAGTCAGAGGTCATGGGTTCAAATCCCGGCTCCACCACTTGTCAGCTGTGTGACTTTGGGCAAGTCACTTCACTTCTCTGGGCCTCAGTTCCCTCATTTGGAAAATGGGGATTAAGGCTGTGAGCCCCCCGAGGAACAACATGATCACCTCGTAAACTCCCCAGCGCTTAGAACTGTGCTTTGCACATAGTAAGTGCTTCATAAATGCCATTGTTATTAGCGCTTAGAACAGTACTTTGCACATAGTAAGTGCTTAGTAAATGCCATTGTTATTAGCACTTAGAACAGTGCTTTGCACATAGTAAGTGCTTAACAAATACCATTATTATTATTATTATAGATGAGAAGACCGAGGCCCAGAGAAGTGAAGTGACTTGCCTGAGTCCCCACAGCAGGCAGGTGGCAGAGTCGGGATTAGATCCCAGGTCCTGTGGCTCCCATTCATTCATTCATTGTCGTATTTATTGAGCGCTTACTGTGTGCAGAGCACTGTACTAAGTGCTTGGGAAGGACAAGTTGGCAACATATAGAGCCGGTCCCTACCCAACAGCGGGCCCATCCCCAGTGGTACAGCCCAGGTGGGACGGAGCCTGTGATAAGAAGCAGCGGAGCCTAGTGCCTAGAGCACGGACATGGGAGTCTAAAGGACTTGGATCTTAATCCCTTCTCCACCACTTGTCTGCTGCGTGACCCGGGGCAAGTCACTTCACTTCTCTTGGCCTCAGTGACCTCATCTGGAAAATGGGGATTAAGAGCGTGAGCCCCATGTGGGACAGGGACTGTGTCCAGCTTGACTATAATAATAATAATAATAATAGCATTTATTAAGTGCTTACTATGTACAAAGCACTGTTCTAAGCGCTGGGGAGGTTACGAGGTGATCAGGTTGTCCCACGTGGGGCTCACAGTCTTAATCCCCATTTTACAGATGAGGGAACGGAGGCACAGGGAAGTGAAGTGCCTTGCCCAAAGTCACACAGCTGGCAATTGGCGGAGCCGGGATTTGAACCCCTGACCTCCGACTCCAAAGCCCGGGCTCTTTCCACTGAGCCACGCTGCTTCTCAACTAGACTAGCTAGTTCCTACCTCAGTGCTCAGTCCAGGGTCAGGCACAGAGGAAGCGCTTAACAAATACCGTACCCCAAAAAAGGCGAGAGGAGTGGTGGGGGCTGGAGGCGGCGGGGGTACCACTCTGCCCGCTTTCACCACCCTCTTAGCGTGACTCCCACAGTCGGCTCGCGTGGTGAGGGATTGGAGTCAGACAGAAGGCGGTCTTTTTTCCACCTCCTTTACCGTCTCCCTACTGGCGCCCACCCCCAGCCGATTCTCTCCTTCAGTCAGTCAGTCGGCATGGCATAGCGGCTAGATCACGGGCCTCAGAGTCAGCAAGTCATGGATTCCTAACCCGGCTCCTCCTCTTGTCTGCCGTGTGACCCTGGCCGAGTCACTTCACTTCTCTGGGCCTGAGTGACCTCATCTGTAAAATGGGGATTGAGACCGTGAGCACCCCGTGGGACCGGGACTGCGTCCAGCGCTGTTGGCTTGTATCCACTCCAGCGTTTAGTGCGGTGCCTGGCACATAGTAATAATAATGATAATAATGATGATGGCGTTTATTAAGCGCTTACTAGGTGCAAAGCACTGTTCTAAGCGCTGGGGAGGTTACAAGGTGATTGAGTTGTCCCTCGTGGGGCTGACAGTCTTAATCCCCATTTTACAGATAAGGGAACTGAGGCATAGAGAAGTAGTACTTCCCAAACGCTTAGTACGGTGCTCTGCACACAGGAAGCGCTCAATAAATGTGATTGAATGAATGAGTGAACGAATGCCCCAAATCACACAGCTGGCAATTGGTGGAGCCGGGATTTGAACCCCTGACCTCCGACTCCAAAGCCCGGGCTCTTTCCACTGAGCCACGCTGCTTCTCTAGTAAGCGCTTAACGAATACCCCAAGTATTATCACTACTATTTATTGAGCGTTTACTGTGTGCGGAGCGCCGTACCGAGCGGTCTGGAGAGTACAGACACGTTCCGTTCCCATCATCGTTAGTATTCTTATTCGCCTCCACCCCTTGTAGGCGATCCGCAGTTTCCAGGTGGCTCTGCACATCTACCCCATGAACGCGGAACTGTGGAAGGAAGATCTGTCGTGGGCCAGAACGCTCCAAGACCGGCAGCGGGAGGCCCGAGGGTCCGGGAGAGCGGCCGGGCTGGCCCCGGAGCCCGACCCCACCCCCGAACCCATCCCGGACTACGACTTCGAGAGCGACGAGATCGTGGCCGTGTGCGCCGCCATCGCGGAGAAGCAGAAGCCGCTCCCGGCCGCCAAGACCACCGTCATCGTGTCCGCCTCCGGCGCCGTGGAGACCGTCACCGAACGGGACCGGGGGCCCGCCGTCCCGGACGGGTCCGTCTTCATCAAAGCCCGGTGACGCGGCCCGCCCCCGGGGCCGGGGTGGCTTGCCTCGCTTCCACTCGGGGTCGAGGAGCGGGGCGGTCCCACTGGAGAAATCAGGGCGCCGCCGTCCGTTCTGCAGCGGATCGAGCCGACGGAGACGGAGAGCCGGGAATCCAGTGTCGCGTTGAGTCCCGCCGGCGTCGCTCTCGGCTCTGAAGTGTGCGCAAAAACCTCGCAGCGGGACTAATGGGTTTCATTTCACCCTTTGAGGTGAATGTAGCCGCAGCTTTTTCCTTCTCATAAAGCCTGACCTGCAGGCGCCGGCTTTTAAAAACAAGGTAGGACGCACACGGTCGTTCCCAGGGCCCCGCGAGGTCGATGTTTTCGAAGTGCCAGTTGTATCGGGCAGATTTTTGGAAGGGGATGGCAAGCGGTTCTTTTTCCCCGCCCTCTGATATAGGAGACGAGGAAGATCGAACCACAAAGGAAACCCCAAAAGATGCATAAGCTCCTAGAGTGTTTGGGAAGCAAAAGGCCAAACTTACTGACCGACTGACGGAAATATTTGCAAATTCTGCAAAATCCTCTCGTTCCGTCTGAGGGTGTGCAATGGGTCGGTTTTTAGCCCCGTCTGCTTTTATTCGTGCTCGTTGATTTGATCCTAATTAAAACAGACCAAAAAAGCATTTTCCGGACCCGTATCCGTATTCACGATCTCCTTCCGTCTCTGCCCGGCCACAGGGACGTGTCCCGAATGACGACATCCCACAGCGCGACTGTTGTTTTTTTCAAATGCAGTGTTAACCCTGGGTGATTATGCTTCATAAACGCTGTGGTTTTCCGTTAAGGTAGTAGCTTTATCTAAGCCTTGGCACATCTGTGCAAGCCATTCCCCCCCACTTCCTAACAACTCAGTGTGTCACCCCCAGACTTTTGAAAGCCTGCATTACTTCAGATCCTCCATACCGCATTGTCAGCTCCTAACCGGAGCTCCCTTTGAAATCAGCTTCGGTACGGAGACGCCACCCCCGCTCAGGAAAATCGACCATCCGTTAACAGCGTCGCAAACCGAGGCAGAGAGATGGAGTTGTGCTGTTTCTGAGCTCCGGGGAGGCCTCGGGGAAGTTGAGCCCTGGCCATAGCAGGAATGAAGGGAGAAAGAAGGGACGATGTCGCCCTTTGGAACTGGTTTTTGGTCAGCGTGGCGCTCAGGGTTTGTGAGTCAGTGAGGGCTCCGTGTGATGGGTGTCCCGATTTGTGGCTTTGTGTGGCTGGTTATATATTTGAGAAGAGGAAATCCTCCGGGCCCCTGCCCTTGCTGCTGACAACGTGAACGGGCCGAGGAAAGCCCTGCATTTGTTCCACTTGTAATTCCGAGGTGGAAAAATCCCCAGCAGTTCCCCCACAGAAAGTACTTGTACCGTCATTGTTAGCTAGGAAAGGAAGGGACTCTCCGGGAGAGAGGTGATATCCCAGAGAGGGAAATTAGCTTCTTTACTATGGACAGACAATACTGTAAGATTGGATGGTGAGTAAGTAGTAAGTGCACCCGACTGTAACCTCGTAAATTGTTTTTCTGCGATGTCCACGTTTCCTCATCTATTAAAGACTTCCTGTTATAAAGGTGTGGATTTCCGTGCCGTTCTTTGTCGTGTTTAACGGTCTAGTGAGCTATTTATACAACTCATTTCCTCTTAGCGGGTCATTGGGTTTTATAAATGATTCGGGTAACAGGTTTTTGCTTCTATTGAACGTTCCCAGCCACCCAGTAGAGTACCGTTCCCAAGGACACCAGTACAGTCTACTAGAATGCAGGCTCTTTGAGGGCAGGGATTTTTTTTTTTATGGGTATTTGTTAAGCACTCACTATTCGCCAGGCACCGTACTAAGCGTTGGAGCAGCTAATCAGGTTGGACACAGTCCATAAGGCTCATGGTCTTAATCCCCATTTTACAAATAATAATAATAATAGTACTAATAATAATAGTGATGAGCCCGCTGTTGGGTATGGCTAAGCGTTGGAGCAGCTAATCAGGTTGGACACAGTCCATAAGGCTCATGGTCTTAATTCCCATTTTACAAATAATAATAATAATAGTACTAATAATAATAGTGATGAGCCCGCTGTTGGGTAGGGACCGTCTCTATATGTTGCCAACTTGTACTTCCCAAGCGCTTAGTACAGTGCTCTGCACACAGTAAGCGCTCAATAAATACGTTTGAATGGATGAGTGAATATTAAGCGCTTACTATGTGCCAAGCACTGTTCTAAGCACTGGGGGAGGTACAAGGTAATTAGGTTGTCCCACGTTGGGCTCACAGTCTTCATCCCCGTTTTACAGATGAGGTAACTGAGGCCAGTGAAGTGACTTGCCCAAGGTCACACAGCTGACAAGTGGCGGAGCCGGGATTAGAACCCAAGACGTAACGGAGGCACAGAGAAATTGAACCACTTGCTCAAGGTCACACAGCAGTGTGGTGAAGCTGGGATTAGAACCCAGATCCTTCTGACTCCCAAGTCTGTGCTCTATCCACTAGGCTACATTGGCATGGCTCAGTGGAAAGAGCCCGGGCTTGGGAGCCAGGGGTGGTGGGTTCTAATCGCAGCTCCACCACTTATCAGCTGTGTGACTTCGGGCGAGTCACTTAACTTCTCTGTGCCTCAGTTCCCTCATCTGTAAAATGGGGATTAAGTCTGTGAGCCCCACGTGGGACAACCTGATTACCTTATATCCCCCCCATTGCTTAGAACAGTGCTTGGCACATAGTAAGCACTTAACAAATACCATTATTATTATTATTATTATTATTATTATTATTATGGCTTCTCAGTCAGGTCTGTTTAATTATTGTGGTATTTGTTAAGCACTTACTATGTGCCAAGCACTGTTCTAAGTGCTGGGGTAGATACCAGATAATCAGGTTGTCCCACGTGGTGCTCACTGTCTTAATCTTCATTTTAGAGGTGAGGTAACTGAGGTACAGAGAAGTTAAGCACTGTACTGAGCGCTCGTGAGAGTACAATATAACAGTAAACACATTCCCTGCCTGCAACAAGCCTACATTTTAGAGGGGGAGATGGACATTAATAGAAATGAATAAATTACAGATCTGGACTTTAATGCTATAGGGTCGAGTGGGGGGGATGAATCAAGGGAAGAAGCAGCGTGGCTCAGTGGAAAGAGCATGGACTTTGGAGTCAGTGGTCATGGGTTCAAATCCCGGCTCCGCCACTTGTCAGCTGTGTGACTTTGGGCAAGTCACTTCACTTCTCTGGGCCTCAGTTACCTCATCTGTAAAATGGGGATGAAGACTGTGAGCCCCACGTGGGACAGCCTGATTACCGTGTATCCCCCCCGTGCTTAGAACAGTACTTGGCACATAGTAAGCGCTTAATAAATGCCATTATTATTATTATTATAAGGGAGCAAGTCAGAACGACGCAGAAGGGAGGGGGAGAAGAGGAAAGGAGGGCTTAGTCTGGGAAGGCCTCCTGGAGGAGATGGGCCTTCGATAAGGCTTTGAAGAGGGGGAGAGTCGTCGTCTGTCGGATATGAGAAGGAAGGGCGTTCCAGGCCAGAGGCAGGATGTGGTCGAGGGGTTGGCAGTGAGAATGTACTAAGTACATTCTAAGTAGTGAGTGTACTAAGCGCTTAGTACAGTGCGCTGCACACAGTAAGCGCTCAATAAATATGATTGAGAAAGATGAGATTGAGGTACAGTGAGTAGGTTGCCATTAGAAGAGAAAAGCGGTAGTAGCAGGGTAGCGAGGAGGGGGCAAGGCAATTGAGTGCTTTAAAGCCGATGGTGAGGAGTTTTTTATTTGATTGGAGGTGAATGGGCAACCACTGGAGTTTCTTGGATTGGGGAAACACGTCCTGAACATCTCTGTGGAAAAATGATCCGGGCGGCAGACCGAAGTATGGACCGGAGTGCTTGGAACATCGTGGCAGCCGTTTGCATGGAAAGGAAGGGTTGACTTCTAGAGGCGTTGTCCATTTTCCAAATGAGAAAACCGAGTCCCAGAGAGGAGGAGGACGGATACGCTGGGAAAGTAACCTGGCCTGGTGGAAGAAGCACGGACCTGGGTTCTAATCTCGGCTCTGCCACCTGTCTGCTCGGTGACCCTGGGCAAGTCACTTAACTACTCTGAGCTTCAGTGACCTCATCTGTAAAATGGGGATTCCACGCCTGTTCTCCCACCACCTTAGACAGTGAAACCCATAGGTGATAGGGAATCTGTCCAACCTGATTATCTTTTCTGTATCCCAGATTATCTTTTCTGTATCCCAGCGCTTAGTAGTGTGCCTGGCATATAGTACGTGCCTAACAAGTATCATAAAAACAAAAAAAGCAAGGAAGAGGCGAGTAGAAATCAATCTGGAGAGGTAAGGCAGCCTCTGGATTCTTGACTCCAAAGCTGCCCTGTGTGTTCGCTGTCAATCAACGGTATTTATTGAGTGCTTACTCTGTGCAGAGCACTGTACTGTGTGTTTGGGAGAGTACAACAGAATTAGTAAATGCCTACCTAATAATGATTTTGATATTTGTAAAGCACTTACTATGTGCCAGGCAGTGTACTAAGCATCGGGGGGGGATACAAACAAGTCAGGTTGGACACAGTCCCTGTCCCATGTGGGGCTCACAGTCTCCATCCCCATTTTGCAGGTGAGCTAACTGAAGCCTAGAGCAGTGAAGTGACTTGCCCAAGGTCACACAAGTGGTGGAGTCAGGATTAGAACCCATGACTCCCAGTGGAAAGAGCATGGGCTTTGGAGCCAGAGGTCATGGGTTCGAATCCCAGCTCCGCCACATGTCTGCTGTGTGACCTGGGGCAAGTCACTTAACTTCTCTGAGCCTCAGTTCCCTCATCTGTAAAATGGGGATTGAGACTGTGAGCCCCACGTGGGACAACTTGATCACCTTGTATCTCCCCCCAGCGCTTAGAACAGTGCTCTGCACATAGTAAGTGCTTAACAAATGCCATTATTATTATTATTATTATTATTATTATTATCTACTATGCCGTGCTGCTTCATGAGGGGGCGTGAAGGGAGAGGACGGCAGAAGCGAAAGCTAGGGCTGACAACCTCATGAATAACGGAAAATGTGCCAAGTGCTGAGCACTGCACTTTTTCTTTCTAATGGCATTTGTTAAGCACTTACTACGTGCCAGACACTGTACTAAGCACCGGGGTAGATACCGGCTAATCAGATCGGACTCATTCCGTGTCCCACGTGGGGCTCTCGATCTTAATCCCCATTTTACAAGACGAGGTAACGGGCCCGGAGAAGTTAAGCGACTTGCCCAAGCTCACAAAGCAGACGAGCAGCAGAGGGAGGATTAGAACCCAGGTCCTTCTGACTCCCAGAGTCGTGCTCTGTAACCTAAGCCACGCTGCTTCTGTCAGAAAGCGAGGCTAAATTATTTCACTGCGTTTGTGCCCCCCGCCGCCCCGCTTCCCTGGCTTGGAGTCTGGGGCCCGTTGAGTCTTGCAAGAACTGTGCTTGATGCACCTATTCCCAACAGTTCGGACTTTGCTTGGCACAGATTAATCAATTAATGGTATTTATTGATTGCTTACCGTGCGCAGAGCGCTGTACCAAGCGCCTGGGAGAGTACACCGCAGTAGAGTCAGCAGACACGACCCCCTGCCCCGAAAGAGCTTATTGTCTACAGGGAGAGAGTGCTTCATGAAGAGTACAGCAATAACAGCTTTGAAAATTACCATTTGGAGCAAGGCACCTTCCCTGAGAGGAGTCAGATTTAAATGCTGGAAAAATCGAGGGCGACCTGGACCACAAACGCCAAGTTTCCGTTTTATTGCGATCTCCAAAACGATTTGGGCTGGTACGACGACTTCTCAAACAATACCAACATCAGGCTCAGAGGTTCATTACAAGAGCAATTCACAAACATTTGAAGCCACGGGACATGCGGAGCGCTTTCAAAGAAAAGAAAAGGCCTTCCACGTCTCTGTACGGGGGAGCGAGGGGTGGGATGAAGCGAAACACGGAGGCCTGGGAGAGAAGCCAACCTGCCCGCCCTTCGACGGGGTGGTGAACGCTCTCTCTGCCGGAAACTCTCCATCATCATCAATCGTATTTATTGAGCGCTTACTGTGTGCAGAGCACTGTACTAAGCGCTTCTGCTCTCTCTGCGGGAAACTCTCCAGCCTCGCCTCCGAAGCTGGTGAAGATGACACACTGAAGCCTTAAAAGAGGCAGACGGAGATTCCGTTCACTTCGATTAAAAGGAAAACCCGAAGCCTTGCTGTTAACTGAGCCTCGATTTCCATTGTATTATTTAAACGGCGGGTGCCGGGTGTGGATCTTTACTACCGTGTCTGGTTCCCCTTTGGTAGAGTTAAAAAAAAATAAAAAAACCTTGGAATAGGTACAGTTCGGACTGTGCTTTTCCAAATTTTGGGGTCTAATTGTTGTTTTTTTTCCCACTCCCTTGACGTTACTAAAAGACGGCACCCATCTCCTTTGCCATCCGTTGGTTTGACGATGGAGAATCCACGGATCACCCCTCGGTGCCTCCGGAGGATCCGGCTAACAGGGAAATCGGTCCCGTCAGCGGCGTCCTTCGAGGCGCGTGGTCTATTTCACCATACTCTGCGTCCATAATTCACCTTCTCACAGAGAAGAAAAGGTCCGGAATACTTTGGCTCGTATTCTCCGTTCGCCTAAACGACCATTAAAATTCACATTTTCGTGCTCAAGCGAGACACTTGAGCGGACCGCCCGCCGCGACGACCGGAGGGCCGACCGCCAGTCGCGGACTCGGCCCCCCGGGTCCGGTCGGAAAGGGGTGCGTCTCTCCCACCGGCGGACCCTCCGCCCCGGAGCCGGTCCCCCTCACCCGGGCTGGGTGCGCTCGGGGTATCCCGTCCTCGAGCCCCCCATTCCCGACGGCGGGAGAGGTCAGACGTCCGGCCCGGAGAGGGGCCTCCCGCCTCCTCGCCGCACGTGTTCGACGCTCCGGGGGATCCCGGAGCGGGAGTCTCCCCCACCATCAATCCCCGTACCGTTCCCGACCCCCGGCTAGATGCACTTTTCGGAAAAGTTCAACGTCTCACTGGGGAAAAGGGCCCGCAGGCCGCAGGGTTTCCTGGCGGGGCCTAAGGCCGGGCCCGGGCCGGGCCCCGCCGCCAGCAGGCCGCCGTCCGAGTCGGGGCCCTGGGAGGCGTCCGAGGCCTCGGAGCCGTCCGGGGCGGGGGTCCCCGAGGCCCCCGGCAGGGCGGGCCGCCCCCCGAGGCTGCCCTCGCTGAGCTCGGGCAGGTAGAGGAGGGTCTGGGACGTGCTGCTGACGTCCCGCAGCTCCCGCGACAGGAAGGAGCGCGAGCGGGCCGAGGTGGAGGCCGAGGAGGAGGAGGAGGAGGAAGGGCCGCGGCCGTCGGCGCAGGGGAAGCGGTGCCCCGGGGGGGCCGCCCGCCCGCCCCCGCCCATGCGGCAGAACAGGCACTTGATCTTCTCGATGGCCTTGCTGAGTACCGTCTTGCGGAGCAGGATGTAGATCCAGGGGTCCAGGATGGGGTTCACGGACGCGATGCGGATGGCCTTCAGGTCGGGGTTCTTGCCGATGTCCCGCACCGTCTCCGGCTGGTACAGCTGGTTCACGAAGACGCGCACCTGGTGAGGAGAGTCGCGCTGTTCGTCAAGCGCTCGCTAGGTGCCGGGCACCGTACTAAGCCCACTGTCGGGCAGGGACTGTCTCTATATGTTGCCAATCTGTACTTCCCAAGCGCTTAGTACAGTGCTCTGCACACAGTAAGCGCTCAATAAATACGATTGATGATGATGATGATGATGGGGCGGACGCGAGCAAATCGGGCTGGATGCAGTCCCTGTCCCTCCAGGGGCTCGCAGTCTTAATCCCCGTTCTACAGATGATGATAATGGCATTTATTAAGCGCTTACTATGTGCAAAGCACTGTTCTGAGCACTGAGGAGAGGCCCTGCTGAGAGCTCACCTCCTCCAGGAGGCCTTCCCAGGCTGAGCCCCTTCCTTCCTCTCCCCCTCGTCCCCCTCTCCATCCCCCCCTTCTTACCCCCTTCCCTTCCCCACAGCACCTGTATATATGTATATATGTTTGTACATATTTATTACTCTACTTATTTATTTATTTTATTTGTACATATCTATTCTATTTATTTTATTTTGTTAGTATGTTTGGTTTTGTTCTCTGTCTCCCCCTTTTAGACTGTGAGCCCACTGTTGGGTAGGGACTGTCTCTATATGTTGCCAATTTGTACTTCCCAAGCGCTTAGTACAGTGCTCTGCACATAGTAAGCGCTCAATAAATACGATTGATGATGATGATGGGGAGGTTACAAAGTGATCAGGTTGTCTCACGGGGGGGGGCTCACAGTCTTCATCCCCATTTTCCAGATGAGGGAACTGAGGCCCAGAGAAGTGACCTACCCAAAGTCAGACGGCTGACAACTGGTGGAGCCATTATTTGAACCCATGACCTCTGACTCCAAAGCCCACGCTCTTTCCACTGAGCCACGGAGAAGCGAAGTGACGCGCCCAGAGCCACGCGGCAGACAAGCGGCGGAGCCGGGATTGTGGCTCAGTGGAAAGAGCCCGGGCTTTGGAGTCAGAGGTCATGGGTTCGGGTCCCGGCTCCGCCACATGTCTGCCGGGTGACTTTGGGCAAGTCACTTAACTTCTCGGAGCCTCGGTTCCCTCATCTGTAAAATGGGGATGATGACTGTAAGCCCACGTGGGACAACCTGATCACCTTGTATCCCCCACCCCAGCGCTTAGAACAGTGCTCTGCACATAGTAAGCGCTTAACAAATGCCATCATTATTATTAGTATTATTATTATCTCACGACCTTCTGACTCCTGGGCCCGGGCTCTATCCACTCTGCCATGCTGCTCCTCTGCGGTGGGACGGGGGGAGGAGACATACACTCAGAGGGGGCCCTGGGAAACGCTTCTTGTTTAGCTGCCACCCACCCAGCGGGGCTGGTGTCCTGGGGGGTTTATCACAGTGCTCAACGGGCACACAATCAGTCCATGCCGAGGACCGATAATAACAATAATATAATGATAACTGGGGTATTTGTAAAGCGCTTACGACGTGCCAGGCGCCGTACTAAGTGCTGGGGTAGATACAAGATAATCAAGTTGGGCCCCGTCCCTGTCTCCTACGGGGCTCCCAGTTGGAATCCCCCATTTTACGGAAGAGGTGACCGAGGCCCTTAGGAGTGACTTGCCCGAGGTCGCCCAGCCGGGAGCCGGGAGTAGAAACCAGGTCCTTCTGACGCTCTTGCCACCAGGCCACGCTGAGCACTGCCAACTTGTACTTCCCAAGCGCTTAGTACAGTGCTCTGCACACAGTAAGCGCTCAATAAATACCATTGATGATGAACGGGCAAAGGCATCTCTCAGATCCGTGCTCTTTCCACTCAGCCGAGCGGCTTCCATACTCACCGACTCAGTGGTATTACTTACTGAGTGCCGAGCGCTGTACTAAGTGCTTGGAAGAGTACAACAGAATTGGTTGCTTGGTAGCGGTGGTGAAGGACAGACGTTATCTCTGCCCTCAGGGTGCTAAGGGAATACAGGCGGGCCCAACCTGTGCCAGCCCTGGTAATGTGGCCCTTCAAAGGGAAAGCCCCTGTTTGTTTTTTTTAAATGGTATTTCTTAAGCTCTTACTCTATATCAAACACTGTTCTAAGCACCGTGAACTAGGTTGGACACAGTCCCTCCCACACGGGGCTCACAGTCTAAGTAAGAGGGAGAACAGGAAAACTGAGGAACAGCGAAGCGAAGTGACTTGCCCAAGGCCACACGGCAAGCGTTTGGCAGAGCCGGGATTAGAACCCAGGTCCTGTGGCTGCCGGGCCCGTGCTCTGTACTGAGCACCGTACTAAGCGCTTGGGAGAGTACGATTCAGAAGGATAGACACATTCCCTGCCTAAAAAGAGCTTACCGTCTTGAGGGGGAGACAGACGTTAATATGAATAAATAAATTTATAATATCTAATTAATATCCACGAGGCCATGCTGAGCACTGAGGCAGCCCAGACATCTCTCAGCTCTATCTCTAGCCCGGACATCCTGAACTTAAACCCGTCCTCAACTCTATCGCCTTGTTCACTTAGTTGTACATTCGATGATTCATTATTTTTATGTCCATCTCTCATTAGGGAGAAAGCTCCTTGTGGGCGGGGAATGTGTCGCTTGCATGTTTGGTATTTCCCACGTGCTCAGTACAGTGCACTACATCCAGTGGATGCTCAATGAATGCTGCTGCTGCTGGGCCTCCTCCTCCCCCTATGACTGCAAGTACTTCTATTCCTCCCTCTCCACCACCTCTTCCTCCTCCTCTTTGAACCCATGACCTCTGACTCCAAAGCCCGGGCTCTTTACACTGAGCCACGCTGCTTCTCTAGTAGGAGCAAGGAGGGTGGCCATTCATTCATTCAATCATATTCATTGAGCGCTTACTGTGTGCAGAGCACTGGACTAAGCGCTTGGGAAGTACAAGTTGGCAACATATAGAGATGGTCCCTACCCAACAGCGGGCTCACAGTCTGGTGGTTGGGTGTATTTTACTTGTACATATCTATTCTATTTAGTTTATTTTGTTAATATGTTTGGTTTTGTTCTCTGTCTCCCCCTTTCAGACTGTGAGCCCACTGTTGGGTAGGGACCATCTCTATATGTTGCCAACTTGTACTTCCCAAGCGCTTAGTACAGTGCTCTGCACACAGTAAGCGCTCAATAAATACAATTGATTGATTGATTGATTGGTGGAGGCATAGATGCTCTCAGCCTCGTGCCTTTGGATTTTTTAATGCCCCCAAACAATAGAATAATAATAATTATTATTATAATAAAGCACTCAAGCATCTTGCCCCTTCCTACGTCACCTCCCCAATCTCCTATTACAGCCCGAAATTAAAACCTATTACGCTCCACTCCTCTAGTGCCAGTGTCCTCACCGTACGGCGATCTCGTTTTATCTGGCCGCCGACCCCTTTCTCTCGTCCTCCCGATAGTCTGCAGCTCCCTCCTCCTCCAAATACGCCAGACCACCACCCTCATCCAACCTTCAAGCATTATTAAGGTCACATCTCCTCCAAGAGGCCTTCCCTGATTAAGCTCTCTTTTCCCCGTCTCCCTCTCCCTTCCGTGTCGTCTTTGCACTTGATCTGTGACCTTTGGACATTTGATACTCGCCCAACCGCACAGCACTTATGTACACATCTTTAAATTAGATATTATAAATGTATTCATATTAATGTCTGTCTCCCCCTCAAGACGGTAAGATCTTTTTAGGCAGGGAATGTGTCTATTTCATTCATTCATTCATTCAATCGTATTTATTGAGCACTTACTGTGTGCAGAGCACTGTACTAAGTGCTTGGGACATACAAATCAGCAACATATAGAGACAGTCCCTACCCAACAACGGGCTCACAGGCTTATTCTTCTGTATTGTACCCTCCCAAGCGCTTAGTACAGTGTTCTGCACATAGAGCTCGATAAATACCATTGATTGATCGATTACATAATTGTGGTATTGGTTAAGCGCTTAGTACAGTGCTCTGCACACAGAGCTCGATAAATACCATTGATTGATCGATTACATAATTGTGGTACTGGTTAAGCACTTAGAGAAGCAGCGTGGCTCAGTGGAAAGAGCCCGGGCTTGGGAGTCAGAGGTCATGGGTTCTAATCCCGGTTCCGCCACTTGTCAGCTGTGTGACTTTGGGCAAGTCGCTTAACTTCTCTGGGCCTCAGTTCCCTCATCTGGAAAATGGGGATTAAGACTGTGAGCTCCATGTGGGACAACCTGATTACCTTGTATCTCCCCCAGTGCTTAGAACAAGGCTTGCCACATAGTAAGCGCCTAACAAATACTGAAATTATTATTATTACAGTGCTCTGCACATAGTAAGCACTCAATAAATACCATTGATTGATTGATTGATTAAATAATTGTGGTAATGGTTAAGCATTTACTATGGGTCAAGCATTATGCTAAGCTCTGGGGTAGATACAAGCTAATCAGGTGCCACTTGGGGCTCAGTCTAAGGAGGAGGGAGAATGGATCTTTTTGCAGATGAGGGAACTGAGGCCCGCAGATGTTAAGTGACTTGCCCAAGGTCACACAGCAAACATATGACAGAGTCAGAATTGGAACTCAGGTCCTCTATCTCCCAAGTCCACGATCTTCCCACGATCTTCTTCACTTCTCTGGGCCTCATTTCCCTCATCTGTAAAATGGGGATTAAGACTGTGAGCCCCACGTGGGACAACCTGTTCACTTTGTAACCTCCCCAGCGCTTAGAACAGTGCTTTGCACATAGTAAGTCCTTAATAAATGCCATTATTATTATTATTATTATTACTAAACTCTGTGGAGTGAGCGGGGTGGGTGGCGGTGCCCACCCCAGCGCTTAGTACAGTGCCTGGCACATAGTAGTCACTTAACAAATGTCATAATTATTATTATTGTTATATTGTACTCTCCCAAGTGCTTAGTATAGTGCTCTGCACATGGTAAGCGCTCAATGAATACAATCGACTGACTGGTGTCCTCGGACTGCTGGAAGCTCCTTGTGGGCAGGGGATCACGTCTTAGCAACTCTATTGGAGTGCCCTTCCAAGCGCTTAGTACAGTGCTCTGGAGCAGCATCGGAAGCAGCGTGGCCTAGAGGAGAGAACACGGGGCTGGGAGTCAGGTCCTGGGTTCTGGTCCCAGCTCTGCTGAGTGACCTTGGGCCGGTCACTTCACTTACCTGGGCCTCAGTTACCTCACCTGGAAAATGGGGATTACGACTGGGAGCCCCACGTGGGATGGGGACTGTGTCCAACTTGATTAACTTGTATCTCCTCCAGCGCTGGGAACAGTGCCTAGCCCATAGAGAAGCAGCGTGGCTCAGTGGAAAGAGCCCGGGCTTGGGAGTCAGAGGTCACGGGTTCAAATCCCGGCTCCGCCAATTGTCAGCTGTGTGACTCTGGGCAAGTCACTTAACTTCTCTGTGTCTCAGTTACCTCGTCTGCAAAATGGGAATAAAGACTGTGAGCCCCACGTGGGACAATCTGATCACCTTGTATCCTCCTCAGAGCGTAGAACAGTGCTTTACACGTAGTAAGCGCTTAACAAATGCCATTATTATTATTATTATTATTATAGTGAGTGCCCAACAGATACCATTAAAAAAAAGTGTTCTGCACGCAGTAAATGCTTAATAAATCCCATTGATGATTGATTGGGGAGTCCGGGGTCGCTGCCTTTTCCCTCCCCACCCAAACCCTTTTCTTCCCTCTCCCTCCCTGCGCCGTTTAGTCGATGCATCGATTCCTGTTGCTATTTTGATGGTTTTAACTTGTTTTCATTATCGCGTTTCCATGGCATTGTTCGTTTCCTCAGGTCTTTCCTCCCTCCCTTGGACTGTGAGTCCTCTGGGGCCCAGGGACCCTATCTGAATTGGATTTTCTTGTCCTCGTAATCTCCCTGGTGCCCGTCAGCGATCGTAAAGTACGAAAGCAACGGATGAACGTTCCTCTCCTCGGAGAGGGAAAGGGTGAATCTTCCTTAGACCGGGGTGCTGGGCCGATGCCCGCCCCGGGATCATGTCTGTGGGCAGAATGAGAAACGCTCTATTTCCTCAAAGGTATTTCCAGTCAAGTCTGTGCCGCGTGTAAGCCTGCGGCCTCGGCTTCCAGGCAAGCCCAAAGCTGCCTTCTTTCGGCGTTGGAAATAGCTACCCGGGGAACTTGTAATTCTGGAATGTCGGGGGAACTATTTCAGTCCCCCCATCCCTCCCTCCCCCGTCCCCAGCCTCCAAAGGCATTCGGTTGGAACCAGCCGAGCCGCCGGCTCCGACCTCTCTGTGAATAATAATAATGGCATTTATTAAGCCCTTACTTACTATGTGCAGAACACTGTTCTAAGCTCTGGGGAGGTTACAAGGTGATCAGGTTGTCCCACGGGGGGCTCACAGTCTTCGTCCTCATTTTACAGATGAGGGAACTGAGGCACAGAGAAGTGAAGTGACTTGCCCAAAGTCACACAGCTGACAATTGGCAGAGCTGATAATAATAATTACGGTATTGGTTAAGCACTTAAGCTTGCTATGGGCAGGGAACATGCCTGCTAATTCTGCTGTATTGTAATAATAACGATAGCATTTATTAAGCGCTTACTATGTGCAAAGCACTGTTTTAAGCGCTGGGGAGGTTACATGATGATCAGGTTGTCCCACGGGGGGCTCACAATCTTAATCCCCATTTTACAGATGAGGTAACTGAGGCATAGAGAATAATAATAAGAATGATGGCATTTGTTAAGCGCTTACTATGTGCAAAGCACTGTTCTAAGCGCTGGGGGGGATACAATGTGATCAAGTTGTCCCACGTGGGGCTCACAGTCTTAATCCCCATTTTTACAGATGAGGGAACTGAGGCTCAGAGAAGTTAAGTGACTGGCCCAAGGTCACACAGCAGACTTGTGGTGGAGCTGGGATTCGAACCCCTGACCTCTGACTCCGAAGCCCGGGCTCTTTCCACTGAGCCATGAGAGAAGTGGCTCAGTGACTTGCCCAAAGTTGTCCCCATTTTTACAGATGAGGTAACTGAGCCTCAGAGAAGTTAAGTGACTGGCCCTAGGTCACACAGCAGACTTGTGGCGGAGCCGGGATTTGAACCCATGACCTCTGACTCCAAAGCCCGGGCTCTTTCCACTGAGCCACGCTGCTTCTCTGTGAAATGGAGAAGTTGGAGAGTCTCACTCCGAGCACCCATTGACGGCCCTCTCCATGCAGAGCTCCAACCTGGAGAAACTTCCCAGCTCAGCTAGGCGTCCCCCGCCTTGCCAGGATCCTCGACTAGAAATAACTACGATGGTACTCGTTAAGCGCCTACTATGTGCCAAGCGCCATTCTAGGCCTCTGGGGATGATACCAGTTAATCAGGTTGGTCACAGTCCCTTCCCACGTGGGGCTCACGGTCTTAATCCCCATTTTACAGGTGAGGAAACTGAGGTCCAGATAAGTGAGATGATTTGACTGAGGTCGCCCGGCTGACAAGTGGCGGAGCCGGGATTGGAACCCAGGTCCTTGTGACTCCCAGCTCTGTGCTCTATCCACTGAGCCACACTGCTGCTCTGGAAACAAAACACGGAATTACTGGAGACATCTCCCCAAACTAGTAAAGTGGCCGGCATACTCCCTTCAGCTAAAAATCCATCAATCAATCCAACAGTGGTATTTAGGGGAGCGCTTACTACGTACAGAGCGCTGCACTAAGCTCTTGGGAAATCATGATACAGCAGAATGAGCAGACAGTTTCCCTGCCCATAATGCTTTTACTCTCTAGAGGGGCAGACAGACATTAATATGAATAAATAATCTATAATATATAATTTAAAGATATGTATAGAAGTGCTGTGGGGTTTGGGTGACTATCATATAGCTTTAATTCTATTTTTTCTGTGAGCTCATTTTAGACTGTGAGCCCGCTGTTGGATAGGGACCGTCTCTATGTGTTGCCAACTTGTACTTCCCAAGCGCTTAGTACAGTGCTCTGCACACAGTAGGCACTCAATAAATACGATTGATTGATTGTTCTGGCAATTTTGACACCCGTCTACATGTTTTGTTTTGTTGTCTGTCTCCCCCTTCTAGCCTGTGAGCCCGTTGTTTGGTAGGTACCGTCTCTATATTCATTCATTCAATCGTATTTATTGAGCGCTTACTGTGTGCAGAGCACTGTCCTAAGCGCTTGGGAAGTACAAGTCGGCAACATATAGGGATGGTCCCTACCCAACAGCGGGCTCACAGTCTATAAGGGGGAGGCAGACAACAAAACAAAACATGTAGACAGGTGTCAGAGTCGTCAGAACAAATAGAATTAAAGCTATATGCACACCGTTAACAAAATAAATAGAATAGTAAATATGTACAAGTAAAATAGAGTAATAAATCTGTGCAAATATATATAAAAGCGCTGTGGGGAGGGGAAGGAGGTAGGGCTGGGGGGATGGGGAGGAGGAGAGGAAAAAGGGGGCTCAGTCTGGGAAGGCCTCTCTATATGTTACCGACTTGTACTTCCCAAGTGCTTAGTACAGTGCTCTGCACACAGTAAGCACTCAATAAATACAATTGAATGAATGAATCACAAGTCCAAAGGTCACAGATCCAAGCGCGTAGACGATAAAAATGATATGACCCATGGTCTTGGGCAGAGATCGTCAACTGAGACATTTTTCCTCCTACCAGATCGTTTAGTTGATAATCATAATAATAATTATGGTATTTGTTAAGAGCTTACTATGTGCCAAGCACTGGGGTAGGTACCAGCTAACCAGGTCAGACACAGTCCCTGTCCCACATGGGGCTCACACTCTTAATCTCCATTTTACACATGAGGTAACTGAAGCCTAGGGAAGTGACTTGCCCAAGGTCACCTAGCAGATGTGTAGCGGAGCCGGGATTAGAACCCAGGTCCTGCTGACACCCAGGCCTGGGCTCTAGCCACTAAGCCCCGTTGCTGCTCTGAATTCATTCATTCATTCAATCAATCGTATTTATTGAGCGCTTACTGTGTGCAAAGCCCTGTACTAAGTGCTTAGCACTGTACTTAGCGCTTATTGATCCCTGAGGCTATTTCTTTGGAAGGGAGAGGTGTCTGATCCCCATCTTCCTTAGTCACGTTAGCCATCCAAACTCTTTACCTGTTCCCCCTCCTGCTTTGACCGTGAGCCCCATGTGAAACAGGGACCGAGTCCAACCTGATTATCACGCATCTACTCCAGGACAGTGCTTGGCACATAGTGAGCACATAATAAATATCACAACCATTATCAATTCCTTCGATTCTTCACTTATCCATTTTTCCTTATTCTTGCTATTTCCAAACGCATCTTTATTTTTCTCCCCGCTCCCACCAATTGTGTAGCGTCCGTGTCTGCCTTTTCTCTCTCATAAACGTCTTGAGGGCAGGAACTGTGGCACTCTTCTAGACGGTGAGCCCACTGTTGGGTAGGGACCGTCTCTATATGTTGCCGACTTGGACTTCCCAAGCGCTTAGTACAGTGCTCTGCACACAGTAAGCGCTCAATAAATACGATTGATTGATTGATTGATGTAAATCAGAGGCCCAGAGTAGTTAAGTGGCTTGCCCAAGGTCACACAGCACACGTGGCAGAGCCAGAATTAGAACCCAGGGCCTCTGACTCCCAAGCCCGTGCTCTTTTGATTAGGCCACGCTACTTCTCTATACCCTTGTTCCTATTATATGCTTGCAACGTGTGTCTACCACACTCTTTTCTGGGTTTTTAAAAAATGGTATTGGTTAAGCACTTACTGTAGACCAGGCATTGTAATAATAATAATAACGATGGTATTTGTTAAGCGCTTACTATGTGCAAAGCACTGTTCTAAGCGCTGGGGGGGGATACAAGGTGATCAGGTTGTCCCACGAGGGGCTCACGGTCTTAATCCCCATTTTACAGATGAGGGAACTGAGGCACAGAGAAGTTAAGTAACTTGCCCAAAGTCACACAGCTGACAATTGGCGGAGCCGGGATTTGAACCCATGACATCTGACTCCAAAGCCCGGGCTCTTTCCACTGAGCCACGCGGCTTCACTGTAATAAGTGCTGGGGCAGATACAAGTTAATCAGGTTGGACACAGTCCCTGTCTGACATAGGGGCTCACAGCTTTAATTCCCATTTTACAGAGGAGGTAATTGAGGCCCAGAGAAGTGGCGCGACTTGCCCGCGTCACACAGCAGACAAGTGGCGGAGCCGGGGCTAGAACCCAGGTCCTCGGGCTCCCAGGCTCGTATTCTTTCCCCCAGGCCACGCTGCTTCTCGGGTTATGATTATGGCATTTGTGAAGTGCTTACAGATACCAAGCCCCTACATACTGAGCGATGCCCAAAAGAAGCACTCAGTAAATGCTACTGCAGAGAAGCAGCATGGCGTAGAGGATAGAGCCCGGTCCTGGAAGTCAAAAGGTCATGGGTTTATTTATATATAAACCCATGGGTCCTGTATATATGTTTGTACATATTTATTACTTTATTACTTTATTTATTTATTACTTACTTTATTTATTTATTTATTTTACTTGTACATATCTATTCTATTTATTTTATTTTGTTAATATGTTTGGTTTTGTTCTCTGTCTCCCCCTTCTAGACTGTGAGCCCACTGTTGGGTAGGGACTGTCTCTATATGTTGCCAACTTGTACTTCCCAAGCGCTTAGTACAGTGCTCTTACACAGTAAACGCTCAATAAATACGATTGCCTGATTGATTGATTGATTGATTGATTTATATATAAACCCATGGGTCCTGTATATATGTTTGTACATATTTATTACTCATTTATTTATTTATTTATTTATTTATTTATTTATTTATTTATTTATTTATTTTACTTGTACATATCTATTCTATTTATTTTATTTTGTTAATATGTTTGGTTTTGTTCTCTGTCTCCCCCTTCTAGACTGTGAGTCCACTGTTGGGTAGGGACTGTCTCTACATGTTGCCAACTTGTACTTCCCAAGCGCTTAGTACAGTGCTCTGCACACAGTAAGCGCTCAATAAATACGATTGATTGATTGATTGATTCTAATCCTGGCTCTGCCCCTTGTCTGCTGTGTGACCCTGGGAAAATCACTTCACATCTCTGGGCCTCAGTTCCCTCATCTGTAAAATGGGGATTGAGACTGGGAGCCCGAGGTGGGACAGGGACTGTGTCCAACCCGATTTGCTCATACCTTGGCACATAGTAAGCGCTTAATGAATACCACAATCATTAATTATTATGATTACAGTGCTAAGCGCTTGGTACAGTGCTCTGCATCCATTAAGTGCTCTGTAAGTATAAGTATTAAGTGCTTAAGTATTAAGTGCTCTGTAAGTATAAGTATTAAGTGCTTAAGTATTAAGTGCTCTGTAAGTATAAGTATTAAGTGCTTAAGTATTAAGTATTAATTGCTCTGTAAGTGCTCTGTACAAATTTTACTTGTACATATCTATTCTATTTATTTTATTTTGTTAGTATGTTTGGTTTTGTTCTCTGTCTCCCCCCTTTAGACTGTGAGTTGGGTAGGGACTGTCTCTATATGTTGCCAATTTGTACTTCCCAAGCGCTTAGTACAGTGCTCTTCACACAGTAAGCGCTCAATAAATACGATTGATGATGATGATGATGATGAAAGTACGACTGAATGAACTGAACGGATGACCTGATTGAGAAGCAGCGTGGCTCGGTGGAAAGAGCCCGGGCTTTGGAGTCAGAGCTCATGGGTTCTTTGTACTTCCCAAGCGCTTAGTACAGTGCTCTGCACACAGTAAGCGCTCAATAAATACGATTGATGATGATGATGATGATGATGTAAGTACGACTGAATGAACTGAACGGATGACCTGATTGAGAAGCAGCGTGGCTCAGTGGAAAGAGCCCGGGCTTTGGAGTCCAAGGTCATGGGTTCAAATCCCGCCTCCGCCAATTGTCAGCTGCGTGACTTTGGGCAAGTCACTGAACTTCTCTGGGCCTCAGTTACCTCAACTGTAAAATGGGGATGAAGACTGTGAGCCCCCTGTGGGACAACCTGATCACCCTGTAACCTCCCCAGCGCTTAGAACAGTGCTTTGCACATAGTAAGTGCTTAATAAATGCCATTATTATTTTATTTTTATTATTATTATGACAAAAGAGACAGAAGTTTCCCTTTCAGGGTGTAATTTTACATTGCGGCGGTGGAGAATAAAACACTAGATGGCAATGCTGCTCTGTCCTTACAGTTTCTTTCTCCTCTTGAGTTTATCCGGGCTTTGGAGTCCGAAGTCATGGGTTCAAATCCCGGCTCCTCTAACTGTCAGCTGTGTGACTTTGGGCAAGTCACTGAACTTCTCTGGGCCTCAGTTACCTCATCTGTAAAATGGGGATGAAGACTGGGAGCCCCCTGTGGGACAACCTGATCACCTTGTAACCTCCCCAGCGCTTAGAACAGTGCTTTGCACATAGTAAGTGCTTAATAAATGCCATTATTATTTTATTTTTATTATTATTATGACAAAAGAGACAGAAGTTTCCCTTTCAGGGTGTAATTTTACATTGCGGCGGTGGAGAATAAAACACTAGATGGCAATGCCGCTCTGTCCTTACAGTTTCTTTCTCCTTCTTGAGTTTATCCTGCTTTTGGGCAGACATAATTGGCCCCTTATTTCCTTGCTGTTCAACGACGGATTAAACTCTCCTCCACTTTCCCCTCCGATGAAACTTGGTCCCCGTTAGGAGAAAGCAAAATCTTGAGAAGAATCCCAGGCTAGGTTAGAGAACAGACGGACCCACCGACGATTAGCAGCGGCTGTAGAGGACGGCCGCCAGCGTAAGAACAGTGCAATGCTCTGGTATAATGATGGTATTTGTTAATCAATCAATCAATCAGTCGTATTTACTGAGCGCTTACTGTGTGCAGAGCACCGTACTAAGCGCTTGGGAAGTCCAAGTTGGCAACCTATGGAGGCGGTCCCTACCCAACAGTGGGCTCACAGTCTAGAAGGGGGAGACAGAGAACAAAACCAAACATACTAACAAAATGAAATAAATAGAATAGACATGTACAAGCAAAATAAATAAATAAATAAATAAATGAGTAATAAATATGTACAAGTAAAATAAATAAAGCACTTAGTGTGGCTCAGTGGAAAGAGCCCGGGCTTTGGAGTCAGAGGTCGTGGGTTCAAATCCCGGCTCCGCCAATTGTAAGCTGTGTGACTTTGGGTAAGTCACTTCACTTCTCTGGGCCTCAGTTCCCTCATCTGTAAACTGGGGATTAAAACTGTGAGCCCCACGTGGGACAACCTGATCACTTTGTATCCTCCCCAGCGCTTAGAACAGTGCTTGCACATAGTAAGTGCTTAACAAACGCCATTATTATTATTATTAGAGAGAAGAAGTGTGGCTCAGTGGGAAGAGCACGGGGTTGGGAGTCAGAGGTCATGGGTGCTAATCCTGGCTCCCCCACATCTCTGCTGTGTGACCTTGGGCAAGTCACTTAACTTCTCTGAGCCTCAGTTCCCTCATCTGTAAAATGGGGATTAAGATTGCGAGCCCCCCGTGGGACAACCTGATCACCTTGTTTCCCCCCCCCCAGCGCTTAGAACAGTGCTTTGCACATAGTAAGCACTTAACAAATGCCATCATCATTATTATTACTATTAAACAGACAGGAAGTGGGCAAAGATTGCAGTGCCTGGCACGTAGTAAGCACTTAAACACCATAATGATCTACCAACTCTGTTGGATTATTTGATTATATTATGATATTTGGTACACGTCAAACACCATTATAAGCGCTGGGCAAGATACCAGTTGATCAGGTTGGACGCAGTCCATGACATGGACCTCACAGACTAAGGATTGTACTCTCCCAGGGGCTAAGTACAGTGATCCACACCCAGTAGGTGCTTACATGGGCCTGGGACTCAGAGGACCTGGGTTCTAATCCTGCCTTTGCCACTTGCCTTCTATGTGCCCTTGGGCAAGTCACCTCACTTCTCTGGGCTTCAGTCCTCACCTGTAAAATGTAAAACCTGTTCTCCCTCCTACTTACAATGCACAAGCCCCATGTAGGACCTGATTAATTAATTAATTCATTCATTCATTCAATCGTATTTATTGAGCGCTTACTGTGTGCAGAGCACTGTACTAAGCGCTTGGGAAGTACAAGTCAGCAACATATAGAGACGGTCCCTACCCAACAAAGGGCTCACAGTCTAGAAGGGGGAGACAGACAACAAAACAAAACAAAACATGTAGACAGATGATGTGATGACTTCAGCGCTCGCTCAGTAATGGCGATGATGGTATTTGTTAAGCGCTTACTATGTGTCAGGTGCTGTACTAAGTGCTGGGCACTGTACTAAGCGCTGGACAGGGCTGGATAGTCAGTGCTTAATACCACAATCATTATTATATTAAGATAATGTATAATATAATATTATAATAGTCAATAATAAATATGACTGATTGATTGAGAAGCAGCATGGCATAGTGGACAGAGCACCGGCCTGGGGGTCAGAAGGACTTGGGTTCTAATCCTGGCTCTGCCAATTGTCTGCGGTCTGCTTGGGTGAGTCACTTCACTTCTCTATCCTTCAGTTCCCTCATCTGTAAAATGGGGATTAAGACTGTGAGCCCTATGTGGGACAGGGACTGTGTCCAACCCGACTACCTTGTAACTCCCCCAGCGCTTAGTACAGTGCCTGGCACAAAGTAAGCACTTAACAAATACCATGGGAAAAAAAATGGGTCACAAGCTGCAAAGGGCAACCAGATCCTTTAATGAAAGGGCTATAGCAAATCCCATATATCCATGTTCTCCTGGAAAAATTGCTTGAAATCACATGGGCTAAAAGGATACATCTTTTTTATTGTATCGTATCTGTTGTATTGTACTCTCCCAAGTGCTTAGTAGGGTGCTCGGCAAATAGAAAGCACTCCGTAAATACCAATGACTGATTAATCTTTCTCTGGTTATTTTAAGCAGTGGATGGGTGGATCTGCCAGGGGAGATGGAGTCAGAGAGTGGGGCAATCACATTCTAGAAAAAAATACATTTCACAAAAATGAAGTTCCAACTCTGAAGAGAATGGAAATAAATGAGCTTCCCTGTCCAGCATATGTTCCATTACTATTTTCTTCAAGAATTAAAAAAGACAGCACCCACTGCTGCGAAGTAAAGCTCACCCTCCCCATTGCTTTCAAGGGCCGAAACCTGATTCAGAGTGAGGGAATGTTCTGAGCGGCAAACGAATCACGGAGGGTAGATCTAAAACAGCGGAGCAAATGTTTTCTGGGAGTGTGGGGCGTTGGAAGGTTCTACTGTGGACATAATGAATCCCAGTCAGAAAACAACACATCTTGAAATAATCCACTTGAAAGAGGGACACACAAACAAGGTACCCTCGTCCAACTTGACAGAGCTCTAACAAACAGGGTTCCCCCGCACACTCCGCTCTGGGGTTTATTAAGTGCTTTTTGTACGCAGAGCGCTGTTGGGAGGGGACAAAAGAAGACGGAATCGCCCCAATAGAAGGAAAACTTCTATAGAAGGGGTGTTCTGGGGGGGGGGAGTGGGTAGGGGGAGAGGAGATGCCCTAGCCCCCATGGGAGCAGGCTTGGGAGCGGCTGCTTCGTCTCCAGTCCTGCTGTCTGACTGTTGTCGCTGGTCGATCTGAAGCTGCACCCCTTTTCTCTCCCCCTCCCCTTCGCCTCGCCCCCTCATCTTCCTCAGAAGATAGCCATACCCCCTTCCCCTTTCCTTCTCCCCCTTCCCTCACGGATAGCCCACTCACTCACCATTGCCCCTACTTGCCCTCCCCTCCTCAGGAAAGCCCGCTCAGCACAGCGCAGGTGGGGACTGACAGGGTTTCCATTAGAAATTTGCTTCTTGTTTTTAAAACTATCAGCACCGCTGCTTCATCAATACCATCATTAGATCAGAGAAGCAGCACGGCTCAGTGGAAAGAGCACGGGCTCGGGAGTCAGAGGTCATGGGTTCAAACCCCGGCTCCGCCAATTGTCAGCTGTGTGACTTTGGGCAAGTCACTTCACTTCTCTGGGCCTCAATTTACCTCATCTGGAAAATGGGGATTAAGACTGGGAGCCCCCCGTGGGGCAACCTGATCACCTTGTAACCTCCCCAGAGCTTAGAACAGCGCTTCTAGACTGTGAGCCCGCTCTTCTAGACTGTGAGCCCACTGTTGGGTAGGGACCATCTCTATATGTTGCCAACTTGTACTTCCCAAGCGCTTAGTACAGTGCTCTGCACACAGTAAGCGCTCAATAAATACAATTGAATGAATGAATGACTGAATGAGTGCTTTGCACAAAGTAAGTGCTTAATAAATACCATTTTTATTATTATTATTATTATCAAATAGGAGAATTCTGTTCTCCTGTTCCAGTGTCCTCAAACCTGCTCCTCTAATTAGAGGTGCTATTTCTCCTAATCTGAAATACCCACACCCAGCTTTAAGAATGGCAGATTCATCCTGAAACTTATCACTGGGGATGGCTAGGGTAAAGTCAATAATAATAATAATAATAATAATAATAATAATGATGATGATGGTATTTGTTAAGTGCTTACTATGTGCCAAGCACTGTTTTAAGCGCTGGGGTAGATATAAGGTAATCAGGTTGCCCCACGTGGGGCTCACAGTCTTAATTCCCATTTTACAGATGAGGTAACAGAGAAGTGAAGTGGCTTGCCAAAGGTCACACAGCAGACAAGTGGCGGAGCTGGGATTAGAACCCGCGTCCTCTGACTCCAAAGCCTTTGCTCCTGCTACTAAGCCACCCTGCTGAAAACAGTTTAGGACTCGGAGCCAGGAAAACCGGGATCGAGTCCCGACTCCGCCACTCTCCGTCTGTGAGACCTTGGGCAAGTCACTTTGCTTCTCTACGCCTCAGAGTCCTCAGCTGTAAAATGGGGATAAAATACCAGTTCTCCCATTCTCTTAGACTGTGAGTCCTGTGTTGGATGGGGATGGTGTCTAATCTGATTATCTTGTAATAATAATAATAATTATGGTACTTATTAAGCACTTACTATGTGCCAAGCACTGTTCTAAGCGCTGGGGTAGATAATAATAATAGCAATAATAATGACAGTATTTGTTAAGACTCACTATGTGCCAAGCACCGTTCTAAGCGCTGGGGTAGATAATAATAATAACAATAATAATGATGGTATTTGTTAAGTACTTACTGTGTGCCAGGCACTGTACTAAGCGTTGGGGTGGATCCAAGCAAATTGAGTTGGACACAGTCCCTGTCCCACTTGGGGCTCGAAATCTTAATCCTCATTTGACAGACGAGGTAACTGAGGCCCAGAGAAGTGAGGTGACTTGCCCAAGGTCACCCAGCCGACAAGAGCCCGTGGTCTTCTGACTTCGAGGCCTGGGCTGTATCCAATACACCATGCTGCTTCTCTAAGTTAAGTGACTTGCCACAGCAATCAATCAATCAATCAATCGTATTTATTGAGCGCTTACTGTGTGCAGAGCACTGTACTAAGCGCTTGGGAAGTACAAGTTGGCAACATATAGAGACAGTCCCTACCCAACAGTGGGCTCACAGTCTAGAAGACAAGTGGCGTAGGCGGTTTTAGAACCCGGGACCTTTTCACTCCCAGACCTGGGCTCTATCCACTAAGCCACATTTCTTTACCCAGCACTAAGCGCGTGGCTTCCCATCGAGTAAGGACCTGACATGGTTTTGCATGCATTTCTGTGAAGGGACAATAATAATGACAATATTGTCCCTCACCTCTGCACGCTTCGGATCCAAAGAAATGCAGTGGCAGCCAATGCCACTCGTTGCAAACCTGAGCAAAATCTGATTAAATTGATTTAGAAATGACTTGGCTAAGCAAGAGATGGCGAATAATGGACACTCTCCTGTTACTGCCCATTAAATGAGGTGCACTTTTGTTTCCCACGGCAGTTCATCTCTACTCGCAACGTGAAGTAAATCCTCCGTGCTAAGCGATCGTCTCCTCCCAAGAGCCCTTGGATCGACCCAGCTAGCACAGAAGTTCCATTAACAATATCTTTCACCCTCCTTCCCAGATCCCCAGCCAAACACCCAGGCAAACACAAGATTAGGCAAATGAATTGATCTCGCAAATATTTGGATCGCTTGGGCCGGAAAGTAAATCGCAGGCGCGGATTCTCCGGAGAGCTCGCTAGGACGGAGCCAGTCGAAAAGCGTGTCTTTCTCTGGCTCGGCCCAAGTCTCTCCTAAAAATTTAATTAACCCCAGGCGCCAGCGAAATCGAACGGCCCAGGTCAGCAATTTCTTCCTCTGAAATAATATTTGCTTCCGGGAGTCCAAAACTGTCCGCAGAAGAATGCGGAGTTTCCTGTTTGCCAGCGCTCCCCGGTGAAATCGGACTTAATTAAAATGACCCAAGCGTGATTCTCTTTGCAGATGGGGCAGGAACCTGAGGGATCCGACAGGCGGTTTACTGTCTCCTCATCTGAGTGACTCAGCCTGTCTTTCTGCTTCGAGGCAACAAGGTTTTTGGATGGTGCACCTACCAAGTTGCGGGGCAAGGGAAACGAGAAATGGGCTCAGGAGAATTTGACAAGGACCTGACTTTAAAAAAGGGAAAGGGGGCTGCTCGTCTCAGGATCCTGCGGCCACGGAATCGGCCGTTTCAACTGCTCCATCTATCCAGCTGTCCCCCTTCAAACGAAGCTAACGACACATGCTTCATCTCCTGTTCTGGTGTCCTCAAACCTCCTCCTCTAATTAGAGGTGTTATTTCTCCTAATCTGATCTACCCAGCCTCGGGCTGGCGTTAGAGAGACGAACGGCTCAGAGCAGACAGGAGAAATCATCTGTCAAATGGGGAATTAAGGCCGGGAGTCCCATGTGGGACGTGGACCGCTTCCAACTTGATTAGCTCGTACAAGAAGCAGCGTGGCCCAGGGAGCCAGAGGACCTGGGTTCTAATCCCGGTTCTGCCACTTGCCTACTGTGTGGCCTTGGGCAAGTCACTTCACGTCTCTGGGCCTCAGTTACCTCATCTGTAAAATGGGGATTCAATCCTACTCCCTCAGACCGTGAGCCTCATGTGGGACAGGGACTACGTCCGACCTGATTACGCTGTATCTACCCCAGCCCTTTGTTCAGCGCCTGGCACATACTAAGCGCTGAACAAATATCATAAAAAAATGCCAACCTTCAGCTAGCCCTGCCCAGGCTAGTACCATCCAGTAAGTGGGCCGGGTCACACCAGACCGCGGGTACGTTTCCCCCTGGCATCTTGCCACTCACAGTGGTTATCATTTTTCCCCTCGCAGGAAGACAGCAAGCAAACTTACTCCCTTGCCTCACCAGGAAGGAGAGAAAATTCCTTTCCAGATCTTGCAGGGAACCAACGTATGTGCCTAGACCCCAGATGGGACGATCATTATTACCCTTGCCAACGGTAAACATTAGCAGCCAGAAATCGATCCGGCTTCAGTGTTGCACTAGCTGTTATTCTGAGTGGGGAAAGGAGTTTCTCTAGTTCATTCATTCAGTTGTATTTATTGAGCGCTTACTGTGTGCAGAGCACTGTACTCAGTCTACGCTGGCGTGTCTTTGCATACTTTTCCTCGAGTCCGGCTCCGGCTGTCATCCTTCTTTCTCTCCCCACTCGGTGTTCTGCCATCCTCTAGACTGTAAACACGTGGTGGGCAGGGAATGTGTCTGTTTATTGTTGTATTGTACTCTCCAAAGCTCTCAGCACAGAGCTCTGCCCCCAGTAAGCGCTCAGTAAATACGACTGAATGAATCCCAGATTCCAGCCCAGCCCCGTGGTTTGTGATCTGCCCAAGATTTCTCCCTTCAAGGCTTTCCGCAAGCTCCTTGTCTAGCTCATATGGATGTAGCTGAGCTGGTTTTCTTCTACCAAATGTGTTGGTGGAACTTCTCCCATCTTTTCTCCTAACTGAAGATTCACTCCCACTCAATCAATCAATTGTATTTATTGAGCGCTTACTGTGTGCAGAGCACTGTACTAAGCGCTTGAGAAGTACAAGTTGCCAATTGCTTGCTTGCGTGACCTTGGGAAATTCACTTCACTTCTTTGGGTCTCAGCTTCCTCAACTGTAAAATGGGGATACCTGTTCTCCCTCCTATTTGGACAGCGGGGACAAGGGGATGTCCTAATTAACTTGTACCTATCCCAGCGCTTAGAAGGGTGTTTGACGTAGAGTAAGCGCTGAACGAATACCATAGAAAAAAAAAAACCCCAGGGAAATGCAGGCTCACTACTGCTTCCCCACCCTTCTCCCACTCCTCCCTGCAATCTTGTCAAACACTTTTGATAATGCTGGTCTCCGGGTCCCCTTTATCTGCAATTTCAGCAGCAACTTTAAACGCCCACTGAAGGATCAAAGTTGGGCGACTTTCTCTTCCAGACACGGCTGGACCTGATCCCACAGGTCCAGGGTCAGGCCGTGTGTAGCAAAGCATTGTTCTTCTCCGCCTTTCAACCCTCCACATCCGTTGCACAAGGTGTCCGGCCTCAGCAATCTCACCCTTCTACCTTAGTTTGCCCAGACTGCCCGGGGAGTTTCACTGGCTACTTATTCCCCCCTTTTTTTCCCCTCAACCGTCGGGGGCTCCTGCTGCAGCTGATAACCGGGATGCTCTTCCCTCTCTTCTCCACAACAGAGGTCTTCGGGCATGAACTGCAATTTCATCACCCTAAAAGTTCAGGGCTGAAGACATAGCCTTTGTGCCCAATTCAAGTCCACCCTTGCCTGAATTCATGGGAGTCAGAAGGACTTGGGACCCCCCCCAGTAGTCCAGGCTACTGTCCTGGCTTTGTGAACCGCAGAACGGTTGAAATCAATCAATCAATGATATTTACTGAATGCTGACTGTGTACAGAGCACTGCCTGAACACTTGGGAGAGTACAATACAATAGGATAGACAATAATAATAATGATGATATTTGTTAAGCGCTGCTCACTATGTGCAAAGCACTGTTCCAAGCGCCGGGGACAAGATCCCTGCCCACAAGGAGCTTACAGACTAGAGGGGAAAATGCCTAGGCTGGGTTTATATCTTGCCGGTGCTTCAATCAAAGGTGATCATTCAGTGCTTACTCGGGTTTCTCCCTCCTGTTTAGACGGTGAGCCCCAAACCTGATTACCTTCTATCTACCCCGGCGCTTAGTACAGGGCTTGGCACATAGTAAACGCTTAACAGATACCACAATTATTATCAGAATACAATTATTATTGTTGTTAATTACTGCTAATAAGCACTTGGGAGTGTACCCGGTAAGCATGATCCCTACCCTCCAGAAGTACCATTTAACATTATTATTATTATATTTGTTAGACGCTTACTATGTGTCAAGCACTTGTTCTAAGCACTGCGGTAGATAGAAGCTAATCAGGTCAGATGCAGTCCCTGTCCCACAGTCTAAGAAGAAGGGAGAAGAGGTATTGCTTCCCCTTTTGCAGCCGAGGAAACCGAGGCACCGAAAAGTGAAGTGACTGGCCCGAGATCTCCCAGCCGGCAACTGCCAGAGTGGGGATTGGAACCCAGGTCCTCTGACTCCCAGCCAGATCCGTGCTCCGTCCACTAGGCCGTGCCGCTTCTCTACCTCTCTCCCTTCTGATGCTCCTCCGAGCTCTGCAGATAGATGAATGCCAGCTGCCGGGGACGGGGGCGGGGGTGTCTCCCAACCACTGGAGAGGCGGGGGAGACCTTCCCATCACTTCACTGTGCGCTGCCAATACCGAGAGAGCAAAATCTATTAGTGGGGCTAAATGGACTTAACTCTGCAGATCACATTAGGGACCTTAATCGGTTTAAAGGACCCTCGGCCAGGTCTAATCCGCATCTGTTTGTAGGCTCTGACTAGACTAGTCATGTGTCCTGGTTCCAACCTCTTCCTCTAGTCCATGAAAACAGCCGGGATCCAAAGCTCCCTGTTCGACCGTAAGGTCCCGCTTCGATGTCTACATGTTTTGTTGTCCGTCTCCCCCTTCTAGCCTGTGAGCCCGTTGTTGGGGAGGGACCGTCCCTACATGTTACCGACTTGTACTTCCCAAGCGCTTAGTACAGTGCTCTGGGCACAGTAAGCGCTCAATAAATACGATTGAATGAATGAATGAACTCTGTTATACTGTAATCTCCCAAATTATTATTATTATGGTATTTGTTAAGCACTTACTATGTGCCAGGCACTGTACCGAGCACTGGCATGGATACAAGTGAGCCCCACGTGGGACAACCTGATTACCTTTCTATCTTTCTTTCTCACCTTGTAACCTCCCCAGTGCTTAGAACAGTGCTAGGCACATAGTAAGCACTTAATAAATGCTATTATTATTAGTAGTAGTAGTAGTACAGTGCTCTGCACACAGTAAGCGCTCAATAAATACGATTGAATGAATGAATGATGTCACTGGGCACGGCTAGTGGGGCTACCCTGTTGGGAGGAGGAGGAAGACGGTTGCCCTGTTCACCGCAAACTGGTTTTTACAGACCCTCCCGGCCTCCGGCAAGCAGGGTTGAATTTCCAGGAGTGAGGTGCTGGGCGGAGGAACTCCGCTGGAAACACTCCTCAGAAATGCCTATTTCTAACAGAGCTCCCGAGCTACATCTGCGGTCGGCTCTGGCCAGCTTCAAGGTCCGGCAATCTGTTCCGCTCTTGCGAAATTAGGCACGGGCGAGCTGAAAACCTGGGGGCTTCCTTTATCCCAGGTCATTTTTACAAACCGGTGGGAAGCTAGGTTGTTCGCTTAAGGGTGAGTGGACACTACACTAAAGGACTTACAAAGTCCTTTTCCTCCAAACATTCTCCTTCAGTTGGAAAATGGGGGTTTGCATTCTACAATCCCCTGAAATTGAGTCTAAAGTTCTGGGGCTTTGATGCCAGAGTGGGGGAATGCAAGGGAGAGAAGGAAGCAAAGAATAATAGGGAGGGGGAAAGTTTCTGACACACTATTCATCATAGTAGTAGTAGTTGGAGGAGGAGGAGGAGCAGTAGCAGTAGTAGTATTCATTAAGCGTCAGCTCAGGGCAACACACTTTAAGAAGTACTGAGGAAAAAAGTACACATAAGAGAAATAGACAGGGTCCCTGGTCTTCCAGGGACTCACAAGCTAAGAAGAAGCAGGGGCAGGTTAGGGACGGACAGGAAAGGGAAGGTGAAAAAAAAAATACGCCAGAAAACCAGAAGAGCAACATAGAGAGCGGAGGACAAGAGGAAATACCATAAGGTGCACTTTGCCTCTCCTTCCTCCTGATCGGGAGATCTCAAAAGGGGGGGCAGGCTATTTCTAGGAAGTGACAAGGGAGGGAGGAAAATCTGGGTCAGAGCAGTTCCAAATGAGCGGGAGAAAAGGGAGAGGGAAAAGACTATGAGTCCCTTAGGGGCCAGGGGCCGTGTCCGCACCTCATCCCCATAGTTCTTTCCCAGCGCTTTGTACGTAGTGAGCACTAAATAATGACCATTTTAGTCCCCACAGCACTTATAATGTATCTGTTTATTGTTCGATCGGACTCTCCCCAGCGCTTTGCACACCGTAAGCGTTCAATAAATACGACTGAACAGGATAGAGATCTTTGTACTCTGTTGCTACCCCTGTCGGTAATTATTTTCATGCTTTCCCAGTAGACTGTAAATCTCCTGGAGGGGGAGAGATTGGGTCAGTTGACGCTATCGTCCTGCAGGACAGTGCCCAGAGTGAGGATTAGAGAAGCAGCATGGCTCAGCGGAAAGAGCCCGGGCTCGGGAGTCGGAGGTCACGGGTTCAAATCCCAGCTCCGCCACTTGTCAGCTGTGCGACTCTGGGCAAGTCACTTCACTTCTCTGTGCCTCAGTTACCTCATCCGGAAAACGGGGACTAAGACTGTGAGCCTCACACGGGACAACCTGATTACCTTGTATGTATCCCAGCGCTCAGAACAGTTTTTGGCACGTAGTAAGCGCTTAACAAATACCATCGTTTTTATTAAATGCCATCGTTATTGTTCAGTAAACACCCAGTCTGAAGGAGAAGCAGCATGGCTCAGCGGAAAGAGCACGGGCTTTGGAATCAGAGGTCATGGGTTCAAATTCCGGCTCCGTAAGCTGTCAGCTGTGTGACTTTGGGCAAGTCGCTTCACTTCTCTGTACCTCAGTTACCTCATCTGTCAAATGGGGATTAAAACTGTGAGTCCCCCGTGGGACAACCTGATCTCACCTTGTAACCTCCCCAGCGTTTAGAACAGTGCTTGGCACATAGTAAGCGCTTAACAAATACCATTATTATTATTATTATTGTTATTGATTGGACTAGGAGCGGGGAGTACTACTATTAGTACTGGTATTGGTGGGCAGAGTTTCTGATCCATCAAGGGGCAGAGGTGGCCCAAGGTCCAGGAGGGGAGTGGGGGTTGGGGGAGGGGAAGGGCAGGGGGACCCAACCTCAGGCCCCGGACAGGAAGGGCAGAGGAGGAGCAGCGTGGCCTTTCGCAGGCCTGGAAGTCAGAAGGACCTGGGTTCTAATCCCGCTTGGCCACGTGTGACCTTGGCCAAGTCACCTCACTTCTCTGCGCCTCAGTTCCCTCATAATAATGATGGCGTTTGTTAAGCGCTTACTCTGGGCAAAGCACTGTTCTAAGAGCTGGGGCGGGGGGATGCAAGGTGATCAGGTTGTCCCATTTTACAGATGAGGTAACTGAGGCTCAGAGAAGTGAGGTGACTCGCCCAAGGGCACACAGCAGACACGTGGCGGAGCCGGGATTCGAACCCACGACTGCTGATTCCAAAGCCCGGGCTCTTTCCACTGACTGCCTCTCTATCTGTAAAACGGGGATGAAGGCTGTGAGCCCCATGCGGGAGGGGGACCGGGTCCAACCTGACAAGCTCGGATCTACCCAGGTGCTTAGTACAGTGCCTGGCACAAGAGAAGCAGCGTGGCTCAGCGGAAAGAGCCCGGGCTTGGGAGTCAGAGGACGGGGGTTCCAATCCCGGCTCCGCCACTTGTCTGCTGGGTGACCTTGGGCAAACCACTTGACTTCTCCGGGCCTCAGCTACCTCATCTGGAAAAGGGGGGTGAAGACTGTGAGCCCCACGTGGGACATCCCGATGACCCTGTATCTACCCCAGTGCTTGGCACATAGTAAGCGCTTAACGAATATTATCGTAAAAAAAAACAAAAGGAAGCACTTAAATACCATAAAAAAAAAAGGAGCGGGCGACGGTCCCCTTTCCCTCCCGACTCCCACCCCGGGCGCGGAGGGCGAGGGCGGAGGGGACTCACCACCAGCGGGATAGAGCAGATGAGCACCACCACCGAGGTGGCGATGAGCAGGATGACCATCTGGATCTCGGCCCCGGCGATGCGGCGCAAGCTCCGGCGGCGACGGAGGTCGCTGAGCCGGGGGACGGCGGAGGACCCCGGGCCGGAGCCCAGGTGGGCGGTGGCCAGGGTGGCCGCCGAGGCCGGGTGCTGCTCGTGGTGGTGATGGTAGTGGTGATGGTCAGTGCCCAGGGAGGTGCGACGCACGAACTGCCGGTGCATGCGGATGAGAGCCACGCAGACCAGCACGTTGCAGAGCACGGTGACCAGGATGAGGAAGGAGCTGAAGCCGGCGTACATGTAGGAGAAGGCGGCGTGGGTGGTCACGTTGGTGCTCCAGTCGATGAAGCACCAGGTGTCCGGGAAGTGGCGCTTGGAGCTGCCCAGCCCCATGCTGGGCAGGGCGCAGAAGAGCACGTTGGAGACGTAGACGGCGAACAGCGTCAGGCCGGCCAGCTTCTTGTCCACGTAGTGGCTGTAGAAGTAGGCGTGGTTGATGGCCAAGTAGCGCTCTATGCTCATGGCGCAGATGATGCTCAGCCCGGACAGGCCGAAGAAGAGCAGGATGAAGGTGCTGTATTCGCACAGCCCCATCCCGCCCGGCCACTGGCCCTTCACGTAGGTGGCGATGGTCACGGGGCTGACCAGCGAGGTGCCCAGCAGGTCGGTGACCGCCAGCCCGCACACCAGGGTGTAGAAGGTGGTCTCCTTCTGCTCCTTGCGGGATTTGCACAGCACCACGATGGCCGTCAGGTTGCCCACCACGCCGAAGATGAACATCACCGCCGGGATGGTCAGCGAGTTATGTTCCGGGCCCGTGCTGTTGGTGGCGGACGGCGAGTCCATGGCGGGAAATCCCCGGAGGCCCGACGGCGCCTGGGAGAAGAGGAAGCCGGGGTGCGGAGGGGAAGAGACCATTATCAGCATCGTCACCATAGTACTGACACCTATCCGCTGGTATGGACACCCGTCTACTTCTTTTGTCACCTGTCTCCCCCTTCTAGCCTGCGAGCCTGTCGTCGGGTAGGGACCGTCCCTCTCTGGTGCCGATCTGTACTTCCCGAGCGCTTAGTACAGCGCTCTGCACGCAGTAAGCGCTCAATAAATACGACTGAATGAGTGAACGAATGAATCATCGTCATCAACATCATCGTTACATCAGCCATCCTATCCCCAACCTCTGGGGACTCCTTCCTCCGTGCCCAGCACGGAACCGTGCCCTGGAGACTGGCACGGAGCTATCAGTTCAGACACGGACCCCTATTTTACGTCTCCCGGCGTTTGATGTCCTATTGCGCTCTCCCAAGCGCTTAGTACAGTGCTTTGGACACAGTAAGCACTCAGTAAATACCGTTAATAATAATAACGCCTCTCTCTGGGCATCAGCCGGGGACATTTCGCACACCTGTTCTAGCTGGGAAGAATTTCATTCATTCATTCATCCATTCATTCAATCGTAGTGATTGAGCGCTTACCGTGTGCAGAGCACTGTACTGAGCGCTTGGAAAGTACAATACAGCAATAAAGAGAGCCCACAACGGGCTAGAGGAATCATTGGTATGGGCAACTTGTTACCCTTCTGGTGGCTAGTGTTTCTCGTCCATCCTCTGATGGGGAGGGTGGTTAAGTCCTCTGCTCCCTGCCACCGGAGCCAGGCTTCAAGAAATTGGCTGCGATTTGACGCCTGGCTATTGTTGGAGCGGCAGAGGGTGCCTAATACGCCTCATGCAGAGGTCCTTGGGGGGGCTTCCAACTCAAAGTCTCCCGAAAAAGCTTGGCTCAGTGGAAAGAGCCCTGGCTTGGGAGTCAGAGGTCGTGGGTTCTAATCCCGACACTGCCACTGGCCTGCTGGGTGACCTCGGGCGAAAGCCACTTCGCTTCTCTGGGCCTCAGTCATCTCATCTGTCAAATGGGGATTAACGACCCTGAGCCCCCCGTGGGACAGCTTGATTGCCTTGCGTTTCCCCAGTATTTAGAAAGGGCTTGGCACATAGGAAGGGCTTAACAAATACCCTAATTAGTCATTATTATTATCATCTCCCCCAGCGTTTAGAGCAGGGCTTGGCCCATAGTAGGCGCTTAACAAATGCCCTAATTATTAGTATTATCAACCCCGGCGCTTAGACCGGAGCTTGGCACATAGTAAGGACTTAAATACCCTCATTATTCATCATTATTATCACCCACCCCCGCTCTTAGAACGGAGCTTGGCACATAGTGAGCGCTTAAGAAATTCATTCATTCATTCAATCGTATTTATTGAGCGCTGACTGTGTGTAGG
This sequence comes from Tachyglossus aculeatus, assembly GCF_015852505.1. NCBI lineage: Eukaryota > Metazoa > Chordata > Mammalia > Monotremata > Tachyglossidae > Tachyglossus > Tachyglossus aculeatus. The sequence continues at coordinate 59,266,738 of NC_052068.1, read as the reverse complement.
GCACTGGACTAAGCGCTTGGGAAGTACAATTCGGCAACACATAGAGACGGTCCCTACCCAACAACGGGCTCACAGGCTAGAAAGGGGAGACGGACAGCAACACAAAACATGTAGACAGGCACCAAGAGCATCAAAGAAATACCTTAATTATTCATTATTATTATTATTATCAACCTCAGCGTTTAGAACAGGACTTGGCACATAGTGAGAGCTTAAGAAACACCCTCGTTACTATTATTATCTACCCCACCGCTTAGAAGAAGGCTTGGCTCCCAGTGAGCGCTTAAGAAATAGCCTCATTATTCATCACTAATAATGGCATTTATTAAGTGCTTACTACGTGCAAAGCACCGTTCTATTATTGTCTACCCCAGAGCTCAGAAGAAGGCTTGGCACAAAGTAAGCGTTTAACAAATACCATAATAATAATAATAATAATTATTATTATCTACCCAGCGCTTAGAATAAAGTTTAGCACATAGCAAGCGGTTAAGACACTTATTATTCATTATTATTGTTATCATCTACCCCAGCGCTTAGAAGAAGACTTGGCACATAGTAAGCGTTTAACAAATACCATAATAATAATAATAATAATAATAATAATAATAATTATTATTATTATTATTATTATTTTCTACCCCAGCGCTTAGAATAAAGCTCAGCCCAGAGTAAGAGGTTAAGAAATACTCTCATTATTCATCATCACTGCTATCGACCCCAGCGCTTAGAAAAAGGCTTGGCACATAGTAAGCGTTTAACAAATATCATCATAATTATTATCATTATTATTATTTTCTACCCCGGCGCTTAGAATAAAGCTCAGCCCAGAGTAAGCGGTTAAGAAATACTCTCATTATTCATTATCACTGCTATCGACCCCAGCGCTTAGAAGAAGGCTTGGCACATAGTAAGCGTTTAACAAATACCATAATAATAATAATAATAATAATAATTTTCTACCCCAGCGCTTAGAATAAAGCTCAGCACAGAGTAAGCGGTTAAGAAATACTCTCATTATTCATTATCACTGCTATCGACCCCAGCGCTTAGAAGAAGGCTTGGCACATAGTAAGCGTTTAACAAATACCATAATAATAGTAATTATTATTATTATTTTCTACCCCAGCGCTTAGAATAAAGCTCAGCACAGAGTAAGCGGTTAAGAAATACTCCTCTCATGATTCATTATCACTGTTATCGACCCCAGCGCTTAGAAGAAGGCTTGGCACAGAGTAAGCGCTTAGGAAAACCCGTCATTATTCGTTCTCATTGCTACCTCCCCCAGCGCTTAGAACAGGGCTTGGCCCAGAGTAAGCGCTTAACCGATACCATCATCATGTTGCCGATCTGTACTTTCCCAGGCGCTTAGTCCAGTGCTCTGCACACAGTCAGCGCTCAAGCTATACGGTTGAATGAATGAATGAATGAATGAATGGATGATGCTCACTGCTGGGTAGGGACCATCTCTATATGTTGCCAACTTGTACTTCCCAAGCGCTTAGGACAGTGCTCTGCACACAGTAAGCGCTCAATAAATACGATTGATTGATATTGATTGATGATGAGGTGCCCCAGCGCTTAGAACAGCGCTTGGCCCCTAATAAGCGCTTAACCAATACCATCATCTTGCCGATCTGTACTTTCCCAAGCGCTTAGTCCAGTGCTCTGCGCACAGTCAGCGCTCAAGCAATACGGTCGAATGAATGAATGGATGAATGGATGGATGGATGGATGGATGATGATGATGAGGTGCCCCAGCGCTTAGAACAGGGCTTGGCCCCGAGTAAGCGCTTAAGCAATACGGTTGAATGAACGAATGAATGAATGAATGGATGAATGGATGGATGATGATGATGATGAGGTGCCCCAGCGCTTAGAACAGGGCTTGGCCCCGAGTAAGCGCTTAAGTAATACCGTCATTCTGAGGATGAGGTGCCCCAGCGCTTAGAACAGGGCTTGGCCCCGAGGGGTAAGCGGCTAAGCGGTGCCAGGAGGAGGAGGAGGAGGAGAAGGAGGAGGAGGAGGAGGAGGAGGAGGAGGAGGAGGAGGACGATGTAGCGCAGCGTTTAGCAGCGGGGCGGGGCGGGCGGTAAGGCTGCCGAGGGCGCTGGGGGGCACAGCGGGCACGGGGCGGGGGGCAGCGGGCAGAGGGCACTGGAGGGCACAGCGGGCGGTGGGAGAGGGCAGAGAGCGGTGGGGGGCACGGCGGGCGGGGGGACAGGGCAGAGAGCGGGGGGCAGAGGGCGGTGGGGGGCACGGTGGGCGCTGGGGGGCACGGTGGGCGATGGGCAGAGGGCGGAGGGCGCTGGGGGGCAGAGCGGCCGGTGGGAGAGGGCAGCGGGCAGAGGGCGGTAAGGCGGTGGGGGGCACAGCGGGCAGAGGGCGGTAGGCGGTGGGGGGCACGGCGGGCAGAGGCCGGTGGCACAGGGCGGTGGGGGGCGCGGCGGGCAGAGGATGGCGGGGGGGGGGGGGCACAGCGGGCGGGGGGCAGGGGGCAGAGGCCGGCGGGCAGGGGCAGGTGGGGGGCGCGGCGGGCGGGGGGCAGTGGGCAGAGGGCGGCGGGCAGAGGGCGGTGGGGGCGTTGGGGGGCACGGCGGGCCGGGGGCAGAGCAGAGCAGAGGGCAGAGGGCGCTGGGCAGGGGCAGGTGGGGGGCACGGCGGGCGGGGGCGGGGGCAGGGGCCACAGGGCGGTGGGCAGAGGATGGTGGGGGGGGGCACAGCGGGCGGTGGGCAGTGGGCAGAGGGAGGCGGGCAGAGGCCGGTGGGGGGCCCCGGCCGTCGGTCTGTCCCGGTCCGGGGGTCTCTCTCTGTCTCTCTCTCTCTCTGTCTCTCTGTCTCTCTCTCTTTCTCTCTGTCCTCTCTCTCTGTCTCTCTCTGTCTCCTCTCACCTGTGCCGGCGGAGGTCGGGGGGGAGGGAACCGGGCCGTCCGCTCCCGCCCCCCGCTCCCGCTCCCGCCCCAGGGTCCGAGCCCTCCTGCTCCCGCTCCTGCTCCCGCTGCTCCTTCTTCTCCTTGTCCCGCCGGTCCCGCTGCTCCCGCTCTCGCCCTGTCCCGGCGATGGACGGACGGACGGACGGACGGCCGGACGGACGGCGCCCCAACAACTACCGCCGGCCCGGCCCCCGCGCCGCTGGACCACACTTTCCCCCAGCACCGCACCGAGGACACGCCCCCGGGGACACGCCCCTCGCCTCCCATTGGCTCCCGCTCGGGCCGCTCCCCCCAAGGGGGCGGGGCCAACGGGGAAGTCACGCCCCGGACACGCCCCTCGCCTCCCATTGGTTCCCGCTCGGGCTGCCCTCCCTAAGGGGAGGAGCCAACGGGGAAGCCACGCCCCACCGGACACGCCCCTCGCTTCCCATTGGCTCCCGCTCGGGCTGCTCTCCCAAAGGGGGCGGAGCTAACGGGGAAGTCACGCCCCCAGGGACACTCCTCTCGCTTTCCATTGGCTTCCACTCGGGCTGCTCTCCCGGGGCCGGGAAGAAGGGGGCGGGGCTAACGGGGAGTCGCGCCCCTAGGACACGCCCCTCGCTTTCCATTGGCTCCCGTCCGGGGGCCGCGGGGAAGAAGGCGGAGCTAACGGGGAAGCCACGCCCCCAGGACACGCCCCCGCCTCCCACTGGCTCCCGCTCGGGTTTGAGGCGGAGCTAACGGGGAAGCCACGCCCCTAGGACACGCCCCTCGCTCCCCATTGGCCCCCGCTCGGGCTGCTCTCCCAAAGGGGGCGGAGCTAACGGGGAAGCCACGCCCCTCGCCTCTCATTGGCTCCCACTCGGGCAGCTCTCCCAGGGTCGGGAAGAAGGGGGCGGAGCTAACGGGGAAGCCACGCCCCCCAGCACACGCCCCCCGCCTCCCCATTGGCTCCCGCTCGGGTTTGGGGGCGGAGCTAACGGGGAAGCCACGCCCCCAGGACCGCCCCCCGCCTCCCATTGGCTCCCAGTCGGGTTTCAACCGGCCCCGGGATTAGGCGCTCACTACGGTAAGTGCTCACTAAACCTGGCCACGTGTTTGGTTTTGTCGTCCGTCTCCTCCTTCTAATAATAATAATAATAATAATAATAATAATAATAATAATAATAATAACAATAATATTAATAATGGTATTAGACGCTTATTATGTGCCAAGCACCGTTCTAAGCGCTGGCGGGGATACCAGGTGATCAAACTTGTCCCACGGGGGGGCTCACAGTCTTTGTCATTCATTCAATCGCATTTATTGAGCGCTTACTGTGTGCAGAGCACTGTACTAAGCGCTTGGGAAGCACAAGTTGGCAACATAGAGAGACAGTCCCTACCCAACAGTGGGCTCAACAGTCTAAAAGAGGGAGACAGACAACAAAACACTTACGAAAGCGCTCAGTAAATAGGACCATTAGACGGATTTATGAAAGCGTTCAGTAAATAGGCTGATCTTAGGGATCTACGAGACCGCCCAGTAAATGGGCTGATTTTAAAAAGTTACGAAAGTGCTCAGTCATTACGGTTTTAGGGATTTACGAGCGCTCAGTAAATAGGACCATTCGACAGATTTCCGAAAGCGGTCAGTAAACAGGAGGATCGTACGGATTTGGGAGCGCTCAGTAAATAGCTGACTTTACAGATTTACGAAAGCTCTCAGGAAATAGGCTGATTTTAAGGAGTTCGGTCATGACGATTTCTTAGCGCTTACAACAATGCTCAGCACCTAGTAAGCATTTAACAGATACCACCGTTGACAGATTCCCGAAATCTCCCTTTAATCTCCCTTTACCTGTATATATGTATATATGTTTGTACATATTTATTACTCTATTTATTTATTTATTTTACTTGTACATACCTATTCTATTCATTTTATTTTGTTAGTATGTTTGGTTTTGTTCTCTGTCTCCCCCTTTTAGACTGTGAGCCCACTGTTGGGTAGGGACTGTCTCTAGATGTTGCCAATTTGTACCTCCCAAGCGCTTAGTACAGTGCTCTGCACACAGTAAGCGCTCAATAAATACGATTGATGATGATGATGATGATGAAAACGCTCAGTCAATAGGAGGATCTGACGGATTTACGAGCACTCAGTAAATCATCATCATCAATCGTATTTATTGAGCGCTTACTGTGTGCAGAGCACTGTACTAAGCGCTTGGGAAGTACAAGTTGGCAACATATAGAGACAGTCCCTTTTGCACATGAGGGAACTGAGGCACAGAGAATAATAACAATAATATTAATGGCATTTTTACTCTATTTATTTTACTTGTACATATCTATTCTATTTATTTTATTTTGTTAGTATGTTTGGTTTTGTTCTCTGTCTTCCCCTTTTAGACTGCGAGCCCACTGTTGGGTAGGGACTGTCTCTATATGTTGCCAACGTGTACTTCCCAAGCGCTTAGTGCAGTGCTCTGCACACAGTAAGCGCTCAATAAATACGATTGATTGGTTGATTGATTTTAAGCGCTTACTATGTGCAAAGCACTGTTCTAAGCGCTGGGGAGGTTACAAGGTGATCAGGTTGTGCCACGGGGGGCTCACAGATTTAATCTCCCTTTACAGATGAGGTAACTGAGGCCCAGAGAAGTGAAGTGACTTGCCCAAAGTCACACAGCTGACAATTGGCGGAGCTGGGATTTGAACCCATGACCTCCGGCTCCAAAGCCCGTGCTCTTTCCACTGAGCCACGCTGCTTCTCAAGTGGATTCGAACCCATGACCTCTGACTCCCAAGCCCGGGCTCTTTCCACTGAGCCACGCTGCAAATCCAATTACAAGACTGTGAGTACGTTGTTGGGTCTGGACCGCCTCTATCTGGTGCCGACTTGTACTTCCCAAGCGCATAGTACAGTGCTCTGCACACAGTCAGCGCTCAATAAATACAATTGAATGAATGAATAAATAAATAATAATGGCATTTATTAATCGCTTACTATGTGCAAAGCACTGTTCTAAGCACTGGGGAGTTTACAAGGTGATTAGGTTGTCCCACGTGGGGCTCACAGTCTTCATCCCCATTTTACAGATGAGGTAACTGAGGCACAGAGAAGTTAAGTGACTTGCCCAAAGTCACACAGCTGACAGTAGAACAATAGAACGGACACATTCCCTGCCCACAACGAGCTTGCTGTCTAGAAGGGGGGGCAGACATTAATATGAATAAAGAAAATTACAGATGTGTATGTAAGTGCTGTGGGACACACGTAGTTTAGTGCTCTGCACAGAGAAGACATCCTATATTGTTCACTGTAATAATAATAATAATAATAACAATGGTATTTGTTAAGTTCATTCATTCATTCATTCATTCATTCATTCAATCGTATTTATTGAGTGCTTACTGTGTGCAGAGCACTGTACTAAGCGCTTGGGAAGTACAAGTTGGCAACATAGAGAGACGGTCCCTACCCAACAGTGGGCTCACAGTCTAGAAGTGTTTACTATGTGCGAAGCACTGTTCATTCATTCATTCAATCATATTTATTGAGTGCTTACTGTGTGCAGAGCATTGTACTAAGCGCTTGGGAGAGTACAAGTCGGCAACTATGGAGATGGTCCCTACCCAAGGTGATCAGGTTGTTCCACGTGGGGTTCACAGTCTTCATCCCCATTTTACAGATGAGGTAACTGAGGCACAGAGAAGTGAAGTGACTCGCCCAAGGGCACCCAGACGACGAGTGGCGGAGCCGGGATTAGAACCCACGACATCTGACTTCCAAGCCCGGGTTCTTTCCGCTAAGCCACGCCACTTCTCCAATACCGTACACCATAGAGAAGCAGCGTGGCTCAGTGGGAAAGAGCCCGGGCTTTGGAGTCAGAGGTCATGGGTTCAAATCCCGGCCCCGCCACTTGTCAGCTGTGTGACTTTGGGCAAGTCACTTCACTTCTCTGGGCCTCAGTTCCCTCGTCTGTAAAATGGGGATGAAGACTGGGAGCCCCATGTGGGACAACCTCATCACTTTGCATCCGAACAGTGCTTTGCACAAAGTAAGCGCTTAATAAATGTCATCATCGTAGGCATTCAACAAATACTTTTCATTATGATGACAGTGGTACACTGTTGCACACTCTCCCACCGTGAAGGGCCCTGGGAAAGGAAATGCTCTGAGCACCGAAGCCGCGTGGCCCAGTGGATAGAGCACGGGCCTGGAGGCCAGAAGGAGCTGGGTTCTAATCCTGCATCCACCCCTTGTCTGCTGAGGGATTTGGGGCAAGTCACTTCACTTCTGTGGGCCTCAGTCACCTCATCTGGAAAATGGGGGGTTAAGACTGTGAGCCCCACGTGGGGGTTGAGTTCAACCTGATTAGCACGGATCTACCCCAGGGCTTAGAACGGTGCTTGACGCGTACTAAGCGCTCAACAAATACCATAAAAAGAAGAGAAAAAGAAAAAAAAAGGAAAGACATGGGTTCTAGTCCCGGCTCCACTCCTTGTCCACTGTGGGATTTGGGGCAAGTCACTTGGGCTTCTCTGTTGCCTCAGTTACCTCATCTGTAAAATGGGGATTAAGACTGTGAGTCCCATGTAGTCTTGTACACTGTGAGCCTGTTGTTGGGTAGGGATTGTCTCCATCTGTTGCCTAATTGTACTTCCCAAGCGCTTAGTACAGTGCTCTGCACTTAGTAAGCGCTCAATAAATGCGATTGAATGAATGTAGTGCTTGGCACATAGTAAGTGCTTAACATACACCATTATTATTATTATTATTATTATTAATGTAGGCCATGGACTGGATTCAAACCTGATTAGCTTGCCCGTTGTTGGGTAGGGACCGTCTCTATATGTTGCCGACTTGTACTTCCCAAGTGCTTAGTACAGTGCTCTGCACACAGTAAGCGCTCAATAAATACGATTGAATGAATGAATTAGCTTGAATGTACCTCAGTGCCCAGTACAAGCTTAACAGACACTTTTCATTCATTCATTCATTCATTCATTCATTCATTCAGTCGTATTTATTAAGTGCTGACTGTGTGTAGAGTGCCGTACTAAGCGCTTGGGAAGTACAAGTTGGCAACATAGAGAGACGGTCCCTACCCAACAGTGGGCTCACAGTCTAGAGGTGGGAGACAGACAACAAAACAAAACAAATTAACAAAATAAAATAAATATAGAATAAATATGTACAAATAAAATAAATAAATAAATAGAGTAATAAAAAAAGAGTAAGGGATTATGTGCTGGGGGGTAGGATAGGTCCCTTTTGCCCTGCTGTTCATAGGAGCCGTCCTCCTCCTCTTCTTCTTCCTCCTCTATTGGATGCAGGGAGAGAGTAGGGTTTAATCCTGACTTTACAGATGCGGTAATTGAGGCCCAGAAAAGTGAAGTGGTTTGACCGGGGTCATGCAGACGAGTGGCAGGGCCGGAATTAGAACCCAGGTCCTCAGACTCCCGGGCCTGTGTGCTTTTTCCGCTAGGCCACGTTGCTTCCTTATGGTGAAGAATGGATTCCTTAAGAGCCCCAGCTTTCCCTCTAGTAATCCAGCATAGTACTTCCCAAGCGCTTAGTACAGTGCTCTGCACGCAGTAAGCGCTCAATAAATACGATTGATTGATTGATTGATCTATGACTTTATCCAACCCTCTCTTGAATGTGCTGATGTTTCGCTTGCCCGGTTTTACGAGACAACGGATTCCATACGCTTATCGCTGACTGTGGGCAGGGAACGCGTCTACTCTCCCGAGCGCTTAGTACGTTCCCTTGCGCACAAAGGCCTGGGTGGAATGGGGAGGGGAACAAGAATGTCGTGGGTGGGAAATGGGAGAGGGGGAGAAGGAAGGGAGAGCCAATATTCAGCAGCCCTGTACGAGAGCCCCCTTAATCGGTTGGTTGCATTCTTACCTCCCTCCGCACCACGACTATTCAGGGCCACACCTGTAGCAGGAACGTCCCACATTCATTCATTAAATCGTATTTATTGAGCGCTTACCGTGTGCAGAGCACTGTACTAAGCGCTTGAGAAGTACAAGTTGGCAAGATAGAGACGGTCCCTACCCAGCAGTGGGCTCACAGTCTAGAAGGGAGAGACAGAGAACAAAACCAAACATATTAACAAAATAAAATAAATAGAATAGATATGTACAAGTAAAATAAATAAATAAATAGAGTAATAAATACATACAAACATATATACATATATGCAGGTGCTGCGGGGAGGGGAAGGAGGTAAGGCGGGGGGGATGGAGAGGGAGAAGAGGGGGAGAGGAAGGAGGGGGCTCAGTCTGGGAAGGCCTCCTGGAGGAGGTGAGCTCTCAGCAGGGCCTTGAAGGGAGGAAGAGAGCTAGCTTGGCGGATGGGCAGAGGGAGGGCATTCCAGGCCAGGGGGAGGACGTGGGCCGGGGGTCGACGGCGGGACGGGCGAGAACGAGGCACGGTGAGGAGATTGGCGGCAGGTATTCATTCATTCATTCAATCGTATTTGTTGAGCACTTAACGGTGTGCAAAGCACTGTACTAAGTGCTTGGGAGAGGTGGTCAGGAAAATCTGGTGCCTTCTTACTAGAGACCCCTATGAGAGCTGTCACCCGAAACCAAGCCAAAGATCGATAATCGGGACTGGTCTCCGGGGCCACATATGCCCACCCGCTTGTCTCACTGCCTCAGGAGAGTGAAAATTGATCGTGAACTGACCTTTGTAGTGTGGGCTTTGACTTCGCTGTCATTGAACGGGATCCGAAGGCCTGCACTTAGACAGCTCCTTCGGGACAAATCACTCGATAAACTCACGCTCTTTCCTGTTTAATTGTTTTTGGGCTGGGCCTTGACTTCTGGAGTTGCTTAAGGATTTGTTTGGATTTCAATCAGCAAATAACTTTTTATAAGAATTTCGCTGGCATTTTTGAGGTCAAATCACTCCATCCGGCTGAAGGTATTCCAGTAAAATTCTTTTCGGGACTATATACAAAGAGGCATAGAAATTCCGCCTACACGGCTACAAAGGGAATGTAAGAACAGAGAAGCATCACTACCGGATTGGACCGGAGGCTTATCAAGCTCATCACTCTCTTGTCTCCAGCAACAGCAACAGACTACTTTTTTTTTTTAAATGGTAGTTAAGCGCCTACTGTGTGCCAGACACTGTATTAAGCAGTGGGGTAGATGTGAGAGAGTCAGGATGGATACAGAATCTAGCAACGGCACTTTAGTACTCCTTTTCGGAGGGGGAGGAAACGGTACTTGTTAAGCGCTTATTATGTGCCAGGTGTGGTATTCAGCACTGGGGTAGATACAGGATGGATTCTCTATTCATTCATTCATTCATTCATTCATTCAATCGTATTGGCCTTCCCAGACTGAGTCCCTTCCTTCCTCTCCCCCTCGTCCCCCTCTCCATCCCCCCATCTTACCTCCTTCCCTTCCCCACAGCACCTGTATATATGTTTGTACATATTTATTACTCTATTTATTTATTTATTTATTTTACTTGTACATATCTATTCTATTTATTTTATTTTGTTAGTATGTTTGGTTTTGTTCTCTGTCTCCCCCTTTTAGACTGTGAGCCCACTGTTGGGTAGGGACTGTCTCTATATGTTGCCAATTTGTACTTCCCAAGCGCTTAGTACAGTGCTCTGCACATAGTAAGCGCTCAATAAATACGATTGATTGATTGATTGATTATTGAGCGCTTACTGTGTGCAGAGCACTGTACTAAGCGCTTGGGAAGTACAAGTTGGTCTCTACAAACTGTGACCCACAGGGGACTCACAGACTGAGAAGGAGAGAGTAGGATTTAATCCTGACTTTACAGACGAAGTAATCGAGGCCCAGAGAAGTGAAGTGACTTGTCCAGGGTCATACTGCAGACGAGCGGCAGATCCAGGATTAGAACCCGGGTCCTCAGAGTCCCAGACCTGTGCGCTCTTTCCACTAGACCACGCTGCTTCCTGATGGTGAAGGGTGGACTTTCCAACAGCCCTAGCTTTCCCTCTCGTCACCCGGTATAGACCTCTCATCTACGACTTTATCCAACCCTCTCTTGAAACTGCCATGTTCTTTTTTTGGTCTTACGTCGTCGAGTCGTCCACGACACCACGGACACCTCTCTCCAAGAACGCCCCACCTCCATCTGCAATCGTTCCGGTAGTGGATCCAGAGAGTTTTCTTCGTAAAAATACAGAAGTTGTTTACCATCGCCTCCTTCCACGCAGTCAACCTGAGTCTCCGCCCTAGACTCCCTTCCACGCTGCTGTTGCCCGGCACGGGTGAGTTTTGACTTGCAAACGATGGCCTTCCATTCGTGAGCCACTGGCCAAACTAGGAATGCAATGGACAGGCCTCTGCCGGACTCTCCCTCCCGTAGCCAAGACTGGTAGAGGACTGGAAACTCTCCAGGTGTGACCCTGAGAGGGGGTGATTTGTTCTGCCTGCACAATTTTAAGGGACAACAAATTCCACGCACTGATCGCTGACTGCGGGCAGGGATCGTGTCTACCAACCCTGTTACATTGTATTCATTCAATCGTATTTATTGAATGTCCCTGTCTCGCCTGTCCCGCCATCGACCCCCGGCCCACGTCATCCCCCTCGTCCCCCTCTCCATCCCCCCCATCTTACCTCCTTCCCTTCCCCACAGCACCTGTATATATGTATATATGTTTATACATATTTATTACTCTATTTATTTATTTATTTATTTTACTTGTACATATCTATCCTATTTATTTCATTTTGTTAGTATGTTTGGTTTTGTTCTCTGTCTCCCCCTTTTAGACTGTGAGCCCACTGTTGGGTAGGGACTGTCTCTATATGTTGCCAATTTGTACTTCCCAAACGCTTAGTACAGTGCTCTGCACATAGTAAGCGCTCAATAAATACGATTGATGATGATGATGATCCCCCGGGCCTGGAATGCCCTCCCTCTGCCCATCCGCCAAGCTAGCTCTCTTCCTCCCTTCAAGGCCCTACTGAGAGCTCACCTCCTCCAGGAGGCCTTCCCAGACCGAGCCCCTTCCTTCCTCTCCCCCTCGTCCCCCTCGCCATCCCCCCATCTTACCTCCTTCCCTTCCCCACAGCACCTGCATATATGTATATATGTTTGAACATATTTGTTACTCTATTTATTTATTTATTTATTTTACTTGTACATATCTATTCTATTTATTTTATTTTGTTAGTATGTTTGGTTTTGTTCTCTGTCTCCCCCTTCTAGACTGTGAGCCCACTGTTGGGTAGGGACTGTCTCCATATGTTGTCAACTTGTACTTCCCAAGCGCTTAGTACAGTGCTCTGCACACAGTAAGCGCTCAATGAATACGATTGATGATGATGAAGATATTGAGCGCTTACTGTGTGCAGAGCACTGTTCTAAGTGCTGTACTCTCTCAAGTGCTTAGTACAGTGCCTTGCGCACAAAGCGAGCGCTCAACAAATATGATTGATTGATTGATTGATTGATTGATTGAAATATTTCCTTTAGTTTGTTTTGAGCCTTCTACCCTTAGGCTTTCAAAAGGTGTGTCCCCCCTGCCCATCCCCTTTTGCTGGTAGGGGGGAGATTTGATAAACAACAATTTTGTGCTTACCCTTCTCACACCCTATATGATGTGGTGAAGCCACAGATAAGCAGCGTGGCTCAGTGGAAAAGAGCGCAGGCTTTGGATTCAGAGGTCATGGGTTCAAATCCCGGCTCCGCCAACTGTCAGCTGTGTGACTGTGGGCAAGTCACTTCCCTTCTCTGGGCCTCAGTTCCCTCATCTGTAAAATGGGGATTAAGACTGTGAGCCCCCCACGTGGGACAACCTGATCACCTTGTAACCTCCCCACCAGTTAGAACAGTGCTTTGCACATAGTAAGCGCTAAATAGATGCCATCATTATTATTATTACGTGCTCAGCCTATTACTTTCAATAATAAGGTCATGGGTTTGAATCCCGGCTCCACCAATTGTCAGTTCTGTGACCTTGGGCAAGCCACTTAACTTCTCTGTGACTCAGTTACCTCATCTGTAAAATGGGGATTAAGACTGTGAGCCCGAAGTGGGACAACCTGATCACCTTGTATCCCCCCCAGTGCTTAGAACAGTGCTTTGCACATAGCAAGCGCTTAGCAAATACCACCATTATTCAGCACTTAGAACAGTGCTTTGCACATAGTAAGCGCTTAATAAATGCTATTAAAAAAAAACAAAAAACTGTGAGCCCCACGTGGGACAACCTGATTACCTTGTAATCTGTCTAACTGTCTCCATGTTTTGTTTTGTTGTCTGTCTCCCCGTTCTAGACTGTGAGCCCATTGTTGGGTAGGGACCGTCTCAATATGTTGCCGACTTGTACTTCCCAAGGGCTTAGTACAGTGCTCTGCCCACAGTAAGTGCTCAATAAAGACGATTGAATGAATGAATAATTACCCCAGCGCTTAGAACAGTGCTTGGCACATAGTAAATGCTTAACAAATACCCTGATTGTTATTATTAGTAGTAATAGTTATTTGTCAAGCTCATATTATATGCCGATCTCTGGGGGAAGCAGAGTGGCAAAGTAGAAAGAGCCAGGGCTTGGAAGTCAGAGGACCTGGGTTCAAACTCCAGGTCCGCTGCTTATCTTCTGTGTGACCTTGAGCGAGTCACTTCACTTCTCTGGGCCTCATTTACCTCATTTATAAAATGGGGATTAAGGCAGTATTAAGACTGTGAACCTCCAGTGGCTGCCCATCCACCTCCGCATCTCACAGAAACGCCTCACCATCGGCTTTAAAGCCCTCAATCCCCTTGCCCCTTAGTACAGTGCCCTGCACACAGTAAACACTCAATAAATATGATCGCTCGATTGAATGATTGATGGTGATGATGACAGTAAGCGCTTACAAAACCTCATTCACTGATGGGTTGATCTCTTTCCTGAGTCCTGACTCTTAGCTCTGAGCCCATTATCATGTTGTTGTAATTTGGAATGAGTAGTGATTGATTCTTCTCTCTCAGGAATGTGTCTGTTTATTGCTAGATTCAATCGTTCATTCGATCATATTTACTGAGCGCTTACCGTGTGCGAAGCAGTTAAAGTTTTAATCTTTAATTCCATTTTTGTGAATAGATGTTGGCAGTCAAAGTCTTAATCTTTAATTCCATTTTTGTGAATAGATGTTGGCAGTTAAAGTTTTACTCTTTAACACCATTTTTGTGACTAGATGTCCTTATGCCTAGAACAGACCACTGGCCACGATTCATGAGAATGGCAACTGAGATTTTCCTTTGAAAAATGTCGTGCCTTGGCTGTTGCTCATTCATTCATTCATTCGATTGTATTTATTGAGCGCTTACTGTGTGCAGAGCACTGTACTAAGCTCATTGACTGGTCCAGGAGAATCTTTCCTTCCTTTAATCATTCAGAGTCACAGTTTTATCGGGGACTCATAAAGGCATCGCGTGGATGAAAATAGCTTTAGAATAGGAGCTTGATTTATAATGAAATCAATCAATTGTATTTATTGAGCGCTTACTGTGTGCAGAGCACTGTGCTAAGCGCTTGGGAAGTACAAGTTGGCAACATACAGAGACAGTCCCTACCCAACAGTGGGCTCACAGTCTAGAAGAATGAAAGAAGTGAGGCGGCACAGACAATTATATAGTTTAAAGCGGTAACGTGAGGTGGAGTTACTGTTATTCTTCCCAGGGGCAGGAATGCTGCCGTTTGCTGCTTCAATCGGAGCAATTTTATTGGAAAGGACAACTAACAAGTATAGCGTTGGGTGTGTTAATATCGCGCGGAGCAGTGTGGCCTAGTGGAAAGATCACGGGCCTGGGAATCAGAGGACCTGGGTTTTAACCCCAGCTCTGCCGCTCACCTTCTCTGTGACTCTGGGCAAGTCATTTAACTTCTCAGGGCTTCCGTGTCCTCATCAAGAGCAGATTATTCTCTCTCCCCCACTCCGGGCTCATATCTCCTCCTGCCTTCAGGACATCTCCACCTGGATGTCTGCCCGCCACCTAAAATTCAACATGTCCAAGACTGAGCTCCTTATCTCCCCTCCCAAACCCTGTTCCATCACTGTGGATGGCGCAACCGTCCTCCCCGTCTCACAAGCCCGCAACTTTGGTGTCATTCTTGACTCCGACTGTCTCTATATGTTGCCGACTTGTACTTCCCAAGCCCTTAGTACACTGCTCTGCACACAGTAAGCGCTGAATAAATACGATCGAATGAATGACTGAGAACCTAACCGAAAACCTATTTGCTCTTTCTTTGGCTCCCTGCTGCAGTTGAAGCCTTCCTTCACCCTGGACCAGGAGACCGGGATGCCCCAGGGGACAGTAACAAGTAAGTGACAGAAACTACAATCATTCATTCATTCATTCAATTGTATTTATTGAGCACTTACTGTGTGCAGAGCGCTGTACTAAGCGCTTGGGAAGTACAAGTCGGCAACATCTAGAGATCGTCCCTGCCCAACAACGGGCTCACATTCATTCATTCATTCAATCGTATTTATTAATTAATCGTTTCAATAAATACGATTGATTGATTGATTGATTGAGTGCAGAGCACTGTACTAAGGGCTTGGGAAGTACAAGTCGGCAACATATAGAGACAGTCCCTACACAACAGCGGGCTTACAGTCTAGAAGGGGGAGACAGACAATCAATCAATCAATCGTATTTATTGAGTGCTTACTGTGTGCAGAGCACTGTACTAAGCGCTTGGGAAGTACAAATTGGCAACATATAGAGACAGTCCCCACCCAACAGTGGGCTCACAGTCTAAAAGGGGGAGACAGAGAACAAAACCAAACATACTAACAAAATAAAATAAATAGAATAGATATGTACAAGTAAAATAAATAAATAAATAAATAGAGTAATGAATATGACAAACACATATACATATATACAGGTGCTGTGGGGAAGGGAAGGAGGTAAAATGGGGGATGGAGAGGGGGACGAGGGGGAGAGAAAGGAAGGGGCTCAGTCTGGGTCAACAAAATGAAACACGTGGACGGGTGTCAAGTCGTCAGAACAAATAGAATTAAAGCTAAATGCACATCATTAACAAAATAAATAGTACATATGTACAAGTAAAATAGAGTGATAAATCTGTACAAATATATATACAGGTGCTGTGGGGAGGGGAAGGAGGTAGGGTGGAAGGG
The DNA here is from genome assembly GCF_015852505.1 of Tachyglossus aculeatus. Classification (NCBI taxonomy): domain Eukaryota; kingdom Metazoa; phylum Chordata; class Mammalia; order Monotremata; family Tachyglossidae; genus Tachyglossus; species Tachyglossus aculeatus. The sequence continues at coordinate 59,250,683 of NC_052068.1, read as the reverse complement.
GATGGGGAGGAGGAGAGGAAAAAGGGGACTCAGTGTGGGAAGGCCTCCTGGAGGAGGTGAGCGCTCAGTAGGGCTTTGAAGGGAGGAAGAGAGCTAGCTTGGCGGATGTGTGGAGGGAGGGCATTCCGGGCCAGGGGAATCAGTGAACGCCCACCCTGCTAGGGAAACTGAAGCAGCACCAAATGATAAGCATCAGGGGTTGCAAGCCCCTTGCTGGACAGGGACTCTGTTCAATCCGATAACTTGTATTTACCCAAGCACTCAGAACAGTGTTCGGCACATAGTAAGCGCTTAACAAATTTAATGACTAATTTAAGCGCTTAGTACAGTGCTCTGCACACAGTAAGGGCTCAATAAATACGATTGATTGATTGATTGATTGATGTGGCTACACCCCGTCTCACAAAACGCCATGGGGATTCCATCCCTATTCTCCCTTCTACTTATACGGAGAGCCCCATGTGGGACAGGGACTGTGTCTGACCTGATTGATTTGTATCTACCAAGTGCTTAGAACAGTGCTTGACGCGAGAAGCAGCGTGGCTCAGTGGAAAGAGCATTCAGATGTACTTATTGAGCACTTACTGTGTGTAAAGAGAAGCAGTGCGGCTCATTGGAAAGAGCACGGGCTTTGGAGTCAGTGGTCATGGGTTCAAATCCACCAGTTGTCAGCTGTGTAACTCTGGGCAAGTCACTTCACTTCTCTGCGCCTCGGTTACCTCATCTGTAAAATGGGGATTGACCGTGAGCCCCCGTGGGACAACCTGATCACCTTGTAACCTCCCCGGCGCTTAGAACAGTGCTTTGCACATAGTAAGTGCTTAATAAATGCCATCATTATTATAGCAAGTACTTAACAAACACCACAGTTATTATTATCATTACGATTATTAATAACAAAATCTTCAAATACAGCTTCTTTAAGTTCTACCGGAGCCCTTGATGACTCTATTCGTTTTATAAGGAAGGGGTGGCAGAACTAGGAATGCTTTTCTGACAACGTGCGTCTGTCTGGAGGAGACGCGGTGTCGGAAGAAATGGTTGTGGGCATGTGTGCCGTGTTGGATATGGTGTGAGGGCTGCTACACAAGTTTTCCTTCACGCGGAGATCTGAAAGAATGCAACTTTCGTGTCATGGGAGAGCTGGGTGAAGATGGATTTACTTGTATAATTGAAAATTATACATCCTAATTTGTCATTCTTCATTTCCTAATTGAAAGGGCTAGTGTAGGGGTTCCAGGGCTAGGAACCGCCAAAGACAGAGGTGCTGAGGCCCTGAGCTGTCAAATCAATCAATCAACGAACTGTTCATTCATTTAATCGTATTTATTGAGCGCTTACCGTGTGCAGAGCACTGCACTAAGCGCTTGGGAAGTGCAAGTTGGCAATATATAGAGACAGTCCCTACCCAACAGTGGGTTCATAGTCTAGAAGGGGGAGACAGACAACAAAACAAAATCAATCAATCAATCAATCGTATTTATTGAGCGCTTACTGTGTGCAGAGCACTGTACTAAGCGCTTGGGAAGTACAAGTTGGCAACATATACACCTGTCCAGTTGGCAAAACAACTGGACAGGTGTCAAGACGTCAGAACAAATAGAATTAAAGTGAAATGCACATCATTAACAAAATAAATAGAATAGTAAATATGTACAAGTAGAGTAATAAATCTGTACAAACATATATACAGGTGCTGTGGGGAGGGAAAGGAGGTAGGCGGGGGGGACCAGTGAATCAGTGGTATTTATTGAGCACTTACCAAGTGCAGAGCACTGTACTAAGGACTTGGGAGACTGCAATACAGCAGAATTAGCAGACGTGTTCCCTTCCCATAACGAACTAAGGCTATGAACCTCCAAGGCCTGCACTGGTTAAACTCTGCTTGGAGTTAAAATGTTTCCCATGTGAGATATTATTTGCCAATTAAGTGAGAAGCAATGTGTGGCCTAGTGGATAAGGCATAGACCTGGGAATCAGGACATAACAATAATAATAATGACAGCATTTATTAAGCGCTTACTATGTGCAAAGCACTTTTCTAAGCACTGGGGAGGTTACAAGGTGATCAGGTTGTCCCACGGGGGGCTCACAGTCTTAATCCCCATTTTACAGATGAGGGAACTGAGGCCCAGAGAAGCGAAGTGACTTGCTCAAAGTCACACAGCTGACAATTGGCGGAGTCGGGATTTGAACCCATGACCTCTGACTCCAAAGCCGACGCTCTTTCCACTGAGCCAAGCTGCTTCTCTGGACATGGGTTCTAATCCTGGCTCTGCTACTTGCCTGCTGTGTGATCTTGGTCAAGTCACTTCAGTTCTCTGTGCCTTAGTTCCCTCATCTATAAAATGAGGATTAAGACTGTCAGCCCCATGTGGGACAGGGACTGTGTCCAACCTGCTTAGCTTATGTCTAGGCCACACCGCTTCTCAGATTGAATGATTCATTCATTCATTCAATCGTATTTATTGAGCGCTTACTGTATGCAGAGCACTATACTGAGCGCTTGGAAAGTACAATTTAGTAAAAAAGAGAGACAATCCCTGCCCACACCCGGCTTATTCAAGGAGAGGAGGAAGGACGTCAGGGCTCAGTTTCTGCTCTGCTGTGAAGCTCCATCAAACATTGGTATTTATTTAGGAGTAACAGTATTTATTAAGCACTTACTCTGAGCAGAGCACTGTACTAAGTGCTTGGGAGAATACAATGCAATGGTGTGGGTGGACACGATCTCTGCCCTCAAGGAGCTTACACCTTGGGTGTCCGAGGAGTTTCCAATAATGATATGGAACTTGAAAAGCCGCAATAAAAACTGCCCCAATCCCTTAGGGACACGATGTCGAGAAATGTGATGAATCGTATCCTGCGAAAACATCTGGGGAGAGCCTGGAATGCAAGCGGACAGCTTCATAAATACCTGGCTGTGGTATGGCCACCAACTGGGAGTTGTTTAAGGGCCTATTAAATATGCCGGTGGCTAGTTTAAACTCGGGGCTAAAGAACGTCCTCTGAAAATAGCTTGTTTGCAACTAATTAAGAGAAGCAGCGGGGCCTAGTGGACGGAGAACAGACCTGGGAATCAGAAGGACCTGGGTTCTAATCCCTCCCACCCTGCTACTTACCTGCTGTCTGATCTTGGGCAAGCCACTTCGCTTCTCTGGGCCTCAGTTACCTCATCTGTAAATTGGGGATTAAGACGGTGAGGCCCATGTGGGACAGGGACTGTGTCCAACCTACCTCAGTGCTTAATATAGTGCCTGATACGTAGTAAATATATAACAAATGCCATTAAAAACACACACAAAAAGTCTATCTAGTGAAGTCTGCCCTGAGCATTTGGAATATATCCGACAGATTTGAAGAGGGAAGACTCCTAAAATAAATTGTCTACTGAAATTTGATGATCAAGAGCTACTGGTTAGGAAGCCTAAGGAAGATGAGCTCTTCATTTACTCCTAAAATAAATTGTCTACTGAAATTTGATGATCAAGAGCTACTGGTTAGGAAGCCTAAGGAAGATGAGCTCTTCATTTGAACAATTAGCCAGTCTTGGGACTCTAGCAGTGATAATAGTGGCATGTCACCCTTTCTTGACTGAATGCAGACAAAAGATTATCAAAAGATGGAAGAAACCAAAGTTGGTGCTCATTTGCTCCTCCAGTTAGATCATAGATTTTCTGAGGACCTTGCCAGAGTGGATATCCGGTGCAGTGCAGCGTTCTGCAGAGAACAGGTGTCCAGTACAGTGCTCTGCACTCACTAAGTGCTCAGTAAATAATGATGAGTCTGAAGTACTGTTGATTAGTTGTTGCATATGTATGTAAAATATATAGATATGCATATATAGGAGAAGCAATGTGGCTCGGTGGAAAGAGCACGGGCTTTGGAGTCAGAGGTCATGGGTTCAAATCCCTGTTCCGCCAACTGTCAGCTGTGTGACTTTGAGCAAGTCAGTTCACTTCTCTGGGCCTCGGTGACCTCATCTGTAAAATGGGGATTAAAACTGTGAGCCCCCCGTGGGACAACCTGATCACCTTGTAACATCCCCAGTGCTTAGAACAGTGCTTTGCACATAGTAAGCACTTAGCAAATACCATTATTATTATTATAATTGTTATTATTATTATTATATATGTCTGTTATGAGGAGGGAGGGCGTTCCAGGCCAGAGTCGGGATGTGGGTAAGAGGTCAATGGCGAGATAGATGAGCTAGAGCTACAGTGAGAAGATTAACATCAGAGGAGCAAAGTGATGTGTACAATCATGAATACAACCAAGCTTGCTTTTATCCCAGTGTTTAGTACAGTGCCTGGAACATAGTAAGCACTTAACAAATATCATTAATATATATGTATATATATATATATAAATAATAATAGTAAGCACTTAACTTACTAGTAAGTGCCTGGAACATAGTAAGTATTTAACAAATACCATTAATATATAATAATAATAATAATAATAATGATGATGATGATGATGATGGTGTCCAGTACAGTGCTCTGCACTCACTAAGTGCTCAGTAAAGTGCACTTTACTGGAGCAAAGTGATGTATACAATCATGAATACAACCAAGCTTGTGTTTACCCCGGTGTTTAGTACAGTGCCTGGAACATAGTAAGCACTTAACAAATACCATTAATATATATCAATATAACAATATTATTATATAATTGATATATAATAATTAATAATATATTAATATTATATATATATATATAATAGTAAGCACTTAACTTACTAGTAATTGCCTGGAACATAGTAAGCACTTAACAAATACCATTAATATATATTAATAATAATAATAGTAAGCACTTAACTTACTAGTAAGTGCCTGGACCATAGTAAGCACTTAACAAATGCCATTAATATATATACAATAATAATAATAATAATAGTAATAATAATAATAATAATAATAATAATAATAATAATAATAACAATAATAATAACAATAATAATAATAATGATGGTGTCCAGTACAGTGCTCTGCACTAAGTGCTCAGTAAAGGGCACTTTACTGGAGCAAAGTGATGCATACAATCATGAATACAACCAAGCTTGCATTTACCTCTGTGTTTAGTACAGTGCCTGGAACATAGTAGGCCCTTAACAAATACCATTAATATATAATAATAATAATAATAATAATAATAATGATAATAATAATAGTAAGCACTTAACATACTAGTAAGTTCCTGGAACATAGTAAGCACTTAAGAAATACCATTAATATATATACAGTAATAATAATAATAATAATAATGATGATGATGGTATTTGTTAAGTGCTTACTATGTTCCCAGGCACTGTACTAAACACCGGGGTAAACACAAGCTTGGTTGTATTCATGATTGTACACATCACTTTGCTCCTCTGATGTCAATCTTCTCACTGTAGCTCTAGCTCATCTATCTCGCCATCGACCTCTTACCCACATCCCGTCTCTGGCCTGGAACGCCCTCCCTGCTCAAATCTGATAGACAATGACTCTCCCTGCCTTCAAAGCCTCACGGAAGGCACATCTCCTCAGTCAATCAATCAATCAATCAATCAATTGTATTTATTGAGCACTTACTGTGTGCAGAGCACTGTACTAAGCGCTTGGGAAGTACAAGTTGGCAACATATAGAGACAGTCCCTACCCAACAGTGGGCTCACAGTCTAAAAGGGGGAGACAGAGAACAAAACCAAACATACTAACAAAATAAAATAGAATAGATATGTACAAGTAAAATAAATAGAGTAATAAATATGTACACACATATATACATATATCCAGGTGCTGTGGGGAAGGGAAGGAAGTAAGATGGGGGAGATGGAGAGGGGGAACGGCAGGTTTTGGTGACGGCTTGGATGTGAGGGGTGAATGAGAGAGCGGAGTCGAGGATGACACCAAGGTTGCGGGCCTGTGAGACGGGAAGGATGGTAGTGCCGTCAACAGTGATGGGAAAGTCAGGGAGAGGGCAGGGTTTGGGAGGGAAGACAAGGAGCTCAGTCTTGGACATGTTGAGTTTTAGGTGGCGGGCAGACATCCAGATGGAGATGTTCTGAAGGCAGGAGGAGATGCGAGCCTGGAGAGTTGGGGAGAGAGCAGGGGCAGAGATGTAGATCTGGGTGTCATCAGCGTAGAGATGATAGTTGAAGCCGTGGGAGCGAATGAGGTCACCAAGGGAGTGAGTGTAGATCGAGAGCAGAAGGGGACCGAGAACTGAACCTTGGGGAACCCCCACAGTAAGGGGATGGGAGGGGGAGGAGGAGCCTGCAAAAGAGACTGAGAATGAACAACCAGAGAGATAAGAGGAGAACCGGGAGAGGACGGAGTCTGTGAAGCCAAGGTTGGATAGCATGTTGAGGAGAAGGGGGTGGTCCACAGTGTCGAAGGCAGCTGAGAGATCGAGGAGAATTAGGATAGAGTATGAGCCATTGGATTTGGCAAGCAGGAGGTCATTGGTGACCTTTGAGAGGGCAGTTTCCGTGGAATATAGGGGACGGAAGCCAGACTGGAGGGGGTCGAGGAGAGAGTTGGTGTTGAGGAATTCGAGGCAGCACGTGTAGACGACTCGTTCAAGGAGCTTGGAAAGGAATGGTAGGAGGGAGATGGGGCGATAACTAGAAGGTGAGGTGGGGTCGAGAGAGGGTTTTTTTAGGATGGGAGAGACATGGGCATGTTTGAAGGCAGAGGGGAAGGAACCAGTGGAGAGTGAGCGGTTGAAGATGGAAGTTAAGGAGGGGAGAAGGGACAGAGCGAGAGATTTCATGAGATGAAATCACAGCTGACGAGTGGCAGAGCCAGGATCAGAAGCCAATCCCTCTGACTCCCAAACCCGGGCTCTTTCCACTAAGCCACGGTGCTTCTTCGAGCCCAGGTTGTTCTGAATCCCAGTTCTGTGCGCTATCCATTAGGCCATGCAGCTTCTCCACAGAGGAGGAACAACAGAGTACTCAGTCGAGAGTCCGTTAACACTTCAAGCCACGGTGCTCGAGCCCGAGGGGAGGACCAGAGAAGGGGCTGGATCCCAGCCACTGTCATTACATCATGCTTCCGCCCCTCTGTTGTAATTTTATGGAGAAAGCAGATGCGGCTGCCGCTGTTGTGTGCTTCCGTACCCGCTCCACCTTTGATTTGGTTTCTTGTTCAAAACGTTTGCATCAAAAGACACATCAGCAGGCCTCATTGCCAGCACCAGTTCAGTCTAATTCGATCCCCGCTCCAACACCTCGAGATGGGGTTGGGGGAAGGTTTCTCCTGGCCAGGGATGATGTTTGCCAGGGCCCAGGGCAACTGCTCATCTTATGTAACGCTTCTAAGTGAAATCGTTGGGTAAGCGACGGCCGCGATGCCTTGCAGTGTCGCAGGAGTTGGCAGAATCTGATGCAACAACGCACAAAACTCTCGGGCTTCCACTCAGAAGATAGTCACAGCGGGCGGCGTCTTTGGTCTTCTGGAGTCCTGAGGGCCACAGGAGCGAGGCTGCAATCAGTTCAACAGTAGCCTGAAGAGAAGCAGCTTGAACTAGTGGAAAGAGCACGGTCCTAAGAGTCAGAGGACCTGGGTTCTAATCCAGCCTCTGCCACTTGTCTGATGCGTGACCTTGGGCAAGTCGCTTCACTTCTCTTGGCCTCGGTTCTCCTCCTCCACAAAACGGTGATTCGATACCCGTTCTTCCTCCTACTTAGACTGGGAGCCCCAAATGGGACCAGATTATCTTGTATCTACCCCAGCGCTTGGTGCTTGGCACATAGTGAGCACTTCTAAAAACTCATTAATTTTTAATTGAGCACCTACTGTGTACAGAGCACCGTACTACGTGGTAGGGAGAATTCCCCCGGGCCTGGAATGCCCTCCCTCTGCCCATCCGCCAAGCTACCTCTCTTCCTCCCTTCAAGGCCCTACTGAGAGCTCACCTATTCCAGGAAGCCTTCCCAGACTGAGCCCCTTCCTTCCTCTCCCCCTCGCCCCCCTCTCCATCCCCCCATCTTACCTCCTTCCCTTCCCCACTGCACCTGTATATATGTATATATGTTTGTACATATTTGTTACTCTATTTATTTATTTATTTATTTATTTTACTTGTACATATCTATTCTATTTATTTTATTTTGTTAGTATGTTTGGTTTTGTTCTCTGTCTCCCTCTTTTAGACTGTGAGCCCACTGTCGGGTAGGGACTGTCTCTATGTGTTGCCAACTTGTACTTCCCAAGCGCTTAGTACAGTGCTCTGCACACAGTAAGCGCTCAATAAATACGATTGATGATGATGTTGATGATGAAATAGCATTACTACATGAGGTTCCTGCCCTTAAGTAGTTTACAATCTAGCAGGGGAGGCAGATACTTGGATCTGTGAGTTTGGGACATTTGATATTTGCCCCACTCTCAAACTCACTTATATACAAATCTTTAAATTATGTATTATAAATTATTTATATCAATGTCTCTCTCCCCTTCTAGTCTATAAGCTTAACGTGGGCAGAAGCCACGTGGCCCAGTAGATAGCACACAGGCCTGGGAATCAGAAAGACCTTCTAGACTGTTTTCCCCCTTCTAGACTGTGAGCCCACTGTTGGGTAGGGACCGTCTCTATATGTTGCCAACTTGTACTTTCCAAGCGCTTAGTACAGTGCTCTGCACACAGTAAGCGCTCAATAAATATGACTGACTGAATGAATGAATGAAAGACCTGGGTTCTAGTCATGGCTCTGCCACTTGTCTGCTGTGTGACCTTGGGCAAGTCACTTCACTTCTCGGTGCCTCAGTTCCCTTATCTGTAAAATGGTGATTAAGATGGTGAGCCCCATGTGGGACAGGGACTGTGTTCCACCGGAATAGCTTTTATCAACTCCAGCGCTTAGAGCAGTGCCTGCCACCTAGGAAGCGATTAATAAATACCATTAAAAAAAGTAACGAGCCGCCAAGAGCTTAGTACAGTGTTCCGCACGTAGTAAGCGCTCGATAAATACCACTGATGGATCGATGTGAAAATAAATTACAGAAAGGAGCAAGTTAGAGGACGTAGGACATGGAACTGAGTGCTGTGAAGGCAGGGAAGGGATGGATTTCCCGGGGTTTAGGTGGTCTACAAGTGCTCTTGTAGTTGTTGAGGGGGATATGAGGATGGGAGATGAGAGGTGAATCAGGGAAGACCACCCTGGAGGGGTTGTGATTTCAGAAGGGTTTTGAGGATGGGAACACCAGTGCTGTGTTGGATGTGAAGGGGAAGAAAATGCCAGGCAGGAGGCAAAGTGAGAGCAAGAGGCTAATGGAGGGAGAGACTAGTCTCTCACTCTAGACCATAAGCTCATTGTGGACAGGGAACATGTGTATCAACTTTACTGCACCATACTCTCCCCAAATGCTTAGTCCAGGGTTCTGCACTTGTAAGCACTCAGTAAATCCCACTGATGATGGCGATGATAAACCCTCTGCGAACCCCTATACTGATGCCCATTGTCAGCCCGCCAGTTGCGCTGTACTGAACGGGAGTGGAGTGCAGGGTTCTGAACCGGGTGGCTTGGGAGCACGTGAAAGAAGCGGATGATGTGATATCTGCCCCAAAGTTTACGGCCTAACATTAGGTGAAGGGGTTTTCAGTCAAGGCCCATTCGTGCTCTTTTACAGGGATAGATAGCCCAAGTCCACTCTGGCAAGTCATGTGGAGAATTGAGCAAGTCTAATGAGGGACTCTGACCAACCTAACAGGCCCACTCCCATGGCAAGAAAACTTCCCTTGGCCCCAAATAGGGTAACATGGGTTTCTTTTTCCTGCACTCTCTGGGTTAATGACAAAGCGGACCCACCATGAACCCTCCCTGAACCTGTAGTGGCTAACTGGTTTCTCAGCCAATTGTCATATTGAGGTGGGGTTCTGTTCAGTCTCAATATTTACTCTGCTCCTGAAGTTAGCTTCGGAGAAGGAAATTCCTTATCGTTTTTGTCTTGTTTGTCGTTTTTTTCCGTCCATTTTCCTATTATTATTCATTCATTTAAACTTTCACGCATTCTTTGAATCGGATTAATTTAGTGCTTACGTTTGCAGAGCACTACACTAAGTGCTTGGGAAAATTCAATACAACGTCAGCTGGGTTTCCGGAGTCTTGCTAACAGCCGATTGTTGGTAGTTTTTAGAGCCAGTGACTAGGGCTAGTAGTTACAGAGGGGAAGGCTGACAGGGGGTCGCTTCTCTTACCCATGAGTGGGGGTTATAATCAACTTTTCAATCATATCTAGTGGGCGCTTTCTGTGGGCAGAGCACTGTACCAAGCACTTGGGAGAGCACAACGCTACAGAGTTGGTAGAAACATTCCCTGCCCACAATGAGCTTACAGTCTAGAGAGGGAGACAAACATTAATATCAATCAATCAATCAATCGTATTTATTGAGCAGTTACTGTGTGCAGAGCACTGTACTAAGCACTTGGGAAGTACAAGTTGGCAACATATAGAGACAGTCCCTACCCAACAGTGGACTCACAGTCTAGAAGGGATACATATACATATATACATATATATGTGTATGTACATATATGTACACTCTGTATATATTCATAAATTGTGGATATGTAAGATTCTGGTGGGGAGGAGTCTCAATGAAACTCAGCAGAAGTTTAATGATGAGGTTGTTGATGATGATGGTGATGATGATATTCCAGTTTTTATGCCCATTGGATTGCAAACCCCTTTTGCTTCTGTCGTACTCCCCCAAGTGTGTTTTTTTTTAAATGGTGTTTGTTAAGCACTTACTATGTGCCAGGCACTGTACTAAGCATTGGGGTAGAGTCAGTAATGATGGTATTTGTCAAGTGCTTACTATGTTCCAGGCTCTGTACAAAGTGCTGGGGTGAATACAAGCAAATCAAGTTGGACGCAGTCCCTATCACATTTAGGGCTCACAGTCTGAATCCCCATTTTACAGACAAGGTAACTGAGGCCCAGAGAAGTGAAGTGACTTGCCCAAAGTCACACAGCAGACAAGGGGCAGATCAGGGATTAGAATCCATGACCTTCTGACTCCCAAGCCTGTGCTCAGTCCACGTCTCATAGTGTTCTGCTGGTAGTATGTGCCCACAATAGTAGAGGTCCCTGGGAGACCGTTAGCTGGTTCAATCAATTAATCATATTTATTGAGCGCTGTCTGTGTGCACTCTACTAAGTGCTTGGGAGAGCACAATATAACAGAGTGGGTAGATATGTTCCCCACCCACAACAAAGCTCCTTGTGGGCAGGGAACTTGTCAACTAATTCTGTTGCACTGTACTCTCCCAAGAGCTTAGTACAGTGCTCTGCACACCCTATCCTTAACCATGAGGTTGGGTGAACCACGGCTCTGACCAAGGATGCTTCAAGGTCTGGTGAGAGACAGAGACATAAAGGGAAAAATGGAGGAGGGAGAGAGAAAGAGAGCGAGGGAGCGAGTGAGAAAGAGAGAGAGAAAGAGAAAGAGAGGAGTTAGGTGGGTTGGATATTCTATCCCCAGTCATGAGTATGGTTGTCCAGGAGGAAAATGTTTATCCAGTCCCTCCAGGTGCTACTATGAGAGACAAGAATTTGGGTCTGGGTGAATTGTATGTAAGACCCAGGACTGATGGAGAGATCAAGGTAAGAGACATAGAGAAAGGGGAGTTAGGGGCAGATAGGGGAAAGTTAGTGTTAGCTGGTCCACCTTTAATCATGAGGATGGATGTCCAGAAAGCTCCCTGTCACCTGGGTCCTCCATGCTTCTTGGCGGCCCTGCTGGGAATAGATGTTCTGAGCTGGGTGGATGAAGGGGATGAGCCCATCATGCCGATGCTCACGATCTCATGCACTCCTCTGAGGCCTGGCAGAAAACCACGCTGGCAGTGGCCATGGAGACTGCCAACATGTCTCTCTGTGAAATTACAAAGGGGAGAATTGAGTTCAACCTCCTGAGAAGCAGTGTTGCCTAATGGAAAGAGTACGGGCCCGGGAGTCAGAGGAGCTGGGTTCTAATCCAGGCTCCGCCCCTTGTCTGCTGTGTGTTCTTGGGCACGTCACGTCACTTCTCTGCACCTCAGTCCTCTCATCTGTAAAATGGGGGTTAAATCTGTGAGCCCCATGTGGGACATGGATTATGTCCAACCTGATTATCTTTGGTTGTCCTCAGTGCTTAGTACAGTGCCTGGTACAGAGTACTTATCACTGGTACTTAGAGAAGCAGCGTGGCTCAGTGGAAAGAGCCCGGGCTTTGGAGTTAGAGGTCATGGGTTCGAATCCCGGCTCTGCCAATTGTCAGCTGTGTGACTTTGGGCAAGTCACTTAACTTCTCTGTGCCTCAGTTAACCTCATCTGTAAAATGGGGATTAAGACTGTGAGCCCCACGTGGGACAACCTGATCACCTTGTAACCTCCCCAGTGCTTAGAACAGTGCTTTGCACATAGTAAGCGCTTAATAAATGCTATTATTATTACTATTACTTATTAAATATCATTAAAAAATATCTTCCCTAATTCCCCTGGCAGTGAAAAGCAGGCACCATCTATTTCCGACCCTTTCCCTGCTTTGCTCTGGGAGCCTTGAGCTAGTCCACAAATCCTCAGCTTTCTCCCTGAAAGGGGAACTAATCATTTCTGACAGAGGGGCTGAGAGGCATTTAATTATGCTGTGGAAGCTAGCTCCGAGGAGACCCCTGACCTCATCTTTTACAATTAATTTAAACCCAATCTGGGTCTGAAAGTGATTCCATCACAAACCGCTCTGGTCCTGATGATACTTCAGCCCACAATGAAAAAGAGTCATCCTATGCTAGATTCATCTGCTCTGGCCTAGCGAAAGGAAGGATAGGCTGATTTCAAACTGAAAAGCTACTTTTATCCAAAACCTCTGTCATATTTCGGGCCAAAAACATTCTCTGTGGGCCCTGAGTTAGCCAGATAACAGCCTCGACCCTCCCCTTCACTTGGCTTGAGCAGAACTGTTCTTAATGTTTGACATAGGGGTGGTTCGGCAATTATGAATGAAACAGGAAATTCACAGTTCAAAGCACGCCTATCGACTGCGACAACATTAAAACTGTTCAAGCACAGGCTAAGTGATCTTAAATTTCAGAAGATCATCCTTGGCTTATTTATCTTGGCAACCTTGAGGCTGATTTATCTGTACTATTTTAGTAGTCAGGTATAATACCAAACAGACAGGGATTTTACATGACTGTACACGTCTCCAACCAAGCAGAAGAAGGAGAGCTATCTTGTTCAGGCCAGCTCCTCCACTGTTAAAGTATTATAACTGGAATGGTTTGAAGATTGGGAAACTCAACTTGTCAGATGAAAGAATAGTCTGAGACAACACTTTTTGGATTCTGATTGCTAGCACTTGCTTCAGGCTGTAGGCAATCGAGTTTACGCTTCTTCTTGGGAATCAAAGGGAATCAAAGGGAGGACATCATCCTAGAGATAACAGCTTACATCAAAACAAATTTCACCGGGTTTCCGACCTTCTAACCAGACACCATAGCTTCTCATTATGGTCTTTGTTTTTTCAGGGACCTTAGATTTTCTACAGTAATTCCATCTCGCAGGTAGGTTTCAAGAATCTTTGATCTGGCACGTATTTTCAGCAATTTAGAAGAGTGCAGAGCACTGTTCTGTATGTATACTATGTATAGAGCACTATACTAAGTGCTGAATAGTGTCCCGAATGCTTACTATGAACAGAGTACTGTAGTAACCACCTACTGTGTGCACAGGGCTGTTCTTAGTACTTGGGAGCATACAGTAAACATATCAGACATGGTTTCTGTTCTCAAGGAATTTAGAATCTGTTGGAGAAAACAAGAAGATCCAAATTACATCCATAGAGTGGGAAGAGTAGAAAAAAATAGAGAGAAGAAGCATTGCCTAGTGAATAGAACATGGACCTAGGACTCAGAAGGACCTGGGTCCTTAATCCTGGCTCCGCCACTTGTCTGCTGGGAGACCTTTGGCAAGTCATTTCACTTCTCTGGGCCTCAGTTCCCTCATCTGTAAAATGGGGGTCAGGACTGTGAGACTCATGTAGGTCAGGGACTGTGTCCAACCCTATTCGCTTGCATCCATCCCAGTGCTTAGTACAATGCCTGGCAAATAGGAAGCGCTTAACAAATACCATTATTATGATTAGTCAGAGTATGGAATAAAGGAATAAATACATGGAGTACATACATGCCCAGGTTAAGGGCACCCAGGATCTAATAGTTCCGAGTTCCTCCATAAATGTGATATATGAAACAGATATGCAATAGGAAAGAGGCTGAGTCTGTCCTATCTCTTTCAGATCCTCTGGATGAGAAGCAGTGTGGTTTAGTGGAAAGAGCCCGGGTTTGGGAGTCAGAGGTCTTGGGTTTTAATCCCGGCCCTGCCACTTGTCTACTGTGTGACCTTGGGCAAATTGCTTAGCTTTTCTGTGCCTCAGTTACCTCACCTGTAAAATGGGGATGAAGACTGTGAGCCCCATGTGGGACAATCTGATTACCTTGTATCTACCCCAGCACTTAGAACAGTGCTTGGCAAATAGTAAGTGCTTAACAAATACCTTTAGTATTATTATTTCCTGTAGCTCCAGATTTCCTTGGGGGTGGGGACAACAGAGCCCATGGCAACGGGCCCAGACCCTAAACAGGAAGAAAAGGCACAGTTTGGGACTCCCCCAAGGTGCTGCTTTTGGCTGTAGGAGTGATGGGTGATGCAGTAACAGCAGGTAAAGGGGAGAGAGACAGCTGATGTCTCTTCTCTGATTCTTTTCCTTCTCTCTCCTTCCACTTCTTCCGCTTTCCCTTTCTCTCTTTCCTTCTCCTCCTCCTCTTTCCTTCTTCCTCATTCTTCTTCTCTTCCTTCTTTTTCTCTCCTTCCTCCTCTTCCTCTCCTCCTTCTTCTCCTCCTCCTCTTTCTCTCCTTCCTCTTATTTCCCTCATGCTTCTCCTCTTCCCCCTCATCTCTTTGCTCCACTTCTACTAGTCACCCCAGTGCTCTCGTGGCCTTCTCCAATGCCATTCCTTCAGGACTCCCCGTGGGGCAACAAGGACAGCGTGACCTTGTGTGTGTGTGTGTATTTGTGAAGATTTACAAGTGTTTGTGGATGTATGAAGCGTCATATGTATGTATTGTCTTACGATGTCGAGTTGCCTCCAACCCATAGCGACATCATGGACACATCTCTCCCAGAACACCCCACCTCCATCTGCAATCGTTCTGATAGTGGATCCAGAGAGTTTTCCTGATAAAAATATGGAAGTGGCTGACCATCATCTTCATTTGTGCAGTAAACTTGGGTCTCCTCCCTCGACTCTCTCCCCTGCCACAGCTGACCAGCACAGGTGAGTTTTGACTTGTAGCAGATTGCCTTCCACTCGCTAGCCACAGCTCAAGCTAGGAATGGAATGGGTAGGCCTCTGCTTGACTCTCCCTCCTGTAGCCGAGACTGGTAGAGTATTGGAAACTCTCCAGTTGCAACCCTGAAAGGGGGATATTTATGTATGCTGGTGTGTATTTGTGTGCAAGCATATGTGGGTGTTTGTATGTCTAAAGTATGCTTGTTTATGTGATTGTTTGCTCATGCTTCTGTCTCACTCTCCTTTTTTACTCCCTGTCTCTTTCCCTCTCTAATGCTTTCACTCTCTTTGATGTTCTTTCTCTCTGTGTCTCTGTGTAGCTCCTACTATTTCCCCTATTCATAATCTGTTTTAATGTTGGTCTCCCCTTGTAGACTGTAAGCTCCTTGTGGGCAATGATAGCATCTGCAAACTCTGTCATACGGTACCTCCTCAAGCGCTTAGTACAGTGACTCTGCACACAGGAAATGCTCAAAAGGTATCATTGATTAATTAGGGTTCTCTTTGTCCTTTCGTTCAGTCTTCTCTCCCTCTCTCTGTCTCTGTCTTTGTCTCTGTCTCTGTTTACCTATTTCTTTTTATCTCTCCATCTGTAATCTCTGATTTTGACTTCCTCCTGTTCTCTTTTTTCTGTCTTTCATCCTTGCCCATTTAACTCTTCAGCCTGCTCTGCTTTGAACTCCAGACATTCAGTGTATGGGCGTGTGTAGAAATGGACTGTTGGTGGCTCTTAATAATAATGCAAGTAGAGTTTTGGATCCAACTGGATAGCAGTTGGGCTGAGATCTCATTGGAGGTTGGATCAATCCTACCCTTAGGGAAAGGATAATTGTAGCATCGGTTCTTTCCTAGTCTCTTCTAATGGGCCCAGTTGTTTCTGCAGTATTTGTGAAAGGCAGAGCCTTGACTTCATAGTGTTAAGGACCCAAATGCTTCACTCTAGACTATTAAAGTTGGGATTTTTAGAAGTAGGAGTAATCCCATTACCCCTTTGTTTCTCTTGGCAACTTTCTATTTCCTCTTTCTGATGAATCACCCACCTTTTGCCCTCTGATTTTTTTCTGGGGAAGCGGATTGTTGCCCTGTATGTTATAGGTGGAAGGAGAAGGAGATTGGGGATGATAATTATCACTTCATGAAGCACACGGAAAAGTTGCTTCACCAGGCCGGGTACAAACAAACCCAAATGGACCTTTATTGAAATTCAAGACATCCTAACCTCCGAATTGCGTTACCCAAGGCGGTCTCTGCCAAAGTGAGCTCACGCCAAGGTTGGCAGGTTCCTGAATTCTTTAGGGCTCTCACCGGGACTCCGGAGATGAAGGAGTGCTGGGGGCGGTCTCCTGACATGCTGCTAGAGGAGCAGAAGCAGAAAGAAACTTGCAAGGCATGAGGATATTTCCAAGAAGGCAGCAAGTGACTTTGCTTAGCCTCAGAATCAGTTTTGAAAGAAACGATACATATTTTAAATGGTATTTAAGGGCTTATTATGTGCCGGACACTGTAGTAAGTGCTGGGGTAGATACAAGCTAATCAGGCTGGACACAGTCCGGGTCCTACACGGGGCTTACAGTCTCGATTCCCATTTTACAGATGGGGTCGCTGAGGCCCAGAGAGGTGAAGTGACTTGCTCAGGGTCACCCAGCAGACAACTGGTGGAGTTGGGATTAGAACCCAGCTCCTTCTGCCGTGCTCTATCCAGTAAGCCATGCTCCATGAGCCCCCACTGTGGTGGAGATCCAGAAATAGGGGGCACGATCCCTACTTTTGATCCACTTACGGAATGGGCGGTCTGTTTTGGAAGACCAGTAGACCTAGAGGAGGCAGCATGGTGTGGTGGAAGATTGCTACCAATCTGGAAGCCAGAGGATCCAAGCTGGAGGATCTGGGTTCCAATCCTGGCTTTGCCACCGGTCTGTCACCTTTCTCTGTACCTCAGTTTCCTCTTCTGCAAAATGGGGATTCGATACTTGTCCTCCTCCTCTTTAGACCTTGAGTCTCATGTGGGACAGGGACTGGGCCCGACCTCATTATCCTGCATGCTCCACAGTGCTTAGTACAGTGCTTGGGATACAGTAAGTGCATAATATCATTATTATTATTCATTCATTCATTCAATCGTATTTATTGAGTGCTTACTGTGTGCAGAGCATTGTACTAAGCGCTTGGGAAGTACAATTCTAGACTGTGAGCCTGCTGTTGGGTAGGGACCATCTCTATATGTTGCCAACTTGTACTTCCCAAGCGCTTAGTACAGTGCTCTGCACACAGTAAGCACTCAATAAATACGATTGAATGAATGAATGAATGAAGTTGGCAACATATAGAGACGGTCCCTACCCAACAACAGGCTCACAGTCTAGAAGGGGGAGACAGACAACACAACAAAACATGTGGATAGGTGTCAAGTCGTCAGAACAAATAGAATTAAAGCTAAATGCACATCATTAACAAAATAAAGAGAATAGTAAATATGTACAAGTAAAATAAATAGAGTAATAAATCTGTACAAGCATATATACAGGTGCTGTGAGGAGGGGAAGGAGGTAGGGCGGGGGGATGGGGAGGAGAGAGGAAAAATGAGGGTCATCTCCCCTCCTCACTGTGAGTGACCTTGGTCAAGTCACTTAACTTCTCTGTGCCTCAGTTTCCTCATCTGTAAAATGGGGATTCAATGAATGAACCAATGAAAGTTATTGAGTGCTTACTATGTGTAGGACACTGAACTAAACGCTTGGGAGGATGCAACACAACAAAATAACAGACACATTCCCTGCCCACAACGAGCTTACGGTCTAGAGGATTCAATTCCTGTTCTCCCACCTCTTTAGAGTGTAAGCTCCATGTGGGACAGGGACTGTATACAAGTGCTTAACAAATACCTCAATTAAGACAATTATTGTTATTATCATTATTGTTCACCAGGAGAGGGTTATATCTATAAAACCAAAGCCAGAGAAGGTTTCTAGGAGCAGAGAATGGTCAACCCTGAAAAGCAGTGGGGAGGTTTAAAAGGACTAAACGTGAGGAAAGGCCAATGGGATTTTCTCTAGGAGGAGGCCATTGAAAACTCGTCATTGTTTAGGCTATTATTGGTAGGCCATCTCCTCACTTTCGGGAGAAGAAAGGAAATGATGATGATGATGATGTTGGTACTTGTTAAGCATTTACCGTAATAATAGCAATAATAATAATAATAATAATGATCATGGTATTTGTTAAGTGCTTACTATGTGCCAGGCACTGTACTAAGCACTGGGGTGGATACAAGCAAATCCAGTTGGACACAGTCCGTGTCCCATACAGGGCTCACATTCTTCATCCCGGTTTTACAGATGAGGTAACTGAGGCACAGTGAAGTGAAGTGGCTTACCCAAGGCCACACAGCAGACAAGTGGTGGAGCTGGGATTAGAACCCATGACTTTTTGATTCCTATCCATTACGCCATGCTGCTCCTCTGTGCCAAGCACTGTTCTAAGCACTGGGGTAGATACAAATGAATCACGTTGGACAAAGTTCCTGGCCCACACGGGGGGCTCACAGTCTAAGTAGGAGAGAGTAAATCAGTTCCAGCAGAATCCTGGCCCATGCCAACACTCTGGCAAGGAATCAAATGATATGCAGGTGGGATTTTGTGTGACCCTGGGCAAGCCGCTTAACTTTTCTGTGCCTCAGTTACCTCATCTGTAGAATGGGGATTAAGACCGTGAGCCCCAGATAGGACAACCTGATTACCTTGTATCTACCCCAGCACTTTGAGCAGTACTCAGCACATAGTAAACGCTTAACAAATACCATCATTATTATTATTATTATTATCTGCGTAGGAAGACTGAATCAGATATAACATCATAGTCTAGTGGAAAGAGCACAGCCCTGGCAGTCAGAGGACCTGAGTTCTAATCCCAGGTCCTCCACTGAAGTAGTACTTAGCATATAGTAAGTGCTTAACAAATACCACAGTTATAATAATAATAATAATTATTGTTGTTGTTGTTATCTTAGGGACTAGGACCCAAGCTTACCGATGCTGGTTTGTGGAAGCCTAAAAACAGAGCTAGGTCACTACACCCCACCCTGTCTAATTTAAGCAGTATCCCGGGGCAGTTTTCCCATGGGAGATAGGACCAGTTTGCCCGTGGGAAAATTCCCCTTGAGGGCTGCAAAGGGTGGGACTCGGAGCTATTTATTATCTTTGCAAAACTCCCTGTGGACGGTCCTCGAATGGGAGAAAGCCCACGAAAGCGTGAGCGGGGTGACACCCAGCAAAGACTCAATCACCTCGTCCCCTCCCACTTCACCTAGCTACTCTCCTATTCCAACCCAGCCTGCACACTTCATTTCTCTAATGCTAACTTTCTCACTGATGCTCCATCTTGTCTATCTCGCCCCCGACCCCTCGCCCACATCCTGCCTCTGGCCTGGAACGCCCTTCCTTCTCAAATCTGACAGATGATTACTCTTTCCCCACGTCAAAGCCTTATTGAAGGCACATCTCCTCCAAGAGGTCTTCCCTCCCTTTTCCTTTTCTCCCACTCCTATCTGCGTCACCCTGATTTGCTCCCTTTATTCATCCCCCTTCCCAGCCCCACAGCACTTATGTCCATATGGGTAATGTATTTAAGTGTATTAATGTCAGTCTCCCCCTTTAGACCTCAGTATGGGCAGGGAATGTGTCAGTTTATTGTTATAGTGTGCTCTCCCAAGCACTTAGTACAGTGCTCTGCACATGGTAAATGCTCAATAAATACAACTGAGATGAAGGAGGCCAAGCCTAGACCATGAAGTGGGAGCAGGGATATACCAGTGGGATGGTCAACACCCCCTGGGAAGGAAAAGTCCAACGGGCACGAGAAGGTCTCGTTGTTACTCTCACCCCCAGCCCGTGGGCTACTTACTGACTGTGACTATCAATCCCTGCATGCTTTACAGCTTTGTCATGGCTTGGCTTGCAGCTGTGATTCCAATTTGCAAAATCAAAGTGCGGGCTTTCCCCTCTGGCTGGTTTTTGAGCCCCGAAAACTCAGCCAGTCAATCAATCTTATTTATTGAGCGCTTACTGTATACAGAGCACTGAACTAAGTGCTTGGGGGAGTATAGTATAACAATATAACAGACACATTCTCTGCCCACAATGAGCTTAAAGTCCAGAGCTGGAGACAGACATTACTCACACTTCGCCAGAAACGCCTGCTCATCTAGCCGACCTCTAACCTGTCCTTCAGACCTTTCCACCTGTCCCCAGTTCTGTCTCTTTGCCTTGGAGAAAAAAGAAAGCAAGTAACAGATTAACAATCATCTCCCGGGGCTTTCCAGGGGACTGATCTAAATTGCAAATCCTTACAAGCCCTTTGCAGATAAGAGCCCACTTCGTTGATTTCAAGGGATAAGTCCCCAAGGATAATGTCTAAATTGGGTCTAGTACAAAATGCCCCTCTGGCGAAACAATCTTTCTCCCAAATAAAATAAAATGGGGCCTCCACTTGGAGTAAATTCTGCCTAAATAGGAGAGAGGTAAGGCCTCACAATCAATCAATCCATGGCATTTATTGGGCGCTTACTGTGGTGTGCGCATCTTCAGGACACATAACCAGGGGGAGTTATTCTCTAGAGAAGACACTAATGCTAGGAAAAGCCCAGGAAACACATGGAAGAGGCGAACTGGCAGCTAGATGCATAGAGACTGTAACAACGATAACAGAAGAACCTTTAGAAAGGTTACGGATTATAGCAGAAGACAGGACGTTCTGGAGAAAATAAATCCATGAAGTCGCTATGTATCCGAAACAACTCCACGGCACTTGATAATAATGATAACAAAACTGTGGTGCACAGAGCACTGTAATAGCCATTCTGGAGAGCACCCTCAAGGAATCTGCAATCCACTGGGAGAGACAGACACTAAAATAAATTACAGGTAAGGGAAGGAGCAGAGACTATGGATCTGTACCAAAGTGCTGTGGGGCTGGGGACTGGGTACCTAAGTGCTTAAAGTGCATAGATGAAGCAGAAAAGCTGGATAATACTGTGAGGAGATGAGAAATTAGACGGGGAGATGTGATTTTATTAGGTCTTTGACTAGGAGAAGAATATATTGTATTCATTCTTTGCTAACTCTCCATAAAAAGTGAGTTTCTCTTGGGTCTGGAGGAAACCAAGCCTGCTAACCCTTGTGTCTGCGAGAAATAAGTATATTTGGCTATTTGTCTGTGTTTCTGTTTATTGTGGACTTGACCAGTGAATGAAAGTCTTCCTCGTTAGACTGAGTACTCTTGTCAGGGAAAGGGCCATGTCTTCTACTTTTACCATAGGGTCCGAAGACTCTAGTCCAAGAGTCTGTGTCCAGTACACAGTAAGGTAACCAGCATGGCTCAGTGGATAAACCGTAGCTCTGGGAGACAGAGGACCTGTGTTCTAATCCCAGTTTCGCTGCTTGCCTGCTATGTGACCTTGGACAAGTCACTTCACTTTTCTGTACCTCAGTTTCCTCAACTTCAAATGGAGATTAAATATCTATTCTCCCTCATACTTAGACTGTGAACCCCATGTAGGACAGGGGCTGTGTCAGGCCTGTTTAACTTGTATCTACCTCAGGGCTTAGAACGGTGCATGACACATAGTAAGCGCTGAACAAATAGAGACCGTCTCTATATGTTGCCAACCTGTACTTCCCAAGTGCTTAGTACAGTGCTCTGCACACAGTAAGCACTCAATAAGTACGATTGAATGAATGAATGAACAAATACCAAAAAAAACCCCCAACCCAACAGGTGGCAGATCCTCCTTTTCCTGGAGAAGTCTTCCCCACTCCTCAAATCTACTCCACTCCAACCAGGAAAGCTCCCACGCACTGGCCTAGCAATCATTCACCTGACTTACATCTTCCCAATTTCCCCAAAAGAGGGAGGGAACATCTAATGATCCCTCTCTTACCTGTGTTATCTTGGTTGCATGGGGCCTGTAGACCAATCTGGGATATTTACTGAGCGCTTACTGTAACGCAGAGCACTGTACTAAGCATGTATTTATTGAGTGCTTACTGTATGCAGAGCACTGTATTAAGTGCCTGGGAGAGTATTATACAACAGAAGTAGTATACATGTTTCCTGCCCATAATGAAATTCCAATCTAGCGGGGAAGACAGCAGCATGGACTAGTAAGTGTTCAATAAATATCATGTGTTGATTGATTCATTCTTTCAAGGTATAGTCTACTAGGTACAGGACATTGTACTGGACTCCAACTGTGTGGAAAGCACTTGTGCTGGTTACTGTACTGGTTGCCTAGCTGGTGCAGAGCACTGTAGTGGGCACTTTTGAGTTCTTTTAGGCAGCTGTGGCAAAAAATTAATCTACGAGGCCATTAATGCCATCCAGTGTTCTGCCTTTGTAGTGGAACAACAAGATAGAACCTTTTAAATTTGTGAAATTCTAAACTTGTTGTGGGCAGGGAGTGTGTTTATATTGTAATAATAATAATAATGATGGCATTTGTTAAGCACCTACTATGCACCAAGCACTGTTCTAAGCACTGGGGTAGATACAAGGTAAGCAGGTTGTTCCATGTGGGGCTCACAATCTTAATTCCAATTTTCCAGATGAGGAAACTGAGGCATAGAGAAGTTAAGTGGCTTGTCCAGGGTCACATACAGACAAGTGGCGGAGCCAGGATTAGAATAATAATAATAATGGTATTTATTAAGTGCTTACTATGTGCAAAGCACTGTACTAAGCACTGAGGAGGATACAAGGCTATCAGGTGATCCCACAGGGGGCTCACAGTCTTCATCCCCATTTTCCAGATGAGGGAACTGAGACCCAGAGAAGTGAAGTGACTTGCCCAAAGTCACACAGCTGACAAGCGGCGGAGTCAGGATTTGAACCCATGGCCTGTGACTCCAAAGCCCGTGACCTTTCCACTGAGCCACGCTGCTTCTCTAACCCAGGTCCTCTGACTCCCAACGTGCCCTTTCCACTAAGCCACGCTGCTTCTCCCAAGCGCTTAGTACAGTGCTCTGCACCCAGTAAGTGCTCAATAAATACAATCCTGGGTCCCCTTAAGCCCAGGTGCTCTGGGACTGTGAGCCCATTGCTGGGTAGGGACCGTCTCTATATGTTGCCAACTTGTACTTCCCAAGCGCTTAGTACAGTGCTCTGCACACAGTAAGCGCTCAATAAATACGATTGAATGAATGACTGTTGAATTTTTTGAATTTCCTGGCAACCCCAAGGCAGTGAAGCCTGGAACAACCTCCAGAATGCTGGGAAGGCTGTGGCCCCTTGTAACCACTCAGGGACTGAGGCTTGTGGGAGGGCGGGATGGCCCATTGCAATTTTAGTCAATCAATCAGTCACTTGATCAATCAATCATATTTATTGAGTCCTTCCTGGTGCAGAGCACTGTACTAAGTGCTTGGGAGAGGACAATACAATGGAGTTGGAGGACACATTCCTTGTCCACTGTGAGCTTATAGTTTAGTGGCAAGAGCACAGGCTTGGGGGCAAGAGGAGGTGTGTTCTAATTCCTGCTCTGCTACTTGTCTGTTGTGTGACCTTGGACAAGTCATTTCCCTTCTCTGTGCTTCAGTTCACTCATCTGTAAAATGGGGACTGAGGCTATGAGCCTCATGTGGGATAGAGACTGGGCCCAACCCGATTAGCAAGCAGAGTGGCTTAGTGGAAAGAGCACAGGCTTGGGAAAGAACAGAGGTCATGGGTTCTAATCCTGACTCTGTACCTTGTCAGCAGTGGGACTTTGGCCATGTCACTTAACTTCTCTGGGCCTCAGTTATCTCATCTGTGAAATGGAGATTAAGACTGTGAGCCCAATGTGGGACAACCTGATTACCTTGTATCCCCCCCAGTGTTTAGAACAGTGCTTAGCACATAGTAAGTGCTTAACAAATGCCATTATTATTATTATTATTGGGAAGCAGCGTGGCTTAGTGGAAAGAGCGCAGGTTTGGGAGTCAGAGGTCATGAGTTCGAATCCCAGCTCCATAACTTGTCAGCTGTGTGACCTTGAGCAAGCCACTTAACTTCTCTGGGCCTCAATTACCTCATCTGTAAAATGGGGATTAAGACTGTGAGCCCCACTTGGGACAACTTGATTACCCTGTATCTACCCCAGAGCTTAGAAGAGTGCTTTGCGCTTAGCACTTAACAAATACCACTATTATTATTATCCACCCCAGCACTTAGAGCAGTGCCTGGCACATAGTAAGTGCTTAAGAAGCATCATTATTATTATTAGCTTTTAGCTGTTTCTGTGCTCAATTTGGACTGCATAATCTTTAATCTGCCTTTTTTTAAATGGAACTTGTTAAACATTTTCTATGGGTCAGGCACTATACTAAATGCTGGGATAGATACAAGACAAACAGGTTGGATAATGAATGTATATTTGTAGTTTATTCATATTATCAGTCAGTCAATTGTATTTATTGAGCACTTACTGCATGCAAAGCATTGTACTAGGTGCTCAGGAGAGTATAATGTATCATTATTGTATAACAATTTTATAAAAGGTACCTCTTCTCCCCCATTTAAATTGTGAGCTTAAATCTGATCTAATGTCCTTATTCCTTTCCCTGGTGCTTGACTCAGAATAAACACTCACAGATTCAGTAACAGCAGTAATAGCAATAATAATTTTTTAAAAAATCAGCTGACTGTGGGCAGGGAACCTATCTACCAACTCTGTCATATTTTATTCTCTCTGCAGGCAGTAGGTTCTCAATAAATGTAATTGATTGACAGTTGAATTCTACAAGAAAAGCAGAGCCCTTTGTTCTAATTTATCAACCTCCCCTTCTACAAGGGGGCCATTTGGAACTGGGGACTCTCTTTTACCAGGAGAATCTGTGCTGGATCCATGTAACGTGGGTCTGTTTTGCTTCAAAATTTACCTCTTAAAAGTTTCACTTGATTTCAACTCGGACACAATTCCGCCCTGAGTGAATCAATTTAATTAGTTTAGCATCTAGACCACTGGCTTCTGTGTCCCTTCTTCCATCCCAGATTACCTCAGTTCTACCCAGAAGCTGTTTCTAATGTCGTTTACTGTTTGCTTATTGGATGCATTTGTCCCAGGTATCTGCAGGAAGAAAGGATCATACCAGCGATTTTTTTCCAAGTTTAGCATCCAAACTTTAAATTATTCCATCCTGAGATGTTAGCTGTCCCTTCATCTCTCCAATTTGTGTATTGAATCTCTAAAGGGCACCATTTATGGCAACCTTGACAAATATATGTGCTTCTAGTAGGCGGGAATATGTCTTCCTATTCTGTTATATTGTGCTCTCCCAGGCGCTTAGTACAGTGCTCTGCCCACAGTAAGCACTCAATAAATACCATGAATAGACTGATTAAAATGAGACGAGAAAGCTAAACAGATTTAGGGCCTAAGGCATTAAGGCTCTGCACACAGTAAGGGCTCAATAAATACTTTTGATTGATTGAATGTAGGTTCCTCTATTTTCATTTATTCATTCAGTGGTATTTATTGAACACCCCTTGCGAGCAGAGGATGAAACAATCTTGTCTGTGAAGGGTTTAAAATTATAATGGAGACCGGCAGACACCCACCAAATACCTACAGTGGGAGCCGAAGGAAAATGATAGAATAATCTGCTTTTTTTCCATGGTATTTGTTTAAATGCTTATTATAATAATAATGATGGCATTTATTAATCACATACTATGTGCAAAGCACTGTTCTAAGCACTGGGGAGGTTATAAGGAGATCAGGTTGTCCCGGGGGGGGCTCATAGTCTTCATCTCCATTTCACAGATGAGGGAACTGAGGCCCAGGGAAGTGAAGTGACTTGCCCAAAGTCACGCAGCTGACAAGTGGTGGAGCCAGAATTTGAACCCATGACCCCTGACTCCAAAGCCCGGGCTTTTTCCACTGATCCACATTGCTTCTCATGCTTATTGTGTGCCAGGCCCTGTTCTAAACACTGGGGTAGATACAAGACAATCAGGTTGGTCACGGTCCCTGTCCCTCATGGGGGTCACAATCTTAATCCCCATTTTATAGATGAGATAAGTGAGGCACAGAGATGTGAAGTGGCTTGTCCAGGTCACACAGCAGTCAAGTGGCGGAGCTGGGACTAGAACCCAACAGTGCTTTGCACATAGTAAGTGCTTAACAAATGCCATCATTATTATTATTTTTAGCCCAGGTCCTTCTGACTCCCAAAACGGGGGTCTAACTGTGCCTCAGTTACCTCATCTGTCAAATGGGGATTAAGACTGTGAGCCCCACGTGGGACAACCTGATTAACTTGTATCTACCACAGTGCTTAGAACAGTGCTTGTCCTCTCCCTGAGTTTCCCGTCACTGTAGACAGCACTACCATCCTTCCTGTCTCGCAAGCCCGCAACCTTGGTGTCATCCTCGACTCCGCTCTCTCATTCACCCCACACATCCAATCCGTCACCAAAACCTGCCGGTCTCATCTCCACAACATCGCCAAGATCCGCTCTTTCCTCTCCATCCAAACCACTACCTTGCTGGTTCAATCTCTCATCCTATCCCGACTGGATTACTGCATCAGCCTCCTCTCTGATCTCCCATCCTCCTGTCTCTTCCCGCTTCAGTCTATACTTCATTCTGCTGCCCGGATCATCTTTGTACAGAAACGCTCTGGGCATGTCACTCCCCTCCTCAAAAATCTCCAGTGGTTGCCTGTCAACCTTCGCATCAAGCAAAAACTCCTCACTCTCGGCTTCAAGGCTGTCCATCCCCCGGCCCCCTCCTATCTCACCTCCATTCTCTCCTTCTCCGGCCCAGCCTGTACCCTCCTCTAACTCCTCTGCCACTGCTAACCTCCTCACTGTGCCTCATTCTCACCTGTCCCGCCGTCGACCCCCGGCCCACGTCCTACCTCTGGCCTGGAATGCCCTCCCTCCACACATCCACCAAACTAGCTCTTTTCCTCCCTTCAAAGCCCTACTGAGAGCTCACCTCCTCCAGGAGGCCTTCCCACACTGAGCCCCCTTTTTCCTCTCCTCCTCCCCATCCCCCCCACCCTACCTCCTTCCCCTCCCCACATCACTTGTATGTATTTGTACAGATTTATTACTGTATTTATTTTACTTGTACATATTTACTACTCTATTTTATTAATGATGTGCATATAGCTATAATTCTATTTATTCGGATGGGTTTGACACCTGTCTACATGTTTTGATGTTCATTTATTTGATACTAGGATTGTCTTTACTTGCTCATGTTCCCCGAGAGTAGTGTGGTGGAGGTGGGAGTAATGATGCTTACTGCAAACGAAAGGAATAATTTTACAACTCTACAGAGAATTGAACCTCATAGCGTCAATCAGGACCTCATATTTCTTCTTCCTTCTAGGCCCGGGATAACCATCTGTTTGTGTGTACATAAAATCTATATGTGACCTGTACGTACCTTCCTTTTTTTATGGTGTTTGTTAACTGCTTACTAGGTGCCAGGCACTGTACTAAGCTTCACTGACTTTGTCCTCTCTTGGTTCTCCTCTTATCTCTCTGGCTGTTCATTCCAAGTCTCCTTCAAGGTCTCCTCCTCTGCCTCCCACTCCCTAGCTGTGGAAGTTCCTCCGTGTTCAGTTGTGGGTCCCTTTCTATTCTCCATCTACACCCGCGTCCTTGAAGAACTCATTTCATTCATTCATTCATTCAGTCATATTTATTGAGCGCTTACTGTGTGCAGAGCACTGTACTAAGCACTTGGGAAGTACAAGTTGGAAACATATAGAGATGGTCCCTACCTAACAACGGGCTTACAGCCTAGAAGCGGGGTCACAGACTCCCATGGCTTCAATTACCACCTCTATGCAGATGATACTCAAATCTACATCTCCAGCCCTGATTTCTCTTCCTCTATGTAGTCTTGCATTTCATCTTGCCTTCAAGACACCTCTACTTGGACGTCCTCCAGTCACCACAAGCTTATCTTGTACAAAACAGAACTCCTTATCTTCCCACCCAAGCCCTGTCCTCCCCCTTATTTTCCCGTCATTGTAGAGGGCACACCATCCTTCCTGTCTCGCAAGCTCATAACCTTGGTGTTATCCTTGACTTCTCTCTGTCATTCAAACCACATATTCAATCTATCACTAAATCCCGTCGGTCCCACCTTCACGACTTCGCTAAAATCTGCCTTTTCCTCTCCATCCAAACTGCTACCACATTAATACAATCATTCATCTTGTCCTGCCTGGATTCCTGCATCAGCCTCCTTGCTGACCTCCCAACCTCCTGTCTCTCCCGACTCCAGGCCATCCTTCGCTTTGTGCCTGGATGAGTTTTTCTACAAAAACGTTCAGGACGTGTCACCTGCCTCCTCAAAAAAGTCCAGTGGTTGCCCATGCACCTCCGTTTCAAACAAAAACTCCTCACCATTGGCTTTAATGCACTCCACTCCCTTGCCACCTCCCACCTCACCTCATTACTCTCCTCCAACCCAGCCTGCACACTTCACTACTCCAATGCTAACCTCACTGTACCTCCATCCTACTTATTTCACAACTGACCCTGAGTCCACGTCCTGTCTGGGTCCTGAAGCACCCTTCTTCCTCAAATCTGACAATTATTCTCCTCCACTCAGAGCCTTATTGAAGGTATATCTCCTCCAAGAGGCCTTCCCAGAATAAGCCCCACTTCTCCTCGCTTCGCAGTCCCTTCTGTCTCGCCCTGACTTGCTCCCTTTGCTCTTCCCCCGTCTCAGCCCCACAGCACTTATGTACGTATCTGTAATTTTATTTATCGCTTTGCTCTTCGCCCCTCCCAGCCCCAAAGCGCTTATGTTCATATGTGTAATTTTATTTATTTGTATTGATGTCTGTCTCCCCCACTGTAGACTGTGAGCTCATTGAGGGCAGGGAGAGTCATTGTTTACTGTTGTACTTTCCCAAGTGCTTAATAAGGTGCTCTGCAAACAGTAGGCACTCAGTAAATACAAATGAATGAAAGTCTAGAAGGGGGGTCACACCCAGAGTCACAGAGCAGAGAAGTGGCGGAGCTGGGATTAGAACCCAGATCCTTCTGACGCCCAGGCTCTATTCATTCATTCAATCATATTTATTGAGCACTTACTGTGTGCAGAGCACTGTACTAAGCGCTTGGGAAGTACAAGATGGCAACATATAGAGACGGTCCCTACCCAACAGTGGGCTTACAGTCTAGAAGGGGGCTCACAGTCTAGGAGGGGCTCACACGCTAGCCACTAGGCCACACTGCTTTGTGGTTGTGATGAGCACTGGCTCCATATGGGCCTCTTAACTGCCAAGCTGTTCTCACTGTTTGGTGATGAGTTGCCTAGCATGCAGCCAGCGTGGGGGAGATGGCTCACGAGAAGCTTCTAGCGGTGAGGTCTCGGCTTTTGCGCAATGCCCCAACACAAGAGATTTGTTTTGGATGGATGAGACGCTTTGAGGTGTTTCAGTATTTTCTTTGCAGAATCCTCCCCCTAATTCCCAACCCGGAAAACAAAAGCTCGCTCTGGACAAGTTTCCCAGGCTCGCTCCTTTCTGGACTGCGGTCAGAGGTTTATGCGTTCTGGCTCTAGTCCTTGAGCAGTGCATTTCCCTCCATCAGGACACCAAGCAAAGGGAGGACCCTGATGGTCTCATCCCGAACTCTTCCGTCTTTAAGGACGCAGCAGCCGTCCTGGAGCAGCGTGGCCTAGTGGGAAGAGCCCGGGCTTGGGAGTCAGAGGTTGTGGGTTCTAATCCCGGCTCTGCCACTTGGCAGCTGAGTGACCTTGGGCAAGTCACTTCACTTCTCTGGGCCTCAGTTACCTCTTCTGGGAAGTGGGGATTGAGACTGTCAGCCCCACGTGGGACAACCTGATCACCTTATATCTACCCCAGTGCTTGGAACACTGCTTGGCACATAGTAAGTGCTTAACAAATACCATAATTATTATTCTTGTTCTTATTATTGAGATATCGGGGATTGAAGATGAGTGGGTGGAAACTGGATCTTTGGAGAAAATCATAGTTCGTCCTATCATTCGATCGACAGTACATCTTGAGTGCCTAGTATGTGCAGAGCACTGGGCTTTACTAATCAATCAATCACTGGTATTTACTGAGTGCTTACTGTGGGCAGAGCACTGTAACTGAGCTCTTGAGAGCATACGATAATAATCCGTACAGTGGCCCAGTGCAATGTTCTAATATAATGATGGTATTTGTTAAGCACTTAAGCAGCGTGGCTCAGTGGAAGGAGCACAGGCTTTGGAGTCAGAGGTTGTGGGTTCAAACCCCAGCTCTGACAATTGTCAGCTGTGTGACTTTGGACAAGTCACTTCACTTCTCTGTGCCTCAGTTACCTCATCTGTAAAATGGGGATTAAGACTGTAAACCCCCCATGGGACAACCTCATCACCTTGTAACCTCCCTAGCACTTGGAACAGTGTTTTGCACTTAGTAATCATTTAACAAATGCCATTATTATTATTATTATTATTATGTGCTACGCAAGCACATATTGACTGTGAGCCCCATGTGGGACAACCTGATAATTTTGCATCCACTCCAGTGCTTAGAACAGTGCTTGGCACACAGTAAGCACTTAACAAATACCATAATAATAATAATTATTATTAGAATTTAGAGCTAGGGGTTGCAAAGTAGTGTGATGGGTGACTACTGTTTGCAGAGCGCTGAATTAATACGTGCAGAACATGGTGCTGGGCTCCGACTGTGTGCACAGCCCTATTCTTGGGAGAGTTCTATAGTAATAATAATAATAACAATGGCATTTGTTAAGCACTTACTATGTGCAAAGCACTGTTCTAAGCGCTGGGGAGGATACAAGGTGATCAGGTAGTCCTACTTGGGGCTCACAGTCTTCATCCCCATTTTACAGATGAGGTAACTGAGGCACAGAGAGGTTAAGTGACTTGCCCAAAGTCACACAGCTGACAAGTAGTAGCAGAAGGCATATGGTCTTTTATGTGAAGAAGCTTACAATTTAAAGGAGAGAGGCTGACATAAATCTTTCTATCTAGTAGGAGAAAGAGGGATAATAAATTGCAGTGGCTCTGTCTCCCCCCTCTAGACTGTGAGCTCACTGTGGGCAGGGATTGTTTCCCGTTATTGCTGTATTTCCCAAGCACTCAGTTCAGTGTGCGGCACACAGAAAACACTCAATAAATAGGATCGAATTGAATGAATGAATGAATTAATGGTAGTAGAGTACGGGAATTTACTGTCTTCCTAATAACACCTAGCCCTTTTTAATTTTACCTCCTTTCTTATTCCGGTTACTGACAACATCTCCCTAAATCCCTCTTTCAACATGACCACAGATCCCAGAAACCGAGAATATTATTCTCATGATCAGCATGTGGCAACACTGCTCCTGCAAACTCCGCATGAATTTCTTCACCAAACATATGCTCCTTTTACAGAAAGGTCTTTGGCAACCCACGGCAGACCGCAAGTCTCAGAAAGAAGCGGCATGATCTAGTGGAAAGAGCACGGGCCCGTGAGCCAGAGGACCTGAGTTCTAATCCCAGCTCCGCCACTTGTCTGCTGTGTGACCTTGGGAAAGTCACTTAACTTCTCTATGCCTCAGTTCCCTCATATGTCAAATGCTGATTCAATCCATGTTCTCCCTCCTATTTAGGCTGCGAGCCCCATGTGGGACCTGTTTATTTTGTATCTACCCCAGTGGTTGGCACATTCTAACAATAGTAATAGTAACTGTGGTATTTGTCAATAATAATAATAGTAATGATAATAATAATTCTGGTTTTTCTTAAGTGCTTACTATGTGCCAAGCACTGTTCTAAGTGCTGGGGTAGATACAAGGTAATCAGGTTGTCCCATGTGGGGTTCACAGTCTTAATCCCCATTTTACAGATGAGGTAACTGAAGCACAGAGAAGTTGTGACTTGCTCAAAGTCACACAGCTGAAAAGTGACGGAGCTGAGATTAGAACCCAAGACCTTGGACTCCCAAGTCCGTTCTCTTTCCACGAAGCCACGCTGTTAAGCGCTTTCTATGTGCCAAGCACTGTACTAAGTGCCAGGGTGGACACAAGAAAATCGGGTTTGCCACAGTCCCTGTCCCACGTGGGGCTCACGGTCTCAATCCTTATTTTACAGATGAGGTAACTGAGGTACAGAGAAGTGAAGTGACTTGTCCAAGGTCACACAGGAGACAAGTGGTGGAGGCGGAATTAGAACCCATGACTTTCTGACTCCCAGGCTCTTGCTCTATTCATTCATTCATTCGTTTGAGAGAAACAGCATGGCTCAGTGGAAAGAGCACGGGCTTTGGAGTCAGAGGTCACAGGTTTGAATCCCGCTCTGCCAATTGTCAGCTGTGTGACTTTAGGCAAGTCACTTAACTTTTCTGTGCCTCAGTTACCTCATCTATATAACGGGGATTAAGACTGTGAGCCCCCTGTGGGACAACCTGATCACCTTGTAACCTCCCCAGTGCTTAGAACAGTGCTTTGCACATAGGAAGCACTTAATAAATGCCATTATTATTATTATTATTGCACCCAGCACAATGCTCTGTGTGTATTAATACAGCACTCTGCAAACAGTAGTCACCCATCAGTAGAGAAGCAGTGTGGCTCAGTGGAAAGAGCACGGGCTTTGGAGTCAGAGGTCATGGGTTCAAATCCCGACTCCACCACATGTCTGCTGTGTGATCTTGGGCAAGTCATTTAACTTCTCTGGGCCTCAGTTACCTCATCTGTAAAATGGGGATTAAGACTGTGAGCCCCATGTGGGACAATCTGATCACCCTGTATCCTCCCCAGCGCTTAGAACAGTGCTTTGCACATAGTAAGCGCTTAACAAATGCCAATTATTATTATTGTTATCACACTACTTTGCAAACCCTAGCTCTAAATTCTAATTATTATTATTATTATTATGGTATTTGTTACATGCTTACTATGTTCTAAGCACTGGGGTAGATGCAAGGTTATCAGGTTGTCCCACGTGGGGCTCACAGTCTTAATCCCCATTTTCCAGTAGTATTTATTGAGCGCTAACTGTGTGCAGAGCACTGTACTAAGCACTAAGCCAGCTGCTCCTCAACACCCATCCCAAAATGGGCCAGTCCTCTGTTTGGTGTGTTGAGTTCCAAAAAATGTTTCTTCCCCTTAATACGGCCTAGTAGGAAGAGCACAAACCTGGGAATCAGAGGACCTGGCTGCTAATCCCGATTCTGCCACTTGACTGTTGTGTGACCTTGGGTCAAGTCACGGCCCATCTTTTTGCCTCAGTTTCCTCATCTGTAAAATGGGGATTCAATACCAGTGCGCCCCAGGTGGGACAGAGACTGTGTCTGACCTAATCATCTTGTATCTAGCCCAGCACTTAGAACAGTAAGTGGTACTTACATATGGTAAGTGCTTAACAAATACAATGATAAAGATGAAGATGATGATAATAACGAAATCAAACTATTGACTCTTCTCTAAGGGAAAGTAGTGTGACATGTGGGGACTATGTATTGTACCAAAGCATCCAGTAAACTCCCCTCCCACAATAGACACTCTCTGCAGAGCTGCCCACTCCCAGTAGGTGCTCACTACATAGCTCTGCACACAGAAGGGACCAGGCACAGTTCTCTCCATCCATTATGTTCTCAGTACAGTTACCAGTGCAATGCTCTAATATAATGATGGTATTTGTTAAGCACTTACTATGTTCAAAGCACTGTTCTAAACGCTAGGGTAAATACAAGGTAATCAGGTTGTCCCACGTGGGGTTCACAGTCTTAATCCCCATTTTGCAGATGAGGTAACTGAGGCACCGAAAAGTTAAGTGACTTGCCCAAAGTCACACAGCTGACAAGTGGCGGAGTTGGGATGAGAACATAATGATGGTATTTATTAAGTGCTTACTATGTTCCAAGCACTGTTCTAAGAGATAGGGTAGATACAAAGTAATCAGGTTGTCCCACGTGGGGCTAACAGTCTTAATCCCCATTTTACAGATGAGGTAACTGAGGCACCGAAAAGTTAAGTGACTTGCCCAAAGTCACACAGCTGACAAGTGGCGGATTTGGGATGAGAACATAATGATGGTATTTATTAAGTGCTTACTATGTGCCAAGCACTGTTCTAAGAGATAGGGTAGATACAGGGTAATCAGGTTGTCCCACGTGGGGCTCACAGTCTTAATCCCCATTTTACAGATGAGGTAACTGAGGCACCGAAAAGTTAAGTGACTTGCCCAAAGTCACACAGCTGACAAGTGGCGGAGTTGGGATGAGAACATAATGATGGTATTTATTAAGTGCTTACTATGTGCCAAGCACTGTTCTAAGAGATAGGGTAGATACAGGGTAATCAGGTTGTCCCAACTGGGGTACACAGTCTTAATCCCCACTTGACAGATGAGGTAACTGAGGCACAGAGAAGTGAATTGACTTGCCCAAAGTCACACAGATGATTAGTGGGGGAGCCGGGATTAGAACCCTCGTCCTCTGACTCCCAAGCCCGGGCTCTTTCCACTAAGCCACGCTGCCTCTCTACATAGAATAGGACTTCAGTACAGTGCTCTGCACAGAGTAGGAGGCCAGTACTA
Organism: Tachyglossus aculeatus; assembly: GCF_015852505.1. Classification (NCBI taxonomy): domain Eukaryota; kingdom Metazoa; phylum Chordata; class Mammalia; order Monotremata; family Tachyglossidae; genus Tachyglossus; species Tachyglossus aculeatus. The sequence goes on along the minus strand of NC_052068.1, from coordinate 59,215,791 downwards.
TGTTCTACACACGGCAGGTTCTCAGCTCAGAGCTATGTCCCCAGTTGCCTCCTCAAAAATGTCACTGAGGTAAGTTTTCAATCATCAATCAATCAGTAAATCAATCATCTTACTTTATCCATGGTTAGGCAATGGGCTGGCACATAGTAAGTGCTTAACAATAATAAGCAGAATGGCCTGATTTCCTAGAACGCGTGTGGTTGCGGAAAGAGAATGTGTCTATTGTTGAATTGTACTCTCCCAAGTGCTTAGTACAATGTTCCCCACACAGTAAGCACTCAGTAAATGCGATTGAATGAATAAATGAAAATGGTCAATCTTGACTCTGCAGGACTGTGCTCAAGTTGGATTCTGTACTTTATAAAGAGTCTAATGTGAACTATGCTGAAACAAGTCCAGCCGAAAGGAAACAGAAAAGAAAGCTGTGATATCTTCATATCTTTAAATCAAGGCCCTACTGAGAGCTCACCTCCTCCAGGAGGCCTTCCCAGACTGAGCCCCCTCCTTCCTCTCCCCCTGCTCCCCCTCTCCATCCCCCCGCTTTACCTCCTTCCCTTCCCCACAGCACCTGTATATATGTATATATGTTTGTACGGATTTATTACTCTATTTATTTTACTTGTACATATCTATTCTATTGATTTTATTTTTGTTAATATGTTTTGTTTTGTTCTCTGTCTCCCCCTTCTAGACTGTGAGCCCACTGTTGGGTAGGGACCGTCTCTATATGTTGCCAACTTGTACTTCCCAAGCGCTTAGTACAGTGCTCTGCACACAGTAAGTGCTCAATAAATACGATTGATTGATTGACTGATTGATTAAATTAGATATTACGAATTGCCTCTGCATTCATATTAATGCCTGTCTCTCCCTCTAGACTGTAAGCTTGTTATGGGGAGGGAACGTTCATTCAATCATTCATTCATTCAATCGCATTTATTGAGTGCTTACTGTGTGCAGAGCACTGTACTAAGCGCTTAAATGATATTGACGGCATTTGTTAAGCGCTTACTATGTGCAAAGCACTGTTCTAAGCACTGGGGCGGATACAGGTTGGCCCATGTGGGGCTCACAGTCTTAATCCCCATTTTACAGATGAAGTAACTGAGGCATAGAGAAGTTAAGTAAATAGCCCGAGGTCACACGGCTGACAATTGGCAGAGCCAGGATTTGAGCCCATGACCTCTGACTCCCAAGCCAGGGCTCTTTCCACTGAGCCACGCTGCTTTTGCTATGACTGCAATTCTTTTGTATTGTACTCTCCCAAGTGCTTAGTACAGTGCTCTGCACATAGTAAGCGCTCAATAAATATGAATGATTGACTGACTGGTTGTGATATATTAGAGGCAGATCATCTGGAGGCTTGGGGCCTTGAGCCCCAGGATCTTGGGAGTTCCTCCCGATATCTCCTTCCCAACCCCTTCACCCCCCTGAAGGCACAATTGGTGGTTGAAGCAGGGATGGATGGGGAAGCAGTGTGGCCTAGTGGAAAGAGAACGGCCCTGGGAGTCAGAAGGTCCTGGGTTCTAATTCCGGCTCCGCCACTTGTCTGCTGTGTGAACGTGGGCAAGTCATTAACTTCTCTGCACTTTAGCTACTTCATCTGTAAAATGGGGATGAAAACTGTGAGCCCAGTGTAAGAAAGCTACTGTGTCCAACCGTATTACCTTGTATCTACCCCAGCGCTTAGTACAGGGCCTGGTACTTAGTAGGCAGTTAACAAATACCACAATTATCATTATTTTTATTATCCACTGACCTCAGTGATCTTTTGCTGGCTCTAGATCAAGGGACGAAGGGGGAAGGTGCTTGAAAGTTACTTATTCTCTGGGTTTGTCTCCTTCCTTCTCTGCCCCTTAGATCAGAAACTCCCTCCTTCCCTGGGCAAGGACTGTCTGCAATGTGTAAGTTTGTTGCGTATTCCCAAACACATAATTCTGTACAATGTGTGAAGCAGGTGTTCAACAAATAATAGACTAATAATGATAGTAATAATAATAGACTCCTTACGGCAGGCCCTTCCAACAGACTTGTTAGGGCTACGGTGGTTTGCGCCTGGAGCGTTGTGTCTTGAATCTCTATTACTCATTTATAGTACTTATGATATTAACATTATGTAATCTTAATTTCTCGAGACAAGCTGAATCAAGGTTATAAAGGCCCTTAATGGGTGTCATACACGGGGGTGTTTGAAGGTGTGTAGGAAGAAGGCTGAGAAGTATTGTTAGAAAAGAGGCATCTTGCTAAAATACCTAGAGTGAGAGTCATGATTAATAATAATAGTAATAATAATAATGATGATGGTGTTTGTTAGGCACTTATTATGTGTCAGGCACTGTTTTAGGTGCTGGGGTAGATAAAAGGTAATCAGGTTGGATACAGTCCCTGTCCCATATGGAGCTCACAGTCTTAATCCCCATTTTACGGATGAGGTAACTGAGGCCTGGAGAAGTGAAATGACTGGCCCAGGGTCCTACAGCAGACATGTGGCAGAGCTAGGATTAGAACCCAGGTCCTTCTGACTCCCAGGCTTCTGATTTATTCACTAAGCCACACTGCTTCTCACTTATATACATAGCCATAATTTATATATTTATCTTCACGTCTGTCTCCCCCTCTAGATTGTAAGCTCGTTGTGGGCAGGAGATGTGTCCAACTCTGCTATATTGTTTCTCCCAGGCACTTCGTATGGCACTCTGTACACAGGAAGCGCTCAATAAATCCATTGATTGAATGATTGATTGATGTGTTTCTCCCAGGGTTATTTTGATGGGAATTCCTTACTAACCAATTGTTATTTTATTAATCCAAGGCCTCCTTACTGTGGATAATCAAGGTCCATTAGGTCTGTCATGACTCTCAAGTGCTTTCCGAAGCAGTGGGCAGGGAATTCTGAGAAATCAACTCAATTGTTATTTCATTCTCGTGGTCCTAAAATTATTTAGCATGACCTTAAATTAATGAAATCATTCAATCTCTTTCAACGGGACATAAACAAACATTAACGTTATATCCTAGTCAGTGAGAGGGGCCATTTATGTTGATGAAGTACTGTGGTGTGCTACCGACTGTTACAATTAGTGACATTATCACAAAAGGACTGCATTTGCCAATTATCATCTAAGTTGTTTCATGAGTTTAAAAGTTAATTGTGTCAGTAATACTTGATGATGTCTTGCCTCTGGGACTTGTCCTTCTAAATTTATTTTACTTGTACATATTTACTGTTCTATTTATTTTGTTAATGATGTGCAACTAGCTTTATTTCTATTGATTCTGATGACACCTGTCCACAGGTTTTGTTTTGTTGTCTGTCTCCCCCTTCTAGACTGTGAGCCCGTTGTTGGGTAGGGACCGTCTCTATATGTTGCCAACTTGTACTTCCCAAGCGCTTAGTACAGTGCTCTGCACACAGTAAGTGCTCAATAAATATGATTGAATGAATGAATGAATAAATGTGCCAATGAAACCAGCACCAACTCTACCATCTCCCCCTCTATAATAATGGTGGTATTTGTTAAGCGCTTACTATGTGCTATGCACTGTTCAAAGCACTGAGAATTATAATGGTATAGACTGTAAACTGTAACCCCTCTAGACTGTAGTAAACTCGCTGTGGGCAGCGAATGTGTCTGTTTTTTGTTGTATTGTACTCTCCCAAGTACTCAGTACAGTGCTCTGCACACAGTAAGTGCTCAATAAATATGACTGACTGACTGATAGAACACAGCATGGCTAAATCCGAACTCCTATCTCCTCTCCTAAGCGGACTCCTCATTCTTATTTTCCCATCTCAGCTGATCTTCTTTTGTTATGGCAGGGAAGCAGTGTGGCTCAGTGGAAAGAGCCCAGGCTTGGGAGTCAGAGGTCATAGGTTCTAATCCTGGCTCTGCCACTTGTCAGCTGTGTGACTTTGGGCAAGTCACTTAACTTTTCTGTGCCTCAGTTACCTCATCTGTAAAATGGGGATGAAGACTGTGAGCCCCACGTGGGACAACCTGATCACTTGTGTGCTCCCCAGCCTTACACATAATAAGTGCTTAACAAATGCCATTATTATTATTATTATTGTTAAGTGCTTATTGTGTGCCAGGCACTGTATTAAAGCACGGGGGTAGATACAAGATAATCAGTGTATGTCCCACATGGAGCTCTCAGTTTTAATCCCCATTTTACAGATGAGGATACTGAGGCCAGGAGAAGGGAAGTGAATTTTCCAGGGTCACCCAGCAGACAAGTGACGGGGACAGGATTAGGACCCAAATCCTCCATCTCCCAGGCCCACGCTCTAACCACTAGGCCACGCAGCTTCTCTGACTCCTCTCTTCATCCTAGGGTCAGCACCCTGGTTCAAGTTTTCATCGTGTCTTGATGTCACTGCTGTATTAAGCCTCCACACTGCTCTTCAGCATCTCCTCCCCCATTTCAAGCTACCCTACGCTCCGCTGCCCAGATCCTGCCCTTAAAGCACCATTCGGAACATTTCTCTGTGCTCTGCCACCTCTAACACATATATATTGATTGATTTCTATCCCCTCCCTGTGCAAATCTATATACGCATGGACTTGTGTTCTAATCCCAGCTACACCACTTGACTGCTGTTACCTTGAGCACTTCTCTGGGACTCAGTTACCTTATCTGTAAAATGGGGATTCAGACTGTGAGCCCCATGTGGGACAGGGAATGTGTCCAATCCGATTTGCTCGTATCTACCCCAGTGCTTAGTACAATGATTGGCACATAATAAGCCCTTAACAAAAACCACAATTATTATTATGTGTGTACATACATGCACATATAGAGAAGCAGCATGGTTCAGTGGAAAGAGCACGGGCTTTGGAGTCAGGGGTCATGGGTTCCAATCCCTGCTCTGCCAATTGTCAGCTGTGTGACTTTGGACAAGTCATTTAATTTCTCTGTGCCTCAGTTCCCTCATCTGTAAATTGGGAATTAAGACTGTGAGCCCCCTGTGGGACAACCTGATCTCCTTGTAACCTCCCCAGCGCTTAGAACAGTGCTTTGTACATAGTAAGCGCTTAATAAATGCCATTATTATTATTATTATATATGAATGATGTATAAAGCTACCCTTAGCATGTATGTAAATACCGATTTAGAAATTGTACTGTTATACCTAGGTTTTCCCTTTTGCTTATTGCATTTTTGCAATTTGAGTCTTCCCGTCTCCTCCATTAGGTAACAACTCATCCCTGAGTGTTTTATTATTATTGCATTAGTAGCCAGTATAGTAGGTGCTCAAGAAAGACTACTGAATGAATGAATGAATGAACATGAACTATAATTAGGAAAATCACACGACTGGAAATCTAGATTTATATTTGACTAATTGATCGATCGATCGATTGGCCCCAGCCTTCAAATTCCAGGCTATTCATTGGCTTGGATTTTGACTTTCCAAATAACCTAACACTTGTTAACAAGGACATCCACTAATGTACAATTATTCAATGGAAGCTGCATTTAGGAGCAACACAGCTAATTCAATATGCATTGACTCATTTTGGCAATTTCCAATTTATCCAGCTTAGCTGAAGAGATGGCTCGTGAATTCATTTGGCTCTATTAGACACAAAGGCCTGATGTTTTTCCCAGCCCTTGAGACCTTTAGCAAGATCTTGGCTAAATCTCAAATGTCTAATAATTATTAGGCACCTACTAAGTGCAGAGCACTGTTCTGGGGGCTTATTCGGTGCCAAGCACTGTGTAGTACACCGTGCAGGTGGACGCCCAAGTTGGATGGCCCACAGTGTAGTAAATTCGGAGATATGTCATGCATTAATTTCTGCTGAAGCCCAGGATCTGGAAACCCTATTTAACATTATGTCCAATTGCGGCCGGGAATTGAATTCCCTCCCCATTCCCTCCTCCCCTTGTGTCTTCCCAGATGCACACCATCCTGTTCTGACTGTTTTTCCTCTTGGTCTAGATTCCTCACTCAGCCTATCCCTCTCCCAAGTCCCTCTCATTGAAAAATCAATCAATCAATCAATCAATGGTATTTATTGAGCACTTACCATGTGGTTGGCAGAGGTGGCAGACACAATCCCTGCTGACAGTCTGCAGCTATCGGGAACGTGATACTGAATTCATGAAGCGCAGTTGACTTCAGCTCATTCCGAGCACCAGACAATGGGAAACATCAGCTGTGGCTTATTGTATAGAGCAGAGCATGGGCCTGGGAATCAGAAGGACCTGAGTTCTAATCTCAGCTCTGCTGCTTGTCTGCTGTGTGACCTTGGACAAGTCATTTCCCTTTTCTGGGCCTCAGTGACCTCATCTATCAAATTCGGATTGAGGAGGTGAGCCCTATGAGGGACAGGGACCGTGTCCATCCCAATTACCTTGGACACAGTCCCCGGCCCACATGGGGCTCACAGTCTCAAGCATCTACAGTGTGAGGTCACTGAGGCACAGAGAAGTAAAGTCACTTGCCCAAGTTGGTGGAGCCAGGATTAGAACCCAGGTCCTTCTCACTCCCAGGCCCATGCTTTCTCCACTAGGTCATGCTGCAGGGTTGTGGTCATCATCAATGATATTGATTGAGCGCTAACTGTGCAGAGCACTGTATTAAGCGCTTGGGAGACTACAATATAGCAGAGTTGGTAAACGTGTTCCCTGCCCACAAAGACCTTCCAGTCCAGAGATGTCTGCCGATTTCTCTCCCACATCAATCAATCAATCAATCAATCGTATTTATTGAGCACTTACTATGTGCAGAGCACTGTACTAAGCACTTGGGAAGTACAAATTGGCAACATATAGAGACAGTCCCTACCCAACAGTGGGCTCACAGTCTAGAAGGGGGAGACAGAGACCAAAACCAAACAAACAAAATAAAATAAATAGAATAGATATGTACAAATAAAATGAATAAATAAATAAATAGAGTAATAAATATGTACAACCATATATACATATATACAGGTGCTGTGGGGAAGGGAAGGAGGTAAGATGGGGGGATGGAGAGGGGGACGAGGGGGAGAGGAAGGAAGGGGCTCAGTCTGGGAAGGCCTCCTGGAGGAGGTGAGCTCTCAGCAGAGCCTTAACACATCCCACATCCTACTTCTGGCCTGGAACGCCCTCCCTCCTCATATCAAACAGATAATTGTTCTCCCTGACTACAAAGCCTTATTGAGGACACATCTCCTCCAAGAAGCCTTCCCTGACTAAGCCCTCCTCTGCCCTTCTCCCACTAAGCCCTTCTCCCATTCCCTTCTGCTCCACTCTTACTTGTTCCTTCATTCATCCTCCCTCCCATCCCCACAGCCCATATGTATAGAGCTGTAATTCATTTATTTATCTGTTTATTTATTTACATTAATGTCTGTCTCCCCCTCTAGACTGTGAGCTTGTTGTCGGCAGGAAATGTGTTTGTTTGTTGTTCTATTGTACTCTCCCAAGCTCTTAGTACAGTGCTTTGCACACAGTAAGCGCTTAATACATACGATTGAGTGAATAAATGTCTGGCATCCTATCTAGTGGGAGGGCTGGAGTTTGAAGAACCTTGGGACTATTCCCGGCCTTGACCTTCCCCTAAGGAAAGCCCTCACTATACAACCAAGCGAAACTCTACAAACTTGAACCCCATGCCAAAATCCCTGAACTTTTGGTCTCCCAGAGAAACAGGATGTTCTAGTGGAAAGTGCACAGGACCCCAGTCAGAGGACTTGGGTTCTAATTCCGGCTCCGCCACTTGCCTGCTGCGGGACAACGGGCCCGTCACTCACTTTCTTTGGGCCCCGGTTTCCTCGTGTGTAAAATGGGGGATTTAATACCCATTTTCTCTCTCCCCTAGTCTGTGAGGCTGGAGTGGGGCAGGGACTGGGTCTGACCTGATGACCTGGTTTTGCTTCAGCATGTAGCACAGTGCTTGGTATGTAGTGAGCACTTAAATACCACAAATGCTATTCCATTCTATAGGCAGATGACACTGGTGTTGACAACTGTATGCTCTAGGTAGCTCAGTGAAAAGTTGAATGCACAAGCCACTCCGTCTCCCAACTGAGCCTTCCTGAAGTTGGACGTTATTATTAGTCCTCTGATTAATCTAGCATTCATGTTTCCTTAAGATAAACGCCTGTAACAGAGGCCAAAGGTTGAGAAGGCTGGTGGAGGCAGGTTCAGACATTTCAGCACAAACGGATCAGCCAGTCGTTTATCACACACACACAACCATGGACTTGGGAGTCAGAAGGACCTTGATTCTAGTTCTGTCTCCACCGCTTGTCTGCTTTGTAAACCCTGGGCAAGTCACTTCACTTCTCTGCCCCTCAGTTACCTCATCTGGAAAATGGGGATTGAGACTGTGAACCCTATGTGGGACAGGGACTGTGTCCAACCCAATAACCTTGTATCTACCCCAGCACTTAGTACAGTGCCTGATATTCATTCATTGGATTACTGTGTGCAGAGCACTGTACTAAATGCTTGGGAAAGTACAATATTCATTCATTCTTTCAATTGTATTTATTGAGTGCTTACTGTGTGCAGAGCACTGTACTAAGCGCTTGGGAAGTACAAGTTAGCAACATATAGAGAGAGTCCCTACCCAACAGCAGGCTCACAGTCTAGAAGGGGGAGACAGAGAACAAAACAAAACATATTAACAAAATAAAATAAATAGAATAAATATGTACAAGTAAAATAAATAAATAAATAGAGTAATAAATATGTACAAACATATATACATATATACAGGTGCTGTGGGGAGGAGAAGGAGGTAAGACGGGGGGATGGGGAGGGGGAGGAAGGGGAGAGGAAGGAGGGGGCTCAGTCTGGGAAGGCTTCCTGGAGGAGGTGAGCTCTCAGTATGGCTTTGAAGGGAGGAAGAGAGCTAGCTTGGCAGATGTGCAGAGGGAGGGCATTCCAGGCTAGGGGGAGGATGTGGGCCGGGGGTCGATGGCGGGACAGGCGAGAACGAGGGACAGTGTGGAGGTTCATGGCAGAGGAGTGGAGGGTGTGGGCTGGGCTGTAGAGGGAAAGAAGGGAGGTGAGGTAGGAGGGGGTGAGGTGATGGACAGCCTTGAAGCCGAGAGTGAGGAGTTTTTGCCTGATGTGTAGGTTGATTTGTAGCCACTGGAGATTTTTGAGGAGGGGAGTAACATGCCCAGAGCGTTTCTGCACAAAGACGATCCAGGCAGCAGCGTGAAGTATAGATTGAAGTGGGGAGAGACAGGATGATGGGAGATCAGAGAGGAGGCTGATGCAGTAAACCGGTCAGGATAGGATGAGAGATTGAACGAGCAGGGTAGCAGTTTGGATGGAGAGGAAAGGGCAGATCTTGGTGATGTTGCGGAGGTGAGACTGGCAGGTTTTGGTGACGGATTGGATGTGAGCGGTGAACGAGAGAGTGGAGTCGAGGATGACACCAAGTTTGCGGGCTTGTGAGACGGGAAGGATGGTAGTGCCGTCAACAGTGATGGGAAAGTCAGGGAGAGGGCAGGGTTTGGGAGGGAAGATATAACACAGTAAACAGTGACATTCCCTGCCCACAATAAGCCAACAGTCTGGTACATAGTAAGCGCTTAACAAATACCATAAAAAAGCAATCAAGTGATGGTATTGAGTGGTTACTCATTCATTCATTCAGTCATATTTATTGAGCACTTACTGTGTGCAAAGCACTGTACTAAGCACTTGCAAGAGTACAATACAAAAGCAAACAGACATATTTCCTGCCCACAATGAGCTCACTATATTTAGAGCGCTGTACTAAGCTCTTGGGAGAGTTCAATGCAACAGAATTAGCAGGAATGTTCCCTGCCCATAACAAGCTTAAGAATACTAATAATAATCATGGTACTTGTTAAGTGCTTACTACTTGCCAGGCACTGTATTAAGTGCTGGAGTGGATACAAGCAAATCGGGTTGGACAGAGTCCCTGTCCCACGTGGGGCTCACAGTCTCAATCACCATTTTCCAGATGAGGTAACTGAGGCCCAGAGAAGTGAAGTGGCTTGCCGAAAGTCACACAGCAGACAAGTGGTGGACTTGGGATTAGAACCCGTGATCTTCTGACCCCCAGGCCCATGTTCTATCCACTACACCATCCTTACAGTGTGCCTTTGACACTGTCGACCATCCCCTTCTCCTCAACATGTTATCCAACCTTGTCTTCACTGGCTCCATCCTCTTCTGGTTCTCCTCTTATCTCTCTGGCTGTTCATTCTCAGTCTCCTTCGCGGGCTCTTCCCCCGGCTCCCATCCCCTTACTGTAAGGATTGCTCAAGGGTCAGTTCTTGGTCCCCTTCCGTTCTCCATCTACACTCACTCCCTTGGTCAACTCATTCGCTCCCATGGCTTCATGTGTCGTCTCTACATGGATGACACCCAAATCTACATCTCCTCCCCTGTTCTCCCTCCCTCCAGGCTCGCATCTCCTCCTGCCTTCAGGACATCTTCACAACTCTCTTCACAACTCCCACAACTCAGTATGTCCAAGACTGAGCTCCTTATCTTCTGTCCCAAACCCTGTCCTCTGCCTGACTTTCCCATCACCATGGACGGCACTACCATCCTTCCCGTCCCACAAGCCCGCAACCTTGGTGTCATCCTTGACTCCGCTCTCTCATTCACCCCACATATCCAGTCCATCAGCAAAACCTGCCAGTCTCACCTTCACAACATCGCCAAGATCCACCCTTTCCTCTCCATGCAACTGCTACCAAGTTAGTACAATCTCTTGTCATATCCCAACTGGAATACTGCATCAGCCTTCTTTCTCATCTCCAAACCTCCAGTCTCTCCCCACTTCAGTCTATACTTCACTCTGCTGCCCAGATTATCTTTCTACAGAAATGCCCTGCACATGCCAGCCCCTCCTCAAAAATCTCCAGTGGTTGCTAATCAACCTCCGTATCAAGCAAAAACTCCTCACTATTGGCTTCAAAACTCTCCGTCACCTTCCCCCCTCCTACCTCACCTCCCTTGTCTCCTTCTGCAGCCAAGCCTGCACGCTCTGATCCTCTGGTACTTACTTACATTCTCACTGTGTCTCGTTCTTGTCTGTCCCGCCGTCGACCCTTGGCCCATGTCCTACCTCTGGCCTGGAATGTACTCCGTCCTCAAATCTGCCAAATGATCACACTTCCCCCCTTCAAAGCCCTACTGAAGTCTCACCTCCTCCAGGAAGCCTTCCCAGACTAAGCCCCCCTTTTCCTCTGTTCCCCCTCCCCTTCCTGTTGCCCCATCTCATTCCCTTTGCTCTACCTCCCCCACCCCTCAACACTTGTGTATATATGTACATATTTATAATTCTTCTTATTTATATCGATGTTATTGATGCCTGTTTACTTGTTTTGATGTCTGTCTTCCCGTTCTAAACCGTGATCCCATTATGAGCAGGGATTGTCTCTATTGATTGTTGATTTGTACTTTCCAAGTGCTTAGTATAGTGCTCTGCACACAGTAAATGCTCAATAAATACGATTGAATGAATTAATTCTCTCTTTCTCTCTCTCTTTCTCTCTCTCTCTCTCCATCACTAAGGAGCACCCTGGGGAAATCAAGATGTTGTTGAACATCTTTACTTAGCCATTTGTGCTTCTCTCTCCCCTCTTCCAAACATAGACTATGGAAACAGCATCATCTGGCAGCCAGGGGTCTTGCAGCCGAGTCTGGTGTCTGGCCAGGGCATTGTTTCAATTCTATTTCTGTCACCAGATCAGAAAGAGCACATGCAACCAGAAGCCTCATCTGAATTTGCTTCGGTAAATAATGACAGAGTCACTCAGCTCCTTAATTCATCTGCACAAGATGTCTTCAGGACCTTCTTTGACCCTGGAGAGTCCAGTGGAAGGAGAGTCAGTATGGCTTGGTTCTGACTGGACTTACTAGCCAAGAGGCCTACAGAAGCAGCATAGCCAATGGATAGAGCACAGGCCTGTGAGTCAGAAGGACCTGATTTCTAATGCCTTCTCTGCCACTTGTCTGCTCTGTGACCTTGGACAAGTCACTTAACTCCTCTATTAACTTCTCTGTTCTCTTAACTTCTTCTCTTAGCTTCTCATTGACCTCATCTGTGAAATGGGGATGAAGACTGTGAGTCCCATGAGGAACATGGATTGTATCCAACCTGATTAGCTTGGGTCTACCCCAGTGGTTAGGATAGTAGCACCTAGTAAGTAGTAAGTACTTAACAATATCATGTTATATTATGTATATATGTTTTTACATATTTATTACTCTATTTATTTATTTATTTTACTTGTACATATCTATTCTATTTATTTTATTTTGTTAGTATGTTTGGTTTTGTTCTCTGTCTCCCCCTTTTAGACTGTGAGCCCACTGTTGGGTAGGGACTGTCTCTATATGTTGCCAACTTGTACTTCCCAAGTGCTTAGTACAGTGCTCTGCACACAGTAAGCGCTCAATAAATATGATTGATTGATTGATAAAAAACCAAACCTGATTACCTTGTATCTACCCCAGCACTTAGTACAGTGCCTGATGCATAGTGAGTGCTTAACAAAAACCATAAAAAAACTGCAAACCTGGTTCTCTCATCTCTCCTCCAGTGCTTAGTACAATGCCTGGCATATAGTAAGTACTTAACAAATACCATCTAGTCTTGTCTTATGCTGTCAAGTCGTTTCTGACCCCTAGTGAACACCACGGACACATCTCTCCCAGAACGCCCCCATCTCCATCTGCAAATGTTCTAGGAGTATATCCATAGGGTTTTTTTGGTAAAACTACAGAAGTGGTTTACCATTGCCTCCTTCTGCGCAGTAAACTCGAGTCTCCACCCTCGACTCTCTCCCATGTCGTTGCTGCCCAGCACAGGTGAGTTTTGACTTGTAGCAGATATAGTAAACTCGAGTCTCCGCCCTCGACTCTCTCCCATGTCGTTGCTGCCCAGCACAGGTGAGTTTTGACTTGTAGCAGATTGTCTTCCACTCGCTAGCCACTGCCCAAGCTAGGAATGGAACGGGTATGCCTCTCCTTGACTCTCCCTCCCGTAGCCGAGACTGGTAGAGTATTGGAAACTCTCCAGGTGTGACCCTGAGAGGGGGGACAAATACCATAAAAAAAAAAAAACTTATTAGTTTGAATTTACCTCATGCTTAGTACGGTGCCTGCCATAGAGTAAATGCTTGACAAATACCATTTTTTAAAAAAAATAAGAAGCCCAGGCTCATCTGTGCATTTTGACAACTCAAAGATGGAATCCAGTTTAGGCCAGATGGTATCTCCAGATAAATTGGGGGGAGGTGAATAAAGGATTTTCCCCAGGACAGTGGTTTCCCTCAAAGGTCTTCAGGCCTGGAAGGGGTCAAACTTCAGACAGACTCGTGTGAGATTTGACCCTGGTGAGAGATTCCATTCCTCTTGACTCATTGTGATGCTGCCCACCCGGACCTCACTGATGGTCTTGGGGCCTTCACCCTCAAACCTAGTGCTCCAGCTGTCCCTTAGTCACTGGGCACTCTTGGACATGTCTATAATGCCTGCACGACTCTACCAGCTCTATTGTAGCATATTCTCCTGAGTGCTTAGTACAGTGCTCCTCTCATAGTAAGTGCTCAACAAACACCACTGATTGACTGATTGACCATTTCAAACCCGAGCGTTCAGGAATAGAGAGGAAGTTCCAAGGCTCTCTTCCTGTCCCTGCTGACAGGCCTGAAACATGAACTTACTGTTCTCTGGGCTGTAAGCTTGCTGTGGGCAGCTTACAACACATGGACTTTTATACACTTTATTTTAAAAGAAATGAGTGTACTCTAACTCCAGAGGTGAGCAGCGGCTTTGCATTTGGCACCTTCCATCTGTCCCCGTACTCCAGACAGACAGAGGGTTTTTTCATTCTTTTCATGTCAATGGCAGTTGAACATCCCATATTTCAAAACCAGTCTCCTCTCACCTGCCTGTGCAGGGCAGCCTTTGAACAGTTCACAGTTGCATTTTCTAAATTTTCTTTAAGACAGGGCTGTATCATCCTTGTGACAGTTTGTTTTTTGAAAGACACAAGATACAGGGAGATCACCACCATCATCATCTATCTACTTGTTTTGTTTTGTTGTCTGTCTCCTCCTTCTAGACTGTGAGCCTGTTGTTGGGTAGGGACCGTCTCTATGTGTTGCCGATTTGTACCTCCCAAGTACTTAGTACAGTGCTCTGCACACAGTAAGCGCTCAATAAATACGATTGAATGAATGAATGAATCATCATCATCAACCCGACTGTCAGCCTCTACCTCATCACTCTCAGAATGAACTGAATGTCTAATAGATGCAGAGTTCTATATAGGATTTTTCCAGTGCGCAGAGCCCTGTATTGGACATGTCCTAGATGCAAAGCTATGTGCATAGCACTGTGCTGAGTGCTTACTGGGTGCAGAACACTCTCCCAAATGGTTAGTATATATAGAGAATTGTACTGAGCATCTACTGCAAGGAGGACACTTCATTCATTCATTTAATCATATTTATTGAGCACTTATTGTGTGCAGAGCACTGTATTAAGCACTTGGGATAGTACAATACAACAATAAACAGACACATTCCCCGCCCACAATGAGCTTACAGTCTAGAAGGAGGGAGACAGATGTCAATATAAGTAAATAAATTCCAGATATGTACATAAGTGCTGTGGGGCTGGGAGGGGGAAATCAATCAATCAATCAATCAATCAATCGTATTTATTGAGCGCTTACTATGTGCAGAGCACTGTACTAAGCGCTTGGGAAGTACAAATTGGCATCACATAGAGACAGTCCCTACCCAACAGTGGGCTCACAGTCTAAAAGGGGGAGACAGAGAACAGAACCAAACATACCAACAAAATAAAATAAGTAGGATAGAAATGTACAAGTAAAATAAATAAATAAATAAATAAATAGAGTAATAAATATGTACAACCATATATACATATATACAGGTGCTGTGGGGAAGGGAAGGAGGTAAGACGGGGGGATGGAGAGGGGGACGAGGGGAGAGGAAAGAAGGGGCTCAGTCTGGGAAGGCCTCCTGGAGGAGGTGAGCTCTCAGCAGGGCCTTGAAGGGAGGAAGAGAGCTAGCTTGGCGGATGGGCAGAGGGAGGGCATTCCAGGCCCGGGGGATGACGTGGGCCGGGGGTCGATGGCGGGACAGGCGAGAGCGAGGTACAGTGAGGAGATTAGTGGTGGAGGAGCGGAGGGTGCGGGCTGGGCAGTAGAAGGAGAGAAGGGAGGTGAGGTAGGAGGGGGCGAGGTGATGGAGAGCCTTGAAGCCCAGGGTGAGGAGTTTCTGCTTGATGCGCAGATTGATCGGTAGCCATTGGAGGTTTTTGAGGAGGGGAGTAATATGTCCAGAGCGTTTCTGGACAAAGATAATCCGGGCAGCAGCATGAAGTATGGATTGAAGTGGAGAGAGACACGAGGATGGGAGATCAGAGAGAAGGCTAGTGCAGTAGTCCAGACGGGATAGGATGAGAGCTTGAATGAGCAGGGTAGCAGTTTGGATGGAGAGGAAAGGGCGGATCTTGGCAATGTTGCGGAGCTGAGACCGGCAGGTTTTGGTGACGGCTTGGATGTGAGGGGTGAATGAGAGAGCGGAGTCGAGGATGACACCGAGGTTGCGGGCTTGTGAGACGGGAAGGATGGTAGTGCCGTCAACAGAGATGGGAAAGTTAGGGAGAGGACAAGGTTTGGGAGGGAAGACAAGGAGCTCAGTCTTCGACATGTTGAGCTTTAGGTGGCGGGCGGACATCCAGATGGAGATGTCCTGAAGGCAGGAGGAGATGCGAGCCTGGAGGGAGGGGGGAGAGAGCAGGGGCAGAGATGTAGATCTGGGTGTCATCAGCGTAGAGATGATAGTTGAAGCCGTGGGAGCGAATGAGGTCACCAAGGGAGTGAGTGTAGATTGAGAACAGAAGGGGACCAAGCACTGAACCTTGGGGAACCTCCACAGTAAGAGGATGGGAGGGGGAGGAGGAGCCTGCAAAAGAGACTGAGAAAGAACGACCGGAGAGATAAGAGGAGAACCGGGAGAGGACGGAGTCAGTGAAGCCAAGGTCAGATAACGTGTTGAGGAGAAGGGGGTGGTCCACAGTGTCAAAGGCAGCTGAGAGGTCGAGGAGGATTAGGACAGAGTATGAGCCGTTGGATTTGGCAAGCAGGAGGTCATTGGTGACCTTTGAGAGCGCAGTTTCCGTGGAATGAAGGGGACGGAAGCCAGACTGGAGGGGGTCGAGGAGAGAGTTGTTGTTGAGGAATTCTAGGCAGCGCGTGTAGACAACTCGTTCAAGGAGTTTGGAAAGGAATGGTAGGAGGGATATGGGACGATAACTAGAAGGTGAGGTGGGGTCAAGAGAGGGTTTTTTTTAGGATGGGAGAGACATGGGCATGTTTGAAGGCAGAGGGGAAGGAACCAGTGGAGAGTGAGCGGTTGAAGATGGAAGTTAAGGAGGGGAGAAGGGATGGAGCGAGAGATTTCATAAGATGAGAGGGAATGGGGTCAGAAGCACAGGTGGCCGGAGTAGCACTTGAGAGGAGGGAGGAGAGTTCCTCTGAGGATACTGCTGGGAAGGATGGGAGAGTAGCAGAGAGTGTTGAGAGCCGGGGGGTTGGAGAAAGGGGGGAAGAGACTTTGGGGAGGTCGGACCTGATGGATTTAATTTTGTTAATGAAGTAGGAGGCCAGATCGTTGGGGGTGAGGGAAGGAGGAGGGGGAGGAACCGGGGGCCTGAGAAGGGAGTTGAATGTACGGAAGAGCTGGCGGGGGTGATGGGCATGGGTGTCAATAAGGGAGGAGAAATAGTTTTGTCTGGCAGAAGAGAGGGCTGAGTTAAGGCAGGAAAGGATAAACTTGAAGTGAACGAGGTTGGCATGGTGTTTAGACTTTCGCCAGCAGCGTTCAGCAGCTCGAGCATAAGAGCGAAGGAGGCGGACAGTGGCAGTGATCCAGGGCTGTGGGTTAGTGGTGCGAGAGCGGCGAAGGGAAAGGGGAGCGAGCGAGTCTAGCTGAGTAGAAAGGGTAGAGTTGAGAGCAGTAATCTGATCATCAAGACTGGGTAGAGAGGAGAGGGCGGCGAGGTGGGGTGTGAGGCGCTCCGAAAGATGGGTGGGGTCCAGAGAGCGGAGATCTCTGTGAGGGAGTAAAACTGATTTACAGGGGAAAGGAGTGTGAGTGAGGAGGCAGGTGAGAAGATTATGATCAGAGAGAGGGATCACAGAGTTGGTGAGGGTGGACACAGTGCAGCGGTAGGAGATGATGAGGTCGAGGGTATGACCAAGTTGGTGAGTGGGTGAGGTGGGGTGGAGGAAGAGGTTGGCAGCGTCAAGGAGAGATAGAAGGCGGGCGGCAGAGGAGTCGTTAGGGATATCCATGTGGATATTGAAGTCTCCGAGGATCAGAGTGGGCATGGAGAAGGAGAGAAGGAATGTGAGGAAGGGGTCAAAGTCATTAAAGAAGTTGGAAGTGGGGCCCGGAGGGCGGTAGATGACGGCTACAAGAATCTGGAGGGGGTGGTAGAGGCGAATAATGTGGGCTTCAAAGGAAGGGAAGGAAAGGGAAGGGGGAGGAGGAAAGGGAAGGGGAAGGAAAGAGCAAAGGAAGAAAGTCAGGGAGTTGTAAAAGGGAGTAGGAGATGAGGAAGGGTGGGGATTAGTCTGGGAAGGCTTCTTGGAAGAGATGTGCCTTCAGTAGGGCTTTAAAGTGGGGAGAGAGTAATTGTCTGTCGGATTTGAGGAGGGAGGGCATTCCAGACCAGAGGCAGGACATGGGCAGCGGCAAGATGGGTGAGATTGAGGCACAGTGAAGAGAAGGTTGACTCTAGAGGAGTGAAATGTGCAGGCTGGGTTGTAGAAGGAGAGAAGCAAGGTGAGGTGGAGGGGGGGTGAGGTGATAGAGGGCTTTTAAACCAATGGTGAGGAGTTTTTGTTTGATCTGGAGGTGGATGGACAACCACTGGGGTTTCCTGAGGAGCCGAGTGCTGTGTTCTGAATGTTTCTGTAGAAAAATGATCTGGGCAGCCGAGTGAAGTATGGACTAGATTGGGGAGAGACAGGAGGCTGGGAGATCAGCAAGGAGGCTGATGCAGTAATCCAGGCGGGAGAGGATGAGTCGTTGTATTAATGTGGTAGCAGTTTGGATGGAGAGGAATGGATACTATACTGAGGGCTTACTGTGTGCTGAGCACCATACTGAGTGCCATCGGCAGAGCATTGCACTATATGCTAGGGGCTGGGGAGTACAGAAAGTAGAATTTGTAGCATCCGATATCTAGGAAATACCAATTAATTGGGGAAGGCAGGCCAACACAGATTGCCTTCCTACAGTGGGAACAAAAGGGAAAACACACATAACCTGCTAATAACAAAGTCAATCAATCCATAGTATTTACTGAGCGCTTACTCCAAGAAAGCAGACTACGAATAAATGGAAAACCTAAAAGGATTTGCCTAAAGGTCTAAAGTGGCTTAAGGGATAACCTGATCTGGACGGGAAGCTTCTTGTGGGCAGGGAACGTGTCTAGCAACTCTGTTCTGTTGTTCTCTCCCAAGTGCTGAGTACAGTGCTTTGTAAGTGCTCAATAAATACCGCCAATTGATTGACTGATTGATTATATTGTACTTTCCCATGTGCTTAATACAATGCTCTGAATGGAAAGAGCGTGGTCCTGGGGGTTCTAAACCCAGCTTCATCACTTGTCTGCTGTGTGACTGTGGGCACGTCACTAAACTTCCTTGTACCTCAGTTACCTCGTCTGTAAAATGGGGATTCCGAGCCCCAAGAGGGACAGGGACTGTGTTGGACCTGACTATCTTGATTCTGCCCCAGCACTTAGAACAGTGTTTGGCACATAATAAGCGCATAGACAAATACCACAATTATTATTATTAGTAAGTGCTCAATAAGTACGATTGAATGATCAGGGAGGCGAGGAGCAGTCTGGGAGGTCTTCTTGCAGGAGATGGATTTTGAGGAGGTTTTGAATGTGGTGAGGGATGTGGGAGGGCAAAGAGAACAGGCGACAGCAGCTTTTCTCCCCACCTGGATGCACACAAAGCATACTGGTAGGAGGGGCCCTCTGAGACAGAAGGGAAGGTAGTTGTTACCATGGATGCTCTGTTGGGTTGTGTGGAGCAGTACCATTTGGTTACCTTGTATCTGCTCCAGCACTCAGTGCTTGGCACACTGTCAGTGATTAATGATTGCCATCATTATTATTAAACGTTTACTATGTGCTAAGAATTGAGGTAAATTCAAGGTTATCAACCAATCGATGGTCTTCGTTGAGCACTTACTGTGCAGAGAGCTCTGTACTAAGTGCTTGGGGGAGTACAATATAATAGAGTTGGTAGACACTCCCTTTCCGCCACAAGCTTACAGTCTGGAGGGGGAGACAGACTATATAAATAAATACATTACAGAGATATACATAATAATAATAATTATGGTAATTAATTCATTCATCAATCATATTTATTGAGCGCTTACTGTGTGTAGAGCACTGTACTAAGCGCTTGGGGAAGTGCTAGTCAGCAATAGATAGAGATGGTTCCTACCCAACAATGGGCTCACAATCTAGAATGGGGAGATGGACAACAAAACAAAACATGTAGACAGAGCACTGTAGTAAGCACTTGGAAAGTACGATACAGTGATAAAGACAGACAATCCCTGCCCACATCAGGGTTAAAGTCCAGGGGGCATTCATTCATTCAATCGTATTTATTGAGCGCTTACTGTTTGCAGAGCACTGTACTAAGCACTTGGGAAGTCCAAGTTGGAAACATATAGAGACGGTCCCTACCCAACAGCAGGCTCAGCCTAGAAGGGGGAGACAGAGAACAAAACAAAACATATTAACAAAATAAAATAATTAGAATAAACATGTACAAATAAATAAATAAATAAATGGAGTAATAAATACGTACAAACATATATACATATATACAGGTGCTGTGGGGAGGGGAAGGAGGTAAGGCGGGGGGATGGGGACGGGGAGGAGGGGAAGAGGAAGGAGGGGGCTCAGTCTGGGAGACAGACTGGGGGCAGACTGCAGGCAGGGAGACAGACATCAAAACAAGTAAACAGGTATTAATATAAATATTTGTTAAGTGCTTACTATGTGCCAGGCACTGTACTAAACACTGCGGTGGATACAAGCAAATGGGGTTGGACACAGTCTCTGTCCCACATGGGGCTCACAGTCTCAATCCCCATTTTACAGATGAGGTGACTGAGGCACAGAGAAGTGAAGTAATTTGCCCAGGGTCACACTGCAGACAAGTGGCAGAGCCAAGATTAGAACCCATGACCTTTTGATTCCCAGGTCCATATTCTACCTACTGTGCCATACTGCTTTCTTATATAAGTGCTATGGGGCTGAGAATGGGGTGAACTAAGAGTAGAAATCCAACTGTAAGGGTGACAGAAAAGGGAAAGGGAGTAAGTGAAATGAGGGCTTAGTCAGTGAAGGCTTCTTGGAGGAGAAGGGATTTTAATAGGGCTTTGAAAGTTATGACTTGGAGCAAAGCCTGTGTCCCAGACGGGACTCAAAGAGCTACTTTACAGATAAGGAAAATGGAGCCCAGAGAGGTTAAAAAACTCACCCAAAATCATGCAGTTGGCTAGTGGCAGAGCTGCGACTTGAACCCATGTTTTCTGATTCATTCATTCATTCATTCAATCGTATTTATTGAGCTCTTACTGTGTGCAGAGCACTGTACTAAGCGCTTGGGAAGTACAAGTCGGCAACATATAGCGACGGTCCCTACCCAACATCGGGCTCACAATCTAGAAGGGGGAGACAGACAACAAAACAAAACATACCTAGTCCCAAGCTCTTTCCACTAGCCCACACTCCCTTCCCATGTGTCAATGTACTTTTATGTTTCCCTACCAATTTAACCTTTTTGGAAGATTCTTTAAATCTCCCTATTGCTAGGACTCCTTTGGACTCAGTGAGAGCACTGAGGTGATGAAGTTACTCTAGTGTTGCCTAGTGGGAAGAACACGGGCCCGAGGGTCAGGGGAACTGAGGTCTAATCCCGAGTCCACCACATACCTACTGTGGGACCTCGGGCAAGTCACTTCACTTCCACACTGGAAGCAGCATGGCTTAGTGGAAAGAGCAAGGGCTTGGTAGTCAGAGATCGTGAGTTCTAATCCCGACAGCCACTTGTCAGCTGTGTGACTTTGGGCAAGTCACTTCACTTCTCTGGGCCTCAGTTACCTCATCTGGAAAATGGGGATTAAGACCGTAAACCTCACATGAGACAACCTGATTACCTTGTATCTACCCTAGTGCTTAGAACAGTGCTTGGCACATAGTAAATGCTTAACAAATATCATTATTATTATAATTATTTCACTTCTCTCTGCTCAGTTTCCTCATCCGTGAAACGGGGATGAAATACCCATTTTTCCCTCTCCTTTAGACTGTGAACCTCCTATGGGACAGGAACTGTCCTGATTATCTTACATCTTCTCCAGCGCTCAGTACAGAGCTTGCAAATAGTAAGCACATAACAAATACCACAATTCTAATTGCACAGGGGACACAGTACGGTTTGGTGGAAAGAGCTCGGGGCTAAGAGTGAGGAACCCCGTTTCTCATCCCAGCTTTGCCTCTATTGGGTGACCTTGGAAGAGTCACCTTACCTCTCTAAACTCAGGTACCTTATCTGTAAAATGGCAGTAAAACTATCAGCCTCTCCCTACCTCCCAGAGATGTTGCGAGAACACAATCCAGTAGTTGACTGGCTCCATAAAAAATTGAAAAGTACTCTGCAAATACCAGGTGTTCTACTCTGACCTCCCTCCCTGTTATTTCTGAAGCTCCTTCTTTGTGTCTGTTACCTCAACCCTTTAAGCCTGCCAGTGCCCGTGTCACTGTGTAAATGTAGAAGCCAAGTTTGGCGGTTGGAGATTTCCCTGGGGAATCGACTAGACAGATTTAAATATGCTTCAGAACCCTGCTGTGGTGGGGGAGGACTTTTAGCTCTTTGAGAAGAAGAAATTTAGCGCAATGGCTGTCACGGGAATGATTTGCTTCTGTGAACTGTGCCTTAAATTATGTGTGTATTTCTAAGTGATTGACTTGCTGCTGTTGCAATGGGAAACTCCAGGAATGAAGATCCCTCCGCCCCCTCCTCTCTGTCCTCCTTCATCCCCTTCCCTCTTCTCCCCTCTTCCTTACTTTTCTCTTCTCCCTCCTCCTCCCCCTTCTCCTTTTCCTCCTCACCCACTTCTGCACCCTCTTTCTCATCTCTTCACCCTCCCCTTTCTCTTCTCCCTCCTCCTCTCCCTTTTCCTTCCTCTCTCCTCCTCCATCTCCCTTCCCCCTCCTCCTTTCTCTCGCCCTTCCCCTCCTCCTCTTCTCCTTACTTTCCTCCTCTCCTTCCATTCCTCTTCCCCCTCTTCTTCCAACCTCCTCCCCTTCTCCTCTCCTTTTTATCCTCCTATGCCTCCTTCTCATCCATCCCTTCTCCTCCTCCTTCTCCTTCTCCTTTCCTCTTTCCCCTCCTTGTCCTCACTTACTCTTCTCCCCCCAAACACACACACTCACACACACACACACATGCACACAAAACCATCCAGCCTCTTTTCCAGTACTGGTTATTTCCCGTGCCTTAATTTGGACATAGTTTGGCCACTGTTTGAGCTTTGCCTATTAGAATAGAGTCATCCTTCTGGCTGGAGATTCCATCACTGAGTGTGTGGCTCTCTGAAAGAGGATCTCTTGTTCACTTGCACACTTGCACACTCGACATTCGTTTTGGACTGTCGTAATAATAGTGATAATATTAAAGACTCACATGTACAGAATGCAGGGAAGTAAGTGCAGGGAAAGATTTACAGGAAAAGATTCAGCAAGGAACAGACCAGGACTTTTTCCAGACTAAAACATTTTTTTCAAAAATTGGTTTATTTTCCTGTCTATCTTTTTCTCGAGAACTTCCCAATGACAAGATTCTTTTATGAAAGACTTTGATTTGGGAGCATTTTTTTCAAAGTGGGCTTTTGTGCAGAATTCAGAGAAGAAGGCAGATCGATAAGAAAAATCAATTCTCTGGTTTCTCAGTTCCGTCCCATCTCTCAGTTTCCGCTTGTAGTCTGTATATTAGCGTTGTGATGACTTCAAATACGCTCTGTCACTGGGGCTCAGTTCGGATATATTGTGAGAAATTTCTCCAGGTTTCTATACTTCACTGTTCAGCATCAGCTCAACAAAATTATCAGTTTCACCCTGATGAAGTCTGTATACAGGCTTCTTTTTTCTTTTACACCTTCAGCAGAAGTGGAGTGAAGCCATGCATGAGAGTCTTGGAGGGAGAAGGCTTCACACTGTTAATAACAATAATAATAATAATAATTATGGGATTTATTAAGCACTAACTATATGCCAGGTAATGAACTAAGTACTGGGGTGGATACCCCAGCAAGAGAAGCAGTGTGGTTTAGTGGCAAGAGCCCGGGCTTGGGAGTCAGTAGGTCGTGGGTTCTAATCCTGGCTCCACCACTTCTCTGCTGTGTAGCCTTGGGCAAGTCATTTCACTTCTCTGTGCCTCACTTCCCTCAACTGTAAAATGGGGGTGAAGACCGTGAGCCCCACATGGGACAACCTGATTATCTTGTATCTACTTCAGTGCTTAGAACAGTGCTTGGCACATAGTAAGTGCTTAACAAATACCATCATAATTATTATTACTAATTATTATACAAGCTAAGTGGGTTGGGCACAGTCTGTGTCCCACCTGGGGCTCACAGTCTTAATTCCCATTTTACAGATGAGGGAACTGAGGCATAGAGAAGTGAAGTGACTTGCCCAAGGTCATGTAGAAGACAGTGGTAGAGTCAGGATTGAAACCCAGGACCTTATGACTCCCAGGCCGTGCTCTATCCACTAGGCCATGCTGCTTCTACACTCTTCTTTCAGGGGATCTAGGATTTAGACAAGGCGATTCCACCTTTTTGATCATCAGTCTTTTAAAATGGGGACCTGTTACCTTTCCCTGGCCCTATCCCAGGGCTGAGCAGACAGAGAAGCAACGTGGCTCATTGGAAAGAGCCCGGGCTTTGGAGTCAGAGTCATGGGTTCTAATCCTGGCTCCGCCACTTGTCAGCTGTGTGACTTTGGGCAAGTCACTTCACTTCTCTGGGCCTCAGTTCCCTCATCCGTAAAATGGGGATTAAGTCAGTGAGCACCCCATGGGAAAACCTGATCACCTTGTAACCTCCCCAGAGCTTAGAACAGTGCTTTGCACATAGTAAGTGCTCAAAAAATGCCATTATTATTATTAATTAATCAATCAATCAACCCATACCATTTATTGAGTGACTGCTGGGTGGGTTCAGAGCACCAGACTGGCTGTCTATCAGTCAATCAATCAATGGTATTTATCAAGCACTTACTGTATGCACTAATAGCTTGGGAGAGTACAATTCAACAGAGTTAAGAGACACCTTCCCTGCCCACAACTAGCTTACCTAGTGAGAGTACAAGCAGTATCATCTGGAGATGATTGGAGTTTGAATTGGGATGATGTGAGATAAAATGAGGATTTGCTTTGAACTCTTGGGAGAAGGAAGATTAGATGATTTCCAAGGTGTTATTATTCACTATCAGAACACTTGCATCTCCCATCCCTACCTATTTATATGACTCAAAGACCTAAGGGGGGTATGATAAAGTATGCAAAAGGAGAATAGGCAGGGGAAATAAAAACAGGCAAGATGGAACAGAGTATTTCAGAGAAATGAATGAATCTAGATTCAAGGGCTTCCTGCTTTTATGATTTCTCATCATCATCCCTCATCAGATAAAGATGCCTCGCTCCCCCTCCCCGGCTATTCTCTCCAGCCCAGGCGGAGACCTTTCCCATCTGCAGTCTCTGCCCACCCCCACCACACCCTCCTCCAGCAACTGACCGATTTGGCTGGGTTAGGATGGGAGGGGTAGGGAGCGAGACACCCTGGGGATGGCAGAGGGTGGATTTGGGTTCGGGGGAGGCCGGGACCTGAGAATGAATGTGGAAAAAACATTTTAAAGCCCCTGTGGTATTCGTTAAGCGCTTACTGTGTGCCAGGCACTGGAGTGCATACAAGCAAATTGGGTTGGACACGGTCTCAGTCCCACGTGGGGCTCACAGTCTCGATCCCCATTTTACAGATGAAGGAACTGAGGCCCAGAGAAGTGAAGCGACTTGCCCAAGACCACACAGAACACAGGTGGTGGAGCTGGGATAAAAACCCATGACCTTCTGACTCTCAAGCCTGGGTTCTACCCACTGAGCCATGCGGCTTCCGATGTCTTCTCAATCAAATCAATTGTTCAGTGGCATTTATTGAGCACTTACTGTGTGCAGAGCACTGTACTAAGCGCTTGTCAGGGTACAATATGACAGTTGATTGACACTTTTTTGTGGCATATGTTAAGTGCTTACTAGGTGCTAGGCACTGCTCTAAGCACTGTGGTAGATACAAGGTAATCAGGTTGGATTCAGCCCAGGTCCCACATGCGACTCACAGTCTTAATCCTCATTTTACAGATGAGGGCACAGAGAAGTGAAGTGATTTGCCCAAGGTCACACAGCAGACAAGTGGCAGAGCCAGCACTAGAACCCAGGTCCTTCTAATTCCCAGGCCAGTGCTTTATTCACTAGGCCCTGCCCACAACAAGCTGTAGCTTAAGTGTCCTTCTTACTCACATGTGACAGCCTTGTGTTGATGCTGTAGTTGGTAAAATCTCCCCCTTCAAAGAATAAAGTCTCAGCTCCAGAGAAGAGAAAGGAAAAGCACTTTCAGAAATCTTTCTTTTCCTTATCGTGAGCCATAAACGCACACAGAAGATGGCACTGCTCAGAACCAAGGAAGCACGCACATCTCCTTCTTGGAAACACCCATCTACCCCCTGAAGACAAAGTGTTCTGGAAAGAATACACTGAATTCCTCCTGCCTAGCATTAATAAACTGGCCCTTGATTTTACCCCAACACCTCTATTCTTTCGAGGCAATCGACGATGAGAAGCAGAACTGGAAACTAGCAGGGAGTTTATGGTTAATGACAGGGGAGTATCAGCAGTGCTGAGTGATGGGTTTTTCAGAGAAGGGTGCCACCCTGTTATTGTTCAGTGAATACCCGCATAAATGGATTGCTTGGATCACTAGTGCTATGACGACCTGGCTGGTGGGGAGGATCAGAAACAAATGCAAATGCCAAGTCCTTGGCACAGACTTGGCTCAGCTAGTTCTGTTGTGCCAGCGAGCGGCTTAAAAGAAATCTAAAGTCAACAGTCCTGCAGTACTAAATAGCAAAGGGCTTCCTAGTTCTCCCCCACCTCAAATAATAATAATTTTAATTTTGGTATTTATTAAGCGCTTACTATGTGCCAAGCACTGTCCTAAGCACTGAAGGAGATACAAGGTAATCAGGTTGCCCCACATGGGGCTCACAGTCTTCATCCCCATTTTCCAGATGAGGGAACTGAGGCACAGAGAAGTTAAGTGACTTGCCCTAAGTCACACAGCCGATAAGTGGTGGAGCCGGGATTAGAACCCATGAACTCTGACTCCCAAGCCCGCGCTCTTTCCACTGAGCCACGCTGTTGAAGGGACATCTCCTCCAAGAGGCCCTCCCAGATCAAGCTCCCCTTTCTTCTTCTCCCCTCTCTTCTGCATCTTCCTGACTTGCTCTCTTTGCTCTTCCCCTCTCCCAGCCCCACAGCACTTATGTAAATATCTGTAATTTACTTATTTATATTGATGTGTATCTCCACTCCTCTAGATGGTAAGCTCTTTGTGGGCAGGGAATGTGCCTTGTTTAGGATTGAATTGTATTCTCCCAAGTGCTTAGAACAGTGCTCTGCACACAGAAAGTGCTCACTAAACACGCTTGAATGTATGAATGTCCTGTAGTGAGAGGGGAAGTATAAAAACACATACAGATAGATCCCTTAATGGTCAACAATCCACTAGGACCACAAGCTCTTTGAGGGCAGGGATCGGGTCTACCCACCCTATTGTATTGCAGTCTCCTAAGTGCTTAGTATAGTGCTCTGCATACAGTAAGCGTGGCTCAGTGGAAAGAGCAGGGGCTTTGGAGTCAGAGGACATGGGTTCAAATCCCAGCTCCGCCAATTGTCAGCTGTGTAACTTTGGGCAAGTCACTTAACTTCTCTGGGCCTCAGTTACCTCATCTGTAAAATGGGGGTTAAGACTGTGAGCCCCCCGTGGGACAACCTGATCACCTTGTAACCTCTCCAGTGCTTAGAACAGTGCTTTGCACATAGTAAGCACTTAATAAATGCCATCATCATCAATAAATACCATTTTTTACAGTATTTGTTAAACGTTTGCTATTGTACTAAGCAATGGGCTAGATACAAGTTAATCAGTCTCTGTCTCACATGGGGCTCACAGTCAGTCCTCATTTTACAGATCAGGTCACTGAGGCATAGAGAACTTAAGTGACTTGCCCAAGATCGCACAGCAGACAAGTGGCAGAGCTGGGATTAGAATCCAGGTCCTTTTGACTTCCAGGCCTGTGTTCTAGTCCACCATTGATTAATTGATTGGGAGCCCTGAGAGCAAGTCTTATCTCCTTTATCAGAAATGGGATGAAGAAGGCACGGATAATTCACTTACAGGTAAGAAAAGCGTCCTGTTTTGAATGCCCCAGTCGTGATTGCATTTTTGAGGTTAATTCTCTGCCCCATGTCAGTTTTTCTTTGATAAGCAACTTTACGGGAATGCTTCTCCATGAAATATTCCCAACCTGCATTTTGGCACAATGCAAAAAAAAGTAAAGGACATCACTGCAACGTATTTTCCATGTGTCTCCAAAATGCCCCTCAGACTGCCCTGGATGATTTGCAGAGGGCAGGTGCCTCCTCAAAATCATCATCATCATCATCAATCGTATTTATTGAGCGCTTACTATGTGCAGAGCACTGTACTAAGCACTTGGGAAGTACAAATTGGCAACACATAGAGACAGTCCCTACCCAACAGTGGGCTCACAGTCTAAAAGGACAGGGACACCTCATTCCGGACCCCTTGGTCCCAAATGGGCTCCTAGAAGGGCATCGACATCATCATTTTCACAGCATCGTTAATTCCACCCTTTCTTCTCCTTCCAAACTGCTACCACATTAATCCAAACACTAATCCTAATCCACCTTGATTACTGCATCAGCCTCCTTGTTGGCCTCCCTGCCTCTAGCCTCTATGGGGAGCACCAGGAAATTTTCCCTTAAGAAGAAGGTAAGTGGATTTATTCTTTCAGTCATTCAATCATAATTATTGAGCACTTACTGTGTGCAGAGCACTGTACTAAGCTCTTGGGAAAGTACAATACAACGACAGTGATGAGGGCAGTGTACCCAAACTTACTATTAGTACAGTAAGTACTCGATCAATATGATTGATTGACCGATTGGTTTACTGTTTCTTTCGCAGCTAGTTGGAAGAGGCAGATCTATCTAAGGCCAGAAACACACAGTTCCGACTCCGGTTCTTTCCTGCTAGTTGATAAAATGGCTGAGGGGATTGCAGGGAGCAGAAAGGATGTTACTATTTTGGTGGGTTCTTGCCGTGGAGGTGAATTGGTGACCTCCTCCCTTAAGGCAGTCAGCGTGTGGTTTATTGAGCCAACAGCAGGGAATCAGTATGTCAATCAATGCCATTTGTGGAGCAGTTACTGTATGCAGAGCACTAAACTATGTGTTTGTGAGAGTTCAATAAAATACAATACAACACAATCCCTGCCCACAAGGAGCTTACAGTATAGAGGAAGTCAGCTCAGTTCTTTAAAACACAGTTAACAATACTACTAATAACAATTGTGGCACGTGTTTTTTTTACGGTATTTGTTAAGCGCTTACTGTGTGTCAAACACTGTTCAGAGCTCTGGGGTAGATACAAATTAATTAGGTTGGACACAGCTCCTGTCCCACGTGGGACTCACAGTCTAAGTAGGAGGGAGAACGGGAGAACTGAGAAGTTAAGTGACTTGGCCAAGTTCACACAGCAACCAGTTGTCAGAGTCAGGATTAGAATTGTACTTTCCGAGTGCTTTGTACAGTGCTCTGCACACAGTAAGCGCTCAATAAATATGATTGAATGAATGAACATGAATGAAACCAGGTTCTCTGATCCCAGACTCGTGCTCTTTCCACTAAGCCATGCTGTTTCTTGTTAAATGCATGTGTTAAGTGCTTACTATGTGTCAAGCCCTGTGCTACACGCTGGGGTAAGTGCAATTGAATCAGGTGGACCACAGTCCCTGCCCCCATGGGGCTTGGATTTCTCTCACAAATGGTGTATCAAGGAAAGCCCATTAGGTCCCCCCCGGCCCCAGATACCACTGGGTCTTGTCCCCAAACTAATTCAGACTGTTGGACTAATTCCCCATCAGCCTTCCAGACGAAATCACCAGTGAAAACAGACATTCTGGAAGAGCCGGGGAGATCTTTGGGAAGGAAAACAAGCTGTGCAGAGACAAGGCCGGAAATAACTGGCTGGCTCATGCAAGGAAGAAAAAAAAATCCACGAGCCCAAGTGGACCGCAAGCTGATTATCAATTAGCAATACTTAGCGTTGACCTTCAGTTTAAAGATGATGATGCCATTGGCGAGGCAGCATTAATGAGTGTGGTTGTTTTTGAGAGGGAGTCTCTTCCACACTGGCCGAAGTGCGGCCTAGCGTAAACAATATAGAAATGATTGTTAGGAGACCCAAGGTCCAATTCCAGCTCTGCCTCTTGCCTGCTTAGTGACCTTGGGTAAGCCACTTTACCTCCCTGGGCCTCAGTTTCCACATCTATTAAATGGGTTCTTCTTCTCCTTTAGACTATGAGACCCATGTGGGACAGGGACCCTGACTGATCTGATGTATACATGAGGAAACTGAGGCATTGAGAAGTTAAGTGACTCACCCAAGATCACACAGCCCTCCTTCTCTTACTCCTTTTCCTCCTCCTCCACCCCCAAATCCTTGGTTTGTGTTTCAGAAAGGAAGGAAAAGTGATCTGAGCTCAGGAACAGTGATAATGTTCTAAATAATTGATGTGATATTTCTTCCCTCTGTGACATTCTCAATTATTTGGCATTTCCATTTTTCACTTGTAAAATAAGGCTAATCAAACTGTTGGGCTGACTCCCTACCCCTCTTTAGATTGTAAGCTCCTTAAGCCTAGGGACTGAGTTGTTTTTTTTTTTACCTTTTATTCTATGATTCCAAAAACCTAGCTTAATCTTTCTCACCCAGAAGGCATCCAATCCAGTGTTCTGCTCCCACTAGCTCCAAGTTGAATGTTCTCACTACAATGTCCTGCACCCAATGAATATTCAATAAATGCTCAAGGTAGTTCTCTGCACACAGTAGACAGTCAATAAATACTACTGATTGATTGATAAATAACAGGGGCAGGCAGTATATGTCTTTTGAGCTCTTCTCGATAGCAGATGTGGCTCTTGAGCACAGACATTCACTCTCTGGGGCCCATCTTCCCCATGGATTTAGCATTAGGAGGAGGAGCAGGGGGAAGAGGCAGAAGAAGGGGAAGAGGAAAAGGTGGGAGTGAGTGAGATGGCAGACATGGAGCTCTGTATCTCTGACACACATCTTCCCCCTTCCCAAATGAGAAAAAGCCTGGAACATTTATTTTCTCTCTCTCAATCAATCATATTTATTGAGTGCTTACTGTCTGCAGAGTACTGTACTAAGCACTCGGGAGAGTACAGTATAACAGAGTCTCTCTATTTTGTCTGTCTCCTCTCTCCTCACCTTTACTTCCCTCCTCTCTTCACCAGGTTAATATTGGAAATATATAACCGTCTCTTTCCCTTCTACACTGTAAGCTCATTGTGAGCAGGGAATGTGTCTGTTATATTGTTGTTTGTACTCTTCCAAGTACAGTGTCCCACACACAGTAAGTACTTAATAAATACGATGGATTGACTGCTTTATTAGCACACCGACTGCTCCAAAGTGTCATTTTCTTTGTTTCTTTTGCACCCACTAAATAATAAATTAGGCATATTTGTGAATCACACAAGGAAGAATGGCATATCTAGATAAACATGAAGACACTGGGGGCAACATCTGGTTAACTAATCAAGTTGGCCTGAGCGTTTTTTCTAGAATGCAGTCTTCTTTTTGCTACCTTAATAATCTCTACAAGGAGTCCACACCCCTATGCAGTCTTAGAAGGTGTGAAGCACAGATACTGGTGTCAATCATCCACAGACCGGTGGTGACAACTTAAAATGATGTGAAGCAAGAAGAAGTCGTGAATAACCCTGTGGTACAATTTAAAAATTAGCACAGAGCTTTTATTTCGCTTTTTTTTTAACCCTAAGTTCAGGTTGAGTTGGTAGCCCAGCTTTTAAAAGACTCCATTCTGGGGCAGATTTATAAGTCTCCAAAGCTCATTATAACACAGCTCGTGATTTGTAGAGATGGTTTGGGGCAGTCACTTAATCAGAATTATTTTTTTTTCCTTTGGGGGAAACACAATTTTCATTTTAGGGAAGTAATTCCTTAGAATTCCTCTGGAGCTACAGTGTCTACGACTGAGGCATTTGGTCTTTGGAGGCATTTGTCTGCTTCTAGGCTTGATAGAAACAAGACCCTAGAGTTGGTTAATGAGGGTCAAGTGAGAGGGGAGATGAAGGAAGACAGGTGCCTCTCTTGGGGGGTGGCAAGGAAGGTCCAGTCCATTTTGCAAACAAGTAGTGGGGAGACTGAAACTGCCCCTTCCTTGATGCTTAATAATAATAATAATAATAATAATGATGGCATTTATTAAGTGCTTACTATGTGCAAAGCACTGTTCTAAGCGCTGGTGCTCAGAGGATCACATGGCCTTGGCCACAGTAAATACCTCACTCTTTCTTAGGGCTTAGTATAGTACTTTGCACAGAGTAACCACTCAATAAATTCCAGGGATGGACTGATTTCTCATCTATAATAATAATAATAATGGCATTTGTCTCCTCCTTCTAGACTGTGAGCCCACTGTTGGGTAGGGACTGTCTCTATATGTTGCCAACTTGTATTTCCCAAACGTTTAGTACAGTGCTCTGCACACAGTAAGTGCTCAATAAATACGATTGATTGATTGATTGCGAAGCACTGTTCTAAGTGCTAGGGGGATACAAGGTGTTCGGGTTGTCCCACCTGGGGCTCGCAGACTTCACCCCCATTTTCCAGATGAGGGAACTGAGGCCCAGAGAAGTCAACTGACTTGCCCAAAATCACACAGCTGACAAGTGGCGGAGCCAGGATTAGAACCCACGACCTCTGACTCTCAAACCCGGGCTCTTTCCACTGAGCCACACTGCTTCTCTCTTTACGAAGTTGCCTTGAAGAAGATTGATGTTACAGATCCAGTTTTGACGGGGGAACAGGGGAAGCAGCATAACATAGTGGATAGATCCCGGTCCTGGGTGTCAGAAGGTTGTGAGGTCTAATCCTGGCTCCGCCACTTGTCTGCTGTGTGACCTTGGACAAGTCACTTCACTTCTCATGAAGCAGCGTGGCTCAGTGGAAAGAGCACGGGCTTGGGAGTCAGAGGTCGTGGGTTCCAAACCCAGCTCCGCCACTTAGCTGTGAGACTTTGGGTAAGTCACTTCTCTGGGCCTCAGTTACCTCATCTGTAAAATGGGGATTAAGACTGTGAGCCCCACGTGGGACAACCTGATTACCTTGCATCCCCCCAGCGCTGAGAACAGTGCTCGGCACACAGTAAGCGCTTAACAAATGCCATTATTATTATTATTATCATTATTCTCAGTGTCTCAGTTCCCTCATCCGTGAAACGGGGATTGAGACTGTGAGCCCCACATGGGACAGGGATTCCAGAGCTTAGTACAGTGCCTGGCACACAGTAAACACTTAATAAATACCAGAATTATTATTATTATTATTCACCACAGGACCCCCTCCCCGAAGCCTAAACCTAAGTCCCAGAATGCTTATCCCAACTCACCTATAATAGAAAAACAGAAATGGTCTCTGCCCTCAATGAGCTAAAAATCAAAAGGGGGAGACAAGCAGGTGGACACACACCAAATTCATACAGTGGAAACACGGTGGCCCAGTGGAAAGGGTGTAGGCCTGCGAGTCTTGGGTTCGAGGTCTAACTCCACCACTGCCCTGATGTGTGACCTTGGGCAAGTCGCTTAACCTCTCTGTAAAGTGGGAATGAGTTAGATTATGAGCCCCATGTGGGCAGGGGATGTCTCTGTTAACTGTTAGATTGTATTCTCCCAAGCGCTTAGTACAGTGCTCCACACCCAGTAAATGCTCTATAAATATGATTGAATAAATGAATGAATGACAGAGATTATTTTATGCCTACCACAGTGCTTAGCAAATGGTAAGCACTCAGTAAGTGTTGTAATCCTTATTAATTATGAACGAAACATAAGCAGCTCGTTATAGTAAAAGTATGGAAAAAAAAGGAATAAATGGAAGAGTGGTTGATAGGATGTCATGAGAAGCAGCGTGGCTCAGTGGAAAGAGCCCGGGCTTTGGAGTCAGAGGTCATGGGTTTGAATCCTGGCTCTGTCAAATGTCAGCTGTGTGACTTTGGGCAAGTCACTTCACTTCTCTGGGCCTCAGTTACCTCATCTGTAAAATGGGGATTAAGACTGTGAGCCCCCTGTGGGACAACCTGATCACCTTGTAACCTCCCCAGCACTTAGAACAGTGCTTTGCACATAGTAAGGGCTTAATAAATGTCATTATTATTATTATTATGACCAGGAAGGTGGAGAGTTAGCAGAGAAGGTGTTCCAGAAGAAGTGGCCATTTGGGAGGTTGCCTAGTGGGAAAGCAGCATGGCCTAGTGGATGGAGCATAGGCCCGGGAGTCAGGAGGACCTGGGTTTTAATCCTGACTCTTCCACTCATCTGCCGTGTGACCTTGGGCAAGTCACTTTTCTGCGTCTCAGTGCCCTCACCTGTAGAATGGGGATTAAGACTGTAAGCCTCATGCAGGGCAGCTACTCTGTCCAACCTCGTTGGCTTGTATTTACCCCACTGCTTAGAACGGTGCCTATCACATAGTAAACATTTAACAAATGCCATTAAAGAAAATGGGAAGGGACAAGACTTGGCAGAGCTATGGGAGGCGGAAAGGGGCACACGATGGATTAGAGATGGGCAATATGAAGGTTCCCTTAAATTTCATAAAGTCATGTAGCGGGATATGGGCTGGGTGAAAATGGAATTGCTCTTCACTAATAATAATGGTAATGGTATTTGTTAAGCGCTTACTCTGTACCAGGTATTGTACTAAACGCTGGGGTGGATACAGATTAATCGGGTTAGACACAGTCCCTGTCCCACGTGGGGAACACAGTCTCGATCCCCATTTTACAGATGAGGTAGCTGAGGCCCGGAGAAGTGAAGTGACTTGCCCAAGGTCACACAGCAGACAAGCGGCCTTCCGACTCCCCAGCCCTTGCTCTATTTACTGTGCCATGCTGCTTCTTAAACCCTACATCACTGGAAGAGGAGGAGCCTGTTGGAAATGGAAGGTGAGAGGTTCAAAATTTGCCCAAGGAAAATCATTTTGTACTTTAATGGACACCTAACATTCAAACAGACCTTAATGGAATCTATCAGTATCCACCCTGGAAACTTTTACAATGCTCAATCCCTAAATTCCTTCTACCGGTCAGTCCAAAAGGCCCTAGATTTTATTTTTTTTTAATTAATGGTGATAAGTGCTTACTATGTGCACTGTACTTACTGCTGGGATAGATACAGGCTATTCAGGTTGGCCACAGTCCATGTCTCACGGACTTAATCCCCATTTTACAGATGAGGTTACTGAGGCACAGAGAAGCTAAGTGCCTTGCCCAGTGTTACGCACAGCAGACAGTAGCAGAGCTGGGATACTTTTAGCACGCCAGTCCAAAGGTATTTCACGGTAAGCTTGAGTCATCCTGCAGGTGTTAAGTTGGATAATGAGTAATAAACACAACTGTGGTATTTGTTAAGCGTTTACTATGTGCCAAACACTGAACTAAGTCTTGGGGTAGATAAAAGATCATTGGGTCCCACAGAGAGCTTAAAGTCTAAGTAGGAGGGAGAGCAGGTATAGAGAAGCAGTGAGGCCTAGTGGATAAGTGTGGCTCAGTGGAAAGAGCACGGGATTTGGAGTCAGAGGTCATGGGTTCAAATCCCAGCTCCACCAATTGTCGGCTGTGTGACTTTGGGCAAGTCACTTCACTTCTCTGTGCCTCAGTTCCCTCATCTGTAAAATGGGGATTAAGACTGTGAGCCCCCCGTGGGACAACCTGATCACCTTGTAACCTCCCCAGCGCTTAGAACAGTGCTTTGCACATAGTAAGCGCTTAATAAATGCCATTATTATTATTATTATTATAAAGCACAGGCCTGGGAGTCAGAAGGACCTGGGTTCTAATTCCAGCTCGCCCACTTGTCTGCCTTGTGACCTTGGCCAAGTCACTTCACTTCTTTGTGCCTCAGTTACCTCGTCTGTAAAATGGGGTTTAAGATTGTGAGCCCCAAGTGGGACATGGATTGCGCCCAACCTGATTACTTTCCATCTACCCCAGGTGCTTCCAACAGTGGCTGGCACAGAGTAAGTGCTTAAGAAATACCGCTTAAAAAAAAAAAGAATGCCCATTTTGCAGATGGGGGAACTGAGGTGCAGAGAAGTTGAATGACTTGCTCAAGGTCACCCAGCCAACACACAGTGCTTAGAACAGTGGCTGGCACATAGTTAAATGCTTAAGAAAAGCATTTTAAAAAAAAGAATCCCCATTTTGCAGATGAGGGACTTGAGGTGCAGAGAAGTTGAACTACTTGCTCAAGGTTACCCAGCCGACAAGTGGCAGAGCAGGGATTAGAACTCAGGACCTCTGATTCTCAGGCCTGTACTCTTTCCACTAGGCCATATTGCTTCTCAGTAATGTAATCATAAAGGAAATGCTTGACTGCTAGAGTAAATGACACTGAGAGAGCAATCAATTCTCCTAGACAGTGATGCATATAGCTTGGCTTCCACAGTTCAGTGAATTCAACCCTCCTGGATACCACTGGACAAATATGCAGAAACACATTGGAACTACCCTTCTGTTTCTTGGCACCTCTGGCCCTTATACTACTATTATTTTTATTATTATTCTCATTAAGCACCTACTGTGTGCCAAGCACTGTCCTAAGTCCTGGGGTAGCTACGAGTTCATCCGGTTGGATGCAATCCCTGTACCAAATGGGTATCCCAGTCTAAGCAGGGGCGAGTTTATAGGAAGTGCCATCCTTTAGTTGGAAGACATTTCCTACAGTTCGCTTCTGGAGA
Organism: Tachyglossus aculeatus; assembly: GCF_015852505.1. Taxonomy (NCBI): domain Eukaryota; kingdom Metazoa; phylum Chordata; class Mammalia; order Monotremata; family Tachyglossidae; genus Tachyglossus; species Tachyglossus aculeatus. Next base: position 59,179,498 of record NC_052068.1, on the reverse strand, counting down.
TTGTATCCAGGTGTGTGAGGGCCCTGAGAGAGAATCTCTTGCGCACGGTGAACAGGAATATACAGTGGGGCACATTTTTGGTCCTCTCGCCTTTTGAGGAAGTTTTATTCTGACACTGAGTTGTGGTCGAATGGCTGCTGCTTTCTCAGCAACAGGTCAGATTCAGGTTTCCGGGGCTTCCTGGGACTTTAGAGTTAGAAGGAAGAGAAGGGAGAGATCGATCCTTTTCAGGACTCTTGATTTAAAAGAGTTATACCAGATGGAGAATAGAATTTTCTCATATCAAACAGGAATCCTCGTCTTTCTCCCTAAACCCACTCCTTCTCCTAATTTTCTCATCGGAGACACTACTTCCACCATCCTCCCTGTCTCAGAAGTCAGCGACCTCGGTGTGCCTATTTATTTTTGTACTGGACTCTACCAAGCGCTTAGTACGTGCTGTGGACGCGGTAAGTGCTCAATAAATATGATTGAATGAAAACTGACTGAATGACTGAATGTAGATAAGCAGCATGGCCTAGCGGAAAGAGCACAGGCCTGGGATTCAGAGGATCTGTGTTCCATCATTTGCCTACAGTGTGACTTTGGGGAAGTCACTGAATTTCTTTGTGCCTCAGTTTCCTCATCTGTAAGATGGAGGTAAAATACCTGTTCTCCCTCCTACTTAGACTGTGAGCTCCATGTGGGATGGGGATTGTGTCTGACCAGATTATACAGATTATAATGAATCTACCCCAGTGTTTAGTACAGTGCTTTGCACATACCACAGTTATTATTACCCTTGATTCCTCACTGTCTTTTATCTCTCACATTCACTGTCCTGCCAAATCCTTCCACCATCTCCCAGAACTCCCCCCACCCCGCTTTCCTCTCCAGCCAGTTACTACTCTGGTAAAAGTTCAGATTGTATTTCAACCCATCCACCAACATTTTGTACTGCCCTTCTCACCCTCCCCTTTTAACCCAGACTACATTTTACCGGATGTTGCTTTTCAGATTCCTCTTTTTCCTCCCCAACAGTCCTTTCTGAAACAGCCAGGACTATGAATCAATCAATCAGTACTGTTTCTTGAGCAACCACTGGGTGCGAAGCCCTGGGAGAGTACAGTAAAATTAGTAGACACGATTCCTGCCCTTGAGGAACTAACAATCTAGCAGGTGATGGGAAAGTTAGGTGGAGGAGAGGATTTGGGAAGTAGGATAAGGAGATATGTCCTAAGAGGGATCCCTATGTCTCTGTTTCTGTCTCTCTCTGTCTCTGTCTCTCTCCCTCCCTGCTGGCCCCTTTTCTCTGCTCCTTATGCTCTACTATCTACCATCTTATCTTTTCTTATGCTGTCGAGTTGTTTCCAACCCAGAGCGACTCCATGGACACATCTCTCCCAGAACGCCCCATCTCCATCTGCAATCATTCTAGTAGTGTATCCAGAGAGTTTTCACGGTAAAAACACAGAATTGGTTTACAATTGCCGCCTTCCACACAGTAAACTTGAGTCTCTGCCCTTGATTCTCTCCCATGCCCCTGATGCCCAGCATAGGTGAATTTTGACTTATAGCAGATTGCCTTTCACTCGCCAGCCACTGGCCAAGCTAGGAACGGAACAGGTAGGCCTCTGCTTGATTCTCCCTCCCTTAGCCGAGACTGGTAGAGGACTGGAAACTCTCCAGGTGCTGTCCTGAGATGGGCTATGTACCATCAATTCAGGTCTAATGCTTTCACATCATAGTGGATAGACCCCAGCCCTGGGAGCCAGAAAGTCATGGGTTCTAATCCCAGCTCCGCCACTTGTCTGCTGTGTGATCTTGGGCAAGACACTTCATTTCTCTGTGCCTCAGTTACCTCATCTGTAAAATGGGGATTGAGACTGTGAGCCCCACATGGTGCAGGCACTGTGTCCAACCCAATTCGCTTGTGTCCACCCCAGCGCTTAGAACAGGGCCTGGCAGTAAGGTCTTAACAAAAACCATGATTATTAATTATTATAATTATTACTCAAGGAGTCTTGGTATTATCCAGTCCTGAATCTCTTAAGATTCTGGCATTTTTAGCCGGAACTTTCATAGCCAATCTAACCTCAACGCTTCTGGAAACCTCTCTTGCTCAATTTTCCCATCAGTATGGGAGCATGTTTTTTCCCTTCGTGCCCTGGGAACTGAATCTGAGGAATTTGCTACATTACAGATCCCGTGTTCCCTAAGCCCAAAGTTAAGGCCAACACTTCCCTTTTTCTTCCAAAACTTTGCTCTGGAATACTGGAATTTCTTAACAACTCGGCTCCAGCCCCAGACCATGCTGTCTTTTCAAAATGACTCTAATAGAATCCTATTTCCTCCTGCTGTTTCAATCTATTTCTGTTTGTTTTTCACCCTATATATTAAGCTCTAATTCCACCAATCTAATTTCTCACCAATATCAATCAATCAAACCTATTTACCCTAGAGGAAAGACCACAGATCTGGGAGTCCGAGGACCTGTGTTCTAATTCCCGTTCCACCACTTGCCTGCTCTGTGACCTTAGGCATGCCACCTAACTTTTCTATGCCTCAGTTTCCATGTCTGGAAAATGGAGATTCAGTGCTTGTTCTACCTCCTATTTAGACTGTGAACTCCATATGGGCAATGGACTTGTCCAACCTAATTATCTTATATCTACCCCAGCACTTATTCTAGTGCTTGGCAAATAGTAAATGCTGAACAAATATCTCCACTATTTATCTAGCACCTGCTGAGTGCCGGAAATGGGAGATCACAAGTGAAATAAGTTACCTTCCTCTCTTTTTATGCTATTTTCCCCTCCAACCTCATGTGTTTCCAGTGACTTGCCCCAAGAGCGGGAAGTTTCTAGAAAAATGGGACTCCCCGCTTACCTCCCACCCCACCGTGTAATTAATATTAATAGTAATCATAGTACTTGTTAAGGGCTTACTATGTGCCAAACACTGTTCTAAGCACTGGGGGAGATACAAGGTAATCAGCTTGGGCCCAGTCCCTGTCCCACAATGGGTTCACACTCTTAATCCCCATTTTCCAGATGAGGTAGCTGAGGCCCAGAGAAGTTAGGCGACTTGCCCAAGGTCACACAGCGGACACGTGGTGGAGCCAGGATTAGAACGCAGGTTCCTCTGACTCCCAAGCCTGTGCTCTATCCACTAAGCTACACTGTCTTCTGGCTAATAAGGAGCAGGGTATAAAGTTGTCCTTGCATTCATTCTGAGTTTATCTGTAAGTTCTCACCAGGGAGGGAGCATCGTGTATTTTAATTTGATCTTTTTCTTTCCCACACTGTCTTCCACCGGCCCTGTCATTACTGAAATTTCTAATTACAAATGCAGAGATAGAGAGGCTTAGCAATAACATAAACTAGATCCAGGGAGCAACAGGACAGTGAACAGTGTAAGCCATTTCTTTTTATGTTTGTCTTCTTCTTCTGGTCTGTCCTAGCGAAAGAGGCTTCTGGTTTAGCAGGCTCCTGGATGCTGGAGAGTGAGTGTGAGCTTTAATATTTTTTGCTATTTTCTGTGGTCTTCCTTCCTTAGCTATTTCTATATCATAGCCCTTTTGATTGGGATCCTGGGGAAAGTGATAATAATAATAGCAATAGTAGCAATCCTGGAACTCCCTACCACTTCATATATGACAGCCTACCGCTCTCCCTCTTCTTCAAAGCCCGAATAAAGTCACATCTCCTTCAAGTGGGAAGCAGTGTGGCCTAGTGGAAAAAGCACGGGCCTGGGATTCAGAGGTCCTGGGTTCTAAAGAGCCCGGACTTGGTATTCACAGGTCATGGATTCTAATCCAGACTCTGCCACGTCTCTTGTGTGCCCTTGGGCAAGTCACTTAACTTCTCTGTGCCTCAGTTACCTCATCTGTAAAATGGGGATTAAGACTGTGAGCCCCACGTGGGACAACCTGATCACCTTGTATCCCCCCCAGCTTTTAGAACAGTGCTTCGCAAATAGTAAGCGCTTAACAAATGCCAGTATTATTATTATTATTACTCCTGGCTCTGCATCATCATCATCAATCATATTTATTGAGCACTTACTATGTGTAGAGCACTGTACTAAGCGCTTGGGAAGTACAAATTGGCAACATATAGAGACAGTCCCTACCCAACATTGGGCTCACAGTCTAAAAGTCTGCACACACTTGCTGCGTGATCTTGGGCAAGTCAATTTCTCTGTGCCTCAGTTTCCCCAACTGTAAAATGGGAATTCAGTATCTGTACTCCCTCTTAGACTTTGAAATCCATGTGGGGCAGGGACCGTGTCCAACTTGATCATCTTGTATTTCCCCCAGTGCTTAGAGCAGTGCCTGGCACATAATAAGTGCTTAACAAATACTATAAAATACAAAGAGGGTAAACAGTTGTTTTCCAGGAAGGTTGGCATGACTTTTAACCCATGGGCTGACCAGATTTGGAACTGCTCTGACAGGTCTGGGTGAGGCTGGATGGCCTGTTGAGAGGATTGTTCATGGGGATGTGTGCTGAAGGCATCTCATTGTGAACAGTTCCTTCCTCAGTGAAAAGACTATTGGCTTCCAGGAGTTGGAGGTGAAAGGTCTTTTTTTTTATTTATCGTATTTGTTGAGTGCTTACTATATGCCAAGCACTGTTCTAAAGCACTGGGGTAGATACAAGCTAATCAGTTTGGACACAGTCCATGTCCCATATGGGGCTCACTGTCTTAATCCCCGTTTTACAGATGAGGTCACTGAGGCCCAGAGAAGTGAAGTGACTTGCCCAAGATCACACAGCAGACAAGTGTTGGAGCCAGGGTTAGATCTCAGGTCCTTATGATTCCCAGGCCCACACTCTAACCACTAGACCATGCTGCTTTCACAGTCAGACAGTTGCTACTGCTTCTGTCATCCTTTGTTTCTGATTTCCATTTTTTTGGTTTTGCTTTTCCCCGTTTTCAGTTTTCCCATTTTTCACAAGAAAATGTAAACGACTCCCCCGGGTCTTCCAAACCATTCTGAGTCTCAGACTCAGATTCAGACTTCGAGATGACTTACTAAATGGGGCTGTGCACAGTAGCGTCTGCTGAGGCTGAGGTCTCAGAGGTAGACGGCTCTGTGACCACACATTGTTCTCTCTACTGGCTGACTCGCAGGGCTTGCCACGGGGCCGGCGGGGGCTGAGTGAGAGTGTGGATGGCTCAGTGAGAATCATCACCACTACTGCCAACACAACTTAAGTATACATCTTGCTGACCTTTACTCACCCTGAATGACAAGGGGCAAAAAAAGTTCATTAAGTGCTTTCATAGGCACAATATGGAAGTGTGTAAGACAGTCTTTTTTTTTTGACACACACCCACATTACAATATTTCCCTCAACAGCCTCGTCTTTGAACCAGAAAGCTCTAATATTTGTGTGCCGTCACTCGACTGAGCCTAGTGGAGATGAGATACAAACCCAGCCTTCAGGAAGCTTATATTCTTCCAGAGGATTCAGTCAGACACGATGTTATTTTTAGGCAGAAGGAGAGAGATTCAATGTGTCATAAATTGATCTGCCCCAAAGTGCAGTGGGGAGCTGAGATGCGTGGATGATGAGGTGGTAATTGTGAGGCGACAACCTGGAGAGAAGAAACTTAATGGGGGAAATTCGTATTCCTCATTTTCTCTTTCTCATTCCCAGCTTTCCCCCAACACTGATTCCTGGCTAGACTAGCCTCTCATTCCCCAGACACCAAACCACTTTTCCCATTACATTGGAAAATTAAATTTAGAAGCCGAGTGTGACTAACAGCGGCCGGGGCAAAGAGGACAGGTAAAGTCTGTTCAATAGGTTGTGACTTCAGATAACAGAGCTCGAAATGGATCCCCCCAACATAAAGGCTTGGGAACTGTGTTTGCGTAGAACTCACGCTCCCAAAGGTGACAGGTTGTTACATATGATTGTTACATTTCAAGCACCGTGGCTCCGTGGAAAGAGCACGGGCTTTGGAGTCAGAGGTCATGGGTTCGAATACCGGCTCTGTCAATTGTCAGCTGTGTGACTTTGGGCAAGTCACTTGACTTCTCTGGACCTCTGTTCCCTCATCTGTACAATGGGGATGAAGACTGTGAGCCCCCTCTGGGACAACCTGATCGCCTTGTAACATCCCCAGTGCTTAATAAATGCCATTAAAAAAAAAATGAGCAGCATGAAGGAGCATGGCTTAGTGGAAAGAGCACGGGTCTGGGAGTGAGAGGAGCTGGGTTCTAATTCCAGCTCTGCCACTCACCTGATCTGGGGCTTTGGACAAGTCACTTCACTTCTCTGGACCTCAGTTGCCACATCTGTCAAATAGGGATTAAATGCCCATTGTCCCTCCTACTTGGGCTGTGATTCCCATAGGGGACAGGGACTGTGCCTGGCCTGATTATCTAGTATCTTCTCCAGCGATTGGCACAGAGTCACAAAGACCATAATTATTATTATTATTGCTATGATGAGCAGTTACAGAGCCCCCAGTTTCTCAGTTCTTGCTGTTGCAGGGGTTTTCAGTGCTGAAAAGATGCTCACAAGGAGCTCACACGGAGCTTCACGTCCAAGGTCCTGACACTTAGACCCTCCCCTGCACCCTTTAATAATAATAATAATGGCATTTATTAAGCACTTATTATGTGCAAAGCACTGTTCTAAGCGCTGGGGAGGTTACAAGGTGATCAAGTTGTCCCACGGGGGGCTCACAGTCTTAATCCTCATTTTACAGATGAGGGAACTGAGGCACAGAGAAGTGAAGTGACTTGCCCAAAGTCACACAGCTGACAATTGGCGGAGCCAGGATTTGAACCCTTGACCTCTGACGCCAAAGCCCATGCTCTTTCCACTGAGCCACACTGCTTCTCTGCTTTGCTGCTTTAAGAGAAGCTGCTTTAAGAGAAGCACCCTGCCTAATGGTTAGAGCACAAGCCCGAGAGTAAGAAGGACCTGGTTTCTAATCCCTGCTCCGCTAATTGTCTGCTGTGAGACCTTGAGTGAGTCACTTCATTTCCTCTGTGCCTCAGTTACATCATCTGTAAAATGGGGATTAACTGTGAGTCCCATATGGGACATGAGATCTTGTCTATCTCACTGCCGACCTCTCGCCCACATCCTGCCTCTGGCCTCCTCATATCCAACAGAAAATGACTCTCCCCCACTTTGAAGCCATACTGAGGGCATATCTCCTCCAAGAGGCTTTTCCTGACTAAGCCCTCCTTTCCTCTTCTACTCCCTTCAGTACTGCCCTGACTTGCTCCCTGTATTCATCTCCCCTCCAAGCCCCACAGCACTTATGTCCATATCTGTAATTTATTCATTTATGTTGATTAATGTCTGTCTCCCCCTCCAGACTGTAAGTTGTTGGGGGCAGGGAATGTTATATTATAATATTATTATTATTGTATATTATACAATATTAAGCACATTATCATATTATTATAATGTTATTGTTATATTGTATTCTTCCAAGAGCTTTGTACAGTGCTTTGCACACAGTAAGCACACAATAAATACAATTGAATGAATGAATGAACATAGACTGTATCCAACCTAATTTTCTTGTATCTACCCCATTGCTTAGTACAGTGTCTGGCACATAGGTAATTGCTTAACAAATACCATTAACAATAACAACAACAACTAACTCCAATCGTTCTAGACTGTGAACCCGTTGTTGGGTAGGGACCATCTCTATATGTTGCCAACTTGTACTTCCCAAGCTCTTGGTACAGTGCTCTGCACACAGTAAGCGCTCAATAAATACAATTGAATGAATGAATGAGAAATTTGCTGCAGAGAAGCTGCGTGGCTTAATGGAAAGAGCACGGGCTTGGGAGTCAGAGGTTGTGGGTTCTAATCCCGGCTCTCCCACTTGTCAGCTGAGTGACTTTGGGCAAGTCACCTAACTTCTCTGTGCCTCATCTGTTCCCTCATCTGTAAAATGGGGATTAAGACTGTGAGCCCCACGTGGGACAACTTGCTTATCTTGTATCTACCCCAGCACTTAGAACAGTGCTTGGCACATAGTAAGGGCTTAACAAATACCATCATCATCATATCAAATGAGCTCATGCAACTTTTTGCGATGTGAAGAGTTTGTTTCAGATGAAATTGATATCATCCTTCTTAGTCCATAGCTTTGAACTTAAAGCAAATGCAAGGACAGTTCACTGGACTGTAAGATCCTTGAGAGTAGTGATCGTTTCTACCAACTCTTTGGTTTTGTATTCTTTCAAGTGCTTAGGACAGTATCCTGCTCACAGGAAGTGCTCAATCAATACCAGTGATTTTTTTTAATGACATTTGTTAAGCGCTTACCATTAGCACAGTCTTCTAGACTGTGAGCCCGTTGTTGGGTAGGGACTGTCTCTATATGTTGCCAATTTGTACTTCCCAAGCACTTAGTACAGTGCTCTGCACAAAGTAAGTGCTCAATAAATACAATTGAATGAATGAATTAGCCATACACTGCACTAAGCGCTAGGGTAGATACATGGTAATCAGGTTGGACGTGGTCCATGTCCTATGTGCGGCTCATGGTCTTAATCCCCATTTTACAGATGAGGTAACTGAAGCCCAGAGAAGTGAGGTGTCTTGCCCAGTGTCACACGGCAGACTCCCAGACTCATGCTCTATCCACTAGGTCACACTGCTTCTCATTATGGGGAGTGAACATGTCTGCTAATTCTTTATATCATGCTCTCCCAATTGCTCACTACAGTGCTCTGCACATAGTAAGCACTCAGTAAATACCTTTGATTGATTCAACTGGGATTTGTTTGACACCCACATTGTGACACAAATCATGGTGCTTTTGCAATTACTTTTAGGGTCTTCGATTTCAGATCAGGGTCTTTGATTTCAGATCATGCTGATTTTCTAGATGACTTCAGTTGGCCAGGAGGATTGATTGATTGATCGATAGATGCCGGCTTCTGGGACACTGGACAGGGAAATAAATGGAAGGTTAGGCTGTAACTTTTCCATCAGTGGGAGAGCAACTGGATGACATCTTAACATTGCCCTTATCACACAGGAGCTTCTGGGAAGGCCTTTCCTGTGGGACCTTTGATTCATCACATACACAGTGTAGAATTATTTTCTTTAGACAGTAAGCTCGCTGTGGGCAGGGAGTGGGTCTGTGATAGACTGTAAGCTTGTTTTGGGCAGGGAATGTGTCAGATGATTGTTGTGTTGTACTCTCCCAAGTTCTTAGTACAGTGTTCTGTACTAAGAACAGAACTGTATAGACTGTCTCTATATGTTCCCAACTTGTACTTCCCAAGCGCTTAGTACAGTGCTCTGCACACCGTAAGCGCTCAATAAATACGATTGATGATTGATGACGTTCTGCACACAGTAAGTATTCAGTAAATATGATTGAATGAATTTATATTGTTCTATTATACTCCTCCAAGTACTTAGTACATTGCTCTCCACACAGTGATTGCTCAGTAAATACAATTGATTGTAGCCCTGAACGGGACAATCATTCATTCAGTTCATTCAATCATATTTATTGAGCACTTACTGTATGCAGAGCACTGTACTAACCATTTAGGAAAATACAATACAACAATACACAGTGACAGTCCCTGTCCACAATGAGCTTACAGTCTAGGGGCTGGGGAGACAGACATCGATACAAATAAATAAAATTACAGATTTGTACATAAGTGCTGGGGGCTGGGAAGAGGGGAGAACAAATGGAGCAATTCAGGGTGACGCGGAAAGGAGTGGGAGATGAGGAAAGTGGGGCTTAGTCTGGGAAGGCCTCTCGGAGGAGATGGGCCTTCAGTAAAACTTTGAAGGGGGGAGAGTAATTGTCTGTCAGCTTTGAGGAGGGAGGGCATTCCAGGCCAGAGGCAAGACTTGGGCTAGGGTCAGCAGTGAGACAGGTGAGATGGAGGCACAGTGAGAAGGTTAGCACTAGAGGAGCAAAGTGTTTGGACTGGGTTGTAGAAGGAGAGAAGTGAGGTGAGGTAATAATAATAATAATAATAATAATAATAATAATAATAATGATGGCATTTGTTAAGTGCTTACTATGTGCAGAGCACTGTTCTAAGCACTGGGGGTGGATACAAGGTGATCAAGTTGTCCCACATGAGGATCACAGTCTTAATCCCCATTTTACAGATGAGGTAACTGAGGCTCAGAGAAGTTAAGTGACTTGCCCAAGGTCACACAGCAGACATGCGGTGGAGCGGAATTCGAACCCATGACCTCTGACTCCAAAGCCCGTGCTCTTCTCCACTGAGCCACGCTGCTCTCTGTAGGTAGGAGGGGGCGAGGTCCCTGGCCAAGACTCGGGCTTGGAAGAAGCACCGGGTTGGCCAGATCAATCAATCAATCAATCAATCGCATTTATTGAGTGCTTATTATGTGCAGAGCACTGTACTAAGCGCTTGGGAAGTACAAATTGGCAACACAGATAATAATAATAATGATGGCATTTGTTAAGCGCTGCTTTGCACATAGTAAGCACTCAATAAATGCCATTATTATTAGTATTATTATGTGCCACGCACTGTTCTAAGCGCTGGGGGGGGAGGGGTACAAGGTAATCAGGATGTCCCACAGGGGGCTCACAGTCTTAATCCCCATTTTACAGATGAGGTAATTGAGGCCCAGAGAAGTGAAGTGACTTGCCCCAAGTCACACAGCTGACAAGTGGAAAGAGCCCGTGCTCTTTCCAGTGAGCCCCGAGTAGGGGAAGGAGCAGTGTGAAGGCCACTGAGCGAGGGCAGGGGCTCATGGGAAGGGTAGCCCAGCCCCAGAGATGGGGGTGGGGGTCCAGCATGCGACTTTGCTTCCAAATCTTTTGGCTCCCGCATGTTAGGGATGGAACTGTATTGAGGCAGAGCTTTCTTAGCTTTCTGGCTAATCTCACTAATCACAGCAGCTAATGAGGAGAGAGGCACTTTTGGGGCCAAATACCATACTATACCATACCATTACCATTCTATAATTCAGGATTCCTGTGCCATTTGGCCATTCCAAACTCCTATATCTTCCAACTGATTTGCCATTTTATTAATAGAAGTGGAACAATTGTTCTTTTTATGTAAGCTACTTTGAGTCGCGACTACGATAAGGTCAAAACAGCAATTAAAAATCGAACATCTGCGTGAGATAATTAAGCCAGTTAGGCTGGACTTATTTTACAAAGCTGAAGTTCCATCTGTTTCCTGTTTTCCTTATTCTGAAGCGTAAGAAAGCCTTTGTCCCCCTATTACTATTTTGTTCACTAATCACAGGTGGGATTTAAACTTTACCACCTAAAATCATTTGTATTGTAGTCACCGTTACCCGGTAACGAGGAGTTTATACTAGTCGTTTGATTGTAATTGAGGAAAGAGAGTAGTACCACCTTGCCATTTGTATAACGTTTCACAAAAATAAGTGAGGTCATTCTAACTCAGTAAGAGTTCAATAAATACCACTGATTGAGTGATATGTATTTTATATGCTTGTCCCTCACATTAGAAGAACTTCTCTGTGCTTCAGTTACCTCATCTGTAACAAATGCCATTATTATTATTATCATTATTATTATTATTATTATTATTACTAGCTCCTGGGGCTTGAATCAGTGCACCTATGGCCAACAGTTACCTGGGGGTGGCCCCTTGGTGGTGATAATAATAACAGTAATAATAATAATGAAGGCATTTGTTAAATGCTTACTATGTACTTGGCCCTGTAATAATAATAATAATGGCATTTATTAAGCACTTACTATGTGCAACACACTGTTCTAAGCACTGGGGAAGTTACAAGGTAATCAGGTTGTCCCACACGGGGCTCACAATCTTAATCCCCATTTTACAGAGGAGGTAACTGAGGCCCAGAGAAGTTAAGTGACTTGCCCAAAGTCACACAGCTGACAACTGGCAGAGCCGGGGTACTAAGCACTGCGGTAGATATGAGCTAATCAGGTTGGACGCAATCCCTGTCCCACGTGGGGCTCACGGTCTTAATTCATTCAATCATATTTATTGAGTACTTACTGTGTGCAGAGCACTGTACTAAGTGCTTGGAAAGTACAAGTTGGCAACGTATAGAGACAGTCTTTACCCAACAACGGGCTCACAGTCTAGAATGGGGGGACAGACAACAAAACAAAACATGTTGTACACATGAGGGAACGGTGTATAGAGAAGTGTCAGAGGCAGGATTAGAACTCAGGTCCTTCTGACTCCCAGGCTCTGTGTTCTATTCATTAAGCCATGCTACTTCCATGACATCTGCTACCTCAAACTGACCTGAACAGGGACCAGGACTGTCCTATTAGACAACCACTGGTGAAGTTACCACACACCAGAACCGTAGCGCATGACAGACACTCTTTAGAGCGGGGGCTTGGGAGTCAGAGGACATGGGTTCTAATCCTACCTCTGCCACTCGTCTGCTAGGTGATCTCCTGGGTAACTTCTCTGTGCCTCAGTTACCTCATCTGTAAAATGGTGATAAAGACTGTGAGTCCCAGGTGGGGCAACCTGCTTACCTTGTATCTTCCCCAGAGCTTAGACCAGTGCTTGGCACATAGTAAACACTTAACAAATACCATCATTATTATTATTATTATTATTAAAGACCCCACTGGTCCTACATGCCAGGGTGCACCATCCCAGCATCATCTGCTAGACACACACCTTTTCTACAAAGGATTGAGCCTTTTATTATTATTATTCAAACACTGTTCTTAGCACTGGGGTAGGTACAGTTAACCTAGGTTGGACACAAACCCTGTTTTAATAATAATAATAATAATAATAATAATAATGATGGCATTTGTTAAGCGCTTACTATGTGCAAAGCACTGTTCTAAGTGCTGGGGAGGATACAAGTTGGTCGGGTTGTCCCATGTGGGGCTCACAATCTTAATCCCCATTTTACAGATGAGGGAACTGAGGCCCAGAGAAGTTGAGTGACTTGCCCAAAGTCACACGGCTGAGAAGTGGCGGAGCCGGGATTTGAACCTATGACCTCTGACTCCAAAGCCCCTACTCTTTCCACAGAGCCACGCTGCTTCTCCTGTGCTTCTTCTTTGCATGGGGCTCACAGTCTAAGTAGGCGTGCCTACAGCTATTTCGTCCCAGTTCAGCAGTTGAGGAAACTGAGGAATACATAAGTTAAGTGACCCAAAGTCACACCACAAACAACTGGTGGAATCAGGATTAGAACCTAGATCCTCTGCCCCCCAAGCCTGTGCTCATTCCACCAGGCCGTGCTGCTTTTATAGCTAATGAGATCCGAACTCCCAAGTGCTTCCCAAACCCTTTCCCTTCGTTCCCAGCCCATCCAAGAATCCTGCATGTTGAGCAAACTCATTCTTCCTTTAGATGACAGAATGCGGTAACCCTCTGGCCAACGACATTCCTCTCGTGCTGAGGTAAACAGTACTGATTCCTACACCTTTTGATGATAGGACACGGGACCTCTTTTCTCGAGAGAACCTCCTGTTGATGCTAGTATGCGGGAATCTTCTCCTTCAGCATTTCCAGAGATGATGAGATTGTCCTCCCTGGACTGATGCAGGCTCTGTGCCGGTATCTTTCCGTGATTATTTTGCAGTTGGTATGCCTTATACTTAGGGGACCCCTGGATCACAAGCAACAACATTTCCTCTTGGCTTCTGCTCCCTCAGCCAAGATGTGGCATTCATCTCCTGTCGGACATTCTCAATGCCGGCTGGAGAAGAAGAGGTGGAGGTTCTGTGTATCAAAGAAGTGAAATGTTCCCCACCCACTAGGAGTTTATACACTACCAATCAATCAATCAATCGTATTTATTGAGCGCTTACTATGTGCAGAGCACTGTACTAAGCGCTTGGGAAGTACAAATTGGCAACACATAGAGACAGTCCCTACCCAACAGTGGGCTCACAGTCTAAAAGGGGGAGACAGAGAACAGAACCAAACATACCAACAAAATAAAATAAATAGGATAGAAATGTACAAGTAAAATAAATAAATAAATAAATAGAGTAATAAATATGTACAACCATATATACATATATACACTAATAAGGAAGGCACACTGAAAAATATTTACAGATAATTGAAAGAAATAACTGAATGTACTTAGTGGATTTATTACTCTAAGTATTTATTTATTTATTTTACTTGTGCATATCTATTCTATTTATTTTATTTTGTTAATATGTTTGGTTTTGTTCTCTGTCTCCCCCCTCTAGACTGTGAGCCCACTGTTGGGTAGGGGCCGTCTCTATATTGCCAACTTGTACTTCCCAAGCACTTAGTACAGTGCTCTGCACACAGTAAGCACTCAATAAATACAATTGATTGATCGATTGATTGATCGGAGCAATCAATGTAGCATTAGACTACCATTTGCTCTTGACTCCAACCCTTCCATAAAAACTGTGGTATTTGTTAAGCACTTACTATGAGCCGAGCACTGTACAGAACACTGTGGTTGGTACAATATATCCAGATTGGACACAACCCCTGTCCCACATGGGGCTCGCAGTCTAAGTAGAGGAAGTAGAATTTAACCCTATTTTACGGAAGAGGAAACTGAGGCACATAGAAGTTAAGCAACTTGCTCGAGGTCACACAGCAGACAAGCATGCTGCTTCATACTTCATGCTGCTGCCCCATACTACGTGCTGCTGCCCGGATTATCTTTGTCCAGAAACGCTCTGGGCATATTACTCCCCTCCTCAAAAATATCCAGTGGCTACCAATCAATCTGCGCATCAGGCAGAAACTCCTCACCCTGGGCTTCAAGGCTGTCCATCCCCTCACCCCCTCCTACCTCACCTCCCTTCTCCCCTTCTACAGCCCAGCCCGCACCCTCTGCTCCTCTGCCGCTAACCTCCTCACCGTACCTCGTTCTCGCCTGTCCCGCCATCGACCCCCGGCCCACGTCATCCCCCGGGCCTGGAACGCCCTCCCTCTGCCCATCCGCCAAGCTAGCTCTCTTCCTCCCTTCAAGGCCTTGCTGAGAGCTCACCTCCTCCAGGAGGCCTTCCCAGACTGAGCCCCTTCCTTCCTCTCCCCCTCGTCCCCCTCTCCATCCCCCATCTTACCTCCTTCCCTTCCCCACAGCACCTGTATATATGTATATATGTTTATACATATTTATTACTCTATTTATTTATTTATTTATTTTACTTGTACATATCTATTCTATTTATTTTATTTTGTTAGTATGTTTGGTTTTGTTCTCTGTCTCCCCCTTTTAGACTGTGAACCCACTGTTGGGTAGGGACTGTCTCTATATGTAGCCAATTTGTACTTCCCAAGCGCTTAGTACAGTGCTCTGCACACAGTAAGCACTCAATAAATTTGATTGATGATGAAGCAGAAGAGCTGGGATTAGAACCCAGGTCTTCAGACTCCCAGAACTGTGCTCTTTCCGTTAGGCCATGCTGCTTCTATGCTTCCATACCGTGGAAGAATCAATTATTATTTAGCACGGAGCAAACGATGAAGAGAAGTCACGTTTTGTTGTCTATTCCATTTTACTGGAAGCTCCAGAAAGGCAAGGACTACACTTTTAACTTACACCGAACTCTCCCTAGCATGTGGTATAGGGTAAATGGCAAGTGCCAGTAGACACTCAATTCAGGGTTCTGTACATATTAGGAATCCAATATAGTGTTGCGAACACAGTACATATACTGAATGAATGAAATGACTGTCTTCTGATTTCATTAGGCCCTCCTGCTTCAGAGTGACTCACCCACCATCTCTTCAAACATTCTCTTGTTCAAACAAGGACTCCACACTTGAAGACCCCTACAGGTGGTGAGCAATGCCCTGAAACTAGATAGAAACGGATGATAATAGCTTACTCCTTCCCACCGCCCATCAGCGGCTGAGAATTCATTCTCCACAGCAGAGCAGAGAGGCTAATCAGACACATCAAAAAAGATCTTCTTAATTAGCTTAAATACCGCTCTGTACCCTCTGAAAAGTGAGTCAGTCTGAAACCCACCTAATAATTACACTTCCTGTATTGTGGGAAGTCTCGAAATAGAAGAAGGGTGTTCTGAGATCTGGAGAGGTACAGGCCAGGTGAGAAGGGTCATGAGGCATTAGTTGCAAGGTTTTCCCCAGCACTAATTATGACCCTTGACATTTATTTTCTAGAGTGAGCATCTTATACAAATAAGACTATGACGTCTCTCCCCTCCTCTCCTCCGACCCCCCACGCTCAGGCACCTGGTGACTGGCATTGTGTCATTATTCATCATTAGTAGCATCATCTTAGAAAATGAAGCAGCTTGCCTAGTGGATAGAACACAGATCTGGGAGTCGGAAGGACCTGGGTTCTGCCACTTGTCAGAATTTCCTGGGGCAAATCACTTCACTTCTCTGTGCCTCGGTTACCTCATCTGTAAAATGGGGATTAAGACCATGAGCTCCCTGTGGGACTAATCTGTTTTGGCCAGCTCTAATCCTGGCTCTGCCACTTGTCTGATTTGTGACCTTGGGTGAGTCACTTAACTTCTCTATGCCGCAGTTTCCTCTTCTGTAAATTGGGGGTTAAATCCTGCTCCCTCTACTTGGACTGGTGAGCCCCATTAGGGACAGGGGCTGTGTCCAGTATGGATGTACTGAATCGACCCCAGTGCTTAGTATGGTTCTTGGCTCAAAGTAAGTGCTTAACGAATACCACAATTATTATGAAGTTAGGGCTGAGAGCAGATGGTTGTCTAATAGTACATTGACCGCTCCAGCCGGCAATGAGGATGTCTGGGAGGACAGGAATGCCACATCTTGGCTAAGAGAAGAGGAGCCAGGAGGAATTGTTGTTACCAGTAATCCAGGGGGGCCACTAAGTATGAGGCACGCCAGCTGTAAAATAATCACAGCAAGATATTGGCACGGTGTCTGTATCATAATAAGCAGTGTGGCCTAGCGGATAGAGCAAGGGCCTGAGAATCAGAAGGACCTGAGTTCTAGTCCTGGCTCTGCCACTTGTCTGCTGTGTGACTTTGTGTGATCAGTTGGTCACACCCTGGCCAGGCTAACAAATTTAGCTCACTAGCCCCAGAGGATCTGGCAGTGAGCGATTGACCATTCCAACCGACCCTGGAGGCAATAGGGCCGATCGATGAAGCCGGAATAAGTATATTCCAGTGTGTTTTATCACACCATCCTTTTTTCCCCTCGATATGGCCAATGGAAGAGGAGAGGATCAGGAAGTAACAAGGTATGTCTGGTGAAGGGCCTCCACGAACTCTTGGTAGTAAGTTGGAACTCTGCCACATCAACGTGGTGATTCACCGCTAGCCAGAGTTGGGGATGCCCATTCTGTCAGAAACTGGGTCTTTCCGAGTGACCAATTAGACCTCCTCTAGGGAGCTAGGAGAAGTGAGTATCCCTCTTTGGGAACTTGACCGCTGAGTGATTTGAAAGGTAGCCCGTGTTGGGATGATTTGAAAGGTAGCCTGTTCACGGTGATTGGAAATTGAAAGTTAGCCCCTGGAGACCGTGAGCCCCATGTAGGAGCTCAGAAGCAGCAGGGCGTAGTCGATAGAGCACGGGCCTGAGACTCAGAAGGTCACGGGATCTAATCCCAGCTCTGCCATCTGTCTGCTCTGTGACCTTGGGCAAGTCACTTCACTTCTCTGTGTCTCAGCTACCTCATCTGTAAAATGGGGATAGAGACCGTGAGCCCCATTTGGGACAGGGACTGTGTCCACCTGATTACCTTATATCTACCCAGTGCTTAGAACTGTGATCGGCACATAGTAAGCGCTTAACAAATGTGATTATTATTGTCCTTCCCAGTTTCACCAGCTGGAAGAAGTTGGGGCACCATGCTGACCAGGGTACTTATTAGTCTAGGAATAGCTTTGCTCTTGAGGATAACTTATCGTGGATTCTTCGTGTTATCTTCTCAATAAACCTGCTTCTGTTACTCATTAAGCTTTGACTCTGGGAGTTCATTGCCAACCCTCCAATCCACAATCTCTCAAGTCATGTGGAGGCTGGTTCCACCTGGTGAGACCTTGGCCAAGTGATTTCATTTCTCTCTGACTCAGTTCCTCATCTGCAAAAGGAGGGTTAAGACTGTGATCCCCATATGGGACAGGGGCCTTTTCCAACCTGATTAGCTCATATCTACCCCAGCTCTTAGTACAGTGCCTGGCACATAGTAAGTGCTTAACAAATACCCTGAAAAAAAATCAATAGAGGGCATTGATGAGCACTTACTACTTGCTGTGCTCTCTCCACCTTCAAAACCTTTCTAATATCACATCTCCTCCAGGAGGACTTCCTGATTAGTTTCTAATCTCTCCACTTTATATTCTCATCTGTCACTTCAATTCTTCCACCATAGCTAAACATTTAAGTTATCATAAGCCCCATATCAGTTAGGTTCCTATCTCCTGTAATCTATTTCTCCCTCTATTCCCTAATTGATTTAAGTAACAATCTTCCCCACTGGAGTGGAAATTCCTTGAGGTCTGAAATTGTGTTTTGAACTTTCTCAAGGGTTTAGTGCAGTGTCCTGTGCCCAGGAGGTACTCAAGAAATGCTGTCATTTTTTGCTGAATTTTTCCAGACATTTCTTTCTCAGAGTTATTTTTTGTCCCTCCATCTCCATTTAGACTGAAAACCTCCTATGGGCCAGGGACTAATTCTGGTCCAACATCCTTGTACTTTTTCCCCACTATTTGCCACAAAGTAAATGTTTAAATAATTTTAGAAATAAAAAAGGGACCCTGAACACCAGGCTGGTTCCACCTAAATCAAGGGTCATGGTCATCCAATCTTTAGGAGAAGCTCATTCATTCATTTAATCGTATTTATTGAGCACTTACTGTGTGCAGAGCACTATACTAAGTGCTTGGGAAGTACAAGTCGGCAACATATAGAGATGGTCCCTACCCAACAATGGGCTCACAGTCTAGAAGGGGGAGACAGACAACAAAACAAAACATGTAGACAGGTGTCAAAATCATCAGAACAAATAGAATTAAAGCTATATGCACATCATTAACAAAATAGAATAGTGAATATGAACAAGTAAAATAGAGTAATAAATCTGTACAAATATATATACAGGTGCTGTGGGGAGGGGAAGGAGGCACGGTGGTGGTGGGGGGGGATGAGGAGGAGGAGAGGAAAAAGGGGGCTCAGTCTGGGAGCTCATACATGGGCTGACTCCTCCCTTTGGTCGAATAGAGAAAGCAGACTCAGGGATGTCATCATCACACTGGTCCCAACCTATACCACCGTCTTCGACACTAGACCCTCGAGAACGGAACCTGCTGTCAGACTCACACAACTGTAGAGGAACACATGAGGCCTTCAGTTCCACACACACCTGGCCCCAAGTCCCACAACACACTGGCGCTTGTCCCATAATACGCCAAGCCTTGACTCTCACAGCCCACGGGGCCCTGAATCCTACAACACATTGGGCCTTGACTCCCGTAACACACCAGGCCTTGAGTCCCACAACTCACTGGGTCCTGAATCTCACCACACTTCGGGCCTCGATTTCCACAGCAAACCAGACCCAGGGCTCTGTTGTTGCCACAGCTACTACAAACCCCAGTAACCCCCAAATTTCCTCTCTACCCCACTTATTCCTTGCGCTGCAGAACCCACCTCTGCTGTCTTCTCCCTTATTATTATTATTATTATTATTATGACACTTGCTAAGCACTTATGATGCATCCAGCACTGTAGTAGATATACGACAATCAGCTAGGACAGAGTCTCTGTCCCATGCGGGGCTCACAGTCTAAGTAAGAAGGAATGGGATTTTACCCCCATTTTACTAATGAGGATAGCTCATGGTCTGGGTAGGAGCATCAGTCCGAGAAGATCAAGTGGGCCCCACAATGCAAACGGTTAATGTAAGGAGTCGGTTTAAGGGGTGTGGTGTGCCTCGCTTCCTTTTTTTCCAAGGATTCTAAAGAGTTTGGTTCATGCTTCCTTCTTGGTTGGACCCAACTCTTCCATATCTAAGGACACAGTGAGCTACTGGCCTGATGCTCCGGCTTGTCTTATGTGTTGTCTTGTCTTATGCTGTCGAGTCTTTTCCAACCCATAGCGACAGCATGGACACATCTCTCCCAGAACACCCCATTCTCCATCTGCAATCATTCTGCTAGTGTATCCTTACAGTTTTCTCATTAAAAATAAGGTATTGGTTCACTACTGACTCCTTCCATGCAGTAAACTTGAGTCTCTGCCCTCAATTCTCTCCCAGGCTGTTGCTGCCCAGAATGGGGGTGAGTTTTCCCTTGTAGCAGATTGCCTTCCAATCAATCAATCAATCAATCAATCAATCGTATTTATTGAGCGCTTACTATGTTCAGAGCACTGTACTAAGCGCTTGGGAAGTACAAATTGGCAACACATAGAGACAGTCCCTACCCAACAGTGGGCTCACAGTCTAAAAGGGGGAGACAGAGAACAGAACCAAACATACCAACAAAATAAAATAGGATAGAAATGTACAAGAAAAATAAATAAATAAATAAATAAATAAATAGAGTAATAAATATGTACAACCATATATACATATATACAGGTGCTGTGGGGAAGGGAAGGAGGTAAGATGGGGGGATGGAGAGGGGGACGAGGGGGAGAGGAAGGAAGGGGCTCAGTCTGGGAAGGCCTCCTGGAGGAGGTGAGCTCTCAGCAGGGCCTTGAAGGGAGGAAGAGAGCTAGCTTGGCGAAGGGGCAGAGGGAGGGCATTCCAGGCCCGGGGGATGATGTGGGCCGGGGGTCGACGGCGGGACAGGCGAGAACGAGGTACAGTGAGGAGATTAGCAGTGGAGGAGCGGAGGTTGCGGGCTGGGCAGTAGAAGGAGAGAAGGGAGGTGAGGTAGGAGGGGGCCAGGGGATGGACAGCCTTGAAGCCCAGGGTGAGGAGTTTCTGCCTGATGCACAGACTGATTGGTAGCCACTGGAGATTTTTGAGGAGGGGAGTAATATGCCCAGGGCGTTTCTGGACAAAGATAATCCGGGCAGCAGCATGAAGTATGGATTGAAGTGGAGAGAGACACGAGGATGGGAGATCAGAGAGAAGGCTGGTGCAGTAGTCCAGACGGGATAGGATGAGAGCTTGAATGAGCAGGGTAGCAGTTTGGATGGAGAGGAAAGGGCGGATCTTGGCAATGTTGCGGAGCTGAGACCGTCAGGTTTTGGTGACGGCTTGGATGTGAGGGGTGAATGAGAGAGCGGAGTCGAGGATGACACCAAGGTTGCGGGCTTGTGAGACGGGAAGGATGGTAGTGCCGTCAACAGAGATGGGAAAGTCAGGGAGAGGGCAAGGTTTGGGAGGGAAGACAAGGAGCTCAGTCTTCGACATGTTGAGCTTTAGGTGGCGGGCGGACATCCAGATGGAGATGTCCTGAAGGCAGGAGGAGATGCGAGCCTGGAGGGAGGGGGAGAGAGCAGGGGCAGAGATGTAGATCTGGGTGTCATCAGCGTAGAGATGATAGTTGAAGCCGTGGGAGCGAATGAGGTCACCAAGGTCACCTTCCACTCACTAGCCACTGCCCAATCTAGGAATGGAATGGACAGATCTCTGCTTGACTCTCCCTCCCATAGCCGAGACTGGTAGTGTACTGGAAACTCTCCAGGTGTGACCCTGAGAAGCGGGGACAGGTGTTGTAGTTCTGCCTAATACAGTGGAAATTTCCCCTCTGTAAGTGCTGGACAGTAGAAGCTTGGGAGGGAGTCTAGGGCAGAGATTTGTTTACTGCATAGAAGGAGGCAATGGTAAACCATTTCTGTATTTTTACCAGGAAAACTCTCTGGATACACTACCAGAACAATTACAGATGGAAGTGGGCCATTCTGGGAGAGATGTGTCTGTGGCATCGTAGGGACCGTCTCTACATGTTGCCTATTTGTACTTCCCAGTCGTTTAGTACAGTGCTCTGCACACAGTAAGCACTCAATAAATACGATTGAAAGAATGAACGGCATCGTTATGGGTCGGACACGGCTCGACAGCATAAGACAAGACAAATTGAATCACCATCTATTAGATCACAACAAATCAGACTTTAGCCTTCTAGCTCAGTCTTAATTCTGGTTTCCTGTGATTTGGAAATGAAAAGGCTTCTACCTTTGCTTTCTGAATATAAAATTTCAGGTTACCTTCTTTTTGAAGAGACCCAAAGGTTCATTCATTCGTATTTATTGAGTGCTTACAAAGCACTGTACTCAGTGGATGGGCGAGTACAGTATTACAATAAACAGACTCATTCCCTGCCCACAACGAGTTTACAGTCTAGAGGGGGAGACAGACATTAACATAAATAAATAAACTACAGATATTTATTTGGTTGTAACCAATTCAAATACAGAACTCAATCAGTCAACCAATGGTATTTATGGAATGCTTATTGTGTGGAGAGCACTGTGGGAAAGTATAAAACAATAGAGTTGGTCCACATGATTCTTGCCCTCAAGGAGCTTACAAAGTAGTGCAGGAGACGGGCATTAAAATGAATTATAGATAGGAGAAGCCTCAGAGTGTAAGGCTAGGAACATTAAGTACTACAGAGGTGATGGTGGGATGAGTATCCAAACGATTAGACAACACAGAAGGGAGGGAGAAAAGGATAGGGAGATGACAGGTTAGTCATGGAGGGCTTCTTGGAGGAGATGTGATTTTAGCAGGCTTTGAGGATGGGGAGAGTGGTATAACTGTATGCAACTTGTTTCTTGGCCTATGTGTAGTATCTGTTCTTATCAGTTTCATACTTGATACATTCTCAATCTGAGGACAAATTCCTCTAGATTGTAAGCTCCTTATGGGTAGGGAATGTGTCTACCAACTCTGTTAATATGGCACTCTCCCAAGTGCTTACTACAGTGCTCTGCACACAGTAAGTGTTCAATAAACACAACTGATGGATTCAGATACTGTGCTTTTACAATTTAGAGAGATTCAAAGCTCTCCAAGCAAAATATAAAATGCAGCCCTGAAGAACATGGAATGGATATTTTTTTGGGGGGCAAGAGTGGTTTATGAGACTAGGGTCAGTACTGTCTTAGTCATCAACACCGCAATCAATCAGAAGCCTCCTGGAACCTATTTGTAAACTATTCAAGTCTAAGGGATAGAGTAGTTTTCTCAACCGTAACAAATCCTGGAAGCAAATATCAGGCAAAAATCGATATATGGGCTGGAGTGGGGACATGGGAACATATTAGATTTTACTCCAGGTGATCCTTAAATAATTTTCTTCAGGGGAAAACTGGTAAGCCAAGCTGTTTGCTGGCATGGAAGATTTTTGGAAATTCAGGAAATGTCGCTTTAAAACAAAACAAAAAAAAGAACTCGCAAACTGGCTGATTCCCAGTCTTGCCTTAGTAATGACTGGCAAAGAAAGAATATGGATGCCAGAAAATTCTGGAGCAACTGGGGCTCACTTTGAATCCTCTAGACTGTAAACTCATTGTGGGCAGAGAATGTGTCTGCTAACTCTGTTGTACTGTACTCTCCCAAGCACTTACTAAAGTGCTTTGCACATAGTAAGTGCTCAATAGATACCATTGATTGATTGATTTTCAGAAAGCATGGTTATGAGCAGCAAATATGTGATAGTCAATAAACAAGTCACAGCTACTAATTTGCTTTTCTCCCTAGTATGGACAGTTTGGAAATAATAATAATAACGACATTTATTAAGCGCTTACTATGTGCAAAGCACTAAGCACTGGAGAGGTTACAAGGTGATCAGGTTGTCCCACGGGGGGCTCACAGCCTTAATCCTCATTTTACAGATGAGGTAACTGAGGCACAGAGAAGTTAAGTGACTTGCTCAAAGTCACACAGCTGACAGTTGGCGGAGCAGGGATTTGAACCCATGACCTCTGACTCCAAAGCCCGGGCTCTTTCCACTGTGCCATGCTTGCTTTACCCCCCTGATTTATCCAGGGAGACAGAGAGCAGGAATCCATGGGGTAAATGCATTCTATCCACGGCCCAAAGATTCACCCTCCTCCCTCTCCTGACAAACAGAAATATTGGCTGATTTTTGAGTCCAATCTTGTGCTTCCATGGCCTTCCCTAGAGAAGCAGCATGGTGTAGTGCATACAGCCCAGGCTTGGGAGTCAGGAGGTCATGGGTTCTAATTCCGGCTCTGTCACTTGTCTGCTATGTGACCTGGGGCAAGTTACTTCCCTTCTCTGTGCTTCAGTTACCTCATCTGTAAAATGGGGTAACTGAAGCACAGAGAAGGGAAGTAACCGTAAAATGGGGATTGAGACTGTGGGCCCCACGTGGGACAGGGACTGTGTCCAATCTGATTTGCTTGTATCCACCACAGCGCTTAGTACAGTGCCTGGCACATGGTAAGAGCTTAATAAATACTGTAATTATTAGTCCTTCTATTCATTCATTCAATCGTATTTATTGAGCGCTTACTGTGTGCAGAGCACTATACTAAGTGCTTGGGAAGTACAAGTTGGCAACATATAGAGATGGTCTCTACCCAACAGTGGGCTCACAGTCTAATGGATGTGTGCTGGCAGAGCGGGGAGTCCAAGTGATGGGTGGGAGTGGACGGTAATTGTGTTAGCTGGGTAGGGTGTGTCTTACAGAGCACTGCTGGAATCTTCACCCTGCTGATCTGGACATCTGACCCGAATCTCTAATTACTTGCTTCATCCTAGCAGCTGCTGTTCTGGGAACCTCCCTCGTGGTTCTGTAAAATCTGTTTACTCTTTGCCATTGGGGAAATGTAACTCTTTCCAGTTCAGAAGCTGTTAAACTGCTATCGTAGCGGAGGTGGCGTTCTGGCCAGGGTCTTTCCCGCCATGCAGCCCTTCCTTTCCTCACTGGGCGGACTGAGGATGAAAGTCAT
This sequence comes from Tachyglossus aculeatus, assembly GCF_015852505.1. NCBI lineage: Eukaryota > Metazoa > Chordata > Mammalia > Monotremata > Tachyglossidae > Tachyglossus > Tachyglossus aculeatus. Next base: position 59,154,687 of record NC_052068.1, on the reverse strand, counting down.
GACAAAGGACAGGTGACCAACCAGGAGGGGTTGCGAAGCAAAGTGGCCTAATGGATCCCAGTTCTGCTCCTTGTCTGCTGTGTGACGTTGGAAAAGTCACTTAACTTCTCAGGGTCTCAGTTTCCTCACCTGTCAAATGCGGATGAGATACCTCTTCTCTCCTCCCCTGTGTCTGTGAGGCCTGTGTAGGAAAGGAACTGAGCTGAATCTGTTTGTCCTCTACCTCAGTGCCTAGCACATATTATTAATATCATTATTTTAGATGATAAGCAAAGATCATGTCATGAGTTGCAAGCACGTTAAATCACTTCTTCATCTGAACAAGGGTGGGGAGATGAAGAATGGTTGGGTGGTGGTTCCTGAAAATTATCACTGTAAGCATATTATATTTTTGCTGAGACTGGCAGAGCCTGTTGGTGAAAATGTTCCAGTTCTTATTGGAAGTGCAACTGAGGTTAAGGGACTGCCTAAGAACTACATTTCCCAGAATCCTCTGGAAATGGCCAGCTGTCTGCAAGCCAGGTGTGGCCTTTTAAAAATAATGAGAAGGAACTCAGGCCAGGTGTCTCTCTCCCTACCTTTTTGGCTGTTGAGACTTGCTCTGCTTTGCATGCTGACTTCTGAGCCTGCATGACTTGCTCTGCTTTGCATGCTGACTTCTGAACATGCATGCTTAAGGCTTTATCTGGCTGTCCAAGGAATTTTTCTTGTCTACTAGTAACTGACTGGGTGAGTGCTGAATTCTGTGCAGACACGTGGATCTGGTTTGGCTTTCCCCATCTCCCTGTGGCCTAAGCTAAATTCATGTGGTGTGAACACTGGTTCATCAGGGTTATAGTGGCAGGAACTTGAGAAAAGTCCAGATCCTGCCACAGAATAACCTGACAGACTAGCACCATAAGTGTGTTGCGGGGAGGGAAGGTGTCTGTTTTTGTTGTATCATGCTCTCCCAAGTGTTTTCATTCATTCATTCATTCGTATTTATTAAGTGCTTACTGTGTGCAGAGCACTGTACTAAGTGCTTGGGAAGTACAAGTTGGCAACATATAGAGACGGTCCCTACCCAACAATGGGCTTAAAGTCTAGAAGGGGGAGATAGACAACAAAACAAAACATGTGGACAGGTGTCAAGTCATCAGAACAAAGCTAAATTCACATCATTAACAAAATAAATAGAATAGTAAATATGTACAAGTAAAATAGAGTAATAAATCTGTACTAACTTGTACCTGGTTACAAGAAATGGGGCACTACAGGGGGTGACAATTATCCAGTTACATTAATCCTTGTACATGTTGACAAGCATATGGTTGGCGCCAAAGAATTTCAAGACACATAATGAGATAGAAGAAGCGTGGCTCAGTGGAAAGAGCCCGGGTTTGGGAGTCAGAGGTCGTGGGTTCTAATCGCGACTCCGTCACATGTCTGCTGTGTGACCCTGGGCACACAACACGCAGTAAGTGCTCAATAAGTAAGATTGAATAAATGAATGGAAATGAGAAGTGTGGCCTAGTAGAGAGTGAGACTGGGAGTCAGAGAACCTGAGTTCTAATCCTGGCTCTAACACTTATCTGTTAACAGTCATTAAATTGTATTTATTGAGCACTTACTGTGTGCAGAGCACTACACTTAGGAAAGTACAACAAAATGGTATACTATTATGCTGTGTGGCCTCTAGACTTTAAGCTCATTGTGGGTAGGGGATGTATCTACCAACTCTGCTTATATTGTATGCTCATAAAAGCTTAGTAACAGCACTCTACATACAGTAAGTGCTCAATAAAGATGATTCAATGACCTTGGGCAAGTCATTTAACTCTTCTGTATCTCTTTTCTCAGCTGTAAAATGGGGATTAGGATTATGTGGGACAGGGGCTGTGTCCAACCCGATTATTTTATGTCTACCTCAGGGCTTAGTACAGTGTGTGGAACATACAGAGTGCTTAAAAGATACCTTAAAAAATCATAGCTACAGCCCTGTGACTTGGAATCACACCATCACTGATGTCTTAAAGGGTACAACCATCTAACAAGGGACATTGTTTTTGTGTGGTCAGTGTGGCCAGGTCTGTGGATTCTGCATTGGTTTTCCTCAATCTCACATGATCAAAGGTGGACTTCATCTGCTGTTTGTCTCCTTCCAGTATGAAGACCTGCTATTTATAAACCATTGTTGGGTAGGGACCGTCTCTGTATGTTGCCAACTTGTACTTCCCAAGCGCTTAGTACAGTGCTCTGCACACAGTAAGCGCTCAAATACGATTGAATGAATGAATAAAGCTCTCTGAGGACAACTGTTGCTAGTTAAAGAACTCTCACAGAGTCACGTCGGCCTTTAAAATTCTCTCAAACTTTCATCTTAGAAGGCATAGGACAAGCCAAATGATCTCCCAAGGACTTGAGTTCAAATACAAACTCTTCCTATTGACTCACTGACTCACTTTTTTTCTTTCCTCATAGCTGGGATAGCATGGGGGATGGGAGATTGTCAGTTGGTTCAAATCTCCTAGTCACAGGTGTGGCTTGAAATGGGGATCCATTTCAGCAAGCGTGAACTTTAACCACTATTGAACAATACTGGTGGCTGTAATAGACTTTGCCCTCTGTCTCTTCTCCATCCCTCCTTTTCCCCCTTTTAGACTGTGAGCCCACTGTTGGGCAGGGACTGTCTCTATGTGTTGCCAATTTGTACTTCCCAAGCGCTTAATACAGTGCTCTGCACACAGTAAGTGCTTAATAAATACGATTGATGATGATGATGATCCCTCCTTCTCTCTCCTTATAGCCCCATCCCTTCCCCAGCCCCCCTCTCACACTCTAGCCCTCCACCACTTTTCAACCACCCCTTGGAAACCTAAATGGGAAAGCCCCCACAGGGTGCCCCTTTCCATTCAATCATATTCAATGCTTACTATGTGCAGAGCATTGTACTAAACGCTTGGAAGAGGACAATACAACAATAAACAGACACTTTTCCTGCCCACAATGAGCTTTCACCCAAATGAGGTATTGGGAGTGTATCTCTCCCATGCCAAGCAATTCATTTGCCTCCTCATGTCCACAGCAAGCACAAAAATAAGGATAATGGAAACCTGGGAATGAGACATGTTTGTTGTTGTTATGGTATTTAAGTGCTTCATGCATGCTGGGCAACTGTACTAAGTGTTGCGACAGATATAAATTAATTGGGTTAGATAGACAAAGCCCCTGTCCCACATGGGGCTCACAGTCTTAATCCCCATTTTATAGCTGACATAACAGACAAGTGGCAGAGCTGGGATTAGAACCCAGAACCTTCTGAATCCCGGGCCCATGCTGTATTCAGTAGGCCAGTGAGAGAAGGATCAGTAAAATAGAATCTATGTCTGTTGGCAAATGGGGAAGGGGTGAATACTTCTGTTTAATGAGCAATGATCAGTGTGTAGAAAGAGGTGAAAACAGTGGCAGAGATGGGGCATGGCGTAATGGATAGAGCACCGGCTTGGGAGTCAAAAGGTCATGGGTTTTAATCCCAGCTCCACTTGTGTGACCTGGGGTAAGTTATTTCACTTCTCTGTGCTTCAGTTACCTCATCTGCAAAATGGGGATTAAGACTGTGAACCCCACGTAAGACAGGGACTGTGTCCAACTTTATTTGCTTGAGTTCCCCCCTGCAGTTCCTGGCACATAGCGCTAGACAAATACCATCATCACAGTCATCAGCAGTAGAAAAGGAAGTTAACAAGCACTGAGAAGCACTGTGACCTAGTGAATAGAGCATGGCCTGGGCGTCAGAATAATAATAATAATGATGACATTTATTAAGCACTATGTGCATTATTAAGCACTATGTGCAAAGCACTGTTTAAAGCGCTGGGGCAGTTACAAGGTGATCAGGTTGTCCCACGGGGGGCTTACAGGATTAATCCCCATTTTACAGATGAGGTAACTGAGGCCCAGTGAAGTGACTTGCCCAAAGTCACACAGCTGACACCTGGTGGAGCCAGGATTTGAACCTCTGACTCCAAAGCCCGTGCTCTTTCCACTGAGCCATACTGCAAGGCTTTGAAGGTGGGGAAAGTGGTGGTAATTAAGCACTTTACTATTTGCCAAGCACTCTACTGGGTAGATACAAGATAATCACTGGGGTAGATACAACATAATTGGGTTAGACACAATCCCTGTGCCTCATGGGGTTTATAGTCTAAGGGGGAGGAAGATGGAGAAAATGAGGCATTGAGAAGTGAAATGACTTGCCCAAGGTCTCAGAGCTTGTAAGTGGTAGAGCTGGAATTAGAACCCGGGTCTTTCTGACTGCCCAGCCCGTGCTAGATCTACTACGCAATACCCACCCCTCATTTACGTTTATTATGAACAAAGATCATTTTTCCATTTTGAATGGCCAGCAAAATACCCCTGGACAGAACCCATCTCCCATTTTCTAATCTCAGAACCTATTTCCAGAAATTATGGATGAAATTGTCAATAGGACCCAAGTTTCTACTCCATTCACGCCAAAACATCTGTGCTTCTAGAGAAGCAGCATGACTCAGTGGAAAAACCCCGGGCTTGGGAGTCAGAGATCATGGGTTCTAATCCTGGCTCCGCCACTTATCGGCTGTGTGACTTTGGGCAAGCCACTTCACTTCTCTGGGCCTCAGTTACCTCATCTGTAAAATGGGGATTAAAATTGTGAGCCCCATGTGGGACAACCTGATCACCTTGTATCCTCCAGAGCTTAGAACAGTGCTTTGCACATAGTAAGTGTTTAACAAATGCCACCATTATTATTATTATTATTCTAGCTTAGATATTAAGTAGCAAAAGCCAAGCTTGCAGTTTATTAAGTAGAGTTGTCATTCTGGAGCAGATAGTTTTATGCATTATTTCAGAGCTTGTAATTGATTATTAGGAGCTGGAGATTTTCCTCTCTGGAGTTCTCATTAATGGATGGATATGATGCTCCAGGAATTTAAGGGGAAGCGCCCAAATTTGAGAAATGAATTTGCAATCTACCTGTTCTGAAAGTCTCAGTTCCTCCATGAGTTTTTTTAGTGGGCATTGGTGTGGTTGAGGCAATTCCCTAACCAATTTCCCCTCACCCCAGTTACATCATCCCAACAATCACCCTTATCATACTGATTTAGTCTATGAATTTACTCATTTTTTCCATAATTTTTACTGTTGCCATTATATTTATAGTTTTCTTTCTGTTCCTGGGCATCCCCCTGATATTGACAACTTGTCGAGGGCAGGGGGTTTTGTCTTACCTTTATGACTGGAAGCAGAGTGAACTAGAGGAAAGAGCAGAGGCCTGATTAGAGGGTTCTAATCCCAGCTCTGCTATGTTTATGCTGTGTGACTTTGAACACATCGCATCACTTCTCTGGGCCTCAGTTTTCTCAACTGTACAATGGGAATCCAATGCCTCTTCTACCTCCTACTCAGACTGTGAGCCTCATGTCGGGCAAGGACTGTGTCTATCCTATTTATCCTGTATCTCCTCTGGCACTTAGTACAGTCCTTCTCTCATACGAAGCATTTAATAAATGCCGCAATTGTAATAATTACAATTACTGTGGCATTTAAGTGCTTACTATATGCCACACTGTGTACTAAGTGTTGGGGTTTAAGCAAGCTAAACAAACACATTATTTTATTCCCTCCTCTTTGTCTCCCCTCTCCGCCCTCCTCTTTGTCTCCCCTTTCCCCCCTCCTCTTTGTCTCCCCTCTCCCCCACCTTCCTCTTTCCCCTTCTTCTTCCCTCTCTCTCCTTCCTCTCTCACCCCCCGACCTCTAATATGGGCATAGTACTGACCTAGGGGTTTACAAAATGGAAACCCCTTGAGGGCAGAGACCCAGGAATCATATCATGTATTTTTATTGGATGCTTCCAGCCCCCAGTTCAGCACTCTGTACCCTCTGTGCTCAGTAGGCTCCCAGTTCAGAGTCTAAGTTCAGTTGATGCCTAATCAACAATAGCCACTAGACTGTAAGCTACTTATCATTATTATTATTTTTATCTATTATTATGATTAGTATATTTAAGTGCTTACTATGTGCCAGGTAATGTACTAAGTGCTGGGGTTGATACAAGACATTCAGGCTGGACACCCTCCCTGTTCCATATGGGACTCACAGTCCAATTACATTTTACAGATGAAGGAACGGAGGCACAGAGAAGTTAAATGGTTTGCCTCAGGTCACCCAGCAGACAAGTGGCAGAGCCAGGATTAGAACCCAGGTCCTCTGAGTCCTAGGCCCTTGCTCTTTGCACCGGGCCAAGCTGCTTCCCTGAGCTACTTGAGAGCAGGGAAAATGTCTACCAACTCTATCATATTGTACTCTCTGAAGCGCTTGGTACGGTGCTCTGCCTGCATTAAGTATACAATAAATGCCAAGGATTGATTGATGGGAAGCCCTGACTGCATCTGATTTTTACAATCCAGGCCTGCCCCAAATTTCTGACACTTCCGAATCTTGTTTTATGTCCCCAACAGCACAGCAGCACCCAAAGTGGCTCCTTAGTGTTGGCTGATGAAATATTCTTCTCCGTTGGGTATTTTTCTGATGAAAGACCAGGAGCATTTCAGATGCAAGGGTAAGACTCTGTTCTCATGCCAGAGTGTACTGTGGCAAACAATCTGAGTTCTGTTTTCCTCAGCCGTTTTGTCCTCTCTAATCATAGTCATCTGTCTTCCCTTCTGCAGCACCACGGGCAAAAATTTAGCATGGAAAGAAACCCAGAGCATTCCTTTTATGACAGTGCCTGTCCCCTGGACTTAATTTTGCCAACTCCATTTTAATTTTAGTTGACACCCCCTTAAGCATTCTTTTTTTAACAGAACAGAGAGCCCCTGACCTGGGATGGTCTTTTTTTATTAAATACCAATCAAGTAGCACCAGGAAGTGGCCATTTGGTTTGACTTGCCTACTCTCTTCCTTCCTTCCTCTCTCCACTTCCTATGTCCCCATCGACATTGGGGTGTAGAGGGTGGTTGTGGAAAAAGCTCCGTGGGTCTAGAAATCAGGAGATATGAGTTCTAATTCTACCTCCTCCCTGACCTCCTGTGTGACCTTGCGTAAGTCACATAATAATAATTATTATTGTGGTATTTCTTTAACATTTGCTATATGCCAACCACGGTACTAAGGGTGGGGAAGAGCACAGTCAGATTGAATTCAGTCCTTGCTCTACAGGGATTCCACATGGCAAGGTGGAGGCTAAGGAGGACGTATTGAGTTCCCATTCTATTAATGAGGAAACTGAGGCTCAGAGAAGTGAAGTGACTTGCCCAGGGAAGGTATGGGGATTAGAACCCAGTGCCCTGACACTGTCATGTGCTCTTTCTACTAGGCCATGGTGCTACACCCATTTTACAGATGAGGAAAGAGGCACAGAGAGATCAAAATGTCTAGTCTTCCTGCATCTTAGGTTGTGAGGACTGCATGGAATGGAGACTGTGTCTGATCCAAATGTTGTACGCACTCCGGCAATGAGCACAATGCTTGGCACAAAGCGGTGCTGGTGATAATGAGGATGATGATGATGATGGAGTGTTATGATGAGCCCTAGACCTGCCTGAGTCTAGGGGCATAAAGGATATGTCTGAAGGAATTGATTCTAATAATAATAATATTTGTGGTAGTTGTTAAGCGCTTACTGCGTGCCAGGCACTGTACTAATTGCTTGGGTGGAGACAAGCAAATCGAGTTGGACCCAGTCCCTGTCCCACACGGGGCTCACAGTCTCAATCCCCATTTTATAAATGAGGTAACTGAGAGGCCCAGAGAAGTGAACTGACTTGACCAAGGTCACACAGCAAACAAATGGTGGATCTGGGATTAGAACCCAGGACCTTCTGATTCCCAGGCCTGTGCTCTCCCTACTATACCTCTTGTGGGAAGAGATTGTACATACTAGCTTTATTGTATTGTACTCTCCCAAGCACTGAGTACAGTGCTCTGTCAACAGTAAGTGCTCAGTAAATACATTACTGACTGGTGGTTTGTGTAGCCCCACATGCACTCTTTCATCCCTGCCAGTGGTGTTTCCTCGGGGCATCGAGTGTGACAAATGACTAGTTGGGAAAAGGGTTTTTGCCTGAAGGAGCCATCTGCACCTCAAGTGACTTTAATAATAATAATAATAATAATAATAATAATGTTGGTATTTGTTAAGTGCTTACTATATGCCAAGCACTGTGCTAAGCTCTGGGTAGATACAAGGTAATCAGGTTGTCCCACGTGGGGCTCACAGACTTAATCCTCATTTGACAGATGAGGTAAAGTGAGGCCCAGAGAAGTTAAATGACTTGCCCAAGGTCACACAGCAGACAAGTGGCGAAACCGGGATTAGAACCCATGACCTCTGACTCCCAAGCCCGCACTCTTTTCACTGAACCATGCTGCTTCTCAATAATTAGCACCATGACTTGAGTGGTGCTTACTGGTCACACTAGTAAGCTTAGAGAAGAAGGGCCCAACAGTCAATCAATGGTATTTATTAAGCACTTACTGTGTGTAGAGCACTGTACTAAGCATTTGAGAGAATTCATTCAATCGTATTGAGCTCTTACTGTTCACTCAATCATATTTATTAAGCACTTATTCTGTACAGAGCACTGTCCTCGGGAAAGTATAATACAACAATAAACAGTGACATTTCCTTCCCACAAGGAGCTCAAAGTCTAGAGCATGGAGATAGATATCAATACAAATAAAACTTCAGATATATGCATAAATGCTGGGGGACTGGAAAGAGCAGAGAAAGCAAATCAGGGCAACGCAAAAGGGAGTGGGAGATGAGGAAAAGTGGGACTTAGTCTGGGAAGGTTTCTTGCAGGAGATGTGCCTTCAATAAGGCTTTGAAGGGGGGAGAGTAACTGCCTGGCAGATTTGAGCGGGGAGGGTATTCCAGGCTAGAGGCAGGAAATGAGCCTAAGGTCGGGAGTGAGTCAGGCGAGATGGAGGCACAGTGAGAAGGTCAGCATTAGAGAAGCAAAATTGTGCAGGCTGGGTTGTAGGAGAGAAGCGAGATGAAGTAGGAGGGGGCAAGGTGATGGAGTGCCTTAAAGCCAGTGGTGAGGAATTTTTGTTTGATACGGAGCTGGATGGACAACCACTGGAGGTTTTTGAAGAAGGGGGTGACATGTCCTGAACGCTTTTGTAGAAAGATGATCCGGACAGCAGAGTGAAGTATGGACTGGTGAGGGGAGAGACGGGAGGTTGGGAGGTCAGCAAGGAGGCTGTTGTGATAATCTGGGTGGGAGAGGATGAGTGATTGCACTAACGTGGTAGCAGTTTGGATGGAGAGGAAAGGGTAGAGCCCTGTGTGCGGAGCCCTGTACTAAGCACTTGGGAGAGTACAGTAGAACAATAAACAGACATATTCGCTGCCCACAATGAGCTCACAGTCTAGAGAATGAGAGTACGTTGCAACAGAAATAGCAGACATGTTGGCTGCCTCCAACGGTCATGATGACAATTTCTTCCCTACCTCAATGGGTTTGGTGGTCAAAATGTAGCTACGGGAAGCTGAGGTGAGAAGGATCTGGGCTCAGATCTGGGTTCTGGTCTGTGGCCACCACACGGCCATGGTCATGGGACTGAGGAAGGGAAGAGGTCATCCTGGTCATTCATTTATTCAATCGTATTTATTGAGCGCTTACTGTGTGCAGAGCACTGTACTAAGAGCTTGGGAAGTACAAGTCAGCAACATGTAGAGATGGTCCCTACCCAACAATGGGCTCACAGTCCAGCCCCTTGACTCCAGATCCAGCCCCTTGACTCCAGACGGGAGCACCCTAACAAGCTCCACCATATTTGAATAGCACCTGTTGGCCTGTTATCAGCCCAAAGAGTAATAATAATCTTTCCTCTGCTGCTAACCTCCTCAGTATACCTCGTTCTGGCCTGTCCCACTACTGACCCCTGGCCTGGAATGCCCTCCCTCCCTCCCATCCACTAAACTAGCCCTCTTCATCCCTTCAAAGCCCTACTGAGAGCTCACCTCCTCCAGGAGGCCTTCCCAGGTTGAGCCCCCTTTTTCCTCTCCTCCTCCCCATCCACCCAACCCTACCTCCTCCCCCTCCCCACAGCACCAGTATATATATTTGTACAGATTTATTATTCTATTGTACACATTTACTATTCTATTTATTTTAATGATGTGCATATAGCACAATTTTGATACCTGTCTACATTTTTTGTTTTTTCTGTCTCTCCCTTCTAGACTGTGAGCCCGTTGTTGGGTAGGGACCATCTCTCTATGTTGCTGACTTATACTTCCCAAGCGCTTAGTACAGTGCTCTGCACACAGTAAGTGCTCAATAAATACGATTGCATTAATGAATAAAGGCAGGGTTGAACACAGTCCCTGTCCCGCATAGTGCTCACAGCCTAAATACCTATTTTACAGATGAAGGAACTGAGGCCCAAAGAAGTGAAGTGACCCACCCAAGGCCAGCCAGCAGACAAGTGGCGGAGTCAGGATTAGAACCCATGACCTTCTGACTGTCAGGCCTGTGCCCTATCCACTATGCCTTGCTTCTTGCCCTAGAATAGAGTCAATAATAATAATGATGGTATTTAAGTTCTTGCTGTGTGCAAAGCACTGTTCTAAGAGCTGGGGAGGTTACAAGGTGATCAGGTTGTCGCAGGGGGAGCTCACAGTTTTAATCCCCATTTTACAGATGAGGTAACTGAGGCACAGAGAAGTGACTTGCCCAAAGTCACACAGCTGACAGTTGGTGGAGCTGGGATTTGAACCCATGACCTCTGATTCCAAAGCCCGTGCTCTTTCCACTGAGCCATGCTGCTTCTCAATACAGTATTGACTCTAGTTCTTAGCATCATAATTCTAATAGCTGCTGTGGACTGCTCTTAGTTTACTAGGTAATTGGTAGATAAAGCAGCCCAGCCCAGAGGAGAGGGCACATACGTGGGAGGCAGGAGACCTGGGCTCGAATTCCAGCTCCACCACTTTTCTGCCATATGACCTTGGCCAAGTCACTACATTTCTTGGTGCCCGTTTCCTCCTTTTTAAACATTTTTTTCTTAAATGGCATTTAAGTGCTTATGACGTGCCGGGCACCATACTAAGTGCTGAGGTAGATACAAGCTAATCATTTTGGACACAGTTCATATCCCACACAGATCTCCCAATTCCCATTTTTACAGATGAGGTGACTGAGGTCCAGAGAGGTGAAGTGACTTGCCCAAGGTCATACAGGAGACAGGTGGTGGAGCGGACTCGGGTCTTTCTTACTCCTAGGCCTACGCTTTATCCACTAGGCCAGGCTGCTTCTGTAAAATGGAGATTAAATACCTGTCCTCCCTTGCCCCATGTGGGACAAGGTCTGTTTCATTCATTGGTATTTATCGAGGGCTTACTGTGTGCATAGCACTGTACTAAGCGCTCGATCTTGTGTCCACCCAATCATTGAGCACAGAGTTCAGTACCTAATAAACTGCTCAACAAATTCTACACTTATCGTTATCAATATTAACCTCTGCGGGGCGTTTTGCGGTGATCCGGTTTGTTAAATATTTGCAGGTCACAGAGCTCTGCTCATGTCCGCTGGCAGGAGTCCCAGGGCCCAGGTGTCTTTGCCGTCACTCCCGCCTGGCTGCGTGATTCTGTTGCACACAGCTTCGTCGTCCTTCCTCACGGCGTTTGCCTCCTTCCCTCTGTGGCCAGGGGGTTTGTCTCTTGGTTCCTGAGCCACCATCTAGCCTGCTGTCCTGTTCAATCCACCCTGCTTTTGCACATTCTCTCGCCCTCCAGTCCACAACCCCTCGCTCCCAGCCTCGTCCCTGCCTTCCCTGTGGCTCTGCTCTTGGATTCCTCAGTCTCCTTCCACACCCCCTCACCTTTTCCCATTGCGCTTTCTCTCCCCAAGTCCCGATCCCAGCCTCATCCCTGCCTTTCCTGTCCCACTGTGGAAATTGCTCTTAGCACCTCCAGAATGGGCCTGGAACAGACCTGAGAACGACACACAGATCTAGCTATCTCTCTGTCTACTCGTCTTTTTTTTTATGGCATTCATTAAGCACTTACTATGTGCCTGGCACTGTACTAAGAACTGGGGTTGATGCTGGCAGGGAATGTATCTGTTTTTTATTATATTGTTCTCTCCCAAGTGCATAGTACAGTGCTGTGAGCACAGTAAGCACTCAATAAATACGATTGAATGATTGAATACAAGCTAATCAGCGTGGACATAGTTCATGTCCCATGTGGGGCTCACAGCCTGCATCCCCATATTTCGACAAAGGAACTGAGTCAAGGAGCAGTTAAGTGACTTGCTCAAGGTCACGCTATTTCTATTCATCTATGTGTGTCTGTCTACCGTCATTCATTCATTCGTATTGAGCGTTTACTGTGTGCAATGCATTATACTAAGCACTTGGAGAGTACAGTTTAAGACACATTCCTGTCCACAATGAGCTCACAGTCTAGAGAGGGAGACAGCCATTAATATGAAGAAATAAATAATTACAGATATATACATAAGTGTCTTGGGGATGGGAGGGAGGATGAATGAAGGAGCAAGTAAGTGCGGCACAGAAGGGAGTGGGAGAAGAGGAGAGGAGGGCTTAGTCAGGGAAGGCTTCTTGGAGGAAATGTGTCTTCAATAAGGCTCTGAATTGGGGGAGAGCAATTATCTCTGATATGAATGATATGAGGAGGGAGGGCGTTTCAGGACAGAAGTAGGATGTGGGTGAGAGGTAGACGGCGAGATAGACGGGATTGAGTTACAGCAAGAAGGTTAGCATTAAGAGGAACAAAGTGTGCGGGCTGGGTTGTAGTAGAAGAGTTGCAAAGTGAGGTAGGAGGGGGCAAGGTGATTAAGTGCTTTAAAGCAAAGATAGATATCTATGTTTGTGTATCTATATCTAGCTCTATCCATATCTGGGGGCTCTCTTCCAGATCAACCCCAGCTTCCTGACTTCCCAGACAAGGGTGAAATTGCACAATTCTCCCCACCCTGACCCACCAACTCCCCACCACCGTCTTTCCGGAGCGCTGAGAAACTCCCAGGTGGCGGCTGTCCTTTGAGACAGAAAGTGCCCGGACAAAGTCCCATGACAAGAAATGGCGCCAAGACCTTAGGACCCAGGCCAGAGTTCCATCTGCCTCCCTTCTCCCACCACCTCCAGCCCTCCTGGGCCTTTTAAACTGTCAGTATGGTAATGGCTTTGCTCTCCCGACCCGACGGGATGCCCTTGGGCTTGCAGTGCCGACAGATTTTCAAATCTGCAGTTTGATGGATAACAAAAGCACTGGGATCTGGCTAGTATTAGTCTGTTTGACTAAGGTGTAAACTGAAGGGCAAAGAGATGCACACATAAACACACACACACACATCCTCCATTGTGGCCACAGGTAGCATTTGGTGATACCCGGATCCCACTTTGCCAATCGACTGGTGACAGGTCTGTCGTGATGCAGTGTGTAGAGTGTAACAGGCGTACACCGTTTATACAGGGTGTGAAATAAGGGCATAGAACAGGGCCTTTGTCCAAGTTTGCAGTTCCTATTGTGTTTTTCTGAGGAGCCCGGGGCCTTTGCACTTCCTTCCCAGGTCCCATGGCCAGCGGCGAAGGTTGTTGGCCACGGACAGGACCAGTGGCCAGAGCCAAGGCAGAGGGAGGCTTTGGGTTGAAAATGAACCTAAAAATGGCAGACTTAAAGGTGTCCACTGCTGGACTTATGGCAGATGGAGCAGACAAAGGGCGGACAACCAGTTAACAACTCTCCTGCTCTTATCCCTCCTCCCCAGGGCCCGTGGTCACCAGAAACTCCCCTCCACCTAGAAGGATCATTTCTCCTCCACAGCTGGAGGCCCAAGAGGTGAGAGGAGGAAGGGGGCAGACGCACACACACACATTCTCTTGCTCACTCTGTTTTTAATGGTGTTTAAGCGCTTACTGTATGCCAGACACTGTACTAAGTGCTGGGTAGAGACAAGCTAATCAGGTTAGATGCAGTCCCTGTCCCACATGGAGCTCACAGTCTTAATCCTCACTTTACAGACAAGGGAACTGAGACACAGAGAAGTGAAGTGACTTGCCCAAAATTACACAGCAGACGAGTGGCACAGCTGGGATGATAATGCAGTTTCTCTCTCTGATTCCCGGGTTCATGCTCTTTTCCTAGGCCATGCTTCCCTGTCTCTCTCCATCTGTTTCCATCTTTCCACTTCTCACTCTTTATCCCCTTCTCTCTCTGTCTCTCTTTCCATCTCTCTCGACTTCTCACTCGCTCCATTCTCTCTGTGTTTCTCTGCTCTCTATTTCTGTCTCTATGTATCTGTCTCTGCTCTCTCTGTTGCTCCCTGTCTCTTATTCTGACTCTCCCTCCCCTTTTTACTTCTTCTATTTTAGCAAACAGGGTGGCATTGAATAGACCATCAACCCCTAGTGAACTGTTGTATCCTAGGGGAAAAAAGCACTTAGAATTTCAAGTCAGAGATTTTTTTTACTTACTGACTTGTATTCAAAACCATGATTATATTTGAGGAAATCACACTTAAAACACAATGGCAATCCTTTTTCCATCTAGTGGTTTTCCTGGCAAAGACTTTTGTGATAAAGTTAAAATCCTCTAATAGTCTAATGACCTCTTGAACATAGAGCTCTCATTTCTCCCAAGTACTTTCACATCAGTGATCTCATTCCATCCTCACAAGATCTCTTTGAGGTAAAGAGGATCAGGGATTATGATCTTCAATTTACAGAAGGGAAACTGAGGCCCAGAGAGGGCAAGAGACTTAAGTCACACAGAGGGCCAGTGGCAGGCCTGGAACTAGGTTAGGTTTCCTGAAAACCAACCCAGGCCCGTTCCCCGAGGCATCACTGCCTCAGTTACTGCCCCAGGCAATAAGGACTGGGGTTGCGGGGGAGAGGGGGTGGTCGATGAACTTTTCAAAGGAGGTTCTGAAAATGAGGTGGGGGGGGGTCTCACATAAACCACCTCCATTGTTGATTGAACCCCTCACCTGCTTCTGTCCCGAGGTTCTGCAATGTGTGTAGTGGAGCCGTTTAAGCAGAGAGGGTTTTGACTGTGTCATGTTTTTGTTACGTAACCCTTCTGGGTGTGGGTGTGATTATGCACAAAAGTGAGTGTTGAAATATAGTGCTAATGTGGGGGCAGAAGGGTGGCTAAAAAGGGCCTCTGATCTGTCATGGTCGAGGTGTGGTCTGGCCTGAGCTCAGGAGGGGCTTCCATCCAGTGACTGTGGCATTCACTGCCTCCGTCCAGGGAGTCGATAATAATAATAATAATGATGATGACATTTATTAAGCACTTACTATGTGCAAAGCACTGTTCTAAGCACTGGAGAAGCTACAAGGTGATCAGGTTGTCCCACATGGGGCTCACAGTCTTCATCCCCATTTTACAGATGAGGTAACTGAGGCCCAGTGAAGTGATTTGCCCAAAGTCATACAGCTGACCATTGGTGGAGCTGGAATTTAAACCTATGACCTCTGACTCCAAAGCCCGGGCTCTTTCCACTGAGCCACCCCGGGGTAGGATGGGGAAAAACTGCCTGCCTAGTCAGGAGCTCACCTCCTTCCGTCAGTCAAACAATCATATTTATTGAGTGCTTCTTGTGTGCAGACCACTGTACTAAGCACGTGATATAGTACAGTATAACACTATAACAGACACACTCCCTGCCCACAATGAGCTTACAGTCTAGAGGATGAGTTTACAGTCTAGAGAAAAAGACACATTTCCTGCCTACAAGGATCTTACAGTTTAGAAAAGAAGTGTGGTTTAGTGGCAAGAGCCTGAGCTCGGGAGTCAGAGGTCATGGGTTCTAATCCTGATTCCGTCACTTGTCAGCTATGTGCCTTTGTGCAAGTCACTTAACTTCTCTGTGCCTCGGTTACCTCACCTGTCCAATGGGGATTAAGACTGCGAGCCCCACTTGGGACAGCCTGATTACCTTGTATCACCCCCAGTGCTTAGAACAGGGCTTGGCACACAGTAAGCACTTAACAAATACCGTCATTATTATTAATTATTATTATTATTATTATTAAAAAGGGTTTAGAGGTTTGTGCTGTTCCTTAGCCTCAACTGACCCAGGTGGAGAGTAATTCCCCGAGTGGGAGGCTTCCCTAATCCATTTCTGGCCCTGGAACTAAGTTCTCCAGACCCGAGATAAAAGGCTTGCAGAGGGACAAAGAAAGCTCATAAAGTTTTCCGGACATCAAACGATGCTTACGAAAGAGCAGTGTGGTGGCTGGGATGGAAACAAATGAGAAGCATGTGAATTTAATTTCCTCTTAAACTCACGAGGTTTGAAATAGGCAGGGAAAGGGGTGGGGGTGGGGTGGGGTGGGAGACAGACAGACACGGTCTGGGGGTTCTGAACCCAATCAATCAATCAATCGTATTTATTGAGCGCTTATTGTGTGCAGAGCACTGTACTAAGCGCTTGGGAAGTACAAGTTGGCAACATATAGAGACAGTCCCTACCCAACAGTGGGCTCACAGTCTAAAAGGGGTTAGCCCACAGTACTCCAGGATGCTGGGGTGGGGACCACCAAGGAGCCATAGGCCTACTGAAGCACCACGACATAGCGGATAGAGCATAGGCCTGAGAGTCAGAAGGTCCTGGGCTCTAATCCTGGCTCTGCCGCTTGTCTGCTGGGTGACCTTGGGCAAGTCACTTCACTTCTCTGGGCTTCAGTTACCACATCTGTAAAATGACTGTGTCCAACCCGATTTGCTCGTATCTACCCAAGTGCTTAATACAGTGTCTGGCTCATAGTAAGCGCTTAACAAATATCACAATTAGTGCAGTGCTCAGTGCTTAGAACAGTGCTTTGCACATAGTAAGCACTTAATGAATGCCATCATCATTATTATTATTACTATTTTAATTGGAAGACAATGCTAAGCAGAAAGAGTCCTCTGAACAGGTCCCAGCTTCTGCTTGGACCAATCGTGGCCTTCATTTCAACCCAGCAAAAGGGGAGGGGAGATTACTGGTGACTGATGACAGCCCTTAGGCATGAGCTTAGGAGTCAGAGGACCTGGGTTCTAATTTTGACTCTCCCGCTTGTCTGCTGCGTGACCTCACACAAGTCACTTCACTTCTCTGTGCCTCAGTTCCCTCATCTGCAGAATGGGGATTCAATATCTGTTCTCCCTCCTACTTAGAATCTGAGCCCAACATGGGACCTGATTAGCTTGTATCTAACTAACTTTAGTATAATGCTTGGCACATAGTAAGCACTTAACAAAATATCAGTATTATTATTTTCAAACTTTGGATCTCACTTCATCCTCTTCGATGTTGTTCAGCAGTAGGGAGAGGCAGGAGTGTGAAGTGATATGTCTCATGGAACGAGTACAGGCCTGTGAATTTGGAGACCTGGGTTCTAATTCTGGTTCTGGTTGCCCACTGTGAGACCTTGGCTAAGTCACTAGACTTCCCTGTGCCTCAGTTTCTCCATTGATAAAATGGGGATTCGGTACCTGCTCTCCCTTGTATTTGGACTGGGAGCCCCATGTGGGACAGGGAATGTCCAATCTGCATGAATTGTTTCTACTTAAGCATTTTGTACAGTGCTAGACAGATATTAAGCATTTCACAAATACTATTATTATGCCCATTTTATTTTTGCAGAAACTGATGCTCTCAGACGTTAAAGTGTCTTCCCTAGCGGTCGAATGGAAGAGATGGAATTAAGCGTAGTTTTCCCAAATGCTCAGTACAGTGCTCCACACATGGTAAGTGCTCAATAAAATAGCACTGATTTGAGTCAGACTCCCAGAGTTATGCTTTTCCTACTCAACTCCACTGTTCAATAATTGCTAATCATCCAATGGTATTTACTGAGCACTTACAATGTCCAGAACACTGTAGTAAGTGCTTGGGAGAGTACAGTGCAACAGAATTAGCGGACACATTCCCTGCCCAAAGCAAACCTGCAGTCTAGAGAATACTAATGCTAAATGCTATGAGTAAATAGAGTGTGTCAATACGGTGTATTGTGTCTATAAATAGGGTTCAGAAGATGGGATGGCATGTCTCTTCTTTCCGTGACAGTGGAGAATTCCCATTTCAGTTCAGTTCCTGTTTGAGGTATGCGTGAGTATGTATCTGCCTGGGAGCCTTCTAAAAATCCTGCAGTCCTCTCTCTCCGGTGCCATTAAACAATGGTAGAAAATAGCCCTCGTGGAGGGAATTGGAGGAGAAGAATTGGAGGGGCACCTGGTAATAGCAGGAACTGTAAAAGAGGAGTCAGACCAGGCCTGTTGAAAGTCGTGGTCTGAAACCTTGGGTGATCCTGCTGCTTTCAGATTGAGAACACCGATAGAATCAGGACATTTGACCTGATGCAATAATGAGGAAATGGACGTGGGAACTGGAATTTAGAAAACCCCCCTCTCCTTCTCACTCTCACTCCCCCTCCTTCAGAAATAAGGTGTTTGACGTAATTGTTTCACGTGGGACGGGGTCTGTGTACAACTTGATTTGCTTGTATCCACCCCAGCGCTTAGTACAGTGCCTGGCGCATAGTGAGCGTTTAACAAATGCCATCGTTATTATTAGATCGCGAGCCCCTTGTCGAGCCAGGGACCGTGTTTCTAGTTCATCCATTTCTTTCCCAGTGCTTAGTACGGTGCTTTGCACAGGGTAAGCTCTTAATAAAGACTATTACTACTATTAAGCTGGCTCTAGTGCCAGTGAGAGCCAAGCCCCTTCTTCAAGTGGGTCTGAAAAGGCAGGTTCCATGCTCGTTGTTGTCACTGAGGGCAGAATCTTACTATGTGGTTGGTTTTATTCCCCCCACACAGCCTGTTTCTGGCTTCAGACCTGGCCCTTGGCAACTCGGTGCCCTGATTCATTCATTCAATTGTATTTATTGAGCACTTACTGTGCGCAAAGCACTGTACTAAGCGCTTGGGAGAATACAATACAACATCAGACACATTGAGAAGCAGCATGGCTTAGGGAACGGGTTTGGGAGTCAGAGTTCATGGGTTCAAATCCTGCCCCTGCCACTTGTCAGCTGTGTGACAAGTCACTTAACTTCTCTGTGCCTGTTACCTCATCTGTAAAGTGGAGATGAAGCCCGTGAGCCCCACATGGGACAACCTGATTACCTTGTATCTACCCCAGTGCTTAGAACAGTGCTTGGCACATAGTAAGCGCTTAACAAATGCCACTATTATTATTCCCTGCTACAACGAGCCCTGATCTTCATGAAGCCTTTGCACTTGGGTGCTCACTTCTCCCACCCCTTTGCACTTATGTAGTCCATTCCGTATTCTACTCTCTTTCTTCTCCCTTGTCTAGTCCTGGGCTGTCAAGTCATTTCCGACCCATAGCGTCTCCATGGACACATCCCAGAATGCCCTGTCTCCATCTGCAGTTATTCCAGTAGTGTATCCAGAGAGTTTTCTAAATATTCCAGTTCCTTTTTGAAAATTAATAAGATTTGAATTTGAACTATTGCTTGTAAAGAATTTTGAAATCCTGGGTTAAAGAAGTAACTGCCTTGGGAAAAATCTCTGGCTTTGTAGGCTATAACATTCTTGTCAATGCTTTATTGCATTCTAAGTAAGGAAAAAGTCAGGATCATTAATTTCCTGGCTGGTTTTGTGTTTCACCCAAGAAGTTAAAAAAAAAGGTGAAGCTGTTGACATTCATATTTTATGCCAACTGTATATTAAAGAAGAGAAAATGCACCTTACTGTATATACTTGCCCGTTGTTGGGTAGGGACTGTCTCTATATGTTGCCGACTTGTACTTCCCAAGCACTTAGTACAGTGCTCTGCACACAGTAAGCACTCAATAAATACGATTAAATGAATGAAATAAAAATACGGAAGTAGTTTACCGTTGCCTGCCTCTGTGCAGTAAGCCCGAGTTTCCGCCCTCGACTCTCTCCCATGCGGCTCCTGCCCAGGACGGGAGTTTTGACTTGTAGCAGATTGCTTTCCACTTGCTAGCCACAGGCCAAGCTAGGAATGGAATGCACAGGCCTCTGTTTGACTCCCCCTCCCGTAGCCAAGTCTGGTATTTCTTCTCATTCATTCATTCAATTGTATTTATTGAGCACTTAACTGTGTGCAGAGCACTGTACTGAGTGCTTGGGAAGTACAAGTTGGCAACATATAGAGACGGTCCCTACCCAACAACGGGCTCACAGTCTAGAAGGGGGAGACAGACAACAAAACAAAACACATTAACAAAACAAAATAAATAGAATGGTAAATCTGTACAAGTAAAATAGAGTAATAAATCTGTACAAACATATATACAGGTGCTGTGGGGAGGGGAAGGAGGTAGGGCTGGGAGAATGGGGAGGGGGAGAGGAAAGAGGGGGCTTGCAACCAATACTACTGTTTAGAATTACATATATGACTCAGATGCGCACGTATTACTTTGAAACCACGTTGCCTCTTAGAAACAAAAAGCAACCCCGTTACAAGCAAAAGGAGCAAGTCATCAAGCAAATGAAAAGCGACCATTCTTAAGAACCATTCTCCCTACCTTCAATCTACCCTTGCTAGATTGTTAGCACTTTGAGAGTGGGGGCCATGTCTATTAATTATTTACTGATAATGACAATAATAGCAGTAAGAATGGTATGTGTTAAGCGCTTACTACATGCCGAGCACCGTACTAAGCACTGGGGTAGATAAAAGATCATCAGGCCTCACGTGGGGCTTGCAGGCTAAATAGGAGGGAACACTGGTATTGAATCCCTATTTTGCAGATGAGGTAACTGAGGCACAGAGAAGTTAAGTGGCTTGCCCAAAGTTGCACAGCAGGCAAGTGGCAGTGCTGGGATTAGAACCCAGGTCCTCTGACTCCCAGGCCTGAGCTTTTTTAGTAGTCCCCTCTCAAATGCTTGGTATGAGGCTCTGCACTGAGAAAGCGCTCAACAAATACCATTGACTGATGGATTATTTTGGGCTCGTGTCCTGGCCCATGAAGATGTGGTTTGTCTTCATATCTTCAATGCCTTCCTGAAATCCCACCTCCTCCAAGAACTGTTCTGTGATTAATTTCCATTAATCAATCCATCATATTTATTGAGTGCTTACTATGTGCAGAGCGTTGAACTAAGTGCTTGCGAGAGTACAGTGCAACAGAATTAAGACATGATCTCTGCCCCTAACGAACTTGCAGGCTAGAGGGATAATAATAATAATATTAATAATAATAATAATGGCATTTGTTAAGCACTTACTATGTGTTAAGCACTATACTAAGCGCTGGGATAGACACAAGATAATTGGGTCCCACATGGGGCTCACTGTTCAAGTAGGAAGAAGAACACATACTGAATCCTCATTTTGCAGAGGAGGGAACTGAGGCACAGAGAAGTTAAGTGACTTGGTCAAGGTCACACAGCAAACAAAGTGGTGGAGTTGGGATTAGAACCCAGCTCCTCTGACCCCCAGGCCTGGGGTCTTTCCACTAGGCCACATTGCTTCTCCTGGTCCTGTCTTTCTAGCTCTCTCCTCAGCCCTTATGCCCTCAGAGTCACCCATCATTTTTATAATTTATGCATTGATTTATTTACTATTTAAGCACCTATTCATCAATTTACCCATCTTTCCATTCTGTTTGAATTTAGGCAAGTTACTTCACTTCTCTGTGCCTCAATTTCCCTATCTGTAAACTGGAGATTAAACCCCTCTATAGTGTAAGCTCCTCTAAACTGTAAGCTCATTGTAGGCAGGAAATGTGTCTGTTCTGTTATATTCTACTCTCCCAAGCACGTAGTAGAGAGCTCTGCACACAGTAAGCACTCAAGTACAATTGATTGATTGAAACTGTGAGCCTCATGCAGGACAGGGATTGTGTCCAACTTGATTACCCAGCACTTAGTACAGTGCCTGGCATATAGTAGGAGCTTAACAAATGCCTTATTATTATTAAAAATTGTAGTAGTATTATTCTAACTGTAAATAGTTTTTCAACTGTCTCTCCCATTAGAATCTAAGTTCCTTGAAAGTGGGGATTGGGCCTTCTACTTGTACTAAACCTTGCCAAGTGCTTAGGACAATATTCATTCATTCAATCATATTTATTTGAGAGCTTACTGTGTGCAGAGCACTGTACTAAGTGCTTGAGAAGTACAAGTTGGCAACATATAGAGACGATCCCTACCCAACAGTGGGCTCACAGTCTAGAAGGGGGAGACAGACAACAAAACAAAACATATTAACAAAATAAAATAAATAGAATAAATATGTACAAGTAAAATAAATAGAGTAATAAATATGTACAAACATATATACATATATACAGGTGCTGTGGGGAGGGAAAGGAGGTAAGGTGGGGGTTGGGGAGGGGAGGAGGGGGAGAGGGATGAGGGGGCTCAGTCAATACCCTGTGCTCAGTAACTACAACTGATTGCCTCTTTAAGTAGCCAGTAATAACCATCTTTGGGAAGGAGATGGGAGGTCTCCAGATTTTCTTTCCCTGACTGAGCCCTCATTTTCCCACCCCACCTTCCTCTCTGTTTCTCTTTGCACCTTTTAAGCACTTCAATGCCCTCTCTAGCCCCATAGCAATTATACACATATCCTTATACTGCTATTTCCCTTATCTGCCATTTATTTTAATGTCTTTCTCCCCCCGTGGACTCTAAGCTTCCTGTGAGAAGGGATGGTGTCTATCAACTCATACTGAAATGTAGAGGAGCACTGTGGACTAGTGGAAAGAGCATGGGACAGAGGACCTAGGTTCTAATCCTGGCTCTTCCACGTATCTGCTGGATGACCTTGGGCAAGTCACTTTATTTCTCTGCACCTCAGTTGCCTCATCTGCAAAATGGAGAGTCAATGCCTGTTGTCTCTCCTACTTAGAATGGGAGCCCCATGTGGGACCTGATTAGCTTGTATCTACCCCAGTACTTAGAACAGTGCTTGACACATAGTAAGTGCTTAACAGATACCACAATTATTATTATTACTTTACCAGGCTCTAAGTACAATGCTCTGCACACAGTGTTTAATAAATATCATTGATTAATTGATATTTTTTACTGCCTTCTTCCTCTGTTGCCTATCTCAGAGGGACAGAAGTGTTTCCAGCGCAGAGAAGACAAATTGTCCTGAGCGGAGGGGTGTGAGGATAGCAGCTGATGAGGTGTGAAATTAAAACCTAGTTTCCTTTCCCACACACTGTCTACTGAAACTTAAATATTCCATCTTGTTTCAGTCATCCACACACCCACAAGTAAGCATTATCAACAGTTAGTGTTGTCTTCAAGGATGAACAGCTAGATGTCAATCAGTGATTTTTTTGAGCAGTTTCTGTGTACTAAGCGCTTGGGAGAGTATGATTAAACAGAGTCAGCATTTAGATATATTTCAGTGCCTGAGTTGGAGTGGTAAGAGTTAGGGCTTGGGAATCAGGTGATTTGGCTGATTGCTAGCCTAGCCTAGTGGATAAGGCACGGGCCTGGGAGCCAGAAGGACCTGCGTCCTAATCCCGCCTCTGCCACTTGTCTAAAGTTTGACCTGGGGCAAGTCACTTCACTTCTCTGGGCCTCGGTTACCTCATCCTTAAAATGGGGATTGAGACTTTGAGCTCCCTATTGGACAGGGACTGTGTCCAACCTGATTAGCTTGTACCTACTCCAGCACTTGACAGCTTAGTAAATGCTTAACAAATGCATCATGATTATTATTAATCTGCTTTGTGGCCTTGGGTAAATTATTTAACCTCTCTGGACCTCTGTTTCCACAACTGAAAGATTCCTGCCTCTCCCTAAACTCAGAAGGGTAAAATTAGGCCATGGGTGTGAAAGTATTTCGGTGAAATAAACTCTCTTTGCAAGATATTGGATAATAATAATGATTGTGGTATTTGTTAAGCACTTACTATGTGCCAAGTGCTGTAGTAAGCGCTGGAGTTGGTACAGGATAATCAGGTTCCACAATGAGGTTCACAGTCTAAGTAGGAGGGAGAATGGGTATTGAATCCCCATTTTGCTGATGAGGCAACGAGGAGATAACTTATTTCTGTGTGACCTTGGGCAAGTCAGTGGCAGAGCCAAGGTTAGAACCCAGGTCCTCTTACACCCAGGCCCATGCTCTTTCCACTACGCCACACTGGATGTTGGCATTTCTCTTTATTAACTGTTCTTAAAAAAATCCATGATTGCTTGCTTTATCGAGATTTCTCCAGCATCTTATTAGGTTGCTGCTGGTTTCTTGAAGCATAGGAAAGAACTGTGTCTGGGAGTTTTGTTTGCTGTTGTATTGTACTCTCGCTAAAACTTAGAACAGTGCTCTGCATACAGTAAAAGCTCAACAAATACCTCTGATAAACTGATGTGCTGTTGCCATTCTCCCAGAGCC
Source organism: Tachyglossus aculeatus (assembly GCF_015852505.1). Lineage (NCBI taxonomy): Eukaryota > Metazoa > Chordata > Mammalia > Monotremata > Tachyglossidae > Tachyglossus > Tachyglossus aculeatus. Next base: position 59,130,349 of record NC_052068.1, on the reverse strand, counting down.
ATCGCTGTATCAAACCAGCATGGCGTAGTGGATAGAACATAGGTCTGGGAATCAGAAGATCATAATAATAATAATAATAATGGCATTTATTAAGCACTTACTATGTGCAAAGCACTGTTCTAAACACTGGGGAGGTTACAAGGTGATCAGGTTGTCCCATGGGGGGCTCACAGTCTTAATCCCCATTTTACAGATGAGGTAACTGAGGCACAGAGAAGTGAAGTGACTTGCCCAAAGTCACACAGCTAACAATTGGCGGAGCCAGGATTTGAACCCATGACCTCTGACTCCAAAGCCCGGGCTCTTTCCACTGAGCCATGCTGCTTCTCATGAATTCTAATCCTGACTCTTGCACTTGTCTGTTGTGTGACCTTGGGCACATCTCGTCACTTCTCTGTTCCTCAGTTACCACTTCTGTAAAATTCATTCATTCATTCAATCATATTTATTGAGTGCTTACTGTGTGCAGAGCACTGTACTAAGCGCTTGGGAAGTACAAGTTGGCAACATATAGAGACGGTCCCTACCCAACAGTGGGCTCACAGTCTAGTAAAATGGGGATTGAGACTGTGAGCCCCTTGTAGGGTAGGGACTGTGTCCAACCCAATGTGCTTGTATCCACCCCAGTGCTTAGTTCTGTTTGTGGCACACAGTAAGCACTTAACAAATGCTACAGTTATTATTATTATTGTCGAGCCGAGTCCCTTAATGGCAGGGTAAGGGAAACAAAGCTCAGGTGTTTTTGGTATCCTTTGTCTTTCACTCCTACTTTCCCCAAGCACTTTCATATCACTATCCTTTTCTTAACCTCATAAACATCCCTGTGAGAGTTGGAGAGTCAGGGATTATGTTGCCGACATTTTACCCCCATTTTCCAGATGGAGAACAGAGGCCCGACCCGGCTAAGTAACTTGCCTGATGTCACACAGCGGGTCAGTGGCAGGAGCAGGACTAAGACCCAGGTCTCTTTTTTTCAATGGCATTTCTTAAGCACTCATCACTGTTCTAAGTGCTGGAGAAGATACAAATTTATCAGGTTGGATAATAATAATAATAATGATGGCATTTGTTAAGCGCTTACTATATGCAAAGCACTGTTCTAAGCACTGGAGGCATACAAGGTGATCAGGTTGTCCCACGTAACGCTCACAGTCTTAATCTACATTTTCAGATGAGGTAACTGAGACACAGAGAAGTGACTTGCCCAAAGTCACCCAGCTGACAATTGGCAGCGCTGGGATTTGAAGCCATAACCTCGGACTCCCAAGCCCGGGCTCTTTCCATTAAGCCACGCTGCTTCTCGTGCAGTCTTTGTCTCATGTGAGGCTTCCAGTCTAAATTGAAGGGAGGAGGATTTAATCCCCATTTTCCAGATGAACTAGCTGAGGCCCAGAGAAGTGAAGTGACTTTCCCAAAGTCACACAGCAGGTATTTGGCAGAGCTGGGATTAGAATCCAGGTCCTTTGACTCTCAGGCCCGAGCTCTTTCCATTAGGCCAAACTGCCTGGCCTTGATTCTCATCCCGGGCCCTTTCCCCTAGACCACTCCACTTTCCAGGTGAAACCCTTACCATCTTCAGTTCCCACAGCAAGAGGAAGGAGATGAGTTGTGAGTCAGCAAACCAGGAAGGGTGGAACAGTGCAGGCCACCCCCTCTTTCCTTCCCCTTCCACCCCCGCCACCCCGCGACCCCCTGGTATTTTAAGGCCTTTTAAGGCCCCAGCAAAGTAGAGAAAGCACCAGATTGTGGAGCAGCGAAGGAGCAGCGAGACCTAGTGCATAGGCAGACCATGGGCCTGGAAGCCAGGAGGACTTGGGTTCTAACCCTGGCTCCGCCACTTGTCCATTGTGTGACCTTGGTCAAGTCACTTCACTTCTCTGGGCCTCAGTTCCTTTGTCCTCAAAATGAGGATTAAGACTGGGAACCCCATGTGGGACAGGGACTGTGTCCAACCTGACAAGCTTGTATCTACCCCTGTGCTTAGTACAAGGTCTGGATGCACAAATTCCATTTAAAAAAAAAAAGGAAAGAAAGGAACCAGAAGAAGAAAGAAGCAGTGATTGCATGTGCTTACCAACAAGGGGAACCGATTTCTCCATTAAAAATAACAACAAACTAAAAAAAAAAACTTCCCATGGTTGCTTGTTTGCATCAGGTCAACAGTCCTTTTTTGTTGTTGTTTTCACGGTATCGATTCGTTCTTGCCTGTCCTGCCGTCGACCCGTGACTCATCAATCAATCAATCATGTTTATTGAGCGCTTACTGTGTGCAGAGCACTGTACTAAGCGCTTGGGAAGTACAAGTTGGCAACATATAGAGACAGTCCCTACCCAACAGTGGGCTCACAGTCTAGAAGGGGGAGACAGAGAACAAAACCAAACATACTAACAAAATAAAATAAATGGAATAGATATGAACAAGTACTAAATAGAGTAATATATCTGTACAAGCATATATACATATATACAGGTACTGTGGGGAAGGGAAGGAGGTAAGCCCATGTCATTCATTCATTCAATTGTATTTATTGAGCGCTTATTGTGTGCAGAGCACTGTACTAAGCACTTGGGAAGTACAAGTTGGCAACATATAGAGACGGTCCTTACCCAACAACAGGTTCCCAAAACCAACTATTATAGGAGTTACAATACCCCTTTCTTGAAAGCAGCAACATTCAGCATCCTTTCCCTGGCCTGGAATGCCCTCCCTCCACACATCTGCCAAGCTAGCTCTCTTCCTCCCTTCAAAGCCCTAGTGAGAGCTCACCTCCTCCAGGAGGCCTTCCCACACTGAGCCCCCCTTTTCCTCTCCTCCTCCCCATCCCCCCCGCACTACCTCCTTCCCCTCCCCACAGCACCTGTATATATGTTTTTACAGATTTATTACTCTATTTTACTTGTAAATATTTACTATTCTATTTATTTTGTTAATGATGTGCATTTTGCTTTAATGTTTTTTGTTCTGATGACTTGACACCTGTCCACATGTTTTGTTTTGTTGTCTGTCTCCCCCTTCTAGACTGTGAGCCTGTTGGGTAGGGACTGTCTCTAGATGTTGCAACTTGTACTTCCCAAGTGCTTAGTGCAGTGCTTTGCACACAGTAAGTGCTCAATAAATACAATTGATGAATGAATGAACAGTGCTTGGCACATAGTAAGCACTTAATAATAATAATAATAATAATAATAATAATGATGGCATTTAAGTGCTTACTATGTCCAAAGCACTGTTCTAAGCGCTGGGGGGATACAAGGTGATCAGGTTGTCCCACGTGGGGCTCACATTTTTAATCCCCATTTTACAGATGAGGTAACTGAGGCTCAGAGAAGTTAAGTGACTTGCCCGAGGTCACACAGCAGACTTAACAAATACCATCATCATTATCATTATTATCCTGGCTCCCTTCCTTCCCTCCTGCGTTCACAGCTACCCGCAAACCCACCTCCTCCTGCCATTGACATTTTCCAATTAAGCTCTACCTTCCAGGGTTCTGTCCATCAAACTGTTGCTCTCTCCCTGAGCACTTAGATTTATCCACCTATATTTAGCACTTTGCATATTTTCTGGACTTGCATTCATTTTCACTTCTCTATTTCCTTATTCTTCCTGATTTCTGCAAGCAGTTTCTGCAGCACTGTTTCTTTGTCTTGAAGCTATCTGTTTCTATGTTTTGCCCCCATTAGAAACTTAGACTGTAAACTCTTTCTAGGCTGTAAGCTCGTTGTGGGCAGGGAACGTGCTTGCTAATTCTGTTGTATTGTACTCTCCGAAGCACTTAAAATAGTGCTCTGCACATAGTAAGTGCTCAATAAAAACCATTGACTGATTGACTTGTTGAAGCTCCTTCAGTGGGCAGCATTTCTCACTCGTCTGTACTCTTCTGAGTTCCCAGAACAGTGCTCTGCCATGTTGTAGCTGTTCAATATGTAACATTAATTGATGGATTGATTGAGTTCATGGAGAGTCGTTCAAACCACACCTTGGTCAGTGTGGAAAGTTGGGAATGATGATATTGAGTATTTCAGCAAAGGAGTTGGGTAGTTTTGGGGTCCTGGACACTGAAGGCAGGAAGGAAATAATCAGTGACATTCATTGAGTGCTTACTGTTATCTGAGCCCTATATTAAGCGCTTGGGAGAGTACAATATGACAAAATTGGTAGACACAATCTCTGCCCAAAAGAAGCTTACAGTCTAGAGGGGGAGACACACATTGCAATGAATTATAGATGGGACAAATGGGGGAGAATAAAGATGTGGACATAAGTGCTGTATGGGTGAATATCAAGTACTTAAAGGGTACAGATCCAAGTACATCAGAACCTTGGGATAGGGAAGTGCTGTGATGGGATAACTTCTGAAAAAAACCCAACAACGATGCTTTGTGCAGGTAGGTCCTGAGATGAAGGCCCTGGAGGAGGGGTAGGTGTGGGGTTTTGGAGACCTGGTTGGGTGGACTGGCTGGGCCCAGGGAAACCATAGGGACAGAAGTTTGTCAGTTAGCCAATCATATTTATTGAGGACTTATTGTGCCCAGAGCACTGTATTAAGCGCTTGGGAGAGCACAGTATAACAGACACATTCCCTGCCTACGATGAGCTTACAGTCTAGAGGGGGAGGCAGACATTAATACAAATAAATAAAATTACAGATATGAACGTAAATGGTACGGGACTGGGAAAGGGGATGAATAAAGGGAGCAAGTCAAGGTGACGCAGAAGGGAGTGAGAGAAGAGGAAAAGAGGGCTTAGGAAAGGCCTCTTGGAGGAGGTGTGCCTTCAATAAGCTTTGAAGGTGGGGAGAGTCATTGTCAGATATGAAGAGGGAGGGTATTCCAAGACATGGGAGAGAGGTTGGTGGTGAGATAAATGAGATGGAGGTACAACAAGAAGGTTAGTATTAGAGGAGTGAAGTGTGCAGGCTGGGTCATAGGAGAGTAGCGAGGTGAGGTAGGAGAGGGCAAGGTGATTGAATGCTTTAAAGCCAATGGAAAGGAGTTTCTGTTTAATGCAGAGGTGGATGGGCAAATATTGGAGGTTCTTGAGGAGTGGGGAAAGTGTCCTGAATGTTTTTGAAGCAATATGATCTGGGCAGCAGAGTGAAGTATTGACAGAAGTGGAGAGAGGCAGGAGGCCGGGAGGTCAGCAAGGAGGCTGATGCAGTAATCCAGGCAGGATAAGATGAGTGATTGTATTAATGTGGTAGCAGTTTGGATGGAGAGGAAAGGGCGGATTTTAGCGGCGTGAAGGTGGAAGAGACAGGATTTAGTGACGGATCGAATACGTGTGTTGAATGAGAGCAAGGAGTCAAGGATAAAGAAGCAAGCAGTGAGACTGGGAAAGAGGATGAGAGCAAGTAAGGACATTCTAGATTTAAATGGCATCTCTGGGTGACAGGCAGCAGTGATGCAATCGATCACCGGCTGAAGGTGGCCAGTCAGCACGGGACCAGTGGTGGAGGGGTGGAGTGCTTGTTGTTGCTGTTTCCCTCTCCCTTCAGGGCCGGGAAGTTTCAGCATTGATGAAGGTCCACATGGTTGTCCCTTGGCAAGAAAATTTCCACCTCAAAGACAAAATGATTCAGAAGCTTAGGGCTTTGTCGGATTCTCGCGGGTCAGAAATATTTGCCAGGGACAGAATGATCTGGGTTAGTCCGTCAAACGAAAGCTTGATTCTTTTTGGCAGTGACGAATGGCTGAGTTCCTCAACAGGCTAACCTCCCGTGAGCACTTGTCTGCTGTGTGACCTTGGGCAAGTCACTTCACCTCTCTGGGCGTCAGTTCCCTCATCTGTACAATGGGGATGAAGACCGTGAGCCCTATGTGGGACAGGGACTGTGTCCAACCCGATTTGTTTGTATCCACCCCAGCTGTCAGTACAGTGCCTGGCACTTAGTAAGTGCCTAACAAATACCACAGTTCTTACTACCCGCTTCTTCCTAACTGGCAGAAACAGGGGTCAAACTGGGTTGGATCCAGTGCTGGAGCTCAGGAAGCCTTGAATCTCTCTTCTTTTGAGTCCCAACCCGAAGAGGTAAACGGTTGAGGGAATGATAGAAATCCAATGACAACTGACCCTAGGTTGTTTTTGAAACTTCTGGATTTACTATTCTTCCTCTTTATAGCGATTACTTCTCTTTACCTTCTGTTCGACTGGAAATGTTGAGCTAGTTAAACATTAGTCACTGTTTCTCTTTCATGCATAGACTTCATTCCTTGGGCACTTTGAGGAATGAATGTATCATTGGTTTATAACCAGAAGCCATGCATTTCAAGCATGGGAACTATTTTCCATCTCTCTTGTTGAATCGGCCACCAGCGTGTGTACATGTCTTTATTTTCCTGCTTACTTTTCAGTTTTTCAATTCTGTTTGTGCTCTTATTCTTGATCCAATTGTACATTGAAATGTGTGTCTGTCTCCTCTGTTAGTTTATAAGCTCCTCTAGGTCAGAAACTGTATCTTTTTTATTTTTATCTTTTGTCCCCAAGCTTCTAGGGCAATTTATGTCTATATGGGGCTCACAGTCTTGTTCCTGTTTTACAGATGAGGTAACTGAGGCACAGAGAAGCAGCATGGCCTATAATAATAATGGTATTTAAGTGCTTACTATGTTCTAAGCACTGGGGTAGATACATGGTCATCAAGTTGTCCTACGTGGGGCTCACAATGTTAATCCCCATTTTATAGACGAAGTAACTGAGGCACAGAGAAATTAAGTGGCTTGCCCAAGGTCACACAGCAGATGAGTGGCAGAACCAGGAATAGAATCCATGTCCTCTGATTCCCAAGCCCGTGCTCTTTGCAGTTGTTCATAGAGCACAGGTCTGGGAGTTCAGAAGGACCTGAGATCTAGTCCTGGCTCTGCCACTTATCTGCTGTGTGACCTTGGGCAAGCCACTTAATTTAAGTGCTGTGGGGAGGGGAAGGAGGAGAGGAAAAAGAGGGTTCCGTCTGGGAAGGCCTCCTGGAGGAGGTGAGCTCTTAGGAGGGCTTTGAAGGGAGGTAGAGAGCTAGCTTGGTGGATGTGCGGAGGGAGGACATTCCAGGCCAGGGAGAGGACATGGGCCGGGGATCAATGGCGGGACATGGGATAATGAGGTACAGTGAGGAGGTTAGCAGTGGCAGAGGAGCAGAGGGTGTGGGCTGGGTTAGAGAAGGAGAGAATGGAGGTGAGGTAGGAGGGGGTGAGGTGATGGACAGCCTTAAAGCCGAGAGTGAGGAGTTTTTGCCTGATGCGTAGGTTGACTGGTAGTCACTGGAGATTTTTGAGGAGGGGAGTAACATCCCCAGAGCGTTTCTGCACAAAGATGATCCGGGCCGCAGCGTGAAGTATAGACTGAAGTGGGGAGAGACAGGAGGATGGGAGATCAGAGAGGAGGCTGGTGCAGTAGTCCAGTTGGGATAGGATGAGAGATTGAACCAGCAAGGTAGCGGTTTGGATGGAAAGGAAACAGCGGATCTTGGCGATGTTGTGGAGGTGAGACCGGCAGGTTTTGGTGACGGATTGGATGTGAGTTCCATGGCATCCTTATGCCCACTTATCACAAGTTGTGCTAGCCCCCACAAGCTCGGATGGGAACAGTGCCATCTCTTTCTCCAACCCCTGTTAGCTGTTACCCTTGAGCGTTCGTGTTCAGAAACTTGCCAGGAAGATTTAAGGAAATGAATCGACGTTCCATGAAATTCCATCCATTAGGGCTTATGAGTGAAGCCTGGTTTAAGGAATGGGTTTAATATACTTCCTCAAATAATCAGGGTTGACTTATTATATGGGTGAGGGAGTGTACCATTAAAGTGATTATCCACTCTGTGATATTTAGTCAGTTGGGTCTAATACATTATTCCAGCCAAGATATCACCATATAATAGTAATGATGGTAGTTGTTAAGCATTTACTATGTGCCGAGCACTGTTCTGAGCCCTGGGGTAGCCCTGTGGGTCTCACAGTCTTAATTCCCATTTTACAGTTGAAGGAACTGAGGCACAGAGAAGTTAAGGCTCGCAACTCCTCCTGCCTTCAGGACATCTCCATCTGGATGTCTGCCCGCCACCTAAAACTCAACATGTCCAAGATTGAACTCCTTGTCTTCCCTCCCAAACCCTGCCCTCTCCCTGACTTTCCCATCACTGTTGACGGCACTACCATCCTTCCCATCTCACAGGCCCGCAACCTTGGTGTCATCCTCGACTCCGCTCTCTCATTTACCCCTCACATCCAAGCTGTCACCAAAACCAGCCGGTCTCAGCTCCGCAACATTGCCAAGATCTGCCCTTTCCTCTCCATCCAAACCGCTACCCTGCTCGTTCAAGCTCTCATCCTATCCCGTCTGTACTACTGCATCAGCCTCCTCTCTGATCTCTCATCCTCGTGTCTCTCCCCACTTCAATCCATACTTCACGCAGCTGCCTGGATTGTCTTTGTCCAGAAACGCTCTGGGCATGTTACTCCCCTCCTCAAAAATCTCCAGTGGCTACCAATCAATCTGCACATCAGGCAGAAACTCCTCACCCTCGGCTTCAAGGCTGTCCATCACCTTGCCCCCTCCTACCTCACCTCCCTTCTCTCCTTCTCCAGCCCAGCCCACACCCTCCACTCCTCTGCCGCTAATCTCCTCACCATGCCTCGTTCTCGCCTGTCCCGCCGTCGACCCCTGGCCCACGTTATCCCCCTGGCCTGGAATGCCCTCTCTCTGCCCATATGCCAAGCTAGCTCTCTTCCTCCCTTTAAGGCCCTACTGAGAGCTCACCTCCTCCAGGAGGCCTTCCCAGACTGAGCCTCCTCCTTCCTCTCCCCCTCACCCCCCTCTCTATCCCCCCCACCTTACCTCCTTCCCTTCCTCACAGCACCTGTATATATGTATATATGTTTGTACATATTTATTACTCTATTTATTTATTTTACTTGTACATATCTATTCTATTTATTTTATTCTGTTAATATGTTTGGTTTTGTTCTCTGTCTCCCCCTTCTAGACTGTGAGCCCACTGTTGGGTAGGGACTGTCTCTATATGTTGCCAACTTGTACTTCCCAAGTGCTTAGTACAGTGCTCTGCACACAGTAAGTGCTCAATAAATACGATTGATTAAGGGATTCGTCCAAGGTCACATAGCGGACAAGTGGTGGAGCTGGGATTAGAATCCATGACCTCTGACTCCCAAGCCTGGGCTCTTGCCACTCAGCCACATGTATCAGATTATGACAAAGGACCTCTCAAGTGGGTTGGTTTTATATATTCCTCAGAGGGAGAAACTTTAATGTCATTTTATGGTCAATTGTGTCATTTAAGCCCAATTTTCCACAGTGGAAATTATGAAGAACAAGGGTATAAACTTTTCCCCTCTGTAGCACCTTAAGTAAAAAGATGCTAAATTCCATTTTATTAAATTTTTAGCAGCAAGTTCCTAAGGAAGACAGATGTCTATGCAATATTTAAACCGAAAGGAGTTGAAACTTAAATAACAATTTTCTTCACCTATGAATCTTTTGCAGCCTAAGACTGTTACTTGTACCTCCACTCCCACAGAGAAATGCCAGAGATGGGAAGCAGGATGGCCTAGTGGATAGACCACAGGCCTGGGAGTCGGAAGGACCTGACTTCTTATCCTGGCCCCGCCACTTTGCTGTGTGACCTTGGGAAAGTCACTTACTTTCTTTGTGCTTCTGTTGCTCATCTATAAAATGGGACAGCGACTCTGTTCAACCTGGTTAGCTTGTATCTACCTCAGCATTTAGTACAGTGCCTGACACATAGTAAATGCTTAATGATAATAATAATGATATTTCTTAAGGGCTTACTATGTGCTAGGCACTGGACTAAGCTCTGGGGTAGATCCAAGGTAATCAGGTTGGACACAGTCCGTGTCCCACATGGAGCTCATTGGACATGGATTGTGTCCAGACTCATTAAGTTGTATCTATCTACTCCAGTATAATATAATATATATACTAAAAAGTGTGCCTTAGTATAATGCCTGGCACGTAGTAAGTGCTTAACAAATATCATAAAAAAAGAAAAGGCCCTTTTTGGGATAGGAAAGTATCAAGGGCAGGGTTAAGGCTAGTTTTGATGGATATTTCTGTTGAAGTTTGGAAGAGGTGGTTTTCTGTGACATCTTTTGATTTGCGGAAGACTACAAATCCTCCAGGTGGTGAAGAGCAGGCAAATTCATTTATTCAAAGGTATTTATTGAGCACTTCCTGTGTGCAGAGCACTGTACTAAGTGCTTGGGAGAGTAAAATACAACAATAAGCAGACACATTTCCTGCCCACAATGATCTGCGGAAGGAATGGTCAGAAAGAAACATGGCTGGGGAGCTTTGTTATGAGCAAGATCAGGAAGTGGGCCCAGAGAAAATGTTTCCAACTACAATGCCTTGATTTTTTTTTTCTTTTTTAGTGGTATTTAAGTGCTTATTATACAGCCTGTACCAATCGCTGGGGCAGATACAAGATCATCAGGTTGGACTGGTGGGCTATCAATCACAGTTTGCGAATGAGATTTTGGAGTCATTATCGACTGTACCTTCCAATCATCTGTCCAATGTGCAGTGGTAGCCACCATGTTCCAAATGATTATCCGCCAAGGTTTTCTATTACCAAACTCTGCCTTTGGTTTGGTTCACTGAGCCACTCTTAGAGCTGGGATTTTAAAAAAATGTATTTAAGTGCTTATTATGTGGCAGGCACTGTACTAGATAAAAAATAATCAGGTTAGATGTAGTCCTTGTCCCATGTGGGGCTGACAGTTTTAATGACCTTTTTACAGATGAGGTTATTGAGGCCCAGAGAAGAGACATAATAATAATAATGACATTTATTAAGCGCTTACTATGTGCAAAACACTGTTCTAAGCACTGGGGAGATTACAAGGTGATCAGGTTGTCCCATGGGGGGCTCACAGTCTTAATCCCCATTTTACAGATGAGGTAACTGAGGGACAGAGAAGTAAAGGGACTTGCCCAAAATCACACAGCTGACAATTGGTGGAGTCAGGATTTGAACCCATGACCCCTGACTCCAAAGCCCGTGCTCTTTCCACTGAGCCACGCTGTTTCTCTGACATGAGTTGTCCAAGGCCACATGGCAGACAAATGGCATAGTCAAGATTAGAACCAAGGTCCTTTGGACTCCCAGGCCTGTGTTCTAGCTACTAGGACATGGTGCTTCTTTTTCCCTTTCCCCTTCCCCTTCCTGAGCTGGAGCAGGAAGCAATGGGAGCCTGATGCAGGGTTAAGGACAAGGTGAAGCTCTTCCTTTAAAAAGAAGGTTTGGCAATGTTTTTTCTTCAGAAAAACCCTGGTCCACTTGTTGCTTTGGACACCACAACTTTCCCCCAAAGCACTTATGTTGCTTCCCCATAATTATGGCCTGGTGTAAAGAGGACAGGCCTGAGAGTCAAAGGATCTGGTTTCTAATGCGGCCCGGCCACTTCATCATCATCATCAATCGCATTTATTGAGCACTTACTGTTTGCAGAGCACTGTACTAAGCGCTTGGGAAGTACAAATTGGCATCATATAGAGACAGTCCCTACCCAACAGTGGGCTCACAGTCTAAAAGGGGGAGACAGAGCATACTAACAAAATAAAATAAACAGAATAGATATGTACAAGTAAAATAAATAGAGTAATAAATATGTACAAACATATATACAGATGATTAGAGATGATTAGAGCTGAATCATCAGGGTGGATTGACTGTGGTGGAAAGGGGTGTGGTTGTTTGGGTGGAAAGCGAAGGGTGGAACCAGAAAATACTGTGGATGAAGAACCAACAGAAGATACAAGTTTAAGGGCCAGGGAGGATGTTGTTGTTGTTGACAGGGACGAGAAAGTTAGAGAAGTAGGCTTAAAGAAGGAAGATGAAGAGCTAGGTTTTAGCCTTGTTGAATTTAAGTCTTCATTCAAGTGGAGAAGCCTGAAGGCAAGAGGAAATTCAAGATTGTAGAACAGAGGCTGGGACAAACGCGGTGGATCTGAGAGTCATTCCCAAAGAAATAGCAGACGAAGAACATCTTTTCATTACTAAATATTTGTCGATTTATGTCCATCTTTAGATTGTAAAATGGTGGGAAGGGATTGCCTGCTGGATGACCTTGGACAAGTCACTCAACCTCTTTGTGCCTCAGTTTCCTCATCTTAAATTCCTGTTCCTCCCTCCTTTTTAGGTTGTGATCCCCATTTAGGTCAGCGACTGTGTCTGATCTGATTGTATTGTCCTACTCCAGTGCTTAGCATAGTGCTCCTCACATAGTAAGTGCCCAACAAATACCATGATTATTATTGTTATTTAGTGCCTGTCTTCCCCTCGCTAGACTGTAAGGTTCCCGGAGGGAAGGAATCATGTCTACTAACTCTATTTTACATCTCCAAGCGTTTAGTACAGTGCTCTGCACAGAGGAAGTGATCAGTGCATATTGTTGATTGTTGATTGCTTATTTTCATGGTCAATAAACTTATCCTATGTTGATCCTAATCTGTCCTCTGGGTGCCCTTTTGCTCGATCCTCTAGACTGTAAACTCGCTGTGGGCAGGGAACTTGGCTACCAACTCTGTTGTGTGTACTCTCCCAAGTGCTTAGAAAAGTGCTCTGCACACACAGTAAACGCTCAGTAGATACCACTGATGATCAGTCGAGCTGATTACTGAAACTCTGTCCCATGATTTTTGGGATCCCATCTGTAGCTCTTAGCTTCCTGTGAGTGAGGGTCTGCAGGTTCCATCTTTGGAGACCCTTCTTAGCCGGGCTCGTAAAATGTTACAGTGCCAAGGTGATGAATCAGAATTTTTTAAGATCAATTGAATAGAATGAGATCCATTGTCTAGAATGTATTAAACGGGCCCTGGGTCTGATGAAAACGGATTTTTAAATTATGAAATTGGCTGTGTCTCGGAGTGATTTTTAGGGCTCATTTTGTTGATCGATAGTATTGAGGAACCAAGAAGTAAGTGCTAAGTGCTACCGGAGACTGCAGAAAAGAGCAGCCAAAGCAAGGGAGGCCGATTAGGATCTGTATAAACTGTCCCAAGTATTTAGTACTGCGCTCTGCATACAGAAGATACCCAGGATGCTTACAGAATGAGCATTGAACTTAGTGCTCTGCGCTCAGAAGGCATGTAATAAATATTATTGATGGATTTATTTAGACTGCGAGCCCCAGATGGGATGGAGACTGTGTCTGACATGATTAACTTGAATCTACCACAGTGCTTGGTACAGTGCTTGACACAAATTAAGCTAAAAATACTATAATGATGATAATTTTAATTACTGGAGCATTCAGTTGTATCATTTTTATTGACTGATATTATTTTTTAGAAAAGACAGCTGATTGCATGTGAGTTAGTGGTCAAGGCACTAGGCTCCATTTTGGTGACTAGAAAAGAGAAGGGAAGGGAGTTATAGACCATGAAAATAAGCACTGGGATTATGGAAACCAGATGCAGGCTTTGAAAGCAATGGCCTACTAGTTGTCTTTTTTTTTTTTTTAAAGGTATTTGTTAAGTGCTTACCATGTGTCAGGAAGTGTATTAAGCACCGGGGTAGATACAAGCTAATCAAGCTGGACACAGTCTTTATCTCACATGGGGCTCACACTCTCCCCATTTTACAGATGAGGTAGGGAAGCTCTTATCTGTTCTGAAAATGTGCCTCTTCCCCTTCATCCCTACACACTCAGACATACAGACACACACACACAGAAGCATGTGCATTTTGGTTCTCGTCTCTTAGAAAGTGGTAGTTCTTGAATGTTTTGTAAATTAGCAGGTGGATGACAAGAGTTGAGAGCTGAGAAGCAGCATGGCCTAATGTAAGACTCTAAGCTCCTTGTGGAGAAGGCTTGTATCCACCAATTCTCTTGTATTGGGCTTTCCCAAGTATTTGCTACAGCTCTTCCCACAGTAAGTGCTCAATAAATGCCACTGATTGAAAATGCACAGGCCTGGAGGTCAGGAGACTTGAGATCTAATCCCGGTTCTGCTACGTCCCTGCTGTGACCTTGGGCAAGTAGCCTAAATTCACTGAACCTTGGTTTCCTTATCTGTAAAATAGAGATTAAATAGGGATTGTGTCAACCTGATTTTCATGTATCCATCCTAGCACTTAATACAGTGCTTGGTGCATAGTAAATGCTAGCAAATACTAAGTTGTTGTTGTTGTTATTCTTCAGGCTTCCATCCAGAGTTTTCAGAAATTCCCCTGCAGCCAGTAATCCCAGAGGGATCCCTGGAGCACTGAAATGGGTGAGGAGAAAACTGGGTTTGGGGGAGAGGAGGGAGTCTGGGAGAGACAAAGGGAAGAGAGGAAAATTGCTACGAGAAGTAGGGCAATAATAATAACAATAATTGTGGTATTTAAGTGATTACTATGTGCCAGGCACTGTACTAAGTGCTGGGGTGGATACAAGTAAATTGGGTTGGATGTATTCCTTGTCCCAAGTGGGGCTCACAGTCTCCATCCCCATTTTACAGGTGAGGTAGCTGAGGCCCAGGGAAGTGAAGTGACTTGCCCAAGGTCACAAAGCAGACAAGTGGCAGAGCCAGGATTGGAACCCATGACCTTATGACTCCCAGGCTTCTGCTCTATCCACTAGGCCATGCTGCTTCTCATGGCAAGGAGAGATACACAGAGGCAGATGTAGTGGGAAAGGAAAATGAAGAGGAAAGAAGAGACACAGAAAGGGGAAGGGGAGGAAGAATGAAGGTGAGAAAAATTGCCAAAAGAGATGGAGAAGATGGGACACCAAACTGCCTGATCCCATGGCCTAGTGGACAGAGCAAGGACCTCGGTTCTAATCTTCCCTCTGCCACTTTACTGTGTGACCTTGAGCAAATCGCCCAACTTTTCTGAGCCTCAGTTACCTCATCTGCAAAATGGGGATTAAGACTGTGCCCCCATGTGGGACGTGGCTATGTCCAACTTGATTTGCTTGTATCTACCCCAGTGCTCACTTCAGTGCCTGTCACATAGTAAATGCTTACCAAAACATTAAAAATGATTTAAACATTTTTAGCTGGTTCATTCAGACACGGATCAGACCAGTGGTTTTCCATCTGATGACCAGTGGGGCCAAAATGTATGATATTGGGAAACTCCCTGGAATAGTGAAACAGTGTCAAAGAGAAGACATAGTGGAGGGCATATGGGAATTGGGAAAGAGTATGGAATTTTTTTTATTGTTGTTCTAAATTAGGCAACAGGAGATACATCTTCTTGAGATAGGTCTAATCCCTAATGGATTTATGGCTGTGATTCTGTTTGGTTTCTGTGGGAAGCTATGATCCTGCAGGTACTGCTTTTTGAATCAGTTAAAGAGAAGGGGGAAGTAGAAAAGCTTCTTGGAGTTCTGAGTCCCCCACTTTCTCTGAAACTGAGTGCAGGGAAACCCTGAAAAGACAGACAGGATTCACAGTAGTAGAGACAAAGAACCTCTTTGTTGAACTGTGGCTTCCCCACAGTGCAATTCTCTTGGGGAGCTGAAGTCAAAGTCCTCCAGGAAAATGACTTCCTACTCAAGAAATGAGTTTTCTGGTGGTATCTAAAGGTTCATTCATTCATTCATTCAATCGTATTTATTGAGCGCTTATTGTGTGCAGAGCACTGTACTAAACGCTTGGGAAGTACAAGTTGAGCAAAGTACTCCTCACAGTGATGGACGTACCTAGATATCTGAATAAAATCCTATTAGAGGAGTACAATTATCCATGAGCTCATACGTAATTGGTTGAAGCAGCATGGCTCAGTGGAAAGAGCATGGGCTTTGGTGTCAGAGGTCATGGGTTCAAACCCCGGCTCTGCCAATTGTCAGCTGTGTGACTTTGGGCAAATCACTTAACTTCTGTGTGCCTTAGTAACTCATCTGTAAAATGGGGATTAAGACTTTGAGCCCCCTATGGGACAACTTGATCACCTTGTAACCTCCCCAGCACTTAGAACAGTGTTTTGCACATAGTAAGCACTTAATGAATGTCATTATTATTATTATTATTATTTGTCCTTGGTTCTTTTCAGTTCTCTGAAGGTCATTAAATCTTAACCTCATCACTGGCCTTTCTGCTTCCAGCCTCTCTCCTCAACAGCCAGGACTCCACGATTCTCCCCAGATCATCTTTTTAAAACAACATGGTCTTAGGCACATTGTATCACTCGGTAAAAAAATCTCTAAGGCCAAGTCATTTCCCTTCATATCAGTCGTCTCTAGTGAGCACTTACTGTGTGTCCAGCATTGTACTAAGCATTTGGAAGAGTACGATATAATGCAGTTGGTAGACATGATCACTGCCAACAACAAGCTTATAGTCTAGAAGGGGAGACAGATGTTAAAATAACTTCCAAATACATTCATAAGTGCTGTGAGACTGAGGGTCAGGTGAAAATTGAGGGCTTGAAGGATACAGATCCAAATTCATAGTCGATGCAGAAGGGAGAGGGAGTAGAGGATAAGAGGGAAACTCCTTACTACTGACTTTAAGGCCGCTCCATTGGTTTTCTCCTTCTTCCGTTCCTGTTCTCTTCATATGATTCTCCCCTGCTCTTGTTCTTTACTTCTCCCAAGGTAATTGTCCTCTGTCCCATTCTTGACTCCAGCCCTCTGAACCAATTGCCCGTGTCCTTCCACCTGCTGAATATCCTCTGTCAACTGAAATCTCATGGACCACTGTTCTCTCCATTGTCAAAAATCCACCTGGATTTTTGGGGAGGTTACAGGGTGATCAGGTTGTCCCACGTGGGGCTCACAGCCTTAATCCCCATTTTACAGATGAGGTAACTGAGGCTCAGAGAAGTTAACTGACTTGCCCAAGGTCACATGAGACACGTGGAGGAGCCGGGATTAGAACCCATGATCTCTGGCTCTAAAGCCCGTGCTCTTTCCACTGAGCCACGCTGCTTCTCTATATCCAGATGGGGCTAGCAGTAAATCCCCATTTTACAAATGAGGAAACAAAATAAAAAATCCAGGAGGCCTTACCAAACTAGCTTCCATCACCCTGGTTGGGTCACTCCAACAGTCACCCTCTCATTTATGTCTCTTTTTTTTGTGATATGTGCTGTGCTAGTCACCATACTAAATACTGGGATAATAATAATAATAATAATAATAATGGCATTTATTAAGCACTCACTATGTGCAAAGCAATGTTCTAAGCGCTGGGTAGGTTACAAGGTGATCAGGTTGTCCCATGTGGGGCTCACAGTCTTAATCCTCATTTTACAGATGAGGTAACTGAGGCTCAGAGAAGTTAACTGACTTGCCTAAGGTCACACAAGAGACATGTGGGGGAGCTGGGATTAGAACCCATGACCTCTGGCTCCAAAGCCCGTGCTCTTTCCACTGAGCCACGCTGCATCTCTATATCCGACATGGGGCTAGCAGTAAATCCCCATTTTACAAAAGAGGAAACTGAGACGCAGAAAAGTGAAGTAGCTTGCCCAAGGTCACACAGGGGACAAGTGGCAGAGCCGGTTGATGAATCCTTTATAAACTCTCTGCTACTGGACATCTTCCTTCGTCATCCCCAGAGAAAAAGACTCTGGAAACGGGAAGTAGGAGAAAATGAGGCCCAGAAGCGTTCTAAGACATGACATCGTCATGTTTTATTTGTTAGTAATATGAGCCTGCTGGTTTCCCCTGCCGTTGGCTATTAAGTTCTCCTTATGGCTGGGTGGATGTCAATCAGTCAAGGAGAAGCAGCGTGGCCTGGTGGGTAGAGCATGGACCTGGGATTCAGAAGGACCTGGGTTCTAATTCTGGCATCACCACTTGTCTTCTGGGTGACCTAAGGCAAACTTCTCAGGGCTACAGTTCCCTCATCTGTAAAATGAGGATTAAAACTCTGAGCCCTAGGTGGGACATGGACTGTGTCCGACCTGATTAGCCTGTATCTACTCCATCACTTAGTACAGTGCCTAGCACATAGTAAGCATTTAACAAATATCATAATAAAGGGTATTTTTTGAGCACTTGAAGTCCAATACAAGAGTTGGTAGACACCATTGGTAGCCTCTCCAAGCTCTCAGTTCAGCACTTAGCACATAGTAGGCACTCCATAAATATTAGTGATTGACAGCAGCAGAATTTTTAATAAATATTACCCTCCCAGGTGGATGATGAAGGCTGAAAAGAATTTTTCAATTTGTTTATGGTATTTGTTACACATTTACTATGTGCCAGGCACTATTCTAAGCTGCTGGATTCCTCTTCTAACCCATGCAGCCCAAGGAAAGCAAGTTGTGGGGTGGACTTCCTGGGGACAGGCTTCAGGGTTGATGGATTGATTTGTGCTCATGTTCAGTTGTAATAATAACAAAAATAATTGTGGTATTTGTTAAGCACTACGTGTCAAGAACTGTACTAAGCTCTGGGGTGGATACCAGCAAATTGGGTTGGACACAGTCCCTGTCTACCTCATGGGGCTCACATCTTAATACCCATTTTGCAGATGAGGTAACTGAGACCCAGAGAAGTGAAGTGCCTCACTGAAGGTCACACAGCAAACAAGTGGCAGATCTGGGATGAGAACCCACCTCCTTCTGACTTCCGGGACCCTGATCTATCCACTAGGCAATGCTGCTCAATTATCTGGAGTCCCTAGGGTTGTTAAGAAGGCCTCCAGTGTTGAAAGCTTGACAAAATCTGCTTTTATTATTCCACAGCAAGTTTATCTCTGGATCATTTGCTTTGTTAGGAGCTTGATTCCACTTTAATGACCCTTATCTTAGCCTCTCACAGGATGGACTAATTTCTTGATTTTTCTTTTCCATTTCTGTGATTAGTCATTCCTGTTAGAATACTACTTCACCCGCACCCCCCCCCCCCCCCAATACCATAGTGTCAACCATTGTTACGGTAATAAAAAAAGGTGGTAATTATTCATAAACAATGGTAACAGTACCCACATAGGGGTACTGTTCTAAGCTGCATGCGTTGGGTTTCGGTTTTGGAAGCACTTTAACTGTTCCTTGGCATTTCATTGGGAACTGAACTATTTTGGAACTGCTTGAAGGTCACTATTTGTGACCTGTAAACACCCTAAAATTAGTTCCATATTCCAACATCAGTGAGTTGAACAGTGTGTTAGATGCGATTACAACGATTCCAGTTCCCAGCCATGTCAAGGCTCAGGTTCCTCTTATTCTTCCATCGTGCTCTATCCAAATTGTGAAATGAAATCAATCATCAGTGAGATTGACTGAGCACTTACTGTGCGCAGACAACTGTACTGAGCTCTTGGAAGAGTACAGTGTAACAGAGTTGGTAGACATGTTTCCTTCTCACAGGGAGCTTTCAGTCTAGCTGGGAAAGCCGCACTCATTCATTTAATTGTATTTATTGGACACTTACTATGTGCATAACACTGTACTAAGCGCTGGAAAGAACATGGGCCTGAGAGAGGATCTGGGTCCTAATTCCAGCTCCACCACCTGTCTGCTGTGTGACCTTGGGTGAATTGCTTAACTTCTCTGTGCCTCAGTTTTCTCAACTGTAAAATGGGGATTAAATCCTACTCCCCCTACATAGGCTGTGAGCCCCATATGGGACAGAGATTCTGTCCAACCTATCTTGCATCTACCCCAGGGCTTAGCACAGTGCTTGGCTCACAGTAAGTGCTTAACAAATCCCACTATTGAAACACTGTATACGCGTATCGCAAAGACCAACACCATCCAGAAGAGATTCCTGAGCTTCTGGCTCGGCTCGACCATCGGAGACCACCGGCTCCTTGGTTTGGGAGGGTTCCCAACCTTGTTAGTCTTCGGGCACGATGCTCAGTCGATTTGCGGAGTGATGCAAAATTCCTTTCCCATTTTGGGCGAGTTTGTGCCATCCAGGCCTCATTCCCTGGTGACTCTGATGGGTTTCTGACAACTTTCCCTGTGTGATTTCACAGTTCCGAAATAGCAAGACATAAAAATGTACCCTGGTGGCCTAGTCCGGGGAGATGGGGCAAGGGCGCAAGGAAGTTGCCAAGGCTCTGTCTCTGCCAGGGGCTACTGGAATGGGTCATGTGATTGTCTGCTCTGCCAAGGGATGGGAAGCTGGAGAGATGTTTCAACACCAGTAAGTCTATTAATTCCCCTTCATTGCCCTCTGACTTAGGAAGCCCAATGTTCTCCTCTGAGCAGGAAATGGTAATTCCTCCTAATGGAAACAGCATGGGCCCGGGAGCCTGGGTTCTAATCCTGGCTCTTCCACTTGTCTGCTGTGTGACTTTGGGCAAGTCACTAAACTCCTTGGTGCCTCATTTTCCTCATCTGCAAAATGGAGGTTCACTGCCTGTTCGTTCGTTCATTCAATTGTATTGATTGAGTGCTTACTGTTTGCAGAGAACTGTACTAAGTGCTTGGAAAGTACAATTTGGCAACATACTGTGTGCAGAGAACTGTACTAAGTGCTTGGAAAGTACAATTCGGCAACATACTGTGTACAGAGAACTGTACTAAGTGCTTGGAAAGTACAATTCGGCAACAAAAACAATCCCTCAAAACAAGTAGATAGGAATCAATAGCATCAATATAAATAAATAGAATTATAGATATATATGCATCATTAATAAAATACATAAAATAATAAGTATGTACCAATATGCACAAGTGTTGTGGGGAGGGGATTAGAGCAGAGGGAGGGAGTTGGGGTGATAGGGAGGAGAGGAAGAGCATTGGAAAAGGGTTGCTGAGTCTGGGAGTCTTGGTTTGGGAGCCATATGTTGGTCAGGGACTATGACAGGCACTGTGTTGGACTTGATTATCTTCTATGCACCTGGGAGCTTGATTCATAGTAAGCACATAACAGTTAGCAGAAAGAGCCCGGGTTTGGGAGTCAGAGGGCATGAGTTTTAATCCCAGCTCCACCACTTGTCTGCTGTGTGACTTTGGGCAAGACACTTAACTTCTCTGTGCCTCAATTACCTCATCTGTAAAATGGGGATGAAGTCTGGGAGCCCCATTTGGGACACCCTGATTACCTTGTATCTACCCCACCGCTTAGAACAGTACTTGGCACATAGTAAGTACTTAACAAAAACCATTATTATTATTAGTAGTAGTAGTAATAGTAGCATTATAAGGGCAGTATTATGCTTGTGAGGAAAGATGTTAAAAGTAATTCCTGTGGATTGTCCCTGAGAATTTTCCCTAGGACAGTGGTCACTGGGGGGAAATCCCAAAGAATGAGTCCTAACCTCCCATCTTGCGCTCCTGCCAAAATGCAGAAAGTCAGAACTGGGGGACGAAAGATTATAAGTGTCTTTCACCCATCTCGTCCTGCTTGGACTTCACTCAGCAGTATTAAAGCCCAACTCCAGGAGGCACTCCCAATAAGCCAGTCAATCAGTCAGTGACATCTCACTGTGTGTAAAACACTGTACTAAGCACTTGGAAGAGTACAATGCAGTGGAGTTAGTAGATGTGATATTTGCCCTCAAGGAGTTGACAATCCAGAGGGGAAGACTCTCCATTTCATTTCCACAACCCTAATGCTGCCACCCCAACAGCCACCCTTGGCACTTAGATGTACAAATCCCCTAGCAGGGATGAGAAAAAGACACAAACCACTTTTTATTATTACAAAATCTTCTATGAATGCTCTTGGCTGTGAAGTCTCTTTATCAAGACTTGACTGTCATTCCTAGTGGACTACTAGACTGTGAGCCCGTTGTTGGGGAGGGACCATCTCTATATGTTGCCGACTTGTACTTCCCAAGCGCTTGGTACAGTGCTCTGCACACAGTAAGTGCTCAATAAATATGAATGAATGAATGAATACTCCATCATTGTCCCCCTTTATATAAATTCTCTTACTCGTCTTTCACACTCTTGCTCTTCGAGTTGCTTCAGCATCGACCTGTCGGACTAGTGCTTGGGTTTAGCCTGACAGGTCTTTGAGGGGAGGTATTGGGTTCTAATCTTGGCTCCGCCACTTATCAGCTGTGTGACTTTGGGCAAGTCACTTAACTTCTCCCTGCCTGTTACCTCATCTGTAAAATAGGGATTAAGACCACGAGCCCCACGTGGGACAACCTAATGACTTTGAATCTACCCCAGTACTTAGAACAGTGCTTGGCACATAGTAAGCACTTTAACAAATACCATCATCATCATCTCCTTGCACGCTTCCAAGTAATGAGTCTAATGCTATGCACACAATGTGTGCCCAGCATAGTGATCTACACAATGCAGATTTTTTTTTTTGTAATGGTATTTGTTAAGTACTTACTATGTGCCAGGCACTGTACTAAGTGCTGGGGTAAATACAGGTTACTCAGTTTGGACACAGTCCCTGTCCCCCATGAGGCTTACAGTCTTAATCCCTATTTTACAGATGAGGTAACTGAAGCCCAGAGAAGTGAAATGATTTACCCAGGGTAACACAGCAGACAAGTGGTGGAGCTGGGATTAGAACCCAGGACCTTCTTCCTTCCAAGCCCAGGCTCTATCCTCTACACCGCCCTGCTTCTCTTCTGTGATTCCCCTAAACTAACCCACCAGAGAGAAGCAACAGTGGTGAATTTCAGACAGGTTGATTATGATTATTATTATCATTATGATATTTGTGAAGCACTTATGTGCTGAGCATGATTCTAAGTGCTGGGGTAAATACAAAGTGGGTTGGACACAGTCCCTGCCCAACATGGAATTCACAGGCTAATTAAGAGGGAGAACAGGTACTTAATCCCCATTTTACAGAAGAAGAAAATGAGGAGCCAGGAAATCAATCAATCGTATTTATTGAGCACTTACTGTGTGCAGAGCATTGTACTAAGCGCTTGGGAAGTACAAGTTGGCAACATATAGAGACGGTCCCTACCCAACAGTGGGCTCACAGTTTAGAAATGAAGTGGCTTGCCCAAGATTCATTCATTCAATCATATTTATTGAACACTTACTGTGTTAAGAGCACTGTACTGTGTTCTTGGAAAGTACACTTTGGCAACAGAGACAGTCCATACCCAACAATGGGCTCACAGTCTAGAGGGGAGAGACAGACAACAAATGAAACAAGCAGACAGGTGTCAATACCATCAAAATAGATTCATTCATTCATTCAATTGTATTTATTGAGCGCTTACTGTGTGCAGAGCACTGTGCTAAGCACTTGGGAAGTACAATAAATAGAATTATAGATATACAAACATCATTAATAAAATAGAGTAATAAGTATGTACAAATATACACATGTGCTGTGAAGGGGGAAGGGCAGAGGGAGGGAGTGGGGGTGGTGGGGAGGGGAGGAGGAGAAGAGGAAAAAGGGGGGAGCTCAGTCTGGGAAGGCCTCCTGAAGGAGGTGAGCTCTCAGTAGGGCTTTGAAGGGGGAAGAGAGCTAGTTTGGCGGATGTGTGGAGGGAGGGCATTCCAGGCCAGAGGTAGGACATGGGCCAGGGATTGGTGGCGGGATAAGTGAGAGAGAGAGACACACTGATGAGGTTAGCTGCGGCAGAGGAGCGGAGTGTGCGGGCTGGGCTGTAGGAGAGAAGGGAGGTGAAGTAGGAGGGGACAAGGAGATGGACAGCTTTGAAGCCAATAATGAGGAGTTTTTGCTCCATGCAAAGGCTGATAGGCAACTGGCAATTGTTGGAGCCCAGGGTCCAACGCAGTCCTCCGACTCCCGGGCCCGTGCTCTATCCGCTAGGCCAAGATGTTTCTCTTTGGAGTGTGGGTGCAAATTAGGAGTGTGTGGGCATGGGCACTACCTCAGGCCCTGGCCTGCCGCAGACAAATGCTTGACCAATCCTTTCCCGAACACAACAGCCTTCAGTTTCACTGCCTCTTTATGGCTCATTTGCCCCACCTCAAGCCTGTCGCAACACCAAAGAATCCGATATAAAAGGCGTGAGTAAGGGCAGCTGATTGCAGAGAGCTATTTTGCGGGGAAATGAGTCCCCCTCCTTGGGCATGGTGGGAGGACAGGGGGGAGAGGACATCTCGGCAGGGATGGGCCGAGGCGGGGGCGGCGGAGTCCCTGGGGAAACTTTGAGTCTGAGCGTGGGAGCCCTTTAACTTTGAGGTGCATGAGGCTGGAGATGAAAAGAAAAAAGCAGGATGGGGCTCATCGAAGGCTCCTCCTCGCAGTGAGCAGCTGGATGGGGACCCGTTCACAGCAGAGGAGACAATTCCCATTCCTCCCTCATTCCGTTCTGCAAGTCACTCAACCAGTGGTAGGTAGTGAGCACTCACTGTGTGCAGAGCACCGTACTTAGCGCTTGAGAGAGTACGATACAACAGATGGGAAGACCCGTTCCCTGCCTGCAAGGAGCTGAGGAAACAATCATTCTGACCAACAAGAGTGTCCCTCGCTGGCTGGAAGTTGATTGCCGAGGCCTCAATTAACAACATTGATTAGCATCACCTGCTAGTGGTGAAGCAGCATGGCCTGGTGGATAGAGCAGCGTGGCTCGGTGGAAAAGAGCCTGAGCTTTGGAGTCAGAGGTCATGGGTTCAAATCCCGGCTCTGTCAATTGTCAGCTGTATGACTTTGGGCAAGTCACTTAACTTCCTGTGCCTCAGTTACCTCATCTGTAAAATGGGGATTAAGACTGTGAGCCCCCCATGGGACAACCTGATCACCTTGTCACCTCCCCAGTGCTTAGAACAGTGCTTTGCACATAGTAAGCACTTAATAAATGCTGTCATTATTCTCAGACTGCGCCCCATTTTTCCTCTCCTCCTCTCCATCCCCACAGCCCTACCTCCTTCCATCTCCACAGCACCTGTATATATGTTTGCACAGACTTATTACTCTATTTATTTTACTTGTACATATTTACCATTCTATTTATTTTGGTAATGATGTGCATCTATCTTTACTTCTATTTATTCTGATGACTTGACACCTGTCCAAATGTTTTGTTTTATTGTCTGTCTCCCCCTTCTAGATGGTGAGCCCATTGTTGGGTAGAGACCATCTCTATATGTTGCCAACTTGTACTTCCCAAGTGCTTAGTACAGTGCTCTGCACACAGTAAGCGCTCAGTAAATACGATCAAATGAATGAATGAATAGAGCCTGGGCCTGAGAGTCAGAAGGACCTGGGTTTTAATCCTGGCTCTGCCACTTGTCTGCTCTGAGATCTCAGCCAAATCACTTAACTTTTCAGGGCCTCAGTTCCCTCGTCTGTTAAATGGGGATGAAAACTGTGAGCCCCATGTAGGACAGGGGTTGCGTGCAACCTGATCAGCTTGTATCTATCCCAGTGCTTGACACACTGTAAGCACTTAAAAAATGCCATCATTATTATTATCAATTAACTGACTCATACCATTTTTGTTCTCACTAGCTTGACATCTTTTTAGGTCTACCCTGATTTCTTTTGGCCTCGGAGAGGATGCGTGAGCTCATGGGGCTGCCTGAATGTGTATTCGTGTGAGTTTATATCCTTGTAGGGACCTAGGGGGGGATGGTGGAATTTTCTCCACCAAGCAGCAGATTGCCCTGGTAGATTTGGAAGTTAAAGGTCAGGAAACCTCCGAGAGCAGGAGGAAGTCAAGGTTCTTTTATCCTCCACTTTGAGGTCTGGAAATAACCTCGTGGCTCGGTCTCGCCCGTCTGGCCAAATCTCCGTCGATAAGGTGTTTGCGAGTTTAGTTTCCCTCTGTAACATGGCAATAAAATGTTTTAAAGGAGAGCTAAATACGTCATAAGATTTGAGTTTAATTTCAAGAAGGAGAGCAATTTCTCTCTTGGGCCACGGTCTTTCAAAGCTGCCCTTTGACCTCAGCGTGCCGTCAAGTGCTCGGATTGGAAGGTCAGAAAGGCAGGGTGAAAGGTCATCTTGCGTAGGAATGATGTTGTCATAAATGGGGGCAAAGTAGCCCAGTGGAAAGAGCATGGGGTGGGAGACAGGTGGGAATCTGAGGCTCAGCTCTGGCACTACCTTGCTGTGTGATCCTTGGACACTCTGGACTTCCATTTTCTCACTTGTAGAAGTGGTAGTTGTTTAGTGTTAACTATGTGCCAATCACTGTACAGAACACTGGGTTAGATGCTAGATAAACAGATCATACCCAGTCCCTGTTCCAAATGGGTCTCACACCCTAAGCAGGAAGGGAGACGGGTATTAAATTCCCATTTTATGGATGAGGGAACTGAGGCACAGTGAAGTGACTTGCCCAGGGTCACAAAGCTAAGTGTCTGTTTATTGTTATATTGTACTTTCCCAAATGGCACAGCCCAGATTAATAATAATAATAATTGTGGTATTTGTTAAGCACTTACTATGTGCCAGGCATTGTACTAAGTGCTGGGGTGGATACAAGCAAATCAGGTGTGTCAAGCACTGGGATAGATACAAGCTAATCAGGTTGGACGCAACCCCTGTCCCATAGAGGTCTCACAGTCTCAATCCTCATTTTACAGATGAGGTAACTGAGGCATAGAGAAGTAAAGTCACTTGTCCAAGGTCACACAGCAGACAAGTGGCAGAGCCAGGATTAGACCCCATGATCTTCTGACTCCCAGGACGGTGCTCTATCCACTATTCCATGCTGCTAATTCATGCTGGATTAGAACTCAGGTCCTCTGACTCCCAGGGTCATGATCTTTTCACTAGGCCAAGCTGCTTCCTCTGTCAAATGGGGTAATAATACCTGCCTCTTTACCTCACAAGACTCTGGTGAGGAGAAAAAAAGATCATTGGCATGAGAGCACTTTGGAAATTAATGCTAGCAGGAGAGAGTGGAAGAACTGAGGAATTGGTGATTCAGGTGAACAGAATTTCAGTTAGAAACAATTCTCAATCCCTCCAAGGTGCCTCTAGGACTTCTGACCAAAGCCCAAGGCACTAAATCAACGGTATTGTCATTATCAGTGGTATTTATTGACTGCTTAGTATGTGTGGAGTGTAGTATTAAGAGCTGAGGAGAGTACAGTGCAACAGAGTTGGTAGGCACGTTCCCTGCCCACAAGGAGCTTACAGTCTAAAGGGATCAGAAGGAGCGTGGCTCAGTGGAAAGAACAAGGGCTTTGGAGTCAGAGGTCATGGGTTCAGATCCTGGCTCCGCCGCTTCTCAGCTGTGTGACTTTGGGCAAGTCACTTAACTTCTCTGTGCCTCAGTTACCTCATCTGTAAAATGGAGATTAAGACTGTGAGCCCCGCGAGGGACAACCTGATCACCTTGTATTCATTCATTCATTCAATCGTATTTATTGAGCGCTTACTGTGTGCAGAGCACTGTATTAAGCGCTTGGGAAGTACAAGTTGGCAACATATAGAGACGGTCCCTACCCAACAGCGGGCTCACAGTCTAGAAGGGGAAGACAGACAATAAAACAAAACATATTAACAAAATAAAATAAATAGAATAGTAAATATGTACAAGTAAAATAGAGTAATAAATATGTACAAACGTATATACTGGTGCTGTGGGGAGGGGAAGGAGGTAAGGCGGGGGGGATGGGGAGGGGGAGGAGGCAGAGAGAAAGGAGGGGGCTCAGTGTGGGAAGGCCTCCTGGAGCAGGTGAGCTCTCAGTAGGGCTTTGAAGCGAGGAAGAGAGCTAGCTTGACAGATGTGCGGAGGGAGGGCATTCCAGGCCAGGAGGAGGACGTAGGCCAAGGGTCAACTGCTGGACAGGTGAGAACAAGGGACAGTGAGGAGGTTCGTGGCAGAGGAGCGGAGGGTGCGGGCTGGGCTGTAGAAGGATAGAAGGGAGGTGAGGTAGGAGGGGGCGAGGTGATGGACAGCCTTGAAGCCGAGAGTGTGGAGTTTTTGCCTGATGCGTAGGTTGATTGGTAGGCACTGGAGATTTTTGAGAAAGGGAGTAACATGCCCAGAGTGTTTCTGCACAAAGATGATCCAGGCAGCAGCATGAAGTATAGACTGAAGTGGGGAGAGACAGGAGGATGGGAGATCAAAGAGGAGGCTGATGCAGTAATCCAGTCGGGATTAACCTCCCCAGCGCTTAGGACAGTGCTTTGCACATAGTAAGTGCTTAATAAATGCCATTATTATTTATTATTATTATACTCTAAATCACAGAAGGGCTCTTCAAAGGGAAAAGGTGAGGAGTTGGCTGGATTCTCAGAATATAGTCCTGTGTGAGGTATGTCTGTGCTTGGTAAAGACAGTCAGAGAGGTGAGGAATAGCATCTTTACGTGGTTTGGACTTCCCCTCCCTCTTCAGTCTACAAGCGGGGCCCGCCTACCAGAATCAAGCCTCCGAAATACCACAATGTGCTCGTAATTGCACCTGATACTGATCACGAGCTTCCTTTCCATTCCCCTTGCCCAGAATATACCCCATGTAACTCTCCTCTCCAACCCTCCCTGTGACCCCACCGTGGAAAAAGCCTGCAGTCACATGAAACGGTCGCAGAGAAGTCAGGATGTGGTTGGTGCCATTGGATCCATTCCCACTCTAATATTCCCCCAAATGGGTTTTGAGGCAGAGGAACAATTTGCCTCTCGCCCCCTCTGCCCAAGGCTCCTGGCAAGCTTCGAGAGTGCTACACATGGCAGAGCCCCACTCCCGAGAATGTCCAAATGGAATCCAGGCATGTTTTCTTTCAAAGAGGGAGAGTGTTTCCCTAACCTAATACCTTGTATAATAATCCATTGGATTTGTACGGCGCTTTGATTTTCCAAAGCACTTTCACATCGGTTATCTTGTTTTCTCCCCATTGCATTCCTGGGATGTTGGGAGAGGCCGGGAGCATTTTATGGGGAGGCCGAAACCCAGATTGGTTAAATCGCTACACAGCAAGAACCAGGTTCTATGAATTCTCCCGCAGACCTGGACCATTCCTGCTGGGCGCTCTGGATAACGATTCCGTTATTGGAAGGAGCTGGTGACAGTTGTTTTCATCCCTTCCTACTTCGGATCGTCTAATGCACAACACTCTGCCCCTGCTTGGGGGAAGTGATTCTTATCAATCAATCAATCAATGGTATTTATTAAGCACTTACTGTGTGCAGAGCACTGTACTAAGCACTTGGGAGAGTGCATTATAACAGAGTCGGTAGATGCGTTCCCTGCCCACGGTGACCTTCCGGTCTAGATACTTGTTCTTCCTATTTTTGAACCCGCCTCTCGTTTTGGAACTCTGGCCTTGTGGTGGTGGCCGAGACTGCCAAAAAGATCAATCAGTCAGTCATATTTATTGAGCGTTTACAATGTGCAGAACACTGTACTAAGTGCTTGGGAGAGTGCAATATAGCAAAGTTGGTAGACATGCTCCCTAACCACAGGGAACTTACAATATAGACGATAAATGAGAAATGGGAAGCAGTGTGGCCTAGATGATAGAGCACCGGCTTGGGAGTCAGAAGGACCTGGGTTCTAATCCTGCCTCCACCACTTGTCTGTTTTGTGACCCTGGGCAAGTCGCTTAACTTTTCTGTGCCTCGATTCCCTCGTCTGTAAAATGAGGATTAAGACTGAGAGTCCCATGTGGGACAGGGACTGTGTCCAACCTGATTAGCTTGTATCTACCGCAGTGCTTGGTACAGTGCTTGACTCGTAGTAAGCACTTATCAATTTTATCATTTATGGTAATTGTTAAATGACTGTGGCCTATGGCCCCTTAGAGAGGGGAGTCAGGTACAGTGATTCCCCTTGCTCAGATGACATCACTGAGGCATGAGCTCATACAGAGGGCTCCTTGTAATGCCAGGTCACTTCACTTCTCTGTGCCTCAGTTTCTACATCTGTAAAAAATGGGAATTAAGACCATGAGCCCCACGTGGGACAGGGACTGAGTCCAACCTGATTTGCTTGCATCCAGCCCAATACTTAGTACAGTGCATGGCACATAGTAAGTGCTTAACAAATGCCACAATTATTATTCATTCAATCATATTTATTTGAGTGCTTACTGTGTGCAGAGCACTGTACTAAGCGCTTTGAGGACCCTGAACTCTTCTCTCCTTAGAAACTCCTTACCATTTACTTAAAAGGACACCATCACCTTGCCCCGTCCTACTTCACTTCACTATTCTCCTACTACAACCCAGCCCTCACAGTTAGCTCTTCTAATGCCAACCTTCTCACTCTACCTCTATCTTGTCTATCTCACCACCAACCTCTCGCCCATGTCCTCCCTCTGGTCTGGAACGCCTTCTTGTTCATATTTGGCAGACACTCTTCCCTTCTTCAAAGCCTTATTGAAGGCACATCTCCTCCAAGATGCCTTCGCTGACTAAGCCCTTCTTTCCTCTTCTCCCACTCCTATGTCGCTATGATTTGCTCCCTTTATTCATCTCCTCTCCCAACTCCACAGCACTTATGTCCATATCTGTAATTTTATTTATTTATATTAATATCTGTCTCCCCCTCTAGACTGTAAGCCTGTTGTGGGCAGGGAATGCCTTTGATATATTGTTATGTTATGTTATTGCTATATTGTTAACCACTCTCCCAAGTGGTTAGTACAGTGCTCTGCACACATAAGCGCTTAATAAATATGATTGAATGAAAAAATATTGTTATACTTAGCTCTCCCAAACTCTTAGTACAGCACTCTGCAGTAAGTGCTCAATAAATACGACTTACTGATCGACTCTCTCCTGGTCTCTGGGCTTGGCATTCTGCCGTACCTTGATGTTATGTTCTCCGACAAACCAGGGCGTTCTGGAATGATGGTATTCTATACTGTAGAACCTCCCACTCAACTCTCTGGCTTGAGTTTTCCTATTTCCATCAAGTGACTAAGCGGTCTGGATCCTTTAGCAAGCACAAAACCCGCCGGAGAATCCTAATCATTGCTTCATCATCAGCAACAACAGTCAAAGCATTTATTAAACTCCCACTTGTGGCCTTTAAGTGCTTACTAGGGGCTAAACCCTGTTAAGTGCTTACTAAGGGCTAAACCCTGAGGTGGAAACAGGACTGTCAGATCTCACAGTCTTATCCTCATTTGGCAGATAAAGAAATTGAGGCCCAGAGAAGTCAAGTGACTTGCCCAAGTTCAGACAGTAGAACTCGGGTCTCCCAGGCCTGAGCTCTTTCCATTAGGTCACACTATCTCTGTGGGTCTAGGTTCCTACCACGTGCAGGGCAATATACTGGATGCCTGGGAACATAAGGTAAAAGTAGAAGACACAGTCGTTGACCTCTATGAGCTCCCAATGTAATGGTAATAATAATAATAATGGTATTTATTAAGCACTTACTATGTGCAAAGCACTGTTTTAAGCACTGGGGAGGTCACAAAGTGATCCGGTTGTCCCACGGAGGGCTCACAGTCTTAATCCCCATTATACAGATGAGGGCACTGAGGCCTAGAGAAGTTAAGTGACTTGCCCAAAGTCACACAGCTGACAATTGGCTGATCTGGGATTTGAACCCATGACCTTCTAGACTGTGAGCTCCCTGTGGGGTAGGGACCATCTCTATTTGTTGCCAACTTGTACTTTCCAAGCGCTTAGTACAGTGCTCTGCACACAGTAAGTGCTCAATAAATACGATTGAATGAATGAATGAAGGACCTCTGACTCCAAAGCCTGCGCTCTTTCTACTGAGCCACGCTGCTTCATCATCATCATCATAATAATAATAATGATAATAATGGCATTTGTTCAGGGCTTACTATGTGCCAGGCACTGTTCTAAGCGCTGGGTTGAATACAAGAAAATTAGATTGGAAACAGTCTTAATCCTTATTTTACAGCTGAGGTAATGGAGGAACAGAGAAGTTAAGTGACTTGCTCAGGGTCACATGGCAGTCCTGTGGCAGAGCTGAGATGAGAATCCAGGTCCTTCTGGCTCCCCAGCCGGTGCTTTTCTCTGCTAGGCCTAGTGGAGAGGGAGAGGGGGTGGAGAGGAGCAGGCACATATTGCATGCAAACAAAAGGAAGAAGAGTAAAATAATCAATATCATTGGTTAAGAAAAAGGTAAGTCAGTAATGACTGGAATAAATAAACAGATATAAGTATTAAGTGTGCCTGATGGAAGAAAAGGATCAGCGAGGAGCTGGGGGAGGTAGGTAAATCCTCCTGGAGTGGGTGGGTTTTTTTTAAGTGTTTATTGATTTTATGATAAAATAAATTTTCCAAGATAAAACACCCAATGGCTAAATGCCAAAGGACTAGCCAGTGTAAAGTCATCTCCAGCCCAGAGATTAATCTAACGAATCACTGACCCCTGATCTGGTGTTCTGATCACCCTTGTGGGTTTTCTCATTCATTCTGTTTTTGGCACATAGTAAGCGTTTAACAAATTCCTTTATTTGTTATTATTATTTTTGTTGTTCTTATTCTGGTGGTCCTTTGGGGTGGAGCCTGTCTTCTGCATTCCCTCCCTCCTCGGGGTGTTGCTCCTGACCCCCCTTCCCCACCCCGCCACCCCATTCCCCAGGGGCATCTCTGCCCTACAGGCTCCTGAGCTGGTGGCAGAGTCAGAATTCACAACTCCAGAGGTTTTGACCTCTAGGACCATTAGGTCCAAGTCATCTGGGAGTCCTAGCCAGATGGAGGTGTTCTTCTAGTGACAGGAGGGAAGAGGGTTGGGATGATGGGGAATTGCCTGTGAGGCTGTGCCAGGCTGGACTTGTTGAAGGGATTGGTTTGGGGTTTTGAAAAGGTGACAGCATGGCCTAACGGATAAAGACGGGCCTGGGAGTTGGAAGGACCTGGGTTCTAAACACGGCTCCGCCACTTTTCTGCTGTGGGACCTTGGGCAAGTCACAATGCTTCTCGGTGCCTAAGTTACCTCATCTGTAAAATGGGGATTAAGGCCATGAGCCTTAACCTGGTTACCATGTAGTACGGTGCTTGGCACATAATAAGCCCTTAACAAATGCTAATAAAAAAAAAATTGGATGCTGCCATCCCATCCTGAAAAACCACCCCCTCTGGGTGCTCTTCCTCCACAAAGCGCGACCTAACCAGGGCACATTCTATCGGTAGTCACCCTTAGCACTTATGCATTTTCTTGACTTATAGTAACTCAAACTTATTTATTCCTCTTTTTATCCATCCTTATTTCTGCCATCAACTGCTCTAAGTTGTACCTCTGGACCTTGATCTCGTCTGTGGTCCCTTCAATTCCTTGCCCATGTCCTCTCTCTGACCTGGAACTCCCCCCCACCCCACCTTTCATATCCAACCACTCTCCCCATCTTTGAACCCCTTCTAAAATCGCATCTCCTCCAAAAGGTCTTCTCTGACTAAAATCGCATCTCCTCCAAAAGGTCTTCTCTGACTAAGCCCCCTTTCCCCCATCTGCCCACTTCTCTGTGTCAACTCTGCACTTGGCTGGCTACCTCTTAAGTACTTTGATACTCCCCTACATCCCCACAACACTTATTTACACGTCCTTGTACTTTACTATTTCCCCTCTCTGTAATTTAATTTAATGTCTGTCTCCCCCTGTAGACTGTGGGCAGGGATCAAGTCTACCAACTTTGTTATGTTGTACTTTCCCAAGTATTCAGTTACCCTCTCTGGATGACATCTGGAAAGTTTCCTGTACTCTACCAATCTCTACTGCAGGAGGGAGAGTCAAGCAGAGGCCTGTCCATTCCATTCCTAGCTTGGGCAGTGGCTAGCTAGTGGAAGGGAATCTGCTACAAGTCAAAACTCCCCTGTGCTGGGCAGCAGCAGTGTGGGAGAGAGTCGAGGGTGGACTCTACGCAGAAGATGGCAAAGGTAAACCTCTTCTGTATTTTGTTCAGGAAAACACTGCCAGAATGATTACAGATGGAGGTGGGGCGTTTTGGGAGAGATTTGTCCGTGGAGTCGCTAAAGGTTGGTGATGACAGCACAAGACAAGACAAGCATTCAGTACAGTGTTCTAATAATAATAAATATGGTACTTGTTAAGCACTTACTATGTGCCAAGCACTGCTCTCAACACAGGGGTAGATACAAGTTAATTAGGTTGGACACAGTCCCTGTCCACGTAGGGCTCCCACTCTTAAACCCTGTTTTACAAAAGAAGTAATGATGTCCAGAGAAGTGAAGTGACTTGCCAAGGCACACAGCGGACAAGTGGCTAAGAGTTCAATAAATTCCACTGATTATTACCTTTCTCCTCCTTCAACTATCTGTGTATGATTTGAATCTGGTAGTGCTTGCCATTCGATTATAAGCGCCTTGGAGGGAGGGAAGGCCTCTGCTCTTCCCTTTTGGTTGGTTTCTTGAAGCACAGCACCTTGGTGATGTTCAATAAATATTGTGGATTGATTGACTTGGGATGATCTATTGCTCCACTGGTTGATGGATGTTTTATTTCACTGTTGGGTGGGGAACTGAGGCACCGTGGCCCAGAGGAAAGAGCACAAGTCCGGGAGACAGAAGAACCAGGTTCTAGGCTCAGCTCTGTCATGGCTTACTTTAAATGTGAACCTTAGCAAATCACAGTACATTTAGTTTTGGGGAAATCACAGTAGAATTCTCCCCTCAGCTAACAGGGATGTGGTGAGGACTAAATGAGATTATTGGCTATGGGGAAGCAGTATGGCCTAGTGGAAAAATGCATGGGTTTGGGAGTCAGAGGAACTGCGTTTTAATCCTGGCTCTGCTACTTAATAATAATAATAATTATTATTGTTATAATAATCATGGTATTTAAGTGCTTACTATGTGCAAAGCACTGTTCTAAGTGCTGGGGGATACCAGGTGATCAGGTTGTCCCATGTGGGGCTCACAGTCTTAATCTCCATTTTACAGATGAGGTAATTTAGGCACAGAGATGTGAAGTGATTTGCCCAAAGTCAAACAGCTGACAAGTGGCAGAGCTGGGTTTAGAACCCATGACCTCTGACTCCCAAGCCAGTGCTCTTTCCACTGAGCCATGCTGCTTGCTTGCTGTGTGTCCTTGGGCAAGTCATTTAACATCTCTGTGCTTTAGTTTCCTCAACTGTAAAGTGGGGATTCAATATCTGTTCTCTTTCCTACTTAGACTGTGAGCCCCCATGTAGTACAGGGACTGTGTCCAACCTGATTTAAGTTTTATCCACCCCAGCGCTTAGAACTGTGCTTGATCCAGAGTAAACCCTAAAGAAATAGCATTATTATTATCATCATTATTGACGTGAAAGTTATTTAGGAAGTTAGAATACTCTGCACAGCCAAGGGGTCCCAGGTGGGACAGGGACTGCATCTGCTGCTCTTCTCCATGTTTATCTGCTCCAGTGTTTAGCACAACACTCAGCACATAGTGAATGCATAATAAATTCCATAAGTAACTAACTTGACTTCCATGTGACTTTTATGGGGCCAATTCCCTATGGGCAATGGAAACTCAGGAGATTTCTGGGTTGGAAAAAACATTAAGCCAAAGTTTAATTAACTTTCATCCAGCATCATTCATCCCCAGAGGGCTCTTCTGGTCCAGTCTTTGACCACAGAGCAGCGATAGCACCCTGATTCATCCAGCCTGGGCAGTCAAAAACCAATTTCCATTTTGATTTTGCTTTTCTTTTATGGTTGTTGTTAGACATTTAGTATGTGTCAGGCACTGTTCTAACCACTGGGGTAGATACAAGTTAATAGGGTAGGACACAGTCCATGTCCTGCCAGGGGCTCATAGTCTAAGGAGGGTGGAGAACAGATGAACTGAGGCACAGAATGACTTGCCCAATGTCTCACAGCAAGTATTTGGAAGAGCCTGGGATTAGAACTCCGATCTTCTGACTCCAAAGTCCACACTCTTTCCACTAGGCCATGCTGCTTGCTGGTACTTCTTCTATTGGACAAATTTCCGGGAGCTGAAGGTGGGATAGAGAACAGTTTCCCAGGGGCAAGGTGAAGGATACCAACATGAGGAGGGGGAGGAAGAGAAGTTGAGGGAGAGGAGGGAGAGGAGCAGTGGACAGGAGACCAAGGCAGATTGGAGGATCAAGCAAGTAGAAACCACCTGGAGTTCTTGCCCTGGATGTCTGTGGCAAAGCCACAGAGAATAATAATAATAATAATGGCATTTATTAAGTGCTTACTATGTGCAAAGCACTGTTCTAAGCACTGGGGAGGTTACAAGGTGATCAGGTTGTCCCATGGGGGGCTCACCATCTTAATCCCCATTTTACAGATGAGGTAACTGAGGCACAGAGAAGTTAAGTAATTTGCCCAAAGTCACATAGCTGGCAATTGGCAGAGCTGGGATTTGAATCCAGGACCTCTGACTCCAAAGCCCGTGCTCTTTCCACTGATCCCTGCGTGGTCTAGTGGATAGAACATGAGCCTGAGAGTCAGAAGGACTCTTTTCACTTATCTGCTGCACAACCTTGGTCAAGGTCACCTTGCTGTGCCTCAGTTACTTCATCTGTAAAATGGGGATTGACTATGAGTCCAAGGTGGGCCAGAGACTGTGTCCCACCTGCTTATCTTGTATCTATCCCAGCTCTCAGTCCTAATCCCCATTTTATAGATGAGGTAACTGAGGCACAGAGAAATGACGTGAATTGCCCAAGGTCACACAGCAGAGAAGTGGCAGAGCTGGGATTAGAACCCAAGGCCTCTGTCTCCCAGGCCCATGGTCTGTCCACGATGTTTCTTCCAACTGTATTGGAAGCAGGGGACTGATTGATGATTCTTTGATAATTGTGGGGTTCAAGTTACCTTCCATAATAGAAAGGAGACATGCTGAGTTTCAGCTTGACTCTGTGTGAGCAGGGAATGTGTCTACTTATTGTTATACTGTACTCTCCCAAGCTCTTAGCACGGTGCTCTGCACACAGTAAGTGCTTAATAAATACAATTGAATGAATGAATGAATCTTCACTCAGGAAAATATTCAAGAGACTCCCACACCCAAATTGTTTGAAGCCGACTGCTCGGAGGAACTGGAACTAGTTGTGAGGACAAAGGAGATTTTAGGAGAAATTGATAAATAGATGCAAACCAATCGCAGGGACTCAGAGGCATCCACCCACTTTCTCAGGTATTGCAGAGGGGGAGCTGAGAACTCTAGGGCCGGTGGGGCGGGTATGAAACCTGTCATTCGAAACAGGTACCAGGCCGGAAGATTGGTTAATACCATTTATTCATTCATTCAATCGCATTTATTGAGCGCTTACTGTGTGCAGATCACTGTACTAAGCACTTGGGAAGTACAAGTTGGCGACATATAGAAGCGGTCCCTACCCAACAACGGGCTCACAGTCTAGAAGGGGGAGACAGACAACAAAACAAAATAGGTGAACAGATGGTGCACCTTCCATCTATATTTGTATATGTGTTCATTTATTTCTATTAATGTCCTGTTTCCCATTCTAGGCTGTGGGCTTACTGTGAGCAGGGAATGTGTCTATCAGCTCTGTTGTGTTGTACTCTCCCAAGTCAGTCTCTTTCTCTCTTTCTCTCTTTTTCTCTTTCTCTCTCTCTTTCTTTTTATCTCTCTTCTCTTTCTCACTCTCACTTTTTCTTTCTTTCTCTTCTCTTTCTCGCTCTCGCTGTCTTTTTCTCTTTTTCTCTTTCTCTCTTTCTCTCTCTCTCTCTCCCTCTCTCTCTCTCTCCCTTTCTCCCTCCCTCCCTCCCTTCCTTCCTTCCTTCCTTCCTTCCTTCCTTCCTTCCTTCCTTCCTTCCTTCCTTCCTTCTTTCTTTCTTTCTTTTTCTTTCTCTCTCTCTCTCTCTCTCTCTCTCTTTCTTTCTCTCTCTTTCTTTCTCTCTCTCTTTCTCTCTTTCTTTCTCTCTTTCTCTCTCTTTCTTTCTTTCGTTCTTTCTTTCTCTCTCTCTTTCTCTCTCTCTCTTTCTCTCTTTCTCTTTCTTTTTCTCTCTCTCTTTCTCTTTCTCTTTCTCTCTTCTCTTTCTCACTCTCGCTCTTTTTCTTTCTCTCTTTCTTTCTCTCTCTTTTTCTCTTTCTTTTTCTCTCTTTCTCTTTCTTTTTCTTTCTTTCTTTCTTTCTTTCTGACTTTCTCTTTTTCTTTCTGACTTTTTCTCTCTCTTTATCTCTCTTTTTCTCTCTCTTTCTTTCTATTCTTTTCTTTCTTTCTATTCTTTTCTTTCTTTCTATTCTTTTCTTTCTTTCTATTCTTTTCTTTCTTTCTATTCTTTTCTTTCTTTCTATTCTTTTCTTTCTTTCTATTCTTTTCTTTCTTTATCTTTCTTTCTTTCTTTCTTTCTTTCTTTCTTTCTTTCTTTCTTTCTTTCTTTCTTTCTTTCTTTCTTTCTTCCTTCCTTCCTTCCTTCCTTCCTTCCTTCCTTCCTTCCTTCCTTCCTTCCTTCCTTCCTTCCTTCCTTCCCTCCTTCCTTCCCTCCTTCCCTCCTTCCCTTCCTCCTTCCCTCCTTCTCTCTTTCTCACTCTTTTTCTTTTCCTTTTCTCTTTCCTTTAAAGCTCACAGCCTTAATCATCATTTTACAGATGAGATAACTGAGTCACAGAGGAGTTAAAAGAATTGCCCAAGGTAACACAACAGACAAGTGGGGGAGCTGGGTTTAGAAACCAGGTCCTTCTGACTCCAGGCCTGTGCTCTATTCCTAGGCCACACTGCTTCTCCTAAGTGCTTAGTACAGTGCCCTACATATGGTATTAAGTGCTGCACTGTGGTAGATACAAGATAATCAGGTCAAATATGGCCTATCCCAAATGGGTCTCCCTGGCTATATAAGAGGGAGAATGGGGATTGAATTCCCCATTTTAGAGGTGAGAAAACTGAGACTCAGAGAATGCAGGTGATGTGCTCAAGGTCATACAGTTGGTAAGTGGCTGAGCTGGGTTTAGAACCCAGGTCCTCTGACTCCCAGCCCTGTGCTTTTTCCAGTAGCCAACGAATCATAGCCTGATCATAAGAAATGATCTCATTTCATAAGCTGAACAATTGAGACTAACTAAATTTAGGGTCAGTGAGCAATTAGAAAAACACTGCTTATGGGGAAAGACTATAAGGTTTCAGAAAGTGGAAATTGTCCCTCACAAATCTTCTGGTGTTGGAGTCAATAGGCATTTAGATGGTGGGATGATGGGGGTGGGGGGAAACCCATGGGCCCAAGACCTTTAGATTGTCAAATGGCCTTTGACATAGCTTCACCAGAAAGGCTAAAAAAACCCAAAACAAAACCATAGTAATCTTGGGGGAAGGGATCATATCTACCAACTCTATTGTATTTTACTGTCCCAAACCCTTTGAACACTGTTCTGCCCACAGTGAATGCTCAGTAGATGCTATTTATTGATTGGAGAAGCAGCGTGGCTCAGTGGAAAGAGCCCGGGCTTTGGAATCAGAGGTCATGGGTTCGAATCCGGGCTCCGCCGCATGTCTGCTGTGTGACCTTGGACAAGTCACTTAACTTCTCTGAGCCTGTTACCTCATCTGTAAAATGGGGATAAAGACTGTGAGCCCCAACGTGGGGCAACTTGATCACCTTGTATCCCCCCCAGTGCTTAGAACAGTGCTCTGCACTGTAAGCGCTTAATAAATGCCATTATTATTATTATTATTATTATTATTATTATTATTATTATTGGTAATGATAATTTTGGCATTTTGTTAAGTGTTGACTCTATGCCAAACACTGTACTAAGTGATGGAGTACTAATGAGTGAAACTGGCTTAAAAGCAGGAAAGGCAGGAAATAAAGGGTAGGGCCAAGCAACCGTTCTATAGAATGGAGAAGTGAAAATTGGGGGTAATAATAATAACCGTGATCTTTGATAAATGCTTACTGTATTGCGAGCACTTTATTAAGCACGGGGACACTCCCAAATACTTAGTTCATTGCTCTGCCCACAGTAAGCCTTCAATAAATACAGTTGATTGATTTATACAAAATAGGCACATCAAACACCCTCTCTGCCCGACATGGGGCTAGCAGTCTAAGGGGGAAGGAGAATAAATATTTAATCTCCATTTTACAGATGAGGAAACTGAGGCTCAGAGATCTTAAGTTACTTGTCCAGGGTTGCGGAGAGGGCTAGTGTCAGAGCCAGGATTTAAACTCAAACCTGTGTGCATTTTCATTCATTCAATCGTATTTGTGGAGTGCTTACTGTGTGTAAAGCACCGTACTAAGCGCTTGTGAGAGTACAATTGAAGAGCAAACAAACACATTCCCTGTCCACAATGAGCTCACAGTCTAGAGGATAACAATAGTGGTAGTTGTTAAGCGCTTACTGTGTGTCGGGCACTGTATTAAGCATTGGGTGGATATAAGCAAATCAGGTTGGACACAGTCCCCGTTTCACATGGGACTCAGTCTCAATTTCCATTTTCCAGATGAGGTAACCGAGGGCCAGAGAAGTGAAGCGACTTGTCCAAGGTCACACACAAGACAAGAGGTAGGGCTGGGATTAGAACCCAACCTCACTGTTTACCAGCGACTGGTTTGTTTAACATTTTCAAAAGTGATCTGGAAGGAGGAGTAGGAAATGTGAAATTTCCACTAGTTAGGATTGGATGGGTCAAGGAGCTGACTAGTAATGGCATATCCTACATATGTTTGACCTAAGCAACATCATTTTACCATTCTTTTCCAGACACGTTCTACTCATCTTTTCCTCTCTCTAACTAAATGAGGAGCCACTTTCTGACACCCTCCCATTATCCCTCCATGTTTTTCAATGGTATTTTTTAAGCACTTACCATGCGAGGCACCATTCTAAGCACTTGAGTAGATATAATTTAACCAGGTCGGTCATGGTCTCTGTCCCACATGGGGCTCACAGTCTAAATTGGAAGGAGGAGGATTTATCACAGTCTAAATTGGAAGGAGGTGGATTTAATCCTCATTTTCCAGATGAGGTGACTTACCCAAGATCACACAACAAAGAAGTTGGAGAAGCAGCATAGTTTAGTGGAAAGAGCCCGGGCTTGGGAGTCAGAGGACCTGGGTTCTAATCCCAGCTCTTCCAAGTGCTTGCTGTGTGACCTTGGGCAAGTCACTTAACTTCTCCCTGCCTCAGTTCTCCTGTTCCCTCCATCTTACTTAGACTGTGAGCCCCATGTGGAATAGGGACTGTGTCCAACCTAATTCACTTGTATCTACCACAGTGCTTAGAACGGTGTTTGACACATAGAAAGTGCAAAATGAATGCCATTAAAAAATGGCAGAGCTGGGATTAGAACCCAGGTCTTTTGACTCCCAGGCTGGTGTTTTTCCTCTAAGCCACACTGTTTCTTGAGCACTTCAGTGGCCTCTTCCCTGGGCACTCCTGAATGCAAGGATTTGTTGGCTTGCTAAACTAAATGGGCCAATGGGAATAAGCCACTTGGAGGCAGTTAAAGGGGGCTTTCTATTATCAGGGACCCCTGCTGAAGAATGATCTTTCTTTGCTCCCTCCTACCTCATCTGGCTACTACTACAGCCCAGCCCACACATTTTGCTCCTCCATTGCTAACCTTCTCACTGTACCTCGACCTCATCTATCTCTCTGCTGACGTCTCGACCACATCCTGCCTCTGTCCTGGAACGCCCTCCCTCCTCAGATCGGACAGACAATTGCTCTCCCCTGCTTCAATGCCTTATTGAAGGCACATCTCTTCCAAGAGGCCTTCCCTGACTAAGCCTTCTTTTCCTATTCTTCTGCTCCCTTCTACATCACCTAGACTTGCTCCCTTTATTCATCCCCCCTCCTAGCCCCACAGCACTTATGTACATATCCTTAATTACTTTATAATAACATCTGTCTCCTATAATAATAATGATTATGGTATTTGTTAAGCACTTACTAAGTGCCAGGCACAGCATTAAGCACAGGGGTGGAGACAAGCAAATCGGGTTGAATGTAGTCCCTGTCCCATGTGGGGCTCATCATCTCAATCCCCAAAGCAGTGTAGCTCAGTGGAAAGAGCCCAGGCTTGGGAGTCAGGGGTCGTGAGTTCTGATCCTGGCTTTGCCATTGATCAGCTGTGTGACTTTGGGCAAGTCACTTGACTTCTCTGTACCTCAGTGACCTCAGCTGTAAAATGGGGATGAAGACTGTGAGCCCCACATGGGGCAACCTGATGACCTTGTATCTACCCCGGTGCTTAGAACAGTGCTTGGAACATAGTAAATGCTTAACAAATGCCATCATCATCATTATTATTATTATGAGGGAACAGAGGCACAGAGAAGTAAAGTGACTCACCCAAGGTCACAAAGCAGACAAGTGGCAGAGCCGGGATTAGAACTCATGACCTTCTGACTCCAAGCCTGAGCTGTACCCATTAGCTACAGTCTAGCTTCTCTAGACTGTAAGTTCATTATGTGAGGGAAATGTGTTTATTACATTGTCATATTGTACTCTCCAAAGTGCTTAGAACAGTCCTCTACCCACAGTAAGGGCTCAATAAATACAATTGACTGACTGAGTGACTAGTAGCTCTGCCACCCCACTTGGGCTAGATTTGCTCAGAGCATATGCCAGCCCACCGTATTTAAACACTGCAATCTTGCAGTGATGTACGGTTCTCTACCAAATCTGAAGCATTCACGTCCTGTAAATTACAACTAAAGACAGAAAGCAAAGCCCTCAGTAGATGAATAAGCTTCCCAGCTAATGAATTAGTCATTTCCTAAATAAATCATTTGAAGAATTCATCCATTTATATTGCTAATGCATGATCTCCCCTCTGAGAGAGTTTTTCCCTTTCACAGGTTGCAACATACAATGAAAGTTTTAGGTAACAACAGTAATAGTAGCAGGGGTAGTAATAATATTAATAGTAATATCAATCAATTGGCGGTATTTACTGAGCACTTACTGTGTGCAGAGCACTGCACTAAGTGCTTGGGAGAGTACAATGCAACAGAGGTGGTGGTAATAATAATAAAAATAATGATGGTATTTGTTAAATGTTTACTATATGCCAAGCACTATACTAAGTACTGGGGTGGATATAAGCAGATCAGGTTGGACACAGTCCCTGTCCCACATGGTGTTCACCATCTCAATCTCCATTTTCCAGATGAGGTAGCTGAGGCCCAGAGAAGTGAAGTGACTTGCTCAAAGTCACACAGCAGGCCTGAGGCAGAGATGGTATTAGAACCCATGATTTTCTGACACCCAGGACCATGCTCTATCCATTACACACATTCCCTTCCTACAAGGATCTTACAGTGTAGAGGGAGAGGCAGAAATTGAACTAACAGCATGACTCAGTGGAAAGAGCATGGGCTTGGGAGTCAGAGGTCATGGGTTCTAATCCCGGCTCCGCCACTGATCAGCTGTGTGACTTTGGGCAAGTCACTTAACTTCTCTGTGCCTCAGTTACCTCATCTGGAAAATGGGGATGAAGACTGTGAGCTCCATGTGGGACCACCTGATTACCTTGTATCTCCCCCAGCACTTAGAATAGTGCTTGGCACATAGTAAGTGCTTAACAAATACCAAAAAGAGGTTAGTAATATGTCCTTTGGATTTATGCACATAATCCTCTAGATTTATGCACAAAAACTTAGTTTACTGTCCTCAAGACTTTAAGCTCATTTAAGCAAGGACTATGTCTGTTTATTGTTATATAGTACTCTCCCAAGTGCTCAGTATTCATTCATTCCTATTTATTGAGTGCTTACTGTGTGCAGAGCACTGTACTAAGCTCTTGGGAAGTACAAGTTGGCAACATATAGAGATGGTTCCTACCTA
Organism: Tachyglossus aculeatus; assembly: GCF_015852505.1. Classification (NCBI taxonomy): domain Eukaryota; kingdom Metazoa; phylum Chordata; class Mammalia; order Monotremata; family Tachyglossidae; genus Tachyglossus; species Tachyglossus aculeatus. The sequence continues at coordinate 59,086,916 of NC_052068.1, read as the reverse complement.
TGGTGCTGTGCACACAGTAGGCGCTCAAAAAATAGGATTGACTGGCTGAATACATGCTGTGCTGTAGTAATATTTATTAGGCTCTTACTGTGTGTAGAGCATTGTACTAGGGAAACAGCATGGCTTAGTGGAAAGAGCACAGTTTGGGAGTCAGAAATCGTGGGTGCTAATCCCGGCTCTGCCACTTGTCTGCTGTGTGACCTTGGGCAAGTCACTTAACTTCTCTTTGTCTCAGTTACCTCATCTTTAAAATGGGGATTGAGACTGTGAGCCCCACGTGAGACGATCTGATTACCTTATATATACCCCAGCACTTAGAACAGTGCTTGGCACATAGTAAGCACGAAACAGCGCGGGCTTTGGAGTCAGAGTTCATGGGTTCAAATCCCAGCTTTGCCAATTGTCAGACTTGGACTTTGGGCAAGTCACTTCACTTCTCTGGGCCTCAGTTCCCTCATCTGTAAAATGGGGATTAAGACTGTGAGCCCCCCATGGGACAACCTGATTACCTTGTAAACTCCCCAGTGCTTAGAACAGTGCTTTGCACATAGTAAGCGCTTAATAAATGCCATTAAAAAAATAAATCCTATAATTATTACTAAGCACTAGAAAAGTATACGCAAGTGGGGATTAGATATGGTCTCTGTTCCTTGGGAGACTTGCTATCTAAAAATAAAGAGGGAGTGGGGATCCATGAAATCATGAGGAGAGATAAACCAAAAAAGGAAGACAAAACACACAGACAAAATAAAGACAGAAATGAAGATCTGTAGGACCCAATAGCAGCGGAGTATAATCTCTTGGATGATAAAATACATTGCCACTGCAAGGGTTAATGCAGTTCCTAAGGCATGAGAGGCGATCAGTTGTACCCGTGGCCTTGGAAATATGCTCAATGGGGCTTACAAATAACTACTCTGACCCAATATGATTGTGTCTCCTGTTGAGTGAAGTTTCTTATTTAAAGCCCTTGGCTCTTGCTGAGAGTTTTGATTTTTTTTTTTTTTTTTTTTTTTTGCTGCAACTGAGACTAAAAAGTAGGCTGGTTGTTGGATAGAAACAGCAGGAAGTGTGGGAGATGGACCATTTTATGTCTGTCGAAGCTGTATTAGAATATGCTCTGCTTTAGTGCATTTGTTACCTATTCCACTGAAATCTTTAGATTCTGCTGTGAATGTAACTATCAATAGCGTATGAGAAATTTGTTTTTATTGTCAGTGTTTTTCTCACCCATAAGTAGGGTGCGGCATGGCCTAGTGGATAGAGCACAGGCCCGGGAGTCGGAAAGACCTGGGTTCTAATCCCTGTTTGAAAGCACGGATGCCCAGCAGAAAGACTCAATCTTCTCAATCGATGTTTATTGAGTGTTTACCGCATACATCAATCAATCAATCAACCGTATTTATTGAGCGCTTACTGTGTGCAGAGCACTGTGCTAAGCGCTTGGGAAGTACAAGTTGGCAACATATAGAGAAAGTCCCTACCCAACAGTGGGCTCACAGTCTAAAAGGGGAGACAGAGAACAAAACCAAACATACTAACAGAATAAAATAACATCAACATCATTATCGTCAATGGTATTTATTGAGCATTTACTATGTGTAGAGCTTTGTACTATGCCCCTGGGAGAGTACAAAACAATGGATTTAGAAACCACATTCCTTGTTCCCAAGAGTTTAAAGTCTACAGTCTTCTCCCCTCCCTGACCACCATCTTCAACTACTTACTGACGGCTCTTTTACTGCTTGCCTTCCAACATGCCCACGTCTCCCCTAGCCTAAAAAATCCTTCTCTACACCCCACTACACATCTAGCTGTCACCCCAACTTTCCTCCTTCTCATTCCTGTCCGAACACCACCAATGGGTTGTAGAAACCTACTTCCTCCATGTCCTTCCTCCCAACTCCCTTCTTGGCACTGTAACATCGAGTGTTTGCTCCTTTGTTCCACTGTGAACGTTCTCTCCAAGGACTTCATTCTTACCAAATCTCACGGACTCTTCTCGGTCCTAATCTTCCTCATGTTCTCAGTCACCTTCGGGCCCATGGACCCTTCCTTTCTCCTGGAAACACTGTCTAATCTTGATTTTTCTGACCCAGCTTTGTGTTTTCTCATACCCCTCTGGCCAGTCCTTCACAGTCTCTCTTTCTGGGGCTTCCTCTCTCTCCCAGCCCAGAGCTTCAGCTCCTCTAACTTCAACTCACATCTCAGTGGAGATGATTCCCAAAGCTCCTTCTTTAACCCTGATCTCTCTCCTTCTCTGAAATCCCACCTCTCCTCCTGCCTCTACGTGGATGTCCCGCTGACACCTTAAACTCAATATGTCTTGAACTGAACTCCTCATGTTCCGTCACAAGTCCTTGCCTTCACCTTTTTCCATCACTATGGATGACACCACCATGTTCCTCGCCTCTCGAGCCCAGGACTGGGGCTTTATCTTTAACAGCTCCCACTCTTTCAGCTCCCATTCATTCATTCAATCATATTTATTGAGCACTTACTGTGTGCAGAGCACTGTTCTAAGTGCTTGGGAAGTTACAAGTTGACAACATATAGAGACGGTCCCTACCCAACAACGGGCTCACAGTCTGGAAGGATACAAGGTGATCAGATTGTCCCACATGGGGCTCCAAGTTTGAATCCCCATTTTACAGATGAGGTAACTGAGACCCAGAGAAGCCAAATGACTTGCCCAAGGTCACATAACTGACAAGTGGCAGAGCTGGGATTAGAACCCATGACCTCTGACTCCCAAGCCCTGGCTCATTCCAATGAGCCATGCTCCCACATTCACCCTCTCATCAAATCCTGTTGGTTCTTTCTCCACAACCTCTCAGGAGCCGCCCTTGTCACCCCTTCCTCTCTACCCAAATGGCCACCACACTGGTTCAGGCTTTTGTACTATCCCGGCTTGATGGATGAGTCAGCCTCACCCCTGCTCCCCCGCCCAGTCTCAACTGTCCAGATCTTTCTTTTTACCAAGATATCAATCTACACATGTCTCCCTACTCCACGAAAAACTCTAGCGAATGCCAATTTTGGTACACATTGAGTAGAAAGTCCTGAACAAAGGCTTCGAAGCATTTGGTCAGCTCTTTTCCTCCTAGGTATCCACTCTCTTCTCCCACTAATAATGGTGGTATTTGTTAAGTGCTTACTATGTTCTAAGCATTGGGTGGGATACAATGTGATCAGGTTGTCCCACTTGGGGCTCACAGTCTTAATCCCCATTTTACAGATGAGGTAACTGAGGCACAGAGAAGTTAAGTGGCTTGCCCAAGGTCACACAGCTGACAAGTGGCAGAGCCAGGTTTTGAAATCAATAGTCAGTTCTTGCCCACACTCTCCCCATCCTTACTCCTTTCCCCTTTATATTGGAGGAATTTCAGATCCCTTCATCTTCCAGGAGGTCTTCCCCAGTTAATTTTAAATCTCACCGTTTGAGATTTCCCCAACTCCCACTTCAGCCCTTCTGCATAACCTGAGGACAAAAGTCCTCATAACCCCAGTGGTACTTATGTACATATTTATATACTTGATTACTTCCTCCTATCTGTAGTGGAGAAGCAGCATGGCTTAAAGGGTAGAGCATATGCTTGGGAGTCAGAAGGACCTGGGTCCTAATCCCAGCTCTGCCACATCTCTGCTGTGTGACCTTGGGCAAGTTGCTTCATTTCTCTGGGCTTCAGTTTCCTCATCTGGAAAATGGGGATTAAGAGTGTGAGCCCCATGTGGGACAGGGACTGTATCCAACCTGATTAACTTGTATTTATCCCAGGGCTTAGAGCAGCCCATTCTTGGGTAGGGACCATCTCTATATGTTGCCGATTTGTACTTCCCAAGTGCTTGGTACAGTGCTCTGAACACAATAGGTGCTCAATAAATACAATTGAAGTACCATAATTATTAATTTATGTTCTTGTCTGTCTACCCGACTACAGTTTAAACTCCTCTAGTCTGTAAATTCGTTATGGGCAGAGAACTCTGTTGTACTGTTCTCTCCCAAGCTCTTAGTGCAGTGCTCTGCATACAGTAAGCACTTAATAAATACCATTGGTTGGGTTTTTTTTTAATGGTATTTGTTAAGCACATATTATATGCCAGGAGCTAGGATAAATCTAAGCTAATTATGTTGGACACAGTCCATGTTCCATTTGAGACGAGGCTCTCACAGTCTAAGTCCTCATTTTATAATGAGGTAACTGAGGCACGGAGAAGTTAAGCGACTTGCCCAACTTCCCTGTTGGGCAAGTTGATTAATTGACTGATTTAGGATGAGGGTCACGACTATTAATTTAAGGGTCATCTCCCAAGTGTTTAGCATACTTTTGCACACAGTAGGTGCTCATTAAATGCTACTGGAATCCAGGGGGCTGGATTCCTGGAACTATTTCAGGAAGGTTTAGGTGGGGCAGAGAGGTAGGGCAAAGAGACTTATGGAAATTAAGCAGGGAAGGGACAAGTGAGGAGGAAGAGCACTACAGGAAAAACCTCAAGACTGCACGGGGCTTATTCCTGATTCAGATTGAAAACCCTGAGGTGTTCGGTGTTCATAAAGTTCCTCAAAAGACTCAGACCTGGCCACCTTCAAAATTACACACCGCACCGTGTTTACACCATTCAATCACTTATTGTATGCAGAACACAATACTAAACATTTGGAATATACTACAATAGAGATGATGGGATATGATCCTTGCCCACAGAGAGTTTATAGACTAGAGGGAGGAGACAGACATTAAAATAGATAGCAGAGTTTAAGGACATATATGTAATAATCATAATTATGGTGTTAAGCGCTTTCTATGTCCCAGGCACTGTACTAAGCGCTGGGGTGGATACAAGCTAATTGGGTTGCATACAGTCCCTGTTCCACTTGGGGCTCTCAGTCTCAATCCCCATTTTACAGATGAGGTAACTGAGGCAAAGAGAAGTGAGGTGACTTACCCAGGGTCATAGAGCAGACAAGTGGTGAAGCCAGGATAAGAAACACAGAAGAATGGGCAAATGTGGAAAGTGAGGGTTTGGTCAGGAAGAGCCTCATGAAAATGATATGATTTTAGGACAGCTTTGAAGGTGGGGAGAGTCCTCTAGACTGTAAACTCGTTGTGGGCAGGGAATGTCTGTTTATTGTTATATTGTACTCTCCCAAGCGCTTAGTACAGTGCTCTGCACCCAGTAAGTGCTCAATAAATATGACTGAATGAATGAATGATGGACAATTGAATGTGAAGGTTGAAGGAGCTCTAGGGAAAAAGGACAAGCGCTTAGTACAGTGCTCTGCACACAGTAAGTGCTCAATAAATACGATTGAATGAATGAATGAATGACTAGGGCAAGATGTCAGTGGCAAGAAAGATGAGATTGAAGTATACAGAGTAGGTTGGCATGAGAGGGCAGAATACATCAAAGAAATGATTACCATACTAATAGGCTTATTCACATCCTAAGTATTTATTCCATATTGAAAACCTAAGGTAAGTAATCAAACGGTATTTTTTAGTATTTAGACTTCATAATAGTTCCCAAAGACTATCAAAATATTTCACTACAGATCATGCTATTGTTTCAGTAATAACTCTTGCTTTATTTTAGCAAAACGATATAAATCTCCACATAAGTGTTGTTAGCACACATAAGTGTATATTTTCATGGCATATATAGTAATTGGATATTTGGTAGGAAATCTTTAATCCAAATTAGAGATGTATGGGTTTAAGGCAAACTTGTTTAAAATGAAGAAATGTCAGGAAAAAAAATCAGTGCAAAACAAATTTGGTTTGTAAAATTCTCTACACTGACCTATTGATTCAGAGAAAATATTTTTCCCTAAAATGACTCATTTTAAGTTGAATTTATAGCACTATTATTGTCATATTGATTTTTGAGTGTAATTTCAATCCATTGTTGAATTCACTCTATTACGATTCAAAACAACCTCTGTGGCTAGCAGTTCTTTAAGGTGATTTTTAAAAAGCATTGGTTTAAGCTTTTAAGTGTTTGTGAACCCAGGGAATGGTTTGTGATGACTCATCATTTTTAACACTGGGCAGTCAGAATTCCAGGATCCTGGAAGGAATCTCGGTAGGTCATGGAGGTTATTCCCATGTCTCCATTTGATCCATCAGTGGGGTTTATTGAATGTTAACTGCATGCAGAGCACTGGGCTAAGAGCTTGGAAGTGTAAATAGAAACGATCCCTGCTTACAAGGGCTTATGATTTTGCAGGAAAAGAGCTTTTTTGAGGGGCAGGGGGCTAAGGGGTCTAAGCCCCCAGTACAGTATTCTACCCCTGGGAGGTGTCTAATTAAGTGCTCTGCACTGAAGGTGCTCAATAAACACTAGCAAATGCAAGAAAAGATTTCAGCCATTCCTTGGGCTTGATTTTTGGATCTATTTCTGTGCTTTGGTGTTAGATAATGGATTATCTCAGTATCTTTGGGGTACTCAAAACCTTATTATCTTAATTTTCATAGTATACTTTCCAAGGACCTTGGCCAAGGTGTGAAAGGGAAAGGAGGCGTTCTGCCCGGTTCTGCTTAGAAAAAATGACATCACCAGAAACTGTACAGAGTGTTCTTTATTATTTATTGACTAATTTTGTTCTCAACTATCTGTTCTCTTCCTGATTAGGATTAAAGTGGAAGAATGCCGTGAATTATCCAAGAAAGACAGATTCCCTAGGAACTACTAATTCTTTTCCCTCCAGTAGTGAGTTCTGGTATTCGTTAAGCACAATCTAGGAGCCAAGTACTGTTCTAAGCGCTTGAGTAAATATAAGATAAACTGTTGAGACAAAGTCCCTGTCCCCCAGGGGCTCACAGCCTAAAGTGAGGGAAGGAAAACAGAAGAGCAATAAATTGCCAAGTGCAAACTAAAAATGAAACAATCCAGATTAGGGACATGAAAATTTATCTCTAATGTAATAAACGTGTCTTAATCCTAGGGAGCTCCTGTTCCGACCCATAAGATTTTCATCCTGAGATCATCCTTCATGTTTTCTCTGTGATAATTGTGGTATTAATAATTTTGGAATTGTATATATTCTTCTCTCTCTCTCACTTTCTCAGTAAAGGGGAGGGAATCTTAAAGTGAAAAGCCCCACCCCACCAGTTCCTTAAGGTTCCTAAACTTTGTCGTTTGCTTGTCCTTCGTAACCACAATGAATGTCTTGATTTTAAATGGTATTTATTAAGTGCCAGGCACTGCATTAAGCGCTGGGATAGATAGCTAATCAGTTTGGACACAGTCCCTGTCCTACATGGGACTCACAGTCTTAATCCCCATTTTACAGATAAGGTAACTGAGGTCTAGTGAAGTGATTTGCCCAAGGCCCACAGCAGACAAGTGCTGGAGATGGGATTAGAACCCAGGTCCTTCTGATTCCCAAGCCCCTGCTTTACCCATGCTGCCTCTCATGTTTTAAGCAAATCAACACCAACCCTTTTTCAGCTAGGCTCACCCTTATTTGTGGTATTCATTAAGCTCTTACTACGTGCCAGGCACTGTACTAAATGCTGGGGTGGACCCAAGCAAACCAGGTTGGACACAGGCCCTGTCCCACGTGGTGCTCACAGTCTCAATCCCCATTTTACAGATGGGGTAACTGAGGCACTGAGAAATGAAGTGACATGCCCAAGGTCACACAGCAGACAAGTTGTGGAGGTAAGATCAGGACCCGTGACCTTCTGACTTCTAGGCTCAGTTTCTATACACTACACCTTGATCCTTACAGCATATTAAGATTACTGCCGGCTCTGCCGCTTGTCAGCTGTGTGACTTTGGGCAAGTCACTTCACTTCTCTGTGCCTCAGTTACCTCCTCTGTAAAATGGGGATTGACTGTGAGCTCCACGTTGAGCTGATCACCTTGTATCCACCCTAGCGCTTAGAGCAGCGCTTTGCATATAATAAGCACATAACAAATGCCATTATTATTGTTATTATTATAAGGAAAATTTCCTTTAGGTGCACTCACAGGACTTTCATTTGACAATGTGTTTGTAAGCTTTGCCTTTCCAGAAAGTGGGAAAATTGGACTGTCACATCTCACACCTGTTTATTTAGTGCTAACATAAGGGGCCTAGTAGGTGGTTGTTGTTTTTTTTCACCTCAGAAAGCTAAGCTAAAGCTAATAGAATACATTTCATTCTGCCTAAAAATAATATAGACTGAAAGTTTCTTGAGGATAAGGATCTAGTCTACTAACTGTATTACACTCTCCCAAGTACTTAGCATAATAATAATAGTGGTATTTGTTAAGCACTATGTGTCAAGCACTGTTCTAAGCTCTGGGGTAGATCCAAGTTAATAAAGCTGGAATAAATATCTAGCTGCCATTTCACAAATGAGAGAACTGAGGCATAGAAGTTGTGAGTTGTCCAAAGTCACACAGCAGACGGTGGCAGAGACAGGATTAGAACCCAGATCGACTCTTTCCACTAGGACAGGCTGCTTCCCTTTCCCATCCCTGACTGCTCACTGTGCACAGGGAATGTCTGTTTCACTGCTATACTGTACTCTCCCAAGTGCTTAGTACAGTGCTCTGCACACAGGAAGCGCCCAATAAATATGAGTGATTGATTGAACTGGGGCTTTTTGAAATACGTTTTAACACAGGGAGGAAACATTCGAAACAAATGGTATAAGGTAAAGTCTCAGAGTTTGAGCCAGTGCATTTCTGTTGCAAAAGCTGATGAAAGTTACGAAAGTGCTTCTTCCACTGGCAGTAAATCAAGCATCAAAGATAAGCATGTTCTCAGATGGAAATATTTTAATCAATGGGTTAGGCATAAAATGGACTGTCTGCAAAGCAGAACACTGTATTCTGGTTGCCTAGTGTTTGCAGAGAATATCCTCAGTGCCTACCATGTGAAGAGCACCTTTGGGAGAGCTTTGGAGAAATCACTTAACTTCAGCCACTTGTCAGCTGTGTGACCTTGGGAAAGCCACTTAACTTCTCTGTGCCTCAGTTACCTCATCTGTAAAATAGGGATTAAGACTGTAAGCCCCACGTGGGCAACCTGATCACCTTGTATCCCCCTCAGTGCTTAGAACAGTGCTTCACACATAGTAAGTGCTTAACAAATACCATCATTATTATTATTCTCTGTGCCTCAGCTACTGCATCTCTAAAATGGGGATTAAGACTGTGAGTCCCATGTGCAACAACTTTATAACCTGTATCTGCCCTAGCATTTAGAACAATGCTTGTCACATAGTAAGTGCTTAACAAATGCCATCATCATTAATAATAATAATAATAATAATGGCATTTATTAAGTGCTTACTATGTGCAAAGCACTGTTCTAAACACTGGAGAGGTTACAAGGTGATCAGGTTGTCCCACGGGGGGCTCACAGTCTTAATCCCCATTTTACAGATGGGTAACTGAGGCACAGAGAAGTTAAGTGACTTGCCCAAAGTCACACAGCTGACGGATTTGAACCCCTGACCTCTGACTCCAAAGCCCGTGCTCTTTCCACTGAGCCATGCATCATCATTATCACTATTATTATTTCTGTAAATGCAGATGACACTGTCCTTGCCTTCAGGGATCTAAAATGGTCCAAACTATGTGGGCAGGGAACGTGTCTGTTTATTGTTATAATGTACTCTCCCAGGTGCTTAGTACAGTACTCTGCACACACTAAGCGCTCAATAGTCATTCATTCAATCACATTTATTGAGCACTTACTGTGTACAGAGTACTGTACTAAGCAACTTGGGAGAGTACAATACAACAATAAGCAGACATGATTGAATGAATGAATAAATCCTCTTGCAGTTGAATTTAATCAATCAGGCAATCAATTAGTGGTACTTATTGAATGTTTACTGTGTGGTTAGCACCGTACAAAAGCTCTGCTCAGAATCCTCTGCTCAGGAGCCCACCTTGATACCAGAGAGGCAAAGGACGTGAATCCAGAATCTCTCCTATTTAGAGGTCCTAAACTCTCAGCAGGAGTGTGATGAACACCTTGGCAGTGGCTGTGGTTATTTCTCCTTATGTCAGGCTGACTAGTGTGAGAAAAGGCAGCTGTTTCATCTGACCAGTTTCAGGGAGGGGCACGATAAAAAAAAAAAGCCACAGAAAAATGGAAATTCCAGGAAGTGAACAGACCAAAAAACCCTCAAGTAATAAGAATGTCTTTAGGGAAAAGTTGTAGAAAGAGCCGTGGAACCCAAGGTAACGGGAAAGGCAAAACAGCAAGGATTTGGATGCAAAATTTTCAGCACCTGGCAGACAGTTTGAGCCTGTTGTTGGGTAGGGACCGTCTCTATATGTTGCCGATTTGTACTTCCCAAGTGCTTAGTACAGTGCTCTGCACACAGTAAGTGTTCAATAAATACGATTGAATGAATGAATGAATAGTTAGGACTTACCAAATACCATAAAAAAAAAAAATGAGTGCTTACATTAAAGGAAGACTCAACATCAAAAAGGAAAATCGGGACATGTTGAAAAACTTAGATTCCTTTAAACATGAAATGTAACCCCTGTCTTTTGGGTAATTGACTGTGAAGAGAGAGTGATAAGAAACTTGTAAAAGTTGTCATTATCAGCACCGGCTTTTATTGAATGCCTCTTTGTTCTTGGAACCACCATCAGCTGCTCTGCAGATGTCTGACCTAGAACAGTCTGTATCCTATGTTAGACATAAATCTTGGGCCGTCATCGAAGGGAATGGGCCTAAGTGTTTTTCTCAATGTCCAAGTGAATATTCACCCTGGGATTTGGCACTTCTGCTAGGAGGCCTTCCCAGACTGAGCCCCCTCCTTCCTCTCCCCCTCTCCCCCTCCTCCCCCTTTCCATCCCCCCAACCTTACCTCCTTCCCTTCCCCACAGCACCTGTACAGATGTTTATATGTTTGTACAGATTTATTACTCTATTTTACTTGTACATATCTATTCTATTTATTTTATTTTGTTAATATGTTTTGTTTTGTTCTCTGTCTCCCCCTTCTAGACTGTGAGCCCACTGTTGGGTAGGGACTGTCTCTGTATGTTGCCAACTTGCACTTCCCAAGTGCTTAGTACAGTGCTCTGCACACAGTAAGTGCTCAATAAATACGATTGATTGATTGATTGCTGAGTCCTAATTAAATACATCCACTTTTTGTGCATGAGGTAAATATTATGTGTTAACAGAGTTAGAAGGACTCACCCAGGTTTGTTGTGATCAGGCAATGTGTCTACCAACTCTGCGCAAAGTAAGCTTTCAATAAATAGCATTGATTGATTAATTGATTGTACTGTGAGTTCCATGTGGGACAGGGACTGTCTGACCCGATTAACTTATCTCTACCCCAGTACTTTGAACAGTGCTTGACACATAATAACCGCTTTACAAATAATATAAAAACGGAAACAGAAAGAAACAGCAACAAAAAACCCCTCCGTGTACAACAGCAAGAGCTAATAGTTCATTCATTCAGTCGTATTTACTGAGGGTTTACCGTGTGCAGAGCACTGTACTAAGTCATGGAAAGTACAATTCAGCAATAAAGAGGGACAATCCCTACCCACATGGGGCTTACAGTCTAGAAGGGGGGAGACAGACATCAAAACAAGTAAACAGGACTAAATATAAAATAGAATTACAGATATGTGCCTATATACATAAGTGTTGTGGGGCGGGAGGCAGAGGGTAGAGCAAAAAGGGTGAGTCGGGGCAACAGAGGGGTAGGGGAGTTGAGGAAAAGGGGAGCTTAGTCTAGAAGTTGAAGCAATGGTACTTACTGAGCACTCAGTTTGTGTACAGCACAGTACTAAGCGGTGGGAAATAATGCCCAGGTGTTGAATTTCCACTGTCCCTGACCCCCTAGGAGCTCACAATCTAAGAATAAGGAAGGACATAGGGACAGATGACAGATACATAAGGAAGGAAGCAGCAAAGCCTAGAGGATAAAACATGGGCTGGGAGTCAAAAGGACTTGGCTTCTAATTCTGGCTCTGCCACTTGTCTGCAGTGTGACCTTGGGCAAGTCACTTAACCATCTCTGGGTCTCAGTTATCTCCTCTATGCATTGGGGATTAAATCTGTGAGCCCCAGGTTCATTCACTCATTCACTCATATTCCTTGAGTGCTTACTGTGCGAGGAGCACTGTATTAAGTGCTTGGGAGAGTACAGTGTAGCAATAAATAGACACATTCCCTGCTCACAAAGAGCTCACGGTCTAGGAACGAGTTTACAGTCTAGAGGGGGAATGTGGGGCATAGACTGTGTCCAATCCGATTAGCTTGGAACTCTCCCAGTGCTTAGTATAATGTCTGGCACATAGTAAGTGCTTATCAAGTCTTGTCTTATGCTGCCTAGTTGTCTCTGACCCATAGCGACTCCGTGGACACATCTCTCCCAGAACATCCCGCTCTCCATCTGCAATCGTCCTGGTAGTGGATCCAGAGAGTTTTCTCGGGAACAATCTGGAAGCGGTTTGCCACTTCCTCCTTCCGCGCAGTAAACTTGAGTCTTCGCCCTTGATTCTCTCATGTCGCTGCTGCCCAGCACGGGTGAGTTTTGACTTGTAGCAGATTGCCTTCCACTCACTAGCCACTGGACAAGCTAGGAATGGAATGGGTAGGCCTCTGCTTGACTCTCCCTCCCATAGTTGAGACTGGTAGAGGACTGGAAACTCTCCAGGTGTGACCCTGAGAGGGGACCTTACCAAGTACCTTAAAAAAAAAAAAGGGATGAACCAATACAAACAATATAAAAAACAAGGACAACCTGTTCCTTGTGGGTGGTTGGCTGTATGTTTCTCTGTGCGTGTGTGTGTGCCTGTGGGTGTGTGTTTACATGGGTGACTCTCGGTGCTGCCTGAGTGTTTGTGTTTGCCTTTTCTTGGTGTGTTGCTGAGGTGATGAGGAAGAGGAGGAGGAGGTGGGGAAGGGTTGCCGTGTGGTTGGAGGAAACCTGGGCCCGAAGCAGCATTCATTCAATCGTATTTATTGAGCGCTTACTGTGTGCAGAGCACTGTACTAAGCGCTTGGGAAGTACAAGTCGGTAACATATAGAGACGGTCCCTACCCAACAACGGGCTCACAGTCTAGAAGGGGGAGACAGACAAAACAAAACGTGTAGACAGGTGTCAAAATCGTCAGAACAAATAGAATTAAAGTTATGTTCATTCAATTATTGTATTGATTGAGCGCTTACTGTGTGCAGAGCACTGTACTAGTCATTAACAAAATAAATAGAATAGTAAACGTACAAGTAAAATAAATAGAGTAATAAATCTGTACAAGTATATATATAGGTGTTGTGGGGACGGGAAGGCGGGGAGGATGGGGAGGAGGAGAGGAAAAAGGGGGCTTTGTCTGGGAAGGCCTCCTGGAGGAGGTGGATGGCCTACTGGATGAAGCACAGTCCTAGTGGATTGAGCACGGGAGTCAGAAGGTCATGGGTTCTAATCCTGGCTCTGCCGCCTGTCTGCTGTGTGACCTTGGGCAAGTCACTTCACTCCTCTGGGCCTCAGTTACCTCAACTGTAAAATGGGGATTGAGACTGTGAGTTCCATGTGGGACAAGGGACTGTGTCCAACCCGATTTGCTGGTGACCACCCCAGCATGTGGTATGGTGCCTGGCACATAGTAAGCACTTAATACCATAATTATTAATTATTATTATTGTTAAGTCCAGGGACGGGGGGGCGGGGGCGGGCACTGGCAGTAGCTCACCCACAAGAGACATTTCTCTGGGTCTGCTGGCTGGTTGTTCTGTTGACCTAGTCCAGGGCTGCCCTCCAGCTGGTCTGGTTGTATTCTTTCATTCAATTGTATTTACTGAGCGCTTATGGTGTGCAGCACATTCATGTTAATGTCTGTCTCCCCCTCTAGATTGTAAGCTTGTTGTGTCAGGGAATGTCTGTTTATTATAATAATAATTATTATTATGGTATTTGTTAAGCACTTATTCTGTGCCAAGCACTGTTCTAAGCACTGGGGTAATACAGGGTAATCAGATTGTCCCACATGGGGCTCACAGTCTTAATCCCCATTTTCCAGATGAGGTAATTGAGGCACAGAGAAGTGAAGTGACTTGTCCAAGGTCACACAGCAGACAAGTGGCAGAGGCGGGACTAGGATCCATGTCCTCTGACTCCCAAGCCTGTGCTCTTTCCACTAAGCCACGCTGTTTCTCTAACTCTGCTTCTTGTGATATTCTAATAATAATGATGATGATGGTATGTAAGTGCTTACTATGTGTCGAACACTATTCTAAGCACTGGGGTAGAAAGAAGCTGATCAGGTTGGACACAGTCCCTGCCCCTCATGGGGCCTCACAGTCTTAATCCCCATTTTTCATATGAGATACCTGAGGCCCAGAGAAGTGAAGTGACTTGTCTGAGGTCCCACAGCATACAAATGGTGGAGCCGGGATTAGAACCCAGGTCCTTATGACTTTCAGGCTGGTGCTTTATCCCCTAGGCATGCAGCTTCCCCCACGAAGCCATATTGCTTCCAACCAGTCTCCCAAGCACTTAGTAATAATAATAACAATAATGATGGCATTTATTAAGCGCTTACTATGTGCAAAGCACTGTACTAAGCACTGGGGAGGTTACAAGGTGATCAGGTTGTCCCATGGGGGGGCTCACAGTGTTAATCCCCATTTTACAGATGCGGTAACTGAGGCCCAGAGAAGTGAAGTGACTGGCCCAAAGTCACACAGCTGACAATTGGCAGAGCTGGGATTTGAACCCATGACCTCTGACTCCAAAGCCCGAGCTCTTTCCACTGTGCCATGCTGCTTCTCTTAGTAGTGAGAACTCTCTCACTCTTCTCTTTTCTTAGTAGTGCTTTGCACACAGTATGAACTCAATAAATAAGATTGAATGAATGAATAAATGAACTAAAGGATATAGTCTCGAGGATATATCCTCTCTTTAGGCATCTGGCCCAGTGACATTGACCTCCACATTAGCTGGCCGGACTGGTTCTTCCTATCAGGTCATGCTGAGTTCACTGGTCTAACCTTTCTGCCCCTCTGCCACTCTGATCACCTTTCTTCTCTTAGCCAGGGGTATCATTCCTCTCGACTGCAAGCTCGTTGTGGGCAGGGAACGTTTCTATTTATTGTTATATCGTACTCTCCCAAGTGCATGGTGCAGTACTCTGCACACAGGAAACATTCAATAAATACATTTGAATGGGTGGTGAGACAGTTTGGGCATCTTAAAATGACCAGAGGTTTGTGTGGGGGTGGTTATACAAATCTGGGATTTCTGGAGACAGCTGGTTTTGATGTGCTTTAGCCATAGTGACAGGGGTGGGGATAGCAAGGACTCCTTAATATGTACCCCTAACACATGCCCATGCCGATTTCCATTTACTCCCAGAGGGGTTTGTGTGTGACCCCAAATCGGGACAGAGACCTGTGATGAGATCAGGACCTCTCTGATCTTCCATCCTCCTGTCTCTCCCCACTTCAGTCTATGCTTCATGCTGCTGCCTGGGTCATCTTTGTGCAGAAACGCTCTGGTCATGTTACTCCCCTCCTCAAAAATCTCCAGTGGCTGCCTGTCAACCTACGCATCAAGCAAAGATTCCTCACTCTCGGCTTCAAGGCTGTCCATCACCTCACCCCCTCCTACCTCCCTTTTCTCCTTCTACAGCCCAGCCTGCACCCTCTGCTCCTCTGCCGCTAACCTCCTCACTGGACCTCGTTCTCACCTGTCCCACCGTCGACCCCCGGCCCACGTCCTTCCCCTGGCCTGGAATGCCCTCCCTCCACACATTCGCCAAGCTAGCTCTCTTCCTCCCTTCAAGGCCCTACTGAGAGCTCACCTCCTCCAAGAGGCCTTCCCAGACTGAGCCCCCTTTTTCCTCTCCTCCTCCCCATCCCCCCTGCCCTGCCTCCTTCCCTTCCCCACAGCACCAGTATATATGTTTGTACAGATTTATTACTCTATTTTACTTGTACATATTTACTATTATATTTATTTTGTTAATGATGTGCATTTAGCTTTAATTCTATTTGTTCTGATGACTTGACACACCTGTCTTCATGTTTTGTTTTGTTGTCTGTCTCCCCCTTCTAGACTGTGAGCCCGTTGTTGGGTAGGGACTGTCTCTATCCATTGCCGAATTATACTTTCCAAGCACTTAGCACAGTGCTCTGCACACAATAAGTGCTCAATAAATACGACTGAATGAAAGAATAAATGAATGATCTTGGCCTCTAGCTTCAAATCAGTTAATCAATTATATTTATTGAGTGTCTACTGTGTGCAGACCACTGTACTCAGCACTTGGGGGAGTACAACATGACAATATAACAGACACAGAAATGTTTCTGCTGCTTCCAGTTCAATGATCTTAACACTTCAGTCACTCCATGAGCGGCATTCTTTGAGCGCCTCATGTTAGGAGTTGGAAAAAGGTGAGTGAGCTGGGAAGGAGGAGGATGGAGGTTAGAGCCAAAGAAATTCCTGTATTTCCTGTCTGATGAAGTCCCTCCTTGGGACCTGAAACTAGCTTGGAATTCTGTGACGGCGTTCAGTTCTGGGTTTCTGATGTGTGTTTTTGGTTGTGTTGATGGCTTCGCTGGTGGAGGTTGATACATCACCTCGGTTTTCTTGAGACTTCTCATCTGTCCGGAATGTCTGACAGATTCGGTGAAGCAGTTTGCAGTCATTTGCATGTCTTCTTGGGTGTGTTCTTCTAGGGTACAGTCATCTGCATATGGTAATTCCTGAATGAGCGTCTCCAGTATTTGGGATGATGTCAGAGCACTGTCCAGCGCATCAACTGAGAGGCTGTCAGACTCTGGTGGCTCTTGTGCTTTTTTAAAAAATGCTATTTGTTAAGCATTTATTATGTGCTAGGCAGTGTACTAAGCACTGGAATAGATCTAAGCTAATCAGATTGGACACATTCCCTGTCCCACATGGGACGCTCATTCTTAATCCCCATTTTATTCATTCATTCAATTACATTTATTGAGCACTTACTGTGTGAAGAGCACTGTACTAAGTGCTTGGGAAGTACAAGTTGGCAACATATAGAGACGGTCCCTACCCAACAACAGGCTCACAATCTAGAAGGGGGAGACAGATATCGAAACAAAACATTTTACAGGTGAGGTAACCGAGGTCAGAGAAGTGAAGCGACTTGCTCAAGGTTACACAGCGGACATGTGGCAGAGCTGAAATTAGAACTCAGGCCCTTCTGGCTCCCGGCCCGTGTTCTATCCACTAGGCTATGCTGCCTGCTATTGGTTTCCAGTCCAAAATTTAGGCCTAGAGAACATTTAACCATTTATGCATTTATGTAACCTTTCCTATGGGAAACCCAGATCTCATAAAGGTACCCCATCCAGCTGAGCAGTTTCATCCGTGTCATATTTGGGCCATCTTCAATACAAACGGCAGAGCAGGATGAGAAACAGTGAAGTCCCGGGGCATCATTAATCTCCTAGTGCAGAAGCTATGCTCACCTAACACAACTACGCTGATGGGGGAGGAGGAGTGATGGCAGGCTATCCCAACAGATGCTGAAAGGAGTGCTGAAAATGGGAAATTGGAAGTAAGAAAGGCAGTAGATGAAGGGTTTTCAGAATTCAGTAAAGCAAAGCCCGGATGATGCTGCAACCCAGCTGAAAACTGGAAGTCGATTGCCAAGGCTAAACCGGCATGCTTCTTCAGGGCCTCAGAAGCAGCATGGCTCAGTGGAATGAGCACGGACTTTGGAGTTAGAGATCATGGGTTCAGAGCCCGGCTCCGCCAATTGTCAGCTGTGTGACTTTGGGCAAGTCACCTCACTTCTCTGTGCCTCAGTTCCCTCATCTGTAAAATGGGGATGAATACTGTGAGCCCCCCTGTGGGACAACTTGATCACCTTGTAACCTCCCCAGCACTTAGAACAGTGCTTTGCACATAGTAAGTGCTTAATAAATGCTATTATTATTATTATTATTCCTTCATCTGTAAAATGGGGATTAGTAATAATAATAATAATAATAATAATAATAATAATAATTCTGTTATTTGTTAAGTGCTTACTCTGTGCCAACCACTGTTCTAAGCATTGGGGTAGATACAAGGAAATGAGTTTGTCCCACGTGGGGCTCACAGTCTCAATCCCCATTTTACAGGTGAGAGAACTGAGGCACAGAGATGTGAAGTGGTTTGCCCAAGGTCACACGTGGTGGAGCCGGAATTAGAATGCATGTTTTCTGACTCCCAATCCCAGGCTCTTTCCACTTAAGCCACGCTGCTTAAGACTGTGAGCCTCACATGGGACAACCTGATTACCTTGTATCTAGCCCAGTGTTTAGAGCAGTGCTTGGCGCATAGTAAGCGCTTAACAAATAACATCATTATTATTAAAGGAGTCCAGCAACGGCTTCCTGAGGAACTAGAGACAAGGAGACCAGAGGGAAAACAGCGCTAGACAAAAATTAAGGACGACGACGCAGAAAGGGTGAGTGCTTTCGGACACATGGCATGGCCAGGAGTGCAGGTCTCCTACTGACCTTTTCAACTCACACTTTAAGAGAAGCAGTGTGGCCTAGTGGATAGAGCCCAAGCCTGGGAATCAGAAGGACCTGTTGTCGAATCTTGGCTCTGCCACTTGTCTGCCAGGTGACCTTAGGTAAGTCACTTTACTTCTGTGCTTCAGTTACCTCTTCTGTAAAATGGGGATTAAGACTGTTTGTCCAATGGGGAAAGGGACTGTGTCCAACCCAATTTGCTTATATCCATCCCAGCACTTAGTACAGTGCCTGGCACAGTGTAAGTATTTAACAAATGTTGTAGTTATTATTATGGTGCATTCAAAGGTGAATTTCACTGTTAATGATGGATAGAGCGCAGTGGCTAGAGTATGGGCCTGGGATTCAGAAGGTCATGGGTTCTAATCCCGATCTCTGCCATTTGTCTGCTGTGTGACCTTAGACAAGTCACTTCTCTGTGCCTCAGTTAACTCAACCGTAAAATGGGGATTAAGAATGGGAGGCCCTCACGGGACAGGGACTATGTCCAACCTGATAACCTTGTATCTACCCCAGAGCTTAGATCAGTGCTTGGCACATAGTGAGCACTTGATTATAAATATAATAATAATAATAATGATTATTATTTGGCTTCTCTTTAGTACTTCTCTGGTAGGAGGCAAAAATCACATAATAGCAAAATTCCCTACCACTCACTGACAATGCAAGGCAGATTTCATTAGCCCCAAGAATTTAAACAAGTCAAACCTGGGAGGGAAAAACAGTCCTTTAGACTGTAAGTTCCTAGTGCGTAGGAAAAGGGTCTAGCAACTCTGTTATCAATCGATCAGTGGTATTTATTGACCACTGTAGCAAGCGCTTGGGAGAGTACAATGCAACAGAATTAGCAGACATGTTCCCTGCCCAAAATAAGCCTAGACTCCAGAGGGGGAGATAGACATTAATATGTTGTATCCTCCCAGGTGCTTAATGCAGAACTCCACACAGAGTAAAGACTCAAAAAATGCCATTGGTTGATTGATGTGGAAGGCACTCAGGGATAGAAATGCACTTCAACCTGTTTAGTGGATGGCTATTGTAAAATTATTATTTTTTTCAATGGTATTAAGCGCTTACTACGTGTCCAGCCCTGTTCTAAATGCTGGGATAGATACAAATTTAATCAGATTAGACATAGTCTCTGACTCACATGGGGTGCACAGTCTAAATAGTAGGGAGAACAGGTATTTCACCCCATTTTACAGGTGAGGAAACTGAGGTGCAGAGAAGTGAAGCAACTTGCCCAATGTCACACAGCTTCATTAGAACCCATGTCCTCTGACTTCCAAGCTTTGTTTTTTTTTACACTAGGCACACTCTCTAGACTGTCAGCTTCCTGTGGATAGGGGATGTGTCAGTTATATTGTGCTCTTCCAAGTGCTTAGTACAGTGCTCTGTGCACAGTAAGCGCTCAATAAATACGATTGACTGACTGCCTGCTTCCCAGCTGACTCTTGGAGCAATCATCTTTCCCTGTGTGTGATGCCATTTTGGTGGGAGCCCTGCAGAGTGAAGGGGTATATGGGATAAGAAGGGAAATGAAAATCAGCTGCACGTTTTTCAGGGGAAGTGATAAGCCAGTTTTCTCCTCCAGCTGTTTAGGCATAGTGGGTCTGGATGGAGCCTGGAACACAAATGTAAGTTCAATCAAGTAGTCATATTTAGTGAGTGCTTGCTGTGTGCAGAACACTCTTACTAAGCGCTTGGGAGGGTACAAAATAACAGAGTTGGTAGACGCAGTCCCTGCCCACAACAAGCTTGGAGTCTAGAGGGGGAGAGAAGCTAAAATAAATAAATAAATTATGGATATGTACATGAGTGCTTTGGGGCAGAGGGAGGGGTGAATAAAGGGAGCAAATCAGGGCCTTGCAGAAAGGAGTGGGAGAAGAGGAAATGAGGATTTAGTCAGGAAAGGCATCTTGGAAGTGTTGTACCTTCTATAAGGCTTTGAAGGTGGGCTGAGAAATTGTCTATCAGATATGAAGAGAAAGGGCATTCCAGACCAGAGACAGTATATGGGTGGGAGATGGTGAAAATAGACAAGATCGAGGTACAGTGAGTAGGTTGGCATCAGAGGAGCAAAGTGGGTTGGTTGAGTTTTGTAGTAGGAGAGCAGTGAGGAGAAGTAGGAGAGGACAAGGTGATGAAGTGCTTTGAAGCGGATGGTAAGGAGTTTCTGTTTGATCTGGAGGTAGATGGGCAACCACTGGAGTTTTTTGAGGAGTGGGGAAACATGGACCGAACGTTTCTGTAGAAAAATGATCTGGGCAGCGGAGGGAAGTGTGGACTAAAGTGAGGAGAGATAGGAGGCAAGGAGATCAGCAAGGAGGCTGCTACAATAATCAAGGCGGGATAGGATACATACTTGGATTAACATGGTAGCAGTTTGGATGGAGAGGAAAGAGGGAGGACAGGGTTTGACAGGTGGGAAGATAAGGAATTCTGTTTTGGGCATGTTTGGTTTGAGGTGACGGGAGGACACGCGATGTCTTAAAGGCAGAAGGAAATGTGAGACTGCAGATGGAGAGAGAGAGATCAGGCTTGGAGATGTAGATTTGGGAATCATCCGCATAATGGTTGTAGCTGAAGCCATGGGAGGGAATGAATTCTCCAATGGAGTGGGTATGGATGGAGAATAAAAGTTTATGTTTAAGGGCCTAAAAGAAACCAGGGAGAACCAGAAGGAAGGCAGGCAGCAGGCCCAAAGAAACTTAGTGGCTCCCTACAGCACTTAGAGACCTGACCTTCAGATCCACAATCATAATAATTATATTTGTTAAGCACTTACTAAGTGCCAGGCACTGTACTAAGCACTGAAGTGGATACAAGCAAATCCACAGCCCGGCTGGCCATGGTAGTCGGAATGCTATGGGATCCTTCATTCCTTTTAGATTGTGAGAGACAGGGGCTGTATCCAATTCCCAACTGCATGTTCTAGCCCACCGCTTAGTACAGTCCACTGTGCACAGGAAGCCTTATGTATATTTGTCCATTGTATGTACGTAACCATAATTTATCTATTTATATTAATGTCTGTCTCTCCCTCTAGACTATAAACACCTTGTGGGCAGTGAACATTCCTACCAACTCTGTTATATTGTAAAAGTGCTTAGTACAGTGCTCAGTACACACTAAGTGCTCAATAAATACAATTGATTAATATTCATTCATTCATTCATTCAATCGTATTTATTGAGTGCTTACTGTGTGCAGAGCACTGTACTAAGCACTTGGGAAGTACAAGTTGGCAACATATAGAGACGGTCCCTACCCAACAATGGGCTCACAGTCTAGAAGGGGGAGACAGAGAACAGAACAAAACATATTAACAAAATAAAATAAATAGAATAAACATGTACAAATAAAATAGAGTAATAAATCTGTACAAACATAAAATATAAATATATATATTTATATATATATATATAATATATATATATATTTATATGTATATAGGTGCTGTGGGGAGGGGAAGGAGGTAAGGCAGGGGGGATGGGGAGGGGGAGAGGGGATTAATAGGATGCACTTAACGAATACCATTACTATTTCTAGTCTAGACTTTAAGCTCCTTGAGGGGAGGGAACATATCTCCCAACTCTGTTGTACTCAAATCCCTTAAGTTCTCTGTGCTTCATCTATAAAATGGGGATTAAGACTGTGAGCCCTATGTGGGACAGGGACTGTGTCCAACCCAATTACCTTGCATCTACCCCAGCGTTTAAAATAGTGCCTAGCACATAGAGGTTAACAAATAACATTATTATTAATACTGAAGCAGCGTGGGTCAGTGGAAAGAGCACGGGCTTTGGAGTCAGAGGTCATGGGTTCAACTCCCAGCTCTGCCATCTGTCAGCTGTGTGACTTTGGGCAAGTCACTTAATTTCTCTATGCCTCAGTTACCTCATCTGTAAACTGGGGATTAAGGCTGTGAGTTCCATGTGGGACAACCTGATTACTTGTATCTCCCCAGTGCTTAGAACTGTGCTTTGCACATAGTAAGCGCTTAACAAATACCAACATTTTTATTATTATTACTGCTCACTGCACACAGTAAGTGCTCAATAAATAACATTACTACTACTTCCCTTGAGGGCAGGGAAAGTGTCTACCAATTCTGTTATACTGTACTTTCTCAAGCCCTTAGTACTATGCTCTGCAAACAGGAACCACTCAACAAATACCATTATTTTGTCTGCAGGGAAAGTGAGTGTCTTTACTCATCCCCCTTAACCCCTTGAGTGCTTAGTACAGTGCTCTGCACATAGTAAGCACTCAATAAATACGATTGATGATCCCCCAGAAGGACAAAACTTGTGGGAGAGCTTTGTAGGCCTCAAGGCCTACTTCACCCTGCTGCTCCCCTGGGGTAGAAATGGAAACTGTTGAGGGACTCTAGGGTGTAAACTTGTTGTGGGCAGGGAATGTGTCAAAACGTCTGTTTCACTGAACTCTCTTGGGTGCTTAGTGGAGGGCTCTGCACACGGTAAGCGCTCAATAAATAAAAATAAATATGATTGGAGTGAGTAAAGTCTGGGGAGGATCCAGAATCTGCCAGCCCTGTTGTCTCTGAGCCGCGCGTGTGAGAGGCTCCTTGGGGAGATGAGGAGAAAAGTGTCATAAACGCAGACTTGCCTCCCGCTGGCCTTTCCCTCCCTGACACTCCTCGTGTCGCAGGGCGGCCGGAGCATCGGCACTGTACCCTTCAGTGACTCAGCCCTGGTGGTATTTGGCACCTCGTTGAAGCCGGCCTGCTCACTGGGTTCGGGAAGAGGTATTTCCTGTCGGGCACCAGAACCAAGGGTTGAAGTAAAATAGTTTCCTTCATTGAAGACAGTTTATCTTCCCTTCAAATGTTGTTGATTTCTTGTCATTGTTTTAGGCATTTGTTAAGTGCCAGGCATGGTAGTGGAAAGAGCATGAGCTTGGGAATCACAGCACATGGGTTCTAATCCCAGCTCCACCTCTTGTCTGCTGTGTGACCTTGGGCAAGTCATTTTCTCTGTGCCTCAGTTACCTCATCTGTAAAATGGGGATTAAAAGTGTGAGCCCCAAGTGGGACAACCTGATTACCCTGTATCTACCCTAATCTTAGAATAGTGCTTGGCACATAGTAAGTGCTTAACAAGGACTACAAATATTATTATTATTATTGTTATTATTATTAATAGTTTCTTTCATTGAAGACAGTTTATCTTCCCTTCAAATGTTGTTGACTTCTTGTCACTGTTTTATGGTACTTAAGTGCTTACTATGCGCCAGGCATGTAGTGGAAAGAGCATGAGCTTGGGAATCACAGGACATGGGTTCTAATCCCAGTTCCACCTCTTGTCTGCTGTGTGACCTTGGGCAAGTCATTTCTCCGTGCCTCAGTTACCTCATCTGTAAAATGGGGATTAAAAGTGTGAGCCCCAAGTGGGACAACCTGATTACCCTGTATCTACCCTAATCTTAGAATAGTGCTTGGCACATAGTAAGTGCTTAACAAGGACTACAAATATTATTATTATTATTGTTATTATTATTAATAGTTTCTTTCATTGAAGACAGTTTATCTTCCCTTCAAATGTTGTTGATTTCTTGTCATTGTTTTATGGTACTTAAGTGCTTACTATGCGCCAGACATGTAGTGGAAAGAGCATGAGCTTGGGAATCACAGGACATGGGTTCTAATCCCAGCTCCACCTCTTGTCTGCTGTGTGACCTTGGGCAAGTCACTTCTCTGTGCCTCAGTTACCTCATCTGTAAAATGGGGATTAAAAGTGTGAGCCCCAAGTGGGACAACCTGATTACCCTGTATCTACCCTAATCTTAGAACAGTGCTTGGCACATAGTAAGTGCTTAACAAAGACCACAAATATTATTATTATTATTGTTATTATTATTAATAGTTTCTTTCATTGAAGACAGTTTATCTTCCCTTCAAATGTTGTTGATTTCTTGTCATTGTTTTATGGTACTTAAGTGCTTACTATGCGCCAGGCATGTAGTGGAAAGAGCATGAGCTTGGGAATCACAGGACATGGGTTCTAATCCCAGCTCCACCTCTTGTCTGCTGTGTGACCTTGGGCAAGTCATTTTCTCTGTGCCTCAGTTACCTCATCTGTAAAATGGGGATTGAAAGTGTGAGCCCCAAGTCGGACAAACTGATTACCCTGTATCTACCCTTATCTTAGAACAGTGCTTGGCACATAGTAAGTGCTTAACAAGGACCACAAATATTATTATTATTATTATTATTAATAGTTTCTTTCATTGAAGACAGTTTATCTTCCCGTCAAATGTTGTTGATTTCTTGTCATTGTTTTATGGTACTTAAGTGCTTACTATGCGCCAGGCATGTAGTGGAAAGAGCATGAGCTTGGGAATCACAGGACATGGGTTCTAATCCCAGTTCCACCTCTTGTCTGCTGTGTGACCTTGGACAAGTCACTTCTCTGTGCCTCAGTTGCCTCATCTGTAAAATGGGGATTAAAAGTGTGAGCCCCAAGTGGGACAACCTGATTACCCTGTATCTACCCTAAATGCTTAGAACAGTGCTTGGCACATAGTAAGTGCTTAACAAAGACCACAGATGATATTATTATTATTATTACTAAACTCTGGGGTAGATACAAGCTAATCAGGTTGGACATAGTCCCTGTCCCACATGGGGCTCACAGTTTTCACCCCATTTTACAGATGAGGTTACTGAAGCACAGAGAAGCGAAGTGACCTGCTCAAGGTCACACAGCAGAAAAGTGGTAGAGCTGGGATTAGAACCCAGGTCCTTCTGACTCTTAGGCCTGGATTCTGATGCCCAGAAGTCCTTTGTCATCATTCAGATTTAGTCAGTAAGTAGAATTTACTGACCATCTACTATATACAAAGCACTCTAACCAATCCGTTGATAAAAATTAATTTAGTACTTAGTCTGTGCAGAGCATTGTATTAAGCAATTGAGAGAGTACAGTAGTGTTAATTGACCCAATCCGTGTCCCCAAGGAATTCACAATCTAGTGGGAAGACAGATAGTAAAATAAATTACTGGAAGGGAATATAATGCGTACAAAGGGCTGTCGGAAACAGAGGGTGTGGTAAGCACTCTTCTCCCCCTTCTAGACTGTGAGCTCACTGTTGGGTAGGGACTGTCTCTATATGTTGCCAGCTTGTACTTCCCACGTGCTTAGTACAGTGCTCTGCACACAGTAAGCGCTCAATAAATACGATTGATTGATTGATTCTCAGCACAGAATCCAATCAGGACTTAGGATGATTGGACTCAGCCTGTCCTAAATTTTCTGTAGTCCAACCGTGACTCATGTAGTCTGTCCTAGACTGCCTATTGTCCAATCTGGACTCACTGAACCTGTCCTAGGCTGCCCATATTCCAACTGAAACTCACATAGCCTATCCTAGGCTACCTATGATCCAGTCAGAACTTATTGAGGTTGGCCTAGGCTGCCCAAAGTCTAATCAGGACTTATTTACTTGGGTGCCTACAATCCAATCAAGTTGTCTTTCTATGACTATCTTCTCTGTCTGGACTGCAAACGCCTTGTGGACAGAGATTTTTTTGTGTGTGTGTATTCCTATGTGTCTAATAATAATGATGGCATTTATTAAGCACTTACTATGTGCAAAGCACTGTTCTAAGCACTGGGGGGGAATACAAGGTGATCAGGTTGTCCCATGTGGGGCTCACGGTCTTAATCCCCATTTTACAGCTGAGTTAAAACTGAGACACAGAAAAGTTAAGTGACTTGCCCAAAGTCACACAGCTGACAACTTGCGGAGCTGGGATTTGAACCCATGACCTCTGACTCCAAAGCCCGGGCTCTTTCCACGCTGCTTCTCTCGTTTTCTAATGCAGTGTGAAGCACAAAGTAGGCACTTAACAAATAGTATTATTACTTCTGACGTTTGTTAAACATGTACTGTGGGCCAAGCAATGTCCTAACCTCTGGGGAAGGGGTCAAGGACTTAGTAATAATAATATTAATTATAATTGTGGGATCTGTTAAGAACTTACTATGTGCCAGACACTGTACTAAGTGTGGAGGTGGATACAAGAAAATTGGGTTAGACACAGTCCCTGTCCCGCATGGAATTCACAGTCTCATTTTACAGATGAGGTAACAGGCCTAGAGAATAATAATAATTATGGTATTCGTTAAGCACTTACTGTGTGCTGAGAACTGTCCTAAGTGCTGGGGTAGATACAAGGTAATCAGGCTGTCCCACCAGGGGCTCACAGTTTTTTAATCCCCATTTTACAGATGAGGTAATTGAGGCCCAGAGAAGTGAAGTGATTTGCCCAAGATCTCACAGCAAAGTGAAGGAACAGGAATTCAAACCCAGGACCTTCTGGCTCCCAGGCTTGTGCTGTATACACTATGCCATGCACCTTGTCTCAGACACTGTCCCTCCTGACATTCCTTAGAATTCAGTGCTTAGAACAGTGCTTTGCACATAGTAAGCGCTCAATAAATGCCATCATTATTATTATTATTATTATTATTATTATTATATTATTATTCCTGGACAGTTTGAGCTTTGGATCTTTACCATGGACAGACTTCTTTCCCAGGGGAGTCATACGCCACCCCTGCCTCCAAACGACACCCCCTCCTTAACACGAATGTAGTCGGCTAACCTGAAGTCCGGAAGCCTTATCAGGACTTGATTTGAAACCGGTCAAGGGGCAATCAAGCCTCTTAGACAACCGGAGGGTTCACACATCAAATAATTCAATCCTAGCAGACACTTTATTGCCCTTTCCTCAGAACCTACCTTTGTCTTCACATTTCCCACCCACTTCTTCTTTGGGTTCCTGAGAACTGGCTCTCTCGACGATGCTGACTACTTAGCCAAGAGCACAACTGCCTTTTTGACCGTGGTGTTAACACACCATGGGTAGTTTCGCCCCTCTGGAACTAGTGTTTTCTGCCCATCCCTTTCCCTTCTGCCCTTCCTTTGGGCAGAGATAATGTTGACGTCAAGGGAAAAGGACTTTGAATTCTGGAAGACTAGTGCCCGTGGGCCAGAGGTAAGGTGGTCATATTTTTAAACTGAGGTCAGGGCCGGCTATGCAGAAAGTGGTCCCCGCTGTCATAGATAGACCTCTCCAATTTAGGGTTTCGGCTCCCTCTATACTTAGTTCAGTGCCTGGCACACAGTAAGCACTTAATAAATATCATCATTATTATTACACTGGCAGCTCTGTGCTGAAGTTGGGAGATGTAGGTGGAATAATAATAATAATAATAATAATAATGGTATTTGTTAAGCACTTAGTATGTGCCACGCACTGTTCTAAACTCTGGGGTAGATACAAGGTCATCAGATTGTCCCACTTTGGGCTCACAGTTTTAATAATCATAATAATCATAATAATGATATTTGTTAAGTGCTTACTATGTGCAAAGCACTGTTCTAAGCATTGGAGTAGACACAAGGTGATCAGGTTGTCCCACGTGGGGCTCGCAGTATTAATCCCCATTTTACAGATGTAACTGAGGCCCAGAGAAGTTAAATGACTTGCCCAAAGTCACACAACTGACAAGTGGTGGAACTGGGATTAGAACCCATGACCTCTGACTCCCAAGCCCGGACTCTTTCCACTGAGCCATGCTGCTTCTCTATATTAATCTTAATCCCCATTTTACAGATGAGGGAACTGAGGCCCAGAGAAGTTAAGTGGCTTGCCCAAGGTCACACAGCAGAAAAGAGGTGGAGCCGGGATTAGAACTCATGTCCTCTGACTCCCAAGCCTGGGCTCTTTCCACTAAGCCACACTGCACCTCCAGGTGGAAGTCCTAATAGCTGTAGAGCTGCTTCTGGCTGTCAATTCCAAGCTCTTCTGGGATGCCGTCTTTCCCTTTTCCCTTCTCTTTGCTCTCCCACGCCTGCACTAGTACATCTTCTGCCCCTTGGAGACACCTAGCAAAATACTCTGCTCAAGGGAGGTGCCCAGAATAGCGCTCTGAACATCAGAAGGTGTCCAGGAATAATAATAATAATGATAATAATAATAATAATAATAATAATGATAATAATAATAATAATAATAATAAGAAGAATGGCATTTGTTAAGCGCTTACTATGTGCAAAGCACTGTTCTAAGCTCTGGGGAGAATACAAGGTGATCAGGTTGTCCCACACGGGGCTCACAGTCTTAAGCCCCATTTTACAGATGAGGGAACTAGGCCCAGAGAAGTGAAGTGACTTGCCCGAAGTTGCACAGCTGACAAGTGGCAAAGCAGGGATTTGAACCCATGACCTCTGACTCCTAAGCCCGTGCTCTTTCCACTGAAAGTACAGTACTCTGCCCAAGCTAGGTGCCTAGTACAGTGCTCTGAACATAGTAGGTGACCAGCCCACCACTATGACTATGATAGGTGCCTAGTACAGTGCTATGAACATAGTAGGCGACCAGGACAATACCCTGTCCATGATACAATGCTCTGAGCAAAGTAGCTGAGGGAATGATAATAATAATAATAATAATAATAATAATAATAATAATGGCATTTACTAAGCACTTACTATGTGCAAAGCACTGTTCTAAGCACTGGGGGGGATACAAGGTGATCAGGTTGTCCTATGTGGGGCTCACAGTCTTCATCCCCATTTTACAGATGAGGTCACAGAGGCACACAGTAGCAAAGTGACTTGCCCAAAGTCACACAGCTGACAAGTGGTGGAACCGGGATTAGAACTCACAACCTCTGACTCCCAAGCCCGGGCTCTTTCCACTGAGCCACACTGCTTCTCTAGCAGCAACATGGTGTAGTGGATAGAGCATGGGCTTGGGAGTCAGAAGGTCATGGGTTCTAATTTCCACTCTGCCACTTGTCTGCTCTGTGACCTTGGGCAAGTCGCATCACTTCTCTGGGCCGCAGTTACCTCACCTGTAAAATGGGGATTGAGACTGTGAACCCCGTGTGGGAAGGACTGTGTCCAACCTAAGTTGCTTGTAACCATCCCAGTGCTTTGTACAGTACAGTGCCTGGCACATAGTAAGCACTTAACATCTGCTGTGTGACTTTGGGCAAGTCACTTAACTGCTCCCCCTTCTAGACTGTGAGCCCACTGTTGGGTAGGGACCGTCTCTGTATGTTGCCAACTTGTACTTCCCAAGCGTTTAGTACAGTGCTTTGCACACAGTAAGTGCTCAATAAATGCGATTGAATGAATGAATGAATGAACTTCTCTGGGCCTCAGTTACCTCATTTGTAAAAAATGGGATTAAGACTGTTAGCCCTCTGTGGGACAACTTGATCACCTTGTAACCTCCCCAGCACTTAGAACACTGCTTTGCACATAGTAAGTGCTTAATAAATGCCATTATTATTATTATTATTAATCGTAAAAAATGGGGATTAAAATTGTGAGCCCTCCGTGGGACAACCTGATCACCTTGTAACCTCCCCAGCGCTTAGAACAGTGCTTTGTACATCTTCTAGACTGTGAGCCCGCTGTTGGGTAGGGACCATCTCTATATGTTTCCAACTTGTACTTCCCAAGTACTTAGTACAGTGCTCTGCACACAGTAAGTGCTCAATAAATACGACTGAATGAATGAATAGTAAGTGCTTAATAAATGCCATCATCATCATTATTATTATTATTAGGTGACCAGTACAATACTCTGCCCATGCTAGGTGCCTAGTACAGTGCTCTGAACATAGGCAGTGACCTGTGCAATACTCTACCCATGGTAGGTGGCTACTACAGTCTTCTGAACGTAGTGAGTGACCAGCACAGCACTCTGCAATGGTAGGTGCCAAGTTCAGTGCTCTGAACATAGTAGATGACCAGTGCAATACTCTACTTGTGGTAGATGGCCAGTATAGTCCTCAGCCTCTAGGTTCCTGGTTCACTACCTCAGCTCATGCTAAATTCCTCACAGTGCTCTGCACATTAGAGTTCATTTTTTAATGACATTTATTAAGCACTTACTATGTGCAAAGCACTGTTCTAAGTGCTGGGGAGGTTACAAGGTGATCAGGTTGTCCCACGGGGGGCTCACAGTCTTAATCCCCATCTTACAGATGAGGTCACTGAGGTCTGTCTCCCCCTTCTAGACTGTAAGCCCGTTATTGGGTAGGGACCGTCTCTATATGTTGCCGACCCGTTCTTCCCAAGCGCGTAGTCCAGTGCTCTGCACACAGTAAGCGCTCAATAAATATGACTGAATGAACAGGGAAGGGAAGTGATTTGCCCAAAGTCACACAACCGATAATTGGCGGAGCTGGGATTTGAGCCCATGACCACGGAATAAAGGAATGAGTCTGCATCTCCATCATGGCCATGGATCAGTCCAGCCCTGGGAGGAGTTTCTGCTGCTTTTGGTTGTCTTCCTTAGCCCCGGAGCACTGTTCAGAATGTCCCCGAAGCATTCCCGCTAGTGGAGGGTCCCCTAAGCAAGCGGTAGAATCAGCCTGGGTCAAAGCACTCACGTTCATCAGTGTAGACAGAGCCACAGCCCTGGGAGACAGAAGCGAGTTCCGGCTCTACCACTTGTGTGCTGTGTGGCCGTGAGCCCGCTGTTGGGTAGGGACCATCTCTATATGTTGCCAACTTGTACTTCCCAAGCGCTTAGTACAGTGCTCTGCACACAGTAAGCACTCAATATGATTGAATGAATGAATTTCTCTGTGCCTCAGTTCCCTCACCTGTAAAATGGTGAATAAGACTGTGCACCCCATGTGGGACATGGACTGTGTCCAACCTGATTAGCTTATATCTAGCCCGTTGCTTAGAACAGTGCCTGGCACATAGTAAATGTTTAAATACCACTATCACCATTATTATTTTCATCCGCATCACTGTTGGGTAGGGACTGTCTCTATATGTTGCCAACTTGTACTTCCCAAGCGCTTAGTACAGTGCTCTGCACACAGTAAGCACTCAATAAATACGATTGAATGAATGAATTTCATTTCTCTGTGCCTCAGTTCCCTCATCTGTAAAATGGTGAAAAAGACTGTGTGCCCCATGTGGGATATGGACTGTGCCCAACCTGATTAGCTTATATCTAGCCCGTTGCTTAGAACAGTGCCTGGCACATAGTAAATGCTTAAATACCACTATTGCTATTATTATCAGTATTATTATTTTCATCAACATCACTGTTGGGTAAGGACCATCTCTATATGTTGCCAACTTGTACTTCCCAAGCACTTAGTACAGTGCTCTGCACACAGTAAGCACTCAATAAATATGATTGAATGAACGAATGAATATCTCTGTGCCTCGGTTCCCTCATCTGTAAAATGGTGAATAAGACTGTACGCTCCATGTGGGACATGGACTGTGTCCAACCTGATTAGGTTGGAGAAGCAGCGTGGCTCGGTGGAAAGAGCCCGGGCTTTGGAGTCAGAGGTCGTGGGTTCAAAGCCCGGCTCCACCAACTGTCAGCTGTGTGACTTTGGGCAAGTCCCTTCACTTCTCCGGGCCTCAGTTACCTCATCTGGAAAATGGGGATGAAGACTGTGAGCCCCCTGTGGGACAACCTGATCACTTTGTATCCTCCCCAGCGCTTAGAACAGTGCTTTGCACATAGTAAGTGCTTAATAAATGCCATCATTATTATTAGCTTATATCTAGCCCGTTGCTTAGAACAGTGCCTGGCACAAAGTAAATGCTTAAATACCACTATCACTGTTATTATTAGTATTATTATTTTCATCAGCATCACTGTTGGGTAGGGACCATCTCTATATGTTGCCAACTTGTACTTCCCAAGCGCTTAGTACAGTGCTCTGCACACAGTAAGCTCTCAATAAATATGATTGAATGAATGAATCACCTTCATCAATGGCATTTATTAAGTGCCTATTGTTTGTGGAGTGCTGTACTAAATACTTGGGGAATTTCAATAATAATAATAATAATAATAATGATAATTATGGCATTTGGTAAATGCTTACTATGTGCCAGGCTATTTACTAAGTGCTGGAGCAGAAAAGAGCATGGGCTTGGGAGTCAGAAGTCTTGGGTTCTAATCCTGGCTCTGCCACATGTCTGCTGTGACACCTTGGGCAAGTCACTTAACTTCTCTGAGCCTCAGTTCCCTCATCTGTCAAATGGGGATTAAGACTGTGAGCCCCACGTGGGACAACCTGATCACCTTGTATCCCCCCCCCCAGCGCTTAGAACAGTGCTTCACACGTAGTAAGCACTTAACAAATGCTATCATTATTATTCTTAATACAAGCAAATCGGGTTGGACACAGTCCTTGTCCCAGAAACGGTTCACAGTCTTGATTCCCACTTTACAGATGAGAGAACTGAGACCCAGAGAAGTGAAGTGACTTGCCCAAGGTCACACTGCAGACAAGTGGCAGAGCTGGGAATTAGAACCCGGGTCCTTCAGACTCTCAGGCCAGTGTATTATCCACTTGGCCATGCTGCTTCTCAACACAGAGAATTGGAGGACACATTCCCTGCCCAAGACGAGTTTACAGTCCAGAGGGGGAGACAGACATTAATGCAAATGAATGGTTTATAGATTATAATTTATAGATATGTACATAAGTGCTCTGGGGCTGAGGGTGGGACGAATATCAAATGTCCAAAGGTCGGAGATCCAAGTGCATAGATGACGCAGAAGGGAGAGTGAGCTGAGAAGACTAACCAGCCCTCTGTGTGGTAACTGAGATGCAAAGGAGTTTAGCTACTTCCCCACAATCCCTTTATGAGCCCCCAAAGGGCCATTTCTCTGCCATCCATCAATCATTCATATTTACTGAGTGCAGGGCACTATACTAAGCACTTGGGAGAGTAATAATAATAGTAACTGTGGCTTTTTTTAAGTGCTTACTGTGTGCCAGGAACTATAATAATAATAATGACGATGGCATTTGTTAGGCGCTTACTATGTGCACAGCACTGCTCTAAGCGCTGGGGGGATACAATGTGATCAAGTTGTCCCCTGTGGGGCTCACAGTCTTAATCCCCATTTTTACAGATGAGGTAACAGAGGTTCAGAGAAGTGAAGTGACTTGCCCAAGGTCACAAAGCAGACATGGTGGAGCTAGGATTCGAACCCATGACCTCTGACTCCAAAGCCCGGGTTCTTTCCACTGAGCCATGCTGCTTCTATGCTAAGGGCTGGGGTGGATGCCAGCTAATGGGGTTGGACACAGTCCCTGTCCCATGGGGGGCTCACAGTCTTAATCCCCACTTTTCCAGATGAGGGAACTGAGGCACAGAGAAGTGAAGTGACTTGCCCAAGGTGACACAGCAGACAAGTGGCAGAACTGGGATTAAAATTCAGTTCCTTCTGACTCCCGGGCCCATGCTCTAGCCACTAGGCCATGATGCTTTCTCTGCCCACGAGGAGCTTACAGTCTATGTGGAAAGTCAGACATTAAAATTGATTACAGGTTGGTATATAACTGCTGTGGGGCTGAGGGTGGGGTGGATAACGGGGACAAATCCAAGTACAAAAGTGAATCATATGAGCCCACTGTTGGGTAGGGACCGTCTCTGTTGCCGAATTGTACTTTTCAAGCGCTTAGTACAGTGCTCTGCACACAGTAAGAGCTCAATAAATACGATTGAATGAAGGAAGGAAGGAGGGAGAGGGAGTAGGGGAAATGAGAGGTTAGTTGGGGAAGGCCTCCTGGAGAAGATGGGATTTTAATAAGGCTTTGAAGTGACTTCTAGACTGTGAGCCCATTGTTGGGTAGGGATTGTCTCTATTTGTTGCCGAATTGTAATTTCCAAGTGCTTAGTACAGTGTTCTGCACATAATAAATGTTCAATAAATACGAATGAATGAAAGTGGGAGAGGGTTGGCAGTTCAATTACATCATTTCAACTCAGACTGAGAAGTAGCTTGGCCAAAGGAGAGCACTGCTCTGGGAATCAGAGGATTTGGGTTCTAATCTTGGCTCTGTCACTTGTCTGCTACGTGACCTTGGGCAAGTCACCTAATTCTTTGGAACTCAGTTTTATCATCTGTAAAATGGGGATTTAGTGCCTGTCCTCCCTCTCTTAGACTGTTCCTTACCCCACGTGGGCAGGAACTGTGACCAATCTAATTATTTTGTCGCTATCCCATGGTTTAGAACAATGTTTGGCACATAGTAAGCACTTAACAAATACCACAATTATTATTTTAGTCCCCTCCTAGCAGATGCTCTCATCTTCCTTCTCCTCCCTCCTTCAAACTCTTCTTGGATTACAGTTAAAATGACTGCAAAAATGCTTAGATTCTTTGGAATGCCTCCAGAGCTGAAAATGATGACTCTTGTGGGGGTGGTTTCAGCTGGGTTTTCCCAGTTAGCCTGCCCCGTCTCAGAAGTATGAATGTCACAACAGCCTCCCGAGAACTAAAATGATGAAGTGTCAAATTCCATTCTCGTAACAGTTTTACTGAGGGCCGTGGAGCCACTGAATGTTAGGAAAGCTTTCAAATTGATGTTTTTTTCCTAACTGTTCACTTGTGTTAGTTTTGTTAAATCATTGTAAAAAAAGGCTAATTGGCTGGGTCTGTGTGGCCCACCCCCAAGGTGTTTTTGGCTACTTAGTTTTCAATTGGTAGTGTTTATTAAGAGCTTAACCCTGTGTAAAACACTGTGCTAGGCTCTTGGAAGAGTGAAATAGAGTCAGTAAACAAGATCCCTGTCTCTAAGGAATTTACAGTAGATTAGGATTACTTACGTTAATGTGGACTATTGAATTTTAAATTTATTGTTTCTCACAACTGATTGTTTCTGTTTAGTCTGCCCATCTCCCCCCGATCCCCAGTGAGACTATGAACCCCTACCCGAACTCCAACACTGCTCGACCATGTTGTCTTGGATTTACTACAGTGCTTAGCACATGAGAAGTGGATTGTAAATGCTGAGTAAATACCACAAATGCTAAGTGGGGCAGCGTGGCTCAGTGGAAGGAGCACGGGCTTTGGAGTCAGAGGTCATAGGTTCAAATCCCAGCCGTGCCGATTGTCAGCTGTGTGACTTTGGGCAAGTCACTTAACTTCTCTGTGCCTCAGTTACCTCATTTGTAAAATGGGGATTAAGATGGTGAGCCCCCTGTGGGACAACCTGATCACCTTGTAACCTCCTCAGCACTTCGAACGGTGCTTTGCACATAGAAAGCGCTTAATAAGTGCCATCATTATTATTATTAACTGGAAGATAAGTTGTACAGAGAAGTCACTCAGTGTACTTTCCAAGCGCTTAGTAAAGTGCTCTGCACACAGTAAGTGATCAATAAATATGATTGAATGAATGAAAGGCCAAGCCACTGTGGGATGCCATGGTCCAAAATCTGGCTTGAATCTGTCCAACTCCTGCAGGCCTCTTTCGGAGGAGGATGACTCTGAACAGCTATGATTTGTGGTGACCCTTGATAAAACCAGGCTGTCAACTGAAGGAATAAGTATTTCCTTCTATTTCCCAGAAAATCATCGGGAACCAATGGGAAGAGCACGGGTCTGGGAATCGGACGACCTGAGTTCTAAACCCGACTCTGCCGCATGTCTGCTGGGTGACCTTGGGCTAATCAGTTAACTACTCTCTGCCTCATTTCCGTCATCTGCAAAGTGAGGATTCAATCCCTGTTCTTCCTCTTACGTAGACTGTGAGCCCCGCGCGGGATCTGATTATCTCGTATCCAGCCTAGCATTTAGAACAGCGTTTGGCACTTTGTGAGCACTTAAGAAATACCATTATTATTAAGAGAAAGCTTGGATAGATTCTGTTGTTTTACAATATAATTCTGGGATATATGATTTCGTTGATCTTTAAAAAACAAAGAGATTCAAATCCCCATGATGGGTCAGTTGTGTGGAGGTTGAAGAAGAGAGCCTGATTGAAGGTACATCTCCTCCAAGAGGCTTTCCCTGATTAAGCCCCCCTTTCTTACTTCTCCCACTCCCTCTGGGTCACCCTGACTTGCTCCCTTTATTCAACGCCCCTCCCAGCTCCACAACTCTTACGTACATAACTATAATTTATTATTTAGGTTAATATCTGTCTCCCCCTCTAAAATGAAGGCTTGTTGTGGGCAGGGGCTGTGTCTGTTTATTGTTATATTGTACCCTCCAAAGTGCTTAGTACAGTGTTCTGCACAAAGTAAGCACTCAATAAATACGATGGAATGAATGAATGAAAATCGTCCGAGGGGCTAGACAAAACAGGTTTGGATTGGATTTTGTGCCGTAGCTAATGTTTGCACAGGTGTGGAATATGGAAGAATCACTCAGTGGTACGATTATGATTGAATGAATGAATCTGTGGTATTTATTGAGCGATTACTGTATGCAGAGCACTGTACTAGGTGCTTGGGAGAGTCCAATATAACAGAGTTGGTAGACATATTCCCTGCCCACGACGAGCTCACAACCTAGGTGGGGAAACAATGTTTGAGACAGAATTTGTGATTCCGAGAAAGACCCTCTCTGAATAATCAAAAGACCAGTAATAAATTTTCAATATGGGACACGGAATGGGTCTTTAGAATGAGGAACTCCCATGGCAATATGCATACTAAAAGGGCCAAACTCTCTTTTTTATGTGATCGATTGAACCAACATTACTCAAATGTGTACAGGAGACCTGAGCAGGTAGTTTGGATGGTTGAGCTGGGGGACAGAAACAGTTCTGAATTTATTGTCAGCTGTGTGACTTTGGGCAAGTCACTTAACTTCTCTTTGCCTCATCTGTAAAATGGGGATTAAGACTGTGATTCCTCCATGGACAACCTTATCACCTTGTAACCTCCCCAGCACTTAGAACAGTGCTTTGCACATAGTAAGCACTTAATAAATGCCATTAATATTATTATTATTACTCTCCCTTCCCAGAATGACCTCTTGTCCTGAGGTTGGTGAAGAAGCCGGTTCGGCGTCAGTCACTCAGTCTAGCGCATTTATTGAGTGCTTACTTTGTGCAGAGCCCTGTACTAAGTACTTGGGAGAGTACAACAGAACAATATAACAGACACATTCCCTGCCCATAATAAGATGACAGTCTAGAGGTTGTCCCCGGGGGGCCGGACCCAGAGTCTCAGCCAGCATTATGCACAGCAACCGGACCTTGTCTTTTCCTCTTTTCCTTTTCCTGGCCTTCAGGGGAAGGGCCAAGCTCTTCCCATTTTTAAAATATTGGAGCAATTCCTCATCTTGATCCACTTCTGTCACAGCCTGGTCGATCGCATTTCAGTCGACCCTTCTGAGTTGGCGGCCCAGGGGCTGGGAGGGTGAAATGGAGCTGAACTCTCGTCAATGACTGAATGGCAGGCTTCCTTTGGCTTAGAACGAAGAGAAGCAGTGTGGCCTAATGGAAAGAGCAAGGGTTTGGGAATCAGAGGTTTAATCCCAGCTCCAACACTTGTCAGCTGTTTGACATTGGGCAAGGCAGTTCACTTCTCTGTGCCTGTTATCTCACCCGTAAAATGGGGGATTAAGACTGTGAGCCCCACGTGGGACAACCTGATTACCTTGTATCTACTCCAGCGCTTTGAACAATGCTTGGCACATAGTAAGAACTTAACAAATACTGTCTTTTTTTTTTAGAGCTAGCATCGTGGACACTGCAATAATAATAATAATTATGGTACTTGTTAAGTGTTTACTATGTGCCAAGCACTGTTTTGAGCCCTGGGATGGATAATCATAATAATAATGAATAAATAACAATAAATTTGGTATTTGTTAAGCACTTGCTGAGTGCAAAGCACTGTTCTAAGTGCTGGGGAGGATACAAGGTGATCAGATTGTCCCATGTGGGGCTCACAATCTTAATCCCCATTTTACAGATGAGGTAACTGAGGCACAGGGAAGTTAAGGCTACTGCATCAGCCTCCTCTCTGATCTCTCATCCTCCTGTCTCTCCCCACTTCAATCCATACTTCACACCACTGCCCGGATCGTCTTTGTGCAGAAATGCTCTGGGCATTTTACTCCCCTCCTCAAAAATCTCCAGTGGCTACCAATCAACCTATGCATCAGGCAGAAACTCCTCACCCTGGGCTTCAAGGCTGTCCATCACCTCGCCCCCTCCTACCTCACCTCCCTTCTCTCCTTCTCCAGCCCAGCCCGCACCCTCCGCTCCACTCCTGCTAATCTCCTCACTGTGCCTTGTTCTTGCCTGTCCCGCCATTGACCCCTGGCCCACGTCATCCCCCTGGCCTGGAATGCCCTCCCTCCACACATCCGCCAAGCTAGCTCTCTTCCTCCCTTCAAAGCCCTACTGAGAGCTCACCTCCTCAAGGAGGCCTTCCCAGACTGAGCCCCCTCCTTCCTCTCCCCCTCCTCATCCTCCCCATCCCCCCCGCCCTACCTCCTTCCCCTCCCCACAGCACCTGTATATATGTATATATGTTTGTATGCTCTATTTATTTTATTTGTACATATTTATTCTATTTATTTTATTTTGTTAATATGTTTTGTTTTGTTGTCTGTCTCCCCCTTCTAGACTATGAGCCCGCTGTTGGGTAAGGACCGTCTCTTTATGTTGCCAACTTGTACTTCCCAAGCACTTAGTACAGTGCTCTGCACACAGTAATCGCTCAATAAATATGATTGAATGAATTGAATGAATGAATGAATTAAGTGACTTGCCCAAAGTCACACATCTGACAAGCAGCGGAGTCGGAATTTGAACCCATGACCTCTGACTCCCAAGCCCGGGCTCTTTCCACTAAGCCATGCTGCTTGTTAATCAGGTTGGATACAGTCCCTGTCCCACATGGGTCTCACAGTCTTCGTCCCCATTTTTCAGATGAGGGAACTGAGACCCAGAGAAGTGAAGTGGCTTGCCCAAGGTCACAGAGCAGACATGTGGCAGAGCCAGGATTAGAACTAAGGTCCTTCTGATTTTTAGCCCATGCTCTATCCCCTAAATGGCACATTTTGGGATTGAGGAGGGAGTTAAATGTCTGAAACAGCTGACAAGGGCAAAGGTTGTGGGCGTAAATAAGGATGGAGAAATAATGTTTCCTGGAAGAGGAGAGGGCAGAGTTCAAACTGGTGAGGATGATAAATAAAATAATGATGGCATTTATTAAGCGCTTACTATGTGCAAAGCACTGTTCTAAGTGCTGGGGAGGTTATAAGGTGATCAGATTGTGCCACGGGGGGGTCACAGTCTTCATCCCCGTTTAACAGATAAGGGAACTGAGGCCCAGAGAAGTGAAGTGACTTGCCCAAAGTCACCCAGCTGACAACTGGCGGAGTCGGAATTTGAACCCATGACCTCTGACTCCAAAGCCCGGGCTCTTTCCACTGAGCCACGCTGCTTCTCATGAATGAATTTAAGGATGAATTTAAGATAGATGAGGTCTGCCTGAAGTCTGGATTTCCATCAGCAGCCCTGCATAGCTTGTGCAGAGGAATGGAGTTGATCCAGGGATGTGGGTTAGTGGTACAAGAATGGCAATAATAATAACGATAATAATAATAATAAAAATTAGGGTATTTACTAAGTGCTTACTATGGGGTAAGCACTGTTCTAAGCTCTGGGGTAGATACAACCCAGAAGCAGAGTGGCTCTGTGGAAAGAGCATGGGCTTTGGAGTCATAGGTCATGGGTTCAAATCCCGGCTCTGCCAATTGTCAGCTGTGTGACTTTGGGCGAGTCACTTAACTTCTCTGTGCCTCAGTTACCTCATCTGTAAAATGGGGATTAAGACGGTGAACCCCCTCTGGGACAACCTGATCACCTTGTATCCTCCCCAGCACTTAGAACAGTGCTTTGCACATAGTAAGCACTTAATAAATGCCATTATTATTATTATTATCATTATTATTATTATTCAAGCAAAATTTGCTGGGCAGAGTCCCTGTCCCACATGGGGCTCCGTGTTTTAATCCCCATTTTACAGATGAAATAACTTAGGAGGTAAGCCCCCCCCTTTTCCTCTGCTCCCCCTCCCCTCCCCATAGCCCTGACTCGCTCCCTTTGCTCTACTCCCTTGCCCCCCACCGCAGCACTTGTGTATGTACGTACATAGTTATAATTCTACTTATATTAATGATGTGTATATCTATAATTCTATTTATTTATATTGATGCTATTGATGCCTGTTTACTTGTTTGGATGTCTATCTCCACCCTTTCAGACTGTGAGCCCGTTGTGGGCAGGGATTTTCTCTATTTGTTGCTGAATTGTACTTTCCAAGCGCTTAGTACAGTGCTCTGCACAAAGTAAGTGTTCAATAAGTACGATTGAATGAATAAATGAATGAGTCCTAGAGAAGTGCAGTGACTAGCCCAAGCTCACCCAGCTGACAAGTGGCAGAGCTGGGATTAGAACTCACCATCCTCTGAATCCAAAGCCTCTTAGTGGAGAACAAATGATGCATGGGAGTGGGAAAAAAAGATCAGAGGTCTCTGTGGGGGAAACAAAATGGATTTGCAGGATGGGGAATTTTGGAGGGAAAGCAGGTGAGAAATATGTGGCCAGATAGAGGAGCTTTACAGTAGGTGAGGGTAAAGAGAACTCCAATCAATCGATCAGTGTATTTATTGAGCACCTACTGTGTGCAGAGCACTATACTAAGTGCTTGGGGAGAGTACACTATAACAGATTTGGTAGACATTCATTCTTTCAATTGTATTTATTGAGCGCTTACTGTGCTCAGAGCACTGTACTAAGCACTTGGGAAGTACAAGTCGGCAACATATAGAGACAGTCCCTCCCCAACGCTGGGGTTACAGTCTAGAAGGGGGAGACAGACAAAACAAAATACATAGACAGGTGTCAAAATCGTCAGAACAAATAGAATTATAGCTATATGTACATCATTAACAAAATAAATACAATAGTGAATATGTACAAGTAAAAGAAATAGAGTAATAAATCTGTACAAATATATACAAGTGCTTGCTGTGGGGAGGGGAAGGAGGTAGAGTGGAGGGGTTGGGGAGGAGGAGAGGAAGAAGGGGGCTCAGTGTGGGAAGGCCTCCTGGAGGAGGTGAGCTCTCAGTAGGGCTTTGAAGGGAAGGAGAGAGCTAGGTTGGCGGATGTGCAGAGGGAGGGCATTCCAGGCCAGGGGGAGGACGTGGGCTGGGGGTCGACGGCGGGACAGGTGAGAACGAGGCCCAGTGAGGAGGTGAGCGGTGGCAGAGGAGCGGAGGATGTGGGCTGGGCTGTAGAAGGTAAGAAGGGAGGTGAGGTAAGGGGGCGAGGTGATGGACAACCTTGAAGCCAAGAGTGAGGAGTTTTTGCTTGATTCATAGGTTGACAGGCAGCCACTGGAGATTTTTGAGGAGGGGAGTAACATGCCCAGAGCATTTCTGTACAAAGATAATCCAGGCAGCAGAGTGAAGTATAGACTGAAGCGGGGAGAGACAGAAGGATGGGAGATCAGAGAGGAAGCTGATGCAGTTATCCAATCGGTGTAGGATGAGAGATTAAACCAGCAAGGTAGCGGTTTGGATGGAGAGGAAAGGGTGGATCTTGGTGATGTTGTGGAGGTGAGACCGGCAGGTTTGGGTGATGGATTGGATGCATGGGGTGAACAACAGAGCAGAGTCGAGGATGATACCGAGGTTGCAGGCTTGTGAGACGGGAAGGATGGTAGTGCACTCTACAGTGATGGGAAAGTCAGGGAGAGGACAGGGTGTGGGAGTGAAGATAAGGAGTTCAGTCTTGGACATATTGAGTTTTAGATGGCAGGCAGAAATCCAGATGGAGATGTCCTGAGGGCAGGAGAAGATATGAGCCTGGAGGGAGGGAGAGAGAGCAGAGAGAGAGAGACATGTTCCCTGCTCACAATATTTTACAATCTAGAGGAGGAGACAGATCATAAATTATGGTTATGTCCATAACACTAATAATAACTGTGGTATTTAAAGCACTTAATACATGCCATGCACTTACTAAGTGCTGGGATAGTAACAAACAAATTGGGTTGGACACAGCCCCTGTCCTACGTCGGGCACATGGTGTCAATCCCCATTTTACAGATGAGGTAACTGTGACCTAGAGAAGTGAAGTGACTTGCCCAAGGCCACGCAGCTGACGAGTGGTGGAGCCGGGGTTAGAATTCATGACCTTCTGATAACCAGGTCCGTGCTCGATCCACTGAGCTATAAGTGTTGTGGGGCTGAAGGGCAGGATGAATTTCAAATGTTTAAAGGGTACAAGTGCCAAGAGTAATGCGTCTCTCTCCATGGAAAGGATTGGCTTTTGCTCCATCACTGTCAG
Organism: Tachyglossus aculeatus; assembly: GCF_015852505.1. Lineage (NCBI taxonomy): Eukaryota > Metazoa > Chordata > Mammalia > Monotremata > Tachyglossidae > Tachyglossus > Tachyglossus aculeatus. The sequence goes on along the minus strand of NC_052068.1, from coordinate 59,044,270 downwards.
AGCGATGAATGAAAGCCAAATATATGTACTCCATGGAAGAGCCTTTGGGAGCCACTGTTAGAGGGCTGATTTTCTTCTCAGTTCCCTTACCTGGATCATAATTGGAGCATAAGAAATGCCACAGGATTAAGCAGGTGCCACCGTTTTCATCAGCTTCCATGAGAAAGGAGACAGAGCTGACAAAACCATCCCGGGATCTCAGGGCTCTCCATTGTCGATCTGATCCTAGCCGGGCTCTTCCAGAACCAGTTATTGAGGACATCATTAACCAGGTCCTTCCAGAATCATAACACCACTTTAGGCCCGGTCTTCTTCTTCAGCTGCCATGGAGTCATTTCCAACCTATAGCGACTTCATGGACACATCCTCTCCGGAATGTCCCATCTTCTGTCATAAGGCACAGAAGCCTTCTTCCGCTCAGTAACAACTTGAGTCTCTGCCGTTGTCTTTGATCAGCGTTTTGATCAGTCGATCACCCACCTTGGGCTCTTTTCCATACTGCTGTTGCCCAGCAGAGCAAATCGACTTGACTGATGCTTCGGCTTAGACCTTTCCATCACGGGTAGCCCCCTATGGCATAGCTCTGAGCTTCATCAGTGGATGCAAAACTCTCCTTACATGATAAAGCATCGATTCATAGGCAAGTCAGGCCTGGTAGGTGCAGTGAATATGTTCTTTATTGCACATCCGACACAGGAGAAATCAGTCATCAATCAATCAGTGGGGTTTTTTGAATACTTTATTGCAGAGCGCCAAACCAAGCACTTGGGAAAATTCAATGCAAAAGGATTGGTAGACACTTTCATTCATTCATTCAACTGCATTTATTGGGTGCTTACTATATGCAGAGCACTGTACTAAACAGTTGGTAGAATATAACATAATCCCTGCCCACAAGGAGCTCACAGTCTAGAGAACAGTCCTGAAGCAGCGTGACTTAGTAGAATGAGCAACAGCCTGGGAGTCAGAGGACGTGGGTTCTAATTCCCTCTCTGCCACCTGTCTGCTGTGTGACCTTGGTCAAGTCACTTCACTTTTTTATGCTTCAGTTCCCTCATCTGAAAAATGGGGATTCAGTACCGGTCCCCCTCCTACTTAGACTGTGAGCCCCATGTGGGACCTGATTATCCTGCATCGACCCCAGCACTTAGCACAGTGCTTGGCATATAGTAAGTTTGGGAATTCCTTCACATTCAAAATTCCAACTTCATCAGATCTCGCTTTATCCCTGATTCCTTGGAAATGAAAATGAAGTTTGAGAAGTAAGGAGAGAAAGGAAGTGAAAAGGTTAGACAAGAAGTTACCCCTACTTAGGCTGCTTAAAATGTGGTTTCCCCTTTCCTTTTTTGGAGATGAGTAAGGGAGTCTGACAGCCCGGGATGGGAATGATGTCAATTCCTTTCCTATTCCTGGTTCGTTTTCAACAGCTACCCTTTCTCGTTTCACAACTGACGAGCTGAAGCAACACTCAGCCCCGATAACCGTCCGCCAACGAAAGTTGGTGTTTTTGGGGAAAGTAAGAAATCTCATATGGTCCTAAAGCCTTCGTCACTCCTCCAGCCTACCCCCATGCAGGAAGATCCTTCATTTTCCTAGGTATCGATACTTTTTCAAGTATCCCGGCATGCCAAAGACGGGTTCTGCATTTTTCCATTAATGAGTCACAGGCTCTGCAATACCGAACATGTCCTAAATTGTTTTTTCCCATTGAGGAAGTGGAGAAACTGGTTTCCAGGTCAGCAAAGACCACCCTTTTTTTCTATTTTGCTATTGAGCCCCTGATTTAGAGAACACTGGACTTCTGTGGGCTTGGAGAATCAATTCGTCAGAGAAAAGCAGCATGGTGTAGTGGATAAAATACGGGCCTAGGAGTCAGAAGGTTATGGGTTCTAATCCTGGCTCCACCTCTTGTCTGCTGTGTGGCCTTGGGCAAGTCACTTTACTTCTCTGTGCCTCAGTTCCCTTATCTGTAAAATGGAGATTAAGACTGTGAGCCCCAGGGAGGACAGGGGCTTGTATCTACCCCAGAGCTTAAACCAGTGCTTGGCATATTGTAGGTGCTTAACAAATACCATAATTATCATTAATCAATCAATAGTATTTACTGAATGCTTACTATGTGCAGAGCACTGTGCACTACAGAAGTAGAAGATGAAACTGCTGACCTCTGTCTGCATAAAATTAAGGGGTGGGAGAGCCGTGACTTTAGGTGGACACCTTCTGTGGTATTCTGTGAAAAACATTTATGGGGAAATTGCCCTTGAACATTGGTGAAAAGGTAAGATGGGGAGTCAGGAGAAACAAATTTTAGTCCCACTTGGGCCACTTGCCTACTTTGTAACCTAGGTCAAGTTATCATCATCAATCGTATTTATTGAGCGCTTACTATGTGCAGAGTTACTCAGCATCTCTATTCCTTAGTGTCCTTATCTATAAAATGTGAATGAAATACCTTTTCCCCCAACCTCTTATGCTAAGTCCTTCTCAGGATTGCACCTGGAGAGTTTCCAAGACTCTACGACTCTCAGCTACAGGAGGGAGAGTCAAGCAGAGGCCTGTCCATTCAATCCCTAGCTTGGGCAGTGGCTAGTGAGTGGAAGGCAATCTGCTACAAGTCAAAACTCCCCTGTGCTGGGTAGCAGCGGTATGGGAGAGAGTCGAGGATGGAGACTCAAGTTTACCGTGTGGAAGAAGGCAATGGTAAACCACTTCTGTATTTTTGCCTAGAAAACTCTATGGATACACAACCAGAACAATTGCAGATGGAGGTGGGGCGTTCTGGGAGAGTTGTGTCCATGGGATCACTATGGGTTGGAGACGACTCATGGCATAAAACAAGACTTGGACTTTGAACCCCATATAGGGTAGAGTCTGTGCCTGATCTGCTTGTTTAATATCTACTCAAATGCTAAGCACACTGCTTGCCGCAGTAAGCATGGAATAAGTGTCATCACTACTGCCCACTCTGGGTGTGGGAGCAGCTGAAAAAGCTGCATTTAATTGCATTTACTGAGCACTTACTGTGAGCGGAGTACTGGACTAAGCCGATACAGAGGGTAAGGGAGGATATATCAGGCTTGAATTTCTTTTTTTCCTCCAACAGCAGTGATGGATTGCACTGCACATCCACACTCTTCCCAGCTCCCCAGATAGCCACTATCATGATAAAAGAGATAATTGATGGGGCTAAGGATGCACTCTCTAGCTGTGAAGCAGACTATCGCGGTGCTCCCTCTCAGTAGCAGACCCTTCTATTACAGCTCCTTGGTGATATATACTCACATATCAGCCGGGGCCTAATTTGAAACCATGACAAGAGGAGAGTTAACTGTTTCAATCGAGCCCCTCTGAGTTGTGAAGCCATGGCACTCTCACCCGGTCATGGGGAGCAACTGAAGTAATGCTCCTGGGTCTGGAAAACAAATTCTAAAACTAGAATCGGAGCAGCTTCTGAAGTCCTGATGAGGAATGAATAATAGCAACATTGCAGTTAAAGATGCCATGGTTTCCATGAATATTTGGTCTCGGAGGAAACCCAGGAAACCTGTAGAGTTAAAACCCTATGGGGCGAGGAAAGTGATGGATAAGATACCCAGTTTTGTTTAGCCTTTCTGTAATTGATCTTTCTCAATTATTTATTTTGAGCCCTTGAGTTGACAAATATTTTTATATTTGTCTCCCCCATCAGGGAGGCGGGTCAGTTCTTGATCCTGATTTTCCCAAGTACTTGGTACAGTGAATTGAACCAAGTTTGGTGCTCAATAAATCTTATTGCTGCTACTGCTACTCCTATTGATTTTTCATTCAATAGTTTTTACTAAGAACTGTGCTGAGAACTATGTTTGTGTGAGTGTGTGTGTGGGTGCACACGGACTGTTGTAATTGCTGCTTACTGTATGCTGAGCACTGTTTTAGTAATTAATTGTGGTACTCGTTAAGTGCTTATTATGTGCCAAGCACTGTTCTAAACACTGGGGTTTTGCCTTGTCTTATGCTGTCGAGTTGTCTCTGACCCATAGTGATGCCACGGACACATCTCTCCCAGAACGCCCCACCTCCATCTGCAATCGTTCTGGTAGTGGATGCAGAGTGTTTTCTTGGTAAAAATATGGAAGTAATTGACCATTGCCCCTTTCCATGCAGTCTTGAGTCACCATCCTCTACTTTCTCCCATGCCACCACTGCCCAGCACAGGGGAGTTTTGAGGGAGATACAAGATAGTCAGTCATATTTATTGATCGCTTAATGTGTGCAGAGCATTGTACTAAGCTCTTGGGAGAATATGACGTAACAGTTAAACTGACACATTCCCTGCCCACAGTGATCTTGTGTTGGACACGGTCTCTGTCCCACATAGGTCTCACAGTAGGATGGTAAACAGACATCAAACCCCCATTTTACAGGTGAGGAAGTTGAGGCAAGGGGAAGTGAAGTGACTTGTCCAAAGTCACATAGCAGATAAGTGGTGGAGCTGGGATTAGAACCTTAGGTCCAAACTTTTTCTACGAGGTCAAGCTGCTTCTCTGAGCTTGTTGTGAGCAGGGATTGTCTCTCTTTATTGCCATATTGTACTTTCCCAAGAGCTTAATAAAGTGGGGTGCACAAAGTGCTCAATAAATATGATTGAATGAATGAATGAGCAAAGCACATTACAGTAGACACATGTGGTGTGTAGATAAATATACCTGACTTGGAGAGTATCAGTCTTGGTCCCTGAGCTTAGAGTTTAATAGACTTGTTATGGGAAGGAAATGTGCCTGCTAATTCTGCTGTTTTGCACACTCAGTTTTGTACAATCTTGTTTTGTACACTCGTACTACAGTGCTCTGCACAAAGTAAGCACTCAGTAAATGCCAACGATTGACTGACTGGTTGAAAGATGTACCTATAACTGATACTAGCAAGGGTGTTGAAAAATGAATAAATAGTAGGAGTAGATATAAATAGACTGTGGTATTTACATATGTGCAAAGAGGGGTTTTTAGGATGACACAGTCAAGGGTGTTGGGAAATTTTTCCCCCTTCCATTTCCACGAAGCCTATAAAACCAAGAATTAATTTATAAGAGCAGGGATTAAGACTTTCATAAAAGGAATTACATTGTTGTCAGGAAACACACCTACCAACTCTGTTGTATTCTCCCGTGCATTTAGTGCAGCTCTCTATACACAGTAAGTGCTCAATAAATACCACCAATCGTTGTTTGATTGATATCGTTGGCTGTGATCCACCAGAAGTGTGGGTCTCCGCTTTACTGATACAATTAGTTCAGCAGCCCTAGGCAAGCTGTCATTCTCTCGTCTCAATCGTGAGATTGATGGCAAAGTAGATGAGATCGAAGTATAGTGAGGCTGTTGACATTTGAGAAGTGAAGTGTGTGGGCTGGGTTATAGAAGGAGAGTGGTGAGGTGAGGTAAGAGGGGGCAAAGTGATTGTCTCTGTACAAAGTCTCAGGACAAAGGCTCTTCCAGAAAGAGACTCCGTTGTCGTCATCCCCATCATCAATATGTGCAGCATACTTTATTGACCACCTATTTGGAAAAACAACAGAAAGTCCAGGAGTTTATAATCTAATGGAAGAAGTGGCAGACAGAGGTACAAGAGGCATGCCAGGGAAACCAGAGGGATGATGTAGAAACATATGAATGCTAGAGATGGCTAGGTGGCTCAGAATTGGAGAAAGTCATCTGGTAGACCTGGTTGGAGAGGTTGGATTTAAGAGGATTTAGAAAGCAGGGAGAGTTGGAGTCTGTTGGATTTCAGGAGGGAGGGAGTTCCAGGCCAGGGGAACAGTGTGAGTGAGAGGAGAGAGGCAACAGTCAAGAGAGAGGTGCGGACAACAGGTTGGCTTGGGAGAATAATGACAATTTGTTGAGGAATAGTGAGTGCATCAAACTTTCCCATCAAATAGAAGCTCCTCACTGTTGGCTTACCCCTTCCTAACTCACCTCGCTTCTCTCCTACTGCAACCCAGCTCACCCACTTGGCTCCTCTAATGCTAATCTTCTCACTGTCCTCTATCTCGCTGCTGACCTCTCACCCTTGTCCCACCTCTGGTCTGTAACGCCCTCCCTCCTCATGTCTGACAGACAGTGACTCTCCCCCACTTGGAAGCCTTACTGAAGGCACATCTCCTCCAAGAGGCCTTCCCTGACTAAGCCTTCTTTTCTTCTTCACCCACTCCTTTCTGCATCCCCCAACTTGCTCCCTTTATTCATCCCCCTACCTGACCCCACAGCACTTATGCTCATAGCTGTAACTGATTTATATTAATGTCTGTTTCCCCTTCTGTTGATAATAATAATAATAATGATGGTATTTGTTAAGCACTTACTATGTGCAAAGCACTGTTCTAAGCGCTGGGGGGGCACAGGGTGATCAGGTTGTCCCATGGGGGACTCACAGTCTTAATCCCCATTTTACAGAGGGAACTGAGGCACAGAGAAGTTAAGTGACTTGCCCAAAGTCACACAGCTGACAATTGGCGGAGCTGGGATTTGAACCCATGACCTCGGACTCCAAAGCCCATGCTCTTTCCACTGAGCCATGCTGCTTCTCTAGACTGCTATATTGTTATAATGTACTCTTGCAAGCGCTTAGTACAGTGCTCTGCACACAGAAAGTGCTCAATAAATACAATTGACCGACAGACTGACTGGCTGAAAAGGGCAGATTTGTGAGATGAAGATAGGGCTCCCTGACAGATTGGCACATTTCATGCTATGGCATGTTCATCAGGCAAAATTTTTCAAGATGATGTGATGAGGGCGTAGTTTGATGCATCTCATCATTGGCTGTCTTCATAGGTTAAATTAGGAACTGCTTACCACAGTTCTCTGCACACAGTAAGTGCTCAACAAATATAATTGAATGGTTGAGATTGTTTTATCTCCCAACCAGGAGTGGTGTCAGGGAAGAGGGAAGAGGCTTCCAGGCCATGGTCAGGGAAGAGGAAAGAGGCCTCCAGGCCAATTGCCCATGTGCAGTTTGGGGAGCGACAGTGTGTGAGGGGAGAGGATTGTCTAAATGTTGCCAACTTGTACTTCCCAAGCGCTTAGTACAGTGTTCTGCACACAGTAAGCACTCAATAAATACGATTGAATGAATGAATGAATAAATGATGACACAGGAAGGTGGTTTCCTCCCCCAGATAGGGAAGATTAAGTAAATTAAAGTGTCACTGTCTGGTTTCCACAGGGAGGATCGTGTCTTTCCCGGGGCATTTCCCTCTGTATCCCTCAGCCCCAGGGGATGCTGCTCCTTTAGGGGACAGAAGGACTTGGGTCTGTTATATTAATAGTACTAATTGTGGTATTTGTTAAGTGCTTACTATGTGCCAGGCACTGTACTAAGCACTGGGTTGGAGACAAGCAAATCGGGTTGGACACAGTCCCTGTCCCTTGTGGGATTCACTGTCTCAATTCCCCTTTGACAGATGAGATAACTGAGGCCCAGAGAAGTGAAGTGACTTGTCCAGCATCACACAGCAGACACGTGACAGAGCGGGGATTAGAACCCATGACCTTCTGACTCCCAGGCTTGTGGTGTATCCATTAGGCCCCGGACTCTCCTCTGCGCTTAGTACAGTGCTCTGCACACAGTAAGCGCTCACTAAATATGATTGAGTGACTGGCAGGGGAGCAGAGTCTATGGCATGGCTGGGGAGTGGACGATCTAATGGGGATGTGTGTGGGGGTGGGCGCCAAGCTGGTGTCAGATTGCAGCATATGACTGGCAGATGTCAATCATAGGGGAGGCCGAGACATTTTGGGTTTCATTCAACCCCTTCTACTACTGCTTGGTGAGGATGCCCAGATGCATTCATAACCGAAATAAATATGTCTCGGGCAAATCTCACCCCCACTGTGGCCAGGAAAAAAGCTGGTTGAGAGTCTTGAAGCTGGTCACAAGGAGTTTTTACCTGATGTGGAGGGGAATGGGAAGCCATTGAAGGGTTTTGATAAAACATGTGATGAGTGTCACTTCAAGAAGATGATCCACCTCCATATCAAACAGAACCCTTGGCTTCAAGGCTGTCCATCACCTCGTCCCCTCCTACCTCACCTCCCTTCTCTCCTTCTCCAGCTCAGCCCGCACCCTTCGCTCCTTTCCTGCTAATCTCCTCACCGTGCCTTCTTCTTGCCTGTCCCATTGCCGACCCCCGGCCCACGTCCTCCCCCTGTCCTGGAACGCCCCCCCTCTGCACATCCACCAAGCTAGCTCTCTTCCTCCCTTCAAGGCCCTACTGAGAGCTCACCTCCTCCAGGAGACCTTCCCAGACTGAGCCTCCTCTTTCCTCTCCCCCTCCTCCCCCTCTCCATCCCCCCGCCTTACCTCCTTCCCCTCCCCACAGCATCTGTATATATGTATATATGTTTGTATGTATGTATTACTCTATTTATTTTATTTGTACGTATTCTATTTATTTTATTTTGTTAATATGTTTCGTTTTGTTTTTTTCTCTGTCTCCCCCTTCTAGACTGTGAGCCCACTGTTGGGTAGGGACAGTCTCTATATGTTGCCAACTTGTACTTCCCAAGCTCTTAGTACAGTGCTCTGCACACAGTAAGCGCTCAATTAATACAATTGAATGAATGAATGAACCTCCCTACCAATGGCTTTAAAGCACTCAGTTATCTTGCTCCCTCTCACCTTACATGGTTCCTTTCCTACTACAATCCAGCCCACATAACTCACTCCCCTGATAATAATAATGATGGAATTTATTAAGCGCTTACTATGTGCAAAGCACTGTTAGGCGTGCCAGCCTACTCATTCTATTGCAATCTTGTCTATCTCAACGTTGATCCTTCACCCATTTCCTGCCTCTGGCCCGGAGCGCCCTCCCTCTTCATAACCAACAATCATTCTCTCCACCTTCAAAATCTTATTAAAAGCACATCTCCTCCAAGAAGCCTTCCCTGACTAAGCCCTCATTTCCTATTCCTTCCTTCTGCCACTTGGATTTGCACATTTCTTTTACCCCACCTTCAGCCCACGGCACCGCTGTACGTATCCATAATTTATTTATTTAAATTAACGTCTGTCTCCCCCTCCGACTGTAAGCTCTTTATAGGAAGGGAACCTGTCTTCTAACTCTGTTATACTAAACTGTCCCAAGCAATTAGTAGAGTGCTCTGCACACAATAAGCACTAAATAAATACGAGTGACTGAATGATTCATGTGACAGGGAGTAGCATAGAATAGAGTGAGTCAAGGGTGGAGAACCTCATAGATTCAGGCATCTATCCCTCCTGGAATGTGAGTCAGTCCAGGCCACAGCCTATCTTGATAAAGGAAGGTGGAATTCCATGCGACTTTCAAACTCCTCCCCATATTGAGGGAGAGAAGGAATATTGGGAAAGTGGATTTACCTGCAACTTTGTTGAGAAAATCTTTAGTTGTACTTCTTGCTAGAGTTGAGTCACCGCTTTAGGATATAACCGAGGCCTACAGGCTAGTAGAAGGGGATGTCTGTAGGAGAAGCAGCGTTACTTAGTGAATAGAGCACGGGCCTGGGTGTCAGAAGGTCACGTGTTCCAATGCCGCTCTGCCACTTGTCTGCTGTGTGACCTCAGTTGCCTCAACTGCAAAAATCCTCATTTTACAGATCAAGACTGTGAGTGTCATGAGAGACAGGGACTATGTCCATCCCGATTCGCATGTATCCAACCCCAGTGCCTAGTATAGTGCCTGCACCTAAAGCACTAAATACCATTATTATTATTATCATTATTATTGTCTGTAGCAATAATCATCTCTTCTCCCACTACCTTCTGTGTTTCCCTGAACTGTTTCCTTTGTTCTTCCCTCCTCCCAGCCCCACAGCACTTATGTACATATCTGTAATTTATTAATTAAAATTGATGTCTGTCCTCCCTGCCCCCCACCCCCAGACAGTAAGCTCACTGTGGGCTGGGAAAGTGTCTGTTTATTGTTGTACTGTACTCTCCTAAGTACTTAGTACAGTGCTCTGCACACAGTAAATGTTCATTAAATACGAATGAGTGAATGGTAGATTCAAGATAATCAGCCCAGCCCTGTCACTCTCTCACTTCAGGCTGGCAATCTGCCCTCTTATTCGATCCCCATTTTACAGATGAGGAGATTGAGGTTCGGAGAGGTGAGATGTCATGCCCAAGGACACCCAGCAGGTCAGTGGCAGAGTTGAAATTAGAAGCTGGGTCTCCTGATTTGCCTCTTTCCACTAGGTCACACACAATCTCCCCTTAAGCTTGTGTAGGTGGGATGGGAATGCTTAGCTGACAGTTGGAAGAAAAGGGAAAGTAGCTGGACCTAGTGGAAACAGCACAGGCCTGAGAGTCAGAGGATCAGAGAAGCAGCGTGGCTCAGTAGAAAGAGCACAGGCTTTGGAGTCAGAGGTCATGGGTTCAAATCCCAGCTCTGCCAATTGCCAGCTGTGTGACTTTGGGCAAGTCACTTAACTTCTCTGTGCCTCAGTTACCTCCTCTGTAAAATGGGGATTAAGACTGTGAGCCCCCCGTGGGGCAACCTGATCACCTTGTAACCTCCCCAGCACTTCGAACAGTGCTTTGCTCATAGTAAGCGCTTAATAAATGCTATCATTATTATTATCTGGGTTCTAATCCCGACTTGGCCGCTCATTTGCCATGAGACCTTGAGCAAGTTACTTCTCTGTGCCTTAACTGTAAAATGGGGACTCAGAAACTGTTCTCCCTCTTACTTAGACTGTGATCCCCATGTGGGACAGAGACTGGGTCCAATCATCATCATCATCATCAATCATATTTATTGAGCGCTTACTATGTGCAGAGCACTGTACTAAGCGCTTGGGAAGTACAAATTGGCAACATATAGAGACAGTCCCTACCCAACAGTGGGCTCACAGTCTAAAAGGGGGAGACAGAGAACAAAACCAAACATACTAACAAAATAAAATAAATAGAATAGATATGTACAAATAAAATAAATAAATAAATAGAGTAATAAATGTGTACAAACATATATACATATATACAGGTGCTGTGGGGAAGGGAAGGAGGTAAGATGGGGGGATGGAGAGGGGGACGAGGGGGAGAGGAAGGAAGGGGCTCAGTCTGGGAAGGCCTCTTGGAGGAGGTGAGCTCTCAGCAGGGTCTTGAAGGGAGGAAGAGAGCTAGCTTGGCGGATGGGCAGAGGGAGAGCATTCTAGGCCCGGGGGATGACGTGGGCCGGGGGTAGATGGCGGGACAGGCGAGAGCGAGGTACGGTGAGGAGATTAGCGGTGGAGTCCAATCTAATTATCCTGTGCCTATCCCAGCACTTAGAGCAGCGTTGGACACATAGTAGGCATTTAACAAATGCCTTAAAGAGAAAAAAAAGCTGGTCTGTCACACACGCCCATGACATTCCCGAATAGTAGAGAGTGACCCAGGTCTATTGTGACATAGCATTAATAATCAGTGACCCATAATCAAGAACGGGAAGTAGAGTCGTGTGGTTCAGAGCATGCGGGAAGATTTAGCTTGGTGTGGCAAGAGTTCCAGAGAAAGGAGAAAAGACTTCTTTTGAAGATCCTTTGCTTAAACTTGCTCTGGCCAATTGCCACCCTGCGTCTCGCATGCAAAGTGCACATGTGGCTGCATTGGGGAGCAGAGGAGAGCGTAGCATAGTGGATAGAGCCCAGGCCTGGGAATCAGAAGGTCATGAGTTCTAATCCTGGCTCTGCCACTTGATCGCTGTGTGGCCCTGGGCAAGTCACTTCACTTCTCAGTGACCTCATCCGAAAAATGGGGATTGAAACTGTGAGCCCCTCGTGGGACAGAGATTGTGTCCAACCCGATTTGTTTGTATTCGCCCCAGAGCTTAGTACAGGTTTTGGCACACATAGTAATCGCTTTACAAATACCAGAATTATTAGTATTACTGGGGCTGCAGAAGAAGTGGAGCAGCATTTGACTCTTCTCGGCCTAATTCGATGTTACTGTCTTTACCGCATACATCCTTTAGCCCACATAAAACACTCTTGCATTTTAAGTGGGTGAAAGACTTCAAAGAAAATTATAGGTTTCGGTTATCATTACAAAGTGAATATGAGGTGTGCTCTTGTACTTTTCAAGACTGTAAGCTCACTGTGGGCAGGGGATGTGTCTAATAATAATAATGATGGTACTGGTTAAGCATTTACTATGTGCTAAGCACTGTTCTAATAATAATAATGATGGCATTTATTAAGCGCTTACTATGTGCAAAGCACTGTTCTAAGCACTGGGGAGGTTACAAGGAGATCAAGTTCATTCATTCATTCATTCAATCGTATTTATTGAGCACTTACTGTGTGTAGAGCACTGTACTAAGCATTTGGGAAGTACAAGTTGGCAACCTATAGAGACAGTCCCTACCCAACAGCGGGCTCACAGTCTAGAAGGGGGACATAGACTATGACTATGTTGCCAATTTGTACTTCCCAAGTGCTTAGTACAGTGCTCTGCACACAGTAAGTGCTCAATAAATACGATTGATGATGATGATGATGATGATGTGACTGTCTAGACATAGACTATCTAGAACATAGGTTGTCCCAGGGGGGCTCACAGTCTTAATCCCCATTTTACAGATGAGGTAACTGAGGCACAGAGAAATTAAGGGACTTGCCCAAAGTCACACAGCTGACAATTGGCAGAGCCAGGATTTGAACCCATGACCTCTGACTCCAAAGCCTGTGCTCTTTCCACTGAGCCATGCTGCTTCTCGCTGCTTACCGCACATGGAGCTGAGAGTCTCAATCCCCAGTTTACATATGAGGTAACTGAGGCACCTGATCACCTTGTAACCTCCCCAGCGGTTAGAACAGTGCTTTGCACATAGTAAGGGCTTAATAAATGCCATTATTATTATTATTATTATTATTATTAAGCATGGCGTCCAACCCGATATGCTTATATCTGCCCCAGTGCCCAGTAAGAGTAGTAAGCTTTGCACACAGGAAGTGCTCAATAAATATAGTTGAATAGTAAGCACTTAAGAGATATCAGGAGAAGCAGCGTGGCTCACTGGAAAGAGCCCAGGCTTTGGAGTCAGAGTTCATGTGTTCGAATCCTGGCTCCGCCATTTGTCAGCTGTGTGACTTTGGGCAAGTCACTTAACTTCTCCGTGCCTCAGTTACCTCATCTATAAAATGGGGGTTAAGACTGTGAGCCCCCTTGGGACAACCTGATCACCTTGTAACCTCCCCAGCACTTAGAACAGTGCTTTGCAAATAGTAAGCGCATAATAAATGCCATTATTATTAGTAGTAGTAGTAGTATTATTAGTATTATTAGTCTTAGTGGCAAGGTGGAGAGACAGCACCACCCAGCACAGCGGTGGGGGTGGGATGGAGGATCAAGTGGAAATGTTGAACTCTCAGGTTCACACACATTTGTGAGAGGAAAAGAAAACCACAGGATACATCCTGACATGCGCGTGCTCACCCCCGCTGCTACGAGGAGGTTCACAGATGCTCAGCTTCTCAGCCACAGTCATACAAATGCAGACAAATTTGAACAGGTCCCCAGCGTCTAATTTGTGGGGTGGCGGGGAGGGCAGCGGTTGTGGGGGAGAGCGATGGTCCACTGATGACCTAGTCAAGATGCTCAGATGGATTCTGTCCCGGGGAGACCCTACGTCAGCTCCGTTGCTGCGGTTTCTCGGCCTCCGACTGAGGAAAGACCAAACAGAGACAGCTACCCAGAGATCACCCAGCTCACGGTATGTACTAGATTCGTGCCCAAAAAGTTATTTTAAGAGAAAAAGAAATTACCCTGCCGAGGCGAGTTTAATTCACAAATGGATGATTTAACTCTCTAATGAGTGAGATGGAACAGTAGTTGGGAACAAAATAAGACCTGCTACGATACTCTTCTAAACTCCCTTATGGCACATTATCCCTATCGATCTTATGAATCTATTTGATACCCTGAAGCACATGGGGTCATTAAAGGGAAGTGGTTTTCTTCTTATGACTTGAGTTTTCAATCCAAATCCTGAAGGTTCTCTATTTCATGCTCTGCTACTACACTGTTACAAAATTTAAAAAATGAATAATTATGGCATTTAGTTAAACATTGTATTAAACACACAGTCCCTGGTCCTTCCTCATTATTCATCACATCCCCATTTTACAGATGAGGAATGGAGACCTAGAGAGTTTGTGACTTATCCATGGTCACATAGCAGGTAAGTGGCAGAGTCAGGATTAGAACCCAGACCTGTGATCCTTTCAATCCTGTGCTGAGATGAAGCATGGCCTAGTGGCAAGAGCCTGAGAGTAAGCGGACTGGATTCTAATCCCGGCTTCATCACTCGTCTGCTATGTGACCTAGGGCAGGCCACTTCACTTCTCTGCACCTCAGTCTCCTCATCTGCAAAATGGGGATTAAATCCTACTCCCTCATGCTCAGACGAGGAGTCCCATGTGGAAAGGGACTGTGTCCAACCTGATTATCTTGTATTTACCCCAGCACTTGGTAGAGTGCTCAGCACTCAGTAAGAGCTTAATGAATACCACTATCATTATTTATTATTTTATTATTATTATTATTATCATCATCATCATCATCATCATCCTTTCTAGCATATATGAACTCCCCAGGCCTGGTGAACTTCAATCCCGTGGATCAGTAATGAATCTGGAGAAAACAGAGACAGGCCAGACCTCTATAAGATAAACCCTATTAACATGGCCAGGATCTCTCCATGAGCGTATGCCAAGTTTAGAAGGGAGCGTCGTTCCCATTGGCCTTTTCAATCACAACCACAATCAATCAGTCGTATTTATTGAGCACTCACCATGTAGAGAGCACCGTGCTCAGCCCTTGGGAGAATACAATAAAACAAAGTTGGTAGACACATTAAGTGACTTGTCCAAGGTCACACAGCAAGAAATTGACAGAGCCAGGATTAGACCCTATAACCTCAGACTCCTAGGACTGTCCTCCTTTCAATAGGCCATGCTGCTTCCTAATTTTCTACACAAATGTTCAATCCATGGTTCCCCACTCCTCAAGAACCTCCAGTGGTTACCCTTCCACCCCCATATCAAACAAAATCTCCTTATCTTTGGCTTTAAATCCCTCAATCACCTCCCTCCCTCCTATCTTACCTGCCTGATATCCTACTAAAACCTAGCTGGTACATTTTGTTCCTCTAATGCCTGCCTACTCACTGTGCCTTGATCTTATCTATCTCCCCTTTGATCTCTTGCCCATGTCCTGCCTCTGGCCTGGAATGTCTTTTCTGTATCCTACAGATGATCACTCCTCGCTTTCAAAGTCTTACTGAAGGCACATCTCCTCCAAGAAGTCTTCCTCATTTCCTTTTCTCCCACTTCCTTCTGTGTCACCCTTGCACTGGTATTCATACTCTTCATTCCCCCCTCCCTCGGCCACACAGTACGTACGTACATCTGTAATTTATTTATATTCATGTCCGCCTCCCCCTCCGCACTGTAAGCTCCTTGTGGGCAAGGAATGTGTCTGCCAACTCTGTTATATTGTACTCTTCCAAATTCTTAGTACAGTGCTCTACACACAGTAAGCACTCAATAAATACGATTGAGTCTCTGAGCCTCAATGTCCTCAACTGTAAAATTGGAATTAAATTCCCATTATAATAATTATAACCATGATGGTATGTGTTAAGTGGTTACTATGTGGCAGGCTCTGTACTGAGCGCTGGGATAGATACAAGCAGATGGAGTTGGATACAATCCCTGGCCCACCCGAGGCTCACAGTCTCCACCCTCATTTTACAGATGAGATAACCGAGGCATAGATAAGTTAATTGACTTGCCCAAGGTCACAGAGCAGCCAAGTTGTGGATCTGGGATTAGAACCCATGACCTTCTGATAGGCCCGTGCCCTACCCACTATACCATGATTATCCCTCCCCCTATGTTCAATCTGACTGTGTTGTCTCCACCCCAGTACTTAGCAGAGTGTGTGGCACAGGGTAAGTGCTTAACAAATGCCTCCATTATTATTTATGATTTTCTGTAGCCGCTCTGAGATGTGTCCGGGTTTCAGCCGAGGCCAAACGTAACTTCTGGATCCAATGTCCTGTGGGCTTCACTTCTGTGGTGGAGTTCTAATCCACAACTTGGATGGCATCAAAGTTTCTCAGCATTTCAGTCCACTCTCCCGCCCCATTCTTTATTGGCTTTGCCATTTGAGCTGGCATCAAGTTTTTTTAATTTTAAACAATTCCTTCAGTTCTCTCTCCAGCTGCTCCTCGCTGGAGGCGTTTCTCTCTTTTTTTCTTCCATTATTTCCCTAAAGATCCATGAGATGAGACAAGCCAAAACAACAACCCAAACCCAAAGGAGGATTTTTTTTTCTTTCCCACAGGATCTCTGGATGACATTCAGGTGGCTGGGCCCAAGAGGGGTCAGAGCCATTCATTCATTCAGTCGTATTTATTGAGTGCTTACTCATCATCAATCGTATTTGAGTGCTTACTGTGTGCAGAGCACTGTACTGAGTGCTTGGGAAGTACAAGTTGGCAACATATAGAGACAGTCCCTACCCAACAGTGGGCTCAGAGTCTAAAATGGGTGTTTTCAATAAGTCAGTTCAAGAAAAACAAAACAAAATAGCAAACACCTCACCTCTAAGAGAAGCAGCAAAGAGTCATAAAACAAAACTCTGCAACTAGTTGCATGCTAGTGGCAGCGTGGCTTAGTGGAAAGAGCCCGGGCTTGGGAGTCAGAGATCATGGGTTCTAATCCTGGATCCGCCACTTACCAGCTGGGTGACTTTGGGCAAGTCACAACTTCTCTGGGCCTCAGTTACCTCATCTGTAAAATGGGGATTAAAAGTGTGAGCCCCACCTGGGAGGACCTGATTACCTTGTATCTACCACAGTGCTTGGCACATAATAAGCGCTTAACAAATACCATCATTATTATGCTAAATTTAACCCTTGGAAGGATTTTCCTATCAGGTGCTGTTGAGTTTAGCCCCAAGGCAGATCAATTTAAATGATGCAACCAGGCTGTAGAAGCTGCAGTAAGGAGAGTTTTCCCTCCCAGAGGAGTCCATACAGCAGAACACACTTTGTGAGCATCCGGCAGGCAGAAAGCTTAAGATGGTATAGCTGCTGCTGAGCTTAGCCCCAGACCAGTAAATACAGAAAAAAAGCCCTTGGGCAAGTACAGTATAATAGAGTTGATGAAGCAGCGTGGCATAGTGGATAAAGCATGGGCCTGGGTGTCAGAGGGTCATGGATTCTAATCCCAGCCCCGCCACTTATCTGCTTTGTGACCTTGGGCAAGTCATTTCACTTCTCTACACCTCAGTTACCTCATCTGTAAAATGGAGATTGAAACTGTGAGCCCCACATGGGACAGAGACTGCATCCAACCCGATATCCACCCCCAGCACTTAGTACAGTCAGTGTCTAGCAAATAGTACTTAACAAATACCATAATTAGTATTATTACTATGATCCCAGCCCACAAGGAGTTTATGGTCTAGAAATGTAAGCTCTTTGTGGGCAGGGAGTGTATCTGCCAGCTCTGTGGTGCTGTACTCTCCCAAATAAGTGCTCAAACATGATAAAAAAAGGGGCTTAGTACAGGGCTCTGTACATAGTAAGCACTCAATGAATACCATTGGTTGATTGATGAAATAGAATAATTGATGAAAGTTACACACCCTTAGGTACATACTAGAAAGTCATACTTCTATGTAAAAGGGAGGCTGGACAAAGGAAGATGTCCTTTCTGATTTAGACTTTCATACCCAGATGAGACTCTACCACAGTACTGCCTTTGTCCCAGTGGTGTTCTGGGTCAGTGTGCCCTTCCCACTGTAGGTAGTCAAATACTTCTCATGGGAGAGATGAATTTTTCTGAACTGCTTCCCTCCAGATGGGAATTTCAGGATAGAAGGGCAAGGAAACTGGCTTCCAGACAGATTGAGACTCCCACAACCCTCATTCCTGGTATCCTTTCTCCTCCACAGGAAAAAAAAAAAAGCCAATGATATGGCTCCACAGCAAGGGATTTTAGAAAGAGGGTGCTGGACAGGGAGAAGGCGAGTTCAGTCTGTTCACATAGCCTGCATTTTGAAGCTGCCATCACCACCCAGCTATTAAGAGCTCTGCAACCACTTTGGAACTCTCCATGACCTCCCAATTAGAGAAATTCTGGTACAAGCAAAGGCACCATCTATAGTTCTGCTACTGATAAGGCTAGCTGGCAGATTTGTTGGAAGGAATTTTCTAAAGTAACACAAATGCCTTTATTTTGTGCAGAGCACTGTACTAAGCATTTGGGGGAGTACAGTATGAGAATATAACAGAGTTGGTAGACACATTCAAATGCTTGGAAGAGTACAATATATGAGAATTGGTAGACACATTACCAGTCCATAGTCAATCAATCAATTGCATTTATTGAGTGCTTACTGTGTGCAGGGCACTGTACTAAGTGCTTGGAAGAGTACAATATAGCAACATAACAGAATTGGTAGGCACATTCCCTGTTCAAGCAATCAGATTTATTGAGCACTTACTGTGTACAGAGCATTGTACTAAGCGCTTGGGAGAGTATAAGCGTTGGTAGACACATTCCGTGCCCACAGCGAGCTTATAGTGTAATCATTCATTCATTCAATTGTATTTATTGAACCCTTACTGTATGCAGAGCAAGAACCAGGGCTTGGGAGTCAGAGGTCATGGGTTCGAATCCTGGCTCTACCACTTGTCTGCCGTGTGACCTTGGGCAAGTCACTTCTCTGAGTCTCAGTTACCTCATCTGTAAAATGGGGAGTAAGATTGTGACCCCACGTGGGGCAACCTGATCACTTTGTATTCCCCCCAGCGCTTAGAACAGTGCTTTGCACATAGCGCTTAACAAAATGCCATCATCTATTTATTTTTTATTTAACTAAATGCTTGGAAAGTCCAATATAGCAATAAAGAGAGACAATCCCTGCCCACATAGGGCTTATAGTCTAGAGGGGGAATTAATTGATCAGTCAATCAGTGTTGTTTTTTGAGTGCTCCCTGCATGCAGAGCAGGTCCTTTCACTTCCAGGCTTTTGCTCTTTCCAAGAGGCCAAGCTGCGTTGTCTCCTCTTGGCCAGTTGCTGAGCGAGAAAGGCAGAAGTCAGCTTGAAGTTTCTGCCATCTGATGTCGTGGCTGGGTAGGCCATGATGTGTTTGGGCTGGAGAGGAGAGGCTAGGGTTGGAAATAGGGAGGGGTGGGACAAGGGGTGACATCCTTCTTCCACCCCACCTGGCCCCCGGGGAAACAAGGATACTCACTGGTCCTCCTTCTCACCCCCTGACCCTACTTCTCCTCTCTCTCGCCGCCGACCTCATGCTCTAACCCTCTTTCCCACCTGGAACTTCAAATCCAGCAGCCTATTGCTCTCCTCGTCTTTATAGCCCTTGTAAAATTGCATCTCCTCCAAGAGGCTTTCCCGGATTAACCTCTGATCTCCTCTGCCCCTACTGACCCTTCAGCCCCTCTGTGACACCAAGCCACTGGTGTATTCATCCCTTAAGCAGTTGGTTACTGTCTTGAAACTCTGTTGCTTCCCCCTAATGTCCTAATAAGACAGAGAAGCAGTGTGGCTCAGTGGAAAGAGCACGGGCTTTGGAGTCAGAGGTCGTGGGTTCAAATTCCGGCTCTGCCAATTGCCAGCTGTGTGACTTTGGGCAAGTCACTTAACTTCTCTGTGCCTCAGTTACCTCATCTGTAAAATGGGGATGAAGACTGTGAGCCCCCCGTGGGACAACCTGATCATCTTGTAACCTCCCCAGCACTTAGAACAGTGCTTTGCATATAGTAAGCACTTAACAAATGCCATTATCATTATTATTATTATTAATAATGATGGCATTTGTTAAGTGCTTACTATGTTCCAGATACTTTACTAATCACTGGGGTGGGTACAAGCATATCAGGTTGGACGTAGTCCATATCCTACATAGGGCTCATGTTCTTAATCCCCATTTTACAGATGAGGCAACTGAGGCACAGAGAACTTAAGTGACTTTCTCAAGGCCACACAGCAGACAAGTTGTGGAGCCAAGATTAGAACCCATGACCTTCTGACTCCCAAGCCATTGCTCTATCCACTACGCCATGCTGCTTCTGCTGCTCCTCCTCCTCCTCCTACTATTGTGCTGAAGACTGGAGTAGCTATGAGAAGCAGTGTGGCTTAGTGGCAAGAGCATGGACTTGGAAATCAGAGGGCATGGGTTCTGATCCTGCTCTGCCACTTGTCAGATGTATGGCCTTGGACAAGTCACTTAACTTCTCTGTGCCTCAGTTATCTGTAAAATGGGGATTAAGACTGTGACCCTCATGTGGGACAGCCTGATAACCTTGTATCTACCCCAGTGCTTAGAACAGTGCTTGGCACATAGTAAGCGCTTAACAAATACTATCATTATTATCATGAGGTAATTAAGTCAGACACTGTTAGGGAAATTAGGGGAATTTTGAAAACATCCCTGAGAGGAGGAGAGGGAAGAGGCATAAATGCGGGTATAAATACCTAGTTATTCTCACATACTGGAGATAGACATCACCAATGGTTAAGTTCTCCCGTGGACATGTGAAAATGAAAAGTTCAGTGTGGAATCTACAGTCATGACCACAACATAATAATAATAATGACAATATTTGTTAAGTGCTTACTATGTGCAAAGCACTGTTCTAAGCGCTGGGGGGATACAAGGTGATCAGGTTGTCCCACGGGGGGCTCACAGTCTTCACCTCCATTTTACAGATGAGGGAACTGAGGCCCAAAGAAGTTAAGTGACTTGCCCAAAGTCACACGGCTGACAATTTGTGGAGTGGGATTTGAACCTATGACCTCTGACTCCAAGGCCCGGGCTCTTTCCACTGAGCCAAGCTGCTTCTTAACATGTGCTTACACAGACACACACAGAGTGTCTCTCTCTCTCTCTCCCTCTCCCTCCCTCTCTCTCTCTCTCTCTCTCTCTCTCTCTCTCTCTCTCTCCCTCCCCCCCCCTTCCCTCCCTCCCTCCCTCTCTCTATCCCTCGCTCCCTCTCTCCCTCTCCCTCTCCCTCCCTCTCCCTCACTCCCCTTTGTTGTGCATCATGGCTGTTTACTGTAGTGATTTTGGCTTTCACCTTTTTGCCCTCCAATCCTTCCTGATTCATAAGGTTCCGTACCTGTTTGCCCCACTTCTCCCTCGGTTTTCAGCTGAGGCGCAACATTACCAGCGACTTTGTAGAGCACGCACTTGGGAGTCGGAGGACATGGGTTCTAATCCTGGCTCCGCCACTTATCTGCTGTGTGACCTGGGGCAAGCCACTTAACTTGCCTGTTACCTCATCTGTAAAATGAGGATTAAGACTGTGAGCCCCATGTGGGAAAACATGGATTAGTGGAAAGAGGACAGGCTTGGAAGTCAGAGGTCATGGGTTCTAATCCCATCTCTGCCACTTGTCAGCTGTTTGACTTTGGGCAAGTCACTTAACTTTTCTGTGCCTCAGTTACCTCATCTGTAAAATGAGTTTGAAGACTGTGAGCTCCATGTGGAACAACCTGATTACCTTGGATCTATCCCAGAGCTTAGAACAGTGCTTGGCATAGTAAGTGCTTAACAAATACTTTCATTATTATTGTTATTATTACTGCCAAATCACTTAGCAGGGAAGTGGTAAGAAATCTTTTCGGATCTCCCCATCAGTGGCATCTTCTGGATCGTGAATGACAACTAGATAAGATCGATGTGGGTACACTTATTTGCCAATTTGTCCCAGTGCCATAACCTGTGTTTTCTCAATACAGTTTTGCCTGCACCTGGTTAGGAAATTAGGAATGTTTTTCCAGCACCTTGTTTCTCCCTAGATCACTGTCAGTCAGTGGTGTTCATTTATTGGATGCTTACTGTGTGCAGAGCACTGTACTAAGCACTCGGGAGAGGACAATGTAACAGTTGGTAGACACATTTCCTGCCCATAATGAGCTCTTTACTAAGCCCTTGGGAAAGTACAAGAGAACAGAGTTGGAAGACGTGGTCCCTGATGTCAGAAGAAAGGGTTGTGTGCCTATGTGCGGGGTCGTACATAAGCACTTAGTTCAGAGAAGCAGCGTGGCTCAGTGGAAAGATCCTGGGCTTGGGAGTCAGAGGTCGTGGGTTCTAATCCCAGCTCAGCCACTTATCAGCTGTGTGACTTTGGGCAAGTCTCTTAACTTCTCTGTGTCTCATTTATCTCATATGTAAAATGGGGATTGAGACTGTGAGCCCCACGTGGGACAACCTGATTACCTTGCATCTGCCCCAGCACTTAGAATAGTGCTTGGCACATAATAAGCCCTTAACAAATACCATCATTATTATTATTATTACAGTGCTTGACACACAGTGAGTACTCAATAAATACAACTGAATGAATGGACATGATGTTCAGGCAAGTGTTCCTTTGTGTGTTGGTTTGTCAGAAATACGATCCCTGTGTTTGAGATGGATGGAGAAAGTCTAAAGGCCTACAGATCACACTTAATTAGGGGGAGTGGAAGCCTTCAAGTAGACGAGGCCTTAGCTATGAAAGACTCAAGACTCCACGCCTCTTGAGTTCATCCTCAACTCTCGGCGACTTCGGTGACTCATAGTGCTAGGTGAAGAAGATCTGGCCCTTTGAACAATAAGTCTCTTCATTAAATTGAGGCTGATGCCGAATCAATCAATCAATCAATCGTATTTATTGAGCGCTTACTGTGTGCAGAGCACTGTACTAAGTGCTTGGGCAGTACAAGTTGGCAACATATAGAGACAGTCCCTACCCAACAGTGGGCTTGCAGTCTGAAAGGGGGAGACAGAGAACAAAACCAAACATATTAACAAAATAAAATAAATAGAATAGATATGTACAAGTAAAATAAATAAAAAATAGAGTAATAAATATGTACAAACATATATACAGGTATATATATATATATATATATATATATATATATATATATATATATATATATATAGGTACGAATCCTGAAAGGTCCAGGAGAATTGAATTTCTGCAAATGTTACCTCACGTCCTGTAAGAAAGCTGAGCTGACTGGGAGCCCTATGCGGGGCAGGGACTGTCTCCATTCTGATTATTTCGTATCTACCTCCAAGCCCAACTCGGTGTTTGGCATATAGTATACACTCAATAAATGTTATTATTATTTACTAATAATTATTAAAACAAACCAGACCTTTTTGGGCCAGAGTACCACTCTCAGCCAATCACAATCAATGAATCAACGGTATCTACCGAGAGCTGACTGTGTACACAGCTCCCTTTAGACAGTTGTTGGCAGGGAATGTGTCCACCAACTCTGTTATATTGAACTCTCCCAAACAGTACAGTGCTTGTCACACAGTAAATGCTTGATAAATACCACTGATTGATTACAGAGCCCTGTACTAAAAGTACATGAGAGAGTACAGTGCAATAAAAAATGCCATCATTATTAAAGTTGATAGACGTTATCCCTGTCTTCAAGGAACTTTAGAGTCTAGTGGGGGAGAAAAATGATAAAGTAAATTACAGATAGGGGACACAACCGCATATGAAGGTAGATATGCGTGTTAAGTACTGTGGGAGTGAAGTGAATACTAAGGGTTTATGGAGCACAGATTCAAGTACATGGGTGGCACGGTAGGGAGGAAAATAAGACCAGGAGATGAGAATTCATCAAGGAAGGCTTCCTGGAGGAGATGTGACTTTAGTAGGACTTTGAAGATGGGGAGAGGGTTGGATTGCTGGATGTGACGGGGGACTATCTTATGCCTCTGGGTGAATTTTGTAGACCAGAGACTAAGAACAGTAAAGGCTGCCGCTGAGAGATGTGGTCTTGAAGAGGGAAGTTCTCTCTGTAAGAAGCTGCCCCTGTCTCTGAGTGGTGACCTGTGACCTTTGACCTCACCAGCAGTTGAGTTTCACTCCATAATTTCATGTTCATCGGGGGTAGAGGAGAGTCTTTATGGTCAGGGTAAGTGTCCACTAATTCTGTTTTATTGTACTCTCCCAAGCACTTAGTACAGCGTGAGAAGCAGTGTGGCTCAGTGGAAAGAGCCTGGGCTGTGGAGTCAGAGGTCATGGGTTCAAATACCAGCTCCGCCAATTGTCAACTGTGTGACTTTGGGCAAGTCACTTAACTTCTCTGTGCCTGTTACCTCATCTGTAAAATGGGGATTAAGACTGTGAGCCCCCGTGGGACAACCTGATCACCTTGTTACCTCCCCAGTGCTTAGAACAGTGCTTTGCACATAGTAAGCGCTTAACAAATGCCATCATTATTATTATTATTACAGTGCTCTGAACATAGGAAGTGCTCAATAAATAACATTGATCAATTAATTTGTGCAAAATGGTCACCTTACTAGGGGGCTCTGAAGGGCATCATTGATCCTCAAGGCTCTCATTTCAGACCAGAAGTTTAAGTAAGTGTATTTTGTGGACAAGGAGGACAAATGATTCTCCCCCTTTCCTCTTCTCCCACTCCCTTCTGCGTTGCCCTGACCAGTTCCCTTTTTTCTTCCCCCCTGCCAGCCCCACAGCACTTATGTACAGATCTGTAATTTATTTGTATTGATGTGTTTGTCCCTCTCCCTCTTGACTGTAAGCTCATTGTGGGTAGGGAATGTGTCTGTTTATTTTCGTATTGTACTTTCCCAAGGGCTTAGTACAGTGCTCTGCACACAGTAAGTGCTCAGTAAATATGATTGAATGAATGAATGAATTGAATGAATATAAAGAGCTATATTAAACCAGACTACCATATAGGAGGAACTAATCTGTGTCTTCTATTTTCTGGTTCATTCACAAGGATTTATTGAGTGCCTACTGCATGTAGGATATGGTCCGGGGCAGCTACTGTATACAGGACACTGCTCTGAGCACCTGCTGGGTGCAAAATGCTGTAGTGGACACCTACTGTATGTACAGAACTGAAATGGCTACCTGCTGTGTGTGGAGTGCTGAATTGGATGTCTACTGGATACAGAGATTTGGTGCCTACTGGGCTCAGAGGTTTGTACTGGGCACCTTCCATTTGCAGAGTGCAATAATGATGATGATGATGGCATTTATTAAGCGCTTACTATGTGCAAAGCACTGTTCTAAGTGCTGGGGAGGTTACAAGGTGATCAGGTTGTCCCTCGTGGGGCTCACAGCCTTAATCCCCATTTTACAGTTGAGGTAACTGAGGCCCAGAGAAGTTAGGTGACTTGCCCAAAGTCACAGAGTTGACAATTGGTAGAGCCGGGATTTGAACCCATGAGCTCTGACTCCAAAGCCCGGGCTCTTTCCACTGAGCCACACTGCTTCCCATTCCCATTAAGCAGAGCCTTATGCTGATTGCCAAATAATAATAATGATGGCATTTAATAATTGTTTACTATGTGTCAAACACTGTTCTAACAGCTGAAACTGATATAAGATAATCAGGTTATACACAGTCCCTGTCCCACATGGGGCTCACAGTCTTAATCCCCTTTTTACAGATGAGGTCACTGAAGTCCAGAGAAGTGAAATGACTTGCCCTAGGTCACACAGCGGACAAGTGGCAGAGCTGGGATTAGGACCCATTCCCTCTGTTTCCCAGGCCCATTCTCCAGCCACTAGACCATGCTGCCGATTGGGTGTAAAGTGCCGAACTGCTCACCTTCCACATACAGGGCATCATACAGTACCCACCATGCACAGAACACTGTTCAAGGGAAAGAAACATCAAAATAAAAGCTGTGGTCCTCGCTCTCAAAGAGTTTACCATCTAATGTGGGTGTGATAGCAAACAGCGTGGGCATTGTTTGTTGAACAGGTTTTAATCAAGCCAATATACCTCTTTCATCCCCCTGCATTCCCTGCCCACCAGAAGGATATATTGGATCTAAATTCTGGTTCAATTACCGGATCTAGGTACATGACTTCATTCAATATGGTATTCATGATGGTATTTGTTAAGCATTCACCATGTTTCACGCACTGTTCTCAATTCTGGGGTAATAATAATAATGATGGTACTTGCTAAGCGCTTACTATAATAATAATAATAATGGTACTTGTTAAGCGCTTACTATGTGCCAAGACTGTTCTAAGCGCTGGGGTAGATACAAGGTAAGCAGGTTCATGCAGCAGGCAACTGGCTGAGGCGGGATTAGAACTCAGGTCCGCGGCTTCCACTAGGCCACACTGCTTCCCATTGCATTATACAACTCTATTGCTTTGTACTCTCCCAAGCATCTGGTATGATGCTCTGCACAAAGTGATTAATACCTCCCACGGATTGATTGATTGGGTTTAGCAGTGCCGCCTGCGATCCTTGAGGATTATAAATTCCTTGAGGGCAGACAGGAGATCCGTTACTTCAATCGGACTCTCCCAAGCATTTAGTACAGTACTCTGCATAAAGTAGATGTTCAATAAACAGTACTGATTGATGATTCATTGATTGCTCTAGACTTTAAGCTCATTGTGGGCAGAGAATGTGTCTGTTTACTGTTATAGTGTACTCTCCCAAGTGCTTAGTACAGTGCATTGCACTCAGTAAATGCTCAATAAAAACAATTGCATGAATGAATGATTGAATGAATTGATCTCCAGAGATTCTGTAGATTTAAGCTCTGCCTTTTCAGTAGGGAGAGAGCACGGTTTCCATTCTTTTTTTGTTTAATGGTATTTAAATGCTTACTATGTGCCAGGCACTGTACTAAGTACAGGAGTAGCTGCAAGCTGGTCAGGTTGGACACAGTTCATGTCCCACATGGGGCTCCCAGTCTTAATTCCAGTTTTGCAGATGATGTAACTGAAGTATAGAGAAATGAAGTGATTTGCCCAAGGTCACACAGCAGACAAGTGGTGAAGCCAGGATTAGAATGGAAGTCCTTCTGGCTCCCAAACCCATGCTCTATCCACTAGACAACGTTGCTTCTCGAAAGACCCATTCTATCCTACAACTAAAGGTGCTACAACTCATTTTAGCTGGACAAACGGTCAAACTTGGCTATCCTTTTCCTACATATTGTATGCTTACTGTGTGCAGAGCACTGTACTAAGCTCTTGGGAGAGTATGATATAACAATAAACAGACATAATAATAATAATAATGGCATTTATTAAGTGCTTATTATGTGCAAAGCACTGTTCTAAGCACTGGGGAGGTTACAAGGGGATCAGGTTGTCCCATGGGGGGCTCCCAGTCTTAATCCCCATTTTACAGATGAGGTAACTGAAGGCCCAGAGAAGTTAAGTGACTTGCCCAGGGTCACACAGCAGACATGTGGCGGAGGCAGGATTCGAACCCCTGACCTCTGGCTCCAAAGCCCGGGCTCTTTCCATTGAGCCACGCTGCTTCTCATATATTTCCTGCCAATGATGAGTTTACAATGATGAGTTAAGGCACAGCACGTATGCTCAAGACCTGCAGCCTGGGATCTAAAGCTTTCTTTTTCATAATAATAATTATGGTATTTGTTAAGCACTTATATGAGCCAGGCACTATAAGAAGCTCTTAGGAAGTTACAGGATCATCAGTTCAGGTACTGTCCCTGCTCCTTATGGGGCTCACAGTCTAAGGAAGTATTGAAGACATTTTACAGATGAGGAAACTATAGCATAGAGAAGTTAAGTGACTTACCCAAGGTCACACAGGGGATAAGTGGCGGAGCTGGGGTTAGAACTCAGGACCTCTAATTCCCAGGCCTGGGCTTTTTCCACGAGGCCTCTAGACTGTAAGCTCACTGTGGGCAGGGAATGTGTCTGTTTTATTGTTATTGTGTACTCTCCCATGCACTTAGTACAGTGTTCAGCACACAGTAAGTGCTCAATAAACATGATTGACTAACCAGGCCAAGCTGTTTCTCACACTGCTTTCTGGCCCAATTAGGAGAGGAAAACACTTGAAGGTTTCCCCATTTCCAGTCTTCAACAGAGTCTTTTTTTTCTGAAACAAACTCCAGGCTGTGCTGGTAGCATGTGAGTATTGAAGTTCTCTCCCTTTGGAGGAATTTTCTCTGTGTGGATTGTGTAAGACTCATTTCTTGGAAGAAGACATCCAGCAGGGATCCTGCGATGGGTCATGCCAACTCAAAACAGCTAGATAGCACTGTTAATACACTTGAAAGGCGGTTTGCTCCGAAGACAGCACCTGGGAAAACCAAGGAAGATTCGCCGTGGAGCTGAGCGAGCTTAAGACTGTCAGCCCAGGAACCAGCTCAATCAATCAATCCATCCATCAATCAATGGTACTTTTTGAGTGCTTACTGTGTGCAGAGCCATGTACAAAGTCACAGTCGAGGAAATGGAGGCATGAAGTTAACTGACTTACCCAGGGTCACACAATAGCCAAGTTTTTCAAGCCAAAACTCCTCATTTCAAGCAAAAACTCCTCACTCTCAGCTTCAAGACTCTCCATCCCCTCACCCCCTCCTACCTCATCTCCCTTCTCTCCTTCTCCAGCCCAGCCCACACCCTCTGTTCCTCTGCTGCCACTCACCTCCTCACTGGGCCTCATTCTCACCTGTCACACCGTTGACCCCCGGCCCATGTCCTTTCCCTGGCCTGGAATGCCCTCCTTCCACACATCCACCAAACTAGCTTTCTTTTCCCCTTCAAAGCCCTACTGAGAGCTCTCCTCCTCCAGGAGGCCTTCCCAGACTGAGCCCCCCATTTTCCTCTCCTCCTTCTCCTCACCTACCCCCTTCCCTTCCCCACAGCACTTGTATATATTTATATTTATTATTCTATTTTATTTGTACATATGTATTACTCTATTTTATTAATGATGTGTATATAGCTATAATTCTATATATTCTGATGATATTGACACCTGTCTACTTGTTTTGTTTTGTTGTCTGTCTTCCCCTTCTTGACTGTGAACCCACTATCGGGTAGGGACCGTCTCTATATGTTGCCGATTTGTACTTCCCAAGTGCTCAGTACGGTGTTCTGCACGCAGTAAGCGCTCAATAAATGCAATTGAATAAATGAATGAAAGTGGTGGAGCCAGAATTAGACCCAGGTCTTTTGACTCCCAGCCTCATGCTCTTTCCACTAGGCTGCATTGCTTTCCAGGGACAATTTTGTTCACTTGTTTGAGTTAGTACAGTTCTCTGCATACAGTAAGTGCTCAATAAATATGACTGTCTGACTGTACAAAGTGCTTGGGAGATAACAATATAACACTAAAACAGACATAGTCTCTGCCCACAGTGAGCTTTCAGTCTAGAGGGGGAAACAGGCATTAATGAAAGTAAATAAATTACAGATATGTATATAAGTGCTGTGGGGCTGGAGATAGGGGTGGTGAGTAAAGGGAGAAAGTCAGAATGACACAGAAGGGAGTGGGAGAAAAAGAAATAAGGGCTTAGCCAGGGAAGGCCTGTGTTATTGGAAATTACCGGGGAATGGTTGCAATTCAGGGAGGCAGAGGGCCGAGTTTGAAGGACAGAGGATCTGGGATCAGGAGAACAGGATTCTAATTGCAGCAATGTCACCAGTCCGCTGTGTGGCTTTGGGCATGTCGCTTAACTTCTCTGGGCCTGTTTCCACATCGGTCCTTGCTCTCCCCACTCCTTTAGTTGATTACCATCTTGGGCATAGGCCAATCTGATTAGCCTGTATCTCCCCCAGCACTAAGCACAGTGCTTTGGTACATATTGTGAAATAAATGCCGTTATTATGATGATGATTATTAGTGCTTCTTGAATATGGCCTATAAATCCTAACCAATTGCTGTCCATCCTGATGCTTCTCTGAAGAACAGTAAAGGGAACAGGGAGAAAGTGCTGATTTCTATCAGCAACACTGAGCCAGTTTAAGCTCAAATAATGAACAAGTAAACAAAACTCATCCCTGGAAAGCCATGCGGCCTACTAGAAAAAAACATGAGCTTGGGAGTCAGAGGACCTGGGTTCTAATTCTGATCCACCACTTTGACTGCTGTGTGACCCTGGGCACTTAATGTCCTCTGTTTTCTCAATTGTAAAAAGGGGATGAACTATGTGTTCTCCCTCCTGTGAGACCCGTGTGGGACAAGGGCTTTGTCCAACCTGATTAACTTGCATTTACTCCTGTGCTCAAAGTAGTGCTTGACAAATGCCGTATCGTTACTACTTTAGGAAAATAGCCAAATAATTTTGAAAATTGGGAGTATTTTGACTAGAGTGGGGGAACCCAACCTTTCACAGAGCTTCAGCAGCTATTGTTCTTTAAATCATTTGGCCCTTTTTGGATTGGAGCATGATCGGTTTTGGTTTCACAGCATTTCGGGTTTATGAAATCGGCTGGCTGGAAGCTGGGGAATTTGACTTCATATATCCCTCCTCTCACATTTAATCAATCAATCAATAAATCAATGGTATTTATTGAGTGCTTACCATGTACAGAGCAGTGTACTAAACAAATGGGAGGGTGTGATACCAGTTGGTAGACATGTTCCCTGACTGGAAGGAGTTTACAGTCTAGAGGTCACTGAGAAGGAAGGGGAAGTTAAAGCTTCTCAAGGGATGGCTAGTGGATAGAGCACACGCCTCGGGTTCAGAAGGACATGAGTTCTAATCCTGGCTCTGCCACTTGTCAGCTGTATGACTTTGGGCAAGTCACTTAATTTCTCTGTACCTCAGTTCCCTCAGTAGGTAGGTGCTTAACAAATATGATTATTATTATCATTATTAATTATTATTACTATCAACTGTTATCTCCACACAGTCCATGTCCCTCATGGGGTTCATAGTCTTAATCCTCATTTTATAGATGAGGTAACTGAGGGATGGAGAAGTTAAGTGACTTGCCCAAGGTCAAACAGCAGACTCCCAAGTTCATGGTCTATCCAGTAGGCCAGGGTGCTTATTGACCATTCATTGTGTGCAAAGGACTGTACAAAGTGCTTGAGAGAGTGCACTATAATGGATAAGGAGCTTACTTGAAAGAGAGAAAATTCATCATTCTAATAGCTTAGTCCTCTGTCATGAATGATTCTCCCCCTCTAGACTGTAAGCTCGCTGTGGGCAGGGAATGTGACTGTTTATTGGTGTATTGCACTCTCCCAAGTCCTTAGTACAGTGTTCTTCACACAGTAAGCACTGAATAAATGCAACTGACTGATTTTTTTAAGCAGTTTCCTAAAGCATGTAAGGCCAAGTTGTAGTGAAGTGGAAATAAAAATAACCATAATAATAATTGTGGCCTTTGGTGAGAACTTGCTATCTGCTTGACTTGGCATAGTAAGCACTTAACAGATACTACCATTCTTATCATGATTATGTGATACAGTCATATCAGACACAATCCTTGAATCTCACAGTCTAAGAAGGAAGGGGCACAGGTATTTAATCTCCATTTTATACATGAGGAAACTGAGGCACAGAGGAGTTAAGTGGCTTGCTGAAAATCACACAGCAGGCAAGTGTCAGAGGAAGGAGCATGAAGTTAGGAGCCAGAAGACCTAAATTGGCTACTGAGTTACTGGATGGTCTTGGGACAATCAGTTAAATCTCTCCGGGCCTCAGCTTATCATGCAAATGGAGACATTCATTCATTCATTCAATCGTATTAATTCATTCAATCGCATTTATTGAGTGCTTACTGTGTACAGAGCACTGTACTAATCACTTGGGAAGTGGAGAAGCAGTGTGGCTCAGTGGAAAGAGCACAGGCTTTGGAGTCAGAGGTCATGGGTTCAAATCCTGGCTCTGCCACTTGTCAGTTGTGTGACTTTGGGCAAGTCACTTAATTTCTCTGTACCTCAGTTCCCTCATCTGTAAAATGGGGATTAAGACTGTGAGCCCCCCGTGGGACAACCTGATCACCTTGTAACCTCCCCAGCACTTAGAACAGTGCTTTGTACATAGTAAGTGCTTAATAAATGCCATTATTGTTATTATTACTAAATCAGCAACATATAGACACAGTCCCTACTCAACAACGTGACCTCTGCCTCACCTTACTTCCCCAAGCTATGCATGAATAACATGAGATCACTGATGTGGAAGGCTCTGAGAAGGCAAATGGGTCGTTCAAATTCGGGGTTCTGTTATTTTTCCAATTGTCCTGATGCCCCACGATCCCTGATTCGGGATTCAGTCCGGAGAGCCCCCAATTTCCCAGTTGGACCGCCTCCTGCTTTAGGTTCTCTGGGATACGTTTGTGCCCTAGAAATCTGACAGAAAATACAACCAGGTCCTGTTGAGGGGCACGTGCCCCTGAGACAACGGGTGTGTGTATGGGGGGCGGTGAGGGGAAGAGGGGATGCCCTGCCCACCCCTCAGGGGCAATGGACAGCTGGTGGGTGTTGTACACAGTGGACCGGGAAAGGGGAAGGGTGGCAGGACCACCTCTCAAGTCCCAAGGGGCAGGCCCAGGGCTGGGCAAGTGGGAACCAAACCTATGGCCACATAGTCCAGGATGGGCCCATTCTTCTGGACCTAATGCTGCCACTTCCTCATTCTAGGTGTCCATGTCACTCAGCCCATCCATGATGGAGGCAGAGACCATAGAGGAGGAGGAGAAGGAAGCAGTGTGTCCCATTTATACTCACTCTTCTCCTCTCTCTTCTATTGGCTTCTCTTCCTCTTTCCCCTCTCCTATTTTCCTCTCCATCTTCCTCCTCTTGGCTCTTTCAACCTTTTTCTCACTCCTTTTCCCCTCTCCCTTTTATTCCTTCTCTCTCTATCTCTGTCTCCCCGACTTGCTCACTCTCTCACTCTTTCTCCCCCTCCCTATCTCTCTCTCTCCCTCCCTCCTTTCTCCCCCAACATCCCCTGCATTTTTCGCCTCTTCCTCTCCTTGTTCATGGAAGAAAACCGGGAGTTTCTGATCCCCTCAGACACGCCCAAGTTTCCCCTTCTCTTGATGGGGAGGAACTATGGCTTCAACACTACTTACTCAACTTGGGCAAGACATTTCACCTCACACCTGGTCTTCAGTTTATTCCATTTGCTAACAGGGGAGGAAAATTGTTGCCATCAGATAACAGTAGACTCAGATAAAAGCCGTTGGACAAGGTATTATTAGATGACATTTTATGGATGTCTGTAATAAACATTGGACCCAGTAGAAACAACTGAAGCCAATCTGTTTCCATGACCCCTTACATACCTCAACGAGGGGATCACTTAAAAACTGCCTTTCTGCCTGACTGAAATAACATTCACATCGTGTTAATGCTACGGTAGATGGACTATTTGATGTTTATGAAACCTTCCCACCATCCTTAACCTGTGCCATAATTCATGACACACATTCTTAAGGAAGGTGGAATGTAAATGAAGTTATGGAAAGGTCCCTTTCGCTTCTTTCACATCACTTTAAATTTTCAAAAGGAATTCATTACTGCCGGTCACAGCGTTCGGTGCTGTACCTGGAGGTCAAGAGAGGGAGTTGGATATTTAATGACTAACCGAATGACCTCTACATTACCAATATGTGGCATTAATCAACATCTTGCTTCGGGGTATCAACCTGTTGAAGAGTTCGAGTTGTTTTTTATTTTTTTTCTCCCCAGAATACAACACTGCACCTGAGGCTAAGTGAAGCAGGCTAGTTAAGAGATATCTAAGTCTGCCCTAGTTGAGGCTTCTGTTGGTGGAATAAAGGAGGAAAAAAGACTGGTGATGGGCAGCTTAGTAGGATAAGGAACACAATGGTCTGTAGGTAATTTGTGTGTGTGTGTGTGTGTGTGTGTGTATGTGTGTGACTTACAGCTCTTTGATCAAAATCTTGGGTTTGATTATCAGAATATCTAAGTGTTCCCAAGCGGCACGTAATGTTCTGTTTGGAAATTTGAGTCAGCTATTGAAAATGCATGGAAGGTGAAGGTGCAGTAGAACGGGTGTTTGCCCCCGGGGGTCTCCACGTTCCAACTCCTGCCAAGATGCAAGACCAGAGTATTGAATGGAGGCAGCCATAAGACCAGTTGAGAAGCAGCAACCGAATTAACCCATCAAAGAGTCATGGGTTCAAATCCAGGCTCTGCCACTTACCAGCTTTGTGACCTTGGGCAAGCCACTTAACTTCTCTGTGCCTCAGTTGTCTCATCTGTAAAATGGGGATTAAGACTGTGAACCCTATGTGGGACAACCTGATCGCCTCGCATCCTCCCAGTGCTTAGAACAGTGCTTCACACATAGTGTTTAACAAATACCATCATTATTATTATTAAAGAGGAATCAGACAAAAATCAATTCATTTACTGGGAAACAGGTAAATCAATCAATCAATCAATGGTATTTACTGAATGCTTACTGTACAAAACACCAGGGAGAGTATAATACAACAAAATTAGCATCATCATCATAAGTGGTAGTTACTGGGAACTTACTGTGTGCAGAGCACTGTACTAAGCATTCATTCATTCATTCAATCGTTTATTGAGCAGTTACTGCGTGCAAAGCACTGTACTAGGTGCTTGGGAGAGTACAATGCAGCGCTTAGAACAGTGCTTTGCATGTAGTATGTGCTTAACAAATGCCATCATTATTATTATTATTATTATTACAATATGACAACAAACAGACACATTCCCTGTCCACAACAAGCTCACAGTCTTGAGTCTAAGCACTTGGGAAAGTGCAATGTGGCAGAAATAGCAGACATGCTCCCTGCCCCTAACAAGATAGTCTGAGGAGAAGAATCTAGAATAATGTGGGAAAATTACCAGTGGGAAAATGGGATCTCATCAAAACTTGAAAAGGCTAGAGATGGTCCCCACTCCTTATGTTGCCCACCACCTTAGATCACCTGGGATATTGGCCAGAGTCCTAATTACCTTTGATGACCCAAGAACACTTTTTCTTTCACCCAGCTTCCCCATTTTCTCCTTCATTTTCACATTTCACCAGCCCTCAGTGGGTTAGCCGAGAAGTATTCCATTTCCATTCTGTACTCAGGTTGAAGAGTGATTCAGTCCCTGATCACCCCCCTTCCCAATCAATCAACTAGTCAATCAATAATCAATATATAATCAGTGTTATTTATTTTATAGAAAAGCGTGCTTACTAAGACTGGGCAGAATAGTAGCTTGAATAGAACACAGGCCTAGGAGTCAGAATGACCTGGCTTCTAGTCCCTGTTCTTCCACTTGTCTGCTGTGTGATCTTGGGCAAGTCACTTAACTTCTCTGGGGCTTAATTACTTCTTCTGTCAAATGGGGATTAAGACTGTGAGCTCCCAAGAGGTACATGAACTGTGTCCAACATGATTAGGTTGTTCTCCTCCATCTTACCTCCTTCCCTACCCCACAGCACCTGTTTATATGTATATATGTTTGTACATATTTATTACTCTAGTTATTTATTTATTTATTTTACTTGTACATATCTATTCTATTTATTTTATTTTGTTAGTATGTTTGGTTTTGTTCTCTGTCTCCCCCTTTTAGACTGTGAGCCCACTGTTGGGTAGGGACTGTCTCTATATGTTGCCAATTTGTACTTCCCAAGCGCTTAGTACAGTGCTCTGCACACAGTAAGCGTTCAATAAATACGATTGATTGATTGATCTGCCCCAGTGCCTGGCATATAGTTAGTGCTTAACCAATACCATAAAAAAAATCAATAGAAACAAAAGACACATTCCCCATTCTCCCCCTCTAGCCTGGAAACTCGCTGTGGCAGGACATATATCTGTTATATTGTACTGTCCCAAAAGCTCAGTACAGTGCTCTAAACACAGTAAGCGCTCAATAAATTTGATTGACAGACTGACTGTTCTCTAGGAACTTTCAATTTAATGGGGGAAAAGGGAGAACCAAATTATTTATAAATAGTAGTAGTAGTAGTAGTAGTCCCCTCTAAGGGTCGCACCTGGAGAGTATCCAGTACTCTACCAGTCTCAACTTTGGGAGGGAGAGTCAAGCAGGGGCCTATCCATTCCATTCCTAGCTTGGCCAGTGGCTAGCGAGTGGCAGGCAATCTGCGACAAGTCAAAACCCACCTGTGCTGGGCAGCAGTGGCGTGGAAGAGAGTCAAGGGTGGAGACTCAAGTTTACTACACGGAAGGAGGCAATGGTAAATCACTTCAGTGTTTTTCCCAAGAAAACTCTATGGATACATGACAGAACGATTACAGACGAAGGTGGGGCATTCTGGGAGAGATGTGTCCATGGCGTTGCTATGGGTCAGAGATGACTTGACAGCAAGACAAGACTAGTAGTAGTAGTAGTAGTAGTAGTAGTTGTAGTAGTAGTAGTAGTAGTAGTAGTAGTAGTAGTAGTAGTAGTAGTAGTAGTACTGATTGTATTTATTAAGTGCTTGCTGTATGCAGAGCCCTGTACTGAGAGCTGGGAGAGAACTCATATGTGGGAATTAGGGATGATCCCTATCCCTCGGGAAGCATGAGAAAGAAGACAGATGCAGCTGGCAATAGCGAGAGTTTAATAGATTGAAATAGATAAATTAACAATTAATAATAATTATAATCATAACAATATATTTGTTAAGTGCTTACTATGTGCCAGGCACTGTACTCAGAGTTGGGTTGCTCTCTATTAAGACCCATGTAAATATTGTTATCAATTAATCGGTGGCTTTTATCGAGCACTTACTGTGTGCAGAGTACTGTACTAAGCTCTTGGGAGAGTACAACAGAATTAGGAGACCCGTTCCTTGCCTATACAGTCTACAGTCTAGAAACGAGCTATCTGCATAATTCCCATGAACATGAACAAGGAGTCAGAGGTGGGAGAGTAGAGGAGAGTGAGATCTGGTTAGAGGATGAACTTGGGTGGAGCAAAGACATTGATTGGTCGACTGGTGTGATGTTAACTCCATACAGGTATTCTCTGGATCCCACTCCTCAGTTTCCCCTTGTGCTCCCTGTCCTTCCACTGACCCTTTCTTGCCCAATCTGACTCCATGCCCACCAGTCAGATGGAAGCTCAATCAATGTGCTTACTTCTACAATTGGTCTGGCCATTGATGATCAACTTTTCAGTTATTCAGCATGGTTATTCAGCAACTTTTCAGCACGCCCACTAGTCAGATGGAAGCTCAATCAATGTGCTTACTTCTACAATTGGTTTGGCCATTGATGACCAACTTTTCAGTTGTTCAGCATGGTTATTCAGCAACTTTTCAGCATGGTTTTCATTGTTGACCACCTGGGACTTGTCTGAGCCACTCAATGAGATCATTCCCTGATCCTCCCCTCAGTCTTCCAGATACCACATACCCAGTGCTGAATGGCTCTTCTCCAGAAGTAGAATGGCCTAGTGTCAAGAGCATGGGCTTGGAAGATAGAGGTCGTGGGTTCTAATTCTGACTCCACCACTTGTCTGCTGTGTAAACTTGGACAAATCATTTCACTTCTCTGGGCCTCAATTTCCTCAGCTGTAAAATGGGAATTGAGATTTTGAGCTCCACTGTGGGACAGGGACTGTGTCCAACCTGATTACCTTGAATCTACCCCAGAACTTAGAACAGTGCTTGACACAAAGGCAGAGTTTAACAAATGCCATTATTGTTATTATTATTATTAGGAATTATTATTCCTAAACTCCCTGGCAGTATAATTATTAATTATTATTAATAATGATAACAATAATAATAATAAACCTTCACTAAGAAACTTTAGCTGATGATGGACCTGCATGTTCTTACTAGATACCTGTTCTGTCTCTTGCTCCCTCCCACTCCTCACCCTGGCTCTTTCCTCACCTAGAACAATTAATCCTTCTGGACTCAGGCCAATCAGTAGAAGTTACTGAGTGCAGACCACAAAACTGGGCACCTTCCATGTTCAAGAACACTGTACTGGACACTTGACCATGTCCAGACCTAAGCTGGGCACCTTCCATGTGCAGGGAAACTGTACTGGACAAGCAGCATGGCTAAGTGGAAAGAGCACGGGCTTGGGAGTAAGAGGTTGTGGGTTCTAATCCCAGCTCCACCACTTATCAGCTGTGTGACTTTGGGCAAGTCGCTTAACTTCTCCATACCAGTTACCTCATCTGTGAAATGGGGATTAATACTGTGAGCCCCGTGTGGGATAACCCGATTACTTTGTATCTATCCCATCACTTAGAAGAGTGCTTGGCACATAGTAAGTGCTTAATAAATGTCGTCATTATTATTATTATTACTGGGCACTTATGTGGAGAGCACTGTACCGAACACTTCAGAGAACATAGCAGAAGTCAAAAACCTGGTTTCTGTCCTCCATGAGCTTTGCAGGATGACTTTCACCATACATGCCACCACACCTGCTGGAATTAGAGAGCACAGTACAACTTCCTTGAAAAAGTTCTTTCATGTTTCATTTAATCCTCAATCACCCTTTTGTGCATCTAGGTGAAACCTCATACAAGTTCAGCTGTTCAGAACCATGTTATTTTAAGCCCACTTTGGGCAACTGTAGGAGTTTTCAAGATGGTTTTCCTATTGGAGACAATGAAAATCTCGGACTTGCCCCATGTTCCAAATACAGGATAGCTATTCCAAATGGATACGGAATGAATTTTGTGGAGTAGTGTGAGAAATGTTCATTTGAATTACTGTTAGAAGATGAAGAATTATGGACATTTTTTATTCTTTAGTGAGTTGGTCTATATTGGGTAGCCTGCTGCACCTGGCATTTTGTGCTTCTTAAATAGCTTTATTATGTGGATTAACTTGGTCTTGGAAGCCATTTAGTGGCTTATCTTGGGCAAATAGAAGGGAATTTTTCACCTGTTAAAGTGGCTCAAATTTGTTTCCATAACAACAGCTTTGTTTCCTCCTCAGTTTCCTTCTTTGCCAACTAGCTTCTTGGTTTAGCTTGATCTCTAGTACAGCCTGTCACAGGTTCCTAGACTGATTATCTACCTGTTTCTAAAGCCTCCCTCTTGTGCATGTAATGATGTCTCGTGCATGAAGAACTGGGTAGTGAAGCTTATAATTACCTTCATGGGTGTGTTGGAAACTCTTGTACACGTTCAGGAGGTCCTCCCAGAGAGGCTACCAATATTCCCACGAACTCAAAGAAGAGCTAAGTAAGGACACATATTGAAAGTAAAATTTGCCTCTGGCAGTTGTTACCTTACAACCTCTTCCTTGATTGGAATCACGGGGCTGATTGTAGGAAAGCACTCTGTGTTCTTTGACCCAAAGCATTACCTTGATTCCATTGTCAAGCATGTAGTCATTGAGTGATCAATGGTGAGGAGGACTTGCCCTGCATTTGTCACTTGTCTGCTGTGCTGGTGAGTTCTCCATTTCTGCACATTCGTAATGTACGTTTTGTACATTGGAGAGGAGGTGTGGCCTAGTGATAGAGTCAGAATCAATCAATTGTATTTATTGAGCGCTTACTGTGTGCAGAGCACTGTACTAAGCACTTGGGAAGTGCAAGTTGGCAACACATAGAGAAGTCAGAAGGACCTGGGTTCTAATTCTGGCTCCTCCCCTTGTCAGCTCCATGACCTTGGGCAAGTCACTTAATGTTTCTGAGCCTCAGTTATCTCATAATAATAATAATAATAACATAGTAAGCGCTTAATAAACACCATCATTATTGTAATAATAATAATAATAATTGTGGTGCTTTTAAGTGCTTATTATTTGCTAGACACTGTTCTAAGCACTGGGGTAGATACAAGGTAATCAGGTTGGACACAGTCCATGTCCCTCAGGGGGCTCACAGTCTTGATCCCTATTTTACAGATGAGATAACTGAGGCCCAGAGAAGTGACGTGACACGCCCGAGGTCACATAGCAGACAGGTGGAAGAGCCGGGATTAGAATCCACAACCTCTGACACCTAGGCCCGTGCTCTTTCCATTAGGATATGCTGCTTCTCTCATCTGTAAAATGGGGATTGAGACAGTGAGCTCCACATGGGATGTGGACTGTGTCCAACCTTATTAGCTTGTATCTACCCCTGCACTTAGTACAGCACCTGGAATGTTGTAAGCTCTTAATAAATGTCATAAAGAAACAAAAACAAAAGAATCATCACTGAATTGGCCTGTTTTGAACACACGCAGTCTCCTATTGCTTCTCTCTCACTAGAACCTAGCCCCCACACTTGCCTCCTCTAATACTAATTTATACACTGTGTCATGTTCTTGTCCCTCTCCCCATCGGCCCCTTATTCTCCCCCTCCCTCCCGTCTCCCCCTTCACATCCGCCCGACTCTCTCCATCTTCAAGTCCTACTAAAATCATATCCTCTCCAGGAGGCTTTCAATAAATTTGATTGACTGACTGGGATATTTGATGACTTCCTCCCCTGACTTAGCCCCAGAACTTAGGGACATATCCTGCTGCTAATGAAATATTTTTATAATCAGTCCTGTTATGACTTTAAACACATAAAATTTGTGATCTGTTTTTTTCTTTTTCCACATTTCACTGCCTCCAACCCAATTTGGTTGCATCTACCCCAGTGCTTAGTACAGTATCTGGCATGTAATAAGCATTTAACAAATGCCACAATTGTTATAATGATTGTTATCAATTGTTATAATGATTGTCATTTTTATTATTTAGAAAAAGGAGCAATTATGATATTTATTAAGTTTGATTATGATCCAAATGCTATTCTAAGCCCTGGGATAGA
The DNA here is from genome assembly GCF_015852505.1 of Tachyglossus aculeatus. Lineage (NCBI taxonomy): Eukaryota > Metazoa > Chordata > Mammalia > Monotremata > Tachyglossidae > Tachyglossus > Tachyglossus aculeatus. The sequence continues at coordinate 59,003,763 of NC_052068.1, read as the reverse complement.
TACAACTCAATCAAATTGGACACAGTCCTTGTTCCACACTGAGCTCACAGTCTAAGGGAGAGGAAGAACAGGTATTTAATCTCCATTTTATAGATGAGGAAACTGAGGCATAGAAAACTTAAAGGACTTGTCTAAGGTCACTTCTCAGGTAAGTGGCAGAGCTGGGATCAGAACCCAGGTTTCCTGACAAAGAAGGAAAAAGTTAATAAAGTGAAATGAACAGCAATTTCCTCATATTCTTGGCCATATTTTCCCTAGGTTAATACAATCATTTTGATTATTAGAGGGAGTAAAGCCAAGTTTATGGAAAATAACCTGAAAGGATCATAGCTACATATACTTGGAAGGATGGTGTGCATTTGTACATTCATTTCTTCTGACATACCACATTCCAACCAGACATGCACTGTCAGAAGAACATTCCTAAACTCCCTGGCAGTGTCCTAATCAATCAATTAATCACTCAATCAATGTTATTTATTGAACAATTACTGAGTGCAGAAAACTATGAGAAGCAGCATGGCGTAGTGAGAAGCAGCATGGCATAGTGGATAGAGCACGAGCCTGGGAATCAGAAGGTCATGGGTTCTAATCCTGGTTCTGCCATTTGTCTGCTGTGTGGCCTTGTGTGACGTTGGGCAAGTCACTTGACTTCTATGTGCCTCAGTTACCACGTGGGACAGGGACTGTGTCCAACTTGGTTTGTATCTACCCCAGCGTTTAGTACAGTGCCTGGCACATAGTAAATGCTTAACAAATACCACAATTATCATTATTAATATTTTTATTACCAGGTGCTATACTAAGCTCCTTGTGGACAGGGAATGTGTCAACCAATCAATCAATCAATCAATCAATCGTATTTATTGAGTGCTTACTGTGTGCAGAGCACTGTACTAAGTGCTTGGGAAGTACAAGTTGGCAACATATAGAGACAGTCCCTACCCAACAGTGGGCTCACAGTCAAGAAAGGGGGTAGACTGCGAGCCCACTCTGTGGTATTGTACTCTCCCAAGTGCTTAGTACAGTATTCTGCACACAGTAAGTGCTCAATACATACCATTGACTGATTGAATGATTGATAGATCAGTTCCTGAGAAAACTTGGGTCCAGACCATTTCTTGGACCGGGCAAAAAAATCAAATTTAGAAGGACCAGTTTACTATCTGCTGCAAGCTCATCCTCTAGACTGTAAGCTCACTGTGGGCAGGGAACGTGTCTGCTATATTGGTATAATGTACTCTCCCAAGTGCTTAGTACTCTGCCCACAGTAGGAGATCAATAAATATGATTGATTGGTTGATTTATTGAGAAGGGACCACCATAGCTAGACAGAATGCCTCTGCCAGAACTTTCTTAGTGTTTCCTTCCAATGATCCTTTTTGGAATAGGACTATCTGTGCCTTTCCTCCTTTTAGATTCCTAATATCCATGTTTTTCTTTCCTTATGTCTCACTGTCATGATTCGTCCTCTTCCAACCTTCCCTTCCATTTCTTTCATTCACTTCAACTATAGGACTTAGCATCTACTGAGTGCGGACCCCTGTACTGAGCACCTGAAGTAGTACAGTAAAAGAAAGACCCAGGCTCTGCCCTCAAGATTGCTTGCAGGCAAAGAGAAATAATATATATATGATGGGAGCAGGAGGAAAATTATAGCTACATCTGGTAATGAGAGGAAGAAAAATGAATATGTGAATAAAGTAGAAGCGTTTTCACTTGCAGTTTTTTATAAATCCAACCATTCATTCTACCCCCAACCTACTCACTGTGCCTCAATCTTATCTCTCTTGTCGATGACACCCTGCTCAATTGATCAATCAATTATATTTATTGAGTGCTTACTGTGTGCAGAACACTGTACCAAGCGCTCATGTCCTCCCTCTGGCCTGGAGCTCTCTACAACTTCATATCTGACTGATCAACACTCTCTCCACCATCGAAGTCAAACTCAAATCACACCTCTCCAAGATGCCTTCACTGATTAACATATCTTTTCCCCCACTTTATTCACCCTCCCTTCTGCATCGTCTAGGCACTTGGATCTCTACTACTTAAGCACTCAGATACTCATCCCACTCCCAGGCTCCCGGCACTTAGGTCTGTGAGCTCGCCGTGGGCAGGAAATGTGTCTAATTATTGTTATATTGCACTCTGCCAATCGTTTAGTACAGTGCTTTCCCTACAGTAAGCGTTCAGTAAATACAGTTGAACGACTATCCTGATATTGAAGCCTCATGGCTCAGTGGAAAGAGTGTGGGCTTGGGAGTCAGAGGTCGTGGGTTCGAATCCCAGCTCCACCACTTGTCAGCTGTGTGACCTTGGGTAAGCCACTTAACTTCTCTGTGCCTCAGTTAACTCATCTGTAAAATGGGGATGAAGACTGTGAGCTGGGGCTCTTTCCACTGAGCCACGCTGCTTCTCAAGTCACCAGCACATGGGACAAGGATGGAAACCGACGGGCAAGAAGCTGCAGCTGCTTTTGTGTTTAAGGGGGCTTAAAAGCAGCTGGCCACCGAACTTCATTTATTTAAGGATGTGGAAAGTAAAGGGGCTGGACATCCCTATTTAATTATCATTAGCCCTTTGGGTAAACCATCCCCAACTTTTTTATGGTATTTGTTAACTGCTCGCTACGTGCCAGGCACTGCTGTAAACACCGGAGAAGATACAAGCCAATCGGGTTGGATATAGTCCATGGCCCACAAGGGGATCACAGTCTTGATCCCCATTTTACAGATGAGGCAACTGGCACAGAGAAGTGAAGTGACTTCCCCGAGGTCACACAGCAGACAAGTGGCGGAGTCGGGATTAGAACCCAGGACCTTCTGACTCCCAGATCCATCCTCTATTCACTAGGTCATGCTGCTTCTCGTATGTTTAAAACTAGGTGAGTGGCTTTATTTATAATGGGGCCATTCATTCACTCATTCAGTTGTATTTATTGAGCACTTACGGTGTGCAGAGCACTGTACTAAGCACTTGGGAGAGTCCAATATATAACAATAAACAGACACATTCCCTGCCAACAACAAGCTTACAGTCTAGAGGGCTATCGATAGAGTCCAAACAGTGTCTGGAAATCATTCTCCTTTTAATTGTCTCCATCTCTAATCAGATCCTACTCAATAGTTTTGTCACCTATTGCGGTCGACTTTGACTATAGCAGTAATCAATCAGTCAATCGTATTTATCGAGTACTTTCTGTATGCAGAGCTCTGTATTAAGTGTTTGAGAAAGTACAGTATGACAGAATTGGTAGACATGTTCTCTACCCTCAAGGAGCTTACTGTCTGAGCTCATTGTATATGCTCCTGTCTTCTTTTAATGATGGCATTTATTAAGCGCTTACTATGTGCAAAGCACTGTTCTAAGCACCGGGGAGGCTACAAGGTGATTCAGGTTGTCCCACGGGGGACTCACAGTCAATCCCCATTTCACAGATGAGGTAACTGAGGCACAGAGAAGTTAAGTGACTTGCCCAAAGTCACACAGCTGGTAATGTCTTCTTTTCTTAGCACCTTCTCAAAAGGAGGACAAAGATGGCCCTTATAAAGAAGCAGTGTTCCCTACCGTTAGCTCCCGGAGAAGCAGTGTTGCCTAGTGGATAGAACAAGTTGTTATCAACTTGTACTTCCCAAGCGCTTAGTACAGTGCTCTGCACATAGTAAGTGCTCAATAAATACGATTGATGATGATGATGATGAACATGGCTGTAGAAGCAGCGTGGCTTAGTGGTTAGAGCACAAGCTTGGGAGTCAGAAGGACCTGGGCTCTAATCCCGGCTCCACCACTTTTCTGCTGTGTGACCTTGGGCAAGTCACTTAACTTCCCTGTGCCTCAGTTACCTCAGCTGTAAAATGGGGATTAAGAGTGTGAGCACTATTTGGGACAAGGATTGTGTCCAACCTGCTTAATTTGTATCTACCACAGTGTTTAGAACAGTGCTTGGCACAGAGTAAATGCTTAATGAGTATTATTGTTATTATTATTATTATTATGTAAGAGTCTCAAGGACCTGGGTTCAAATCCCAGTTCTGCCACTCATCTTCCATGTGACCTGGGGCAAGTCATTTAACCTCTCTGGGCCTCAGTTACTTCATCTGTAAAATAGGGATTATGATTGAGCTCCATATGGGGCACGGACTGCGTCCAATCTAATTAGCTTCCATCTACCCCAGCACTAAGTACAGTGCCTGGCACAGAGTAAGCACTTCTTAACAAATACCTTTAAAAAAAACAACCAAGCACTTTGAGGGCCCTAAGCCAACAGGAGAAAATGACAAAGTGACTCTCATTGTTCCTGGTGTGTTTTTTTTTATTTTAAATCTGTTCTAAAATACAACAGAGTGTTCTGTGCTTCCCTCGCTCTATGAACATTTTTGTTCAGGTTTCAGATCTGTTCTGGACTTTGAAAGAAATTTAAAAAAAAAAAAACTAGAATCTCATCTCTTTGTAGCACATTCTGGATACAAACAAATCCTAAATGTGGAGGGGTGGGAATTAAAAGGTAGTTAGCTCAAGGAAGCAGACTGTACACCAGACATCTGACTGACCCTAGGACCATTTTTATGTGAGTCTATTTAAGAAAAAACCAAGAAAATCAACTCATTGTTTCCTAAAGGCATCTCAAAACCTGGGCAAGCTGCCCGATTCTTGAAGTTGGAGACCTTTCCCTTTTATTTTCTGCTTCTGGGCTGGAAGCAGAAGAGGAAATGGCAGGTAATAATAGGAATTTCTTCAGCCTGTGTCATAGTCGGGTGTAAATTGAGTAATAAAATATTCCGGGTGAATTTTCCTTTCAACTATGTAATTAGCTCTTCTTTTTATAGTGTTCATTCATCTTTCACCTAGCCCCGTGGCTAACATGTGGTGTATGATCTCAGGTAGTAATTTAATTAGGCACATATAAGGTCTTGTAGGATTAGAGAGTTACTATTAGTCATACACACTTTTCCAAAACGCGACACATGAGAGTTGGACATTCAATTCTCATAGAGTAATGTTCCTCAGGGCCACACCTGTCAGGAGATGTATAGAGTACAGCCTCAGAATCGTTGACCAGATTATTCATTTTGATGACTCAGAGCTGCTGCAGATTTTGGAGGAACAGGCAACCTTATCGTAACATGGCATACTTTCCAAATAGGGGCAAATTGCTTTGTACCTGAATAAAGGAGTTAAGTGATCAGTCAATCAGTGGTATTTATTGAGCGCTTACTGGGTGCAGACCATTGTACTAAGCACTTGGAAGAATACAATATAACAGAGTTCTAGACACATTCCCTGCCCACAAGGAGCTTACAGTCTAGAGGAGGGAGACAGGCATTAGTATAAATAAATGAACTACAGATGTGTACATTAGCGCTGAGGGTGGGGATGCATAAATGGGGCAAAGCCATTTGCAAGGGTGACACGGAAGGGAGAGGAAGAAGGGCAAATTAGGGCTTTTTTGGAGAAGGTCCCTGGGAGGAGATGTGATTTTAATAAAGTTTCCAAGTTCTGTCAGATATGAAGGGGAAGGCAGCTCCAGGTCAGAGACAGGATTTGGGTGAGGGGTTGTTGGATTGAGGTACAGTGAGTAGGTGGGTATTAGAAGAGTCAGGTGAGAGTCAAATGGGTTATAATAATGGAAATCAGGGAGGTTAGATTCATTCATTCAGTCGTATTTATTGAGCACTTTAGATTCATTCATTCAGTCGTATTTATTGAGCACTTACCGTGTGCAGAGCACTGTACTAAGCCTTTGGGAAGTACAAATCTGCAACATATAGAGATGGTCCCTACCCAACAATGGGCTCACAGTCTAGAAGGGGGAGACAGACAACAAAACAAGATGTAGACAGGTGTCAAAATCATCAGAACAAATAGAATTAAAGCTATATGCACATCATTAACAAAATAAATAGAATAGTAAATATGTACAAGTAAAATAAATACAAGGTGATTGCTCTAAAGCCAATGGGAAGGTGTTTTTGTTGGATGTGGAGATGGATGGGTCAATTCGAGAGATTTCAGCAGTATAGATGCTTCAAGAAGTTCAACTCTTATAACCTCAAGCCACAATAGCATACTCTAAAAAGTCATTTTGATCTTCTGTGGAATGGAGGAGGGGAGGAGGGATTCCTAGAAGCAGAGGCCCTCCGTTTTTGGATTCTATCTGATCATTTCTCTTTTCTCCTCGTCTTGTCCCTAAGCTCCCTGTGGGCAGGGAACTTGTCTGCCAACTCCATTTCATTGTACTGTTCCAAGAGCTTAGTACGGCACTCTGCACACAGCACTCAAAAAATAGATTGATTTCCCTGCCCCCTCCCTGCCCTCTTCATTCCAAGCTCAACAAATCTTGGAACATGTTGGGAAAGAAAAGAAAATATGTTGCAGGGAAATGGAGTTAGCCCTGCTGGTCCCCTCCCCAGCGGGGATAATAATAATAATAATAATAATAATAACAATAATAATAATAATAATAATAATAATGGTGTTTGTTAAGTGCTTACTATGTGCCAGGCACTGTACTAAGCACTGGAGTGGGTACAAGCAAATTGTGTTGGACACGGTCCCTGTCCCGCATCGGGCTCACAGTCTCAGTCCCCGTTTTCCAGATGAGGTAACTGAGGCCCAGAGAAGTGAAATGACCTGCCCAAGGCCATGCAGCAGACAAGTGGCAGAGCCAGAACTCCCAGGTGGATAGAGATACGTCATGCTGCTTCTCAGGACATGGGTTTCTTGAGGGGCAGGAGCACTTGGTGGGGAGCAAGGATTGGGAGACCAGCACAGTGTTCTGGGAGCCCCACCAGTTTGCCCACTGCCCCTAGTAGTCCTTTCTGGAACTTCCTCCCTGCTCAATAATAGTAATTATAGTATATAATAACAATAAAAATAATAATGGTGGCATTTGCCAAGCACTGTTCTAAGTGCTGGGGTAGATACAAGGTAATCAGGTTGTCCCACATGGGGTTCACAGTCTTAATCCACATTTTACAGATGAGGGAACTGAGGCCCCGAGAAGTTAAGTGGCTCGCTGAAGGTCAGGGAGCAGACAAGCGTTGGAAATGGGACATGACTGATTCTTGCCCAGGACTCCATTCATCCCAGGATTGGGGGGCTGAGGGAGGATTAGGGGGGTTGTTGGTGGTTTGTTTCTAAATGTAAAGCCCACTAATAATAATAATCATGGTATTTGTGAAGTGGTGGAGCCGGGATTAGAACCCACGACCTCTGACTCCCAAACCCATGCTCTTTCCACTAATCCACACTACTTCTCGAAATTGGGTTGGACACAGTCTCTATCCCACATGGGGTTCACAGTCTTAATCCCCATTTTACAGATGAGAGAACTGAGGCACAGAGAAGTGAAGTGACTTGCCTAAGGCCACACAGCAGACAAGTGGTGGAGGCAGGATTAGAACCCATGACCTTCTGACTCCAGGCCCGTGCTCTATCCACTATGCCATGCTACTTTCCATTTGTTAAGTGCTTACTACGTTCTAAGTGCTGGGGTAGATACAAGGTGATCAGGTTGTCCCATGTGGGGCTAACAGTCTTAATCCCCATTTTACAGATGAGGGAAATGAGGCACAAAGAAGTTAAGTGACTTGCCCAAAGTCACACAGCTGACAAGTGGCAGAGCTGGGATTAGAACCCGTGTCCTCTGACCCCCAAGCCCATGCTCTTTCCACTAAGCCCTGCTCAAAATTCCAAGCCCTTTCCCTCCCAACCTTCCAAGCCTTCTGAAATGCAATCTTTCCCCGGGAATTTTCCCCAACTAATTTCCATCATACTCGATCATCCCATTCCATCAGGAACCCTAACTCTTATGAGGAGATTGATTCATTTATTCAGTTTATTCACTCATTTATTGTTCCTAAATCAGGAAGCAGCGTGACCTAATGGAAATAATGATAATGATGACAATTGTTAAGTGCTTACTATGTAGGTAACTGAGGGATAGAAAAGCTAAGTGACTTGCCCAAAGTCACACAGCTGACAAGTGGCAGAGCTGAGATTAGAACCCGTGTCCTCTGACCCCCAAGCCCATGCTCTTTCCACTAAGCCATGCTCAAAATTCCAAGCCCTTTCCCTCCCAACCTTCCAAGCCTTCTGAAATGCAATCTTTCCCCAGGAATTTTCCCGAGCTAATTTCCATCGTACTCGTTCATCCCATTCCATCAGAAACCCTAACACTTATGAAGAGATTGATTCATTTATTCAGTTTATTCACTCATTTATTGGTCCTAAATCAGGAAGCAGCGTGATCTAATGGAAATATTTTGTTAATATGTTTTGTTTTGTTGTCTGTCTCCCCCTTCTTGACTGTGAGCCCACTGCTGGGTAGGGACCGTCTCTATATGTTGCCAACTTGTACTTCCCAAGCGCTTAGTACAGTGCTCTGCGCGCAGTAAGCGCTCAATAATTGCGATTGAATGAATGATGATGACAACTGTTAAGTGCTTACTATGTAGGTAACTGAGGCATAGAGAAGCTAAGTGACTTGCCCAAAGTCACACAGCTGACATGTGGCGGAGTCAGGATTAGAACCCACGACCTTGGACTACCAAACCCCTGCTCTTTCCACTAAACTTCGCTTCTTCCAGTCTGGGAGTCAGAGGAATTGGGTTCTAATGCCAGTTCTGCCATTTGTCTGGTGTGTGGCCTTGGGCAAGTCACTTCACTTCTCTGGACCTCCATTACCTTATCTGAAAGGAGGATTAAGATTGTGAGCCCCATGTGGGACAGGGAATGGGTCCAACCAGAGTAGCTTACTATGTGCCCAGCACATAGTAAGTGCTTAACAAATAAAACAAAAATGACTTCACTTCTTTGTGCCTCAGTTTCCTCATCTGCAAAATGGGTTTCAGTACCAGTTCTCTCTCGGTTTATATGTGAGCCCTTCATGGGACCTGGTAATCTTGTATCTACTCCAGTGCTTAGTACAGTGCTTTTCACATAGTAAACATATAACAAATGCCACAGTTATATTCAATTGTGCTTGTGTTTTTTGTTAGTACAGTGCTTTGCACATGGTAAGCACATAACAAATACCACAATTATTATTCATTTTTGCTTATGTTTTTGTTACCAGTTGCATCTGATTTCCCTTTTGTTCTCACTCTATAAATATATCATCTGTATCTGCCTCTCAACTCTATTTGATTGTAACGTCCAGGGGGCAGGACTATGTTTCTTCTTTAATGATAATAATGATAATTGTAGTATTTAAGTGTTTACTACGTGGCAAGCACTGTTCTAAGAACTGGCAAGGTACAAGATGATCAGACACAGTCCCTGTCCCACACCGGGCTCATAGACTATGTAGGAGGGAAAACAGGTTTTGAATCCCCATTTTCCAGATGAGGTAATGGAGGCACGGAGAAGCGAAGTGACTTACCCAAGGTCACACAGCATGCATGTGACAGAGCCAGGATTAGAAGCCAGGCCCCCTGACTCCCAGACTGTGCTCTGTTCACTAAGCCACGCTGCTTCTCAAGTGCTCACTGGAGTGTTTTGAACACCATAAATTCCTGGGACAGTGCTTAGCTCTCAGTAGTTACTCAATAGCTACTTTTAAAATGTGTCCAATCCTATTTGCTTGCATCCCCCTTAGCGCTTAGTACAGCATCTGGCACACACTAAGTGCTTAACAAATGCTCCAATGCTAATGCTCCTCTAATGCTACCCTTCTTGCTATACCTAGAGCTCATCTATCTTGCCGCTGACCCCTCGCTTACGGCCTCCCTCTGGCCTGGGACCCCCTCCTTCCTCAAATCCAACAGACTCCAATCCAATTTCTCCCCACTTCAAAGCCTTATTGAAGGCACACCTCCTCCAAGATGCCTTTCCTGACTAAGTTCTGCTTTCCTCTTCTCCCACTCCCTTCTTTGTCACTCTGACTTGCTCCTTTATTCATCCCCCTTCCCAATCCCACAGCACTTATGTACGTATTTGTAATTTGTTTATTTACATTAATAATAATAATAATGGCATTTATTAAGCACTTATTATGTGCAAAACGCTGTTCTAAGAGCTGGGGAGGTTACAACATGATCAGGTTGTCCCACGGGGGGCTCACAGTCTTCATCTCTATTTTAAAGATGGGGTAACTGAGGCGCAGAGAAGCTAAGTGACTTGCCCAAAGTCACACAGCTGACAGTTGGCAGAGCCGGGATTTGAACCCATGACCTCTGACTCCAAAGCCTGTGCTCTTTCCACTGAGCCACACTGCTTCTCAATGTCTCGATTCACTTAATGTCTGTGTCCCCCCTCTAGACTGTAAAAACGTTGTGGGCAGGGAATGTGTCCGTTTACTGTTATATTCCTACTCTCCCCAGCATGTAGTACAGTGTTCTGCACACAGTCAGGGCTCAATAAATACGATTGAATGAATGAATGTTACACCACAATTATTAATGAATTCATACCTGAATTCATTCATTCAATCATACTTATTGAGCGCTTATTGTGTGCAGAGCACTGTACTAAGCTCTTGAATGTCTTCGTCCCTGCATCCTTCAAGGGATGGTCCTATATCTCACTGCTGAACCCTCACCCATATCCTCCCTCTGGCCTGGAACCCCCTCCCCCTTCATATCCAACAGGCCGTCTCTCTCCCCATCTTCATAGCTTTATTAAAATCACGTTCCTCAATTAAGCTCTCCGCCACATGTCTGTTGTGTGACCTTGGACAAGTCACTTTACTTCTCTGGGCCTCAGTTACCTCATCTGTAAAATGGTGATTGAGACTGTGAACCCCACGTGGGACAGGGACTGTGTCCAACCTGATTTGCTGGTATCCATCCCTGCGCTTAGTACAGTGCTTGGTGCTTAGTAAGCACTTAACAGATACCGCAGTTATTATTATTGTTGTTGTTATTTTCCATACTCCCTCTCCTTTCTGCCTCTTCCTAGAACTTGGATTTGCTTCATTTATTCACTGTACCCTCATTTCCACAGCATAATGTACAAACGTGGCTCAGTGGAAAGAGCACAGGCTTTGGAGTCTGAGGTCATGAGTTCAAATCCTGGCTCCACCAACTGTCAGCTGTGTGACTTTGGGCCGGTCATTTAACTTCTCTGTGCCTCAATTACCTCATTTGTAAAATGGGGATTAAAACTGTGAGCCCCCCGTGGGACAACCTGATCACCTTGTAACCTCCCCAGTGCTTAGAACAGTGCTTTGCACATAGTAAGCGCTTAACAAATACCATCTTTATTATATCCATAATTTATTTTAATGTCTGTCTCCCCATATATATTGTAAATTCATTGTGGACAAGGAACATGTATACCATTTCCATTAAATTGTATCTCCCAAACCTTTAGTATTGTGTCCTGCAGACACTAAGTGCTCAAGAAATACAATTCATCATTTGACTAAATTGAATTTAAAGTAAGAATAGGAAACACTAGTCAGTCAATCGTATTTATTGAGCACTTTGTGCAGAGCACCATACTAAGCACTTGGGAGAGTACAGTGTAACAATATAACGGATACATTCCCTGCCCACATTGAGCTGACAGTCTAGAGGGAGAGACAGACATTAATATAAATAAATAAAATTGCAGGTATGTACATAAGTACTGTGGGACTTTGTGGAGGGGGGATGAATAAAGGGAATAAGTCAGGGTGATGCAGAAGGGAGCAGGAGAAAAAGAAAGGAGGGCTTAGTCAGGGAAGGCCTCTTGGAGGAGATGCTTTGAAGGTGGGGAGAGTAATTGTCTGTCAGATATGAAGAGGGAGGGCGTTCCAGGCCAGAAGTGGGATGAGGACGAAAGGTAGGCGGTGAGATAGAGGAGATTGAGGAACAGTGGAAAGGTTGGCAATAGAAGAGTGAAGTGTGAGGGCTGGGTTGTTAGTAGGAGAGTAGAGAGGTGAGGTAGGAGGAGGCAAGGTGATTGAGTTGCTGTAAATCATCAAAACATTTAAAACATGAGCATGGATGTGTCATAGTGTGATGAAATTGCTGATGATGGATGGTAGAAATGCTACTCCCTTCTAGGGACTTCTACATTACCCAGCACCTTCCTTGAGTCAAGAGGAAATGTCCGTATCTTGTCAGAAGTCCAGGACATACTTAGGGAAATGACAGTTGGTTAGCCCATGCTCAACATCAGTGCTAAAATCTGGGGAGGGAAATTGAAAAGTCTCTCTGAGACTCTTCAACAGTTACTTCTGTCCTCAAGTTGATGATCATGGAAGCCTACATTTTGGAGAGAATTTGTCTGCTGTGTGACCTTGGGCACGTCACTTCAATTCTCTGAGCTTCAGTTACCTAATCTGCAAAATGGCGATTAAGGCTGTGTGCTCCCTTTGGGACATAGACTGTATTCAACCTGATTAGCTGCTATCTAACTTAGTGCTTAGTTCAGTGACTGGCACACAATAAGTGCTTACGAGACACCATTAAAAAAAAAAGCAGTTTCCGACATCCTCTTCCTCCTTAGTGTTTGTTGAGTGCTGTGAATTAGATGCCTACAATATGAGTCCAGGGATAGTTGGTTCTACCGAGCCTTGTTTTCGTTAAGTATTTCTTATTTTTTCCCTATGAGGCATGGAGAAGTGAAGTGACTTAGGAGCAGGAAGGTGGAAAGTTGTGACTTACCCAAGGTCACAAAGTAAGCATATGACAGAACCAGGATTAGAAGCCAGGTCCCCTGACTCCCAGACTCCCTTTTCATTAAGCCACACTGCTTCTCAAGCACTGGAGTGTTCTGAATACCACAAACTCCCGGGACAGTGCTTAGCTCTCAGTAGCCACTCAATAGCTACTATTAAGTGTGTCCACAGTTATTATTCATTTTTGCTAATGTTTTTTGTTACCTGTTGCATCTGGTCAATAGATACAGTTGATTGATTGAATGATGCTAGGTTCCTAGGACATGCTCTTCCAATAACATAAGCCAGGATACAAGGTAAGACAGTAGCAGAAGGCAGTGGCTCTTCTAATGCCAACCTTCTCACTGTACCTTAATCTCATCTATTTTATCGCAGAGGCTTGGAACACCCTCCCTCCTAATCTCTAACAGACAATGACTCTCCCCTGCTTCAAAGACTTATTTGAAGGCACATCTCCTCCAAGAGGCCTTCCCAGTCTAAACCCTCCTTTCCTCTTCTCCCACTCCCTTCTATATCACCCTGACTTCCTCCCTTTTGTCATCTCCTCCCTCCCGACCCCCCATTTCACAGAACTTACGTACATATCAGCAATTTATTTATATTAATGGTGTCTCCCCCTCTAGACTGTAATCTTGATGTGAGCTGGGAATGTGTCTGTTACACTGTTCTGTTGTACTCTCCCAATCATTTAGCGCAGTGCTCTGTGCACAGTAAGAGCTCATTCATTCATTCATTCATTCAATCGTATTTATTGAGTGCTTACTGTGTGCAGAGCACTGTACTAAGCGCTTGGGAAGTACAAGTTGGCAACATATAGAGACGGTCCCTACCTAACAACGGCTCACAGTCTAGAAGGGGGAGACAGACAACAAAACAAAATATATTAACAAAACATGATTGATTAACACACAAAAAAAGTTTTGCATACGTGAATGGCATTGGCCAAGGCATGAATACTACAGTATGGCTTTATGAAAATATGAAATTATTGGAATTTATCTCCTGCAATATGGGATAACTGAATGAACTGGATAGTCAAGAAAACTGTACTGAGCAGTTACTTTGAGCAGAGCACTGTACTGGGTGCTTCTTTGTGCAGAACACTGTCCCGGGGTCCCACAGTGTGCAAAACACTGCACTGTGTGTAAGAGGATGTATTAGGTGGTTTGGAGATCGTTAAGATGACATAGAGACATTGCCTGGCCCTCCAGGAGCTTACCGACTAATGGGGGAGCTAAAAAGATGTGTACTACAAAGAAGCAATAAAGATCCCTTCTCAGGAGGCTCTCAGGCAGAAGTAGAGTTAAAAAGAAAAAAATTCCCTTTTTATAGAGCTCTCTTCCTTTTTATAGAGCTCTCTTAAAAGCCCTCATATGTTCCCCAGTGACCTTCCATTACGGCATTCCATAATGTATCCTTAGCCTTTGTGTATTCATTGCTGTGGGCACTTATTCATTCACGTTTCATTTTTTTCTATACTTGTTGATACCATTAGTAGCCATATTTCTTCTTCCTGCTCTTGTCTTATGCCTTTGAGTCATCTCTGACCCATAGCAACGCCATGGACACACCTCTCCCAGAAGTGTAGGTCTCCCAGAGAAGCTGCTTAGCTCAGTGGAAAGAGTGCGGGCTTGGGAGTCAGAGGCTGTGGGTTCTAATCCCGGCTCTGCCAGCTGTGTGACTTTGGGCAAGTTACTTAACTTCTCTGTGCCTCAGTTACCTCTTCTGGAAAATGGGGATTAAGACTGTGAGCCCCATGTGGGACAACCTGATTACCTTGTATTTCCCCCAGCGCTTAGAATAGTGCTTGGCACATAGTAAGCACTTAACAGATACCAAAATTATTATTATAGAATGCTCCACTTCCATCTGTAATCGTTCTGGTAGTGTATCCATAGAATTTTCTCGGTAAAAGTATGGAAGTGGTTTATGGAATGGTTTATGTTTACCATTGCCTCCTTCCACGCAGTAAACTCGAGTCTCCACCCTCGACTCCCTCCCATGCTGCTGCAGCCCAGCACGAGCGAGTTTTGACTTGTAGCTGATTGCCTTCCACTTGTTAGCCACTGCCCAAGCTAGGAATTGAATGGATATGCTTCTGCTTGACTCTCCCTCCCATAGTCAAGATTGACAGAGTTCTGGAAACTCTCCAGGTGTGACCCTGAGAGGGGGCTTCCTGCTCCATCTATATATAAATCATCAATGGTGTTTTTGCGAATGCTTATTATGTGCTCAGCACTTTACTAAGTTCTCGGAACAGTATAGTACAGCAGACTTTGCAGATACGTTCCCTGCCCGTAATGAACTTACAGGCTCGAGGGGGAGACAAACATTAAAATAATTACAGATAGGTATATAAGTGCGGTGTTATAATGGTGTACATCCATACAGTATGTATCAGTTAGTCTCTCCTGTTAAATTCTAGATTCCTGGAAGGCACTGAGGAATCTAGATTAATTAATTAATTAATTAATTAATCAAGTAGATCAATTAATCAACCACATCTACTAAGCACTTACTGTGTTCAGGAAGCTGTACTAAATGCTTGGGAGAGTACAACGCAGCAATCAATATAACAGACACAGTCCCTGCTCACAGAGGACTTACAGTCTAGTAGATTGTATCTCCTAATTTTACTCCTAGTAGATTGTATTTCCTAATTTTACCCCTAATTTTAATTTTACTCCTACAGTCCAGTGCTTTGCAAACAGAAGGCGTCCAGTATAGTGCTGTGTGGATAATAATAATAATAATAATAATAATAATAATGACATTTATTAAGCACTTACTATGTGCAAAGCACTGTTCTTAGTGCTGGGGAGGTTACAAGGTGATCAGGTTGTCCTACGGGGGGCTCACAGTCTTCATCCCCATTTTACAGATGAGGTAACTGAGGCACAGAGAAGTTAAGTGACTTGTCCAAAGTCACATAGCTGACAAGTGGCGGAGCTGGGATCTGAACCCATGACCTCTGACTCCAAAGCCCGGGCTCTTTCCACTGAAAGATGTTAACTGTTGTAAATTGGCCGCAGGGTTCGAGAACCCAAGGTGGTGATGCAGATAGGAAAAACGACTTTGAGACATGAGTTCAGATAGAGCAGTAGAGGTAGGAAAGCTGACTGCTCACCCGTTCACCTCCCGAGAGGTATGAGTGATGAACATCTACAGGATGGTAGATGCTCAGAAAATATGATTGAATGACTGAATGAATTAACGAATGAAGAAGCAACATCCTGTTCCGGCTCCTCAAAAGTGGTCGGCCGTCCCGTTTGAAGCTCCATCCCCCAGACAGTCCTCCTGCCTTCTTCACCTTAGAACCTTGGGGATCTTTCTAGAAAACAGAGCCTGCCCTGACAGAGCCCTCAGAAGGAACAGGACAACCGAGACACTCCACCGTGTCAAGTAGATTTAAAAATTTGGACTTAAAAACTTTACCTCAGTGGAAGATATTCTCGTTTTATTCCCCCTTTTCCCCCGAGCACCTTTGTTTCCTGTCAACTTGATCCATGTGTGACTCGCTAAATTGTTCCTGTGGAAAGATCAAAATATAAAGGCTGTCATCAACCCCAGGCTAAATCCATCCAGATGTCGGGTTTTATGACTCCACTCTTGGTGCCAGGCAGAACCTTCCAGTCTATTGAATTTCAATGGTGGTTCAATGTGGTTAAATCCGGATGACAAAGAACTCCATGTGCTTAATTGTATTGACTGGGCATTTATATGCCCCTAGTCCAGAGATGTTTGTCTGGAGCAAATGTCTGCCCTATGCTAAGTAAGGGATGAGATGACAAGGACCCAGTGTCATCCCTTAGATTTAACCATAACCTTACCTTAACCCTAAAAGCCTTCGTAAGTATTCTCTCTGTATAGAGCTGTCTAACCATCAATTGGATGATTGATATCAGATCAACATGACAGATCTAGCTATCTATCAATAACTGATCTATCTGACTGTCTATCTACCAATCATCTATTTCTTACGGCATTTGTTAAGAGCTTACTATGTGCTAGGCACTGTTCTGGACGCTGAGGTAGATACAAGGTAATTAGGATGGACAGAGTCCATATCATGACAAAGCTCAAATCATTTTGTTGAAAACAAATAAATGCCAAAGGTGCGTTCCAATTTCCTCTCCCACTTTGATCCATTCATTCATTCATTCAGTCATATTTATTGAGCGCTTACTATTTGCAGAGCACTGTACTAAGCGCTTGGGAAGTACAAGTTGGCAACATATAGAGACGGTCCCTACCCAACAGTGGGCTCACAGTCTAGAAGGGGGAGAGGAAGACCAGATGACCAGGGGTGTGGGTTGAGGGCGGTCTCCTGCCCACCTCCCTTCTGAGAACTCTCTCAGCCCATGTCTCCCCGCTCCTCAAAACCTCCAGTTCTGTTTCCCTTTGCACCAAGCAGAAACTCTACTCTTTGAGGCTCCCCACCAGTTATCTCCTTCTGAGATATCAGCTCTCTTCTCCACTTCAACATGGAGTCTCTCCCAGGCTAACCTCCTATCTATGCCTCACTTGTGACTCTCCCGTCTCTGGCCCTCTGTTCAAGCTTCCCTTGACTTCTTCAAATATCCTGACTCCAGTTCTCCCCAACTTCAAAACAGGCCTAATGATAATTGTGGGAGTTATGCCAAGCATGTATTAAGTGCTGGAGTAGATACAAGATAATTAGGTTGGACACATGGGGCTCACATTCTAAGTGGGAGGGAGAGCAGGTATTGGATCCCCATTTTGCAGATGAGGGAACTGAGGCGCGGAACAGTGAAGTGACTTGCCCAAGGTCACACAGCAGGTAAGTGATGGAGCCAGGATTAGAACCCAAGTGCTCTGAGTCCCAGGACTTTTTCCACTAGGTCATGTTGAAGCCTCCTCTGCCAGGAAGCTTTCCCTAATTAATCATCATTAGTCAACCCAACCTCTTCCCTAAGCACTTAATTTTATACAGCACCTTGTAGCACTCAGGAATACATTAATTTATGTAGATTGCCGATCTTTTCCTATATTCACCGACTCATAATAATAATAATTATGGTATTTGTTAAGCACCTACTATGTGTCAGACACTGTACTAAGGGCTGAGGTAGATACAAGGAAATCATATTGGACACAGTCCCTGTCCCACGTGGGGCTCACTGTCTCAATCCCCATTTTACAGATGAGGTAACTGAGGCCCAGAGAAGTAAAGTGACTTGCTCAAGGTCACACAGCAGGGAAGTGGCAGAGCTGGGACTAGAACCCATGACATCCTGACTCCCAGGACTGGGATCTATCCACTGTGCCATGATGACTCATCTTCCCACACTTCTGCTCCTAACAGCTGCAGATTTCTTTCCCCTCCTGCTGCCACTATTTGTAAATCATTTGTAATCACCTGTCTTCCTCATGAAATGGTAAGTTAACTGGAGAGGCAGAATGACTGAGTGGAAAGAGAATGAGATTGGGAGTCAGGAGCCCTGGGTTCTAGCCCCAGCTCTGCAGGGTGACCTTGGACCTGCTCCTTAATCCTCCTGTGCCTCTCTTTCCTCAGCTGTAAAATAAAAATAGTATACCTACTCTTCTCTCCTTCAGGATTGTTGAATCTGATCTGATTTTCTTGTATCCTGTGCCTTCTCTCTCCATTGAGACTGTTGTCTTCAAGGTCACCAGTGACCTCCTCCTTGGCAAATCTAATGGACTCTATCCTGATCCTCCTTGATCTTTTAACTACCTTTTCCATACTGGACCACTCCCCTCTCCTGGGTAAACTATCTAACTTCCATTTACCTGCAGAGTTCTCTCCTGATTCTCCTCTTATATCTCTCTGCTCCTTCTCAGTGCTTTTTGCTGTCTCTACAATGACTTTCAAATCCACCTTACTAGCCTTGACCTATATCCCTCTCCACAATCTCTCATTTCCTCCTACCTCCAGGACATTTCCAGATCACCTCAAGCTCTAAATTTCCCAAACTGAACTTCTCCCTCCCAAATTCTCCTCTCTACCTAATTTTCCCATTACATTCAACAGTCCTACCTACCATCCTCCCAATACCTGAAGTTGCAACCTTGGAATTATCCCCAACTCCTCTCTGTCTCTTTCAAACCCCACACTCCCAAATCTGGTCAGTTTTTTCTCTACAACTTCTTCAAGATCCTCTCCCTTCCTCTCCATCCAAATGGCTGAGATGCTTGTCTAGATACTTAGCATAGCCCAGTTTGACTAACTGCCTCAGCCTTCTCTGATCTTTCCGCCTTCAGTCAGGGGAAGCAAGAGAAACAGCTTAGCCTAGTAGACTGAGCACGGGCTTGGGAGTCAGAAGGACTTGGGTTATTTTCCCAGCTCCACCACTTGTCAGCTGTATGACATTGGGCAAGTCACTTAACTTCTCTGTGCCTCAGTTCCCTCATCTGTAAAATCGGGATTAAGACTGTGAGCCCCACGTGGAACAGGGACTGTGCCCAACTTTATTATCTTGTATCTCCCCCAGAACAGTGCTTGACACGTAGGGAGCACTTGACAAATATAATCATTATTATTCAGTCCCCTCCCTCTCCAGTCTATACTTTGCTGCCAGGAGCATTTTTCTAAACCAGTATTCAAATTCATATCTAACCAGTCCTCACTACCTTGTCATGGTTACTTGTTCTTCTCCATATCAAACTTCAAAGCCATCAGTCAACTCTCTCCTTTCTACTTATCCACTCCTCCCACTACACCCCAGGTTTTCCTCCTCAGTCCTGCCAAACTAAACAGTTTACTGGACCTCATTTTCATTTCACCTGCCAGGTACCTTATGTCAACCAATCAATCAATGATACTCAATAATAATGATAATAATAATCATTGTGGTATTTGTTAAGTGCTTACTATGTACCAAGCATGTTTCTAAGTGCTGGAGTAGATACAAGGTAATCAGGTTGGACATAGTTCCTGTCCCACATGGGGCTAACATTCTTAGTGGTAAGAGCATGGGCTTTGGAGTCAGAGGTCATGGGTTCAGATCCTGGCTCCACCACTTGTCAGCTGTGTGACTTTGGGCAAGTCACTTAACTTCTCTGTGCCTCAGTTACCTCATCTGTAAAATAGGGATTAAGACTGTGAGCCCCCCGTGGGACAACCTGATCACCTTGTAACCTCCCCAGTGCTTAGAACAGTGCTTTGCACATAGTAAGCACTTAATAAATGCCATTATTATTATTATTGTTATTATTATTATTATTATTATTATTATTAATCCCCAATTTGCAGATGAGGTAAGTGAGGCACAGAGAAGTTAAGTGACTTTCCCAAGGTCCCTCAGCAGACATGTGGTGGACCTGGGATTAGAACCCAGATCCTCTTACTCCCAGGTCTGTGCTCTTTTCACTCAGACATGCTGCTTCTCTATCAGTTGAGCACTTACTATTTGCAGAACGCAGTACTAAGCTCTTGGGAAAGTACAATACAACAGAACTAGCAGACATGTTCCCTGACCATAACAAGCTTACATTCTAGAGGAAGAGACAGATGTTAATAGAAGCAGCGTGGCTTAGTGGAAAGACCATGGGCTTGGGAGTCAGAGGTCATAGGTTCTAATCCTGCCTCCACCACTTGTCAGCTGAGTGACCTTGGGCAAGTCATTTCACTTCTCTGGGCCTCAGTTACCTCATCTGTAAAATGAGGATTAAGATGGTGAGCCCCACGTGGGACAACCTTAAGTTCTGTCCCCTAGCCCCACCTCAGCCCTACTGATCCCCATGAGCATTTGTGAACTGACAACTTCCTAGAGCACTTATGGACGTATTTTATATCCCTTATTACTTGAGCACTAACTCTAGTAAATACCCCTATTTTCCCTTTCCTCCTATCTGTAAATTATTTCCTTGTCTTTCTCCAAGGAGAATGTAAACATCTTGAGGACTGGGACCATGTCTACTACAGAAGCAGTGTGGCTCAGTGAAAAGAGCAAGGGCTTTGGAGTCAGAGGTCATGGATTCAAATTCCAGCTCTGCCAATTGCCAGCTGTGTGACTTTGGGCAAGTCACTCAACTTCTCTGGGCCTCAGTTACCTCATCTGTAAAATGGGATTAAAACTGTGAGTCCCCTGTGGGACAACCTGATCACCTTGTAACCTCCCTAGCACTTAGAACAGTGCTTTGAACATAGTAAACACTTAATAAATGCCATCACTATTATTATTATTATATCTGGCTCTGTCACTTCTCTACTGTGTGACTCTGAGTAAGCCGCTTGACTTCTCTGGGCCTCAGTAACTCAGTTACCTCATCTGTAAAATGGGGATTAAGATTGAACCCCAGGTGGGACATCGACGGTATCCAACCTGATTATCTTGTATCCAATCCAGCATTTAGTACAGTGCCTGGCATATAGTAAGCACTTAGTGGATACCATTAAAAAGTACTGTACTCTCCCAAAAGACTTAGTACAGTTGGCTCTCAATGAATACCATCGATTGATTGTATCAGTACCAGAGCTCAGTGCGTAGTAAATTCTTAACAGATACCTTATCTATAACCAAGTTCCTTGAGGGTGGGAACTGTGCCTTTTATTTTGGTTGTTGCCTCCACTGCTTAGTACAGTGCTTGGCACATAGTAAGCATTTAACAAATATGATTTTTTAAAAAAATATTGATGTTAACTGGCTTTTTTCCCAACCTTTGGTCAGGAGGCAGAGAAAATAGCATAGCCAGCAAACCACCAATTCATGAGGTCCACCCAAGGCTAAAGAGTCTGTAAGTTCGTTGTAAGCAGGGAATGTGTCTGTTTATTGTTATCTTGTACCCTCCCAGGAGCTCAGTACAGTGCTCTGCACACAGTAAGCTCTCAATAAATAGGATTGAGTGAATGAATGAATAAACAATTGACCCTTAGAAGAAAAGATTTGAGACCTCTTGTTTCTTGGAAGAAGAAGCAATGACAGTAAGGCAGAAGAGCAGAGCATGATGGGCAAGGTTCCAAGGGGGTGTGACTATCCTTGAAAAGTATAAAGTTTCTCTTTCCTCCTGGAGACCTTCCTGATAACAGTCTCCCACCTGCCCACGCTCAACACCCAGGAAGGACCAAGTCCAGAGGATAAATGTTCGACTGAAAGGTGAATGGGAGCAGTCGAGGCAGGAAATCAAGCCTGGACAGGAGGGACATTTGAGCTCAGTCAAGGTGGGTGGGTCCCATTCTGAAGCGATCATGATGGCAATTGACGGAGTTGGCGGCCAAGGCTGAGGAGAAGGATCACTTGTGATCCCGATCCTCGGCCTGGAGATTCCCAGTAGAGGCTCTCTGGTGAAACGACGTCGAGGAGTTTTGAGTTGTGTAGAACGACTTCTATCCCAGGGGCCTTACAAGGCACTCCAGAGGGCCAGGGGATGTAGACAGAGTTAGGCAGGTGGTCAAGGAAGCAGACTATAAGCTCACTGAAGGCAGGTAATGTGTCTGTTATATTGTTTGTTATATTGTACTATCACAAGTGCTTAGTACAGTGCTCTGCACACAGTAAGCACTAGATCAGTACAATTGAATGATATTTGTTAAGCTCTGAATTTATGGCAAACATTGTGCTAAGCAATAGGGTAGTTACAAGATACAGGACCCACAAGGAACTTAAAGCTAGGTAGGAGGATGAACAGATTTGAATCCCCATTTTGCAGATCAAGGAACTGAGGCACAGAGAAGTAACATGGCTCGCCCAAAGTCACTTAGGTCCTCTGACTTTCCGGGCCCATGCTCTTTCCAATAGGCCATGCTGCTTCCCAGATTAGGATCTTTCCCGGAAGCTAGCTGAAAAAGACAAAACAAGAGGGGAATGGAAACAAACTCCCAAACTCGGTATTTTTACTCAACCCCATCAGTGTCCATAAACAGTAACACCGAAAAGTCAAACACTTTCACAATGGGATGGGGAGGGCACACTCTGTGTCCAAAACCCAAAATGGCTCTTGTCATGGTATAGGCGGAAACACAAAGGCATTCCTGAAGATAAGTTCAGTTCTTCAATGAGGAGGAAAACTGTTTCCAAATGGAGCTCTGTGTGAGAGCACTGGAATCATACCTCACCGGCATAAAGCGGGGATGTCAGCCAAAGAGCAGGGGCTCCATAGCTGGGAATCTGTGGTTTGTTCCTCTGCGGACCCTGATCTTTGGAAGCCTCAACACTGCAGCTTGAAGAGAATAGCTTGAACCTAGTGATAATTTCTGTTTGCTCACTGGATGATTCATGCTTTCCCATTGTAAATTTTGTTTAGGAAATCCTTTTGGGTACTGCAGATTGAATAGGCATGCTCAATTCTTCCTGACCTGCGGGGGCTGGGTGAACATGACTTTCAGCTAAAATCAAACAGAATAGCCTCTCCAGGGTGGGCCCGTGTGGACTTTGCTTGGTATGTGGTGACGGAGCTTAGCGGTTTAGCCATTGGAAAGAATGAAATAAGAATTGGAATTGTTTTGCGGATTTATGATTTTAGTTGGTTTGAGGAACATCGAGTGGCAACAGATAGAAATCTCCTATTACAATGTATAATATCAAAACTGGAAGACATTTCTATTGGCAATCCCTTGGAAGGTCAGTGAAAAGAACAAAACTAATTCCATTAGTGGGATGGTTCAATGCCAATTCTCTCCTTGACCCCCTCCAATCTGGCTTCTGTCCCCTACACTCCAATGAAACTGCCCTCTCAAAGGTCACCAATGACCTCCTTCTTGCCAAATCCAATGGCTCCTACTCTAACCTAATCCTCCTCTATCTCTCAGCTGCCTATGACACTGTGGATCACCCCCTTATTCTCAACACGCTATCCAACCTTGTCTTCACAGACTGTCCTCTCCCGGTTCTCCTCATCTCTCTGGCAGTTCATTCTCAGTCTCCTTTGCGGGCTCCTTTTCCCCCTCCCATCCCCTTACTGTAGGAGTTCCTCAAGGGTCAGTTCTTGGTCCTCTTCTGTTCTCTATCTACACCCACTCCCTCGGTGAACTCATTCTCTCCCACGGCTTCAACTATCATCTCTATACTGATGACAGCCAAATCTACATCTCTGCCCCTGCTCTCTCTCCCTCCCTCCGGGCTCATATCTCCTCCTGCCTTCAGGACATCTCCATCTGGATGTCTGCCCTCCATTTAAACTCAGTATGTCCAAGACTATACTCCTTATCTTCCCTCCCAAACCCTGTCCTCTCCCTGACTTTCCCATCACTGTAGACGGCACTACCATCCTTCCCATCTCACAAGTCCGCAACCTTGGTGTCATCCTCAGTTTCACTCTCTTGTTCACCCCACACATCCAATCTGTCTCCAAAACCTGCCAGTCTCACCTCCACAACATTGCCAAGATCCGCCCTTTCCTCTCCATCCAAACCATTACCTTGCTTGTTCAGTCTCTCATTCTATTCTGACTGGATTACTGCGTCAGCCTTCTCTCCAATCTCCCATCCTCCTGTTTCTCCCCACTTCAGTCTATACTTCACTCTGCTGTCTGAATTATCTTTGTACAGAAATGTTCTGGTCATGTCACTCCCCTCCTCAAAAATCTCCAGTGGCTACCAGTCAACCTACGCATCGGTCAAAAACTCCTCACTCTCAGCTTCAAGGCTCTCCATCACCTCGCCCCCTCCTACCTCACCTTCTACAGCCTAGCCCACACCTTCCACTCTTCTGCCACTAACCTCCTCACTGTACCTCATTCTTGCCTGTCCCGTTGTTGACCCCCAGCCCACATCCTTCCCCTGGCCTGGAATGTCCTCCCTCCACACATCTGCCTAGCTAGCTCTCTTCCTCCCTTCAAAGCCCTACTGAGAGCTCACCTCCTCCAGGAGGACTTCACAGACCAAGACCCCTTTTCCCTCTACTCCTCCCCATCCGCCCCGCTCTGCCCTACCTCCTTCCCCTCCCTACAGCACTTGTATATATTTGTACAGATTTATTACTCTATTTATTTTATTTGTACATATTTGTTATTCTATTAATTTTGTTAATGATGTGCATATAGCTATAATTCTATTTGTTCTGATGATTTTGACACCTGTCTACGTGTTTTGTTTTGTTGTCTGTCTCCCCCTTCTAGTTTGTGAGCCCGTTGTTGGGAAGGGACTGTCTTTATTTGTTGCTGACTTGTACTTCCCAAGCACTTAGTACAGTGCTCTGCACACAGTAAGCACTCAATAAATACAATTGAATGAATGAATTGTTCAGTGTTTCAGTTAATCATTCAATCCCCCTCTAGACTATCCAGATACATATATACATAGATATCTATACCTAGATATAGATTTATAGACTATGCTAGAATATACAGGTATATATGTATGTAACCGTACATATCTGTAATTCATTCATTTATCTAAGTATGTATATTCATGGCTGTCTCTCCCTCTAGATAACAAGCTCGTTGTGGGCAGGGAACATATCTGTTTGTTGTTGTACTCTCACAAGCGTTTGGTACAGAAGCAGTGTGGCTTAGTGGAAAGAGCACAGGCTTGGGAGTCAGAGGACATGGGTTCTAATCTCAGCTCTGCCACTTGTCTGCTGTGTGACCTTGGGAACATCACTTAACTTCTCTGTGCCTCAGTTACCTCATCTGTAAAATGATGATTAAGACTGTGAGCTCCCCCACAACCAGCTCCTTGCTAAACTGTAAACTCTGTGAGGCCTGAGATCACGTCAATACCTCCAATGTCCTCCTCTCCCAAGCACTTAGTAAA
The DNA here is from genome assembly GCF_015852505.1 of Tachyglossus aculeatus. Classification (NCBI taxonomy): domain Eukaryota; kingdom Metazoa; phylum Chordata; class Mammalia; order Monotremata; family Tachyglossidae; genus Tachyglossus; species Tachyglossus aculeatus. The sequence goes on along the minus strand of NC_052068.1, from coordinate 58,978,477 downwards.
AATCTACATAATCAATCGATCAATCAGTCAACCCATCAGTGGCATTTATTGAGTGCCTACTCTGTGCTTCAGTTACCCCATCTCTAAAATGAGGTAACTGAATTACCTCCCCATCCCCCCGGCCCTACTTCTTCCCCTCCCCACAGCACCTGTATATATGTTTGTACAGATTTATTACTCTATTTATTTTACTTGTACATATTTACTATTCTATTTATTTTGTTAATGATGTGCATCTAGCTTTACTTCTATTTGTTCCGATGACTTGACATCTGTCCACGTGTTTTGTTTTGTTGCCTGTCTCCCCCTTCTAGACTGTGAGCCCGTTGTTGGGTAGGGACCGTCTGTATATGTTGCCAACTTGTACTTCCCAAGCGCTTAGTACTGTGCTCTGCACACAGGAAGCGCTCAAAAAATACGATTGAATGAATGAATGAGTAAAATGGGGATTAAGACTTTGAGCCCCAAGTGGGACAACCTGATTACCTTGTGTCTATCCCAGCACTTAGAACAGTGCTTGGCACATAGTCAGCACTTAACAAACACTGTTATTATTACTGTGTGAAGAGTGCTGTACTAAGTAAGTGCTTGAGAGAGTACCACACAATAGTACCACTGTGTCCAAACCAATTTGCTTGTATTTCCCCCTGCGCTTAGTACAGTGCCTGGAACATAGTAAGCATGTAACGAATTCCACAATTACTATTATTATTACAATAGAGTTGGTAGGTATGATCCCTGCCCATGAAGAGCTTTCAGTCTTGAGGGGAAGAGAGACATGAAAATGAATTACAGATAGAGGAAATGGCAGAGTTTAAGGATATGCACGTAAGTGCTGTGGGGCCTACTCTGTAATCAATCAATCAACCAGTGGTATTAACTGAGTGCTTACTGTGTGCAGAGCACTATACTAGGTGCCCAAGAAGGTACACTATCCAACTCATGTCTACCAACTCATATCCTGGCCACTAGGCACTTACATGGAGCAAATGCTCAATAAATACGTTTGAATGATAATTGACAGCTCAAATTAAGCATAACAGAATTTCACCTATGAGCCCAAATATCTCAATTGGCCATGCAGTGCAAACTACATGAGATAATAATAATAATAATAATAATAATAATAATAATAATAATAATAATAATAATAATAATAATGTTGGTATTTGTTAAGCGCTTACTATGTGCCAAGCACTGTTCTAAACATTGAGGGAGATACAAGGTAATCAGGTTATCTCACATGGGGCTCACAGTCTTCATCCCCATTTCACAGATGAGGGAACTGAGGCCCAGAGAAGTTAAGTGACTTGCCCAAAGTCACATAGCTGACAAGTGCCAGGGCCGGGATTAGAACCCACGATCTCTGACTCCCAAGCCCAGGCTCTTTCCACTGAGCCATGCTGCCCTCCAGTCAATCGTTGGCATTTATAGAACTCACAGCACTATGCTAGGTGCTTGGAAAAAATACAACACAATAGAGTTGGTAGACATGATCCCTGCCATCGAGAATTGGGGAGAGAGACATGAAAATAAACTACAGATATAGTAAATTACAGATAAATTTGAGATATAGATACAGGAAATAGTAGAGTACAGGAGTACGTACCTAAATACTATGGGGTTGGGGTGAGTTTCAAAGTGCTTATGAGATACCCAGTCGAGTGAATAGTCAACACACAAGGGAAGTTGTGGGGAGGGAAAATGAGGGTTAGTCAGGGAATGTCTGGTGGAGGAGGTGTGATTTCAAGAGGGCTTTAAAGGTGGGGAGAATGGTGGACTGTTGGATATGAAGGGGGAAGGAGTTATAAGCCCAAGGGAGGACATGGGCAAGGGTTTGGTGGCATGACAGATGAGATCAAGGTACAGAGAGTGGGTTGGCATGAGGGGAGTGAAGTGTGCGGGCTGGGTGCGAGGTAAGGGGAGAGAAGCGGCGTGGCTCAGTGGAAAGAGCCCGGCCTTTGGAGTCAGAGGTCATGGGTTCCAATCGCGGCTCCACCAATTGTCAGCTGTGTGACTTTGGGCAAGTCACTTAACTTCTCTGTGCCTCAGTTCCCTCATCTGTAAAATGGGGATGAAGACTGTGAGCCCCCCGTGGCACAACCTGATCCTCTTGTAACCTCCCCAGCACTTAGAACAGTGTTTTGCACATAGTAAGTGCTTAATAAATCCCATTATTATTATTAGGGGAGCACTGGGGACCTCACTACAACCTAGCCTGCACACTTTGCTGCTAGCTTCAGTTCCTAGTGCTAACCAGCACTTAGAACAGTGCCCAGCGCTTAGAACAGTGCTTGACACATAAGTGCTTAACAAATACCATCATTATTATTATTAGGCACTGGGGAGCACTAACTGAATGCCTCAAAGCCAATGGTAAGGAGTTTCCAATCAGAATGAGGACCATTGAGAAAGAAAAGGCCCAGGCCAAGATGGCCATTAGGTTGAAGTTTATAAAGCTACAGTGTTGTGTCACTCCTTCTAGACCATAAGCTCATGGGCAGGGAACATGCCAACCAACCCTGTTGCATTGTACTTACCCAAGTGCTTAGTACAGTGCTTTATGCTCTCACTCTGGGGATTGTGGTCTGCTCCTGGTGGGGATCTGGAAAAGAACGCAGCACCTTACCTCACTTTCCGAAGCCCTACAGGGCAGCAAGGCTCGGAGATATGAGACTGCAACCTTGAAGTAGAAGCACGCTCAGAAGCAGTGTGGCTTAGAGAAGCAGCATGGCTCAGTGGAAAGAGCACAGGCTCTGGAGTCAGAGGTCATGGGTTCAAGTCCCTGCTCTGCCAGTTGTCAGCTGTGTGAGTTTGGGCAAGTCACTTTACTTCTCTGTGCCTCAGTTACCTCATCTGTAAAATGGGTATTAAGACTGTGAGCCCCTGTGGGACAACCTGATCACCTTGTAATCTCCCCAGCGCTTAGAACAGTGCTATGCACGTAGTAAGTACTTAATAAATGCCATCGTTATTATTGTTATCAGTGGAAAGAGCACGGGCTTGGGAGTCAGAGGTCATGGGTTCTAAACCCGGCTCCATCCCTTGTCCCTTATGTGACTTTGGGCAAAATTGCTTAACTTCTCTGTGCCTCAGTTACCTCATCTGTAAAATGGAGATTATGGCTGTGAGCCCCACATGGGACTACCCGTTAACCTTGTATCTACTCCAGTGCTTAGAACAGTGCTTGGCCCAGAGTAAGCACTTAACTAATATTATTATTATTATTACTATTATTGAAGCTGAGAGAGGCCCAAGAAGCCCCCACTGAAACCTTGGCTGGAGGAGAGTCAGGTCTTGTCTTGTTTTATGCCGTCGAGTCATCCCTGACCCTCAGCGATGCCATGGACACATCTCTCCCAGAACGCCCCACCTCCGTCTGCAATCGTTCAGGCAGCGTATCCATAGAGTTTTCTTTTTAAAACCACGGAAGTGATTTACCACTGCCTTCTTCCATGCAGTAAACTTGAGTCTCCACATTTGACTCTCTCCCATGTCGCTGCTGCCTAGCATGAGTGAGTTTTGCTTATAGCGATTGCTTTCCACTTGCTATCCACTGCCCAAGCTAGGAATGGAATGAGTATGACTCTGCTTGAATCTCCCTCCCATAGCTGAGACTGCTGGAGGACTGGAAACTCTCCAAGTGCGATCCTGAGAGGGTAGAGTCAGGTAGAGTATTGGAAATTAATAATAATAATAATAATTATGATATTTGTTAAACACTTACCAAATGCCTGGCACTGTACTGGATACAAATATGGTTGGACACAGTCTCTGTCCCATGTGGGGCTCACATTCCTAATCCCCATTTTACATGTGAGATAACTGAGGTACAGAGAAGTTAAGTGACTTGCCAAAGGTCACAGAGCAGTCAAGTGGTGGAGTCAGGATTAGAACTCATGACCTGCCTCACAGGCCCGTGCTTTACCAACTATGCCATGCTGTTCCCATGAGCAAGCAGAAACATGCCCAGTGGCACCAAGGCCAAGCAGGAAGAGCGTGAATCCCAAGACCAAAGTTCTAATCCCAGTTTTGCCACTAGCCTGCTCTGGAGCCTTGGGAAAACCACTTCCCTTCCCTTTCTGGACCATAAACTCATTGTGGGCAAGGAATGTGTCTGTTGTTTTGTTCTTTTGCACTCTCTCAAGAGCTTAGTACAGTGGTTTGCACACAGTAAGCGCTCAATAAATACGACTGATATTTCCCAGTTTACTCCTCTGTGAAAAATGAATGCTAGACCTGCTCTCTCTCCCTTTCAGATTATAAACCCCGTGTGGGACGGATGTGGTGTCCTATTTGAATGCTGTGTATCCAACACAGGGTTTGGCACCTGGTAAGTGCTCAATAAATACCATAATTATAGGAAGACCCATCTGGTGAGCAAGTCCAGGCAGGAGTCTTGAGGCCGAGTTCACCCCAAGCTCAGTTTGAAAATCAAGGAGCTAGGAGCTGAACTTTTCCCGGAGGCTGAAAAACAGAAAAGGACAGTTACAGGTGCTGGCTTGACATCATGTCAAGATGTGGGCTGGCAGCCAGTGGAGTGATCTGCTTCTGACTTCTATTTCTGGCTCTGCTACTGACTCACTGCTTGGCTTTGGAATTCTCTGTTTAAGGTCTCCATCTGTCCTGAAGGTATAATAATATTTACCACTCACCTCCATCACGGGATAGCTCAAGGATGAGGGAATTCACCGAGGCATAATCAGAACAAGGGGCCATGTAAATATCAAGGGTGGCAAGCTTTGTTCATCTTTGATTTTGCAGGAGAAGGAGGCCGAGGGTACCAGGGATTGGCTATTTATGCACTGATTCTGCGGGATAGGTGGTTTTCTATGTGAATTCCTCGATCCCATTCTATGTTGGCAGCATTAAGAAATGATTGTTTCGAAGGTCCAATTCTTGCACGATTTGGACCTGGGTTTCTTCCGCAAAAGATTTCTCTATTGCCACTGAGGGATGATTACCATATGGAGGCTGCCTTTCTAAAGGATACCGTTTATGTTATTATTTCTTCTATGGTATTTATTAAATGCTCATTATGTGCCAGGCACGGTACTAAGCTCCGGGATGGATTCAAGCTAATCAGGCTGGATATAGTCCCTGTCTCACATGGGGCCCACTGTCTTAATCCCCATTTCATATATGAAGTAACTGAGGCACAGAGAAGTGAAGTGACTTACCCAAAGTCACACAGCAGACAAGTGGCAGTGTCAGAACCCAGGTCCTTCTGACTTCCAAACTCAGGCTCTATCCACTAGATCACACTGAGAGGGGCTGCAGGGGCTTCTGCCAGCAGGGTGAGGGTGGTCTACTGCAGGATGTTATGATCATGATTATCATCCTAATGGCCATTTTTTTTTGCTTTTGGGCAACCTTAGAACGGGTCCACTTTCAATTTGGGAGAAGACGGCACCTTCCTAGGATAGTTTGGGTGTGGCCTTACCAGAATGATGGACCATGTGACTGATTAAAAAAAAGGGTCACAGCATAACAGACAAGTGATGGAGCTGGGATTCAATCAATCAATCAATCAACTGTATTTATTGAGCGCTTACTGTGTGCAGAGCACTGTACTAAGCGCTTGGGAAGTGCAAATTGGCAACATACAGAGACGGTCCCCACCCAACAGTGGGCTCACAGTCTAGAAGGGGGAGACAGAACAAAACAAAACATATTAACAAAACAAAATAAATAGAATAGATATGTACAAGTAAAATAAATAAATAGAGTAATAAATACGTACAAACATTCATTCATTCATTCAATGGTATTTATTGAGCGCTTACTGTGTGCAGAGCACTGTACTAAGCGCTTGGGAAGTACAAGTTGGCAACATATAGAGACGGTCCCTACCCAACAAAGGGTTCACAGTCTAGAATATATATATGTATATATGTATATACAGAGAAGCAGCATGGCTCAGTGGAAAGAGCCTGGGCTTTGGAGTCAGAGGTCATGGGTTCAAATCCCCACTCCACCAATTGTCAGCTGTGTGACCTTGGGCAAGTCACTTAACTTCTCTGTGCCTCAGTTCGAACCCAGGTCCTCTGACTCCCAGTCCTATGCTCTTTCCACTGGGCAATGCTGCTTCTTATGGCCTATTTTTGTTATTACCTTAGTTTTAATGTATTTTTTTAGCATTTACTAATGTGCCAGGCACTGTGCTGGAGTAGATACAAGGTAATCGGGTTGGACACAATCCACATCCTCCATGGAGCTCATAATTTTAAACCCCATTTTACGGATGAGGTAAATGAGGCACAGAGAAGTGAAGTGACTTGTCCAAGGTTACACGGTTGACAGGTAGCAGAGCAGGGAGTAGAACTCAGGTCCTTCTGCTCCCAGGCTTGTTCTCTATCCACCAGGCCACGCTGGTCTTGCCTCTTAATTTTTGCAAAGCTTCTGCTCAAGAAGAGCCATGCCTTTAAATGTGTCCAGCCGGCCTGTGATATTTTCTGTACAGTGTGGCCTAAGGGCGATAGCATGGCCTAGTGGATAGAGCAAGGGCCTGTAAATCAGAAGGACCTGGGTTCTAATCCTGACTCTGTCACTTGTCCGCTGTATGACCTCGGTCAAGTCGCTTCATTTCTCTGGGCCTCAGTTGCCTCATCTGAGAAATGGGGATTCAGACTCTGAGCCCCATGTGGGAAGGTACTGTATCCGACCCAATCATCTTGTATCTACCCCAGCACTTAGTGCGGTGCCTGGCACGTAAAAAGCACTTAACAAATACCACAATTATTATCCTTATTATTATTTGTTCTGCTGAATCCTTCATTCTCTTCTTCTGCCCCCTTGCTTACGATTTCCCAATTTCAGCTCACCATTCAGCAGTTGTTCGGGTATCCTGTTGTTGTCCAGTCTCCTCGCGGGACCCACTCAGCCCAGTGCTTCAATGCTAGGTCAGTCTGACTCCGCTTCGACAGTGATTACTGTGACTGGAACTTCTTGGAGATCCCTCTGTAGCACCATGACATCGTGGAGAAGACGCCTCCAGATTGTTTTCCATTTGTTTGGAAGGTGGAAGATTCATTCATTCATTCTTTCAATCGTATTTATTGAGTGCTTACTGTGTGCAGAGCACTGTACTAAGTGCTTGGGAAATACAAGTTAGCAACATATAGAGACGGTCCCTACCCAACAACGGGCTCACAGTCTAGAAGGGGGAGACAGACAACAAAACAAAACATGTGGACAGGACTCAAGTCATCAGAATAAATAGAAATAAAAGTAGATGCACATTATTAACAAAACAAATAGAATAGTAAATATGTACAAGTAAAATAAATAGAGTAATAAATCTGTACAAACATATATACAGGTGCTGTGGGGAGGGGAAGGATGTAGGGTGGGGTGATGGTGAGGAGGAGAGGAAAAAGGGGGCTCATTATGGGAAGGCCTCCTGGAGGAGGTGAGCTCTCAGTAGGGCTTTGAAGGGAGGAAGAGAGCTAGCTTGGCGGATATGCGTATGGAAGATGATGTTTGTGATCAAGGGATGATGTTGAGCATGAAATTCCCTTAGCAGAAGTAGGCTATTGCTGCTGAGGGTGCCAATCCCAACTGGCTGGATGCCTCTGCTATCTACCAAAAACACATATGCCCTAAGGGTAGGGGAATGAACAAGAGGAAAGAAGAAAAATGGGGATAATGTAGGGGGTCTTCAGCACCGCTTGGATTGTCTTTGTATGATTCTAAGTCCTGGCCCAGGTGAAATGGTAGACTAAAGAGGAGTTGGCTTTTAAAAGAGGTAAAATTGGCAAGTTCTTAGTTTCATGGAACAGTATATCGGGTTGAGTCTATTTCACAGGCAAGATTACATATCAATCATCTCACCCAGAAGGGAACAAATCTTGCTTTCAAACTACTCCAGAGAAGCAGTTTGCACACCCAACCTGATTATAATCAATTTTAGTGATTTAATTCTTTGAGCCCAGCACCTGAAAAACTATCTGTCCAAAAGCATAAAAGAATCATTAAGATGCTTATCGGAATCTACAGACTAAATCTTTCACAAGAATTATCCATTTTGCCACACATTTATAAATGACCCCATTCTGGAAATGATAATGCTTTGAAAGAAATACAGGTTAACAATACGATGCCAACTCTGTGTTTCACAACCATCCAAAGACTTCCCTTTACTGGAACAGGTTCATTCTCCAACTGACAACTTGATCTATTTCTTCATTAAGACATAGATCATATTTCAAGCAACCTAGTGTTCGTGTGTATTTTTTCCCATTTCTCTTGAAATCTAGCCCCCAAGGTTTTACAGAAAAATTCACCCACCCTTTCTCTGCGGGTTTTAGATGGGCCAGACTTTATTTCCCCTTTATGCAGAAGTTAATTTCCCTAATTTTTAATTAAATAAATCTTTGGGGAATGCTCTGATATTAAGAACAGAGGTCCAGAAAACCTCCGATATATGACAAAGATCTATTAATCCAGTATGAAGGACTAGTAGTGTGCCAGGATATGTGTGTGAGATAAGGCCAAGACTGACTTTTGTATTGTAAGGCTGGGGGCTGAGCGGAGGGTTGGGTAAAGGATAATAATGATGATAATAATAATAATAATGGTTTTAAGTGGTTACTATGTTCAAGGAACTGTACTAAGTGCTGGGGTGAATAGCAAATATGCTTGGACTGTAGGGCTCACAGTCTTAATCTGAGCTGAGGTCCAGAGAATCAATCAATCAATCAATCGTATTTATTGAGCGCTTACTATGTGCAGAGCACTGTACTAAGCGCTTGGGAAGTACAAATTGGCATCACATAGAGACAGTCCCTACCCAACAGTGGGCTCTCATCAAAGGTCACACAGCAGACAAGTGGCGGAGCCGGGATTAGTACCCAGGTCCTTCTGAAACCCGGACCCGTGCTCTACCCACTAAGCCACACTGCTTCTCTAATTCCTGCAAGTGGTATTAGAGTCGGATTAGAACCCAGGATCCTGAGTTCCAGACCTGTGCTCTTTCCACTAGCACAAAGCAAGGGAAATCAGGAGGGGAGGGACAAATTCATTCATTCAGTCATATCTACGGAGCACTTACCATTTGCGGAAAACTGTATTAAGTGCTTGGGAATGTACAACAATAAGCAGACACATTCAATCAATCAGTCAATCATATTTATTGAGTGCTTACTGTGTGCAGAGCACTGTACTAAGCGCTTGGGAAGTACAAATTGGCAACATATAGAGACAGTCCTTACCCAACAGTGGGCTCACAGTCCCTGCCCACGGTGAACTTACAGGGACAGATGTAAAATTTGAAAATTGAGCATTGAGTTTTTTCAAGCACCTGGGTTTCAGTAAAGTTCAAAATGCAAAGTCAGTCAAAAAATACCACTTGTCTGCTTTGCGACGTCGGGCTAGTCACTTCACTTCCCTGTCCCTCCTTTTCTTTGTCTGTACTCCTTTCTCCTTAGACTTTGAGCCCCATGTAGGATAGGTACTGGGTCTGATCTGATTGTATTCTAAGTAGCTTAGCCTGGCATGTAGTAAATGTGTAAATAATAATAATTTATTCATTCATTCAATTGTATTTATTGAGCACTTACTGTGTGCAGAGCACTGTACTAAGCGCTTGGGAAGTACAAGTTGGCAACATATAGAGACAGTCCCTACCCAACAGTGGGCTCACAGTCTAGAAGGGAGAGACAGAGAACAAAACAAAACATATTAACAAAATAAAATAAACAGAATAGAATACTAGAATAAATATGTACAAATAAAATAAATAGAGTAACAAATATGTATAAACATATATGCATATATACAGCTGGTGTGGGGAGGGGAAGAAGGTAAGGCAGGGGGGATGGAGAGGGGAATGAGGGGGAGAGGAAAGAGGGGGCTCAGTCTGGGAAGGCCTCCTGGAGGAGGTGAACTCTCAGTAGGGCTTTGAAGGGAAGGGATTTGAAGGGATTTGAAGGGATTTGAACCCATGACCTCTGACTCCAAAGCTCGAGCTCTTTCCACTGAGCCATGCTGCTTCTCTGTTACCTTCCTGTCAGTGACGCGCAGCAGCAGGAATCTCTGGCGGGGGGCATCCTGCCCCGGGCCCACTCCCCATGGCTCAAACCACTGAATAATGGTATTTGTTAAGCACTTTCTATATGCCAAACACTGTTCTAAGCACTGGGGTAGATACAAGTTAACCAGATTGTCCCACATGGGGCTCACAGTCTTAATCCCCATTTTACAGATGAGGTAATTGAGGCACAGAGAAGTTACGTGGCTTACCTAAGGTCACACAGCAGACCCACAATTATTTATTATTCTTTAAGTTCATTGTGGGCAGGGAATATGCCTTCCAACTGTGTTGTATTCTCCCAAGCACTTAGTGCAGTGCTCTAAGCACTCAATAAATACCATTGATTGATTGCTCTGCACAAAGTAAGCGCAAATAAAAACCATTGATGATGAATCAATCAATCAATCAACCGTATATACTGAGTGCTTACTGTGACTAGAGCACTGTACTAAGTGCTTGGGAGTGTACACTAAAAAAGCTTTGGTGGAGGGGAGAACACATTAACACAAATCATAAGGCTTTGAAGGTGGGGAGAGTAATTTTCTGTTGGTTATGAAGAGGGAGGGAATTGCTTTGGTGGACCCAGTACAAGCTACCTTATTAATAACTGTTTATGATCTCGTGAACAACAACAAGGGGAAGACTTTGCTAAGACAGTGATGGGCTCTACCTGGGACAGGTGATTGTGGGCTTGTGCGGGTGGAGTATGGAGGGAGGTGTGGCTTTCTCTCCCTCTTCTATTCAGCACCAGGCCTGGACTGATCAATGACTGCTATGAAGAGCCACAGCTGCAATGCCTAAGGCAGATGATGATGATGACAGTATTTGTTAAGTGCCTACTATGTGCCAAGCACTGTTTTAAGATAAAAGGTGGCCCCTTTGAATCACAGGAGGCATGCCAAAAAGTGGGCACCATTAGCAGAAGCATGCAGACAGAGGCACGCTGAGACGCGGAGAGAAGCAAGCAGTGAAGCAGCCGGAGAGCAGCACTCAGAAGCAGCAGAAGGCAGCAGCACTGGTGGCAGAAAGAAGAAGCATTGGCAAAATGGGCTCCTTTGACCACAGACTGGTATTGGACCCTTGGGCGGTGGAGTGAGTTGAGTGTATGCATGCGTCACTCCCTTGCATGTTGGTAAAACTAAGGAAAAAACTTTCCACAGTAACCTTAGTGATCAGAGGTGTGGTTTGAATAATATTATGTGTCATTGAGACTTCCCTGGTCTAGGATGGTCCTGGTTGGCATGAACCAGGGAGGGCTTGTAACAGTTGCAGGCCAGAGGCAGAATGTGGACGAGAGGTTGGTGGCGAGATAGACAATGTCGTGATACAATGAGTAGGTTAGCATTAGAGAGTGAAGTGTGCGGGCTGGGTTGGAGTAGGAATCTGAGGTAGGAGGGGGCAAGGTAAAGTCCTTCATGCCACAAGTGAGGGAAGAATATAACCAGTCAAGGGAAAATCTTGCAAGAGGCAAATCCCGCAAGAGAAGAGGTTCCGAGCATAGAACAGAAAAGCCTCCCTCCAGCTGCCTACATCCAGGATGGCCTTTTAGGGCAAATACCATCTCTCCTTGAGGACCAATATTCAGGAGACAACTCTGGAGAAGCTAACCAAAAGGCTATGTTGGTGTAACTGTTCAATTACTTTTTTCTCTTCTCACCCATTTGTACCAACTTTTCATTTGAAGCTTGTGAGGAAAAATGAGGCAAGGACTTTAAGGAGGATGAAGACCGGTTAGGCTTCAAAGAGACAATCCATCAGTCAGTCAATCAGCGGTATTTGTTGTGTGTTAAGTTTGTACAGAGCACTATGCTAAGTGCTTGGTGGGCTAAAGTAGAGTTGCCAGACACAATCACTGTGCTTAAGGAGCTTGCAGTTGAGTGGGGGAGACAGATATTAAAATAAGTTACAGATAGAGGCAGTTAGAGAGTATAATGACATGTATGCAGAGAAGTAGAGAAGCAGCATGGCTCAATGGAAAGAGCCCAGGCTTGAGAGTCAGAGGTCATGGGTTCAAATCTCAGCTCTGTCACTTGTCAGCTGTGTGACTTTGGGCAAGTCACTTCACTTCTCTGTGCCTCAGTTCCCTCTTCTATAAAATGGGGATTAAGACTGTGAGTCCCACGTGGGACACCCTGATCACCTTGTATCTTCCCCAGCACTTAGACCAGTGCTTTGCACATAGTAAGCACTTAACAAATGCCATCATTATTATTCCAGCGCTTAGAACAGTGCTTTGCACATAGTAAGCACTTAACAAATGCTATCATTATTATTATTATTTATGAGATTACATGTTGTGAGACTGGGGTAGGAGAGTAACAAAGGGCTGGGATACTCTCCCAAGTGCTTACTACAGTGCTCTGCACGTAGTAAGTGTTCATTATTATTAATAACCATTGATTGATTCTAGACCCAAGTGCATAAGTGCTACAGAAGGGAGAGAGAATTGGGTGAGGAAATGAATGGGTAGTTAGGGAAGGCTTGTTGGTGGAGATGTGTTTTTAGTAGGGCTTGGAAGGTAAGGAGACTGGTGATAACCTTCCTCACCTATGCACTTGGCTGTGTACTCCGTAAACACTTTGATACTCACCAAGCCCCACAGCACTTATGTACACATCCTTATTCTCTACCATTTCCCCTACTGGTATTGTATTTTAATGTCTCTTTCTTCCTTTAGACTGTAAGCTTTTTGTGGGCAGGGGCTGGGTTTACCAAGACTACTGTATTGTACTTTTCCAAGCACTTAGTACAGTGCTCTGCCCATAGTAAGTGTTCACAATGTGGCTCAGTGGAAAGAACATGGGCTTTGGAGTCAGAGGTCATCGGTTCAAATCCCAGCTCCTCCAACTGTCAGCTGTGTGACTTTGGGCAACTTAACTTCTCTGTGCCTCAGTTCCCTCATCTGTAAAATGGGGGTTAAGACTGTGAGCCCCCGTGGGACAACCTGATCACCTTGTAACCTCCCCAGCGCTTAGAACTGTGCTTTGCACATAGTAAGCACTTAATAAATGCCATTATTATTATTATTTTTATTATTAATAATAATAAATAATATAGATTGTTAGATTGATATGGTTACAGGAAGCAGGGAGGGGGTAAGCATTTTGTCGGTGACAGTGACAAGATTGTGGAGTAATAAGTAGGTTGGTGTTATAGGAGTGAAGTCTGTGGGTTGGCTTTTAGCAGGAGAGGAGTGAGGATGGGAAGGACAGAGAGATCTTATTGATCCCAGAAAGTCACTCATTTACATCTTTTCTACTCTTATTGGGAACTTGAGAAGCCACGTGGGCTAGTGGAAAAAAGCACAGATGTGGGAGACAAAAGGACTTGGGCTCTAATCCTGGACCTGCCACTTGCCTTCTGTGTGATTTTGGGCAAGTTACTTAACTTCTCTGTGCCTCAGTAACCCATCTGTGAAATAGAGATAAAGACTGTGAGCCCCATGTGGGACATGGACTGTGTCCAACCTGATTTGCTTGTGTCTACCCCAGAGTTTAGTGCAGTGCCTGAAACACAGTGAGCATTTAACAAACACCATTAAAAAACCACACCAAAAAAACAGAACTTGATGGTCTTGCCAGAGATCTAAACTAAGAGAGACTTAGTATTTAGATTATGACATTTTGGATTCATTCATTCATTCAACTGCATTTATTAATAATAATAATGATGGCATTTATTAAGCACTTACTATGTGCAAAGCACTGTTCTAAGCGCTGGGGAGGTTACAAGGTGATCAGGTTGTCCCACGGGGGGCTCACAGTCTTCATCCCCATTTTACAGATGAGGTAACTGAGGCCCAGAGAAGTGAAGTGACTTGCCCAAAGTCACACAGCTGACAACTGGCAGAGCTGGGATTTGAACCCGTGACCTCTGACTCCAAAGCCTGGGCTCTTTCCACTGAGCCACGCTGAAGCACTTACTGTGTGCAGAGCACTGTACTAAGTGCTTGGGAAAGTACAATACAGCAATAAACAGTGACATTCCCTGCCCACAGTGAGCTCACAGTCTTGGGGGTGGAGGGGGAGTAATCTTCCCCATTTCCCCAACTCCCTCATCTTTTTGTTTACACTGTTTGTGTATTTAATCTGAGCCAGCCCTCCTCCGACATTAGATTTTAATCGTCCTAAGGGCTGGGACCATTTCTTTTACCTTTATTAGGCGCCATACTAAGTGCTGAGGTAGATTCATGATAATTGGGTTGGTTAGAGTCCACGTCCCAGGTGGGGCTCACAGTCTTAATCCCCATTTTCCAGAGGAAGTAACTAAGGCACAGAGAAGTGAAGAGACTTGCCCAAGGTCACACAGCAAGCAAGTAGTGGAGCCGGGGATAGAACCCAAGTCCTGCTGAATCCCAGGCCAATAATAATAATAATAATAATAATAATAATAATAATAATAATGGCATTTATTAAGCGCTTACTATGTGCAAAGCACTGTTCTAAGCACTGAATCCCACTAGACCACACTGCTTCTCACTGTACTCATCTATTGTACTTTTCTACGTGCCTAGGACGGGGCTGTGTATTCAGTAGGTGCCCAGTATACAGTTATATTCACAATAGGAGACCAGGAAAGCTCTCTACATGCAGTCATTTCCAATAAATACTGATGATGATGATGGTGATGATGATGATAAGCAGCGTGGCTTGGTGGAAAGAGCATGGGCTTGGGAGTCAGAGGTCGTGAGTTCTAATCCCAGCTTCGCTACTTGTCAGCTGTGTGACTTTGGGCAAGTCACTTCACTTCTCTGGGCCTCAGTTACCTCAGCGTGGCTCAATGGAAAGAGCCCGGGCTTTGGAGTCGGAGGCCAGGGGTTCAAATCCCGGCTCCGCCACTTGTCAGCTGTGTGACTTTGGGCAAGTCACTTAACTTCTCTGGGCCTCAGTTACCTCATCTGTAAAATGGGGATGAAGACTGTGAGCCCCCTGTGGGACAACCTGATCACCTTGTAACCTCCCCAGTGCTTAGAACAGTGCTTTGCACATAGTAAGCGCTTAATAAATGCCATTATTATTATTATTATTATTATTATTATTATTATTATTATTCTTTGTGCCGGTTACCTCGTCTGTACAATGGGGGTTAAGACTGTGAGCCCCACGTGGGACAACCTGCTAACCTTGTATCTACCCTAGCGCTCAGAACAGTGCTTGGCACATAGTAAGCTCTTAAATACCACCATCATTATTATTATTATTATTACTGTTATGATGATGCTAAGCTTAATAACACTGACAACATGCCTCAGTCAGGCTTCAACCAAGACCCTGTCAGTGAAGTTAAAGAACATGCATCCTATATTCATTCATTCATTAAATTGTATTGATTTTGCTCTTACTGTGTGCAGAGCATTCTACTAACTACTTGGAGAGTACAATTCAGCAATAGATAGAGACAATCCCTACCCAACTACGGGCTCACAGTCTAGACGGGGGAGACAGACAACAAAACAAGTAGACATTGTCAATACCATCAAAATAGATAAATAGAATTGTAGATATATACATCATTAGTAAAATAATGTAATAAATACGTACAAATATACACAAGAGCTGTGGGGAGGGGAAGGGGGTAGGGCAGAGGGAGGCAGTGGGGGTGATGGGGAGGGGAGGAGGAGCAGAGGAAAAGGCGGGGGTTCAGTCTGGGAAGGCCTCATTTTGTGATATTTGTAAAATGATTGCTCTGTGTCAAGCACCGTTCTAATTGTTACGATCGACAAAGCCGATCAGGTCAGACACAGTCCCTGTCCCACACAGGGCTCACAGTCAAGTAGGAGGAATCCCTGTTTTACAATTGAGGAAACTGAGGCACAGAGACGTTGTGTGACACAGCAGGCAAGTGGTGGAACGGAGATTACAACCCAAGTCCTCCAACTCATAGGCTGGTGCCTTTTCCATTAGACCATGCCTCTTCCTAGGTTTATCCAAGTTTTCAGTGGAATCTTAGAGGAGATGAACGATCTTTCCTGGTAAGGGGCCCCAAAGGAAAGGAAGTAGCGTGTTTTAGCAGATGAGATTGCAGCTGTGCCACTCAGAGAACCAGGTTTATTAATTCATTCAGACATATTTATTGAGTGCTTACTGTGTGCAGAGCACTGTACTAAGCGCTTGGGAAGTACAAATCGACAACATATAGAGACGGTCCCTACCCAACAACAGACTCGTCTGCACTGACTGCCCCATTGTATCTTTTTTTTTTGTCTTTTTGTTCATGGTATTTGTTAAGCGCTTATTATGTGCCAGGCACTGTACTAACCACTGGGGTAGCTACAAGCTAATCAGGTTAGGCACAGTCCCTGTCCCAAACAGGGTTCACGGTCTTAATCCTCATTTTCTAGATGAGGTGACTGAGGTCTGGATAAGTTAAATGACTTATTTCAGGTCACACAGCAGACAAGTGACAGAGACGGGATTAGAATCGGACTCCTAGGCCCGTGCTCTATCCACTAGGTCACACTGCTTCTTTTTCCTAACCCGTAAAGTGGAAATAATTATACTTGTCTCTTGCTAAGTACTGGGATGCTATAGAGCCTGAATGAGATAAATATGTGGAAAAGCTTTAGAAAAATAAAAGTGCTGAAACAATTGAAAGGATGACTTCAGAAGTCAGAAAAGAGCAATGGTCTGAAGGCTGTAATTGCAGACGGGAGGAAATGGAACAGGTCAACTGCTCCCGTATAACGAGGTCAAGGGAAATAATTTCCAAATGAGATGAAAAGAAGCAGGCTCGGAATATCCACGGGCTTGAACCGAGGAAGAGGGATGAATCCGGTTGGTGTAATTGGCCACCAACAGGGCCGCAGCATGAGAATGTCGTAATACTTGTACTCTCAGGGACTTGTTTGGGAAACAAGACAGCAAATCTCAAGATAATAATAATGATGATGGCATTTGTTAAGTGCTTACTATGTGCCGGGCACTGTACTAAGCACTGGGGTGGATACAAGTAAATCGGGTTGGACACAGCTCCTGTCCCATGTGGGGCTCACAATCTCAATCCCCACTTTATAGAAGAAGTAACTGAGGCACAGAGAAGTGAAGTGACTAGCCCAAGGTCACACAGCAGACAAGTGGTGGAGCTGGGATTAGAATCTATGATCATCTGATTCCCAGGCCTGTGTTCTACACACTATGCCATGTTGCATGATAAATCCTGGTTTCCCCTGGACTATTTGTCCCCTTTGTTCAATGACAGTAGTCATTTTCCCTTCTCACATGAATTTTATAGCTGTCATTCATTCAATCATTTAATAGTGATCACTGAGTGCTTAATGTGTGCAAAGCACTGCACTAGGTGCTTAGGAGAGTACAATATAGCAATAAACAGACACAATCCCTGCCCACCATGAGCTAACAGTTCACAATCCATCAACAGTGTTGAGGGCTTATTGTGTGCAGAGAACTGTAGTGTTTGGGAGAGGAAAATGGATTCATAATCTAGTTAAAGAGCTTATAATAGATTCCACTTGTTTTTTAATATTGGTAAGTTTGGTAATATTGGTAAGTTTGTTTGGTAATTTTTTAATATTCTTGTGATTACCATCTGTATCCATATTTTTCCTCAGTCAATTCATTCATTCATTCATTCAATCTTATTTATTGAGCACTTACTATGTGCAGAGCACTGTAGTAAGCGCTTGGGAAGTACAAGTTGGCAGCATATAGAGATGGTCCCTACCCAACAGTGGGCTCACAGTCTAGAAGTCAATCCATCAGTGGTATTTATTGAGCGCATACTGGGTACAGAACACTACACTAGGAGCTTGGAAGAACACAGCATAGTGAAGGAGAAGCTGCATGACATAGTGGACAAAGCACAGGCCTGAGAGTCAGAAGGTCATGGGTTCTAATCCTGGCTCTGCCACTTGTCTGCTGTGTGACCTTAGGCAAGTCACTTCACTTCTCTGTGTCTGAGTTACCTCATCTGTAAAATGGGGATTAAGGCTGTGAGCCCCACGTGGGAAAGGGATTATGACCAATCCAAGTTGTTTGTATTCATTCAGTCTTATTTATTGAGCACTTACTGTGAGCAGAGCACTGTATTAAACACTCAGGAGAGTAAAATATAGCAATAGATGGGCACATTCCCTGCCCAAAATGAGCTTACAGTCTAGAGGGACTGTATCCACCCTAGTTCATTCATTCATTCATTCAATCGTATTTATTGAGCTCTTACTGTGTGCAGAGCACTGTACTAAGTGCTTGGGAAGTACAAGTACAGTTCTTAGTGCAGTGCCTGGCATACAGTAAGTGCTTAACCAATGCCAAGCAGCGTGGCTTAGTGGAAAGAGCACGTGCTTGGGAGTCAGAGGATGTGGGTTCTAATTCCGGCTCTGCCAATTGTCAGCTATGTGACTTTATGCAAGTCACTTATCATCTCTGTGCCTCAGTTACCTCAACTGTAAAATGGGGATTAAGGCTGTGAGCCCCACGTTGGACAACCTGATTACCTTTTATCAACCCCAGTGCACAACCTGATTACCTTGTATCGACCCCAGTGCTTAGGACAGAGCTTGGCATATAGTAAGCGCTCAACAAATACCATTATTATTATTATCATTATTATTAGTTGGTAGACATGTTCCCTGCCCACAATGAGCTCACAGTCTAGAGATGAAAAGAAGCAGGTTCAGAATAGCCACAGGCTTGCACAGAGGAAGAGGGATAGATACAAGTGGTGCAATTGGTTATCAACAGGGACGCAGCATGAGAATGCCATCATTCTTACACACTTTCTGCCTCACATCTCTAGGGGAAGACCATGTCTCTTCCTTCTCTTTTCCCTCCCAAGTGTCTAGTCTACGCCTGCACAAAATAAGCATCCAAATCAGTACTCTGGTCATGGTAGGTGTTCAGTACAGCACTCTGCAAAAAGTAGATGGCCAATACAGTATTCTGTACAGAATAGGCATATTGCATGGTGCTGAGGATAGAGAAGTACAGTATGCTTCACACAATGGGTACTCAATATAGTGCTCTGCACAGAGGTGGTTGGCCAGTACAGCACTCCACACGAGATAGCTGTTCAATAAATGCTATCGATTGATTTCAAGATCATTGTATATTCCTCAGTTTGAGTACGTTCCTGGTAAAACCTTTTTGCAATATGACATTTTATTATGATGTTACGATTGTCCACAACCTAATGAGATGAGAGAAGCAAATGAAAGAGTCATAAGCTTCGTTAGGAGCAGGGGCAGTTTCAGATCTGCAAGCATCTTTCCCGAAAAGAAACACTTATCAGAATTGTGTTGTGGACCTCAAAGTGGCTTCTGGAAAAAGAATTACGTTTTGATGGAGGGTTTAACTCCTCACGATCATCCAGGAATTTAAGCGAGCTAATGCCTCTGCCCTTGGCAGGATCCTTGATTCGAAGGGAACACAGTTGAATGAGTGGGTTCATTTGAACTTAATCAGATAAGGAAAGGTAATCTGATTGACGTCTGGTTTTTCAATGGTGGGCGCTTTCATGACCTAAATTCCACTTTGTTAATGGGGTTAGTCCTGTAGGAGGTTGTGGCGGTCAGAGAGGTGGGTTCTGGCTTAGGTGAACGTGGTTGTGACCTAGAATGGTTCTGACCTTTCTTCCCTTGGAGAGCAGCCCCAACCAACACTGCTTTTCAAGGAAGTCCCATCTCCCAGCAGCCTTAATCCTCCCCACTCCCTCTCCTGGAGTGGTGAGACCCCTCAGAAACCTCCCTTTAAGGAGCCATCTTCAGTGGTCTTGGATAATAATAATAATGATAATAATTGTGAGATTTGTTAAGCACATACTATGTGCCAGGCAGGCACTGTACTAAGCGCTGGGGTGGATACAAGCAAATCGAGTTGGACACAGCTCCTGTCCCATGTCTTAATCCCCATTTTACAGATGAGGGAACCGAGACACAGAGAAGTGGCTTGTCCATGGCCACACAGTAGAAAAGTGGCAGGGCCAGGATTAGAACCCATGACCGTCTTACTCCCAGGCCCATGCTCTATCCACTACACCACGATGCTTCTCTTTGACGTCACCAAGTCTCTGGCTTGGATGGAGCCAGAGACTCTGTTAGTTGGACGTGGCACCTTGTGAGCTGGACTCTGAACTCCACCATATTGTTCTACCATAGCCAAGTGGATTCAATAGTCCACCCATGCCTCAGTCTTCACTGTTTTATAGTTCTTCTAACAGCTAGAATTCCCTAGAATTAAATATGGAGAAACACCATGTGAATGCATATGGGGCACTCTAAAGAGAATGGGGTGGTTGAATAATAATTGTGGTATTCGGTAAATGCTTATTAGATGCTAGGCACCATACTAAGCGCTGGGGTAGAAACGAGATAATCAGATTGGATACTGTCTCTTTTCCACATGGAGCTCACAGTCCAAGTGGGAGGGAGAACAGGTATTGAATCTCCATTTTACAGATGGGGAAAGTGAGAGAACAGAAAAGTTAAGTGACTTACCCAAAGTCACACAACAGACAAGTGGGGGAGTCTGAAGTAGAAACTGGTTGAGAAACAGTTAGTCCTAGTGGATAGAGGATGGGCCTAAGAGTCAAAAGGACTTGGATTCTAATGCTGTCTCAGCCCCTTGTCTGCTGTATGGCCTTGGGCATGTCGCTTTGCTTCTCCCTGCCTCTGATTTCTACCCCCGGGTACACACTCTGGTCATGTCACAGCTAGACTGGCATTGTTCTCCCTGTCCCCGATCCCCGATAAGTGGCAGAGCTGGGATTAGAACCCAGGTTCTTCTGCCTAAAGGGTCTAATACAATGCATTGCACCAAATGTGTGCCCAATAAATACCATTACTTGTTTTTTATGCTATTTATTAAGCACTTACTATGTAGTAGGCACTGTACTAAGTGCCAGGGTATATACAAGCTAGTCAGGTTGGACACAGTCAATGTTCCACATGGGACTCTTATCCCTTTTTTTTATAATGGCATTTATTAAGCACTTACTATGTGCAAAGCACTGTTCTAAGCCCTTCTTGCCAGATGGGGTAACTCAGGCCCTGAGAAGTGAAGTGACTTGCCCAAGGTCACACAGCAGACAAGTGGCAGAGCTGGGATTAGAACCTAGGCCCGGGCTCTATCCACTAGACCAATACTTATACAGTGCTTTGCCACCATAGGTGCCCAGTAGACACCAAAGTTGGCAAAGAGGATGATGATAATGATTCTGGAAGGTGTTGATGATGATTCTTTGGTTGTGGAAAGTGATCTGAAACCGTTACCCCGGGAAA
The DNA here is from genome assembly GCF_015852505.1 of Tachyglossus aculeatus. Classification (NCBI taxonomy): domain Eukaryota; kingdom Metazoa; phylum Chordata; class Mammalia; order Monotremata; family Tachyglossidae; genus Tachyglossus; species Tachyglossus aculeatus. Next base: position 58,957,211 of record NC_052068.1, on the reverse strand, counting down.
TCTGTGGGAGAGCATGGTGGGAAATGGTGAGCCCACCTCTAGTTCCTGAGTGGGGAGAGTGAGCTACATCTGGAAGGGAGGAAGAGGGAGGGGTCTTCTCTCATCTTTCTTCCAGAATGTAGCCAGCTACTGCTACCTGAGGCTGCAGTGGGAGGGGAGATTGATGCCTGATGCATTTTTTCCTCTTCCCAGGACTCTCAGGACCAGCCCTCCTTTCCCTATGGATTCGGGCTGAAACAACAAAGACATTAAAAAAAAATATATGTCCCCTTTTCACTTATAAACATAGCCCTTGAGGTTGCCACAGCAACAGCAGATTGATTTGATTCAGTAAACACTCCCTTCAGCTCAGGTTCCCAAGAAGGCATGGGGTTTTAATTCTCCACCTTGTAAAATTACACTATGTGGGGACTATTCATTGAGATTGTCTTGAGAAAGCTCCACTTCATTTGGTAAAACCTTCGCTACTTTGGCTTATTTCTCCAAGACTCTTAAGAGCACTCGTTAGAATGATTGCCGCTCAGAAAAATCTGCTCAAACTGAAGGGGGGCATAGGCGGAAGGTAGACACACACAGACTTCTGAGGAACTAACCTTGTTTTCTCTAGGAAAAGACGTCACCAGTTAATCCTGGCCCACGTTGACGCTCTCTTGCCCAGTTTTTATTCCTCTTAAGGTAGTGTCTGGTGACCCTGTCTCGGGTGGCCTAAGAAAAACTAGCCCCAGATAATTGGAGAGGAGTGTCTAGGGATATGAAGTCCAGGAGGATGATGGATGGTTCCCGATTTTCCTAACTGGATTAGCTGGAAAAGCTATGGACATTATAACTGAGGGCCATTTGCCTGGAGCGGTGATGTGCCTGAGAACTGCGTCCCATGCCCAGGCTTCCCCAAAGGACTGTCTTAACTTACATATTTTATCATTGACATTTTCGATTGTTGAATTTCAGCATTCAGCCATTTGGCAGGTGGATTCTTTTAGCAATAGTGTCTCTTCACCGGCTTCTCCATGAACTGGTCGATTGTGTCAGATGATGTAGAGAGCCAGGATGCTTGTCTCTGGAAGTGTATAATAAGAATAATAAGAATAATAATAGTAATTATAATGACATTATTTGTTAAATGCTTACTATGTTTCAGGTACTGTTCTAAGAGCTGAGACGGATACAAGCAAATCAAGTTCGACCCAGTCCCTGTCCCATGTGGGGCTCACCGTCTTAATCCCCATTTTACAGATGAGATAACTGAGGCAAAGAGAAGTGAAGCGACTTGCCAAGGTCACAAAGCAGACCAGTGACGGAGTTGAGATTAGAATCCATCACCTTCTGACTTCTAGGCCTGTGCTCTACCCACTAGGCAGCCCTGCTTCTTGATGTCCTCTGAGGGACCCAGCAGCATTGGAGGTGTAGAAAGCCTAGAGAAAGAGGGCTCTAGAAGGACGAGGTGGGGAAAGTGGTGTGTTTGAGTTGAGGGAAAAGTCGAAAATCTGGGGTAGGTGAGGGTCATCTGGGCTGAATTTAAGACTGAATTCACAAACTTGTTAGGGGCACGGTAAGCTCGACAGGGAAGGTGTTATGTGGGTTGATTTTTCAAGTAACTAGAGCAGGGAAATTTCCTGCTCTGTTGGATAACTGTTCTGAATCTCCACAGCACATATGTGCCCCAGAAACACTCATGTACATATCCATAATACATTTATTTATATTAATGTCTGCCTCTCCTTCTAGACTGTAAGCTCACTGTGGGCAGGGGATGTGTCTACCAACTCAGTTATATCGGACTCTGCCAAACGTTTACAGAACTCTGCACAGGGTAAGCTCTCAATCACTACGATTGATTGATTGAATTCATCACACATATGCCTCAGATTTAGGAGTAGGGCTGCCTCCATGCCCCTGTGGCATTAGGAGATCCTGGAAGGAAAATTCTCCATCCTCTTTTCTAATATACAACAGGAACACCTATTACAGTGCTATGGACTTTGGGGCATTCAGTACATCATGTTTAACATGAGGATGGCCTGTGAAGGTTTTCTTTCAAAGTCCTTTTCCTCTGACTATGTGTAAAACTCTTCCCTTGAGCAGTGACTAGAGAACAGGACATCTTTTCTCAGAAAAACACAAAAGTGAAAGAGATCGAGCACACTGGACTCATCACCCCCATTGTGTTCCACATATTTATAATAATAATTAATAATAATTATCGTATTTGTTAAGAACTTATCATGTGCCAGACACCGTACTAAGCGCTGGGGTGGATCCAAGCAAATCGTGTTGGACACAGTTCTTGTCCTGTGTGAGGCTCACGGTCTCAATTCCCATTTTAAAAATGAGAAAACTGAAGCCCAGAGAAGTGAAGTGACTTGCCCAAGGTCACACAGCAGAGAAGTGGTGGAGCCTGGATTTAGAACCCATCACCTTCTCACTCCCAGGCCCATGCTTCATCCACCATGCCATGCTACTTCTCTGTCACTTCTCTGCTACTTTTATGCCACATGATAATAATTGCGGTATTTGTTAAGTAACTGTCAAGTATGCTACTACGTGCTGGGGTAGATATACTGCAACCAGATGAGATACAGTCCCTGTCCCACACAAGGCTCATAGTCTAAGGGCAAGAGAGAACAGATATTCAATACCCATTTTACAGTTGAGGAAACAGACCACTGAATGGAAGTGTTAGGTGAGAGAAATTCAGTGAGTGAATGTAGTAGAAAACAGTGTGGCCTAGTGGAAAGAGCATGGTCCTGGGGGTCAGAAGGACTGGGATTCTATTCCTGTTCTGGCACTTGTCTGCTGCGTGGCCTTGGACAAGTCATTTCACTTTTCTATACATCAGTCTGAAAATGGGGATTAAGGCTGTGAGCCGCATGCAGGATAGAGACTGTGTCCAACCTAACTCCCCAGTGCATAGTAAAGTGCCTGGCACATAGTAAGTGCTTAACAAATGCCACAAAAACAAATACATTCAGCATGCAGAGTTGACATTCCTGAAGACTGTAACCCTGAGGAAGGAAGCTCTTTTCTGTTCTTCCATTTTGAGCTAGCAGTGGGTTGGAGCCTGGCTTTGGCAGTCAGTCCTGGGAGAACTCTGAGGGAGTTGGGATTAGAGCCAGTGGCCCCGTGCCTAGACAAGGGTCAGGGGTCTCTCAGTGACCAGGGTTGCTTCACAATCGATCCATCACCACTGATGTCCCTGCCCCCCAATCTCTGGGGGCTGTGGAGGGGAGGATGTAGGGCTATTTTCTCCACCCCCTCAGTTCCTTGCTGAAATGTTTTTGTTCATTCTAGTGGGAAAAATCCAAGAGAAATCCCCATTTCTCAGAGCTAAATTTCCTTTTCTTTCTTGGATGCTTGTTCACTGAGGAGCAAGCAAACACTCTTGCAGGGTTTCATATTCAAATGCACATGAAAAGTTTTTGGATTTGTCAGTCAGTCAGTCAATCAATTATTGAGTGTTTACTATGTGCAGAGCTCTGTACTAAGTGTTTGGGAGAGTACAGTATAATAATATAGAGTAGATAGACATATTCCCTGCCCACAGTGAGTCTAGAGGGGGAGAAAGACATTAATATAAATACATTATGGATATGTGCATAAGTGCTGTGGGGCTGAAGGAGGGGCAAATAAAGGGACCAAATCAGGGTGACGTAGACGGGAGTGGGAAAAGAGGAAATGAAGGAATAGTCAGGGAAGGTCTCTTGGAGGAGATGCGCTTTCAGTAAGCTTTGAAGGTAGAGGGAGTAATTGTCTGTTGGGTATGAAAGGGAGGGAATTCCAAGCTAGAGGCAGGATTTCCCATCTTGTCAGGGAGTTCTAGATATCCATATATACACAAATTGGATTCATCCAATTACAATACTGGGAATACTGCAACAGAGAAGCAGCATGGCATAGTGGAAAGAGCATGGGCTTGGGAGTTAAACGTCGTGACTACTACTCCCGGCTCTGCCACTGATCAGCTGTGTGACTTTGGGCAAGTCACTTCACTTCTCTGTGCCTCAGTTACCTCATCTGTAAAATGGGGATTGACTGTGAGTCCCATGTGGGACAACCTGATGACCTCGTATCTCCCCCAGCACTTAGAACACTGCTCATTCATTCATTCGATCATATTTATTGAGCACTTACTGTGTGCAGAGCACTGTACCAAGAGCTTGAGTACTAAGTACTTACTGTACTATGTGCTTGGCACATAGTAAGCGCTTAACAAATGCCATCACTATTATTATTATTACCTCCCAGTCTCTCTCTCTCTCTTCTACTCGGAGGGAAAAAAGTGTTAAAAAGCAAATAGTCAGGATTCCCTGGTGAAACTAAACTGATACATGAAAGCCAGAAGGGCCAAATGAACGAATAAAAGACCCAGTGCAGCATTGTCTCGGACAATGAGAATCATTCAATCAATGGTATTTACTCAGCTCTTACTGTGTGCAGAGCACTGTCCCAACTGCTTAGGAAAGTACAGTTCAATAGGGTTCGTAGACAAGATCTCTGCCCACAGGGAGCTTATAGTTTAGTGGAGGAGATTGCAGTCTTGAGAAATAGTAGTAAACTACTGGAAGATCGTGGACTAGACAGACTAGCCTGGCGTACAGCAATTGGGAGAGGGGAAGCTGTCAGTCAATCAATCAGTCAATCAATGTTATGGTGTGCAAACCACTGCCCTGTGTGTCTGGGAAAGTGCAATTCAGTAGCGTTGGTAGACTTGATCCCTGCCCACAGGGATTGTGGACCAGACGGACCGGCCTGGTGTGCGGCAGTCGGGAGGGGAACGTGCTCAATCCATCTACCAATAGTATTTATTGAGTATTTACTGTGTGCAGAGCACTGTACTTGAGCATAGGTTTCACAAAGCCTGGGATGCCAAAGGCAGACTCAAGAAACAGAGTCAGTCCCTGTAAGGGACAGATACAACAGTGAAAAAATGGTGTAGTCTTACTTACGCATAGTGAGGTCATGGTGCACCATTGAGAGTTGGACATGTGCCTCCATGTTCTCCACCAGACTTATTAATCATAATAATAATAATAATAATAATGATAATGATGGTATTTAAGTGCTTACTATGTGTCAAGCACTAGTCTAAGCGCTGAGGTAGGTACAAGGCATTCATGTTGTCCCACATGGGGCTCACAGTCTTCATCCCATTTTATAGATGAGGTAACTGAGGCACAGAGAAGGGAAGTGGCTTGCCCAAGTTCACACAGCAGGCAAGTGGTGGAGGCGGGATTAGAACCCTCCCAAGCCCGGGCTCATTCATTCATTCAGTCGTATTTGTTGAACACTTACTGTATGCAGAGCACTGTACTAAGTGATTGGGAAGTACAAGTTGGCAACATATAGAGACAGTCCCTACCCAACAACGGGCTCACAGTCTAGAAGGGAGAGACAGACAACAAAAGTAGACAGGCATCAAAACCATCAGAATAAATAGAATTATAGCTATATGCACATCATTATTAAAATAGAGTGGTAAATATGTACAAGTAAAATAAAGTAATAAATATGTACAAATATATACACATTCTGTATATACAAGTTCTGTGGGGAGGGAAAGGGGGTAGGACTGGGGAGGGGGGCGATGGGGAGGCTCTTGCCATTAAGCAATGCTTCTTCTCTTGCACATATGGGTAAGATCTCACCAATTTGCCAGAAGTTTTGTTTTCTCACATGAAGTACAGGCAGACAGAGATACTCACCAAACTACATCACTGATCCTCTTTCCTTCTCTTGGTCTCCTCCCCTCCGCTTCCTTCTTCTTACCCAGAAACTTCTCATTCCTGGTTCTCTCCATTTTCAAAGGCTCTTGAGACTCTATAAGCGCAGCTCAAGGGACAATAGATTATCTTCCTTGCAAATATGATTGTATAATAAATGGTTGTATAATGGGGCAGACTTGCATGCTAGAAATTAGGATCTGTTCCAGAACCTCTGGAAAAGCAATATGAAATTCCATTACATCCCATGTAGTGTAATATAACCATTACTAAAGTATTGTTTAATCTTTATTAAAGCAGTATAAGCCATAACATCATGATATTAAATAAATGACGGGTTGTAATAAGATTAGGAGGCTTTGCAGGAGACTACAGAAGTTTAAGCTTCTTCTCTTGACTGTGGAAGTAACTTTTCAACTTTAGTGAAAACTTAATTCGGCTTAAGGTGAAGAACAGCCTTTTTCTTATCTTCTTCAAGCACCTTGTAACAGGTTAAATCCTATTGAACATGTCTTTAAAAGGACTAACATCTGGCCGAATGAGGTTGCTGGAAATCCCTCCAGAGATGATAGCTGCCTGAGGAGGTCTCAAATATGGTGCTACTAGAGACTTCCCAAAGTTGGTGACTTTCTGTTGACCTCCCAGAGATGGTGACTGCCTGCTGACATCCCAAAGGTGGTGGTCACTGGAGAACCTTCGGAAGATGATGGCTGCTTGGTAAGAATACTCCCAAAGATGGTGGCTGCCTGGGGATGTCTTAAAGTTGGTCTAGGAACTTCCCAAAGTTGGTGGTTGCCTGGTGTCCTAACAAGTGTGGTGACTGCCTGGTGAACTCCAAAAATGATGGGCCCATTGACCTCCCAAAATTAGGGCCTCCCTGGAGACTTTCCAAAAATGGTGTCCTCACTGCTTGCCTCAAATAATGCCACTTTTCCCTCTCCAAGATGATGGTGAGACAGATGTGACTCTACAGTCAGAATCTAGGTGTGATGCTGCCCAGTGGTCTTGGTAAAGCAGCAGCTGTGGCAGTGTCAGGGGCAGCGGCAGAGAAATGTTCTTCTGCAAAAGCACAATTTGTGTTACGTCGCATGTGCACAGAGTGGCTTTGTACGGACCGCTTAAGGTGGTATTGTTTGCCCTGCCTCAGGGTGGCAAAACATCAGAAGCTTGTTGTGCTCCGTGCATCAATAACCTCTCTCTCTGTTAAAGTCTTCATTTTCTTCCATCATATTTATACATTTGTCCACTTTATTGAAAACTGATGAAAGACTACTTAAATCCAAGATTTTAGCAGGTGGTGGAGTGACCAGAATTTCTTTATCTGTCTGGCATCTGGCTCATCCACCTCCGCATAAAACTGAAACTCCTCACTATCGTCTTTAAAGAAATCACTCACCTTGGCCTCTCCTACCTTACCTCTCTGATTTCCTACTTCGACCCAGCTCAACTACTTCGCTCCTCTAACACCAACCTACTCACTGTACCTCAATTTCATCCATCTCTCTACCAACACTTTGCCAATATCTTTTGCCAATATCCTGCCTCAGGCCTGAAACTCCCTCATCCTTCACATCCGATAGATGGTCACTTTCCCCACCTTCGAAGCCATATTAAAATCCCATTTCCTCTACTCCCACTCCCTTCTGTGTTCACCATTACACATAGATCTGTAGCCTTTTATTCATCTCACCCTGAGTCCCACAGTACTTCTATAGATATCAGTCATTTATTTATTTATCTTACTGTAATCTTTCCCACTAGACTGTAAACTTAGGGTGGGCAGGGGTAAAGTCTCCCAACTCCATTATACTGTAATCTCTCAAGCACTTAATCAGCTGCTCTGCACACACTAAGCGCTCGATAAATACGTTTGCTCGATTGATTAGTGTGTTGGTCTCTTCAGCCTCACTAGTGCAGACAAATAGAATCTTGCTATCAGGAGCATCGTCTTTGGAATGCAGGAGGCTAGTATGGTGCTCTGTACATTGGTAGGTGTTCAGTACATTGTTCAATACACATAGTCAGCCAGTAGAGTGCTTAGCCCTCAGTGCTCTGCACTTAACACAGTGTTCTGCACATGGGAGACACCCAGAATGGTGCTCTGTCCACAGTAAGCAACCTATACCATGCTCTGTCTACAGTTGGTACTCAATAAATACAACAGTTGATCAATTGGATTTTCTATAGCAGCCACGAGAAGCAGCGTGGCTCAGTGGAAAGAGCCCGGGCTTTGGAGTCAGAGGTCATGGGTTCAAATCCCAGCTCCACCAACTGTCAGCTGTGTGACTTTGGGCAAGTCACTTAACTTCTCTGTGCCTGTTACCTCATCTGTAAAATGGGGATTAAAACTGTGAGCCCCCCACGGGACAACTTGATCACCTTGTAACCTTCCCAGCTCTTAGAACAGTGCTTTGCACATAGTAAGCACTTAAAAAACGCTATAATTATTATTATTATTATTATTATTATTATTATTATTACAGTGTTAGAGGCTTAGCCTGAGAATTTTCCTAGGAAAATTTCAGATAGGGACAATATTTTCTACTGAAAAATTACCTTTTAAAAGTGCTCATTTTGTGCAGACTTATCCACTGTTTCCCATTGAGAAGCAGTGTAGTCCAATGGAAAGGTCAGAGACAGTGGGCCTGAATTCCTGCCTGCTAGGTGACCTTAGACAAGTCACTTAACTTCTCTGTGCCTCGATTTCCTCATCTGGAAAATGGGAATTCAATATCCTTTCTCTCTCCTAGTTAGATTGTGAACTCCATGTAAGACAGGAACTTTGTTGGACTAGATTATCTTGTATCTATGCCAGCATTGGTACAGTGTTTGACAAATAGTAAGCACTTAATGGATTTCTATTATTATTAATAGGTTATTTATTAGTAATAAATTATGCAAACAAATAATAAATTAATAATTAAGATTAACAATACAATATGTCATTGTTTATTAATAATGAATTATTTAAATCTTAAAATGAATTATAAATCATTAATAATATAGTAATAATAAAACCTGTTAATAATAATCATGATATTACTAACACTGAAGGAGTTAGATGGTTGAATGAAGGAGCTATTATTATTATGACATTTATTAAGTGCTTTCTATGTGCCAAGCACTGTTCTAAGTGCTGAGGTAGATACAAAGTAATCAGGTTGTCCTGATTACCACATTCCTAATCCCCATTTTACAGATGAAGTAACTGAAGTTAAGTGACTTGCCCAAGGTCACACAGCTGACAAGTGGCGGAGCCGGCATGAGAACCCACATCCTCTGACTCCCAAGCCTGTGCTCTTTCCACTAAGCCATGCTGCTTTTCATTTATTGATTAATTACAGTTCATTAGTTACAGTGAAATACATATATATATATATATTTATCTGGTGTCCTTAATACCTGATCAGTCAACCAAGCAATAGTTTTTATTGAGCATACACTGTGTGTGGAGCACTGCACAAAGCACTTGGGAGAATATAACAAATCCGCTGCCCACAAGGAGCTTACAGTATGTACGAATGATTGAATATAAAGGGGGAAAGAGACATTAATATAAATAAATGAATTATGGAGGTGTGCATAAGTGCTGTGAGGCTGAGGGAGGGGTGAATAAAGGTGCCAATTTCAGTGAAATAGTAGTGAAATAATAGCATTCATTTAGCCCATGCTGTACACAAAACAGTGTTTTAAGTCAAGGAAACTCCACCACTGATGAGGTTCCCTGATGAGTGCACGGGTAACTGGAAAGGTCATTGCAAGGCCCATAGCCCTGACCACCCCTCTCACGCACAAAAAGACTGGCCTTTCTCATGGCGTTGTTCAGCTGTTGACACACCTAGCTCTGTTTTCACTTTATCTCCTCATCTTATGACGCCTTCGGCTCTTCCGCTTAATTTACTCTGTTCCTTTCTGGACTGCAGCGAACCAGACTGGTCCTCCTGTCACAGGTGTCTCCCAGTGACAAATTCATTCATTCATTCATTCAATCGTATTTATTGAGCACTTACTGTGTGCAGAGCAGTGTACTCAGCGCTTGGGAAAAGGCAGTACAAAGTGAAACAGTGACATTCCCTGCTCATGACGACTTACCATCTAGAGGCAAAGTATCGGCGTTGTAGGAGGCTGCATGGTGATGCATTCTTACAGTGTTTCCTATACATAGTTTTAGGTCATCCCATCACCGTTCATCTGTCAACTGCATGAGTGTCCTACTGTTATCAATTCTCCTCACATGGTCATTAATCAATCAAGAATATTGAATTGGGCACTTATTCTGTGAAAATCAGTGTACTGAGCACTTGGGGGAGAACAGTAGAATTAGTAGTAATGATCCTGGCTCTTGAGGAGCTTACAAGTCCTTACAGTATCTCCCCCAGTGAGGCTGAGTTGCAATGAGACCAGCTTGAATGCTTGAAGAGTGAAATTCCCCGCACAAAAACAACACACACTGTCACTGAGACAGACACACCCAAGACAGAATTTATGAGGTAGAATTTTTTGAGTCAGAGCAATGTAAGGGTATGGTGAATCACTTCTTTAAATTCTAAGCTTCTTCCCATTCCTTCTCTTGCTGTTACCTTTTGATATTCTGTGCAGCTTTTAGCTTCTCTCATTTCGTTGTCAAATTTTTGTTCTGAAATGCAACAGCTTGCTCATTTCACTTACAAAGAGATCTAGGGTCACTTATAAATTGCATTGTTTTCTCCAAAACGTTGCTTTGGTATGTGTGATACATAACATAAAGTATTGCATCTGCTTCAATCAACTTTAAAAATAACTTCAATATCATCCTTGCCAAAGGCTCCATTAAAAGACATATGTCTCTTGACTCATTGATTCCAATAATTGGGGAAATGCTATTTCTAAGCAGCTGGGCCTTGACTTTTCAATGGGAGACTGATTTATTGCTTGAGAGATATTCAGAAAACATGTTTTCATAAGTAATTCCTAATGAACTTCCGTGAGTGCTAAAGCCTAAAAATCACATTCCTTGAAATGGGACACTCTCAAAGATTTGTATATTGGGGAGGATTTTAGAGAATCTGCCCATATGCTTTGGATCTGCTAAGCTACCAAAACAGCAGGGATTATGTCCACCCAAAGTGCCAAACGAACATCAACCTCTCTAGTCATTGCTCGGTTCTGAATAGTTGGCTTTCCTAAGTAGGTCCAGATGCTTGGCATTATTGTCTTCCCCTCTTCTGTTCCCCTCCTCTCAGACCCAGAGAAATGATTTGACTTGTGATGTAAAAAGCCAATAATAATACTAGTAATAATAATAATACTTGTGGTATTTAAGTTCTTACTTTGTGCCAGGCATTGTACTAAGCAGTGGGGTAGATACAAGCTAATCAGATTGGACACAGTCTCTGTCCCATGTAGGGCTCAAAGTCTTAATCCCTATTTTACAGATGAGGGAACTGAGGCATAGAGAAGTGAAGTGACTTTCCCGAGGTCACACAGCAGACAAGTGTCAGAGTTGGGATTAGAACCCAGGTCCTTCTGCTTCCCAGGCCTGTTATTATTATCATTATTATTATTATTAACTGCCATCGAGTTATTTCCAATTCATATAGACTCTACGAATATACTTTCTCCAGAACATCTTGTCCACCACCGTCATCTGCAACCTTTCTAATGGTTCTTCCTTTATTGTTGTTATAGCCTCTAACCATCTAGCTCCTGTCCTGGCCCATGCTCTATCCATTAGTCCATGCAACTTGAAATGTAACATTTTGAATATCACCTAGTACAGTGAGGTGATGGAGTATAGGAAAAGCCTTAATGTCCCTCTTATCAGTGACCCCGCAGAGAGGAGCAGTTTCTCCCTGTGGAGGTGTCTTTAGCTTACTAAGTAATTGGCCCATCCAGTGTCTTGTAGACACAGCTCACATAATGTTTTGTTAAGTCTCCTCCAACAGACATTATCATTTGACTACTAAAGTGAGGAGAAATCACCAGGAAGTCAAAAGAAGAGCCATATTGTACGATACTCTCCCAAATGCTTATTTCAGTGCTCTACATACAGAAAGCGCTCAATGAATAACAATAATAATGGTATTTGTTGGGCACTTACTGTGTGCCAGGCACTGTACTAGGCCCTGGGGTGGATACAAGCAAATCGGATTGGAAACAGTTCCATGTCCCATGTGGGGCTCACAGTCTCAATCTCCATTTTATAGATGAGGGATTTGAGGCCCAGAGAAGTGAAGTGACTTACCCAAGTTCACCCAACAGACAAGTGGCGGAGCTGAGTTTAGAATCCATGGCCCTCTGACACCGAGGCCCAAGCTCTATCCATACTGCTCTGCTTCACTGTACAATTGTTTGATTGTTTGATTCCCAGAGAATAATGCCTGATTTCCTTCCGCTTTTATCAGTCAATTGTACTTATTTATTGAGCACTTACTGTGTGCAGAGCACCATACTAAGTGCTTGAGAGAGAACAATATATCAGGTACTTTCCCTGCCCACAGCGAGCTTTCAGTATAGAGGGAGAAACAGACATTAATATAAATAAATAATTCATAATATATAATTGAGTGATTTGTACATAAGTGTATATTGAATAGCAAATACCCAACGGTCACAGATTCAAGTGCATGGACCACGAAGAAGGGAATGCAAGCCTGGGAATATGGTGCTTAATTGGGGAAGGCCGCTTGGAAAAGATGTGACCTTAATAATGCTTTGAAGGTGGGGAGACTAGGGGTCTAGCATTTATGGAGAAAGAGTTCCAGGCTGGGGGGAGGATGTGGGAAAGGAGTCGGGCACGAGATAGATTCATTCATTCAATCACATTTACTGAGTGCTTACTGTGTACAGAGCACTGTACTAAGCACTTGGGAAGTACAAATCGGCAACATATAGGAACGGTCCCTACCCAACAATGGGCTCACAGTCTAGAAGGGGAAGACAGACAACAAAACAAAGCAAAGTAATAGATGAGATCGAGTCACAGTGAGTAAGGAAGTGGAGTGTGCAGTGAAGTAAGGCAGGAGTAAGCAAGCTAACTGAGTACTTTAAAGTCAATGGAAAGGAGTTTCTGTTTGTTGTAGAGGTGGATGGGAGGCCACTGGAGATTCTTCATTCATTCAATTGTATTTATTGAATGCTTACTGTATGCTGAGCACTGTAATAAGCTCTTGGGAAAGTACAATGCAGCAAAACAGAGAGACGATCCCTGCCCTCAACGAGCTCACAGTCTTAAGAAGTGGAGAGACGTGGACTGAATGTTTTTCTTGATAAATGATCAGGCAGCATAGTGAAGTATGGACTGGAGTGAGGAGAAATAGGAATCAGAGGGGTTAGTGAGGAGGCAGATGCAGAAGTCATGGTGGGATAGGATAAGTGCTTGGATCAGGGTGGTAGCAATTTGTATAGAGAGGAAAGGGAAAGGGAAATGTATGTAAGAGCAGTGGGGCTGAGGGTGGGGTGAGTGAAGGATACATGTGCAGGCTCCAGGATAATGCAGAAGGGAGTGGGAGAAGAGGAAATGAGGGTTTATTTGAGGAAAGCCACTTGGAGGAGATGGAAATCCTGGAACAGCTGCGATTCCTGCAGCACTGGGACAATTCTCAGTTCAAAATGTAGCCTAGATGTAAAAATAGCATTTATTAACTGCTTACTGTGGGTAGATAACTATACAAAATGCTGGGAAAATCTACATCTGTGATGGATAGATGTGGTCCTTGGTCCCTTAGGTCTTATAATTTAAAATTGACCCTTGCAATTGCCCCCGTTGGAAATGAAAAAGTGAGTCATCACATAATTGGAATTCTCCAGATAGCCAAGTTATCAATCTTTCCAGTAATACATAAAATTATTAACATAATGGTAACTGTCTATGAAACATAAGCAATGTAAAGAAACAATTCAGAGTGGAGCCATAGTTACAGGATTTATAGAGGGTACTTCAATAATAACAATAATATTATAATTATTATTGTCTTATGAGCTTACTGAGAACCAAGTGCTGTGCTAAAATATAATCAGGTCACTCTCAGTTCCTGTCCCCATGGGACTCACAGTCTAAATAGAAGGGAGAACAGGTATGTAATCCCCATTTTACAGATGAGGAAACTGAGGCACGGAGAAGTTAAGTAACTTGCCCAAGGTCACACAGCAGAAAAGAGGCAGAGGCGGGATGAGAACCAAGCTCCTCTAATTCCCAGGTCTGTTCTCTTTCCACTAGGCTATGCTGCTTCTCTTAGTTGTGAGGGAGAAGGTCTCTGGATGGCATAAAATGGTTTTATAACATGTTTGTAATTCCCACCTTTCCTCCTGTATCTGTTGTACAAAAAAGGGTTGTGTCCACTGTGCCTTGAAGTCACATAAAAATTCTGGGAGGGCATCTGAAAGTTATTTTAATAGTTGCCTTCCCTTCTCCTCTGTAAGCCCTTTAATATTTGTGCTATGTTTTAAGCACATACTATGTGCTGCCCACTGTACTAAGTGCTGGGCAGCGTGGCCTAATGGAAACAGCAAGGGCTTGGAAGTCAGAGGTCGTGGGTTCTAATCCCAGCTCCGCCACTTGTCAGCTGTGTGACTTTGGGAAAGTTATTTCACTTCTCTGTGCCTGTTATCTCATCTGTAAAATGGGAATTAAGGCTGTGAGCCCTATGTGGGACAACCTGATAACCTTGTATTTAGCCCAGTGCTTAGAACAGTGCTTGGCATATAATAAGTGCTTAACAAATACCATCATTGCAATTATTACCATGTCTATCTACTTTATTGGATGGTGCTCTGAACACAGTAAAATGCCACTCAATGCATAAAGCTGATATATTTATGTCCATTCACCTCTGCGTTAAATGGAAACTCCTTGCCATCTACTTTAAGGCACCCAATCGGCTCTCAATCAATCATAGTTATTGAGGGCTTACTGTGCGCAGAACACTGTATTAACTTCTTAGGAGAGTACAGTATAGCAGAGTTGGTAGACACGTTCCCTGCCCACAAGGAGCTTAGATTCTAGAGCTCTCTCCCTCTGACTTAACCTGGCTGATTTCCTATTTCAACCTGATCCCACACACTCTGGTTTCCTAACACCAAACTACTCTCTGTATTTCAATCTCGTCTATCCCGCCACCCACATTTTCTCTTGGGCCAAGAACTCTAACCATACACCACTCTCCCCACCTATAAAACCATCCTAAAATCACATCTCCTCCAAGAGGCCTTCCCATACTAAGCCATTTATTTCTATCTGCCCTCTCTTCTATGTTGACTATCAACTTGGCTTTGTACCCCATAAGCACTTTGATACCTCCATCCCTTATTTATGGAAATATTCTCATGCTCTACTTTTTCCCTAATTCCTAATGCATTTTAATTCATTCATTCATTCAATCATATTTATTGAATGCTTACTGTGTGCAGAGCACTGTACTAAGCGCTTGGAAAGTACAATTCAACAATTGATAGAGAACTGCTTCCCAAAACAAGCCTAGAGTATAGAAATGGGTTTTTTTCTGTCTCCCCTACTAGACTAGGCTGTGGGCAGAGATTGTTTCTACCAACTTGGTAGTATTGTACTTTCCCAAGTAGTTAGTAGTAATAATAACAATAATAATAATAATAATGACATTTGTCAAGCACTTACTATGTGCAAAACACTGTTCTAAGCACTGGGGTAGATACAAGGTAATCGGGTGTCCCACATAGGGCTCACAGGCTTCACCCCCATTTTACAGGTGAAGTAACTGAGGCACAGAGAAGTTAAGTGACTTGCCCAAAGTCACACAGCTGACAAGTGAAGGAGCCAGGATTCAAACCCATGACCTCTGACTCCCAAGCCCGGGCTCTTTCCACTAAGCCATGCTGTTTGTCATATATAATATTTCTCTATTCTATTTATTTTATTTTGTTAATTTGTTTGGTTTTGTTCTCTGTCACCCCCTTCTAGATTGTGAGCCCACTGTTGGGTAGGGACTGTCTCTATATGTTGCCAACTTGTACTTCCCAAGCTCTTAGTACAGTGCTCTGCACACAGTAAGCGCTCAATAAATATGATTGATTGATTGATTGATTAATAATGGTATTTTTTAAGTGCTTAACTATGTGCAAGGCACTGTACTAAGTGCTGGGTTGATACAAACAAATCAGGTTGGACAAAGTCCCTGTCCCACGTGGGGCTCACTGTCTCAATCACCATTTTACAGATGAGGTGCTCTTTCCACTGAGCCACGCTGCTTCTCAAATACTATCGATTGATTGATGAAGGCTGGTGGGGTCAGAGTTGGGAGTGGCTGTCCCTTCCATTTTCCATCTCCGCTAGAGTTATGCAAGATTGTTTATCCAGCTGGGTTCCTCCAATCTATTTGTGGATGATGCATCAAGGAGCTTGGAAACTGATGATAGAACCTTGTTTCCGGTTTTCCAGGAAACATTTGTCAACAATGAGCATCAACCTCCTTTTCAAGCAAAAACTCCTCACTAAGATCTCCATCATCTTGCCCCCTCCCACCTCACCTCCCTTCTCTCCTTCTCCAGCCCAGCCTGCACCCTCCGCTCCTCTGCCACTGCTAACCTCCTCACTGTGCCTTGTTCTCGCCTGTCCCACCATCAACCCCCAGCTCAAGTCCTACCTGTGGCCTGGAATGCCTTCCCTCCTCAAATCCACCAAACAATCACATTCCCCCGCTTCAAAGCCCTACTGAATGCTCACCTCCACCAGGAGGCCTTCCCAAACTAAGCCCCCCTTTTCCTCAGCTCCCCCTCCCTCTGACTTCGCTCCGACTCCCTCCCTGTGCTCTGCCCCCCTCCCCGCCCCACAGCATTTGTGTATATATAGACATATCTATAATTCTATTTATTTATATTAATACCTGTTTTACTTGTTCTGATGTGTGTATATATATATATGTTTAATTCCATTGATTTATATTGGTGCTATTGATGCCTGTTTACTTATTTTGATGCCCGTCTCCCCCCTTCTAGACTGTGGCCCCTTGTGGGCAGGGATTGTCTTCGTTGCTGAATTGTACTTTCCAAGAACTTAGTACAGTGCTCTGCACGTAATAAGCATTTAATAAGTATGTTTAAATGAATACAATGAATGTATTCAATTCAATTCATCAATGAATGAATGAATACAGTGAATACAAATGAATGTACCAAGCGCTTAGTACAGTGCTCTGCACACAGTAAGCGCTAAATAAATACGATTGAATGAATGAATACAAGCTAATCAGGTTGGACCCAGTCCATGTCCCATGTGGGGCTCCCAGTTTAACCATTTTATAGATGAGGTAATTTAGGCTCTGTGATAGGTCACCCAGCAGACAAGTGGTGGATCTGGGATTAGGACCCAGGGCCTTCTAACTCCCAGGCCTGTGCTGTAACCATTAGGCCAACCGGCCTCCCAGCCAGCCCAGAACCCAACCTCACGAGGGCATCGTGACTTTCAGGCCCCGCTGGAGAGAGTTCACATGAGGGCAGGTTTGGGAAGGATTAGACTTCGGCCAGGTTCTTCTGGCCCTTCCCAACCAGCATTAAAGGATCCCCTCCGAGGGCAGGTTGGGGACTCCTCAGCTCATTTCCCATTTGACATCCCAGCATTCTCAAGGACAAAGTTTGAGAATGCAGCCGGCACGCTTCCATGGCCGAAGCCCAAAATGAGATGAGGACACATGTGGAGAATGGGCGGCATCACCCTGACAGCTGCCTCATTTATTTATTCATTCATTCATTCAATTGTATTTATTGAGCACTTACTGTGTGCAGAGAACTGTACTAAGCATTGGGAAAGTATAATACAGCAATAAAGAGATACAGTCCATGCCCACAACGGGCTTAAAGTCTAGAAGGTGGGTTACAGACATCAAAACAAGTAAACAGGCATCAATATATGTAGAATTACATATATATATATATGTATATATATATATATATATATACATATATATATATATATATATATATATATATATAAGTAATTCCCTTGGTGACCTCCCTTGGTGACCTCATTCGCTCCCACGGCTTCAACTACCATCTCTACGCTGATGACACCCAGATCTACATCTCTGCCCCTGCTCTCTCCCCCTTTCTCCAGGCTCGCATCTCCTCCTGCCTTCAGGACGTCTCCATCTGGATGTCTGCCTGCCACCTAAAGCTCAACATGTTGAAGACTGAACTCCTTGTTTTCCCTCCCAAACCTTGCCCTTTCCCTGACTTTCCCATCTCTGTTGATGGCACTTCCATCCTTCCCGTCTCACAAGCCCGCAAACTTGGTGTCGTCCTCGACTCTGCTCTCTCATTCACCCCTCACATCCAAGCCGTCACCAAAACCTGCCGGTCTCAGCTCCGCAACATTGCCAAGATCCGCCCTATCCTCTCCATCCATACCGCTACCCTGCTCATTCAAGCTCTCATCCTATCATGTCTGGACTACTGCATCAGCCTCCTCTCTGATCTCCCATCCTCGTGTCTCTCCCCACTTCAATCCAAACTTCATGCTGCTGCCCGGATTATCTTTGTCCAGAAACGCTCTGGGCATATTACTCCCCTCCTCAAAAATCTCCAGTGGCTACCAGTCAATCTGCGCTTCAGGCAGAAACTCCTCACCCTGGGCTTCAAGGCTGTTCATCCCCTGGCCCCCTCCTACCTCACCTCCCTTCTCTCCTTCTCCAGCCCAGCCCACACCCTCCGCTCCTCCGCCGCTAATCTCCTCACCGTACCTCGTTCTCACCTGTCCCGCCATCGACCCCCGGCCCACGTCATCCCCCGGGCCTGGAATGCCCTCCCTCTGCCCATCCGCCAAGCTAGCTCTCTTCCTCCCTTCAAGGCCCTATTGAGAGCTCACCTCCTCCAGGAGGCCTTCCCAGACTGAGCCCCTTCCTTCCTCTCCCCCTCGTCCCCCTCTCCATCCCCCCCTTGTTACCTCCTTCCCTTCCCCACAGCACCTGTATATATGTATATATGTTTGTACATATTTATTACTCTATTTATTTATTTTACTTGTACATATCTATTCTATTTATTTTATTTTGGTAGTATGTTTGGTTTTGTTCTCTGTCTCCCCCTTTTAGACTGTGAGCCCACTGTTGGGTAGGGACTGTCTCTATATGTTGCCAATTTGTACTTCCCAAGCGCTTAGTACAGTACTCTGCACATAGTAAGTGCTCAATAAATACGATTGATGATGATGATGATGATATATATACACACACATATATACATAAGTGCTGTGGGGTGGGGAAGCGGGGAAGGGAAAAGGGAGCATGTCGAGTTGACATGGAAGGGAGGGGGAGCTGAGGAAACAGGGGCTTAGTCTGGGAAGGTCTCTTGGAGGAGGTGTGCCTTCAGTAGGGCTTTGAAGGGAGGAAGAATGATTCTTTGGCAGATTTGAGGAGAGAGGGCGTTCCAGGCCAGAGGTAGGATGTGGGCCAGGGCTCAGCGGTGAGACAAGAGAGATCAAGGCACAGTGAGAAGGTTAGTACCAGAAGAGCAGAGTGTGAGGCCTGGGGGTGTAGAAGGAAAGAAGGGAGGTGAGGTAAGAAGGGGCAAGGTGATGGAGAGCTTTAAAGCCAATAGTGAGGAGTTTTTGTTTACTACAGAGGTTGATAGACAGCCACTGGAGATTTTTGAGGAGGGGGATGACACGCCCAGAACGTTTCTGTAAAAAGATAGTCCGGCCAGCAGAGTGAAATATAAACTGAAGGGGGGAGAGACAGGAGGTTGGAAGATCAGAAAGGAGGCTGATGAATTAATCCAGTGGGGATAAGATGAGTGATTGTACTAACATGGTAGCAGTTTGGATGGAGAGGAAAGGGGGGATCTTGACGATGTTGTGAAGGTGAGACCGACAGGATATGGTGATGGATTGGATATGTGGGGTGAATGAGGGCAGAGTCAAGGGGGATTCCAAGATTACGGGGTTGTGAGAAGGGAAGGATGGTTGTGCCTTCTACAGTGAGAGGAAAGTTCAGGAGAGGACAGGATGTGGGAGGGAAGATAAACTTACAGTCTAGAGGGGTAATAATGGTATTTGTTAAGCGCTTACTATGTGTCAGGCACTTGCACTAAGCACTGGGGTGGACATGGTGAAGATCACACCCTTCTGCTTCTCATAAAGCAGAGCTCCTTATCTTCCCTATTATGTGCCAGGGACTGTACTAAGTGTTAGAGTGGATACAAGCAAATCGGGTTGAACACAGTCCCTGTCACCTGTGGGGCTCAGTCTTCATCACCATTTTCCAGATGAGGGATCTGAGGGCTAGAGGAGTGAAGTGACTCTCACCACCAAGAGACAGTGGAGTGACGCCTGCCAGTCAAACTTGAAGAGCTGAGAAGGTGTCCATAAAAGCACTCTGTGAGTTCCCTCCTAGAGGCCCCCCACCACCAGAGGCTTCCACGACCACGGGACCGCCCCCCCACTTCTCTGCTCCTTCTGAATCTGAGCCTCGGCCTTCAAACACATTTCAGTGGATCCGGTGATAATTACTGTCCTATTTGTTAAGCACTTACCATGTGCCAATCACTGTGTTAAGCCCCAGAACAGATACCATACCTTCAGATAATAATAATAATAATGATGATGATGGCATTTGTTAAGTGCTTACTATGAGCAAAGCACTGTTCTAAGCACTGGGTAGGTTACAAGGTGATCAGGTTGTCCCACAGGGGGCTCACAGTCTTAATCCCAATTTTACAGTTGAGGGAACTGAGGCAAAGAGAAGTGAAGTGACTTGCCCAAAGTCACACAGCTGACAATTGGTGGAGCTGGGATTTGAACCCATGACCTCTGACTCCAAAGCTCTGGCCCTTTCCACTGAGCCACGCTGCTTCTCAGACACAGTCCCTATCCCTCATGGGGCTCAAAGTCAAAAGGGGGGCAATGAATGGGTATTTCACCCCCCACTTAACAGAGGAGACTGAGGCCCAGTTGATAAATGACTTTCCCAAGGTCACCCAGCAGGCAGACCCAGTCCCCCTTTCCCTCATGGGACTCCCAGCCTAAGGGGGAGGGAGAACAAGGGTTGAATCCCCATTTTACATATGAAAGGACTGAGGCCCAGAAAAGGGAAGTGACCTGTCCAAGGTCACCTGGGCCTCCTGTCTCCCAGGTCTCTGTCCCTCCTTTTTTTTTGGTATTTGTTAAATGCTTACTATGAGCCAGATATTGTACTAAGCTCTGGGATAGATCCAAGATAATTGAGTTGGACACAGTCCTTGTCCCACATGGGGCTCACAGTCTTTATCCCCATTTTACAGATGAGGCAACTGAGGCACAGGGAAGTTGAGTTCCTGGGGGCCGGGGCTGGCAGTAAGTTGGGGGTGCAGGAGTTTTCTGGGGTGGGTGTTTGGGGGAAGTGGCAGAGAGGGGAGAACTGGCATTGTGAGTGTTGGTGACGGTGAAGGTGGAGAGAGGGTGGTCTTTCCTCCTGGCTCCCAAGAACAGGGGGTCAGGAGCTGAAACATTTTGTATGGTATTTATTTATCAATCAATCACTCAGTGGTATTTACTGAGCACTTACTGTGTGCAGAACACTGTATTTAACTCTTGGGAGAGTACAACACAACAGAGTTGGTAGACATGATCCCATGTGCTTATTATATGTCCGGTGCTGTATTAAGCACTGGGGTGGATCATAATAATAATAATAATAATAATGGCATTTGTTAAGCGCTTACTATGTGCAAAGCACTGTTCTAAGTTCTGGGGTAGATAGGGTAAGCAGGTTGTCCCACGTGGGGCTCACAGTCTTAATCTCCATTTTCCAGATGAGGTAACTGAGGCACAGAGAAGTTAAGTGACTTGCCCAAGGTCACACAGCAGACATGTGGTGAAGGGTGGGATTTAAACCCATGACCTCTGACTCCAAAGCTCTTTCCACTGATCCACGGTGCTTCATCAGGTTGAACACAGTCCATGTCCCATGTGGGGTTCCCAGTCTTTCATTCAGTGATATTTACTGAGTTCTTACTGTGTGTGTAAGGCACTGTACTAAGCTCTGCTTCTCATTCCAAAATTTCCACTGGAGAGCAGAAAAACTTTCAGTGAAGGGAGAAGCTTGGTGTCATGATCCAACAAGGTCACCATGATTGCGAGCAGTTTGGCCTAGTGGAGCGAGTGTAGGCCTGAAAGTCAGAAGGACCTGGGTTCTAATCCCGGCTCTGCCACTTGTCTGCTGTGTGACCTTGGGGAAGTTATCTGACTTCTCTGTGCCTCAGTTACCGCATCAGTAAAATGGGGATTAAGACTGTGAGCCCCATGTGGGACAGGGGCTGTGTCCAATCTGACAACCTTGTATCTACCCCAGTGCTTAGTACAGTGCCTGGCACGTAGTAAGCACTTAATGAATACTATTAAAAAACAATAGTCAGAGTTCCAGGGATCAGTCTCTGTCTGGCCTGTGGCTCAGTTCCACTGATATTTAGATCTTCTTAATGGAGGGCAAAAGCACTTGCGTATTTCTTGAGTTTGAAGAGACACCATAAGCACTTTAACAAGTAACTTTAAAAAAAAAAAATTAGGAGGAGGAGAACATTTCAGCCCATTCTCTCTAGTAGTATCTGATGGAAAGATCAGAGGACCTGAATTTTAGTCCTAATTCTGCCTCTGGCTTTCTGGGTGACCTTGGGTAACTCACTCAAACCGCTCTGGGCTTTAATTTCCTGAACAGTAAAATAGATAGAAAGATCAAGGACTCTTATTACTCCTCAGCTCCTTGAGGGTAGGAATTGTATCTAGACAATCTATTGTACTCTCCATCGTTTGTTCAATCAGTCATACTTAAGGAGTACTTTATGGCTTCAGAGCACTGTACCAAGCACTTGGGAGAGTACAATGTAATAAAGTCGGTAGACATGTTCCCTGCCACAAGGACCGTTCAGTCTAAAGTCTCCCAAACGGTTTGTTCAGTGCATTTACTCAATAAATACACCGACTGGTGAATTCACAGGGGGGTTGTGGAGGACAAGTGACACGTGGGGTGAAAATGCTCTAGAAATTCAGCAGATTGCTATTGTTATCATTACATCCCAGGTGTGAAGTGCAATTGTTCTGCCACAAATATTCATTGTTTGTAAAATGTTTATACACATTTCTGAGAATTCCTTTGGGGTTTGGTAATACCCACACCCTTCCACCCCCTCCACTGAGCAGGTCCCAACTAGTTTTGCCTTTTTAGGCTTATTTTAGAAGGGCCAAACCAATTAACTTCTTGAATTACAGGAAACCGAGGGGGAGATCAGTGGAGATTACTGGCATCTAGCTCCCTCATAACCTCTGACTCACTAGGCTGAGGGGTAGAGAGTGGGGAAACCCATCACTAAAGGTTTCAAGGAGAGGAATGCTGCAGGTTGATTCACTTTTCTCATTTTCATATTGAAATATTTTTATTGAGCATCTACTGGGCATTGATTTATTTTAATATCTGTCACTTCCCCAGTGATTTCACTAGATTATAAATTCCTCGAAGGCAGGAACTGTTTACTAATTCTGTGTGTCCTCCCAAGTGCCCGGTACAATGCTCTGCACAGAGTAGGTGATGGACGAATACAATTGATTGACTGACGGAACATCTCCCTCCAAGACAACTTCCCCGAATAAGCCCTCATTTCCTGTTCTCCCACTCCTTTCTGCATCACCCTTGCACTTGGATTTATTTCCTTAATAATAATAATCACAATTGTGGTATTAAGTGTTTACTATGTGCCAGGCACTATACTAAGCACTGGGGTAGATATAAGATAATCAGGTTGAACGCAGTCCCCGGCCCACATAATAATAATAATAATAATAATGGCATTTATTAAGTGCTTACTATGTTCAAAACACTGTTCTAAGCACTGGGGAGGTTACAAGGTGATCAGGTTGTCCCACGGGGGGCTCACAGTCTTAATCCCCATTTTCCAGAGGAGGTAACTGAGGCCCAGAGAAGTTGTGACCTGCCCAAAGTCACACAGCTGACAATTGGTGGAGCTGGGATTTGAACCCTTGACCTCTGACTCCAAAGCCCATGTTCTTTCCACTGAGCCGCGCTGGGCTCAGTCTCAAACCCCATTTAATACATGAGGCAAACTGAGGCACAGAGAAGGTAAGTGACTTGCTCAAGGTCACATAGCAGATGAGTAGTGGAGTTGTGATTAGAACCCAGGTCCTTCTGACTCCAAGTCTGTACCCCTTCCTCAGCCCCACAGTACTTATGTACATAGGCCTAATTTATTTATTTACATTAATGTCTGTCTCCCCCTCTAGACTGTAAATTAATTGTGGGAATGGAATATACTGCTATATTCTACTCTCTTAAGTGCTTGGTACAATGCTCTGCACACAGTAAGTGTTTAATAAATACTATTGATTAATTCTTGGGAAATTCAACCGTTAATTGGCAGCATCTGTCTGTTCTGTATAAGAAGTCCAAAGCAAGACACTGCTTTCATCACAGTAAGTGCTCAATAAATACAATTGACTAAATACATTATTATTATTGTTATTATTTAAAATAATACTATTGCAGTTGTTAAATGCTTATTATGTGCCAAGCACTGTACTAAGTGTTAGGGTGCTAACAGTATAAACAGATTAGACACAGCCCCTGTCCCTTGAAGGGGGTCACAGTTTAAGGGGGAAGAAGAAAAAGTTTAATCCCTGTTTTCAGATGAAGAGACTGAGGCACAGAACAGTTAAGTGAACTGCCCAAGATCACATCACACAGTAGAGAAGCAGCGGGGCTCAGTGGAAAGAGCATGGGCTTTGGAGTCAGAGGTCATGGGTTCAAATCCTGGGTTCAATTGTCAGCTGTGTGACTTTGGGCAAGTCACTTAACTTCTCTGGGCCTCAGTTCCCCCATCTGTCAAATGGGGATGAAGACTGTGAGCCCCACGTGGGACAACCTGATCACCTTGTAACCTCACTAGCGCTTAGAACAGGGCTTTGCACATAGTAAGTGCTTAATAAATGCCCTTATATTTAAGTGGCAGAGCCGGGATTAGAGCCCAGGTCTTCCGACGCCCGGGTCTGTGCTCTTTCCACTAGACTACACTGTCAATTCATTTTTCCACAGTATAGCATCCAGAACACTGGAGAGCAGACTCTTGAATAGCTTACAC
Source organism: Tachyglossus aculeatus (assembly GCF_015852505.1). Classification (NCBI taxonomy): domain Eukaryota; kingdom Metazoa; phylum Chordata; class Mammalia; order Monotremata; family Tachyglossidae; genus Tachyglossus; species Tachyglossus aculeatus. The sequence continues at coordinate 58,932,429 of NC_052068.1, read as the reverse complement.
TAGGGGTTAGGGCTGTTTAATTGCAAAGAGAATGTAGGGCTTGTGCCATGAAAGATTTTTGTGGAGAAATAAGGTAACTTCCAACTTTGGGTGGTTTGTGTGTGGGCAATAGCAGAGACTTCACCATTGCCCACAAGCACATCCAGAGGAAAGGGCATTGGTCAGAAGGATAGCATTTCAACACTGAGAAACATCATATCATCACACACCCAACACTTTGCAGGCCAATGACTATAATCAATCAACATGACATCTGGGAGAATTTGTTTGTGCCCTCTAGACTGTGAGCTCCCTAGGCAGAGAATGTGTCTATAAAGTCTTTTGCATTGTATTGTACTCTCCCAAGGGCTTAGAGAAGCAGCGTGGCTCAGTGGAAAGAGCATGAGCTTTGGAGTCAGAAGTCATGGGTTCAAATCCCGCTCTGCCACTTGTCAGCTGTGTGACTTTGGACAAGTCACTTAACTTCTCTGGGCCTCAGTTACCTCATCTGTAACATGGGGTTTAAGACTGTAAGCACCCCATGGGACAACCTGATCACCTTGTAACCTCCCCAGCGCTTAGAACAGTGCTTTGCACATGGTAAGTGCTTAATAAATGCCAACATCATTATTATTATTATTAGAACAGTGCTCTGCACCCAGTAAGTGCTCAATAATTACCATTGATTGTGTCCAACCTGATTTGCCTTTGTCCACCCCAAGGCTTAGGAACAATGCTCTGTACACAGTAAGCGCTGAATAAATAGAATTGTTTGGCTGATTTTCCAGCTGGTATTTTTACTGACATTGATTTGCCCATCCGGTGGTGACTGTGTGTGAGTTCAGCTCGAAGGGATCATATGAGACTAATTGATTGACACTCTCCAGGTTGGCCTAGGCTCCTCTAGTGTAATAAACGTCTGCCCCCCGGGGTCAAGTGGCGGTCCCAGTGGGACTAGGGAAGAGCTCCGTTCTGTTGGGGCAGGAGTGGAAGGCACTGACAGTCCTAATAATGATAATTAATAGTAATTGTGGTATTTGTTAAGCCCTTACTATGTGTCAGGCACTGTACTAAGCACTGGGGTGGATCCAAGCAAATTGGGTTGGACAGAATCCCTGTCCCACATGGGGACAACTGAGATAACTGAAGTAACTGAGGCCCAGAGAAGTGAAGCGACTTGCCCAAGGTCATACAGTAGACAAGTAGCAGAGCCAGGATTAGAACCCATGATTTTCTGACCCCCAGTTCCATGCACTATCTACTCTGCCATGCTGCTTCTCACCAGGGACGGCCCTACCAGGAAGCTAGAGGAGCCCTTGGACCAGAAGTTCATTCATTCATCCAATCGTATTTATTGAGGGCTTACAGTGTGTGGAGCACTGTACTAAGCACTTGGGAAGTACAAATCTTTTCTTTTTCTTTCAATCATTTATTCATTCATTCATTCAATCGTATTTATTGAGCACTTACTGTGTGCAGAGCACTGTACTAAGCACTTGGGAAGTACGTCGGCAACATGTAGAGATGGTCCCAACCCAATAACGGGCTCACAGTCTAGAAGTTCCCTTCAGCAGAGCTGGGTGGGGCTTCTCTCAGTTAAACTGTTGTTATGCCAAAATAGCCTGATTATTTCTTTTCTTGGGGGTTTTTCGCCCCCCTCCCTCTTTCCAGTGGCTTTGCCCCCGTGGGCCTGAGGCCTGTTTGGTCCAGCAGAGCTGGCAGGGCTGGAGTGGCGCATTGTGAGTGATGAGGAGGGAGAAATTCAGTGCAGACTGACAATGCTCTCAGTGGCTCAGGTCAGTCCCCCAGCCCCGACCTGAGCTCAGGGGAGGTCTTTGGGGGACAGCTGAGAACAGCTGGTTGGCCTCCCTCCAGATGGAGGCTTAGCAAGCCACGATATCACTGCCGTTCTGGGAATTTCCTGCAGCAGGAGGGATTACACTAAATCTTCCCTCCTCCAAACTGGCAGGAAACTTTTATTGATGTTTAGTTGCTATTCCAAAAGTCAGCTTCTTCCTTCCCCTCGACATGAAAGACCTTCCCCGTTCAAACTGGCTGATCTACCTTGCCCTCATTTCCAAAGCTTCCTGAAAACTTACTTTGTTCTGTAGGCACTCCCGATTCATTTCCAACACTCCCAGCGTAGTGGATCTGGGAATCAGCAGGTCATGAGTTCTAATCCCGGCTCTGCTACTTTACTTCTCTGGGTCTCTGTTAATTGTGGGTTTTTTTAAGCACTTACAATGTTGCAGGCACTGTACTAAGTGCTGGGCTAGATGCAAGCAAACCAGGTTGGACACAGTCCTTGTCCCACATGGGGTTTACAGTCTCAATCCCCATTTGCCAGATGAGTTAACCGAGGTACAGAGAAGTGAAGTGACTTGCCCAAGGTCACACAGCAGACAAGTGGCAGAGACAGGATTAGAATCCATGACCTTCTGACTCCCAAGCCCGTGCTTTAACCACTATGCCATGCTGCAGTTACCTCATCTGTAAAATGGGGATTGAGACTATGAGTTCCACTTGGGTCAGGGACTGTTTCTAACCTGATTTGCTTGTATCCAGCAGTTAGTACAGTGCCTGCACATAGTAAGTGCTTAACAAATGTTATTATTATTATTCATTATTATTATTATTATCCCACCAGCTAACCTTAACACTTCTATACATAAAAATGGTCAGACTCCATTTACTGATGAATTTGATGGTTCACTCATTTACTTTTTCATAATCTTTCTGGTAGTAGTTGTAGCTAGATGCATCCACTTGTCTCCTCCATTAGATTGAAAATTCCTCAAATGCATTGATTTTATCTTTTACTTCTATTTGTATTCTCCTAATGCTTAGTACAGTGCTTTGAACATAGTAGGTGTCCAGGTCAGTGATATGCATCCAGTAGATGCCCAGTGTAATTAGCTCTGAATAGGTAGGCATTCAGTATAGCTTTCTGCAAGCATTCGGGTTTCAGTAAATATGACTTATTGATTCAATCAATCAGAGGTATTTACTGAGTGCTTACTATTCATTCATTCAATCATATTTATTGAGCACTTAATGGGTGCAGAACTCTGTACTAATCACTTGAGAGAGTACAATACAACAATAAACAGTGACATTCCCTGCCCACAACAAGCTTAGGGTCTAAAGAAGCAGCGTGGCTCAGTGAAAAGAGCCAGGGCTTTGGAGTCAGAGGTTGTGGGTTCAAATCCCGGCTCCACTTTGGGCAAGTCACTTAACTTCTCTGGGCCTCAGTGATCTCATCTGTAAAATGGGATGAACACTGTGAGCCCCCGCCGTGGGACAACCTGATTACCTTATAACCTCCCCAGTGCTTAGAACAGTGCTTTGCACATAGTAAGTGCTTAATAAATGCCATCATTATTATTATTAGAGGGGGAAGGCAGACATCAATAAAAATCAATAAAATTTCAGATCTGTACATAAGTGCTACATACAAAGCACTGTACTAAGCACTTGGGAGAGTTCAATACAACAGAATTAGTAGATAGGTTCCCTGCCCATAACATGCTGACAGTCTAGAGGGGGAGAATTGATTGATTGAAGGAAAGGATCATGGATGGAGGCAGATATTGGAATGGAATAAGTTTAATCTGCATTGGAGGAATCTTCTTACCCTGGGCAAGTACATTCCCTGGTTAAATTCAGATTTGGGGGTCCATAGTACTTTCCCGCCAGCTCTCAGGATGGCACCTGGAGAGTTTCCAGTGCTCTACCAGTCTCGGCTATGGGAGGAAGAGTTAAACAGAGGCATACGCATTCCATTCCTAGCTTGACCATTCATTCATTCATTAATTCAATTGTATTTATTGAGTGCTTACTGTGTTCAGAGCACTGTACCAGTGGCTAGCAAGTGGAAAGCAATCTGCTACAAGCCAAAACACACCTATGCTAGGCAGCAGCAGCATGGGAGAGAGTTGAGGATGGAGACTCGAGTTGACTGGGCAGAAGGAGACAATGGTAAACTACTTCCATATTTTTATCAAGAAAACTCTATGGATCCACTACCAGAACGATTGCGGATGGAGGTGGGGCGTTCTGGGAGAGATATGTCCATGGAGTTGCTATGGGTTGGAGATGGCTCGACAGCATAAGACAAGTACTTTTCCCGGGATCTTCCTTCTACTTTCATTTCATGCCTCTGCCCTGCTGATTCGACTCCCTCCTCCCAGGATATTGTTCTCTTTCCCAGACAACAAATCCTGGCCTCCATCCCTTGTGATGCATTCTAATCTTGAACGATCAAGTGCATTTGGGAAATGCTGTATTATTGTGTAAGCCGATGTACACACCACATTCCTACTTTATTTCCAAAGTAAAAATTTTATCTATTAGGCTAACAGCACTTAGCCAGCTGCGCTCTTCATAACCCAAATAAGGCTGATATAAAATGCTACTTTTTTTTTTGTCTACTGGACTTGTTTTGAGCTTCATTAGGCAAGACATAGGAGGAAAACCTAGCTGCCGGATGAGTATTGGCTAAATAATAATAATGGCATTTATTAAGCACTTACTATGTGCAAAGCACTGTTTTTTGTGCTGGGGAAGTTACAAGGTGATCAGGTTGTCCCACGGGGGCGGGGGGGGGGGGGGGGGGGACTCACAGTTTTAATCTCCATTTTATAGATGAGGTAACTGAGGCCCAGAGAAGTTAACTGAGTTGCCCAAAGTCACACAGCTGACAGTTGGCGGAGCTGGGATTTTTTTACTGAGCCACGCTGCTTCTCCAATAATGATGATGATGATGATAATAATCATAACAATAATAAGGATAATAATAATGGTACTTGTTCAGTGCTTACTGTGTGACAGGCACTGTACTAAGAACTGGAATAGATACTAGATAATTATCATCATTAGTATTATTATTATAGCATTTGTTTAGTGCATATAATGTGTCAAGCACTGTTTCAAGCACTGGGGTGGATACAGATTAATTAGTATCAACACAGTCTCTGTACCACATGGGGATCCCAGTGGGAACCAGAGGTCATGGGTTCTAATCCCAGCTCTGCCAATTGTCAGTTGTGTGACTCTGGGCAAGTCACTTAACTTCTCTGGGCCTCAGTTACCTCATCTGTAAAATGGGGATTAAGACTCTGAGCCCCTGGTGGGACAACCTGATCACCTTATAACCATCCCCAGGGCCTAGAACAGTGCTTTACATATAGTAAGCGCTTAACAAATGCCATCATTAATTAATTAATGAAGTAGCAGGAAGCGGGATTTAATCCCCATTTTACAGATGAGGAAACTGAGGCACAGAGAGTTTAAGCGACTTGCCCAAGGTCACGCAGCAGGCAGCCGGCAGAGCTGGGATTAGAACCCAAGTCCATTGACTTCCAGGACTGAACTCTCTCGACTAGGCCAGGCTGTTTCTGATCGTGCACTTGTATTAGCATGATCTCTCTCCCTCTCTCCAGGCTCGCAACTCCTCCTGCCTTCAAGATACCACTCCATGGATGTCCTCCCATCACCTCAAACTTAACATGTCCAAAACAGAGCCCCTTATCTTCCCATCCAAACCCGGCTCTCTCCCAGACTTTCCTGTCATTGTAGAAGACACCACCATCCTTTCGTTCAATCGTATTTATTGAGAGCTTACTGTGTGCAGAGTACTAAGCGCTTGGGAAGTACAAGTTGGCAACATAGAGAGACAGTCCCTACCCAACAACGGGCTCACAGTCAAGAAGGGGGAGACAGATAACAAAACAAAACATGTGGACAGGTGTCATCAGAATAAATAGAAGTAAAGCTAGATGCACATCATTAACAAAATAAATAGAATAGTAAATATGTACAAGTAAAACAAATAGAGTAATAAATCTCTACAAACATATATACAGGTGCTGTGGGGAGGGGAAGGAGGGAGGGTGGGGAGATGGGGAGGGGAAGAGGAAAGAGGGGGCTCAGTCTGGGCCCATCTCACAAGCCCTAACCTTGACATTATCATTCTACGTGGCTCAGTGGAAAGAGCCTGGGCTTTGGAGTCAGAGGTCGTGGGTTCAAATCCCAGCTCTGCCGACTGTCAGCAGTGTGACTTTGGGCAAGTCACTTCACTTCTCTGTGCCTCAGTTACCTCATCTGTAAAATGGGGATGAAAACTGTGAGCTCACCGTGGGACAACCTGATCACCTTGTAACCTCCCCAGCGCTTAGAACAGTGCTTTGCACATAGTAAGCACTTAACAAATGCCACCATTAATTAATTAATAATTAATTCTATCCACCCATTCAATCTGTCACCAAATCCTGTTGATCTCACCTTCACAACATCGCTAAAATCCGCCCTTTCCTCTCCATCCAAACTGTTACCACGTTAATACAATCACTCATCCTATCCCACTTAGATTACTGCATCAGCCTCCTTGCTGATCCCCCAGCCTCCTGCCTCTCCCCACTCCAGCCCATACTTCACTCTGCTGCCCAGATCATCTTTCCACAGAAATGTTCAGGACACGGCACCCCTCTCCTCAAAAATCTCCAGTTGTTGCCTATCCACCTCTGTATCAAACAAAAACTCCTCACCTTTGGCTTTAAAGCACTCCATCACCCCGCCCCCCTCCTAACTCACCTCACTTCTGTCCTTCTACAACCCAGACAGCACACTTCACTTCTCTGGTGTTAACCTTTTCACAGTGCCGCGATCTCTCCTGTCTCGCCACCAACCCCTGGCCCACGTCCTGCCTCTGGCCTGGAAGACATTCCTCCTCAAATCCTCCAGACAATTACTTTCCCCCACTTCAAAGCCTTACTGAAGGAACATTTCCTTCAAGAGGTCTTCACAAACTAAGCCCCACTTTTCCTCATCTTCCACTGCCTTCTGCGTTGCCCTGACTTACTCCCTCTTTGCCCCCCTCCCTGCCCCACAGCAGTTATGTATATATCTGTAATTTTATTGATTTATAATGGTGTCTGTTTATTTGTACTGATGTCTGTCTCCTCCCCTCTAGACTGTGAGTTTATGGTGAGCAGGGATTGTCAACTCTTTGTTGCTGTATTGTACTTTCCCAAGCGCCATAGTACAGTGCACTGCAAACAGTAATCAATCAATAAATACAAATGAATGAATGACTGAATGAATGACTGAATGACTGAATGACTGAATGAATGACTGAATGACTGAATGACTGACTGACTGAATGAATGAATGAATGGCCAGTGAAAAGAGAAGAGAACTGGAAGTCAGAAGATCTGGGTTCTGATCCCTTTTTCATCACTTGCCTGCTATGTGACCTAGGGTAACTCAATTCACTTTATTCAATCATATTTATTGAGTGCTTACTGTGTGCAAACCACTGTACTAGAGACTTGTAAGAGTACAATATAACAATAAACAGACACATTTCTTGTCCACAACGAGCTCACAGTCTAGAAGGGGAGACGACATTAATATATACAGTGTGTTCAGTGGTTCACTCAGCCTTTTCCATCTTGATTCATTTGTATGGCTTCCTTTTATAGACTTTTTCTTTCTTTTTCCACTATTTATAAGTCATTTCAGCCCATTGTATGTTGATGATAATAATGATGATGGTATTTGTTAAGCACTTACTATGTGCAAAGCACTGTTCTAAGCACTGGGGGGGAATATAAGGAGATCAGGTTGTCCCACCTGGGGCTCACAGTCTTAATCCCCATTTTACACATGAGGTAACTGAGGCCCAGAGAAGTTAAGTGACTTGCCCAAAGTCACACAGCTGACAAGTGGAGGAGCTGGGATTAAACCTATGATCTTTGACTCCCAAGCTCGGGCTCTTTCCACTAAGCCATGCTGCTTCTTGCTCAAGGTCACCCAGCAGGCAAGCAGCGGAGTCAGGACTAGAACCTATGACTGTCTGACTCTCAGGCCTGTGCTCTATCCACTATGCCATGCTACTTCTCCTGAAGAAGATTAACTGAGGGAAGCTCTAAGGCCAATTGTTAAATAAACTCTTTGGTCTTTAAATCCAATCCCTCCCTCCTTCCGTCCTTTCCCTGGCTGTATCTAATCCCAAAGTTGCCCTTAAAATGTGAGTTTTGCTCAAATAGACCAAACGAAAAAAGCTTTTTGGCTCTTCTACTTGGGTGTCTCTGAATTTTGCTTACCCATCTTACAGTTCTCCTTTGTCAGACCTTGGGCAAGCCACTTAACTTCTCTGAGCCTCAGTTCCCTCATCTGTAAAATGAGGATTAAGACTGTGAACCCCACATGGGACAACCTGATCACCTTGTATCCTCCCTAGCACTTAGAACAGTGCTTCGCACATAGTAAGCGCTTAACAAATGCCATCATTATTATTATTGGGTCTTCTATCTCTTGTTTTCCATTAGTCGTATTTACTGAGTGCTTACTACTACTACTACTAATAATAATGATGGTATTTGTTAAGCACTTATTATGTGCAAAGCACTGTTCTAAGTGCTAGGGAGGTTACAAGGCCACCAGGATGTCCCATGGGGTGTGTGTGACAGTTTTAATCCCCATTTTACAGATGAGGTAACTGAGGCACAGAGAAGTGAAATGACTTGCCCAAAGTCACACAGCTGAGAGTTGATGGAGCCAGGATTTGAACCCATGACCTCTGACTCCAAAGCCTGTGCTCTTTCCACTGAGCCACGTGGCTTCTCACACTGCTTACTGTGTACAAAGCACAGTATTAAGTGCTTGATTTATCCCAAATGGCGTTCTCTGCACAAAGGAGGTGTTTAATGAATACTGTGGGGTGATAGAATGATTGATGACCATAGTTATACTTTTTATACGTAACTGTAAATCAAACAAGTACTGTTGGCCATCCTCCTGCAAATACAACCTCAATGAGTTCCTTTGTTTTTGAGCCAGGTGCTGGGGCTGGGCCGAAAACCTTGGCCAATAGTGACTCAAGGCACCTACTTGAGCGTTCATTTATTCATTCATTCAATCGTATTTATTGAGTGCTTACTGGGTGCAGAGCACTGTACTAAGTGCTTGAAAAGTACAATTTGGCAACAGAGACGGTCCCGACCAACAGCGGGCTCACAGTCTAGAGGGGGGAGACAGACAACAAAACAAAACAAGTAGGCAGGTGTCTATACCATCAAAATAGATAAATAGAAGACAGAGGAGGAGGGGTTGCCTAGCAAGTTGAACTCGGGCCTGGGAGTCAGAAGGACCTAGGTTCTAATCCCGGTTCTGCCTCTTGTCTGCTGTGTGACCTTGGACAAGTCACTTCCCATGTCTGGGCCCCAGTTCCCTCATCTGTAAAATGGGGGTTAAGATTGTGAGCCCTCTGCGGGACAGGGACTGTGTTCAACCTGGTTATTTTGTATCTACTCCAGCACTTAGAACAGTGCCTGGCACATAGTGAGTGCTGAACAAATACCACAATTAGCATTACCAGCCCAAACCTTATAAAAATAAACTCTTGCTCAGAGGGGCATTAACTGTTGTTTGTTTGTTTGTTTAATGGCATTTATTAAGCGCTTACTATGTGCAAAGCACTGTTCTAAGCACTGGGGAGGTTACAAGGTGATCAGGTTGTCCCACGGGGGGCTCACAGTCTTAATTCTCATTTTACAGATGAGGTAACTGAGGCACAGAGAAGTGAAGTGACTGGCCCGAAGTCACACAGCTGACAAGTGGTGGAGCCGAGATTTGAACCCATGACCTCTGACTCCAAAGCCCAGGCTCTTTCCACTGAGCCACGCTGCTTCCTATGTCCAATGTCCAAAACATTTCATGAGGTGATTTTCATGAGATTCATAAGAAGCACCTTGGCCAAGTGGAAAGAGCACGGGCTTTGGAGTCAGAGGTCATGGGTTCAAATCTCAGCTCCGCCAACTGTCAGCTATGTGACTTTGGGCAAGTCACTTAACTTCTCTGTGCCTCAGTTACCTCATCTGTAAAATGGGGATTAAGACTGTGAGCCCCCCTTGGGACAACCTGATTACCTTGTAACCTCCCCAGCATTTATAACAGTGCTTTGCACATAGTAAGCACTTAATAAATGATATTATTATTATTATTTTACAGTCTCAAGGTTATACATTAAACAGGGAAGCACAAAATGTTATTCTGTGCCCCTTCTGAACAAGAATGGCACAGAGTACTGTAATAAATGCTTGGGAACATATAATGATTATAGGCACGTGAGTCAGAGGACCTGAATTCTAATCCATGTTAGTCTTTGGGCAAGTCATTTAACTTCTGTGTGCCTCAATTTCCTCACTTGTCAAAATGTCACTTGTCCTCGCTCTCACTTTAGACTGGGAACCCCAGACTGTGTCTGACCTGATTGTCTTGTATTTATTCCAGGGCTTAGTGCTTGACACATAGCAAGCACTTAACAAACACTGTTATTATTATTATGAGCCTCACAGACATTTTGCACAACTGAGGTTGAAAAAAAAGCAATGTTTATGAATGGTTTTAGCATTTAATTAGATGCTGTAGTCAGTATGCATTTGACTGCTGCTACTTTGGGTTTGGTGAGTTTGATTCTGCATTTAGAGTAAATTTTGTGGAAGTAAACCTTGTTGGGCCCTCCACCATTCTGGAATGGCTGACATTGGGATCCTGTAGCACCTGAAACAGGACAATGCTGTGGCTGTTGTCTGAAATTTGGCCAAGACCTAAGCATCAAAATTCCCAGTTTGGGAGCAGGGAAACAAACCAAGATAACTTTCCCTCTCACCCTAACCCCTCCAAGGGACAGGGGACCATGTTCAATTCCCACCGTTGTGTCCTTTCCCAACACTTGGTGCAGTGTTCTGCTCACAATAACAGCCTAACAAATTCCATTATTGCTACTACTATTACACTGAAGAAGTCAGCTTTCACTTTCTTGGATCCTGGGCCCTCTGTCAACTCAAAAAATCTTGGTTCTTTTCTCTGGGTGGGTGAACGGAAGATGCAGCATGGCTCAGTGGAAAGAGCATGGGCTTCGGAGTCAGTGGTCATGGGTTCATATCTCAGCTCCGCCAGTTGCCAACTGTGTGACTTTGGGCAAGTCACTTCACTTCTCTGTGCCTTAGTTACCTCATCTGTAAAATGGGGATTAAGACTGTGAGCCCTCCATGGGACAACCTGATCACCTTGTAGCCTCCCCAGTGCTTAGAACAGTGCTTTGCACATAGTAAGTGCTCAACAAATGCCATCATTATTATTATTATCATTACTATTATGCAGACCTAGACCCACTGACACTCAGGCTTCTAGCTCTGTCACTCTGAAGGATTGATTTCACATCAAGTTTTCCCCTTAAGTGCAAGCTTAAAGTGGCCTTTGGAGAATGATTTTTTTCAGCTTCCTCTTCATGGTGAGCACATATATATTTTTTTGAGCTGGAAACCTGAGATAGATTGCTTAGCCAATCTTTATGGTTTGGGAACAGAGAACCCTGAAGCTTACTGATCTTTTCCTTCAGTTCACAGTCTTCTTGCTCCTCAGTCATCTAGAGTTACATTATCTGACTTGCATCGGTTTCATTTCCATTAGATTAATTCATTCATTCATTCAATCAATCAATCAATCATATTTATTGAGCACTTACTGTGTGCAGAGCACAATCTTATTTATTGACTGCTTACTGGGTGCAGAGCATTGTACAAAGCTCTTGGAAAGTACAAATCGGCAATATATACTGACAGTCCCTATCCAACAATGGGCTCACAGTCTAGAACAAAAAAAACCAAGTAGACAGGTGTTAATACCATCAGAATAAATAGAATTATAGCCACATACACATCATTAATAAAATAGAGTAATAAAATAAATATGTACAAATATACACAAGTGCTGTGGGGAGGGGAAGGAGGTAGAGCAGAGGGAGGCAGTGGGGGTGATAGGGAGGGGAAGAGGAAGAGAGGAAAAGGGGGGCTCAGTGTGGGAAGGCCTCCTGGAGGAGGTGAGCTCTCAGTAGGGCTTTGAAGGGAGGGAGAGAGCTAATTTGGCAGATGTGTGGAGGGAGGGCATTCCAGGCCAGAGGTAGGACATAGGCCAGGGGTTGATGGCCGGACTGGCGAGAACGAGGTAGAGTGAGGAGGTTAGTGGCAGAGGAGTGGAGTGTGCGGGATCTATAAGTTTAGATCTATAAGAGTAGATCTATAGCTACACTGCTTTCTCACAGAAAGAGGAAAAGGAGGAGGTGGAGGAGGAGAAAAGTGAAATTCAACAGTGGGCATATGTGTAACTGAAAAGCCCAATGTGGGACCCACTTGCCTGCTGTGTAACCTTGGACAAATCACTTCACTATGCCTCAGTTTCCTCATCTATAAACTGGAGATTGAATATCTACTCTCCCTCAGAGTGTGAGTTCCACATCCCTGTTATCTTTTATCTACCCCAGCTTTAGTACAATGCTTGGTGATTAGTGAGCAAATCCACAAATTCCATAGAACTTGAGAAGCAGCGTGGCTCAGTGTAAAGAGCAGGGGCTTTGGAGTCAGAGGTCATGGGTTCAAATCCCAGCTCCACCACTTGTGAGCTGTATGACTTTGGGCAAGTCACTTCACTTCTCTGTGCCTCAGTTACCTAATCTGTAAAATGGGGATTAAGACTGTGAGCCCACCGTGGGACAACCTGATCACCTTATAACCTCCCCAGCGCTTTGAACAGTGCTTTGCACATAGTAAGCGCTTAATAAATGCCATTATTATTATAGCTCCAGTCACAGTAGGCCACACAGACTGTATGTTGTTCTGCTGTCCTGTTAGCGTTCCCCATTCTTTCCTGGAGTGATTCCCCCCGGGCCTGGAATGCCCTCCCTCTGCCCATCCACCAAGCTAGCTCTCTTCCTCCCTTCAAGGCCCTACTGAGAGCTCACCTCCTCCAGGAGGCCTTCCCAGACTGAGCCCCTTCCTTCCTCTCCCCCTCGTCCCCCTCTCCATCCCCCTCATCTTACCTCCTTCCCTTCCCCACAGCACCTGTATATATGTATATATGTTTGTACATATTTCTCTATTTATTTATTTATTTATTTATTTTACTTGTACATATCTATTCTATTTATTTTATTTTGTTAGTATGTTTGGTTTTGTTCTCTGTCTCCCCCTTTTAGACTGTGAGCCCATTGTTGGGTAAGGACTGTCTCTATATGTTGCCAACTTGTACTTCCCAAGCACTTAGTAAAGTGCTCTGCACACAGTAAGCGCTCAATAAATACGATTGATTGATTGATTGATTGATTGAGTGCTTTGCATTCTCCCATTGAGTCTTGGCGAGTGGCCTCATGGCCGATAATACTTGAAGAATCTGGGGAAAATCATCCTGACCCAATCGGCATCATCCCCTGATTTATTCATCCTTTTCCAGAGCTCCTTCTCCAGACTCGAAAGGAGCTTGGGTCCCTAGAGGAGGATTTAACCTCTTCAAGTTCACATTCAAATGGAAGAGCAGTCGGATCTCTTGGAGCCAGAAAGGGGATATCAGGTCTTCAGCTCACCCTGAGACCTCCAATCAGGAATCAGAGCCTGGAGGAACTGTTTGATCTCCTGGACCGCCCAACTGGCTTGTGATTTGGGAAGTTGCCGGGACCCCCGTGCTGGGATAAATGTCCCCGTTTTACTGTTCCCGATCATGGGAAGAGCGAAACCCCTCGAGACCTAAAAAAGTGCCCGAATGAAACTACTCCCTTGGCTTGTTCCTTTGCCCTTTATTCCAAGTTTCTTTCATGTTTTCTCTTAGTTGCTCTTTGGCTTTCTCAGCCTTCACTTCCAGTCCCTGGAGTGGCTAGCCAAATTCCTCCCTTTCAGGCTTACACCATATGCTCGCTCTTTGTGCAGCATGACGGATGCAAGGAAGAATCTTGGGGGGAGTAATTTGCTTCCCTTTAAAAACAAACGGTCTTTAACGATGCACGTGGGAGTCAGAGGCTTTGATCCTGTGGAGATTGGATGCAGTTGTAACTGGACTGTCTTTCTCGTCAGCTCCAGCTGCAGCTCCACTGTGGGTGGGTGAAATTTCTCCATTTTATTCCCATCACCGTGTTTTTCCTTTCTCTTTCTTGCTGTTTCAATTGTCCTTCACCAAAAAGATTCCAGACCCTTATAAGATCAACTACCCGCTAGGTGTAAACTCAGTGTGGGCAGGGAATATGCCAAGCAACCACTGATTTTACTCTCCAAAGTGCTTAGTCCAGTTCTTTGCACACAATAAGTGCTCACTAAATATCATTAGTTGATTATTTACCTATATCGATATCTACAAGATTGATATTCTTCTTTCTTCTCTTCCTCCTCCTCCTTCCTCTTCTGCTTCTCCTCTTTGTACTTCTTCTTCTTCCTCTTCTTCTGCTTCTTCATCTTCTTCTCTTGGTACAATGCTCTGTACACAATAAGCACTCAATAAATATGATTGATTCTTCTTCTACTTCATCAACATCATCATCATCCATATTTATTGAGCACTACTGTGTGTAGATCACTGTACTGGGCACCTGTTGTGGAGAACACTGAGTACCTTCTTTACAGATCACTGAACCTTGTATCTACTACTTGCAAAGCTATATACTAGGTGCCTCCTGTGAACAGAGCACTGCACTAGGCATCTACTGCATAGAGCACTGTACTGGGTGCAAAAGCAATGTACTAAGTGCCTTTTGTATGCAGAGCTCTGTCCTGGATGCTTCATGTATAAAGCACAGTATAAAGTGCATATTTAGTGTATGAAGCACAGCGCCTGCTGCCTGCAAAGCAATAAATTAGGGGCCTACAGTGTGCAGAGTGGATAGATCATAGATCTGGGAGTCCCAAGGGCATGGGTTCTAATCCTGGCTCTACCACTTGTCTGTTGTGTGGCCTTGGGCAAGTCATTTCACTTCTCTCTGCCTCGGTTCCCTCATCTGTAAAATGGGGATTGAGACTTTGAGCCCCGTGTGGGGCAGGGACTGCATCCAACCCAATGTGATTATACCCACCCCAGTGCTTAGTACAGTGCCTGACACATAGTAAGCACTTAACAGATACCACACATATTATTATTACTACTGCAGGATACCGCCCTCTATTCTATGCCTGTTCTGTTAAATCGTACTTTTCTTTAGGGCTCGCTGGCAGCTGAGTCTTATCAGGGACTTCACCGAGGCTGCAGCTCTGCTGCCTCAGTTGCCCTACCGCTTTCTGCAATCTGCAGCCTCCCCCTTCTGAGGCAGCCAAGCCGGGTGGGCGGTGGCATGGAGGATGCAAAGTGGTAACAGTGGTGGGAAGAGGATGAAGGCGGAGACCAGGGGATCCAACGCCCTTCCTGATCTCACCCCCTCCTCCATCTCTGAGACTCCCACCCACCCCTCAATAACCTGCCTTGGTCGTTCCCCACACCCCAATACTGTTTTGCCCAGAAGGAAGGGACCACAGGCCTCAGAAGCAGCCAGGGGATTGGGGTGGAGGGATTGTGGCTTTCTAAAAGGTAGAGGGTGGAACAGGAAACCTATAATAATAATGATGGCGTTTGTTAAGCGCTTACTATGTGCAAAGCACTGTTCTAAGTGCTGGGGGGATATAACATGATCAGGTTGTCCCACATGGGGCTCACAGTCAATCCCCATTTACAGATGAGGTAACTGAGGCTCAGAGAAGTTAAGTGACTTGCCCAAGGTCACACAGCAGACACGTGGCGGAGCCGGGATCCGAACCCATGACCTCAGACTCCAAAGCCCGGGCTCTTTCCACTGAGCCACGCTGCTTCTGATGGAGATATGCACAGAGAGGAGGGCTGCAGGGACCCCACTGAGGAAGGGGACGAGGACAGGGCTGGTTGCACTTATGTATAGTCATATCTCAGAGGGACGAGGCTATGCTGACAGGAAAGATATTGGGGTGTCATTTCTGTGGTTCTTAAAGTAGCTAAATTCACTGTTAGCTCACTGAGCTGGGAGCCTACCGTATGCAGAGCCTGGTAAGAACTCGCTATGTACAGAGCACTCCACCAGGCATGAAGGAGAATTTAGTAGAGTTTTAAAAAGATGATCCATGTCTTCAGGAATCTTCCAATCTAATGGGGGAAGGCAATTGTATACATTACACTAGAAGCAGGATTAAGTGCAAATGGTAGTAGTGAGAGTCAGCAAGAAGTAAGGGAAGCAGTGTGGTTTAGGGGAAAGAACACAAGCCTGGGAGTCAAAAGACCTGGGTTCTAATCCTGACTCCGCCACTTTCCTGCCATGTGACCTTTAGCAAGTCACTTCTCTGCATCTCAATATTCTCATCTGTAAAATAAGGGTTCAGTCCTTGATCTCTCTCTTACTTAGATTGTGAACCCCATGTGAGACAGGGACTGTCCGACATGATTACCATGTCCTCTGGACTGTAGACTCGTGGGGAGAGAATGTGTATACCAACTCTGTTGTTTTATACTCTCCCAAGTGCTTAGTACAGTGCCCTGCACACAGTAAGTGATCATTAAATACAATTGATTGATATCTACCCCAGAACTTAGAACAGTGTTTGACACATAGTAAATGCTTAACAAATACAATTACTTTTATTAATAAATGAATCAATAACCAAATAATGAAGTTGAATAATAATAATGATAATGATGATGACATTTGTTAAGCACTTACTATGTGCCAAGCACTGTTCTAAGTGCTGGGGTAGTTACAAGGTAATCAGGTTGTCCCACGTGGGCCTCACATCCCTAATCACCATTTTACAGATGAGGTAACTGAGGCATTTCAGGAATAATAATAATAATAATGGTATTTGTTAAGTGCTTACTATGTGCAAAGCACTGTTCTAAGCGCTGGAGAGGTTACAAGGTGATCAGTTTGTCCCACGGGGGGCTCACAGTTTTAATCTCCATTTTACAGATGAGGTGACTGAGGCCCAGAGAAGTTAAGTGACTTGCCCAAAGTCACACAGCTGACAGTTGGCGGAGTCAAGATTTGAACTCATGACCTCTGACTCCAGAGATGTTTACACTGATTGATTGTAGAGAAGCAGCGTGGCTCTTTCCACTGAGCCACGCTGCTTCTCTACAATCAATCAGTGTAAACATCTCTGCTAAGGATGGTTACTGTAAAAGAAGACCAGGGGTAGCTGGGAAAGCATCCTGGAGGAGGTGGGCTTTAAGAGGGTTTTGAAGGTGGGGAATGTGATCTGGCTGATTTTAAAGAGGGTGTCCCAGGTTGGAAGCAGGCCATGAGCAAAGGGAGCTGCAATACCTTGGTTTTAGATAATAACCCAGCATGTTGATTGGAAGGCAAGGTTAGAATGAGTTTAAAGTAGAAACTGATTATCCTTTCGATTAAAGGCCATAAAAGAGCGGTTCAAGAGTAAAATTTAGGCTATCACGTAGTTCACCTCTGCAACCTTGGGTACTTCCTCTAAGACAGTGTGGGAACTGGTAATAATGGTAATGGCAATGATGATAATAATAGTAATGATAATAGTATTTGTTAAAGTATTATTATGCACCTAATAATAATGATAATAATGATGGTATTTAAGTGCTTAGTATCTGTCAAGCACTGTTCGAAGCGCTGGGGTAGATACAAGCTAATCAGGTTGGACGCTGTACCTGTTCCATAAGGGGTTCACAGTCTTAATCCCCATTTTACAGATGAGATAACTGAGACACAGAGAAGTTAAGTGATTTGCCAAAGGTCACACAGCAGACAGGTGGTGGAGCCAGGATTAGAACCCAGGTTCTTTGACAGCCAGGCCTGTGCTCTATCCACTAGGCTATGCTGCTTCCCTACAATCAATCAATCAATCAATCAATCAATCGTATTTATTGAGCGCTTACTATGTGCAGAGCACTGTACTAAGCGCTTGGGAAGTACAAATTGGCATCACATAGAGACAGTCCCTACCCAACAGTGGGCTCACAGTCTAAAAGGGGGAGACAGAGAACAGAACCAAACATACCAACAAAATAAAATAAGTAGGATAGAAATGTACAAGTAAAATAAATAAATAGAGTAATAAATATGTACAACCATATATACATATATACAGGTGCTGTGGGGAAGGGAAGGAGGTAAGACGGGGAGATGGAGAGGGGGACAAGGGGGAGAGGAAAGAAGGGGCTCAGTCTGGGAAGGCCTCCTGGAGGAGGTGAGCTCTCAGCAGGGCCTTGAAGGGAGGAAGAGA